>NC_137772.1:145726154-148564887 GCF_963455305.1 Plecotus auritus
TAGTTAGTTTTTTAAAGTGTCAGAATATTGTGAGGTAACATTCATTGCAGCATATATCATTCACTTAAGAATGTTTTTTGCCCTGGCCGGGTAGCTGAGTGGGTTAGAGTGTTGTCTCAATGTGCCAAGGTTTCAAGTTCAGTGCCCCAGCCCAACCAGGGTGCATATAATGAATACATGGATAGGTGGAAACAACAAATCAATGTTTCTCTCTCTCTCTTCTGTCTCTCTCGTCTCTCTTCTGTCTCTCTCTCTCTCTTCTGTCTCTCTCTCTCTCTCGTCTCTCTCTCTCTCTCTCTTCATCTCTCTCTCTCTCTCTCTCTCATTTCTCTAAAATAAATTTAAAACAAAAGAATGGTTTTCTTTATTCATATATTTGAACCTCTTTTATAACACTGGCCTCAAATTCCTTGCTCTAAAACTCATTGCCTTGTACCTTTTTCATTTGACATTTGAGTAGCTCATACATAGCCCCACAAAACACTCATTCTATACTGCAATTTGAGAAAAAAAGTAATGTTGTTTTAATCCTAAAAATATACTTTATTTCCTTTTCTTATGGGAGAATTTCCTCTCTTGTGAAAGTGTACACTAAGCACAAAATAAACCACATTACTCACATTTAGTCTATTTATCCATTTGGAATATGCTTATGTAGACAGATTTTTTCACCAAATAAAGAAGTGTCACAGATATTGTTCTGTACTAAGTAATCCATTATATATTTGAGTAAATCTGACTCTGTTTAAATAGTCTCAATGCTTTGTAAAGTTAAACTTGGCTGATTGTTTTCTAGGGGTGGTAATTAAAGGACAAAACAGAATGTTAGAGCTACAGCATTATTGGCAAGCTTGGCCTGTTTGTCTCTCTATAAATGAGTAGCCAATAGAATTCTGTGTGCTTATGACAGTGTTTCAAGCAATCCATATCTTTCAACTGAATGTTTATTTGGCAACTAATGTCTTATTTATCATCTATTCTTCCTCTTTATGTTCATTGCAGCTGCCTTACATCAGACTTGCATCATTTTTTCCCTTTCTTTTAAATTTAAATGTTTTGTTTTTTGAAATAATTTAAAATATATAGAAAAAGTAGCCAGAACTCCAATATCCCCTTTAACAAAAATAATCAATTGTTAACATTTTACCACATTTGCCCCATTATACCCTTCTCACCACCTCCATAGATATATACACATATATATGTATACACACATGCACAATGTATATACACGTACATTTATAAATACACACAGGTATGTATATCTTAGTCCATTTCAGAATCTTTCGAGAGCAACTGCAGATGTGATGCCCCATTATCCCTAAATACTTCGAGAACTCCAGTGTGTATTTCTCTAAAACCAGAACATATGTTTATATAATTACCATATAACCCTCCAAATCAGGTATTCAACATTGATATATTACCACCAGCTTCCCAGACCCCATTACAAATTTGCTTACTGTCCCACTAAGATAGATCAAAGGTGGTTGTAATAGCTTTGCTATTTCTCCCATCGAGATGTCATATCTAATCCCTCTCCTTGAATCTGGCTGGCTGGTTGCTTACCAATATAATGCATGGAGCTCTGATCTGCCATATAAAAAGTCTGATTCCTGAGAGCACTATGGAGAGGTCCCTCTGACAACCCCTCCTGAGGCCAGCCTTCCAGCCATCCCTGCCAAATCTCTAGAAATGTGACATACTGGGCCCTCCACTCTTGCCCATCTGCCAATGTTCAATACCTCATTGCACAGAAGGACTGTTCAGATAAGTCTGGTCCAAATTTCTGACCTACAAAGTCATCAGATATAATACAATGGCTATTGTGTTCTGTCAGTATCATTTTGTCTAGAAATGGGTAATCAAAACACCTCACAATGTCTCGTTCTCATTTTTCTTTCTAGTCCAATATTCTAGAGATATGCCCACATTTAGTTATCCTGTATTACAGACTCCTTCAATCTGGGGCAATTTTTGAGTTTCTCTGTCTTTCATATGCTTATAGTTTTACACAGAACAGGTCTTACAGTCTATAAAATAGTTTTTAGTTGGGCCCATCTGAAGATTTCTCATGACCAGACTCAGATCATACATTTTTTTGTTGGGAAACCACAGAAATGATGTTGTGCTCTCTGTGGCCATTTCACATCAGGAAGCGTACAATGTCAACCTGTCCCAACACTAGTGATGTGAATTTTAATGAGTTGGTCTTAGTGGTGTTTAACAGCTTTCTCCACTTTAAATACTCAAGTTTTCAGCAGGTAATTGATTAGTATTTGGTGAGGAAATATTCCAATATTATAGTAATATCCTATTCCACAAACTCTACCTACCAGCCCTAACATTCATGGACAATTTCCAACTGAATCATCTCATTTGATGGCTATCAAATGATTATCCTCTATTTTCAACATTTATTGGAACTCTACTGTGAGGAATAGCTTTTCATTCCTCTACTTACTTGATTACTTACTTTTTTATTTTTTTTAAATATATTTTATTGATTTTTTACAGAGAGGAAGGAAGAGGGATAGAGAGTTAGAAACATCGATGAGAGAGAAACATCGATCAGCTGCCTCTTGCACACCTCCTACTGGGGATGTGCCCGCAACCAAGTTACGTGCCCTTGACCGGAATCGAAGCTGGGACCTTTCAGTCCGCAGGCTGACGCTCTATCCACTGAGCCAAACCGGTTTTGGCTACTTACTTTTTTAAATGTTTTATTGATTTTTAGGGAGGGAGGAAGGGAGATGGATAGAAAGAAACATCAATGAGTAGGAAACATCATCAATCAGCTGCCTCCTGAATGCCCCCTCCTGGGGATTGGTTCTGCAACCCAGGCATGTTCCCTGACCAGGAATCAAACCAGTGACCTCTTGGTTCATGGGTTGACACTCAACCACTGAGCCACACCATCTGGGTTTGATTACTTATTAATGTGTAGTAGCATTCATTAATAGATTTATTTCATTTAAAGGAGTAGTAACCCATTACTAGCAGTATTTTGATCACAGGTCACCCTCTATTTGTTCATTGGGAATCCCTGCAAGCTAGTTTTTTTTGTTGTTGAGACATCTTTGTTATATTTGAGGACTGACTTACTTTTTTTTTGCACAAAATACTTAACTCACATCTTGGACTTTACCTGCCCCCATCCTGGAATCAGACATCTCTTTTAATTGAGGGTGATATTTAAAAAGCAAGTTCTGGGCACTCATTGCTCCTGGGACATCATTATTTCTAGGTCCTCTCAGAACTAGGAAACCTACATATTACAACTATATAATTTTACATATTTAATATATTTTATGAGTTCACACGGATGCCTCATTTTATCATCTAATATCTAAGGGTTCTTTCAAGTCTTCCCAATATCTATGATTATATTATATCTCCTCTGGCTCTTAGAAAGTTGACTCAACATATATATTCACTTGCTCAATTTAATTATTTGTCTTACGTAGCACATAAACCATCTCCTCCTCTTGTCACCTCTATAGAACTGCACCTGGCCCCATGTCCTCTTCTTTTTTTTTAAGCCCACCATCTCATCCCACCCCTCCATGGGACTCCTCAACTCTAGAGTGATTAATCATGTAACTCCTCAACCTCTCTCTTTGCCCCATGTCTTTGGCTGCTGTACTGACAGTGCCAGGAAGAATTAAAAAATCATATGACATGCCCTGACTGGTTTGGCTCAATGGATAGAACATCAGCCTGCAGACTGAAGGGTCCCAGGTTTGATTCTAGTCAAGAACATGTACCTTGGTTGTGGGCACATCCAGAGTGGGGGATATGCAGGAGGCAGTTGATCAATGTATCTCTCTCATGGATGTTTCTGACTCTCTATCCCTCTTCCTTCCTCTTTGTAAAAAATCAATAAAATATATTTTTTAAAAAGTCATATGACATAGCTGCAAAGGAAAATTAGGTGATCACAGAGCATGAAAAGAAGACCTATTATCTGAGAAAAAGGAAATAAAAGAGGGTGGTATAGACTAAAGCTTGTGGCCCCCCCCCCAAATTCATGTTGAAGTCCTAACCCCCCTGTGAGACTGAATTTAAATATGGAACTTCTAAGGAAGTAATTAAGTTAAATCAAGTAATATGAATGGGGCCCTGACCCAATGGGATACATGTCCTCATAAGAAGAGACACTAGAGATCTCTTGTTCTCTCTCTGTCTCCACATGCATGTTCTGAGGAAGGGCCTTGTGAGGACACAGAGAGAAATTGGTTTTCTACAAACCAGGAAGAGAGCTTTCACCAAAACCAAATGAGCCAGAACATTAGTCTTGGACTCACAACCTCCAAAACTTTGAGAAAATAATTGTTGTCTAAGGTGCCAAGTCTATAGTATTTTTTTTATGTCAGCCTGAGCAGACTAATACAGAGAGTGGAAGGATCAAGGTAGGAGGTAAAGAATTATGGGCCCAGCAAGAAATGAAATTCACATGGTTATGTTGTAGATCTGAAAGTTCAAAAAATGCATTCCCATGTTTAAGCTATTCAGTCAAACCTTATTCCAGGTCAATGAGTCAATTTATTCTTTTTAAATAAATTTTTTGGGGGATATCCCTTGGGTAACATTTTCTATATTAATAGATTAATACTTTTCCATCTCTTTTAATGAAACTCATTTGGAAAAATAAATGTTTTGTGAATATTTATTGTATATTTATCCTTATAGATCACAAATGCATATAACAATTATGAATAAATCATAGCAATATATTAAATGTATTTACATTTATTTGATAAAAACAAAAATTATTTGTATTTTCAAATTAAGAACTGAAGCCTTCCATTAAAATAAAAAATTTCATTTGTCTTCTCAGATCATTCTTTTTATATTCATGAGTCAATCATTCTCCTTGCTGGAACAAATTTGTTTTCAAAACTATGTTTTTAAAATTCATAACACCTTTCATAATATATAAGGTCATAGAATCATTGAACTTTAGAATCTGAAATTAGCATATTTTCCAAATCCTTCTACTACTAAAAAAAATAAAAATTCATTTTTAAAAAGAGGGTCTCATAGCCCTGCAGTCCTTTTCTTTCCCCTTCCCTATACTTTTCCATAGTTCTCCTCTAGTTACCCCCTTTCTTATCATTGGTTTCATACTAGGAAGTATGGAAGCAACATAGAAAACACCAGGACAGCTTGAGTAGAAATTAGGGAATTACTTAAAAAGGATTTATGGAAAATGAACTTTGTTTGAACTTGAAGCAATACCACCTTGCCAGTGTCAATGAATCTAGTAAGCTGAGAATGTGAAAACTATATAAACGATGCTACATAAAAGCTAAATCCATGAACATTGGTCATGAGCTGGCCATTCCTTTTATACATACTGTATAACAACTCTTGCCAAGAAGTCACAGTCATGGTGAATGGGGTAGGCAGTGCTCAAAGGACACAACGGGTCAAAGTAACATTGAAATATGATAATCTACTTAGATATTCAAACACATCTGAAACAATGAAATTGTCATGAAAACTTGAAAGTATTTCTATTTATATACAAGGAAAATGCAGTACTATGGAAGATCTTACTGGTGAGATATTACCCCTCTTATAGCTGAAGTTAAGAGAAGAGGAGGTTCTAAAATGCTGGGTTGAGGTAAATTTGATAGTACTATTTTTTTTTCATTTTCTTGGTCCCCTTATGAGATTAAGACCTCTGATTAACAGTGACCTAAAGTCCCTCAGAATGCTCGAGATTTAGAAAGAATGAAACTCAGCCCAGTAATTCAGAATGATTATACCAGTTTCTGCCAAATTGTAGCCTTTTTACACAAAATGTTTGAAATTTTTTTTTTTGGGGGGGAGAAGAGAAGGGGAGAGAGAGAGAGCAAGAGAGAGAGAGAGAGAGGATTGTAAAGAGAGTAAGAGAGACATAGAACACTACTGATTTTCTTACTTTCCTTGACACACAAAATGAGATCCCTAAATGCAGTCATGCTGCCACAGGTTTCACATATTCTTGAATGAGCTACATTCATAGAGACTGAGCTTTCTATTTTGTAGCTTTGAAGTTGGGTTTTAATACCAAGGAAAACTACTCAACCCAAACCTTTATGTAATTTGTTTCTTTCTTTGATCAATTAATTTGACTAGTCAAGTCAAACTAGTTAAACCACTTGCCAATATGGATGCCTCCCCAAATATACTCTATTACAGCACTACCAATTTTCTTCTCATTTACTTCTCCTCTTGTTTCTCATTACATTTTATTGAGGTAAAGGTAGTAAGACAATAATCCACATTTATGCAACCACCTAATTCTTACCATTAGCAAAATCAATAGAGAAAATTTATAGTAAAATCACTAATAAAAAAAAGAAGGGGTCAACCCTAAATTGACAAAGAAAAAGATGATAGATGCACCATTCAAAAGGAAAAGCAGATTCATTAAGATATTAAAACTTACTTGTAAATTTAAATTAAATTAACTAAATATGTATTTTTATTCTAGTGTACATAAATAATAATGTAAACATTAAAAATGACACATAACCACTTAAAACAAAATAATGATCAGTTCCCCAAACAGAAGTGATGAGATTAAACACACACACACACACACACACACACACACACAGCACACCTAAGTAAAACCCTTCATTGTATTCCAAGAAATTGCAAACAATAGATTCAGAAATTGTAACTACTGTAATATTAGCCTGAGAAAGTCACAAGGAAGGTTGTGGTAAGACATTAGATATCACCAGTTTGATATACAGATATCAGGGTTAAGTCAAATCATATTAATACAAACCCATTCTCCTGAGACAATAGGAGAATATTTACATAGGCTATTCTCTATTAGTTTGTGTGTGTGTGTGTGTGTGTGTGTGTGTGTGTGTGTGTGTGTGTTTCATTTCAAAATTACTACAGCGCTGACAGAGAACTAACTTGAAATTCCATAGCCCAAACTTTTGGTTCCAATTCTGTGTTTCAACAGAATGCTGGGTTATTTCTGCTTTATTTTCTTAGAATATGTTTTTAAAAAACAATACCAAATATTACTTATAAAGACACATAAACTACAACAGAAATCACAGAAGCTGTAAGTTGTATAGGGTGCAAAGTTTCCCTCTACTGGGTGCAAAGTATAGAGAGATGCTATTTCTGGAAGGGTTGCAGGAAAATACCAAAGCAAGGCTGTGGAGTGAGACATTTTAAAAGTTTGGGGAGCTCAGGAAAAACTCCACAGGGTGTGTTGAGGATTGTCAGTAGTTTATAGGAAGGGTGGAACTCAGGTAAATTAAAGAATAAAATTCAAAAGTGAACTTCATGCAGCAGAAATGTAGTGTACAATGATTTAGAAGTATGTCAAGTGAACTCAGATTCTTTAGAGATTAAAAGGGAAGAATTTGAGAAGTAAAAGGCAAAATAGAGGGAGACTTAAATTTTATATTCAGGATATAAATATAATCTACACCCATTAGTATGGATTCCAAGGGCTGTGATGGGAATCCAAACAATAACACATACTAAATATAGTAAAATACAGAATACACTCTGGAAAAAAAAGTTAGCTTCCCAGCTTATAGGTCAATAGCTAGGTGTGTTTCAAGGCCTGGGAGCAACTGCAGGATTTTAAGCATAACAACAGCTTAAATGACACCTTAAAAGTTTAAAAAATTCATATATGTTATTTTATCATTCAGGAAGGAGTAGTATAAGTGAAGCAGTGTTTTGGAAAATTCATCTAGGTAAAACTATTAGAAAAAAGGAGAAAATGATAGCAGGAGGTGTACTATTGCTAGGAACAAAATAAAAGACGGAAGGTTGTAAAGGGAAAAAATTGCTACACTTAAAAAATAATTAACAATTGTAAAGTTACCTTCAGAAACAGAGCACAATATCAGCAAAATGTAGGAGAGTAGTGGACAGTGTTGACTCCCTGAGGACTGGGTCACTTTCTACCTCTTGCTTAAATTTCCATCATTCCTGGAAATGAAAACATGAAGGATTTCCAAACCACCAGCTTCAGAAGTAGGTAGCATCAGGTTTGAAGAGAAGAGGAAGCCGACAGAGGAAGCCAAACAAGGTATATAAATCAGTGATTCTGAAGCTACTCTATCAGCATCACCTGGGAACGCTGAATACCCAATCACTGGGCTCTATCTCTCATCTACTAAATCAGTTACTCCTCAAGTAGAGCTCACTCTCTGCGCTTTAACTAGCTCTCCAGGTGTTCCTATGCATGCTCAAGTGTGAGAGCCACTGGTATATCCAATGGCTGTAACAGAAGTGATTGAAGTAACAGAAAGAACTCATTTCAGCTGAAAACCTGAGAGAGTGGCTTCTTGAGAGAGGAGTCCTAGTCAAGAATTATAATTTAATCACTCCATAGATAATTATTTCAGTTTGCACATACTGAAGCAATGCAATCTTATTAGAAATGACACCCCCAAAAAAAGATATGTAGGAAAATAAATTAATTATAGAAATCTAAATCAAGATATTTTGCAAGATATTTTACAAAGCCAAATCAATTTGAATTGCTATTTCACTTTATTTGGGATTGCCCATTCCCATTAACGACGACTAGACACACAATCTGCTGTGTTAAAATGAAAGAAATTTTATACCCAGTGAAAGAAAGGTATTTCATAACTTTTTGCTCTATCATAACATCATCATACTTTTCTGAAGATTCATCATATTCAGCTGAAGAATGTTCTTTCATAAATTTTCATTTAGTAATATACTTTACTATTATTATATTCAGAATTGCTACACAAGTTTTGTTTTGTTTTCCCTCCAGCACTGGGCTAGTTGTTTCTAAACTATTTTCATAAATGTAATAAAAATTAAAATGAAATGCTATCTCATAGTACTTATGAATCACCACTATAAGATTATCAATGGTATATACTTGCCTAAATATAATTTTGTTTTGAAGTATAGATTGTTTTATTTTCCCCATAGAACAACATTTCCAAAAGAAAAAAAAAAATGAAGAGAAAAACTGAAGTCATTAAAGCTTTGATCTCTTATTCATTTCACTCAGTTTCAAAGTCAGGTTAGTTATAAAAGTTCTAGACATGCCACACCATGTTTTATTTCTGTATTGTTTCTTCACTTTTATACAGAATTTTGGAATCATATCAAAGAAAATATTTTAAATAATTCCAGACTCTAGGTTAGAATGCTACAGCTTTTATGTATTTTTGAAACTTCCCATCCTGTAACTATCCAAGCTTTTTAAAGTGGTGATCTGAAAAAGAAGGGCCAATTACCAAATATACCCAAAATGTGAAATTATATATGAAAAAAAAATGTATCCTTCTGCTCTAATTGTTTGGCTTATGGGGGTCCCAATAAAATTAGTCAGGGAAAGCTTGTGCCCTCAAATAGTATATTTGAAAGCTCCTTTAAAAGGAGCAGAGACACTCAGAAACCCCTTCATGAGGATTGTCTTTTCATTGGTAAGAAAATTATTCCTGTTGTCAAATTAAAGCCATTTTTTTTTTTTACATAACTTGATATAAGAGCACTTACTCTCCATAAAGGAAAAAAAAAAGATGGAAAACAGCTAACTCTTACCATTACAATGGTTTCCCCATGTAGTCATCAAAACTCACAGAAGAGGAAACCTCAAAATATGCAGATGTCACTAAAATGATATTCCTGCTTTCCTAATGAGACAGGATTAGTTCAAATAATTTTTTATATATAGAGCTTTATCAAATTTACTCAATTTAATGTTTGTTTTATATATACTGTATATATATAATGGAAAGGAGAAATAGGATGTCAAAACATTACATTTCTGTAATATAAAGTCATATTGAGTCACTGGGTCTGCTATTATGCAAATAATGTAGAAGGCTAGGAATAGCCTTTTTTTTTTTTTTAAATCATGCCACATACACATACATCTACAGACAGGAGCTAGGACATATATCACTTAATTCAAGTGAATGAGGATGCCAGATAATACTCATGACACTTTGTTGAGCATTGAAATGAAAACACAGATGAGTAATAGAGAATCTCAGAATCATGGATAGCAGAACTCATTATAAAAAAAGTTAAATTTCACCATTAGATTCTGTAAATCCACTTAATTATAATCAAAATCTCAAGATTTTCTTATGAAACTTAACAAGATTGTGGTGATGTATATTTTGTATCAGATAACATGAGAGAATACTCTAGATATAGGTAAAAGACAATAATCACATTTAAAATTTGGCAAATTAAACACAGCGGCAATTAACAAAAAAAGGAAATATAGAGAAAGCATATATAGTTAAATATAATAGGACTTGTCAGATATCAAAGAATTATAAATGAACACAATAATGGACTATCATTTTTCCAGTCAATGGAAGAAGAAGAAGAAGAAGAAGAAGAAGAAGAGGAGGAGGAGGAGGAGGAGGAGGAGGAGGAGGAGGAGGAGGAGGAAGAAAAACTATCCAAGACTGGTGGAGGTGTGGTGAAATAGGCTCCAACAGGGGAATGTTTCACAGTCCATATCAAAATTTAAAATATTTACAACTTTTGGCATAGCAATTTCATAACTTGGAACCCTATCCTTCAGAAATAAACACAAAATAATATAAAGGTAGATAGAATGCAACATTTTTTTCATCAAAGAATTAGAACTGTAAACTTCCCAAGTTTGACATGAGAATTTGTCTTCAGATTTTTATATTTTCAAAAGAAATACCGTGTGTATATACATAAAGATGTGCATGAAATAAAAGACTTATAAATACATAGAGAACAATCTAAAAAAATGTTAACAATAATGTAAGCAAAATAATTTTTAAAAACTAATAGTAATCACTATAATAACATAATCACATAATAATCACTATGGTACTGTGTTCTGTGTTATTCACTGATTTATCTCAGTTAATCATTATAGCAACCTTGTGACTATGAGGTGCATTTAACAAATATGGAATCTGAGGATAAACAACACAGTTTTAATTATTACATTATGGAGTGGAAATAGGGATGATAGTGAATGCTCAAGTTAGGGTAGATTTCCAGTTTTTATTATTGTGTTATTAGAATTTTTAAGAAAGAACATGTTTATATTCATTTAACAAATAATAAAAAAAAGAACTAAAGGGATTTCAAATTAATTATAGTATACCACAGAAGAGGTTAAATAATCCTATATAATAAAAGGGTAATATGCAAATCCACCAAACAGTGGAACTACCGATCGCTAATGATGCACATTGATCACCAGGGGGGCAGACACCAATGCAGGAGCTACCCCCTGGCGATCATTGCACTCCCAGAGGGGGAGCGCCACTCAGCCAAAAGCTGGGCTGACGGCTGGCGAGCACAGTGGCGGTGGCAGAAGCTTCTCCTGCCTCTGCAGCAGCCTTGAGGATGTCTGAGCGGGAAGCGGGCCTAAGCTGGCAGTTGAACATCCCCCAAGGAGGGCTCCTGGACTGCAAAAGAGCACAGGCCGGGCTGAGGGACTCCCCCACCCCCAAGCACGAATGTTGTGCACTGGGCCTCTAGTATAAGCTATAATGTGATAATAAGGTTGTAAATAAGAGAGAAATTCTGACAATAAGAAAATCATTCATAAAGGAGGTAGCATTTGAGATGAATTCCTGGAACAGCAAAGAATTGCTTAACAGTATCTGAATACATACAATGTGGGTAAAATTAGGTTTATAGTTGTGAGCATGTGAAACACAGAGTTTAATCTTATTATTTATTTATTATTGTACTAGAGGCCCGGTGCACAAAATTTGTGCACTGGGGAGGGTTGTCCCTCAGCCCAGCCTGCACCCTCTCCAATATCTGGGGATGTCCAACAGGGATCAGGCCTAGACCGGCAGTCACACATCTTTCTCACAATCCGGGACTGCTGGCTCCTAACTGCCTGTCTGCCTGATTGACCCTAACCATTTCTGCCTGCCAGCCTGATCACACCCTGACCGCTCCCCTGCTGGCCTGATTAACACCTAACTGCTCCCCTGCCAGCCTGATCGCCCCCAACTGCCCTCCTCTGCCAGCCTGGTTGCCCCTGACTGCCCTCCCCTGCCGAATTGATCTCGCCCCCAACGGCCCTCCTCTGCCAGCCTTATCTTGCCCCCAACTGCCCTTCCCTGCCGGCCTGATCACCCCTAACTGCCCTCTCCTGCTGGCCTGATCTCACCCCCAACTGCCTTTCTCTGCCAGCCAATTTGGTTCTGATTGATCGTTTTCTATGCCAGTCAGCGTCAAAAGCTCTGCCTCCTAGGAAGCCATTGGCTCCTACAGTTGACCCAGATTTGGTTCTGATTGGTCGGTTTCTATGCCAGTCAGCATCTCTGGGCCTATCAACGGGGCCTGTTTAGAAAGGCAAGGCTGATCAGCAGCCCCGGTGGAGGTCTGGAGAGAAATGAAGGTGCAGCTGCTGACCAGGCCCGGAGCTAAAGAGAGAGGCAAGTACTGATCAACAGCTGCCACAGAGGCTATGGATCAGACCCTGCTTCTCTCTTCAGGCCTCTCTCTGGGCCTGATTCAGAGCCTCCTCAGCAGTCAGTGCTGGGTCACTGTGCCACGGCAACCCAGCGCTGACTGCAGGACTGACTTCCGGTTGGTTGAGCCTCCCAGTCTTTGCAAATGTGATGGACCCAGGGTTTTTATATATTAGAATTATTTTCCGTATGAACAACTGTAAACCTACTTTTGCCCCACCCTGTATTTAGCACAATAGCAAGACAGATAAGAGTAGAGCTGAAGGTGTAAATGATTCTGTTATATCCCAGATAAGATAAGATATAGTAGGAGATAAGTCTGGAGAGATAAGAGGGCTAGAAGCATTTTGATTTAATATTAGAAAATCAGCCCTTTGGATTAAACTAAAACACAGATTCTCCAAAGAGATGATTTGCAATCTATAAGCCATAGATCCTTGGAAGTGGGCAAAGTTTTTGGAAGAGGTTCAAAAATTCATGTATGAAATAATATTTTTAAAAATTGTCTGAAATAAGCCAGTCAGAGAAAGACAAGTACCATATGATTTCACTCATATGTGGAATTTAATGAACAAACTGGACTAACAAGCAAAATAGAAACAGACTCATAGAGAACAGGCTGACAGCTCTGGTTGAGGGGTGGGGGGTAAGAAAGGATTGAGCAAAAGAGAAAGAAGTCATGAACACTAACAATAGTGGAGAAGGGGGAGTGGAAGAGGGTAAAATAAAATAAAGAGAAAATAAAAACATTTAAAATACACCCCCAAAAAAATTTGTCTATAGTCTCTAAATGTCTTGCATTTTTATTTGTGCCTGCTTTCAGACAGATGCCACAATGAAAAAAGGATTTCCTTTTGTTTGTTTTTTCATTTGTTCTTCCAATTCTGCTTCCCCACTCCATGGGCTGTGTATAGTTCCTTCAGGATTGAAATGAGGGAAGAAAAAATGGGACAGGAAAATCTCTCTTGACTGACACAGATGTAATTTGGTATTGGTTTCCTCTAGGCTTGTGAGTGCAAAACAATTATTTCTTTTTACTCAGTTTTTCAGAGCACTTCAATTGCTAGGAAATCCCCACCAGTTGCCTCAGCCCAGGTTCTGTCTCCTGTAGGTAAAGGCCCTTACTAGTAGTTAAGCAATTCTATAAGGACACTATATTTGGGGTCACTTAACTTCGCTTAAACAAAATCTTACATTTTTTTATTTGTTTATTGTTGTTTTTGTTTGTTTGTTTTTTATTAACCTGAAAAACACAAGGTCATCCTTGGCCTGGAATAACAGGGTATACAAGGTGTTCCCTAAGCTACTGTGTCTGTGCTTTCTCAGGTGTGGGTAGAGAACTACCTTCTTGGCAGCCTACAATTATTTGAGACACAGCTGAAGTTCTTCAACCTATCTCCTGGAAGCCCATCTAGGTTTAAGTGAGAAGGAAACAGCCTCTTCAAGATGTGGGAGAAGTCAACAGCATTCTAGCAATACTTTCCAAAGAAATTCTTCCTCCAAATTTGGTCACTTCTATGCCTACACTACAATATACTTAATGTAGATGAGGGGCTGAGGATGACAAAACATATTTAAACCAGCCCTCCTTTGTAAGCGCTGTTGAGTTATTATATCCTTGTTTAGGAATGTAGAGATATTAGACATAAATTGTCTTGGGTCTTCTAAAAATTAACATTGAATACAGATTTAATATTCAGCTATAGACCTAAATCAGAAGTTTGAAATTAATCTTAATAAATTAAAATGGACACTAATAGATATGGTTCATAAACACTAATCCTATATAATAAAAGGCTAATATGCAAATAGACCAAAGAGTGGAACAACCGGAACAACCAAACAACCGGTCACGATGATGTGCGCTGATGACCAGGGGGTGCGCGAGCGGAATATAGCAGGCATTGGCAGCAGACAGCAGAGCGCAGAACATGGCGGGCATCGGCTGTGGCAAGATGGTGGAGCAGGTGTGCGGGGATGCCAGACCAAGGCGGGGTGCCAGTTGCTGTCATCAGAGCAAGCCTCTGGTGGTTACTAAAAATTCTTTGCTTCCACATGCCGTGGACCCGCTGGGTGTTCACACCCACTGCCAGTGCTGGCCCCACTCGCACCCATAGCCAGCACCAGAGCTGCTGCTTGCACCCGCTGCCGCACCTGGTGCCGGTCCCAATTGCTTGGCGCCATCAGTGGGTGTGAGCGGCAGCTGCTGGCCCTGATCACCTCTCAAGGATTTTCCACCTTCCCCTGCTCCTGAAGGGCAGGGCAATTGGGGAAGCAGCCACTGCTCACACCCGCTGACTGCACTGGCCCCAGTAGCTCCACGCCATCAGCCGGTACAAGCTGGGCTGGCACAATCAGCACATGGGAGCAGTGGCGGCAGGAGCAGGGCTGCAGGCAGACAGGGGACCAGGACATGGTGGGAGGGGCCAGGCAGGGGCCCAGAGGATGGGCCGAGACCCGCCCCTGTGCCTACTGTAGCCTTGTGGCCCACAGTTCCTTTCAAGGTGCACCAATTCGTGCACTGGGCCCCTAGCATGGTATATAATATATGGTATATAACATATACCACTCACTATCAAAGTCTCCAGGTCACACAACCAGGTTCCAAATCTTTCTAAAATTCACCCTTACTTTCTATTTCTTCCACTTGGAGCTCCAGTAATGCAAATTTTCTTGAGATTAGCTGCACTCTCTCTATTTTTCTATTTTTCTCCTGTCTCCACACCTCTACACATGCAGTTCTTTCTACATAAAATACGTTAATAATCTTTGACAAATATGCACTCTGCGTGGCCATCCCTCCAATCAAGTCATCAAACATTTACTTCACACCAGAAAATTCTCTCCTGCCCCTTTGTGGCAATTTACTCCCCTTCTCCTACCTTAGGCTACCACTATTTTGAATTCTATCACTATGGATTAGTTTTGCCTATTCTAGAACTTCACATATATAAATCATACTGCAGAGATTGGTAAACTATGGCTCATGGGCAAAATCCAGCTTGGCAGCTATTTTTAAAAACAAACTTTATTAGAACATAGCTACACTCACTTGTATGAATCTTGTCTATCACTGATTTCATGCCACAGTGGTAGGCCTGAGAAGTTGTGATAGAGACCATATGGCACAATAAACCTAAAATACAATCCTTACAGAAAACTTTTGCCAGCCTTCATCATACAGTATGTACAATTTGTGTCTGGTTTCTAGCACTAAGCATGTTTTAGAGAATTCACCCATGTTTTTACATTTTTTCTTTACTGTATCAGCTGTTCACCCCTTCATTGTTGTGTAGTACTACATTCTGTAACTATAACACAATTTGTTTATCAAGTCCTCTGTTGATTAAAATATGTGTTGTTTTAAGTTTTGGCTATTAAAAATAATATATATAACATAAATATGTCATAAATAATATAAAATAGAATGATGAAATATAAATAGAATGTTTTTTGAAAAATAGATGTGTTTAATGTTGCCAAAACTCAACTGCCTTTTTTAAAAATGTTTTGTTGTTTTATGTGACCTAAGAAATCTGTCTACTCCAAGGTCATAAAGAATCTGAACTATGTTTTTTGTAGAAATATTGTATTTTTTTTTGCTTTTACACTTATGCAACTGTATAAAGCAGTAGGTTGATGTTTATTTTTTTCATGCAGATACTCAGTGTCTCAGCACCACTTGTTGAAAATTATAATTTATTCCAATAAATTACATTGGTAACTTTGTAGAAAAATCAATTAATAAAATATGTATGGATCTACTTCTGGAATTTCTCTTCCATTTCATTAATATATATGTTTTTCTAAAGAGTAAATCTACAGTCAGGCAATTTAAAGTACTCTATGTAAATTTAAAATATCTTTTATTTTCTACCAAAATAGTAAAAAGATTCTTCTGGATTTTTTAATTTTTATTGTCTTGATTCTTCAGCTGGATTTAAAGAAAATGGCCATCATGATAATGTTGAGTTTTCCAATCTATGAATTTAGTCTATTGCATTATTTGTTTACATTTCTTTCATTTTTCTTAGCAATGCTTAGTAGTTTCCAGTTTATAGGTTCTGCATAACTTTTGTTTAATTGAATCCTACATATTTTACTGGAAACACTTCTATATTTTTATTTTATTTTCAATTTTTAGTTGAAGGATATAAAAACACATGTTTTAAATGTGGACCTTCTATTCTGTGGGTTTGCTAATTTGACTCCTTAATTCACCACCATCTTTCCCTTCTCTGGTTGGATATGCTTGACATTTCTGTCAGATTTTTAAAAATGGGACAATTACTATGAGTTTTATAGGATAAGGAATTTAAGAATTAGAACTTATACAAATGTGAAAAGAGATGAAGAAATGATGGTCTAGACAGATTTTGAGGATCAGAGAAAAAGTCATTGTAAATTTGAGAAGTCTGGAACATCCGACCACCAAAGGGGAAGCTTGTGGAAAGGGAGGGAAACCTGGTAAGGCTGTGGAGTCTGGAGATGGGAAGGACTTAACTGAAGTGCCATCGAAGAAGCAGAGTGATGAACATGAATCTGAACAAAAAATAAAATAAAATTAAGAGCAGGGATCAAGCCATCTATGCTACAGTGGATGATGATGATGCATCATAAGACAATTTGTCTTAGTGTATACGTAGATATATGATTTTCAAGACCATATTTTTAGAATTGGGCTTTTGACTAAAGATTTAACTGTCTAATAAGGAAGTTTACATGGAGAATTGGCATTGTTTTTTAGGCTATTGTATACAAACATATTAAAATTTCATATATTTAAAAAAAATAAAGTGATTGCTTAGTTGTGACATATATCATCACTTTTCACATTCCATTTGCATTAGTCAAAACATTTCACATGGCCAAGATGAACATCACTGGGATGGGGAAGAACACTTGCACGTGGGTGTGAATGTGTGAATATTTTCCAAAATAATTTATTCTACCATCCTCAACTATTCTTGAAGCAATCACTAGCTTATCTGTTTGGATTAAGCATCAAGAGCCCTCAGCAAGGCTTGGAGATGAATGCAATCCCACAAAAATCATATGGCTGACTAAATGGGAAGAATATTTTCCAGAGTCAATTCAGGATGTAGCTATAAGGAAACAAGAATAATCTATGAGTAATAGTAACTCACAGGTGTCTACTGTGATTGATTGCTAACTAATCAAATAATTGCTCATTTCATAGTAAAGTTTTAATTATCCTTAAATTATCTTTTTATATCCCTTTTTGAAATCCAGAATTAAATATCTCCCTGGTATGATGTTAGCAATATGGCTGAATAAAAACTTCCCTCTTACATCCCTCCTGAGAACAACAATTTGGCACCCAGCCACAGATAAAAGTACCTTTGTGGGAACTGTAGAATACAGCACCATATGTCAAGGAACCTGAGAGGAGTCTCACCCACCTGGGTGCTAGGAAACAGACATACACACCTTGGTCCCAGCTGTGGCTCTTGCACTGGCCTATGAACTGGCTCCAGCCCCTATCAGGAGTCCTTGGAGAACACTATCCTATCTAATAAAGAGGGAATATGCAAATTGACCATCACACTGTCACAAAGATGGCGGCACCCACAGCGGAGGCCTAGTTCCCGTAATGAGCCTTAAGGAGCAATCATCAGGGACCTAAGGCTGTGTGGTGCTGGGCCGGGGCAAGGGACCTGAGCCTGCACCCCCCCTGCCTGGTGGGGCTTGACAGGGGACCTCAGGCCACGCCCCCCACCCCGGCATCAGGCCGGGGGACCTCAGGCCATGCCCCCCGCCCCCAGCACCAGGTCGGTGGACCTCAGGCTGCACCCCCCACCCAGCAGGGCTTGACGGGGGACCTCAGGCCATGCCCCTTGCCTGGCAGGTCTTGATGGGAGACCTCAAGCTGCACCCCCTCCCCAACACCGGGCCAGGGGACATCAGGCTGCACCTCTTGCCTGGCGGGGCTTGACAGGGGACCTGAGGCTGCACTCCCCACTCAGTGGGGCTTGATGGGGGTGGGGCCAGCCAGGTCTGGATCTCACCCAATGGGGGTGGGGCCGGCTGGGTCTGGGTCTCATGTGATTTTTGAGGCACCACAGATGGGCGAGGACTTGACTCTGGGTCCCACAGCACACCCAGACTCTGACAGGAGGGAGATTTTCATATACATTTTACTAATTTTCTTTCATCTCTGACACTTTTATTATAGAGAAAGGGCAAATAGCAATATTAAAATATTTCCTCTAATTAATCCCCTTTTAATGTGCATGAATTTCATGCACTGGGCCACTAGTGTTACATAATTATCCACAGATGAAAAAGCCTTCTTTGTGAAAGTACAGAGAAACAGTTTGACTTTACCTCCATCACCCCTCCTTCAAGGTGGTATAGCTCAGTGCCAAGAGAGAACTTCTGGGCCCGTAGTTTCTCCTGAGGGGGAGAATGAAGGGTATGAATGATTCCTCAAATGTACAGGACACTATCAAAGAGATCATTTCACTTTTACTCATTCTGTGTACTGAGTCATGAGCTTTACAACTGGGAAACAGGAAGAGACTAAGAAAGTGGTAGGTAGGGCACTTGGAGGGCATTAAAGAGATGGACATCCTACTAACCCATATTGAGGACTCCATGAAGAAGCTTGCCCAAAAGCCACTCAAGATTTATCACCCACAGATCTGCCTAACTGGCCAATGGTCACCCCCAATGCTCCACATACCTCATCCACATACATACCCACCCTGTGGCCAGATCCTTGTCCATGCTTCTATCAGCAGTGAGAGCAAGTTTTAACAGATAGCTAGTGATCACATGCAGTAACCAGCAAGATTATGTGGGCAAGGGAAAGATAACAAACTTTAGCTTTACCTCTGCTTTTGCCTTTTGGAAAGCAAAAGAGAGGCTGTCAGCACCAAGCCTGGTGCACTGCAGGATCAAGAAAAGGGATGTAATCTTAAGAATTTTGCCACAAAAGGGAACAAGAAGTATAGGGCAGGTATATATCCATAAATGATCTGAGAAAGCTTCAGAATCCCTAGCAGGGCTAACAGAAGGTTTTTGTTTGTTTGTTTGTTTGTTTGTTTTTCCCAAAGTCAGTTAGTAAAGGCTAGACGAGATGAATGCTACTTCAAAAGTGAAAACAGAAACACAACACTTCAAGGAACATAAGAAATTAAGAAAACATGACACCACCAAAAGTTCACAATAATCTTCCAGTAATTGACCCCTAAGACGTGGAGATCTGAAGTTTATCTGATAAAGACTTTAAAATACCTGTTTTCAAGAAGCTCAATGGGCTACAAGAAAACACAGGACATTCCATGAAATCAGAAAAACAATACATAAAAGAAATGAGAAGTTTAACAAAGAGATAGAAATTATAGAAAGAATCACACAGGCATTATGGAGTTGAAGAGTATAATGAATGAAAATAAAAATGCAAGAGAGCATTAAAGCAGAATGGATCAAACAATACTAAAGAATCTGTTAATTACATGATAGGACCTTTGAAATTAGTCAGAGAACAGAGAAAAAAATAAAAAATAGTCAGAGAACAGAGAAAAAAATAAAAAGAGTGAAGAAAGCCTGTGTGATCTAGAACAGGGGTAGGGAACTTTTTTTTCTGCCAAGAGTCATTTGGATATTTATGACATCATTCACAGGCCATACAAAATTATCAACTTAAAAATTAGCCCGCTATATTTTGTCAAACATTGCATTAATTCACCCCTACTGCCTTCACAAGGCCATACCAAAGGATTTCATGGGCCTTATACAGCCCATGGGCCAGATGTTCCCCACCCCTGATGTAGAGGATAACATTAATTTTTGTTTTATTTTTTTAAATATATTTTTTTATTGATTTCAGAGAGGAAGGGAGAAACAGAGAGAGATAGAAACATCAATGATAAGAGAGAATCATTGATTGGCTGCCTCCTGCCCACTGGGGATTGAGCCCACAACCTGGGCATGTGCCCTTGACCTGAATCAAACTTGGGACCCTTTAATCTGCAGGTTGACGCTCTATACACTGAGCCAAACTGGCTAGGACAGAAATAATTTTCTAATTATGGAAGTCCTAGAAAGAGAAGAGAGGGAGAAGGAGACAGAGAGCTTATTTAAAGAAACATTGGCCTATAATTCCTCAAATTGTTAGAGATATCTGGATATCTCTTAACAGATCTTCTCTACGACATATTATAGTAAAACTATCAAATATCAAGGACAAAAAAGTATCTTGGAAACAATAAGAAAAGACACTTATAACTAATAAGGGAACCCCCATAAGGCTGTGAGAAGATTTCTCAGCATAAACTTTACATGCCAGGAAAGAGTGAATTGATATATTCTAAGTGCTGAGAGATAAAAAAATATATATATATCAACAAAGAATATTCTATCCAGCAAAGTTGTCCTTCATGTGAGATAGACCCTCAAAGAAAAGTTGATGGAGTTCATCACAATTAGATCTGCTTTATAGGAAATATTGAAAGGAGTTCTTCAAGTTGAAATTAAAGGACACAAATATGGAACATGAAAATATATAAAAATATATAACAAACTGGTAAAGTTAAATGTACTGTATAGTTAACTTCAGGATAATCTAATGCTGTAATATGGTGGTATTTTAAATGCATAACACTAGTATAAAGGCTAAAGGACAAAAATTCTCTACAAGGCTAAAAGTCCTTTATTAAAAATAACTATAGGTATAATAATTTGTTAATGAACACACAATATAAAAAGAATTCAATTGTCACATCAAAAATATAAAAATAGGAGAAGTAAAAAAGAAAACTTTTGTATGTAATCAGTTAAGGTGCTATTAGTGTAAAATAGACTGTTATAATTACATTATGTTTTATCTAAGTCTTATGGTAACCACAAAGTAAAAACTCACACTAGATACACAAAAGATTAGAGAGGGACTATGTGAACAGTTGCCTTGTTTCTTTCTTCCTCTCGCTACTTTCCTTTGTGAATTGATGATGCAGTATTATTAACTCACAAAGGAAAGTAGCGAGAGGAAGAAGAAACAAGGCAATTACAAAACATCCAGAAAATGATTAATGAAATGGTAGTAATAAGTTCTTATCTATCAAAAATTAGTCCAAATGTAAATTGATTAAATACTCCAATCCAAAGGTATAGAGTGGCTGAATAGATTCGTGTGGTTTTTTTTAAGACCAGCCTATATGCTGCCTACAAGAGACACACTTCAGCTTTAAATACATATAGACTCAAAGTAAAGGGATGGAAAAACGTATTTTATGCAAAATGAAGCAGGGATATCTATACTTATATCTGAAAAATATAGACTTTAAGTCAAAAACTGTAACAAGAGATGGAAACAGTTATTATAGAATAATAAAAGGGTCATTTGCCAAGAGGATATAACAATTATAAATATACATGTACTAAACATCAGAACAGCTAAATATTTTAAGCAAACACTAATAGCTCTGAAGAGATAAAACAACAATATAATAAGAGTAGGGAACACAAATATCACACTTTCAACAATGAATAGATCATTCAGACAGAAAATAATTAAGGAAACATTATATTTAAACTATACTTATAACAAATGAATCTAACAGATATTTACAGAGCATTCCATCCAATAGCAGCAGAATACATATTCTTCTAAGTGCACATAGAACATTTTTTAGGATAATTCATATGGTATGTCACAAACCGGTTCCTAGAAAATTTTGAAAATTGAAATCATACCAAGTGTCTTTACTGACCACAATGGTATGAAACTAGAAATCAATAACAGGAGGAAAATTGGAAAATTCACAAATATGTGGAAATCAAACAGAACACTCCTGAACAACCAATGGGTTAAAGAAGAAATCAATAGAAACCAGAAACAATTTTTAAACAAGTAAAAATAAAAACACAACATATCAAAACATATATGATGCAACAACAAGAATTCTAAGAGGAAGTTTACAGTGACAAATGCTATATTAAGAGCAGGAAATATTTTTTAAAAAACTAACTTTACTTCAAGAAACTAGAAAATGAAAAAAAAAAAAAAAAAACTAAGCCCAAAACAGGCAAAAGGAAGGAAATTATAAACATCAGAACAAAAATAAATGAAATAGAGACTAGAAAAACAATAGAAAGGATCAACAAAACTAAGAGTTGGCTTTTTTAAAAGATAAACAAAGTTGACAAACCAAGAAAAATAAAATAGAGAAGACTAAAAAAACTGAATTCATAAATGAAAAAGAAGGCATTATGACATACCAGAGAAACACAAAGAATCATATGAGACAATTATGACAGTTATAAGTCAACAAATCGGATAACCGAAAAAAATAGAGAAATTCTAGAAACATATAAAGGACCCAGATTGAAACATGAAGAGATAGAAAATCTGAATAGACCAAAGGAATTGAATCTGTAATAAAAAATCTTTCAACATCCCTGGCCCATGTGGCTCAGTTGGTTGAAGTGTCCTCCCATGCACCAAAAGTTGGTGGGTTCAGTTCCAGTCAGGGCACATGCCTAGGTTGTGGGTTCAATTCCCAGTTAGCTGTGTGCAGGAGGCAACTGACCAATGCTTCTCTCACATCAAAGTGTTTCTTTCTCTCTCTCTCTCTCTCTCTCCTCTCTCTCCCCTTCTTTCTAAAATCAATCAAAAATTCTTTCCACAAATAAAAGCCCAGGAACGGAAGGTTTTTCTGGTGAATTGTACCAAGCATTTAAAGAAGAATGAATGTTAATCATTTTCAAACTCTTCTAAAAGTAGAAGAGGAGGAAATATTTCCCAACTCATTTTACAAGGTCATGATTACCTTAGTACCAAACTCACATAAGGAATAAAGGCCAAAATCCCTGATGAATATAGATGCAAATATTCTCAACAAAATTCTAACAAACCAAATTAAAAAACAAGTTAAATAGGGTTATACACCATGATTAAGTGGTATATATCTTTAGAATGCAAGTGTGGTTCAATATACTCAAATAAAAAATGTGATACACCACATAAATATAATAAAAAATAAAAATCATATAATAATCTCAATAGATGCAGAAAAAGCATTTGACAAAATACAATATCCTTTCATGATTAAAGCCTCATAAAATAAGTATAAAAGGAATGTACCTGAACATAACAAAGGCAATATATGACAAGTCCACAGCTAAGATCATCATCATAATTAAAGGCAAATATGCAAATGGTTGTCATGGCGTCACGCTGATCAACAGGGACCTGAGGCTGCTTGGTGCTGGGCCAGGGCAGGGGACCTGAGGCTGCACCTCCCCACCCAGTGGGGCTTTACTGGGGACCTGAGGCCGTGCCCCCCGCCCTGGCACTGAGACTTGAGGCCATGCCCCCCACCCCGGCGCCAGGACATGAGGCTGCATCCCCTGCCTGGCAGGGCTTGATGTGGGTGGAGCTAGCCGGGTCTTGGTGTTCCCAAATGGGGGTGGGGCCGGCTGGACACTTCTATTATAGAGAAATAGCAATATTAAAATATTTCCTCTAATTAATTCCCTTTTAGTGTGCACGAATTCCATGCACCAGGCCACTAGTACTAAATAAAAGGTTGAAAGTTTTGTTTTTAAGATAAGAAATAAGACCAATGTGTCCATTATCACCACTACCATAGGGCTGGAAGTCCTAACCAGAGTAATTAAGCAAAAAATGAAATAAAAGGCATCCAAATAGAAAAGGAAGAAGTAAAACTGTTTCTGTTTGCAGATGATCTGATAGAAAATCTTGTTAGAAATGTTAGAACTAATCAACAAATTCAATCAGTATACAAAATCAACATACAGAAATAAGTTGTGTTTCTATAGATAACAATGAAATATGTGGAAAATATTCAGAAAACAATTTATTCACAATAGCATTAAGAAACATAAAATACTTAGAAATAAATTTAATCAAGAAGGAAAAAGATCTGTACATTGAAAACTATGACTTTGATTAAAGAAATTGAATAAATAAAATAAATAAGTTAAATAAAAATATATCCCAAGTTCATGTATCAGAACAGTTAATATTGTTAAAATACCTGTAATTCCCTAAACATGTATTCAATGCAATCTCTATTAAAATTCTAATTATAATTTTTTCACCAAAATTGAAAAAAAAATTTAAAATTTGTATTTTTGTGTATAAAACCACGAAAGTTTCTAAAGAGCCTAAGCAATTGGAGAAAGAAGAAAAAAGCTGGAGGTGTCATACTTTCTAATTCCAAACTATATTACAAAACTACAGTAATCAAAACAGTATATATTGGCATATAAATAGACACATAAATCAATGAAACAGAACTGATAGCACCAAAATAAGTCCTTCAATACATGGTCATTCATATTTGACAAGGGAGTCAAGAGAATTCCATGGAAAAAGGACAGTCTCTTTAAGAAATGATGTTAGGGAAACTGTATAATCACATGCAAAATGAAAGCATACCCCTATCTTACACTATACCCAAAAATTAACCCAAAGTGAATGGAAGACTTAAATTTAAACCTGAAACAGTAAAATCCTTAGAAGTAAACACAGGGAAAAACATCTTGACATTGATCTAGCAACACATTTTTTAATATGATACCAAAAGCATAAACAACAAAAGCAAAAAGAAAATAATAGGTCTACATCAAAGTAAAAGGCTTTGCCACAGTAAAAGAAACAAATAACAAAATGAAAATGCAACCTATGAAATAGGAGAACATATTTGTAATCCATGTATCAATAAGGGATTAATATATAAAATATATAAATAACTCATGCAACTAAGTAGCAAGTAAACAATCCAATTAAAACATTGGCAAAGGAACTGAATAGATGTTTTTTCAAAGAAAACATAAAAATGGCCAATAGAACCATGAAAAGATGCTCAATATTACTAACTAGAGGCCTGATGCACGAAATTTGTGCAAGAGTAGGCCTTCCTTCCCCTGGCTGCCAGCACCAGTTTCCCTCTGGCACCCAGAACCGGGGCTTCCCTGTGGCCGCC
The DNA here is from genome assembly GCF_963455305.1 of Plecotus auritus. Lineage (NCBI taxonomy): Eukaryota > Metazoa > Chordata > Mammalia > Chiroptera > Vespertilionidae > Plecotus > Plecotus auritus. The sequence goes on from NC_137772.1 coordinate 145,751,593, forward strand.
AGCAGGCACCCGGGACTGGGCTTCCCTCGCAGCCCTGGCTTTGTCTGGAAGGACATCTGGTCTAATTAGCATATTATACTTTTTACTAGAGGCCAGGTGCACGAAATTCGTGTACGGGGTGGGGGGAGGGAGGGGCAGTCCTTCAACCCTGCTTGCACCCTCTAACAATCCAGGACCACTGGCTCCTAACCCCTTGCCTGCCTGCCTGCTTGGTTGCCCCTAACCACTCTTGCTTACCTGCCTCATCACCCCTAACCGCTCATCTGCCTGCCTGATCATTCCTAACCACCTCTGCCTGCCTGCCTGATGGTCCCTATCCACTTGTCTGCCTGATCACCCCAACTGCTCACCTGCCTGCCTGATCACTCCTAACTGCCTCTGCCTGCCTGCCTCATTGCCCCTCAAATTACACTTTTATTATCTTAACTAATAATAGACAAACATGTAAATTGACCGTTCCTCTGCTATGCCCACAGCCAATCAGAGTGAGTATGCAAATTAATCCAACAAAGATGGCAGTTAATTTACATACATACCTGGGTCCCAGGAACATCCTCAGCACCCAGGACACTCCGAGCCGGCCATTGGAGGGGTGGGGGGAGGCCCTGCTCAAGTTTAAAGCCTCAGGCCAAGCCTGTGATCAGAGGGGCGGGGCCCCCTGCTCAAGCCTAAAGCATAGGGCCCAGACTTTAGGCTTGGGCAGGGGCCGAGCCTGCGATCAGAGGGAAGGAGAAAAAAAATCAATGGAAACATATCCTCAGGTGAGGATAAAAAAAAAAGAAAGAAAGAAAGAAATGTCATATCTTATGAAAGGCACATCTTGAAAATGCCTAAAGAAAGTTGTCATTTTTTCATGGTGAAGGGACTGGAGTCCATGTTGATGAAAATACCTTGGGGGCTGTGGTGACTGGCAGTAGCTGCAGCAGCGGGGTGATGGGGCTGGTGCCTTCCCCTGATCAGGCTGGTCGCCTTCCACAAAGGGAGGCCAGACTGCGGCTTAGGCCCACTCACAAAGGGGAGTGGGCCTAAGCCATCTGTAGGACATCCCCTGAGGGCTCCCAGTATGTGAGAGGGGGCAGGTTGGGTTGAGGGACCCCTCCCCAGTGCACGAATTTCGTGCACCAAGGCCCTTAGTTATAGATAATTGCCTTGCTCCAAGTTGTAAGGACCTGCTTGTCATAGAGATAGAAAAGTTTTAATTTTTACTCTTGATTAAGGCAATTAACTAACACAGATGGCCACCAAAAAGGTGACTTACCAAAGGGTGTATAGCAAATGGTGCTGTTACATTCTCTTCCATGAAAACGTGCATGCCGTGCATTGTATCTGCCTGGGTACATGAAAGAGTGAAGTTTCTGTCCATCTTTGCACTCATATGAGTGAATTGTGTGAGACCCCAGCCCAGTCTGGTTTGGTGCTCACAAAATAATAGAGCTCTTTTTTTTTTCTTTGCTCCATTGGTGGAGATTTCCTAGAAGTTGCAGGATATCTTCCTTTTAATTTTTCCTCGACACTCTGACTTATGTCTCTCACCTTTGCTTTCCCTCCATCCCCCACCCACAACAGTTAACTTGCTCCAGGCTCACTTCGCTCGAGTGTCTAGGAGATCGCGCAATGCGTCTGCCACCAGAACCACGATTCCCAGCATTTCTGGTGCTCCCTGCGCTCTCGGCTTCCGCTTCTGGCCTAAGGCCCCTCCCCTCCTCTCCCTCCATGAGGCTGGGGCCCCTCCCCTCCCCTCCCTTCACGTGGCTGGGGCGTGGACGCTGGGCTTGCGTTACTGGGGCGACACCGCCAGCATCCCGCACCAGCCACTATGGGTGCCACCATCTTTGTTGCGGAGTGATGGTTAATTTACATATTACTCTTTTATTAGATAGGATTCTTATAGATGGGGAGGAAAAGGCAAGTCAAAACCACTATTTCACCTCACACCTATTAGGATGGCTCTTGTCAAAAAGACAAGAGATAACAAGTTTTGATGAGGATATGGAGAAAAGGGAACACTATTGTTAGAAGTGTAAATTGGTGTAGCCACTATGTAAAACAGTGTGGACTTTCCCCAAAAATTAAAACTAGGATTACCATAAAGAATTGAAATCAGGGTATTGAAGATATATTCTGCATTTTGATGTTCATTACAGCATTATTCACAGTAGCCCAAGTCTAGAAACAACCTTTACAGATGAATAAAAATTTTATCTAGATCTAGATCTATCTATAGTACATATATATACATAGATATGAAGATATATGTTATGTGTACTGTATCTGTGCATATATATGCATATATGTATATAAATGTATCTATATGGGAATATTATTTGGCTATGAGAAATAAGGAAATCCTGCCATTTGCTACAGCATGAATAGACCTGACAGCATAATGCTAAGTGAAATAATTTAGACAGAGAAAGACAAATACTGTATGATATTACTTATATGTAGAATCTATAAAAGTGATGCTCACAGAAACAGAGTAACAGGATGGTTTGTTGGAGGCTGGAAGATGGAGAAAATAAGGAGATAGCAGTAAAAGGGTATAAACTTCCAGTTGTAAGATATGTTCTGGGTCTCCAATGTATGTCATAGTGACTATAGTTAATAATATTATATTATGTACCTGAAAATCTAAGAGATCTTTAATGTTCTCACCAGAAAAAAAAAAAGTAATTACTCAAGGCTGCCTGGTACTGGCACAAGAACAGACATATAGACCAATGGCACAGAACAGAAAACCCAGAAATTGACCCAAGCCATTATCCTCAATTAATATTTGACAAAGAAGGCAAGAGCATACAATGGAATCAAGACAGTCTCTTTAATAAATGGTCTTGGGAAGATTGGACAGATACATGCAAAAAAAAAAAAAATGAAACTAGACCACCAACTTACACCATACACAAAAACAAACTCAAATGGATAAAGGACTTAAATGTAAGCAGAGAAACCATAAAAATCCTAGAAGAAGCCATAGGCAACAAAACAGCAGAAATTTGTAGTAGCAACATCTTTACTGACACAGCTCCTAGGGCAATGGAAACTAAGTAGAAAATAAACAAATGGGATTACATCAAAATAAAGAGCACAGCAAAAGAAACCAGCAATAAAACAACAAGAAAGCTCACTGCATGGGAGAACATACTTGCCAATGTTATCTCCAATAAGGGTTTAAGCTCCAAAATTTATAGGGAATTCATACAACAAAAGGGACATAAACAATCCTATCAAAAAAATGGGCAAAGGACCTAAATAGATACCTTTCAAAAGAGGACACACAGAAGGCCATGAGACATATAAAAACATGCTCAGAATCACTAACCATCTGAGAGATGCAAATCAAAATGACAATGCAGTACCATCTCACACCTGTCAGAATGGCTATCATCACAAATCAACAAATGACAAGTGCTGGCAAGGATGCGGAGAAAAAGGAACCCTCATGCGCTGCTGGTGGGAATGCAGACTGGTGCAGCCACTGTGGAGAACAGTATGGAGTTTCCTCAAAAAACTGAAAATGGAACTCCCATTTGACCCAGTGATCCCACTTCTAGGAATATATCCCAAGAAACTAGAAACACCAATCAGAAAGGATATATGCCTCCCTTTGTTCATAGCAGCACAATTTAAAATAGCTAAGATTTGGAAGCAACCTGTGTCCATCAGCAGATGAGTAGATTAGAACACTGTGGTACATCTACACAATGGAATACTACACTGCTATAAAAAAGAAGGAACGCCTACCATTTGCAACAGCATGGGTGGAACTGGAGGGCATTATGCTAAGCAAAATAAGCCAGTCAGGGAAAGATAAGTATCACATGATCTCACTCATTTGTGGAATATAATGAACAACATAAACTGATGAACAAAAATAGAACCAGAGTCATAGAAGCATGGAACAGACTGTCCAACCTATAAGGGAAGGCGGGGGTGAGGGGTTAAAAGCTCAACCAAAGGACTTGTATGCACGCATATGAGCATAACCAATGGACACAGACAGTAGAGGGGTGAGGGCATGTGCTGGTGGGCAGCTGGGGAGAGGTCAGTGGGGGAAAAGGAGACTTATGTAATACTTTAAACAATAAAGAATTTTAAAAAGAAAAAAGGGTAATTATATGAAGTAGTAAAAGTGATAACTAACCCTAGTGTGGTAATAATTTCTTATTATATAAGTGTATCAAATTATCAAAGTATACACCTTACAAGTATATAGTGTTATGTGTCAATTATATCTCAATAAAACTGAAAAAAATCTTCTTTTATAAATAAAGAATTCCCAAAGATATCTTGAAGGATAATTACTAGCAAAAACTACTTTTTGATGCTCCAAACTAGCTCCACCCTAGCACAAATATCTCTAACTTTTATATTGATTTAAACAAGAATTTAAAGGGAACAGGTTTGTTTTTGTTTTTTAAAGAAGGAGAATGCTACATTTTCTCCATGCTAGTATTCCTCATTTCTTTTTCTACTGCAGCTAAAATTATACTTCTGAAGCCAGGATTTTGAAGGATCTTCTCACTTGGTTATAGTTAGTAACACACAAACTCTCCTGAAGCATCCTTAAGAACAAACCAACCAAACTAGTTCAAATGGCACAGAAGCCTCCTCTGAAGGGTTATCCCTCCCTTTTAATGGAGTTATGACTCCATAAAACCCTGGCATTCTCAATGAAGATATCAACACCAAAGTAGAGCCAACACCCAATAGCCTTACAGAGCCTCACATTTCACATTTCAAGCTCTTAACAAATATTTTTAGCTGGATCAAGTCCATAGTGCTAAATATGCTCTATTACTTCCATTCCCATGGAAACACACTATGTCACAACAGGAGTGTACATTCACTGCCTGATGGGGGAAAAAGAAAGAAAAGAAAATCTTTGGCTAAAAAAATAAGAGCTCTTATTTGAGAAAAAAAAATCATAGTAGGAACAAGGAAGATATAGGAAACAACCAAAAAAAAATGACCTTTTCTTTCAAAAATTGAGTTTTCCAAAAAGGAAAAAAATCCAGTTTGAAGGATGGAAATGACCTATTAGACACAAATTTAATAAGAAAATAATTTAAAGTGATGTCAGCTATTTAAGGCTGAAAGTTATTTTCAGGTCTAGTTATTCTTCTTTTTTATTTTTTTTCTGAGCAAACTGCTTGTAAGGAAAACCATACTTAGTGCAGTAACCCACTTTTGAACTGTTACACCAGCCTCCTAATTCTGCCTCTCCCCTTTAAATCTTGTCACTCACAACCCTTATGAACTCTCCTCACCCAAAAATATAATATGAAAATTATTTATCTGGCCTTCAAGTCTCTCTATATTCTGATTCTAAGCTCACTTAGTAACTTCAACCTTTAGCACTTTATTATATGCACCATCTGTGCAAGTCAAGTCAAAATGAGCTGTTTGGCTGTGCACACTGCTTGTACATTTCTGCCAGCCATATTTTATTCTTGTTTTTCCTCCGAATTAAAAGTCCTAACCCTTTATCACCACAATTTCAAATTGTATCTATCCTTCAAGTCACTCATAAAATGTGGCTTCCATTTTGAAACTTCGTTTCAATGCCTTTGCCATGAAAAATGTCCCTCGCATGGCTCCTTATGTCTAACCAGCTCATAAATATAAAACTCACTGTTTTTGAATTGCCTTTATTTTTAAACGTTTTTTTTATTCATCACTAGACTGTAAGGCAGGATAAGAAATTTGAAAAACACTGACTTACACATAATTAATGCTCAGTAATTATTACTTAAAGTAACAGGCAGGTTGAAAATTTTCATCTATATGAAAATTTAATCTAACTGTGTCAGATTCATGGGTGGTACTTGATGCTGCATCAAATGAAATGGGATCATAACTCATTTGAAACATTCATATTTGATTCAGGGGAGTTTCATAAGCCATGATGAGAATGATTGATGTGTTAATATCTTCCTTTTATAAATGAAAAAAAAAAAAAGAGTATATGCATAGAGGCTGTATTTTTACCCAAGTCACAGTGAAAATCACATGTGAAGCTAGGATTAGAGATGACAATTTTCAGGTCAACAGCTTCATCCACTCACCTACACGGCTAAGAGGCCATTTCTAAGCTTCCAGCAGAGTGATCCTGAACTCCCTCACGCTACTGATAGTTTTGTTTTGTTTTTAACTTGAGCAGTGCACACACTTCAATGTCACAATTGAAAATCATTCCCAGGAAAAGTCAGAGAACATGGAATCAGGCAACGAGTACTGCCATCGTGGATTTATTTATTTATTTATTTATTTATTTATTTATTTATTTACTACTTGAGTGTGTATGAAATCATTAAAATATTTCATTTGATATTGGTTGGAAGGTTTATAGGATTCTAATATTCCATCACATTTCTCTAATGGAGATACAGACTTTAAACTTCAACTATTGGAAAATAAATAAATACTAAAAGGAAACAAAGATTTGCCACCCTGAAGCCGCTTTTAAGCTGTTTATTAAGAAACAGGACTCAGAGGGAGCCTTTTACCCTCCCCATTTTCCTGCCCAAGAGATTCAGACAAAGAAACCTACTTCAGGAAGAGATCTTGGGCCACTGCCTTAGCCTAATTTGAATTAAGTATTCTAAATAGAGGGCTTCAGACAGGGGCTTGTTTGCTAGATACTACTGTGTCCAATTGTTCCTGAGCCTAGCAAAAATTTTCCTACCATGTATGTTCTGCTTTTTCTCAACTACCTATAAATTGCTCATTCTCACTTCTGAAATCGAAATGCCTGCTCCCCCATCTCCCTCCCACACACACACCTTTTCTCCTTTATCTAAAATGTCTTATATACACAATGTTGCCTCACTGACTTTGGAATTTTCATGCCCATGTGGATTCCCCATGAGTATGTATGAAAATTTTGCTTTTCTGCTCTTAAACTATCTCTGTTAATTTGATTATTAGCCCATTCTAGAAGAACTTAGAAGGTGAGAGGAAAAGTATTAATATTTTGTATCCCCTACGATACTAAGGAAGAAATATTTTCTTATCTATATTGCCAGAATTTGCTCCTGCTCAGAGATAACTGACGGATGCAGGATTATGTTTCTGCATAGTTTATTTATTTATTTTGCTATAATTTGGATGCCCTAAATTGATTAAAAGAACATGATTAATTTTTAGACTATTTGCCTAGGATCAGCTAAAAGGCCACTTAAGTACTTACAATTAGGAATTTATAACTGATAGCACCACTAAATTAAATAATATCCATTTCCAAGCCTATTGCCTATAGTAACTTTTATTCTTGCTGCAAGTGATCTCTGTTTAATTAAGCCTGATAGAAAAAAACATATTTTTAATGTAAATGTGATCATATAACTAAGATTTAAACTCTAAGCATAAAGTGAGTCTTTGAGTTAATATAACTTCAAAATTACTTGTCAATCCTGTATAATAAAAGGCTAATATGCAAATAGACTGAACGGCAGAACAACCGAACAACTAAACAACCAGTCTCTATGACATGCACTGACCACCAGGGGGCACGTGCAGAACATGGTGGGCATCAGCAGCAGGCGGCAGAGCACGGAACATGGCGGGCATCAGTCATAGAGGGATGGTGGAGCAGGTGAGCGGGGGCGCCAGACCAAGGCGGGGTGCCAGTCGCTGTCATTGGGGCGAGCCTCTGGTGTTACTGAAAATTCTTTGTTCCCACATGCTGCGGTCTTGCCTAGCACTTGCACCTGCTGCTGGCACCGGCCCTGCTCGCACCCAATGCTGGCACTGGAGTCACTGCTCACACCCCCTGCCAGCACCTGGCACCAGTCCTAATCACTCAGCACTGTCAGTGGGTGCGAGCAGCAGCTGCCAGCCCTGATTGCCACTGAGGGCTTCTTCACCTCCCCCTGCTCCTGAGGGGCAATTGGGGCAGCAGCTGCCACTCGCACCCACTGTCAGTGCTGCTGGCTCTGCTTGCACCTGCTACTGGCACAGGCCCTAATCGCTTCGCACCATCAATGGGTGTGAGAGGGGCCACAGCCAGCGTGTGAGAGTGGTGGCAGTAGGAGTGGGGCTGCCAGGAGACAGGGGACCAGGGGCCGCAGCAGGAGGGGCCAGGTGGGGTCGCGGAGGATGAGCTGAGACCTGCCGCTATGCCCACCGCAGCCTCGTGGCCCACAGTTTCTTTCAAGGTGCATGAATTCATGCACTGGGCCCATAGTCATATATAAAAGAGCTAAAATTTAGGCCATCAGAGTAAATTGAGGACATGTGGTAGGCAGCTTCTGACATGGTTCCCAACCATCCTTGCCTCTTGATATTCATGCCCTTGTGTAATCCCCTCCCTTTGCATAGGTTCTGGAGCCAGTAATTGCTTCTGTTAGTGGTGAAATATCACTAACCTTAATTCGGCAACCTTGGTACTTGAGTTCAGCAAAGAAAGAATTCAGAGATGATAGAATTAAGAAACATAGATGATAAGAAAAAGTTTATTTAGAAAGTCACAGAGGTAGAAAAAGTGAGCCAGCAGGGCTGCACGGACTAAGGAAATTAGTTACAGAGGCAAAAGAAGGGCACTTGGAGCATTGAAGAACAACAGCAAAGAAAACATGCATGGGGGGAGGGGAGGAAAGAGAGAAAAGTTATAGGTGTGCTCCAGAGAGAACACGCCTGGGGAAAGAAGAGGTTGGGGAAAGTTTCAGAATGAGAGAGAGAGAGAGAGAGGGAACAGTCATGCACTGGGTCTTTCAACTTAAGGGCTTTTATCAGGAGGTCTCAGGGAGGACCTCAATAGAATGAATGTTCATCATCTTTCCAGGTGTGACTCCTCAGGGTCATGGCCTCCACTGATTGGCTGCACCAGGACTGGAGAGCGGGGGTTGGCATTAGTCATCGAAGCTGGTCCTGACGTCTTCCATGGCATTGATTTGTCTTGCTTTGCTACTATGGGAATCATATGAAGCTATTCTCCTGCCCCTTTGTTCTTCCTGTGAGGAGGTCTACTGCATGTTATCACATGCCAGGGGAGGAAAGGTCAGGGGTGGGTCAAATCCGAATGACCAGTGATATGCTAGGGCAGTGGTCGGCAAACTCATTAGTCAACAGAGCCAAATATCAACAGTACAACGATTGAAATTTCTTCTGAGAGCCAAATTTTTTAAACTTAAACTTCTTCTAACGCCACTTTTCAAAATAGACTCGCCCAGGCCGTGGTATTTTGTGGAAGAGCCACACTTAAGGGGCCAAAAAGCCACATGTGGCTCATGAGCCACGGTTTGCCGACCACTGTGCTAGGGGATAAAAAGTCACCGTGGGGGGTGAGGTCTCACCCTATAATTTTCTGTTGCTAGTCACCCAGGACTTTCCACCCTGGTGACCTTCCATACCTTACTTATCATTCCTACTCTGCTCATGTCTGTCTAAGTGCCCACTATATCACTTCTACTATATAGAATATGACAAAAATGATGAAATGACACTTCTGTGATTAGTTTGTTAAAATGCTATAACTTTCATGTTGCTAGAATTCTTTCTGTATTGCCTTCCTGAATTGCAGATTTGATTAAACTAGCTGCCATGTTGCAGAGGCCCAAGTGATGAAGAACTGAAAGAGGCCTTCACCTAATAACTAGCAAAAATTTGAGTCCTTCAATGCAATAATTCTCTAGGAACTGACTTCTGCCAACAACAAAACAAGTGACTTTGGAGGAAGCAGATGCTTTCCCAGTTCAGCTTAGAGATGACTACAGTCCTGACTAACACCTTGATACAGCTTGTGAGAAGCACTGAGACTGAACCAAGCTAGGACATGCCCATAATCCTGGCCCACAGAAACTGTGAAATTATAAATGTGGTATTTTCAAGCAAATAAGTTTTGAAATATTTTGTTATACAACCATAGATCACTAATACAGGGTGCAATAGGTTCCGCAGATGTTGATTCTGAAGCTGAGCAGAGATAGCAACCCCAAAATATGCCTTTGGGGTATTGGTTATTTTGGGCTGGTTAATTTTAATAAACAGCAGACATGGGAGATACTGTGAAAACCAAGTACAAGTTACCCTTTGTAATAAGACATTTACATTTGTGAGAAAAATCTTCATCTGTAAGTGTATTTTCCTTGCTGAACCATGTCTTTTTTTTACTGGCAATGGAAAAGGCTTTGGGCTAAAATCTGCCCAATCTTATCTTGGTTTTTGTGTTTCACTGGTAAACACCAATAACTGACTCTCCAGCCCAGCATCTTTTGTTTTTAACTGAAGGTGATACTTGAGATGATGACTTCAGCCATTTTGGTAAGTTACTCTGTGTTCTTAAGCCTCTCCTATTTATATAAAAGGTATTCATGTTATTAAAATTTCATTTGTTTTTCTCCTGCTAATCTGTCTTGTGTTAATTTGATTGTTCCTCCAGCCAGAAGAACTTGAAGGGTAGGGGATGAACTTTCTTCCTTCACAATCCCATCACTGAAACAGGGATATAATTCATGACCTAGGCAAAGCCAATCAGGATATTTTCTACCTAAATGTGTAGTGACTGGCTTAGATTAACATGTGACCTAAACTGGACATTCATAGTCACTGCACAGAATGCTGATGAACATGCTTAAGGGCCAGCTGATGGCCATCTTGGAGCCTCAAAGAGAGACAACCTTACAATGGATTTGAGACAAAGTGACAGAAATAAATTTGGTCCTTGATTGCATTACTAGACACTAGATCAAACCTTGCTTGAAACTAGCATAGCTCTGGGTTTTTTGGCTAAAGAAATATTGTTCTTGGTGGAAATAGGGTTCTTCCATAGAGTCATGAGAAAAGAATTTCAGGGACCCACGCATAGAAGGATGAAGTGTAGTGGTAAGATTTATTGGAGAAAAACAAAGGACTGCCCCCAGGTGCCCAGTGTCTCAAACATGACCAGATGGCTCAGCTCTGTCTGGCTATGGAGTAAGTCTGGACCTAGGGCTGCAAGCCTGCACTTGTCCTCACCAAGCCCAGACGGACCAGGGCTCCAAGATGCAGAACTTCTCTGTGTCTCATTTTCCCATCTGCACGTTCACCACCAAGGCTGCATTTAGGCTGTGACCAGTGCTGCACTTGGAACCAAGCTTGGGCTTGCCCTTGGGCTCATGCAGCTACCAGTCTCACAAAGTTGCTACAGAGAGAGAGAGAGAGAGCAGGGTGAATGAATGGGCAAAGACCCCCAGGCCTTTGTTAAGCTTTGATTATATTATCTTGGGCTCAGGAAAGAGCATGCTTTCTTTAAACTAACCAATATCTTCTCTGCTCATCACAGGCTTGTGCTGGGCCCTTCCCCCTATCCAATCATTTTCCTTGATCTTCTGGGGTTCTCTGTCTCTTATCCAATCCAATCCAACCCTTTTCCCAGGCTAGCCACCTCCCCTTTATGGTCACCTTTTCAACTCCTGTTGCACATACCTCAAAGTAAAAGGACCTCCCCTTGCATCACTGGCTTTTACCGAGCTTAGGCCTAGCAAAGGAATTTTCCCTTTATTGGTTCTCCCTCCCCTTGGTAATCCATGGAAAGAGGCCAGTTGACCCCTAGGGATATTGGAAAGCCAGTTCTTCCTGCCCACTACTGCTGGCACTGAATTAAGTCCCTAGATGGAGGATGTGGCTGTCTCCTGGGGAGCCAATGAATGATGCAGCTTCCTAGTGAATCAGGCTTAATTTCCAATTCAGCACCCTAGCAGGTAAGGCTTAATAACTATGCCATTTGCCCGCCCCCCTTCCTTTATTAATACTGACTAGCTACCTACACTAACAATATTATTATTTAATGCAGGTTGATATGAGTTGTCTGATAATTAGCAGGATTAAAATTATGCTAAATAGTATAACTCCCACATTTTTCATATAATCAAATAATTCAAATTAAGAATTTTAAAAGACACTAAAGAGCACCCTGGACCTTTTTCAATTAAGTGATAAAATATATCTCCCATAACAGTGACAGTCATAAAAGCATATATTATAACTAAATATTGATATATGATAATTGAGCTCAAATGAACTGCAATGAAAGTAATATAAACAATTCAAGGAAATATCAACACCATTTAATTGTATTATGATTTGCTTTGTAATAATTAAACATCAAAGTTATACATATAAAAGGGTACTTCTGAAGCAGGCGCATAAAGTGCCTCAAAGCCAACTTTGTTTGAAGATAAGTTGTAAAGTCTACTAAATAGAAAATAAAAATGCCCCCTGTGTAAAAATGTTTGGAAATTGAATGAAAGTTTAATAGCTTTCAAACTGTATAAACTATTGGGGAAGGGGGATCCATAAACTTCAAAGAATTTTCAAACAATTCAATATTATACCCTTTTTCACCTAATTCCCAGTTTATTAATACAAATTTCTATTAGATTACATTATCTAAAAGAATAAAAAGAAAATTAAATTCTGAAAGTTATAAGAACAAAGAAAGGATATGCAGGCCCTAATTAGTGAGACAATGGGTCAGTTTCTCTTCTGTCATAAGAAATAATGTCTGCATAGCCACTGACCCAAGTAGTAGAGCTATTTTCACAAATCTATGTTTCTAAGGATGGCTACGTAAGGAGATCACAAATAATCTTAGCCTATTTTTTTCTCTGTCTACACAAACCAGCCAATTTTTGAAAGTTCTAAAAAACCCTAACATTTCTTTATATAAAATCCCAAATGTCAACTATTTTTATAGCAATGCAAAGAATTTTATTGAGACAAATACCATGCAAATTTCTCTCTTTGTAAAATCTGTTCAACCAATTCTAGTGCTAGAAGGTAAAGAAATTAAAATTTAATAAGAGACTAATATGTTCTAGGTACCATTTTAATATTAGTTAAAAATAATGCCTCTGTTGTTGTATTTTTGTTTTATTATCTTTCTCCATTTTTTTAACAAACTGGTGTTGTAAATGCTCCTCCTCTCTACTATCCCCAAAGAAAGTAAGGATTACTTCTTAGGATAAGTCTATAAATCAACCAATAATAAATCAGGACAATGATATTCAAAGTCATCTTAAGGGTTCTAAATGGCCTCCAAGTCAGGAAGTCATAGTAACATATCTAAATGCAGACCACCTGAATCAGAAAGAGAGTTGGTTGGCTATGGAATAATAGAAAAACCAAGAAGCAAATTGGTACCTTCAAGGACTACTCAGACTAGCATATTTCTATAGTTGAGTGGGTCTCCACCTATTGCACTTTGGAATCTGCAGAAAGTTTTTAAACTATTGATGCTTAGGTCCTACCTCCAGAGATTCTGATTTTAATTGATTTGGGTCATGCACAGGACATTGTAATTATTTTTTTCCTGAGAAGTCTGTTTATTCTTGATTGTATATGTTATTTACTTGCCTTGAGGACATTTAAAAAATTATAGGAATTTCATATAACTAACCACACAAGTTGGTGGCTCTCTTCAAAAATAAATATTTAAAGCAGAAGTTAAAAGATGTACGAAATCACAAATTTTCAGACTGTTATCATTATAGAACTTTAAAATATATTGGCAGGATGATTTGTCTTTAGATCAAAGTCAAAAATACTAACAAGGAAAGTGCAAAATTAGCTCTAATTTATAATAGGGATTAAACTAAACTTTAACCTTATTTGTATCCTAAAAATCTTAAGGCAATGATATATAATTATTTTTTAAAGCTTCTTGGAATCACTAACTTATTCCCAAGCTATGATCTGACTTGCCTGCATATTGTAAGGATAACCCCATTATGCAACTGGGAGTGGTAAAGAATGTACTTCCTTGTGTTTCATATCATAGAGATATGGCATAGGATACCATCATGATCTGTTCAGAAAAATGAAAGCATTAACAAGGCCATTGGAAAAGAAAAGATCTGGAACTTATTGAGATACAAGGTGACATTGCAAAAACAAATTCCTAAGACATTCCCTTCTACTCTACCCTCACCCTTTCTTGTGAATCTAGTGGTTTCTATAGATGGAGGAAGAAATGAGAAGAGACTGAACTTCATTTAACTTATTAAATGAAACATTGCTTCTTATAGGGTGCCATAGAACATGTAGCCAAATCCATCATAATCATTGTCATCATCATCATCAAAGTTCTCGCACCCATTTGGTCACTGCTTTAACTTACATGAACTTAAAACCCTAGAAGTCCTAGATATAGGGAGAAAAAATATCTTAACTGATTGAATGAAACAAGGAGAGTGAATATTAGAGTATACCCAAAATAGCATTATCAAATATTACCTTTTTCCCCCTATAGTATAAGGAATCTAGGTCCATATGGATAAAACAGAGTTGTAATCATAATCCTTATAATATAAAAATGCTTACATGTAGTTTAATTTTTTTACCAGTTGTTTAGATATTTCATAAATGTTAAATATGTGAATTAATTTTTACTCTGTATGTGTTAAACTAATACCAATAGGAAGCTTTAAAAGTTAATTATATGATTTTTAAATTCATCTGATATTGAGGAAAGAAAAATCTGACAGGGACATATAATATAGTGAAAAACATAGTTGTCTTATAGTCTGCAGCCTCAGAATGTATTTAACTGTTACATCTACGCCCTCTCTAAGCTTATGTAGGATGACACAGTTTCTCAGTGGATCAAGAAATAACCTACTTGAAATCAATATGCAACTAATATTTTCTCAAATTCATCTATCCTTTAGATTAAAAATAAGTCACACAGACAACATCTCAAATTCAAATTGTACATTGTTATTATCTGTCTAGTTCTAAATATCTAGTCTTCTTATTTCTACATCTGTAGGGGTATCTCAAATGTGTTCACTGACATTCTACTTTGCCTCAGTTTGTCATTCATTTTGGACAAGCTTGAGCACAGTGCATGTACTAGATAAAACTCTTCTTAACGTCCACTCCTTGAAGATGATGACTCCCATAAGCTTCTTCCACTGATTATTCTGGAACAACTCTGATTATCTATTCAAGTCTCCCAATTCTGCCCAGAGGTTTCAAAGAAATAGGTGACAAAAATGTACTTGAGTACACTTTCATCCTTACTGGGTCAAGGCTATCCTGTCCTCTACAAATCTGGGGAGAATAGCAACTTTGTTTCAAGTTCTGTGTCATCTTTTATCATCTGATAAGTGAGGCCATACAGTTTGTATCTCTGCCTCAGAGGATCCCTTATAAAAATGAGAATCTTTACTTTCTGTCTTCTCTGTTTTAATAAGGCTGATCCCCAGACCTCATTTCTGATAGAAAACCCACCTTCCCTTGGTCTCTGTCCTCAGTAACTTACCTTTTCTAGTTTTCTTTCTCCAGTTTAAATCAATGCACCCAAATAGAAGCCTGGGAACCATTTGCCCTACCATTTATTACCCACTTCCAACTCTATATTACAGTTTTGTCTCAGAGATGTCGCTACTCTAGTTGTAAATTTATATATAACTTTAGGTTAAAAAACAAGCAAACATGCATATAAACAGTAAATAATATTTGATAATATAAAAAGGTTGCTTTGTAAATGTTCTAAATTAATACACATAATGTATAAAATTATTCAATACAAAAAAAAAAAAAAAAAACCCACAAGAATCTAATCTAAAATAATTCCAGGCTGGCTTCTTTGCATATAGGCCAAAGCAATTTACAACAATAAGGAAATTACATGTTAAGGTAGATCACATGTTAAGGTAGATTTTCAACCAGTGTGCCATAAGAATTTTCAAAACATGCAGTACCTGACTATTTAGTCAGGGGCACTGACCTCTTTTCCCTTAGATTATCAAATAAAAACATGATGACAACCAACACAACAACAGCTTTGTGATGTGAATGAATCAGAATATACCTACTATTTTTTTGTCAGAACAGCAAAAAATATAAAAAAAATATGTTTGTTTTGTTTTGTTTTTGCTGTGCCACAGAATTTTAGTAATTAGTTTATGTGTGCCACGAAATGAAAAAGGTTGAAATTCGCTGCTCTAGAAATCTGATGTATGCTTGAGTAGATTCAGTTAATATCTGATAACCAATGAGTTAGGTGAAATCTAGTAGTTTTATAGTTGTATGGCTTTTTAATGAGAGAAAAAGGAGAAAGACAGTTTGGCAGTTTCTGTAACCTAATATGTTGGAGTGTTTCCCTAAGTCATCAGGTCCACTTTGGCTTATTTTGCATTAGCCTATCAATAAGAAGAGAAAACTTTCCAGAATTTATTCCTAAAATGTCTTTCTTCTTTATGCTAGATGTATAGATGATTCTCCAGTGTACCAAAAATTTCACTGTCTCATTACATGGCAAACAATCAATATTGGCAAGTAACAATTTTTAAATACCTTGAAAATAATCAAAAGTATTCATGTATCATAGGCTTGACAGGTGAAAATAGGTCTAAGATGTATATTTTTTTTCAATCAGGACATACTCTAAGAATTATTCTTGGGGGAAAAGGGCTTTAAAATTATTAATATACTTATTTTTAAAATCATCATTATTAAGCATTCCTCTTCTATCTTATAATTAATAATCTATAGAAGTATTTGCAATTGGAATTTTTTCCCCCTTTTTCACCCATTGACCCTCTCCAGCCCCCCTGCCCCCCACCAACCCCCCAGGCCTTCAGCACTGAAATTGCAACTTTTGAATCTTATAATTTATATTTAAAAGTTCTTCAAATTGATATTTGATAAATTATCATTGAGGAAATACCATAACCATTTCATAATGATTGTAATACAGAGATATTAGTAGCATAAAATTTCTTAGAAAAAATATCTGTTTTATATATTTACAAAGACAGTAAGTAGTGAAAAGGTATAAAATCAATATTAAAAATAATTTCCCAAGTTAAGTCTTTATAAACCAAAAAAAAAAAAAAAAATGAAAGGTTGGGTTTAAATATAGAGGTCAGTATAATAGCCCCATATTTCTCAATTATGTGGATAATTAACTAATAGAAAAGATTATTCTTGAATTGCACAGACATTTGCATCAAATTGCCCAAGAGTAACAGTATTATGTCTATAGCAATTGGAATAAATTTGTGACAGTACAGCCAAACTCTTTTTTCCCCTATTTCATAGCCATATAGGTAGTTGATCAGGCGGTCAGTTGTAATGTATCTGTAAACACAAGTTAGTAAGCCAGAGTGGGCAAAATTCAGCTAAATCCTAGTCCAGAACTATGGAAAAAATAATTATTTCTTTGTTTTCTGACCCTACTGAGATAAGAGAGGGCTCCATTTCAATGACACTTTACTTAATTTCCATGTGTTTCACAAAAGCCTGGAGCAGAATTAGATACTGTTTTATCTAATGCCAAAGTTATGTATCTTTTCTTCTATTCCAGCTGATTGTTCAGGTTCAAAAATAAATCATATTTTATTTAATATGAAATTTAAAGAAGGATAGATTATTTCTGTAGTTCCTTTTAAATTGATTTATTTTAAGACAGAACAAATGAAATGGTGCATATAATTTAGACTTTAAGAAGACATCTACAATAAGGAATGTTTTATAAATATCAGGAATTCTCTACAGGAGCAGGAACATAATGAGATGTTATTTCTGGGCATAAACTGGAAGAAGACATATTACAAGACAGTATTGTAAAATTGTTGATATCACTTTCCAAACCCAAATTTTGTTCCCTGGTTTTAATAAACCTGAAAAGTCAAGGCTATATTAATCTTTAATTTATGTGAACTGGATAGAAAGAAAATTATTCTCACGATTAGTGCACATTTGGTTCCGTCCAACATGTCCATGGAGCTATTTGGCCCATGCCAAAAGATACTTGAAATTTGGTCATATTCAAAATCTCCACACTTAGAAAATATTCCTGGGTTCAAATAGCCCATAACATTTATTTATACTTTTGGTTTACAGACTAATACATAAAAGTGTGATTATGTCCTATTGGTCCAATAATTGTGTTGTGCCAATAATAACCCTTTTTTATTTTGGTAGCCTACCTGGTAATGGTATATGATCAAGGACATTTTGGTGTGGAACAAATAGCTCCATGGATGTTTTGTATAGAGCCAAATGTCCTGCAAGGACCCTCACATACTCATCAGTTATGAATTGATCTGTAAACAAATTGTACAATTATATGAATTTACAAGATTACAATAATATTATTTAAGATTTATGCTTATTTCAATATCATACAAAAATAATTTGCCAAATAACCCTTAAATACCCAGTTTCCAGGTTTTGATTAATATATATTCTTTGAAGGGCAATTCAAGTGCTACTCATAATGAAATCATAATATTCAAGTTACTAGGTAAATCTGGAAATATAGCACTCATGGCCAGCTTAAAATAACTAGATTTTGGTCTTCAAACATTATATCAGGTCGCTACTGGCATTAACACTAGAGGAAGAATTAAACAATCTGCCAATAGAATTGTTTGCCTAAAAACAAACACATTTGATTGAAACAGCAGATTCTAAATAATTTATTCAAATTAAGTTGAATTGAACCAGGAAAATGAATCACTTATTTCTGTGATGAGGCATATGGTGCTTGAGGTAGCCAATTACAAGCTTGTGAGAACTGATTATTAAATTTTTAGTAATTTTGCAAACTGATTGTTAAACACAGCTATTATAAAATATTAAACTATATAAGTATGCAATTCAGTACATTTTGTATGTATTAAATACTCAAACCTCACCACTTCTTAATTATTTTAGTATATCTTACAATTATCTTTGCTTTTCATATTATTTACCTCTCTTGGTTCTCTTGGGGGAAATATAGTATTATAGTGTACCACTGCATATCTCTTTCCAATTTAGTGTACTTTGACATCATGTCAGTAGTTTAAGGTCAGCCATAACAAGAATATTTATACCACAACAATTAGAAAACACTACAAATCAAGACTTGACTGATTGTTTTGTTTGCTGTCAAAACTTACTGATGGAGAAAATGTTAATAAAGTACACTTAAAATATATCATGGCCATATCTGTTACATTGTGAATAATACATAATTTTGAGAAAATATTATTCCATTGTTTGAAAACTTACCCAATTTAGTAAAGAAGTTGATCATTGACCATTGAATAAAGTTCCAACATATGCCTTTATATTTTCACTAGAGGCCCGGTGCACGAAATTCGTGCATGGGGTGGGGTTTCCCTCAGCCCAGCCTGCACCCTTTCCAATCTGGGACCCCTTGAGGGATGTCCGACTGCCCTGAGATCAGGCCTAAACGGGCAGTCGGACATCCCTCTCACAATCCAGGACTGCTGGCTCCCAACTGCTCACCTGCCTGCCTTCCTGATTGCCCCTAACCACTCCCCTGCCAGCCTGATTGATGCCTAACTGCTCCCCTGCCAGCCTGTTTGCCCCTAAATGCCTTCCTCTGCAGGCCTGGTCACCCCTAACTGCCCTCCCCTGTAGGCCTGGTACCCCCCAACTGCTCTCCCCTGCAGGCCTGGGCCCCCCCCAACTGCCCTTCCCTGCAGGCCCGGTCACCCCCAACTTCCCTCCTCTGCCAGCTGGGTCACCCCTAACTGCCCTCCCCAGCAGGGTTGATCACCGCCAACTGCCCTCCTTTGGAGGCCTGGTTCCTCCCAACTGCCCTCCCTTGCTGGCCATCTTGTGGTGGCCATCTTGTGTCCACATGGGGCCAGGATCTTTGACCACATGGGGGCAGCCATCTTGTGTGTTGGAGTGATGGTCAATCTGCATATTACTCTTTTATTAGATAGGATAGAGGCCTGGTGCACAGGTGGGGGCCAGCTGGTTTGCCCTGAAGGGTGTCCAGGATTAGGGTGGGGGTTCCCCTGGGGCGTGGGGCGGCCTGGGCGAGGGGCCTGTGGTGGTTTGCAGGCCAGCCACACCCCCTGGCGACCCAAGCAGAGGCCCTGGGATCTGGGATTTATTTATCTTTTACAATTGAAACTTTGTAGCCTGGAGTGGAGCCAAGCCTTCTGCTTGTTCTGTGGTGGCAGCCATTTATGTTAGGATTTATGTATCGTCTGTAATTGAAACTTTGTAGCCTTAAGTGGAGGCTAAAGCAGGCCAGGGCTGCAGAAGCTTGGCTTCCTCCATCGCCTCTGGCAACCCTAGCCTCCTGTTCTCTCCAGCTCCGTGGCTGCTGCCATTTCTGTTGGAATTTATGTATCTTCTATAATTAAAACTTTGTACCATTGAGTGGAGGTCAGGGCCGGCAAAAGCAGGCAGAAAGCTTGGCTTCCTCCATTGCAAGGGAAACCCCAGCCTCCCTCCTGCTCTCTGTGGCTGCAGCCATATTGGTTGGGTTTATCTGCATATTCCCTCCTGATTGGCTGGTGGGCGTGGTGGAGTGATGGTTAATTTGCATATTACTCTTTTATTAGATAGGATTTTGTCTTATTCTTAAACACAGATGAAAATATCAACCATTTTCCATGTTGGAAAAACAATCATCCATCAGTTGTTTATGGATACACAAATTTGGCAAAACTAAACAAAGCATTATGTGAGAATCCATTAGCTATTTAGAACTTAAAGAGAGTATATTGTATATTTCATTATTGTTTATAAATTGTGTGCTACACATTTTTTATGTCTGTAAAATTTATAGTAAATTTATATATGCATGAATACACACCTTTTTTTGTTTTGTTTTAGAGAAGCCACTTGTTACATTTTTTACCAGCAAACCAGAGGGATTTTTTTCATTATGTAGGCCTATCATAGGTGGGTGAGTAGTGTGTTCTGGACCTGTGTGGAGCAGCTGAAACTGGTCCAAGCGAGTGGCTCTTCACTAATAGCTACAGAAGTCCCTGGCTGTTTGCCAGTTAGAGGGAGAAATCTTCTCTGTCACAACTGTACCCATTTTGATTATATAAGAAAATTCATAATAAACTAAGGTGAACAAATAGCAGACAAGGTAATTATTCTGATTAAATCATCTCTCCCATGAGAAGAAATTAGGAAATTTCAAAGGCTATTAGAAAACTACGATGTAAGTCAAGTTCCTTCCATCTTTTTGTTCTGCCATTCTCATTATGTTGGTTTTTGTCTTTGAAATGGTTAAAGAGGCTCCAACCATCATATCCTCACAGGGAAACATGCAACAGCAGAAAAACACAAATCTTTTCCATGCTTTCCTTTTTAAGGCAAGAAAAACTCTTCCAGGAGTTTTCATTTTGCATCATATCACATGCGTACTTCTAACTAAAAGCACTGACAAGGGCATTGAATTACCTTGACTGATTTCCTTTCTGTCTCATACTCCCCTGTAATACATAGCATCCTGACACCTAAACAGAACTGAAGTTCAATGATGATTGTGAGCATGAATGACTGGAATTCCTGGTGGTGGCACACTTCTGCCACCTTATGGCTACATGTCAAAATTACAGGATTAGCTTTCTAAGACACAAACCAGAAAGTGAATTTTTTTAAAATATATTTTATTGATTTTTTTTACAGAGAGGAAGGGAGAGGGATAGAGAGTTAGAAACATCGATGAGAGAGAAACATCGATCAGCCGCCTCCTGCACACCCCTTACCGGGGATGTGCCCACAACCAAGGTACATGCCCTTGACCGGAATCGAACCTGAGACCCTTCAGTCAGCAGGCCGACGCTCTATTCACTGAGCCAAACCCGTCAGGGCGAAAGTGAATTTCTTCATTCCTACTTGCTTTCTTCCTTTTCTCCGTTCATCTACCACGTTGTAATTGCAGGTATCATATGCAGCATCGTGCTAAATTCTGGGAATACAAATAATTTTCACGATGGTCTCACCTGTCAAAAAATCATTATCGAGTAAAAGAAACGAATATATAACCCAATGCAACATATGGAATACTTCATTAGATGTGTATGCAGCGTGGTATAGGAGCTCATTGTAGGTAAATACAGTTTTTTTAAAGGTGTTAGATGACTATTTATAATAAATAAACTTTAAAAAAAATTATCTGTCTCCATGCTGAATTTTAGGGAGAAGAAAGTATTCCTCTTTGAATATGCTATATCTGCTTCAATAAAATCACTGAACCATAAATTAGAAAATTACCACAACTTTCATCTCTTCTAGGGATTCAGTAGTAATTCCACTGTCTAAATCATTCAAATCATGGAGTCTTTATAAAAATTTAGCCGAAACCGGTTTGGCTCAGTGGATAGAGCGTCGGCCTGCGGACTGAAAGGTCCTGGGTTCGATTCCGGTCAAGGGCATGTACCTTGGTTGCGGGCACATCCCCAGTGGGAGGTGTGCAGGAGGCAGCTAATCGATGTTTCTCTCTCATCGATGTTTCTGACTCTCTATCCCTCTCCCTTCCTCTCTGTGAAATATCAATGGAATATATTTAAAAAAAAAAAAATTAGTGATTCCCTAGAGATTAAAAATTCTCAACAACTTAATGACTGTTGGTAACCTATCTCAGCATTTGATCTATCTGACTGGAAGACATTTTCCCTAGTGTGAATTCTCCCTTAACAACAAATATGGTTCATTTTTTCTTTAATCCATGTCTGGGGAAATGAAGAACAGGTAAGCAAGAGAATGTCATTTTATAAATAGCTTTTAGTAGTCAAAGAGGATTATTAATTAAGCCAATTTGATTTATCTTTCCAGAATAAATAATGCCAACTCCTTTATATTATTAGCCTAAAAACAATTTTCCCACCCCTCCAACCATGTTAAATGTTCTCTAGACTTTTTTTTTTATTTCTTGAAATGTATGATTTAAACTGGACACCATGTTCAAATAAAGGTCTTTTTCAAATATCTTTAAGAAAAATTATGTTTTATTGCCCCGGCCCGCGGGGCAGCAACGAGGGCACGCAGGAACCACCTAAGAGAATGAAACAAACAAGGAACGCGAAGAACGGAGGCAAGACAGGGTTCTGATCAAGCCTCGTTTTTTATTCGAGCGTTGCGGTATATAAGCACTCAGGAGGGGAGGGGTAGGATAAGGAGTTGCCATGGGATGATTGGTTGGGGACTGGGTATCTGTCCTAGCTGATTGGTTATTCTGATGTGGGGGGTTCTTCTGGCCCTTGGGCGCGCGGGCTTTCTTTGTCCTTGCTCTTTGTCCTTGCTCAATCAGGAAGTAGGGCTGACCAGGAAGTAAGACCAAACTGCTTTTATGGCTCCTGGCATCTCCTCCCTTTCTGTTTTTAAGCGGGAGTGGGCTTTAACGGAGCGAGGGAGTAGTGACCCGGCTCCTCCCGTGGGTTTCCCAAGCCTACAGGTAACGGCTCTTGGTATCTTTTGGGGAGGAGAGGTAGAGCCTGGAATTAAGGCCAGAGAGCCTTCCCTGCGGTGGCTGCTCCTGTCTTAGGTCGGGAGACTCGGGATACCTGGTTTAACGCCTGCATTACCCGTCATCGGCTTAACTGAATCGCTCTGATTCAGTGCCTGTCTTAGGTTGCAGGTAGGGCCTATAGAAGAGCCCCTCAGCGTATGCCGTCTCCTCTTGTCTTCATGGCTGAATTATTTCCTGCTAATTCCTCTCTGTTGCAGGAATCCACATGGTCCTGGAGTTTTTTGTTGTTTTTTTTTTTCTGAAAATATACAAACATATTCTCGACCAAAAGTTAATAAAGGTGTCTTTTCTATAAATTTGACTTGGGATCCTTTTTATTTTTGCCCAACTAATTTTCCTTTGGCTTATTTTGACACCATGTGTGTTTTTCATGGGTGTCTTGCTGTTAGCATAACAAATGAAAATTTTCAAAGTAAAAATTTTTCTAGATGTAATTTACTTACAAGGTATTTTTCCTTACATAATATTACTCCACTATCCCCCCTTTTTTTATTTAATTATTAGGAGGCTTTTGGAAAATATATAATGCAGTCTTGATAACTTTAAATTTTAACTTTTTGCACAAAAATATGACTGCTTTAGGTTCATTGCATGTTAAGCAATTTTACCATGAAATGAACTACAAATAGAAATTTTGGTTAATACTTTAGGAACAGCCTTTTGTACAATTAGATTTTCTTGAATATTCCCTTATTTCATTTAGCCAATTTAAATTAATCTGAAAACTTGACTATTTTACTGTCAAATTTAATACTTTAACAACAATTTTAGTTAATGGAAAGGATTATATGCATCCTTGAGAAAGCCCTGAGCAGTCCTGGATTTAGGCTAGATTTAGGTATAGGGCAGCTGCCATCAACCACTTCTCTGTTGCCTGGGTCTCAGTCTTAGCTGGGCCAAGTCTCTTGTTTGTAACTGGGTCTCAGTCTTAGCTGGGCCAAATCTGTTTGTTGACTGGGTCCCAATCTGAGCTGGGCATGGGAAGCACGAAGCAGCCATGGGGCAGGAGACCTCCCTCAGAAGGGGTGAGTGTTCAAACCCCTGTAATGTTGGGGGGGTGAGGATCTGTGCCACACCTCTGTTGACCCCCAAGTTCTCTCCTGATGGCCCCCTGCGACTGTGCCTGTTTTAGGTTGCCCCTCCCTTGAGGAGTCTTACCCGTCATTGACTAACCAGCCATCCTCCGGGGCCAAGCAGAGTGATGTAAGGTTCAGTTCTGTCTCCTTGGTAGCCTATGCCCCCGTGGCCTCCATGCCCAGCGCTTGCCTTGGGATCCTCTTGCCTACTGGTGGGGCCCTGGCATAGGTCACATATTTTGGGGAACCCAGGTTTTTTCTCCAGGGAAGGCCCAGCTCACGCCATTGTGCGAGAGACAGATCTATGGTACCATCCAACATGAGGTTTCAACCTCAGAATGAACTGAAAACTCAAGCAACAGCTGTGGGCAATTGAATTGTGAGAAGAGGGTTCCTTTTGACAAAAAGGGCCAATATAGAATGCTCAAGTACCTTCCCAAGGGGCCTTTCACACAGTGGAAGGAATTGAATCCTTTCATGTCCCTTTTAAATTGCTGCCAAACATTAAAAAAATTTTAGATTTTTAAGTTTGTTTGGATTAATTGTACAATATGCTGTTTGTAAAATATCAAAAATTATAATGACATTGTAGAATAATATCATGTAAGGATATTCTTTGCTTTAGGCCATGGCAATTCAATTTCAAACTGGTCAATTTCTTTTTGTATAGACAAGGTCTAGTTACATTTTCTGTGCCTCTCAAATTTCTCCTTTTTTATTAAGCTGGAATTTTATTTTTTAAGAGTATCCCCATTAGCTAATTTGCATATACAGAGGGATCATGGGAAGCCTTCAGTAACTTTCTTAGAATACTTAATCAAATTGCTTACAAAGACATTGGCTTATTCCAAAGGAAAGGGTTGGCCCCTACGGCTTCCAAGATGGCCGCACCCGGGGGAGCAGCAAGACATGTGGCCATCATGGTGGCTGTCTCCTTTAAAAGACAGTCAAATTTATATTGCAGACAAACAAAAATCTCACTAGCTGTTTCTGGTCTTTATTAGAATTATTTATAAAAATATTGGCTTTTTATTTAGCTGAAAACCTTGATTATAATTTAAAAAGCTAATTTATTTAAGTAATTAAAGTAGGTATCTTCATTTAAAAAGCAAAGCAAATTTAGTAAATGTTTTTGTCTGATTCACAAGCAGCAAATGTTGCCCCGCCTCTTAGTTTAATTAAGAATGCAGGCAGCTATGGGCTTTTTGTCATTTTAAATTCTGCTGTTGGATTATAAGAAATATTTAGTTACTTCATTTCACCCTTCTTAGAGGACAAAACCTTCATAACATTTAAAATAAATTTATTAATTTTTATTTGATAAGGCTTTCCATGCAATTTCAAGTATATTAGATCTGTTAAATTTAAAAAGATTTCCTTTAAGAAGAGAATAAATTTCTTGTATTACTCCGGGCCCTTGGAGCTTTCCAAGAATCATCTCTGTTAAAGCCTTGAAATTTTAACATGGAAAAAATGATCAAATATATATATATCCATATATGATTTAAAGATTATAATACTTTTTATAATTATCTTAAGATATCAATTAGATTTTAAACTAGTTTTTGCATAGAAAAATTTGAATTAATCCTCTTTTTTAATTAGACCAATAATAAGCAACTTATTTTGAATTCCTAATTATTAGAGAAAACACAACATTTTATTTTCTCAAAAATAAGTTCTTATACTTTAGACATTTAATTACCACAACTATATAATTTCTCCCAATTTAATTTGCACTTTGAACTTTTAAAGCTGGCAAGTCAAATATATTTAGCATTTCCTAGATTAATAACATTTTACATTTTTAAGAAAAATACAAGACATAATCAATTAATAGATTCAATTCTGTCCTCTAGGTTTTTTATGAGGCAAATTTAAACTTTACTTTTTACTTGCCAGTAGCTCTGTAAAACTCGGTTTGGTTTATTCTAATGTAAATTACCACATTTTTCAAAGATGGTTCCTGGCAGGAAACTAGATTACCTGTCTTCTGGGGGAAGGGCGTCTACCCCTTCCTCCATTAACAAAGGGCATAGCCAGTTACCTGGGCTACTTAGCTCTTTATAATTATTACATTATTTATCTATATTTCAACAATTTCTTTGAGATTCTAGAGTCAATTATAATTATTTTCAAGCATTCACTTTGGATAAATTCTATAACAGAGACAAATTTATTTTCTCGTAGGCCTTAAAAGTTAACTTTTTTAACAAGGTTCATTAGCATTGTATTTTAGCTGATAGGGCCTGGGGCGGGGCTTTAGTTTTAGTTTTTCGTCTGTTGGGGGGTGATTTTGTTGAGGGAGGAGTATTCTGTTGGGTAGGACTTAGGGTGGAAAGCTCAGCCTCGAGGGCTTGAATTTCTTTAATAAGTTGGACATGCTCTCGTTTCTGCTGTAAAATTTCCTTTAAAGAAGAAACTTCTCGAGCAAGGGTTATTTTAGCTTGTCTGATGGGGTCAGATGGACGGGAGTTAAAATCTGGAAGAGGAGAAGGATGAACTAGGGAATTGGGATTATGGGGGGAGGTCTATGAAGCGCCGGGGCAATTAGGCGCCAAGGGTCATCATGATAGCGAGCCGCCTCCTCATCTAAGGTTTCTTGTCCTTCGGGGGTTAGGTGATCTGAATGATCTCTTTTAAAGGTAAGCGAGGGGTAGATATTGGGGATTTTTTCTTGTGGCTTTTCTGGTTCTTTTTTAATATTTAAAGGTTTTTGGTCTTTAGGGGTCTCTGGGGGTTCTCCTGGGAGATCTATAACGACTGAAGGGCATGTTGAGGGGGGACGGGAGTTTTCCTTAAGAATCTCCTCTCCTGTTTTGATGACCTCTTTAACATCAGGGTCTTGAGAATGGATTTTTAGAATGTCATGAATTAAGTTCCAATAAGAAAAGGCAGTAATGGGAATCTTCTCAGGGCCAAGGGCCCGATAAAAATCCTGTAGGGCATCTCCTACCCGTTCCCAGCGTTTTTGATTAATAGTTCCTTCTAGGGGGAACCAAGGGCAGGTATCATGAACAAACTCAAAGAACTGCCTAAGGTCTTTTCTTTTAACCCTTATTCCTTGCGCTCTGAGGGATATCTTGACACCGTCAAGGAACATTTCATGGGCACTCAAAGAATTCCCCATTATTGGTCGACTGGATGGCTCTCCGAGTGACCCCTTCCCCCACGTAAGCCTCTGGGACGTATAATCCCTGTTCCAGGTCAGCCTGAATTTTCCCGTCAACCCAGGGATTCAGGCGGAATTCCTCTCTTTTCGACTCTACCCTTTACTCCCTTGCTTGCGTGAAACAGTCGGTAGGTATAATCCGCCTACACGGATCCGCACAGACGGGAAGACCCCTTTTGCCCTTTTCAGGGAGTAGGAATTCCCTTTGTTGAGTCTGTGAGGTGAACGACCTTTTGTTCAAAGCAAGCTCAAGGTTTTAAGAGTAGATCTAATTGGAGAGAATTCGTGACAAGAAAGCCGGGCGACGATACTAATTCAAGTGAATCAGAGTTCTCACAGCCAGAGATGGGTACCTTTCATTCTTCCCCAAATCGGCAAGTGAGTGCTTATTAGTGGGCAGGAAAGAATCGACCAAGAGAGCCAATAATAGCAGTCAAGCAAAAAGGGGTGAAATGTTCTGAAATCTTGTTTGAAAAATCGTCTACCTACCTTCCTCCGATCTGTCTCACGGCGGGTGGGACCGTGGCGATCTAATGCTGAGTCTTCACTCGCGGGTCCTCGCGGTGACTCTGGGGGGGTGCCTGGCCAGGGCTTCTCCGGTAGACGTTCTCGTCGGGGGTCCCCAGGTCGCCCCACGTTGGGCGCCAGATGCCCCGGCCCACGGGGCAGCAACGAGGGCACGCAGGAACCACCTAAGAGAATGAAACAAACAAGGAACGCGAAGAACGGAGGCAAGACAAGGTTCTGATCAAGCCTCGTTTTTTTATTCGAGTGTTGCGGTATATAAGCACTCAGGAGGGGAGGGGTAGGATAAGGAGTTGCCATGGGATGATTGGTTGGGGACTGGGTATCTGTCCTAGCTGATTGGTTATTCTGATGTGGGAGGTTCTCCTGACCCTTGGCGCACGCGGGCTTTCTTTGTCCTTGCTCTTTGTCCTTGCTCAATCAGGAAGTAGGGCTGACCAGGAAGTAAGACCGAACTGCTTTTATGGCTCCCGGCATTTTATATAGGAAAGTAGAATCACTAATTTTTGGAAACTATTAATATATATATGTTTTGGATGTTCATACTGATTATTTTAAAATCCAAGGTGTAAAGGCATTGATAGTTATTTTTCTATTGTCAAAACTTCAAAGGATACTGAGAGGTTGTGACTTTCTACATTCAATCTATGAAAAATTATTCTTATGTGCCTTATCATATACTAGTTTACTAGAAAATATAATTCTAAAAAATATGGTAAATAATTGGTAATATCAAGTTATAACTTCTCTGTGAACTGATTTGAAATGTTGATAACTTCAGTTTTGACTTGGCATAGTCCCCTAACAATTTTTTGTTCTGAATGCTGACTGATTATTAGTCTGTCTCCAGTGAGTTTAATTTTCTGTGATGGATTTATTGCCTGAGTAAGAGCAGCAAACCTTTGAAGAGTTTCTAAAGAAGTTAGAAAGTTTGGGTATGCAACATTTATTCATATACTTATATACCACTTTTTAAAAATATGTTTTTATTGATTTTCGAGAGAGAGGGAGGGAGAGGGGGAGAGAGAAACATCAATGTGAAAGAGAAACATTCATCAGCTTACGAGACCTGAGATCAAACCTGCACCTTGAGCATATACCCCAATCCAGAATCAAACTTGTGACCTTTCAGTGCAGGAGAAGACACTCAACCTACTGAGCCACACTGGCCAGGGCTATTTATATACAACTTTTCCTCACACACAAATGTGGGACAGCTAACACGTACAAAGAAATAAAATTAAAGAATAATAAAAAAAAAACTATTAGAAGAGAAAGTCAAGACTTAAAAAGAATTCTAATATATAAGCCATTATAGGGTATGTAAAACTGAGCTTCATTTTTGTATTTAAGCTCTTTGGTAAACAAAGTGAAAAGAGAACAATATGGTAGGTGTAGACCACAGGGGCCACATGCTGACCTGACAAGCTCAGGGAAGGCTTGCATGGCGGTCGTGCAAACTCAGAGACCTAAAGTAACCACAAAGCATGGTCTGAAATTAAACTAACTGAAAGCAGTTATGGTGGGCAGTTACATCCTAGGCCAGTATCTTCACTA
Source organism: Plecotus auritus (assembly GCF_963455305.1). Lineage (NCBI taxonomy): Eukaryota > Metazoa > Chordata > Mammalia > Chiroptera > Vespertilionidae > Plecotus > Plecotus auritus. The sequence goes on from NC_137772.1 coordinate 145,781,150, forward strand.
ACAAGTTCAGCCTTTACCTTAACTGAGCCTATCTGTCTTTTTGCATCTATAATTACATACCCTTCTGAAATGTCTGGGTAACTTGCAACTTCCCTTTATCTGGACTCCTTGGGGCACAACCTAATGTGCCTGGGCTCCAGGACAGATACCACAAATTTCTTCATTGTTATGTTAATTGTTCCTGATGTGTCTATCATTTTACTTTTTATCCAATCCCAGGGGTTTCCCTGCTTTGCTTTCTCCTGCCTCTCTAGTCTATCACCAATGGATTTCATGTAACCCACCTAAATCCCTTTCCTTTGATTGCAATGTATAAATACAGATGTAACCCGCCATTCTCCGGAGCATTATCTCTATTCATTGAGGTTCTGCTTCCCGGCATATGTCGACAGTTTGGCTCAAATAAACTCACAAACATTCTTTACAGGTTTCAATGGTTTTTTACATTAACATAGGTTATATAACTATATTTCAGAAAGTTTTTTTGTTAATAGAACTGAACTGTAATGAAAATGCATTACATAGTACTTTAAAGTCCACAACCTTAAGTGTTTATGTGGAAAACAACCTCAAACTAGTCAAAGAGCAAATAGAGCAACAGACTTCTACAAGAAACTAACGTCTGTTAACATTTTGCAGGGAATGCTTCCTATGGTTACAAGAACCTGGCTTTCATATATGTGGCAGATCACCTTGAAGTAACAAGAATAAACACAATTAATATTTAAAATGTTTGAACCTATTAGTAAATATAATTTTACCGATTGTTCTCTTAATTCTGATAATCTCATTTGTTTTCTTTTAGTATTTTGGTAACTGGAAAAATAACATTATTACTTTATCCTTTTAGGCTTATAGCAAGAGAACATTATTTATCTCAGATTTCTTTCTTTTGTGGGTACGCTGCAAGAAACTGCTGGACACCTGAATAACTAAAGATTGTTCTTATCTGGTATGAGATAAGAGACCAAGAGATAAAAACCCTCTTGTCACTTTCAACTTACACTGGCTTTCAGCGTGAGTCCTTCTACATTAAAGAGCAGATAATGCCAATATCCTTTACTGCATTTTATGTCCCACAAAGGCTAATAAAAAGAGAATTATCTTCATTTGTTTTCTAGAAGTAGGTGACTCAAATCACAATGCCTAAAAGATAAACACTTTAAAATAAAATCCAGGACAAAGGCAGACCTTCAGAAAGTGAGCAGCCACCTTTTCAAACTATTAATTCAGGTTGACTTGGGTACCATGAGCTAGAATGCTGCACAGAAAAACCTGCTGATGTGATATTCTAGAAGTGAGACTACTGGTTCTCATTTACTCCAACTAACCCCTTAAATGTTTCTTTGTGAAGTTGGTTACAGTATAGCCAATGTAATGTATGGACATCCAATAAATGCAGAGATAGTTTAATGCCGCATGACTTTACACACTCATACACACACCTACCTTTATTATTGTTATCATTCCTCTATTACCATCTCCCAGAGACACAAATAATTTAGCATAATTCCATGTTTTCAAAATAGAAAAGCTTGTTATATCCTTTCTCTTGGATCCATATATTGCAATGTAAGGGCAGATTTCAAAAACAATGAGATAGTTTATTCCTGATTTCTCATGCACATGTTTTTAGTGCTAAAGACTAAATTCCCTGCTCACACTTTAATATTTAAAAGTACCTAGGATTACCCAAAATAGCTAACACAATATTAAAAGATAAGAACAAAGTTGTAGTTCTGGCACTATCTGACTTCAAAACTTACTATAAAACTACAGTAATCAAGACACTCTGATATTGGCAAAAGAATAGACAAATAGATCAACAGAGCAGAATAGAGAGTCCATAAATAGACCCCAATAAATATAGCCATCTGATCTTTGACAAAGGAGCAAAGGCAATACAATGAGGAACAGATAATCTTTTCAACAAATGGTGTGGGACAGCTCTAGATATCCACGTGCCAGAAGAAGAGAAAAAGAGCATGTAGACACAGACCTTACAACCTGTACAAAATTTAATTCAAAATGGATTATAGATCTGAATGTAAAATGCAAAATTATGAAACTCCTAGAAGATAACATAAGAGAAAACCTAGACAACCTTGAGTTTAGCAATGACTTTTAAGTTATCACACCAAAGGCATGATCCATGAAAGAAAGATTAATAAGCTGGACTTCTTTACAACCAAAACATTCTGCTTTGCAAAGGACACTGGCAAGAATGAAAAGGGAAGTACAGACTGGGAGAAAATATTTGCAAAGACATATCTGATAAAGAACTGTTAACCAAAATATACAAAGAACTCCTAAAACTCATTAATAAGAAAAAAAACAACTGATTAAAACGTGGTCAATGACATTTAGAGACACTTTACCAAAGAAGATGGACAGATAGTAAAAAAGCATATGTCATCAGGGAAATACAATCTAAAATAATAATGGCATATCACCACACACCTATTAGAACAACCAAGAACCAAAATATTGAAAATACCAAATGCTTGAGAGGATGTGGAGCAATAGGAATTGTTATTCATTGTTGGTGGGTATGCAAAATGGTACAAACATTTTGGAAGATAGTTTGGCAGTTTCTTACTAAAGTAAATATACTTTCACCATATAGTTAAGCAATAGCACTTCTTGATATTTATCCAAAGGTCTTGAAAACTTGTATCTACCAAAAAACCTGCACAGATGTGCTAATAGCAGCTTATTCGTAATTGCCAAAACTTGGAAGCAACCATGATGTCCCTCCATAAGTGAATGGATAAATAAACTGTATTACATACAGAAAATAAAATATTCAGTGCTAAAAAGAAATCTGAGCTATCATGCCATGAAATGTCATGAAGAAACTTTAAATTTGTATTGCTAAATGAAAGAAACCAATTTGAAGAGGTTACATACTGTATAATTTCAACTATATGCCATTGTGGGAAAGAAAAACTATGGTGACAAAAAAAAAACAAACAAAAAAAAAAAACAGGGGTTGGGACGGGGAGAGGATAAATAGGTGGAGAATACAAGAATTTTAAGGCATTGAAAACACTCTGTCTGATACTATAATTATGGAAATGTGCCATACATTTGTCCAAACCTATAAAATGTATATGCAAGAACAAACCCTAATGTAAACTATGGACTTTGAGTGTTAATGATATGTGTAGGTTCATCAATTGTAACAAATATACCATTTTGGTGGTTGATGTTGATAATGGGGGATGCTATACATGTGTAGGAGCAGTGGTATAAAAGAAATCTCTGTATTTTCCTATCAATTTTGCTGTGAATCTAAAATTGCTCTAAATTAAAATGTATATATTTTTAAAAGTATCTAGGGTTTACCCACAAGTAGAGCCAAATTGTGTTTGGCTTGATTAATAAAGTTTAATTCCATTTTAAAATACAAATCATACTTCTTACAAATTTTGTATATTTTCTTATGGCAATGATCTTGCTATATAATAACATTGAACTTTAATAAGAATATGTTAATGTGTTTGTGTATTCACTATTTACCAAAAATTTGGTTGAATATTTTACACATAATATTTCATTTAAACTTCATAATAATCTTTAAGGCAAGTGTGCTTACTCTTGTTTCCCTAAAGTACAATGCCCTTTGTTCTGGTGTAAGATCTTTTCATTTATAATAACCAACTTAAAGTTTACTTACATTTTTATTTTACTTTTGTTTTGCAGATATAGAAAATGCTTAAAACTTTTGTGCAAATTCCCTTAATAAAATCTTACATGTTAAAGCTAATTCAATATAATTTTCTAATTTATAGTAATCTTTTAATCAGGTTCTTTCAAGAACCCTTTCTTAGTAACTTCAACCAGAGTAAAAACCAAAGTCTTATCATGTCCTCTTAGGCTACATAGTCTGTTGCTTCAATAGCTTTCAGATCTTTGAAGATCATGATATTCTTCAACAGTGCCAGACAAACTCCTACCTCTAGGCCATTATGTTTGCTGTTTTCTTTTCCAGGAATAATTTTTGCCCAGATAGCAACAGAACTTGCTCATTTATATCCTTAAAGTCTTTAATCAAAAATTGTTTTCTCACTGATTTCTATCCTGGATAGTCTCCCTAAAATCAACCCTCCTAAATAGCTTACTCTATTGCCTGAGTGTTATTTTTAACACTTATCATTGACTAAGTTAATAACTTTACTTATTTATCTAGTTTATGGACATAAATATTTACCTGTTATTCTTAACATTTACCTCTGACTAGCTTAATAACTTTACTTATTTACCTTATTTACCTCATTTATTCTCTGCCTCTTTCTGTACAATCTCCAAGTTAGGTGTTTAATAAATATTTTTAAATAAATTATTTCAGCAGCAGCCAATATTCTGGTTAAGAGAGAACTAATTAAAATAAGGTACAAGAAAATGACACATATTTTTATCACTATTTAATATTCTAGAAGTTCTACATATGCTATAATATAAAACAATGACATATAACAATTAGAAGGGAAGAAGATAAAATCTGTTTTTAGATGGTTATAACCATCTTATTATATAACATAACTTTTGTACAACCTACAAGAGAGAATTTTACAAAGCTATTAAAATTAATTAGAGAATTCAGTAAGCTGGCCAATTACGTATATATGTACACAAACACACATACATATGTAATATTTAATATGTATATATGTAATTGATATCATGCTATAGTCTAGAATAAAATAAAACATTGGAATACCAGTATATCTAATTGACAACAGCATGAAAGATCTATAATAATAAAAGCATAATATGCTAATTAGACTGGACATCCTTCTGGACGACCTTCTGAACGAAGCCGGGGCTGCAAGGGAGGTGCCTGCCAGTGGCTGGAGGGAAGCCCAGGTCCTGGGTGCCAGAGGGAAGCCAGTGTTGGCATCCGGGTGAAGGAAGGCCTACTCTTGCATGAATTTCATGCATTGGGCCAGTAGCGCATATATATATAATGTTGTTAGATAAAAGAGAAAGCAAAGTAGACTTAAAATGAAGAAAACTTTGAAAACTTAGTGAGAAACAAAAGAAAGCATTGATAAATGATGAGAAATTTTAATATTATTAAGCTATCATTATATGCATGTTAGTTCAGTATCAATTTTTGCCAAAATAAGTTCCAGATCAATTACACTATGAATAATTACAAGATAAAACTAAAATAACTAAAGAAGACATTAAGTTGATTATTTCTTCAAACATAAGATGAGGGTAGCTATCGTCAACATGAAAGAAAATAAAGAAAGAAACCACAAAGGCAATTCTTGATTATTGAAACTATACTTTTAGCTTCTATTTAAAAATTATGTTAAATAAAATAAAGACAAACAGCAAACTAGAATAAATACTTGTAACATCTGGGAAAGCCAAAGGTTGCTTATTCCTATTGTGGAAATTGTACTTAGAAAACAATAAGAAAAATATGCTTACCTCCTATGCCAAAGAAAATAGACATTCACACACAAAAAAAAATTAAAACAGTCCAATAACATATAACAAACCTTTTGCTCTTTCTAGTAACGAAGAAATACACATGAAATACCCAGTTTTGCTGTGTTATATTGTAAAGAGCACCTGTGCACTATCTGTGAAAATATAAAGCAAGACTACTTTGGGGAGACATTCTGGCAAAGTGTTTCAAAACCTTATGAGTTTATGAAATCTACGTCATGGATTCACTTTGAAATATGTTTTAAGAAAATAAGCATGACATAAAATACTTTTTACTATATCTTGAATTGTGAGAAGATGGAAATAATCTATATAAGCCTATATTTTGAGCACTAATCAAATGGAAAATTCTCATGATATGAAGTTGACTGAAAAAATAGCCTTCGACATTGTATTTATTTATTATCTTCATTTTATATAATACAAATATATAATGAATATCAGATATACATGCTATTATGTAAGCATCAAATGGAAATTATTTTTAAATACTTTTATATACATTTTTCTTCTATCAGCATAAATTTACTAATTTATTTTGTTTTTGAAACAGTTTATACATACATACTGAGTTGGGTTGAGGGAGGATGAAGAATACTAGGTGTACCAGTTAATAATACAGATTTTTTTCAATAGATGGAGTTACACATATGTTGATATATATCCGATTTGATATGTATGTTATTTTGTTGTATTGACAGCAAGCTTCAAAACTTCATATGCCAAATTTTCTGAAGGTGTTAACATCATAGATATTTTTATGCTTAAAAATGTTGAATTTTGTGCCAAAAAAAAGAGCATTTGTGGAAAGTTTTAATTCATTACTTTATTTTGAGGAAAAGTGCTGCTGAAAGTTATCATATAATTCAGGAAGCTTATGGTGAACATGCTCCATCTCAAGACACTTGTGAATGCTGGTTTAAATGCTTTAAAAGTGATGATTTCAATGTGACAGACAAAGAACATCCAGGTCAACCGGAAAAGTTTGAAGTCCAACTATTACAAGCATTATTGGACGAAGATGCATGTCAAACTCAAAAACAACTTGCAGAAAGATTAAATGTTGCTCAGCAAACAATTTCCAATTGTTTACAAATAATGGGAAAGATTTTAAAGGAAGGAAAGTGGGTGCCACATCAACTGAACAAAAGACAAATGGAAAACTGAAAAGTCATCAGTAAAATGTTGCTTCAATGACACGAAAGAAAGTCTTTTTTGCATCGAATTGTGACTGGCAATGAAAAGTGGATTTATTTTGAGAATCCCAAATGCACAAAATCATGGGTTGATCCAAATCAATCATCAACATCAACTTCAAAGCCAAATCGCTTCAGAAAGAAGACAATGCTCTGAGTTTGGTGGGATCAGGAAGGTGTGGTGTATTATAAGCTTCTAAAACCAGGTGAAACTGTTAATACTGATCACTACTGACAACAAATAATCAATTTGAACCACGCCTTAATCATAAAATGACCAGAATGTGCCAGAAGACACCACAAAGTAATTTTGCTTCATGATAACGCACCATCACACACTTCAAAACCAGTTAAAGACCCGTTAAAAGATCTTGCCTGGGAACTATTAACCCACCCACTGTATTCACCAGACCTTGCTCCTTCTGATTACCACTTGTTCTGATCGATGGCACATGCACTTTCTGAGCAGCACTTCAAAACATAGGAAGAAGTGGAAAATTGGGTCTCTGAATGGTTTGCCTCAAAACAAGAAAAGTTCTACTGGGAGGGTATCCACAAATTACCTGAAAGATGGGAAAATTTGTAGCCAGTGATGGACATTACTTTGAATAAAGCACTTTTAATGTTTCTCTTGAAATTATCATGTTTTCTTGGATTACAAAATCTGCATACCAGTACATTTAGTAAAGCTGGGGGTGTCCTGCTTCCATCCTAAGAAATGATGGTGGTAAGTGGAGTGGTTAAGAGGAGCAAGTTAGGAGTCAAACTACCAGGCTCAAATCCCAATCAGCTTCCTATAAGGAAATGTGAACTTGAGCAATTACTGAATGTCTCCACCTCAGTTCTTTTAACTCTAAAGTGGATGATAAAAACAGTAGCCTTATTGAGTTGGAAGGGCTGAAATAGTTAATACCTATAAAGTCCCTAGAATCATCTTGAGACAGAGTAAGTGCCACATAAGTGTTAGCTATTATCATCACTGTTAGCACAACTCTACGGAACTGAAAGAACCCTCAGGCCATCATTCATTCCAGTCCCCTAGGTCTAGTCTCAATCTCGTGCTTTCAGTAGTTTTATATTAAGGAGTGAAAATGTGTTATAAGCATTATGCCACAGTGGTGAGTGGCATTATAAGTAAAGTCAGATCAAACTGGCCGCTAAGGTTCAATTGCTCTGTGAAACCAAATTTGTCTCAAAGGAAGAATTTTTTAACAGATGTCTGAATACGATGGAGGTTGGATGGTGGACTATTATTACCAGATTTCATAATATGTGGTTCAATAGGCACGAACTTGGTGATAAAATCAGAATTGTGGAAAGGTGCAGCTCTCTGAGAAATATGCCGTACTAGAAACAGCACAAACTAACCTCCTCTGTGGCTCACTTGCCTGCTGAGGTTACTCTATGAATCCAACACAGAATTTCTGGATTGGAAATGACTGAGACAATGTTTCCCCCTTTGTGTGTGTTACATTTCTTTTTTTTGAATGTATATTTCCAAAATGAGCTATAGGTACTGATTCATTAAAAATTCCAGGTGGAATTTACAATGAGGCAAGGTAATTTATTGAGCTATTAAGTTATGCTCTGTTATCACTATACTAGAGGCCCAGTGCATGAATTCGTGCATGGGTGGGGTGTTGGTGTCTTCTGTTCGGGCGTCATAATTGTTGGTGTCCTTCGTTAGGGCACCATAATGCCGGGGTTCTTTTCCCAGCCTTACAAAGGTTCAGCATTCTGGAGAAAGGGGCTGCGCGTAGATGATTAAGAAGGAGTCCAAGGATGAAAGATATTTTTGAAAGGCATTGGTGGTCAGAGGAGCTTCAGCTGAAGGAGCTAGAAGACTCTCCTTATCTCAGGACCCCATGCTTTTATTAAACACAATTTGTCCCAAGGCAAGGTGGAAATATACACTTCAAAGGGTAAGGTATCAAAAGCTACAGAGCATTGTCAGTTTGGGGAATAGCCTACAGCTGTTCAGGTGTTTGGCCAACAGGAGGCAATAAAATGCCCTGAGCTGTCTGGCAGTTAACAATCATCCTATTCAGGTTTGGGGGAAGTGCCTTTTAGCCGTTTCCAACAGGTAAACTACATGTGTAGCTCATGCTTGTTGAGCCCACCAAGTCCCATCAACTTTTTGATGAAACTCTTGTAATTATTACATGCTGGAATTGGTTCTCGGCAGTGGGGTCCAGCCGGCCCAGCCCCAATTGGCCGATCCGGGCCAAGCCTGTCAGGAGGAGGAGACGGCGGGAGGTTGGCTGTCTGGCCCACCCCTGAATGGGGCGGAGGGGGGGAGGTGGGGAGGGGCTGTGGGAGGTTGGCCAGCCAGCCCCACCCGTGATTGGTGGGGGGGCGATTGGGGGTGGAGCTGACTGGGGGGAGGGGCCGTGGGCTGATCAGGGTGGTGGGGGCTGATCGGGGGTGGGGCCAGCTGTGGGGAGGGGCTATGGGTGGTGGGCTAGCCAGCCCCACCCCAGAATAGAGTAGAGGACCAATCGGGGGCCAGCAGCCTGGGGGAGGGGCCATGGGTGGTTGGCCATCTGGCCCTACCTCTGATCAGAGTGGGGAGACCGATTGGGGGTAGAGCTGGCTGGAGGGAGGGACCATGGGCCTACTGGGGTGGTGGGGGCCCATTGGGAGTGGGGCTGGCTGTGGGGAGGTGCTGCAGGAAGTTGGCTGGCCAGTCCCGCCCCCTATTGGTGTAGGGGGGGCTATCAGGGGCAGGGCCGGCCAAGGGAGGGGCTGCAGGCCGATAAAGTGATAGGGGTCCAGCAGGGGTGGGGCCGGCTGGGGAGAGGAGCTGTGGGCTGATCGGGGTAGTGGGGACCCAGTGGGGGCGGGGCAGGATGGGGGGAGGGGCCACAGGAGGTTGGCTGGCTGACCCCACCCCCCGATTGGGCCGGTTCACTGGCTGCAGTGGGCGTCATAGTGACTGGTTGTTCCAGTCGTTATGGCATTCTGGTCACTGGCTTTTTATATATATAGATTTTTCTACATCCACATTCCTGTAAGTTACCCAGATCTTTCTTCCCCTTTATCTTGGAAGAGGCTTTTGTTTGCAGGGCTCAAAGCATTAATTGACTGCAGATTCCTTCTCAGCTTTTGTGTTTTGAAAACTAGATTGCACAAATTAGAGGATAATGAATATTTTTGACATGGGTAAGGACGAGCAAAAATAAGAGAGGCAATGCTAAGAGTCCTCATGAATAAGCATGATGGAAGCGCTGGATCCTGAGGAGAGTGGGAACTCATTTCCTATCCCTGACAGTACCACATTATAAAGCAGGATTTCAGGTGTGGGATGCATTTGGGGAAGTTGGACCTACTGCGTGGAATTAATGACTCGAAAATATTCCCATACCCACACTTGGGATAAAAGCAATAGAGATGATTAACCTCAAAGCTTCAACAAGGAGTGTATCAGCGGCTACACTGATAGACTAAAGGCTACAGGGCTGCCTTCAGTTTGACAGATTTTTGTACAACACCAGAAGGGGAGTTTCCCCAATAATCAAATGACTGAAATTTTATTTTTATGAGCTCCAAGTCAGATCTAATCATATGTGTATATGTGTATGTATGATATTTTCTGACTGTCTCAATTATAAACAGTGATTCATAACTGATAAAAGTGTAATCTATATATATAAAAGGCTAATATGCACAGTGTCCTCTCAGGAGTTCAACCAGGAGACCGGGAGTTCTATTGCTCACTATGACGTGCACTGACCACCAGGGGGTGGCACAGAATGAAGGAAGGCCCCAGCCAGCAGCCAGAAGCCCCCGATCGGCCCTGATCACTGGCCAGGCCTAGCGACCCTACCCATGCATGAATTTCATGCACTGGGCCTCTAGTATATCAGTATGGTTGCATATGAGCAGAAATGAGTATGTTAGTTACACATACAGAAAGTTCCAAACTTTTACCTCCACAATTCCCAAGTTCTTGCAAGACTGAGTGAGTGCATATGCCGTGTCTTCAGATCAAATGTAGATAACAAAAATATTATTGCAGTCGATTTTTTATTTTTAAAAAAGATGATAGGTTGCTTTGAAAGTCACCACACTATGTTGTGTTTTTTTTTTTTTTTTTTTAAGGAGCAGAGTTGAAGTGAAATCATACACTGCTTGCTAATTTTATCAACTATCTAGTGAAAGGAGCCATAATACTGAAATTCAGCATCCCTTTGTTATCCATTGAGGAAGTTAAGCCCATTCTTTTACAAAAGACTGTGTGACAGCATCGTATAATAAGTAGCAAATCATTATAATTTACTCTGCTATTCATTGAAGGAATGTTAATCATAATTAATGTGCATGTAATGTACAATTTCATAGGAGTGAGACCATACTTTAGCATGAATTATAAGACTTCCAATTCCTTCAGCTATTAAAATGCTTAGCAATTCTCTTTAAGCTCCAGCTTTCAAGGAACCACTTGGCCATTCCCCTACTTTAAAGATGAGTCTGAGATATATGCTGGAGCTTTCAATCAGTAAGAGATAAAAGGAAATGCAAATTGTTTTTCCTAATCTCTGTGCTATCCCTGCATCATATTAGAAAAATGTTGCATAGCTTTCCTAGTCAGGCACAAGTCAATAACTCTGAGAGAAAGAGAAAATTTTAACTCTCAAAATACCCTCTTCATGGACTGGAAAGGAATAAGGAAAAGACACTTGGTCTTCATGAAGCAACTTCTGTACTGAAAGTGTCTCTGCAGAGAACAGGTTGTTTAAAATCCTGATGTTAGAGTTATGTTCTATAGTTGCCTATTTTGGTACCTAAAATGTGCTGCTCTCATATAGTTTGACAACTACGAGTATTATTAAAAACTACTGTTTCCTTAGTGGGAGATTTAAGACCTGGTTCGAATACATCAGTTCAGTCTACCTAAAGTAGTGCTATCACCTTTATTTTTGGAAAAAAACATATCACAGTCCGTAGTGATTCAGATGCTTCAGTCAGATTGTTTTCTACAGTTGACAGTGCAAGAACAATGCTTGACACAGATGCTTGTGTCCAACGGCATGATGGGCTGTGTCAGTAAAGCAGGAGCACTGTCACAGCATATTACCATGTCTGTGATATGTCTTACTGACAACATCACAGCCTTTGATTTACGTGGACTGGACTTAAAATAAATGAGTGGAATATTCCCCAAGGCACATAATCAATTGCATCTGTTGCAATCCTGGTATTTCCTTTGCCCTGTTTATACCATCACTGCCTCTACTGAAGCAGTATTATCGTTAAGTGTTTCCATGAATATCTCCTGGCACCAGCTCAGAGCACCGCTGCTACACTACAAACACTTCCAGCCTCGAAGGACCGCAGCAGAATTCGCATTGCTCCAATACTGCATTGATTGTGATAAATGTTATGAGGGAAAATAATATACATTTCTTATTGCATTTCTTTGTAGTATCTTTGTGTTTGATGAAATAACAGCAAACTATTGTGGAGACGAAAACATCTGTTAACAATGGTGAGGTAATCTTGCTGTACTGCAAAATAATGTAAAAATAAATTACTGGGTGTTTCTGAACAACATTTTCTGAAGTCTATAAAAATTGGAAGCATTTGACTTTGTTGCAGTACGATTAGGGAATATCAAACAGGAAAATGTGCTTTGCATTTAAAAACAACATATGGTGGAATCAGACAATATTTGTGAAAGAAAAAGTATTTCTAGAAAATGACTATTTCCATGTATGCATAGTTTAATCAGTTTACTCTACTGATAGGCTCTCCTAATTTATGTCCCCTATGTCTAGTCTTTGTATCCAAATGGACAAAAAGGTTCATGCAGAAAGCAAGAGGGGTTAATGTTAAAAGGAAAAAAAAAAGATGAAAGGAAAGCAATTATTCTGTAAAACTAAACAATGGAAATGAAACCTATAAACTTCCTAAGTTTCCTGGATGTTTGCTTTAATTTAAAAATAGTGTAATATGCCTGATTATATGTTTTAGTAGATACAATGGTTCATAAATAAAGACATGGTTTCACAAAGAAAATATTTTTCCTAATTAAATGAGTCATTATGCAAACCTATATAAGATTTTTCTAGTAGAAATGAAAGAAACTTGGTAATGAAATTATTTCATTCTGTACAATCTGAATATTATTTTTATTAAACTTTATATAGAAATAAGATTTTGCTTTTCATGTTGGAAAATATATTAAAGATTATTGCTCTACAGATTGTAAAATATATCCAGTAGCTTGTGATAAATTTAATATGCCTTTGCAAATGCTTAGTAAGAAGTTGTGGTTATAATGATTTTTTAAAATAAAAGAAAAACTTCTATTTTAAATGAATATTAATTTTTATCCTTAGTTTGAATGTCATGAACACAATGAAATATCTTTATAAATTTCTGATAGCATTTAAAATAAAAAAATTATCTACGTCAACCTGCTTGAATTATCTTATCATTATTAACAGTTTGTATTAGCAATATTTAACACTGCATCTAATAGTCACAAAAATATTCAGATATTTAACATTTAAATTATTATACAATGCAAGTAAATGTTTTTATTAAAAAAATACAAACCCAGAGTTTTTCACTTCTTGTTTTATCTTCTCATGTTCTAATCACAAATGCAGCCAAATATAAGTAGAAATATATATCATTATAAGTGACAAACTAATAGATCCATTAAAATGAAAATGGATTTAAATACATACACATATATGTGAATAATGCATTAGTGGTTATTTATGCTAAGGGAAATATTCTGGTTTACTAATGTCACCAATGTCACAATGTCACATGATTTGGCTGAAATGATTCTGTAAAGTTTTATTGTTACTCAGCTTCACATTTTACCTAAAGGCACAACAGAGTCATGTAGGGCAGAGATGGGGAAGAGTAGCAGTGGAAGACCAAAGTAATACAATAGTCCTAGCGATCTTATTAACTCACTAGCAAACTTTGGTCAGCGCTGCACATTCCCCTCAGAGTAAGTGCTGAAATCCTTACAATGACCTACAATATCCTACATGATCTGACTCCTGTAGTTCTCTGACCTTGTGCCCTGTACATACTCCTGCTTTTCCTACTCCGGTCCCACTGCAATGCAATCCTAGAAGTTCTAAGTACTAACAAAGTATAGGCCCCCTCAGGACTTCACACTTGTTCTTCCCTCTGCCTGGAACATTCTTGCCATAAATGCCACTGTCACTCACTCCAACTTTCGTCTCCTTCAAGTCTTTGCTGAAGAGATTTTCTCAGTGAGACCATCCAATTTCACCAGCACCTCCCCTAATTACCCCTGAGCATTCTCTAGCCTCCTCTGGGGCTTATTTCTCTCTAATACCCTGTATATCTTCTAAAGGCACTAGAGTTTCCTTAGTTTTCAATTTATTGCCTGATTTCCCCACCAGCCTTTTAGAATGGGGATTGGTGAGGAGTTGTGGGAGGGAAGCATCTGTGTTTTACACTCTCATATCCTCAGCACATTTTGCACAGAGACATTGAAAAAGTATATCACATAGAATGTTGAATTGGGGAAATTGTGACATAAAATCAAATTTGAGAATCAAAAATCATTTTATTTTCTTGCTTGATAAATGCACCAAAAGATTGTTTCTTGTGAAGCAAACTTCTGAAGATGCATATAGTGTATTGATTACTCCTTTACTGTAACTTCCCAGATGGCCAAATCCCAAATCTTGAGACCAAGCTGCTTTGACTTTAAATAATGAAAATACTGAACAACAAAGGCTGGGCTGTGAAGTTCTATGAATCTACCCTTTATTCCATCACTGACAAAAACTGAGAATCCTCCCAGCTGCTAAAGAAAACTTGACTAAAGTATTGATTTTTTAAAAAAAAAAATCACTGTATACAGCTAGGGATTTCATGATATGCAAAAAGTTTACAGTCCAAAAGATAACCTACATATAAATTCACTCAAAGTTACCGGACTTTTTTGACATAAGAATTATTGAAATAAATAATTGCAGGTCAAAAGCCCAGAGTGTGTTATTACATACACTGCTAATTTTTTTTAATTTATCTTTATTGTTGAAAGTATTACAGATGTCCCCTTGTTTCCCCCATTGACCCATCCCCACTCCCAGGCCTTCACCACATTATTTTCTGTGCCCATAAATTATGCAAATATGTATATAAGTTCTTAAGTTAATTTCTTCCCACCCCCCACTCCCTGCCTTTCCTCTGAGATTCATCTGTCTGTTCCATGCTTCTACCCTGCTAAATTAAAAGAAAAGGTGAAGTCCATTATATCTTAAGTAGTGACTCTAGGGATAAAAATGGATTTACCTCTATAAATACAATCTTTGATCTCCAAAGGATCTAAGAGATCATCTGCCCTAATTCCTTCCTTTCATAAATGTCCAGCACATGAAACAAAAAAGAAAATTTTTAAGGAATAAAATGAAAGCCAGTTACATGATTTGCCTTAATTCATATTAAATGTAGGAAACAGGAGCCCTAGCCAGTGTGGCTCAGTTGGTTGAGCATCATCCCATGCACTGAAGGGTTGCTGGCTCGATTCCCTGTCAGGACACATGCCATGTTGCGGCTCAATCCCCTGTGAGTGGCCTGAAGGAGGCTGGGGCTGGGGATCGATATTTCTCTCTCTCCCTCTCCCTTCCTCTCTTTCTCTAAAATCAATAAAAACACATTTTAAAATAAATAAATAAATAAATAAATAAATCAGGAATAACCAGACCTCCTGATTTTCATTAATAGCAAACTAGTTCAATAACTTGAAGATATAGAAAGCTGAAATGAGAATTATAAGAATCATCCAATTGTGCAACCTAATCCTCATTTTTATCTTTTATTTTTTAAATATATTTTTATTTATTTCAGAGAGGAAAGAAGAAGGGAGAGAGAGATAGAAACATCAATGATGAGAGAGAATCATCAATCAGCTGCCTCCTGCACGCCCCCACTGGTCATAGGTCAATGCTCAACCAGTGAGCCACACCAGCAGGGCTAATCCAACATTTTTAAAAGGACATTTTGACAAAGAAGAAAATAGACTAGAATAATATTTCCAAAGTTACTTGATCATAAGAATAACTTTTAAAAAAAAAAAATCCAGCCGAAACCGGTTTGGCTCAATGGATAGAGCGTCGGCCTGCGGACTGAAGGGTCCCGGGTTCGATTCCGGTCAAGGGCATGTACCTTGGTTGCGGGCACATCCCCAGTGGGGGTTGTGCAGCTGATCGATGTTTCTCTCTCATCGATGTTTCTAGCTCTCTATCCCTCTCCCTTCCTCTCTGTAAAAAATCAATAAAATATATTTAAAAAAAAAAAATCCAGTTTCCTTAAGGTCCCATCATGGAATATGAGAATCAGAGCCTGAAGGGGAACAATCTAGAAATCAATATTCTTAATATGTATCCTCAGTGATTGATGTAGCCTAGTTTGGAAAATAATGGACAATGGCCAGGTAGATTAATTTCTTTTGGCCTTATAACCAATCATTGATGATAATTAAAAAGGACTGTTTTTACTATCAGCTCTGTTATGCAGAGTGAAGAACCAAAAATTGCAAGATTTACTTCAAGATGTATTTTCATCTACCAGTTTCGAGACAAATGCCTTCTCATCAGCACTTCAATATTTTACATCCAAGCCACAGAGTATGGTCTTTGTTTCTGCCTGCCCCTCAGCTCCCTTGCTTTCTCCAAGTTCCTTTGATCAAAGAAAGTCTTCAGAATCTATAGATAGAAACAAACTGTAATCTCAAAAAAATCAAAGCTATCTGCAGTTAAGTTTAAGAGTATTAGGAATTCACATTAATTTGCCAAAATTCAAATATAATCTTGATTTTCTCAAATGTAGCTTATTATTCCTCAACATAGGTTCATTCAGAGAGCATCTAAAACTTTAGATTCAAGTTTTAAATGTATGGAGTTTGTCTACCTTGTTTAAAAAGAAAAAGACAGCCCAGCTGGTGTTGCTCAATGGTTAAGCATCAACCCATGAACCAGGAGGTCAGGGTTTGATTCCAGTCAGGGCATATGCCCGTGTTGTGGGCTTAATCCCCAGTAGGGGGTGTGCAGGAGACAGCTGATCTATGATTCTCTCTCATTGCTAACGTTTCTATCTCTCTCTCTCCCTTCCTCTGGAATCAATGAAAACATATGTAAATAAATAAATAAGAAGAAAAAGATAAAGGCCTATTATAAAAATTAACTGGTTCTAGACATAGCAAAAATAATTGCTGTTCTATAAACTATTTGTCATACTGATCATTTTATATATTTATTTATTTTTATTTGAAACAATATTTTCAAAAGCACTACCGGTTTCTCAAATTGTCATACTTGACTTTTAACTTCATCTGTAATTCCTTTTAGAAAAAACTCCAGAAAAAAAAAAAAAACAGAAAACAGTTTTAAGTAAAATTTTACATAAAGTATTCATCATCATCATCAATAATATCATCATTATTTAACACATTTAGGGGAGAAGTTAGAATTAATTTCCATGGTGTCAAGATGATCCCAATACAGAAGGAGAACATAACATATTTAGGAAAAAATATGAACTAAGAAAACTGGTTATGTCTTAAAGAAAGGGAGGGATTTTTGAAAAGCTCTTCTTAAAAGTGTGCCAGAACAGGCCATTAGGGAAGTGTTCATAAACTTTAGGACGTGCAATAAAACCAGCAGTCCTTCTTAAATACTCATGTTCCAGGTCTAAACTCAATGGATTCTGATTGAACAGCTCTGTCATGCAGCTCTGGAATCTGCATTCTAACAAATACTTTAGATGCTTGGACCACACTTTATTTTTAAATCTTTATTGTTGAAAGTATTACATATGTCCCCTCCCCACCCCCTCCCCATGGATCTCTTCTAACCTGCCTCCAGCCCCCACCCCAGGCCTTCACCACTCTAGTGTCTTTGTCCATGGGTTATGCATATATGCATACAAGTTCTTTGGATCACACTTTTGAAACTATAATTTAGGTTCTTTGGCTCAAACTTGAAAATTATACAGTAGATCTAAGAAAATAGTGGTGTACTTGGTGGGTGCGTATCCCCATCTGGGTGCCTCAGTGCCACAAATACTACTTTTCTGCCCAAATTCAGTCCCAAAGATAAATGGAATACATGGCTACTCATGCTCTGTTCTTGGTCCTTATGCTAACAAATTAACATTTGGCCTGGACTGACACCTCCTCCTCACTCAGTCAGAAATGATAGTTTCAAGAATGATCTCCAGAACAATGTTTTCCCTGGATCATCCAATACTGACTCACAATAAAATTAGAAATTGTATCTCTCAAAATGTTCATTTCCCTATCAGATGGTTTATTTGTTAAAAAAGATTAAACCAAGGGAAAACCATTGTGTGCTTCCTGGTCCAATTTGCTCATTTACAAAGAAGCTAGAAGAAAGATTGCATTAGACCTGGTAACTGAAGGAGTGACTCTAAGAATAGTCCCTCCAGCCTGCTCCACTGGAGGTTAAGCTCATTTCTTCAGTCTACTCTTCTGTCTCTACTTATGAAACCGTTTAAAGCCATTTCCTTTCCTGAATAAATCTTAGCTCTTAAGATAGATGTTTTTAACAAACATCAAGGGAGTTGGAAACAAACACTCCTCTTAGCATGCCTTTCCTTTCACAGTTGTGCTTCTCAGAAGAGGTCAAGCTTTGCCAAAACTCAGGAGGCCTGTAATGATTTTTCTTTTCCCTCAGATCATACTACATATAAACGAAAGCTGGTAGTAAGAACCAAGGATTTCATAGTAATATAGTAAATATATCTATACTAAATACATAGTATTTATATGTAGTATTGAGTATTTATAGATATATAATATTTAATATAGTATATTATAATTGTATATATAGTATAGGATATTTATATATAACACTAGAGGCCCGGTGCAAAAAATTCGTGCACGGGGGGTGTGTCCCTCAGCCCAGCCTGCACCCTCTCCAATCTGGGACCCCTCGAGGGATGTCCGACTGCCCGTTTAGGCCTGATCCCACCTAAATGGGCAGTCGGACATCCCTCTCACAATCCAGGACTGCTGGCTCCCAACTGCTCGCCTGCCTGCCTTCCTGATTGCCCCTAACCACTTCTGCCTACCAGCCTGATCACCCCCTAACCACTCCCCTGCCAGCCTGATTGATGCCTAACTGCTCCCCTGCCAGTCTGATTGCCCCTAACTGCCCTCCCCTGCAGGCCTGGTCACCCCTATCTGCCCTCCCCTGCAGGCCTGGTCACCCCTATCTGCCCTCCCCTGCAGGCCTGGTCCCCCCCCAACTGCCCTTCCCTGCAGGCCCAGTCGCCCCCAACTTCCCTCCTCTGCCAGCCTGGTCACCCCTAACTGCCCTCCCCTTCAGGCTTGATCACCCCCAACAGTCCTCCCTTGCAGGCCTGGTCCCTCCCAACTGCCTTCCCCTGCTGGCCTGATTGCCCACAACTGCCCTCCCCTGCTGGCCTGATCGCCCACAACTGCCTTCCCCTGCTGGACATCTTGTGGTGGCCATCTTGTGTCCACATGTGGGCAGCCATCTTTGACCACATAGGGGCAGCCAACTTGTGTGTTGGAGTGATGGTCAATTTGCATATTGCTCTTTTATTAGATAGGCTAGAGGCCTGGTGCACGGGTGTGGGCCAGCTGGTTTGCCCTGAAGGGTGTCCCGGATCAGCGTGGGGGTTCCCTTGGGGCATGGGGTGGCCTGGGTGAGGGGCTTGTGTTGGTTTGCTGGCTGGCCACGCCCTCCGGCGACGCAAGCGGAGGCCCTGGTATCTGGGATTTATTTATCTTCTATAATTGAAACTTTGTAGCCTTGAGGAGGCCAGGGCAGGCCTTGAGCAGAGGCCTGGGCCCACCAGAGCAGGTGGAAAGCTTGGCTTCCTCCATCGCCGGGGAAACCCAAGCCTCCTGCTCACTCAGTGGCTGGCCACCATCTTGGTTGGGTTAATTTGCATATTTGCTCCTGATTGGCTGGTGGGCGTGGCTTGTGGGTATAGCGGAGTGATGGTTAATTTGCATGTTTCTCTTTTATTAGTGTAGATATGACCCTTCACAGAAACTTTCACTAACCCTGCTTTACAATAAGGGCTTGACAATTGAACCATTGGGGCCAGACACCAAGATTTCCTTTCTTTGAATAGTGGAGGGAATAATTATCTTGTCTTTAAGTTGCCCTGAAATTCAAATGAGATAATGACTTAGAAAAGTGTAAAAGCACCATATAAAGACAACTGTCTTTTTCATGTACTGAAAAGACAATAAAGTGGTAAAATGAAAAACACTATTTTTATTCTCCCCCTTCCTTCCTTTACAGCCTATATTTAAACTTGGAAATTTATAAAAATTTCACTCCTATTTTCATTTCTTTACATTCAATATTATTTTGTATTAGTTTCAGTTTTTATATTAGTTACAGAATAGTGGTTATACAATCATATACTTTACAAAGTGTTCCCTGGTATTTCCAGTACCCACCTGGCATCATACCATCATTACAACACCATTGACTATATTCCCTACTTAAGTGACAATGGGTTGACAGGTTCCTTCCAGTCTTTCTTTTGTGTTGTTCGCATTTCCTTTTCTTTCTCACTTCTTCCCTCATTTTCCTTATATAGTATCTCAACTGGCCCTCAAAGCTCAGTGAAGGCACTGGGACATGCTTAATCCATTTCACAGACCAGGAAACTGAGGCCAATTCCAGTTGGCTGTGGAGCTGGACTCAGCACACAGGGAGCCCTCACAGCCATGCTCTCTGCCCTTCCTAACAGGCTGCCGCCGGGCAAACAGAACAAACCTTCCTGTCAGGCTTCCCAGCCTCTTTCTCAAGCACCTCTTCATCACAGATGCCTCACATTCTTTCCTCTCCCCGGTCCCCCACCCCCATTCTTTACTGCCCCCCCTTCTCCGGAGCAGGTGGTAGGCTTCGCACTCACTGTGCAGGCGTGTGCTGCTGTGGGGCAGGGCAGGTGTGGGCTTGCTTTTGGGCCAAGGCGGGAGCAGTAGTTGCCACCTCTGAATTGTGAAGGCCGCCTGAGTGAGGCCTGGTTAGCGGGTCAGCGCCGGGAGCTTCTCTGAATCGCGTCAGTCAGTCCGGTACCCTGCAGTGTGGCACCCCTCCACTGAGGTGGCACCGCCCCTCAACCCCCGCCTCAGGGCTGCAGGTCCTTGCCCCTCCACCTGGGTGTCCTTCCATGACCCTTGATCCCTGGCCGGGCCCACCCATGTCTTGGGGCCACTGCAGAACCTCTCTCTCTGCAGGTGAGGCAGATCCCTGCCCGCTGGACCCCTGCCCCAGCCCGAGCCCCCTGTGGTGCACCCTGCCTCGCCAAGTTTTTGCCTTTGATCTATGGCATTGGTGACAGCACACTCCTAGCAAGCCTGGTACCCAGAGGGGCACAGGGTCAGTTCTTTGCCCAGAATGCTAGGGGTTGCAATAGCATTTGCAGATTTCGCCCAGAGTCTGCTGGCGAAGGCAGGGCCTGTGTGGGGTGTCCTCATAGAGGGACAGTGCAGTGCTGCTCTGGCCCCTTGGAACGCCCGCCTCCTGGCCAGCCACTTCGCCAAAGCCTTGGCACTTGCCCTGGAGCTGCCCTTCAGGCAACCCCGCAGTCAGGCCTCTTGCCTCTGCTAGGTCTCCACCCTCACCTGGGTCATCTCCTTTCTTCCATATTCGGCCTTCATACATCCCTCTCTCCTGCAGTGCTTGCGCTCCAGGCCCGAAAGAAAAGAACCAAGACCAAGAAGGACAAAGCCCAAAGGAAGTGAGTCTTGAACCCCCACATCCCATTCTCTGGATTTCCTCCTGTACCTCCTCTCTTTGTCACATCTTGAACGGGCAACCTGCGGCCCAGCCACATGGCCTCCAGGTGGCCTGGTAGAGTCGGTATCTGTGAAGCTGTGAATCTGTGGCCAGAGGCCCGGCCTGGGTCTCAGCAACCCCATTCCTGCGATGGTCCCAGGACCCTGTGGGTGGGGCTTGGTGCTGCCGCCCTCGCCTCCTCAGGCCAGAGGTGGTCCCGGGACACTGTGGACTTGGCACGCATCCCCTGGCTGCTTGGTGCCTGTGTATGCAAATTAACCCACCATCTTTGTTGGATTAATTTGCATACTCACTCTTGATTGGCTGGTGGACATTGCAGAGGTATAGTCAATTTGCATCTTTCTCTTTTATTAGTGTAGATATAGCACTACAGTATTTATGTATAGTATATAATATCTATACCTATGCATAGTCAACATATCTGTACCATTCCTGTCATCTGAAACAATGCAAATGTTTGATTGGAGGGAGGGTACTATAAAATCTGGATTTGTCCTTTAAAATTTGTGAATGCATGAATTAATCTAATGTAAAAAAATGTAATGGCAATTCTTAAACGTTAATATGGCACTAATTTTAAAACACAAATAAACAATAATGCCATCGATTCTGTGTTGAAATTTCTAGTTTTCAATGCAACATGAAAAAAGAAATTATTGGAAAAAACAGGCGATTTTAATAGCCAGAAGATTATTTGTTCATAATAATCAATATATACAAATTTATGGTAGTGAGACTTAGATTCTAGCTTTAACTTTTCCACTAACTAGCTGAGTGATCTGAAATCTCATTAACTTTCTTTAGACCTTACATTCCTTGTTTTAGTGGGAGTTTATTACCCTCAGCAATGTTTAAATTCCATAATAATTTGAAGACTCTCTTATTGTAGATTAATCAGAGAAGCTTTTTGTTTTCTTTTTTTTAACCACCAGTTCTACTGATCAGTTTATAAAATCAAATGCCTATTCTAGTAAGCAAGGAAGGAAAATAAAGGAATTTATAAGAAAGTTCTCAGAATCACTTCAGTCTTATTTACTAAGTCAAGAGACTGGAAATATATTACATTGATTTAATTTTTACAAAAAAATACTCTTCAGTATCGAAGGGAAAGAAAAGTTTGGCTGATTAAAGAGAACTCAAAGAGCCTTATGACTTCAAACAGTTCTTACAAGTCATTTTACTGATTATAAGTATTTGATTCCAGCATATGGATTAAATTGTTATAGGAGTATAAGATGTCAAATATAAAGACAGTAAAGGCTTGAGAAAAAAAAAAATTTAGGTTTTTACTTGCTTTCAGTTGTCTATAATTGAATTATTCCCAAATGTGGATAGGTTTTCCTGTCCCTTGAATATACAAAAAAACATATCAAAATATCACATGTTTCTGTTCTTCACTTATTATTATTCAAATACTAGAGGTCTGGTGCACAAATTAGTGCACCAGTGGGGCCCCTTGGCCTGGACAGCGATTGGGGCCAATCAGGGGGCCGGATGGCCAGGGGGAGGGACCGTGGGAGGTTGGCGAGCTGCCCCCCCATCAGGGCTGATGGGGGGCCAGCTGGCTCGGGGGAGGGGCCGTGGGAGGTTGGCCAGCCAGGGGGAGGTTCTGAAGGAGGTTGGCTGGCAGCCAGGGGGAGGGACTGCGGGCGGTTGGCCAGCCAGCACCCCCCGCCAATTGGGGCCAATTGATTGGCCACGGGAGGTTAGCCGGAGTGGGAGGTTGGCTGTGGAAGCGCACTGACCACCAGAGGGCAGCTCCTGAATGGAGCAGCTGCCTCCTGGTGATCAGTGCACGTCATAGCAACTGGTTGACTGGTCATTCAGTTGTTTAGTCGCTTAGGCTTTTATATATATATACTAAGGCCCGGTGCACAAATTTGTGCATGGGTGGGGACCCTCTTCATGGCCTGTGGGGATTGGGCCGAAACTGGCAATCCAACGCTGCCTGCCACTCCTGCCTGCTGCTCATCCTGGCCCTGCTGCACCTGCCACGGGATCATGCCCAGTCAGCCCTGATCAGGAGAGGCTTGCGCAGTGGCGCTCACCAGGCATGAGCCCTGCGTCTGGTGCCCATTTTGAGGCAGGTGGAGGGAGCCAGGACACAATCAGCCCTCCTGGCGAGTGGTGGGATGCCCTTGCCGGCCTGGGATCCGGATCTGTCCTGCTGACATTCACGCCAGTTGTTGGAAGCCACCTGGCAGCTCCTTCTATATTGTTTCTTCCTTGAGAAGTGTCTAGGGAAGGGAAGCAGCTGCGGTGCCCAAAGCTGACTTCCAGGAGGCCGGTGGTGCTGTCGGGATCATGCCAGCGGCACTGGTCCATCGGTGCCTGGCCCATTATCCAGAGATTGGACCTGCAGGACTACTGAGGGAGTGAGTGGCTGCCACCAGGCTGGTGGGCCGCCAGGATGGGTGAGTCAGCTGAGCAGCACTCCCACTGTGGGAACACACTGACCACCAGGGGCAGCTCCTGCATTGAGCGTCTGCCTCCTGGTGGTCATTGCACATCATAGCGACCAATCAACCAGTCCTTTGGTCATTTAGTCACTTAGGCTTTTATATATAGAGAGATTGAACTAGAAAAGACTTCCTATAGGTAAAAATAAAAAAGTATTCTGAGTAATTTTATTACCACTTCAAGAAACACTCTAACTATGTAATTTTAAGTGGGCACGTACTTCAGAGTCCATGTATCCATAGTCTTCCATTTATAAATGAAATAAATAAAGCATATTGAGGTAAAATGACTTATCCAAAATTAAACAGATATTTAGTGACCAAGAAAGGTTAAAACATGGGTATGCTTATACCAAGTTTCGTGTACTTGATTTTGTCCAATTCAATGCCCCAATCTTATTCTGTTATACATAGGCCAACGAAGTGGACTATACATCATTTTCAAGTGCCCATAGAATAAATTTTTATAAAAAAAGAAATAGAAATAAGAGTTCTACTTCTCATTATTGCACCTAATAAGGCCAGCAAACAATTTTACTTCCTGTTCATAGGATTCTTCACTGGTTAATTTTTTGGTTCTAGAAATCTGACCACATCCTGGGACATGGCAATTATTTCATGGAAATGATATTTGACACTGCCACCTAGTCATTTTTGGATCCACATGTCGACAAACCAACAACCAAAAAAAAAGAGATGATTATAGTGCCTGTGGATTTGATTCTGAGTTTCATACAGAACTAGTATTACTTCCCACAAAATGGGGTAGAGGGGTGTGAAGGGAGTGTACTATGTCTGATGCCTTCTAAATTTGCCATAAACAGGGTTAAAAGTTAATAAGAGACTACAGAAACCCAATACAGATTAAAAAAAAAGAGTCAGATCCCTGAGGAATGTAGACATGTGGCCCCATGGCAGGAAAGTACCCAAAATTATCTAAAGTATCAGCTAATGATAATAGTACACAGAATGAGTCTTGAAGAAGAAAGTTAAAGAACCTAACAACAGTCTCATGACCAGTTCTACAAATGAGGGTGGAAATAATTACCTATAGTTCCATTCACATGACAATGTTCTTCCATGTACATATACATCACATTAGTTATGCTGATGATAGTTAACTTCATAATTTAGTCCTTTTATTAAAGTTAATAATAATATTTTGTTAAAAATATCAAGTTAAAGTGATAAATATGAGGATAGTCATCATTACTCACTCGGGGATAGGTACAATGACTGATTAATTCTATATAGGAAACAGTAAAGGTATCTTCTTTTGTACCAGGGAAAGCTGCATTGCGTTAGTAATGAGCACTAGATTATTGTTTTTGCTGTCTGAAAGATTTAGAATACAGAGGTATAAATGGTTGGATGTTGAAAAGTCAAAGAAATAGACTGTGCTGTATATTTTCCATTGGTCATTTGTGTTTATCTAGCACATTTCCCACCTCCCTCCATATGTCTTCTATACTACACCATCTGGCTTGTTCACCTCTACTTCCAACTTGGGATTTAAATGTAAATTTGGTTCTGCCAATTTAGAAGCACTCAGGGCACATTTGGAAAGCAGGGGTGAGGCAGAAACCATCATCTGGCTGTAGGTTCTCCTGGAAAAAGAGTAAGGTAATGGAGATATAAATATTAAGATGTGGTTTATGATGGTGCAGTATCAGCTTCCAGATCCCTGTTAGAGACACTGCACTGTGTTCTTGGAGTCAATAGCTCCAGTGGTAGCCCTCTGCATCCAGCTCCTCCAGTACTTTCAACAGTTCTGTAAACACAGTATTACTTAAGCACAGCATTTTGTGAGCACATTATTGTAGTACTTTCTGTTTAAAATACTAGACTGTTCCAAGCGTAGAAAGAGAATAAGTTGTTCTTAAGCTGATAAATAATGCCTACAAAAAGAAAAAAAAACTACAAGAAATGTATGCTCAATAGTAAAATATTGAAAACTTTCCCTTGAGATAGGGAGCTATTAAATATGACAGCTACTACCAATTCTATTTGATATTATACTAAAATTCCTAATCAGTGCAAGATTATTAAAAGGGATAAAAGGCATAGAACAAAGAGGTAAAAATATAAGGTAAATATTCACAGATAACATGATACAAAAGAATCTATAGAAATACATATTTCAAGAGTCTAGAGAATTAATAAGTGAATTTCACAAGGTATTTGTATATAAATTCCATATATAAGAATCAATATTATTTCTATATACCAACAATAAACAGAGAATGGAATTTGAAATATATCTTTTTACAATAGCATCAAAAGCCATCAAATACTTAAGGATACCTAATAAAATATGTGCAAAACTTTCAAAGAAATTAAAGAAGACATAAATAGAACAACTGCTGTCTTTTCTCTAGTATACATTAATAAATTTCTTGAGAATGGGGACTAGATTATTCATACTTGTATTCATCAGGATTTGGTACAGTACCTGCTTATATTAGGTACTCAAACAGGTGAAACACATTTAAACATGCTGAATTTTATATTATTTTAAACATTATTTTCAATCCCTATAGGATGTGATATTTATATTGAAATTTGGCATCTCTTATCTCTTCATAACTTTCCATTCTAGAGAACGACATCACAGGGAAAGATATGGATCCAATCAAGAAGAAAATAAAAGTGTTTTAAGAGAAAGGCAATCCACAGCACCTGGTGAAGCGAGCTTGAGTTAGGGGTAAGGAGTAAAATTCTCCAAATCTTAAATTTAAATTTCTCATTGTTCCATGGGAAATAAATTGCACATTAAAATCATCTGCTTTAGCAGCTTTTATGTAAATTATATTATCTGTTTCCTAATTATTTTAGATGCTGCATTTGATTAAATACTGAAGCTTCAGGAAATAACGTACTTTTTTTTTTCATCCTCACCCACGAATATGTGTTTAGAGAGAGGGAGAGAGGGAGGGAGAGAGAGAGAGAGAAAGAAAGAAAGAGAGAGAAACATCTATCGGTTGACTCCCATATGTCCCCCGACCCAGGATTGAACTGGAAGGGAATTGAACCTGCAACTGTTCAGTGTATGGATGATGCTCCAACCAAGTAAGCCACCTGGCCAGGGCAGGAAATAACTTCTTAAATTGCTTTTCACCTTAAATTTGTTGTCAAAAGATGGTGAGCTGAATTGACTGACAACGTAGGTGCTGAGTTCTTTCAGTAAGATAGTTGTAACCAAAATTTTAGATATCCCGTTGAACTAGCAATTACTGAGACAGCTTCAAGAGAAAACTGTCAGTTTTCTAAAAGTTTTAATTACTGGACCTAGAAATTTATGAGGAGAGCTGTAGTGATCCCCTTGGACATTGGGACCTTTATATCTCTTCTAATGACTATGAGATCTAGAGTAAGCAAGTTCTGGCGTAAATTAACCTCTAACACTCCTGTGTCACATGTGTGTAGACACCTGACTAGGCAGTGTCTACACTAGCACTGCTAGTCCACCTTGTATCTATGTTAATTTTTGTATCTATAGTATCCAGAACATAGTAAATTCTCAAAAAAATGTTGGTGAATGAATGAATGAAGAACGAATGCTATATCTCCATTGGTTAATATCCTATACTAGAGGCCCAGTGCACGAAATTCATGCACGGGGGGGGGGGTGGGTTGTCCCTCAGCCCAGCCTGCACCCTCTCCAATCTGGGACCCTTCCAGGGATGTCCGACTGCCCGTTTAGGCCTGATGCCAGTAGGATTGGGCCTAAACGGGGAGTCGGACATTCCTCTCACAATCCAGGACTGCTAGCTCCCAACTGCTCATCTGCCTGCTTTCCTGATTGCCCCTAACCACTCCTGTCTGCCAGACTGATAACCCCCTAACCACTCCCCTGCCAGCTGGATTGATGCTTAACTGTTCCCCTGCCAGCCTGATTGCCCTCAACTGCCCTCCCCTGCAGGTCGGGTCCCCCCCAGCTGCCCTCCCTTGCAGGCCTGGTCCTTCCCAACTGCCCTCCCCTGCTGGACATCTTGTGGCGGCCATCTTGTGTCCACGTGGGGGCAGCTATCTTTGACCACATGAGGGCAGCCATCTTGTGTGTTGGAGTGATGGTCAATTTGCATATTGCTCTTTTATTAGATAGGCTAGAGGCCTGCTGCACGGGTGGGCACCAGCTGGTTTGCCCTGAAGGGTGTCCTGGATCAGGGTGAGGGTTCCCTTGGGGTGTGGGGCAGCCAGGGTGAGGGGCCTGTGTTGGTTTGCAGGCCGGCTACACCCCCAGGCAACCCAAGCGAAGGCCTTGGTATCTGGGATTTATTTATCTTCTATAATTGAAACTTTGTAGCCTTGAGTGGAGTCCAGGGCCAGCCAGGGTGTGCAGGAAGCTTGGCTTCCTCCATTGCCAGGGAAACCCAAGCCTCATGTTTGCTCCGTGGCTGCAGCCATCTTGGTTAGGTTAATTTGAATACTCGCTCCTGATTGGCTGGTGGGTGTGGCTTGTGGGTGTAGTGGAGGTATGGTCAATTTGCATATCACTCTTTTATTAGATAGAATAATAAGAGAGAAATATGCAAATTAGACCAGAACATGACAACCAGCTCAGGAGGCTGTGTCATGACCAGCTCAGAGCACACCCCCAGCCCCAGTGGACACACACCACACACCAGGGCTGGGGAGGGCTCCGAGTGGCTGTGGCCCCAGCCCAGCACCGCCCAGCTCTGAGGCCACTCCCACCAGGGGTTTGTGGGCAGGCACACTGCACCGCCTGCTCTGGGAGCAAGGCCCCCAGCAGACCCATGGACCCGCCCAGGGGGCTGTGCTCTGGCCTCCGCAGCCAGACTATGGCTTAGGCCTGCTCCCCGTGGGACATCCCATGAGGGCTCCCAGACTGTGAGAGGGGGCAGGCTGGGCTGAGGGACACCCACCTAGTGCACGAATTTCATGCACTGGGCCTCTAGTGAATAAATGACAAAGGCAATTATATCCAATATAATTAATATTTTCCCCAGCACATTGTATAGGGCCATACATTTTTTACTGTTGAAGCATTCCAAAAAAATACATAAAATTAATTTCTTTTTATCTAACTAATCTTAGCTTCTAATATTTAATTTCTACCTGGTTTCAAAAAATTTAATCTTAAAAATGTAAGACAATTCAGTCTCATTTTGTGTAAAAACCTCAGTTTTTCTAGGTTACTTCTTAGTCAGTTTGGGGCTCTCTGACTGCTTTTTCTTCTTGACTTTTCCCAAGTGTTATCTAGATTTGGAATAAACCCACATATAAATTTCATGCAGCTGGAGGGGAATGTGCATTGTGATATATTTACTTAGAGCTTGCTGTATAGCAAGGGAGTCAGCCACCATCACTTACATTTGGCAGAGACCCAAAGGCACACAGGGGATTGGAACACTCTCTAGTGGAGAAATGGTAAGTCTTCATGTGTTGCAGTTGGACGATGTTGTCATGGGGAAGCTGAAGGTGGGCTAACTAGAAGAGAGCATCCTATGTGATTGATTAGAGGAGCATATTTTACTTCTGCCTAAGTTAAAAGTGGGTGGGTGGGTGGTGTGTGCAAAAACTAGGGAAACTGGCAGTTATTAACCAAAGTATTAGCCTTTCGGGGGCTGATTGCTATAAATGTGGTTTGGCTTCTTGGACTGGTTACTGTAGAGCAGGCGTCCTCAAACTATGGCCCGTGGGCCACATGCGGCCCGCCGAGAACATTTACCCGGCCCGCCGGGTGCCGCTGCCTGTCCTGCTTAGCAGCCAACTCGTCCCGGGCCCGCAGTGCGCATAGGAATTTGTTCATAGTTTTTTTTTTTAAACTATAGTCCGGCCCTCCAACAGTCTGAGGGACAGTGAATTGGCCCCCTGTTTAAAAAGTTTGAGGACCCCTGCTGTAGAGATTATAGGTTAGAGTTCTTTTTTTTTTTTTTTTTTTTTAATCCTCACTCGAGGATATTTTTCCATTGAGTTTTAGAGAGAGTGGAAGAGAGAGGGAAAGACAGAGAGAAATATCGATGTGAGAGAAACACATGGATTGGTTGCTTCCTGCCTGCTTCCTGACCAGGACCCAGACCAGGGAGGAGCCTGCAACTGAGGTGCATGCCCTTGACCAGAATCGACCCTGGAACCTTTCAGTCCACAGGCCAATGCTATATTCACTGAGCCAAACCAACTAGGGCTAGAGTTCTATTTTTATATAATATCTGGGCATTGTCCATTTAACCCAATATCTTTACCTTTAACCAATATCATGATTTTCTGCCATTTCTGCCTTCTGCTAAGTTGTTCTTTATCACCCTATGTTCTGGACTGAATAATCCACCCCAGTTAAAAATATTGATGTTTGCTGTAGACCATAATCTACAGTCATCATGAACAAGTACATTGTGAGGTCTCGGCCAGGCATCCAGCCCTGCTAGCCATTTTTGGACTCTTCCTAGGGTTAGCAATGGGACATGGAGTAAGCCTCTGGGATGCTGCTCTCAGACATGCTTCTTTATGAGGTTTCCTTATGATCGATCAGGTTACAGCAAGATTAGCCAAACAATGGTTCTATGTGCTAAAGGAGATGGCTTCCCCAATGTCTTTGGTGTTTTCATTGAACTTTCTGTCATCCTACTCCTTTTCTACATTTAACATAGGATATGGGACACTGAATCTTCTCTTACACCCCCATTTTTTTCCTCTGATTATTGAATTGCTTTTTATTGGGAAAAGGGTACATTCTGAAAATGTTTCCAATTTTAAGGTTTATGAAGTATAGTCTAAGCTCTGGGTTCCCTAGAATTTGGTGCTTGAAATTTAAAGCAAAGATTTTGGAATTAAAATCAGGTGGACAAATGTATCTTCTCCCAGCAGACAGTGGCATCCCCATACAATTGGATTCCATGGCTCTCAGAGTAAGGCCTTTTCTACTGCTTTCCAGAAATCTTCTTAAGGTATCAAAAGTCAAGAACATAATTCTTTGTTAGCTCTTTAGTGTCCCGCTCTAAAAAGATATGAAGAGCAAACCACCTTTCCTTCTTTACCACTTGAATGGCATTGGGTAGAGGAGGGCAGTCTGAAAAGTTACTGCATGTGGGGAAAAAATAAGTTAGTTAAAATAATTGAAAAAAATGCTATATTAACATTTTTCTCATATCTCTTTAAAGCACCATTTTAGTATGTGCTTTCATATGCATTGATTAATTTGATTCTCAAATAGTCTTGCATAGAGATATGGCAACCATTTGTATTAATAAAGAGAAAGGTCCCATGACTTAACCAAAGGTCACACAACTTAAAAATAGCAGAGGAAAGATTAAAATTCCAGGAGAAGCACTATCCTTTCAACAAACTTAGAATATATAATAGGAGTACACAGTAATAAAAATGGCTTATATTACAGCATTTCTTAATAATGGGTTTACAAAGCTTTTTATTAATTAAACATTCAATAGTCTTTGCCTAATTCTAGAGTGAGGACACTTTCCAGGATAAAACAGAATCTGAAAGGAAAACGGATCATAATTTTCAAGAGAGAATTCTGAAGATAATCAAATTGAAATTCTAGTATTTTTTTTAAATTCTGGCTATAAATGGATGTTTGATATTTATAATTTACTAGAGGCCTGATGCACGAAAATTCATGCTAGAGTAGGCCTTCCTTCCCCCTGCTGCCGGCACCAGTTTCCCTCTGGCACCCAGGACTGGGCTGCTTCCCTCCTCTAGCAGCCCGCAGGCACCCAGACCCAGGCTGGCTTCCCTTGGGCCACCCGTAGGCACCTGGGACCTGGGCTGGCTTCCCTCCAGCCCCGGCTTCATCAGGAAGGACATCCGGAATGATGTCTGGAAGATGTCCAGTCTAATTACCATATTATCTTTTTATTATTACAGATAATCTTTAATTTTATCTTTAAAATTTTCTCAACCATTTAACAAGTATTTAGTATTGTTCAAGATAATTCTCTCTTTTTTATTTATTTTTATTTTTTTGGTTAATCCTTACCTGAACATCTTTTTCCATTAAATTTTAAAGAGAGTGGAAGGGAGGGAGAGAGACAGAGAGAGAAACATTGATGTGAAAGAGACACATCAATTAGTTGCCTTCCACATAAGCCCTGCCCAGGCCTGAGATCAAGCCTGCAACCAAGGTATGAGGTACATTCCTTTGACCACAATCAAACCCAGGACCCTTCAGTCCACAGGCTGATGCTCTATCCACTGAGCAAACCAGCTAGGGCAAAATAATTCTCTTTTAAATATATGTCTCATTACCTTTTTGAAGAAAATGAGGTATAAGAGTATGCAACAACAATTACAGAATTTAATGTTTAAGTTTCCTTCTATGAAAACTTTTGTTGCTCTCATAGCAGTTATCAAATAAATGCAAATTAAGTATATATATATATATATATATATATATATATATATATATATATATATATTAGAGGCCCAGTGCACAGATTCATGCACCAGTGGGGTCCCTCAGCCTGGCCTGTGCCCTCTTGCAATCAGGGACCCCTCTGGGGATGTCAGACTGCAGGTTCCAGCCTGATCCCGGCAGGGGCTGAAATCGGCAGTCCAACATCCCCAAGGGATGTAGCAGGGTGCAAAGCAGCAGGCGGCCGGGGAGGAGCCCGAGCTGGGGCCAGGCATTACGCTGCTCCTGCTTGCTCATCCTGGCCCCACTGTGCCTGCTGCAGCAGCCGCTCAGTAGTGCTGCTGCCGCAGCTGCGCTCACCAGCCCGGCCTGAGCCCAGCTTCTGGCTGAGCAGCACTCCTGCTGTGGGAGCGCACTGATCACCAGGAGGCAGCTCCTGCATTGAGCGTCTGCCCCCTGGTGGTCAGTGCACATCATAGCTACTGGTCGACTGGTAGTGTAGGCTTTTTTATATATTACTAGTGGCCGGTGCACGAAATTCGTGCACATTAAAAGGGGGACTCAAAGTCAAGTCCCCACCCACCCACATGCACCTCAAAATCGCGTGAGACCCAGGCCTGGCTGCCCCTCCCCATTGGCTAGATCCAGACCCGGCCAGTCCCACCCTTGTCAAGCCCCACCGGGCAGGGGGCGTAGCTTCAGATCCCCTGGCCTAGCACCAGGATGGGGGGCATGGCCAGAGGTCCCCCAGATGGGGTGGGGGACATGCCTTGAGGTCCCCCATCAAGCCCTGCCAGGTGGGGGACACAGCCTGAGATCCCCTGTCAAGCCCCGCTGGGTGGGGGGCATGGCCTGAGGTCCCCCGTCACGCCTCACCAGGCAGGGGGGCGTGCAGCCTCAGGTCCCCCATCAAGCCCCACTGGCAGGGGGTGCAGCCTCATGTCCCCCGTCAAGCCCCACTGGGCAGGGGGTGTGGCCTGAGTTCCCCGACCCAGCACTAGGGGTGCACCTTGAGGTCCCTTGTCAAGCCCCGCCAGGCAGGGGGGCTCAGCCTCAGGTCTCCTGGCCTGGTGCTGGGGTAGGGGGTGTGGCCTGAGGTCCCCCGGCCCGGCAACCGGGAGGGGGGCACAGCCTCAGGTCCCTCATCAAGCTCCACTGGCAGGGGGGCACAGCCTCAGGTCCCCCGTCAAGCCCCGCCGGGTGGGGGGGCGTGGTCTCAGGTCCCCCAGCCTGGTGCCAAGGCAGGAGGCATGGCCTGAGGTCCCCCAGCCTGATGCCAGGGGGAGGGGCACGGCCTGAGGTCCCCTGTCAAGCCCCATGGGGGTGGAGGAGGGTGTAGCCTCAGGTCCCTGCTGATTGCTCGTTAAGGCTCCTTCAGGGAACTTGGCCTCAGTGGGTGCAGCCATCTTTGTGACGGAGTGATGGTCAATTAGCATATTCCCTCTTTATCAGATAGGATAAAAGGCTAACATGCAAAGTGTCCCCTTGGAAGTTCCAGAGGAGACCAGCAGTGCAATCACTAGCTATGATGTGCACTTGACAACCAGGGAGCAGCGCGGAATAAAGGTAGGCCCTAGCTGGCACTCCCCAACTGGGGAAGGGAGGCCCTGATCACTGGACAGACCTAGGGATCCTTCTCATACACAAATTTTATGCACTGGGCTTCTAGTAATCATATAATGTCTTTTCTTCTGTTCACAGATTTTAAAGTGATAACATTTAATGCCAAGAGAAGAAGGTGTCATGACCTAATATAAACTGCTATTAAGAGAATTAACTTAGTGTGGTATTTATATAGTAAGATATAGAGGGTGTGGAAAAAGTAGATTTATGGTTGTGAGTATGAAAAGCACACAGTATAGTATTATGTTATTATGTATTAATTATTGTATTATTTTTCATATAAACAATTGTAAAGCTACTTTTTCTCCACCCTGTATGTGTTGAATCCCTATGTTGTACACCTGAAACTAATATAATATTGTATACCAACTATACTTTAATTTTTAAAAATATAAATTGGTATAACCTGTATAAAAAATTACTTGCCTTTCAGTTGGAAAATGTATCCCCTATAGCACATTCTTTCGGATTACCATATTCTAGCCCTGTTCATTTTCTTTTTTTTTTTTTAATTTCTTTATTGATTAAGGTATCACATATTTGTCCTCATCCCCCCATTCCCATCCCAAACCCCTCCCCACGCATGCCCCCACCCCCCTGTTGTCTGTGACCACTGGTTAGGCTTATATGCATGCACACAAGTCCTTTGGTTGATCTCTCCTCCTTACCCCCACCCTCCCCTACCTTCCCTCTGAGGTTAGACAGTCGGATTGATACTTCCCTGTCTCCAGGTCTGTTTTTGTTCATCAGTTTATGTTGCTCATCATTTCCCCTAGATGAGTGAGATCATGTGATACTAGAAATACACTTATAAGAACCGAAAATGAGACAAGCAATAATGGCTATGCTGAGAGGCAAATGAATCAGTCTGTAGTGAGTTTCTTTCTGGGCCAACAGTTCTTTGAATCCCAATTTCAATGTCAAACAGTTCCTTATGTGTACATGTCAGCAATGATATTTTAGTTCTGGATGGTGGACAAACGGTGGTAATGCAGGTCCGACCCTCTCTGGTTTGGTCCTAGGCAACCTGCTGCGACGCAAAGTTGTTGATTGCTATTTTGCAACTCTTTGTAAGTTAGAGATAACTAATTTAGATTTATAAATGTTGCCCTGTTTGCCATTGATTTTAGTTGGTTAACGCTAACCCCTTTGTGGAAAAACTAGTGTTGTCTCCATTTGCTGTTCTATCCAGGCATTCCTTTACTCCTTAAATATGTGTGCTATTTTGCCTTTTCATTTGAAATAGTTATAACATTTACTTAGTTACCTCATTTCTTATAAATAAAATTATTTAACATGAGTTGATTTTATATCTGTGTAGAAGTCGTGATTTTACCTTTTTTTCTGAAATTTATCTTTGAATAAGCCATTCTGAAAAAAAAATTGGCAGTATTTATGGCCATAAAAATATTCTTTCACATTTACGAATTTGTCCTAATGATGCAGTAAGATATATATTTACAATGACGTTTGTTTTAACATTAGTTACAATAACAAATTTTTATTTTAGAAATATTTATTTAAAATTTTGAAACATTATTAAAGTTTGGTTGTGCATAAAAATAAAAGTTGTGAACTAATAATAGATTATTTCAGTAAAGCTGAAAGATACAAAATCAACATATAAATATTTTAAATTATTAATTTTATTTTTAAAAGTATTTTAAGTGATTTTTATTGTTTTAATTACAATTGACATACAATGTTATATTAGTTTTAGATGTAAACTCAGTGATTAGACATTTATATAATTTACAAAGTGATCACGTTGATAACGCTAGTACCCATCTGACACAATACATAGTTATTAAAATATTATTGACTACATTCCCTATGCTATACTTTACATCCTCATGACTATTCTGTAACCAATCTGTACTTTTCTTGTTTTACTTTTTAAAATATTTTTTATTGATTTCAGAGAGGAAGGGAGAGGGAGAGAGACAGAGAGAAACATCAATGATGAGAAACATTGATCGGCTGCCTCCTGCACCCTTCTGCCTCCTACTGGGGAATCAAGCCTGCAATCTGGGCATTCTTTTTTTTTTTTTTTTTTACATATATTTTATTGATTTTTTTACAGAGAGGAAGGAAGAAGGATAGATAGTCAGAAACATCGATGAGAGAGAAACATCGATCAGCTGCCTCTTGCACACCTCCTACTGGGGATGTGCCCACAACCAAGTTACATGCCCTTGACCAGAATCGAACCCGGGACCCTTCAGTCCGCAGGCTGACGCTCTATCCACTGAGCCAAACTGGTTTTGGCACAATCTGGGCATTCTGACAGGAAATCGAAACATGACCTCGTGGTTCACGGGTCAACACTCAACCACTGAGCAAACACCAGCCAGGCCCAATCTGTACTTCTTAATTCCTTCAACTTTTTCACCTATCCCCTCAAACTGCACCCCCCTCCAACCATCTGGCAACTGTCAGAATATTCTCTGTATATATGAACATACAAAAAATTAATTGCATTTCTATACACTAATAATAAACCATCTGAAAAGGAAATTAAGATGAATTCATAATAGCATCACAAAGAATAAAAGTTAGGAATAAAATTAATCAAGAAGATAAAAGACTCATACACTGAATCTATAAAATGTTGCTGAAAAAATTAAAGAAGACACAAATAAATGGAAAGATATACATGTTCATGGATTAGAACACAGTATTCTAGATGTCGATACTAGCTAAAGCAATCTTTTTAATGCCAACCCTATCAAAATCCCAGTGGCATGTTTAGCAGAAACAGAAAAATCAATCCTGAAATTTATATGTATTTAAAAGGGACCTGAATCACCAAAATAATCTTGAAAAAGAAAAACAAAGTTGAAAGTCTTACACTTTCTGATTTCAAAACTTACTACAGTGCTACAGTCATCAAAACTGTGATACTGGCATGAGGACAGACATTCAGACCAATGGAACAGAATAGAGAGTCTAGAAATAAACTCTTGCATACATGATGCCAAAACTACTCAAGAAAGAATAGTTTTTCAAGAAATGATAATAGGAAAACTGTATATGCACATGCAAAAAAAAAAAAAAAAAGGAACTCAAAATGGATAAAGACCTAAATGTAACAGCTAAAATTATAAAACTCTTAGAAGAAAGCACAGGGGTGGGGGGAAGCTTCATTACATTGAATTTGGCAATAATTTCTTAGATATAACACCAAAAGCACAGGTAACAAAAGAAAAAATAGATAAATTGAATTACATGGAAATTTAAAACATCTGTGCATTAAAGGACACAGTTAAAAAGAAAAAGTGAGTGAAAACATTAGCAAATCATATATATGACAAGGGTTGATATCCAGCACATACAAAGATCTCCTACAACTTAAAAACAACAATCTAAATAAACAAGCAAATTTAAAAAAGGGCAAAGGACTTGAATAGTCATTTCTCCAAAGAAGATATACAAATGGCCAATAATCACATGAAAAGAGTTCAACATTACTAATCAATAGGAAAATGCAAATTAAAATTACAATGAGATACTGCTGTACACCTACTAGTGTAGCTATTTTCAAAAATAATCCAAAAAATTATACATGTTGGCATGGATATGAGGAAATTGGAATGCTTGTGCATTGTTGTTGAGAACATTAAATGCTACATACAGCCACTATGAAAAACAAAATAGTAGATCCTCAAAAAATTAAAAAATTAAATTACTATAAGATCCATACATTTCATGGTCTCAAAGATATATTTTTACATCCATATTAATAGAAGCATTATTCATAATAAAAAGGAGGAGAAACCCAGTGTCCATAAATAGATGAGTGAATTTTTTTAAATGTGGTATGTACATCAAATGGAATATCATTCAGACTTATAAAGGAAGGAATTCTGAAACATGCTATATAATGTGGGTGAACCTTGAGGACATTATGCTAAATGAAATAAGCTAGTTATAAAAAGAGAAACACTGTATGAGGTACTGAGAATAGTCAAATTCATACATATAGAAAGTATAATAGTGGCTGCAAGGTGAATGGGGAGTTATTTTAAACTAGAGGCCCGGTGAATGAAATTCGTGCACGGGTGTGTGTGTGTCCCTAAGCCCAGGCTGCACCCTCTCCAATCTGGGACCCCTTGAGGGATGTCCGACTGCCCATTTAGGCCCAATCCCACTGGGCCTCACAATCCAGGACTGCCGGCTCCCAACTGCTCGCCTGCATACCTTCCTGAATGCCCCTAACCGCTTCTGCCTGCCAGCCTGATCACCCCCCAACCACTCCCCTGCCAGCCTGATTGATGCCTAACTGCTCCCCTGCCAGCCTGGTCACCCCTAACTGCCCTCCCCTGCCAGCCTGGTCACCCCCAACTGCCCTCCCCTTGCAGGCCTGGTCTCTCCCAACTGCCCTCCCCTGCTGGCCTGATCACCCACAACTGCCCTCCCTTGCAGGCCTGGTCCCTCCCAACTGCCCTCCCTTGCAGGCCTGGTCCCTCCCAACTGCCCTCCCTTGCAGGCCTGGTCCCTCCCAACTGCCCTCCCTTGCAGGCCTGGTCCCTCCCAACTGCCCTCCCCTGCTGGCCATCTTATGGTGGCCATCTTGTGTCCACATGGGGGCAGGATCTTTGACCACATGGGGGCAGCCATCTTGTGTGTTGGAGTGATGGTCAATCTGCATATTACTCTTTTATTAGCTGGGATAGAGGCCTGGTGCATGGGTGGGGGCCAGCTGGTTTGCCCTGAAGGGTGTCCCAAGGGTGGGGGTTCCCTTGGGGCGTGGGGTGGCCTGGGTGAGGGGCCTGTGGTGGTTTGCAGGCCGGCCCCACCCCCTGGTGACCCAAGCGGAGGCCCTGGTATCTGGGGTTTATTTATCTTCTACAATTGAAACTTTGTAGCCTTAAGTGGAGGCCTGGGCCGGCCAGGGTGTGCGGAAAGCTTGGCTTCCTCCATCACCTTCCTCCATCAACGGGGGCAACCCTAGCCTCCTGCTCTTTCCAGCTCCGTGGCTGCCACCATTTCTGTTTGGGTTTATGTATCTTCTATAATTGAAACTTTGTAGCATT
The DNA here is from genome assembly GCF_963455305.1 of Plecotus auritus. Taxonomy (NCBI): domain Eukaryota; kingdom Metazoa; phylum Chordata; class Mammalia; order Chiroptera; family Vespertilionidae; genus Plecotus; species Plecotus auritus. Next base: position 145,820,072 of record NC_137772.1, read on the forward strand.
GAGTGGAGGCCTGGGCCGGCAAGGGCAGGCGGAAAGCTTGGCTTCCTCCATTGCCAGGGAAACCCAAGCCTCCCTCCTGCTCTCTGTGGCCGTAGCCATCTTGGTTAGGTTTATTTGCATATTCTCTCTGATTGAATGGTGGGCGTGGCTTGTGGGCGTGGCTTGTGGGTGTAGCGGAGTGAGGGTTAATTTGCATATTACTCTTTTATTAGATAGGATGAGTAAAGAGTTTAAGTTTTGTAAGATAAGTGAATTTTGGAGATGGATCATGGTAATAATTACACAACTATCTGAGTGTACTTAATACAACTAAATTGTACACATAAAACTGATAAATTTCATGTGTATTTTACCACAATTCAACTTTTTAAAAAGTAAAAAACTACTGATTAAGCATTATCTTAATATATACTTACCCTGTGCATCATCTCATTAAAAATTCTAATACTCTGAGAGTCATGCTATTTTTTTAAAATTTATCTTTATTGTTGACAGTATTAGAGATGTTCCCCTTTATTTCCCATTGACCTTCTCCACCCAGCACCTGCTCCTCCCAGGCCTTCACCACACTACTGTCTGTGTCCATGGGTTATGCATATATGCATATAAATTTCCTGTTAATCTCTCCCTACCCACCCACCCCCACCTTCCCTCTGAGATTCATCAGTCTGTTCCATGCTTCTATGTCTCTGGATTTATTTTGTTCATTAGATTCTACATATGAGTAATATCATGTGATACTTAGCTTTCTCTAAGTGGCTTATTTCAATTAGCATAATACTCTCCAGGTCCATCCACGCTGTCTCAAAGGGTAAGAAATGCTTCTTTTTTAAGCTGCATAGTATTCCATGGTGTAAACGTACCATAGTTTTTTAATCCACCCATCTACTGATGAACACTTGGTCTGTTTCCAAATCTTAGCTATTGTGTATTGTGCTGTTATGAGCATATGGGGTGGATATATTCTTTCTGATTGGTGTTTCGGGTTTCTTAGTATACATTTCTAGAAATGGGATCACTGGCAGTCACGCTGTTTTAATACTATGAGGCAGTTTAGTACAGTTGTCAAGAGCACAGACTGTGGAGGCCAACGGCCGAAAGTGGAATCCTGGTTTCACTATTTTATAACTGTATATCTTCAAGCGATTTCTAATGTTTCTGTGCCTCAGATTTCTCATTTGTCAAAAAAGGAAAATTGATTTCATACATATGAAGCCCTCAGAGGGACAAATAACAAACATTCAATAAAGGTGAACCATGATTATCTCCAGGAATGAGATAAATTGTCCAAAATAATACAGTCAGTAAATGTGGAACCACAATGTGAATCCAGATGTACTAGACTCCAAAAGTCAAGCTCCAAATGCTTAACCATCAAGTGAAACAATATCTCAGGTAAATGAAGTTATTAAAATGATATTTTTAAAAAATTTTAGCAGGAGTATATACATGTGTATAAAGCATCTGTTACATATGTGACATAGTCACACACTTTCCTGGTAGAATGTTAAAATGGCAAAAAGCTAGAAACAATACAACATATAGAGAATGCTTTTACTTTTAATTTTATATATTTTTATATATCTATACTAGAGGCCCGGTGCACGGAATTCGTGTACGGGGGTGTGTGTCCCTCAACCCAGCCTGCACCCTCTCCAATCTGGGACCCCTCAAGGAATGTCTGACTGCCCGTTTAGGACCGATCTTACTGTAGGATCGGGCCTAAACGGGCAGTTGGACATCCCTCTCACAATCCAGGACTGCTGGCTCCCAACTGCTTGCCTGCCTACCTTCCTGATTGCCCCTAACCACTTCTGCCTACCAGCCTGATCACCTCCTAACCACTCCCTGACAGCCTGATTGATGCCTAACTGCTCCCCTGCCAGCCTGTTTGCCCCTAACTGCCCTCCTCTGCAGGCCTGGTCCCTCCCAACTGCCCTCCCCTGCTGGCCTGATCCCCCACAACTGCCCTTGCTTGCATACCTGGTTCCTCCCAACTGCCCTCCCCTGCTGGCCATCTTGTGGTGGCCATCTTGTGTCCACATGGGGGCAGCCATCTTTGACCACATAGGGGCAGCCAACTTGTATGTTGGAGTGATGGTCAATTTGCATATTTCTCTTTTATTAGATAGGATAGAAGTCTGATGCAAGGGTGGGGGCCAGCTGGTTTGCCCTGAAGGGTGTCCCAGATCAGAGTGGGGGTTCCCTTGGGGAGTGGAGTGGCCTGGGCTAGGGACCTGTGGTGGTCTGCAGGCCAGCCACGCCCCCCAGTGACCCAAGCAGAGGCCCTGGGATCTGGGATTTATTTATCTTCTACAATTGAAACTTTGTAGTCTTGAGTGGAGCCCAGGGCCGGCCAGGAAATTTGGTTTGCTCCATTGCCGGGGAAACCCCAAGCCTCCTGCTCGCTCCTTGGCCACAGCCATTTTTGTTGGAATTTATTTATCTTCTATAATTGAAACTTTGTAGCCTTGAGCAGAGGCCTGGGTTGGCCTAGGTGTACAGGAAGCTTGGCTTCCTCCATTGCTGGGGAAACCCTAGCCTCCTGCTAGCTCCATGGCCGACTGCCATCTTGGTTGGGTTAATTTGCATACTCGATCCTGATTGGCTCATGGGCGTGGCTTGTGAGTGTAGCGGAGTGATGGTTAATTTGCATGTTACTCTTTTATTAGTGTAGATATTTCATATTACATATATTGAAGTAAAAAAAATATTAATGGCAGCTAAAGGATAATGAGATTGCCAGTAATATTTTTCAGTACTTTCCAAAAATTTTATAATAACTGTGCAGTTTTTTTATATTCAGGAAAAAATAGAGGAATTAAAAGTTCCTATTTAGATATATAGTTTTTCAATAAAATATATTAAACTAAAAGTCTATATAAAAAATAGTTCATGCAGTATGATGAAGTTACCCTACCAGAATATATAGAGGCTACCATAGAAAAATTTGACCTAGCACATTAAAATTAACTTGCATTTTTTATTTACTCTCTATAATATTTCCATTTCATATTACATAATTTATATTGTATGGAAACAAGTTAATAACCATGTTTAATTATTAATTTTATACATGAATAAACCACAGGGTTTTTTTTACTTCTTTGAGAACTTATAGAATTTTTTTCTCTATCATTTAATGAGAAAGTTCACATAGAAAGCAGCTAGCTTCAATACTGAATATATTTTTTGTTGATATTTTTGGGTTTTAAATTTTCCATGTATTTAGAGCAGAGCAAGAGAAACCCTGATGCCTTTACCTGACTATTTCTCCTTTTAAGGAGTTTTTGAGGGATGTGTGAATGCATGGTTGAACTTCTTAAGTCAACTGATCACTACTTGAGTCAGGGAAACAAAGCCTGTGCCTTGCAGTCATTGTCTGTGTGCTCCTGTGAGGCACAAATTATGTCCAGGAGGTAAGTGTGGTCACATAATCAGAAGAAAGACATTAAGATGTGGGGACCCAGTATGGGAGGAAAGCTAATGTTCCACTGCAAGACCTTTCATATATTCTGAATTTTATAACACATAAAGGTATTATCAATCTTTTTAAAAATTTATAATAATTAAAATATTTAAAACTTTTATAAAAGACTCATTGTCTAGATCATGCCAGAAAAGGAATTTTTGTGGTACAAAATCTGTGGCATATAATTTTATCAAATGCACAGAATATTTCTTTATGATATATGTGAAAAAAATGTATTGACATAGTTATTAATTATAAAATGTGATATAGTATTTATATATGAATGCCAGTAAATTTGATTTTGAAACATATAATATAATAAACAGTTGCTTGGTTATTATAGAAACAGAACAGGGTGAAGTATGGAGAGCACTGACATATAATACAGAATATCCAACTTCAAGAAACACATATTCTGATTGGAGAAAAGGAAATGCATGTTATCTAGATTAAAATAACTCCTAACACATGATTGACAATTATGTGGTAAACACTGTTCTAAGTGTTTTAAATGTTTTTCTTTATTTAATCATCACAATAAACCTATGAGGTAGATACTGTTATTAGCACTGAAGTCCATATGGGGAACTCAGGCATCTACACTAATAAAAGAGAAACATGCAAATTGACTGTCCCTCTGCTACACTTACCAGCCAATCAGGAGTGAATATGCAAATTAACCCAACAAAGATGGTGGCAGTCATGGAGCTGGAGTGAGCAGGAGGCTTGGGTTGCCCCTGGCGATGGAGGAAGCCAAGCTTCCCGCTCACCCTGGCCTCTGTTCAAGGAGGGGCTGGAAAAAAAAAGGAGGGGCTGGGAGCCTAGGTCACCAGGGGGCATGGCCACCCTGAAAATGGCCCTCAGTCCCTTACCCAGGTTGGCCATGACCCCATAGGGTGAGGGTCCCTGCTGGGGGACTTGGCCAGCTTGCAAACAGCCATCAGCCCCTCACCCAGGCTGGCCAGGCACCCCAGGGGGAACCCCCACCCTGAAGGGGGTGTGGCCAGCCTGAAAATGGCCCTCAGTCCCTTACCCAGGCTGGCCACGCCCCCAAGAAGTAAGAGTCCCCACTGGGGGGCCTGGCAAGCCTGAAAACAGCCATCAGCCCCTCACCCAGGCTGGCCAGGCACCCCACTGGGGACCCCCACCCTGAAGGGGGTGTGGCCAGCCTGAAAACAGCCCTTAGCCCCTCACCCAGGCTGGCCACACTCCCATGGGGTGAGGGTCCCTGCTGGGGGGCTTGGCCAGCCTGAAAACAGACTTCAGCTCCTCACCCAGGCTGGCCAGGCACCCCAGCAGGAACCCCCACCCTGAAGGGGGTGTGGCCAGCTTGAAAACGGCCCTCAGCCCCTCACCCAGGCTGGCCAAGCCCCCCCCCAGTGGGAACCCTCACCCCATGTGGGCATGGCCGGCCTGCAAACCACCATAGGACGCTTTCCCAGGCTGCCCCACGCCCCAAGAGAACCCCCACCCTAATCCTGGACACCCTTCAGGGCAAACCAGCCGGCCCCCACCCATGCACCAGGCCTCTATCCTATCTAATAAAAGAGTAATATGTTAATTAGACTGGGAGACCTTCCAGGAGACCTTTCGGACGTTCCTCTGTACAAAGCCATGGTTGCGGGGCCGAGGTAGAGGCGGTTAGAGGCCAAGAGGGGCGGGCAGTTGTGGGTGATCAGGCCGGTGTGTGGGGGGGGTGTTGGGGGTGATCAGGCCAGTGGGCGGTGGCAGTTGGGGGTGAGCAGACCAGCAGGGGGGCCAGTTGGGGGCAAGTAGGCCATCAGTGTGTGTCAGTTGGGGGTGATCAGGACAGTGTGGGGGGGGCAGTTTGGTGTGAGCAGGCCAGCAGGGGGGCAGTTTGGTGTGAGCAGGCCAGCAGGGGGGCAGTTGGAGGTGAGCAGGCCAGCGGGGGGGGCAGTTGGGGCGAGCACACTGGCATGGGGGACAGTTGGGGGTGAATTGGCTGGCAGGGGGCATTTGGGGGCAAGCAGGCCAGTGGCAGGGGCAGTTGGGGGCGAGCAGGCCGGCAGACAGAGTGGTTAGGGACAATCAGGCAGGCAGGTAGGTGAATGGTTAGGAGCCAGCAGTCCCGGATTGTGAGAGGGATGTCCGACTGCTGGTTTAGGCCTGATCCCTGTAAACTGGCAGTAGGACATCCTTTGAAGGGCCCCAGATTAGAGAGGGTGCAGGCCGGGCTGAGGGACAACCCGCCCCCCCCCATGCACAAATTTCATGCACTGGACCACTAGTAGAGAGTATAAATACTTAATAGTTAAGGTTACAGAATCAGTAAGTGGTAGAGTAACTATTGTTCCAAATTTGGTTTTAAAGACATGCTTAACTATTAAGCTAAAGTTCCTTCCTGACTTCTGAGATACAGATGTTACTTGGAGTGTCTCTGCCACCAGAGAGATAAGATTCCCTCAATATCCCCAGTGCTGTATTCTTTTAATTCTATAAAATGTTACAGATAACTTTTAATACCCAGAGGTTTATGTTCTTCTGGTTCCTTCTGATTCTGGGCTCTAAAATCTCTAAACTTTATTTGTTTTTTTAGCTAACATGGATATAAAATTGAGTTTACTTTCAAGTGAAAAAATTGCCTTCAATCAATTTTAATGAGTTCATCTTTCATGAAAACATGGATTGTAATCTCAGAAAATACAGTGTACAGCATACCATTATTTTCCCTTTTCTCTCAACCCCCCCTCACTTAGCTCTCTCTTTTCTCCCTTTGCCCCAATCATCAAGCCAGTTTCACTAAGAAATGTGCTTTCCCAAAAAGAATTATCATCAAAAATTACCTTCACTCTGTTTTCCATACAGTATAAAACAACAATGAAGGGGCTATTAATAAGCATTGAACACATATTTATTGAGTATCTAGTATTGGGCAGGCCAAAAAGATTTGTGCTTCTAAGGCATTTGGTTTCTGCTTGTGGAAGAAAGATAATAATCAAATAAATAACAGAAAAATATCAGAGAGTGACCAGAACTTTGAAAAAAATTACAGTAGCTTCAACTTAGATTGTAAATAGGGTAGTCAGGTAAAACTTCTCTTGGAAGGCAACATTTGAACTGAAAGCTCATGTAAAGAAGCAGTCATTCAGATCAGGCAGAGGGAGAAACTAACACAAAGCCCTAAAGGAGCAAGAATGGTTGTATTCTAAGACCAGAAACCATTATGTGGCAACAGTGAGGAGCGAGGGGAACAGTGGTCCATCACAAGGTCAGAGCTGGATGCAGAGGCATGTTGAACTACAGTGTACAAGCTAGAGTGAGAAGTGTGGTTTTCATTCTAAGCTGCATCAGTTAGGGTTCAATCGGAGATGCAGAACCGGTGGGAATGATATAAAAAAAGAAATTTTAATGCAATCGTGGGAGTTGGTTCAACAGTTTGTCCAGCTGTTGCTTCTTTGTCTGGCTCTGGGCTTGAGGTCATTGGAGCAGGCACTTGGGAAGAAAAGTTGGACATAAAGTAGGGATGTAAAAGGACAAGTTGGAACTCATGAGGAAGAGCTGGAAACCCTGAGGAGGCTGTGGCAACCGTGCTGGTCTCTACATTGACCTTCCAAGCTCAAGTATGGCTGCTCTTTCACTTCTGCCTTCCAAATCTAAAACAAATTTCCTTTGAGGTCAAAGCTAGCCCAGAACCTCTTTCTCTGGCGACAAAGTTCCAATTTTGTTGACACAGTGCAATGCTACTTCTAAAATACAATGGGAAGTCATTGGGTAGTTTTAAGCAGTGAACTGACATGATCTGCTTTTTAAAAACCATCACAATGACTATTGCAGATGGATGCAGGGAGGCCAGTTAGGAGTCAAGTCTAGCCAGTGGTATTCCAGTAAAGGTTTAACAACCTGCTAGGGGAGGAGGAGAGGAATATTTGTATGTTCACCAAATTCTTTGGTATAAAACCTCCTACCTTGGCCAGTTTCAAGCTAACAATGGTTTAGCAAGCAGCTCACTGAATTTCCAAATTTATTAGCTTTCATGTGCTGGTTGGTACCAGTCAGCTCCAGCATACAATAAGTCTAGCTGAGAGATGAAGAAGGCTAGTTGGAAATTAGTTTCTGATATTTGAGACTGAAAGAGTCACAGCTAATACTATACTAAATATTGGCTCCTCTCTGTGTCCTAAGCAAGCTTGGGCACCTTAACTCTGTTTTTCTTGAGCATGAGCTACTTTCCTGGGAGATTCCTTCAGCATTCCTGCAAATAGATCCCTCATGTACAATTTAAACAGGCCTTCTAAATATTGTATGTTAAATCAGTTCAACTCAAGCAGAATCTCCCTCTAGGGAAGAAGATGAAATGAGGCGTGGCTTATTATGTTCAGTCACTGCACATTGACTGAATCTGGAGGAAAAAGTCTGAATCTCAGTGCAAAAGACAGAACTGAGCTCCTCATATCTGATTACCTACCTATACTTTAAACAAACTAAAGCCTATGCCTTGGTCCAGAGAATCATAATTGGTAATCCATATTCAGATGCAGGGTTTGAATTAGCAATGTCAGTATTGTCCTTTAGACAATATTATACTAGGCTTTGCCCCATATATCACCATCATCTAATGCACAGAGCTCACAGCAAAACAAGAAAAGTCAGAGTTGCTCAATAGAGGGCATCCTTAAGGCAGTAGGAAAAGGTTTTTATTCTACAAAGAAGAGCAAATACAAACCATAAATTATTGTTTAGGAAACAGGAAAACATTGATACAATAGTGAATGTCTCTTTATGAAATAGCATCCATCATTCTTTATTTTTATTTACTACCTAGAGAAAAAGATTTTTACACTGTCAAAGAACAAGTAGAACGATGAGAGATGACTCATAATTTATATAGCTGATTTAATGTACAGTTCCTTCACATTTCTGAGAGTGAAAAAAATCTTTCCTTTACCCTGGACAACAGGCAATAACCCAGTCATGTAGAGTTCATGGATCCTCTTGCCGTCCTTCATTAGCATTGCTATGTTGATATAGGCTACATTATATCAACATTAGTGAGCCTTTCCTAGGAAGAGGCCTATTTGGAGGTTCTCAGATATGACACAGCATTATTATTATAAAGTTATTTATTGTTTGGGACGAATCCTAGTTATTTCATTCAGAATGCTATACAACAAACCTGAGTGTTGGAAAGTGATTAAAAGGACATTTAATTTACCACTCCCATCTAATATTTGCAGTACTTCTGCATACCCTTAACATCTCCAAGGCAGAGCTACAAAGTAAATTCAGGTTTTCCGGTTCCTCAGCAATTTTTACTATATGTGTTTATCTATGGATCTTCCCTTCCTTTCTGGAGTCTCTCAATAGATAGATAGATAGATAGATGATAGATAGATAGATATGATTAATATTAATGTATGAATATATGGATGGTGTCTTTAAAGCCCTAGGTTTCAGAGTTCATCAAGGCTATGCTCCTTTTTTTTGTAAATTCAAGGTGAATATACTTGTGGCTGTCAAGCAGTAGTACCAAATTGATTGATTGATGAAGTGATAAGATCAAAGTAATTATGGTAGTTTTTATGATAGTAATTCAGTAATGACTAATAGATTAGTCTACAAAACTACTAGATAGATTGTGACATTTTGAAATTTCTAAGGTCTTTACTTTTGGATACCTCAGAAATCATCTATACTAATAAAAGAGCAATATGCTAATTAGACCGGGAGACCTTCCAGAGACCTTCTGGACGTCCTTCCAGACAAAGCTGGGGGTTTGGCTGGCCTGCAAACCACACCCAAATGGCCCTCAGCCCTTCACCCAGGTGGGCCACACCCCCCAGCAGGGACTCCTACCCTGAAGGGAGCGTTGCCAGCCTGCAAAACACCCCAGTCCTTCGCCCAGGCAGGCATTGCCCCCAGTGAGGACCCCCACCCCAATGGGGGCATGGCCAGCCTGCAAACCACCCCAGGCCCCTCACAAGGCTGGCCCCACCCCCCAAAAGGACCCCCACCCTGATCCAGGACCTCCTTCAGGGCAGACAAGCTGGCCCCCACCCATGCACCAGGCCTCTATCTATACTAATAAAAGGGTAATATGGTAATTAGACTGGGAGACCTTCTGAAAGACCTTCCGGACATCCTTCCACACAAAGCCATGGTGGCAGGGCTGAGGCAGTTAGGGGCTATCAGGCCAGGAGGGGAGGGCAGTTGGGGGCGAGCAGGCTGGCAGGGGGGGCAGTTAGGGGCAATCAGGTCTGCAAGGGGGGGCAATTGGGGTCAAGAAGGCTGGCAAGGGGGGCAACTTGGAGGTGAGCAGGCCGGCAGGCAGAGTGGTTAGGGGCGATCAGGCAGGCAGGCAAGTGAGTGGTTAGGAGCCAGCGGTCCCAGATTGTGAAAGGGATGTCCAGCAGTCAGACATCCCTCAAGGGGTCCCAGATTGGAAAGGGTGCAGGCTGGGCTGAGGGACACCTCCCTCCTGTGCACAAATGTTGTGCACCGGGCCACCAGTCAATTATAGAATTGGGCTATAGGGCTATGAATGGAAACAGGATATTCCAGTTACTATAGATGCAAAGAAAAACCTACTCAATCTTAATGGTGTAACAATCATTTTATCATGTTTACATATTCTGCTGGTTAGGCATTCAGAAAGAGCAGAGCTTTCCTCCTTTCAAAGGCTGGTAATAACAAAATGTCTTGCAGTTGAAATCATCTGATGGCTGGTTAACTCATATATCTGATAGGAAATGCAGGAAGCTGGTTCCAATCCTGGCTACAGCAATTTTGCTTGAGTTCTTAGAGCATCAATTTCAAGAGGACCAGGCAGAAACATTCTTGCCTTTAATAATCTAAACTCTAAGTGACATGTGTGTGACTTCTGCTATAATCACAAGTGCACCTAAATCAAAAAGGGGAAAAAAAAAACGTAGATTTCCCTATTTATCATTGTACGGAATCTTAAGGAACACTGTAGTAAGAGCATGTGAGAGGGAAATAAGTTTGAAGCTATTTTTTTTTTTTTTGAGAAATACAATTTCCCCTGTCTTCCCTCTATCCCCCAAAATTTAAATATTCATATGCAATTATATTTTATCCCCTTCAAAATCTCCAACTCTAATCCAATTATACCTTCAGCCTCAAATTAAGTTCTTAGTATCTAAATAAGGTCCAAGTGCAGATCAGGCTCTTCAAATATGATTACTTGGATATAACTCCTTCGGTACCATTTATTTCCATTGAACCTATGAACCAAAGATATCTGCCCTATACACACCCAAGATACAATGGCAGGATATTCTTAGGATAAATGCTATAGACACTTCAATTTAAAGAATATGAAAACAAGGAACACATTGTAAACATTGTTCCATAGCAATTTTGAAATGAGGTTTTTATTTTGATGAAACTAAGTCCTACTATCTATGAGTTGTTTTCTGTGGCTCTTGTCTCTTCCCTTTAAGCTTTGGTTTCACCTTCTGGGCTCTTGGTTTTGTCTTCTGAGTCTTTGTTCCTTTTCTATAATAAATTGCCCACATTTACAGCTGAGTATTCCCTCTCAGCCTGCTTACCCACAGTATGATGGCTGGGTCCCAAGAATGAGTATCCCGAGAGAACCAGGTAGAAACTGTATTGCCTTTTGTAACATATCCTTGGAAAAGACATCTTCGTGTTATAGTCACACGATCTCCAGATTTCAGAAAAGGGAACCTCATAGACTGTATATCTCAATGGGAGAAGTATTAAAGACAAATTTTAAAAAAAGCATGTGGGGTTGTATATAATGTTTTAGCCATTTTAGGAAAATATAATCAGCCATACTAGGGATTTAGTTTATGTGTTTTGTCATTTTAAACTGAAGGGTCTTAATAGGATCTTCAGAATCTTAACCCATCTTAGCTAATACTAAGTAAATTTAGGTATAAAGATAGCATTATTTGGATGCCAGGTGGCCAATGACTACCTGCGTATAATAGAAAGCCCTATTAAGAAAGTTTTACTTCTTTCCTCTTATATTAGTGAAGATAGGCTAGGATAAAAGAAGGGAGAAATTCTCAACAATATTATATCTCTAAGAAGTAATCATATATAGTGCAACCAGTATTGCTCAGTAGTTGAGTGTCGACCCAAGACAGGAGGTCAGGGTTCGATTCCTGGTCAATGCACATGCTCAATCCCCAGTAGGGGGTGTGCAGGAAGCAGCCTATTGCTGATTCTCTCTCATCATTGATGTTTATATCTCTCTCTCTCCCTCTCCCTTCCTCTCTGAAATCAAGAAAAATACTTTTTAAAAATAAACTAAAAAGCATATATTTCATGCTTTCATAACAATTCTGAGTTGTTTCTGATTAATGGTCAGCTCTGTTCTATGCTGTCACTTAGGAACCCATGCCTCCAGGAACAATCTACCAAAATCAAGAGTTGGATTCCAAAGTATTATTGAAAGAGCACCATCCAACACAAGAAATAGAAAGCAGCACAAAATAAAGTGCATACAAGGTTTCTATGGACCAGATCTGGAAGTAGTTTGAGTTTGCTCAGTTTCCATTGCCAGATTTTATAATATGGAATATCAAACTGCAAAAGATGATAGAAATAGTAGCATAGTTTGTTTCCAGGATGAAGAAGCCAGATATTTTGCTAAAAGGTAGCATCCAACTTTCCCCAAATACACTCCATACCCTCTTTACCACAACCATCTGCCTACTGTTAGGTTGCATAGAATCTCCAAGTTTGAATATTTCTTGTGCAAGTTTTAATATCGCTTTCTTCACATCCCTAAAGATCCATTAACCCACCCTTTCTATGTCCTGGTTTATGCCCTGAGAGACTGACCTCAGGACTGCATCCCCAAGATTTGCTTGCTTTCTGACTTCTGGTTGGATTTGGACAATGGGATATGGAGGTAGCTTCATGCCAAGGCTAGAGCTCTTGGATGATGGCCATCTTTCATAGGCTCGTCTTTTTCTGCATCTTTATAAAACTGTTCCTTCTGACTCCTTCAGGCCTACAAGTGTTGAGAGCTACCCAATAAGGTTAGCTTTTAGTGTTTCATCATCATTTGTATTTTTTTTCCATAACCTTTCATGGCCCTCTGTAAATAGTTCTTTAAACTATTCTTATTTGAACTCTGTGAAGTGCCATGTATTTTCCACCTTGCCCCTGTTTGATACAGTCATTCTTGTGGCCTTATGGTGCTTATTTGTGCAAGTATGGGATAAATAGAAAATGTATTGTCTCAGTACTCACTATCTATTGTATGCAACTCATTGTACCAAAATTTAGTGGCTTTAAAAATATTTAGTACTAGAGGCCTGGTGCACGAAATTCATGCATTGAGGGGGAGGTCCCTCAGCCCAGCCTGCACCCTCTCCAATCTGGGACCCCTCGAGGGATGTCCAACTGCCCGTTAGGCCCGATCCTGGTAGGGATTGTGAGACATCCTTCTCACAATCCAGGACTGCTGGCTCCCAACTGCTCGCCTGCCTGCCTTCCTAATTGCCCCTAACCACTTCTGCCTGCTAGCCTGATCACCCCCTAACCACTCCCTTGCCAGCCTGATTGATGCCTAACTGCTCCCCTGCCAGCCTGTTTGCCCCTAACTGCCATCCCCTGCAAGTCTGGTCCCCCCCAACTGCTCTCCCTTGCAGGCCTGGGTCCCCTGCAACTGCCCTTTCCTGTAAGCCCAGTCACCCCCAACATCCCTCCTCTGCTGGCCTGGTCACCTCTAACTGCCCTCCCCTGCAGGCTGATCACCCCCAACTGCCCTCCCTTGCAGGCCTGGTCACTCCCAACTGCCCTCCCCTGCTGGCCATCTTGTGGTGGCCATCTTGTGTCCACATGGGGGCAGCCATCTTTGACCACATGGGGGCAGCCATCTTGTGTGTTGGAGTGATGGTCAATTTGCATATTACTCTTTTATTAGGTAGGATAGAGGCCTGGTGCACAGGTGGAGGCCAGCTGGTTTGCCCTGAAGGGTGTCCCGGATCAGGGTGGGGGTTCCCTTGGGGTGTGGGGTGGCCTGGGCGAGGGACTTGTGGTGGTTTGCAGGCTGGCCACGCCCCCTGGCAACCCAAGCAGAGGCCCTGGTATCTGGGATTTATTTATCTTCTATAATTGAAACTTTGTAGCCTTAAGTGGAGGCCAAGGCAGACCAGGGCTGCCAAAGCTTGGCTTCCTCCATCACCAGGGGCAACTCAAGCCTCCTGCTCTCTCCAACTCCGTGGCTGCCGCCTTTTTTGTTGGGATTTATTTATCTTCTATAATTGAAACTTTGTAGCCTTGAGCAGAGGCCTAGGCCCACCAGGGCAGGTGGAAAGCTTGGCTTCCTCCATCGCCAGGAAAACCCAAACCTCCTGCTCTCTCAGTGGCTGGCCACCAGCTTGGTTGGGTTAATTTGCATACTCACTCCGGATTGGCTGGTGGGCGTGGCTTGTGGGTGTAGCGGAGGTGCGGTCAATTTGCATATTACTCTTTTATTAGATAGGATTCTTAGTTTCTTTGTGTAATTTATCTGGATGCAATTTAAGTATGTACAAGTCTGCAGTCATCTTAAGGTATGTATAAGTAGGAGAGGATCTGTTTGCAAGCTCACTCATATGTTTGTGAAAGTTCACATGTAGTTTTTTGTCATATGCACCTCTTCATAGTTTAGCTCAAAAATGGCATCTGGCAATGATCAGAAAAATCAAGTTAGAAAGTAAGAGAGGACAAATAGGACATAAGGCAATATTGTTTTGTAATCCAGTCTCTAAAGTGACAGCTCATCATTTTTGCCATACTCTATTTAGCAAAAGCAAGTCACTAGGTCCAGCCCACAGTCAATTGGAGAGGATTGTACATGAACATGAATGTCAGGAAGCTGGCATCATTGGGACCCATCTTAGAAGCTGCCTACCATATTCCTGTCTAATGTCCCTGCTATGTACCTCCCTACAGCTCATAAGAACGACCAATAGGGACTTTGAGAGTACGGCCTCCAAATCCTTCTATCTTTCCCTTTCCACATCAGAAATCAATAATAGCTAACTTCCCTTCCTTTTTAACATGCTCACCACAAAGATATGCATAAATTAAAACTGTACCCCACCACTTTAAGTAAAAATCATTGCATAAAGAAAGGAAAGAAAAAAGAAAGAATCTGGGTTTATGCAAATATCTCAATCATAATTTATTGATATGAATTGCTAAATATCCAATCCTATTCATCATTTTAATAGAATCTCTAAGTGTGTACATGCCCTTGCTCTATACCATAAACTCATTTGGGTATGGATTATTCAGTGGTCCCAAAAGAGACGTATGCCCTTAAACACAGAGTTAAAATAGTTTTTTTTTCTTGTTATGTTTTCCTACAGACACTTCTATTTTCTAAAGCTATGACTTTTCTTTGAAAATAACATTTGTATGATGGAAGAGATTTGTTGAATAAAATTAATTTTCCAAAGGGATCAGCAATAGATGTAGACTTCAAAGTAATGTAATTTACACCACTGAGCATCTTTTGACCTGTAAATTTACAACTGGCCTGCTGTCACTTTTCTTGCTCAATCATGGAAAATGTGGAGCATCAGTCTTTGAAAGAAGACAGAGGACCTCACAGCATACAGGCCTCCAGGGCTCCTCAACAATAGGATTGCATTTTGTTTTTGAAGTGCTGGCCAATAAATGACTCCGCAGCTCTTGAGTTCTGTTTTAATTTTCTTAAATCTCAAAACCAGCTAAAACATCATGACTCTCTTAAGAAATAATGTGATACTGAATATATTATAAATTAACAGCTAGTAAATTTAACTGAGCCCACTTTAACCTGAGGATCCTAAAGGTATAAAGAAAAACAAAGGAAAAAAAAAACACAACTGTGCTCACTAAGCCAGTTTCTCCAGTCTCCCTGGGCATTAATCTTGTCCTTTTTAATAAGAAGTTCCTACTAGTTATTACAATTTCAAATGATACAACATCACATTCAAAAGAGCTCATTTGAGCACTGATTATTATCTCCCAAGTTCTTAATAGAAAAATTAGATTCAATACACAGCAAACTGTACCACTCTATAAGAGTGGTACCTTAACATCAGTTCCTATACTGATTTCTTCCTCTTTTTTTTTAAATAAATTCAGACCTCTCCGCAATTTAAATATATGCATTATTCTGAAAGACTGGTCTATATTCATTAGCACCCCTATCATAGCCTTGACTCCCAATATGGTTAAATGCTTACCCTTGACTCTGCTTTTTAAACCAGTGTCTTCAATTTTATGTTATCATTCTGCCAAAATTCTTGGACATTTAACAGCACTTTGATCCAAACCAATATGAACTTGTCAACTTTGCTCCCAATTCCACACCTCTTCTTGCTTTTGATTATATCTCATAAAATGTGCTACTTTCTCTCAAAGAGACAGCCTCCAAATCTTTCCACCTCTACCCTTCCTTTGAGGACTTTATTGATTCTCTCCTGCATCATCTCCTGAACTTTTCTCCATTTCTATATTTCAGTCACCATATGATCCAAGCTCTCATTACTCTGTGTCTAGATTAAAGCAACAACCTCCCAGATGATATATCTATCCTTTGCCTCTCTCCTAATTGTGCACTGGAGCCAGTTTGTAATAATTTATGAGAGTTGTTTATTAAATTTTCATGAATTGTGCCAGTTAGTTTTTAATAAAACAAATATATACATACACACACACACACACACACACACACACACACACACACACACACAGAGAGAGAGCAAGTTATTGAACATTTCCAGCATGCCATTGCCATTGTATGCTGGAGGCTAATTCCAGCAGGTCATAAATGCAAGAAGTTCCTAAAAAGGTTGATGAACCTTGGGGCTTCAGCAGGGCTGAAGATCTGCATGTTATTTGCCTGCTAGGAGACAGCTGAGGGCAGTTCCCCCAACCTGGTAATCTTTTACTGTTTACCAAACCTTACCTTTGATATGTATATCTGCTTTGCTATAGGGCAAAATGTGGAAATAAAAAGCAATGGGTCCAGAGATTCAGGGAACTTAGTTACTAGAACTAAGCCTCCTCTGGCTCCCCCAAAATGCCTTCCAAATTCATATATCTTCTCTAGCCTCTTCATTCATTTATGCACAGCCCCTTTTCCAGATTTCTTGAACCCTAGTAAGATGCTGAGAAAGACCCCAGCAATTGTACAGTGACACATCAAACTACTCTGCCTCATTTCTTCCTTGGTGTATAGACTAAGACTGGATATGGGTGCTGTGTTAGGGTTTCCTTGAGAAACAGAACCAACAGGATACATTTATATAGAGAGAAAGATATAAGTTTATACATATGAAGATTAATTATAGCAATTGGCTTATACAATAATGGAGTCAGAGAAGTCCCAGGATCTATCTTATGTAAGTTGGAGAACCAAGAAAACAAGTGATATAATTCATTCGAAGTCCAAAGGACTGATCCAAGAGTGCTAATGTCCCATAGCAGGAGAAGTTATAGGCCCCAGTTCAAGTAGAAGCAGCAAATTCAAGATTCTTCTATCTTTTAGTTCTCTTCTGGCCCTCAATGGACTGGATAATGCCACCTGCATTAGAGAGAACAACCTTCTTTACTCATCTACTGATTCAAATGCTAACCTTCTCTGGAGACACCCTCATAGATACAACCAGAGAAAATATTTTGCAGACTATCTGGGCAATTCTTAGCTAAATCAAGTTGACTCATAAAATTAACCATCCAGGGTGCATTTGGCCAGCCAGTGAAGATATGAAGGTCTAATAACAGCAGAAAGGATATCTTCAGCCTGTAACTATGGCTTAAGGTAAGAAAGAGACACAGAGATAATATGCAAGATGGAACAGAACAAGGGATAGGTTGTTAAGTCGAATCACTATGTTGTACACCTGAAACTAATATAATATTTTATGTTAACTGTAAGTGAAAATGGTATAAGTTACTAGTAAAATGTAAGTTTAAAAAAAAAAAAAGGTGTACTAGATAAGCTGTGGGATTTTTATTAGACGATGTACGGCTTCAAATATCCGAGTGTTATGATAGGAAAATAAAAAATATCTGTGCACATCCTGGACAGGTGGCTCAGTTGGTTAGAGTGTCAACCCATACACCAAGAAGGTTGCAGGTTAGATCCCCTGTCAGGGCACAGACCTAGGCTGAGGGTTCCATCGCCAGTCAGGGCAAGTATGGGAGGCAACTGATTGATGCTTCCCTCTCACATCTATGTTTCTCTATCTCTCTCTCTCTCTCTCTTCCTCTCTCTCTCTCTCTCTTCCTCTTTCTCTCTCTAATCAATAAAAAGCATGTCTTCAGGTGATATGCAATTAGCTGCAAAGAAAGTTAAACATCTTTGCTGACCCTTACTGTGAACATTTCTCTTGATGTTATGAAAATTCTCCAGTCATTATTTTTTTTCACTTCCCCTGTAGTTAACTTTTAACAAAACCATCAAGAAGATAGCATGTAAGTTTTTACTATAATTTAAATTAGAAGAAATACTTTGTGCCTGTCTCTTGAAGTATGATCAGCAATATGAGTTGGAAAATTCTAATTCAATAAATGTGCTTCAATCTCTTTGATGTTTACTGTATAATTTCTCTGACTCAAATGCAAGATGGTTAGGACTTTCATCTTTCCTCTTTCCTTATTATTTGTGACTCAGAGGTTTTAGTTGAAAGTATTTTTAGCAGAACATTTTAGAAAAACTTTTTATATTGTATCATAATACCAGTTATTTGATAGTAATTTTATTATCGAAAGTAATTTCAATAATTTTGAATTATTATATTGCATATATAATATTACATTAATTTTTTAGATAAAAGTACTTTCCTAAAAAACTATAAAAAACAAATTGGTTATAATTCTATGAAAATTACTTTTTTGAAAAATATAATTATCAAGAAAAGTAACAGTTAAATATTTCAATAAAATGTTTCACACATATTAACATTAGCTAATCTATATGTCTTTATTTAGTTTCTAAAAACTAATGAGAATAAATTATAATATTAATCATATTTCACAGCTCTGACTTCCATATGTGTCTTCCAAATTTCAAGACATAAGCTCTATAACCATTTTTTTCTTTTTCTAATTGACTATGATTTTATCCCACTGAAGTTCTCCACAAATGCCACCCTAACTGAAAAAAAGTGTTTTACCTTTATATCTAGCATTTCACTAACACGTCATTGTATATCCTCGCTAGTCTATATTGGATTAGAAAAAAAAAGAAAAGAAAAAATCTCTCAGAACTTTAAAATACAGATCTTTTTCTTCTATGAAGGTAGTAAAAAGTAGTGAAAAGAATACTGGACTAAGTATTCTGAGGAAGATGAACCTGGCTGACTTAGACAATACTTCATTGTATAATTTTCCCATTTCATCACATAATTTCTATATCCACTAGGCGCTAAGTTGTTCTGGGTGTTGGTGATAAAATAACAAGCAACAAAAAGTATTACTGGCTTTCTCCCAGTTTGGAATCTAATGAGAATGAGAGACAATTAAACATGCATTACAAGTAAGTGTGATATTATAGAAGAAATGGGGGCTATAGTGAGATGCATAGCAGAGATGCTCAAGAAGGTCTAAGAGGTGAGGTGCAAAGATTTCACTGAAGAAGTGTCATCTAACATTTCCTTCCATCCTCTCTCTAGCTCACTGTATTCAGCTCCACAAGCCTTCTTTCTCTTCCTCTGTCACTCAGGACCTTTCCTTTATTGAAATGTTATTTAATTTCTTCAACTAACTGCTCCTTACTCACCAATTGAATCTCAACTAATGTTCACTCTTTAGAAGTGAAAGTTCCCAATATTTACCTTAAGTCATCACTAACACATCATCCTGTTTTACCGCATCATTACATGTATAGGTGACTGAAATGATCTTCACTTAGGATTAGGTTAACCAGACATTATCTAGCCCTGGCACTAGGATAGGAGCTCTAGAAAGGCAGGTGCCTCTATTACATGTAAAAACTGTTGAGTGATCAGGATCTAAAATGCTCCAGGCGATTGAACAAATGATTTGAACAAATAATTTGTTGAACAAATGAATGATTCTGCTTAGATTATCTAACAGAATGTTTAGAGAACAAATGAATAACAATTAACAACAGTGCAAATCCCTGACATTTATATGCTATTATTTTAGACTAGAAAATAATTTGATGTAAATTGTATCACTTGAATCTCCTGCTGGTTCTATGAATGAAGATTGGCATGGCTGAGGAAGCACAAGCTTGTAAAGGTCATGACTTCTTCAAGCTCTGAAAGGTAGTATGCAAGTAAGAGCTAAGCTGAAATGAAAATGCAGATTTTCAATGAACAACTTGCCTCTTTCAATATGCCAAATAAAAATGTGAAGAGTTTATATATGTGTCTGTAAATCATACAACTGTACAGTGCAGAACTCCTAAATAAACAGTAAATTGAACCCTTCAGCCAGCTCTTAATTTAGTTTAACGAGCAAATCATTAATTTTCTAATATTAATGATGAATCCATGCAATTTGTTCCCTTTTCTCATGCTATATGTTATTATGACCTGACAACCATAGCATATTTTACTACACAAATGCTCTTTACACCAGAGGAAGAGGAAAAAGTAATCATTCATTAGCTATTTAGTCTGCACCATTATGTAGCTGCTTGTTATATGTTAGATGCCTAGATGAAACTTGGCAGAGAAACATGGAATTAAACAGTGAACTTAAAGTGCAATATCCTTCATATACTGTGTGAAGATAAGGACTCAGCAGCAAGATAATCTGATGAAAGAACAATGCAAGTTATCATCTGAAGAGAGGATCTTCGTTTCAACCGGTCTCAATTACAAGTAGCATTTGGCATATATTACTTAACATGCACTCCACCAATTCCCTAGGCACACTCAAATCTGAAGCCATTTAGAAATCCAAAAATATAATTTATATTAATTTTCTGAAAAGGGATGCAAACTTATGATTACTGAGCTTTCTCCCTAAGTACATATTTTTCTACTGGGAAGATTAGGAATTGGCAGGAGAGGGAAGAGATAAAGGCTGACAATTCCATATTTCAACCCATTATTCACGCAGGACAAGGGTAAAACCTTAAATAGAGAATATAAACTTTTACGCATATACACAGCCCTATCTCATTGTGTTAGATTAGCATTACTAGAAAAAACATTTTCACTGAATCATTGAAAGAAAATGTTATCTCTGCAGGCAATAAAAAGTCAGACCATCAGTGTGATCCTAGCACAAGCACATGCAAAGTAACATAAATAAAAAGCACTTTAAATGTATGCATGGGGATCCAAATTTGGACATGTGCAATTTCTTAATATTTTCCAAGAAAAACCCATTTATAGTATTCTCATATTTTATGAACATCTCAATAATTTACCTATATTGGCCATATTAAATGTGACAAATTATAACATTTTTATTTATCTAATTCCATTATGATCAAAATATAGGAAGGAGGCCCTGACGGGTTTGGCTCAGTGGATAGAGCGTCAGCCTGCAAACTGAAGGGTCCCAGGTTCGATTCCAGTCAAGGGCATGTATATTGGTTGCGGGCACATCCCCAGTAGGGGGTGTGCAAGAGGCAGCTGATCGATGTTTCTCTCTTATCGATGTTTCTAACTCTCTATTCCTCTCCCTTCCTCTCTGTAAAAAATCAATAAAATATATTTTTAAAAAATATATAGGAAGGAGGCAATTATTCAAAAACTATTCTAATAATTTTGTTTTTACTGTGAAATAAAGTTTATCAATAAAAATTAGTCAAGCTTAGCTCGAAAGTATACATTAATACATAAATTTTTTTTCTGATGTCAGGATATTTTCAAAATTATTTAATATATATTTAATGACAGAAAGATTTCAGTTTTTTTTAATTTCTACTTAAATTGTATTCCACCTTCCAAAGGATGATTTAAAGTACTAAAAATAAAACACACAAACACATGCACACTCACTCATATTAAATATACATATATGTATGTGTGTGTATGTATATGTGTGTATGTATATATATATATATATACATATATATATATATATATACACACACATACCTCTACATACACTAAGCTTTAAAGAGAGAACAAAAAATCCAAAATTTTATACATGAAGATGCAAATAATCACTCTCTTGAACTCAAATAATTACCATGATTGAAAATGAATTTTGAGTGCACTTCTTTAGTCCATTTGCTCATTCTTAAAGGATGAAATGTATTATGTGATGCTCACTATCTTAAAAACATTTTTTACTGGTAGTAAATTCTAAAATGAATTTGTCTCATGAATCCATATATAAGTGACATTTAACAGCAATAGATCATGTTTATTGATAACTTTTGTAGCATATTCAGGTATATTCTTCATAATGTTGTTTTATGTATCAATTCTCAATGAGAACAAAATATACAACATTAAATACAAATTAGTGAAGATGTTACCTCAAGAAGATAAGCTAACTAAGTTTAGATGTATATATTTCAGGGTTGTTTGGGGTTGATTTGTTGTTGTTTGGGTGTTTTTTGTTTTTTGTTTGGCACACAAAATATAGACTCCCATATTAGATACTAGAGGTCCGGTGCACAAAATTCATGCACAGGGGTGGGGGTCCCCTCAGCCTGGCCTACACCCTCTCAAAATCCAGGGCCCATCAGGGAATGTCCGACTGCCAGTTTAGGCCCAATCCTGCTGTGTATCTGGCCTAAACTGGCAGTCGAACAGCCCTTTCGCAATCTGGGACCGCTGGCCCCTAACCACTCACCTGCTTGCCTGATTGCCCCTAACCACTCACCTGCCTGCCTGGTCGCCCCTAACCACTCTGACGGCCTGCCTGATCACTCCTAAGCACTCTGCCTGCCTCCCTGATTGCCCCTAACCGCTCTCTGGGGGGCAGCCGGCCGGGGTGAGGGGCCATGGTCATCTGGTCTCTAGTCGTTCTGGTCATTCTGCCCTTTTGGTTCCTGGGCTTTTCTAGCATTTAAAATTGAGAGAATTCACATATCGGTAGTGAATCAAGAATGCTTTTGAAGCAGAAGATTCTTCTCCCCTGGGCCTGCTGGGTCACCATCACTGGACCTGAGTGGAGATTATGCTCTCAGATAGTACTTGGAGCTGTCCCTTCTTTCTGCAATCTGACCCCTTTCACTCATTTTTTATTATTTTTATTTTTTAATTATTTTTTATTATTTGTTATTATTTTTATTACAGATGTCCCCTTTTTCTTCCTATTAACCCCCTCCACCCTCTGCTGACCCCTCCCTAGGCCTTCATCCCTTCACTCATTTTCATTACCTGCCTGGCTCTCATTGAGAAGACTGAATGGCTGGCATCTCTTTCAGACTAAAGCCATAGGAAAGGAAGAATGTGAACTCAACAACTTGACTGTGCTCAAGAAGTACTTCAAGATTCATGTGTAGCCCAAACCACACTAGTTACCACATTTACTTTAGCCATTTGGTTGGAAGCAAAAAAAAAAAAAAAAAAATGTTCTTAAGTTCAGAGAATTTTTTTAAACTACTGTAAGCATATCTTTTACCATCTCTGGATATGTTGTACACACTCGTAAGAATAAATCAAAATGTGCTGCTAAAATAAGATGTTAATTGCTTGTGAGTGGGCAGAGGAAAAATTTCCTTCACAGGACTCTAATTAATGAGATCGTTCCTTGAGTATAATTTAGAAAAGTACAAGTTATTTATATTTTTTTAAAGCAGTGAATGAAAAATTTGGCTGGTGGATGGCAAAAATGGAATTTTCACACTTTTAAAAACTTAATGCATTTATAGCATAATTGTTTCTGTGTTGTGTTGAATTGAGCAAATATGTTTCTTGTTAATTTCTTAGAAGATATTCTGTGAGATTCAATTAAGTTTCATCATTACAAAGCGAAATTTTACAGACTGCCATGAGAACTTTTAAAGTACTTGTAGCAATTTGGCTATTTTAAAATTACAACTACATTTTGATAGAGCTGAAATATCGCCTGACTTCTTTAACTGAGCAGAAATTCCAAGAGGAAATTGTGCCATATTTCCCCTTCCTTCGCAGAGAGCTCAGATTTGTTATTTAAAAGGTTCACACAGGATACTCTAATAAAAAACCTTTTGTGATTAGCTGAGAAAATGTCTTAAAAAAAACAGATTTCAGGAAAGTTTTTAATTCTCCAACAAATGTCGACACTGAAAACTTGGCAGATGTCTAATTATCGTTGCAGTTTTTCAAATAGACTTTTTATGACTCACCAAGACTATGAAATCAGTTCCATTAGGAGACCTCTCCTATATTATGTCAGAATATCCTGATTTATATGCTATCTTCTGAGACTCATTGTGTTCAATCTGTCTTTGCCGCAAACATGGCAATATATCTTGTTCTCATAACCCGATCCTGCTCCCTCTATTCCATTCCCCTCCTCCATCCACTCAGCTGAGCCTCTAAGCAGTAAATATCAATTGTTCCCCTTAATAGGTAGATAGAATAACCTTATTTCCAGGAAATCCCGGAACAGGTAATGTCGCCACAGTCCGTTTGTAATAAATAGATACTTAGCTTTTTTATACTGTAAGGCCAAGTACAATGTGTAATGGAGCCTTTATTCACAGATATTCGATTAAAACATCTAATGAAATCATGTACATCTGTAATACTCAGTTCAGCAATTACCCATATTTGTCCTTAGCATTGTTCTCTGAAAAAATATATATGTTTTGTGAAATAAAACTTTTTAATGCGTTTGAAATCTACTTAAAATGTACAAACTAATTGTTAAGGTTACTAATGGTTCATAAAGTTGATCTTGAATTTTCCTTCAAATAGTTGATAATCAAACGGGTAAATTTAAAGTGTTCTAAAGTACTCTGGTTAAAGAATTTAGAAAGCAAGAATAGAGCCATGAATCCTACTATCTTGTTAAAATTAAATACTTCATTATAAATATCAACAGAAAACTGTGAAGTCGGTATAAGGATGTATTGAGTCTAAGCTATCACATAGGATTGGACTGTGAAATCAGATTCACAATCACCTGTGATTTGTCCCATACAAAATAACACCAAAGGCTCAAAAGAAGTAGCAGGAGATTCGGGACATTGAAAGCAGTTGCTCAGGTGCTCCTTTCTGTGTCAGAGGTGATTTTTTGAACCTAGAACAGATGTGATCTCTAAATAAGGTTCTTTGATTCTACACAATTATGGGAGCTTCAACTGGGTTTTAATTGTGAAACATCTGCATTTTATATTCATAGAGAATTGCATGGCTGGAATGGCATTCTCCAGGTAGCTATTCCATCTAGATTCTAGAGTCTACTTCCTAGAGATAATTCTTTGCCAGAATGATCTGCAAAGGGTATTTCAGACATAAGGGTTCTTCCTTCTAGCAAATATCATTAGTATGTTTACCCAGAAAACAAAACAATTGGCCAGTTCACCTGACTCCTTTTTGTTTCTCAGGGACAAAGCCACAGTTTGCATACTGTTCAGATATCCAAAATCAAATGTATGGTAATTAGAGAGTTACTAGACTTTTATTGTGGTGATCACTTCATAAGATGTGTGTGTGTGTGTGTGTGTGTGTGTGTGTGTGTGTGTGTATTAGAGGCCCGTTGCAGGAAGATTCCTGCAAGAACAGGGCTTCCTCGGGCCTGTTCTTGCAAGAATAGGGCTTCCTGCAGCCAGAGCAAAGCAGAGAAGGGAGCGAAGCCCACTCCCTTCTCCACTGCCTCGCTCCCTCCCATCTCTGCTGCCTTGCTCCCTCCCTTCTACGCTGCTTTGCTCCTTTCTGCAGTGCTTGGCTTCCTTCTACGCTGTCTTCAGTTTTTCACTTCGCACCTGTGTATGCAAATTAACCACCATCTTTGTTGGGTTAATTTGCATACTTGCTCCTGATTGGCTGGTGGGCATAGCAGAGGGATGGTCAATTTGCATGTTTCTCTTTTATTAGTGTAGATACTAGTGGCCTATTGCATGAAATTCATGCAGGGGTGGGGGGTTGTTCCTCAGCCTGGCCTGCACCCTCTCCAATCTGGGACCCCTCAAAGGATATCCTACTGCCGGTTTACAGGGATCGGGCCTAAACTGGCAGTCAGACATCCCTCTCACAATCTGGGACTGCTGGCTCCAGCTGCTCACCTGCCTGCCTGCCTGCCTGATTGCCCCTAACCACTCTGCTTGCCCCCAACTGCCCACCGCCACTGGCCTGCTTTCCCTCAAATGCCCCTCCCCGCCAGCCTGATCACCCCCAACTGGACCCCTGCTGTCCTGATCACCTCCTTCCCTCCCCACTGGCCTGCTCACCCCCAACTGCCCCCTTGCTGGCCTGCTCACTCCAAACTGCCCCCCCCTGCTGTCCTGATCACCTCCAACTGACCCCCACTGACAGTCTGCTCACCTCTAACTGGCCCCCCTACTGTTGTGCTTATCCCCAATGGCCCCTGCCATCCCATCCTGGACTGATCATCCCCCGGCAACCCATGGTCACAGCCCCTCCTTTTTTTCTTTTTCTTTTTCTTTTTTTTTCAGCGCCTCCTTGAGTGGAGGCCAGGGCCCACTGGAAGCAAGTATCTAGGATTTATTTATCTTCTATAATTGAAACTTTGTAGACTTGAATGGAGGCCAGGGCCGGCCAGGGCGGGCAGGTAACTTGGCTTCCTCCATCGCTGGGGCAACCCAAGCCTCCTGCTTGCTCCAGCTCCATGGCCAGCCACCATTTTGGTTGGGTTAATCCGCATACTCGCTCCTGATTGGCTGGTGGGCGTGGCTTGTGGGCGTTGTGGAGTGATGGTTAATTTGCACGTTTCTCTTTTATTAGTGTAGATATGTTGTACACCTGAAGATTATACACATTGTATATCAACTATAATTAAAAATAAATTATAAAAAATGAATTGACTTCTCAAATATCCCATCTCAACTTTGGTGAGATTTAAACTTTTTATGATGGCACATAATTTGAAGTTTCAAATGCCACATATCATACTATAAATTATCACTAAATTAATTAAAAAGCAAATATAGCAAGACATATACAAATTCCCTATAATAATAAACATTATTGTCCAAATATGAAGTTGATTTTCTTCTTAATTTTTGCATTCAACAAGTAAATTTAAATATAGATTGCCTGAAATTGTACCAGACCCTGAATTTATAACAAAGAACCCAGATAACATTCCTGCCTTCATTAAGCTTATAATTTAAGATGGCATAACTATAAATGAACAGTGTGGGAGATAAAAAGAAAAGAAACTCTGATGAGGGAATGCTTGGATGCTATGGAAAACCCATAGCAACAATGTCTAACCCAGATTTAATTGTTGAAGAAAGTTTCACAAGGAAAAGCTGATCTAAATAATTTATAAAAGAAAAGAAAGTTGGAGAAATGAGTGTTCAAAAAAACAAAAACAGTGGACAAAAAGACCAGAGTTCATAAATATATGATGTGTTCAAGAAAATAAAGTCACTTCAGTCTGGCACAAGGCAAACTGGAGAACCTAGCAGAGGCTCCACCAGGAAGTGGTTTTAAGTTCTGTTAATACATTTGGACTTTAGTGTAAGAACAATGGGCTGCCAAGGAAGGATGTTAAGCAGAAGCATGACATGATCATGTAAGTCTTTTGAAAAGATACAATCCAGAAAATGGGATGCAACAAGAGTAAAAGTTGAGAAAAAAAATGAGGATACTGTTGCAGGGATCCAGAGGAGAGATGGTAATAACCTGAGTTTGGCTTGTAGCTATGGAGATAAGATGACTGATTTGAGAGTTTTGTAGGTGACTGATCAACCAAGACACTGAGATTGAATGGATGTAAGGGGTGAAGAAGAGATTAGTCAAGAATAACATCCAAGTTGATTGTTGGGCAACTAGTAAAGGTTTGCTATTCGCTAAAGTAGAAAAAGTAGAAAACACAGGAAGAAGAGAGAATTCCAAAGAAACAATGATGATGAGTTTATTTTGTTGTGTGCTAAAGGTGATGAGTTAGAATAACTATATGTAGTGTTCTATAGGAAGTCAGCTGAGTAGATCTGATGCTAATGAGAAATATCGGGTTAAATTTATTTAAAAATCATTAGCATATAGTTGTAAATTAGTCATGGGGTTTGACACAATTTTTTTTTGGGGGGGGTACTCCCTCAGAGAATCGAATGGGGCATCAAAATTATTTTATCAAGTAGAGGAAAAACATGTAAGGAAACTGAGCAAGAGTGACGTAAACGAACAACAAACAAAAAAAAACAAGTTAGTGTAGTGTCATGGAAGAGCAAGGAATAGAGTTAAGGTCATACTCAACAGTGGTAAATGATGCCAAAAAGCGACTGAGAAATACCACAGAGGTGGTAACTTTCATAATAGAAATATTAAGGAACACTGGGGGACTGAAATTAGATACTGTTAAAGAAGAAATGCATTAGGAGGTTAACAAGCTATGAAAGTAAGTTAAATTCTTTCAAGAAAGTTGTATGCATACAGAGACATGGAGAGGGGACTGGAGGTGGACAGTAGGTCAAAATGATGTAATTTTATTTTGCTTACTTATTTAGTTTTATAATGAGAGCATTCTATTTACAGATTGATGCAAAGAAAAAAAAAAAGCAGAGGAACTAATGGAAAAAGAGGAAGAAACCCATTGAACCTGGTTCCTAGAAAAACAGGTGGAAGGATTAATCTTGGAAAGGAGAAGTGATAATCAGAGATGAGCATGTTTACCACTTTAGTGGTGGAGAAGAGAGCGTTTCTATTCTTATGTCATTGTATTCACATTATAATAGGATACTCAGCCATCTGCAGAAATTGAAGGGGGAGATGCAAGGTCAAGGGTTTGAGAAGAATGGAGGTTTAAAGTAATATCTTATAGAAATTGGGGAAAATATTGCTTACTTCAGAAACAGACAGACAAAAATCTTGGAAACATTCTAAAGTAGCCCAATGGTTGATTTGGAAGTAGTGAGATTATTAAATTAAAGGATGAGTCATTCCCTTTTGGGATATTACTCCTCACAACTATAAAATGTTTTATCATATTTAAAACCTTACCTTGGTCTGCCCATATCTATAAATTGTATAGCTCAAGAATCATAATTAAAATAAATGGCAAGCTACAGTTTTCCAAAAAAAATACTTATAATTCAGCCTCTACATGACAAGTGACTTCCCACCATATCAAATGATATTTCATGTCCAGCCGGTGTGGCTCAGTGGCTGAATGCCAAACCATGAACCGAAAGGTCGCTGGTTCGATTCCCAGTCAGGGCACATGCCTGGCTTGTTGGCTGGATCCCCAGTAGAGGGCGAGCAGGAGATAGCTGATTGATGATGTTTCTCTCTCATCCATGTGTCTATCTCTCTATCCCTCTCCCTTCCTCTCTCTCTAAAAACCAATTTAAAAACATTTAAAAAATAAGATCTCTCATAACCTATCAGATATATGTAGTCAATTAATTATTTTTCTTTACGAATTCCTACTATTTACTGTGGCCCTCTCCAGTTTACTCTGTGTTTATCTCAGTTTATCCCAAAAGCTTAAAAATACCTAAACTTTTAATTATCAAATGGTATTTACTTGGGGCTAAATACAGATGTTGACTCCAAAATACCTGAGTTCAGACCCAGTTTCTGCCACTAACTAGTGGGTGACTTTGGCAAGTTACTGACCTCTTGGAAACTCATGCTCCCACTTGCCAAATGGGAAGAATAATCTCATAGGGCATTGTGAGGATTTGATACATAAGAAGGTCTTAAATCAATGCCTAAAACATAGTAAGCTCTCAGTTAACATAAATTACTATTACATTGCTGTATCTGTGGGATAGGACAGGGATTCGCGTTATGACTGCTCTTCACTGTGTGCTCTTCTTCAGGGAATGTATTTTGATTCGGGGCATAGTTAGGTCCAGCCGAAGTTCCATGTTGTAATAAGAGCCCGTCTCACCAGTTTAATAGGCCGAGGCTTTTCAAAAAGACTGATTACCAAGAAAACCAAACGGAAGAATTCTGGAAAGTAGAAAGAGAAAAAAAATAAGTTGTTTTATTCCCATCCCATTTTTAAAACTAGATCCTCTGCCTATCTTTTTTTTTTTTTTTTTTTTTTTTTTTTTTTTTTTTTTTTTTTTTTGTGGGGCCACTGTAGTTGGGCCAGAGACTATTTTTGTGGCTGGGTTAAATAGCAAGCAGACCTTACTGACTATAAAGGCTGGCAGACCTGGTAATGACTTACAGAAGGAGACTGTGGTGCCTACTTGTCTGAATGATTTTAAGGACTTGGCAGATAATTCTCCAGGACTTTTTAATTGTAGCCCTCAAAAAGCCAGAGGACAGACTAATGGCCTTCGAAGCTTCCTTTCATTCTTGACTCTAGGAGAGAAAATCTTAGTTTACCTTAGTATGATATATTTTACATATAATGTGAATATGATTCATTCTAATTGGACATAACATTACTGCCAAGGATGGTCATGGATAGAGCTCTTTCCTGTCTTCTATATAAGGCAGTGGCCCTGCCTGTTGTTTAAATTACCCTTTCATGCAACCACTAACTCAAGTCTAGTGATGATTCAAGCCAGAAACAGTAATTTTATTTATATGATGTCTTGCATAGAGGGCAGGCTTGTTAAAGAAAAACAAATCTGGAATGGACAATGA
Source organism: Plecotus auritus (assembly GCF_963455305.1). Lineage (NCBI taxonomy): Eukaryota > Metazoa > Chordata > Mammalia > Chiroptera > Vespertilionidae > Plecotus > Plecotus auritus. Next base: position 145,850,144 of record NC_137772.1, read on the forward strand.
ATTAAATCAAAGCTGCTTTGTAGTTGGGATGTACTCCAATAGAGTACGACAGTCTATCTACAGAGGTTTATAATGATTTTGCCAATATTAATTATTCCCATGCAGCTTGCCCATTTTCAGGGAACCCAGGCTAATGCTAGTAAATGTAATTCTTGAAGTAATATCTTCCAGCTGAATGATACAGAGCACAACAGCTTTAGCTGTCATGTGACTAGTTGAAAATAGCATTTTCATGGCAATATTTCAGGGGAAAGGATAAGTTCAGACAGTTCAAAAGTTCAAAATAAACATAATTCATAGCTCCGTTCAAAATAGTGAAGGAAGTCTTAGTGAGGGAAATATTTACGTCTGATTTTATTGGGATGGCCCAGCGTCCACGGTGGATTAAATAGTTAGCCCCTGTCTGCTTGAGCTTTCTTCTCTTGCTGTATACCTATGAATGATTTCACTGACTGAAACTGCATTTTCTATCAGATGTAAAATAGACTGACTTGTTGGTAGGGTTGGCAAAAAACATGTTGCCCCTTATTGACTGGAAACCGAAACCCTGTTTTCATGAATGAAGTCATAAGTAATTTTGTTTGATGGGAAGAAGTCAGTTTGAAAGTAGTATTAAAAAAGACTCTGGGTTTCTGATGGATGTTAATAACAGCATGAGAAAAAGGCTCTTCCTAGTCATGTTTTATTGCTTTATTCTGTCCTCAGGATCTTTCAAAATGAAATACATTTGCCTGAGCAATGAACACACTTCTCCCAAAAAGAAATACCATGACAGCCTCGTCTTTGTTCAGTCAGTGAAATGCTCCTTGGTTTGACTGTGTGAACATATCTTTAGATTTGGCATTTTTATCACTGAAGTAATAATAATGCTGCTTTGTTTTCCTAAAGCTCCTTTATTTACAACTAACTGTGTCCAGGAGAGCTCTAAGATGTAAGTGAAATGATTTTTTTTTTAAAATATCTAAGTAAAATGACTCTCCAATTAGGTTATTTTTGAAAACTTTTAAATCCTTGGCTCTTTAAATTATCTTGGAATCATTCTGTATAGTTCAAGTAGCTGGATGAAAATGTAAATTAAATTCACATTTCATTTCTTGCAGATGGATGGTCACTCATCTTAACTGTATTAAGTAATTATTAGACATTCTATTCTTTGAGTTGGATTTGATTAAAACTATAGGGAAGTCATTCTCAACAAGTACCAAAAATCCATTTCCATGTAAAATATATCCTTGAGCTTAAAGCAGACATTAAGCATGATTTTCTGGCATTATTGTATGTTAGAAAGATGTGTTAGGAAACACGATTTATCTAAAAGCCAGTGATAGGAGTTTAGGAATAGTAGTCAATGAGTTAAAATTAATTTTTAAAGATAATTACAAATATGTTCTTTGTAATAAGATGGGAAGAAATTAAGTGTTTTGTGGAGGAATACTAATCAGTTTTTAGTCATTTCATAGAGAGAGGTAAACTTGTTATCAGAACTAACTTTAAAAATACTCTAATCACTAAGGTCTATAATTAATTATAAAATTTTAGAACAATGGAAATTATTACATCATCAGAAGCTTTTTAGAATTTTTAAAGTTTACACTGAAGTAGATATAAGAAAGGTAGATATGTTTTGGGATTTTTTAAATATAATTTAAAAGATCACCTTCTCTATTTCATAAATGCTCAATATGAAGCAAAACTAGCTACTTGATAATTAAACAGAAAAATACCAGTGTCAGGAGTACTTGAGACTGTGATGATCCAGATTTCCATATTCTGAAAAATAAGAGCATTTTGAAATCTCATGTTCTTCATGTGTATGCAGATGGCTAGAAGTTATGTAGAATGGAATGAGGACACAGTCCATATTACGGGATTTGTGAAAATAATTACATGAGTTAAATTGTTTGACTTTGAATAATTTGAAACCTCTTACACTGACACTCCAGGTCAGAGTTATGAGCAGGCAAGCGTTTCTAAATTACCTTTGTATTTAACCCCAAATGTATTTCGCTAACCTTCTTCCCAAAGTTAACACACTCTGACTTACTAAGGCATGGAGACATGATGAATATATACAAGCAAGACTGGTCACTGAAACCCAACCAGGAAGCACTTATCTCTAAGGTTCTTCATAATATGGTAAAGATTAAAAACATTTGTAACACAGTTAAACCCTGTCAGTCACAACCCAGAGAGGTAGGCAGAGGAAGAGGGCACCTGGCCAGCCATCATAGGAAGATGCTGTAACTGTTCCCTTTCAGCCTCTTCTGACCTCATCCCAGCCCTCACCCTTAGCTCCTGACATACTCAATGCATACAATCCTGTTTGCTCTTGCACATATAGTCATGGGTAAAGACCCATGAAAGAAACAGTTGTGTCCATTCTCAGTGAGGGTCAGAAGTTAGCAGGTTTTATTGTTTTCAGGTAATAAGTGGCTCTTCTTCAGATGTGCTGTGCTATAAATCTACTGACAGTGAAAAAAACACATTAAGTGCTTTGCAAATATTTTAAGACAACTAATCAGGAAAAATAAAAACTAACATCTGCTAAGTGCTTTATGTTATCTTTGAACAATGATAGAAAGAAAAGAAAAAAAATGTGTTTTGTTCCCAAAGAATGGCATATTCTCTTAGTTGACTAACAACTCGGAGATACTGGCTATAGCAGAAGAGGTGAATTGATGGGATTAAATAATTTTATATTTACTGAATATATAAAATACTTCTACATTTGAGAATATTAACAAATATGTGAATCAAATCAACCACATGCTCAGCACTGTATTAAATGCAATAGAGAATATATGAAAGTAAATCATCCAATCCATATCTTCTTAGGAGCTTATATCTTCTTAGGGAGACAACAAAATATATCCATGGGGAAATTTAAATAGCAATCACACATTAATAATGAAGAGCATAAACAGCATTTCTTATTTGATCTGTATGTAAACCTATGAGATGTGAATACTATGCAGACACTAAGGTAAATATTAATATTACACATAGAGGAGATTTAAAATATAGAAAGCCTAAGACATGTCATTTTAAAAAAAACAATTGCCCTAAACTTATAGAAATTAACAGGTAGCTACACTTACTGAGAAGGCATAGTATATACATTTTCCTCCTCTATCAGTGTTCAAGGATAATAATGTTATTAATATACTACTTGTATGCATATTTATATCTGAAAAAGCCATTAGATGATTCAGGTATTTCTATTAATTTGATAATGCTTATTTCTAGGGCTCTCCATACTAAAAAAAGAAAAATCTGTCTTTATTGATTTTCAAGTTAATTCATTTACAAGTCTTTTTCTATTTTTCCCTTATCTACCAAATAAATAAATTAAACTCTTACTTTTTTAAATTGGAGTTACTTCTTTGCCTGCAAATAAGAGTACATAGCTGATTAACTGGTACCCAGATCCAATACACAGCCTCTGTCTGTTTATCCCAACTACTTTTTCTCCACTGTTGTCTATTGAGCTCCTTTCCTGAAATTACACTTTTAACAATCCTGTTCAAATTCTGAGCCCAAAATTGCCTTTTCTTGAAGAATGTCTGAGGTCTGTACATGTAAGATAAGATAGTGGAAGATGACATGGTCTATGCAATTTGTCTACAGAAATCTTCACCAAATGATCAATGACCACCTCTAATGGAAATATGGTTTCAATTCTTCCTTTGACAGATGGTCTTGCCTACACTCACAAGAGATATGTTTTCTCTGTCAAGCTTTTTTTTTTTTTTAATATATGTGCTGGTGTTTGAAGCCAATTTAACAACTATATTACCCTGTTCATGCTATGCTGAAGTACCACATCTGTTTTCACACTGGGTTTGTGTTTTTACTATAAAGTGATATACATAGTCCTATGTTAGAAACTATTTTCAACTTAGATTTCAATGTCGTCATTTCAAATCCAGAACAAAAACATTCAAAAATTTAATGTGCTTTTTTCTTTAAAACTAAGAGCTATCATGCAACAACAGTTATGCAGATAATTCAGGGTAAGCTGGTTAATTGTTTCAAGAGAATATAATGACCCTATCTTTAACAATGACATAATTCAATCAAGAAGGATTTGGGGTTGTCCATTATACTGTCAAAAACCACTGCCCTCCTACTGCCTCTCAGATCACAACACTCAAGTACTCAACCTGACAATCCAACTAGCTAAACTAAGAATCAGGTTCTGCCTTAACAGGATTCCAGAAGCATTACTGCCCTAGGAAAAGGGAGATCAATTTTGAAAAATCTTCAGGTTATTACTGCTGCCTTTCTGGCTATTTATCTTGCTTTTTATTTCAGTGACTATATATCACCTGCATATCTGCCTGGAATTTTTATCTCTCTCCCAGTTCCCAGCTGTCTAGACTTGGAATCCTCCCCTTGGATTTTTTTTCATAGTCACTTTTATTTCACCTGGGAAGAGTTCAAAACTAGAATTGTATTTTTGGACATCAAAGCTGAAAATGTGATTTGTATTGTATTCACTCATTATCAGATACAATACAATTTCATTTAGAGAAAATATCTATTTAAAAGGAGCAACATGGTGGGTTACTAAGTTGCTTTTTTCAATGGTTCTGTGCATTTTTATTGAAATAGTCGATGATGAAAGGGATGGATGTGATAAAATGTAAAAACAGCTGAAATCAATATAGTGCTGGTGTTAATATGAAAATAGGAATCATTATTCTTTAGAAAAACCTTGATGTAATCAGAGGGTATTTAAATTTTCCATGAGACATATATTTGTTTAAACTATAACGAGCCTAAAATTTTCAAATTATTAACATTTTTCTCTGACAAAGGCATTTTAAAAATTATAAATCCATCTCTTGACATGAGAACATTGATAAGGTTGATTTTTGCTTCAAATGTGTCCATGTGGCTTTGGACCAGCAGTTTATCTAAGCTTTAATGTCTATTTATATATTGATTGTAATTGAATATCAAACTTAAGTCTCACAAGTTTACTCAGATACCTACCTTCCTGACATCTTATCTTCCCTAGGATCAGCTCCTCATTCTCTATGGTTCACAGTCTTGCAGTTAAAGAGATATTAGTTAACATACTATACTTGTGGTTTTACAAGTCTAGCAGTATATAAGAATCACCCAATGAAGTTTATCATATATAATAAAAGGGTAATATGCAAATCAACCAAATGGTGAATAACCAGTCGCTACGATGCATACTGACCACCAGGGGCAGATGCTCAACACAGGAGCTGTCCCCTGGTGGTCAGTGAGCTCCCACAGGGGGAGCGCTGCTCAGCCAGAAGCCCGCTCAAGGCTGGCGAGTACAGCCGCGGTGGCAGGAGCCTCTTCCGCCTCCACAGCAGCGCTAAGGATGTCCGACTGATGACTGACGGCTTAGGCTCGCTGCCCTCTAATCCTAATATATAAAAACCCTGGGTCCGTCAAATCCGCAATGACCGGAGACTTGACCTAACGCCCAGGCTGTGCGCACAGCAGGTTCTGGTGGGTGGGGACTTGTGGCAGCTGAAATAGGACAGGGGAGGCGGGGCCGGCACTCACACTCACTCACAACCGCACACATGCACAGACATACACAGCACCCACCAGCTCACAGTCTTTTCTCCCTTTCTTTCCTTCCCTCCCAGCTCACTCTCAGAGCATCTCTCAGAATGAGGAAACTAAACAGACTGGGCCTGAAGAGGCCTTGATAGAAGGGAGGGCAGGCAGAGGGTGGAGCAGTCCCCACTGGCCCTGCCCCCTCCCAGCCGGGAAAGAGGAAGAGGGACACAGGGAGGCAAGGAGGCTTGGAGGACTGCTGAGAAAAACAAAGAGAGACAGAGATTGGGCAAGATCAGTCTAGCAGGGGAGGGCAGTTGGGGGCAACCAGGCTGGCATGGGAGGGCAGTTGGGGGCAACCAGGCTGGCATGGGAGGGCAGTTGGGGGCAACCAGGCTGGCATGGGAGGGCAGTTAGGGGTGATCAGGCAGGCAGGCAGGTGAGTGTTTAGGAGCCAGTGGTCCCAGATTGCGAGAGGGATTTCTGACTGGAATCGGGCCTAAACCAGCAGTTGGACATCCCCCAAGGGGTCTCCGATTGCAGAGGGTGAAGGCTGGGCTGAGGACCCCCCAGGTGCACGAATTTTTTGCACCAGGCCACTAGTATATATATAAAATGGTCAGCACCTACACCAAACAAACTCAATCTGAATTTCTATGGGGGAAGCCTAGGTACCAAGACTTTTAAAAGCTCTCTAGGCTTGAAAACCACTGCTTTTCAATATGCAACTACTGCAGCAGATATACCTGCCCAAAGGACTTCATTTCCCTCTGAAAAGATAATACAATTGAAAAAATGTCAGTGACCATTGAGAGGCAATTTAGATGAAGTTGCTAAAGCATGCACTCTGAAGTCAAATAAATATTCATTTGATTTTGACTCTGCCAGTTACTAGATATGTGACCAAAAGCGAGTAGCTAAACCTCTCAGAGTTAAACACTTTAACTGTAAAATGCTGACACCATAGGACCTCATAGAGTTGTTGTGAGAACTAAATGAGATAATGTAGATAAAACTCAGCTAAGCCCTTATCAGAAGACATCAGCCAACAAATTAAAGGCAGGGTAATATCATATATTAGGAGTTAACAAACAGTTGTATCAGAAGGAAGATTTCAGTGAAGACTGAAATAGTCAGATGAATGAGGAGCTTAAAATGGATCATGCAGCAGCCCTAGCTAGTTTTGCCCAGTGGATGGAGCATCAGCCTGCAGACTGAAAGTTCCCAGGTTCTGATCAAGGGCACTTGCCCAGGTTGCGGGCTTGATCCCCAGTGTGGGGAGTGCAGAATGCAACTAATCAATGATTCTCTCTCATCATTGCTGTTTCTCTCTCCCTCTCCCTTCCTCTCTGAAATCAATAAAAATATATTTTAAAAAATGGATCACACAGCACATAGAGAAATTTTATACAGATTTAACTGTGGCTGTTCCTACATGGGATTATGGGTTAAAAGACTAACTATAGTGACTAAGTTAATGTACCTGCTACATTGCTATTTTAAAATAATTTACCCCCTGCCCCCACCACCACCAATTTCAGGGGTTTATACTGTATATTAACCATGAAGCATAATACTTTTCTATTATTTTAATTGAGATATGTAAATCTCATTTTTATGCCAAGATAGAATTTCATCCAAATGTTACTGAAATGGTGACCAACCATCCCAGCTTTCCTGGGACTAAGAAGTTTCCTAGGACATGGGACTTTCAGAGATAATACTATGATTATCTTAAACAAAGTGGGACTTTTGGTTACTCTAGAATGATGCTTATAATCACATGACTGTCTCCTTTCCTAATCCAGTTCTCTCTATATAAGCTACCCATTACCCAGATCAGCTCTATCCAGATCCTGGCTGTATATCCCACAGTTAAGCCACACTTGTTTCCTGCTAATTTCCTCAGTTGGATTTTTGAGACTTTCCACTGATTCTTTCCAAGATTCTTTCTTCTCTACTCAAGTTAAGCTGAATTAGTTTCTGTTAGTTAAAACTAAGAACCTTATTAAAATAACCAAATTAACATGGAGAATTCTGGGATACCATAATTATGGATTTTCTAGTCATTCCCATGACTACAAGTATGTTATATGAGGCAGTGTTGTCACATGGGGGCATTGCACTAGTAAGTGCTCTAAAAGCAATTGTTTGATGACTGAATAAATTTTCTTACTCAGAAAACTTGAAACCCACCAGCCAGTGTAGGAACAAGTTGGTGATACATCTTCATCATGACAGAGGGGAAAATCAGGAGCAGAGATCCTGGAAAACAGCTGGAGAATCTCACTTTGTATTTAAAAACTAGCCTCTTATAAAATAAGAACCAGAATTCAAAAATTTAGAAATGGCCATGGAAAAAATGTGAAAATGAAATGCTCCTGTAAGTCAAAAGTGGCATGTCTCCAGGTGTTAGAAAAATTACAGGGATGAATAATACCTGAGAAAATCAAAGAAGCAAGTTTTTCAAGTTGTGGCGCTTTCATTAGTTATAACACTCACTAAATATGCCAGTCTGCCTCCTCAGAGGATTATCTGATCATCATTGACCATTGAAATGCATTTGGTCCCCACTCATTATTTTTTTCCTTGGGAGAATACTGCCTGCCCCACAGCACTGTCCTATCTTTTTCAGATTTATTTGTTCTCAGACTTTGTTTTTGTAAAGTTATGGTCCAATGTTTAATCAGGTCTGTGTTTTATTTTTAAGTTCAACCTTCCAAAATAAGAATGTCAGGACATTTCTATTTTTAACTTTTTGCAAAGCTCACAAACTATGGGAAGTTTCTGGATTCTCCTCTCCTTAGAGAGTTTATTGTAATTTACTCATATTTTTTAAATTAAAAATGCTCTTTTTTCCCCAAAAATATTGGCAAGCATAGCCCTCAGTAGTTAGCCAATGAAATCAAGAAATCCATGTATTCATTCCTTTCCCCTTCAAAGACTAAAAAACAGTGTAAACAGCAAATGCAGAGTATGAGATACTACTATTGCCACTGGAAAAGAAAGTTAAATTTTAAGGGACCAGGCAAATGAAGGTACACCCAGGAAAACTAAAAATATATTTTATACTTTACTTTATTAATAAGATAACAAATTATTAATCCAGTAATCTATATTACACTGATAAATTATTAAATATTACACATTTATCCTAATTTTAAAATAATCTTTATACCCACTATTTTCCTTATTCAAAATTAATAGTCTCTGTTATCTCCAACTTTTTTCTTTCCTTCCTTAATAATTCAGACAAAGAACCATTAGCCAGTTCTAAGTTAAGAAAAGAGAAAAACCTGGCTGGGATAAAGGGTAGGGAGGCCTCCAAGTGGATTGGAAAACTGAATAAATAAGCAAGTGAATTCAAGCTTTCTCACTGAAAGACGAAGAAGTATAAATATGAAAGAGTAGAAATCTAGGTGATAAATCGATATATATGTGCTAGATCTGGACAATGATAGTCTAAAAACAGTGATACCCCAATAGCTTCAGCATACACATTACTAATACCTATCAGAACTGCTTGAGTTAAATAGCTAATTCTAGAACTAGGGAAAAATTTACAAAATATGCATGGAATGTGTTATTCAAGAAATTAAGGAAATCCACAAATAAAGATGGAACCATGTCAGATAGATACATACACTAGCTTGAAGGGGTCCCCACTGGTCAAAACTGAGAGAATTTATCAAAAGACTCAGTGATAGTAATAGATTATATCCCACTGAATAAATCTATGTCTATTATGAAACAAACAAACAAATAAATAAATAGTAAAGGCTTCTATACACTAAAATGGCAACTAATAAATGTAGAAGAAATTATGGAATTTGAAAAGTACTATTTGTCAACCATAATCATAATAATAAATTCAGGCAAGAAACATCAACAAAAGTTGTGGGTGAAAGTTGAATAAAAAATGGGATATTTATGTAGCAACTAAACATCTCCCAACAAAATACATATTAATTATAAAAAAGATCAGTTTTACAGTGGAAAAAATCTAGAATATAGAACTTAAATAATCAGTTAACATTACCAGTGATGGTACAAAACAATTCAAAGTGCCATCTAATGGAATGCAGGGAACAAGGCACAGAATCACTACTATGACATTCAGAACTTGAATCTAATAAAAGGAAGCACCAGACAATGCCAAATTCTACAAAATAATCAACCTGTAATCTTCAAAATTTTTTTTTTGTAACATTCAAATTTCTTAAGACCATGGAGGTCAAAGAAGGGTTAAAGAACAGTTCTAGATATAAGAGAATGGAAGAGACATAAAATCTACAGTGAATATGTGATCCAGGATTGTATCCTTTTGCTATAAAATAAAACATCATTGTAACAGTTGATGAAACTTTTATGAATAGCATTTTATAGAAATTTTCTGTACTGATTTTAGGACTTTTCTATAAGTTTGAAATTATTTTAAAATAAAAAGTCCAACTTCATCACACTTTATGAATGAGGAAGCAAAAGCAAAATGTCTGCCAATATCAAAAAGCTAGTTAGCAGTTTCCAGTCAAGGTGAAGGAGAGGTAAACATGGTACTCACAACCTCCCACAACCACATCAAAATTATAACTCAACTACAGAACAACCATCATTCAGAACAGCCTGAAATCTAGCTGAACAGAAGCCCTTTAAGGATTTAAAGAGGAATCCACATGGAGACAGTTAGAGGAGCAGAGACATGGAACAAACTGGTCCCACCCCACATGTGGCAGTTAAAAATCAGGGGGGATATCTTTGCTGCACAGGTCCCCCCTGAGGAGTGAGGGGTCTCAGCTCCACACTTAGGGTTCCAGTGCTGGAAAGAAAAATCTCCATACGTAGCTCATGGATTGTGGCTGAGTGAAATGAAGGGCTGCTGGAATCCCAGGCATTCTTCTTATAGGGCACACACATGTACTTACTCAGACTCACTCCCTCTGAGCTCCAGTGCTGAGGCAGCAGCTTGAAAGGAATCAGGGATTTGGGGGAGGAAATAAATTATCTGAATGGCTGGAGGGCAGCTTCTCCCAGGCAGAAGTGCTGGCAGTGTTCCTTTACTGAACCCTCCCCACCACAGAGCTGACAGACTGCACCATATCTGAATCTCCTTCAACCTGGCTCACACTTTTCACCCCATCCTGGTGATTCCCTGAGACCCTGCCCCTCCCTACTTGCAGCCATGTCCAGTGGCTCTGCCATACAACTGGCTTCTTTTGTCTTATGCTGTGAATCAGCCTGCCCTGATTCATAGCTCCACCTCTCCTGGATACCTCCAAGCTCAACCTAAGTAGCAACCATCTGAAGATTGCTTTGTAGCTCATGCTGGGTGGCCCGGGAGGGGCACAGGCAGTAACTGACTTTGCACCTCCCATCAGGCCCCAGAGCCAGTGCACCCACCAACATTTGCATTATGGAGGCACCAGAAAGAGAAGAGAGAGAGCAAGATATTGAAAACCTATTTGAAGAAATGACAGAAAACTTCCCCTACCCAGTGAAAGGAATGGACTTACAAGTGCAGGAAGCACAGAGAGTCCCAAACAAGAGGAACCCAAAGAGGCCCATATTGAGACACATCATAATTCAAATGCCAAAGGTTAAAGACAAAGAGAGAATCTTAAAAGCAGCAAGAGAAAAGTAGTTAATTACCTACAAGGGAGTGCCCATACAACTGTCAGCTGATTTCTCAACAGAAACTTTGCAGGCCAAAAGGGAGTGGCAAGAAATATCAAAACTGATTTAAAGCAAGGACCTACAACCAAGATTAATCTACTCAACAAAACTATCATTTATAATTAAAGGTCAGATAAAAAGTTTCCCAGATAAGAGAAAGCTAAAGGAGTTCATCACCACCAAACCAGTATTACAAGAAATGTTTAAGGGTCTTTTTTAAGAGGACCAAAAAAAAAAAAAAAAAAAAAAGACAAAAAAAAAAATATATATATATAATAAAATAGCAATAAATACATATCTATCAACAATTACTTTAAATGCAAACAGATTAAATGTTTCCATCAAAAGATATAGTATGGGTGAATGGGTAACACAACAAGACCCTTACATACGATGTCTGCAAGAGACTCACTTCAGATCAAAAGAAACAAACAGAATGAAAGTAAAGGGATGAAAACAAGATATTCATGAAAATGGAAACAAACAAAAAACTAGGCTAGCAATACTTATACCAGACAAAATAGACTTTAAAACAAAGGCTATAACAAGAGACAAAGAAGGACCGAGCAATTCCCTTTTGGGTATTTATCTGAGGAAACCCAAATCACTACATCTAGAAAACATACATCCACCTGGCCAGTTTGGCTAAGTTGTTACAGTGTTGGCACTCAGACCAGGGGTTGCAGGTTTTATTCCCGGTCAAGGGCATATACCTGCGTTGCTGGTTCAATCCTCGCCCTGGTTGGGGCACATGCAGGAGGCAACCAATGGGCGGTAACCAGTAGATGTTGTCTCTCTCTCTCTCTCTCTCTCTCCTCCCCCCCCCCTTCCTTCCCACTCTCTGAAAAACCAATGGAAAAAATATCCTTGGGTAAGAATTAACAAAACGAAACAAAACAAAAAACTGGGTGGGGTCTCTGGGAATCATATATATCTATACGTTCATTGTAGCATTATTTACAATACCCAAGATATGGAAGCAACCTAAGTGTCCATCAATAGATGAATGGATAAAGAAAGTGTGGTGCATATATACAATAGAATATGACTCATCCATAAAAAAGAATTAGAGCTTGCTATCTGTAACAACATGGCTGGATCTAGAGGGTATTGTGCTGAGTAAAATTAGTCACACAAAGAAAGACAAATGACAGATGATTTCACTTATATGTGAAATCTAAAAAAAAAAAATAAAAGAACAAGCAGAACAGAAATAAACTCGTAGATACAGAGAACATTTTGATAGTTGCCAGATGAGAGGGGAGTTGTGGGGAAGAGTGAAAAATGTGAAAGGGTTAAGAAGTACAAATTGGTAGTTACAGACTAGTCGTGGGGATGTAAAGAATAGCATAACAAATATAGTCAATGATATTGTAATAACTATATATGTTGTCAGATTGGTACTAGATTTATCGAAATGATCATTTTGTAAGTTATATAAAAATCTAATCGTGTAGACCTGAAACTAATATAATATTGTACATTAACTGTAATTGAAAAAAAAAAAAAAGATTACATTTAAAAAGAAAGCTAGTGGAGAACCAAGATGGCAGCATAGGTAAACACCTATATTTGCTGCCTCTTACAACCACATTAAAATTACAACTAAAAAGCAGAACTGCAAGAAAGCTGGCTGAGTGAAAGTTCCATAACTAGAGAGATGAAGAAAGCACATTGAGACTGGTAAGAGGTGCAGAGGCGCGGAAAGTGCTGGCACCTGGATGTGCTGCTCTTTTAATTGGGAGAGAGATAAAAGCTCCTGCTTGCTCTGAACTTCAGTTCCGGGTGAGACTCTGGGGGACCCAGACACATACGGGGATAAGCTGGACTGTCTGGCATTGGGACAAGAACACGAGGGTGGCTTTCTCTCAGAGGTGCACACAGCGATCATTGTTCCTATGTGGGGGGCATGGGACACGGAGACCCGGGGACCTCTTCAGTGCATGGGCTAACTGGCAGCCATTGCTGTTTGCTCCACCTTGGTGATTCCCAGAGACCCCGCCCCACCCAGTTTACAACCCCACCCTAGCTATGCGCATCAGCTTTTGCATATGAATGGCCTGTCCTTTCTCAGCCTAAAACCTGTCAAACTACAGCTGGGTCAGAGAGCCCCAAAGCTTCCAAAAGAAGGCCCAAGGCCCAGCAGCAGCAGTCTGCCTTGCTTCACAGCTGAGCCTCATCTGGGCACTTCCAAACCCCATACAAAGAGAAGGAATCTCCAGATCTCTCTGTAGCTCCTGCTGGGTGGCCCCAGACAGTGGCTGACCTTGCACTTCCTTGGAGATCCAAGAGCCAGTGGACCCAGTGGTCAGAGTGAGACCATACTGGATTACAACTCTTCACATCCATAAGGGACACACTCAAGGGGCAGACTCAGTGAACACCAAAGCCCCACTGAAGCAAGTCCTGCCCCATAAGGGCATCTCCTGTGCAACAGATCTTCCAGTGTAGACACAGCTCCTCATCAAAGCCAATTGGCCTGGAGGTCAATTCCTCCCAGTGATACCAACAGCAATCAAGGGTTAACTACAACAAGACTGTGCACACAGCCCACAAAGGGGTTCACCAAGAGTGTCCACCTCAGGTGACTGGGGAGGCTGAGCCACTGGGCCCTATAGGACACCTAGCACACAAGGCCACTCTATTAACTCAAGGAGACTTAGCAGCTACCCAGTACATAGAAACAAACACAGGAAAGCAGCCAAAATGCGGAGACAAAGAAACAAGTCACAAATGAAAGAAATGGATGAAAGCAAAATACTGAATATAGAGTTCAAAACCATGGTTATAAGGTTACTCAAGAATCTTCTAGAAACCTCTGAGAAATTTAGTGAGACTGTCAAGGATATGAAAAAGGACCAATCAGAAATTAAGCATACATGGACTGAAGTAAAAAATAATATACAGAGATTCAACAGCAGACTAGAGGATCCCAAGAATCAAGTCAAAGATCTGAAACATGAAGAAGCAAAAAACACCCAAACTGAAAAGAAAAAAGAAAAAAAAGAATCCAAAAATATGAAGATAGTGTAAGGAGCCTCTGGGACAACTTCAAGTGTACCAACATCAGAATTATGGGGGTGCCAGAAGAAGAGAGAGAGAGCAAGATATTGAAAACCTATATGAAGAAATAATGACAGAAAACTTCCCCGACCTGGTGAAAGAAATAGACTTACAAGTCCAGGAAGCACAGAGAACCCCAAACAAGAGGAATCCAAAGAGGATCACACCAAGACACATCATAATTAAAATGCCAAGAGCAAAAGACAGAGAGAATATTAAAAGCAGCAAGAGAAAAACAGTTAATTACCTACAAGGGAGCACCCATACGACTGTCAGCTGATTTCTCAACAGAAACTATGCAGGCCAGATGGGAGCGGCAAAAAATATACAAAGTGATGAATAACAAGAACCTACAACCAAGATTACTCTACTGAGCAAAGCTATCATTTGAATTGAAGGTCAGAAAAGAGCTTCACAGATAAGAAAAAGCTAAAGGAGTTCATCACTACTAAACCAGTATTACATGAAATGCTGAAGGGTATTCTCTAAGAAGAGGAAGAAGAAGAAAAAGGTAAAGGTAAAAATTATGAACAACAAAGTGACACCAAATACATATCTATCAACAAGTGAACCTAAAAATCAAATGAATAAAAAACCTGATGAACAGAACAAATGGGTGAATGTAATAGAATGTTTCCAGGGGCATGGAAAGGGAGCAGACTGACAATTCTCGAGGGGAAGGGGTTCTGGGGGGTGCTGGAAGAGAGTGGACAAAGAGCTTACACCTACAGACAAGGTCAGTTGGGTGGGAGGGGGGAAGGCCTGAAGTGGGGTGGGAACCGAGTGGAGGGGAGCTATGGGGGGGAAAAAGAGGAACATCTGTAATAATCTGAACAAAAAAGATTTTTTTTTAAATGGAAAAAAAAAAAGAAAACTAGTTAGCTTCTGAGTAGATACTACTATTTCAAATTATCATACCAATATTCTTCCCACTCCTCTCTGTCTTCAAGTAGGAAGGGATATTAACCCATAAGGTCAGGGGCATTTTTGTGTACACTGCTGAATCCAAGCACCTAAAATTCTGGCAGGCTCCTAGCTGGTGCTCAAAAATACTCTGTATTACTGTGTTGTATTTTGGAGTATTTTTGTCTTTAACATTTCAACCTCCATTTTCAAATTGATATTTCTGATCATAAACAATAAAGAAAAATGCTTTCTGCTGCCCTCAGTTTTTACAATCTGTCTAAAAAGTAAAAAAGTAAAAAGTAAAAAAGGAGTCTTTCAATGTTTTTCAGGAATCAAACATAGATCATGTAAACAGTAAAATAGCTTTATTTCTTTTTTCCATCCTCACTCACACCACTAAAGGCTGTGCCAGTCTATTCATTCACTCACAGTAAATGTCACTCTTTACCCTTTAAAATCTGTAGTGGCCTCTGAGAGTGAGTCCAGACAGGTTAGTTTTCTCATTCCTTCTAGGGGAGCAATATTTAACAACTATAGCTACTTATAAATGATTTATGCTAACGCCTATAACTATAAAACCAAAACAAACTCATAAATTTAGTATGGATAAGACCGCATAACCATTAAAATTCAGTTGATATTAACATTTAATGTCAGATCTTATTATATTCCAAGCACTACATCACTAATTTTGAATTTTGAAATAGAAAGGTGTATTTATGTGTTTAATTGATTAACTGTCAACTTGATCTTCTAATTTTGGGCATGAAAGACCATTTATTTAAAATACAAATGCTGCCTAATGAAAATTTTTCTGATGAGAATTTATGATTGACAATGGTAATTTACTGCTTCATTCACTCACTTAACAATATTTATTGCATGTCAGTCACTGTTTTAGGTAATGAAACTATTGCCAAAAAAATTCACATAGAAATGGAATGTGAGAAGATAGCTACTGAAAAGCTGAGAATGGAACTGTCAGAGAATCTTTTGGAGGCTAGTGTGTTTATCACATGCACCAATTTTCTGTTATCAAATTATTGCAGAACCCTTCTTGACACAGTGCTTCATAAAGTCATTTGGCTTCCATTTATTCAGAATGATATTTTAAACACCAAAACAAACCTTTGGTTGCCATGACAATAGTATTTTAGATTTAATTATGGTATATGCATAGTATAAAGTATA
This sequence comes from Plecotus auritus, assembly GCF_963455305.1. Lineage (NCBI taxonomy): Eukaryota > Metazoa > Chordata > Mammalia > Chiroptera > Vespertilionidae > Plecotus > Plecotus auritus. The sequence continues at coordinate 145,866,521 of NC_137772.1, forward strand.
GATGCATCTAATCTATACTTTGTTTTAGCATTTTAACACACAACATAACACATATCTTACCTAATAATAGACAAACATGTAAATTGACCACACCTCCACTATGCCACCAGCCAATCAGGAGTGATATGCAAATTAACCCAACAAAGATGGCGGTTAATTTGCATACACAGGCGCTGAGTGATGGGGTGGGCAAGATGCTTGTGTTGAACGCCATGGCGACAACACAGGCGTTCTGCCCCACCCCAGGTCTCTCAGGGCCTCTGGCAGTGTGGGAAGGTGGGGCAGGAGCGGAAAGAGGCAGCTCCGGGGCCTGAGCAGAAAGGGGCTGGGCTGGAGTGGAAAGGCAGTGCCGGCAGCCAGGGAAAGGAAAGCACATTCTAGCACATATCTTCGTGCATCGGGCTTCTAGTTGATAATAAATACTTATTGAATTAAATAATGAAGGAACAAATAAGTAAATTCTTGTGTCTCTCCCAGAGCTCTAATTTCTTAATTAGAATAGTATATTAACCAAACTGACAAGACTCTCATCATATGGCTTCTTTATTAATGTTTACAAACAGAAGTGAGAAATCACATTGCCATGTGGCCACTATTGTTATAATCTGGGGAAGTTTTTAAGGATACAGGGAATCTTAAAGTTGTGCTAATTTCTTGAAATTGCAAAGGGATTTTGCATTAGATGGTAGTGCTAATCTAGAAGGATTCTTTCCATGATATATCCAACTTGCCTTTTTTTGGATGCCAAAAAGCACACAAAACAATCAGCTTACAGAAAGAAGAGTGTCCAGAGTCAAAGGACTCACAAAATCAAAATGAAATTTAAATTAAAAGGAAGAGAATAACAGATGATACTTTAAAGTCTAAAATAAATTGTTGCCAACAGTGTGGAGCAAAACATGATTTCAAAAGTGTATCATGTATTTCACATCAGGAAATCAATTATCCATGTATATTAGTCATAAGACAAGTAAAAGATTCTTTTCCATCTTGATGGCTCACTTCATTAAAGGGAGAGCAGCTTCCAGAGAGGTTGTGCTTTTCAAAATAAGAACCGTCTCACTTCAGGGCTCTGTCTGCTCTTGGAGAGAGTAGAACCAATGAAGCGAATACTCTCCAAAGAATACTAATCAGATTTGTATATAAACAGTGTTGTACTCCAATTTCTGGCACTTTGGTGACCAAACATGTTACTGGAGTTTTATATTTCTTCAAAGTGTTAGGGTAGAAGGCAAAGGAGGATGGATAGGGATAGCTTTCCTTACAGTGGGAATTATGAAATGTCCAAGGTGAAAAGATAAGGTTGCACTTTATCTATCCCACTGTGTTTATATAAGTATCAACTCCCATAATGCCATCCTGTAAGAGCTCAATTTATGTAGACACTGTATTTTGGTGATCAAAGCACAGGATTTCTCTCTTCCTCCCTAATGTTGTTACAAGTGGTGAAGTTAGAGTAGGAGGGGAGTCACTTTTCACGGTTTGTTGTATTTGAAATGCCAATATGGACTCCAGTAAAAATTTTAGAAATAAAAGTCATGTTCATCTTTTATCTTTGTGATATCTAAGGGTTAAACCAAGTGTTATTGTAAGTTAACCTCCTAAGTCATTGCATTTAATAAAATCAGTTTCTGTTTTTCACAGAATCATAGAGTAATAGAACCAGCCCAGCCCTCTGACTTGTAGCAAGAGTGAAACTAAACCAACCAAGACAAGGCTACCTACTTGCTTCCTTCTCTTTTTATTCTTGGGCTTTTCCCTCTTTAATCGGTAGTTGTAGTCTTTTTCTATTGTAGTTTCTTTTTTATCTTTATTGAGGTAAAACTGACAAAATAAAGTATTCTATTGTATTCTACAACAAACATACACAAGCAATTTCCAAAAGTAGGTTTTTGTTTTTTTAAGAAAAATAAACAATTTCACCTAAACTATTTTTTGGGCAATATACTTACTTGTTTTCAAAAGCACATTTATTAAACTTCTATTTAAGTAAGGTATATTCCTAAGTGTTCTGCTTCCTCTCTTAAAATCCAAGAAATCAAATAACAGTTAAATTCATTTTTCATTTGCGCATGTACAAGTTTTAATCTGATTATAAAGTTTAATTTAAAAGTTACATAAATATGTAATTGTGATTTTAAGTATCACCAATGAGAATACAATACTACAAGATAGTTTAATAGCATACCAGTGATTTTTAAACTGAAGAATAAAAGAACAAAAATGTCACAATATGTCCCCATCAGAATACTTTAGAGCATCACTCATCCAACCAATAGCCAAGTTATGTAAATCATATATGTATATTTCAAATCATTTCTATCAGTGTTACTATCACACAAAAAAGTGTTACCTTTATAATGTGTGAATTTGATCATGTCATAGATGAAAGAAATGGCCATGAATTGACAATTTTTAAGGCTGAGTGATATGTAAAGGGAAGTTAATTATCATTTAACTAGAACTTGTGTATATGAAATTTTCCATAAAAATAATTTCAAAAAACCTTACATCATAACTATAGTAATAATTTTATATTACAGATAGTATTTCTCAGATATATATTGGTGTTAAAATCTTTGCCTAGAGTCAAGCAAAACAAGATATTTTTTATCCCAGTTTAGATTTCTAATGGCAACCTGATCATTCATATTTAGTAAATCATATGTCAACATTTACCTAGAGGAAAAATGAATCACTAAAGGGAAAATAGGATTAGGGAAGAACAAGTAAAATAGGAAGTCAAAACAGTATTTCTATTTCCATCTCAGCCTAAATGAATATTAGAATAAATTATTTAACCTTTGAGAACAGTCTCTCCATGCATTAAATTATAGTTATTATTTATTCCAAACATGCCTTAAATTTCTTCCTCCAGTGGCATCATTATATAAGTGAAAGTTGACATTAAATAAAACAAATGTGGAACACAGTGTGTTAAAGCAAACCAAGCAAAACCTTGCAAAGTAGCACATGTTCAGGAGACAACTAAAAAGTGGAGGGGGTCAATGGGAGAGAAAGGGGGATATCTGTAATACTTTCAACAATAAAGATAATTATTTTAAAAAGTAATGAAAGAATAGGAAGAAAAATTCATGAGAAAAGTTTAAAGGAATTTAGATTATTTTTTTAAAAGGATGTGCTGACTGGACTCACTTTATTTTTATGACATCAAATTTTAAGTAGACTCTAGGTTCTCACCACTTCAAGGCAATCTTCTCATATTTTCATAGTCATTTTATTCTCCCAACTACAAAGTGGGGGGGGGGGGGACACTATTTCATACCTTCTATTTTCTCCTCACTGTTCCATCACTTTCCCCCTTTTTTTCACTCTAAACTGGACTAGCTTCACAATTCACTAGAAAATAAAAGCAATCAGAAGAGAACTTCCTCGGGAGAAACCAAGATGGCGGCATAGGTAAGCACCTAAACTGCTGCCCCGCACAACAATTTCAAAACTACAACTAAAAGACAGAATGAACACCATCCAGAACCACAGGAAAGCTGGCTGAGTGGAAATTCTACAACTAGAAGGAAAGAGGAAAGCTCACGGAGAATGACTGGCAAAGGGCTGAGGTACGGAGACACGCATGCACAGAGAGGAAGGGCGGCGGAGTGCCTGGCTGGCTTTCTCTGGCGGGAGGGGGAAGGAAGCCCCCGACTGCACTGAACCCCAGTTCCGACTGCACTGAACCTCAGTTCCAGGCGAAACCCAGTGGATCCAGGCTCATACAGGGGGAGTTTGGACTGTCAGGTAGAGAGAAAGGCAAACGGAAACTCGGAGACTCAGGGGAGCTATGGCAGCAGGGGTCTGGAAGCGCGAGTACGCATGAAGACTGACTACGGAGGTTGCCACAGGCATTCCCTAGCGGAAGGGAGTCGGAAGCTCCTGACTGCACTGAACCCCAGTTCCGACTGCACTGAACCCCAGTTCCGGGCGGGCCCCTGGGGACCCAAGCTCTTGCGGGGGAAATCTGGACTCTCGGGTGGAAACTCGGGAGCCGGGGAAGGCAGAGGTCTAGAGATTCACGCGCAAGGGCAGGGCTGACAGGAAGCCAAGACTGTCTGCTCCGCCCTGAGACTCCACCCCTTCCAAGCTGAGCACAGAGGCTTTTGCAATCTGGCAAAGCTAATCCTACAAGGCTGTCTCCAGCACTGAAAATCTCTCAGTGTAGACACAGCTGATCCTCACAGCCAACTGGCCTGCAGGTCAATTCCTCCCAGTGATACCAACAACAATCAAGACTTAACTACAACAAGGCTGTACACGCAGTCCACAAGGGGTGCACCAAGAGTGTCCACCTCAGGTTAACTGGGGAGGCCGACCCACTGGGCCCTATAGGACACCTAGCACACAAAGATACACTACCAACTCAGGGAAGCAGTGAACAATGGGGAGACAAAGAAACAGATCACAAATGAAAGAAATGGAGGAAAACAAATGACAGGATATAGAATTCAAAACCACAGTTATAAGGCTTTTCAAGAATATCCTAGAAAAGGCTGATAAATATAACGAGACCCTCGAAGATATGAAAAAGGACCAACTAGAAATTAAACATACACTGACTGAAATAAAAAATATTAAACAGAGACCCAACAGCAGACTGAGGAACGCAAGAATCAAGTCAAAGATTTGAAATACAAAGAAGCAAAAAACACTCAACCGGAAAAGCAAAAAAAAGAAAAAAGAATCCAAAAAGTTGAAGATAGTGTAAGAAGCCTCTGGGACAACTTCAAGCATACCAACATCAGAATTATGGGGGTGCCAGAAGAAGAGAGAGAGCAAGATACTGAAAACCTATTTGAAGAAATAATGACAGAAAACTTCCCCCACCTGGTGAAAGAAATAGACTTACAAGTCCAGGAAGTGCACAGAACCCCAAACAAAAGGAATCCAAAGAGGACCACACCAAGACACATCATAATTAAAATACCAAGAGCAAAAGACAAAGAGAGAATATTAAAAGCAGCAAGAGAAAAACAGTTAATTACCTACAAGGGAGCACCCATACGATTGTCAGCTGATTTCTCAACAGAAACTATGCAGGCCAGACGGGAGTGGCAAGAAATTTTCAATGTGATGAATAACAAGAACCTACAACCAAGACTACTCTACCCAGCAAAGCTATTATTCAGAATGGAAGGTCAGATAAAGAGCTTCACAGATAAGAAAAAGCTAAAGGAGTTCATCACCACCAAACCAGCATTATATGAAATGCTGAAAGGTATTCTTTAAGAAGAGGAAGAAGAAAAAAGTAAAGAGAAAAATTATGAACAACAAATATATATCTATCAACAAGTGAACCTAAAAATCAAGTGAATTAAAAATCTGAGGAACCGAATAAACTGGTGAATATAATAGAATCAGGGGCATAGAAAGGGAGTGGACTGATAATTCTCAGGGGGAAAGGAGTATGGGGGGTGCAGGAAGAGACTGGACAAAAATCGTACACCTATGGATGAGGACAATGTCAGGGGAGGTAAGGGCAAAGGGTGGGGTGAGAACTGGGTGGAGGGGAGCTATGGGGGGAAAAAGGAGAAAAAAGGAGAAACAATTGTAATAATCTGAACAATAAAGATTTATTAAATTTAAAAAAAAAGAAGAGAACTTCCTCATTTTCCTGGCACCAAAGCTGGATACTTACTGGCATGCACACCAATATTTAGCCTTCTGTTGTCACAATGGATGCACTATCCCTGCTTCTATCTAAGGCCAACACTCTGTTCATGCACTGCATTTACTGCATTTAGATTCCTTCTTGCATACTCAAGGAATCTGCTCCTACAATTTTCCCTCTCCTTACATACATCAAATTTTCCCTGTACTAACATTTCCATCAGTATATAAACTCCCACTACAAACGTCCTACACTATATAGCAAGGAGGTTGGAAAGACTGATTCTGAAGAATGCTGATTACCACAGCACACCTTACTAGTTGTGTGACCTTAGGCAGTATATTTAATATCGCTGTCTTCAAATTCCCAACTACAACAGAAATAATAGTAGTCTCTCTCCTTGTGCTATTATGAATATTAGACTAGGTTTCTGTAGAGCACATAAAAATGTCTGGCACATTGTAACTGATATATATAATAGAAATCAGATAAATAAATACCATTAGCAATGTACGTATCTCCAGCTATTGCCTAACTCATTTAAAGAGCTGTGCTATCTAGTTGCATTGTCTCACTTTAATATCCAACATTTCCTCTTGAATTCCCATCATTCAGGCCTCAGGCTTCACCCTTATCAAGGTCATCAACTCCTCTGTGTTCCAAATCTAGTAGTGATTAATGTCTTCATTATATTGTAACTTCCAACAGTTGAATCAGATAATCCTTCTTGAAATACTTTTAAGTTAGCCCCTTGTATACACTCTCTTACCTCTTGTTTCCTCTGTAGCTATACCTTCTCAGATTTCTTAACTAACTTTTCCTAATTTCTTTGACCTTTAAACTGTGTAGTTCCCTAAGGTGCAGTAGTTCTCTGCTCTATCTACTCTCATTTCCTAAGTTAGCTCATCCACCCCTATGGCTTAAATACTACAATAGGCTGATAACTTGTTTTTTTATCATTTAAGTATTACAAATAGTAGAACATATGTCTCCTTTTCCCCTGTACATCTCTCTCTCTCAATGACCACTCACCAAAATCCAGACTTGAAAATCCAACCAACTTAATTTGGTAAAATTAACATGCTACACACAAACTCATTTTTTTTAAGCTATCCCCACCCCCATCCCACTTGCTCTTTTTAACATTTTCTCCATTTTGGCAAAGAAAAAAAGCAATTCCATGTTTCCAATTTTTCAAGGCAAAAACCTGAAGCCAATCTTGACTCCAATCTTTCTTACATCCCAAATTCAACCCACTAACAATCACTGTTCATTGTACCTTCAAAGTATATCCATACTCTTTTTCTCAAGATCTCCTCACACTAATCCAGTCAAAAGCACTATGATCACTTTCCTGAATTAGGGGAGAGAGAGAGAGAGAGGAATGGGAAGGAAAAGAGAGAGAAACTTGGTGTGAAATAGAAACATCTATCGGTTGCCTCCCGCATGCACCACAACCATGGATTGAACCCACAACCTGGGCATGTGCCCTGTGTGGAAACGAACCCATGATCTTTTAGTGTATGGTTCAAGGCTCCAACCGTCAGAGCCACACTGGCCAGGGCACACCAATAGCCTTTTAATTCAACTTCTTTTTTTTCCATCTTTGTAGGTTGGGTTATCCAGGAAGCAGACACTGAGATAGAATTAGGAGTACAAATAGTGCATTGGGGAGTAATACCTGTGAAAGGCAAAGGAAGGAAGCTGGGTTGGGCAGAAGTTGCTATTGAACAATAATGCTTACATGGCAATGTCTCTGCCAACCCATTAGGGGTCTTTGAAGCAAAGGCCCATTAAAGAGGTCCCAAATTGAGTAGAAAAGGTTAGGTCCTTGCTCAGTGATTGTCAGGGGCCACTCTAAAAAGAATGTGACCTCATTTAAAAACTGAGGCAGAACCTTGTTGCAACTTATAACTGGAGGTTGTCAGCTAACCACACTTTTTACATCTGGACAATTAGTCCCTTCTTGAGTGAGATCTGAGTGGCAAAAATCTCTATCTTCCAGAACATCCTTACTCCTTACCACCTAGTTTTATTTCTCTACCATTTATTCTAAACACAGCAGCCAGAATATTACTTGTAAAATGTGAGTCTGATCATGTCATTCCTCTGTTCTAGAGCCTCCACTAGTTTCTCATGTCACTCAACATAAAATCTATGGCCTAGAAGACACTATAGAACCCCTCCCCTCACTCTCCCTATGACCTCATCCAATCACTTCATTCTCATTCACTCTAATCCAGCTTCATCTCAGGGAGATGCTCTGTAAGGGCCTTTGCACTTGCTGTTTCCACATTCTCAAGATTCCTTCCCCTGGAGATAACTTTATTTCCTTCTTTTTTTGCTTAAATGTTATCTTATTTGGAACATTCTCCTTTCTATTAATAGCCCATACATATCCACCCCCACTTTCTATCCCTACACACTATGTTGTTTTTCTACATAGTGACACTTGGTAGATCATATATTTATTTTTACATAAGTTTTATGATATCAGAAACTTTTTCACTTTTATTCACTAATGTACTTTCAATTCCTAAAATGGGCATATAATAGACACTAAATATTTTGAATTAATAATTTTATCCCTGTTTCCTCCCGTACTTTCCAAAAATCTTGTCTTAATATAGCACCCAGAGTAACACCTTTAAATTTAAATCAAGTTATTAGAGCTCAAACCTTCACATAACTTCTTCCTGCACTTAGAACGAGGCATAATGTCCTTATAATGCTCTGTGTGGTCTGGTCCTTGGCCGCTGTCTACCTTAATTATCTTCTGCCTTTTCTCTGTCGTTCCACGCCAGCCATGGGGGCTTTGTGCAGCTTTTGAGCACACCCATCTTGTTCAACAACCTTCAGCGCCTTTGCATTTCCTCTTCCCCTAGCCTAGAATGCTCTTGTCAGAGCACAGCTCCTCTCTGCTAACCCCGTGGACACCGGGCATTGGAAGACAATATAAGCAGTCATGAGCATATAGAAGAGATTTTTTTGCAGACCAAGTAGCCATTGCTACCAAGGAGCCATTAGACAAAGCAGTTCTTAAAAGTAGCCTCACAAAGCAGCTGCATACCAGCTGGTCAGTGGCAACTTATATACAAGCTCAAGCAAAAGAGGCGTCTTGCCAAATAGTGATATCATTATTTGGGTTACAGAAAGGTACACCTGAACACTGCATACAGTAAAACTGCTGTGTCATTACCTTTGCACATTCATATGGCAAATTGACCTTGAACATCCGACATGCTCTGATTAGGGTCCCCACAGGTCTCCACAAAGATATTTACATGGCTTTACTCAGGTCTTTGTCCTAAAGCTCTACATTGGAAAGGATATGCCAATCTGACCTCTCACCATCTTCTGGTGCTCAGAACACTTGCCATTAGTTAACTTTACTCACAACACTTATCACTACTTGATACAAATACTTGTGTTTATTATGTGTGCCCTTCCTCCAAAATGTAAGTTCTATGAAGGCAGTCTTTTCTTGGAGTTTGATGATAAACAAAGGAAGGAAGACATTCAACATTTAATCTTATAGGTGTCCTCATAACAAATACACACTTGAAAGATTAGTGCAGTTGTTCCACAAATATATTTTAATGGTTAAGACTTAGAAAGACTAGTATTTGGTAGAATTAGAGAACCCGAAATATTAGTATTTTTCCTTCTTTTGGTAAAGTTCACCCCCCCACCCTCCACCCCCCCCCCCCCCCCCCGCTTTAAGACAAGCAAAATAGAAACAGACTCATAGGTTGAAAGCAGGCTGACAGCTCAGTGAGGGGGAGCACTGGGCAAAGGGGGAAGGGAAAGGGGGGTTGGAGGGATTGAGAGAGAAAACTCATGGACAGTGTGGTGTATGGTGATTGTGGGGGGTGGTGGTGTGGAGGTCAAGAAGGGTATGGGGGGATAAATGGTGATAAAAAATAAAATAAAGAGAAAAAAGAATTATTAAAGCAAATATTTTATTCTCCCTCCTCCCCCCCCCAAAAAAAAAAATAAAGCAAAGATAAGCCGCCTCACAAACGCCATGTTTTTGAAATTTTGCTATACCTTTTAAATTGACTGAAGGAAGTTAATTCTAGATCTCTTTTGACAGAAATTAAATTATCAATCTTCCTTGTGACTACCTAACACAATACAAAAAACATCATTTATTTGTTAATGGGTTGGAATCCATTCCAGATCTCCTAGACTTTAAAATAGTAAAGGGGCATATACATACTTCACCATCCAGGTGTTCATGTGGAGAAACTTTGCTGCAATTCAATTCCTGTCCTCTATTCTTTCTCTTTTCAAATTCCTGTCCTCTATTCTTTCCCTTTTCAAATTCCTGTCCTTTATTCTTTCCCTTTTCAAATTCCTGTCCTTTATTCTTTCCCTTTTCAAGTTCCTGTCCTTTATTCTTTCTCTTTTCTTTCTCTTGTGCAAGGAGGAATCACTCCTCTGATTGGTGAGTTTGGAAGAAGGATCCCAGCAAGCTCCTTCATTTCTCCCTTGTCTCTATGACTTGAGGCAGCTATCTACAAGAAGCATAGAATTTCTCCCCTCCTTGTGCTAAATTTTACAGTCAGGTTCCCAAATAGGAGATCAGTGGCTTTTTAGTAATGACATTGTTGGTAGTTTAAATTCACACATGAAGTAATAACAGGCCTTCTTTGCTACAGGCCAAGCCATATTTTACAAAGTATCATTTCCAGACACGAATCTTATGTCTGCTTCTCATGTCGCTTCCAAATACATGCAAAGAGTCGAGTTATTCCTTGACCTACTAAGATATCATAACCACATCAATATTTCTTTCAGTCTGATTATTGGTATGGCAGTTTGATTAAAAAAATATTTGTTTGTATGCTTTTATCAAAGTACCATGACTTTAAGATATATAAGTTGTGTGTGTGTGTGTGTGTGTGTGTGTGTGTTTTATTCCATTTTTTTTCTTGCTATACTAGTAAGTGTTCGGACACATTTAAATAAAATAATAAGACTAAATTTAAAAGATGAACCAAAGACAGGATTTGATATTATAGAGTGTAGCCTTTTCAAAGGCTTCCTGTTCTTTCTTTTGACTATTATGGGTTGACAACCTCCATTCAGAAGAGAATAAAGAAAAGCATTGCTCCCATGAAATTTCCACCTCACCTTGCCTAACCTTGAAGTCTCACATCCCTCCTATCAAATCAGTGTGATGAATGACAGTTAGCCCTGGTGACTCTTACTAGAATGTCAATTAATCATACCTTTTTAAATTCTAGTGTTTCCTCAGTGCTTTTTCATCCTTTCTCCTAGAAATTCTGAGACTCCTCTATAATGTTTAAAAGCTGAATTTTTCATGGATATTTTCACAGTCATCTCAATAAGCCTTTCTACTATTTTGAGAATAGAAGTGTGTCTGGAATTTATTGCCTATTAAAAGAAGAATCTATTCAATACACATTAATTATAAAATAAGATATATAACAGACCTATAAGAAAGGCGGGTAGGGACGGGGAAGTGGCCTACAATGAATGACCTTGATAGCAGACTAAATTGTCAGTAAAAGTTCTTAGGACATTACAAAGTATTGAATTTTAGACCAAAATCTGTACTAGTAGGAGGAAGTGCAATAGAAAATGAAATATACATGTACTACCTTTTGATTATTCCTTTCTACTCTGGTAGAGCCACTGTGAGTTCTTAAAGAAGCAATAAACTACTCCATAGTCAGTTTTTTACAAAACACTGACTTAAAATTTTACATGTATCTTTACTGTAAAAAAAATGTTTTTATTATTTCAAAGAGAGGAAGGGAGAAGAAGAGAGGGAGAGAAACATCAATGATGATAGAGAATCATTGATCAGCTGCCTCCTGCATACCCCCTACTGGGGATCAAGCCTGCAACTTGGGCATGTGCCCTGCCCTGGAATCAAACCGTGACCTCCTGGTTCATAGGTCAATGTTCACTAGACCGGCCAGGCATCTTTACATTTTTTGTAAACTGCTCAAACAGTAGTTTATCCTGAAATCCTAAGGGACCTAGAATTAAATAAAGTGCATATTTTTGTTCCAATATTAGAGGTGAGGAAACAAACCAACTTATAACAGTTTAGATAGGGTCATTTTATCAAGTGATTAATGTCCATCTAAAGAAATTAGCACTCCACTGAACTATATTTGTTCTAAAGACAAGGATTCCTATGATTTTTGTATTCTGGCTTAAAAAAATATGATGTACCTTAAGAGTCTAGAGTTATTTTAAAATTTTCTAGTATTTTACTGTTTCTGATCAGATATGACATATCTAACCTGAATTGCTTTTATTCTAATTATGTTCATCCTACTATTCTGAGAAAGGCAGCCCTAAACACAGATATCTGTATGACAGTTTATGTTTCCTGTCCAAGAGTCACACTGATTATATAGCCAAGAGACTAGTCCTGTTCCTCCTGACCCTGTCCCTTCTGTCTCTCACATGTCATATTTGCATACATGTGACATGATTTCTTACACCTCTCTGCCAAGTTGCTTTTCTCATTAAAAGTCAAATACAACAAATTTCCTCACTATTTCCCAGTATATTCTACTTTCCTCCAAAAATACTCCTCCACTACCCACCCAAATGCAAACAATAATTCATTATTCTTTGATTTATCACCCTATATAGGGGCATGGTTACCAGCAGAGGAGAAAGAGCACTAGACTGAGAGTCAGGCTTTCTAGATTCACTCCTAATTAGCTAGGAGACACTTGACAAGACACGCCATGTCTCAGTTTCAGATGGCATTTAGCCAGAGAAGCACTAACCTTTCTAGCTCTAACATATTATAATTTTTTTCAAAATGAAAAGAAATTGCTTACAAAGTAAAAGATTATGTATTTCTAATATGTAACAATAAAAATAATAGCATAGAGTCTACATTAGTAAAAAGTAGGTGTCATTAGTAAGAATATGATCCTTAGATTGGAAGTTTGTTTCTGCTGTTCCATTTATCAATCATACGTTTTCATCACCATCTTATCTAACCTAAAGTATAAATCAAGACAAATATCTTAAGTAGCTCTAAACTGATGGTCCCAACTGAAAATTTTTAACAAAGCAAAATCCATCCATATAAACAACATTATCTGAACTTCCTTTCTCTTTCTTTCTTTCTTTCTTTCTTCCACTTTTTTCTTTCTTCCTTTCTTTTTTCTTTCTTCCTTTCTTTTTCTTTCTACCATTTTATCTATCATCTCCCTCTCTATCTATCTCTATATCCACATCATTAATAAATGAAAGTTTTATTTGATTATTGTTCTTTTGCTTCACTACAATAATAAAAACCTGGGCAGATTTTTACACAAATTGGAGTTTTGAGGGTTGAAGTAATCTCGTTAGTATATGCAAAATTCTTTTGGAATGCCTATGTTATGCACCCCCAAAAGATAGGCAGTCATTCAGGGTACTTCAGTATGTCAAGGGCAGTTACATATGAAGTGCTAACAATATAAACCTTTCATACATGGAAAAAAAAAACACAAGATAGTTTCAAATGTAAACATCAAGTCAAAATTATAAGGGCAAACATTTTGGAATTGGGAAAAACTTGCTATCAAAGTCTTTCTCAAATGGGGAACTCTTGGAACCTTTCCAAAGTTGAAAGCAACAGAATTTTATATAATCAAGCAGTTAATGATGATTCCTTTTTAAAAAAATGGTGAGACAGCTGGTATTTAAATATTTATTATTTGCCTAGATATAATTTAAAGTTCATATCTGAATACATTGATTCTAGTTTATTTATTCACCAAATGTTTTTGCTTCTGGGAATCAATTGAAACAAATTATGTTATTGAGTTAGAGAGTAAAACAAGATGTGTAAATGCTCTTTTATTTTTATAGGAAACTTTGTTAACTATGACTTATATCTCACACCAAACACAAATGTGGAAACGAAGTAGGTCAATCTGAAGTCTCTTTGGCAAAGTAAGAATATAAGACACTAGGAATGAAAAACAATTGTAAACATGTCCCTTCAAGATATTTCATCATCTTGACAATATTGGTTGTGGGTTTAAAACATGTTTAATGGTCTGAACAAAAAACTCAAATGCACTCAGAGACTGGGTCACCTAAATTAGTTTCATTTCAAACATAGTCGCAGTAATGACATAAAAAGTAATTTTAATGGAAAATAATAACATCAACAAATTATAACTCTTTAATTCATCAAAATCAGCTAGAATAAGTTAGATAACAAGTGACCCAAAATCTCAGTGAGTTATTACAGCAAAGGTTAATTTTCATTCAAGCTATGGATTTCTCAAGGATTGTTAAAGCCTAGCTTCATGTTTTCTCTTTCTAAGATACAGGTCTGTATCTGGAATATTGATGATCTTTGGCAGAGAGAAACAAAACATGGAAGACCACATACAGGCCCATAAAGCTTCTGCCTGAAATCTACACAGCTCATTCCCATCTATATTTCATTGGCTGGAGAAAGTCACATACCACTCTTGTGTACAGTGGGACTGAGACAGAAAATCCTCCCACAGACTCGGGACAGGACAGAGGGGGAATGAATCTTCAGGAGGGAAAACTGGACATTCTACTTAATGTCTGAACATTGTTGTATTACAATGTTGTGTTGAGTTTTGTATATTTAAACGTAAGTTTTCCATTGGCCAAAAGATGTTGTACACAATATGAAGTTGATCATTACAAATCAAATGGCTTTCTACAAGAAAAACATGAACTGGAGTGCTATTCATGCACTATGCCTGCATTTAATGAGCAGTGTTCCAATCTACCCCAACATTCTAAGTACATTTGTCTCATTTTATAATATATATTTTTATTTTGTTGTTTTTATACTTTAAATTTACATTTTAGAAGTTAAATTGAGGCAACAATTGTATTAGTTAAAAACACATTAGCTAGAGCCAGAAATCACCAATTCAGATACCATTTCAACTACTTACTAGCCATGAAACCATGGCCATATTATTTAACTTTTTTGTATTTTGGTTTTCCCATCTATAAAACAAAGATGATACTGTTATCTCCCTTACTGTATTACTGTGAAATTTTAATAAGGTAGTACATATATATGCATTGTAAAACTACCAGCACATGATAAGCCAAATCTAAGTGAAGATGATGATCTAAAGATGAAGTTATACATTCTGTGTAACATTAAAAAAAACTTAATAGAGAATGAAAAATATGGTCAAAGTATTATTTGGAAACCTATACTTGTGAAATAATTACTTGTGTGATTTTTTTTCTGCAAAAATGCCATTAAAATAAATTTGAAAAGGTCAGGAGATCCTTAATAAAATAATTTAAGACTCCAATACACATATGACTGATGCATTTTCTAACTAAAAGAACAAAGCTTAAAATTGAGGTCAGATAATTTACAGTTTGGGACTAAATAGTAAGAGGATGGTATTGTTTAATATGCCTAATGTGAATTATTTTATACTCATAAAGCATAATTACAGACATTTTGCCTATAATTTTTCATTTAAGAATTTGCTCACTCAATTATTCTTCTCATCTCTACCTTCAACTCATTTCTCCATAGATTCATTCCCTTCTTCCTAAAGCCATACCTCTCCTCCCAAGAAAAACTTCACTTTATACTGCTCACTCTTCAGCTACCATTTTATGTTTTTCCATTTCACTTTGAGCAATTCAGAGTATTTTTAAACAAGCAACTAACTCTTTAACGAATACAAGCTGACACATTATAAAAGCTGAACTCTGGTTGTATAATCATATTCCAACTTTCTAAGCCCTCAAATTCCTTCACTTCTTGAAAATGTGTAATACTCTTTATATATATAAATTTTATTTTTCAATTACCATTGACATTTAATATTATTTTGAATTAGTTTAAGGTGTACAGCTTAGTGGTTAGACAATCATAAACTTTACAAAGTGTTCTTCCCTTGATATTTTAAGTACCCACCTGGCACCACAGTTATTACAATGTTATTGACTATATTCCCTATACTGTACTTTTCATCCCATGACTATTTTGGAACTACTGATTTGTACTTCTTTATACCTTTTCCTTTTTCACCCCATCCCCCAACTCCCCTTCCACCTGACAACCATCAGCTTGTTATCTGCATGTAAGAGTCTGTTTCTGTTTTGTTTGCTTGTTTGTTTTGGTCTTTAGATTCCACATATAAGTGAAATCATATGGTATTTGTCTTTCTCTCTCTGACTTATTTCACTTAGCATAATACCATTTAGGCCAATCCATGTTGTCACCAATGATACATTTGATAAGGTTGATAACCAAAATTTATAAAGAACTCATACAACCCAACATCAAAACAAATAAACAAAAAAAAAATCCAATTTAAAAAGAGCAGAGAACTTGTGATAGACTTCTTCGCCAAATAGAACAAACAGAAGATCAATTAACATATGAAAAGATGCTCAATATTACTAATAATCAGAGAAATGCAAATTAAAACCAAATGAGATATAACCTCACACCTGTCAGAATGGCTACCATCAATAAATCAACAACAAGTGTTGGCAAGGATATAGAGAAAAGGGAACCCTCGTGCACTTTTGATGGGAATGCAAATCGGTGCAGACACTATGAAAAACAGTATGAAGGGTCCTCAAAAAATTAAAAATAGAACTACCTTATGAAAATGTATAACACTCTTGACCAAAGTCCCCTTATTGAAATATCCTCTCTCATTCATGGTATCTCAAAGCCTAAGTCATAAACTATTAAGTTTTCTCAATAAATCCCTTTCTTCTTCTATATTCCTATGAGCCTGTAGGAAAACTATTGTATATATAAGAGAATATAGATGATGGTATATACATTATCAAACACATTCCCAAAGGCAAATAACAATTAGAAATAGAAATTATATTAAATATTTACACAAGAGTGACAAGATCTGCAAAGTCCTCTTGAAGGATAATATGCAATATTGAACAACAGAAAATAAGTTATTGGATGAGAAAGTCTGCAATAAAAAAGCCAACTCTCCTCCAATTTAATATTAGCATAATGCAATTTCACTTAAAAACTCAATGTTTATTTGTTTATTTTGTTTTAGAACTAGAAAAATATTTAACATAGAATAATAAACGTAGCAAAATGGCCTAGGATATTGGGGAAGAGGTTCGGAAGGAAAGAATTATATGAAATAGAGAGAATAAAACAAAAATAGCTTTACTTTGGAGTTCAAGTTAAGTGTACTCTAAAGCCACTGGATAAAGAAAAGTTTGGTATTGGCATAGGAAGAAAGCAAGAGAAAAAATAAAGCTAGGCCTGCTCAATTATTTCCCAAAATACTAATTCTGGTTTATTTTCTCTCCAGAATATTTTGCTTCCTGATGTGAGTGTAGGCAGTTTTGTTGTTGAGAGATCATGCAGTTTATGGTTAAGAGCTAACCATACTTCCAGTTTAAGTAACTAAAGAGAAAACCCTGTTGGGACCAATTCTTATCCTGTTAATGATACTAAGAAATAATTTTTTAAAAGGGTATCAAACTTCTTTTTTGTACTGCAGGAAATCTAGGAAATGAGAAATTCTCAAGTTATGTGTCAGAAGCATATTGTACCAAAATAAAACTTCAGAGAGCCATTTCTACTCTGTGGTTAATTAATTGTTGGCTGCAACTGAGCCATTTCTCCTGTCTGAGACTGGACAGTCATGCCTACCACACAGAAGGTTGCTCATAATAAATGAGACAATTTATGTAAAAAACATTGAGCACAATACCTAGCAAATGTGAATGTTCAATGTGTTGGTTTGCATTTGGCTTGGTGATTAATGTCCAAAATAATTCTGCTTTTTATGCTTCTTATAAACCATTTGGGCTCTGTTCCTTTCAATTTCCTTAGTAAACCAAATCTCAACTCTGATATGCCCGAGTTTTCTTTGGCACATAAAGTTCATTAGTTTTATAGCAAACAGATTTGGGGTGACAGTCTTTTAACCGCCAATTTTTTTACTGAGAATATATTCTGCTGAGCAAAAATAATGCCCAAAACTTGTTTATTCAGCAGTATAACTTCAAGAAGCATTAACAGCCTGCCGACTAAAGTATAAACCTGTTAGGTTTTGCTTATGGAATCTGCTATCACAGCTTCTAGTTATTACTCTCTCAAGAGTCCGGACAAAGCATTGTGCTATGTGATCATGATTCATCTCTGTCAGTGTAACAGTAGTGACAAGATAAAAAATAGAAGCTTAAAAAAAGAAGCTGAATTTTCAGTGTAAAGTTTAGCCTTGTTTAGCATGCAACTGGCATAATTTCAGAAAAAGAGCAGAACAATTTGCTTCTTTGCATAAATAATTTAAGAATCAGCCACCATGGTAGCAAGCCACAGTGAATGTAAATTTCTCTGTCTGCAAATTTAAAGTTCTTTGGCATCAATAATAGACTCTCAACCACACATATCTCACTTCCAGGCAACACTTAGGAGATAAAGTTTCCAAATCAAATATCTCTTGCTTATTTCAGGCTTGTTTTTAAACACTTGGTCTAACTGTTAATACCACAAGATCATTTGTTGTTATGTTAAAAGCTAGAATGGCAGCAAATTTAAAGGGTCCTTGAGAAATTAATAAACCTAAAGTCAGATCTACATGGTTTTGATAAATCTATGATTTTGTGGATATTTTCTCCTGATTTTATTTTTCTGTTCTTATCTTTTCTTTTGAACAAGGAAGGGTGAAAATTAGCTTTTTACAAACTACAGGCTCACAGAAATAGAACAAAAAGTTAGGGTGAACAATTCTATGGGAAAAAAGTCTATAAAATTTAACTGTACACATCTTCAGCACAGAAGGGAGTATAATGATTCCTTTGAATTTATGGAGGTTTTTACTTTATGTCATTCTGATAGGAAATAAAGTTCTAAGGTGATAAACTGCTTGTGATTCACACATGCGCACGCGCGCATACACGCGCGCACACACACACACACATGCACACACACCTCCTGTATTAGATGAAGGGTACTTTTTCCAGCATCCCCCTCCTCATGCGCACCCCAACCAGAGGAGTTCCTCAGCATCTTGTGCACAACCCTACACATTTACAACCAACCCTCTTCCAAGAAGGAAGAGCAGATGTCACATTGCTAACCGGTAGATATTAGATATGGCCTTGAGGAACACAGTATGTCAGGCAACTCCTAAATAGTGTTAGCTATTGTAATTGTGACTTTGATGAATACTTTAGGGACAAGCAGGAGTAAGAATTTGTTGCTCTCCAACAGGAAAAGAAAAACAGATATTTATCCTTTCCCTAAGCTCACCTTTGCACTAATCCCCTGATTTCTTCTGAGTAGATGTCCTGATAGATAGTTGAGCCATCGTTTCCTCTTCTTCCTAGATATCTTTTACTCCCCGAAAGTTACCTCTTTTTTATTTTTTCATTATTAGGAAATCCTATAAAATAAAGAGGTAATATGCAAATTGACCATCACTCCAACATACAAGATGGCCACCCCCATGTGGTCAAAGATGGCCGCCCCCATGTGGACACAGGATGGCTGCCACAAGATGACCGTCAGGGGAGGACAGTTGGGAGGAACCAGGCCTGCAAGGGAGGGCAGTTGGAGGCGACCAGACCTGCAGGGGAGGGCAGTTGGGGGGAACCAGGCCTGCAGGGGAGGGCAGTTGGGGGGAGACCAGGCCTGCAGGGGAGGGCAGTTGGAGGCGACCAGGCCTGCAGGGGAGGACAGTTAGGGCAACCGGGGAGGGCAGTTAGGGTTGACCAGGCCAGCAGGGGAGGGCAGTTAGGGGCAATCAGGCAGGCAGGCAGGCAGACAAGTGGTTGGGAGCCAGCAGTCCTGGATTGTGAAAGGGATGTCCGACTGCCCATCCCTAAATGGGCAGTCGGACATCCCTCAAGGGGTCCCAGATTGGAGAGGGTGCAGGCTGGGCTGAGGGACATCCTCTCCCCCACCCCCATGCACAAATTTCGTGCACCAGGCCTCTAGTAGTTACATAAAAGTACAAAGGAATTATAATGAATTTTCATATACCCACTACTCAGCATGGGAAATAAAACATTACAAATAAAACTGAAGTCACTATGTTCTTTTCCTCAATCCATACCTCTCCTTCTCTGGATGGTGGTAACCACTAGCTTATGTTTGGTAATTGTCATTCTCATGTGTTTTTAAATAGTTTTGTTACATCTGTATATATCTGTAAACAATAGCTGGTATTTTTCTATCATTTTAAACTTAAATAAATTGTATAATAATACAGATATCCTTTATAATTCCTTTTTCTACTCAGTATTATTTTGGAGATATGTTTATTTTTACATTTAGCTCTTATTTTATTTTCTTAAAAATATGTATTCTATTTTATGAATAAACCACAATAGATTTATTACTTACTTTTAAGCAGAGATCATTTTCTTCCATGAATATAGATTTTTGACCTCTCCCTCATCCTGGGATATACTCCATCCTCTGGATTTTTCATGTACCATAATAGTTCCCCCTTCTAACTTACATTTTAGGTTTCACAAGAAAAAGAGAGGGGGCTGAAAATTTATATGAAAGAGACAAAGGGAAAAATTAGTAATAATCTATAATAAAAATTATTAACAATAATAATCACAAGATAACAGATGCTACACTTCAAAGAACTTTGTTAAGTATTACAGCATTTAATATCTGCAATACTTTGTAAGGTAGTTACCATTCTGTCAAAAGTTAATACACTCCGCAAAGTTACATAGAAAAAAATAGAAGAGAGAGAACTAAAACAGGTTTATTTGACACCAAATCCCTTGCTTTTATTATAAGTATGACAGTTTCAGAAGACAGAATGAGGCTCGGGAGCCATTTTTACTCCCTCAATAATGAAAGAACATGATTAAAGGAAAAGCACACACCAGTCCTTATTACTCCCGAATGCCCATTTCAACCATTGGTTTGATTCAATTACACCATCAGTTCAGTTAGAATAGTAGTCAACTCTAACACCAATTACTTTTTATTTAATTTGCCAGATTTGTGGCAAACAAAGTTTGAGTAAAAGTAGTACAAAGTGTAGCCAACATTATTGCACTTTT
The DNA here is from genome assembly GCF_963455305.1 of Plecotus auritus. Classification (NCBI taxonomy): domain Eukaryota; kingdom Metazoa; phylum Chordata; class Mammalia; order Chiroptera; family Vespertilionidae; genus Plecotus; species Plecotus auritus. The sequence continues at coordinate 145,887,192 of NC_137772.1, forward strand.
GTGTTTGGAATATTTTCATTGTGTTGGAAATGAACAACAGCCTTATCTTAGTCACAAAAACACACATATGCAATATATAATAAAACAAAAATGTTAACTCCCCTGAATCTGGTTTGTCATAAGCAAAGTGAGGATTTGGCAGAATAGTCACTAGAGCTAGGATTCTGGGATACAAGGGGTGGGGGTGGGGGGATTTTTCCTCAAGTTTTCTTGAAGTCAATCCTGCTACAGAAGGTAGTGAAAAATTGAAATTCTAAATTGTGATATATTTTTCATGCTTTTGTGTGAGGTTATAGAAAACATTTTGGTACATAATCCTATATAATAAAAAGGTAATATGCAAATTAACCATCACTCCGCTACACCCACAAGCCACGCCCACAAGCCACACCCACCAGCCAATCAGAAGCGAAAATGCAAATAAACCCAACCAAGATGGCTACAGCCACAGAGAGCAGGAGGGAGGCTTGGGTTTCCCCGGCAATGGAGGAAGCCAAGCTTTCCGCCTGCCCTTGCCGGCCTAGGTCTCCACTCAAGGCTACAAAGTTTCAATGATAGAAGATACATAAACCCAAATAGAAATGGCGGCAGACATGGAGCTGGAAAGAGCAGGAGGCTAGGGTTGCCCGTGGCGATGGAGGAAGCCAAGCTTTCCACACATCCTGGCCGGCCCAGGCCTCTGCTTAAGGCTACAAAATTTCAATTATAAAAGATACATAAATCTCAAAAAAAAATGGCTGCCGCCACAGAGCAAGCAGAAGGCTTGGCTCCGCTCCAGGCTACAAAGTTTCAATTGTAGAAGATAAATAAACCCCAGATACCAGAGCCTCCGCTTCAGTCGCCAGAGGGCGTGGCCAGCCTGCAAACCACCACAGGCCCCTCACCCAGGCCACCCCACGCCCCAAGGGAACCCCCACCCTGATCTGGGACACCCTTCAGGGCAAACCAGCTGGCCCCCACCCGTGCACCAGGCCTCTATCCTATCTAATAAAAGAGTAATATGCAGATTGACCATCACTCCAACACACAAGATGGCTGCCCCATGTGGTCAAAGATCCTGCCCCCATGTGGACACAAGATGGCCACCACAAGATGGCCAGCAAGGGAGGGCAGTTGGGAGGGACCAGGCCTGCAAGGGAGGGCAATTGTGGGCGATCAAGCCTGCAGGGGAGGGCAGTTAGACGTGACCAAGCCAGCAGAGAAGGGAAGTTGGGGGCAACCAGGCCTGCAGGGAAAGGCATTTGAGAGGGACCCAGGCCTGCAGGGGAGAGCAGTTGGGGGGGCGGGGGGGACCAGGCCTGCAGGGGAGGGCAGTTAGGGGTGACCAGGCCTGCAGGGGAGGGCAGTTAGGGGTGACCAGGTTGGCAGGGGAGTGATTAGGGGGTGATCAGGCTGGCAGGCAGAAACGGTTAGGGGCAATCAGGAAGGCAGGAAGGCGAGCAGTTGGGAGCCAGCAGTCCTGGATTGTGAGAGGGATGTCCGACTGCCTGGGCAGTCGGACATCCCTCGAGGGGTCCCAGATTGGAGAGGGTGCAGGCTGGGCTGAGGGACACCCCTCTCCCCCGTGCACGAATTTCATGCACCGGGCCTCTAGTAATTTCATATTTAATTTAAAGAAGCTAAAATATTGATTTTTACATCTTTCCTCCTGTAAACTCTTTCTATGTAGGGCTTATCATTTCTTCAGATCCCCTGGTGTGGTAAGATAAATAGCATAACAATATGAACTACTAAAGCTCCTGATTTTATTTTGTTTCAAGTTAACACAGTTCTTCACTGATTGACTTTGCCATTTTAGGAAAGAAAAATATAACATCCATTTACATACCCATGAAAAAGCTTTCTTTCTCTATACACCATAAGTTACAACAATAAGATTTCCCATAGAACAAAAGAAAGAAGGACCTTGCATATCCTAATAGTGGCTTCTAAGGATGACCATGTGAGGAGACAGCTTTGTGCAGTGGCATCCTCTCCAAGGCTTGCAGCATTATATATGGCAGGAGAGCTTCTTCCTTGCATTTTAGTGTCCCTAGATACCACTAAGGAGCTAATAATGCTTATCACTGATCCCCTTTAGGCAAGGTTAAGAAACTAACTAGGAAAGACTTGTAAATTAGTGAGCAATCAAAACACGCCCTGGAAATAACAGAGCCTCATACTACTCTTAGAAATACAATTACACACAGCCTAGTGCATGCCCCTGGCCCAGATCTACACTACATTACATAACATGCCCCCCTCCCAGTATGCTATACAATATCCGTGTACACAATTATCATCAGACACTCATACAAATAAGTCTCTGCACCATAGCCAGTCCAACTAGATCAGAGAGAATAGTTTGATGTATTTGTTCTCATTTGTGTAAAGCTGTGAATTGCTGACTATAAAATCAAACCACCGAGTAGGAAAACCAGGCCACATGGGCTGATTTTGTTCAGTGGTTTGAATGGTTTCAATTAAACTGACATTCTAGCTCCTTGCCTTTGCTCCTATATCCCAAAGTAGACAGTCTGAACAGGTGAAATCAGTAGAGGAATGGACAAGTGACTAAAGAACAGGAACGATCTGTTATTCGAGTTTACTTCATGCACCAGTCAGTGACCTCTGGAGAAAGAAATAGGGTATGTATATATGCAGATAAAGAGATTTACGTTAAAAAACTGCCTGCAAATCCAATATCTGCAAGGTGAATGCAGTCAGTAGGAGTGAGATCCAGGTAGGAATCAATGTTGTACTTCAAGTTCAAAACCTGGTGGCAGAAATCCTCCTTGTTCAGGAGAGGTCAGTATTTCTTCTTTTAGAATCAACTAAATGGATGATGCCCTCACACATTAAGGAGGGCAATCAGTTTTACTCAAAGTCAATTGATTTAAATGTTAATCTCATCCACAGAAACAAAAAAACACATTCACAAAACACCCAGAATCATGCTTGACACATAAAACTATCATATTTTGTAATAAATGCAATTACACATTGGTTTCATTTGTTAGAATAAGGAAGCAAGAAGTATGTGAGCGTCTTCGCTGCCTTTGAATGTTTAAGGGCTAGCCTAGTGCTTACACTCAAATATTAAGTGCTCACATATTAAGCTGAAATACTTTCACTCTGTACTCTTGAGGTTACCTTAAGATTCTTCCTTGTGAAATTACCTAGTTAGGAAATGAATTGTGTCTTCCCAAAATCTGTATGTTGAAACCCTAACTCTCAATTGGACTATAGTATTTAGAGATAGGGCCTCTAAAGAAGCAATGAATGTTAAATGAGTCATAAGGATGGGGTCTTAATACCTTGCTGACCAGTCACGAGACAACTGGTGTTGCACTTACATTAATTTAAGTAATTTTAAAACTCTGCATGGCTTTCAGACCTTAAAGTTACTTAAATTAATGTAATTGCAGACATGAGTTGTCTCCTTACCCGTCAGCAAGGTGTCAGTATGACTGGAGTCCTTATGAAAAGATGAAGAGGCCGAAACTGGTTTGGCTCAGCGGATAGAGCGTCGGGCTGTGGACTGAAGGGTCCCGGGTTCGATTCCGGTCAAGGGCATGTACCTTGGTTGCGGGCACATCCCCAGTTGGGGGTGTGCAGGAGGCAGCTGATCGATGTTTCTCTCTCATCGATGTTTCTAGCTCTCTATCCCTCTCACTTCCTCTCTGTAAAATATCAATAAAATATATTTAAAAAAAAAAAAGAAAAGATGAAGAGACATCAAGGATACAGACATATAGAGAAAAAGCCACATGAGGACACAGTGAGAAAGGCAGCCATCTGAAAGCCAAGGAGAAAAGCCTCGGGAGAAACTAACCGTGCTGGCATGTTGACCTTGGAATTCCAGCATCCAGAACTATGAGAAAATAAATTCTGTTTAAGCCACCTGTCTGCGATACTTTATTATGGGACCCTGAATAGACTAATACAACCTCCAACACACTGTACCCCAATTCATTAAAAAGCAAACTAGACCAAGCCTGGCTCTGGGCAGGATTTGTGCCTGTGAAAGTTTGCAGTGAAGAAAGCAGATTTCAAGTGAATGGAGCTGGTATGATGTGTGGCCTGCACAGGCAATGTTACGGGATCCCTTTGAGGAAACTAAATGTCTAAAAGAAGTGGATACACAGAGATTGACTTCCTTCCTAAACCTGCAGAATACTAAGTAAGCTTTCATTTCCCCAAAGTAATAAATGGCATTAAACCCCTTCCTGGAGTGTTTTTGCTTTGTTGTTGTTTTGTCTTGTTTAATTTAAACACCTCAGGAGATCTCCAGGAATATCAGCAGTTTTGTTAGTATGAATTTTTTTATCTACTTTCTCAAATAGCTGAGATTGCCCAAAGTCTGAGAAATGAGAGGAAGCAAGAAAAAAATGAATTTTGAAACAAACAAAAAAAGCTTAATAGTGATACAGAGCATAATTCCGTGCACTCAGAATTTAGAGACAAATCAAGGAATCTAGGCACTCCTTTCAAAATTTAGTTAGGTTGTTCTTGTGCCAGTACCAGGCAGTTTTGAGAACAGTGGCTTTGCAATACAGTTTGATATCTGGTATTGAGATCCCTCCTACTTTGATCTTCTTTCTCAGGATTGCTGCAGCTATTTGGGGGCTTTTTTTATTCCAGATGAATTTTTAGAGATTTCATTCTAGGTCTGTGAAATATGCCATTGGTATTTTAATTGAATCTATAGATTGCTTTGGGTAGTATGGACATTTTAATGATGTTGATTCTACCAATCCATGAACATGGTATGCTCTTCCATCTGTTTATGTTTTCCTTTAACTCTTTTTTCAGTGTCCTGTAGTTTTCTGAGTACAGGCCTTTTATCTCCTTAGTTAAGTTTATTCCTAGGTATCTTAATTTTTTTGGTGTGATGGTAAATGGGATTTTTTTTTAATCTCTCTGTAAGTTCACTATTGGTGTATAAAAATGCCATAGATTTCTTGGCATTAATTTTGTATCCTGCTACATTGCCAAATTCATTTATTAAGTCTAATAATTTTTTGATGGAGTCTTTAGGGTTTTCTATGTACAGTATCATGTCATCTGTGAATAATGACAGTTTTACATCTTCTTTTCCAATTTGTATACCTTTTATTTCTTCTTCTTGTCTAATTACTATGGCTAGCACCTCCAGAACTATGTTGAACAGGAGTGGTGAAAGTGGGCATCCCTGTCTCATTTCTGTTCTTAGGTGAAATGGTTTTAGCTTTTGCCCATTGAGTATGATGTTGGCTGTAGGTTTGTCATATAAGGCTTTTATTATGTTGAGGTATGATCCCTCTATTCCCACTTTGCTGAGGCTTTCTATCAAGAAAGGGTGTTGGATTTTGTCAAATGCTTTTTCTGCATCAATTGATATGACTATGTGATTTTTATCTCTCAATGGAATAGAATAGAGAACCCAGAAATTGATCTAAACCACTATGCTCAATTAATATTTGACAAAGGAGGCAAAACATACAATGGAGTCCAGATAGTCTCTTCAATAAATGGTGTTAGGAAAATTGGATAGATACATGCAACAAAATGAAACCAGACCACCAACTTACACCATACACAAAAATAAACTCAAAATGGATAAAGGACTTATACATAAGATGGGAAACCATAAAAATACTAGAGGAATCCACAGGCAGAAAAATCTCAGACATATGCCGAAGCAATATCATCACTGATATAGCTCCTAGGGCAATGGAAGCCAAAGAGAAAATAAACAAATGGGACTACATAAAAATAAACAGCTTCTGTACAGCAAAAGATACCATCAACAAAATAACAAGAAAGCCCACTGCATGGGAGAACATATCTGCCAATATTATCACCGATAAGGGTTGAATCTCCAACATTTACAGGGAACTCATGCAACTTAACAAAAGGAAGATAAACAACCCAATCAAAAAATGGGTAACGAATCTAAATAGATACTTTTCGAAAGAGGACATACAAAAGGCCAAGAGACATATGAAAACATGCTCAAAGTCACTAATCATCCGAGAGATACAAATCAAAATGACAATGAGGTACCATCTCACACCTGACAGAATGGCTATCATCAACAAATCAACAAACGACAAGTGCTGGCGAGGATGCGGAGAAAAAGGAAGCCTCTTGCACTGCTGGTGGGAATGCAGACTGATGAAGCCACTGTGGAAAACAGTATGGAGTTTCCTCAAAAAACTAAAAATGGAACTCCCATTTGACCCAGTTATCCCACTTCTAGTAATATATCCCAAGAAACTAGAAACACCAATCAGAAAGGATATATGCACCCCTATGTTCATAGCAGCACAATTTACAATAGCTAAGATTTGGAAACAGCCTAAGAGCCCATCAGCAGATGGGTGGATTGAAAAACTTTGGTACATCTACACAATGGAATACTACGCTGCGGTAAAAAAAGAAGGAATTCTTACCATTTGCAACAGCAGGGATGGAACTGGAGAGCATTATGCTAAGTGAAATAAGCCAGTCAGAGAAAGATAAATATCACATGATCTGACTCATTTGTGAAATAAAATGAACAACATAAACTGATGAACAAAAACAGATCCAGAGACAGAGAAACATCGATCAGACTGTCAAACCTCAGAGGGAAGAAAGGGGAGGGTGGGGGTAAGGGGGAAAGATCAACCAAAGGATTTGTATGCATGCGTATAAGCCTAACCAATGGACACACACCAGGGGGGTGAGGCCATGAGTGGGGGTAGAGGGAGCAATGGTGGGATAAGGACACATATGTAATACCTTAATCAATAAAGGAAAAAAAAAATGAGTTAGGTTGGCCTAATATCTCCTGCATTTTATAGATAGGCCAGAGTTAAAGGTCTTAAAATGAAAACAAACCAAAATTTTCATAATCATTAAGCTTCTGTCTTTAAAAATGGAGCCAGCAAGAACCTTAATTGTACTGCGTTTCCTTTAAACATGATTTTTTTTCTCATTATCCCTCTAAAATTACTCACTGAGCTTCCTCTTTCAGCCCCTTTGCTGTCTACAGTATTTTTTTTTTCAAAATATGCCCTTTCTTCCCTGCCCTCCTTAGCCATCTACATTGGAGATATCCTTGCAAATATAGGTGAACAACCAGAATTGCTAAAAAGTCTTCCCTAATCAGTTCAACTGATAAGTCTCTTCCCTGTTTAACCTCTTTTTTGTCCTTTCCATTCGTTTGACTCTTAAAATATATACACATTATTTGATTTTTTTTTCATATATTAGTCTTAAATCACTTATTGATAATAATTTCTTTTACATCAGGGAACAATTTGTACTTTTGGACAACATAAAGCACTGACTGAGCCTCAACACACACACATCCTCAGGATCCCTGAGCTGATTGATTAGTGGGTAAGGGATTAAACTAACAGTTCATTCTTGCTCCCCAAAGTCTGTTTGTCTTGAAGCATAAATTTCATGTTTATAATGCTTTTTCATATGTGAGTATATGCTATATTAGATGTCTGCTGTGTAAAGAAACAAGGTACCAAAAAGTTCTAACAGGATATGGAACTGTCTTTGTTTCCTCTGGCTTTTAATTTTATACACAGATTTCTATCCCAGACAGAGATCTGTATACAAGCCTAATATTCTCTGGACACAATCCAATCATTTATTCATAAAATATTTAGTATATTCCTAATTGTGCCATTAACTTGAGAGGTCCTGGAGATATAATAGTATGTGTTGGGGTGGGGCAAGGTTATAATGATTAACAAGATGAAAACATTTGTCTTCATGGAACTCATGGTCACGGGAAAGGACCACAATGAATGAAAATTCACAAAAATGAACACAATGGGAGGAAGGTTACAGTTTGATGCTAACCCTGAATCCATCTTTTGCTCATGCAATATTATAATCAGAGACTCCTACAAAGGGCTTTATCCTGATCTGGAAGAACACAGAGTGCTGGGATTTGGTCACTGTGATAGGCAGCATATAAAATGGCCCCAGAGATCCTACCTTCAGATATTCATGTCCTGATGTGTGAAGAAATCTAGTAACCTGCTTCTTATAAAGAGAACACAGCAACACTAGGTTGTATAAGAGAAGACTGCTCTCTTGCTTGCGCTCTCTCTGGTTCTTATTTCTCCCTCACTTTGATAAAGCGAGCTGCCATGGCATCAGCAGACCTGTGGCAAGGAATGGAGGGCAGCCTCTGAGCGCAGTGTGTGAGGAACTGGATCCCGCCGGAAACCACGTGAGTGAGCTGGAAAGCAGATTCTCCGGCGCTGAGCTGAGATGACTACAGCCCTGGCTGACACTTAGCTTGCAGCCCTGTGGTATCCCCTGAGCCAGAGGACCCAGCTAAGTTACACCTGGATTCCTAACCAACAGAAACTTTAAGATAATAAGTATTTGTTGTTTTAATTAAGTTTGGGGATAATATGTTATGCAAAATAGATAACTAATATAGTCAATGATGTCAGGAAGACTTCTCTGAGGATCCCTTTCATGTATTTCACCATAAGCATAAATATATATATTTAGGCAAAAGAGACTTTTCACAAGAAGTTGTGCAATGTGGTAAACATGTCTAGTAAAAAATTCAGGATTCTAGTTCTAGCTTAGAATCTAAATAAGTACATGACCTTGGATGGACAGATGAAAATGTCCATAACGTATTCTGATCTGAATTTGTTCTTTCATAAATTAAAGGGGGGGAAAATCACATGCCTCCCAGAGCTAAAAGTCCCTGCCCATATGAAAGTTTTAAAATAGGGCTGATTCCTACTCACAAAGCTGGTTATATTTATTTCAGTTCAGGGTAATTTTCTTTTGAATTGGACTCCTTTCTCATGGGTGCTGGGCCAACATCCTATTGTCTATATCCTAGCAGAGCATCTTTTGTGTCTTCTCATCACATTCTTTCTATTTAGCTTCTATATCCATCTTGAGATTTAAAACCAACAAATTAGACAAACAAGCAGACCTGACCACAATATCTTTCAAAATAGTAAAAAAAAAAAAAATCCACTAATGTATACTAAATCTTAGGAAGGCAGTTTCTATATTAAAACCATTTATTTTGTCTAAAAACAAAGATTTAGATCTCTAGTTTTATTTTCTCTTTATAGAACAGATAATAGGAACAAAGTGAGGAAAATGGCATAATTTACTTGTGACAGATACTGAACATATTTTAACAACCTTGGTCGATATATCTTTTGTGTTATTTTAAATAAAAAATACAACTGAATTATTTTACTAAAATGACCCATACCAATGGTTTTGGAAGAAAAAAGGTATCTTCTGTGGCTGAAGTAATAATTTAGCTTTATCCAAAAATAGCTTGAAAGAAAATATCCAGTACTTCAGCTTATAGTTTCTTCCTTTTTACATGAATATTATACACTGAATGGCCAGATTATTTTGATCTCTGAACGCATAGTAATCTGGCCACTCAGTGTATATTCTATATAATAAAAGGCTAATATGCAAATTGTCCCCTCGACCAGGAGTTCGACCAGCAGGCAGGCCAGCCAATCGCCCTCGCCCTGGCCAGGCTGGCCAGACCCCACCCATGCACGAATTCATGCACCAGGCCTCTAATATATATATATACAAACACTGAGTGGCCAGATTATTATGCATTCAGAGATCATAATAATCTGGCCACTCAATGTATATCTGTGTTTCTGGTTTTTCCTCCATAAATTCATCAGATGCAAGATACATGGCAAATGGGTTAGCCCTAAGATATGATTTACTTATAAATTTTAGTATATAGTTAGACTAAGAAGTTCTTTTTAAAAAATATGTTTTTATTGATTTCAGAGAGAGGAAGAGAGGGGAAAAAAGAGAGAGACATCAATGATGAGAATCATTGATCAGTTGCCTTCTATATGCCCCCTACTGGGGATCGAGCCCACAAGCCAGACATGTGCCTTGACCAGGAATCAAACCATGACCTCCTGGTTCATGGGTCAATGCTCAACCACTGAGCCACACTGGCCAGGCGAAGCTAAGACATTCTTTATACCCAATTCCCTATTAGTGCCTGTACACTACCAGGAAATTCTATTGGAACTGGTTCATCCCCTTAGTTAAATGGAATGGGACAAACCAAAAATTTATTTCAATTCACATAAAGAACTTAATGTCCCACTGAAATGCATCCAAGTCTGGTGATGAGCCTGGTTCTAATCAAAAGTATTCACCCTGAACCATTTTCTTTTCCCCTGCACACACATACCCTTCTCACATTAAACTCACACAGTTTTTGCTGAACTGGAAAAACAATTCAGTATCAAATGTTGTTTTACAAACATTTACTGAGTTACAATATAGATGAGAACACAATAATGCACTTTGGTTCTTAAGTCCTCTTATCAGTCTTCATAAAATTCATGGGGTATCAATTAATGTTGGGAAGGTCTTTCTATAATTATATTATGCATGTTTTTATCATGTGTTTTATAAATGTGTCATAGAGAATGAAAGGACCAGATCCTAGAAATCTGAATAATGGCCCTTGTATAAACTAGCTTAACTGATACAGTAAACAACAAATCAGATATCAATTTAATGATGGGTTACTTGGTAAAAATATAAAATAATTTTAGAGTAAAGATATCTTTGGAAAATTTTATTAGCTTTGTTGATTCTCATGACAACAAGAAATTAAATGTTTTACTTAAAGGTTTAATTATGCAATACACTAAAAGTTATTCTCAGCTCTGTTACAGAACTTTTTAGGAGCACAAATACCACATTAAGTGGACTCTGTCATGAAACACTTGTAGCAAACACAATGGGGAGATAATCTCTGGTCTAGGCCAAGGAAAAAGTTAAATGCAAGGACCATGCCATCATAACAAGATGCTAGATGCTAACAACAGATGATATGGCCCATTTGTTTATTCTCTCAAACATACATTAATTAATTCTCTTATTCATCAACACTGAGTACCTTTTCAGTATTAAGTGCTAAGATGAGTACCAGGGTTTCAAAAGTGAATAAATCCCATGTTTGGTTATGACTAGAGTCTAGTGAGACATATAGTCAAGTAAACCACATCTGAAGCAGAGCAGTTGCAGAGGTATTGTAGACATTGGAGATTCTGATAATAATTATAGACTCCCTTCCAAGAAAATGCATATTCTAATTATACCAACATTTAGTATACAATTACAGAGGTTTCAGGACCTTCAAACATTTATCCGCAGACCACCTAAATGTTACCACAGGGTAAGAACATCTGTTTTATAGAGTCTCACTAATTTGTATTTGTGGTGCCCAACTACAGGGCAGCAGCACAACGAAGTTTTCAGTGACATGTGAACATTGTCTGTAGGTATAGTTTTCTATGGATAAAAACACCCTTGCCATGGGCCAGCTGCCTTTGGTACAAACAAAGTTCTGAGTCAACAGTTAGCTTAAACTTCAGCACTACATGTCATGTTGTGTTTACAAAATTCATCCATTTATAAAGCACTGGTCCAAGAAGCATAAAGATTATTCTTATTTAGCTCGTTCCAAATCATGTACTAGAAGGAGAATGAATTAATTGTGACATAGGAATGAAAGTGTCCAATAGAATTGGCTATTACAAAGTATCAGTCTGTAGTAGAAAGAAATATTTCAATGATGTTTCTGGATTCATTCAAGGCTAAACCCAGGCCTTTTTGCAACTTATATCTCTATGTTTAAACATATTTGAGGCTGCCAATGTAGGGACTATTAATTTAAAAATAACCGAAGAACACTATAATAATTTTTCAATTGTTAACTCAAACAATCCATAAATTTAGTTAGGAAAAATGAGGGGAGCTTTCCATTTTTACCCAAGTTAATAAAAATATCCGATTGAAATGCACTTAGGTAAGGATTTACTCTTAAAAAGTAAGCTAAAATTTCAAAATAAAATACCAAGGAGTAACTGATGCAAGAAAATACTTCTTTTGGAAGAAATCTGATTAACTGAATAGATTTACTTTATAGAATGAGAAATTGGGACTCAAGTTCATAGAAAAGGAACCTGGTTCTACAGGGAAAGTGACATAGTCTTATAGACAAAGCTATTCAGCTCTATGAATCATACTGTGAAATCAAACACTTTTGTTTTTCATTTTATTCAAATTCAACTCTGTAGTCATAGACTTAGTGAAAGGAAAAATAAATCCAAGCACCTTCCTTTTTTAACATATTTTTCATTCATCTATTTATCATAAATTCATTTAATCAGTCCATTTAACAGGTATTTACTGAGTAACTTTCATATGGTGTATTCAGGGACTGGAAAAGAGACCTGTCTGGATCAGTAAACTAGGGAGTTGATGCTAAGTCCTGAGGCAGAGATATAGTCAGCAGCCCATCCAAAAGGCTTTGTTGGTGTAGAACAGAGTTCAGATTTTCTTGCAAATGCAAGATGAACCTTACTCAAATAAGATAGCAATAAGCCCAACCAGCCTGGCTCAGTGGTTGAGCATCAATCTATGAGGCAGGAATTTATGGTTTGATTCCCAGTCAGGGCACATACCCAGGTTGTGGGCTTGATCCCAGTGTGGGGCATGTAAGAGGCAGCCAATGAATGATTCTCTCTCATCATTGATGTTTCTATCTCTCTCTCCCTCTCCCTTCCTCTCTGAAATCAATAAAAATATATTTTAAAAAATAATTTATATAAAAAAGATAGCAATACAAACTGGCATTTTAAATCAGTTCACTTTAACTTTGAACCTTCTGCTCTAGTAAAATTGCTTTATAAGCTCTACCAAAACGTACCTTGGATTTTCTTTTCTCTGTGCTCATACTTTCTTTCAATTTGGAAACCTTGACTTTTATAACAACCATTTAATGATATAAAAGTTTGGGGGTGTAAACTACATACGCTTTGAAAATAATTTAGGAAAATATATATTTGGAGGCACACTGAAGTTTGAAGATTTTAAGATCAATCCATGATGAGATGGCTGTGAAAATGCTGTTTATTAAATTGTGGCTACCTATTCAAACTAGCTACAAAACCATGTTCTTTTATTATCTACTAGAGGCCTGGTGCATGAAATTCGTGCACTTGGGGGGGTTCTCTCAGCCCAGCCTGCACCCTCTTGCAGTCCGGGAGCCCTTGGGGGATGTCCAACTGATGGCTTAGCCAGCCATGAGCCCAGCTTCTGGCTGAGTGGTGCACCCCCTGTAGGAGTGCACTGACCACCAAGGGGCAGCTCCTGCATTGAGTGTCTGCCCCCTTGGTGGTCAGTGTACATCATAGCCACTGGTCATTCCACCATTTAGTCAATCTGCATATTGGCCTTTTATGCCTGCAGGATCGGGCCAAAACTGGCTCTCCAATATCCCTCGAGGAGTTCTGGGTTGTGAGAGGGTGCAGGCCAGGCCAAGGGACCCCACTGGTGCATGATTGGGGCAGGGGAGGGACACAGGAGGTTGGCCAGCCAGGGAGGGATCGCAAGAGGGCTCCAGGGAATGTCGGCCCACCTTGCTCAGTCCCGATTGGCCAGACCTGACCAGCAAGCTAACCTACCAGTCAGAGCATCTGCACATCATAGCAACTGGTTGACCGGTTGACTATCTGCCCCCTGGTGGTCAGTGCACATCATAGCAAGCAGTTGAGCAGCCTTAGCATATCATTAGCATATTACACTTCGATTGGTTGAATGGCTCACGGGTCGACCGGACACTTAGCATATTAGGCTTTTATTATATAGGATACTAGGGGCCCAGTGCACAAATTCGTGCACCTCGAAAGGAACTGTGGGCCACAAGGCTGCAGTGGTCACAGAGGCGAGTCTCAGCCCATCCTCCACTGCCCCCGCCCGGCCCCTCCTGCTGCGGCCCCTGGTCCCCTATCTGTTGGCAGCCCTGCTCCTGCTGCCACTGCCTCTCCCATGTGCTGCCAGCGTTGGCCTCACTCGCACCCACTGACACGCACCAGAGCTGCCATTCACACCCACTACTGGCACCCAGCACCAATCCCGATCACTCAGCACCATCAGTGGGTGCGAGTGGTGGCTGCTGCCCTGATAACTCCTCAGAAGCAGGGGGAGTTGGAGAAGCCCTGAGGGGCAATTGGAGCCGGCAGCCGCCGCTCACACCTGCTGACAGCACCGAGCGATTAGGACTGGCACCAGGTGCCGGCAGCAGGTGTGAATGGCAGCTCTGGCGCCGGCAGTGGGTGTGAGCACCAGGTGGGACCATGGCAAGCGGGAGCAAAGAATTTTCAGTAACCACCAGAGGCTTGCCCCGATGACAACAACTGGCACCCCGCCATGGTCTGGCACCCCCGCTCACCTACTCTACCATCCTGCCATGGCTGACGCCCACCATGTTCCACATTCTGCCTCCTGCTGCTGACGCTTGCCATGTTCCGCATGCGCCCCTTGGTCGTCAGCACACATCATAGCAACCAGCTGTTCGCTTGTTATGCCATTCGGTCTATTTGCATATTAAGGTTTTATATATATTATATATTATTATCTTCCTCACATTTCCATCAGGACTGTGGTATTATTTTTTATTACCCTGTTGCTCCTTCAAATTTCTTATTACTAATGTCAGCAAATGTTTCATGTAACCAAATTTATCAAAGAACTTAGTTATGCTAAATATTATGAAGAGTATTGCAAGGAATAAAAAAGAAAAATCTAAGGGAAAAAAAAAACAGAAAAAAATATCACAAAATATAATTTAGGCAAATGAAGGAGGAAATGAAGAAAGAAAAGAAGTGAAAATAATATCAGGTGGGGCAAAAGTAGGTTTATAGTTGTTTGTATGGAAAATAATACAATAATTAATAAATTATAGTATAGACCTAAATTCTGTGTTTTGTGTACACACAACTTTAAGCCTACTTTTGCCCCACCCTTATTCACTGTATGGCTACCATTGCCAGCAACTTTATAAGATAGATATGAATTTGTTAAAACACCACGTATGTGTCACATCTATTAGCAGGTAGCATTACCATTTGATTACTAGGCACCAAGCAATGGGCTGAGTACTGTGAATATATTAGCTCATGTAATCCATCAACTGCATAAATCAAATAAATTGGTAACATCACTATCCCATATTATAAAAGAAGAAACTAAGGGCATATGGCTCCAGAGGTTGCACACTTTACCAAGATTCTTCTCAAACTCCTATAAGAATTACTTAGAGAACTTGTTTAAAATATAACAGCATGAATGCTCTTTTACAAGTAGATTTAGTGGATTAGTAGATTCTAAGGTGTGGCCAAGGAACATGTATTTTTATAAACACGTACATAAACATCCATCACTACCCCCACCAACACCATGACCAAACCATCAACTGAACCCAAATGCAATTATTCTGATGTTGATGGTCCTTCAGTTACATTTGGAAACCCTGTGCTATGATACACTATATCTCCTACAACAGTGTTAATTAAATTTTATGTGCAAATATTCACCTGAAGGTATTGATAAAATGAAAATTGTGGTTTAATAGGTCTTACTAGTAGGTGGGCCCTAAGATCCTGCATTTCTAAAATAGGACAACATCAAACTAAAAAGCTTTTGCACAGCAAAGGACACCATCAACAAAATGAAAAGACAACCCATCGAATGGGAGAACATATTCACTAATTCATCTGATAAGGAGTTAATATTCAAAATTTATAAAGAACTTACAAAACTAAACACCAAAGAAACAAACAATCTGATTTAAAATTGGGCAAAGGACCTGAATAGACATTTCTTCAAAAAGTATATACAGATGGCCAATAGACATATGAAAAGATGCTCAATGTCCCTAACCATCAGAAAAATACTAATTAAAACCACAATTAGATATCACCCTACTACTGTCAGAATGGCTACCATCAATAAATCAACAAACAGCACGTGCTGTTGAGAATGTGGAGAAAAGGGAACCCTTGTGCAGACTGGTGGGAATGCAGACTGGTATAGCCACTGAAGAAAGCAGTATGGAGTTACCTCAAAAAATTAAATACAGAACTGCTTTATGACCCAGCAATTCCACTTCTGGGAATTTATCCGAAAAATCCTGGAACACTAATTTGAAACAATATATGCACTCCTATTTTCATTGCAGTGGTATTTACAACTAGCAGCTTGGTGCAAGAATTTGTGTACATTGAAAGGAAATTAATTAGAAGAAATATTTTAATATCACTATTCGCCCTTTCTCTATATTAGATGTATAAATCAAATTCATGATTGATAATGATAGATCAAAAAGTCTGTGACTTGCGCCAGTGATAGCTTTAAATGTATAGTGCATGAGCAAGTCAACATAGCCTTTTATATATATACTAGAGGCCCGGTGCATGAAATTTGTGCACAGAGGGGGTGTGTCCCTCAGCCCAGCCTGCACCCTCTCCAATCTGGGACCCCTCGAGGGATGTTCAACTGTCAGATATCCCTCTCACAATCCAGGACTGCTGGCTCCCAACTGCTTGCCTGCCTGCCTTCCTGATTGCCCCTAACTGCTTCTGCCTGCCAGCCTGATCACCCCCTAAACACTCCCTTGCCAGCCTGATTGATGCCTAACTGCTCCCCTGCCAGCCTGTTTGCCCCTAACTACCCTCCCCTGCAGGCCTGGTCACCCCTAACTGCCCTCCTGTGTAGGCCTGATCTTGCCCCCAATTGCATTCCCCTGCTGGCCTGATGGCCCCCAACTGCCCTCCCCTGCCAACCTGGTCACCCCTAACTGCCCTCCCCTACCAGCCATCTTGTGGTGGCCATCTGTGGTGGCCATCTTTTTACAACATCGCGGCAGCCATCTTGTGATGACCTAGGCTTTCATTATATAGGATAGAATAAACTTACTTAATTAGAACTGCTTTCTGATTTAGCTAAACTTTTTCCAGCCCAGTGAAGCACCCTAACTTCTCTTTCAGGTAATTGTCAGCAACACAGCAGTAAATATCAACACGAAGTGGATTATTATTGTAGATCATGCAGGGAGAACAAAGAGTAAAATATTTAACTGCAGCAGTTTTTGACTATATTCTGCACAGTGACAAAACCTGAAGTCATTTTTAAGGTCTACCATTTCTTACTTCTTTTCAGTCGGGTCAAGTTTCTAAGCTTTCTAAATCTCCATTTTCTGATAAAGAAAAGAAAATAGGATTCCACCGAGTCTTCTATGTACCTACTCCAGGACTTCTGTGAGGATCAAATGAGATGAGGCATGGGAAAATGCTTGACAAACATTTGGTTACAGAGTAAATTGTAAATGTTTCTACCTGGCTATAAAGCAAGTCATCTTCCTGGGCTGAAGAAACTGCAAGCAGGCTAGTCACTAGGGGAGGAAGCTGGGCGTTGCTACATGACATCATTACCTGGATGGACACTTAGCATATTAGCCTTTTATATATATATATAGATTGCCAAGATTTGGAAGCAGCCCAATTGTCCATCAATATTCAGGTGAATAGGTAAAACAGCTTTGGTACATTTATACAATGGAATACTACTTGACTGTAAAAAGGAAGAAAATGTTACCCTTTGCGAGAGCATGGATGGTCCTGGAGAACATTACACTAAATGAAATAAACCTGTCAGAGAAAGATAAGTACCGCCGAAACCGGTTTGGCTCAGTGGATAGAGTGTCGGCCTGCGGACTGAAAGGTCCCGGGTTCGATTCCGGTCAAGGGCATGTACCTTGGTTGCGGGCACATCCTCAGTGGGAGCTGTGCAGGAGGCAGCTGATCGATATTTCTCTCTCATTGATGTTTCTAGCTTTCTATCCCTCTCCCTTCCTTTCTGTGAAATATCAATAAAATATATTAAAAAAAATAAAGAAAGATAAGTACCATATGATTTCACTCATATATGGAATTTTTTAAATATATTTTATTGATTTTTTACAGAGAGGAAGGGAGAGGAATAGAGAGTTAGAAACATCAATGGGAGAGAAACATCGATCAGCTGACTCCTGCCCACCCCCCACTGGGGATGTGCCCGCAACCAAGGTACATGCCCTTGACCAGAATCGAACCTGGGACCTTTCAGTCCGCAGGCCGACGCTATATCCACTGAGCCAAACTGGTTAGGGCTCATATATGGAATTTAATGAACAAACTGAACTAACAAGCACAATAGAAGAAGACTCATAAATAGAGAGCAGGTAGAACGCTGTGGCGGTGGGGGGTAGTTGGGATGGGGTGGTGGTATTGAGCAAAAAAGAGACATAGACAACAGTGTGGTGACTGTGAGGGGGAGGTGGGTGGTAGAGGTGGAAGATGGTACAGGGGGATAAGTGGTGATGGGCAAAAATATCAAAAGAAAATAAAGAATAAAACATAGTTTAGAGAAGCAGATGCAGATATAGCCAGATGCTTTGTGAACATGAAGCATATGACACGGGGAAGAGATTCCTGAGCAGAGATTGAAGGGAAAAAAATCTCATTCAGTTGCATGCTCTTATTTACTACTAATATAAGAAATGAGACAAATACAAAAACAACTAAACAAGTAATGTAAGGCAAGTATTTCTACAACTAATACAAACAAATCTTGTAGAACTTCAAGGACATAGAAATTACTTCTGCCTGCCTGACCTATAAATATACTATAAACTTACTAATGGTTTCATATTTGTTTACCAAGATGTCTTCCCCAGTGGATAGAGTTCCTTAGGATCAGAAACTGTCATATTCATAGTGTCATCAATATCCAGCCCTTTGGCTCATATATTACACACATTTTATAAATGTGTGTTGACTGATCACTGTAGCCTTCAAGGAGAAGATAAACATTCTAAAACATATTATTATAGACATTCCAAGGCATGTGATTATAAACACTCCAAATTAAAGGTATTTAAGGGACAATATTCCATGGAAAACGGTGTGAGATGACATTACTATTATGGTTCTATTACTTCTCATTTTGAGCACTTGCCAATATCACTCTTTGTGTTGTGTATATACAAGTATATATCAAAACAACATCACAAAACTATTAGATGAAAGACCCTAGAAGCCCTAGCCTGTTTGGCTTAATAGATAGAGCATCAGCCCCAGACTAAAGGGTCCTGGGTTTGATTTCGGTCAAGGGCATGTACCTTGGTTGCAGGCTCAATCCCTGGTGGGGTCATGTGCTGGAGGCCACACATCAGTGTTTCTCTCTGTCTCTCCCCCTCCCTTCCAGTCTCTCTAACAATCAATGGAAAAATATCCTCAAGTGAAGATTAACAACAAAAAAAATTTTTTTAAAAATGAAAAGAAAGACCCTAGAAAATAATCATGACTTTATTTGTAGTTTTTTGTCACTGACAACAATCAGATAGGAGCTCCGTTATTCAGATTGTCCCACTCTTAAGATTTCAGTTCTATGATAAGAAAAGCATTTATGAAGAAAATCCACTTACCCCAAAAAATCTCAAAAGTCTCAATTCCATTATGCTATTTGGGAATCAAGAGGTAAATGAGGCCTGCTCAGTCATGTCTGCAAACAGTTTTGGAAAGCAGGCATATTAGCAACTCACTGTGATAGAGTTTGATATGGTGAATTCTGCTCTCAGAGCATGACCCAAGACCTATCTGCTCAGTCCACATTCAACTTCTCTGTGAAATAACCTACTCTGCTGCCAGAAATCCTGAAGTTTTTCTGTACTAACTGAGCTTACCTTCTTGGTTATGATAAGTTATAGCAAAGGCAGAGAAAAGAGTCAAAGGAAGCTACCTACTGGCTCGCAAGTGGAGGGGAACTTTCTCATAAGAATAGGATCAAAGTGACATAAAGACAGAAAGTTGGGAGCAGAGTGATGTTATTAGCGAAATACTAGAATGAAACAGCACCTTCATTACTGCTGCTTTCCCAGAGGTGCTATTCCTGTTCCCAGAGTTACACTGATTTTATCCTTTCCTAGGAATCCATGGTGACTAAACACAGGAATTCTTGAGGCTGACTGCCTGGATTTTAATCTGAGCTGTTTCATTTTTTAGCTGTGTGACCATGAACCAGTTGCTTAACCTTTCAGTGCTAAGCTTCCCCACTGCTAATAAGATTATATTATTGCTATCTATCTCATAAGGTTGCTGTGAGGGTTGATGGTGTGATAGACAAATTTCTAAATGGTAACAAATGATCTTCACCTCCGTATTCCCATCCAGGTATAATCCCTGCCCCTTACATGTGAGCTGAACCTAGTGACGTGCTTCTAACCAATGGTGTATCAAAAGGATAATGAGATAATACTTCCATGAGTAGGTTATGAAAGACTGTAATTTCCCTCTAGTTGGCTTTGATGATGTAAGCTGCCATGCTAGGGAAGACTGCATAGCAAAAAACTGAGGCATTCAGTTCAACATCCCACAAGAAACTGAGAGTTTAGAATTGAGCTTAGAAGTAAGTCTTTCCCCATTCAAGGCTTCAGGTAAAAGTACAAACCCTGGACTGACATCTTAATTGCAGCAATTTGAAAAAACATGAATCAGAAGGCCCAATTAAGCCAGGCCCAGGTTTCTGCCCCACAGAAATTGTAATATAATAAATATGTATTGACTTAAGCCACAAACTTTTGGGCCAATTTGTTACACAGCAGTACCCTAATATATAAAAACCCAGGGTCCGTAATGACTGACCGAAGGCTCGACTGAACACCGGAAGTGGGTCCTGCAGTCAGTGCTGGGTTGCCGTGGTGACCCAGCACTGACTGCCGCCAGGGTGGGTGCAGTGACCTAGCACTGACTGCTGAGGGGGCTGCAGATCAGGCCTGGAGAGAGGCTTAGAGAGAGAGGCAGGGTCTGATCCATAGCCTCCATGGCAGCTGTTGATCAGTCGTTGCCTCTCTCTTTCTCTCTGGGCTTCACCAGCAGCCGTGCCTCTGTTTCTCTCTGGGCCTCTGCCAAGGGCTGCTGATCAGGCCCACCTCTCTGATCAGGCCCAGAGATAGGCCCGGAGACACTGACTGGCATAGAAACCGACCAATCAGAACCAAATCTGGGTGAACTGTGAGGAGCCAATGGCTGCCTAGGAAGCAGAGTTTTTGATGCTGAATGGCATAGAAACTGACCAATCAGAACCAAATCTGGGTGAACTGTGAGGATCCAATGGCTTCCAAGGAGGCGGAGCTTTTGACGCTGACTGGCATAGAAACTGACCAATCAGAACCAAATTGGCCAGCAGGGGAGAGCAGTTGGGGGCGAGATCAGGCCAGCAAAGGAGGGCCTTCGGGGGGAAAACAGACCAGCAGGGGAGGGCAGTTGGGGGTGATCAAGCAGGCAGGCAGAGGCAGTTAGGGGTGATCAGGCAGGCAGGCAGAGGCAGTTAGGGGTGATCAGGCCATCAGGGGAGGGCAGTTGGGGCAACCAGGCCAGCAGGGGAGAGCAGTTGGGGGCAAGATCAGGCCAGCAGGGTAGGGCAGTTAGGGGCAATCAGGCAGGTAGGCAGAGGGGTTAGGGGCAATCAGGTAGGCAGGCAGGTGAGCGTTTAGGAGTCAGCAGTCCCAGATTGCGAGAGGGGCGTCTGACTGCTGGTTTAGGCCCGATCCCATCGGGCCTAAACCAGCAGTTGGACATCCCCCAAGGGGTCCCCGATTGGACAGGGTGCAGGCTGGGCTGAAGGAACCCCCTGCCCCACCTTACACAAATTTCATGCACTGGGCCACTAGTAGAACTAATACAAATAGTGAAGTACATTTTATCTTGTCTTTCCTATGAATCTCTTCCACATAACCTAATGTAACTAAGTTTCTGTTTCTTAAAAACAAAAGAGCCCAGATGAGACATGGAGAAGAAATATTAATAATAAAATTATTTCTGCCTGAGCACAAAAGTAGGGAAGTTTTTCACAAAGATGAGGACACTTGTATTGGTATTTATAAATGAGCTGAATTTTACCAGGCTGAGAAGGAAAGTTGGGCAGTGAAAGTATACAAAACAAAATAAGGCAAAATGTAAAAATACAAGCTTTTAAACATTTTATTCCTTAAAATATTATTCAGGAGATGACGTATGGGCCACAATAGCAAAAATGGGGATGGAGGGTGAGCATCATGAGAATACACTAAAAAAGTCAGTTAGAAATAGGATTTGAACATATTTGAGACAAGCTAAGGAGTTTGATATGTTTTTAAATGGCAATGAAAAAAATGAAGTAAAAAATTGGTAATAAGAATGGGAGGAGGAGAGAAATCAGGAAAAGACATTTCTAAGGTAGAATCAGGAGGGCTTGTTATTTGATATATTGAATCAACAATGGGGAATTGATGATAACCTGCAGTCTCTAGTTTGGTTCCTCAATATACAGAGCAAAACCAGTTTTGAAAGTCAGGTGAGACACTTTACGTTTGAGGTACCAATCCAAGTGAGGATATCTAGGAAGCACAGAGATACAGATTTCGTAGTAACTATATCAGAGATTAAGTGAAGACATTAACGTGAGTACAATTTCAGTATGGAGCAAAAAGAGTCAAAGAAAAACATGGAAACCTAGGAGATAGCAGCAATTCAGATTAGATTTAAACTAGTCAGTTGAGGATGCTGAGAAAAATTAAGAAAAACAGGAGTAGCAGTTTCTGAAGAGGATCAGTGAAAGTTCTGTACATGTCAAAAGGATAAATTTTGAGAAAGGATTACTAGATGTTGTAACCGGGGCAGTTCTATTGACCACTGAGGGCAATTTTACCAAGAAGGTATATTCAGACTTCTGAACTTTGAGGAAGAACTAAGGAACTGAGGTGGGCAACAATGATAGTGAATTTGTTTTAAAGAGATGGTGGTAAATAGAAGGAAAGCAAACTTGTAAACAAATGTAGGACAAGGTTATTTTTCTTTTTTTAATTTATTTTGTAGCAATTTTGTCTTATGAGTCAATTATGGTCAAAATCTGAAGAGAAGGAATCAATATGAATAAAATGGAGGCTATTATAAAAAGATGTAAATAATGGGGCAAAGACCCAAAAGAGATGGGGGTAAATAAAATGATCATTTTCTTACAGAGAAATAATAGGAGTAAAAGTTGGTAAAGGTGAAGTTTGGTGTAGTGGATACTAGGAGAAAATTTGAGCAAGCCCATTTTATTCGATCAAGACTCAAATTCATTTTTGACAGTGAAGGATCAAGGACAGATTGAAGAGCTTAAGGAAAAATGGTAATGGTTCCTGACAGAACCAGGTAAAGGAATTGAAAGGGGATAAAGTTGTCAAGAAAAAGTATTTTGTAAATGGCCAAAAGAAAAGGTGAGCAGAGCAGATTATTTTCCTAGCGATAGAAGAAAAAGCTTATCAGACTGATGGTTGAAGTTAGATAGATCCAAAAAGGCAGATAACTCTGAAATATGAGCATGTCAAAGAATCTTAAAAGCCATGTTTTCTTATTTTCCAAATACCCTCAATTGCAAGGCACATCATCAATTAAATGACAACTTTAAAAGATGAATGAAATTTTAGTTATGTCTGGAAAAAATCTTTGGTAATCAAAGACTCTCCCAGGTTCTCGAAATATCCTATATAATAAAGAGGTAGTATGCAAATTGACCGTCACACCTCCACACAAGATGGCCGCCCATGTGGTCACAAGATGGCTGCCACAAGATAGCCGGCAGGAGAGGGCAGTTGGGGGCGACCAGGCCTACAGGGGAGAGCAGTTAGGGGTGACCAGGCCAGCAGGGGAGGGCAGTTGGGGGCAATCAGGCCAGCAGGGGAGCAGTTAGGCGTCAATCAGGCTGGCAGGGGAGTCGTTAGGGGGTGATCAGGCTGGCAGGCAGAAGCAGTTAGGGGCAATCAGGCAGGCAGGCAAGTGAGCGGTTGGGAGCCCACAGGGGTCGGGCCTAAACAGGCAGTCGGACATCCCCTTAGGGATCCCAGATTGGAGAGGTGCAGGCTGGGCTGACGGACACCCCCTCCCATCACACTAATTTTGTGCAATGGGCCTCTAGTTAAAATATATTTGAGAAAATGCATTCATCTCCCTAAAAGGGCAGGTCTTCTGTTTGAATCCCTGTATATAGCAGACCCACAATTCTCAGAGTAGGACCTTCTTAAGTTTATTTCGATACATAAATTCTTGCTGATAGATAATTTTTCATTTCAATGAGATAAGGTTTTATATAGAATGGAAAAGAAAATTTGTCATTTCTCCTAATTTAGAATGACAAACAAATATTTCTAAGATTTATTTTGAACTTCAGTAATATGAGATTTATATTCAGGTAGTTACAGCATTAAAAGAAAGCTGATTTTTCAGAATACATAAGGGAAGGATTAACTAAGCAATAGTCTAAGTGCAATTGCAAGGAATACATTTTACCTGAGTGGGCAAAAACTATTTTAAAGTACTTCAAAGCAGTAATGAATATGAAAACACATTATGCTCTAATTGCAAATCCATGGCTTCTATTCTTAAGACCATCCCTAAGGGGTCACTACTGGGCAATAAGTTTGGTGTCCTAAATTGAGATACTACAACAAAAACTTCCATAAAGCTTAAAAATAAGCAAAAACATTTCATTAAAGTTTTCTGTGAATGCATATGCTTTTTATTTCAGAGGTTCTCGCACCGGATTGTTCTGCAATGATAAGAAGATGAATTCTCACTGGACAGCTCAGAGCTCTGAACAGCCCCTGTCCAGACCCAGTCCCATTTCTTTACCCTGTCATCCAACCCAAAGGCTCTCAGGTCTGCCCAATAACTCTGGTATAGTCTTGTGCCCTTATACCTAGAATCTGAATCTCAGCCTTGTCTTTTGGAATGATGCCTCATTTAGACTGTATGCCTCAGATTGTGTTTAAAGATTTATCTCCTCAAAACCATCTTTTAGATTCCACTGATGTCATTTTCTGGTGTCCTCTATGGGTCTGTCCTGCCCTCACAGGCCTCTGGGGATCATTTGACTCTGAGCTCCTTTAGAATACAATGACTGCTATATACGAGGGACTCAATAGTTAATTAACAAATAAATCTAGTCCAGTCCCAGCTATTAGGGCATCTATGTTGCCTTCTGTATCTATAAAAAACCACACTGCAATTATATTAGCACTACTTCCTGCCCATTTAGCTTCCAATAACTCCAGATGGATCTAAGTTTTTTTTATGTTTGAAGTTGATTAGCAAAACTGGCTGCATGCCACTTCCAAGGGACAAGGATATTGGAATCCCTTTAAGATCAGAGCAGTTGGTCAGTCCTCCTGCTTATGTGACCCAAAAGGTAACTATTTGGGAGGTAAACTGTCTGCTTTTAGCTATTCACGTCCTGAACTACCATTTAGGCCACAATTGAAGTCTTTGAAGTTTCTCCAACAAAAGTTTCCTGAAATTTTTGAAACAATTCAGTTTAATTTAAGGCGGAGTGTTAGCATCTTTAATGGACTTTAAATAAAAGTAAAGGGGGTCATGAAATTCAGTGTTCAGAAACTAATGAGTGCTGTGCTTCAAAGAAAAATATCTCTTCTGCTGAGTTTGACAAGAAGCACTATGATAGGATCTGTACCTGAAAATGTGTTTAGTGAAACAGTTCATCTGTATTACTTCACCAAAGAATGTTATCTCCATCTGGAGCCTAGAAATGCGAGCTCTTCATGGAGAATAGCTTTTTAAAGAGCACAACAATCAAGGGAAATGTCATCTTCATTAATCATCTTCTTATATAATAGAGTCAACTGCAAAAATTGTATTAAGTCTAATTTCCTGAGGAGATGAGCGGAACAGTGGAGCTTAAGCAAGTATCAAACCTAAATGTTAACTAAAGCAGGACCCTTTCCTCGAAAGCCGCAGACTGTTATGGCTCCTGCAATTTTCTCTCCCTTTGCTCTCCCCCCCAAAAAAGACTATATAAAAGAACAAAAGCAAGGAGAAAACTGACAATAGACATTAAGTGAAAAGGCCATTTTAGAGAGAAAAAAGTAGTCTAATTATCCTCCAGTTATCAAAAAAGACTTACTTTTCAATCTTCCAGAAGTACTATAAATATCAATTTAAAATAATACATGATAATTTGCATATATTATGATTTTCACAAAAAGAAAATATTCTAGTGCAACCTATCAGAGTAATATGGAACTAAGAAATGGCTCTTCAATACACTGACAGTGTTTTCATGAACAAAAATACAAGTTTTATTTAAGCTATTTCACAGTCATCTTTAAGTAGCATCAGGACGATTAGCCATACATTACTGGCTTTTAAGTGAAATGATCAGATTCTAGTTGATCACTTAATGTAAAAATAAATTTAAATATTAGCAGGGAACAGAATAAAATATTGAAAGAATGAACAAAACAAGGGTTCAGTTTAATGCCAGAAAGACCAAATGCATAGACACACACACACACTCATACCCAAGAACAACACCAACAACAAAAATCCTTATAATAGTGCAATCAATAAAATTTGTAACAGGTTCAGTAAAGAGAGTATATACATAAAAAGTATATTTTTTGTTTTGAAAACCTTTTTCTCTAAAAAAACACAGCTAGTAAATATTTTATTTATTTGTTTATTTATAATTTCTTTATTGATTAAGGTATCACATATTTGTCCTCATCCCCCCATTCCCATCCCAAACCCCTCCCCAAGCATGCCCCCACCCCCCTGCTGTCCATAACCACCGGTCAGGCCCATATACATGCATACAAGTCCCTTGGTTGATCTCTCCCCCCTACCTTCACCCTTCCCCACCTTCCCTCCGAGGTTCGACAGCCCAATCGATGCCTCCCCGTCTCCGGGTCTGTCCTTGTTCATCAGTTTATGTTGTTCATCATTTCCCCTAGATGAGTGAGATCATGTGATACTAGAAATACACTTATAAGAACCGAAAATGAGACAAGCAATAATGGTTATGCTGAGGCAAATGAATCAGTCTGCAGTGAGTTTCTTTCTGGGCCAACAGTTCTTTTGAGTCCCAATTTCAATGTCAAACAGTTCCTTATGTGTACATGACAGCAATGATATTTCAGTTCTGGATGGTGGACAAACGGTGGTAATGCAGGTTCGACCCTCTCTGGTTTGGTCCTGGGCAACCTGCCGCGACACACAGCTGCTGACTGCTAGTATGGCAAGGTGTCGTCAGTGTCTTCCATCTCTGGACTGTTTCTCTTCTGTCTTCATGGCTGGATCAGTCCTGTCAATTCCTCTCTGTTGCAGGAATCCACATGATCTTGAAGTTGTTTTCTGAAAATATACAAACATATTCTCGACCAAAGGTTAATAAAGGAATCTTTTCTATAAATTTGACTTGGGATCCTTTTTCATTTTTTGCCCAACCGATTTTCCTTTGGCTTGTTTTGACACCATGTGTGTTTTTCATGGGTGTCTTGCTGTTAGCATTACAAATGAAAGTTAATTTTCTAAAGTAAAAATTTTCTAGATGTAATTTACTTACAGAATATTTTTCCTTACATGATATTCTTCTACTACACCCCCTTTTTTGATTTAAATATTAAGAGGCTTTGGAAATTTTAAAATGATGTCTTGATAGCTTTTAAATTTTAATTTTTTGCACTAAAATAAGACTGCTTTAGGTTCATTATATGTTACGCAATTTTACCATGAGATGAA
Source organism: Plecotus auritus (assembly GCF_963455305.1). NCBI lineage: Eukaryota > Metazoa > Chordata > Mammalia > Chiroptera > Vespertilionidae > Plecotus > Plecotus auritus. The sequence goes on from NC_137772.1 coordinate 145,914,647, forward strand.
CTACCAATAAAAATTTTAGTTAACACTTTAGGAACAGCTTTTTGTCCAGTACCATTAATTTTTCTAGAATATTCGCTTATTTCACTTAGCCAATTAAATTAGTCTGAGAACTTGACTACTATTTTACTGTCAAATTTAATACTCTAACAACAATCTTGTTTTACCCTGTAAATATTAGTGGAAAGGATTATTTGCCTTCTTGAGTAGGCCCTGAGCATTCCTCGTGCGAGGCTGGATTTAGATATCAAAAACCCACTTCCCCACAGCATGGATACAAAACAACTCAAACAAGTCTTGTTGCAGTGAGAGGGCAGCTGCTGTCGGCCAAGTCTCTGTCTGTTACCTGGGTCCTGATTTGAGCTGGGCATGGGAAGCGAAGTAGCCATGGGGGCAGGAGACCTCCCTCAGAAGGGGTGAGGATTCAGGCCCCTGCAAAATTGTGGGGGTGAGGTTCTGTGCCCCACCTCTGTTGACCCCCAAGTTCTCTCCTGATGGCCCCTCTGCGACTGTGCCTGTCTTAGATTGTTCCTTTCCTGAGGAATCTTACCCGTCTCTGGCTAACCAGCCATCCTCCGGGGCCAAACAGAGTGATGTGAGGTTCAGTTCTGTCTCCTTGGTAGCCTATACCCCTGTGGCCTCCACACCCAGCACCTGCCTTGGGATCCCCTCACCTGCTGGCGGGGCCCTGACACTAATCACATATCTTGGGGAACCCAGGTTACTTCTCCAGGGAGGGCCCAGCTCACCACCCTGGGCAAGAGACAGATCCATGGTACCAGCCACCATGAGGCTTCAACCTCAGCATGAACAGAAAGCATAGGCAACAGCTGTGGGCAATTGGATTGTGAGAAGAGGGTCCCTCTTGGCCAAAAGGGCAAGAGGGGTCAATATAGAATGCTCAGGTGCCTTCCCAGGGGGCCCTCTACACAGTGGAAGGGATTAAATCCTTTCATGTCCTTTTAAAATTGCTGCCAGACATTCAAAGAATTAGTTTGTAAGTTTGTTTGGGATAATTGTACATTATGCTGTTGTAATTCTAAAATATCAAGAGATGTGTTGCCTTTGTCTCCAAGCACCAAAAAGATGATTTTTTTTTTTATTCCCAAGGGTGCGAGGTACTATTATAGGTAATGGGGGTAATACAAATCTGGGACAAATTATAATGACATTTTAGAATAATATCATGTAAGGATATTCTTTGCTCTAGGCCATGGCAATTCCATTTCAAACTGGTTGTCAATTTCTTTTTCATATAGACAAGGTCTTAGTTACATTTTCTGCACCTCTCCCAGGAGCAAGTAGTGATAGTCCCTTCCTTCGGTGTCCATGCAAGCCAGAAACCTCTCTTTAATTTTACACACAAAGGAGCAGTGGTTTGATTTTGTGTCATACAAAAGGGAAGCTGGGTGGCGACCCCTGTGTAATTATACTTCCTTGCCCCACCCATGGTCCTCCTGGATGACCAAGGTGTTTGGTATTATTGGTGACTACATTAGGCGGGGGATCAGCCCACATAAGGGCTCTTACCCATGAAGGGTCAGGAACATAAGTCCAAAATACTTCCCCATTTTCCCCAGGTAATATTACCGTACAGCTGATGGCTGCTAGCATGGCAATAAAGACGTTCTCAGGTGTTCTTGGGGTTCTGGTTACCTCACAATTTCTTTTCTATTTATTTTTATTTTTATTTTTTATTATTTTTTTTATTTTTTTTTACATATGTGTCCTTATTCCCCCATTACCCCCCACCCCCCACTCATGCCCCAATCCCTTGTTGTCTGCATCCATTGATTAGGCTCATAGACATTCACACAAGTCCCTTGGTTAATCTCTCCCCCTTACTCCCACCGACACCCTCCTTCCCTGAGGTTTGAGGTTCTAATTGACTTTTCTCAGTCTCTGGATCTGTTCTTGTTCATCAGTCTATGCAGTTCATTATATTCCACAAATGAGTGAGATCATGTGATATTTATCTTTCTCTGCCTGGTTTATTTCACTTAGCATAATGCTCTCCATCTCCATCCATGTTGTTGCAAATGGTAAGAACTCCTTCTTTTTTACCGCAGCATAGTATTCCATTGTGTAGATGTACCAAAGTTTTTTAATCCACTTGTCTGCTGATGGGCACTTAGGCTGTTTCCAAATCTTAGCTATGGTGAATTGTGCTGCTATTAACATAAGGGTGCATATATCCTTTCTGATTGGTGTTTCTAGTTTCTTGGGATATATTCCTAGAAGTGGGATCACTGGGTCAAATGGGAGTTCCATTTTTAGTTTTTTGAGGAAACTCCATACTGTTCTCCACAGTGGCTGCACCAGTCTGCATTTTCACCAGCAGTGCAAAAGAGTTCCTTTTTCTCTGCATCCTTGCCAGCACTTGTCGTTTGTTGATTTGTTGATGATAGCCATTCTGACAGGTGTAAGATGGTACCGCATTGTTGTTTTGATTTGCATCTCTCTGATGATTAGTGACTTTGAGCAGGTTTTCATATGTCTCTTGGCCTTCCTTCTGTCTTCTTTCGAAAAGTGTCTAGATCAGTTGCCCATTTTTTGATTGGGTTGTTTATCTTCCTTTTGTTAAGGTGCATGAGTTCCCTGTAAATGTTGGAGATTCAACCCTTATCGGTGATAATATTGGCAGATATGTTCTCCCATGCAGTGGGCTTTCTTGTTGTTTTATTGATGGTTTCCTTTGCTGTGCAAAAGCTTTTTATTTTGATGTAGTCCCATTTGTTTATTTTCTCTTTAGTTTCCATTGCCCTAGGAGCAGTATCAGTGAAGAAGTTCCTTTGGCATATGTCTGAGATTTTGCTGCCTGTGGATTCCTCTAGTATTTTTATGGTTTCCCGTCTTATGTTTAACTTCTTTATCCATTTTGAGTTTATTTTTGTGTATGGTGAAAGTTGGTGATCTAGTTTCATTTTTTTTGCATGTATCTGTTCAATTTTCCCAACAACATTTGTTGAAGAGACTGTCTTGACTCCATTGTATATTCATGCCTCCTTTGTCAAATATTAATTGGGCATAGTGGTTTGGGTTGATTTCTGGGTTCTCTATTCTATTCCATTGATCTATATGTCTGTTCTTGTGCCAGTACCAGGCTGTTTTAAGAACAGTGGCTTTTTTAATACAGCTTGATATCTGGTATTGAGATCCCCCCTACTTTGTACTTCTTTCTCAGGATTGCTGCAGCTATTTGGGGTCTTTTTTTATTCCAGATGAATTTTTTTGAAGGTTCGTTCTAGGTCTGTGAAATATGCCATTGGTATTTTAATGGGAAGTGCATTGAATCTATAGATTGCTTTGGGTAGTATGGACATTTTGATGATGTTGTTTCTACCAATCCATGAACATGGTATGTTCTTCCATCTGTTTATGTCTCCCTCTATCTCTTTTTTCAGTGTCATATAGTTTTCCACGTATAGATCTTTTACCTCCTTAGTTAAGTGTATTCCTAGGTATCTTAATTTTTTTGGTGCGATGGTAAATGAGATTGCTTTTTTAGTCTCTCTTTCTGTAAGTTCATTATTGGTGTATAGAAATGCCATAGATTTCTTGGCGTTAATTTTGTATCCTGCTACATTGCCGAATTTATTTAAGTCTAATAATTTTTTGATGAAGTCTTTAGGGTTTTCTATGTACAGTATCATGTCATCTGTGAATAAGGACAGTTTTACATCTTTTTTTCCAATTTGGATGACTTTTATTTCTTCTTCTTGTCTGATCGCAATGGCTAATACTTCCAGCACTATGTTGAACAGGAGTGGTAAGAGTGGACATCCCTGTCTTGTTCCTGTTCTTAAGTGAAATGGTTTTAGTTTTTGCCCATTGAGAAAGATGTTGGCAGTAGGTTTGTCATATATGGCTTTTATTATGTTGAAGTATGATCCTTCTAGTCCCACCTTGCTGAGAGTTTTTATCAGGAAAGGGTGTTGGATTTTGTCAAATGCTTTTTCTGCATCAATTGATATGACTATATGATTTTTATCTCTCAATTTGTTTATGTGATGTATCACGTTTATTGATTTGCAAATATTGTACCATCCTTGCAACCCCGGGATAAATCCTACTTGGTCATGGGGTATTATCTTTCTGATGTACTGCTGGATTCAATTTGCTAGAATTTTGTTGAGGATTTTGGCATCTATGTTCATGAGGAATATTGGCCTGTAATTCTCTTTCATTGTGTTATCTTTATCTAGTTCTTGTATTAGGGTGATGCTGGCTTCATAGAAGGAGCTTGGAAGTGTTCCTTCCTCTTGAATTTTCTGGAATAGTCTGAGGAGGATAGGTTTTCGTTCTTCTTGAATATTTGGTAAAACTCTCCTGTGAAGCCATCTGGCGCCGGGCTTTTGTTTGCTGGAAGATTTTTGATGACTGCTTCAATTTCTTCCATAGTTATCAGCTTACTGAGATTTTTAGAATCTTCCTGAGTAACTTTTGGAAGGTTGTATTTTTCTAGGAATGTGTCCATTTCCTCCAGGTTGTCTAGTTTGTTAGAATAGAGTTGTTCATAGTATTTTTAACAATCCTTTGTATTTCTGTGGGGTCTGTCGTTATTTCACCTCTTTCATTTCTGATTTTGTTTATTTGGGTCCTCTCTCTTTGCTTCTTGGTGAGCCTGGCTAGAGGTTCATCAATCTTGTTTATTCTTTCAAAGAACCAGCTCTTGGTTTCATTGATCTTTTCTATTGTTTTTTTGGTCTCAGTGTCATTTATCTCCACTCTGATCTTTATTATTTCCTTCCTTCTGCTCACTGTGGGCTTTTCTTGTTGCTCTCTTTCTAATTCTTTGAGTTGTTGAGTTAGATGATTTATTACCATTTTTTTTGTTTGTTTTTTGAGGTACGCCTGTAGAGCTATAAACTTCCCTCTCAGGACTGCATTCATTGTGTCCCATAGTATTTGCAATGTTGTGTTTTTATTGTCATTAGTCTCCATGATGTTTTTAATTTCTTCTTTGATCTCATTGATAACCAAATCATTGTTTAGTAGCATACTTTTCAGCTTCCAAGTGTTTGAATTTTTTGGAATGTTTTTATTGTAGTTTATTTCTAATATTATACCATTGTGGTCTGAGAAAATGCTTGATATGATTTCAATCTTTTTGAATTTGGGGAGATTTTGCTTGTGACCCAATATGTAGTGTATTTTTTAAAATGTCCTATGTGCACTTGCGAAGAATGTATATTCCATGGCTTTGGGGTGAAATGCTCTGAAGATGTCAATTAGGTCCATCTGATCTAGTGTGTCATTTAGAATTGCTGGGTTTTTTTTACTGATTTTTTGTCTAGAGGATTTATCCAGTGATGTATGTGGTGTATTAAAGTCTCCTACTATGATGGTATTGTTGTCAATCTCTCCCTTGATATCTTCCAGGAGATTTTTTATGTATTTGGGTGCTCCTGCATTGGGTGCAAATATGTTTACCAGAGTTATATCTTCTTATTGAACTGCTCCCTTTAGTATTATATAGTGGCCTTCCTTATCTCTTATTATGGCCTTTACTTTTAGGTCTATTTTGTCAGATATAAGTATTGCAACCCCAGCTTTTTTCTCATTTCCATTTGCCTGAAAAATGTTTTTCCATCCTTTGCTCTCAGTCTGTGTGAATCCTTTGCTCTGAGGTGGGTCTCTTGTAGACAGCAAGTATATGGGTCATGTTTTCTTATCCATTCAGCTACCCTATGTCTTTTGATTGGTGCATTTAATTCATTTATGTTTAATGTTATTATTGACAAGTACATGTTTGTTGTCATATTTTTCCTTAGTGTTTGTGTTTCTTCTTGCCTTTCTCTTTCTTCTTTTTACAGCAGTCCCTTTAGCATTTCTTGCATTGTTGTCTTGGTAGTGATAAACTCTCTTAGCCCTTTTTTGTCTGTGAAGCTCCTGATCCCACCTTCAATTTTGAATGATAGCCTTGCCGGGTATAGCATTCTTGGATTCAGACCCTTGCTTTGCATCACTTTGTATATTTCATTCCATTCCCTCCTGGCCTGGTGTGTTTCTGTTGAGAAATCAGTTGATATTCTGATAGGAGACCCCTCGTAAGTAACTTTCTGTCTCTCTCTGGCAGCCTTTAAGATTCTTACTTTGTTGTTGGTGTTTGCCAGTCTAATTATGATGTGTCTTGATGTCGGTCTTTTGGGGTTCAACTTGTTTGAGACTCTATGTACTTCTTGGACTTGCATAGTTTTTTTCTTGCTGATATCAGGGAAGTTTTCTGTCATTATTTCTTCAAACAGGTTTTCTATTCCTTGCTTCTCTTCCTCTCCTTCTGGTATCCCTATTAAGCAAATGTTGTTTCATTTTGTGTTGTCCCAAAGCTCCCTTAGGCTCTCCTCTTGCTTTTTAAGTCTTTTTTCCAGTTGCTGCTGTGTTTGTGTCTTTTTTCCTACCTTGTCTTCTAATTCACTGATGCGGTCCTCAGCCTCTTCTAGTCTACTGTTTAAGCCTTCCATTGTGTTCTTTATTGCAGCTATGTCGTTCTTCATCTCCTCTGGTTTCTTTTCATGTTAGTGACATTCTCATTCAGCTCTTTATAGTTCTCATTGAGTTGTGTGTATTTGTCATTGAGTTGTGTGTATTTGTCATCCATCCATTTAAACATCCTTATAACCATTACTCCAAATTCTATCTCTGAAAAGCTGCTAGCCTCGAATTCATTTAACTCCCTTTCTGGTGGTTCCTCTTTTTCTTTCCTTTGGGGATTGTTTTTTTGTCTTCCCATGTTTTCCTGTAATGTTTTAATTGTAGATCCAATTGCTTTGCTACCCAGGTTCTTTTGGGGATGGTGCTACTGGTGTAATCTCTCAGTTCTCCTGGGCTTGTTAATCTAGTGTAGCTCCTTAATTGAGCTATTTGGGTTCTCTTGATGTAGGCCTGCGAGCTTGAGAAGCACAACTGCAGTGTCTAGAAGTCAGCCCCGTGGAGGGGAGTGTCCCAATTTTTGCTGTCTTGCACCCTTAATTGAAATCATGCGTGCCCAGCAGGGACTCACAGTGGCACCCAGGAACCGTCTGTTGGGGTGATGGGGCTCAGGGGGCCTGCTCTCTGGAAAGGCATGACTGTGGTGCCCAGAGTTCTGCAGTATTGGGGTGGGCAGACCCAGCTTTTGCTGTTGCACCTGTGGTGGATAAGCACTTACTCCCAGTGGTGGCTCACAGGAGCACCCGTGGTACGTTTGCCAGCAAGGCACACTGAAGGACTCTGAAGGGCCCTGGCAGTGTAGGCGTGCAATTGAGGCACCTGTGGGCTGGTATCCAGGATGAGTGAATTCAAAACTTCTACTGCTGGGGGCGGAATGCGCCTCGCTTGTTCAAGATCTCACCCAGGGAGAGCTCACAGTGGCTCCCACTAGCGCCCTGGGGGTAGATGGGCTCAGGGTGCCTGCCTGTTGGAACTTCGCCTTTGTGTAGGTGCGCTTGCTGGGTGCAGAGTTCTGATGCACTCTGAGGGGTCCTGGCACTGCAGTTGAGCCGCTGGGGTGAATGTGGGCAGTTATCCAGGAAGAGGGAATTCAGAATTTCTACTGCGGGGCTGTGCACCCTTGTCTGTGCAGAATCACACCCTTGGGGGCTCTCAGCGGCTCCCAAGTGCTGCCTAAGGAGTGGAGTGCCTTGCGTGGCTGGAAACGAATGAATCTGGCTGGAAACGTGCGAATCAGGATACTCGCTAATCCGGAGTTCTGCCGCTGGGGAGGGGGAGGTTGCACTTACTGCTGCCAAGCGGTGCACCTTTGGAGGTGGAGGTCCCAGGGTCCGCGAGTCTGCAGCTGGGGTAGCAGGATTTTGGCTGGAGTGGCTGCTGGGTCACGGGGCAGTTCCAAGGCCCCTCTGGTTGGTGGTGTTGATGAGTTCCTAAAAAAGGTCATTCTCCCCTTCAAGATGGCGTGGGCTCCGTGCTGGAGTCCCGCCATCCAGGGAGCGCCTGCAGCGGTAGTAGCCTCTCCTTGTCAAGGAGAGCCTGTCTGCCAGCCCCTGCTGCTCCTGCAAGATTTAACTTTCCCTCACTCACTCACACACACACCACGCACATCCACACACTCTCCTTTCATACCCTCACTCACTTCCTCTCCCTCACCTCCATCCTGCCAGCCACCATCTTTTTTCTCCACTAGTAAATATTTTAGACTTTGTAAGCAATATGCTCTTTCACAACTAGTCAATTCTGTATTGTAGTGTGAAAGCAGCCATAGACAGACCTACCAAATGGTGGTGACAATGTTCTAAAAATCTCCATTCACAGAAATAGGCAGCAGGCCACATTTAGCCTAGGGACCAAAGTTTGCTAGCCTTGATTTACACCAGTGCATCCAAATTGTCAGGCAAGTAGTGTGCACCTGCTAAAATTTGATTGAATAAATTGGTACAACATGGAGAGGACTTCTGAATACATGCATAGAAATGCATCTACTTTAACAGAAAGAAATTGTTTCCTGTGGTATAATTAAATAATAGTATCTCACCTTTAGAACTGGAAGTGACCTTACAAATATCTATAATTTTACAGATGAGGAAACTGAAGCCAAGAGCATTCAATTGGCAGGTTACATAGATTTTTAAATTGATTTTGACGAGAGAGAGAGAGAGAGAGAGAGAGAGAGAGAGAGAGAGAGAAACATCATGTGAGAGAGAAACATCAATCAGTTGCCTCCTGCATATGCCCTGAACAGGGATTGAACCTGCAACCTGGGTATGTGCCCTCATCAGGACTAGAACCTTTTGGTGTATGGGAGGATGCTCCCATCAACTGAGTCACACCAGCCAGGGCTACATAGATATTTTTAAAAAGAAGAATGTCACATAGACATTTTTTTTAAAAGAAGAATACACATCAATATCTTAAGTAAACATTTTTTAAAAGGCTAAATTAGACCTCTCTAGTTATAGTGATAAGGGACAGGAGAAACACTATTGTCATGGGATTTTATTTGTGATAAAAACAAGCAACAACAGTGTTTCTCTGTTATTTTTTATTCCTCTACCACAACTTGCCATAAACTACATTACTTAGAGAAGTTACTTTTCCTAACAAAAGTAAGCTGAGTTTACATATATTATCAAGCTGAGCAAAATTTTCAAGCACTGCTTACTCAATTTTATCTGAGTAAGGTAGGATCTACTAATGTTTATCATCCATTTTCCCATTGCAAGACTTCTTTGGTTTTCAGACACATAAGTCATATTATCTACCATCTGACTGTGCTGTTATTTCTCTAAAGGGGGCTGCATATAGAAAGATTATACAGATATATCTGTACACATCATTGGAAAGGAACATGTTTATATTTCTATTAAATGGTTATTAAGTGAAAAAAACTTTAGTATAGATAAAATAGTAGAAGAATTTTAAGGATAACTACACAAAAAAACAACAACAACAATACTATCTTGTCATTGCATTGGTGTTGTGTGGTATTTTAGGGAAAAACAGGAAGATCTAAAGAGTGATTACTTGGGGTGAAATACAACATAGTTCAGTGCTGCTAAGAACCAATCAACTGATAGGTATCAAATATTGAATCTTCTCCCAAATAACTACCTTTATTTCTGTTTTTACTTTAACATTCCATGTTAAAATATAGGTCATGGAAAGACAGGCAGACCAATAAATTAACTAAGAGAAAGTAAATATACTAAATAAAAAACAAATATCACTAAGTTAAGTTTAAGAATATGTGTAAAGTTACATAAATATGTTTATCTGAAAGAGAAGGAACGCCAAGGATAAAGCAGCATATTCAGTAGAAATAACAGTGGTTTGCCAGTCAAGGTGAACTACCTTGAGCCTAACACTTCCTCTTCCTATACTTCAAGATTTTAGTTCCTGAAATGCAGGTTTGGACTAGATGTTCTATAGGTTCCCTAGAGGTCTATAAACTTTAAATGTTTGCTTAAACTCTTCAGTTTTCTAAGTATATCATGGAATAAGGAGACATTAGGCCATTGACCATTTCACTTTTTTTTATGAGAAAATAAATTTTAACCAAAAAGAAAATCAATAAGAGCCTTTATATCACAAACTGAATAACAACTCAACATTACATTTAAAAAGCTTTGAATGAATTAATCATGTTTGGAGAACTTCCAACGCCAATGGAAATGCTTGTCTTTGTAAGGTAACACATTTTTCTGATTAAAGTTGTCAGACAACAAGGACTGCATGATAATAGAATAAAATCCTGTTAGTTCATTCAAGTATTACAATGTCACTGTAGATTAGAATGTTGTACTTGGGATAGTATATCTCTGAAAATGTTTAGTTGATTAAATTAGGTAGTTAAATTATTTCTCTTTAGACAAGTACTACTGCTTATGTGCCTATGTACTCTTGGGTTGACAGCTTCAAAAATTCAAGTATCTTCCAAAAAGTTTAACTCATGCTAAATCAGTACAAGTTTCTAAATATGTATATATATATATATATATATATATATATCTGTTAGCTTATTCTCCTACCTCTTATAAATTACTATTTCTAGTGATCCTTTTACAATTTTACTTAATCAAGGGCATAGTTTTTGTTGTTGTTGTTCATTTGCTTGTTCAGCAAATATATATTGAGCATAAACTATGTGCTATATATATATATGGTTTTATGATGACTATCACAACATCCAGAAAACTAGGGGGATGGCGGGGTGGGGGGAAGCTTCTGATTCAACTGGAGCTAGACATTTAGTTACATAATGTTGTTGTTCCTTTTCTTTTCCTGTGATTAATGGTTTTTCTTCTTTTCCTACTAGCTATGCCTTTGTTTAATGCTGACTTCAACTTACTAATATCTTTAAAACATAGGTGAAAACTATACCTCCATAATGTGGTGCACCTCAATGCCTCTGGTGCTGAGGATTCTCAGTTCCCAAATATGTGATCATTTTAGCTCCCTATTTCTGGCCTTTGAGCCAAGACTCTTAGTTTCCTAATCCAAAGTCCTTGGCTCTCAGTACTAGAATTCTTAGTTCTAGAATATATAGGTACATATCCCCTAAGACCTAAAGAAACAGAGATGGTAGTAATAAAAGCTAATATTAATTGCCTCTCTGTCAGGCACTATACTGGGCTCTTTACATACAGTATTTCATATAATCTGACAATTGCCCTTGGAGAAGGTATGATCACCCCATTTTACAAAAGGGAAAGCTGAAGTTCAGAGCGAGCTCAGAACCAGGTAGGTTTAATACATTTTAGCCTGACACTGAGTCCTATGCTCTTTCAAAATATTCCAGAAGCATAGAATAACCAGTGAAATGGTGGTGAGGGAAGCACACCAAAAAAATAATATACAGCCCCGGATGGTTCTGCTCAGTGTGGATAGAGCGTCGGCCTGCGGACTGAAGAGTCCCAGGTTAGATTCTGGTCAAGGGCACATGCCCGCGTTGCAGGTTCGATCCCTAGAGGGGGGTGTGCAGGAGGCAGCTGATCAATGATTCCCTCTCATCATTGATGTTTCTCTCTCTCTCTCTCTCTCTCTCTCTCTCTCTCTCTCTCTCTCTCTTTCTCTCTCTCTCCCCCTCTCCCTTCCTCTCTGAAATCAATAAAAATATTAAAAGAAACAAAACAACAATATACATAAATGCTTCTTCCCAACCTATGTCCAACGAGGGCAGTAACTGGATCATTTCTGCTGCACACAGCACCTCGCTGAGGACATTGTAGCCATTTCCTAGGCATTGTTAAATGAATAATTTATAGTCATATTCTTCTTTGCTATCTTTATATGATGCCTTTTATGTTTATTACAGGTAAAAACCAATAAAAATAAATATGGATAAGTATGTGTAGGCAGAGTTGTACATTTAACACGCTAAGAAATGTCAAATATTATAAAAGATAGATACAAGAAAATATGAGCTTAATGTTTTTAAATGAATATTAATTGGCCTTGGCTTCTAAACTGACAGGGAAGGAGCATGAATAAAGCAGCAAAAAGAACAAAAGAGCTACTGCTAATTATCTCAAAAGATTTTGTTCTTTGCTAATTTCACCAAAATCATGTACCATTTGGATTTATCATTTCAAACATCTTTCTGCTTTAGAAAGGAACACATGTATTAAAAAAGAGATGCTTATGATTCCATTCTCTTCAAAAATGACTATTCCCTCACCATGCTGAAAAGGGGCAAAATATATTTAAAAATAGAAATGTGCACTTACTGAAATTGAGAATGTCTGTCATTTCTGCTGGGGCTCTAATTTTTATTTTTAGTATGAATAGAAATTGCTCAAAGTCCCAGTCTTTCTAATTAATATATGCGGTAATATCAGTCCCTAAGCATTGAACAGGAACTGAACAATGGATAGCAGACAGTTGGTCTTTCAAACCTAAATAAAACACCACAAAGTTGAATTATATGTGTGATCTCATCTCCAAGAATGAACTGGCTTAGGAAAAAGGACACATGACACATAGAAGTAAGGAAAGGAAAGGAAAACAACTCCTCTACACAAATATTCAGCTGGGCAGGGGGTTGGAGAGACACATGATTCCCAATCCTCTGTGAAGTGACAGGTGTGTAGGCTAGTTCTTTGGCTTTCTCCTTGCCTCCTTCCTTGACTTCTTCACAGGAACTTTATTATGGATTCTGTGCAATATATAAAAAGAAATAAAACTATGGGGTTCGAAGGTAATCAAATCTGGCCAATCCAGGTTCCACCACTTAATATAATTTCACCTCAGGAAATTAATCTCTCCAAATTCAATTTCTGCATCTCTAGATTGGAGATAGTAGTGGTTTACAAGTTGTTGGAAGAGTTTTAAATGACAATTTTAAATGTCAAGCATTGGCAAACGTAGGTGTTCCTGAATTGATCAAAGGTGCTGCTCTTCTTGTTGGTATTAGTAGTAATAACAGCAATAGCAGTAATAGGAGTTAATAGTGGTAGCATTAGTAGTAAACTACTTAGCTAGTAACATTATAACACACTTTTTATTATTTAAAAGGCATTTTATTGGAACTAAACTAACCATGCTTTTCACTCTTCCTTCATTCCAGTATATGAAAATTATAGTGTCAAAGCCTTGAGTTCTTTCTTCTTACACAATAACCAAGTTCCTTCAATTTAACTAAAACACTAATGATTTAATCACATAGTCAAAGACCACTTCTAATTACTCTGTCCCAGGTAATATGTTCCTCAAGTTGATTCTTCCATTACTGACAGAGGGCCTGCTCCATGTACTAACCCAGTTGGGGCCACACCCAGTTTACTCTTCAGCTGATAGAATGGTAGTGATTATGAAAAAAAATAATTCTATTTTAATTCATAGCTTTTCTTAGACAAGCCTTAATATTTTATTCTACAGGAAATTGTAGCCAAAAATAAGATTGAGCATTGTTGTTCACTATTAAGTCTACCCAGTCATTATCATAACAGCTAAGGTTTTGAAAATTGGTAACCAATATCTATAATGTATAATGGAACCATGTGAGAGGAAAGATTTTGACTAGAATTCAACTCTGAAATTCAGAAAGTGATAAAAACAGAGAAAATTCCCAATACACATTACTGAAAGGGGCATTCGTTTAAACAGTAACTTTGAAAAGTTCAATAAAATGTGTTTATATAAGATCATAACACACATCTAACCAGAATTTGAACTTTGTTTTTGGTTGAATTCTTAATAAAATGGCAGGAGGATTGGAGAATCAGATGATTCCTGATCTTCTGTGAAATGACAGGTGTATAGGCTAGTTCTTTGGCTTATTTCATGCTCATGAAAAGCTCTAATGGGCAGCTCTCTTTTATTATAATATTTAATGAGAAATGGGTTATCTATAATAATAAAAGCATAATATGCTAATTAGACTGGATGTCCTTCCAGACCACCTTCCGGATGAAGCCAGGGCTGCAAGGGAAGCCCGAGTCCTGGGTGCCAGAGGGAAGCCTTGCCAGCATTTGGGGAAGGAAGGCCTATTCTTGCATGAATTTCGTGCATTGGCCCTCTAGTTATTAATAAATGTGATTGAGCTAGAAGTCTCTTTCAAAATAGAAGGCCAATGAAGGAATGAACAGATGAAAGCAACATTCACTGCTGATGAAGTTGATAACCATTGATATAGGTCTTAGTTATCACAAAAGAATGTGATAACTTACATCAAAGATCATCTTTTTTCTAAAAAAGTTAATTTCCAATTTCTCCTTTTTTTCTATCTTGACTTTCATGATAGTTTCACATACTAGTACCGTATTAGCTTATAACCTGGAGTTTTAGTTTGAGTATTCATCTCCCTGCTCACTTTTTATTGAATGGTTGGGTCTCTTTATGGGACATTTAAACTTGAAAGCATTTTCTCAGTTCTAAGTAAGAAAATAATTTTCTTGACCCAACTATTCTGATCTCCTACATTTCTTTCCCTTTCACTGAAATTTTCAGATGTAATGCCTTTTTACTTTCTTTTGATTACCTCTCTCTTTCATTCTCCAATGGTTTGATGTTTTTATTTCTACCTATAAGAACTACTGTGACCCAGGTCAACAACAATCTTTTTCTGAATGTTAATGAAAGTTTCCTTCTATCCTCACTTGCCTGGGTACATCAGGTAGTCAAAGAGCAGTGGGAATGATAAGGACAGTTGGAGATCCATTTGTCACACTCATACATGTCCAGAAGCAATAGGCTATTTCCAAGTTAGAATCTGTGTGTTACCCCTTCCTTCCCACAGTCTGGCCTTCTCCTATTCCTGCTGAGAATTCGCTAAGTCTCTATTTTGTGTGTATCATATTTTTCAAAATCCTGATATACCTATTTTTTTGGGGGGTCATCCTATTCTCTAGACCAGCCGTGGGCAAACTACGGCCCGCGGGCCGGATCTGGCCCGCGGGCCGGATCTGGCCCGTTCAGCTGTTCTATCCGGCCCGCGGAGTCGAAAGAGCGGAGGGTTCTCTTGCTCTCCCCTCTGCTCCTTTACTTTGAATTTATATTAGTTCACACAAACACTCCATCCATGCTTTTGTTCCGGCCCTCCTGTCCAGTTTAAGAACCCATTGTGGCCCTCGAGTCAAAAAGTTTGCCCACCCCTGCTCTAGACTATATAAGCTTCTGATACCTTGTCAAAGATTAGAGTGGTTTCTTTAGCCTCCAAAGAGGATAAGTCTAGAGGGCCTGCAATTTGGGTTGCTGCAGAATCAACATAGAGGTATCCTTTTGAATAGATGACAAAATCACATCACAATCATTATCAATACTGTAGCTCCTAAAATTTAAAGACTGTGGTTTGTAAATTTTTATTAAATATTTTATTATATTGGCTGAATGCAATGTATTAGGACCCAGGCCAGGTGCTAGTAAAATAAATGTGATCCTCTATCAAGGGCCTTGCACTCTGTTACAAGAAACCTGGAGATGAAGATGATTGCTAATACAATGCGTCATGTGGTATGTTAGATATATACACAGAATATAGAAATATACACAGTATAATTAAATTATAAAGAAACAGTGATCAAACCTTCAGCAGTAGGAGAGGGGAAAATCAGATCAATAAAAGTTGTGTCTTGAAGGGGAAGTAGTAGTTTAAACAAAGGGAAGAGAGCATACCATTTAAACTTTCTTATTTCAAAAACAAGAATACATTAAAACTGGTAAACTCTTTTTATTGCAAACAAAACAAAAGAGAAAAAGACTATGTTTATCACATCTTCTATTTAAAATTTTCTATAATAATCTACTAGTTCCTCAATCTCTGTGTAAGCTACAATGTACTTTCTAAATTAAAACTACCAGTGTCTCTGATCTCTCTTTATATTTTTCCTTTAACTTTTTATATTCTTCCACATTTCTTCAACTGCTTATTTTCTCTGGATCCTTTCTGGGCTACAACTCCTCAATTATCCACAGACATCTTTCTCCATTTCTAATCAGGCAAGTATACTATCTTAGGAGCAAAATGCCTGATTGGTTACAACTTCATCTCCAGAGCACTTTTGCCCAGTTGTCAGGGGAAATACAGTTAGATTAGAGACACTTATTCTGTAGGCATTCATTCTACTGTCCTTTTACCCAACTAGAAGATTTATATAGAGGAGCCAATTTTACAGCTTGATATTTTGTCTTTGCCTCAACACATAACTTAAGAAACTTTCAGATAGAAGAAAGGCACAAAAGTTCTAGCTAAGGCAAATTTTTACTCAGAAAATACAGTAAGACGCTATGGGAATAGCCCAAATAAAACTTTGCTTTTATTCTACAAGTGTATTCAAAAGTCACTTGATCTTCCTTTGAAACCTTCCAGCTAGTCCATTTGCAGAGTCTCTCTGGTGCTTAAGCAAACAGTTACCACTAATTGTTTCTCACCTTCGGGAAAACATTTGTTGTGGAAGAATGAAAGAGATCAACAAAGCAGCAACTTCTTTTCTTATCTTGGACTCCTACCATCTCTAATCCCCACAAGGTCCTGGCCTTGGAGGCCACATTATCTAGATATTTTTAGTATTCCTTCCAAAATAAAATCTGAAATTCAGTTTATTTTGATTTGGAAATAACAAATTTATTAAGTGCATTTTAAAAATAGTAATAATAATTCTCACTTTAGCTATCATATATGAATATGTGTATATATGTACATACACACTCATACAAACAAAATTTAAGTTAAATTAGAATAATACCATATAAGAGCTTACAAGGAAATTAGAAGGATATTCTACCCTAGCTACACTCCCATTTATGGATAAAAAATTGATGGACAGAAACATTAAATAACTACTCAAAGTCATTTAAGCTAGTTAATAGCAGAATTTGCTTAAACTGATACCAAAGAACTCCTCATTTCTACTCTAATGCAGAGTGGTTTTTACTTTTCCCATTTTGCCGTCAGGACATCAAAAGTAACTGTTTTGGAGCGAGTAGACATCTGTAACCAAGGAATAATTAAATGAAAAAAATGCTCGCAAAGTACAGTGCCTGCCATAGAATAAATTACCAATAAATGCTAACTTCTGTTTTTGTTGTAGTTGTAGTTGTTTTCCGTGGTTATTAACACCCAAATGTGGTAACTACTATAATGATGGTGCCAAAGAACTATTTATGATTAAATCATTTCATCCAGCATCTCACAGACTAGGTAGGGATTCTTACCCTGGGGTTTCATGAATGTGTTTAGGAGGCTTTTGAATGCCCAGAAATTTATGTCTGTATATTTGTTTGTTGTTTTTTTCTGGGGAGATAAGTGATAGTTTTCATTAAATCCAGTTTCATCCACGTTGTAACATGTATCCATACTTCATTCCTTCCTATTGCCAAATAATTATCTGGGATTACCTAGAAGTAGAATTGCTGAATCAGATGGTTACTCTGCTTAACTTTCTGAGGAACTTCCAAACTGTTTTCCAAAGGTGCTGCACCATTTTACATTTCCACCGGCAATGTATGAGGGCTCCAATTTCTCTACTTCCTTGCCAATACTTATTTTCCTTTTTAAAAAATGATAACCATCCTAGTGGGTGTGAGGTAACATTCCATTGTGGTTTTAATATGTATGTCCCGAATGGTTAATGATGTTGAGCAACTTTTCATGTGCTTATTGGCCATTTGCATATCTTCTTTGGAAAAAAAAAAGTCTATTTGGATCTTTTGCCCATTTTTACTGTTTAGTAATAAAAGTTCTTCATATGGTCTAGGTACTGGATCCTTATCACATATATGGCTTGAAAATATTTTCACTCACTCTGTGGGTTGTCTTTTCCCTTTCTTGATGGTACACTTTGATGTATAAGATTTCAATTTTTAGGCAATCCAATTTATCTTTTTCTTTAATTGCTTATGCTTTAGCTGTCATACTTTTAAAAAATAATTGCCTAATACAAGGTCATAAGGATTCACACCTATGTTTTGTCAAAGAGTTTTATAGTTTTAGTTCTTAGATTTAAGTCTTTGATCTGTTTTGAGTTTGTGTCCATGTTCCAAGGCAGGAATCCACCTTCTGTAATATTAATGCAATGGCACAGTTGAAGCAGATACCCAAATTATATCTATATCATCACATTTAAGATCGCTTTTCATGAAAGTTTAGTATCTTTCAGTTATACATGATGGAAAATGAAAAACATTCATAACACACAATTTTGGAAGTATTAAAATTTAGTTTTAAAAAGCTATTGTAAATGACAGTCAGCAGGACATGTACATAGACCCACACTGGAAATTACATGTCATTAACATTTCATCCAATCTGAGCTAATCACCTTTCAGATCACATAATCTTGAACAGCTCCCAGGACATTCACAGCAAAGAGAATAAGAATAGCTCCAAAATAATCAAAATGAAAGAAAGCAATATCTTAAGAAATAAACAACTAGAAATGTGTATTTTGCTGACCATATTGTGTGAATTGCATCATAAGTATCAATAAAACTTAAACGTTGAACAATTACAGATGTAAAAATTTTATTTTTAGTAAATGGTAATTAAGTCCCAATTCAAGAAAATGATTTCCTAGTAGAAATCAAAGCAAGACACTAAAAGCATCAGAAAAATTCATACAATTCTCTAAGAGAATTCAGGACTTAACCAAGATAAAAATAGTCAACTTAGTTATATCTGGATAGGTACCTAGTCTGAGTAAGGTCTCTTTAGATAATTAGAGTCTTGTTTCTGGTTTTAAGATTAGGTAAACAGTACCACAATGATATTTGTCTCAAAATGTATAGGTAAAATGATCTATTGAGGTTACAGAAAACAATTAGAATCTCTACTTCTATTTTAATAAAAAGAATCAGAAAAAGCAATATTTACTGGCATTTAACTATTAATGTGATTTCATATTGCTGTCCTCACTCAGTCTATATTCAGATATGTAATTCAGATAACTTCCTGTTATGTGGGTTTGCTGTCCCAAAGGAAGTATGAAGGTTTTACAACAGAGTTTGACTTAGTCTTCTCACTCACTCATTTGCTTTCAGCATAGTATGTTATATTTCAGTGGACAGGAAGGTGATTTATGTATTATATTTCCAGTTTTAAGTAAACTAAGCCTCATTAAATGGGTAACTAACTATAGAATATTTCTGTAAAAAAAAAAATATGGACTGATGGTATAGGGAAGGGGTAAAATTTAGCAATTGAGATTTGCAGAACTAATTCTTCTAAACCCTACCTCCAGCTCTTTGTCAGCCACTGAAAGAGAAACAATAATGATCTAATCATATTTGATAAAAAGTTGCTAAAAATATTGAAAATATCTAGAAAGCTTTTGAAATTTGAATTTATATATTATTTACAGTGAACATTTTCATAGGGTACTTGTGACCTTAACCATGAGTAAGAAAGTAATTGGTTTCCAAAAGAACTTCCTGCTATGAAGAAAACATTTTGGAGAAAACAATTTTTTTTAAAAAAAATATCTGCCCTTATGTGCAGTTACTGTGAAAATCTGTATCAACATTTCAAAGGAGAAGCTTATGTCACTTTAATCCAAAGAAAACATTTTGATATTTACACCATTTGTTCAAAATCTAGATTTTTGTTATAAAGAATAAATTCTTGACTCCTAAGGGATATGAGAATTTAAAAGATGAATTCCATCTACAAATCTTTGCGTAATTGGTGAATGCAATTTAAAAGTGAATACCATGTTGCATTAACTGCAACCAATGAAAGATTTCTCCCATTATTTACATATTTTTAAAAATTTACAGCTTTTTTGAGATATAATTGGCATGCATCATTGTATAACTTTAAAGTGGACAACATAATGATTTGGCACATACATATATTGCAAAAATGAAATTATTTCCATGGTAATGTTAGTTAACACCTTTACCTCACATAATTACTATTTTGTGTATGAGTGTGGTGTCAATATTTAAAATCTACTCTCTTAGCAACTTTCAAGTAACTAATACAGTATTGTTAACTATAATCATATGCTGTACATTAGCTCCCCAGAATTTATTCATGTTGCATTATACACTGAACTTCTCCCATTTAAATCTACTACTTCTATGATAGCCATTAAAACCAAGAATAAAAATAAACTGAATTCAAAACCCAACTTTTAAATCACTTTATCAAGTGGTATTTAAACCAGTATCTTCCAAAATAATAAAGTGTATTAAAATATACTACATTCTCTGAAATTTTTTAATAATAATTTTGGATAAAAGCAGAAAAGGATCTTTGTACTAATAACAATAAATAATATTATTTTAAAGTGTTATTACTCTTTATATCATTCTTTTACATTTCTATTATGAAAATTATATATATATTACTTTAATAAGTAATTTATTGATGAACAACTTTAGGTTTTTTGAGAGTATTCTCAAAATTGCTCATTAGGGTATGCCATGGAAAGAGTTTGGGAATCACTGCCTTAGAAAATATCACACAACATAGGTTTATTGTATTAGTCTCTGAATGTGTTTTATGGTACATAATCATCTAATATAATGGAAGTAGCCCAGCACTGAATGACCTAGACTCTAGTTCAATTTAAAAAGCTGTAAAACCCCAGGCAAGTTAACTTAAGTCTCTGAGACAATTTTTGCCCATCTGTAAAATAAAATGGTTAGACTGGCTGGTCTCTAATGACCCATCTAGCCCTAAAATTCTGGTTTTAGGATGTTCTTCCTATGATAAAATGGATTTACAGCTACATATTATTTAATCCTAATGAAATAATTCATCATAGACCAAGTGACTTTAACAATAACAAAAGACAAGAAAGCGAAAACTAATTTTTTTTTTAATATATTTTATTGATTTTTTACAGAGAGGAAGGAAGAGGGATAGAGAGTTAGAAACATCGATGAGAGAGAAACATCGATCAGCTGCCTCCTGCACACCTCCCACCGAGGATGTGCCCGCAACCAAGGTACATGCCCTTGACCGGAATCGAACCCGGGACCCTTCCGTCCGCAGGCCGACGCTCTATCCACTGAGCCAAACCGGTTTTGGCAACGAAAACTAATTTTAAGAAAATGAATAAAAATGCATATTAAATATCGGATCTCTAGAGTGAAATTTTGATTAATCATTTTACAAGCACTAGTGCCTTCCAAATGTCAGGCACAGTGTTTTGCTTTGGGAGGGACACAAAGATTAATATAATGCTATCCCTGACATTCCAGACTCTCAATTACATTCTACATAATACTTTGTAAATAAGTAACACTGGCACTAATTGAAAGCTCATATCATTAGCTTAATTTTCATTTTACAATGAGAATTATCCTTTTTAAAAAGTGGAGTTATATTCTAATATGCAGAGGGAAGGAAATAAAGCAACCTATTTTGATGATCTCAACTAAAATGCATTAGAGGCTACTCTTGTTTCTGGGTGAAATGCAAAAGAAATTTCATATATCATTTATCTAGGCTTTGTTCCAAAATATTCAATAACATATATGTCGCTTCCCAAATCACACTTTTGGTTTACAAAGCACTAAATGTGTTGTTCTTTTGACTCCTTGGCATTTTCAGTCTTTTCACTGAGGGTGATTAAGAAGTAGACAGGATTACAAAAGTATAGCTCAATTATAAAAGACAATGTGCCTAATTTATTGTAGTTCACATTTGTAAACATACTCTAAAGAAAACAGTCACCCTAAACATGTATGCTTCTGAGATGATTTGAGGGAAAGAATATTGTAGAAATGATTGAGAGATATTATTAATCTGATATACAATACATTTTAAAAAAACAAACCCTCCCTAACCCACTGGAATTACTTTACTCACTCATCAATTTAACAGATACTATCTAATGTCTTTTCTACATTGTGCTTTGTTGTAAATTTTAGGGATTTATTAGTGAATGAGACAAAACTATTTTCATCCAAGAATTTCCATTCTATAAAGAGAAATAAAGTAATTAACCAACCAAATAAATAATTCTTAATAGTGATGAGTGCTCTAAGGAAAAATATGCCAAGTTTTTAGGAGTTAGAATGGCTATAATGTACTATAGCTAAGATGACAAATGTAGAACTCTGATGAAGTGTTTGAAGTTTTAGTGATAGAAGGGATTGGAAAAGTTTAGATTCCCATCTGATATGAAAATCTATGGTCTAACCACCTAAAGTGTAGAGCATAGCTTATGTGGTTTAGAATGGAATAACAGCCTCTCATACTTAGGCACCAAGTGGGCTAGAAACAGGAATATTGATCCAGGGGAGGGATGAATAGAGACACCAGCAAGTAGATTTGGCAAGTAGCCAAATTTTTTGATGAATATGGGGGAGTAACTGAACTTTGAAGAGAGACATTTTTAAAAAGTTGGAGAGCAGACCTGGACTCCATTAGCCTTAATCATTATTAATGAGTTCTACAGAGATATGGAAGAATAATAATCTCTTTACAATCACTCAAAAGTATTTTTAAATGCCTAATTGATCTAGAAATATAGTAAATCTAAAAAACACGGACATGTAGAAGAATGAGCAGCATTTGATTGAAATGACTTCATGGACCTAGTGTCCTAATGGATAAAGGAAATTAAGTCAATGATGAGAAAGGATGTCAGAAACATTCTGCAAGGAAGTGAAATGTATGGAGCAATACAAAAATATAAAGTTAATTAAAATCACCAAACACTACCAAACATACATATATCCTATCTAATAAAGAGGGAATATGCTAATTGACCATCATGCCCTCAAAAGATGGTGGTGCTCACAGCCAATAAAGAGGGAATATGCTAATTTACTGCCACACCCTCACAAGATGGCAGCGCCCACAGTCACAAAATGGCAGCACCCAGTTCCCTCAGCCCCACCTCATCCAGCCTCAGTCCCCCAGTGCTCTCAGCCCCACCTCATCCAGCCAGAGTCCCCCAGTCCCCTCAGCCCCGCAGGGGAAGGCAGTTGGGGGCGATCAGGCCAGCAGGGGCTATCAGGCTGGCAGGCAGAGTGATTGGGGGCAATCAGGCAGGCAAGTGGTTAGGAGCCAGCAGTCCTGGATTGTGAGAGGGATGTCTCAGATTGGAGAGGGTGCAGGCTGGGCTGAGGGACACACCCGCCCCCCCCCCCCCCCCCGCACACAAATTTCGTGCACCGGGCCTCTAGTATGTAATATATAATGCAATATACATAATATATAATGTAATACCTAGAAGGCATATATAGTATTATGCATATATGATTTGGGGGGATGTTTAAGAAGTATTCAGTCATCTGTTGCCCAATAAATCAGTGGGTCCAATTTCCCAGACATTAGGGGAAGTGGTGAGGGGGGCTCTTGTGATATTTTCAGAAAATGAATTTTCTTTAGACTCACATGAGAGAGTGAATGGCTTTTATTGGCATGGAATATAATTCTTGGGTTATAAAGTCCCATGCCCCTTAACCAAGTCCTGAAAGAGGCATAGCTGGGGGTACAGCAGAGACAAAAGTAGGGTTAGTATCCAGAGGTGGAATTGAGTCTGGTGCAGCATTAGGCTAATCAGTCCATTAGTCCGTTGTATGGGTATTACATGGCTGTGGGCAATGTGGGTGAATGCAGGGGAGCTCTCCCCATGCAGCAGGAGACAGAGAGCCAAGAGAACCAACTCTCTTTCTTCAGGAGTTTAAATATTAAATCTTCCCTTGTTTGCAGTGGCCACACCTATTCTGGCCACTGACTTGTTCCCAGATGCGACTGACAAGTAAGCATGTTCCCACGTCACCCAGACATAACTGGGCATGCATCTATTGTCCAGTTCCTTCCCCCAGCGATTTGCAGGGAACAGACTTGGAGAGCGTTAACTGCAGCTTCCTGGAAAAGCTGTATAAATGGCATGCCTATATTATTTAGTCTTCCCTTTGCTCCTTTCCTGTTATTTAATAACCAGGTTATTATAAGGTATCACATTCACTCATTATTTCAAGAACTTTTTTTGAATATCTACTTACTAGTTAAAAACATAATCAGTCTGTTGAACATGGACACACAAAAACATTTGATAAGTTTCAGGACAATTGTGCTAAAACATGCTGCACATGTTAAAATAATAAAATAATTTGAATTATTTCCCTTCTCTGTACTGGCTCCTTTTATTACTACATATTGATTTAGTGGTTGAAAAAGATTGAAAGGTGTATGTTTATTCACAAAAAATCTAGCTACATAACTTCTATTAAGTCCTTAAGCTTCAAATATGATGCTTGTGGTAAAACAAAGAGGATTAACTTCTGAACTTGTATTATAAACCAGTATGTTAATTTTACATTCATTTCCCAGCTTTTTCTGCCATCTTTCTAAGTGTCTCAAAGTTATACAAACAAATGTTGTCCTACAGTCCATATTAGTCATCTTGTAGCTAAAGCTCTTTTTTTGTTGTTTGTTTGTTTTGAGTGGTTATTTAATTATTTATTTTAAATCTTTATTGTTGAAAGTATTACATATGTCCCCTTTTCTCCCCTATTTTGACCCTTTCTAGCCTGCCCATGCCCTCTACCCTAGGCCTTCAAACTCTTTAATGTGAATAACTTTTTAGATAACAAAAGAGTCTATTATGGAGAAATTTTTATATAAGTTTTTATAATAATGTGTCTTAGTAGTAGCAAACCTTTTCCCATCTCTACTTTTTAAGTTAAAACACATGATGTGTTAACCCTCAAAGGTGAAAATCAGTTCGAAGCACTCTTAATTGAGAGAAATAGAAACATCCTTAACCATCAATCCACCTCTTGAAAATGTTATGAAAAAGATAAGATAAAATCTGACCTATACTGAGTAAGAAAAGAAAACAAATAAATGTATAGAAACAATCAAACAACAGAAAAAAATAAAACTGATCATTTGGTCATTTCAGTCAAGCAACTTACAGTTTCAGTAAAACTAGCTAATTGACTCAATTTTTTGGTAAAGTTTTGTTTTCCAGTCACTATGATGTAAGGTCTGGGGCTGGGAAAGCAGGAACTTTACAAACTTTGCTTTCTAGCCTGCTTTAGCCTGCTTGAATAATGAGGAAAATAAACTTGGGCTGTCTGACCTTGTAGGCCAGAGACTAGATATGCCCATAATTTCAATGCCATGCCAGGTGCATTTTTTAATTGGATAGAACTGTGTTGTTTTCAAGGCCAGCAGCGAGATAACCACTAAGTGCACATAGGGCTGGCTCTTTAATAAAAAGGGAAGTTCTGCTTGTAGCTTTGCTTAGAATTTGAATTCATTTTCTCTAAGCCCACTGGTGAAGCCCACCGGTGAATAAGTGTGACTCCTCCGGCCTGTGCTCTCGGACCGCGGGACCTCACCCGAGAGCTTTCAATAAACGCGATTTTTCGCTTTTAACCTGCTTGTCTTGGTCAACTTATTGGTTTCGGTCGGGTTAAGTCTTACATCTCTGATTACACCTTACATATGACAAAAATGTTTTTAACAATTTAAATTTACATGTATGCTGTAATATTGGTGATTACTATTGCAACTATATAATAGTGGTGATTAATGTTACAACTTCTCCAAAAAAAAATTTCCAGAGATTTAATATTTCTTATGGGGGGGCTGGGGGAAGATGGGGAGATGGGGTGTAAGTGAGTATGTGGGGAGAGAGGAAGGGGAAGGGAAGAGAGAGAGGAAGAGAGGCTATTGACCACAAATGTTCATCCTGTGACATACTGTTTAAGGTAAATAGCTTAAATAGTTTAGTTAATAAAAGATAATTTATTTTTTCTTGTCCTTTTTATCTACTCAGTTTTCACTGAAAAACTTCATACAACACTTCTTTCAATAGTCATCTTAGTAATATATGAGCTCTTTAAGTCAGGATCATGCAGGCTACACAGGCTTTGGGGTCTTAAAGGATATTTTACATATTAAAAGAATCGCTGCTAATTAAATCAACATTTATGCTATACTCAGGAACAAAGACAACAAAATAGAAGAAAGGCATTTCCTGAGATCACTCCCTCCTCACAGAACAGTTTCCACCACTCTGTTAGCAAATATATTATTCTTTTGTTAACTGCAGATAAATTCTTAGAGTTCCCCCTGGCTTGCTTTTTCATCCATTTATTCTCTCTGGAGGGCTTGGTTTGTTTTTCCTGACAGCATTTGAGATTTCTAAACTGCCACAGCAGCGCCAGCCCATACTGTGCACAGTAAGTGAAGAAGAAACAATCTGGCTGTTGTTTTAACACTTTGCAATTAGTAACTTGTTTCTCCGGCTTGGTTTTTGCCCCTGGACATCCAACAGCACAATAGTCAGTGCACTGAATAAAAGACAGGCTTCCCCTGCACCTTCCCCACAGGCAAACCTGACAATCTGAGTTGGGTATTTGCAATTAAATGGCAAATTCTAGTTTTTAATCATGCACTGGAATACTTTTACACTATAAGAAATCTGTAACCTTCCTCAAAATTTTCCTAATATGTCTCTTCTTGGAATTTATGGTAACTACCATAGCAAAGAACACTTTTCCTTTCTTATAATGGGTCCAAATGACAAGACCAGTAATTGGAAGGATTAAGGACGCAATATAGAAATGTTTAACAGGGAATATCAACCTGTTTAGTTGAGGAGCTGAAAGATACGATTTGAAAAAAAAGAATTTGAAAAGATTTTAGGTCTCCTTTATATGTTACTTATTATATTCTATAGCAATACTTACGGTGAAGTTCCAGAAGTCAGTTCACAGAAATAGAAAAAGAAAACGAAATTATAACTAAAGCGGTTTCTCCATACTGAGACTATTTTAGAAATATCATAAATAATTATTTTAGAAATAACAAATCATGAGATTTTATTAAGACACCGAATTAATGAAAGCTTAAATTTAAAATCATAAATGGAGTTCAAACAGATGTTGCCTCTTAACATTTACAAAAAATTTCAAAAGTAATTTTAATCCATTTTGTATATATTTTTATTGATTTCAGAGAGGAAGGGAGAGGAGAGAGATAGAAATATCAATGATGAGAGAGAATCGCAACCCGGGCATATGCCCTTGACTGGAATCAAACCCAGGGCCCTTCAGTCCACAGGCCAACACTCTACCAGCTGAGCCAAACCACTATGTGCCCTTGATTGGAATGGAACACAGGACCCTTCAGTCCGCAGGCCAATGCTTTATCCACTAAGCCAAACCAGCTAGGGTGATTTTAATCCATTTTTTACACCAGAAGTTTGTTTGGGAATATGTGAGAATACACAGTCCCGATTAACAGCCATTGAATTTAAATTTGACTATGCCATATTAATAATTTTTCTGAAAAAAATACATAATAATTTTAGAAGTAATTAAATATTGCATTTGGATCAGTTTATGATCTATAACTATGAAGACTAATAATAATTTTGGATTGGATCACATTTCAAGTCAATTGATTTTTACTGACAAGGAAGCTTTACTTAATTTTTATAAATAAGGGAAAACTAATACACTATAATTCAATATTTAATGGCATTTATGTTACCTAGATTACAGTGGGATATGGATTATTATGAATTTATTTTGTGTCATAAAATCAATTCTCTTTCCCACAGATCGAATGTTCCTATATAGTAAATTTCTGAAGGACATCTGGAAGTGAAAACAATGAGAAAGGTGATGGTCTAAATGAAAACTGGTTAATAGTAACCCCTTAGAAACTTAATTCAAATAATTTGTCTGGGAATAACTTGGCTTTCTCATATTAAATATAAAATTGAGTGAGACATGTACTACTAGGAAACAGGAGCAGCAGCTTCTCTGGCACCCCTAATCATTCAGATGCTTTTGAAATGGGGGAACCACCCAGTTTTTTCTTCAACATGAGAAAGCACAGTGTAGGGCTACCAGTTGGGAACAGAATAATTTCTCAAAAAGACTGGAGTTGACATCCATTTTAAGCAGTATATCCAGGGGTGGGCAAACTTTTTGACTTGAGGGCCACAATGGGTTCTTAAACTGGACCGGAGGGCCGGAACAAAAGCATGGATGGAGTGTTTGTGTGAACTAATATAAATTCAAAGTAAAGGAGCGGAGGGGAGAGCAAGAGAACTGGATAGAACAGCTGGATCCGGCCCGTGGGCCGTAGTTTGCCCAAGGCTGAGTATGTCACACTAGTTGTGCTAAGAAACCCTCCTGGTACAGAATATCCATTCTAATAAAAGAGTAATATGCAAATTAACCATCACTCCATCACACCCACAAGCCATGCCCACCAGCCAATCAGGAGTGAGTATGCAAATTAACGCAACCAAGATGGCTGCAGCCATGGAGAGAGCAGGAGTGAGGCTTGGGTTTCCCTGGCGATGGAGGAAGCCAAGCTTTCCGCACACCCTGGCCGGCCCAGGCCTCCACTTAAGGCTACAAAGTTTCAATTATAGAAGTTAAATAAATTCCAACAGAAATGACTGCTGCCACGGAGCAAGCAGGAGGCTTGGCTCCGCTCCAAGCTACAAAGTTTCAATTGTAGAAGATAAATAAATCCCAGATACCAGGGCCTCTGCTTGGGTTGCCGGGGGGCATGGCTGGCCTGCAAACCACCACAGGCCCCTCACCCAGGCTGCCCCATGCCCCAAGGGACACCCTTCAGGGCAAACCAGCTGGTCCCCACCCATGCACCAGGCCTCTATCTTATCTAATAAAAGAGTAATATGCAGATTGACCATCACTCCAACACACAAGATGGCTGCCCCCATGTGGTCAAAGATCCTGCCCCCAGGTGGACACAAGATGGCCACCACAAGATGGCCAGCAGGGGAGGACATTTGGGAGGGACCAGGCCTTCAAGGGAGGGCAGTTGGGAGGGACCAGGCCTTCAGGGGATGGCAGCTAGGGGTGACCAGGCCAGCAGAGGAGGGAAGTTGGGGGCAAACAGGCTGTCAGGGGAGCAGTTAGACATCAATCAGGCTGGCAGGGGAGTGGTTAGGGGGTGATCAGGCTGGCAGGCAGAAGCAGTTAGGGGCAATCAGGAAGGCAGGCAGGTGAGCAGTTGGGAGCCAGCAGTCCTGGATTGTGAGAGGGATGTCTGACTGCCTGTTTAGGCCCGATCCCGGTGGGCAGTTGTACATCCCTCAAGGGGTCCCAGATTGGAGAGGGTGCAGGCTGGATTGAGGGACACCCCCCACCCCCGTGCATGAATTTCGTGCACCAGGCCTCTAGTGGAATGATAATTATAAAAATGTTCTGGAATTAGACAGTGGTTGCAATTTTACAATTTTGTTAATAAACTATAAAAGATTGAATCAAATACTTCAGAAGAATGAATTTTATAACATGTGAATTATATCAATAAAGACTCTATGATAAATTGGTGAAAACAAAATAAAGACATTTTTAGAAAAGGAAATTCAAGAAAAGAGCATAATGAAAAAATCTTAATAAAGAAATTTTGTGAATATGCAATGTTTTAGGCTATTTGCTTTTTGCCTTTTTTAATTGATATGGAATAAATTCCTGCTTCATGTATTTTCCATTTCCCCATACACAATGATTAATTATATATCATGAATATATAATGCTAATAAATCTTTTGAGATAAAAACCAGATTTATAAATCACTGTGGATTTTAAAACCTAAAAAGGATAATTAAATACAAGGGGCTAATCCTTAGCTATCTATACTAATAATAGAGGAATATGCAAATCGATCAGGACGCCAAAATGTAACGACTGAACACCAAGGAACCTGAGGCTGCATGGCGCCTGGCCAGGGCGGGGGACCTCAGGCTGTACCCCCTGCTGGCAGGGCTTGACGGGGGACCTCAGGCCGTGCTCCCTTCCCCGGTGCCGGAATGGGGGACCTGAGGCTGTGCCGGGGGACCTGAGGCTGCACCCCCGACCCAGCAGGACTTGACAGGGGACCTGAGACTGCACCCTTCACCTGGTGGGGCTTGACAGGGGACCTCAGGCCATGCCTCCTCCTAGCAGGGCTTGATTGGGGGGGGGGGGGCTCAGGTTGTGCTCCCTGCCCCAGTGCTGGGCCGGGGGACCTCAGGCCATGCCCCCCCCCATTCAGGCACCGGGCCAGAGGACCTGAGGCCACGCCCCCGCCCAGCAGGGCTTGACAGGAGACCTCAGGCCATGCCTCCCACCCAGCGGGGTTTGATGGGGGAAACTGAAGCTGTACCCCCCGCTGAGTGGGGCTTGACTGGGGACCTGAGACTGCACCCTCCACCCAGCTTCAGGACGAGGGACCTGAGGCTGTGCCCCTGCCCAGTGTGGGGCTGGGGGACCTGAGGCTGCACCCCCTGCCCAGAGGGGCTTGATGGGGTTGGGGCCAGCCAGGTCTGGGTCTTACCCAATGGGAGTGGGGCCAGCCAGGTGTGGGTCTCCTGCATTTTTTGAAGCACATGTGGGTGGTGGGCAGGGACTTGACTCTAGTTCCTGTGGCACACCCCAGACACTGACAGGAGGGAGATTTTCATATACATTTTACTAATTTTCTTTTATCTCTGACACTTCTATTATAGAGAAAGGGCAAATAGCAATATTAAAATATTTCCTCTAATTAATTCCCTTTTAATGTGCACAAATTTTGTGCACCAGGCCACTAGTCTAAGAATAGTGTACAAAATATGCTTTAAAAGAAAAATATTAAAAATTTACTAGTGAGTTAGCAGAAAAATCAGGAAATTCTCTGAGGCTAGAATTATCAACAAAGTAAAAACCCATGAAGCCCTAAAGCACTTACATTGACATTTCCAAGGGTTTGATTCCAACTGAGCACACTGATTTAGGGGAGCATTAAAAAAAAGCCTGGTCCCCTGAAAGTTGGGAAGTCAGAATGGAGACCTCCACCTAATGCTGGACAACTGAGAGGCTTTCAACCTTAGTGGATGTGACAGAGATAATATTATACATTCATCATAATCCTTCCTCCTCCTGGCCACAGAGGAAGACTACATTTCCCAGCCTCCCATGCAGTTTGGAACTGTATCACAGCATCTGGCCAGTAGGATGTGGGTGGCAATGATGTACTTGACTTCCAGAGGGAATGTGTTCTACATAGCAAAGTTAAAAATTGTGAGAAAACTGCCCACTCCACATCAGAAATGGCATGAGGAAAAGAAACCTTTATTTTCTTAAACCACTATAATTGTGGGGTTTAATTTTAACTACTTTTAACCTAATAATCTTGATTATTACAATACTTGAACCAGGGAATCGGGGGGGGGGGGGGGGGGGGCGGGACTCTGAACACAGAATGAAATAATGGGAATACTTGCTGCAATAGAATATGATGTTGAAATGAAAACTCATAGATGCAGTGAAAAAAAAGTTCAAACAAAAAATTGGTTTAGAGTGGCCCCAAATTATGAGAGCCCCCAAGTACACTGCATATGAACTGCAAATTTTCCCTCTGGAAACAAAATTTAAATCTAGGATCAAGTATTCCCAAAGAACAATTTCAGGATTATATTACAAATAAAAAGCACAAAACACAAAAGTAGGTAAGCGCTGTCAGCAAGAGAGAAGAAGCAATAAAATGAAGAAACAAAAATGCAAAAGCTACAAATATTACAGTTATCACAGGGAGCATATAAATGCTTACATTAATAAAATACTATTTCAAAGTATAATTAAGCAGTAATAGAGTTTATAAACTTACCTTGCAGGTTTGGGAAGTATAATTAATTGCTAGAAATAAAAATATACATGAATTTTTAAACTCCAGATTAATCACTAGTTAAATGCTGAAGATATAATAAATTAACTAAAGTATATGGAGAAAGGGAAAAAAAACCTGAGGTAGCAATACTTATATCTGACAAAATAGATTTTAAAACAAAAGCTATAGTAAGAGGCAAAGAAGGATACTTAATAATGATAAAGGGAGCAATACAAGAGGATATAACCCTTGTAACATTTATGCACCCAACATAGGGACACTTAAAGATGTAAAACAAATCTTGATGGACATAAAGGAAGAAACTGACAGTAATACAGTAATAGTAGGGGATTTTAACATCCCATTGACATCAATGGTAGATTTTCCAGAGAGAAAATTAACAAGGAAATGGTTGATGGACCTAATGTCCTAATGGATAAAGGAAATTAAGTCAAGGAGGAGAAAGGATATCAGAAACATTCTGTGAAGAAGTGAAATGTATGGAGCAATCCTATCTAATAAAAGAGTAATATGCAAATTGACCATCACTCCAACACACAAGACTGCTGCCCCCATGTGGTCAAAGATGGCTGCCCCCATATGGACACAAGATGGCCACCACAAGATGGCCAGCAGGGGAAGGCAGTTGGGAGGAACCAGGCCTACAAGGGAGGGCAGTTGTGGGCGATCAGGCCAGAAGGGGAGGGCAGTTGGGAGGAACTAGACCTGCAGGGGAGGGCTGTTGGGGGTGACCGGGCCTGCAGGGAAGGGCAGTTAGGGGTGACCAGGACTGCAGGGGAGGGCAGATAGGGGCAAACAGGCTGGCAGGGGAGTGGTTAGGGGGTGATAAGGTTGGCAGGCAGAAGCAGTTAGGGGCAATCAGGAAGGCAGGCAGGCAAGCAGTTGGGAGCCAGCAGTCCTGACTGTCAGAGGGATGTCCCAGATTGGAGAGGGTGCAGGCAGGGCTGAGGGACACGCCCCCCATGCATGAATTTTATGCACTGGGCCTCTAGTACAAAAATATAAAGTCAATTAAAATCACCAAACATACATATTTCCTATCTAATAAAGGGACTATGCTAATTGACCATCACACCCTCACAAGATGGCAGCACCCACAGCCAATAAAGAGGGAATATGCTAATTGACTGCTATACCCTCAGTTAGGAGTTAGAATGGCCATAGTGTACTATAGTAAGATGAGAAATATAGAACTCTGATAGACTGAATCAGATGGATTTAATTGATACCTTCAGAGCATTTCACCCCTGAGCTGCAGTATATACATTCTTTTCGAGTGCACATGGAATATTTTTTAGGATAGACCCCAAATTAGGACACAAAGTAAGTCTCAATAAATTTAAGAAGATTGAAATCATGTCAAGCTTCTTTTCTGACCATAATGCTATGAATCTAGTAATAAGTCTCAAGAACTGCCTTATAACCCAGTGAACCCAAAACCCTAATTCAAAAGAATATATGCACCCCTATGTTCATTGCAGCATTACTTACAATAGCCAAAATTTGGAAGCAGCCCAAGTGTCTATTAGTAGATGAGTGGATAAAAAAGTTGTGGTACATTTACACAATAAAATACTACTGGGCCATAAAAAAGAAGGAAATCTTGCCCTTTGCGACAGCATAGGTGGACTTGGAAACATTACGCTAAGGGAAATAAGCCAGTCAGAGAAAGATAAGTACCATATGATATCACTTATATGTGGGGTCTAATGAACAAAATAAACTGGCAAACAAAATAGAAACAAACTCACAGATAAAAAACAGACTGACAGCTGTCGGGAGGTGGGGGGTGACAGAGGGGGCCTGGATGAAAAAGTTAAAGGGATAAAGTCAATAAAAAGACCTCATAGACATAAACAGTATGGTGATTACTAGAGGAGAAGGGGGCTGGGGGGAGGTAGAGGAGGGTATGGGGAGGGTAAATGGGGAGAGAAGGAGACTTGACTTGGGGTGGTGAACACACAGTACAACATACAGTTGATATATTATAGAATTGTACACCTGAAACCTATATAATTTTATTAACCAATGTCACCCCAATAAAGTCAATAAAAAAGTTTTAATAAGAGAGAAAGAAACTTAAAAACTTTATTTAAAATCTAGCACAGAAAGAAAAATATCAAAAATGAAGGTTAAGAAATGTATAGGATAGAGTCACATGTTCAAAATATGTTCATTAGCCACGGGGGCATAGGCTACCAAGGAGACAGAACTGAACCTCACATCACCCTGCTTGGCCCTGGAGGATGACTGGTTAGCCAGAGACGGGTAAGATTCCTCAGGGAAGGAACAACCTAAGACAGGCACAGTTGCAGAGGGGCCATCAGGAGAGAACTTGGGGATCAACAGAGGTGGGGCACAGACCCTCACCCCCCCAACCTTGCAGGGGCCTGAACCCTCACCCCGTCTGAGGGAGGTCTCCTGCCCCCATTGCTGCTTTGCTTCCCACGCCCAGCTCAGATTGGGACACAGGTGACAGACAGTGACTTGGCCCAGCTCAGATTGGGACCCAGGTAACACAGAGACTTGGCCGACAGCAGCTGCCCTATATCTAAATCCAGCCTTGCACCAGGAATGCTCAGGGCCTACTCAAGAATGCAAATAATCCTTTCCACTAATATTTACAGGGTAAATTAAGATTGTTGGTAGAGTATTAAATTTGACAGTAAAATAATAATCAAGTTTTCAGATTAATTTAAATAGGCTAATTGAAATAAGTGAATATTCAAGAAAATTTAATTGTACTGGACAAAAAGCTGTTCCTAATGTGGTAACTAAAATTTCTAATGGTAGTTCATCTCATGGTAAAATTCCTGAACATGCAATGAAACTAAAGCAGTCATATTTTTATCAAAAAATTAAAATTTAAAGTCATCAAGACTGCATTATAAAAGTTACAAAAGCCTCTATTAATCAAAAAAGGGGGGATAGAAGGGTAATATCATGTAAGGAAAAATATCCTATAAGTAAATTACATCTAGAAAATTTTTACTTTACAAAATTAGTTTTCATTTGTAATGCTAACAGCAAGACACCCATGAAAAACACACATGGTGTCTAAATAAGACAAAGGAAAATCGTTTGGGCAAAAATAAAAAGGATCCCAAATCAATTATATAGAAAAGATTCCTTTATTAACTTTTGGTCGAGAATATGTTTGTATATTTTCAGAAAACAATTCCAAGACCATGTGGATTCCTGCAACAGAGAGGAATTGACAGGTCTGCTCCAACCACGAAGACAAGAGGAGAAACAGTCCAGAGATGGAAGACGCTGATGACGCCTTGCCATGCTAGCAGTCAGCAGCTGTGCATCGCAGCAAATTGCCTAGGACCAAACCAGAGAGGGTCGGACCTGCATTGCCACCATGTGCCCACCATCCAGATATCATTGCTGACATGTACACATAAGGAACTGTTTGACATTGAAACGGGGACTCAGAACTGTTGGACGTGGAAATTGGGACTCAAACATTTTTTGTTATTATATGATTATTTCTAGTCTGCAGAGGCAAGATTTTTTAAAGGAATGAAATGGGGAAAAAATAGATACAGAGGCAAAGAAGCATTGAACAGACTGTCAAACTACAGTGGGAAGGCAGAGGAGGTTGCGGGGGGGTGGGGGGGGCTGTAAGAGATCAACCGAAGGACTTGTATGCATGCATATAAGCATAACCAATGGATAAAAAACACTGGGGGGAGGGGGCAGGTAAAGGCATATACTGGGGGGAAGGGGAGGCTGGGGGAAGGTCAATGGGGAAGGAAAAAAAAAGGAGACATATGTACTACTATTTGTAATACTTCAAACAATTAAAAAAATAAAATTTAAAAAAATAAATAAATAAAATAAAATATAAGGTCCACCAAGGCAGGGAAAAAAAAAATATGTTCATTAAAGTTGGCACTGGTGATTAGAAATAGAATCGAACACAAATTCTAGACATTTAAAACTCTTTGATTGGAATTAACAGCAGAATATATATTGCTAAACAGAGAACTACTGCAGGCTTTGATTTATTGCATTTCACTTCACAGGTGTCGCGCTTTTTTACAATCTAAAAGCAAGACCCTTCACCAACAAAAAGATTACTACTCACTTTACTCCAATGTGCACTTTATTGTGGTAGTCTGGAACTAAACCCACAATATCTCTGAGATATGAATGTGATGTGGTGGGTATATCAGAAGAAACTATCCCAAATGAAACTTGAGAAAGGAAGATGCAAAATACAGACAGAAGAAAGGATTTAGAAGATATACTGAGACAATATAACCTATATTTCATTAGACTTCTATAATGAGAACTAGAGAGAAAGAGGAAAAAGATTTAGACATAACAGAAATTTCCAGAATTGCTAATAGATTTCTATTCTAGATTCAGAAAGCTGAATACATCTCAAGTGCATAAAAATAATAAATCTACAATCAGACCCATCCAAAGATACAGAATACCAAATATTAAAAAGAAAATATTAAAAGCTGAACAGAAAGGAAAGAAAACTTACAAAGAACCTACATTTAGACCAACAATATAGTTCTCAAAAATGGAAGGTAATGGAGAGTTGGATTAAATCTTAAGGTACAGATAAAAAATAACTTGCAGTGTATATCCAATTAAACCATATTTGAAGAACTGGGATGAATTAATGAAAATGTTATGCAAGCATTTACTAAAACAGTATTACCACCAACAAATGCTCATTAAGGAATTTCTAAATAATTTACTTGAAGGAGAAAGAAATTAATACAAAAAGAAAGCTGAGATGTAAAAATGACTTTTGAGGATAAAAAATGGCAAACATACAAATAAATCTTTGGAAGCTTGACTTTACCAAACAACAATAATATTAACAATGTATAATCAATGGAGTTAAAAACTAATGACAAGGAAAATTCGGTTTTAGAGCAGAATAGGTCAGGGCAGAAAAGCATTCTAGCTGCAAAACTGTACAAAGCCAGATAAATTATAAATATCTTTTTAAACCAACTGAGAACATTAGAAGCAACAAACTAAATTCCAGAGACCACAAACTCTTTTATGTGAGCAAGGGTTTTTCTCTTTCTTTCCCCTGCAGGCATTTTCTGATGCTGGGTGCTTGGGGAGGATCTGGCTTATCAATCAAGGCCTGGACTAAAGAAAAGAGGAACTAGGGAAACTCAGTATTCTGTAGGACAGGTATGACAAACTGGAAACCTGAGGGGTTTCAAAAGCACAACTGCTCTTCCTCACAGAACATTTGCTGAGTTCTGTTGCTCTACAGCAGTGGTCAGCAAACCGCGGCTCGCGAGCTACATGCAACTCTTTGGCCCCTTGAGTGTGGCTCTTCCACAAAATACCACGTGCGGGTGCGCACGTACAGTGCGATTGAAGGAGTACCCTAATTATGTTAATAACAATGTACCTACCTATATAGTTTAAGTTTAAAAAATTTGGCTCTCAAAAGAAATTTTAATCGTTGTACTGTTGATATTTGGCTCTGTTGACTAATGAGTTTGCTGACCACTGCTCTACAGGAATCCAGGGAACTAGACCAAAAGCTTCTGGAAGGCAAAGTGAAATCTCTAGAAGTCCTGCGAAGTGGCCAAACTCAAACATTCTCTTAGTCTTACCTTCAAAGAATCTGCCATAGTTTCAAGCAATGTAGAGACTGGAGAGCTGGGCCAAGGTGTCTGAAGGGCATAGCTGAATTTTCTGCAGTCTTCCAAACCTGAGGAGATAGAGATCTAACAGACTTAGAATTTTAAAATTCCTGAGCAAACATTAGCAGGGCTCAAGCAAAAAAGGGGGCTGGGTTTACTAAACTGAAACCCTGCCCCTTGATTAATGGCTGATGGGATGCATGTGCTCCAAACCTCACTATATTTATCAACAAAGAAAGGTAACTCATGTAGAACCTCACAAGTTAATTATATGCAACTAGTAGCCCTGGGGGCATGAATCAGTGTGCCAGTAGCTCATCAGTAGCTTGCTGCCACCCTCCAGTAGCTCTCTGCCCGCTGTCCCACTCTTCTCCTGTATCTTCCCCCATCCCCCTTATAGCTTGCTGCCCTGCCCCCTCCTGTAGCTCTCCCGCCCACTTGTAGCTCACTGCCCCACCCTCCTGCTGATCTGTGATCCGGTAGTTATGCGGTTCAGTCATTACGCTTCACAGCATAACGACCATTTGCATATTACATCTTTATTATATAGGATGCCCAACATGCACTAAAAATTACTAGAAATGTGGAGACGAGAAATATATGACCAGCTCTCATAAGAAAATGAGAGGAAAGATAGCCCTAATATTGTTATTTGCAAGCAAGGACTTTCAAAAACTTAAAGTTGCATACGTTAGAAACAAAAGAGAAAAAGAGAGACAAACTAGATCAAAGGGTAAAGAATTTAAAATAAAATTAAAATCTGTAAGTGGGGATCAAATGAATGTTCTGTAAATGAAAAAAATAATCTGAAGTTAAAATTTAATAACTGTTGAACAGCAGACTGAATGCAGCTGAAAACAGGGAACTAGAAAATAGGTTTAAAGAAATTGAAACAAAAGAACAAAGGAATGGGAAATCTTGTGGGACATTGTCTTTGTTTAGGTACCCAGAGAACAGACTTTGATGAAATGATTTGCATTCAGAAGATTTATTAGTGAGAACTTTCAGAAAGACATTATTAGAGAGTGAAGCATGATTGAGCAGAGGGAGAATTTGAACTGTGATGTAATAGCAAAAGAGGCCTTAGTCAATCTTGTAGGAGCTCTGGAAATGGGACAGCCTTTCAGAGATGTCCCAACTTAAGGCAAGGACCTGGGCATGTCTACCTTCCTGTTGAGCTGTCATTGAATGCAGTTGCCTCTGAGGAACAGGCATACACTTGAGCAAAGCATCTCTTTGGCTGATGGCCATGCCAAGCAAGGACTCAGCTGTGAGTTGTCAGCAATCAACATGCCTCAGCAGCAGGGGAAACAAGTGGGGCATCTGAGTTCACCACAGACTGATTCGATACAGCCTCCACAATAGCCCGCACATTGTGTGCTTGGGACTTCCTACATAAATTCACCAATCTGGGACCAAGTCCTCCAGGATTCTGGTTTATCTCTTTTCCTGTGTGAATTTATAAGTCCAAAGCTAGGGAACACATTGCAACCCTCAGTGTTGCAACTGTTCTTGGAGAGATGATTGATGTTCACTGTCTCTCTCCTCTATTGACCATTCCAGATTCACCCTTGGCTGGCACCCTTGCTGGTTTAGGTGGTTTATGTGGTTGGGTAAGTCAAACACTTATTCTGAGCCTCTGTTCACCAAGCCTTTCTTTGACCATGGTTGCTGCCCTGATCCATTTACTATCAAAATTAGGCAAAGCAATGCTGTAGGACACATAATTGAATCATTTGGGTTCATAACATATTCTTCCTCTATCTTCACTGTGTAACAGAAGCTCTATCTTTTCCTAAGGATTAGAGCAAATTATCTTTGCCAATATAGTGACTCCTGTGCTTGCCTGCTGGCCTCTTAAAATGAGGAACTCAAAGTGATCAGGAAGCAACCACAGAATAAAAGCAAAAGTAAAACCACATCTTAATTTTCAATGAGAAACAGCTCCTACTTGCTACTGGGCCCTGGAAGAGATTGAATATTTAACTGAAGAGCATCAGGAGACCTTAAATGTGTCACAGACTGTTTTTTTTAACTGATCTATCAAGTCCTACTTTGAACATGAAGACAAGCAATTTCCAACCAAGTGGAAGTGGTATAAAATATGTCAGGCTAAAGCAAATCTTCAAGTAAGTCGAATGAACAGAAGACTAAAATGCCTACAGCACCTAATCCTCCTGTTTTGCAACTTCTCCCTTAGTCCATACTTAAACAGCCTTATAAGATGTTGGTATGATCAATTGATCATGAGAACAAGCATATGCCTAGTTTATAGAAAGTTTTGCAAGTTATTATAATAAAGTGGTTTATGTTCATAGGACAGAATACCATTCAAAAATGAAAATGAATGAACAAATGATTACATGCATCAAATAGATTAGTCTCAAAAGCATAATTAAGTGAAACGTTATATTGCAGAGGGACATAGTGGGACTACATTTATAAAAAGGTCCAAGACCAGAAAACAAAAAATTAAAATATTTAGAGATACATGGTAAGAAATTAAGGAATGATTAATACAAAATATAGGCTATGGATCTTTGTATGTTTGGAGTGGAGCGAGGAATGCTGGTAATCTTACTAGAGAAACATAGAGGGTTTCAAAGGAATTGGTAACATTATATTTCTTAAGCTTGTGATGGGTATATTAATATTAATCTTACAATTTTTTTTTTTTTTACTAGTGGCTCTCAATCCAGGCTGCACATTAGATTCATTTAAAGAGTTAAAACAGAAACAGAAACAAAAACTAATGTCCAGGCCCAATTTAATAATACTGAAATATTTTGGTTTCAATATTTTCAAATGCTTTCCAAGTGTTTCAAATGCATAACTAGGTTTGAGAAACATTATTTAACATGCTTTTTTGTATATATTTCATAATTTTTAGTAATCTTTTCTATTTTTTATAAATTTTTTAAAGACCAAGGAAACAAAGAATGAAGCAATTTTCTTCTTAGACTTGCTTTGATGTATTGAAGCATTTTGCTCTGTACTTCATGTCAGCCAGGTCATGTGTTCATTTATTGACCTTTAGAGACAAGCCATATATAAAATGTTCTTATCAAGTATTAAGTATTCCCAGTCTAACTCAATCAACTCTATTTGCTCTTTCTCTTTAATCACCACCCTATCTCCAGATGAATATCACCCTGGCCTAGCAAACTTCTGGTGTCAGAAATATAAGCATTTTTCTTTGTGCTATTTATTCTCTGAATTTTTAAAAATATGTTTTTATTGATTTCAGAGAGGAAGAGAGAGGGAGAGAGAGATAGAAACATCAATGATGAGAGAGAATCATACATCTGGGGCCTCCTGCACACCCCTTCCTGGGGATCAAGCCTGAAACCCGGGCATGTGCCCTGACCAGGAACAGAACCATGACCTCCTGGTCCATAGGTCAACACTCGACAACTGAGCTTTGCAGACCAGGCTATTCTCTGTTTTTTTTATATTTCCCTTTTCTCTGTTATTGTTTCGCTTGTCCCTGCTTTCA
Organism: Plecotus auritus; assembly: GCF_963455305.1. Lineage (NCBI taxonomy): Eukaryota > Metazoa > Chordata > Mammalia > Chiroptera > Vespertilionidae > Plecotus > Plecotus auritus. The sequence goes on from NC_137772.1 coordinate 145,955,265, forward strand.
TGCTTCAGGCCCTATCACTCTCTCTCTGCTTCTTTCCTTCCTGACAATCCCATTTAGTACTTTTCTTTCCTCTACCTTTCCTTTGTAGAAACTTCTAAGCACTGATTTAGGTCTCTTTCCAATAAAGGTGAATCTTTTAGAAAGAAAAGAAAAATTAAAGTTCACTAAGTAAGGCCCTTGTCTTCAAATTAGTGAAAGAAAAATAATTTCATTATATGAGGCTATTAACTCTGACAGCCCTATCACAGGTTTTTCCTCTACTTTTATAAGTTTCTAAAAATTATATAGGAACAAATCAATAACCAAGTTTTTAAATGTCACTTCTTCAGTGTAGGGCTTTAATAACCCTAAGAAACAGTATATTTTAGCCCTAGCTGGTTTGGCTCAGTGGATAGAGCGTCAGCCTGCGGACTGAAGGGTGGGTCCCAGGTTTGATTCCTGGTCAAGGGCACATGCCTGGGTTGCGGGCTTGATCCCCAGTAGGGGACATGCTGGAGGCAGCCCATCAATGATTCTCATCATTGATGTTTCTCTCTCTCTCTCCCTCTCCCTTCCTCTCTGAAATCAATAAAGAAATATATATATATAAAAAAAAGAAACAGTATATTTTAAATACCCTTGAATCCAAATCAAAGATAGCAAATGTATAGAAATGAAAGTATGACCATTTAGGATGAAACACTAGGAACCAAGCCCAGTGAAATCAATACTAGCTTTATTTTTATCATGTAAGCTAAGTGTGAAAATTCAAGCAAAGAACACATTGGGGAAATTTAAGACATGATATATTTCAAATTCTCATTACGGAATTTGAGATGCTTAAATGTTAATGGTATGCTGAGAATAATTGTAATTTTTCACCAGCACTTTAGAGAATTATACTAGGACATAAAGGTTTTTCTTATGCAACATATTGCAGATGAAGTATTTCTCTAACACTTTTGAAGGGTCACCATAGTATCTAATACAAATAGAAAAATGAAATATTTTCTGAAATATTTCTAATTTTTCAGATATTTTTTCTTATTTCCAGACTGTGAGCATCTTGAATATAAGAAAATATACTAGGTTTATTCAAAAGATTATGCCATTTTCCAAAATATTTCCTCAAAATATTTGTTAGTAAAAAATAAAGTTGAGATCCTAATTTCCTAAACATAAAAGCTTAACAAGACAAACAAATATCAGTTGCCTAACATTAGAATTATTTCTAACATTAGAATTATTACATAAAATTAGTTAACCTTAGAGATTGATTCATTTTAGTATATTTCAAAAGATTCCTAGCTTCCAGACAGGAAATAGGTCAAAATAGTCTTTTCGGTAAAGAAACTAAGATTAGGCAATTAACCTTTTAATCCACTTAATAGTTCAAATTCCTGTCATTTCACAGTTATGCAGGCAGCACAAAGATAATTGTTGGAGTTTAAAAGAGTATTTGTGAAAGCGAAAGAGTATGGTGTGTGTGTGTGTGTGTGTGTGTGTGTGTGTGTGTGTGTGTGTAGAGAGAGAGAAATTTGGAAATTAAAAGTAAAAAAGACAAATGCTCTATGAGGAGATATTAAAACACTATAAGTATCCAATATAATAAAAGGCTAATATGCAAATGGACCAAACGGCAGAAAGACAAGTTGCTATGATGTGCACTGACCACCAGGGGGATTGGAAAAAATGGCATATTAACAATATTGAGTCTCCTAGCCATGAACATGGAATATCTCTTCATTTATTTAGTTCTTGGAGTTCTTTTATCAGAGTTTTGTAGGTGTTTTTTTTTTTTCCATATAGCTTTTATACTTATTTTATTAGATCTAATAGTATTTTAAAAAATTAGTCATTCAATTATTGCCAAAAATATAAAAACTGTCCAGCTAGACTGATAGCTATATGAGATCAAAGCCAATGACTGCATTGTCAATATGCCATTTTTTTCCAATTGATCTATAGATTCAATGAAATCCCAGTCAAAATCCCAGTGAGTTATTTTGTGAATACTGACAAACAGATTCTAAAGTTCATATGGAGAGTCAAAAGGCCTATAATAGTCAACACAATATTAAAGAATGGAGTCAGAGGACTGATACGGCCGACTTCAAGACTTAAATCTGCAGTAATCAAGACAGCCTGGTTTTAGGTGAAAGGATAGATAAGTAGATCATTAAAATATAATAGAAATCACATAGAGCCAACTATCTTTGACAAGGGTGTAAAGGCAATAAAATGGAGAAAAGATATATTTAAGCAAATGGTATTGGAACAACTGAACTTCCACATGCAAAAAAAAAACAAAAATTAATCTAGACATAGACCTTATACCCTTCTAGGGTCTTTCCACATTAAGGGTTCAGGAATCTGGAGAAGGGCTGTGCGTAAATGAATAAACTAGACAAGAAATGTAAGTTTTGAAGGCATGGGCTCCACTTTCTAGTGAAGTGGGCTCTCCAAATCTCCGGACCCAGGGCTTTTTATTCCCACATTTTTGCCCATTAGCAAAGCAGATATACATAGAAAAGATAAGGTTTGGTAAACAATAAAGGACCACCAGGTTAGGGCAGTGGTCGGCAACCTCATTAGTGAACAGAGCGGCAAACTGTGGCTCTCGAGCCACATGTGGCTCGCGAGCCTCAGTTTGCCGACCACTGGGTTAGGGGAATTGCCTTCGGCTATTCCAGCAGCAGGTAACAACATGCAGATTTTCAACCCAATTGAAAGAATCCATTCAACCTTTTGAGGACTTCTCCCATTTATTACTTCGCCTCCAGCCTATCACCTTTTTTGATTTAATAAACTTAACAAGAATGTATGCCATTTGCAGAGCTCAGGTCCTTTTAAGATTTTTAGATTCAATGGAAAGGATTGAGTTCTTTCATGTCCTTTTAAATTGCTGCCAGGCATCAAAGGAATCAGTTTTCAGTAATCTCCTTTCTGGGCCAACAGTTCTTTGAGTCCCCTTTCCAATCACTGTCCAACAGTTTTTTTATGGGTCCCTTCCCAATAGCTGTCCCTGTGACATGACAGCAATGATATTCCTATTCTGGATGGGGAGCAAACGGTGAGCAATGGCAATGCAGGTCCGACCTTCTTTGGCTTGTCCTGGGCAACCTGAAGCGACACACAGATGCTGACTGCTAGCAGGGCAAGGCGTCTTTTCCATCCTTTATTTTTGGACTATTTTTCTTCTGTCTCCTCAGTGTGTTGCTTGGGGCCACCAACATCTGTGGCTGGAGTAGTCTGGTCAGTCACTTCCTTGGATCCATTGTTGCAGGAATTCACACAGGATTGGAGGAGTTTTCTGGAAATATATAAGCATATTCTCGACCAAAGGTTAATAAAGGAATCCTTTCTATAAAATAGACTTGGGATTTTTTTTTTTTATTTTGCCCAAATCATTTTCCTTTGGCTTATTCTGACACAATGTGTGTCTAGCCATCAGCATTACAAGTGAAAAAATGTTTAAAGTAAAAATTTAAGTAATTAAGGCTTGATATAATTTATTTACAGGAGATTACTCCACTATCCCCCCTTTGTTTGTTTTAAATAATATCAGGAGGCTTTTGGAAATCTTGTAATGCAACCTTGATAGCTTTTAAAACATTTCTTTGCACAGAAATATGACTGGTTTGGATTCATTGCATAACAAGCAGTTTTACTATGAGATGAATCAACAGTAAAAATTTAGTTAATGCTCCAGGAATAGTTTCCTGCCTAGTACAGCTAAGTTCCCCTGAATATTAACTTATTTCAATTTGCCAATATAAATTAGTCTGAAACAAGGCTTATTTTTTAACTTTACTTGTCCTTGGCAGTAAATGACACTAATTGAATTTCTTTTATCAGTCTTTGAATATATCTACATAAGCTTTGTTAGGGAGGCAAAATGCAAATTACTTACTTTTCTTTTCGAGGCCTAATACATTAACATTTAATTACATTTTTCTACATATTTGAAGGGCACTTTCCTTTATTTCCTCCCAAAGTAATTTCTAGGCCACCTTTAGATAGTTTCTTCTTTCAAACTTTTTTCTTTCTTTTACACCAAGCAACAAACATGGTTGCTTTTTAGATGCTGACTGGTACTGTGATACCTACATATTAAGTGACTCTCTTTCTACTTATGGTGACTACCAATGATCAGATTAATGCTTGAATAATAACCTTCAGTTTACACTGTAAATAGTAGCGGAAGAGATTTCAAAATTCTAAAATTTCTTCTTTTTATTAAGCTTAAAATTTATTTTCAAACAGCTTTCCTTTGGCTAGTGTTCATTTGCATACACAGATGGATCATGGGAGGTCTTAGTAACTATTTCAAAGGACTTTACTAGAATCCAATTGTTTATAAAAATATTTGCTTCTCATATAACTGAAGTTATATGAGACCTTGATTACATTTTAAAAAACTAATTTATTAAATAACTAAAGTAGGCATCTTTATTGAAAAAGCAAGGTAAGCAACCTTATATGTTTGGTCTATGAAGTATAAATGCCATCCCATTCCCAAGCCTATTTAAAAAGCAGGCTGCCCTAGGGCTCCTGTTTGCTTTTGTTTTTAAAATTTCACTGCTGAAGGAGAAACTAAGATGGCAGCATAGAAACTAAACTGCTGCCTCGCACAACAATTTCAAAACTACAACTAAAAGACAGAATGGACATCATCCAGAACTATAAGAAGGCTGGCTGAGTGGAAATTCTACAACTAGAAGGAAAGAGAAAAGCACACTGAAACTCAGAGGAGCTGCAGAAGGCAGAGGTACAGAGGCGTGCACCTGGAGAGGGCTGACAACTGAGTATGCGGCTGGCTTTCCCAATCAGGGGGGACACAAAAGCTCCCCACTGCTCTGAACTCCAGTTCTGGGTGAAACTCTGGGGACCCAGACTCATTTGGGGAGAAACTGGACTGTCTGGCAGCGGGCGAAACTCAAGGGCAGCTTTCTCTCAGAGGTGCTTGCAGCAATTACCGTGGGACACTGAGACCCACGGGCCTCTTAGGGCAGGGCTAATGGGAAGCCACTGCTGTCTGCTCTGCCCTGAGACTCTGCCCCATCCAAGCTGAGCACAGAAGCTTTTGCAAGTTTTGTCTCATAAGGGTGTCTCCAGCACAGAAGTTCTCCTAGCATAGACACAGCTGATCCTCACAGCAAATTGGCCTGGAGGTCAATTCTTTCTAGTGATACCAACAACAATCAAGGCTTAACTGCAACAAGACTGTGCACACAGCCCACAAAGGGGTGCACCAAGAGTGTCCACCTCAGCTAACTGGGGAGGCTGAGCCACTGGGCCCTATAGGACACCTAGCACACAAAGCCACTCTACCAACTCAGGGAAGCAGCCAAAATGTGGAGACAAAGAAACAGGTCACAAATGAAAGAAATGGAGGAAAGCAAATAACTGGCTATAGAGTTCAAAACCATGTTTATAAGGTTTTTCAAGAATTTTCTAGAAAAGGCTGATAAATTTAACGAGACCCCCAAGGATATGAAAAAGGACCAACTAAAAATTAAGCCTACACTGACTGAAATAAAAGATAATATACAGAGATCCAATAGCAGACTAGAGGATCGCAAGAATCAAGTCAAAGATTTGAAATACAAAGAAGCAAAAAACACTCAACCAGAAAAGCAAAAAGAAAAAAGAATCCAAAAATATGAAGATAGTGTAAGGAGCCTCTGGACAACTTCAAGCATACCAACAATCCGAATTATGGGGGTGCCAGAAGAAGAGAGAGAGAGCAAGATACTGAAAACCTATTTGAAGAAATGAGAGAAAACTTCCCCCACCTGGTGAAAGAAATAGACTTACAAGTCCAGGAAGCGCACAGAACCCCAAACAAAAGGACTCCAAAGAGGACCACACCAAGACACATCATAATTAAAATGCCAAGGGCAAAAGACAAAGAGAGAATATTAAAAGCAGCAAGAGAAAAACAGTTAATTACCTACAAGGGAGCACCCATATGACTGTCAGCTGATTTCTCAACAGAAACTATGCAGGCCAGTCAGGATTGGCAAGAAATATTCAAAGTGATGAATAGCAAGAACCTACAACCAAGATTACTCTACCCAGCAAAGCTATCATTCAGAATGAAGGGCAGATAAAGAGCTTCACAGATAAGAAAAAGCTAAAGGAGTTCATCACCGCCAAACCAGTATTATATGAAATGCTGAAAGGTATTCTTTAAGAAGAGGAAGAAGAAGAAAAAGGTAAAGATAAAAATTATGAACAACAAATACATATCTATCAACAAGTGAATCTAAAAATCAAGTGAATAAAAAATCTGATGAACAGAATAAACTGGGGAATATAATAGAATCAGGGGCATAGAAAGGGAGTAGACTGACAATTCTCGGGGGGAAAGGGGTGTGGAGGATGTGGGAAGAGACTGGACAAAAATCATACACCTATGGATGAGGACAGTGGGGGGTGGGGGTAAGGGCAGAGGGTGGTGTGGGAACCAGGTGGAGGGGAGCTATGGGGGGGAAAATGAGGAACAATTGTAATAGTCTGAACAATAAAGATTTATTGAAAAAAATTAAAAATAAATAAATAAAATTTCACTGCTGAAGAAATATTTAGTAACTTTGCCTTGCCCTCCTTTAGAAGTTAAAATCCTCATAACATTTAAAATATGTCTATAAATAAAATAAATTTATTAATTTCTATTTGACAAAGCTTTCCACATGATTTTAAATCAGCCTAATTTAGTTTAACAATATTTCTTTTAAAAAGAGAATAAATTTTTGTACCACTTCAGGGCCCTTGAAGTGTCCCAAAATCATCTCTCAATTAAATTATTGAAATTTAACTTGGAAAGACCATCAAATATATATACATATAATTCAAATATTATATACTTTTTATAATTATTCTAAAAGATATCAATTAAATGTAAACTGGTTTTTATATTAAAAATTTGGTTCAGACCATAGAATTAATTCTCTTTATTAATTAGACCATATAAAATATTTTACTCTAGGTTGAAATTTTATCACACTTGGTACATCAATACATTTTAAACTACTAATTTCTCCAGACAAAATACAAGAATTATTTTCACAAAAATAAATTTCTATACTTTATGTATTTTGTTATCATAACTATATGATTTCTCCTAACTTAATTTGAACTTTAAACTCTTAGAAGCCTTAAAATTTTAGCTGGCAAGTTAAATACTTAGCATTTTTTCAGATTAATAACATCTTCACATTTGTAAGGCATATTTCAAATAAAATACAAGACACATTTAATTAATAGATTCAATTCTGAAGGCTATTTAGAGGACAGGAAAAAAGCATTGGTAATTGTTTGGGTGAAGGGGGTTGTGGAGAATGAAGAATGAAGCATGATTCCCAAGTTTCTGAATTGAGCAATTAGGTTGATCCTTATGTGCTAAATTAGGGAATCCTTAAGGGAGAATAGATATGGGAAGAAATTAATATGCTGCCACTTTTTAATATTTCAAGTTTAACAATCCTGTGAAGAATGCAAGGGGAAATGTCAAATGAATTATATCAAATTGGATACACTGTTTTGGAGCTTCATAAAGGGAAAAATTGATGGGAGTCACAAACTTGGAAGTCATTGCTTAGAGATAGTGAATGAAGTCATGAGAGAAAATGGGTTGGACCTTCATTCTTTTAGTCATAGTGACCTAGGAGTCTACTCATTTCCTTAGTACAGGATGTTTATGAAAATACATTTTACATATAATTTATAATTGTAGTATATTCTTATGCTTAGGCAAACCTTCTTATAAGATGTTTCTAAGTTTTATTTAGTTTATTGAATTAAAGCTAAATGATCTATAAAAACTTTTGTTATAAACTCCACTTTAAATATTTTATGAGATAAATTTTGCCTGGCAACTACATTCAGATTTCTGGTGTCCAGGGTACATAATATCAGGAGGGCAAACCCTTTTCATAGAACGGTATGTTACATTTTACAGAAACTATAAATATATGCCAATTATCACTTGCTTTAAAAATATTAACTAAATCTAGTACATAAAAAAACATTCTGGCTATATGAAATAGAAAGAAGTTTATAAATATAAAATATGGACATTTATGAATTAAGCCCTGGTGTTTTTGATTAAAGCAATGCTCTTGAAACATTTGGTTTGTCATGGGAAGTGGTAGATCCTAGGATTTGAACTAAAAAATCCTGGGTTTAAATCCTGGCTTTATTACTTCATAATTCTATGAGTTTGAACAATTTATTTAAATTTCCTGAACCCAAGTTTCTCATTAATATTTATTCTTCTAAGTATTGATATGTATCTCAAAGGATTATTATAAAACTTATAAATCTAGTATAGTGCCTGGTATTTAACATATGCTTCATCAAATATAACTATAATTATCATATATTTGCTTCTAAGATAATTTTAGTAAGAAATGTTACCATTTCTACAATATATTTTTTGTAATTATTCCACTCTGAGTCTCTGAAGTCAGACTAGATTCCATTATTAGCTTAATTAATGAGAAAAATCTCAGAATTGGAAGAAAACTTAAGTTCTCATGCAGAAATATCTCTTCTAAAATAGAACTGGAGACAAATTTAATCTGAAAGTGATACTGTATTTGTCCAAATATGTAAAATAAATAGGAAACAGCCTTAGATTAACATCAATAAACAAGAAAGGCTCATAAAAATTCAAATAATTAGTTTGGGTCCTAAGTGCAGTTCCATATGAAAGATAAATTTTTGTTATCCTATCTAATAAAAGAGTAATATGCAAATTAACCATCACCCCACTACACCCACAAGCCATGCCCACCAGCCAATCAGAGAGAATATGCAAATAAACCCAACCAAGATGGCTACAGCCACAGAGAGCAGGAGGGAGGCTTGGGTTTCCCCGGCAATGGAGGAAGCCAAGCTTTCCACCTGCCCTTGCCGGCCTAGGCCTCCACTCAAGGCTACAAAGTTTCAATGATAGAAGATACATAAACCCAAACAGAAATGGCGGCAGCCACGGAGCTGGAAAGAGCAGGAGGCTAGGGTTGCCCCCGGCGATGGAGGAAGCCAAGCTTTCCACACACCCTGGCCAGCCTAGGCCTCCGCTCAAGGCTACAAAGTTTCAAATACAGAAGATACATAAATCCCAACAAAAATGCCTGTGGCCATGGAGCAAGCAGGAGGCTTGGCTCTGCTCCAGGCTACAAAGTTTCAATTGTAGAAGATAAATAAACCCCAGATCCCAGGGCCTCAGCTTGGGTCACCGGGGGGCATGGCCGGCCTGTAAACCACCACAGGCCCCTCGCCCAGGCCGCCCCACGTCTCAAGGGAACCCTCACCCTGATCTGGGACACCCTTCAGGGCAAACCAGCTGGCCCCCACCTGTGCACCAGGCCTCTATCCTTCCTATCTAATAAAAGAGTAATATGCAGATTGACCATCACTCCAATACACAAGATGGCTGCCCCCATGTGAACACAAGATGGCCACCACAAGATGGCCAGCAGGGCAGGGCAGTTGGGAGGGACCAGGCCTGCAAGGGAGGGCAGTTGGGGCAATCAAGCCTGCAGGAGAGGGCAGTTAGGGGTGACCAGGATGGCAGAGGAGGGAAGTTGGGGGTGACTGGGCCTGCAGGGAAGGGCAGTTGTGGCGGATCCAGGCCTGCAGGGGAGAGCAGTTGGGGGAGACCGGGCATGTAGGTGAGGGCAGTTAGGGATGACCAGGCCTGCAGGGGAGGGCAGTTAGGGATGACCAGGCCTGCAGGGGAGGGCAGTTAGGGATGACCAGTCCTATAGGGGAGGGCAGTTAGGGGTGACCAGGCCTGCAGTGGAGCATTTAGGCATCAATCAGGCTGGCAGGGGAGTGGTTAGGGGGTGATCAGGCTGGCAGGCAGAAGCGGTTAGGGGCAATCAGGAAGGCAGGCAGGTGAGCAGTTGGGAGCCAGCAGTCCTGGATTGTGAGAGGGATGTCCGACTGCCCGTTTAGTGGGATTGGGCTTAAACGGGCAGTCGGACATCTCTCTCAGGGTCCCACATTGGAGACAGTGCAGGCTGGGCTGAGGGACACCCCCTCCGCCCCCGTGCACGAATTTTATGCACTGGGCCTCTAGTTATAAATAAAAGTGAGAGATTCATTCTATTGTCATCATTCAAATCTTTCCCAAAGTGTGTTTCTTATAGTGACTCTACTTCCATAGAATGGTAATGGGCTTTTTATGAAAAAAAATTTCAAAATAAAAAAAGATCCATGGACAAGCATGGCAGGGAAACATCAATTAAGCAAAGTTATACAGATTTTGCTTTAGCAGAAAATTTCAGAACCTTCCATTTGTGAATTGTGTTATTCTCTAAGAGATGGAAATAATATTTAGAAATTTCCAAACTTAGTTGACAAAGAATTCCTATTTTCAGCAGAGCATCATGCATGACAAAAATCCAATGAAACATACTTTGAAAATAATTCAGAACTTGAAGCACACTACCTCACACTGACAAGTAGATTCATTACAACAAATGATTGTATGATATATTAATCCTACTATACTTAATTAATATGCAAATAGATTCGTTCTTCACCTTTCATCTTATACATATATTATCCTTCAACTTGCTCCTTATTTTTCACTTTCCAAAAATGTAAGGGGTGTTAATTACTTGTTGCCAAGACAGTCTCTCATTTTATGTTAACTCCCATATTTGATGTCATTCTTAAACATAGTTCAACCTCTGTATTTAAGCAAAGTATATATTGACTTCAGACAGGAGTATCAAGGCAAACAGAAAGTACATATTATAAAATGTACTGTGCTGCTTTGTAGCCTTGAAGCTCGTCCTCGCCACAGACAAGTCATATTTAAAAGTCATATTTAGATCAGTTTGGTAGAATATATTTGTTTCAAGTAAATTGTCTTATAAAATCCAACTTCAAATAATTTTTGCAATACAGTGAAATGATAATAGAGAAAAATTTTCCAAACTGCTTAGTTCAATGTAGGAGGGAAGAGAGGAAAATTGGTATTGTAGATGTACATTTTCTAACTGAACTGTGATACACTGACATTCAAAAGAGGCACTGCATTTGGAAAATTAAGTTTAATCTCACTAAGATGTTAAAGATGATAGTAAGCAAAGAATGCTGTATTATTCTTATGAATAGTACATTGAAAGTTGACCCAGGCTTCCTTTTTCTGATTATATTAAATAAGCTGGCTGATAAAATTATGGAGAAATAGCCCAGTTCCTTAGTTTATATCTAAAATTAGACACTACAATCAAGCTACAAATAAAAACAGGTTGCCTTCCATTTTTTTCTTCTTATCACAATTCAATACTAAAACCATAGGTCTGTGAGAGTCTGAAAACCTATTGCTGATTCAGAGAAATCTAAATCATCTTTGCTTTATCTTTGAGATCCTCATTCAATAGAAAACTAATATGTGACAGCATCAACAGACTACCTCATTATGAATATGAAAATCCATTTAAAGGAACCACCAGAGAATAAAAGCTTGACCTTTATGCACATGAAAACCCATGCATCTGAACCACTAACTTGAATATATAAAATATTTTAATGAGAATTCCATAATCAATACAGTTAAAGATGGAGAAAATTGTTTAACTTGTCCACCATAGAACCACAAGATTCTTTAGCAGTCACATTTTCCATGTCTCTTATTTACACCAATATGCCTTTTGTTGTTAATCCCCTTCGGTCCACTATTGCACTTGAGTTATTAGAGAAAGAGATATTCTGGCTGGTTGTTCAACCTTACATAAATTTACAACTTATATATTTTTATAAGCTCAGGGTCCTGGCCTCAGTTTTCAGATTTTGATAGGGCTTTTAGACCACACCGGAGTGGTCTACAAACATCGTTAGAAGGAGCTTCCTTTTTCTCCTAATATAACGCACGCCTCCCTCCAACAGCAATACCCTCCAAGCCACTCTCTATCCTTTTACTCCTACTTTTTTTCAGAACCTTTATCAGTCTAAATTTTATTACACAAAAGGCTATTCTTAGCATTTTTGTAAATGTCTGAGTGCACATATTCACAAGTTTATCTAGTTAAGAATCCCTACTATAAAGTATCATAATTATTTTATACAATGTTTATTCAGATTTTCTCAGAAGCTTTACCATTTTCATTGTTTACCATTTTTCTTTGCTGTTAGTGGTCCTTCTGGGATCATTTCCCTTATTCATTATCCAAGAAATACATCCTATAGATAGCCCGTTAGTAAGGAATCTCTTATAAAAGTTCTCACTCTTTGAAAATACCTATATTTCATCTTCCTTCATGAAAAAAAATCCACACAACTGGAAATAGATTTCCAGAATGATAATTTTCTCCTAACACTTTGAAGATAATTTGCCTGGCTTTTTTGAGTATATTATTGAGAAATTCTCTATTGTTATTGAGAAATTATCTGTCAGTCTAATTGTAGTTTTCTTATAGATATTTCTCTTTCTCTCTGTGTTTAAGATCTGTCCTTTGTCTCTACTGTTCTATATTTTCACTATGTTGGTTCTTGAATTTCTTTTATTTATTCTATTTGAGATTTGGAGAGTGTGAAGACAGGTAGTGTTTCTTGTATCTTGAGTTAGGTGTATTTCACCACTTTTAGAAAATGTTCAGCAATTTATCTCTTTAATCATATAACTCCTATCACTGCCCCTCATATCTTGTCCAAAAACTCCAGTTAGTTGTATGGTGGGACTTCTCTTTCCATTAAATGTTTGGTTGCATTTTCTGTAATTTCTTCTGATCTATCTCCTGTTCATCACTTCTACCAACTTTGTTTAATTGATGTCTCTATGTTTTATTTCTAATATAAATAAGTTTTCTTTATTCTAAAAGTCCAGGTTGGTTTATTTAAAAATCAGACTTGTCAAATTGGGCTATCGGAATTCATACCTTAAAAAACTACTCTTTCCACCCCGAGTAATGACCACTATGTAAATTTAATTTAAAAATTCAGATAGTGGTTATATTTAACAGCCAAGATAAATGTTTTCTTCTTCATAATGTCAACATAAGTCTCTTTTTAAGATAGTAAATACTTCAAATCCTACATGTAACAATTTCTATATCAGCAGTTTTGATAATCTAATTTAACAGTTTGTTATTTCTAATGACTCTCCTGTATGGTATTTGTTTCTTTGTATATTTGGTAATTTTTATGGTGAGCTTATATTCTTTGAAAATGTATCTGTGGAAATTCTTTGACTGGTTTTAAAGTATGTCCCTTCAAAGAATGTTTGCTTTTCTCCTGCCAATTTCTTCCAACCACAAGACAAGACAATCTCTGAAAAATATTTATTTAATTCTTCTACTGAGGGTGTCACTATTTTAGTTTCCTGTCTTTATGCCAGGTTGTCTGTGCCAAACATCTGCCATTTTTTTCTCAAGGATTTGTCTACTGAATTTTGAAAAGTGGCCCTTTAAATGTAGGCTCTACAGATTTCAGAACATGGGGAACTCTACAAGACTAGCAATCTGGTTTCTCAAATAAATAAATAAATAAATAAATTGTGTGGAAAAGATAGTAAAATGATCCCCACGAATTACAAAAGAAATATCAATCAGTGGTCATTTGGATCTTATTTGGATTTTGATTTTTAAACGAGAGAGAGAGAGAGAGAAAGAGAGAGAGAGAGAGAGGCCATTGGAAAAATTTGAACACTGGCTGGATATTTGTTAATATAAAGGAATTATGTTCATTCTTTCAAATGTGATAATGGTATTATGGCTATGTTTAAACAAATAATCCTTATCTTTTAGAATAAAAACCTAAAATATTTACAGATGAAATAATTAATGTCTTGGATATGCTTCCAAGCAATCCCTTGTAGAGAGAGGAAATAGTTTGAACAAAGATATAAATGAAATCAAATGAGTCATGAATTGATAATTATTCAACCTAGATGATGGATTCATATGTTTCATTACACATTTTTTCAACTTTTATGTATGTTTGAAATTTATTATTTAGAAAAAAATAACAGAAAGCCATGCTATAAGCATCTAAGTATTGGCCAGCACTATCTAAATAACCAAATCTCAAAAACTGATTTATATCTTATAGGTTTATTTGTTTCCTTTCATTCATGGCCTTTGAAGAATTTCTCTACTTTCAAACTAGATCACCCATATATTTAACAAAATATTTCTTACATTGTATCTAGCACTTCTGGGTATACTCTACTGAGCAGGCTTATTTCAGGAAATAGCTCAAAAATAGTTCTTGACAGCCATCCTCTTTTTTTTTTTCTATATTTTTATTTATTTCAGAGAGAAAGGGAGAGGGAGGGAGAGACAGAAACATCAATAAAGAGAGAGTATCATTGACTGGCTGCCTCCTGCATGCCCCTCACTGGGGATTGAGCCCACAGCCCGGGCATGTGTCCTGATCAGGAATTGAACCGTTCATAAGTTGATGCTCAACCACTGGTTCATAAGTTGATGCTCAACCACTGAGTTCATAAGTTGATGCTCAACCACTGAGCCATGCCAGCCAGGGTGACAGCCATCCTCTTTAGTTGCTCAGTCAGAATCTTGAACACTGACTTAATACCATTTTTCCCTCCTCCTTTCCATCAATAACTATGTCCTTCAAATTCTACTTTCTAAATTTCTCACTTATCTGTTCCCTTGAATCTCTCCAACTGTCTGTCACCATTCTAGTCCAATTCACTGTCTTCTCACTTTCGCCACTGCAAGTCTCCTCAGCAGTCTTACCTCACTCAGTCTGGTCCACTCTAATCCATTCTTTATATAAAAGCTTAATTTATCTTTTGATTAATGCAAATTTATATCTCATCAATCCCCTGCTTAAAACTATTATGCTTTATGATAAAATCTAAAATATTTAAATGACCCCCGAGCTCCTCCATAAGCTCACTGTCGCCAAAACTCCAGTTCTATCCTGGGCTATTCTCCTGGTGTTTATTCTCTAAGATCCAATCTGATGAGACTTGATTTCAATCTTTGTGCTAAGGTCCTCTGCATGCACTTTCTTCTGACTGAAACATCTCTTCCTTTTCCACATTGACAAGCTATCACCTTATTCTTTTGGCCACAGCTTAATATCACTTCCTTAAAGAAAGAGTTCCCTAACCCCATACCATATATGTAGCCCTATAATATACACTGAGTGGCCAGATTATTATGATCTCTGAATGCATAATAATCTGGCCACTCAGTGTATATCCTATATAATAAAAGGCTAATATGCAAATTGTCCCCTCGACCAAGAGTTCGACCAGCAGGCAGGCCGGCCAACCACCCATGTCCCCTCTTCCTGGCTAGGCTGGCCGGACCCCACCTATGCACGAATTCATGCACTGGGCCTCTAATATATATAATCTGCTGAGTGGCCAGATTATTATGCATTCATAAATCATAATAATCTGTTCACTCAGTGTATTTCTCTAGCATTAGAGCCTTATATCAAGTAAAATCACTTAATCAATATCCTCAGGTCAAATAAAATCATTTAATCAATATCCATCTTTTTCACTAGTTTGTAAGAGTCAAGAAGGCAGGGACCATAATTTTCTTGTTGACTATGCCATTTTATAGTGGATAAGACAACAATGTCATAAAACATACACTCAATAAAGATTTAAATGCATAAAAGTCAAGCATTATTCTATTTGCTATGAATAGAATGGTAACTAATATAAACACAATTCTTAATTTCAGGGAACTTACAGTAGAGAAGATGAATAATAAAACATGAAGTTTTGTCTTATTACAAATGTGGCAAGCAATGTGATACAGGGAATATAGAACATAATGCTTTATTTTTTACTTTGTCAATCCTGGGACCAGTGCGACAACTAGTTTGCAGTTTATATTATTCTGTGGAAACAAAGAGAAAAAAAACAACTGAAAACAAATGAATTAATAGTAATGACTATTATTACAGTTGACCCCAAAATGTTTGAAGGTCAATATTATTAAATCATTATTGCCTTTCCTATATGAGATTGCCCTCACCTCTCCACTCTCCAGACACACAATAGACTTGTAATTAACTGGTCTCACCATAGCAACAATAAACAATAACATTACTGATGGGGTCAGTTACAGGACCTAAGATAAGTCTGGGGTAGGTTTCCACCTGGAAGATTGACATTCATTCAGTTGCTACTATGGTTTCCATAACTTCCAATTGATTAGAAACTTGTTTCCCTCACCACAACTGGCACATATTAGTAGCCTAATTAATATTTGTGAATGGATGGATTGAAGCTCTACTGGTGTCACAATGTAAATATGTCCCAAAGACAGGTGAACTAGATTCAGTTACCTTCTTTTATAAAGCATTTCATCAATGAATAGTGTGCTGGCCTAGTAGCAGAATTTGGGAAGTGCTTGATCCTATATTGTTGGCGCAATACTTTGTCTGTGTCCCAGTACA
Organism: Plecotus auritus; assembly: GCF_963455305.1. NCBI lineage: Eukaryota > Metazoa > Chordata > Mammalia > Chiroptera > Vespertilionidae > Plecotus > Plecotus auritus. The sequence continues at coordinate 145,971,657 of NC_137772.1, forward strand.
TGTATTCTTCTAACAAGCTTAAAAATCAATAATGGGATGGTTAATTCTGAAGTCTTCTCAGTCTCTGGACTGAAGCCAATGGCTCTGTAATAAGAAAAGTCACCTTTTATTTATTTATTTATTTATTTATTTACCTTTTATGAAACAATGCTTGAGTGCATATGTGTAGTGTCTATACAATTTATAACTGTCTTTGTACATGAGCAACAGTTTCCTGTAGAGCTATTCAGTTGTTTTTTTTCCTCTTTGTTTCCACAGGAAATGTGTGCCCAGCCTCAGGACTTTTTTCTTTTTTCTTCCTTCAGGACACTGTTTAGAATACTGAGGATGTTTGTCATGATAAGAGGATTCCAACAGGGACTTGTCATAGGCAACTGCATGCAATTTGTTTGAGTATGAGGTTGTGGGTGTGGATTTTGTCTTTGACATAGTGTCTCTGCTAAATTGCTGACAGTAGTTTGTGGCTGTTCTGATTACTTAGGAATACCAAGCCCTGAAATATATTATGCTCTCCCTTTTGATGTCTGGAGCACCCACAGGAGACACAGTATATACTTTCTAACTTATTCTTTCCATTTTAGACTCAGTCTTGTCTCAAATCATGTCTGTTCTTTCCTTTCTCATTTATTTGTTTCTTAGTCTCTGTCTTAACTGTACTTTCCTTCCCAAAAGGAAAGAAGACTTTTTCTTTCATGTTTTCATTTGTGATTCCACAAAGAGCAAGTTCTATGAGATTATGTTTTCTAAGAATGACCTAAGAATGATTCCATTGTTAAACTGGTTTGAACCTGGTAGCTGTGTCCCTTTTGTCTTCTTTTATGTAACTTCAATGGATAGTTTCCTCTGGAAATCTCATACTTTTTTTTTTTTCCTTGAACTCCTTTAGCTTCAAAATATGTCTAATAATAATATAAATAATAATTTACATTTTATATTTTTTCTATAATCTTAATAGAAACTATCTGATTTAAGTAAGCACATGTGCCTACATTTCTATAAAATTTGTATCTCTTTTTCCTAGTTTTATGAGTAGTTAAACTTTTGAAAATATTTGCATAGCACTTTTCTAACTTCAGAATTCATTTTAGTAATATCTGCTAGACCAATGTTTACCAAACTTTAATGTACATAGAATTCAGCTAGGGATCTTGTTAGAATACAGATTCTAATTCAGTAGGTCTGAGAAGGGCCTGATATTCTGAATTTTTAACAAGCTCCTAAAGGTGCCCATGTTACTTGTGTGCACTGCTCTTTAAATGGCAGAGTGATAGATAGTAAAAGCTACAAAAGAGCAAAGACCTTGACTTTCTTGTTCACCACTACATCTGTTTTATCTACTACTAGAGGCCCAGTGCATGAATTTGTGCACAGGTGGGGTCCGGCTGGCCCAGCCCCAATTGGGGCAGATCAGGGCTGGGCCTGTTGGGAGGAGGATATGGCGGGAGGTTGGCCAGCCAGCCTGCCCTGATCAGGGCCAATCAGGGCAGGGCCGGCTGGGGGGAGAAGCCACAGGCAATTGGCTGGTGGGCCCAATTGGGGTTGGGAGGCCGATTGGGGGTGGGACTTGCCATGGGGAGGAGCTGTGGGCAGTGGGCTGGCTGGTCCCATCCTCAAATGGGGTAAGGGGTGTGGATTGGGGGCCAGCGGCCTGGGGGATGGGCCATGGGTGGTTGGCCAGTGACCCTGCCCCTGATTGGGGTCGGGGGGGCTGATCTGGGGTGAGGCCGGGTGGAGGGAGGGGCTGCAGGAGGTTGGCCAGCTGACCCTGCCCCCTATTTGGGTGGGGGAGTGATCAGGGGTGGGGCCAGCCAGGGGGAGGGGCTGCAGGCCTATTGTGGTGGGGCAGGCCAATCAGGGGCAGGGCTGGCCAGGGGGAAGGAGGTGGGGCATTTGGCCTGCCGGCCCCACCCTTGATCAGGGTGGGAGAGTACTTATTAAAGGATACTTTTGAGAACATTAACTGAGAAGAATGGGAAAAGAGCAGGTTTGAGCAAAGGAATAAGGAATGCTGCAATGCTGGCCAGGGTTCAGCCTCAGCTAACCACATAAAGAGCTCTTAAGTCAATGGAGAATAAAGGAGACATATGTACCTGATCTGGCCGGTTCACTGGCCACAGTGGATGTCATAGTGACTGGTCATTATGGTCGTTACAGCGTTACAGTAGCTGGCTTTTTATATATATAGATAGTGTCTACTACATGCTTAGTTTTCAATAGCTATTTATTAAGAGAAAAATTAGCTCCCTGAATCATTCACACAGCACTGGCATAAAACTATTTTTCCCATTTCATAGAATTTCCAAAAAGTAAAATGACTTGCCAGTGGTCTATACAGTAGCAAATCCATGGATTAATCTAATTGTCTATTGTCAATTAATGAGGGACAGTAACTGCTCCTTTCTTCAATGTCCACGCACTTATTTTTCTCTTGATGCCAAGGGTTTCCAATGATTTTGGTGTATGTAACTCTTCATTGATTTCCGTGAGTTGCAGATATAGTTTTCTAGGAGGAATCAAATTTATCTTTGATGTGCTTCTATATCCACATATTGGGTCATCTGTGAATGCCCTTGTAAAATTCTGCCTAGATTTTCCCATAGAACTATTTGAAACAGCAATTTTTAGGGCTGAAAAATACATGTTTAGAACATTTTAGAAATTTTAAAAATTAAGGGGACCGCAGAGCAGCAGAAGGTACATTTCCATAGAGTGAGGGAGCTGGAAACCGCAGAAGGTCTATATTTACAAAATAAAGGGAAGGAAAGCCCTCATTTAAAGGGAGAAGAAGAAAGCCCAAAGGGAATAATTATAATAACCAATCTTAGGGAATAGTGACCAATCAGAAGGGATATCAAGGCACCAGGATCTTTAGCCTTTATAAACCTTAGAAAAGGGAACTCAGTGGGACTCTTTCCCCCTCCCCACGTGGGAGTCTGTGCTGTGAAATTCTTTCCCCTTCCACACGTGGGCATCTGTACTTGTTCTTCAATAAATTTCCACCTTTGCTATTACATCTTCTGTCTGTGGATTCATGGATTCATTCTTCGACTCCAACAGACAAGGACCCTGGGGAAGCCATCCTGCCCAAGGGAATACCATATGTTCCAGTCCAAAAATCCCACTTCATATTGAACCTGTTGCTGTTTGAATGGTAAAATTTTGAAATATCATTTAGGAGGTAGGAAGAATTAAAATTATAATTTTTAAAAGAGGATCATTTTAGCATCACCATCTTACACCTCCTAAAATGATTCACCAAGTCCAAAAATTCAAGAATATAATCACCTTGTTTAATCTGGAAGTGCAAAGACAGTGTAATCAGGAAAGAACATGAAGCTGTTCTGTCAAGCTTGTGATTTAGGGGCTGCTATTAGTAGCTTCTGAACTAGTGGGAGTAAATGATTTTCAAATGTGGGAAGCCAATTAACTATAATGAAATATACTTCAATAACAATTAGTAATTCTACTTCAAAGTTTAATAAAGGATAGAAAATAAACTTTACCAAAAAAGTACATTCATTATGTAATTCTTCAAAAAAATCCCACACTTTTATTATCAGGTTTCTTTTGAGTCAAGGTGTTCTCAATCATATTTTAGCAGGTATTCTGACTGCAGGGAAAATCCTCCTGCTGAGTTACTACCTTTTAATTACCCAAATGAAAAACAAAAGTAGAAAGCATGACAAATTTGAAGAGAATAAAAACAAATCTAAAGTTAAGAAATATATTACTCATGCATTCTAAGATTAACTTAACTCTCCCACATGTAGGAGAAAAGAAAATCACATTTATTATTTACAACTCTCCTTACCTCTTTACCTTAAATCTCTCTAAGGAGAATAGATCTTAAGGGAACTCATTTGTCCTTCTGAGTAGAGTGGCAAGTAAAGATAATTTTGGAGAATGCACAGGAGACAGGAGGCAAGAAGAGAAATAAACCATTGCTAAATTATTCCAAATAAGAAGAGGAAGTATGACCTGTGAAAGGAAGGGTGGGGCATCCTGAAGATTGGAGTTGTGGAAAAAGATTTCCACATGTGTTTGGTAACAAACCCCTGTTACCAAAACACACAGATAGACGTAATCAAATGGATTTTAAAGAAGTTTTATAAGGTGATAGGTATTTTTAGGCATATAGCCTTCCAATCTAGGGTTTCACAATCTGAGCAGCATTGACATTTGGGACTGGATAAGCCTTCCGCTGTGGGACATTCTGATGTATTCTATGAAATTTAGCAGCAGGTGCTAGCCACTAGACACAATAGACCTCTACCCCTAATTGTAACAACAAAAAGTGTCCCTAAACATTGCCAAATGTCTCCTGGAGGGCAACATCACCCTCACTTGAGAACCACTAACCTAATCTCAAAACCTTTGGCATAGGTCTACATTGCTTATCTGTGCTTTCCCAGGTCATTAACTATCTGTGTGCACGTTTTAATTTACTTAAATATTATCATTGTTTTTCCCCCCACTTGGATGTGCAGAGTGGTCTCAGTGCAGCCCAAGGCAAGAGTGGAGGTTTCCAAGTGGCTCCAGTTACATTCAATTTAACTCTTAAGGGTTTCTGTCTAAAATATTTGGCCTAAAATGCAGGTGCAGCTACAACTCAGTTTGAATGATCAATTTACAAATGTGTCAAAATTGAACTCCTATAATGACTGTGAAGGGCAAGTCAATGAATATTGAACAGACCAGAGTTGTGATGACAGACCATATGAAATTTAGAATAAGATTGTAGAAAACCCCCCTCAATCACTTCCAGTTTTTGACAGGTGAGAGAGTTAAGACAGTATTCAAGACTGGCTATTTCTATTGAAAAGGCAGATGGACACAATGCTATAAAATCTTACCCTAATGAAATACAGTCATATGCTGCTTAGTGAAGTAGATATATTCTGAGAAATGCACTCTCAGGAGATTACATCCTGTAAACATCTTAGAGTGTAGTTACACAAATCTACGTGGTATAGTCTGCTTCTATGTATGTGTAGCCCTCCATTGATCGAAATGTCATTATGCAGCGCATAACTGTAATCCAACAGAATCCATATGAAATTCAAGACTGGAAATTGCATTTTAACCCAATCTCTCCAGACACAATGTGTCTTAAATTATGTTATTTCCTGAAAAGTAAAAAAGTTCGGGTATAAGCAGATGTGTGCTGGTAAATGTTTAACAAAGTCTTTAGAAAAAAAAAAAAAAGCACTGATTTGTAACATATACTTGCCAATTTCTGTTGTGTAAATACTCCCACCATGGACAATTTCAACAATGATTTCGTCACTAACATGACATCACTAAAGGTAAGAGTTGCACACAATTGGCTCTATTGAATCAATAGGCGCAGACTCCAGCATACCACTAAGAGGCATAAATGTCTGAAAAAGATATGCTTAAAAGTGATCTTTTGGAGAAAGAACTGTCTGGAGGCTGTGTGGTATACAATAAAGTGAGTTTTTAAAATACTTATCCACCAGTCTCTATGCCATTTCAAAATCTTTCCCTTTGATGTCTCTTAATCATTTGTTTCATGGAATAGTTTAGCCACCTTTATCACTGAAGTCTCTGGGGATGTTATTACCTGGCACAGACTCACAAGAAACATTGGAGTTTGGACAAATATTTATTTCAGGTATGTAACATATATATATTTAGTAAATTACAAACCTAAAACACTGAAATCTGAAAATATACACATACATGGGAGTACTGTTGGTATAATTAAGCCTCACAGGTAGGCAGGTAACAGGGGTGATCTAAGAATTTATAAGACTTCAGTACTGCCCCAAAGCAATGTCTATAAAAGAACATTGAACTTCATTCAAAAGAACTTAAAAAGATGGTGATATGTGTAGATTATTATATATATACTAGAGGCCCGGTGCATGAAATTCGTGCACGGGGGCGGGGTGTCCCTCAGCCCAGCCTGCACCCTCTCCAATCTGGGACCCCTCGAGGGATGTCCGACTGCCCGTTTAGGCCTGATCCTGGTAGGATCAGGCCTAAACAGGCTGCAGGACATCCCTCCCACAATCCAGGACTGCTGGCTCCCAACTGCTTGCCTGCCTGCCTTCCTGATTGCCCCTAACCGCTTCTGCCTGCCAGCCTGATCACCCCCTAACCACTCCCCTGACAGCCTGATTGATGCCTGACTGCTCCCCTGCCAGCCTGATTGCCCCTAACTGCCCTCCCCTGCAGGCCTGGTCCCCCCCAACTGCTCTCTCCTGCAGGCCTGGGTCCCCCCGCCAACTGCTCTCCCCTGAAGGCCTGGGTCCCCCCAACTGCTCTTCCCTGCAAACCCGGTCACCCCCAACTTCCCTCCTCTGCCGGCCTGGTCACCCCTAACTGCCCTCCCCTGCAGGCTTGATCATCCCCAACTGCCCTCCCTTGCAGGCCTGGTCCCTCTCAACTGCCCTCCCCTGCTGGCCATCTTGTGGCAGCCTCTTGTGTCCACATGGGGGCAGCCATTTTTGACCACATGGGGGCAGCCATCTTGTGTGTTGGAGTGATGGTCAATTTGCATATTACTCTTTTATTAGATAGGACTAGAGGCCCAGTGCATGAAATTTGTGCACTGGGGGGCAGGGGGTAGTGTCCTCAGCCCAGCCTGCACCCTCTCCAATCTGGTACCCCTCGGGGGATGTCTGACTGCCGGTTTAGGCCGGATCCTACTGGGATCCGGCCTAAACCGGCAGTCACACATCCCTCTCACAATTGGGGACTGCTGTCTCCCAACTGCTCGCCTGCCTGCCTGCCTGGTTGCCCCTAACCACTCCCCTGCCAGCCTGATCAATGCCTAACTGCTCCCCTGCTGGCCTGATTGCCCCCAACTGCCCACACCTGCTGGCCATCTTGTGGCGGCCATCTTGTGACCACATGGGGCATGATGGTCAATTTGCATATTACCTCTTTATTATCTAGGATAACTATATATAAATATGAGAGAGAGATTTGCCCTAAACATTTATGCAGAATAAAAAAATTTTGGTAGCAAGATCTGGAAGGTTATGTGGAATGCAATTTGACGAATGGAAGTGACTGGAATAAGTCAGAAGGAACAATGTATTAGCACATTGGCACGTGTGCCTGAGAATCTTAGGATTCCCCAGAACCTATACAGCTCTCACAGTTTAGTAAAGACACATTAGAAAGAACAGGGATAAAAGTAGGTGTTTATCTTGAAGGAGTAAGAGAGTCATGAGAAACACCAGTGCAGCCCACTGAGGTAGGCCTGCTTCAGTGACCACGGAGGTCCTCAGGAAGGAGGACCAGTTTCCATCCAAAGGCTCCTCAGAGCCAACCTGAGCCTTCACATCTGTGTTAAATGTGGTGAAGCAAGATGCAAGCAAGATCACCATGATCACCCAGGCATTGTTCACCTAGAACCAGACCACAAGGCTGACAGAAAAACTGTAAGAAGTAACATAATATTGGTTGATTTTTTGGAAAGAAAAATCCCCTCTGATTTCATTGTCAGCAAGTAACTCTGAGAAATACCATCTGATCCCTACTGAAGTCATAATTGGATTTAAGAGCTATAGCAGGCAGTTATTATACTCAGACCCATTGACATTCTAATTGGATTTGCATGACCAAGGCAAGTCCGTGCCACATAATAACATCCCTAAAAGTTTCAATGATAAAGTGGGGAGAGGTTGAAGTATTTATGAGAATATATAGTGTAACACAGTCTAAGGACAATTAATAAATTGTTTTTCACAAAGGGGAGCATGACCAAAAAAACCCTACTTATTATGTAAAATAAGAAATACATATTATTGCAAGCTAGTATATACACACAAACACACACATAATCATATCAAAATTTTGTAAAACAAAACTTATTATTTTCTGATCTACTACATTTCAATGAAAAAACATGTCAATAAAAACACTACATTGATTTCAGGATCCATTAATGGATAAGTATCTACGTTTTGGAAACTATGTTGTAAAAAATATCCTGTTTAAAGGCGAATTGATCTTAAGGCTAGTATTTCTACATAATAAAAGATTAGAGACAAACAAAAAGATTTTGAAAGGGCAAGAAGACTGACTGGTGGAGCAACACCAGTAGTGGGGAGAAAGAAGCAGGAAAAACTGATTGGAGAGAGAGGTAAGGGGTAGATGACATAACATCTATCAAATTAAGAGGCACTTTGAAAAAAGACAGATATGATTAAAATATATTTAAAGAAAGTTTTACCATATTAGCAGAACTTAAAGCCATCCTTCTTTTGAAGAATAATATGGAGTATTTCATATTGTTAATATGGAGTAAAATTCCATATTATTCTTTACTGCTTCTATTTTTTTAAAAATATACTTTATTGATTTTTTTACAGAGAGGAAGGTAGAGGGATAGAGAGTTAGAAACATCGATGAGAGAGAAACATCAATCAACCGCCTCCTACACACCCCCTACTGGGGATGTGCCCGCAACCAAGGTACATGCCCTTGACCGGAATCGAACCTGGGACCCTTGAGTCCACAGGCTGACGCTCTATCCCCTGAGCCAAACTGGTTTCGGCTACTGCTTCTATTTTTTTTTTTAATTTAATAAATCTTTATTGTTCAGATTATTATAATTCTTCCTCTTTTTCCTCCCAAAGCTCCCCTCCACCTGGTTCCCACCCCATCCTCTGCCCTTACTTCCCTCCCACTGTCCTCATCCATAGGTGTATGATTTTTGTCCAGTCTCTTCCTGCATCCCCCACACCCCTTCCCCCCCCCCGAGAATTGTCAGTCCACTCCATTTCTATGCCCCTGATTCTATTATATTCACCAGATTATTCTGTTCATCAGATTTTTTATTCACTTGATTTTTAGATTTACTTGTTGATAGATATGTATTTGTTGTTCATAATTTTTATCTTTACCTTTTTCTTCTTCTTCCTCTTCTTAAAGAATACCTTTCAGCATTTCATATAATACTGGTTTGGTGGTGATGAACTCCTTTATCTTTTTCTTATCTGTGAAGATCATTATCTGACCTTCAATTCTGAATGATAGCTTTGCTGGGTAGAATAATCTTGGTTGTAGGTTCTTGCTGTTCATCACTTTGAATATTTCTTGCCACTCCCTTCTGGCCTGCATAGTTTCTGTTGAGAAATCAGCTGACAATTGTATGGGTGCTCTCTTGTAGGTAATTAACTGTTTTTCTCTTGCTGCTTTTAATATTCTCTCTTTGTCTTTTGCTCTTGGCATTTTAATTATGATGTGTCTTGGTGTGGTCCTCTTTGGATTCCTTTTGTTTGGGGTTCTGTGCACTTCCTGGACTTGTAAGTCTATTTCTTTCACCAGGTGGGGAAGTTTTCAGTCATTATTTCTTCAAATAGGTTTTCAGTATCTTGATCTCTCTTTTCTTCTGGCACCCCATAATTCGGATGTTGGTACGCTTGAGGTTGTCCCAGAGGCTCCTTACACTATCTTCAAATTTTTGGATTCTTTTTGCTTTTTGCTTCTTTGTATCTCAAATCTTTGACTTGATTCTTGTGGTCCTCTAGTCTGCTGTTAGGTCTCTGTATAATATTTTTTTTTTTATTTCAGACAGTGTATGTTTAATTTCTAGTTGGTCCTTTTTCATATCCTCAGGGGTCTCATTAAATTTATCAGCCTTTTCTAGGAAATTCTTGAAAAACCTTATAACCGTGGTTTTGAACTCTATATCCAGTTATTTGCTTTCCTCCATTTCTTTCATTTGTGATCTGTTTATTTGTCTCTGCATTTTCATTGCTTCCCTGAGTTGGTAGAGTAGCTTTGTGTGGTAGGTGTTCTATAGGGCCCAGTGGCTCAGCCTCCCCCAGTTACCTGAGGTGGACACTCTTGGTGCACCCCTTTGTGGACTGTGTGCACAGCATTGTTGTAGTAAAGTCTTGGTTGTTGTTGGTATCACTGGGAGGAATTGATCGCCAGGCCACTTGGCTGTGAGGATCAGCTATGTCTATGCTGGGAGAACTTCTGTGCTGGAGACACCCTTATGAGACAAGACTTGCAAAATTGCAAAAGTCTCTGTGCTCAGCTTGGATAGGGCGGAGTCTCAGGGCGGAGCAGACAGCAATGGCTTCCCGTCAGCCCTGCCCTATAAGGCCCCTGGGTCTCAGTGTCCCTCGGTAATCACTGCAAGCACCTCTGAGAGAAAGCTGCCCTCAAGTTTCACCCGCTGCCAGACAGTCCAGTTTCTACCTGAATGAGTCGGAGTTCAGCGCAGTCATGAGCTTCCGTCTCCCTTCCGCTTTAGAAAGCCAGCCGCACACTCAGCCGCCTGTGCACTCAGCCGCCCATCCTCTCTGTGCACGCGTGCCTCCGGACCTCTGCCTCCGCAGCTCCCCTGAGTCTCAGTGTGCTTTCTCTTTTCCTGACAGTCCAGTTTCCCCCCCGAATGAATCTGGGTCCCCAGAAACTCGCCCGGAACTGGAGTTCAGCGCAGTCGGGAGCTTCTGTCTCCCTCCCGCTTTAGAAAGCCAGCCACGCACTCAGCCGCCTGTGCACTCAGCTGCCCTTCCTCTCCGTGCGCTCGCGTGTCTCCGTACCTCAGCCTTTTGCAGCTCCTCTGATTCTCAATGTGCTTTCCTCTTTCCTTCTAGTTGTAGAATTTCCACTCAGCCAGCTTTCCTGTGGTTCTGGATGGTGTCCGTTTTGTCTTTTAGTTATAGTTTCAATATTGTTGTGCGAGGCAGCAGTTTAGGTATTTACCTATGCTGCCATCTTGGTTTCTCCTCTACTGCTTCTATTTTTAAATTTGTTATTGATTGATTGATTTTGGAGAGAGAAGAAAGAAGAGAGACAAACATCGACATGTTGCTCCATCTATTTATGCATTTATCTGTTGATTCTTGTATGTGCCCTGACTGGAGCTAAATCCACTACCTTGGCATATCTGGACAATGCTCTAAACAACTGAGCTACTGGTCAGGTCTCTATGGTTACATTAGTCATTTTGAAACCATAAAATCAATTTATTGTTCCACAACCAGTATTTTTAAAATTAGAATAGAATAGAAAATATAAGTATACATTGCATGTAATATAATTTTGCAAAAATAATGTTTTAGCTATAGGTGCATATTACATGCTTGAGTATTTGTATGTGTACTGCATTACAATGTAAAATGAATTCATTTCTGGGCATTGGAATAAAAACTTCTGAAAGTCATTGCCCTAGAATACTCTTGAATATGTAATCCAAGAGACACAAACATTGATAGATAAACAGGATTATTTATAACAAAATAAATGGCAATTCTACACATTCTTAGATAGAAAAAATGGATAAATTGTGGTGTTTTCACATTATGGAATACTAGACTGCAAAAAAAAAGAATATGCTACAAAGCAGTACATATGAATCTCAAAAAACATGCCAAATAAAAAAATGCTCACATGATAGCTTATACAGACATATTTCATATATAAATTTCAAAAAAAATCAAAATAAGGAATATAGGACTTGGAGATATGGACAGATATGAGAAAACCATTTTTTTAAAAAGTAAAGGAGTAATAAATATATTACCAGGTGATTATATTTTGGAGGAGGGAAAGGGCACCAGGGTGTTCAGGGAACTGTGTGTATTTTATTTCCTAAGCTCATGTGGAGTGTATGTGTGCTTGTTCATTGTTATCCTTTAAATTATATATATAGGTTTCAAAGTGAAATATGACTTTGTATATATTACATATTTTGTAATAAAAGTTTTACAATAAAATTACTGCTGTTAGAACAATTTTAATTAGTAATGGAAGAATTACTGGTTTTGAATATTTATTTTATATCAAGGATATTAAAGAATTCCTCAAAATTTTAAGAGATTTTCCACTAATTCAGTGTAGTTATTTCTAGTTTTATAGTTACATAATCTATCAATGTTAATAATTTTGTTTCTTCCTTTTTGCTCTACTTTCTTTTGTTATTTTGTCTATAAGTTCCAGAAAAATTAAAAACAAAAGATGCTTTCTGAATTAAAAAATAGTACTTCCATTTATTCTACATTGTAAAAGAAATGACATTTCACAATGGAGTGTAATGAAGATTATTCCTTTAGGAAATCATTATTATAGGATACTTTTATGGGCTGAAATGTATCCCTCCAAAATTCTTATGCTGAAGTATTAACCCCCAGTACCTCAAAATGTGCCTTTATTTGGAGACTAGAGGCCCGGTGCATGAAATTCGTGCACAGGGGGTATGTCCCTCAGCCCAGCCTGCACCCTCTCTAATCTGGGACCCCTCAAGGGATGTCTGACTGCCCATTTAGGCCCGATCCAGGTAGGATCGGAACTAAATGGGCAGTTGGACATCCCTCTCACAATCCAGGACTGCTGGCTCCCAACTGCTTGCCTGCTTGCCTTCCTGATTGCCCCTAACCGCTTCTGCCTGCCAGCCTGATTGCCCCTAACTTCCCTACCCTGCAGGGCTGGTCACCCCTAACTGCCCTTCCCTGCAGGCCTGGTCCCCCCCAACTGCTCTCCCCTGAAGGCCTGGGTCCCCCCCAACTGCCCTTCCCTACAGGCCCAGTTGCCCCCAACTTCCCTCCTCTGCCAGCCTGGTCACCCCTAATTGCCATCCCCTGCAGGCTTGATCGCTCCCAACTGCCTTCCCCTGCTGGCCTGATCGCCCACAACTGCCCTCCCTTACAGACCTGGTCCTTCCCAAGTGTCCTCCCCTGTTGGCCATCTTGTGACTACATGGGGTCAGCCATCTTGTGTGTTGGAGTGATGGTCAATCTGCATATTACTCTTTTATTAGACAGGATAAGGCCTTTAAAGAGGTAGCTAAATTAAAATGAGGTTTTATGGTTTATACTTATGTACAATGAATGAATAGGTTTTTAAAAATAAATAAAATAAAATGAGGTTTTATGATTGAGCCCTAATCTAATACAATGTATTTTTATAAGAATAGGAGATTAGAACACAGATGTGCATAACAGAGAAAGAGCATATAAGGAACAGCGAGAAAGCAACCATCTGCAAGCCAAGGAGAAAGGCCTAGGAAGAAGCCAAACCTGCTTGATCTTGGACTTCCAGGTGCCAGAACTGTGAGAAAATAAATTTATTGTTTAAGTTACCTAGTCTGTGGTATTTTATTATGGAAGCCAAATAAACTAATTCAGATGGTATATCCTTATTGACAGAAAAATCTATGCTTGACAACTGGTTCTAGACAAACTAGCTATGTGACCTTGGCCACATAATCTGAGCTCTCCAGTGCATGAGTTTTAAAGGATGAATAATAATAAAACATACCAAAAAAAAAAAAAAGAGTAATAAGGAAATATTCCTGAAGTACTCATAGTAAATTTAAGTATTATTATAAGTTGTTGAATATTTAAACATCTAGAAATGCATAAAAATAGCTCTATCATGAGGTTTACCCAATGAAAAAAAATTCAGACAAAGATATGCACTATAAGATATCGATCACTGTATGCCTTATATTAACATAGAGTAGATATAATCCAGATATTTAAAAATAGGATGACAGTAAGTAAATTATGACATAACTGTAGATAGAATAGTTTATAGTTATTAAAAAGCAAGCCTGGTTGCCCTGTTTTACTTTATTAAGTAAAACATTAAGTAAAAACAATAAAACTTTATATTAAATTATGACTTTAACAAACTAAAATATAACCAGAGGAAAGGATAAAAGAAAATAGAATATGCCAAGATTTTCATTTTGGTGATATATATATGTACACACATTTTTCTACTCTCCAATATCTATACAATGAATATAAAATCCTATAAAGTGAAAACAATAAAAATAATTTCTATTTTAGATTTCAGACTTCCAGCCTCCAAAACTATGAGAAATAAATTTCTTTTATTTATAAGCTACCTGGTCTGCAGTGTTTGTTATAAAAGCTGAAACAGACTAAGATAAGTAGTTTTGTAATAAAATTAGAGGCCCAGTACATGAAAATTTATGCACTGGAGGGGTGGGTCCCTCAGCCCGGCCTGCCCCCTCTCACAGCACAGGAGCCCTCAGGGGCAGGAGGCAACCTGGTGATCAGGAGAAGGCAACGCCCCCATCACACCTCTGCTGCTGCCAGTGCTGGAAGTGCAAGCCTCAGCCGGCCCTGGTTACCTGAGCCTTGGGTGGCCCTGGGCAGCTGGGCAGCTGCCATCTGAGGCTTGCCTGCCCCTCGGGCTGGCCCTGGGCGGCTGGGGGACTGAGGGGACTGGGGGAATCTGGAGGCAGGTGCGCAGAGTGGCTGGACCCACCTGGGGGTGGGCCCAGCTGTGCCATGCGTCTGCCGCCCTGTTGGGGCTGACAGGACTAGGTGCCACCATCTTGTGGCTGTGGGTGCTGCCATCTTTGAGTGTGTGGCAGTCAATTAGCATATTCCCTCCTTATTGGCTGTGGGTGCCACCATCTTTGTGAGAGCATGATGGTCAATTAGCATATTCCCTCTTTATTAGATAGGGTATTGAAAACCATTGAAATGTCTATTACTATAGGATTAGTTGATATAATATGACATACCATGCAGTCATAAAAAGAATAAGGGAACTCTATATAGAATTATCAGTATAAGATACTAAAATATGATGAAGCAAAATTTCCTAATTGTATAAATAAAGAGAATATGAGTGCTCACCTAAATTCTATAAAATATCCCTAAAGATATGCAAGAAACTAGTGATAACAGAAATCCCTAAGGAGAGGATCAGAGCAGTTGGGGGAGAGAGATGAGACAGAAACTTGTTTTTTACTATATATTCTTTTGTACTTTTGACTTCATATCATGTGCACGTATTATCTATCCAAAATTCAATGAAATTTAACTGCAAATAACTAAAGGTGTTAGTGATTACCTCATTTTTAATATTACAAAATAAAATTCAGATCTGTTTTGATAATTCATATGGTATAGAGTGTAAGCCAGGGGTGGGCAAACTTTTTGACTCGAGGGCCACAATGGGTTCTTAAACTGGACCGGAGGGCCGGAACAAAAGCATGGATGGAGTGTTTGTGTGAACTAATATAAATTCAAAGTAAACATCATTACATAAAAGGGTACGGTCTTTTTTTTTTATTTCAATAGTTTTATTCATTTCAAACATTTTAACAAGAAGAATGTAAACACTAATTATTATAATTTGAAACTTCAAAAAATGGAGGAATCATAGCACAATAACATACCTTATATTGAAGATGGCAAAGGCAAAATAAAATTGCCTAACAAAGGAAAGGTACAAAAGCCTTTCAAATTAAACTTAAATATAATAAAATAATTTAAAAATAAAACAAATAGAAAAGAACAAAATGTGTAAACAGTAAATTAAACATTTTCTTTGGTGCAACTTCCAAATTATGCCCGGGACGTAGATGTAGATGGCAATGTAGACTGGGTTGAAAGGTTTTTGGTCTTTAAAACATCAACTTCAGTGGGAACAGTGTTGTTGGTCTCCTTTTTAGCTAATGCTCTGATACTGTGCTCTCCAGGGGCGTGTCTCCCTACATCACCACGATAACGTGTCTACGCATTCCCAGGGTGATGTCGGGAGACGCGTCCGCGGGCATTACAAGGAGCCTCTGGAAGATTGAGAGGTTGTTCCTTCTACTGAATGGGCAGATATAAATCCGCCCACTCAGAAGAAGGAGCTGCGGCTGTGTTTCCCGACGTTGCCATGTTAACACTGCTGCTGGTGAAGGAGCGGAGGGGAGAGCAAGAGAACCCTCCGCTCTTTCGGCTCCGCGGGCCGGATAGAACGGCCGAACGGGCCGGATCCGGCCCGCGGGCCGTAGTTTGCCCACGGCTGGTATAAGCACTATAGAAGTTAACAGTAACTTACAGAAATATCTCATTTTAGGTCAACAAAATTTAATCAGGCATCTATTATATGATAGACTAAGAATACTAGAAATATAGGGGGGGGGGGTCTTAATAAGAGAACTATAAATATTCCTGGTAGTGAGAATAATACAAAAGAGGCAGCCCTGTATTAATAGAGTCTAAGTAACTCACTGTATATTTACTATGGAAAATATGCTGTACATTATTATTACAAGATTGGAACTATCCATAGTCATATTTCTTAAATAATTTCTTTTGTATCACCCACAAGCTTTTATTAAATGCAAATGGCTACATATGTGAAAATGGCTACT
The DNA here is from genome assembly GCF_963455305.1 of Plecotus auritus. Classification (NCBI taxonomy): domain Eukaryota; kingdom Metazoa; phylum Chordata; class Mammalia; order Chiroptera; family Vespertilionidae; genus Plecotus; species Plecotus auritus. The sequence goes on from NC_137772.1 coordinate 145,987,780, forward strand.
GTTTTTGTAATATGTTGACATGGGATGAAGAATGACAGTAGAGAGAGTGGTAACGAGGCTCTTACAGGGGTCCAGGTAAGGGATGATGGTGGCTTGGATTAGAGAGGCAGCCATGGGAATTGGAAGTTCTGAATGTACTCTGATCAGGGTTTGCTGATGGATTAGAGGTAGAGATAATGGAGAAAAGGCAGAAATCAGAAATCACTCTAGATTTCTATGTAAGCATTAAGTGAATGGTATAATTTACAAAAATTAGGAGAAATAGGTTTTGAGACAGGAGTGTAAAGTCAACTACTGAATTTGAGATGTGTGAAGTTTGAAGCGCTGTAAGACAGCCAAGTGAAAAGTCTACATCTGAGGCTAGATATACTAAGAGGAGAAGGCTGAGATGTAGATATTCTTACAGGGTCATTTATCATATTTATTCCAAGGATCAGCTGACCCGGTTGTCTTCCTTGCGTTAATGTGAACCACCTGAGGACTGCTACATTTCTTGTTAATTGCTGTCCCCCAAGTTTGTGACAGTCGTTTCTGAATAAAAGTATGCATTAATGAATGAATACTATGAACTTAAACCCCAGGCTTCAGCAGGCACATTTTAAATTGTACCATATAAGAATTAATATCCTCAACAACATTTAGCCTTTTCTCATGCTGCCAACAACTGTGTCAATTCCTAAAATTGAGATTAAGATCTGAAAAACATTTTAAGATCACCTAATAAAATTCTTCTTTTCTTAGGTCAGGAAACTGGATCCCAGACAAAGAGTTACTCAAGGTTACAGTTGTTAGAATCAGAGTTAGAAGCAGAATCCAAGTTTTCTTACTCCATGACTGGTGATCATTCTACTATTCTATATCCTTCTGATCAAAATCCAGGAAAAATGGTTCAACTAGTTTGCATGGCATACATATAACTCAAAGTTTCATAGATGATCACAAACACTGTTTAAATTATAAACTTGCTTATGAAATAAATTCTTCTCAAAAATAACAAAATGTGGAATATTAACACACCACTTTTTAATTTACGCACTCAAAGGACTTTATAAATTAAAGAGAGAGAGAAAAAACAACAACAACACCCACATACATGCTAAATGACTAAAGGTTCTTTGGTTTCCAAGGAATTTTCTCACCAGGCCTTAGAGTGCAGACATTTATGATGGAAGATGAAGTCACTTTTAAAAAGAAAACATCAGTTCTTTTGAATATATGGAAAAGCAAATGTGTGTCAAGATGCTGCTGAGTCAAACAGACCACAGTAACCATACTAGAACACTCCTCAGTGTTCTCAGACTTCTAAATACCTATTACATTTTCCCATAATAAGGATATATCTAAATGACAACAATAATAAAAAATGTGTACAATACAAACGTTGCCACACTCAAGAAGCACCCAATAGGACCCTTACTTCCAGCACAGGGTTGATGAAACTTGTGTAACAGACTCTACACATTGTGACAAATGGAACTCTTTAGCCTCACATTGTAATTTATAGAGATCTTTAAAATATCCACTGCTTCCTTCAGGGCTTAAAAACATAACAGATTTAGAAGTCCATAGATGCTTAAGACACACTTAGAGATAGCTAAATCTTAATGAATAAATTTTAAGATTTTTGGAATATTGCCATCCTATTGGGTTCTCTCAACTATAACTATGCCAGACATCATCTAAGAAAACAGCATGGGCTCCCTGAAGTTGACCTATGCTTTATATTGACAGCAAATTTAGACATGTGTGGCACATCTCAAGGGATAGTTTGTCTGTAGGAAAAAAATTGGGAGACTCTTATGAAAAAATTAATCTAAAGGGAATAGAGTTCGGATACAAAAAGGTGGTCCAAGGAGATTAGCATCACTATAAATTAAAAATCTCCAACCATAATCTAGAACTAAATAGTAACAGAAATCTTAGGTTGTTTCCCTATGCAGAATTTATTCCAGTCCTCCATAACCACTATTGTAAACTCTGCTCTCCTAAAAACCTCTAAATGTGCCCCCCTTTTTCTTTACAGATGGTTTCACCTTCCACCTCAGAGAGATAGTAGAAGCAATCATATATGAAAACCCTCACCTTCCCACTATCAAAATCAGGAAACCTATTGACATCCACAGCCATCCTTTTACCCTTCGCTGCAGTTTCAGGAGATATGACATCATTCTTCCTATTCAATTATCAGTTAATTCAACAATAAATCATTGTTGAATGCTTTGGATTTTACCTTCTTTGGGGAAACTCACCTATTGGTTATCTTCCCTTTTTCCTGTATCTTCCTCTTTACTGAATTCTTCCCAGCAGCACATAAACATGTTTGATTTTGCCTCCTCTTAAGGAAACAAATATACCAAAAAATTATACAATTTTCCTTTTCACCCTAGCTCCCTAAACTTCCAGCTCCTACCTATTTTTTTGCCCCTTTACTTACCAGGCAAACAACTCAAACAATATATCTATATATCTTATCTCCATTTCCACTTCTCCATTTACTTTTCAACCCACCCCAAATGGCTTTCAGCCCAACCATTCTTTTGAAAATGCTCACTTTTATATTACCAATGACTTCTACATAGCAAAACCCAAGAGATACTTTTCATTCCTTCTCTTGCTTAAAGTGTCATCAGTATTCAAAACTGACAGCCTCCTCCTTTTTCTGGAAATAATTTGTTTCCTTGGCTTCCATGACCTCATATACCACGCCCTCCAATTTTCCTTTTTTTTCTATCTCCACGGCCTCTCTTTCCCAGCCTCCACTGATAGCACTACATCTTAGTGTCCATTAGGGCTTTGACCTAGACCTTTTAATCTCTTCTTGTATATTCTATCTAACAATATCACCCACTCTTCCAAATGTAATTATCTCCCACTGATGGGTGTCTCTCAAACTTTATCTTAATTTTATTTTTTAATATTTTAACATTTACTATAATTGTGTACATTAATATGGGTTAAGCAAATATGATTAAAAACATTAGACAATTAAAAAGAAGCAAAAGTGTAATGCAATCACCTCTCTTCTTTGAGTCTGCAGCATGCCATGCCTTTTAAGAATTGAAAGAGATTGTTTGGGATTGAAATCAATATTGATCTTGCAAGCTTTCTGTCAATATCTTGCATGTTGGTTCTAATTATCTTAATTTTAGAATTCTCTACTGACCATTAGACCCATTTCTTATACATCCTGGACTTCTCTAATTGGAGAAAGCAACCCAAATTAATTTTTTTAAAAATTGGATTAATTGCCTCCACCTATTACCAAAGCTGTCATACAATCCTCATTCCCCACATCAGTACAAAGAAACACAAGTGGTCAAGTTACTTAAGCCAGAAACTGACAGTCATTTGACCTTTTCCACCCCATACACCCTCATAGCCAAACTCCCTTTCCTAAAAGTTCCACTTTCCAAATAGCTCTAAAATCTATCTACTTTTCTCCCTAATTGAAGTTCCAATCATTGTTCAACTACTCTACTGTAATAGCTTCCTGACTGGTCTACCCTTGTGATTAAATTCTCAAAACTGTAGACAGACTGAGCTTTTAAAACACAATTTCTACTGTATATCTCCCTGCTTAGAAGTCTTCAATGTTTTTATATTATTATACATATAAGCTTCCATAAATAATAGATATTGTTGTATTTATGTTCTGTTATTTTTATGCATAAAATATATACTACATATTCCTTTGGAACTAACCTTTTCAACTAAACATCTTATTTTTTAATGCTATCCTCATCAATTCATAAGTTCCAAGGTATTTTTTTTAACTGGTGAATGGGGTTCAATTTTATGACAAAACCAGCCCTATGGAGGGCTATTGTGTTAGTACTACTTTTTCATTGCAATGAACAATGCTACAGTTAAGTTTCTTGAAACTGTCTCTTGTGCAAATGTATGAGAGTTTCTTTAAAAACTTAGAAAACCAATTGCAAGGTCATGGGAATTGCACATTTTGAGCTTCACTAGATGCTTCTTCATTGCATAGGAATGATATATTCCAAGTTTAGGATAGTGGTTATCTGAAAAGAAAGGGAGGGAAGGAGGAAGGCAGAAAGATGTGGGTTTTGGATTTTAACTGAAATGAAACATTATATTTCTTCAAACTATGTGAAGCAAATGCAAAATACTAGCCTCAATGATGATTACAGAGGTCTAATTTAGTATTTTTATGTTAGTTTGTACTTTCAGAACATTTACTAATTTAAAATATATTAATAAAGTGTTCAGTGGTGTCTTATTATCCTAGAATAAAATCTGGGCCTTTTATTGTGACTTACAAGGACCCCCTTGATATTTTTTTTATTGGTCTGTCAGCCTCATTGAAGAAAGCATAGTATCCTTATCTGATCTCCTCAGCTAGGGTTTGCTGTCTGGAAATGCATTATCTTCATACGTTTTCCCTCTGCTGAGGCACCATTGCTTTCCCCCCAATTTCTCACAGACCCATTTACTTACTCAATTCTTCCTCATATCTCAGATCTTAGCTTAGATGTTACTTTCTTGGAAATCCTTCCCTGACGCTCTGAGGTTGTTTAATTTTCCCTCATGTACCTTCCCATAGCACTTTTTACTTCTCATTTTGCAACAACCTTTACATTTGTAATTATTTCTTCAACATCTATCTTTTAAAAATAATTGATTGAACCCTGCTGATAGGGCTCAGTTGGTTGGAACATCATCCCATGCATAAAAGGTTGCAGGTTAGATCCCCAGTTGGGGCACATACAGGAGGCAACCAATTAATGTTTCTCTCTCATCTCTCTCTCCCCCCCCCCTTCCTCTTTAAAATCAATTAAAATAAATAAATAAATAAATAAATAAATAAATAAAGTGATTGATTTGTATCTATGACTACCATTACACTCTTTGAACACTTAAAGCAGAAACTGTGTCTATGTTGTCTAAACTCTATTTCCAGCATCCAGCCTAGCACATAGTATTCAAGAAACAGTCACTGGAGATTGAAGGTATCAAAGAAACATTTGTGGATAGTGCTAGATAGAGTGTGCTGGATCCTCCAGATTTGCTCCCAATCCAAGAGACCTATGGAGATGTAGAGCAAGAGGCATGAAACTTAAAAATAATGAAATGAGATTCACATCACCACAAACATGTCAGAGGCTGAGAGCATAAAGCAGCAAGGCCTTGTCACCCATGTAAGTACATATTGTTTGGGTTGATGTTAAGTCCATTCCACATCTGGTTTCAGAGTTTGTGCAGGACAGAACAGGAACTAGCACAAAATGGTGTGAGCCATAAGCAGGACCCACCAGATCTAGAATCAAACAGCAGACATTTGAGGGAAGGAGACCTTACCTGGACAATTAGAGAAGTGACCAGATGATAGAATGACATGTCTTAGTCAAGAGCACTACATGTACAAGTCCTTGTGAGAAGGTATCAATTTATCACAGAGTGGATAGGGACAGAATCTATACTAATAAAAGGGTAATATGCTAATTAGACCAGGAGACCTTCTGGACGTCCTTCCAGACAAAGCCGTGGTGGTAGGGCCAAGGCAGAGGCGGTTAGGGGTGATCAGGCCAGCAGGGGAGGGCAGCTGGGGGCAAGCAGGCCAGCGGGAGGGGCAGTTGGGGATAAGCAAGCCAGCAGGGGGGGCAGTTGGGGGTGAGCAGGCCAGCAGGGGGGGCAGTTGAGGGTGAGCAGGCCAGCAGGGGGGGTAGTTAGGGGCAAGCAGGCTGGTGGGAGGGACAGTTGGGGGTGAGCAGGCCAGCAGGGGGGGCAGTTGGGAGCAAGCAGGCTGGCAGGGGGTGAGCAGGCCAGCAGGTGGGGCAGTTGGGGGCAATCAGTCTGGCAGGGGTGGGCAGTTATGGGTGATCAGGCCGGAAAGGGGGGACAGTTGGGGTTGATCAGGCCAGCAGGCAGAGTGGTTAGGCAATCAGGCAGGCAGGCAGGTGAGCAGTTAGGAGCCAGTGGTCCTGGATTGCTAGAGGGATGTCTGACTGCCGGTTTAGTCCCAATCCTATGGGGTCCCAGATTGGACAGGGTAGAGGCCGGCCTGAGGGACACCCTCCCCATGCACGAATTTCATGCCCCAGGCCAGTTGTCTATAATAATAAAAGCATAATATGCTAATTAGCCCGGACAGCCAAATGACCTTCCAGACGACCTTCCTGACAAAGCCCGGGTTGCGAGGGCTTAGGCAAGCCACTGCAGCTGTGAGGACCAAGCCGAATTTCGTGTATTGGGCCCCTAGTCGTAGAAATAAAGAATGATACTCTTATTACTGCCCTAACATGCAAACACTGGAGTATTTGTCACTGGGTCACAAAATGAAGACTAGATAAATAAAATATTTTCACAATTTCATGTGGGGTGACGGAGCTGGAAATCACAGGTATATGATATTTGTTTCATCTAAAATGCGGAAATGTAAGTTATGTTAGAACTTCAAATAAGAGCAGATCCAAGGCAAAGAGAAGTCAAGCATTGCAAACAAGCTATGGCTTTTTATAAAAACATCTGTTTTCAATTTTGTCCGTACCTTAGCAGTTGCTGCAAATTATCTACGTCCTAAGAAAATACTTATTTAAGCTGTAATTGTGCAAAACTGAATAAAGACATCTAGAAAGAGCTCTCCTCCCCCAAATTGATTTTAATAAAATGGGTTATTTCATCTACCTGATTCTAAATCACTGAATTGACTGAATTAACTAGTTTTCTTTTAGTTATTCTGTTAATTATTTGACTGCCAATATATAATTTTTTAATATAAACCTCGCATAGATAATGGAAACATAGGCAGTCTGCAGAGGCAGTTCTTTAAACCTACCAACTCTCTCACTTCTCTTGCTCTTACTCTAGTGCTGTGATAAAACGTATTACTTTCCTTCCCTCCTAAGAGATTCCTGGGGGCCAATATCCTGGACCCCATAATTCACTCAAAAGCCAAAGTTATTGTCAAGGCAGCAGTTACATCCCCAAGAGTTTCAATAAATAATTCATCAAATGCATTCATTTCCAGAAGATTCACTCAGCTGTGAACCTGGTTCTTTTTCAAGATAGTACAAATATTGCCTCAAAATTGAAGAGGCAGTTCAGCATGGACCAACTATTGGGAAAGGTGAGGTAGCCAGACAAATTTTAGTCTATAAACATTGAAGTAGATTGTAAATGTCTGTTTACTTGCAAATTTATTGCTGTCTTCCAGAGCAGCACTTGCAACCACAGGGCAGGAGAGGGAGGGAGAGCACCCACAGATTGAGGAGGAAATAGTCTTTTGTGGGCCCACAGCAGTTTTGGCAATGCCTCAGGGAAAAAGCAAAAACCCCAGATGGCTGTTGTTCCTAAGGACATAAGGGAGGTCCAAGATCCGTATTTCTTCAGTTGATGTGCACTCATTTTGTCTCTATATGGCCTCACTGGAAGTAAAAGTAACAATCCCTAACCTGCCATTTAAATAAGCAGAACTGTATTCAATTTAATATTTGACACTCGAGGAATACTATACCTTTCTGCAAAACTAATGGTCATTTGTGTGGCTTTGGCACATTACCAGCATTTTCACCAAGCACGTCCCCCTTCTTGCCACTCCTGCCCATTAGCTTTGGCATCGGTCCTCCCTGCTTAGCACAGAGACAAACACTGGACCAGCCCATGGAAGCTCACAGGTCTGGAGACTTCTGCCTCAGAGTTTCCACTGGAGTGTGGAAACCTTTAGAACATCTAGGAGACGATGCACCTAGGATACTACATCACTAGGAGAGACACTCAGGAAAACATTTGTCTCTTTGCTGAACCTAACACAGTGTCTATCAAAAGGCCTTGATCAATCATTCTTTTCAATATTCTGTCTTTTCTATTTTGAATATAAGCCAGGTGAGGGAAGAAACAATCTTTGTTGCTGACTATGTGCCTAGAACTTAGTAGTGATTTAAGAAATACAGTAATTGTTAAATGAATAAATATTTAATGGATGGATGGGTGAGGGGCATACACTTTCTTATAGGTCTTTGGATCTCATAAAGTAATATATTATTTGCAATGAATCATGCTGACATTCCTACAAAATGGCATTAAGGTTATATTATTATCCTAGAAAGAGGAAGAAGTCCTTGTTAAACCTTCACGTTAGCTCCATTAGGTACAGTTAGTGATATAAAAGGAAGGAAAGCCATTTAGAAACTCTGTGCTTATTAAGCTCACAAGGATTCCTGAACTGAATATCATTTGCATTATATAATTTTTAAAGTTTTAATTTTAGTAAATTACCGTGTGAGCATGCTAGAGTAGGGGAAACCATTTGTGTTTCCACTGGGGTCTGCCATGTCAACCGCATCTCTAAATACAATAGTTCCTGCTTTTAATCAATTTCCAGATCTCTTTGTTCCATAGACTGGCATTTCATGAGTGAGACTATTGCAGAGACTATAAATAATACCTTTCGTGGTGGCAGGCATGTGCGTAAGGAAGGAGAGGAAGGTCACCCTTTTATCAGGCTTTCATATTCTGTCAGTGGGACAGCAACATAATTAGAACCAGGTTTTTGAAAAATCTAAAACATAAATTATTTCTCTCTCAGGTGCCTTAGTGCTATTACCATATTAGTTTCAAGTGGCATTTGGAGGGAAAGGAACTTGACATGGGTCTACATGTGAACACAATTTTGTTCTTTTCTTTTTTGATGAGGAATCCCTGCTAATATTTAATAATGTGACTTTGCGCTATGAAAATAGGTTCCCTGGTGAAGAATGGACATAGATGACATCCCACGACAGGCAAGGCTAAAAAAAAACATTATTATTATTACTATTATTAACTTACTTCAATAATACTATTCTGAGACAACCCATTCCATGGAAAATGTGTGTGGATATGCACTCATATATAAATAGTGCCAGAAAACTGCAGAAACATTGAACATACAAGAACACTGCTAACCTAATTAATAACACATCTCGCAGGGGTGCTGGTACTTAAGAGAGCGCCTAATTAAATTTGACAGGTCCTCTTAGATTTGTCTGAAGTTATGCTGAAGATTATTTCACGTCTACAGAGAGGGGGGGCAATAAAGAATTAAGGAACAAAATCTACATTACCACAAGGAAAAAGAAAACTAGTGGTCTGATAGACAGGGTAAAAGAAAAACTGGAATACTGGTCATTGGATAGCATTTGTTGACAATTTTTCCTGAAAAGCAATACAGAATTTAAGGAAATGTGATGCTGCACTTTGACCTTCACCAGGCCTGTAGGTCCAGGAACACTGAAAAAGCTCTTCTCCTAATTGTAAGCTTCATCTTTGAGAATGCAGTAGCCTTCCAGGACTTTGTTTTATGGGTAAAGCTATTATCGCCTTTTGCATTGGGTCTGTTGTAAATGTTCATTATAATCACTGCTGCTTAATTTAGCAGATGGTTGGAACTGAACAATTCTTCTCTAAGGAATTAAACGTGGTTATGTCATTTCCCAAGTTGATTTAAAAGAAGTAATTTGAGATCAAGTCATGTTTCAGTTTCAGTATTAGCTCAGAATCATTGCCATAGATGTTTTCTTTTCTCCACTTCTATGATTTTGAATATCTGTGATGAACCGGGTAAGTCTTCCATTTTTTTGGTTTTTGATGTTCTTCAATAAAGAAATAAAAATGAATAAAACATTGTACCCAAATCACATGTTTTGCTACATGTTTCATCAGGAGCCCAAAAGGGATTTTTTTTCTACTACATTTGCACAGCACTGTTTCTCATCTGCTGTCAGCAAATACAAGGTGGAGAGAAATTATTTCTTACACCAAATTGCTGGTACATGTTAATTCCATCTGCCATGAATACCTTGCACTGCTCTCAAGATACTGGCGATCAAATATAATTAGCAGGAAACAGAGAAGCTTTATCTAAAAAAACATTCTCAAAACCTCCTAGTCAGAATGCCAGAGATGTTTTTGTTTTAGTTGATGTTGTTCAAGGGGTATTCCATTGGCTGAGGACTATTTTAACAGAATCACACACTTTGAAAGACAAGAAAATAAAAAGGGAGAGAGTACACATAGTTCCAGATCTATGGGTCACTTCTCTCCACCCCAAGGGCCCTTGGATTTCACCATTTGTAAGGGCTTATTTTTATATGCTATTCAATGTTTTTGAACTTTCCATTTCTATGCTCTCCCAACCTCCTACTGTTCCTGTTGATCTTTACTTTGGATGCCACAGGAAGCAAAGGGAGGGTAATATTTGAGGATGTGCATACTAGTAGATGGTTAATTTAGTCAGGGGAGTTCATTACTATGCCATTATGTTTTGTATATAGACGCTTTCTCTGAGGAAGTAAAGGATCTTAATTTCAAATAGGAAGTTAGCTTTGCCATTCCCCTGTGAAACTGGCAAATTATATTAAAGAGACAGACATCTTCTAGACTAGAGAGTGTTGGGATTGTGATAGAAAGTAGTTAGGAGACCTGGGTTTGTGCTTGTGTTTGCCACTTGCTAGCATTTTAGGTTCTCCTGTTTTAGTACCCTCTTCGCAACCACAAATTGTGGCCATTAAGATTAATGGGATAATGTGTGTGTGTATATATACTCATATATATAAAATAATGTATACATATTCCATATATATTGAAGTTCTCTACGAATGATAAAAATATTTTTTATGTACAAAATAGTTTTAATTATTATTATTGTCAGTAAACTCTCCCCTTTCTGCAGAGAAATTGAGAAAAGAAGTGATAAGATATAATCTGTATCATTCTTGCACCCTGCCTCCGTCTGTTCTCACTACAGCCGCTCTCACCTTGGTAACTCTCTAAGGAGATAAAGGAACAGATGTACAATCTTCTCCGTGCATGGTCAGCTAAATGCCTGAATCCCCATCAGGAAGATGGTAGCCACTGTGGTGCTGATAAATAGCAGCCAAGCCCAACTGAAATAGGTTTGCAGCTGTCTTCCCAAGAGAAATGTTCTCTCAGCCTGGCAGAGGGGAAACAGTGTGTTTTATAGTCAGACACACTCATTCTCTAACCACAGTTTATCTGCTTATCTATCAGCAATTAGATCTGGGCAGTTACTCAGTCCTTGTAATTCTTGTAATCTCGGTTCTCTCCTCATAAATTAGAAAGAATTGAACCATTCGGGATATTATAAGGGGTAATCGAGAAGATAAAGTGAAGCTTATGGCACAGTTTTGATCACTTAGTAGGTCTTCATTACATGGTGCATCCTGTCTTCATTTCAACCTTAATTCTTCTATTGTTTTGGCAGCCTCCAAGAAGCTATCAGAACCATTCATTGTAGAACCCAGCTTGCTGAGCCAGTACACCCCACCCATTCCCCCAAACCAGGATCTCTCCTAGAAAAAATATTCTGTGTTTCTTCCTGTAAACATCAGTGACATTCATTGGAAAAGTTATCCTTTTGTCACAATTTCTTGTGGTCCAAAATAGCTTTTCAATCTATTCAGTATTAGAATTATTATTATGTTTTCCAAAGCAGATGATGGAAGAAAGAGCTAGAGAGCTTTTATGTATTTTTCCTTTATACTGTGGTATTTGGTTTAACTTTTTGTCTTAAATTGAGTTTCATTTGAAACCAAGGCAAAACTTTTTATCTGTAGCCCATTTCTTATAAGGATTTACAAACCTTTAAAGTCAGTTTTGCTATCGGGTTTGCATTTATTTTACATGAGCTCCCTAGTGGTTATGCTGAGAATACAATCGTTTATGTGATTCAGAGATAAATTATTATAGCAAACACTGATAAAAGAGCAATATTATTGAAAGTTTACACAATAAAGGAGTCAAGTCACAGAATCAGAATTTTTGAGATGAGAACTTAAAGATCATGTTTCAATATTTTATTTTTGAACAGCTACCATTATTGAGCACTTTCAAATGTCATGGAGTGTTCTGGTAAATGCATCACATATGCATAATGCGGACTTTAAACAACACATATTGTTTAAAATCCACATTATCTCCTTTTAACAGATGAAAAAACTGAAGATCTGAAAGGTTTAATAAATTTTCCAAGATCAAGTGGCAGAGAAAGACTTAGAGATGGCTAATTCTTGGTCCTTTACACCACATGGTGATATGTTGTTTTAGGAAAAGTAAAACAGGTTAAGAAACAGAGCCCAAGCACTCCTAATAGGTTTGAAGAGGATGAGAGATGGAATGAGACATCTAGGTTCCTAAAGACCCAAGTCATTCTTCATTTTGACCTTTCTTTTTACCTGCTAAGATATAATGAGATGGGTTTCCATCATATTTTTCTTGTGAGTTTTCACTTAATATTGAGAAATTAAACAAAAACATGGTTCCATTATTTGTCTTTTTATTTTACACTAGAGGCTTGGTGCATGAAATTCGTGCATGGGGAGGGGGTTCCCCTCAGCCTAGCTTGCACCTTCTTGCAATCCAGGACCGCTGGCTCCTAACCGCTTGCCTGCCTGCCTGCCTCATTGCCCCTAACCCCTTGCCTGCCTGATCACCCCTAACCGCCTCTGCCTGCATGCCTGATTGCCCCTAATTAGCATATTACATTTTTATTATTATAGATTGCCATAATTTTTCATTTGCATTTATGTTTTCTTTTTTATAGTTCTCTACTTCTATTTCTATTGCATCATTACTTTTCATTATATAGGGTCTTTTAAATTTCCTCAATTCCTTATTGGATAGGTAAGGAATCAATGAATGAATGAGTGAATGAATGAATGAATGCATGAAAAGCTACATAAAGAAATAAAAAGGCCCAAACAAAATGAAATCGTTTAGGGCTATAAGAAGTATGATGTTTTGACTAGCAGATGATGCTCCATCTCCTCTCTTCCCTATATTTTACTCTATACTTTAAAGCATCACAGTCCACTGTGTATCCTGGAGTAGTACAGCCAGCCTATAGCCCACAGGGAGTAACTCCTGACACTGCTGGAACTTTTTCAGCAATTGTGCGAACCACCTTGGTTTGCTCCAGCATTTTTACTCACTGCTTGGTTGGATCCAGGTTTGGATTCAGGGATCTTTACCCTATGGCTTTTGATTTTACCTCCCATGCTTGGCTTGATGGCTCAGTAAGGTTGACTCTCTGGGACTTGGGTCCTCCCAGCTTTCCCAGGCCTTGATTAGAGCTTTCTGCTCCTTTCTCCTCTCCTCATCCCAGGCCTGGCCCGCAGGTAACAAATCCTGCTCCCAGCTGAATGGAGTACTACTCAAGACAAGAGTGTTCTTCCCAATTAATCAGACACATTTTCCCAGGCAGTGACGACTTTATCCATGTCTCTCCATCACCATATGGTTGCCTCAGAGCAGCAAACATTAATACAACATAAAACTCAATTAAAAAAAAAAAAAAAAAAAGGAAAGCTCAGAGGGTAAAGGTACCCATAAAGTGAAATAATGATTCCATTGAAATGTAAGTTAAGACTGCCACCTGGTCATATATTCCTCAAGCCTCTCAATTAACTCAAAGAATGGACTTAGGGTATTGGCTTGGATGATTAATCCTGACTATCAAGGAAAATTGGACTGCTATTGCAAAATTGAGGTAAAGAATGTGATTAAGTCATCAGAAAACTTCAACAACCCAATCTAGGCAGGAATACTAATGGCTTAGAAACCTCAGGAATGAAGGTTTGGGTCACTGTACCAGGAAAAGAACTACAACCAACTGAGGTATTTGCTGAAGGCAAAGAGAGCACAGAATGGGTAATAGAAGAAAGTAGAAGAAAGTAGGTATAAATACCAGTTACAGAAACAGGGACTGTAATTGTCAGGAGTATTTCTTCCTTTCTTTGTTATGAATATTTATGGGTATGTGTGTATACCAAGCAAATACCATTTTTTCTTTTCTCCCTTATTTTCTTACCATGTAACATTAGATACATTGACTTTATAGCATAGTATTCAAGAATTGCATCACGTTCGGCATAATTATGACCTAGATATTGTCATTATTTAGAGATTAGTATGGTTTAAAGAGATATGAATGGGTGCCAAGTTGATGAGACTTGCGATGGTTAATTTTATGTCTCAGCTTGACTGGGCTGCAGGTGTTGCAGACATTTGGTTAAGCATTATTGTGAGGGTGTATGTGAGAGTGTTTCTGGATGAGATCAACATTGAACTGTAGACTGAGTGAAACAGAGTGCCCTCCCCAATGTGGGTGGGACTCATCCAATCCATTGAGGGTCTGAATAGGAAAGGCTGAGTACCAGAGAATTCCCTCCCTCTGTCTGTCTTTCAGCTGGGACATTGGTCTTCTCCTGACATCGGACTCAGACTTAGACAGAAACTTCCACCTCTGGCTCTCTTGATTCTTGGACTCAAACTCAGACTTGGACCGGAACTATATCATCAGCTCTCCAGAGTCACCAGCAGATCTTGGGACTTTTCAGCCTCCCTAACCTTGTGAGCCAGTTCCTCTCATGAGCCAATACATGCTATTGGTTCTGGTCCTGTTTTTCTGAAGAACTCTGATATACTTGCTTAACATTGAATTGCTGCTTGTCATTATACAATAATCTGTGAGGTCATTTATAGTCTGACTACATGTCCCTTGAGTGTAAGGATAATAGTAATAGCTATTGTTATTATTATCACAATTTAATAATTACAAATCTATCCACTACAACAATAATATCTAAACTTTGTTTTATACTTAAAAATGCCAGGCATTGTTTTAAATACTTTACTTATACTAATTCATGCAATCCTTACAACAAACCTATAAATCAGGTATTATCATGATGCCAATTTATTGGTAAGAAAACTGAGGCACAGAAAGGTTAAGATATTTAAAGTTATACAGTACACGCTACATCCAGGACTTGAAACCCAACATGCTGGACCTACATCTCCAGTGTGAAAACTGTATCTTATGTTATTCTGCTTTATAATCCCATAATGGAAGGTAATTGTTTTCTTCATGCTATATTACCTGCACTAATACATCAGAAAAACAGCCTTAAAGTATGGTATTAAGTATGTAGTGTCCTGGAAGTAGAACTGCTGTTATGAATCCCAGTCCTAAATCGATCACTTTCAACTCTGTGACTGGGGGCAAATTCCTTAACCTTTCGGTGCCTATGCTAGATTCTAGAGTAACAGAGAGGAAAAAGACATGGTGTTGTCCTTAAGGCATCTAGAGATTAGTTAATAAACTGACATACACACAATAGAGTGTAATGAGTGGACTAACCTTATAACCTAAACATAATGGAAGAACAGAGGGTGAGACACCTAACTCTGATTAAGGGGAAATCAGGGGTGGGGGAGGGTGCCATTATCAAACAATGTTGATGACCTTCTGCTGTGAGCTATTTGTTGTAACAAAGAGAGGAGACTATTCTCATAACCATTTCTCCAAATGTCAAGATAATGCTGCAGGAGACAATATTTTGTCAGGCTGAGCAAACTCAAGTCTGACTTTACCTGTGGAGAGATTACATGGCTATTTACAAATTGCATATTGAACAAATACCAGGAAGAGTCCTCTGACCCCACAACTCTTTGTATATTGTTTAGACCAAATAGGTTCTATGCCTAAAGGAAGAAAGAGAAGGGCATGTCAGTGAGAAGGCATTTACCTACAAGTGACTGAATGCAAATGAAGACTGCCTCACAGACAGGGATGCTTCTTCTCATGAAACAGGAAGTCTGGCAATGGAGGTATTGGCCTTGGTTCAGCAGCTTAAGAATTTTACCTGGAATGCAGGTCCTTTCCTTTCCTGTTGGCTTTTACTTTTATATTCATCACTCCCAGTTGCAAGATGGCTGTTCTCACGTCCAGATTTCACTTTCATATTCAAGACCTGAAGGGGAGTTAAGATGCCAGCCTTTATGAAGAAAGCAGAGCTTTTCCAGAATTCCCCCAGCAGACCTCTGCTTGCATTTCATTGTCACATGGGCACTGCCAGCTGGAGTGGAGCCTGGAAAAGCAAGAGACAGGAGTATCAAGATTGGCTTAGAGGAGGGTCGGCAAGCTTTTTCTATAACAGGCCAGATAGTACATATTTTAGGCTTTGCAGGGCATACAGTCTCTTTTGTAATCACTCCATCCTGCCATTCTAGCCTGAAAGCCACCATAGACAATACATAAACAATTAGTATTCCAGTAACACTTTATTTATGGACACTAAAATGTAATGTAATGCTCACATACTATGAAATATTATTATTTTGATTTTTTAATCATTCCAAATGTAGAAAACAATCTGAGCTCACAGGCTGTATAAAAACAGATGGTGGGCCTGATTTGGCCTATGAGCTCCTACTTTGCTGACCTCTGGCTTGGACCAGTAACAACCCATCAACTGGATCTATGCAAAAAAGCTATGACAAAGTTGGTGTTCTAATAGTTCTCATAGTTATCTCTAAGGGAGAAATTAATACTGGATAGACCACTAACAATACTGCAATAAAGGGTAGGTTCAATTTTCTATACAAAATAGGGCTTATATAAAGTATTTGGTATATAAACCAGGGCATGATATTCTATTTTTTTCTCTTTCCTCCACTTTAATGGAGAATTCTTTTTCTATTCATAAAAGCTTTTTCTCTGCTTCATTAGAGCAGCTGGTATCCAGACTTTGGTTATTTAGTAATTAATATTAGGAAAGTCTCTTGGAGGGGTATCTATTTTTTAATCAACATGGAATTGATTACTGTCGGTGTCCACACTTTAAAGGGAAAGCTAGATAACCCTAAAATTATGAATTAGAAACTCTATTTATGTGTCATAAATGTTTTAAAGTTTTCTTCCTAGGCTTCCAGTGGTGAGGGAAATGCAAATAGAATCCCAGCATAGAAAAATATATTCTGCATTCTGCTTTGGCCTAATCCCATTATACGTTCTCCACTTATAAGAGAGAAAATTTAAAAAGATTTGCAGCAAGCAAAAAACAGGCTCCCTCTTTATACATTTAATTACAAAGGCAATTTCCTTTATAGCCTACTTATAGGAATACCTCTTAGCATGTTGCCAACAGTATCACAACTTGTTTATCCAAAGGTTATGTGTGAATGAGAGCCTTTTGATATTAATCAAGTAATTTGCTAGCATTGCTGGGAAAAGGAAAATGTTAGCTTTATCCTGAAAAATGAAACAGCCCATTAATCAAGTTCACTCTATTGCAGACAATTACAGGGAGAGAGAGGGCAACCAGACCCTTCAGATAAGAAATATCTAAACGGATGAAACTTTTAATAGGGTTTGGCATAGACCTGTGCAGAGAAAGTGATTAAGTAAACTTTAATTACCTTACAAATTATATATATCATGTATTTATAGACTCAAAGGTTACCATTTATTTTTGAAAAAATCCTAAAGAATTGCCAAATTCAAGAGCAAAATCCCTGCATATGGACTATTTTGCTAATGTTCATTTATTATCTCCAGTTAAAGTTAAAAGGTGAAATAGAATATGCATGTTCTTAAACATCTGTCTCATTTTTTGGTTCCCTCAGCAGCTCACTCTCATAGGTTTGAGACTGGGTTTTCATCAATCAAAATTAAATTCCGCAGTAGGAGGCATTTAAAACTATTTGTATAAATGTAACTGAGTGGGATAGGGTTGCAAGATAAGGGATATGAAAAGTAATACTGTTCTGAGGCAATATGTTGCATAATAAGGAATGGGTCTTTTTTTTCTTTTTTTCTGACATGATAAATTGCAAAAATCCATTAGTCAAACACTAACCAAGAGTTAAGTTTTATGAGTCAGGCATTATCTGAATTAGTTAACAACATTAAAACTGCCTGAGGGAAAAGAGAAAAAAAAATGTTTCATAATATTTCCTCTTATTTCCCCAATTCATTTGCAAGCTTTATTATTAATATAATTAAAATTAAATAATGGTGTGATGTTAGCCATTAGAAAAAGGCAAATAAACAACTCAATGAGATACACACCCACTAGAATGGCTATATTAAAAAAACAAAACAAAAAAATAGAAAAGATCAAGTATGGGTGAGGATACAGAGAACTTGGAACCCTTATACATTGCTGGTGGGAACGTAAAATGCTGCAGCCACTGTGGAAAACTGTTTGGCAGCTGCTCAAAAAACTAAATGTAGAGTTATTCTGTGACTGCACAATTCCACCCAAAAGAATTGAAAACACGTGTCCACACAAAAACTTGTACACAAATATTCATAGCGGCACTCTTCATAATATCTGAAAAGTGGAAACAACTAAGTTTTTAAAAAGATATGATGGAAAATGTAGTCTTAAAGAAATTTTCAAATATTTAAAAAATTCTAGGTAACATCATCTTTGAATATCCCCAAAACCCCTTTGTAAGACGAGTAGTGGAGAAAAATATACATTAACAGTAGGTGCTGGGGTCACCTGTTAATGGCGGAAGTGTCTTTGTTACTGCAGTAGTGCTGTCCTTGAATGCCTCTAGAGGCCACGCAGAAGCAGAGTGTGAGGACAGTGACACACACGAGAGCGAAGTCCTGTGTGAATGAAGCAGCAGCTGCCTGCGGAGATGTGGCCCCCATTGCCAGGTACCTTGTATTTCAAGGAAAGCCAGAAACTCGGGCGCGTTTTTTTGTTATGTCTTGTTTTTAATGTTTTTGTTGATTTTGAGAGAGAGAAAGTAGGAAGAGGGATAAAGAGGTAGAAACACCGATGAGAGAGAAATATTGATCGGCTGCCTCCTGCATGCCCTGGACTAGGGATGGAGCCCACAACCGGGGCATGTGCCCTGACCAGGAATTAAACCAGTGACTTCTTGGTTCTCGGGTCAACACTCAACCACTGAACTACACCAGCCGCGCTTGGGTAGGATTATTTGTTTGTTGGAAAACTCTGATTCCTAAGCATTTGTTCACATTTTTAAACATGTGTAGAAGTTAAATTCAGCCTGTGGGCTGCCAGTTTTTAAACTCTGTTTTTCGGAAAACACCTGGATAATCCGCTTGCCTTATAGTAAGATGGGGCTGCAGGCCTTTGCATAAGAAGATAACAGGAGTTTTGAGACGGCGGTACAGGCAGCAGAGAGCACTGTCTGAGAGGGAGAAAAAAATGTCTGGAGAGAGGTAACTGATGAGAAATTCCACGTGTGGCTAGATAAATTTTAAGAACAAGGATGTTCAATTAAATCCACTCTGTCACCTCCAACCTTTAAAGCTGGCTACATAAAAAAATGTGAATGGTTTGGGGGGAAATGGAAAGAGTCTGTTTTCTGTAACCGGTGCTTCACAGAGCAAAAAGAAGTGAAAACCACAAGAGAACAGCAGAAGTGGGGCTAAGAGCCCCAAAATGTGAGAGATGGGTAGACACAAAAACTGGGGAGTGGCACTAAAAATCCCGTAGAGGATGAATGGCAAACATCTGTCTGAGCACAGCTGACACCTGGATTGCAAGACAAACCTTCAATAGGTACAATATTTTCACAGACACAATTAATACCAACCCCCCAGTATGAACAAAGAGAGAAAGACAGCAGGGCAGTTGGACAAAAGCTAAATTATTTTTGTGAGCCTATGTATTCTTATAACTGAGCAATCTTTTGCTCCTTCCCCAATCCTCTCACCATGCAGAAATGCAGTTTGTCTCCAGTTTTAAGTGCAAATCTTAGATGGAAACTCTCCTCAATCATATCTGATCCTCAAAGACTAGGGCATTGATTGTGCCCATACCCATCAACACCTGCCCAGAGTTTAAGTTCTAAGATTGGGAGACTGACTGCTTTCATACTGAATGCGATCCTAGGTGAGTCATGTGCCCTCTCTGAGCTTCTGAATCCTTATCTGGAGTTTGAATTGGAAGATAATTGTATGTTTCTCCTGTCTACTTTGCCAAATTGTTTTCAAGTGACCAATATAAAGAATATGAACCCTTTTGAAAACTGTAAAATGCTCTGCATGCAAAAATATAATGACAAGAGGAACAAAATCTTGAGCATGAGAAAGAACAAAATAATTAAAATTATGTTCATTTTCATGTATATCTATGGGAAGGAGCCCACTGCCTTGAAATCCCAAGCAGTAAGTTGAATAGAGGGACCAGGTAATGGGACACAATGTCACCGGGGGACCTAGGGCCTAAGGAGAGAGATGACACCATCGGGGTGTTCCAGTGCTCACCTCATTTTCATCAGTGTTCAGAATTATTGAATGTGCTGCTTCCTGTATTAGAAAATCCATACTGTTTGATGATTTGGCTAATCTCCAAAAGGAAGTATGTTTAAAATTAAGACATTTCAAGGTCAATTTGGCAATTTTTTTTATCCTAAAAATGGAGAGCAACAAATCTACATCTGTCATATCTTCTCTTTATCTGTGTGGTGTTTCTTTTTCCAAATAAGGACTGGAAAGTGACCCATATAAAGGAGTGATTCGATGAATCACAGCAGTAGTTTGATTGGGGCAGACACCGGCAAGTGTGAAAGAGATGAGCCAAGGTTTTTATAACAGTATCTTAAGAAATGTCTGACCTCATCTCCTTTTGACTCTTGCTTGTCTGGACTTAAATCACTCACCTAAGGACAAAAACTTTCATCTCACTTTATTTCCTCTGCTAACCAAAACATTTAAAATATGGCTCATTCCTCACAATGACTTCCTTTCCTGGAGGCTCAAATGTATAGATGCTTATGTTTGAACTCATGGTTAGTTGTTGACCTCCCAGCCACTGTGTGTGGTGTGTATGTTTGTGTGTGTGTACACATCTGTGCATGCACATGTGTGTGTATAACAGAGAAAAGGTGGACAAAGTTGGTGAAAAGTTGCAGTAAATATGTACACTGTTGTTTCACTGCAATGGGAAAATAACATGCTATTCATAGTTCACAGTTATTCTCTGACCTCCAAAGAGTTTTCATTTAGCAACTATGCTCTAAAAACCTTTTATATGGAACAGCCTCCAGTAAAATAAAGGGGAAAAAGCCAACCAATTTCTTCACAAAGGATCACATCCAATTTGGTACGTCTCCTGGAATCTTCCACATTGTACATACAGCACCTACTGCAATAGGCAAATTGACATTGGATCACAAGAAATAACCAAGCAGTGTCACCAGAGGACTGGAATGGGTCCTTGGAAATAGTTCAATCTACCCAAATGCTTCGGTGTGCCACTTTTACTTAGACCAGCTGTGTTTGGTTAGGTGCGACTCATAAACATATCCTCAAGTGAAGAGTTCTGTTTTTAAACCAAGGACTCAAATTGAATTTAGTGAGATAGGAGTTTCAGGTAGTAATAACTTCTATGCGTGCCATCCGTGAAAAATCCATGATGATATCTTTCCTGGCAAGTTTTGTGTCTACCTCTACTCCAAACAAGGGATGTTTTCACAATCTCTGGGTGGCTGGTGTTTGGGCCATGCAGCGTGTAACCTGCAGCCAGTGCTTCAACATTTTACCAGCTACACTGAATCACTGTGAACATGAAATCTCAGCTGTGTCGTTTGACTGCCCCAAACCACGCTTCTTCATTTGTGAAGTGTAGAGGGCAAAGCCAAGGTTCCCTCTTGCTCTCTGATGTTGTGATGATGATTTTCCTGGGTATTATTTTATGGCCACTTGAGAAATAGTAGCAGACTAACTCATCGTCAGCATCACTCACAGAGCAAAATTTTAGAACAGATAGAAGTCCAAATAATAATCTATAATAATAAAAGCGTGTTATGCTAATTAGACCGGACATCCTTCTGGATGACCTTTTAGATGAAGCCGGGGCACCTGCCAGCGGCGGGAGGGAAGAGATGGAGGGAAGTCTGGTCCCGGGTGCCAGAGGAAAGCCGGTGCCGGCAGCTGGGGGAAGGATGGCCTACGCTTGCCCAAATTTCATGCATTGGGCCTCTACTGAGTTTTGTAAACAGAAGTGGCAACAAAATAAATTCCTTGACTCACTTTATAAAAAGACATGGGTTTTGCTGGTATATTCACATTTTCTAAATATAATCAACAGAGTAATTTGGAGAGTTAAACCCAATGTGTTATTTAAAAAGATTAACATTGATATACTCTTCCATATCATATAATGCAAAATCATTCAATTATACTTTAATATAATACCATGTAGTAATATCTAAATATTTGGTGGCATAGATTTCTAAAAAATTTACTTTGAAACATCATAATCCTAGGGAAATTTCCTGAATTGTCATTAGCATTAAGTGCAAAGGCCCATTTAGAGAATAACAGTCTACTGCAAAGGAAACATAAAGCATGCAGACATAAAGCATAATGACATATTTAAAATAACACAAAAAAGAATATAAAATTG
Source organism: Plecotus auritus (assembly GCF_963455305.1). Classification (NCBI taxonomy): domain Eukaryota; kingdom Metazoa; phylum Chordata; class Mammalia; order Chiroptera; family Vespertilionidae; genus Plecotus; species Plecotus auritus. Next base: position 146,009,979 of record NC_137772.1, read on the forward strand.
AAAATCTATTGAGATTATTAATTGGCTCTATGTAATTTAATAAGTTGATGTCTGCAGAGTTTAGAAGCTAATTATTACTAGATCAATACAGTTATTACTTACCAAATAAGATTAGAAAAAAAAGGCCCACATTCAAATCAAAGATAATCACTTGTTTCCACTCCCCAGCCACATCACTCACTCATCCCTCACCTCCCTCATCGATTCTGATTTTCTGGTAATAAATAATCTTTTACACTAGATGAGAGGAGTGTTAACTTGAAAAGGAAGGCATTTTAATTATTTTATGATATTTTTAGCATTTTTGGAAACAATTAAATTATTTGATTTCTCCATACATGTTTTAAAACGTTTGCTATAGTCTCTAGCTGCTCAATGATTGTACCAAGAGAAAGTTCTCAGAGGAGTTATTTCATTTTGAGTCTTCTAGGATGAAAAAGAAAAAGATATGATAGAAAATTTTTAGAAAAAGTGTTTCTAGAATTCTTGAGCTATTACTTGAAATGCAGAACTTTATTCTATCCATCTGACTGGAGAAAGGCTGATAGCCTTGTCTGAATGAGTGATATTCCTGTCAAATCCAAAGGAGGTAGGAAAAAAATAAATATATTTCAGATCAGAATATATAGCCAGTTCTGGTCTAGACTTCAAATTGGTTGAACATTTCTCTAGCCTCTCCTGTGATCATATCATCCACTCTTTTGTTACATGATGTTTTCCCCCTACAACACAGTGGCTCAATCTTGGCAGATGTTTGGGCAACCAAGAAGGACACAGTCTCAAATTGTTCTAATCAAACCCTACACCTCTACAACATGAAATTAATCACTAATGGCAACTAACAGTCAATTCCCTGTGTGTCTATCTTTTCTTTTTCCACTTTTACTTTCTCCTTTTGGGAATCTCCAGAAGCTTTTCCCAAATACCATTTTAGATATTACATTAACTTCTTAGATTCCCATAGATATTTTTCTAGTGACCTTGTTGCGGGGGAGGGGTAGATTTTTTACTACCCTTCTAGAATCTTTCAGTTGGTCTAATAATTAAATCCACATGAACCCTGGCTGGTGTGACTCAGTTGGTTGGGCATCCTTTCATGCACCAAAAGAATGCCAGCTTGATTCCCTTCAAGGCACATGCCTGGGTTGACACTAGCCCCCCAGTAGGGGGCATGCAGGAGGTAGCTGGTTGATATTTTCCTCTCACATGGATGTTTCTTTCTCTCTCCTTCATGATAAATCTACATGAGACAGAGTAACTAGAGAAAATAACCAAATTTAATTACATACACACATATGGGAACTCCATAAATGACAGAGTCTGAGACCCCTACATATATGAGAAGTTCAGCGACAGAAAATCAAATGAGATATATATGGCATACTGAATTTAAGAATAAAGTAAGATGCCTTGGGGCTTCAGAGGGGTGGAGGGAAATTTATAGGAAGATAAGAGCAGATGTTCAGTAATTAGAAGTTTGCCCTGCCCTATAGATAGGTCGTAAAAAGAGTTATGTCTGGTAATAATTCTTATTACGGGCAAGACCCCCAATTTATAATCTAGGTAGTCCCCCAATTTATAATCTAGGTAGTTAAAGGAGTGGCAGAAGTTTCTTGAGCCTGCAGGGTCTCAACTTCCTTCAGCTCAAAATAATCCACATGCCAAAGCAGCACATCTTGGAAGGCCTGTTCTGAAGCCTTCAACCTCACCAAGTTGTCTCGCATATTTGTAACATTCTCAGTTCTCATTTGACTCAAAGATTTTCTTGCTAAACAAAAGCTCTTCCCTCCACTCTCTGGAAGCAGACCGTTAAATAACTAACATCTAAGACCAGTTGTAAGAATTTTGGGGGATGTTTTGGGAAACTTAGAAGAAAAACTTCACAGAAATTTCAAGTTAACAAAAGACTTCAAATTTCAGAAATGCTCTGGGGTGGGAGGGGGTTGGGGGGCATATCTCAAATCTCTATGGAACAAAAACAATAACAAAAGGCCAATAATGTGGTGAAGTGGCAGATGAAATGAAAGCCGATTCAAAGGCCTCTGATTGCATCCTGCAGGAAGACCACCCAAAACGACAGCAAGAAAAGCTTCAAGTCCGGGTCCACGTGCAGCTTTCTCTATTGCAAAACAGAGCTAGCACAACTACACTGCCATTTCACCATGCTCTCTCTTTAGCGTGGCTGTTCCAGCACTAAAGCCAAGCTTTCTAGTAATTTCCTTTCACTAAACTGAGTTGGGTGTTAAGTAGTGGGAAGCAAATTCTATAGTATTGACAATAATATTTAAGTTAAGTGAAAAATCATCTTGAAAATTTACATACAAATGAATTGGATTATAGTGCTTTAATTATCTACAGAAACCCAGGTTCCTTATAATAGAAAGAATAACTAAGACTTCGATGCATTTCCTTTCTTTGTGCTAGAAATGTAGACTAATGTGAAAACTGTCATCACTGAGGTGAACATATCAAATACAAGGAGACATTGGATCCCCAAATCTCAACTTGGTAGAAAGTGATTTTTTAAAATATCAAAATGGTCATGAGCAAATAACATGGAATTTTTATGTGTAGTGTATTTTATGTTTGTTTATTCAACAATGTGCCAGGCAGGAGAAAATAAGCCAACAAAGGAAGACATGGCCCCTGCCTCATTGGTTTCAGAGTATAGTGTTTTAATCCAAGTTAAAACTATACCTTGATTTAAAAATGGGATCAATCAGCCATAAAAAAAGAATGAAATCTTACCATTTGCGAGAGTATTATGCTAAGTAAGTCAGACAAAGACATATCCCACATGATTTTACTTATATGTGAAATCTAAAGAACAAAATAAACAAACCAAATAGAAATAGACTCATAGTTGCAGAGAACAGACTGACATTTGCCAAAGGGGAAGGAGTTGGGTGAAAAAAAGTGAAGGGATAAAAAAGTACAAATTGATAGTTACAAAATAGTCATGGGGATGTAAAGCACAGCAAAGGGAATATAGTCAATAACATTGTAATAACTGTGCATGGTGCCAGGTGGGTACTGGCTATATCTAGGGGAATAGTTGGTATGCACATGATTGTCTAGCAACTATGCTGTTACAAAATAATATTGAATGTAAATTGTAATTGAAAAATAAGATTTAAATTTAAAAATGGAGTCAGTTATGCATGTAGTTCATATAATAAGACCTCTTACTAACTATTGTGTAACTGCTACTAACTAGTCTTGGGATCTTGGTTCAGTCGCTGAACTTAGGAGCTTTACGTTCCTTAGGTGGTAAGTAAATGGATTTAGTTACATGATTTTTATTTTATTTTTTTGGCTTTCACACTCTAAATTTTTAATGTGATTTTTCATGCATCACCTCCATCTTGGTCTGTTTGGGCTGCTATAACAAAATAACAAAAACTGGGTGGCTTGCAGACAAGAGCAATTTCTTTCTTAGAGTTCTGGAGGCTAGAGGTCTGAGGTTAGGTACCAGCATGGTTGGTGAGGGCCCTTCTCTGGGCTGCAGACTTCTTGTTGAATCCTCACATGGACAAAGGGGTAAGTGTTCTTTGGGGATTCTTCTACAAGGGCATTTATCCCATTCATGAGGGCTTCACCTTCATGACCTAATCAATCGCCTACTTCCCCACCACCTATAGGCATTTGTTGATTTTTTGGGGGGAGGAGGGCATAAACATTAAGAGTGTAGCAACCTCTCTAATCTTCAGGATCATCTGCAATGAGAGAGGCAGAGAATGCAGAAAAAGGAATAGCTAGAGAAATGCCAAGGAAGGTGAAAAACCTCATCTTCAATTTGGGTTTAGGGTCTGAGTGCTCCCGTGACAGGAGACATACAAGCATAGCACAACATGGGGACAGGGTTGCTGGTTGCTAGCTTAGTGACCTGAACAAGTTATTTCATACCTCTGAGCCCTGGTTTTCTTAACTAAAGCTGGGACAGAACCTGACACATCCATAGGTTGTTTAGCAGAAAATAAAATCTTTATAGCTAAATTTTATTCTGAAATAAAAAGAATTAGGCAATACACAATCATTCTATACATGACAATTTTCTCAAGACTATCAAATTCTCCGTCTGTCAGTTTGCACCTTGCTTGGAATCCAAGATTTCTTTATAACTGACCCCTGAATGTACCGCACCCGTCTCTCAGCAGATTGGGGCTGTGCTTGCCTCCAGGACTAGAGCTAGAGAATCGGGATCTTCTAATTATGGCCATTTTTACCAAGCAACTTGAGAAGTAGGGAATTGGTCCTGCTTGGGATATTTCCTAATACTTTTCTGTAGTTCATGTACAAAACAAAACAAAACCCATGTCATCTTTTCTTTTAAAAAAATACATTTTTTTTCTAATATATAGATATTTTATTGATTTCAGAGAGGAAGGGAGAGGGAGAAACATCAAAGATGAGAGAGAATCATTGATTGGCTGCCTCCTCCACGCCCCCTACTGGGGATCAAACCCACAACCTGGGCATGTGCCCTGACCAGGAATCGAACCCTGACCTCCTGGTTCATAGGTTGATGCTCAACCACTGAGCCACACTGGCAGGGCTTTATTGATTCTTTTAAAGATGAAGGGAGAGGAGGATGGAGAAAGAGAAAGAGAGAGAAACATTACTTGGCTCACACTCCAACTGGGGATCGAACCCACAACCTGGGCATGTGCCCTGACCAGGGATTGAACTGGTGACCTTTCAGTGAATGGTCATGAGTCAATGTTCAACCAACTGAGCCACACCAGCCAGGACCATGTCATCTTTCTGAACATGGAAAATCTAATGACATCAGCAACCCTTATTGTTACTGTAACCACTAAAAGTTAATAATTCTTATTATACATTAGCCACATTCTGTCTCTATTTGACTCTTAATCTCCACCTTTTAAAAATTATCTCCTAGTTCTGCTAAAACTCAAGAGAGTTTAAGTGTTGTTGCTGTGGAAGACTGAAAAAAAGGCTTAAACAACATATTTGTTATCAATGCTTTATTGTTGAAAACAAAATTGAAATTCTCTGGCACATAAAACAATTATTTCTACAAAAGGAAAGCCTACAAATCTTGATAATTTATACAAATAACAGCTTCTCAAAAAATAAAATTTTAATTTAGTAAACTTGTCTTGTGCTCTATATTTTTAGCACTGTCTGCAATAATCCACCATAAATCCCTGAGCGGAGACATTTTTGACCATGTTCTATTATGCCCCCCTGTTACCCTCCCCCCAAGTTGGTCTAAGCCCAGCCCTGTAATAAAAGGTGTCAGGGACATTTCGTTATTAAAGATCCATGCATTTGATGACACAGGCCCAATTATTAATGCTACTTGGGAACTGGGTCAATATGAAGTGCCTCTACTGTGCAATCAGCAAACCTATTAAGAACCAAGTGTTTTGAAAGGAAGAACAATAACAATAAAAAGACATAAAGTGTTAAAACTAGGAAATCATCATAGGTCAATATTTAAATAAATAAAAATGTTAGACATTGAATTCATCTCTATATCCTTATATTAAATTCCTTTTTTATTTATTTGTTTGCAATTGCCAATGCAGTAGAAGATGAAAAATACACTTCAACCCCTATTTTTGGTTTGACCACGCGTTTGTTGTTGTTAAATGTTAAATATCATTCTGAGAACACAGTGATTTAGTTATAATTTAACTTTTGGCCCCTCAGTGAAATGTTTACAAAATACTACACATAGTAGGAGGGCCTTCTTATTAATGCCATCAACAAATCTCTCACTACATCTGCCCTTCTTACAAAAACACTAATGCCATAGGAACACTACTTCAAATTCTTTATCCCACTGTATTCAGATATGCAGAAAAACATACAAAATATGGAGAAAACATAGTATGATGTATTTGCATGTGTAGCTTCCCTTTAATGGGGATGCTGACCATATATACATGGAGCATGAGTGTAAAGGAGAAAAAGCTAATTTTCAGTTGCAAGGAATTGGCTTGATGAATCAAGTTTTGTTTTGTTATTCTGCTATTGTAGAATAATAAATAAATAAATATGTAGAGTATTGTGTTTCTACTTTATGAAGAAGCTAATAGTGGGCTATTGTTTTCACAAAGTTAATTTTTAGTAGCAAAGTCTGACTGCAAGTCAAAAAATGTTCAAATGTTCTTCTCTACATCTTTTACACTCTTTTACTTGTGAAATGAACGTTGAAGTGGTTACAAATAGGAAATAAAACAAAATACCAAATTTGCTAGTGAGAAATGGTTTTCAACTGTAAAAAGCACTTGGCAGAAGACCTAGAAACACGCAGGCTAATGCTACACTCTACTGCAGCTTAAAATAAGAAGTCATTTTTATGTTTTTTTGGGAAGAGCAAAATATGAAAAATACGATAAAAACAATTCCTTAAAACCATATCAGCATTACTGTTCTGGTACGTATTAGATATTAGCATTTCATAATAACATTTCCCAAATATAAAGTCATTGGTAACCATCATTATACACTCCTTTGAGCAGACTTGATTTTTTAAACAGTAACATCTGGAAAGCACAAAGCACCTTCCCTTTTGTCTAAGAGCTGCTGGTTATTGGAGCTAGAACACTTTTAAGCTTCCTTTTGTTATAATCTATAATAATAAAAGTGTAATATGCTAATTAGACCAGATGACCTTCCGGATGAAGCCTGGGCTGCAAGGGATGCCCGGGTCCTGGGTGCCAGAGGGAAGCCGGTGCTGGCAGCCAGGGGAAGGAAGGCCTACTCTTGCATTAATTTCGTGCATTGGGCCTCTATTTCTTATATAAATATGTGCATTAACCAGGAATAGCCATTTTAAAAGGCAATTTCAAAAGCCTAAGAATTAATACAATGAATTCTCCTAGGCAATTTTTTTTGTGGGGGGAGGAGGGTGTAAATATTGGCAACTTTAAAGTAAAAAAATGCCTGCCTGACAAGTATGAGGCCTCCCTAGCCCCTCCTACAATACCAGTGTGAAATGGGGATTGCTCTACTCTGCATATCCTTTTCAGATCATGAACAGCAAATGATTCCCCAAAAAGTGAAGACTGACACCCAAATCATAATACGTTATGTGCACTAGTCAGGAAACAAGTGTAGACTCTCTCAGGTCCTGACATCATATTAGAAAAAAGAAGTTTTCTAAGTTGCAGAAATTGATAAACAGGCTGCCCCAAAGAGGGAAGGCAGCAGTGTCAGGACAACCGCCGGCTCCCTAGGGTTCACAGTGTGAACCCCACACTACACGTCAATCACTCCCTATGAACACTTGACCTTAATAGTTTACCGTGGCTGAATGGACACTCTGACTTCCTCTCACAGTGTTTAGGAAACAATATAATTTCTAAATTAGCTTTCAAAAATGCACAAATTTGGAAGTTAGACGCCGTCCCTCTTTAAGAAGGTCAAGAGATCCTTTGTTAAGTGCTCTGGTTTAGTTCAATGGGTAATAATTACATCCTTCAGGAGGTTCCCAATGTCCCCCCCCCCCCATTTTTGGTGTTAAAGGCAGTGCCAACAGCTAAGTGGGATATTCCCAGAAGTGGCAGTGACCTCGGTGACCTCTGCCCTGGCCTTGGAGTCCAAACAAGCTCTTGTCCTCGCCCTGCTGGCAAGTCCTGTTGGTTAATGAAGCCAGCTTGAAAATGTGGAGGAGGAAGAGGCGCCGCCCCCTTGTCAGGTCTTGGAAGTCTTTAAGCCTTGCTTTTCCATGATGTTCCAGAGTTTGCGGAGATTGGACTGCGTGATGACGTCATCCGGCTTGAGCTGCAGCGCCCGCAGGTAGTTGGCCTCGGCCTTGTGCAGCCGGCCATTCAGGTGCAGGATGGCTCCCAGGTTCATCAGCGCAGCCGGATACTAGGGCCAGAGAGAGGAAGGAAACCGATTAAGAGGCCATTTCAAGCTTTCCTTTGAGGAAGACAAAAATCTTCATCCACTTATGCAAATGATTCCCTTATGTCTGGAGGCATTTTATGGAAGCAATTTAGCAACTTATACAAACAGACAAAGATAACTAGAAAGGAGGAAAAAAAAAGGTTCCAAACAGCCGCTGTGTACTTTGTACGTTTTTAAAAAGGGCAGGCAGCTAGAGAAAATAGTTTTCGACTTTAATGAGAAAGAATGGGTTACATATGAAAACCTATCAACCTAGTCAGGTGGTACCACTCTGAGAAAAAAGTGACACAATTTCAGATGTACAGAATTAAACTTTTGGTCAACTCAACACCAAGAAATACAATATTAAATGGGAAAATTTGACACATTTCTGTGTCCACCCACTTTTTAAAATTCTTTTTTAAAAATTTATCTTTATTGTTGAAAGTATTACAGATGGTCCCTTTGTTTTTTCCCATTGACCCCCTTCACCCCCCTCCACCTTTGTTCCCTCTCCTTAACAATATTCCACGCCATTTATAAAAACATAAATAAGTAAAATATACTGTAAAGTTTTACTGATGTGTTCAGGGTAAACTATCCTGAAAAAAAAAAAAAATTCAAATGAAACCACTACAGTCCTTTCCAAATCTAGCTCAAGTAATTTAATGAGACAAAGTCTTTATTTTAAGTCAGTTTGTAACCTTCTAATGGTGTTTACTCTAAATACAGCAAAGTAAAAACACCTAATAATAGATAAAATATGGTACCTTTATAAGAGAAGTTTTATGCTATTTGTTTAAAAGTAAAGTAATTTGCAGATTTTTCTGTAATGTGTGCTAATTGTAATACAAAGTTATCATGTGAAAGGCAAACTTTAAAAAAAAAAAGTATGTTATGTAGCACTAGTTTAATACAGGGTTTCCATCCCCAAATTCTCAGACATTAGTTAATAACACTCCTGCCCAAAAGAAAAAATATTTTGCTTGCTATCAGTGAATAAGGGCTGTACTGCTCTTGTCTTGTCCCTGGAACTTTCTGGCTTACAGAGTAGCTAATATTTTGGCAGTTACATAAATGCATATTTCAAATATCAGATAAAACTAAAAGTGTTTATGCTAAGATTATGTTTTCATTTTTCAGATGATGTCAACTCTTAATTGTCCTGGCAAATCTGATACCGCCTAAAATAATTCACAATTATTTCTATGATTTAGCATTTTCACAATGCATGCATTTTCCAGATGAATTCATATGACTCTACTCTTTACTGTAAAAACAATTATTTCTGAACCAATGCAATGCTGGGGAGAGGGGTGAATAGCTCAGAATAAACCAACTGGGGAAAAAGGATCAGATTTAAATTTTGAGATGTGGATTTGAGTTCTTGCTCAGCCACTGCTATGACCTTGGTGAAGTCCCCTAATATATCTGTGTCTCAGTTCTTTCATTTATAAAATATTGAAATAATATCAACTTTCTGCACGTTGTTAGAAAGATAGGAGAAAATAAACGTAGCACAGTGCATGCACATTGTAGATACTCTACAAATGTCAAGTTTACTTTTCCTGACTCACTGTGCTTGAGATACAGCAAATGCATGTTTGTGATATTTATGTTGCTATACAAACTTTACAATTTTTATTTCAATGGCTACATAATATGTTTCTGGATGTATACCAAAATTCTCTTAAGTCCTCAACTACTGAGCATTATTCTCCAACTTTTCAACATCCTTTCCAAAAAGAATGTTGCAAATATAAACTATTACTAACCTTCGAAAAACCTTTTAGTCTGGATGACTCCACACTTATCAAGAAAAATACAGATGGTCAGTATCTAATTTTAAACACCACTCCAAATAAACACAGCTCCAAATTACATGTGCAGTGAATATCTCCACATTGGAAACCTAAAATAACACCTCCTACTCTGTCTTCCTAAGAGAAGTGTATTGTCATACTACCATTATTATCTTGAGTTTGATGCTTGAACACATTTCTGAATGATGTCCCCTCACCAAGCTTAGCATCACAACCAATAAACAGCTACTAAACTGATGGTGAAGTGTGTTCACAGTCTGAATTAATAGAGATGCTAAATAGATTAAGTGTTCAAACTTCCTGCTATCCTGAGTAGGAAGAGAGGAAATGGGGAGGGAGAACCAGGGTTGGAGACCATTCCTTACTTCACAGAAAAAGAAGAGGCCCAGTGGCTGGTCGGAGAGGAACCAGATGGCTCTGTGGGATAGCTGTTATTTCTTGAATCACTTTATTACCAAAGTGTCTGTACCTAACTAGAATTCCAACTCAAGGGGATTTTTAAAAACACTCAGAGGTTCAGAGGTTACAAAAAAAAAGTTAATATTATTGTAAGAAACTATAATTAAGAAGTTAAATCTGTTATCAAAATGAGTCTGAATGCTAGTTACATTGGTGTTTTGGAATAACTTTAATTTTGCATTTTCCACACTAGCATGTTTCTCATTAAACAAAAATAATAAAAAATTGACATTATGAAGTTAATGTGGGATAACAGATCTCATGGAAACTTACATAATACTTACTGTGTTCCCTAAAGGATAAAAAGCCAAGTAAACTAAAAATGTGCATGTTAAGAAAATCATTCCATTTTTAAAAGTTTTTTTATTGGTTTTTCAGAGATAGGGGAAGGGGGAGAAAGAAACATCTATGTGAGAGGGATACACTGATAGGCTGCCTCCTTTACACCCCCTACGGGGAACCCAGGCATGTGCACTGACCAGGAATCAAACTGGCAGCCCACTGGTGCACTGGACAACACCCAAACAACTGAGCACATCACCTAGGGCTCATTCAATATTTTTAAGCAAATATCTAATTATAAATAGATTACTACTTTCACAGGAAACATTGTGGTTTGAATGTATCTATTTTAATAGAGTAAAAAAAGCTATTTTAAAAATCGATGCACATATATTATGTAATGCTTATAGATTCTTATTTGCATAACTGGAAACTGATGAAATTGACATGCTGTTGTGCTCATATGTGACATACATATCCATTGCCTCAGGTAACTGCTTTGAAAGTGTCATTTGACATAAATAATTTCATGTGTCTGTTAAAAATTTATGACTAAAACTGGATATAGACTACTTTCTCCCTATATGGTTGTTTTCTCTCTTCAAAGATAGGGTTTTTTATCTTTTAAGCCCATCCTATCTCCCTTCCACGACAATCTCATGGGTAGCTTAGTGAATGCCCAATGGACTGCCTTCAGGTCATCCAACCTTGCTACAAAAATGAGAGTTCAGGGAGGGGCATCAGCATCACCTAGGCCAGTGGTCGGCAAACTCATTAGCCAACAGAGCCAAATATCAACAGTACAACGATTGAAATTTCTTCTGAGAACCAAAAACTGACTTCTGCGCATGGACCACGAAGTTTCAATCGCACTGTATGTGCGTGCCTGCACGTGGTATTTTGTGAAAGAGCCACACTCAAGGGGCCAAAGAGCCGCATGTGGCTCGTGAGCCGCAGTTTGCCGACCACTGACCTAGGGGCTTAATAAAAATGAAGAATTTCAGGCGCCACCTACTGAGTAAGATTCTGAATTTTAACAAGATACCCAGGTGCTTTGTTTGCTCTTTAAAATTTGAGAAGCACTCTTCTAGAGGTCATTTCCAGATCCTAGATTATATGCTTTTACAGCTTCTGAAATGAAGTTTTTTTCTTAATAAGAGAATGAAGTTCCTATAAAACAAAATATGTCAGATCAAATGTCTATCCTCCCATAAAACAGAATTCTTCTCTTGCCCATATAGTTAATTAAGGTAGTAAGTATTCAAATGAAGCTTTATTAACAGAGTAGTAAATGACTATTGTTGAACAGAAGAAGAAATTTAAAAAGCCTTTTCATAACCAAACTAGAGGCCCAGTTGCCGAAATTCGTGCACTTGGGGTGGCGGGGGGCGGGACCCTCAGCCCAGCCTGCCCCCTCTCACAGTCTGGGAGCCTTCAGGGGATGTCCTATTGATGGCTTAGGCCCGCTCCCCACAGTCTGGCCTCCCTCTGTGGGAGGTGACTGGGCTGATAAGGGCAAGGTGCCACCCAGATCACCCCGCTGCTGCTGCCACTGTCAGCCGCTGCAGCCGCCAAGGTGTTTTCATCAACACAGACTCCAGTCCCTTCACCATGCAAAAATGACAACTTTATTTAGGGATTTTCAAGATGTCTCTTTCATAGGATATGACATTCCTTTTTTTTTTTTTTATTCTCACCTGAGGATATTTTTCCATTGATTTTTAGAGAGTGTGGAAGAGAGAGAGAAAGACAGAGAGAAACATCAATGTGAGAGGGACACTTCGATTGGTTGCCTCCTGGGCCCTGGCCAGGGAGAAGCCTGCAACCTAGGTACATGCCCTTGATCAGAATTGAACCCAGACCCTGTGGTCCACAGGCCGAGGCTCTATCCACTGAGCCAAACTGGCTAGGGCAGGATATGACATTTCTTAGCCCCTCCAGCAGTGGACCTTCATTTTTTCCTCCAGGAGTGAGGTGGAAAAACCCTAGATCACCTTCTTGGATTCTTATTACACAAGTTACCAAGAATACTGCGAGTGGCATACAGGGAGCTTAGCCAATGAGCAGTCAGAAAAGTTGTTTCCTCGGCAGCTCACGTGCAGAGGCCCCCCTGGTGTGTGTCCGCTGGGGTGGGGGCGTATTCCAAGCTGTGCGCGGAGGCTCAGAGCAGACGCCCCTGTGTATTGTGTCTCTGCTCCGGCCCGTCCCCAGCCCCAGCCTCCCCGAGGCTGCTGGGGCTGGGGGCGGCACACAGTCCCCTCCCGCCCATCTGCGCGCGCAGCTCCTCCTGAGCCAGTCATGACACCTTAAAGTGTCCCAGCTAATTTGCATATTACCTCTTTTTATATATATAGATAAGAGCAAGTAAGGTTTCTAAATAGACTTAAAGATTGCTTCACTGTATAACTGAAATGCAAAAAGTCCAGGTGACTGGCTGTCTGATTATATATTGGGTGTCATTGCCATCTGCCAGCCATGAGTCATGGGCTGGAGAACAGAAACCCAACTGCAACGGCTGATGTCTTCCCTCACACACATCCTCTTTTATTAAAGACAGCTGATGAAATCTTCAGCATGTTAACAAAGGTAGTCAGCAGCTTGCAACCCAGTAACATGGGGCTTGTGGCTCCAGACAACAAATGACACCACCTCCTACTTCACAGACTAGAAAGAAGAACCAGACTTTCTTGTTTCCTTGAAGAGAACAGATGCTTTACATCAAAGGGGCTGACTGGCAGTCATACTGAGGCAACAAGTGACATCTTTTTTCAAGTATCTAGGGAATTATGCCTTTACTGTTAATTTACTGTGGTCTTTGGCTTATTTCTCTAGCATTGGAGGAAATAGCAAAACTAAAATAATAGATGTATACTGGGGTGTGGTAGAGCAAAGGCAAGGTGATAAAGGTCTGATACTAAGACTAATTCCCTTGAGGCTCCCCAGGAGCCCAGCTGAGCTCCCAGGGTCTTCTAGGCACACAGGATTGGAAGACAAACTCATTTTCCTGGCCTTTGTATATTATGTAGTCTTGGGAGGCTACCTATATGGAGCAGGAACAGTGAGACCAAAAGGAGATTTAGGATTGGGAATTTGTGCTTCTCTTGGGAACAGGACTAAAATGCAGAGCTTTGAACAGAGGACTTAGGTGGGGCCTAGAAAAAGGTAAACAAGGGCTTTTTGAAATATTCTGATTAGGCAAGACATGGAAACCCAGGCAGTAACTGGCTCTTTGAGACTCATTATTAGTCTCTGTGGCCACTTCCCTCTTATGAAGGTAAATCAACAGGCAAGGGAAGCTATGAAAAAGATAGACAGAGATAATACACCAGTATGTCTAATTTTGTAAAAATATTTCAATTCAACCCTGGCCAGGTAGCTCAGTTGGTTAGAGTGTCATCCTGATATGCCAAGGTTGTGGGTTAGAACTATGGTCAGGTCACATATAAGAAGCAACCAATGAATACATAAATAAGTGGAACAACAAATCAACTTTTCTCTCTCTCCTTTCCTCTCTAAAAAATAATCAATAAATTTATAAAATAGATATTAAAAATATTTCCACTTAAAGTGTTGCTGAAATTATCTATATAGCTGCATATTTACTGTTTTATGAACTAAATAACTTTAAAAAAAGGAATGTCTGAGATTAGCTTTATCCAGCTAATATTCAATTAATATACTATACATACTTGGGATGTTTTTAAGATAACCACCTTTAACTTCCCTTCTGAATAAAATTTATAAACAGAAATGAATTTGCATGGTCTGAAGTTTTTAATGGACTCTCAATCTTTTTCAAGTAGTTACCAAATAATTTGATGAAGCTATTTAGTTGAAATTGCTTACCCAATTGGATTTACTGGAGCAGTAACTGTATCATGATGCTTAAAAATTAATGGTATAAACTTTAAAGAAAAATATTCATGAAAAAGAGTATGCATAAATTTAAGGATTCTCTTTGTATTTATTGTGCCTTGTACATGGCAGATATTTAATAAATAATTACTGGTTTAAAGTTTTGTTTTTTTTTTAAGATTGTCTGTCAGGCTTATGAAAAAACCATAATATCACCTGAGATAAAGTTAGATACATCATTTTCCTCATTTTCAATATCATTCCTGCTCTTTTGTCCAGACAGTCCAAGGGCAAGCTAGGAACCTGAATAAATTAGACTTGATTCCTTGCTTTTCTCCATACACAAACATGTACATACATCCAACTGTTAAGTCTTGGCAACTTTACTCCCAAATCTCCGTTAAACCTGTCTTCTAATTATACTTTGTTCCTTTCTCCCAACTTGGTTTAAGTTCTAATCATCTTTTCTTGGGTTACTTAAATAAAATTATTTTTGATGGAAAAGAATAAATAAATGAGTAACTAAACTGATTGGTGGGTGATGGATTAAATGAATGAATAAACACATGAGTAAAGCCATATGTAGGTTTCTTTTTTAATTATAAACTAGAGGCCCGATGCACGAAATTCGTGTAAGGAGCTCGGCCCTCGCAGCCCTGGCTGCCCCAGCCCTCGCAGCCCCGCTACCTCTCGGCCCCGCCCCCCACCCACTGGTTATTCGGGAAGGTCGTTCTGCCATCTGGTCTAATTAGCATATTAGCTCTTTATTATAGGATAATTTAGGCATATAAAAACTTCAGAGAATATAAAAAAGCTGTCTACTTGCCTAACAAATAAAACTTATAAAGACAGTTAAAGATCCCAAATATCTCTTGCTGTCCTATTCCTGAGCTCATTCCTATCCTCCCAAGAAAACCACCTGAAGTTGGTATTTATCAGCCCAGCGTATGTTTTACACTTTTATTTTTTTTATCTACCCATAAAAAATGCATACATTCTGAAGTTTTAACTTGGTCCATTTATCATCATCCTTCATGGGATGCCATCCTACCAAGCACCCAACTGGAATTTTGTGGGGAAGCATGAGACTTGGTTGGAAAGCTGTAAGGAGGACTCTGAGAAAAGGGAAGTGTGTGGAAGGCCACCTTCCCTGTTTATCAGAATTCCAACTTAGGGGAAATTTAGGGGAGTGTCGAAAGCAGTGCCCCTAATTATTCCTTGATCTTTCCAAACAAGTCTGTGCACGTGCAGACCCCGGGTGTTTACTGGAATCCTTAGGCTTAATCCCTGGATGCCCTTGCCTAGAGGACAATGTAAACATGTGTCCTCCCAAGATTACTCACCCTACTGATTGTATCTAAAGATAAAAATTCCAATAAAAGCCTAATGAGGCAGGCTATGGAGGCTGCTAGACCCTTGAGCCAGGTAAGCCCCTTAGTCCTCTCCCCCACAGTGGAATTCTGTTGGAATAATCTTTTCATCCGTCGTTCAGGGGCTGCTGGTCAGCCCTGGCAGAATTTTTACTCATCATTTTTTTTTTAAATGTATCCATGTTGATATATGTAAGGCTTAGTTCTTTCACATGCATTCCAGTGAATGACTCCCATTCTCCCAAGGATGGAAATACTGACTCTTTAATAGAGGGCTGTCTCTACACATACTTATGGGAGAGTTTCTTGGAGTGGAATTGCTGGATCACAGGGGATCTTCAACTTCGCCAGATATTACCAAATTGCTCTCAGTGTGGTTGTATCAAATTGCATTAGCATCGGCATGTAACAAAGGTTTCTTCATTCCAGGTCCTTCATCACACTTGGTATCATCTGACCATTTTAAGTTTTGTAAAGTTAAAGTTGTGAAATAGTATCTTATTGAGCTAAACTTCTTTTTCCTGATTGCTAGAGAGGTTAGTAACATTTTCATAAGCTTAATAGCTTTTTACGTTTCTTTTCGGTGATCTACCCCTTCTTTACCTGCTTTCAACAAACTGCTGAGAGCAGGGCCAGCAGTGGAGAGAAGCCCTAATAAAGAAGAGTGAGTTTCAATTAGTTTGGAGAGTAAAATGTCAGCAGTAAGATATCCATGATGTTAACCCTTTGGAGACCAAACCAAAAATGGAAAAACATTCTTATTAAAAATAAAACATATTAATACAATAAACAACAACAAAAAAAAACACCTTTCACAAAGTTCTGTGATGGAAAAAAACAACAACAAAACACCCACAAGCAATTCAATGCTTCCAACTTAGAAATGACAGCTCTTTGTAGTCACATTTTCACTACAGTCATATTTTGAAGAAAGTATCTCTGCAAAAAGATTCCAAACTGTACATACAGCACTGGAAAATAATCCAGAAATACAGAAGTGACAAGGCAAAGTCTGACAGATGAAAGAAATAATTCATTTTGATTCTCAGTTTCAGTACAGTATTTGTGTTTTTGAAATAGCTTTGAATAAAACAAAACAGATATAGGTGACAAGCAAGACACAACGCTGCATTAAGGGAGTAGTTTCAATTTGTCAGTGACACATTCTATCCTACGCGCTCAATCCTTCTCTCCCACATCTGCTCCATCCCAGCGGGTGTTACAAGAATGCTCATTTAACTTTTATGATGGGTGTGAGTGCCACAGTGTGGAGTGCTATTCATTTTTATGGCAATCAAAATGCCAACAGCTGTAGTTCTGGCGGACAGCAAAGAGTGATGCTAACGGAGTGATTTCAAAGGTGGTGGTTATTTCTAACATATTTTAAAGTGTATCTACTCAATTAAGACTATGACCTAAGAAATTATTCTTCACTGGTGATAATTCTTTTCCAAACATAGGTTTTCTTGATGTCCTTAATTTCACAAGAACGCCTCTCATGTAATCTAAATGGAAAACCTAGACCCGGGCCATAGCTTTTATAAAATGTAATCACTATATTGTTTATGATTTGAAATAAACATGTAGCTCATCGTTTGCAGTAAAATTATTAAATAAAATGTTCTTTAAAAACTGAAAAAAATACAGGATGACTCACAATGCATGCAAATGGGAAAAATAAGAATGTACTGAATTTGAAGATACTGAAGGAAAGATGCTTAGAAAAGAATCTGCACAACAAGCAAGCCGCATCTATATTTTTAAAACAGCAAGAGCGTGCTGTCCTTACTAACATAGACAGCTCTCACAAACCCCTTGGCATCTTATTCTCCTCCTTTTGAACCAAATTCCTTGCCTGTTTCTAAGTTCAAATATGATTTAAGCAACATAATTCACTCTACACTTTATTCATTTCTTTTTAGCATGAAAGGGAGGGAGGAACATATGCATGCTTTCTCAATCATAATCATATTACACAGAAGGAATTTCCAGCTGTACAGGCCATCCAAGTGTGTATGTGTGAAGCGTGAGTTTGAATACATTTAATAAAATGATTGCTCATTCCAAGGAGTTGAAACATGTCACTGGAATAATCATGTTGCTATTAAAATGTATTTCAAAGATATATTGAAGTTGATATTTGGGCTTATAGAAGATAGAAGCAGAGAGCTAAATTTGGCGGGGGGGGGGGGGGGGAGTTTCCTGGCCTTTTTTGCTATGCAAATTATCATCTGATAAAAAAATACAGTACTGTCAGAGGTACAGATATACTGCATTGACAAAAATCATAGTTATATTAGAGTAAAGCTCAAAAGAAGCCACAACAATCAAATTCAGGAAGTTTTTAAATCTATGTACAACAGTCCTCCAATTGACTTAAATGCTGGCCAATAAAATAGCTTTGATCTGATGGAGGTCAACAAAGAGATACGAGTTTGCATATTTTGGAAATCACAGATTTGTTCTGAATAAGACTTATTGAAAATATTCATTTTTTTTAAAAGTATGGGAATGAGCATATCAGAGACCTCAAAACAGTGGATTAAATTTTAGGTTAGGCACGCACACTGTAAAGATGGTTAAGATTTTTTTCCTCTCACTAAGCAGATGGGGACCATGGTGTGAACAGGCAGGATTAATCCAAGAGTGACAGTGTCATTGAGAGCAAGCATATTTCAACATGATATTAGAAGGCAGCAACTGTCCCCCCGCAGAAGGAAGAAACACGTTTCACTGAAAGAATTCTCCACAGGCTTCATGCACGCAGGAAGCGGAAAGTTTTGCGAATGTTCTGAGTCAGGATGATCAGATCAAACAGCAGCAGGAGCAAAGCAATTCCTCCGGGAACTATTAATCTTTCCAAGGACTAAAATTAAACTGTAAACACAGTGTCTGATGCGTGACATTCTATTTGCACTTTTATAGGGCCAAGACTTTGCTGATATATGCTTGGAAAAATAATGACTGCAAGGTCTCCACACATCATTTCAGAAAAATATTCCATCAGGATACTCCAATAAAGGTGAAGCCATGCTACACTCCAAGCCATTCCACTTGCCATAGAGTCACACCTGCGGAAATGTAACAATAAACACGGCCTGTGCATATCTAAACTCATAGCAAATCAAGGGAGTTTTAAGGGCAGATCTTCTGTCACTCGCATGGTGTATGCTCGCATATCACCCCTCTAGATCTCTACATTCAATTGCACATTTTGTCTGTATTTCTGAAATGGTGCTGTCTGAAATCACCACAGTCAGACTGCATCAGTCATCTTCCTTAAAGCCTGCAGAGTCAGCACATTTTTATATCTATAAGAAGGTTTTAAAGACTGGCTCGATGACATTTTTTCTATAACAGCTTCCAAAACTGTATATAATACAGATTTTTGTATTACCATCACTTACTCTAACAATGTCTTATCTCTTCTCTGAGCAACTCTGGTTTTGAAAACACTATACCTTATCTTTCTTGCCTTTTATCCTGGGTTTACCATGTTAAAATAAAACAAGGACTCAAACCAGCAAATAACAAGTAGTCAACAAAGCAATCCCCTTAACCCAGAGTTCAAGCAACTGCTGGCCTCAGATATATTTACCGGACACTTATTCACCCATACACCACAAATAACACCCCAAACAAAACTTGGAAAGGAAGGTAGAACAAAATAAATTATTTTGGATCCAATGATTCACTTTCTTATGCCAACTCTGATTTCTTTTATACTCATTTCAAATACTGAGATAAGGAATCATAATGATTCTGTGATACATGTCAAACATATTTACAAAATCACAAAGTAATACATTTTCACTTGCTCAAAAAAATAGTTTTGTATTGGCAACGCAACAAACTCTTATAGTGATCTGATATTTGACTATAGGAACACTTGGCCACATATTCATGTCTGAACAAGCAGAACAAAAAGGACTTCTCTAGAAGTACAAGAAAAAGCACATCATGTAAGAAACCAGAGGCAAAATTCTTTTCCGATATTACATTAGTTACTCTTAAAACAAAGCATGTTATGAATACTTTGCTAATTAATCTAATTAAATTGTAAGACATTTTCTCATAAATGCTTAAATCCATTACATATAATAATTAAATTGAAAGTCAGTGTCTTGAATTGGCTCATAGAAATTAGGCTATGCTCTAATGCCTATAATTTAACACTTTTATTTACTTCAGTCAAAGACAGAAGTTTAAGAACTTTATTAATTTCTTTGTTTCATCCAAGACAATTAGGAATTAAATGGTAATTATAAAGGCAATGTTCTTAGAAAATTAAGTCCTGGATGCTAAGTGAGTGTGATCGCTGACAGGGGCCACGTGAAAGGGCAGCCTCCAGCAGAGGCGGGAGCACATGCCACTCTGCTTAACTGTAGTTTACTAACTCCCAAACCTGCAGAACCCTGGCACAGGAAGCATGGCCATCCCAAGAAACGGGGCTCAACACATTAAGATATATCCCATTTGATATCAGTTACATGAACGCAATTAAGGAAGCATGAAAAGAAAATTTATAACACTGAGATAAGACAATTTTAATAAAGTCATGAGGAGCCTCTTTCAGGCAACAAATAGTTGAAATATGTGGTGTTGATGATCTCTGACTATAATTTCTAAAATAAATTTGAGTTCTTCAATTATCTCATCCATTAGAGCCAATTTTCTTTACTTCCTTTTTTAAAAAATATATTTTTATTGATTTCAGAGAGGAAGGGAGGAGAGATATAAACATCAATGATGAGAGAGAATCATCAATTGGCTACCTCCTGCATGCCCCCTACTGGAGACAGAGCCTGCAACCCAGGCATATACCCTGACTGGAAATCAAATGGTGACCTCTTGGTTCCTGGGTCAACACTCAACTGCTGAGCCACACCCGGCTGTGTACTTTACTTCCTTATTAAATGTAATATGTTCATTAACTCATTCATTTAACATTAAATTATTGAGCACCTATATTGGGGCTTCAGTAATTAAAAAAAAAAAAACAACAACACAAAAAAACAGTTAAAAATCCCAGACCTCAGCCCAGCCTGCATGGCTCAGTGGTTGAGCATTGACCTATGAACCAGGAGATCATGGTTCGATTTCCTGTCAGGGCACATGCCTGGGCTGTGAGCTCAATTCCCAGTGCAGGGCATGCAGGAGGCAGCTGATCAATGTTCCTCTCTCATCATTAACATTTCTGTCTCTCTCTTCCTCTCCCTTCCTCTCTGAAATCAATAAAAGTATATTAAAAAAAAAAATACCAGACCCCAATGAGTTTGAATTATATTTGTATGATACAGATAATAAACACAAAAATAAGTAAAATATGTAGCATATTATTTTGTAATTCATGATAGGGTAAAAATACAGCAAAGAAAGGGTTCGAGAAATATATGTGAGGCAAGACCTTGACAAACTACAATCATGAGTCATACACATCATACTGCATTTAAAACTCTACATTGAAAACTCTCAAAAGGAATAACAATACATCATGACCCATAAAAATTACATAAAATTCAAACTTCAATGTCCATACTTTCCAAGTAGTATTGCAAAAAAACACCTTAGTCATGTATGTTTTGTCTGTGGTTGATTTGATGCTACAGTAGCACAGCATAGTAGTTGAGACGCTATGGCTGAAAAGCCTAAAATACTTATCATCTGTTCCACTACAACCAAAGTTTGCTGAATCCTGGTTTACAATATTAAATAGAGAAACTTGGAAAGGTCTTAGGAGAAGAAAGCGTCTGGATAAAGAACTGAAGGAGATGAGAGAGTAACTGCACAGTAGTGACATGATCTGACTTACGCTCTGAATGCTATGTTGAAAGTAGACTAAGGAAGGAGTCAATTTCATTATTATAGGTCAGTGTTGATGTCTTTGCCAAGGATAGCAGCACTGGAAGTTTGCTTATGCAACTAGAAGTAATTATTTACAATGGGAAAGACTGTGGGAGAAGAAGGTGTGGGAAGAAGTTTGGACTAGTAGCTTGAAGGGTCTCTAAGAGTGGAGATACTAAAATAGACACTGGATAGATTAGTCTGGAGTCCAATGAAGAGATCTAAGGTGGAGATATAAATTTGGGAGCCATCACTTAAAACTATGAGAGAGGACAAGGTCACTGGGAGAATGAATATACAGAGAAGAGTGAAGTAGGTCAAGAAAGGAGAAGAATTTCAAGGTTAAGAGATTGGATGGATGGGAAGGAACCAGCCAAGGGGATCAAGAATAAGAGGGACCAGAGTTAAGAGGTAGCAGAGGGAGGGTGCTCTGGAAACCAAGTGAAGAAAGTGTTTCCAGGAGGAATAAATAAACATGTGTGTTACTGATAGGACAACATTAGAACTGAGAACAAATAGACTGAATGTTGCTGAGTGCTGCTCTAGTAACTTGACAAGAGCAGTTTTGGTGACATCACTCGACAAAGAGCTTGTTTGGAGTTGGTCCAAATGAAAATGGAAATTTTTGCTATAAAGGAAAAGAGATAAATGGAGCTGTAGCTAGAGGCAGAAATGGGCTTGAGAGGCTTTTGTGTTTTGGGAGAAATAATGTGTTTAAATGCTAGTGGGGAAAAATGGGTAGGGGGGAAATTTTATTAATATAGGAAAGAGAATAGAAAAACAGGAAGAGGAAAAAAAGGGAATAACAGCAGGAAGATTGTTCTTAAATAGTTGACAGCAAATGTATCTAGTGAAGAAATGAAGAGGTTGGGTTGAGCTAGAAATAACCATAACGAGAGAAAAGGTAGCATTTGAAGGCAGGGATGCTAATTGATATGTGGTGATGGAAGCTTGTGGAAGTTCTCTCTGATTGCTGCGAATTAGCATTCCTTCATAGGAAAACTTTCTTTCTGGCCTCTTTTAGGGTATCATCTTGTCTGTGGTATTCTATTGTATTAGGACGCTGAGCCTGTTACAGATTTCTATTTATTTGGGATATATTGTGCTGTGCAGGTTCTCATCATCCTACAAAATCCTGGGATATTCACTGCCTTACTCTCTACTTTTGGAGCTCTGACAGGTATTAGATATTCTCATATTCTCCAGGTTTCTTTTTAACTTTTCTTTCATATCCTTCACTTTCCTTTCTTGTGTGGCATCCTAGGCAATTGGCTTACGTATATCTAGTAGTCTCATTTGCGACTAACCTAATCACTGGGCTTTGACTTCAGTAATCATTTGCCTTTCAAGATCATTCTACTATTTTTTAAATATTTTATACAAAAATGTTCTATATTCTGTTTCTGACTATTTCAACATGTGTAGTTTTTGGGCGTCTAAATATTTTGTTTCTGCTGACTCCTATTCATGGTAGTTACTTCTTTGTGGTCTTAGTGGTCTGGAGTTTTTGTTAATTAATTGCTTCATCTTAATCGTCTAAGGAATCAAGCAGGCCTGAATTGGGTTGCTTTTCTCCAGAGAGGATTTGTATCTACCTCTGCAAATTGTTACATAATTCTCCCAACCTAGAAAAACACCACATTCCCCCTCGGGAGTCTTGACTCAAGACTGCTTCACTATATTAGTGCAGGCACAAGTTCATCAGCCAGAACACAGGGCTGTTATTGGACTCTGTGCTCAGGATAACCCTGCTTGTACAGGTGACTCCACTTAGAATCCCAAACTTAAGTTTGAAGTTGTTTTCCTTTTTTGGGGGGGGCGGGGGAGGGTGGGTGGGAGGAGAGGGGTTCTTACTCCACCCTCTTTGGAAAAGTGGTTAATATCTCCCTCTTGAAAGCCCCATAGCATTTCAGGAGAACATTACTCTGTCCTCTACCAGGGGAGAGAATCTGTGCTCTGCTTGTATGGATATAAAAGTGGTTTTATAAGTCATTGAAATTTCACCCGGCCTGCATGGCTCAGTGGTTGAGCGTTGACCTATGAACCAGGATGTCACGGTTCTGTTCCCGGTCAGGGCACATGCCCAGGTTGCAGGCTTGATCCCCACTGTGGGGTGTGCAAGATACAGCCAATCAACAATTCTCTCTCATCATTGAGGTTTCTATCTCTCTCTCACTCTCACTTCCTATGTGAAATCAATAAAAAATATATTTAAAGATAAATAAGTAAGTAAATAAAACTCATTGAAATTTTGACAGTTTTAGGAGTTGGCTTCAAAATTTGAGGGTAGCATATTAATAAAAAATTGGTCAATCAACAATTATGGGGTCTGCATCCTGGATGTAAGACCATTCTATGTAACAGGGGGAGTTAAAAAGAAAGTGAATCTTGCTCTCAAAATGTTTTCAAACTCAAGGGAAGGGAGGAAGCAACAAATATAGACAAGCAACATAAATAAAACGATACAGCCAGCCAATGACACACTTTGACATCCCCCTGGAATGTTCTCCACTTTTGGCAGTACTCCACTTTGTTTAGCTATCATTGAGAAGCACTACACAACCCACAGTTTATTCATCAGAAGTATGCAGTGCTTCTCTACAAAGAACACTTGTCACATTCATGACTGCTCTGCATTTTGACACAACCCCGTTCTTATATTTCAGTGAAAATTCAGTTGATATTATGTTGTCAACGGAGCAATTTATTTCTTGCCAAGATTAAGTGTAATTTCATCCTCACAAAATGAGAAGGAAGGAATTTTCTTTTTCTCCATCCAGTCTCTCCCTTTATCATTAAGCAGCAAATGAGAGTAGCAAACACTGCTACTTCACAAACCAAATATATTTGTTCCTTTTTTCACTTACAGAAAGAGTAAGAAGTAACATGCTTACATGCTTTTCCTGCTGCCAGGACTGATGTTAATATGATGGAGGAGGGACTCATGTGCCTACTTTCCTTGCTGTCTATCCCAAATCAGACCTTTTATCCTGTGGGCACAAATGTTCCCACAGGCATATATACACCCTAAGGATCTGAAAGTGGCAAGGATCTACTCAACTGCAAGGACCTAATGTCAGTATGCAAGCTAGTCACGCATGAATTACTGTCAACTGTAATATTTTGGAATTATCTTTATAATATTGATTTGTTACCTGCTTTCTAAACATGCAATTTCCCTAGTGAAACAGCTTTAGATGGCTGTTAACCTTAAATGTGACACACAGTTTTCATTCTCAATGCAATTATTTGTTCAATAGGATCTGTAGGCAAAGCCCCTAGACTTTCTTTAGTTTTAGTGTCTTAAGGGGTCAAAAAGTCTGTCTTCTATTAATTATACTATGCATATCTTACATTAGTTTGCTCCTTTTAAATTTTCAAAGCACATACACTTACATGGTCTCATGATTCTTGTAATGGACCAGAGAGATCTGGATGCTGAAGAATTAAGTAAGGCGTTCCAGGTAACAAAACCAGTAATCAGTACTGCAGGGTCCAAAACCCAATTCTCTCCACTCTATTTCCTCTTCTCTTTCCACTCGAATATTCCAAGTTATGATGATGGTGATACAGTGATTGTTTTCATTTTGGTAAACATTGGTAGTGATTCATTTGCATAGAATGGATAACTATAATTTAAGGGCATAAGGCTAACTGAAAGATGAAGAGAATGACAGAGGAATTGACAGAGAATATTTATTTGTGCAATGACATGAATATTCCATGATTTTTCTGAAACACACTAAAAAGTATTTGGGTTCCATGAAATTATTCTTAATTTAGTCTTTATTTCCTGCTTCTTGTATTTTAAGAATGAAATAAATTAATATCTACTTGAAGAAACATGAAATTTATGTCTTTACAATTGTCCCATTGCTCACAGCAGTAGGGTTAAAACTATAATGCTTACATATTTAAAAACAAAACACTACGGTTCATGATTATCTAATCACACCAAATATTCTATTGAAGTTTTATCTTTGAACTAGAGGCCCAATGCACAAAATTCAAGCAAGAGTAGGCCTTCCTTCCCCTGGCTGTGGGCACTGGTTTCCCTCTGGCACCCGGGACCCAGGCTTCCCTTGCAGCCCTGGCTTTGTCTGGAAGGTCATCTGGAAGGACATCTGGAAGGACGTCTGGTCTAATTAGCATATTATACTTTTATTATTATAGATTCAAACTAATGTCACAAGCAATAATGTCAAATGCTTGTGTTATTTTAATTTACTTGATTTATTTTCATTTATCAAGTCCTATTTTGTGAAGACTGATCAGAAATGCAATCTACTTGTCTTTAGCTAGCCACTGAAGTACAGGAAAACTAAGATTATAAAATAGGAACTGCAGTGACACTAAAGCAATCCAATAATAAAATAATGTGTTAATCAATTAACATCTTGGATGTGCCATGCTTACTTTTTGGGAGAAGGTTCCAGAGTAGCAGCTATCTGTGTTCATTAGGTGTTATAAGTGGATAGGTGATCTTAATTGTAGCTTATTCTTGCTAGAATTTGTTAATGAGAAAGAAATAGTGTTCCAGATATAAGTAAGATACAGGCTAGCCCCACGTTTATTAGTTTAGGAAGCATTATAATGGAATTTTTCTCCAAGCTGCTTTACCTATATAATTACATTGTGTTCAGACAGATCATTCTTTCCTGACAATAACAGAGATGTCAGATTATCAAGGTGATCATTAATAAAGTCATTCCCAGATGAGGAGGAAACATTTTCAGAACTTGCAAGTGGGAAGAGCTCTGGAAGAGCAGTCGGAAGACCTGGGTCTTAATCCTCAGTTTAGCATTTACTCCTGTGTGACTGGGAAAATTACCCAACACGGCCAGTCTGTTTCCTTAAAAACAAAAGAAAACAACAACCCTGCAAACATAGTTGCCATTTTCCTTATTAGATATGATAAGAACTAGGTAATAGAATAGGTATACAAACAATTCGCAAAACTGTGAAGCTCTAAAGAAATGAGAGATACTATTTCACAGCAGGTTACCTCAGAAAAGCTGTTAATACTTTAGTGGTAATGGGCAAACTTCCAGGGGGTGGTTTTTTAATGGAGGAGGTGGGATCACATCAAGGGTGAAACTACAATATTTATAGGCAAGGTAGCCCAAAACTGGTAGAAAAGCAACACTTTTTTTTTTCCATTTAATTTGTGGAATATAATTTGTTTTGTGAATTCTTCAGTTAAAGAAGAACCATAATAGATCTTGGAACATCTCTAATCTGGCTTACTCTCAAAAGGCATCTGAGCAGACATAAATATCTGTGTGTAGAGCACATACACAAATGTATTTATTTTTCCTTGCTAATGCTGTAGGAATTTGGACTCAGAGAAAAATGGAAATATGAAGCACAAGTAAATTCAAAACAGCATATGCTTAAAGTTTGGCTCTAAATCACAAGTGTACATTAAAAATCCAAAATGAGGAGACTGAGTGGATATTGTGCAGTAAGAATTTTATTAGAGAAAAAATTAAATCATACTCATTCATTTGCCTATAGGGTTGTTTCTATTTAGTTTGGAAAATTTCATTACTGTTATAAATCTTTACAATAAATGCCAAAGTATATCACCTACTGTGTAAGAAAAAAAAATAAAATTAAGCTTTTAGCCAAGAAATTAGGAGCTCCCTGGAAACAGCTGGGAACGGAGAATATGTCATGTTTCATTCTTTTGCAAAGTAGAAATCTGAAAAAGTATTGCACCTTTACAGCAGGATATTGACATTAAAAGAATCTGATGATAATAAGAAAATCACCCTCAGCCATGGAAATGAATCTCTTGCTCTCAGTATGTCATATTGATTAAGAGGATTCATAAAAAAGATATGACATACCCTAATTTATCTAAATTCACTAAAATGGTATGACACATTGTAATCTAACACATTTTCTCAGTGGATATTTAGTTTTTTTCTACTTTCGTTGCTAATTATAAATAATACTGCAATACACAGAGATATTGAATATAAATTTTTTTTAAAAAATTTATGAGGCCAGAGAGAAGAACAGAGCAGGACATGTGAACAGAAGAAGGGTTTCAAAGGAATTAATGGTAAAGTGCATGGAATTTCAAAGCATGGAGAGCTCAAGGATGATGAGTGGGGCTGGGAGGCCAGGAAGGGACAAGCGGAAGTGCCCTGTGGAACTGTGGTTGCATGCATGGACAGCGGGGGAAGGGGCAGCCTTGCTAAAAACAGCTCGTTTAACGCATTTGGTTTCTGGTAAAACTTTTGTTAGAAAAATGGTTTTGTTTCTAGCAAAAACAAATTAAAAAGTGGGGAAAAGATTGTGAGCCATGAGAAGTTAAAGAATATTTATAATAGTGATTTGAAAGGAATATGTGTTAGGGAGATGTAGCTCTGATGGCGGGAATGGAGAACAGATCTGAGGGATATGAGTCAGCAATTAGAGTACTCTTAAAAAATTCATAGGAGGAATTATGTACCCCTGAGCTAAGGCAGTGAAAAGATAGATACAGAAGGAATAATAAAGCATGCCATTTTTGATCAATATCTGCCAGAATTTTGGTGATCTGTTGGTTGAAGGTGAGGACAAATAAAGTAAAGAAGGTAACTGAAATGATTAGTTTGGCCACTTGAGTGGAGAGTAAATGCACTAATGAATGTTTAGAATCCAAGAGGAAGAGATGTTCTAGGATGGAAGGATGGAGCCAGCTATGTCAAACCTTTCCATTTCTTTTCATCTCTATAGTACCTCGCACCAAACAATCACTGTCCACAGCAGGAATTGCTGCAATGGCCGATTAACTGTCTCTGCTCTCAGCATGTCCCTACAATTCATTCTCCCAAGAGGTTTCTGTACTTAAAATAAATTCCAAAGTCATTCCTGTCTACGCCTGCTTACTTTTCCAACTTCAGCTCTTGCCTCTCCTCTCTCACTCACATGCTCCCTCCACACTGGCCTTCCTTCTGCTCCAAACTTCTTTCCATCCTGTCCTCCGGCTTTTACAGAAGCTGCTCCTAGCCTCACTTCTGCATGGCTGGCTCATTGCTACTTCACTCCCAGATTACATCTCGCTTTTTAGAGAAGCTAAAAATTATCTAATCTAAAGTATATATCCCCCATTGTGTTTTATTTCCTTATGGCTTATGCTTTATTTCCCTCATAACATGCATAATTCAGTAATGTTATATTTTTATGTCCTTTCCATCACCAGAATAAAAATCTTTTTTGTAAATAGAAGAGACTTTATCTTGTTTATTGCTCATTCCTAATACCTAGAGCAGTGCTGACAATGGATAGGTAGGTAGTCAATAAATATTTGTTAAATAAAAGAATACATGCTGTGCTGGAAGTGCCCCATGGTACAACCATGAGCAGATAGCTGAAAAGTAGTTTTGAGCGCAGAGTAAATATAAAGCCTGCAAAAACAGCTAAAGGGAGTAGGTACAGTTGCACTATGATTGATCTATATCTTGAAGGCTCAGCTACCACCAGTACTTATATATATGTATATATGTGTATATGCATGTGTGTGAACAATGTATATATATATATATAAAAGGCTAATATGCAAGGGAGTTTGACTGGGAGACTGGGAATTTGATCACTCACTATGACATGTGCTGACCACCAGGGGGCGGCACGGGATAAAGGAAGGCCCCGACCGGCTGCTGGGGGGAAGGCCCCCGGATGACAGCTGGGAGGCCCCGATTAGCCCTGATTGCCAGCCAGGCCTAGGGACCGTACTTGTGTATGAATTTTGTGCAACGGGCCTTTTTTCCCTATAATAATTAGTTGTAAATAACTTCATCCTATTCTTTTCAAGCCAGAGAAGCAAATGAAAACTCATCTCTCCCTGATTTCTCTTTACATGACTAGTAGCCTGAATCAAAACCTTGGCTCTCTCTTTAGTTAGGTGTGTGACTTCAGGAAGATCACCTATCTTCACATATTCATTCAACAAATATTTATTAAGCATTTACCATGAATAGACTCTGTACTAGGTACAATGGATACAATGTTGAGTTAAAAAAAAAACATAAACTCTGCCCTCATGGAACCTATACTCTTGTGAGAAAAAAAAAGATCAGCTAAATAAAGATGAGCTATGAGAAGAATGATAAATATAAAGCAAAGTGCAGGGAGCAAATAGGGTTCAGAGGTTTTCCTAGATAATGACTGTCAGATTGAAGTCAGATGAATGACTAGGAATTATGGATGAAGGACCTAGAGGTAGAAGTTTAAGTCCTGAGTTGGGACTAAGCATGGCAAGTTCAAGACCCTGAAATAAAATGAGGCTGATGAGTGCTCAGAGAGCAAAGGCGAGGGAAAGAGATGTGACTGCAACAACTGTCAGAGACCAGATCATTCATGTTAAGAACTTTTTCCTTAACATGCTTTATCCATGATCAAGATATTACCAGAAAGGCAAATTTTCCCATCGCTGGTGAGAGCGAGCTTCTTGGGGTACTGCTGAAATAAGGGCAGAATGAGATGTGGTAAAAGGCTTTACTCGTGTAGGGTTGCATTCCTTGGGTTCCAAAGTCCCCTACCCCTTAAGCCAGTCCTGGAAAAGGTGCAGCTGGGGTTCCAGTAGAGCCAAAACCAAGGCCAGTGTCCAGAGCCTTCATTCCATGTTGCAACTGGGTCTAGTTCAGCATCCAAGCTAATTAAAGTCCATTGTGAGAGTCCCACAAGGCTGTGAGCCACATGGGCGCAGGGGAGTGCATCCCCCTGCCCAGGAGAGCCAGGAACCCAGCATGCCAGAGAGAGAAGAGAGTATGCTTCTTTGATTAGAATTTTAAATATTCAGATTTCATGTATGCTTGCAGTGGCCACACCCATTCTGGCCACTGACTGGCTCCAAGGTGTGACTGACAGGCAGGTAGGCACCTTCCCATGTCACTCAGACCTTACTGGGTTTGTGTCTAAACTGCCTTTTTCCAGTCCCTTCCCCCATCGATCAGTGAGGAACAGACTTGGAGAGTGTTAAATGCAGCTTTTTGTCAAAGCTGAATAAATGGCATGCCTATATTATTGGGTCTTCCTTTTTACTCCTTCCTGTTAATAATAACCAGGCTATTACAATGGCAACACTAAGATCATGTTGAAGGCCACATCCAGGACTTTAGTTAATGAAGGAGCCCCTACATGCTGCCTTTCCAGGTAGCTTCGTATCTCACACTGATACTACTATCACAGGTATTTGGCGTGTGACTAACTAAACTTCCTAAATGTGACAGAAAACATAATATTCCAAACTGTGTCTCTGAAAACTATAAATATAAATTGTACACTCCTGCAGATAGGTAGAGGCATATTTAAATAATCTAATGTAAAATAGATTGAATAAAAGCAACTTCTGCTTATATTGGTTCAAGGGATACATATTTGAGATTTTCAAGGTTTTTCTCTCAATTACATATATTGCTCATAAAGTCAAATTTTTATGTAAGAAATCATCATTTCTGACTTCAGATCTAGAGGCAATCTTCCTCATCTAAGTTTCAATTTCCATTTCTAATATCTAAGAAGAAAGAGCTTGTTAAGCAAATTAATACTGTGAAAAGGGTTTCCTAGAGGCATATTTAACCTACTTTCAAGGCCAACTACTTTATAATACATGGTTTACATGCAAATGAGAAGCCACTAAATGTAAATTAGTTTGTTCATTACAATAATCTAGTGTGGCTTAAAAACCCATTATCATTAGTTAAATAACTGATAAAGTTGTAAAGCTGTATTTCTATTAAAAATCATTCATTCTTTATTTCTTTCCCTGACTCACTCACCAAATCTATTCCCGGGGAGTCTTCCCCATCTCAGGAAATGGCAACTCAATCTTTCTGGAAGTTGCTCAAGCAAACACATGGAATCTTCTTGACTTCTCTCTCACACGCTACATAAAATCCATTAGCTATTATGGGCTCTAGCTTAAACGGACATGTACACGCACGTGCGCGCGCGCGCACACACACACACACAATCCTTTCACCTCTTAAAGAATTCTTTCTCAGTCACCTTTGTAAGCTTCTCTTTTAACTGGCACTAATACATCTTTTAGGAATCCCAGAACCTCCTGAATATCTTTCCATGGACTGCATGTTCTTTTTTGGTTTTATAGCATGACTTCAAAACCTGTATCTCCAGCCCTGACCTCCCCCCTAATCTCCAGGCTCATATTTAGCTGTCTGATTGGAATCTAGGATATCCAAGTAGTCAATTTCAGCACATTATCCTGCCCATCAGACTGGCTCCTTCTTCAAGATACCCTATTTGAAAAACATGTGCCAGAATTACTTGGTTGCCCAAGCTACAAACTCCTCTTTCTTCCTTCTTCCTTGTACCTATTCAGGAGTCATCAAACACCACCTGTCAGCATGCTTATAATTTGTTGATGTTTCCCTGTGATTCTGCTAATTTCTGCTTTGTTTATGTTGAAGATAAGTTACCTCAAAATTTTATAATTTATTTTAAATTATTATCTTTATTATTATGTGAAACCCTACTTATCCCTTTTAATGTTTTTCTCATTAAAGCCTATTAACAAATACTACATTAGTAATACATTTAAAAAACTGCCCTTTTGATCTAAGTTTTTCTCATATTCTTCTTCCCTCCTCTACCTACTGCTGCTTTGGTTTTGAGTAGTTTATTACTATTCTCTTCATTTCCCAGACCTTAATTTATTTTCCCTTTATTTAGGCAAGATAAGCAGGAGGGAAGTTTCCTCTGCAGAGATGTAGCAGGTACAAGCTTAGCATAAACTCGTCTATATACAATCCCTTGCTACCTTCTAGACTCTCATAGAAACAAACCCAAAATAAGCTAAGTTATTTAAAACAGAAAAAATATTTGAAGCAAGGAGTCATAAAAATATTTTTAGTGTCCTTTCTTCCTTGTTTTCTGTGGTACATCTGGAAAGTCACTGGAGGTGCTGTCTCCTTCACTGAAGTTGGTAGTTTCAATTCAGGCACAAAGGAAATGGTAAAGCCTGCAGATGCCTAGAGGGTGGTGTTTTACTTTCCCTTTTCTTCATTTTGGTCAAGTTCAGCCAGGAGAGAAAATATAAAAATATAATATTTAAAATGTTATTTATAGACTTGCTGAAAGGAAATTTAGCTGTTTATCATGTTTCTAAGAATTTTCTTCTCTAATGTTTCATTGTTTGTTATCTTGTAGAACTATTCCACATGCTTCTAAAGTAAAATCGGTGGATAGAAGAATGTGTGCATGTGCATACATACACACACACACACACACACACACACACACACACACGAGTAACACCCTGAATAGGCAACAGAGTTAACTGCACATCTTCCAAGAGACGATGTGAGGATTTTTGAAGCATGGCAATACTTTAATGTTGAACACATCATATCTTGAAAAAAATGCTGCATAACTGTCATTAAACTGCAAACCAGTTTGCAAATATCCATTTGCATAACCATAGAGAAAAGAATGCTTTATACTTTTAATTAACTTCACCACTTGTCTATTTTTCAAGATAAGGAAAACCAAGGTTTTGCTATCTCTTTATAGTTACAGTAAATACTACTTGATACAATTTGATAGAGGGATGGCTGAGAAGAGACCCACAGTAAAAGGTTTATTTTTAATCATGGGGATAGCAAGAATATAGAAGCTATTTTTATTCAATTGAAAATGACATCTATGCAAAAGAACCTACTATAAATAGAAACGCATATGTAGAAAGGCCAGATTAAACAATCGATGCAATATAGAAAATATGGTGGAGATTGCTGACTGCTGCCTCACTACAACCTGGTTTTCCCTTCTTCCTGAGCACATGGCTGTCAGCTAATTGCAATATTTCCCAGTTGCTCAGATTTGGTCGTGTAATTAAACTATTACCAATGAAATGTGAGCAGAATGGATGTGTGCAACTTACATAAGAGGAAAATCTACTCTGAATTTCTTTTCCTTTGATCTCCAGAACATTAGGACAAAGCCATGCCTGCAATCAGCAGTGATCCCACAGAAGGGCTACTGCTCTAAGGGACAGCAGAACAACAAAATGGAGTAAGGAGACCCTGAGTCTATCTGAGGCTGGGAGCAGAGGGCCAGTGCAGGAAAGAGTGCTGCCGAAGTGCACCCTTTGGGAGGAGGCAGGATTACCTCTGCAACATGATGGCAGCCAGGAAGAGAGAAGGCCCATGGGGGATGCCCTAGGGCAGTGGACGGCACACTCATTAGTCAACAGAGCGGCAAACCGCAGCTCGGGGAGCCGAGCTGCATGTGGCTCGGGAGTAGCAGTTTGCAGACCACTGCCCTAGGGGAAGAAGCACAGCTCTGGAGGAACAGAGATGCATTTTTTAAAGAGAAAGTTCATAATTTCCATTTCTTTGTCTACCTCCAAACTAGTATGTACATGTTGGCACCTATTTTCTCACACATATCCTTTCATCCCCTTCCTTTATGTATATAAGCTGGTAGTGTTAAAACTACAACTTGCAGTTTCACTAATCACATATATATTTCCAGATGACATCTTATAAATACAGTGTGTTCTTAACAGCTAGGTGATATCTCTATATCAATTCAATCCTGAAATCACATCCAAAAATAAATTCCATATAAATTCAAAATCTAAGCTGTAAATTAAAAAACAAAACAAAAAACATAAACAAAACAAAACTTCATTGTGAGAGAGGCCTTCTTAAGGAAAACAGGAAACTCACTTGTTATAGTGGAAAAGACAGACATTTTAATAAGAAAAAAAACTCAGTAGAAAAAAATTGCAAAAGATATGACAGGCAGGTCTCACAGGTGATGATAAACAGATGATTAATATATAAAACATGTGAAAAGATATGTTATCACAGTAGTCAGAAAGGTTCAACTTGACACAACAAGATATCAACTTTTATTCTTCAGGTTGATAATAATATGAAAGATGAACAGTATTCAGATCTGGCAACTGAGCTGGTGGGATGTGAATTGCTATACCTTTTTGGAAAAATAATCTGGCAGCATAGCAACTACTAACATTTAAAATGTTCATCTTCAACTCAGCAATCATACTTTTAGATATTTATCTTAGAGAAGTAAATACAAAATGTTTAATAAAATATGCAAAATAAGGCATTCTGCAGCACTGTTTATAAGAGCAGTAAGAGAGAAAAAAGAAACAAGTGAAATATTTGTCAATAGGGTAAAATTTGACAAAGGGATGCTGATACCATATTTTTCTCTTTAAAATGAGCTCTGGTTATACTCCAACATCTTAAAACATTTAGTTAAAAGCCAAAGACTAGTGTCACATGTGCAAAAGGTAGTTAGTGAAAGAAAATGGGCAAAGCATGCTGGGAGAAGATCAGTGAATGGAGGGCAAACATGATGTGATGGGCGTTGGAACAAAGTGAGTTTGGACCAAGAAAGGCTCATTGTGGTGATTAGGAAACCATCCAGACAATTCTATAGAACATGTAACCATTCTTTAGGGGAAATTATGTGAATGGTAAAGTTCAGTCACTGAAATTTGCATATTAAAAGAAATGTGACTTTGACAGTCAGAGTATATTGAGGTCTTGGAGTATCTGTGTTATATCTGATAGGACCAACTGTATTTGCTGATCTACCAAAGGAGTAGAATGCAAGAGGAACTCTTGGAGAACTCCCAGAGTGTTGGGTGCAAGCAGAATCTGACAAGTGTCAATTTCTTTGCTGAGAGCAATATGACCAGATTAACTTTTTAGCAATTTTACTCTGCAGCAACCCAGGAAATGGCTCTCAGAAAGGAGACAACTTGTGCAATGGTAGGATCATATTGAGGGCCTGGACAAAAGCAGTATTGGCACAGATGGAAAGAGGAAAGACAGATTTGAGAAATGAAGCATCGAATGCCTAACAAAATGGCAGACTTGGGCAGCTTTCTATGTGTCTTGCTTCAGTGCCTGAGCAGATGATGTACCATTCATAAATTCTGGGAGTTCAGGGAAAAGAGCTTAGCTTAGAGAATCATCTTATCCAAAGAGGTTAACTTTTTCAGACACTTGAGATATGTCAGCTGCATGACTCTTAATGCATAACAATGGAAATAGAACCTTCAATATTAAATTACAGCAAATGAGTTTTCTCTCCAAAGGGCATGAATGTGACACACTTAGCAGGATATAATGTTAGAATAAAGTACTTTAGTGATTACATTTCATTTGATTTCTCCAACTGTAATTGGTTTCCTTCTTTTCTCCCTCCGTCAGCACAGGGATTTCAGTAATTTTTCCAAGACACAGATTAAATCTAGGAAGGTATATCTACATCTAAATTCCCTTTCTAATGCTTATCAAAATTAGATATTTTAATGCCACACTGAAAACACCTAAATCATGGTAACAATCTTACAGTATATTATGCGTGTGCATAGTATTTCCAGCCAAATTATTAAAAATTTGGTGTAAAAATGAAGGCATAACAGTGCTAAATATGGGGACAGGAAGATGGCTTTTATTACAACTCAAGTTTGAACCCATGAGCCCCTGCTGAGTGTAATCCTAGGGTCTACGCATTGAATTCTGCAGAATGCAGGGAGTATAAAGAACATAGAAAGAGCACAAAAAATAATATAAAATCTGTCTTTTTTTAATACTATCGAGCCAACTTCTTCTTTTGCCTTTTCAAGTCAAGCTGCATGATTGAAAACCCTAAAAGTTAGCATTGCCTACGGAAAGGTCATGACTTAGGAGCGGTTAGCATTTGGAGTTTCAAGGAGCTTTTTTGCTCACGGCCATGCAATACTTCAAACTGAGGCTGTCATGACAAGACTGTAAAGATTTTAAGGATTTAAAATTTAAGGATTTTATGGCTTTATATTTTTGTTCTTATACTTTTCACAGAGCCATCATGCTGGCTAGAGAGCAGGCTATTACTTTTTGTTCGATTTAGTTTCAGGTTGTTCATTGTGTCCAAGTGATTACTTAGTTTGGTTAAAAGCACATAAAACACACAAAAAATAGGTCTGCTGTTTTGTGAATTAGTTATTTTCTGAAACACCATAGCTAATAAAAGCTACAGTATTATAAAGCTAATAAAAGCAATAATAATTAGTGACATCCATTGAATGCTTACTATGTGCCGTCCAATCTTTTCAATTAATTTTCACACCAACTGCATGCAATAGATAGAATGAGACAAAGGAATAGAGTTAATTTGTGTAAGGTGATACAACATTTAAGTGACTGAACCAGAATAAAAGCAAGTTTCACTGAGTTTTATAATAAGTGAAAGAACAAAGGAGCAGATCTTCCAGAACAGCACGCGTTAGGAAGTATTCATAGAGAAGCAATTCAAAGGTTCATTATTACCACTTCCATTTAAAAAAATTGAGATGATAATGCTGATGAGAGTTAACGTTTATTGTGTACTTATGTTTTAGGAACTATTTTAAATGCTTGAAATCCATTAACTCCTTAGATTCTCAACCGAGTTGATGATTTAAGTACTAATAATGCTCCATTTGACAGATGAGGACATTGAAAGACAAGAGACATTAAGTAACACATCCAAGGTCACTTAGTAAGTGTTTTAGCTGGAACTGACTGATGGAAGCAAAGCAAATCAGGAACAGAATGCTAATCTTTTTACCAGTGGTCCACAGTCTTATTGCACATTAGAATCACCTAGGGAGCTCTAAAAACAAGGATGTGGGGCTCTTTCTTGGACCAATTAAAATCAGAGTGTCTAGTGAGATCCAGGGCTCAGTGTGTTACAAAAGCTCCCCAGGTGATTCTAATGCAGCCAGGGCTGAGAACCACTGTGTTACTCAAAGGCAAGACTACTACTTTTATTCTCAACAAATAACATTTGGGCTCAAGTTCAATGGCAGGAGGTAGATTAAAAAATCAGTAGTAAATAAGAGAACTTTAACACTATTGCTTAGCTACGGGAGAAAACTTATTAGCATTGATTGTAAGTAAGAAAAGTATAGATAACTTAGAACCAAAAGTCCCAGAGCAAATGTAGAATCTTGGATTTATTTAATGAATGTCAAAGCCGACTTTCTTATCAGTTTTAATTGGATAATCAATTCACCATATTGTTTCTATAACAGTTCAGGAATACCGTGTGAGGAGAGGCCTTGCAGGATCTTTTTTTAATTGAGCTCAAACAGATGGTTAATCTCTAAAATGTTAATTTCTTTCTGTGAGCTCTATTTTTCATGGCACTTTGATAGACACAGGGCAATGTTCTCGAGGCATGAGAAATACTTCTCTCAATTCAAATGAATACCCTGTTTTATAAGCAGGGTTTCAAACAACAAATGAAGTCCCAAAGAGAAGTCTAGGATGCAAAATGGTTTGTAACATGAAGGAAACTGTGACCACAATTTAAAAACTATGCCCTGTCTCTGTGGGCAAATAAACAGCTCTGAGGAAAAGATAAGGTAGATAAAAGATAATGCTTGGTAAATTTTATCTGTTGAGGGAAGTGAGGTCAACCACTGATTCCAGTAAGAAAGTTACTCAAAGACACAGTTAAAAATGTATATGTTTATAACCACATTTCCTGATTTTCCCCCTTATTTTAGGATTCTTCAACCACGAGAACTCATAGAAGAACTGATAGCAAGTGTAAATTGTGGAGAGTAAAACTGAGTTCTCTTCTCCAATGATGGAGTGTTGGTTCAATGGCCCCATTAAAAACAAAATATCACAACCAAATCCCCATGCAGTCCACACTCTGGCCCTTGCTTCCTTCCCCAATAGACTCATTACCAATCACACTGAAGGCAGAGTCTGGGAGAAGATTCTCTTCCTGGAAAGCATGCAGACTAGTTTAGCCAATTTGTTCTTTTCATTTTAAAAATTATTTCTTAACCACAGTCAGGTTCCTTTAAGTGCAGACTGTCTCTCTTTCAGAGACTGTGACCTTTCTCTCGTTCTTATGGTTGACACAAAACCACTGATTCATGGGCTGTGGCTTGTCATATTAGGTCTCTGGCACACTTTCCCTCTCACGACAGGTGCATCACCAGTTGTTCTTGTCATTTCCTCTCTCACCGGTGCTTTCCTCCTATTGTGATGCCGAATATCAAAATAGGTCATCCACAGACAATAGTACAGGAAAGTAAATGATAAGATCTATTTTTTCCTTCTTTCATAACATTGACTAATGGGGAAGAAAACTTTTTGGCTCATTATTCACATCCTAGGTTTTTTTCACATACCCTTATTTTCAGCATTGCATTATTTCTGTCATTTTTTTTAAAAAAAGAAACCTTAATATACAGAAAATTACCTGTTGAGAGGAAGATATGCCCTTTAGGGATAATTTTTTGGAAACCCATTGGCAAATTTTCAGTAAAGTCTGAGTGGGTTAATAAAATCAGCTTCTACCTTATTATTTAGTTTGCATTTTTCAGAGTAATCTGAGGCCTGTAAAGTATGCATATCATTGGGCCAAGCAAAGAAGTTTAAGAATTATTCTGCTTTTCTAGATAATAAAAAAATGTATTTTACTTGGAACACAGAGCTCTATATCAGTTGTCCTAAACGTTAATATATATTTTTATTCTACTAGATTTGTTGTCATTTCTACCATGGGCTGAGTTTCGGAATCTGGATGTATAAACACTTAACAAGAGACCCAACTATCTGAGCGATTCGGAATTTCATGGGGTATGAATTTAAAATTCGATAAAGCACTCAGTTCACTGTGATCACTGTCTCTTGATATTCAAGTGGAAAGATTGAGAGAACCAAAAGACCCCGGGGGCTGCATGCAGGTGTACAGAGAGAAAATTTCAAGGTTCTGCCTTCAGCGAGAGTTAAAAATCAACATCATTCTTGAAAATCTCTTAAAAATCACTCATATTGCTCTTGAAGTACACTATAGATCAGCCTCTCAATGTGTTCTTGGCAGTCAGTCTTACTGCGCTTTGGTTTTATTTCCAGCATTATAAAAGATCACAGTGTTGTGTGCTGAGCAGCACATGTTGTAGTTTGCTTGTATTTCAAGGCCAAGTTTGATTGGAGAGGAGGATGTACATATATGTTTAAAGCACTAGAACCACACTCAGTGCTGCAGGAAGGCCACACTATCAAAGGGGAGGAACCAGCAGAGACTGAGAGGACAGAAGGCTCACTGAATCCCTTCACTACTGACTGAGCACCTACTGTCTTCCAGGCACCACTCTATGTGCTGGGGAAGCAAAGCACAGAGAACAAAGTCCCTGCCAACACAGGGCTCATGCCCTAGAGACTGGAGAGAGAGAATACAAACACATAAGAAAATATATAGATTGTAGATGGTGATAAGCACTAGGGAGAAAAAAAGGACCTGTAGGATAGAGTTGGGGCTCTTTGAGGGTGCCGGGCACCTCTGAGCAGTTTTTTGTTTTTTCTTTAGTATATTTTATTGCTTTTTTACAGAGAGGAAGGGAGAGGGATAGAGAGTTTGAAACATCAATGAGAGAGAAACATCAATTAGCTGCCTCCTGCACACTCCCTACTGTGCCAGCAACCAAGGTACATGCCCTTGACCGGAATCGAACCTGGGACCCTTGAGTCCGCAGGTCGACGCTCTATCCACTGAGCCAAACCACTTAGGGCTTTGAGCAGTTTTTTAAGACAGTGCCTGAACAAGCCATGCTGCTATCAGGAGGAAAGGCATGGCAGCAGGAGGAAAGCAAGAGCATAAATGCCCCAAGGAAGGAGCATGCTTGTGCCTGAGACAGGCAACACCAATCTGCTTATAGTCTACTAGAGGCCCCGGCGCACGAAATTTGTGCACGGGGAGGGGGGGAGGTGTGTCCCTCAGCCCAGCCTGCACCCTCTCTAATCTGGGACCCCACCGGGATCCGGCTTAAACGGGCAGTCGGACATCCCTCTCACAATCCAGGACTGCTGGCTTCCAACTGCTCACCTGCCTGCCTTCCTGATTGCCTCTAACTGCTTCTGCCTGCCAACCTGATCACCCCTAACCACTCCCCTGCCAGCCTGATTGATGACTAACTGCTCCCCTGCCAGCCTGTTTTCCCCTAACTG
This sequence comes from Plecotus auritus, assembly GCF_963455305.1. Taxonomy (NCBI): domain Eukaryota; kingdom Metazoa; phylum Chordata; class Mammalia; order Chiroptera; family Vespertilionidae; genus Plecotus; species Plecotus auritus. The sequence continues at coordinate 146,050,467 of NC_137772.1, forward strand.
TCCTCCCCTGTAGGCCTGGTCACCCCTAACTGCCCTCCCCTGCAGGCCTGGTCACCCCTAACTACCCTCCCCTGCAGGCTTGATTGCCCCCAACTGCTCTCCCTTGCAGGCCTGGTCCCTCTCAACTGCCCTCCCCTGCTGGCCATCTTGGGTCCACATGGGGGCAGGATCTTTGACCACATGGGGGTAGCCATCTTGTGTGTTGGAGTGATGGTCAATCTACTCTTTTATTAGATAGGATAGAGGCCTGGTGCACAGGTGGGGGCCAGCTGGTTTGCCCTGAAGGGTGTCCCAGATCAGGGTGGGGGTTCCCTTGGGGTGTGGGGGGGGGCCTGGGCAAGGGGCCTGTGGTGGTTTGCAGGCTGGCCACGCCCCCTGGTGACCCAAGCAGAGACCCTGGTATCTGGGGTTTATTTATCTTCTACAATTGAAACTTTGTAGCCTAGAGCGGAGCCAAGCCTTCTGCTTGCTCCATGGCAGCAGCCATTTCTGTTGAGATTTATGTATCTTCTATAATTGAAACTTTGTAGCCTTAAGCAGAGGCCTGCAGAAGCTTGGCTTCCTCCATCGCCGCGGGCAACCCTAGCCTCCTGCTCTTTCCAGCTCCGTGGCTGCCGCCATTTCTGTTTAGATTTATGTATCTTCTATCATTGAAACTTTGTAGCCTTGAGTGGAGGCCTAGGCCGGCAAGGGCAGGTGGAAAGCTTGGCTTCCTCCGTTACCAGGGAAACCCAAGCCTCCCTCCTGCTCTCTGTGGCTGTAGCCATCTTGGTTGGGTTTATTTGCATATTCGCTCCTGATTGGCTGGTGGGCATGGCTTGTGGGTGTGGCTTGTGGGTGTAACGGAGGTACGGTCAGTTTGCATATTACTCTTTTATGAGATAGGATGTGGCCTGGCAAGTAAAATTCACTTTATTTATTTAAAATTATTTTCTCTGTGCTAAGAACATGCAGACAAAATTCCTGTAATGTAAATAATTTAGCACTTCCTATGCACCAGGCAGCATTCTGAGTACTTTATATGTATTGCTTATTTCCCATATCAAACCCTCTGAGATATGTTATTATTACCTCTATTTACAGAGAGAGCAAATGAATCCTAGCAATATTCAGTAAAATGCCCAAGATCCCAGAGCCATAGGTAAGTGAAGCTTGATTCAGTTCCCATGCCATTGGATTCCAGAGCCTATACTGCTAAGTGATATTGCCTACCTGGGAATGGGACTATGATATAGCTCCACTGGGAGTTCACTACATAGACTACTCTAGATGTTCTATTTATAGCACATCTAGAAAATAGACAAATCTTACATGCTAGACACATCTATATATTCAGGAAGGCAAAACCCAAAGTTTCTTGCTGGAAGTAGATATCTTTTTTTACTGCTACTATATCATAAGCATAATACAGCTTATGCCTAAACATTTAATGAATGCTAATGGCATTAACATACACATAATATATATTCTTGATTAATATTTCTACTTTTGAGTTATAGCATTAAAGGCTAAACTATAGCTACAACTAAAATGTATTAAAATAAAAACCTGATGTACATTTGAAGGTGCTGTCTATACTATATTAAGGGTCATTTACGGTAGCATTATGCACTGCTACTTTATCAAAACATTTAGCTCAAAATAGTCTTTCAAAACTTGCAATAACGACTTGCCCTTTGATTGTCAAACTCCAGTGAGAGCGTGTATCATAACGTTTCCCACTACTCCTGCCTTCAGTAAGGACTCTGACTTGTTTGGAGGCTGTTGCCAACACCTATCTGGCCCAGCTGTGGTTATTTCCAGACTCTGGCAGGTTCTAACACATTTTAAGTACCACAGGACGCACATATTTGAGGCGGTAATAAAACAGAGTTGAAAATTCAAACTGAGTTTTAAAAACCATTGAGTGTTATATCTTCATGCTATATGTCCTATTACTATATCCAGCAAATTCACTTTAGCTATATGAGAGAAGTATTAAGATCAGATAAATTAAGGACTAAAAGATCAATTATCTGGTAAAATCTTTTTGCAGTAATACTCTATTAATAAAACATTTTAAACAGTGAAAAATGTACAATCAATTTATCATATATCTAAGTTACTTTTTCTTTCAAAAGAAATTTTAAAGCAGAATGTATATTGCTTTGTCTATATGTAGAGGAATTTTAGATTCCTGTGTATTTAAACATTTTGTACAGGACACGAAATCACAACAACCTTAATATATGAGCTTCTCCCAAATATATCTCCAGTTCATAATAAACATATATAGTAGAAATAAAATAAAATCTGACATAATGCACCCAGATCATTCTACTGTAGCTCTCATTAAATTTTGCTTGCTTCAGTTTTTCTAAGGGCTTATCAAGAAAAGGAAATACTATTTTAATGAGAAAACAAGAAACATATTTACTGTGTTTGCCTGAGTCAGTCCTGGGTAAAGTAATCAATACATTTTAAGCAATACAAAAATAATTAACTTTGCTATATTTCTTGAAGTCCCTAAACAGTCTTTGAAGACACAAGCAAGGTGGTTGAGTGCATACATTTTTAGGCACTTTTGTATAAACTGTGGAAGATGCAAACTTTCAAGACTCATAACCTAGATAAACCATTCATGAAAAAAAAATGAAGAGCCCTGGCTGGTGTTGCTCAGTGGTTAGAATATTGACCCATGCACCAAAGGGTCTCCAGTTTGATTTCAGGTCAAGGGCACATACCTGGATTGCTGGAGGCAACCAATTGATGTGTCTCTCTCACATCAATGTTTCTCTCTCTCTATCCTCTCTCTCTTTCCCACTTCCTCCTTCCTTCCCACTTCCTCTAAAAAAAAGAAAGAAAGAAATTCTTAGGTGAGGATTAACAAAAATAATAAATAAAAAATAAAATGAAAAAAACAATTAAATGCTAAGCCTGCATCTGCTACATTTCTGTCCAGGCAGGGATCATGAAAACCTTGCTTCTCCTCATATCCCTGGTGCCTATTTTAGAAATTGACATGTAATTGTTATTCTGCTTCTCTGGCTTTAAAGTGGACCATTTCACTTTTCCAGTGTTTCTGCATCTGGGATCTGTAGACCACGTGGGGTGGAGTGGATACAGGCATCCGTTCAAGGGTCTGCAGCTTAATCTCAAGAATTTGTCACTTCTCCACAAAATGATTAATATACAAACATTCTGAGTTACCACATTTTTAATATGTTTTTATTGATATTTTTTAGAGAGAGAGGAAGGGAGAGGGAAAGATAGGAATATCAATGATGAGAATCATTGATTGGCTGCCTCCTGCACACACCTTTTAGAGACTGAGCCCGCAACCCGGGTATGTGCCGGGACTGGGAATTGAACCCATGACCTCTTGGTTTCTGGCTGATGCTCAACCGCTGAACCACACCAGCTGGGCGAGTCACCACATTTTAAACAAGAACTGTCCCTTGATTTCAGTGCCTCAGGTTCATTTGTGATCATTACTGAATTTTTGTAGGTAATCTTATACAAGAAGCAGAGAGTTAAATGCACGGGTTCTAAGACCAGACTGCCTGAATTTGTATTTTGACTGCACCACTAGCTTTCAGATACTAAACAAGTTATCCTGCCTCAGTTTCCCATATGTAAAAATGGGGCAGAATTAAACTTTAATGTTTAACTAATGTAGATGTTGTTGGGCTGATATTTCCAAGTTTTAAAAAAGACTATGCCCAACATTGTCATGTTTATTCTTCTACTAGAGGCCTGGTGAATGAAATTTGTGCATGGGGGGGGGGTGTCCCCTCAGCCCAGCCTGCACCCTCTCTAATCCAGGACCCCTCGGGGGATGTCCGGCTGCCGGTTTTCCCTCTCACAATCTTGGACTGCTGGATCCTAATTGCTCACCTGCCTGCCTGCCTGGTCCTCCCTAACAGCCCCCCCCTGCCGGCCTGATCGCCCCCCCCCACTGCCTCTGCGTGCTGGCCTGATTGCCCCTAATTGCCCCCCTTCTGCTGGCCTGGTCACCCCTAACTGGCCCCCCCTGGCCAGCCTGGTTGCCCCCAACTGCCCCACCATTGGCCTAGTCGCCCCTCACTGCCCCCCCTGCCAGCCTAATCACCCCCAACTGTCCCTCCTGCCAGCCTGGTCACCCCCAACTGCACCCCCCCATCAGCCTAGTCGCCCCTAACTACACCCCCCACCAGCCTGGTTGCCCCGAACTCCCCCCCCAACCAGCCTAGTCATTCCTCACAGCCCCCCTGCTAGCCTGGTCACCCCACACAGCCTGCTGTTCAGTTGTTTGATTGTCCCTCACTAACCCCCCTGCCGGCCTGGTCACCCCATGCAGCCTGCTTGTTCAGTCGTTTGGTCGTCCCTCACTAACCCCTCTGCCGGCCTGGTCATAGGCAGCCATCTTGTGAGGGTGTGGCAGTCAATTTGCATATTACCTCTTTATTATATAGGACAAGTTATAAAGACAGATAGTCTTTAAGAAATAACTTATAATAGACAAGCACGTGAAAATGTGGACTTAAAATAGTTATCAACTTTTAACTTTCTCAATATTACTATTCCTGTTTAGGTGAATGCTCTGTTTTTTACATCATTAAATGTGTATGATAAAGGTTTCTAACTTCCAAACATGGGGACACAGTTTATACAAATTCACAAGTAAATAATGGGTTTGAAGAATGTTATGGTACTATATTACTTAGGATATAAGCCATCATCTGTTTGCCATAAAAGTTTCCTACAAGTAGGAAATGTTTGGGAGTTACTGTCAATCAATATACTGGAAAATAAAGCAATAATGTCATATTTCTCAATGAAGAAAAAACTAAGCATATGTGCATGCCTCCAGTAAAGATTTCCAAGACTAATTAAAGTATATAATCCCCCTTGGGTAGAAAATAATTCATTCCATCCTCGAGATCTGAGGATTGTATTGCTCTCAATGCTAGCCTACAAAAATGGTATCAAAAAGAAGATATTAAAGTAGAGAAAATTAATTGAATATAAGTGAAAAATTATAAATTCTAAATAAAAATGTCTTTCTTCATAAGAAAATTCATAAGTAAACATAGATGTCCATTTATTTCGGGTTTGTTTTTAAGTACAGTGAGTAGAAATGCATTTTAAAAATCCTTTAGTCTTTCATCATTTTCACATGGACAATTTTTCAAATACTTTTTCTTCATTTCCGGTATCATTTTAATCATTATCTCATCATGGATAAAGATAAATCAATGCATATTATAAATTTATTTATTATTACAGTTATGATTTGCTGAGAGTTTGACAGCATGATTGTGGTTACAATAAGCAGTTGGAACAGATAAAACTTATGATTATGAAAATTTAATGAATAGTATAACCATTTGGGAAAAGACAGTTAAACACTGTTAAGAAAAAGGCAAAACCACCATTGGTTTCTGGAATTGTAATGGAAAATGCACTATATATTTAAGAGAAATAATTTGTCTCACAGGAAAACTAAATTAATATATGTTGAGGATTTTTATTGATTTGTTTTAGTGGGCTTTATTAGGATTCATATATAAATAACCAGTGAAAATTGCAATTGAAATAAAGAGATAAACTATAGTACAAGTATAGATCTCATGGGGAAGATCCAGCTACCTACTATATTATTAAGTAGATAAGGATAGAGTAACTCAGATTGAAAAATAAGAAAAAAATATTATAGCAGCAGCAGTAATGTTCTACATCTCTCCATTCTAGAACTTGTTGAAATCTGACATATCACATTATCAAAAACACAGCTGATTATTTCTACATGTGTTTTAAGGATCTATTTTTTTGTTATGAATTGCTGCAAGTAGTTCATTTGTAATTTGATAAGTTGTTCTAACAAATCTTTTCAAATTGTTTTTCTCTTTAAAATTCAACATTCCTAAGCTGAGCAACTTACTTTGCAAATGAGCTCTATATTGTCATTAAGTGACCACTTAAAACTCTTGTCACAAAATCTCTAATGGCACCACATCTGCCCTCTTTAACTTGCCATTTACTCTCCAAAAGGGCAATGTGCATATCCTGTAAAGCTGCATTTCTGGGAGTTATTTCAGTAGAGATCATTTTAAGAAATAGATGAAAACAACACAGGAATAATAAGGGTTAGCCAAACATAAATGTCCTATTCTTAAATTGAATACTCTAGTTTTAATTTTTTTTAAATACATTTTTATTTGTTTCAGAGAGGAAGGGAGAAGGAGAGAAAGATAGAAACATTAATAATGAGAGAGAAACATCGACCGGCTGCCTCCTGCACGCCCCTTACTAGGGATTGAGCCCAAAACCTGGACATGTATCCTGACCAGGAATCAAACCTTGACCTCCTGGTTCATGGGTCAACACTCAACCACTGAGCCACACCGGCTTGACATCTAGTTTTAAGTTTTGATAGAACCACACTTGCAGGTCCAGGATCACATAAAACTATACCACTGTAGGCATGTGCTGACACTTGATATCTAAAAAAATACAGTCGATTATAAGACAATGACTGAACAATTTTGTAGCACACACATTTCTTTCCCTTTTAAAGCTGTCACTCTTTTCAGCTCTCTTCTAGACCTTGTTGGCAAAAACAATGCTACAGCAATATATTTAATCTAATTCTTTTCAAGTAATAAAGAGAAGCTCTTGATTATGACATGATCTAGTGATAGGAAGTGTAGCATTATAACAACTCAGTCTGGGAGAATAGTGTCATCAAGGATGAAAAAACTCTCCTTCACCAAGAGAGACAACTATCTGTTTGATGAGGCCTCATCCTTGGGCCTTGTCTGAGGCCTGCCTAACCCAGCTGCAGCAAAAACTCTGCTAAGTCAATTTAGTGAGAACACCCCACATCCCCACCTCTTGATATCTGATCAAATTCCCCATCCCTGTTGCTAACTGGCTATAAATCTCCAGCTGTCTGCTCTGTATTTTAGGTGGAACCCAATCTCCTCTCTTGCGGTATTCTTGATGCCTATCAAAATAGTCCTAAATTAAATCTTCCTTACCATTTAAAAAAGTTTCAGATTTTTTTTTTCATTAAGAAGGGCATGGAACTTTCAAGAGAAATTAATCTACCAATTTATTAATTTCCCAGGATCTGTCTAACTTTTACTAGTCTTTAGGGTAAAGTATAATATAATTTTATCTGTTATTATAAATGAGGGTTTGGACAGATAATGAGAGTTAGGAATAGAGGAAAGGTAAGGGAGGAAAAAAGTAGATTTTTACAGGAACATTAGAAGAGGGAGGGAATAAAGATTTACACACAAACATAACTTTTCGTTAATGTTGCAGTGTGTATTTAGAAAAACACAGTCCCATAGGCCAACTGAGGATCAGCAACATAAATGTGTAAAAATATAACAGAAATGGGGAAGGCCAGCTGGGCAAAGGACCAAAGGGGATTTTGAAGAAGGTGGTGACTGGGAGTGGGGGATGGGTCATCCTTCCCATGGTGGCAGCTCCCAGTCCACCCTAGCTGATACTTCCAGGTAGCCAGTGTGCTTAGATTGGCTGAGTTTTCAAAGTGGCCAGGAATCCACTTTCTCTAGAGGAAAAAGAACTAAATGTAATTTTAGTGTGTGGTCCCACAATTCAAACAATTATAGCAATAAATCCTGCAAAGGATACCCCCACAAAGAAATGTGAGTAAAAATAAATATGCTTGGAATCAGAGAACATAATTAAGTGGAATTTCCCAAAGGTTTTGTTGGTTCACAACCTAAAGTACGCAAGCTGATTTTCTTTATCCCCAAGAGCCACTTGAGTTCCTGCCCAGGCCTCGCATCTCCCCATTCTTTTTTGCTTATGAATCTAAAACACACACCATTCATACACAGATTTTGAAAAAATAATGTTTAAAAACGATTGCTTGTGGATCATGATGAATATCAATACCCCAAGGATAGAGAAACTGTAAATTCAGCTGAATTCAGCCCAACTATCTGATCCTAGTCTAGGCAACAAACAGCCCAACCAACAGTGAAGAAGTGGTCTGCACTAACCATTTTTGTCTTCTAAGCAGGAAGACTTACACAAGATGATAAACAGAAGAAGAACAGTAACCACTTTAGAAATACATTTTTTCTTGTTTATCCAAAATTTTCAAAATAGAAATACAATACAAAGCAACTACAATGTAAGCAGAGAGAAGTGAATGCACCAAAAATTTGGCTTTGGAACTTGTTAGAAGAAAAGAGCAGCAACATCTAAATAATTTTTGGGGAAAGGCCTAAGTAGAAAGGAAATTGAAGACAGAGATGGGTGTGATGAGACTAAAATGGATCCTGATATAACTGAAACTCTCAGGGAAGTGAGCATCTGTCTTGCTGAAACAAGATGAGAAGAATTAGGTACTTGATTTCTACTGATGTGTGCAAAAATATACATAATGTCAATGTGATGAAGCCTATTTATGAACTGAAATAGAGTAAGGGTTTGTTGACTTTATTTGCATATGTGTGAATGAACAACAGTTGTGTTTCAATGATATCTTTGGGTCTTTTTAATAAAATCAGGTAAAATGTGGGGCAAATGAATGGCAATTTCTCTCTTGATTGAAACCTATTATTTATTGTGGGTTTCTCAGCTTACCTCACTTTGTTTTCTAATGGTAAAATATATAGATGTATTTGAAACTGAAATAACTAGTGATGGTGGGAAATACATGTGCAAATTTTAAAACACAGTTTACTCATAAAATCAATCTGGTGATCCTGGGATCCATATATTATTAATGTCTGAAAGTCAAATGACACATGGTATGTCATTTTCCCACATCACAGAAACTTGTGGAAAGTTTTGGAAGAGGCCATATGGTTCTTCCTCTATTTACAATAGAAATGTGGTTTAACTGCTTCCCAGACAAATTATTAGTAACCCTGTCATTTTTTCTCAACAAAATAAAAATCTCAGTAATTCTCCCACCCCTAATCCCTTTTAAGGTCAAATCTCAATCTGTCCTGCTTAACTTTATTTTCATGGTCTCTTGTTCTAATTAGGGTTGAGAAATATCTTTCCCAACAGAAACAACTATAACTTACAATATTTTCTCTCGTCCATCACAACAGCCCAAATAATTAATTCTTATCCTTTCCCCCCAGATTCCAGTGTTAGTGGTTATTTCTACTGCATAGCCATAATGCCATCACCATATACTTCCATAAAAAGAGTAGTCCAAATTGAAAGTAAAATATTGTAGAATATGTGAACTATCTCATAACGCAGCTCTACTCTCTTATAGCAAGGTCATTTCTTCGAATCCCGTATTTCTTATGCCAACCTTTTGACATATAATCGTTGTTAATGAGCCCAAATGGATAACATTGGCTTTGATTTTATAATAATGCTCTGAAATAATTTATGTTCTAAGTACCTTATATACATAAGATATAATGCCCTTATGTAATTTTCTCTTGGATAGTCTAATCATTGGAACACATTCCTCTTTAATTCATATACAATGGATGTAGATGGAAGAACATTTATAAAATATTATACATATTAGAAATATGAATGGTGAATACAACATCTAACAAAAGTTGGAGAGCTGAATCAAAACCAGAAGTAACCCACCAGTGATTTCAGAACTTCACTTATAATTATGACACAATGGCTAATGGCTTAATGCCATCCATATCTCACAAAAATGTATTTCTACTAGCATTTATTTATCAAACGTAGATGCTACAGGCCTATATCAAATATTATGTGCACTGAGCCTCAGCACATCTAACTGTCCACAGGTTTTTGATGTTGTCAATTTTGCCCTATTGCCACAGAATCAGCCAATAGCCAAATAATGATGATAGAAGTAATTTACAACCTAAGCTTACGTCCCCTCCATTTCCAAATTTTGTTTTTTCCTTCTGTATTTTCATAGTCTACTTTTTTCTTCTTCAATCACTGGGGAGAAAGTGATCCTTTAAAAGCTTCAGTATTTCTTTTGCCTTCCCCTCTATTTGCACACATTTTTAGTCTCATATGTAGACACACACACACCTTAATAACTATCTTTAATATTTAATATATACATATTTAATATTTCTTTTCACCCTGTCTTTCATTTACCTCCAAACTTATTTACAGAAAAACGTTATACTCTCTGCTCCCAATTCCCCATTTCCTTAAGGCCATATAACTCTGCCCATATCACTTGCATAAAACTGAACTTTTAAACTAGCTAACGTTGTCTTATTCTCTGAAGTCAACGAACTTTCTCAATCACCTTTAGCAGCAGTGGAAATTGCTCACCAACATTATTTCTATGCCTTGCCATTGTCTCCTGTCTTCCTACATTACATTCAAATGTAGAGATTTCCCAAGGGTTTGAAATGAACATTCTTCTCTCCTTCCGAACATTGGCTCAGAGCCTCCATGACCTTATCCATCTCTTTGGTATTATCTCCTTTCTATAAGTGACTTCCCACAGCATTATCCCTAACTGTGACCTTTCCCCAAACTGCTCACTTGAAAGGCATACCCATAGAAAATTAGAACATCCTACCTCTCACTCAGAATCTGCTTGGTGAAAACATAACAATTCCTTCTTGAAATAAACACACCCCTCCACCCGCCATATTTCCATTTAGGGTATTTTTCCCCCAAGTTATCTAAATTCAAAATTTTAGAACAAGGCATTGGGCCAACTAATTTTCTTACTCACTTCCTATCAAATAATCTGCTTATTTCCCCTGCATGATCTTTTCCATTGCACTGTGTTTCCAAATTTTAGGATCTTTTATACCTTCTGCCTATACCATTGCAACGACCTTTTACTTGGTTTTCCCAAAGCTGCATTTCTCAACTCTACTTTCCCATATGTACCATATACAGGGTGGGGCAAAAGTAGGTTGCCAGTTGTTCATACGGAAAATAATGCAAAAATTAATATATAATCCTATATAATAAAACCCTAATATGCAAATTGACTGAACAGCAGAACGATCGGTCGCTATGACACGCAGTGACCACCAGATGGCAGACGTTCAATGCAGGAACTGCCCCCTGGTGGTCAGTGTGCTCCCACAGGGGGAGCGCTGCTCAGCCAGAAGCCCAGCTCACAGGCTGGCAAGCACAGCGGTGGTGGCAGGACCCTCCCCTGACTTCGTGGCAGCACCAAGGATCCCTTGGGGGATGTCCACCTGCTGGCTGAGGCCCGCTCCCCCAGGGATCCCAGACTGAGAGAAGGCGCAGGTTGGGCTGAGGAACCCCACCCCAGTGCACAAATGTTGTGCACTGGGCCTCTAGTAATACAAGAATAAACTCTGTTTCATGTACTCGCAACTGTAAACCTACTTTTGCCCCACCCTGCATTCATTACATCATATAAATGGCTATCTTAAATTATCACTTTCATTATGCCATTCTGTTTAACACAATTCTGGAATACAAACTCCTATTCTTAGTATGGTATTTATGACTTTTATTTGGTTTTATCATAATTTCCAGTTCTGTCTTCCCTTCCCCTTCCTCTCGGCCTCTCAGCGTTAGCAATATAAACCATATCTGCTTATTATTTCTTGGACATAGTTCATCCTTCCTGAGCTCAATCTCCTTGTTCATGTATATGCCTCAGCCTTCCAGACTCTCTTTTCTCCTTCTTTTGCTAAAATCTTCACCTATGAAGATCCTGTCATTTCAAGATTCTCTAAGCTTCTCACCTATGGCCTATGCCTTCTAGGATCAATCAAGCTGAAAGTAATATATCTTTCTTGTGCATTTCTCTAGTACCTAGTTTACATCCCACAGAAAGCACTTACTATATAGTATTATTTACTGCCCATGTGTTTTCTCTTCCACTCTCTCCCCACATTACATAGTATATTTCCCAAGGTCAGGGTTAATTTTTTCCTAACTTTTAAATCCTACTGCATTTGGTATAGAGTCTTGCACAAAGCTGGAACTTGCCCTAAAAAATAAGTCACATGAATTCAGACTAAAACAATTACATATAGAAGAATAGAATCTATATAAACCTGGTCATTAGGAATTACTTCTTTCTAACTCTAGAGTTTACTAAAGTGGGTGACTTTGTGCTATGCAAATTCTCCATTCCTTATATTTAGAAATCCATACGTTAATGTAGAATTTGGCTTGAGTCCCACAGGAAGAACAAAACCATTTCATTTAAATGTTCCCTCTAGTCCTCAAGAGTCAGCATTTTTTAATGTGCATAAGTGGGAGAGGAGACAGAGGAACAGTGTTGTGTTTTCAAAGTAACTTCCACCAAAAGATCAATTTTTTTAAAGAAAACAACACTAAAAATAAAAAAAAAACCTCAAAATGGCTATTTTGGTAAAGAGTTTTCCCATTATAGAGATATATTTAAATATAACATGAGGTTTAATTTTACAGCAACTCCCCAATCAAATAAATTTTTAATAGTGCAATTTTTATAATAAATATATTTCTCTGATTGTATACTTCAGTGGCAATGTATTGAGTATCCCTGTTGAACAGACAATATCAGAATCTGAAACTTAAAATTATATGTTCCTGCTAATTTTGATTTCTTTTATTATTTCAGGTTTTGATCAATGGAATTCTTCTAAGTAAATTTTATAGAAAAATATGGCTTTTGTAGAATAGAAAAATTAAATAAATTTATTATGGGACATCCTGAAGAACTGAAATAGGTGTTATTAAGAAAGAAATATATCCCAGAGATAACCAACAATCTTTTTAATACGATGATAAGTGGTGTGTACAAAGCTTGCAGCCACGTATTTTACTTTGTATAGTCATGATCTGACATGAACATTGCTAAAACATCCACAGAGACCCCACATACAACTACTGATTGTTGTAGTTGGACTTTTAAACATGGAAAGAAATGCTTTATGAAAAATAAGAGTAAGAGTAGATTATCGTGTAGACAACAAAAATAGAGGAGATAGTTAAACTACTTAAATGTGGAATAGGAATTGAAATCTGTTTTGTTATGTTATATAAGCAGGCAACTAAAATTTATTAAGTTAAAGCACAGAAATGACAATGCTTTTATGACAAAGAGAATAAACAGCTATAAGCAAGAGAAATGTTAGATGGATACCTTAATTTAGATCAGATGCTAACTGCTAATAAATCATTACATGGCTATTGTTTAAGTAGATCTCTTCATTTCAGAGGAAAAAATGTACTGTATTTTATCAGTCTTGCCTTGGTGACATCTCACTTCCCTAGATTGCATACAGAAAACCAAAACACAATTCTTAAAACAGATATGGAAAGACCACATCTGTAGATCCATTGACTCTAACACCATTTACTTACTGTTAAGTATGAACTTTGTATTCTCTCCAAGTCCATAAAATAATTTATCATTACCAGATAAGGGAAGTATCATTTGAATAAAAACATTTTTCAAGCACAGTCTGTACCACATTTATGAAGAAACTTTTGGGAGTTTCAGAAAAAAATGGCTTTGAGTTGGAGATTAAATATTGATTTTATGATTTGGCTAGTCATTTAAAATAAATAATCTCATAAATCAGGCTTAAATCTGGGGTTCCTCAGCATCTTTAATTTTTTAGGTCAGGTCAAATAGCTCAGCTAGCTCTTTCTCACTAATCCACTATAATATGCTGAAGAAGATCTTTTGATCAACCACTTAACAAAAATAAAAGTGACACTCAAGTGACATACTCAGTGAGTAAAGGTTAAACTTAACATCATCATTTATTATGTACATTAGGAGCAATATATTAGGCAATGTAAAGAAAATAAAGAAAAAAGCAAGAAAAACAAAAACCTGATTCCTGTCTTCAATTATAAGTTTAAGTCCTCAAATTTAACTCTTTTCTGAAAATGCCATACAAAGATGCCCAACTCAGGCATTTACAAATCTGTGCATTTAGCATACCTCTCCCAGCACCTCCTAACTCCCTTTTCCTGCTCCACTTTTCTCCAAAGCGCTTATCACTGTCTGACATGCCACCATACTCATCTGCTTCTGCCCCATCGCCTCAGTAAGCTCCCAACAGGCAGGGACTATTGTCAATTTTGTTCGCTGCTGTGTATCCAATGCCTGGAATAGTGCTTGGCACTTAATAGGTATTCAGTAAATATGAGAAGACCATTCTTATTTTTGTTTCCTAGACTTGTGGCCTGCATTTCCTCTCTAAGTGTAAGTGCATTTTTCCATCAAGCTTTCTCTTATGCACACAGTAGCCTAGGTTTCAATGCAATTCTACTTCTTAGGTGTGACAGAGGATGAATGTCTCCTGAGCTTCAGCAGAATGGGGATAAAGGAACTACCCGTGGGTTGTGAGAAATTAATGAGGGAATTCATAGGAAGGACTTAGCACAATGTCTGACACATGATAAGTGTTCAATAAATTTTAGCTGTTATCGTTCCTACCATTACAGCTATTAAATTATTCTCTTCTATTACAAACAGCTCACCAATTCTTAAAAGTACCTCATGATTAATGAAACAAAGGACTTTCTGATTCAGGGCTAAGTTTACATGTGGTTGAATCTCCTGAAAAAAACCTACTTCCTGTGTGAGTTGCTTTCAAGAAGCATTAATTTTCCTTTTGTGCACCCACAGGACTGTAGGTACCTCTCTATAGGAATCACCACACTGTATTGCCATTAGCTGATTATGTTCAGTCTTCTCTGCTACGTCATGTGGTCTTTTAGGGTGCAAAATCTCCATATCCTATCACAAAGCGGGCATTCTATAGATGTTTGTTTTTTTTTTTTAAATATATTTTATTGATTTTTTACAGAGAGGAAGGGAGAGAGAGTTAGAAGGATCGATGAGAGAGAAACACCGATCAGCTGCCTCCTGCACACCCCCTACTGTGGATGTGCCTGCAACAAAGGTACATGCCCTTGACTGGAATCGAACGCGGGACCCTTCAGTCCACAGGCCGAGGCTCTATCCACTGAGCCAAACCGGTCAGGGCTAGATGTTTGTTTGCCCAATAGATGAGTTACTGTACAGAAATGAGACGGATTCCATTTGTAGTCACATCACACATGCACTTTCATTACAAAATTACATTTCTCAATAGATGGTGTAGATCCAGAGAGCAGGATAGAGGTCTTAGTGTCAAATAGTGATGCAGAGAGCAGAGTGGAGTGTGTATGAGAATAAAAGTAATGTAATGGAATTCAGTGATGTGCTGTGAATAAAAAGTGCTTAGAAGACCGATACAAAACCCATTCTTATTTCCTCATAAATGGTTCCTCTATTTCAATAGTAATGACCTAATTTATATCCATCGTACTTTATGGGAGTGTGACTACCCAGGGAAAAATTCAAATAAAAACATACTTGATAAAGTTGAAAAGCACAGTTATTAGGATCCGTGGAATATGAAAAAGGCACACACCTATTTGACTATATGTAAGAATAAAAAAATACTTATGTAGTTCGGAAGTTCTTAGATATTTAACACCACAGCAAACAAACTTTCAAGGAAACTAATTTTAAAAGTCTTCCAAACGCAAATTATTTAGAAATGCTAACACCTGTATTTTGATGATAAAAATTTATAATGCTTTATGCAGGATAGAAAATAGAAATCTGTACCTCTGGGAAAAGAAAGAAGATTGAGATTGGCAAATTTTATTGTTGAATTAGCCATTTATTTAGTATTCAGAATAAAGGATCAGAGAGAGAAAACCCAGTATCAAGAGGCATCTAGTCTACAACTATCTCATGCTGTGAGTCTGTCCCTGTAAGTAATGCTTCTCATCAGGAAAGTACTTACATTGGGCCTCAGCCTGGCTGCCAGATCATAATATTTCTCAGCTGCTTCATTGAGGCTGGCCTGTCTGTTAAAGAAAAAAAAATCAAATTATATAATTTATTTTAAAATTGCAGATAAGTGAACAGAATCATCATGCAGCAAAGTAATATTAACTTTTAAAAAATTACAATCATACTAATCAAATAAGTTGCCTAAGTAGAAAAATACCATTAAAAAATGAATGCATGGCCCTCGCTGGTTTGGCTCAGTGGATAGAATGTTGGCCCATGGACTGAAGGGTCTTGGGTTCAATTCCAATCAAGGGCACGTACCTCAATTGCAAGCTTGATCCCTGGCCCTGGTCAGGGTGAGTGCAAGAGGCAACCAACCAATCAATGTGTCTCTCTCACACTGATGTTTCTCTTTCTCTGTCTCTCCCCCTCCCTTTCACTGTCTTGGGTGAGGATTAACAACAAAAAAATAAATGCATGAAATGTACTTGTCTTTGTCTTTAAGACATTATAAATAGTATCTCAACACAATCTTATTCAGTCAATATTATTATTTTAAATTTGTATATTAGAAATTAGAAATGTTATTTTTGTTTCCCAAGTTAACCCAAATAATATGTTACAGAGGTGGGATTCTCTAGCTTCAACATGATGTCCCAGAAAAATCTTGATTTTTAAAAATAAATTGTCAAAGTTAATCATGAGTTGCTTGTTTTATAAAAATAGTGAATATTTGCAAGTTATTTTTAAAATCCTGTATCTATATAGACAGGCACTTTCTTTCCAATTTAGGAGGAAAACCTTCCACTGTATGTAGCCTACAGGAAAAAAAAAAAAAATGCCAATTTCTCTCTCTGTGGTTTTAGGCCACCAGGCTGGGCATATGACACAGCCTCAGCTAACTGGATGTTCTTGTTTGGAAGGCTTTTATTTCTGAGTGAGTGACAGAAAGATGAAGGGATGGCTAGAGTTCACTGACAATAGTGGAAGTGATGGGGCGATGTCCTTGCTAGACTCTTTCGGTAAAGAATTGCTTTTGGATATCCTGAATCTTGATCTCTGAGGCTACCTTGTTTCCTCATACTATGTTTTTCAGCCCATGTTGGATTCAGTAGTTCCCACAGCCTTCAGATTGCTAGAGTCAGTTTCTCTTCATTACTAACAAATACCATGAGTGGCATAGTTGACTTCAAATAAGACACACAGTGAATTTTATACATGTTTATGCATTGTCTATTCTTACAATTCATAGCAAACCCCTACATTCAGCCATGTGGTTAGCAGAATAAATAAAATGATGGCATCCTGAGGAAGCCCAGCCAATTAGCCATCAAAACAGTATGTTTTTGATATTGTCATGTTACTTCAGAAAACCTTCAAAGATGATAGATCGTAAGAGCTAGAAGATCTTGCAGGCTGTGTTGTAATCTGGTGACCATATTTGAGGGATGCAAAAGAAGTGCTATAGAAAAATATCAAGTCAACTTCAGATAATCAACTCCAACTACAATGTGAACACAGTAGTATAAATGGATTCTGGTCTTACAGTTAAATGCAGTAGTGTTCTCTTGAATTGTGATGTTAAGAAGCCCTTGAGATAAGAGGATGGCAGAGTCAGGAATAAAGAGGAGAAGCAAAAATTACCTTTCTCAATTACAAAACCACATTCAGGTTTTAAAAGAGAAGGCTAACTAGTCATACCTATAAAATTGAATTTGCACTTTGGTCAAGCCAAATAAAAACTATAAAGACATACCCCATGCAACCATATAAATTATAGAAATAACTGAAGATAACATGTCTCTGGAGAGAAAGACATACTTTTCTAATTTTTAAAGGAAAAATAATTAGAAACACTGCTGTTTTTAATGGGGTTATAGAGAAAATAAAAACCCTTGACCTAAGGCTCTACTGGACTCATGACATGTTACAACGTGCTGCTGCAATTTACTAGTCTCATAAACGTTGAAGTTCAATTTCAATATGTCAAGAAAAGTACTTTATTCTAGTATGAAAGACTAAAATTTCCCTCACTAGGGTATTTAATGAAGGTTACCTCCACCAACTTACAGAATCACTTTGGTTCAGATTCATTTGGAAATTTGAACCAGAATTCATTAGGTCATGCCCTGGAAGGATTTTCTCCAGGGGAAAATAAAAGGCACGGAGGTAGGAAATTAGAGTAACTTAATACTACAAAGAAGTAATTTACTTTGAAGAAAAATCAACCCATATATGTTTAACATAGAAGGCATAGCTACCAATTATATTCATTTATGAACATTCAAATTCATGAGGGAGATAAGGATCAAAAGAGAAACTGAGAAACTCACTAGATGAAATGCCTTTAAAACAATAATCAACATAAGTAAAAAAAAGTTTTCCTCCCCAAAAATATTCTTATGAGTTTTTAAAGTCTTTATTGTCTTTAGTGGTTTAATTCCCAAAGGACATTAGTTTAGAAGACTTTGTTTAGAAGGCTTAGTTTCTTAAGCTAGAAGTAAAATTGATGATATGCCAATGAAATAGAAAAAAAGTAGAATTTATTAGATTTGTCATATAACTGAAAATTAATTTTTACTCTAGGACTTCTAATATTAAATGGTCTTCATTGACTACTAGTCAGCAGGCATTTATGATAACACATGGCAAACCAGAGGGAAAAGAGTATGTCAGTTCTATAAATGTACATTTATATCCGTTTCATTCTCTGGTCAAGAGAACTCATGAGAAACTGTCTAAGGTCTACTTATAGTGTATGCTGTATTTCATACTCCCCTCTGCAACAAGTATCCTAGAAGTGCTTAAAACTGAATTGCAAAGATGACAGAATCATCAATCAACATTTGAAAACTGAGGGAATTAGAAATATTCTGCCAGTTGCTTAGAGGATCCTAAGGACTCCTAATTATAGAGAACATCACCCACTGGAATTTTAGAGAGTGATTTCAGGACTACTGGGATCAAAGTATTTAATAAAAGGTGATAAAATATACTTTTCCTGAATACCAATAGCATTTCTTTCTTTACTATTTCTTTTCTGGAACAGAACATTTCTAAAGTTGCTACTTATGTGTCATTTCTATTACAGATTATTAAAATGAGGCTTAGAGAAGATGATGATTTCCCTAAGGTTATACAGGGGTAGGTGTTTGAGCTAGATGGGAGTCAAGGCCTCCACACTAAATGTCTGAACCACAAAAACATGCTGGTATCTTTATACACACCAAGATGCACAATAATATGTTGTCCCATATAATGGTCGTGGCAGATGACCACAACCATTCCTACATCAAATACTAAGAAAAGAAGAAAACATGTTTTTTATTATTATGGTAAAAAGCCATAACTTAAATGTAAGAGATGAGATTTAAAAAGGGGAGAATAGCCCTGGCTGGTATGGTTCAGTTGGTTGAGCATCATCCCGTGCACCAAAAGGTTACTGATTTGATTCCTGATCAGGAGACAAATGATCAATGTTTCTCTCTCTCATCGATGTTTTTCTCTCCTCTCTCTCTCTCTCTCTCTCTAAAAAAAAAAAAAAAAATCAATAAAAACCTATTTTTTAAAAAAGAAAATAAAAAAGGAAATGGAAAAATATGGAGAACATTTGCAGTCTCAGGTTTTACTTCCTGCCTAACTCCATCTCTCAAATTGAGAGAAGTGAACCTCACCAGACCAAATTGAGCAGAGTACAGTTTTAAGAACAGAGTGAAATGTACTATTCTGTTTTGCCCCATGGTCCTCACCTTCTCCTCAAAACAGGGAAGGGTAAGAACTCAGGGTAAAGACAAAGAAATAGGGAAGGAGGAAACACAAGAACAATGCTGAGTGCTCACTTTCTTACTACCAGACCTCCCCTCTTTTTTTTTTGGGGGGGGGTGTCTCATTTAAATATAGAGGGAAACCATAAATTTCCCATATGTCCAAGTAGAAGACTCAAAAGGTGGGTAAAGGGGAAAGCAGTTAGCTTTGCCAAGAGATCTCCTACGCCAGATGTAGACAACCTTATGCTTTAGTCATAATGCACTTCAAAAGTAAATGATGAGATTGTAAGAAAAATCACTTGTACCAAGAAGCCACACTGGGTCCAGATGAGTGACTATCCCTATCTAACGTGCCACCCTAAGAGTCAACATTATGTCCCATATGTACAGAATAAAGATTTAATCATTATGCCAACAACAACAATCTCAAATGGAGGCTTCTTTCTTATTTCCAACACTTGCCAAATCACATATAGAAGGCCCTCCCCTCTTTCACACTATATGTGGCCTCTCGGGCCAGGAGAGGTAAGGAAGTAAAAAGCCCTAGATGGTTTTGTAATTTGGGCTATGAAGTAAATAATGAACCTTGAACCCCTCTCCCCAATTCCCTGGATTGAGCTGGTTATCTTTTAAATTCTTTCGATTCAGTTTTTCTGCCATCAGTGAAAAAGTAGCCTCAGAGTGAAAATATAATTACAAAAGTCACAAACAAACACTATTTTTGATTATTATAGAATTCCATTTTTGCACATGGAACTATAAAACTTACATCTGTTAAAAATATAGAAATATAATTCATATATCTAACTTCCCTCTCTGGTGTTATTTCATAATAGAAAATTATTTTTTTAGAACATAGGTTTATGGTCCAATTTCTTACAAGTAGAGATGTATAAAAAAATTTTTGGAATCAGTTATATTATGAAACAGCAACTTAATATACCCTGTGAAATGTTTTAGGAAAATCTGATTAAAAGAATCACTTACAATTACCTACATTTTTATGTATTCCATGAGAATTATAAAATTAAAGCTTGCTAAATTTAAAATTACTTCCTTGAAATATAAAAAATAAAAACTCTAGTAGCATTGAGAAGACTCTTTTAAACTAGTTATTAATAGTTGTGAATTATTAAATTTGAATTAAAATTATTAAATGTATATAATAACCACTGTATGACTCATACAAAAGACAATATTTTATTAAAGTCTTTGTGATTATTTTCAAGGGTAACTTATGAGCATTTTTTTTACTAGACAGCAGTTTGTTCCTATATCATAAAAGTAGAATGAAACAGTAGCTGAGGTTTCCTGGGTTCTTGCCAACTGCTAACCTGACATTTAGCTTTAAGTTACCCAGAGAAGCACTAAATTTTAATTCTAGTTGATAACTTGTACAGTAAAACTAGAAATAGAACTGAAATGAACGAAGACATAAAAATGTATGAGAAATCTTAAAATAGCAAAACCAGAGGTGCACGTATATACAAACGGAGGAGCAGAAAAGACCTTTGTAATGAAACTCAGAATATGTTCTTTATGACCACCAAGCCTTCTTAAATGAAAATTCTTCTCTGTCAAGACATCAAAAATGGCTTTATAACCTGTAGGTATCTGTCTCAGTTCTAAACATAACAGACGGAGAGGTAAAGCAGAAATGTAGCAATTACCATGGTATAGAGGAAAAAACTTTGCTGATTGTAAAATTGACAAAAGATTCCTCTGAGTTAGATATTTCTTGATGCTTCATGAACATTTGAGCCCATTCTTTCATGGCCTCCAATATTTCAAGGCTGCTAAGAACAGGTTAAGCCTATATTAGAAAGATTACATAACAAAATATACTGAAAAATAAAAGGGAGGAAATATGTATTGGCAATGTCAAATATAATATTCATATATAGTAAATTACTACTAATATTCAAGATGTAATGACGGGAAGAAGGAGTTAGGAGGAGTGAAAAGAGGAAAGCCAAGATAGAACTTCTATGAAGGGGTGGTCCAAGAACCAACATCATAAGCATCACCTAGAACTTCTTAGAAGGGTAACGCCTCAGGTACCACCCAAACATACTATCTCAGAATGTGCATCTTAACAAGATCCCTAGGTGATTCGCATACACATTAATGCAGGAGAGGTACTGGGTTAAATGATACCCACCTTCAATCGCATCTGCCACTCTTTGCTTTAAAAACCTTACAACCCTTTTGAACCTAGTTGAAATAAGCCCCTCTTGACCAAAAGTTGGCAGTGAAGTACAGTGTAAAACTGGAACACCCAATGACTTTTCAAGAGGTTTTTGGCAGTTTGGGAGGTGTTAAAGGAGAAAGTATATGGCCTAGAGCAGTGTCGGCAAACTCATTAGTCAACAGAGCCAAATATCAACAGTACAACAATTGAAATTTATTTTGAGAGCCAAATTTTTAAAACTTAAACTTCTTCTAACACCACTTCTTCAAAATAGACTAGCCCAGGCCATGGTATTTTGTGGAAGAGCCACACTCAAGGGGCCAAAGAGCCGCATGCGGCTCGCGAGCCATGGTTTGCCGACCACTGGCCTAGAGGGCCTTGGAGTTATATATATTTCCAACAGCTTCCCCAACCCTGACAAAAGGATCTGATTTTATTCCTTTCTCATTGAAGAAATTTCAATTTTATGTCACTTGCAGTGAAATGTATTCAGAAATTAGTATATTTAAATTTTATATTTTAATATAGTTAATTCTGTTAGAGTGTATGCTGGAAGCCAATTGCAGCATGTCATAATTGAAAGAGTTTCATCAAAAGGTTGATGGAACTTGGGGACTCAACAAGGGCTGAGTCTGTGTATACGAAACCCTACCCTTTGATGTGTATATCTACCTCGCCTTAGGACAATTTGTGTTAATAAAAAGCAAGGGGTCCTGAGATGAGGAGAACTTAGTTCTTTTAGCTAAGTCTTCTCTGACTCCCCATGATGCCTTTCAAAATTATGTTTCGTCTCTGGACTCTTATTTAATTTACACACAGCCTCTTCTCCAGGTTCCTGAGCCCTTCTTGATGCCAGATCAAGACCACCAGTGTTAAGTGTATTATTTGAGTATAGAAATGGAAAGATAATTCCTTGTCATACATTTATTCTGCTCACTAGAAATTATGGCAATAATGGGAGCCAGTTGGGACAGTGCAGTTTTGCTTTTCTTCCTACCTTGGGGAGAGGTGATGACTTGGGCCTGTAGGCCTGGAAAAAAGGTAAGTGCACACTTCTCTCAGCTGTGTGTCCTCTGTCAGACTCTACACCATGATGGTACTTCTAAAAGCTTAATATCACCTTGAGAGTAAAAACTTGGAGCTTTCCTATGTCTACAAATCTATTTTCTAAAATCTATCATAAAGAAATAATTTAAAAATATTGGGAGGATCTTGCTATTTAGGATTTATACACAGCTGGTAATCTGTTACTCTCGATATATCCTTTCTCCATTAATAAATTGGAAAAGCACAGCTTCTAGTCAGTCACCCAGTTATAAAGACAGAAGAAAGCCAAAGGGACACAAGAAGTCAGCATTATACTTGGTCAGAGCACACTAAGTTTACATCCCAGCTTTACCAACTATGGGAAATGCCGACTCTCTTGGAACCTCAGTATCTTCATCTGTAAAATGAGAATATTAGTGTCTACTTTACATATGTGGAATTATAACTTGACAGATATAAATGCAAAATATGGTGTCAGGCAGACAGGAGATATTTTAATAAATGCTACTTTTGTTCTTCCCTTACTCTGTAGGTACATTAAAAGCAAATAAATAAATAAGAATAAAAAGTAACTTTCCACCAGAGCCCAGGAATGCTGTGAGTCAGGTAAAGTTTTTAGTGCCTCTAGATTTCCTCTCAGTTATCAAATATCTTCATGCTCTTTCTAGCTTCCAGTTCTGGGAGAATACTGAATCAATCCATTCATACAAAATGCTTCTAATGGAATAATTGATTCAATACTTTTCTCTCACAACTCTATAGACATAAAACTCTACTGAGTTCTAGCATTTTAAATTCCTTTGATATTTTCCTTTGATGATAAGCAATCTGCTTTTTATAATGCTCTCATCTGGAAGCATCCAGCACTTTTTCCATTTTATTTGAAGTACTAAAAATGTCAACAAGTACAGTCAACACTCATTATGTGAGGCCACTCAACATCTGTGATCACCCTCCCTATAAATATATTGGGTAATGAGGCACAATGTGGATCCCACCTTCCCAATCAAGACAGAAGCTAGAAATCCCCTCATCTTCCCACTTTCTTCAAGTCAAGGTTCCAGCACATAACTCAGGTCCCACCAGTCAGAAGCAACCTCAAGAGAATGGAAGTAGGAAGCAAGCGTAATGGGGAAGGAGCTACACTCAGGAGAATCATCTTTTAATGAATGGGGCACTCACACTGCTAGGTTCCTTGTGGGTGATGGTGGCAGAGCTCTGGACTGTAAAGCTGCTCAGCCCCAGAGAAAGCAAGGCGGTTGATTATTTCTGGCTGAGTAGATCATTCTCAATGCCTATGAGAGAGTTTTTGGGCTATAGAATACTCATTAGTAAGAGTATTTATTACTGGCAAGAATGAATTCTTTAGTTTGCAACAAAAAACCTGTGACCCATACATAAAGACAAGTTCAGGTACAGATCTGTTTTTTGCTTTCAATATGATGATTGAAGGCCTTCATCCTTTCTTAGAAATTTTCTCTATCCTATATAATAAAAAGCTAATATGCAAATAGACCGAGCAGTGGAACAACCCGAAGAACCAAACAACCAAACAACTGGTCGCTATGACATTCGCTGACCACCAGGGGGCAAGTGTGGAACATGGCGGGTGTTGGCTGCGGCGGGATGGTAGAGCAGGTGAGCGGGGGTGCCAGACCAATGCGGGTCGCTGTCATCTGGGCAAGCCTCTGGTGGTTACTGAAAATTCTTTGCTTCCACATGCCACGGTCCCGCCCAGCACTCGCACCTGCTGCCAGCACCAGAGCCGCCACTCACACCCACTGCCGGTGCCAGCCTCACTCACACCCACAGCTGGTGCCGATGCTGGAGCTGCCACTTGCACCCACTGCCCGTGCCCAGCGCCGGTCCTGATCACTCGGCGACATCAGCGGGTGCAAGTGGCTGCCAGCCCTGATCACCCCTGAGGGCTTTTCCACCTCCCCCTGCTCCTGAGGGGCAATCAGGGCAGCAGCTGCCGCTCTCACCCACTGACGGCGCAGGCCTCATTCACACTGCTGCTGGTGCTGGCCCCAATCGCTCTACACTGTCAGTGGGTGCAAGCAGGGCTGGCACCGTCAGCGCGTGGGAGCAGTGGCGGCAGGAGTGGGGTTGCTGTCAGACAGGGGACCAAGGGCTGCGGTGGGAGGGGCCAGGCAGGGGTGCGGAGGATGGGCCGAGACCCGCCCCTGTGTCTCCCGCAGCCTCGCAGCCCACAGTTCCTTTCAAGGTGCACAAATTTGTGCACTGGGCCCCTAATTTGTTGATAATTGCTTATCTGCTCTATGCTCTTCTTTGGAAATGTTCTATTTACATATACCAAATATGTGCATATGTAAATTTATATATAAATATGTACATTTAATTATATATACATATTAATATATACAGATAATAAAACTATATAGCAATACTATATACACTGAGTGTCCAGATTATTATGATTTCTGAACGCATAATAATCTGGCCACTCAGTGTATATCCTATATAATAAAAGGCTAATATGCAAATTGTTCCCTCGACCAGGAGTTCGACCAGCAGGCAGGCCGGCCAACTGCCCATGTCCTTTCCCCCTGGCCAGGATGATACACACACACACACTGAGTGGACAGATTATTATGTGTTCAGAGATCATAATAATCTGGCCACTCAGTGTACGTACTATGTATATACTATATATAAATGTATATAACTACATATGCATACCTGTACACTATATATAATTAGGGAACCATATACAATCATGAATGTGCATAGTATTCTCAATCTATCCTCTAATCTTTTATTCTTTCAGTTATCATTTTCATGTCTTTAGTATTTGCCATCAATTTCTTGGAAAATACATCTTTTTTTTTATCAATGTTTCTTTTTTTTTTAATAAATCTTTATTCAGATTATTACAATTGTTTCTCCTTTTTCCCCCCATAGCTCCCCTCCACCCAGTTCCCACCCTACCTTCTGCCCTTACCTCCCCCCCACTGTCCTCATCCATAGGTGTATGATTTTTGTCCAGTCTCTTCATGAACCCCCCTTACCCCTTTCCCCCTGAGAATTATCAGTCCACTCCCTTTCTATGCCCCTGATTCTATTATATTCACCAGATTATTCTGTTCCTCAGGTTTTTAATTCACTTGATTTTTAGGTTCACTTGTTGATAGATATGTATTTATTGTTCATAATTTTTCTCTTTACTTTTTTCTTCTTCCTCTTCTTTAAGAATACCTTTCAGCATTTCATATAATACTGGTTTGGTGGTGATGAACTCCTTTAGCTTTTTCTTATCTGTGAAGCTCTTTATCTGCCCTTCAATTCTGAATGATAGCTTTGATGGGTAGAGTAATCTTGGTTGTAGGTTCTTGCTATTCATCACATTGAAAATTTCTTGCCACTCCCATCTGGCCTGCATAGTTTCTGTTGAGAAATCAGCTGACAGTCGTATGGGTGCTCCCTTGTAGGTAACTAACTGTTTTTCTCTTGCTGCTTTTAATATTCTCTCTTTGTCTTTTACTCTTGGCATTTTAATTATGATGTGTCTTGGTGTTGTCCTCTTTGGATTCCTTTTGTTTGGGGTTCTGTGCGCTTCTTGGACTAGTAAGTCTATTTCTTTCACCAGGTGGGGGAAGTTTTCTGTCATTATTTCTTCAAATAGGTTTTCAGTATCTTGCTCTCTCTCTTCTTCTGGCACCCCCATAATTCTGATGTTGGTACACTTGAAGTTGTCCCAGAGTCTTCTTACACTATCTTCAACTTTTCGGATTTTTTTTTTTGCTTTTTGCTTTTTCGGTTGAGTGTTTTTTGCTTCTTTGTATTTCAATTCTTTGACTTGATTTTTGTGTTCTTCTAGTCTGTTTTTGGGTCTCTGTATAATATTTTTTATTTCAGTCAGTGTATGTTTAATTTCTAGTTGGTCCTTTTTCATATCTTCGAGGGTCTCGTTATATTTATCGGCCTTTTCTAGGATATTCTTGAAAAGCCTTATAACCGTGGTTTTGAATTCTATATCCAGTCGTTTGTTTTCCTCCATTTCTTTCATTTGTGATCTGAATCTTTGACGCCGCATTTTCACTGCTTCCCTGAGTTGGTACGGTAGATTTGTGTGCTAGGTTTCCAATAAGGCCCAGTGGGTCTGCCTCCCCAGTTAACCTGAGGTGGACACTCTTGGTGCACCGTTTTCCTCCATTTCTTTCATTTGTGATCTGATTCTTTGACGCCGCATTTTCACTGCTTCCCTGAGTTGGTACGGTAGATTTGTGTGCTAGGTTTCCAATAAGGCCCAGTGGGTCTGCCTCCCCAGTTAACCTGAGGTGGACACTCTTGGTGCACCCCTTTGTGGACTGTGTGTGCAGCCTTGTTGTAATTAAGTCTTGATTGTTGTTGGTATCACTGGGAAGAATTGACCTCCAGGCCAGTTGGCTGTAAGGATCAGCTGTGTCTATGCTGGGAGAAGTTCGGTGCTGGAACAGCCTTATAGGATTAGACTTGCCAAATTGCAATAGCCTCTGTGCTCAGCTTGGATGGGGTGGAGCCTCAGTCTTGGCTTCCCGTCAGCCTTGCCCTTGTGCGCACATGCGCGCCTTCAGACCTCTGCCTTCCCCGGCTCCCGAGTCTCCGCCCGAGAGTCCAGACTCCCCCCACAAGAGCGTGGGTCCCCAGGGGCTCGCCTGGAACTGGGGTTCACTGCAGTCAGAACTGGGGCTCAGTGCAGTCAGGAGCCTCTGACTCCCTTCCACTAGGGAGAGCCTGTGGCAACCTCCGCAGCCTTTGTGGGCACTGGCAGGCGCGCGCCTTCAGACCTCTGCCTTCCCCAGCTCACGAGTCTCCGCCCGAGAGTCCAGATTCCCCCCCACAAGAGCGTGGGTTCCCAGGGGCTCGCCTGGAACTGGGGTTCAGTGCAGTCAGAACTGGGGTTCAGTGCGGTCGGGGGCTTCCTTCCCCCTTCCGCCAGAGAAAGTCAGCCAGGCTCTCAGCCACCCTTCCTCTCTGCGCGCACAAAGACCCTTTGCCGTACCTCCAATTCTCTGTGAGCTTTTCTCTTTCCTTCTAGTTGTAGAATTTTCACTCAGCCAGCTTTCCTGTGGTTCTGAATGGTGTCCGTTCTGTCTTTTAGTTGTAGTTTTGAAATTGTTGTGCGAGGCAGCAGTTTAGGTGCTTACCTATGCCACCATCTTGGTTTCTCTCCTTGGAAAATACTTCTATTTAAATTATCAGTCTAATAGCTGTACCTTGCCTCCACTGCAGTCATAAATTTGGAGATCCTATTAATCTCTTAGCCATCTTTCCTGATGTTGTATTGTTCCTCTTTCCAACTACTAATTTTATTTTCACAGGTATACACTGTATCAGTTAGGACAGGTTAGATTACACTGTAGTTAATAAACACATCCCAAATCTCCGTAAATTAAGGTAACCAAGTTTATTTCTCATTCTAAAGCAGGTGAGAAGGGAGGTTTGTCTGCCTATGACCATTTCACAGTTTCCAAGTCAGCAAAAGGGAAAAGCACTGACTCTTACAAAAGGGACATACATCATGTTCACACACATCCAATGACCAAAATAAGACCCATGAAGGTCTTCAACTTTGAAAACCAAGTGCAATCCTATTGTGTTTCCCGAAGGTAGAAGGCTAAACATATTGGGTCAAGAGCATTAATACTTCCACACCTCATAGTGTTCTTGCGACTCATCTTGCTATCATGAATAACAGATATTCTAAGTGGTTCTTATGTTTTTAATATAAATCTCACTGCTTTGGTGAGGGCCCTTTACTTGGATACATCTAATTTGTTATTCTTATCTGGACTGCCAAATTAAAATCATGTACTTCAGAACTTTCTATGTGCTTATCCTACAGAGAAAGATCAGTATCCATTATTGAGAGTTGAAACGAGTCTGTTAAAAATTTCTCAAGTTTCAAGTCCCTTGAACATCCCATAAGATAAAGATTTTCCCCTTGATGAGTGGCCCCAGGCCCTCTCTTCTCTTCCAATCTCATCTCATCTATACAGAATAACTGTTTTTTGCATTTGGGGTGAGCAATTTTTTTTCCTCATTAATAGATTATTTGGGTCATTTTATTGGGAATTAGCCAAGCAAAGGGAAATTAAATGAGTGTCCTCAAACCATACTTGAACTATAAATTTCCTAAATTGCTGATTTTGAATGTCAGGTCAACCATTAATCCAACTAACCAAGATATAATCAGGGAGTCAGCTGTCCTTTCCCTCATACCCAAATGGTCACCAAATCTTGCCAATTTTGTCTCCTAAATATCTTGGAAAAGAACAGAGCTCTTGAGAGAAGAATTTATATCAAACTCAACTTATAACAACTTTGCATCTACAGGGGAAATGCTATATATTACACTAAATAGGCAAAATCTTAATAGCTAGCCATTTTAATAAGGCTGCATTCAGGGGAAAAAACAATAACTGTTCTTACTTCTTTCAGCAAACCACGTCCTAAATGTTCTTGATTATATAAGAGGTTAGACAGGAAGCATTCAAGAAATAGTTGAATTTGACTGAACCAAAAAAACTAAGTGAAAACATCTTTGGGGAGTGCCACCAAGTTAAGTAGAATATGGCCAAGCTGCTGTGGTCATACTTGCAATCAATACATATAGAGAGGTACTGACTGGCTGCAACTTAATGAGGAAGGCAGAATGCAAAAAGCTAGAGAGAGGTTCTGAAAAAGAAATCATAAATATTCCTACATCGCCAATGTATAACAAAAACTTTCCATTGGTTTCTAGCATTATGGTAACTAAGGAAAAGTTACAAGTAATATATTTAACAAGGACATGTTTTGTAATATACTTATAATGGGTTTCCATTGGTAGACCTTGAATTTCTGATACTGATTTAATATGTAGCAAAAGGCCTTATTCATGAAAGTATCTATTATGATTAAGATGAATTAGCCTGTAGAAACTTGTGCATTCCTATCTTTACTATTTTTTTGTGTGACTAAAAGCATAGTGCTTTATTCATGAAGAACAAAAAGGTCCCACTCATGCAGTACCTAACCTTGTCATACAAAGTAAGGTGTCCTTTACAAATTATTTTTCCATTGAAGGTTCTTGCAAATTAGCAACAGCTTATTTTATAAATATAGCAATAGTGAATGGAATCCTGATATCTCTTTGTAGGTATCAGCTTTAGGAATGTTAAATATTGATGTAGAGTAAGGGCATTCAAAAGAAAACTCAGAGTACATTCTTTCCTTTTAAACAGACTTTGAATTTCTTATTTAAAACAAAAAAAAAAATCCAAGTAGGAAGCCATTGAAATACAGTTATCATAAGAATCTCAAATAATAAATCCATAGTAATCTATAAAACTTGCTTTAAATATTGGTTCCTGGGGGACAGGTAGAAATAGCCTATATAACAAAGAGGTAATATGCAAATTGACTGTCACTCCAACACACAAGATGTCTGCCCCCATGTGGACACAAATGGCCGCCACAAGATGGCCAACAGGGGAGGGCAGTTGTGGACGATCAAGCCAGCAGGGGAGGGTAGTTGAGGGGGACCCAGGCCTGCAGGGGAGGGCAGCTGTGGGTGACCAGGCCAGCAGGGGAGGGCAGTTAGGGGCAATAAGGCCAGAAGGGGAGGGCAGTTGGGAGGGACCAGACCAGCAGGGGAGGGCAGTTGGGAGGGACCAGGCCTACAAGGGAGAGCAGTTGGGGGTGACTGGGCTGGCAGAGGAAGGCAGTTGGGGGTGACCAGGCCTGCAGGGGAAGGCAGTTCAGGGGGCCCAGGCCTGCAGT
Source organism: Plecotus auritus (assembly GCF_963455305.1). Taxonomy (NCBI): domain Eukaryota; kingdom Metazoa; phylum Chordata; class Mammalia; order Chiroptera; family Vespertilionidae; genus Plecotus; species Plecotus auritus. The sequence goes on from NC_137772.1 coordinate 146,080,948, forward strand.
GGAGGACAGTTGGGGGCAACTAGGCCAGCAGGGATGGGAAGTTGGGGGGGACCAGGCCAGCAGGGATGGGCAGTTGGGGGGGACCGGACCTGCAGGGGAAGGCAGTTCGGGTGGACCAGGCCTGCAGGGGAGAGCAGTTGGGGGGAACCAAGCTGGCAAGGGAGGGAAATTAGGGGTGACTGGGACAGCAGGGGAGGGCAGTTAGGGGTGACCAGGCAGGCAGGGGAGCAGTTAGGCATTGATCACGCTGGCAGGGGAGTGGTTAGGGGGTGATCAGGCTTGCAGGCAGGAGCAGTTAGGGGCAATCAGGCAAGCAGGCAGGCGAGCAGTTGGGAGCCAGCAGTCCTGGATTGTGAGAGGGATGTCCGACTGCCCATTTAGGCTTGATCCCGGTGTGGGATTGGGCCTAAACGGGCAGTTGGACATCCCTTGAGGGGTCCCAGATTGGAAAGGGTGCAGGCTGGGCTGAGGGACACACACCGCCCCCATGCACGAATTTTGTGCACCGGGCCTCTAGTGTTGTTATAAAAGGACAACACAAGGAATGCTTGTGATGATGAAAACAGTATTTTCTGTGGTGATGGCTACAAAAGCTATACAAGTGATAAAAATGCATCAAACTAAACACACACACACACACACACATACACAAGCACAAGTGAAACTGGGAGATCACAATTAGACCAGTGGATTATATCAATGTCAATATCCTGATGTTGATATTACAGGGTAGTTCTACAAGGTACAAGGAGACCTTTCTGTGTTATTTTTTATAACTGCATATAAATCTACAATGATCACAAAATAAAAAGTAAAAAATAGTTCCTCTACTTGTTCTTGAAAGTTCATGTTTTAAAATTATACAAATGTGAACCAATTCTCCTGTTATTTGTCTTCCCTTGTAAGACATAATAACAAACCTATCTCTAGACATTGTACATTGAGCCAATAGTATAAATGTCACCTAATGAAGCATTTAGATGATTTAATAGAGTGAAATTCAGGTAAGAGTATGGCAAAAGATGTATCCATATTTCTAATAGAAAAAAATAAAACATTTTAAACAACTGTATAAATTATGTCAGTTTCTTAAAAACATCTTCTTTTAACCTAAATCCCACTGAAGGATGCACTGGCTTTTTATATTCACAACAAAAATTGTTGATCTGCTTTTTAATTGTTTCACTATAATTCTAATAGCCTTCCTAATAATTTTTCTGAATATAGAAGCACTAAAGGTCTAAATATATGCATAGTTGACGGTACGCTAATTATTGGGCCATTTTGAGAATTTGAAAGGCCTTAAGTATATTTGTATTTTATAATCTTCTCCACACCAAACATAATCCAATGTAACCACATGGCACATTCAGTGCAACTAATAAAAAAAACCCACAAATATTGAGATGCAGTTGACTGTCATATGTTTTGTTTTGGAGATAATTAATTAGACAGTTATTAATTTCAATTGTGCAATTTTCTTTTTGTATTTTATGGCCAATAGTTTTTGAAGGGAAGGAAAAAGGGGTCTCTATAATATTTAGAGAATCCTGAAAACTCGTATGCCCTACATAATGTATACATAAACTAGAATGAAAAAAATAGTCCTGAGTTTAACATGGCTAAGCAGAATAATTCAGTTTATGGATGTGGAATGAGGTAGTATGATGGGGATTTAGTAGAATTAACTGCATTCCCAAAGCCACAGTGCTGATCTTTTAAGGTACAGTTGCAAAAACTAACCTGAGCATGTGGGCAGCATTGAAGACCACATCAAACTCTGTGCTGTCCAGTTCTGCTGCTTTTTTTGCCATCTCGGCTGCTTCTAACAGGCGAGCTTCTTCCAGAAGAAATTGACCTGTAAAGTATGAAAGCAGGAGAGCTTCAACTTAGAATACAATAATCCTTTGAAATAAATAAAGCTGCTATACAGAAAAGTATAAAAGCAGAGATTAAGGTGATATAAAGCTAAGAATTACATGTGCTGTATACATAAATGCTCATCTGTACTCATATTTAACAGGCCTTTCTTTTAATTGCAGGACATTGCAATGCATTTATCTTATACATTAACAATTTTTTCTTAAAATAAAATCCTGTATAGACTGTTGATGTAAGAAATAAAATGAATAAAATATATATTACAAATAATAACAAAAGATATACCATGTTATGTAAAAATGTAAAAAGAACAATTTTTAAAGTCTTATGGGAAGAATATTATTTACGTCCCAGTCATACTAAGAAATAAATGACACACATCACTGTGTAAGTTTAAGGCACACAGCTTGATGGTTTGATTGATATCTTTGTGAAATGATTACCAAAGCTTTCTAATATAAAAGTGTTTGAGATTTAAGGCATTGTATCAGTCCTATTGCTGAATTTGCAGCTCAAGTGCAATATATTTCACTAAGTCACCAATCAACTGGTGTAAACATTCACCTCTAAATTCATTATATGTGATGCATAAGTAGTATAAAATTTAATTATTAGCTATAAATCTCTGAGCTTCTGGGATGATAGTTCCTTTGTAGGAAAAAAAAAAGATATTTACCAATTGGAGTTTAGTTGATTTTAATTATTCGTCCTTCAAATTAGCTTCTGTCTCTGATGCATATACACTAAAAGGGCTATGCATATTGAGATATATTTAAGTAACAGAAAAATTATTAAAAGAACATAATAGGTCGGCTTAGCTCTTAATTAGATTGACTGACAAACGTGGAAGAAATATTAACTGATTCAGATTTTTGAGATTCCTTTCAGGCCAGCCCTACAAGGTTAAAATTATTGCAGATAGAGCCACACATGTCTTTAAAGGCTACCTCAAGAATTGTTATATAATGCTATCCCAGAATCATATAGTAAAAGCAAAGAAAAAAACGTTAAGAGCTGAGCTCAATTTTAAGAGTGTAAATATGCAAGTAGAGAGAATAGATGCTTCTTTAGAGCTAGGGCTTTATTAACAGTAAAAGTAAAGATGTTAAGCCTCATCTGATACCACTTTTAAAATGAAAACCAAATCAAGGGATGACAGAGATATGCAGAAACCATCTGACAGACTTCCAGAGCTGTGACCTAATGATTATTTCTTTTTGCTTGGGGTTTCCTGTTAGCAATACAAAAAAATAGCTATAAAAATGATTTCCAAGTCCTAAGCTACACACAGAAAACAGAAAAAATTAAAAATGGTAAATCCTCCCAGGTGGCTGTTGGAAGAGGCATTAGCTACTGTTCATCAAATAAATAGTACAAATCGTCTTCTAACCCATAGGGATCAGTCTTTAATATACCAGGGGAAGTTTCCTGCTTTCATATTTGCAATAAACCACAGCCACTGCCTATCCATGGCATTTCTAATCTTCAATTGGTAAATAATGGTAAGTAAAGATAAGCCTAGAATTTCAAGCCTGCATTTTTAAATAAAGTGACAGTTTTAAAATCAGCACTTGGAGATGTGTCAGCTACTTCTACAAAAAACTTTCTTAGTCGCCTAACATTCTGTGCCTTTCTCATCTTCCAAAGTAAACACAATTGTTGGGTTAGATAATGATTAAGGAAACAGGGTTGTAAATAATTACATTTATAAATAGAAAAACACATTACTCATAAAATTCATGTATGTGCTAACTCTACAAATATGTTGATGAGGCATTCAATTTAAAGTGTACATGCTTTACAAAAAGTAAATCAAGAATTAGATAATGTGTAGCATACTGAATAATTACTATCTCCTCATATATATGGATAAAGGATACCAGGCTAAATAAACCCATTCTTCAGTTAGTTATGCTTATTATAGATTGTTTGAATTAAAATGTAATGTTAATTGCTACGTGTCTTCAAAACATAATGTTTACCTAAAAAAGTATTAATAAATATAATTATGTGACACTTAAAGAAAGAATAATGTCAGAATTTATTAATTGTTTTTTTTCCTTTTCAGTTATTAACTCTGAAATGTATTTTGCTATTAATAGTTAGAAAGATGCAACGATTAACTGAATATGAAAGTTATTTTCTTAAAATTCATCACTACAGACAGTAGAGGGAAAGGAAGACATATTAGCCCAGATAAAAAAGAGAAAAAAGGACATTATTTCTATACAGTCCACATAGAGAGTGTCAGTGACAAGAGGTCTGTGTGCTATAATAATGACAGTGGCATAAGAGATGAGTTTATATGCAATGCCATGTCCCAGAGCAAAGCTTTTCTTTAAAAAAAAAAAAAAGATATTTTTAGAGATAGAGGAAGGGAGAGAGAGAGAGAAACAAATATCTGAACATGGATTGGCTATCTCCTGCACACGCCCTTCTGGGGCTAGAGCCCACAACCCAGGCATGTGCCCTGACTAGAATCCAACCTGCAACCTTTCCGTGCATGGATGACACCCAACCCACACTGAGTGACACCAGCAGGGACCAACGCAAAGCTTTTTCAAGCTATGTTAATGTTAAACACATCTTTAACGATTCAAAATCACCAACAAAAGAGGAACATTAACTAATTATGTAAAATCAAATACACAATTTTGTCATAATTTTTACTTATGCTTTAAGTTAGCTTTGCCATTGAACATGCTTTCTGTAAACAGTTTGCAAATTCCCAAAACAACATGAAACACATACTTTTTTATTGTAAATGGTGACAGAAATAATTCTCATATAGTAATTTTATAACAGTAAAATGCATTCATCATATTAACATTCAGAAAAACATTACCACAACTTATCAGTTAAGTATTTGCATAATTCCCCCCATTCTGTTCTGACAGGCTATAAATCTCAATAGTCCAGTGTTGATATTATTATGATAAAGGCATAAAATACTATGAAGTGTAAATTATTTGGTATCTATTTTATAACCGAGTTTGAAAACATGAGCTGAAGTAGAAAGTAAATTCTTATTCTATGTTTATAATGATTGTTTTGTGTGTTGTTTTTTTAAATGTAGCCCAGAACTGATGACAAACAGAGCAATAAGCATTTCAAATACATAGAATGAACATAAATTGGGAAACAAATATATACCAAGTTCCTTCTTAATAACTATCCAAAAAACCTAAATTGGTATGTTATTGGGGGAATAATAGGAAACACAATTTGCACTACTCCTTCCAGAAGACTTTATCTCAAATCACTCTTCCTCAACCAACTTCATTTATTACTAGAGGCCTGATGCATGACATTTGTGCAAGAGTAGGCCTTCCTTCCCCCCGGCTGCTGGCACCGGCTTCCCTCTGGCACCTGGGACCCAGGCTTCCCTTGCAACCCCAGCTTCGTCCAGGAGGACGTCAGGTCTAATTAGCATATTACACTTCTATTATTATAGATTGCTCCCACCAGAAATAGGCTGTGAATTACTTAAGCTTTGCTGAGTGTAACTTGCAGCTTTACAGCCTTATTTATCCTGAAGTCTCAGCCTCTAAGATTTCTCTCCACCCACATCTCTAGTCCTGTTTGCCTATCTATTATAAGTGGACATCTTTCATGTTTATGCCCAAAACATGTCCTTCTTGGTGAATCCTTCTTTGATCACTTTTCAATAGTATTAGAATAACTTATGATTTAAATTTACCATCTAAACCAAAGCACTTAAAATAGGAGGGAGTGGTATTATTATGCTGGAACAAGAACCAAAAACCAGATTGTCCTAATTCTGCCACCCCACTTATAGTACCTGTGGCAGAATGGGGATCTCAATTCTCTCATCTTTTATCGCTCTTGGAAAGTGAACCATTTTACACAATAAGGCATTGTATCCCCGAAACAAAAAGTGATCAGTATTAATAAGAGAGAAATAGGTGTTCGTCACTGAAGAATACAAAGATCTATTGTTGTATCCACCAAGATTGAGCCAGGGCTCCCAGCGTGAGTGTGACTACAAATGGAGTCAGGACTCTATGGAGAGTGAAGAGGGTTGGAAAGGAAAGCAAGAGAACTTGAAGGCAGGCACTTAGGGGAGTCCAACCACATGGGTGGATTCTGCAAGGTCACCTTTCCCTGCGGTTCTCAAGCTTTAGTGCCCATCACAATCACCTGGGAGGCTGGCTGAAACACGGAGCTGGGCCCTGTCTGCACAGTTCCAGACTCAGTGGGTTTGGGAGAAAGCCTATCATTTGCATTTTTAACAAGTTCCCAGCTGATGTTACTAGTCCAGTGCTCATAATCTTAAAATCAGTCTCTTATGAAAACAACAAAATAAATGCTTTGCACCAGACTCTTGATCCATGCCTGAGGTTAGCTGTCAGTTAGACTGAGCACTTCTGGTTAATTCACTGCATGTGCCACGACTTTCCCTATATCACAGCCATAATGACCAGGCTTCACAAATGTATGAATAAGATATATTCATCCTATATAATAAAACCCTAATATGCAAATTGACCAAATGGTGGAACGACCAGTCGCTATGATGCGTACTGACCACCAGGGGGCAGATGCTCAATGCAGGAGCTGCCCCCTGGTGGTCAGTGCGCTCCCATAGGGGGAGCACCACTCAGCCAGAAGCCAGGCTCACAGCTGGTGGCTGGCCAGCGGAGCGGCGGTGGCAGGAGCCTCTGTGGCAGCACTAAGGACCCCTCAGGGGATGTCCACCGAGGGGTCTCAGACTGCGAGAGGGCACAGGCCCAACTGAGAGACTCCCCGCCCCCTCAAAGCATGAATGTCGTGCACTGGGCCTCTAGTTAATTATAAAATTACTCTTTCAGATTTTTAAAATAAGGAGATTTAAGAATTCTATCCCTCATATGGAGAAGAGATTTCTGAGAAATTACTTCTCTTTTACATGCAGTAGACAAATACATTCTTTGTGTTTGATAACAGAGTAGAATTTCAAATAAAGAAACCACAAAAATCTTAAGTAAAATAGATTTTGCTCTCATGGGTGTGCCGTGCCACCATAGTTTACTATTATTTCTTTGGTGTGTAATTTGTCTTACCCAAGTTAATTATCATAATCTTATTTAACTGTCTCAAATTAAAGGGAGAAAAAAAGAAAAATGAGATGAGAAATTAAAAAGAAGAAAAAAAAAGACATTTGAGTAGGAAAAAAAACAGAAGAAAATAAAAAAGAGGAAACGTTCTCTCCAGGTCCAGATGCAAACAGTGCAAGTTTCCACATAGGCTAAATGGAAAGAGGGAAAAAGCAGTCAATGATTCTGGACTCAGCTGTTTCAGCATCAGAGCTATACCATTTCTTTCTGGACAATTCTCTAACTGAACCAGTTAAATCACTTGCTAAATTTTTACCAATGTTTCAATATGATAATCTTGTGAAGATCAATTCCTCAGTAATTCCTGGATTTAAAATTGATGTCTTAAAGGTAGAAATCCATAAAAATGTAAGCTGACCTTAAACTACAGGCTCAAACACTGCTTTATAAAAGTTCTACATATAAACCCCCTAGATTAGTCTGGACGGGCATTTCTTACTAAAATATGATGAAAAATTTGCCCTTGTGTTCAATGCAACTAAATGAAGTGGCTAAAACAATCTATAATAGGTGTCATGATGATAGAATTCTTTTTAGAAAAAATAATTCAAATGTCACTTTAAAAAATCTGCAAAGACAAATAAAAATATTTTATAAAATAACTAGAACATAACATTTGCAGTAGAATAGTTGCCCTTGGGAGAGAACATCAGATTATCGCAATGTATCCAGAATGATTTTACGTCTGCTGATACTACCCTGTCTCAAGCCATCATCTCGCTCTGGATTACAGCAATAACCTCCTAACTGATCATACTTCTGCCCTTGATTTTACAGGATAGTCTCAACGCAGCAATCAGAGTGATCCTGTTAAAATGGAAGATCCAGTCATCATGCAGCTGAGTCAGGGAAGGTGCAAGTTATTATACAATCTGATATGATCAGCACCGGTTCCTTGCCCCAAATCCCTGCTCAGTTCTCTGACCTTACCTCCATTGTCTCTGACTACTCTCCTTTTGGTCATCTATTCAATCTTCATTGGCCTCCGGTAGTTTATCTGACACACAGGAGGAACACAGACTCCTACTCCTCTTTTCCTAGAATGCTCTTTCCCAAAACACCACAATGGTTCATTCTCTTATTTCTGGCACATTGTGGGGATTTAATAAATATGTGTTCAATGACAGGACTGAATTAACCAATCATATCCCTAGGTGACTACTTGTTTCATCTTCATAATCCATCCAGCATAGGTCAGCAGGCATCTGTTCACATCCTCTCACCTTATAGTGATGTTAGGCAAGGATGCAGTGAATGGCCAACATGCTGGGTATTGCCATTCACTGTGAAGTCTCTAGGAACTATGAATGGTGCCTCCTAGTTTTGAGCAACCTTGCAGCCTGGCTTTAGATCTCTGAATTGCCTTGGTATACAACAAATAATCCAGACATCAATCAGACCTTCTAAGATATCTTAATTCTGGAACAGGTCAAACTATGCAATTGGGCTATTTCACTGTGCTAAGAATGAATTCAATGTCTGGGAAAAGAAGAAGAAACGTAATATAGCCAATGTAGCTTAATATAGCCAATCCAAATAATGTGCTTAGTATACACAAGATATGGGGACACTTGCAGTCAGAGATACAAAGATAAATGAAACATTTATCCTTGAAACAATGCCATTCTAGTAGAGGAAAGAGGATGTTATGGACAGAGTTTAACCACAAAATGGATATACATTTGAAAATGGAGGTACAAGGTAACACAGGCTAAGTGGATAAAGACAAATTTTTGTTTTGTTTTGTTCAACTTATAATTAAACTAAAGGGCACAGGGGATTTATCACAAAGTGGCTATGATCCTATAATTAGTAGCCAATCCATGACAAAGAACATCATTGGCATCCAGAAGAAATCGTTGATATCTGGGGACTTTTCAAAGACTCAGATCAATGGAACAGGGAAAGACCATGGTAGAAATATTGAGGCTGACTGGCCTTGGTGACATGTAATGGTAACAAGACGGGTGGGTAAAGGGGAAATGAGGCAAAATTTTCATGAGTGTTCCTATAGGGGAAGTGAATAATGCATTCCTGACAAGACAGAGTGGGTGAAAAGCAACAGTCAGGATTTATAGACTAGCGGTCCAAAGGAGATGCTGCTAAAGAAGGCTGGTTACTTGTTAATAGATGCTAATTTTGCCTGGGAGAACTAAAAACATGGAGGAGAAACTTCTTTGCTTTTCTGAAAACAGACTTGCTGAGCAACTCTTGAATTCAGGAATACTCTCACTCTTTAAAACCAATCTCTCTCCCCTTCCATTAGTTTTGGTTTGTGTTTTTTGTTTTTGGCACCCTGAGTTAAGAAAAGCTGTGGCTTACTGAGACCCAGTGAATTAGATATGCCAGAGTTACTGGCCAAATACAGAAGTACACCAGGCGAACAAGAAAAGCACACACAGGAGATCAATCTAGACCCCCTTATTTTAAGGCTGTGAGGCTGGATCTGTCCCTAAATGAATATGAGACCATGAATTTGCCCTGAATTGGACAAATAGCATGAAAGATGTCTAGTGAAAAGGAGATTAGAGAAACAGCAGTCCAGGGCTCCATGCTCAATTGAAAGGAGGTCAGGAAGGCTTTCATCTCTTCATTGAATTTATTTCTCCCTGGCCCTTTACAAAACGGGTACGATGCCAGAAAACCATTGAGGGATTTATGAAGACTGTCATATGGGGAATGGCATAGAGAAGAGGTAAAAGAGAAAGGAGGAATAGGGGATGGGATAAGGAGAGGGAAAGCAACACAGTCTCTTTACACATTTAAGTAATATATAGATCAATAGGGATCATGTGTGATCCAACAAGGAAGAGAACATCATACTAAGCTTCAAACAATCTGAGATTTATCACCTAAGAGAAACACACGAAGGAAAAGACATACCTAGATGAGGGGTAGACCCTAATCAAAGACACAGAGTTGAGTAGCCTCCTTTTGTTTTAGGATATTGTGCATTCTTAGACAAGGAAAGAGAAGAGGTAGACAGAAGGACTCACACAGATGCTGAGGTCACTGAAGAAAGGAGCTTAATCTGAGACTTAATTATGGTGGGTGGCAATGAAAAAGCGAGAGGTGGCTCATTGAGCTTACATCCTCTTGCTAAGGAGGGATCCATTTACACATAGTGCTCCCAGGCCATCTGCAAGGGCTTTTGGGAGGTACTGCTTTACGTGTCCACTGAGGCACAGAAGAGTAAATAGCAGGATACACAAACTTTGGAAACAACTGCTTTAATCAGAATGCAAACAAGAATCACAAAGTGCATGCATTAGCTAGATCAAAAGAGCAAGGACTGGGAAAATAGTATCCCTCTCTCTTCCCTTCCCCACTCCATCTCTCTTTCCTCCCTACCTCCTCTCCCTCTGTTGCTATAAATAATTGTTACTTATAATCCTCGTTCTTCTTGAAAGCAATTATTCTCTTTCTCTCTGGTCTTTAGTCTGTATGTTGATGGGTAAAGATTCCCCTTTATTTTTATTCCTAGGTTTTTATTCTACCTTCTCTTCCCTAATTTCTGCTCCTCATTTATATATCTTATTCAAACATTTTTCTATATGATTCATTCTCCAGGATCGTAGTAGAGTTTCTATTATAATTTTAAATAATAAATGGTCATTGTTACAATGAATGTACTGAGCATCTATTACAAGCTAGTTAGTTTACAAAATGTAAATGAATCCTCACAATTTGAGGCAGTAGCAATCATCTCCACATTAAGAAACTGAGGAGCAGAAAGGCTAGCAGAAGGCAGAACATGCTCAGGGAGATAATTAGCAGTAGGGCTGGGCATGCCTCATTTCCAAATCCATGATCCACTGTCCAAATCCATTACACCATCTACTCCCTAATCAAAAATTTAATTCAGCTCTTACAGTCTTTCTTTTGTGGTTTCTTGAGTCCTATACAAAGACAGATTCAAAAGAATATCAGTGAATTGTTGCTATGGTCTGAATGTTTGTGCCTCCTCTTCCTGCTCCTCCCACTCATGTGCTGAAATCTTAACCCTCAAGCCTATGGTACTTGGAGGTGAGCCTTTGAGAGGGGCTTAGGTCATGAGGGTAAAGCCCTAGTGAATGGCATTACTGCCCTTATAGGAGAGACCTCAGAAAGCTCCTTGCCTCTTCAAGTACTTGAGAACAGAGAGAGGGCAGCTGGAAATGATGAAGCAGGTATCCCCAGACACTGAACCTGCCAGAGCCATGACCTTGGACTTCCAGTCTCTGGAACTGTGAAAAATAAATGTCTGTTGTTCATAAGTAACACTCTTTATGGTATTTTGTTATAGCAGTCCAAAAGGACTAAGACAAGTACTCAACTGCAACTTTTGAGCAAAGCATGATGTAGTTATAAGTAATTTAAAACCAAGTGGACTCTATCCCCATATGAAAAATGGAAGCAGAGATGAGACCAGGGAGGAGTGAAAGTAACTGAAATCCAGTGCATCCTTCTTAATTGACCACCTTCTCTGTGCAAGGCACAGTGGTCAGTGCTGGAATCCCTGGAGCAAGGCAACTCTGGTTATTCCCCAAACTCTGGTTTTGATCCACAGCTTCCTCATTTATTTAAACAGCAATAACCTTGCTGTGTCATCAGAAGAATTAAAGGAGGCAGCATAAGAAAACCCCGCAGCATGTCTGGAGCCTGGCGTCTGGTCTTTATACTCCCCTCCACATGAGCGCCTTCCCTTCCTCTGTCCCTTTTAGCCTCTCTCCCTGCCCCGAGGACGGTCCTTCCTTCCTGAGGCCTTAAGTAAAGGATTAGGAGAGCCCCAGTCCTCCAAAACCTCAGCATTCTGGGTCTGTCACCAGTGGGGACCCACCAAGCTCATGTCTAGTAAGAGCCAATATCTTTGAAGGCTCAAAGCAAACCATAAACATATCATGGATTTAAGCGTCAGATGAGGTTAAAATCCTTGCTCTGACAACTTCCTAGAGCTAGAGTCTTCAATATGGCATACTTTGATACCTTAAATCTTGCATCTGTAATATAATGATAACATCATTTCTGCACAGGGTTAGTTACTCAAGTGATACAACATATACAAAAAAGCACCCAGCACTGGGTCAGAAACCTAAGAGTGGAACACTGAGCTTCAATAATAGCTCCATTATTAAAGAGTGTAGAGGTGTCCAGTGTACACCAAGCATTTTTCTTTATGTAAATTCTCAGAAATCTGGAGTCAAGGTCATACCATATTACTTGAATGCATTTAATCATTCTCATATTGTGAGGTATCTTATAATCTTTATATACTTAATAGGTTTTTTTTTTTGAAGAGTCATAATAAAACTTGGTGGGTGCTATAGTCTGAATGCTCATGTCCTCCCTAAATCCATGTTTTAAAATCCTAACTCCTCAGGGGATAGTTTTAGAGGCAGGGTCTTTTGGAGAGCTCTGCCCTCATAAATGGGACTAGTGCCCTCATAAAATAGGCTACAGAGAGATCCCTCATTCTTTCCACCAGGCAAGTATACAAGGAGAAGCCTGAAACCCAGAAGAGGGCCCTCACTGGACCATGCTGGCACCCCGAACTCAGACCTCCAGCCTCCAGAATTTTCTGTTGTTTAGGGTATAAGCCACCTAGTTTTGGTATTCTGCTACAGCAGCCTGAAGGAACTATGACAGTGGGACAGAACTGATGTTATCTCAGAATCTCAGAAGCATGGTGTTTTCAGCATTTTACATATGAGAAAATATGAGCTCTGAGAGTTTAAGACACTTGCTTAAAGTCACACAGCAAACAAGCACCCTTTCTGCATGACTATGCCAGGCCAGGTGACACCTGACTGCTACCGCCAATGAGTCAGTTTTTAAATGTGTTTTATGAAAGACACTAACATGCCTCAAAGTACACACTATATAGGTATTATATGTTGACATACAGGTAATGGTTTTAGTTTTGCTTTAAAAACTAAAATTTTATATAAGGTATATTTCTTTTTAATTAGTATTTTACATAACTTCATAACAAAGATTATTGAAAATAACTTTTAAAAGATCAATAAGTAGTGGATGCAAAATAAGACATATATGCATACACAATTCTTTCAGTCTCTCAAAAGACAATTCAAGTACGACTAAGAATAGAATGCTTATCAAAAATGCATAAAATTCCACAAGAAACCAGAAACACCAATCAGAAAGGATATATGCACCCCTCTGTTCAAATAGCACCATTTACAATAGCTAAGAGTGGGTTAAAAAACTGTGGTACATCTAACACAATGGAATACTATGCCACTATAAAAAAGAAGGAACTTTTACCATTTGCAGCAGCATAGATGGAACTGGAGAGCATTATGCTAAGCAAAATAAGCCAGTCGGAGAAAGATAAATATCACATGATCTCACTCATATGTGGGATATAATGATCAATGTAATTTGATAAACAAGAATAGATCCAGAGACAAATGGTAGGGGCGGGGGGTGGGTTAGAGAGCAACCAAAGGACTTGTATGCATGCATATTAGCATATCCAATGGACACAGGCACTGGGGCGGTGGGGGCTTGCCTGGGGTGGGAATAGCTAGTGGGGGGAGGGAGAAGGTCAATTGGGGCAAAAGAAGACATATGTAAAACTTTAGACAATAAAAAATAAAAATAAAATAAAAACTGAGGGAAAATTTAAAAAAAAGATTGCCTCATCATTTGATGAACTTAGGACCTTAAATGTGTTGTGCATATTTTATAAGATAAGTAGAAATAGTCTTCTGCCTCTGAAAGCCCATAATGATAAGGTGAATGACTCCCAAACAGTGTATTTGATACATATTACATCACCTAACAGTATAGCATCCATGGATATAAATAAAATCTCTGTTCATCTTGTATACTGACATAAGAGTCAATGACAATGCAGAGCAGCAGTCAGGAATGCTTTAGTTCAAACTGGCACTGAACCCTTGAGTAATCCACCTCACAGCTTGCCAACTTCATTCCTCATCTGTAAAATGGAGACATATGACTTCCCCACTTGGCTTTTGTGGGGATTAAATGAGATGCTACACGTGAATTTCTAAGGTCACAAAAGTACTCAGCAAATGTTTGTACTATTATTATATTTGATAAATTCATCATAGAAATATGGTATATAATAAATAATTCAGGCAAGATGCTTTTCTCTATTTTATTCTTTTCTCTTTAATGTTTATGTCTTAAATTTTACATGTTGAGTCCTGTTAAATAAATTTTAGATAATTATCTAGTTACTGCCAAAACCGGTTTGGCTCAGTGGATAGAGCGTCGGCCTGTGGACTGAAGGGTCCCGGGTTCGATTCCGGTCAAGGGCATGTACCTTGGTTGCGGGCACATCCCCAGTGGGGGGCGTGCAGGAGGCAGCTGATCGATGTCTCTCTCTCATCGATGTTTCTAGCTCTCTATCCCTCTCCCTTCCTCTCTGTGAAATATCAATAAAATATATTAAAAAAAAATTATCTAGTTACTGTAATACTTTTCCTATCTTTCCTACAAATGATCTAAATGATAAATTAAAATACTCATTCTTTTTCATTTTGTTAAAAACTACATTACTTCATAATGTGCTCATTAAAGAAAATGTGAAATAAGTAAAAACATTAAGCCTGTCCCCCCCCCCCCCAAAAAAAAAAAATTGGCTACAGAAGTCTAAAAAGCTAAAACATCCATTCTTAACATTATTTATTTTTTTTGCCTTTTTAATGACACAGTTATGTTGTAGATTAACCATTCTTTATTTATAATAACATGGGCAATGGTCTCATTACATATTCTTTATAAACTTAACATAGGATTTATAATAGTTTATCAAATGGGAATAACCTTTATTTAATCATTTCCAACTTTCAAGCATTTCCTATTTTTGCCTCCAATAAATAAAAATGCTGTTTTTCAATTACTATCTTTGTTGATATTTTCAAACATTAAAAAACTTAAATTTTCTTAAGATATATCATCGAGAGAATAATTAACAAAACTAAGAGCTAGAGCACCTCAAGGGAATTCACTGTTACCTGAATTTAAATTTCTTTAATTTCTAATAAAATTATATGTTTTACCTGTCTTTTAAAGCCTGTTATATTTTCTCTTTTAGGAATTATTTGTTCAAATCCCTTGGTCTTTGTATTCTATTTATTTTCCTTGTAGTTTTAGAGCTTTTGCTTTTATGGAAATTATTTCCTATCACTTTACTATTTGTTCTTTAACTATAGCCCTTTTGTAAAAAAATATTAATCCTTTAATTTTTCATTTAATTTGTGCTTGTAAGCTTAGAAAATTCTTTTCTTGCCACCCCCCCCCATTTTACCCATGTGAAAGTTTTAATTCCAAAATGCTTTGTAAAGTATCTTACATAAAACACACATAGGTATGAACATCAAAAAATATTAAATTACTAGACACACTGTAGTATCAGGGAATTTTAAAATAAAAAAAAATCATAGGTAAGAATTAAAATAGTGTGGAATAACATTTAAAAATAGTATCCAATTCTAATTATGTACCTGTGAATGGCTTGTGCTATCCTTGAGACACCAAACACTGATATTTTCACAAAATGTTTGGGTCTTATGCAGTAAATATACCAGTAATTGTAACCTCAAGGTACTTTTGCAAACACTCACCAAAAATGTATTTTCACTTTTAATCAAGGAAATATCATTATTTAGATCATTATTTAATTTAAATGACTGCTCTTGCAGTTTCAGAAGTGATTAAAAATGAAATGCTATAACACAACCAATTTCAGTTCATCATCATCTTCTAACTACTTTTAATTATGAATAAAAAAATAACCACAGGCCTCTCAACAATTCAACCCATATTTCAAGCTTCTTCTTTTCTCTCTTTTTTTTAAAAAATATATTTTATTGATTTTTTACAGAGAGGAAGGGAGAGGGATAGAGAGTTAGAAACATTGATGAGAGAGAAACATCGATCAGCTGCCTCCTGCACACCTCCCACTGGGGATGTGCCCGCAACCAAGTCACATGCCCTTGACCGGAATCGAACCTGGGACCCTTCAGTCCGCAGGCTGACGCTCTATCCACTGAGCCAAACCGGTTTTGGCTCTCTCTTTTTTTTTTAGAATATATTTTATTGATTTTTTACAGAGAGGAAGGGAGAGGGATAGAGAGTTAGAAACATCGATGAGAGAAAAACATCGATCAGCTGCGTCCTGCACACCTCCCACTGGGGATGTGCCCACAACCAAGGTACGTGCCCTTGACCAGAATCGAACCTGGGACCTTTCAGTCCGCAGGCCGACGCTCTATCCACTGAGCCAAACCGGTTTCGGCTTCTTTTCTCTTTTTGTGTTCACTGATGAACAATCAAACATATTTTGAACAATTTCCCCCAGTACTTATTTTAAAAATAAAATTTAATAGTATATAAACCATCCTGGAGAAAAACAGACTAGTACAATATTAATAGAAGATTTTGAACTTAAAAACTGAAAGAGCTGGACTATTTGACTTTTTCCACAACTACATATATTGAAAATTTCTGATTCACAGGGTTTAGATGATGAAAAAGATCAGAATCAAGAAAACACCGGGTAAGATGGTAAAGTGTTTGATAAATGCAGTAAGACATTTTCAGGATGCTAAAATTGATAGTAAAGCCAAATCATAATAATAATCCAGATAATTACAGTTTTTAAAATTTCTATACTTCTCTGTGGGCCCAAGAGAAAGAATGATATACTATCCTCAGTGTTAGAAATGATTTCATGGTTGTCTGGACCAACCCTCTCCCCTTTGAAAATACTTGAATTTTCTCAAATCTATATATATAAAAGCCTAAGTGACTGTCTGACCAGTAGCTATGATGCACAATGACTACCAAGGCAGGAGCTGCTGAGCTGTGGTGAGTTGGCAGCTGCGGTCCTCGGGTGACGCACCTGGAACCAGAGAGGAGGGAGCCCGATTCCAGGGTGTGTCACCTGAGAACCTCCCTCTTGCAATCCAGGGCCCCTTGGGGGATGTCAGAGAGCTGGTTTTGGCCCAATCACCCACAGGCCAGGCCAAGGGACCCCACTGGTGCACGAATCCGTGCATTGGGCCTCTATTACTATATAATAAAAGGGTAATATGCAAATCGACTCAATGGTGAAATTACTAGTCGCTATGATGCACACTGACCACCAGGGGGCAGACGCTCAATGCCAGAGCTGCCCCCTGGTGGTCAGTGCACACCCACAGTGGGCTCGTGGCTGGCGAGCACAGCGAGGTGGCAGGAACCTCTCCTGCCTCCACTGCAGGCAAGTGGTAAGGAGCAAGGGGTGCTGGACCGTGAGAGGGTGCAGGATGGGCTAAGGGACCCTCCCTGGAGTGCACGAATTTCGTGCACCGGGCCTCTAGTGTCCTTATAAACCCACACTTGAAAAATCTTCAGTGAGCACTCATTTCATAACCTGACAGCTCTCATAATTTGGATGTTACCCCTTCTATGAAGCCAGAAATGTATTTCTCATAGCTTCTAGTTATGGTCCTAGTTCTGTCCTTGACCTGTTCCCCAGACATAGGCTATGCCTTTTGCCTACTGCATTTTGTGTCCTTTGATGTTTTCCATCGCACCCCCTCATTTCTATAGGTTTGTCTGGTGACCTCCTACTCATCACTCCAATATAGCTTACATGCCAGTTGATTGAATGTGGTTCTCCTGCACCCCAGCCACCCAGGTCAAGGCATCTTTAAAAAACTAATTGCAATTGTTATTAAATAATTATTTACACAATTTGTGCCTCTCTCACCAGTTTGCAGTCTCCATTGGAACCTGTCTTGTTCCTTGCCATTTCCCTACATCTAATATAGTGCTTGATAAATACCGGGCTGGAGGAAGAGCTTCAGGACTCCTCACTACATAGCTGAACCCTGGGAAATGCACATCACCCAGAGAGAGTATCAATAATGAAGAAAGTGAAGCTAAAATCTGCACTCAGCAGCACATGGATAAGAGGTAGACGGGAAAGAAAAAAACAACAACAACATACAAGTCTATATAAAAGAGAACTTCTTAATAAGGTTTATCGCAATCTGCTCCCTTTCAATTTTTGATGCTTTGTTCTTAGTATTTAATGAATTCCCATTTGTATGGGTTTATACATACCAGGTAGTATTGACTCAAGTTGTCTGAATCTACATCAAATTTACTGCTGTGCACATAATGAAAACATCTATGATATGTTCTTTGCATGTCTTGACTGTCTTCTTTTTTTTTTTTTTTTAAATACATTTTATTGATTTTTTACAGAGAGGAAGGGAGAGGGATAGAGAGTTAGAAACATCGATGAGAGAGAAACATCGATCAGCTGCCTCCTGCACACCCCCTACTGGGGACGCGCCCGCAACCAAGGCACATGCCCTTGACCGGAATCGAACCTGGGACCCTTCAGTCCGCAGGCTGACGCTCTATCCACTGAGCCAAACCGGTTTTGGCTTGACTGTCTTCTTTTGACAGAAGCTTCCTATTGGAACTATAGGGAAAATCCATGGAAAATCCCTTGAATTACAGGCCCACAAGAGATACCAAGGCATCAAGTCCTCACCTTTGACATTTATAAACTAAATTCCATAAAGACTTCACATGATTTGTTTCATATGGACATTGGAATACACTGATGGCGCATAAAGACATCATTATACCATCCTTGATACCCTCATTTGAAACCTATTTTCTACACATTCCTTAAAATTTTGATGAAAACCAATGAGAAGAGCTCCACAGAGACAGCACCGACGCAAGTGTGAGCCAGCCAGGCACGGGGTGACTATGTGCTCACTGAGGAAAAGCAATTAAACATGGGCAAAGGAGATCCTACGAAGCTGAGAGGCAAAATGTCATCCTATGCTTTCTTTGTGCAAACTTTCCGGGAGGAACACAAGGAGCAGTATCCAGATGCTTCAGTCACCTTCTCAGAGTTTCCTAAGAAGTGCTCAGAGAGGTGGAAGACCATGTCTGTTAAGGAGAAAGGAAAAACTGAAGACATGGTAAAGGCCCAGTTATGAGAGAGAAATGAAAAGTTACATCCCTCCTAAAGGGGAAACAAAAAAGAAATTCAAAGCTCCCAATGCACCCAAGAGGCCTCCTTCGGCCTTTTTCTTGTTTTGTTCTGAGTATCACCCCAAAATCAAAGGAGAGCATTGACCTACCCATTGGTGACCTTGCAAAGAAGTGGGGAGAGGAGTGGGATCACACTGCTGCAGATACAAGCAGTCTTATGAAAAGAAGCCTGCTAAGCTGAAGGAGAGCTATGAAAAGGAGATTGCTGCATACAGAGCTAAAGGAAAGCCTGATGCGGCTAAAAAGGGAGTTGTCAAGGCTGAAAAAGCAAGAAAAAGAAGGAAGAAAAGGAAGAAGAGGAAGATGAATAGGAGGAGGAAGAAGAAGAAGATGATGAATAAGTTGGTTCTCGCAGGTTTTTTTTTTTTTTTTTTTTTTTTTTTTTGTCTATAAAGCATTTAATCCCCCCGTACACAACTCACTCCTTTTAAAGAAAAAAATTAAAATGTAAGGCTGTGTGATATTTGTTTTTAAACTGTACAGTGTCTTATTTTGTATAATTAACACATTACTGAATGTGTTTTTAGATAGTCCTGTCCTGGTGGTATTTTCAATAGAAACTAACCTTGCCTGGTATGCATGGGGGTTGTAAACTGGCATGGAAATTTAAAGTGGGTTCTTGTTGGTGCACAGCACACATTGGTTATATGTGGGGATGGTAGTTTTTTCATCTTCAGTTGTCTCTGATGCCACTTAACTGAATACCAGTCTTTCTGTTAACCGAATACCACTCTGTAATTGCAAAAAAAGTTGCAGCTGTTTTGTTGACATTCTGAACACTTCTCAGTAAATGCAATTTTTTTATTAGTGTTATTGTCCTTTGCATAGGTCTGATATTTTTCTTCTTGAGAGGAAGATAGTCTTGCTTTTGCCCATTTTGGATCATATGATTATTACAGCGTTTATCTTTTCACATAGTTAGCTGATAAAAAGCATTTGTCTGTACACCCTGCATACCCATGATGAGGGCAATGAGAATTGAATTGAGACCATTTTCATCCATAACAAACTCAAAATTCTGGTCAGTTGATAATTTTCACATAGCCCTGTTACATTTACAAAGTGCAAAGTAGTCACTCAACTCACAGTATGGAATTATTAGAATCAAGCATTTGAAAGTCTGTCCTTGAAGGACTAATAGGAAAGTTTGTATTAATCTTTACATGAGCACTTAAACTTTTTTTTTTAACTCCCATTACCATGTAATGGCTGTTATGTTTGCAGTTCCCATGTTAAAGAAGGCCTGAGAATGTATCCCCTAAAGTGTGAGCTTAAAATACAAGACTGCTGAAAGAAGTTTTCTGTGGACAGTAGTCCTGGCAAAGGCTCTGAAAAAAAAAAAAAAAAGAAAGAAAAAAAGTGCTGACTATAAATGTCTTCTATTTATCTAAATATGGATTGCTTAGGAAACTTGAGACTCCATTAAAGGTATTTTTAAGTAATTAGGCCAACTTTTAAAATTACATGCCACATTTAAGATCAGGTATATTTTCCAAATTATAGTTTGCTCCTTTATAAATCAAACTAGAGGCCCAGTGCATGAAATTAGTGCATGGAGGGGCGAGTGTCCCTCAGCCCAGCCTGCACCCTCTCCAATCTGGGACCCCTTGAGGGATGTCCAACTGCCCATTCAGGCCCAATCCCACTGACTCCCAACCGCTTGCCTGACTGCCTGCCTGATTGCCTCTAACCACTTCTGCCTGCCAGCCTGATCACCCCCTAACCACTCCCCTGCCAACCTGATCAACGCCTAGCTGCTCCCCTGCCAGCCTGATTGCCCCTAACTGCCCTTCCCTGCCAGCCTGGTCACCCCTAATTGCCCTCCTCCCCTGCAGGCCTTGTCCCTCCCAACTGCCCTCCCCTGCCGGCCATCTTGTGGCAGCCATCTTTTGTCCACATGGGGGCTGCCATCTTTGACCATATGGGGGTGGCCATCTTGTGTGTTGGAGTGACAGTCAATTTGCATATTACTCTTTTATTAGATAGGATAGACATGAGGGAAGAAGACACTTAAACTTTGTATCACATATTGAATTGTCCAATTTATTTGAATTTGATTTTTGTAAGACTCAAAACTCATTAGGGTCATATGTTTATCCTCTTAGCTATTTAGGAAACAATTTGGCAATTTTGTGGTTTTTGACATTATCATTCTCTTACGGTGCCAGTGTTTTAAATTACGTTCTTGTAATTTTACATGCTTTTGTGATGAAGTGCAGTTTTGTTACATAATTTTGACTTGGATATTTGCATTTGCATTTGTTTATGTAATTTCAGGAGGAATACTGAACATCTGAGTCCTGGATGATACTAATAAACTAATAATTGCAGAGGTTAACAAAAATAAAAACTAATGAGAAATTGAGTATATAGTAGAAACAACATGAAATCTGAGAATGGGAGAACATTTTGGAAACCCACATCCACCTCTTTCAGTTTACAAATGAGGAAATCTTAATCCCTGAAACTATAGGTACCAGATGCCTATCCTATATAATAAAGAGGGAATATGCTAATTTGTCCATTATGGTGTCTGAGTCACAACCAGTCAAATGTGCGCACGCACAGGAGCTGGGGGGAGCAGGGACAGGGTCCGGGGACTTGTGCCACTAGGACGTGAGGCTGCCGCTGGGGGCAGTCCCTCAGCGGAAGCGTGTGCAGGCCTGTGGAGCCACCCGGCTTGGAGGGGAGCATCAGGACGGGCCGCAGCGGTACCACCCCCCGACCCCCAGTGGAAGCGCATGCAGGTCTGTGGCGCCACCTGGCCCCCGAGCGCCACAGGATGGGGGCGGGGCCTCAGTGGAGAGCTCTCAGCATTCCTGTCTGAAGGCACGGAGAGGAAGGGAGAACCCATAGGCAGTTAGGGGGTTTAGGCCAGGAGGGAGTGCAGTTAGGGCCATCAGGGGAGCAGTTAGGGGCATCAGGCAGGCAGGCAAGTGAGTGCTGAGGAGCCAATGGTTCTGGATTGAGAGAGGGATCCCAGATTGGAGAGGGTCCAGGACAGGCTGAAGGACCCCCAACACCACATGCATGAATTTCGTGCACCAGGCCACTAGTATTTTATAAAATGGACCAATTTATTGAGTCCATTTTCTAGACTTGCCTGCTTTCTTTCTCACAAGCAACCTAAAGAAAAAAAGGCAATCCGCAATGCAATCCGTCCCCCCTAGATACAAAACTAGTGGATTCAAAATACAAGTAATTGATAGTGCTTTGAAATACTACCTTCCAATTGCCATTGCAGCCAGTTTAAATTCCTAAAATTCTCCCTGTCTAGTCCCAACTGGATGCTATTTTGCAAGTCAATTGTATCATTGATAAACAAATAAAAAACACATAAAATCACCCTGGATAGTGAATTTCTAATAGAACAAAACTCACCTACTCTGCATTTTCACAGGCATTTGACAGAGCATTTTGAAAAGATTCAGAACAACATGCATATTTCATTTAAACATTTATTTTTAAGCTGAAGAGGTATTGTTATTCATTCAATCCATGGGTATAAATATTCCAAGAATATCTATAAATAGTAACTGATATGAAAATCATAGTATGCATCTTCTTGGACAAGAATTAATAAAAATTCTAATGAAATAAACTTCCAGTCAATTTTGGAACACATATCCAATTCTAAAATAGAGAGTGCTCCTGAGTTCAACTGACAACTACTGCAGCACATTTCCATTTGCACAAAATGGAAAACAAGTCCCCTTTATTTTTAATTATCTTATAATTTTCTGAGGAAGGTAAGTATTTATATTCCTACAACCACTCCCTAGTCCAGGTCACCATCATTTCTTGCCTGAAACCCCAACAGAGCTCCCCTGGCTCTACTCTTACCTCTCCAGTCCTGTCCTGCTCTTACAGCAGAATAATAAAGTACAAACTCCTTAGTCTGGTCCACAAAGCCCGTGAGCTCTACCTCTGCCTCCTCTACAGTTTCATCTCCTCCACTTTCCCTTCCTGTCCAATCTACTCTTACTCACATTAGCCTTCTTTCTCTGTTGTGAAAGTAAACTTGGTCTTGCCTGTAATCTTTGAACTTACTGTTTCTTCTGTCTGAAAATCTTTTACCTCATTCTTCAAATAGCTGACTTAAGCTTACGGATTTCAAATATAAGCTCTTCAAAGATGCTCTACCTGACTAGTTGGTTTCAACAAGTACCCAACTTCTCACCTCATCACCTCCTAAAAATGAGAATATGCTGTTTATTTCCTACATCACCCTATTCATTTTCTAAAAACAGAACAATGTCTTGCATCTATTAGATTTATCTTATACATGTTAACATTAATAAAAAAGCTTTCTTAAGAATTTTAAGCTGTCATGACTTATATGACTTTGACATTCTAAAACTGAACAAAGGGACCGGCTAATAAAAAAAAAAATCTATCTACTTACACACCCATTTGCCTATCTACCAATGTTGCGAGAAGAAATGGACCATATAGCAGAAAAAGCAATAGCGGTTATAAAAGAACCCAAAATTTAGTTACCCACAACTAACTTACACATGTCAACTTCATTTTCCTAGACTTCGATTTGTATTTCAAATGGGTTATGTTAGATAATTTTAAAAGAAATTTCCAGTTCTTAATTTTAGTCATTTGAAGTACATACCCCTATATTAAAAATCATTAATATTCCATTAAGTGTGCATCTTTAATAACTTGATCACAGGGAAATAGACATTTCAATCACTCAGTTATGGGCTTTCTATCCATTTGTACCAGTAGATTATTTGTGCTATAATTTTTCCTTTTGATGTCTCATCTTGAGTGTCTTCCATTTCCTACCTGAGAGTGGGGGAAAGAATATTATAAAATTACACTGAATTATGTAGTCATTCCTCCCTTAGGTAATAAATCTTCTGATAATGAATATATGCCAAGATTTTTAAATAATCCAGGGGTACTAAAAAGAATCAGTTTTTAACACATGTATTTGCTAAACATGTGTTACCACTGTTTTCCAAATAACATACAATAATAAATTTGTTGCACTTTCTGTTAAAACTAAATCCAGCCCAGATGGTGTGGCTAAGTGGTTGAGCATTGACCCATGAGCCAGGAGGTCACTAGTTCAATTCCCGATCAGGGCACATGCCTGGGATACAGGCTTGATCCCCAGGAGGGGGCATGCAGAGGCAGCCAATTGGTGATTCTCATCATTAACGTTTCTATCTCTCTCTTCCTCTCCCTTCCTCTCTTTCTAAAACAAATAAAAACATATAAAACATTAAAATAAATCCAAAAATTTCTCATGGGAGAATTACTCACTACTACCACACTGAAAAAAAAAAAAATCAGAAGTATGATATAGTATAAAAGTAATAATAATACATACATACAAAGATAGAAGTGGGTAAAGACAGACCAGCCAGAATAAAAGAAGACTAAGGGGACTAATTCTTCAATATAATAGTGATATTTTCCATTTCAATTCAAAGGAAGCAATGATAAAGTTTAAAGGAATTGGTTGTGAAAAATCTAAAGCACGTAATAAAATTATGGGGAAACAAACTTAGAAGATGCAGTTAAGTAGAATTAGTTTGAGGCAAAAGGAAATGCTGGCAGCAAGATAAGGAAAAAACCAACAACAAGCCTATTTCATAAGATGCAATGACAGGAGGTCCTGCAACACTCAGAGAGATAATCATGGGACTATTCTAATGCACAGTAGGGGTACCCACAATAGTATCCACGAGAAAATCCTAACTTAAAATACTTCATATAAGAAAACCTGTAATAATAAGTTCTGTAGCAAACTTAAATTAGTTGACTATCTTAACCTGGCAATAAAATTGCACTGTGAAACAAAAGCAGAAGTGGTTAGGCAATAAGTTGTGTGAAATTACATGTTGTGTTATGCTGGAAAGATAAAGCATCCCAAACCTATAAACATATCCATACAATGTAAATAAACACATGGACTTGTGGTTGGTTCAGGGTATCCTCCATTTGACCACTTCCATGTTCCACCCTCATAGCCTGTCACTGATTTATTGTTACTCACTGGAAACTGCAAAAACAAATTAAATATTGTATAAGCATATTAGCTTTAATTCCTCAAGATTTAATTTACATCCACCTTTAAGTTTATTACTTGATAATAACTAACACACAGCAAAGCCAATAGTGGTCAAAAAAAATTTTTTTTCCTCAAGGGATCAGCAAAAGGAACTGTTTTGTGGCTCACCGAAAGCCATTCCAACTGCAAATCTGGTAGAAATAAGCACATCTTTCACAACAACAAACAAGCTATATTACTTTGCCTCACTTAACACATGACTCACTACTAATGACAGAGTAGAGTGTGACAGAGTTGTTACGTAAGTTCACTCTGGTATGATTAAGGACCAGGCTACACTGAATGAGAGAGCCTTTCTTTACACTGTGCACAGTTGATCCTTGACCTCAATCTCAGGCATGGAGAGGCTGGTGTGCATCCATATCTTCCACAAAGCAAGATTTTGAGGCCAAAATGTAAACCTCTAAAACTTCAAAATGACACATTCCATAAAAAATGCATTATCATTTACAATGAAAAGAGAGCTAGTAGTTGGATTATATACCATACATCAGGCCAGGAGAGAGATGTTTTCCCAACGAGACCTCATTTAAACTCCACAGTGGTGGTGAATGAAACAACTGTGAAAATGCCTTCCCTACTGAAGTCCTATGAAAATGACTAAAGGAAAACATAGTGGATAGCCCTCTTTAAGATACCCGTTTTGAGTGAGAAGAAAAGACTATGGAATGAGGCTAACTCTGCAACAACGAAGTCAATGTCCTCCCAAATTGTTCTTTGCTAGCAAAACCTAAAGCTCATACCAACATTAGTAGGAAATGCGGGGGACATGGAAAAAACTCTCGACCACTCACCATAATGCATGTAACAGTTTCCTTTGGTGGGATCCAGCTCAATAGCCTTCAAGAAGAACTTTTCAGCCTCACTCTTACGACCCTTGAAAAACAGAGAAAATGGATGATTCAGCAGCGGATCATGAGGGATTATTCTCCTCCTGGGCCCCAGTGAGCTGCCCCCTGGTTGTCTACTTGATAATCATCATAAAAAATGTATTGTTTTTATCTGAACAAAGATGATCAAGGAGAATGTACTGAGAGAGAAGACTGAAGCCGGAGCCCTGGGAAACACCAAGATTAGAAGAACAGACAAAAGTGAGTTCATCAAAGATCAAAGAGAAGAAGCCTGGCAGGGAAGCAAGAAAGAAAAGTAAAAAATGGTTTCAGAGAAACCAAAAGGATAAGATAGAAGGAATAACAAGAAACACCATCATCATTGTTTATTTTATATTCTCCCTTCAATTGCTTCCTTTTCATTTCTTCTTCTTCCTTGTAAAGAATTATGGCCATTTTAGCTTTGGAGAGGATTTTATCATAATTGCTCACTTTATACATGAAGAAACTAGTCAAATTTGTTGAATATCAAACAATATAGTTTATCTAGGACTTGCTGCTGTCATTCAGGACTAACATGCTGCTAATCCAGGATTCAATCCAAAATTAGGTTATCTTCCTAGCTATAGCTTTAAATAAACATTACTGACTGCATCTATGCTGACCGCAAGTGGCATCAAGGCACTGGGTAGTGTCCCAAGTTAAACACACACACACACACACACACACACACACACACATAAAACACACACACACACACAAAAAAAAAATCCCCACACAATCTTATCTACTTGTTCCTTCTAATGTATATATACTACCTACAACATGAACTTCAAATGATTTTTTTTTCTTTCTTGAAACCACTATTATGGAGATAAATCTTCCAAAACTAGAAGTGTATAATGAACCTAATATTCTACCCAACTTTGATTCATTTTTCCATATACCCTTTCCTTTAAGTTTATTCCCTCATTTAAAAGATTCACTCTTGCTTGCACATGCTTTGCTCATTCCTTTCCTAGCAGCCTCTGCCACCTATAACTAGTGTTCACCAAATGATCAGAAAACAGTTCATTTCTTCTTTTATTTTAATAAGGCTACTCCAGTCAACAATTCCTCTTTAACTCACACATCTCATCAAATATCCAGTAGTTAAAATTTTAATTCCCTGAAATATTTCTCCCAGCATTGTAACTTCAAAGGGAAAAAAAGGAAAACACAGGCAAAATGCTTCATATACATATCATACTTCCATGAAGTCAGTAAAAACTCGCAATAATCTTACCAAATTAGGATTCCTAAGTGATAAAATCACTGTAATGAGTCAGACAGTCTAACATATGAATTAAGAGCTAGATGCTAGGCAGGCACAGCAGCACCCAAATTTGTGTAGCTATGTGGCCATCAGAAAATTACACTGAGTGGCCAGATTATTATGATCTCTGAACACATAATAATCTTGCCACTCAGTGTGTGTGTGTGTGTGTGTGTGTGTGTGTGTGTGTGTGTGTGTGTATATATATATACACATTTTTAGAGGCCTGGTGCATGAATTCGTGCATGGGTGGGTGGGGTCCGGCCAGCCTGGCCAGGGGGAGGGGACATGGGCCTGCTGGTCGAACTCCTGGTCAAGGGGACAATTTGCATATTAGCCTTTTATTATACAGGATATACACTGAGTGGCCAGATTATTATGCGTTCAGAGATCATAATAATCTGGCCACTCAGTGTATTTCATCTCTTAGCTGGAATTTCTCTATTGCAAACCAGAAGATAGGTGGAACACAGAAAATACTTAGGGCAGTGGAAACTACTCGATATAATACTATAAGAATGAATACAGGAAATTACACATTTGTAAAATCCCATAGAATATATAACACAAAGAGTGAACCCTAATGTAAACTATGGACTTTAATTAATAGCAATGTGTCTGTATTAGCTCATCAATTGTAACAAATGTATGTCACTAATGCAAGTTCATAATAATAGGAAAGCTGTGTGAAGGGTGGCAAGATGGTGAGGGAACATATGGGAATTATCTGTACATTTGATTCAATTTTTTTATATCTAACACTTCTCTAAAAATAAAGCATATTATTTCAAAAGAAGATAATAAAATAGTTCATAAGGATATTAAATTTCTGAGGTAACACACATAAAGTCATTATTATATACTTAGGTACACTGTAATTCTATAATAAATGTTAATTATTATTTATATGTACATATATAGTGTGCAACAGAATGCAGAATTCTGAATGACAAAGAGTATGTTCTTTTATACACACCGCCTCAAAAACACATGGTCAGCTTTAAATCATCACTGGAAAATGATGTACAAAGAACTTGCAGATGATATTAAAAGAAAGATGCACAAAGAAAACTATCATTGGTAGAGAGTCTGTACAAATGTTATATGCAAAGATAAAAAGGATCTGTGAACTTTCTTCCACTTAAGTTTTTTAGGACAGAAGAGAAACAACTGGTTCATTTATCAATGTCATAGTAAATAGGGTAGTAAAATCCTCATCTGTAGTCAACTGGCAAAATAATCGTATACAGCATTAAAAACAGCCACCAGAACGCAAAGGGCAGTGGTCTCTGGTTACTCCAGGGACCAGGTTATTAAAGGCAATGAGTCCCACCAGTTCCTAGATACAAAATAAACACATTGAAGGACAGAACATTCTTTCTGGGGGTAAGTATCAAACCATCATGCAAAAACCTATCTTCTTGCCTTGGCTACTATTTATTTAGTCAAGTGCCAGATAATAAAGAGGAAAATAATATCCTAACAAGAATATACAAAATCGAGAGTCAACCAAATGCATAATCCATGTAGATACACACATTACTAGCTCTTACAACGGGATTATGGTGGCTGAGAGATAACACTCGGTGACCCCACTTCTAGGAATATATCCTAAGAACCCTGAAACACCAATCAGAAAGAACGCATGCACCCCTACGTTCATAGCTAATTTACAATAGCTAAGATCTGGAAACAGCCCAAGTGCCCGTCAGTAGAGGAGTGAATAAAAAAGATATGGTACATTTACACAAGGGAATACTATGCAATTGTAAAAAAAAGAAGGATCTCTTACTCTTTGAGACAGCATGGAGGGACCTGGAGGTTATTAAGCTAAGCAAAATAAGCCAGTCAGAGAAAGACAAGTATTGCATGATCTCACTTATATGTGGAATCTAAGTAACAAAATAAACTGATGAACAGAGTGGATCCAGAGACATGGAATCATGCAACAGAATGAAGAATCTCAGAGGGAAGGGAGGGAGTCGGGGTGGGAAGATATCAACCAAAGAATTTATATGCATAACCCATGGAAACAGACAACAGTGTGGTAGGCCTGGCGGGGGGGTGCAGGGTGGAAGAGGTCAATGGGGGCAGGGAAAGGGGACATCTGGAATACTTTCAACAATAAAGATACATTTTAAAAAATTACTCTTTCAACCATCATTGCTTTAGCGGGATGGTAGTTGAGAAGAGAATAAAGGTTTCTCAGCATGTTTTTCTGGTTGTCTTTTAGATTACGTCAGCATTTCCTAAAAGCATTATGGAGTAACCACTGGTTGTACAAACTCCTCAAATCAAGCACCATTACTCATTTGGTATATTGGCTTGGATTTTTGGACTCGTGTGTTGGTTCAGAAAAAAAGAAAAAGGGGAGGGGGAGAGATTGTGGTCAACTGTGACAAATAAGGGAAATGTGAGTTAAGAAGCTCAGGTTCTTCTGCTAGTTCTGTGACTTGTTTATTTGTTTGTTCCTTTATTTTTGTAGTTTAAAAATTATTTATTGAATGCCTACCATTTGTCTTACACAGTTCTGAGTACCAGGGATATAATGATGAACAGAGTGCTTGTCCTCTGTTCTAGTTACAGGAGGCACATAATGAACATATTACCCAGTAGTAGTAAGGGAATTAATTAGCCCCAGAGCAACAGTGGGCAAACAATTTCTCCAATTCTCTTTCAGAGAACTAGTTTAGACAGACAAGCCTATGTTTGAATCTTGCTCCCTCTACTTACTGAACTGTGTGACTATGAGTATCTTTTGTAATAACTGAGTCTCTTTTTCCTCATTTGGAAAAGTGAACACAGTTTTGAAGGATGGCTAATAAAATCACAAATAACTAGCTTCAGATCTGGCATATAAAGTCCTGGCATTCTTTGATTTTTCTTTCTTCTATCTCTTAAAAAGAATTCGTCCTCCCAAGTTTAATGTTGCCAAGTGGTTCCTAATTACCAAAATTCAAAAATCCATTTTAGAATTTCATGTCATGGTAGCAACTAAATTTCACCATTTTCCTACAAAATGACTCTCACTACTAACACTTTCTCCTCTCTCAAATAAAAGCTTTTTCAGTTCACACTGAATTTCATTTCACCAGATTAATGTTTCTTAAGCAGAACTGTTTTTGTGATGCCCTTATCCAAAAATATTTTAATAGCGCCATGTTTCCACTTTTTTTTCTATTTTTTTATTTTTAATAATTTTTATTGTTTAAAGTATTACATATGTTCCTTTTTTCCCCCCACTGACCCCCTCCAGCCACCCCCACCCCCTGCCCCAGGCCTTCAACACCCTATTATTGTATGTGTCCATGGGTTATGCATATATGCATACAAGGTCCTTGGTTAATTACTTCCCATCCACCCACCCTCCCCTGCTTTCCCTCTGAGATTCCACACTCTTTTCCATGCCTCCATTTCCCTGGATCCACTCCGTTCATCAGTTTATTTTGTTACTTAGATTCCACATATGAGTGCGATCATGTAATACTTGTCTTTCTCTGACTGACATTTCACTTAGCATGATATTCTCTGGGACATGCTGTCTCAAAGGGTAAGAGATCCTTCTTTTTTACAGCTGTATAGTATTCCATTGTAAAAGTCTTCCCTCCTCAAAAGAAGAAAAATCATTAAAAAAATCTAACAGTTCAACTAATTCCTACAAACCAAGATGATTTACATCAAATCACTTAATTCTCATGTCCCTTAAAGACACCAACTATACTCTACCAGAGCTAACCTTAATTACAGGCAAAGGGAAGGGACAGGACAGGGGTGACTTTCATGATAAAATATTTTATATCTATACTACCAAAACATTTCCCTCATCAAATTATCACATACCTAAATTTTGACTATGACATTCATATTTTAGGGAGAGAATAATATTTCTTCTCGTATGCATTATAATAGAATAAGGATACTGGATACAAAAATGAATGTGGCTGAATAGTTTACTGATAATAGATTGTGTTTTTCCTCCCTGAATTGTCTCCCAAGTCTCATTTTCTATGAATATCAATCCTTCTGGGACCTCTTTTCCTAAACACCCATAGCAGGAGCTTCCTGAAGGATGCATGGAATGTGGTATTGCCCTAAGGCCTAAGTTCATGGAAATGCATCAGATGACACTGAGGGTGGCTATTGGGGATAGGGAGTTGTTCAGGGGCAGCATCCAGAGGAAGTGTCAAAACCTCAGCGGGGCGGGATGGCTCTGTGGTATGCCTAGGTCAAGGCTGGGCCCCAGAACCAGGACTCTCAACCTGAGCAAAGCTGTCTTGAAACCCATTTCAAGTGCTATGGTAGAGCCATCAGACTTCCAGATGAAGGATTCAGCTCAGACCAAGTTGAGGAGGGTGGCTTCTCTCCAGCCTTGTGAGCATCATTAAGTCTCCCAGACGTAGTTGAAACTCTGGGAGGAAAGGAGGCCACAAAACAGGCTGAAATTGAATGGCTGACCAGAGCAGTATGGAAGACTGCAATACACTGAATTTTATTCAGAGAAGATAAAGTGGATCATTTACATACAGCTGACTTTATGGCCTGGAAGTCAGACATATTAAATGAGCAATGGGCACAAAAAATTTCAAAAAATAATGGCCAATATCCCTATAAAAGCATGTTAAACTTACTCAATATTTAATTTACCTAGAATTTAAATAAACATATTGAGATTCTATTAT
Organism: Plecotus auritus; assembly: GCF_963455305.1. Taxonomy (NCBI): domain Eukaryota; kingdom Metazoa; phylum Chordata; class Mammalia; order Chiroptera; family Vespertilionidae; genus Plecotus; species Plecotus auritus. The sequence continues at coordinate 146,112,903 of NC_137772.1, forward strand.
TTCCCCTGTTAATAAAGTTCCCCTCAAAATAATAGAACTCAGTATTACTAAGGGTTCATAAAAATAGGTGTTTATATCACACATAGCTAAAATATAATAAACTGTGATAGGACCTTCTGGAGAGCTTTTTGTTATATATCACAAGTCTTTAAATCATTCTATTTCTAGGCATTTATCCAAAGGAAATACCTGTAAATACAAAAGTGTGGCAATTCATCTTCATTGCAGAATTGTTTATACAAACTCATTGTCCACCAGCATAGACTTGGTTAACCAAATGTCATTTCAATGAAACACTATGGATCTATTAAGATGCTTTTGTAGAAAAGTTTTAAACCGCAAGAGATCTTCAAGACCCACTGCTAAATGAAATACATTGTAGTTTATGTGCTAAATACTTGTATGTTGTTGTTTTTTTAAACTGAAAGAATATTTTTAAGAGGAGATTAACACTATCTGAATCAAAAGATAATTTTACTGCTGGGGTTTCAAAGGTGAATGATAGTATTGATCCGTCAGTATTTCAAGAATGATGGGGAGAGAAGTACTCATCTGGAGTGGACTGATAAATATAGTGCTGTGTTAGTGTCGAGTTGTGTCTTGAGAACACAGTACACTTAGTCTACTGAGAAGGGCAAAAGAAGGTTTCAAAGATGTGACGTTTCATGCCATAGAAATGGAATAAGCTCCTGCTATGTGACAGGCTGTGTTCTAGGTCTTGGTCATCAAGACCAAGTTCCTGCCCTCCTGCAGTTCACATCCTAGTGGTGTAATGGGTAATTTGCACAGGAGCGGGGGACACTGTTAGTTGCTCTTAAGTACTCTGGTAAAATATAACACAGGCCGAGGGAAAAGAGCAATACTCTCCTGAGGGTGGGATAGGGTGATCTTTGATAATGTGGTCAAGGAAGGCATTTAGTGGCATTTGAGAAGCAACCTAAGAAAAGGAAGCAAGTGAGCCATGCAAAGGTTGGGCATGCATGGAGTGTTAGGGCCTCACAAGACCATCAATATGGCATCGGTGGAGTTCCCCCCCCCCCCCGCCCCCGCCCCCGCCAAAGAATCATAGGGAATGAGTGTGAGAGATGGGAGGCACCACATCTTGTAGGACCTAGTATGCTCTGTGAGAGGTTTGGAATTAATTTTCTTTTTTGGAAGTGCAAACCACAGTTTCAGTATTGGATGCCACATGTTGCTCTGACTCATATAATTTCCTTGATGTTAACAAGCAAAGGGTCGAACTGTCTCCAGGAACTGCACAAAATTATGGAACACTTCATGAATCTGTGTGTCATCCTTGGGCAGGAGCCATGCTAATCCTCTCTGTATCATTTTAATTTTAGTGTATGTGCTGCTGAAGCAAGCACTAAAATTTCTTTTGATCAGGAAGGAACACAATGGGATTTTAAATAAAGGTACAAAAAACACTGTAGATTTTGGGTGGAAATACTGACTATAGGGGACAAGAGAAAACAGAAAGACCACCTAGGAGGTTATTAATATTCCATGGCTAAGAGTCAAGTGAAGCATTGGAAGTGGTGAGATGTGGTTAAATTTGGAATCTCCTGAAGATAGGTGGCTGAAGGACGGAGAATGGATGGTTCTAACATAAAAACTAGAGTTAAATACCAAGGTGAATGCAGGTATCACTTCATCAAACAGGGAAGACTGTGGGAAAAAGTGTTGGTACGAAGGTGTATGTGCTGTGGAGCAATCAAGTTCTGTCTGATGGAGATGTTAGGGTAAGAGAGATTGGAGAACTAATTCAGAAAGACTGGCCAGACAGGAGGCCACAAGCCAGGCATCGTCAAGGACAGGAACACCAGCTCTCTGGTAACTTGCATGAAAATAAAATAAAAGAGAAAGACATATAAGAATGCCAAGGAGAGGTGTAAGGGGGTTGGGGGGCAAAAAAGATAAAAAACTGCCAAAACCGGTTTGGCTCAGTGGATAGAGCGTCGGCTTGCGGACTCAAGGGTCCCGGGTTCGATTCCGGTCAAGGGCATGTACCTTGGTTGCAGGCACGCCCCCAGTGGGGGGCGTGCAGGAGGCAGCTGATCGATGTTTCTCTCTCATCGATGTTTCTAACTCTCTATCCCTCCTCTCCCTTCCGCTCTGTAAAAAATCAATAAAATATATTAAAAAAAAAAAAAAGATAAAAAACTAAAAACCCTTGCATTTAAACCATGTTTTGAATAAAAAAGAAAAATATATCTTAAAACCATCATAAAATACAACCATTCAGGACCATTTAAAATAACTATTTTAAATAAGTATCTTGCCTTTTATAAATATTTAAAATATTTGATAATTTTCAATATATAAATTACATGTTGCTTTCACCAGAGCTTATATGTTATAGGTTAAGGTATAAACACAAAATAGCTAATTTCTAAAATATCACATAACTGAAGGTGTTTAGCTTATTTAGATTTCCTGTTATAGTACAAGTTTTCATTTCCTTTCTACATCTGTTCATTTGTATATTTTCCCTTGAGGCTTAAAGAGGTCATCCACACATACTGTAAGAACATTTCAGGGGGAGATAATTAATTTGACAGGATACAACCACATCTTAAGCTCCATTTGGCCAAATGACTTAGGCTGTTACATTGCACTGCTATACTGGCCTCAACATCAAGTTAAAACCAATGTCTCCCAATAACTCTTCTCCATTCATGATCTCAGTTATTAAGGACAGTTTTCAGATATTTTATTAAAATATCTAAGTTGCGGTGAAATAAAAGTTATAATTAAATTATAGGTAAAGTATCCTAAATTTTCCTTTAAAGTTATGTAAATCATTTTTAAATTTCAAATTTGGCTAATTTTAGACTTTATAATATCTTCAATCACAAACTAAACAGAAACATGCCTATTTCTATTTTATTCTATTTATTTATTTTTTAAAATATATTTTTATTGATTTCAGAGAAGAAGGGAAAGGGAGAGATTGGTAGAAATATCAATGATTAGAGAGAATCATTGGTTGGCTGCCTCCTGCATTCCCCTTACTGGGGATTGAGCCTGCAACCTGGGCATGTGCTCTGACCCAGAATTGAACTGTGATCTCCAGGTTCATAGGTCTATGCTCAACCATTGAGGCACAATGGCCAGGCTAAACATGCCTATTTTTAATTAAAATAATGAGATTTCAGGAATCTATTGAATTTATTCATTTGCTTTCTTTATTCAACAAGTATTTATTAGGCACCTACTATGTGCCTAGCACTGTGTTAGCACCAGGATGAAAATGGTGAAGAAGAACAGACACAAACTCGGCCCATGATGCTTCCAAAACTGTAGCTCTTCTAAGTCCACACAAACAAGGGTTGTGAATTTCACTGAGAACAGTCGGTTTGACCTAGTTGCAGTACTCAGGGAAGGTTTCCAAAGGGACTGCTGCTTCCTCTAAAAATCTGAAAGATGTGTCTGATTAACTGGCTGAAGGTGAGACACGTGTTCTAAGGCTCTAAGGCGAGGCCCGCAAAGGTAAAGCCCCAGGGGCAGCAAAACAGAAACACTGCTTGGAGCTCAGGGTGAGACAGGGGCGGAGTGGAGTGGGCCAGGAGAAAATGCAGGGAAGAGTAGAGTGCACCTGGCTTACAAGTTACATGAGAGAATTTGTGGTTATTTGCTTTATAAATATCACTCTGAGGGCAGTGTGAGTAACATTGGAATGGGAACGGAAGGGATGTAGGCAGATTAGCACAGGCTGTTAAAAAAGATCGATGAAGTTGATAATGGGGATGAGAATTAGTGGACTGACATGGGAAATAGTCAAGTAATATAGAGAGGGTTGCAACATGGGGCGGGGGTTGGGATGAGGGAGGTGAGGTAACAAGATCTCCTCTATGTTCCTGATTGTGAAACTGAAGAAAAGCTGGTAAATAATAGAAAAAAAAACACAAACCAAAACAAAAAAACAGGTTAAGAAAGTAACATTATGAATCCAGTTTTGAGAATTGTAGAGATTGAGGTACCTATAAGATTCAGTCTGAGATGTCAGGCTGAATTAAGAGGTCAAAGGCAAGATAAAATATTTCAAGAAAACAGCACAGTCAATTATGTCAAATGTTGAAAAATATCCATTAGATTTAGTGACAGAGAGATGACTGGTAACCTCAGTAAGGTGTGTTTCTATGGAGCAGGCCTGGAAGCCAAAAGGAATGAAGGATCCTTAGGGAGTGGGGTGGGGAGTGGAGAGGGAAAGAGGAAATGGATACCTTAATTGCAGACAATTCTGTCCCATCTGGCTGTGAAGGGGAGGGGAAGTGATAATGTCAACAGAAAGAGATGAGACATTGAGTGTTTCGAAAAAGAACACAGAAAATCAAAACATAAATCACAACTGGGCTTAAAAGATCAAGTCTAGGTTTCTTTTTCTTAATTCAATTGAAAATTAGAAAGGAAAATAACTCCAAAAAGTATTTTTTTTAGAAGTCTTAGATAAGTTTCCAAGTTTTCTCTGGCCAAATTAAACCTGCCCAGAATCCTTTACACTGAGCCGTGGGTGCTCTAAAACACTTGATTCCTACTTTTGTTGTGACACCACATGTACTCCAATTACCATTTGTTCCCTTCTCTTTTATTTGTAAACCACTTTAGGAGAATTGTTTAACCAACACTTATTATAAGGGTCAGATGCATAGTAGCTGGTCATAAATGCATGGAAATGGAAATATATTGAAAAAGCAACCACTAAAAACACTTAATTTTTTTTCCCTTTATTGATATTTAGAGAGGGAGAGGTAGGGAAAAGGATCTATATAATAAAAGCCCAAGCGACTTACAGTGCAACAACCAGAACAACCAGTCGCTATGATGTGCACTGACCACCAGGGGGCAGACGCTCAATGCAGGAGCTGCCCCCTGGTGGTCAGTGTGCTCCCACAAGGGGAAGCGCTGCTTGCCAGAAGCCAGGCTTATGGCTGGTGAGCACAACTGCCACAGCGGGAGCCTCTCCCGACTCTGCAGCTGTACTACCAAGTGGCAGCAGCTGGCGCAGCGGGCTGGGATGAGCGCGAGCAGCATGGTGCCCAGCCCAATATGGGCTCCTCCCTGGCTGCCTGCCACTTGGCGCACTGCTATTTCCCCCAAGGGGTCCCGGAATGCAAGAGGGATGTCCAACTGCTGGCTTAGGCCTGATCCCAGTGCCATTCTCTGTAGAAGGCAGTCAGTCTGAACAACTCAGTGACTTAGAGAAGCTCAGGGAACTCATGGTGAGCCTGCCTTCATGCTTGACTCACCCACTCGATGGTGTTTGCAGGACAGACCGTGGTGGCCCAGCCCATGCATGTGCAGCAGCTGCTGAAGCTCAAGCAGCAGGCTGTGCAGCAGCAGAAGACCATCCAGCCACAAGCCGGCAGTCAAACTTCCCCCAAGAATGTCCGGCGAGAGGGCGCAGGCCAGGCTGAGGAACACTCCCCGCCCCCCTCCAATGCACAAATTTCATGCACTGGGCCTCTAGTAGAGAGATAAAAACATCCATGAGAGTGAAAACATCATCAATTGGCTGCCTCCTGCATGCCCCCTACTGGGGATCAAACCCACAACCTGGGCATGTGCCTTGACCAGGAATCAAACCAGTGACCTCTTGGTTCCTGGGTCAACCGATGAGCCACGCCGGCTCAACCAAAATACACTTCTTAAATCATACTCTCATTGGGAAGTATTGTTGCCTCATTGGGAGCGCATAGGTTTCAGTGGTAAATGTGATTAAATATTAAGGCCTATGTGATACTCAGGAGGTAACCCCTATTGTCATGGTCATCAACACTGCTCCTCTACAAAGGTAAAAAAAAGAAACCATATTTTAGTCAGCACTCTGTGGTCCATAGGTGGCACTAAAACTTCATAGAAAATGGTTTACAATAGGAAACTTTCTTTTCTTAGTAAATTCTTGGCTTTTTTTCCTAATCCTCACCAAAGGACATGTTTTTATTGATTTTTAGAGAGAGAGGAAGGGAGAGAGAAAGAAAAACATTGATCAGTTGCCTCCCGTATGCACCCCGACAAGGGATTGGACCTGCAACCCTAGTATGTGCCCTGACTGACCAGAAATCGAACCCTCAACCTTTGGGTGTCCGGGATGTGGCTCCAACCAACCAAGCCACCCAACCAGCACAGGAAACTTTCTTTTAGATGGATAAAAAGGTCAATGTGATTTTGGTTTAAGGAATTAGCTCAATTAGAAAGCCATGAATCTTAGCTATCAGCAAGCACACCAACCATTCAGCCAGTCTGTCTGTGCAATGGGTGCTTCTTGCTTGTCAAGGCCAGCATCATGAATATTCGCTGGACTGCTCCATCCCCAACTGTTTAAAAGCACGGGGAGTAGCGATGTGGATTGGCCCCCATAGAGATGGCCTTGGCTCACAGAGCTCAGCGTTGACACTCGTGCTGCAGAGGTTAAATCCCGTGGGGATGGTTACAAAGCTGCCTTGTGAGAGTGGAAAAGCGGGAGCCTCTCAACAACAGCTGCTTTGCAGCTGGGTCACAAAGGAGAGCAAGAAATCCCTAGACACCATAAAAGGTAGCGGATGATGGGAAGGCAAGCTCAGTGCCTCCATTTGTCACTGGCAGGGTGCCACTCGCTCTCAAATCCAAATGCTCTCGCAAGAGGATAAAGCCAGATGTAAATGATTCCCTAATTTTATACTATTTTTGTAGACAGCTTCAGCAGTAAAAGATATGGAGGGTTCTTTAATTTATTTAGACATGACATTCTTTGATGATTTAACCACGGTACTGAACGCTGGATTCAAAACAGAAACCTGAGTTCTAGTCTGGTTTTGACACCTAAGGTGAACCACCAAGGAAAGCCACTAATTTGAATAGGTTTCATTCGCAGCTGTCAATCAAGGGCCCTGGGTTAACTGAACTCTACTGGTTATGATTCTCTGTTAAAGAAACAGAATTAATTCAGGGGAAGTAATCATTGGTTTAAATTTCAGATTAAGGAAAAGTCGCATTCTTAATTCATGTCATCCTTTTTTGTCTCCACTGTTCTGCAATACACAATAGAGTAGATGGATTGGCCCCTTCCCCTAATCTAGTGAGCTGACACTGGCACTGGGGATAGTAGCTGAGACCTAAAGCCAACTGTGGTTTATTTTATGTACTAATGAGTGAAACTAAATGAAGTTCAATAAATGATCCATGTATCTTCTTCTGAAAGTATTTTAAAGGTAAAGGTGCCCATCAAAGACAGAAAGGTTCTTAAACCAACCAGGCCACATATATGCTGAAAGTGTATACTGTGCTTCAAAGTTATTCTGGTTTGCCTGAAACTGCTCTGCCTATGCCTGCTGTTCCAGTGTACATACAACAGCAACCCGTCCTGATTTTGACAAATATTCTGTAGTTGCCCTAATTCTTGCTTACCTCTCACAAGTGTTCGCCTCAATTAGATGAGTGAAACAATGGCTTTTATGATACTGCAATGTCCCACCAGAAGAAACAAGTAGGCTCCATTAGCAGCATCAGTGAGGTCTCCCCATGACCTCAGCTTTCATTCCCCAACACACTCCCAACAAAGAGCATTAACAAAGACATCCTTTCACAGCACAAGACCATGGGATCTCTGTGGAGCATAATTAAGTTTCCATTCATCTTCTCTGTTTCCCAAAAACGCATTGCTCAAGTAGCCTGTGGTCCTACACTGCAATTCTACTTTCTCTTTATAGGTTATATAATAGGAACAGAGACATTATGGAGCAGATTACTATGTGCCAGGCACCACTCAAGCACTTTATGTGGATTGCCACATTAAGTCCTCATAACACAGCTGAGATGCTATTATTATCCATTTTACAAAATTTAAAAACAAAAAACAAAAGATGGAGGCACCGTGAGGTTAAGCGCCTTGCCGTTGGTACCAAAGCTTGATTTGGCAGAGCTGGGATTAAAACAAAAGTAATCTGGCTTCACTGTTTTTGCCATTTATTACATTACTAGAGGCCTGATGCATGAAATTCGTGCAAGAGCAGGCCTTCCTTCCCCCCGGCTGCCAGCACCGGCTTCCCTCTGGCAACTGAGAGCCGGGCTTCCCTCTGGCCGCTGGCAGGCACCTGGTACAGGTCTTCCCTCGCAGCCCTGGCTTCCTCTGGAAGGTTGTCCGGAAGGACATCTGGTCTAATTAGCATATTACACTTTTATTATTATAGAAGGTTGCTACCAGGAATCATTATATTACTTAAAGATAAGCTTTATACTGCAGAGGTCCACACATACATTCATGCATTGACCCATCCATCCATTCTTCATCATGTGTTTAGAGAGTACCTAGCATATGCCTAGTATTGTGACAGATTGAAGACAAAGTGACTCCTGCTCTTAGAGACTGAGTAATATTGTGGCAATTCTGTAGGTAGGCCCTTTTCAATTGCTAGATGATATTTAAAAGGGCTCTTGTTAAACATAAGTATGACAAAAAAGGAGAAAATAGAGATCAAATATATTCGGCCAGAATGAGTCAGGAGAGGTCTCAAAAAAGGAAGTGGCAGACATACTTCAGCAGGCTCACAGACTGAAGACATGGTGGCCAGGCATCAAGGCAACTATCTAGTCAGTCCAAGGGATGGTGGCTCAAAAGTTCTCTTTACATGATCTAACTTAATAACATTTAGAAAGCTCTAAAGTTCTCTTTACATGATCTAACTTAATAACATTTAGAAAGTTCAAAAGTTCTCTTTACATGATCTAACTTAATAACATTTAGAAAGCTATTCTAATAAAGAAATTTATTTCTTGTTTTAACACCATTAAAAAGAGCTGCAGTTTACAAAAGTTAATTTGAAATGTCCCTGGCCAGTGGTTAGAGTGTCAGCCTGCATACCAAAGGGTCGTGGTTCCGATTCTCGGTCAAGGCCATAAAGCCATGAACCTGTGTTGCAGGTTTGATTCCAGGCCCTGTCAGGGTGCCTGCAGGAGGCAAGCAATTGATGTGTCTCTCTCACATTATTTTCTCTCTCTCTCCCCTCCTCTTTCCTGACACTCCTTCTTTTCCACTCTCTCTAAAAATCAAATTCTATGGCTTTCTTATACACCAATAATGAATTCGCAAAAAGAGAAACTAAAAACAAACAAACAAAAAAAAAACAATCCCATTGCAACAAAACAAAAAAAAATTAAGATACCTAGGAATAAAGTTAACCAAGGAGGTAAAGGACCTGTACTCAGAAAATTACAGGATGCTGAAAAAAGAAAAACAGGAAGACATAAACAAATGGAAAAATATACTGTGTTCGTGGATTGGTAGAATCAACATCATTAAAATGTCCATACTACCCAAAGCAATTTATAGATTCCAGGAAATCCCCATTAAAATACCAATGGCATATTTCAAAGACCTAGAACAAACTCTCCAAAAATTCATCTGGAATAAAAAAGACCCCGAATAGCCAAAGCAATCTTGAGAAAGAAGAACAAAGTTGGTGGGATCACAATACCAGATATCAAGCTATATTACAAGTCACTGTTCTCAAAACTGCCTGGTACTGGCACAAGAACAGACATATAGACAAATGGAACCGAAAGAGAACCCAGAAATCGACCCAAGCCATTATGCTCAATTGATATTTGACAAAGGATGCAAGAGCACACAATGGAGTTAAGACAGTCTCTTCAATAAATGGTGTTGGGAAAATTGGACATATACATGCAAAAAAATGAAACTAGACCACCAACTTACAACATACACAAAAATAAACTCAAAATGGATAAAGGACTTACTAGTAAACGTAAGATGGGAAACCATAAAAATCTTAGAAGAATCCATAGGCAGCAAAATAGCAGACATATGTCGTAGCAATATCTTTACCAATACAGCTCCTAGGACAATGGAAACTAAGGAGAAAATAAAAAATGGCACTACATCAAAATAAAAAGCTTCTGCACAGCAAAAGAAACTATCAACAAAACAACAACAAGAAATCCCACTGCATGGGAGAACATATTTGCCAATGTTCTCTCCCATAAGGGTGTAATCTCCAAAATTTATAGGGAACTCCTACAACTTAACAAAACGAAGATAAACAATCTAATAAAAAAATGGGCAAAGGACCTAACTAGGTACTTTTCAAAAGAGGACATACAGAAGGCCACGAGACATATGAAAACATACTCAAAGTCACTAATCATCAGAGAGATGCAAATCAAAATGACAATGAGGTACCATTCTCAAACCTTTCAGAATGGCTATCATCAACAAACGACAAATGCTGGAGAGGATGCGGAGAAAAAGGAACCCTCCTTCACTGCTGGTGGGAATGCAGACTGGTGCAGCCACTGTGGAGAACAGTATGGAGTTTCCTCAAAAAGTTAAAAATGGAACTTCCATTTGACCCAGTAATCCCTCTTCTAGGAATATATCCCAAGAAATCAGAAACACCAATCAGAAAGGATATATGCACCCCTATGTTCATAGCAGCACAATTTACAATAGCTAAGATTTGGAAACAGCCTCAGTGCCCATCAGCAGATGAGTGGATTAGAAAACTGTGGTACATCTACACAATGAAATACTATGCTACGGTAAAAAAGAAAGAATTCTTACCATTTGCAACATCATGGATGGACTGGAGAGCATTCTGCTAAGCAAAATAAGCCAGTGAGAGAAAGATAAATATCACATGATCTCACTCATTTGTGGAATATAATGAACAACATAAACTGATGAACAAAAATAGAACCAGAGACACAGAAGCATCGAACAGACTCTCTAACCTATGAGGGAAGTTGGGGGTTGAGGGGGTAAGAGATCAACCAAAGGACTTGTATGCAATTGCATATGAGCATAACCAATGGACACAGACAGTAGGGGGGTGAGGGCATGTGCTGGGTGGGGGCGGCCGGGGAGAGGTCAGTGGGAGAAAAGAGAGACTCATGTAATACTTTAAACAATAAAGAATTTTAATTAAAAAAAAAAAAATCAATGGAAAAAATATCCTCGGGTGAGGATTACCAACAACAACAAAAAAACTTAATTTGATACCAACCAACTCAAAATACATCTACCTAATAAAATAGAGCTATTTAGTAACTAAAGTTACCAAATTTGTACTTTCTATCAGGCCACATAACTCTTGAGTCACCTTCTGTGAATCATAATTGTATGTGACTTACAGAAAAAGAAAAATTTACTGAAAACAGCATTGTTTAGTAAGCAACACTCATTCACTTTCACGTCTGGAGTGTGAAGTGACCAGAGGTAGTACATATAAGATCACAGGAACTTTTACAGTAGGTAGAAAAAAGAAAAACACACACGTGCATGCACACACACAGAAAATGGTCAGAGGCTGGCACATTACCAGCAGAACACGTTTGTATGTATAAATGCATATGACAAGCATAGCGCCAAACTGGATCATTCCCAAGTCCTAGCAATACAGTGTGCTAGCTGAAGCTTGCACGCAGGAGTCTTGGCATTATTACAAAACAAAATTCTCTTTCTCTCTTTCCTGGAGTAAGAGAAAATGTGTAATATCACAAGAAATTGTGGGCCACTAATAGGAAAAATGTGAGTAGAGAGGTGACATGGAGATGGAGAATAGAAAGTCTGACCTTGTTTGCCTTTAGATAGACTATTTAATAGTAGTTCGACTCGGCAAAATTATCACTGTCAACATCTCACACCCTGTTGACCTTGGCAGAAAATATGGGCTGTAAAGGCTGCAGAAAACTCACTAAACATCAACCTTCCAAATTGTCTTTGTCACAGTCTGAAGTTGAATTGGCACCTGAGTTGGCAGGTTTATCTGTGGAACCCAAGAGGGACTGAATTGACACCCCCATTCATATGCACAATGTATTTTTGAGCATAGTAATATGAAGGTACATAAGAGGGCAGTGCAGTCAGCTTGACACCATTCCTTGTGCAACTGATACAAATACACACAGAGCTGTCTTTGAAAGAAACGTCATGACTTATTCAATTTCTCAAAATGCAATTCATGTGCATTTTGGGATCCATGGTATCATGCCATGAAAAATACAAGTCACTCTGAAGACCTGGGGGGTGGGGAGGCACATAAACGATTAAATTAAGAAATCACTTAAAGCAGCTTTTATTTTAAAACTAGAGGCCCGGTTCATGAAATCTGTGTGGGGGAGGGGTGGGTAGGTTCCTCAGCCCGAATTATGAGAGGGCGCAGGCCAGGCCAAGGGATGCCACAGGTGCACAATCGGGGCCAGGCAGGGACACGGGAGGCTGGCCAGCCAGGGAAGGGCTATGGGGGGGCTCCAGGGCGTGTCCTGCCTGTCTTGATCGAACCCAGCAGCAAGCTAACCTACCAGTTGGAGCATCTGCCCCTTGGTGGTCAGTGCATGTCATAGTGAGTGGTTGAACTGCCTTAGTATATCATTAGTATATTACACTTTGATTGGTTGAATGGATGACTAGACGACTGGACACTTAGCATATTAGGCTTTTATTATATAGGACTAGTGGCCCGGTGCATGAAATATGTGCACATTAAAAGGGAATTAATTAGAGGAAATATTTTAATATTGCTATTTGCCCTTTCTCTATAATAGAAGTGTCAGAGATGAAAGAAAATTAGTAAAATGTATATGAAAATCTTCCTCCTGTAAGAGTCTGGGGTGCGCCATGGGACCCAGAGTCTAGTCCCCACCCACCCGTGCCTTGAAATCGCATGAGATCCAGACCCGGCCGGCCCCACCCTCATTAAGCCCTGCAGTGCGGGCAGCGCAGCCTCAGGTCCCCAGGCCCAGCGCCGGGCAGGGGGTGCGGCCTATTGTCCCCCGTCAAGCCCTGCCAGGTGCAGGGCACAGTCTGAGGTCCACTGGCCTGGGGTGGGGGGGCACACCTTGAGGTCCCCCGTCAAGCCCCGCCAGGCAGAGGGAGTGCCTTGAGGTCCCCATCAAGTCCCGCTGGGTGGAGGGGGACGCAGACTCAGGTCCCCTGTCAAGCCCTGCTGGGCGGGGGTGCAGCCTCAGGTCCCCCCGCCCGGCACCAGGGTGGGGGATGTGGCCTCAGGTCCCTGGGCCCAGGGTGAAGGGTGTGGCCCGAGGTCCCCTGGCCAGGCACTGGGGTGGGGGGTGTGCCTTGAGATCCCCCGTCAAGCCCTGCTGGGCAGCGGGCACGGCCTGAGGTCACCAGTCAAGCCCCACGGGGCGGGGGGGTGGGGGACGCGCAGCCTCAGGTCCCCCGGCCCGGTGCCACGCAGCCTCAGGTCCCTGCTGATAGCTTGTTACGGGAACCCCACCTCTGCTGTGGGCGCAGCCATCTTGTGTTACGGGAACTCTGCCTCCACTGTGGGCGCAGCCATCTTGTGACAGCATGAGGGTTAATTTGCATATCACCTCTTTATTACATAGGATAAGCATAGATAGGTTATAAAAAGAGAAGCACTGGCATAGAGGAAAGAATATAGTCTTGGGAATCACATAGATCTGAGTTTCACCATCTCCTAAGGAACAATCCCTAAACACTAGTAGCTGGGCTACTTAGGCAAGTGTTTTATTCTGTCCAGATTACATTACAGGGCCAAGAATGATATGTCCTGATGAGGTTTTTAACTGAACAGTGCATAAAAAACTCTTACAACAATCAATAGGACATAGGAAGTACTCAACAAATGTTAGCTATTATGGAGTTTGTATAAGGACAGCGGTAACTACTATGCAATATCTTAAAAGAATTAAATGAGGTAAAATTTATTTGAAAAGCATGACACAACAACACATTGTGGGCACTCATAAAAAAGTCAGTTCTCTTCTTAACTAGTCCTCTTATGCCTAAATCCATTTACCCAAAAATAAGTCATAGAAGTAGATGATTATTTTTCATTTGTTTAAAACAGCATTCTTGTAACACAGTCACATGAAGAACTTCAAGATCCAAAACAGTTATCAACCACACTGTCTCTTGTTCTGGAATGTCTTAGATTACTGTGGGTAAAATTTTCCTTTGAGATCAGAGAATTTGAAGAAAAGAGAAAGCAGTGAGAATACCAAAGTTCAAAAATGAAGTTTCAGTAAAAAAACAACAAAAAAAGTTAGGATCACGTTTGATCAAATTGGAAAAGCCACATAAATACTGGTGACAGTTTAAGAATACATTTTCCCCCACCCAGAAATATGTATTTTTCCAAAAGGTCCATCCCTTTTGAAATGCTGACCTAATTTGGCAAGTTCAGGTTGAAGTAGTTAGCGTGGTTCAAGCTGCTACCAATCTTAGAATAATAAGAAAGTAGAAAATGACAGTTGACACTCAATGTTGCAATATTCAGATGCCAGGTATTTCACAGAAGCAAAAGTTTAGTTAATCAAAACATATTTTATTCAACTCTGTCCTATATCACACTTCCCTTTCAAAGTTAATGGTTATAGATGACCATATTATATCATTGTTTTAAAAAACATATAATGAAATAAGAAATACTGGATAGGCAATGGAGGACAAAACGAAAGTACAGAAAACACCCAGAGAAATACCCAGAGAAGATGTTATTTCTAGCAGGTAGCTTCTGTATTGAAGAATAAGCAAGAAATGGTCCAAAAGGCAGTTGTTGGAGCTGCCAGACTAAGTAGATTAATTAATGAAGTTAGAAAAGAATGAGACTAAGCTATGTGCCTAAACAAGTCACTGAAAATAAATCATATTATTTTAAGAAAGATTTTATGTAACAAGAATATTCATTCTTTCAGGGATAGTGACAGTTTAAGATTTGGGTGGCTTACAATAATAACACTAATCCATTCATTTCATAAATATTTGGATCTCTACAATGTTATTCTACAAAAAAATATTCTTCACAATTCCAAATAAAGGTTTGTTAAATGTTCCTTAGTACAAGTTATTTTAATATTTGTTTAAAATAGAATAAGCAATATTGTGTTAATTAAAAGTTAATGCTTTCTAAGATCACAAATGAACTCCAACAAAACTATAGCAAAACCATAAAAAAGGCATGCTTCTTCTCTTATCATCATGTGTAAATTCAACCTAATCATCTCCTGTAGAAAATATTTCATATTGCTCTACATCCCATCAAATATATATATATCAAGCTGATTCTTCAAATAAATCATATAATGATTATGATAATTTCTAGAAAAGATAGTATTATTCCTGGCTGCCATACATCATACTTAATAAAATAAAAGAATAGAGGATTATCTGTATTATATTATACTTGTCAGAAGAATACATATTCATTATCATCACTACCACTGTTCATGAAATTCTACAAACTCCCTCTGAAATGAATGATTTATAGGATATACCCTACTGAGAGTACCTTCCCAGGCTATCAGAACAAAACAGCCAGAAGATGCTGCTCCACTATATTATCAAATGGAAAAACAATAAAGGAATATATTCAATTTTACATTTTTTATTCCTAACTTTCAATAATGTGCAGTTCTATAGTTGTCATTTTTTACTGAGACAAAAAGAAATTATTTTACAGCCAAAATGCTGTTATCCAACTTTTATCCAATTCTTTAATTCTTAAATCTTTTTTTTAATGCTGAGAAACTGACATTTTAAGCCAGAATGAAACAAAAAATGTAAGTTCTCATATTTTTTACTTAACTTTTAGCTACTCAAAACATAACTTTTTCCCCCTTTCTACCTAGGTACTTGTATAAACCTTCACCTTTGCCATTTATCCTTTCAAATTTCTATTTTTCTTTTTCTCACTCTTTCCTTCCATCAGACAACATTAAAATAATTTATTGGCTCAACAAATAGTTACTGCTTTACAGGGTCTTCCCTTGGCATCTAAAGTAATGCATGGGACCTGTGGGGGCAGACAGCCATGAAAATAGCTAACAATAATAGAAGGTGATGGACCTATTTTCATTCGAGCACCGAGAACAGAAGAATTAAGTCCATGGGGAAGGGCAGTGATGGTCAGTGCTCTACCCCGACAGAGTACTTTATGTGAAATGAGCCAATCTCTGCCTCAAGTCATTTCACTCATAATGAGTCAACAGATATTTATGAAGAGACAGGGTTCCTCCTCTCACTGTCTAAAAAACAACAACAAATAATAGTAATACACAAGTATTCAGCTATCATGGGGATATTCATATGCCATAACTACCCTGGAAGAGAAGCCCTAAGTCTGCCTGGAAGAAATCAGTAACTATTTTAAGAAAGGGAGGGTTAGAGATGACACTAAGGGGATGGGTCAGATGTTGCCAGGTGGAGAGACCAGAAAAAGGCAGCAGTCTGTTTGGAAACATGGGGAACACGGTGCTGGTCTAAGTTTGGAAATGAGGCAGTATCTAAAACCAGGAGGAAGACACTGTAAATATGAACACACTTTTAGTTGACAAAGATTTTGTTCCCCCCAGGGCGGGTACAAACTAACAATTCTAAAAGAACTACATGTGAATACTGGAACATGAATTGCTAAGAAAATGTATGGGGGATGGTGAAGGCAGGCTTCTCACTGAATGAGAAGTATAGATAAATAAGGGGAGGAGGCTAGTAAGATCCAGGTGGTAATGGATTAGGATGAAGACATCAGTATAAACATATGTTTAGTTTAATATAAAATACAGTTACATATAAAATATTTATATAATATATATATATTTGCATATATACTGGCTAATATAGACACCTATCTGATTGCTCTGTCATCTGAGGGAGCCTCTGAACAAGGACCCCCAGTAGCACTAAGTACCTAGAACCCAGATCTTAGGTTCTAAACCACTTGCCAACAAAAGGATCCAGAGCTCCTTGGAAAATGTCAGATTCTAGGACTTGGGCAGAAAACATATAAGACCAGCCAGGAGCATGATACAGTGACAGAAAGTGAGAATGTACCCAAAGAAAAACACACAATGGAGGTAAGTCAAAGGGACATAGAAGCCTATGAAAGAACTCCCACTGATCAAAACTACACAACAAAACCAACTTGAGCAACAAAATAAACAGAAGAAACACATTTTAACCCCATGTATAAAATAAATATCCCTGAGTCCACACTAATGTACATAAAATTTTCAATAATAATTAAGGAGAAGAGAAGAGACCAATCTCCATGCAGAAGAATACCAAAACAATCTATACAGGAACTCTGTCCCCAGAGAGCGAGCATAACTCCCACTCCTTAAGTGTGGATTACATATGAGTACAGTATGGAAAGGGAGGGGGGGAAGCGTGTCTTTACATTGAAGAAATGCAACAAAAACCCACCTTCAAGCCAGGTTATCCAAGGTCACAAAAACAGTGAGTGGCAAGTCACGTTAGTAGTAAATAACATGGATATGATGTGAGAGAATGACACTTTATCTCTGTGGTCTTCCTTCAAAACCTCACTCAGTCTAATCGGACAAAACTCCAGCCAAATACCAATGGCTTCTACAAAATAATGACCAGTATGCCCCAAAACGATTCAGATCAGCAAAAACAAGTGAAACTTGAGCAATTGTCATAGCCAAGAGGAGCCTAAGGTGACAAGACAAATAAGTAGAATGTGGTATGCTGGCTGGGATCCTGGGACACTGAGAACAGAACACTGTTGAGGATACTGGAATAAAATCTGTGCTTTATTTAATAATAATATATCAATATTGGCTCATTAGTCATTACAAATGTGCCGCACTAATATATGATGTTAATAATGGAAGATACTGGAACTTTCTGTACTAACTTCTCAATAATTCTGGAATCTAAAACTATTCTAAAAGAAAATGTTCATTAAAAATTTAATTTCTTAAAAAGATAATGTAAATGCCAACAAAATTTTAGCCTCTGTTTTATTTGAATTAAAAATGCATAAGTATCTGTTGCAACATTCTCTCTTTTTCCAGATGTTTAAAACAGTTTGTAACAATAGCAAAGTCCTAAGATAATTGTTTTTTAAATACCTAAATGGGAGGGTGAGAGTATGGCAGCCAAGGAAAGAACTCAACCAAATCGTAAGTGCTTCCTCTGACATACTCCAGGGTGAGGCAAAAGTAGGTTTATAGTTGTGAGTACAAGAAACACAGTTTATTCTTGTACTATTATTTATTAACTAGAGGTCCAATGCATGAAAATTCATGCAAGAATAGGCCTTCCTTCCCCCGGCTGCCGGCACCGGCTTCCCTCCAGCACCCGGGACCTGAGCTGCCGGCACCAGCTTCCCTCTGGCACCCAGGATCCAAGCTGGCTTCCTTCCGGCCCCGGCTTCATCAGGAAGGACATCCAGAAGATGTCCAGTCTAATTAGCATATTGCCCTTTTATTATTATAGATTATTGTATTATTTTCCATATGAAAAAACTGTAAACCTACTTTTGCCCCACCCTGTATTCTTTGAAGGATATAAGAATTAACATTTAGTACAGAAAAAGATTTTAAATATTGACATGATCAAATGCTATTTCTATATCAGGAATTAAAAAACAATGAAAAGATAATTTGCAGCTGGTCACAAATTAATAAAGTGAATTTCCTCTTCAAAATTATGGCTTAACTTTAATGAGTGTAAAAACAAAGTTGTTTTAATGGAACTCCCATTTGACCCAATGATCCCACTTCTAGGAATATATCCCAAGAAACCAGAAACACAAATCAGAAAGGACATATGCACCCCTATCTTCATAGCAGCACAATTTAAAAAAGCTAAGATTTGGAAACAGCCTAAGTGTCCATCAGCAGATGAGTGGATTAAAAAACTGTGATACATCTACACAAGAGAATACTATGCTGCAGTAAAAAAGAAGGAACTCTTACCATTTGCAACAGCATGGATGGACCTGGAGAGCATTATGCTAAGCAAAATAAGCCAGTGAGAGAAAGATAAATATCACAAGATCTCACTCATTTGTGGAATATAATGAGCAACATAAACTGATGAACAAAAATAGATTCAGTGACATAAAAGCATTGAACAGATCATCCAACCTCAGAGGGAAAGCAGAGGAGCGGGGAGTTAAGAGATCAACCAAAGGACTTGTAGCAGGAGTCCTCAAACTTTTTAAACAGGGGGCAGTTCACTGTCCCTCAGACCGCTGGAGGGCCAGAGTATAGTTTAAAAAAAACCCACTATGAACAAATTCCTATGTGCACTGCGGGTCCGGGACGAGTTGGCTGCTAAGCAGGACAGGCAGCGGCACCCAGCGGGCCGGATAAATGTCCTCGGTGGGCCGCATGTGGCCCGCAGGCCGTAGTTTGAGGACCCCTGGGCCATAACCCATGGACATCGGCAGTAGGGGGGTCAGGGCATGTGCTGGGAGGTGGAAACGGCCGATGAGAGGTCAAAGGGAAAAAAGGGAGACATATGTAACAATAAAGAAGAATTTAAAAAATACAATATTTCAAAAATAATGTAGAATACATAAAATACATAACTAATAAAAAAGAAATAGGAAAAAAAAATTAAAACAAAGTTGTTGTGTTTTACCAATATCCTGGAGATTGTAAACAGAGCCTAAGCACATGATAACATTTCAACTGTAGCTCAACTCGATTGGGTTTTGGACAGGTTTAAACAAATGGCTATTTTTAGAGTAGCTCTACCACTAATATTTTTTCTTCCAAAATCTTGAACTTGGTGATACCTGCATCCTAATTTCCTGGAACTTCCTTAGTATCTCTGTCCACCCATCATGGAGGAAAGCAAAGAATTACACTCAATTTTTACTAAATTCTTAGATGTGTCAAACTAAATGACTACTTTAAGAATGAACTAAATTATAAATTACTAGGTTGGCAACACTCAAGTGTTCTTGCTCCAATGTACTGGTCTATCAGGTAAAACTCACTGTCTTCTTCATTTATGTCTATTTCTGGAGTTTCTGTGCTCTGTCCCACTCCTTGCAGTTTGGTTTTAATAAAGTTCCCCCAAGTTTACTCAGCAGGACATTCTTTCCTCTAGATCAGTGGTTCTCAACCTTTCTAATGCCGCGACCCTTTAATACGGTTCCTCATGTTGTGGTGATCCCCAACCATAAAATAATTTTTTGTTGCTACTTCATAACTGTAATTTTGCTACTGTTATGAATCATAATGTAAATATCTGTTTTCCGATTGTCTTAGGTGACTCTGCTAGCGGTTCTCAACCTGTGGGTCACAACCAACAGTTTGAGAACCGCTGCTGTAGAGCCTAAGACCATCGAAAAACATAGATATTTACATTACGATTCATTAACATAGCAAAATTACAGTTATGAAGTAGCAACGAAAATAATTTTATGGTTGGGGGTCACCACAACATGAGGAACCGTATTAAAGGGTTGCGGCATTAGAAAGGTTGAGAACCACTGATCTAGATGATGACATCAGCTTTAAAAAAGGGAGCCATAGTAAGTATTCTAAGTAGGGCTTTACTAGTAAATACAAAACAACTTTCAGGTCCTCTAATAGGTTGTATGCATATTAACATATTTTAAGAAAGATAGTATTCAGCTTTGCCACACTAATTTATTTTTTTTTTTAAAGAAACATCTAGAATTACTAATGTCAATGGAATAAATTTGGGGAATGTCTTCTGGATCTTTTGGGAACTGCGTTTTAATAGAAGCTATCAGAGCAATAATGGCAATGGTAAAATCTTGTTGGTACCCTTAAATTTCATCATATTTTAAACCTCCCCTTTTATTATCAAGTAAAAGCAATTCTTGCCATGTAACATTATTTAGTGAGTCAGCTTTAATATTTATAGTCAAAGCAAGAGTATCAAATCCAATAAGTGCCTAATATAAATAGGCAGTTATTTATATTTCTACATTGAGTACCGCTGAAGTGGTGAGGGGAAGATGAGTGAAGATAATTACCACTTGTGGGGAATGTACACTGTAGGGGAGAAGATGAAAGCAGACCTCAGGAAACTATCTAAGCCAAAGCAATAGATTTCAACTTAATCCTATACTGCTGCTGAGGCAATAATCTTTTCAGATATGCAAAGACATCTTAAAACATAGGACCATAGGCTCCTGATCAGTAATTTTCTGCTTAAAGTGCATAAATTTCTGATTCAAGCAGACAGAAATCCTGTTCTTCTAGCTATTGCTGTTTCATTTCAAGAAATAAGAAATAGTGCACGCTATATAGGAGATAATGTCTTCAAGCTCCATTTCTCAGAGACAAAATTTCCCAAAGCGACCATTACATCCAAAAACCACACTGCCTATTTCTCCATCACATGACATCACAACGCAGGGCTTTATACAATGGCCAGTGCCCATCTGAAACCCAGTGCCCATGGCTAATGTCAAACTGACCAAAGTGTCCTTATCATGTGGGAACCCTCATGTTCCTGGTTCCCACCTAAGTAATTACAGTGTACACTGAATCACCGTGTGGGCTCAAGAATGTACCTTATTCTGTCTTTTTGACAAAGGGCCTCAATTATACTTCAGAAATGAGCCTCAATTATATCTGCATTTTAAGCCTTTTAAAAGAATTATGCTTTCCACTGTGAGAAGAAATAAATTTCTAGGCAGGTAAATGTTCAGGTGCTCTGGCTCCAACTCAATGTTCTACCAGTTAAATGTTAACCATGTAAAGGCCAGTGGTCACTTCACTTGGGCCTCTCACCCTGCCCTCCCGTTTAGTTTGGAATACCACATTTCCTCAAGACTTAAAATATGAGAGAAACTATATTCCACATATAGTATAACATACACAGCATGTTTATATTAAAAATTTAACTTTAAACTTCACTATTCCTATTTCCTTGTTACTTCACATATATAAATACCTAAATCCTTTTATCAATTACCTATTTTAAAATTCCTTTTTTATTTAATGACTAGAGGCCTGGTGCATGAATTCATGCATGGGTGGGGTCCCTCGGCCTGGCTGGTGATCAAGGCCTACAGGGGGGAGGGGAGGTGCCTGGCTGGCTGGGGGGAGGGACCCCGGGAGGTTGGCCAGTTGACCCCCCAATCGGGATCTATCACAGGGGGGTGGGGAGGGGACCAGCCGGCAGCGGGGAGAGACCGCAGGAGGTTGGCCCGCTGTGGGAGGTTGGCTGTGGGAGCGCACTGACCACTAGGGGGCAGCTCCCACATTGAGCGTCTGCCCCCTAGTGGTCAATGAGCGTCATAGCGACTGGTCGACCAGACGTTCTGATCATTCTGGTTGCAACAGTCACTTAGACTTTTATATATATAGATATACACAGAAATTGTCTTTTCACTTTAGAAATGTATTACAAGAAATCTAAAAATAGAAAAAGATTTGCTTTAAAAATAAGCAAAATTATGCATTTTGAAGTTAAGCTTTTATGCACATAAGATACCACATATGCATATTTTGGCATCTACACTAATAAAAGAGAAAGATGCAAATTGACCGTATCTCCGTGATGCCCACCACCAAATCAGGAGTGAGTATGCAAATTAACCAAACAAAATGGCAGGTTAATTTGCATACACAGGCACGGAACAAAGACTGAAGCCTCCATCTGAGCGAAGACTGAAGACTGAAGACTGAAGACTCCGCTGTGCCGGATCCGCTGTGGCCCGGGTCCCAGGTGCCGGAGGAAAACCGGTGCTGGCAGCCAGGGAAAGGAATGCCTATTGCATGAATCTTCATGCAACAGGCCTCTAGTAATAAATAAAAGGCTAGAGAGCAATTTAAATAGCACAGCTCTCAGAAAATACAAAGCATAGTAGTATAGGCTTTGAACACAGATCTGGGTTTAACCTCTGAAGCTCAGGCTCTTTATCTCTACACTGGGTGTCTAGATTCTGGGATTTGTAAGAGGTGTTGGAACAGCATAGTTCATCACATGATAAAGTGTCTGAGCTAATCCAGGAGGGACTGTGCCTGGGATGACCACTTAAAGAGGCAGGGTACAGGGCCAACCTATACATAATATTTATTTCTTTGTTAGGTAGGAAAGCAACAGATTCATGGCAAGGGAGATAGGCAATTAGTGAGAAGTTAGCTGGTCCTAGAAGCTCAGGACTTAGATAAAAATCAAGTTAAACTCAATTAACTACTGCTTGGAAGAAGTATCCTATCTAATAAAAGAGTAATATGCAAATTAACCATCACTCTGCTACACCCACAAGCCATGCCCACAAGCCACACCCACCAGCCAATCAGAAGCGAATATGCAAATAAACCCAACCAAGATGGCTACGGCCACAGAGAGGAGGGAGGCTTGGGTTTCCCCGGCAATGGAGGAAGCCAAGCTTTCCGCCTGCCCTTGCCGGCCTAGGCCTCCACTCAAGGCTACAAAGTTTCAATGATAGAAGATACATAAACCCAAACAGAAATGGCAGCAGCCATGGAGCTGGAAAGAGCAGGAGGCTAGGGTTGCCCCCGGCGATGGAGGAAGCCAAGCTTTCCATACACCCTGGCTGGCCCAGGCCTCCGTTTAAGGCTACAAAGTTTCAATTATAGAAGATACATGAATCCCCCAAAAAATGGCTGCCTCCACGGAGCAAGCAGAAGGCTTGGCTCCACTCCAGGCTACAAAGTTCCAATTGTAGAAGATAAATAAACCCCAGATACCAGGGCCTCCGCTTGGGTCATCAGGGGGCGTGGCCGGCCTGCAAACCACCACAGGCCCCTCGCCCAGGCCGCCCCACACCCCAAGGGAACCCCCACCCTGATCCAGGACACCCTTCAGGGCAAACCAGCTGGCCCCCACCCGTGCACCAGGCCTCTATCCTATCTAATAAAAGAGTAATATGCAGATTGACCATCATTCCAACACACAAGATGGCTGCTTCCATGTGGTCAAAGATCCTGCCCCCGTGTGGACACAAGATGGCCACCACAAGATGGCCTGCAGGGGAGGGCAGTTGGGAGGGACCAGGTCTCCAAGGGAGGGCAGTTGTGGGCAATCAGGCCAGCAGGGGAGGGCAGTTAGGGGTGACCAAGCTGGCAGAGGAGGGAAGTTGGGGTGACCAGGGCTGCAGGGGAGGGCAGTTAGGGGTGACCAGGCCTGCAGGGGAGGGAAGTTAGGGGCAATCAGGCTGGCAGGGGAGCAGTTAGGCATCAATCAGGCTGGCAGGGGAGTGGTTAGGGGGTGATCAGGCTGGCAGGCAGAAGTGGTTAGGGGCAATCAGGAAGGCAGGCAGGTGAGCAGTTGGGAGCCAGCAGTCCTGGATTGTGATAGGGATGTTCAACTGCCCGGGCAGTGGGACATTCCTCGAGGGGTCCCAGATTGGAGAGGGTGCAGGCTGGGCTGAGGGACACCCCCCCCCCCGTGCACGAATTTTGTGCACCGGGCCTCTAGCAATTTTAATATAAAACTAAGGATACAATCTACAGCTCTGCAGGCTTCATGCTTCAGGTTGCTGAAGCTCATGGCCTCAATGTAATGTGGGTAAATATAGGAGAAATGCAAAAGCCTGTGGACTTGTGAGCATGTTCATAGCTGGGCTGCTTCTGAACCTACTTTGAGACTGCAAAAACAAAAACTTTCCAATCTTAGAACAGATGTGGCTTTCTTTATATATTTGCATGCATGTGTATGTGTATATGTATACGAATATGAATATATATCTATACCCAGATTCCACAGAAAAAGGGTAACCTCCTTTGGTAAAGATTAAAGATATCTGTGTTTGAAAAAACATACATTTTGAAAATGCATGTTGCCTCTGCCACCTTTCCTAAAGGTAAACATACTTACATCACAATGCCGTTTTAACCAGAAAAGAGACTCAAATTTTATCCTATTAAAAGAATTTATCAAGCTAACAAAATAGAAGACATAAGTAAAAGTAGAGTTTACCTCACATTAAAATGTGCCCATGCTTTCTTACATGTCAGGAGAGTCACATGGTACAGGAGAAAGAGCATCAACCTGGAAGTCATGAGCCCGAGTCCTGCACTATATGCAGCCCAGCAGTGGGGCGCATAGCAAATTAAAGGACTGTCAAGTGAGGAAAGAGTGCCTGCTAACTGGTATGCGATCCTATATCTATAATAAAAATGAAAGAGTAAGGAAATAAAATTAAGGTACCTACATAACTGTCCTTTCCGAAGCAAGCCATTTCCTCCAGTCACAAAGCAAGGCAACCCACCACTGAAGCAGCTATCGGTGGCTCTTGGACCAATTTCTCCTTAACAGAGTGCACTGAGGCCTTCTTGAGACCAGGGAAATGCCCTCTTTGTCTCTGTATCTCCACTGTTTATTACAGAGCATAAGCCAAAGTGCAGGCTCAGCACCTGTATGTCATATGTAGGTTTTATAAAGGAGTGTGTTTTTAAGGGCACACCACTTATCCATCTATACCTTACATATCCGAGTACTGGGAGAGTATGAGGGCCTGAGCCTGCTGGGCTACTTAAATTGCGCTAAATGATAACTACAGACCAAATACAGAAACCAAACAAACAAAATAGTAACAATGAAATGTAAGTTAATTCAAAAGCAATAGCATCCTATTTACCACTAAAAGAAAGTAACATTTGTTTTCGAACATAGGCATGTATATATAGATATGAAGCAACTAGAATTATTTCATGTAACTTTTAATGCCCGAGAATTTGAATATTTTAATTTTTACTATTTCTAAGAATATCTGGCAAAAGGAAATATTTTTGTTGCTGTTGTTGTTGTTAATCCTCACCTTATGATCTTTTTTCCATTGATTTTTTTTAAAGAGAGCAGAAGGAAGGGGTTGGGGAGAGGGAGAGAGAGAGGAGAGAAAGAGAGAAACATCAATGTGCCTCTCTCAC
Source organism: Plecotus auritus (assembly GCF_963455305.1). Lineage (NCBI taxonomy): Eukaryota > Metazoa > Chordata > Mammalia > Chiroptera > Vespertilionidae > Plecotus > Plecotus auritus. Next base: position 146,138,523 of record NC_137772.1, read on the forward strand.
ATCGATTGGTTTCAGTCAGACACTCAAACTACTGAGCTATGCCAGCCAGGGCAAAAGGAAATACCTTTAACAATGATTTCTACTGATATGCAAAAGCAAGAAATAGAAGCCTGAGACATTTTTGGATATATTTGAGTGGCAGTAAGTAGAATGATTATAAGATTGATTCTAGATAAAAGTATCTGTATCTTGAAGTGAGGGGTTGGTCTCTAAAAAATGACTATCGGCCCTAGCTGGTGTTGCTCAGTGGATAGTGTTGGCCTGTGAATCCACTTCTCTTTCTTTCATGGGTTCGATTCCAGGCAAGGGCACATGCCCAGGTTGCGGGCTTGATCCCCAGGTTGCGGGCTCGATCTCCAGAGAGGGAGTGCAGGAGGCAGCCAATCAATGATTCTCTCTTACCATTGATGTTTCTATCTCTCTCTTCCTCCCTCTCCCTGTCTCTCTGAAATCAATAAAGATATATTTTAAAAAAATAAAAAAATGACTATCAGATTCATTATGCTTCAGAGTAAAAACAATACAATAATAACTATATTATCTCTAGAATACCAAATCATAAAGTTTAGATGAGGCAACTTTATATAAAATGCTTAGCTGAATACAGTATTGAAATAAAGTTTCTTCTTTATTTCATACAATATTTCAGTAGCATAATTTATATTATATTTACTCCTCTTTTCACAGAATGAATTTTGCAACGTTAATTGGACAGATACATAACAATGTTAGAGTCACAGAAAAAACTATTTTCTGTTCCCTCTCCCTCTAATCTAAAGGAGGCTGTGCGGTGATTATCATGAAGTCTGCTGTGAAAAGGACCAAATGAAAAAATAACCCCACCTCTAAACAGTAATTATTACAAAAGACCCCAGGAAACAAACAGCACAACACTTGAGACAAATTACACAGCACTACACTACTACCGTATTCTAATCCTGGGATACGAAATTTTGCTATCAAATTTCAAGAACTTTCACAACTGGAGTTTTTGTAGCATAATTAACAGGGGCTAGACACAGAAATCTGGCTTAGTGTTTACTTGCAGTAGCCAAAATAAAAATTTTCTGTGTCAAGAATTACCGTCAGTATCCCATATCCTTCCTTCTCTCTTACTAACTAACCTAAATCTGTTAGTAAAATAAGCTATCAGCCAAATAGTTTTTAATTTAAGTCAATATTAATTTCACTGGCTCACAAAAACTGCAAACTATTTGGCTTAAATAAATTGAACAGGACAAACAGGAAGGAAAACAAAAAATCAAGATAACTATAGAACACACACAACTTTAGAAACAACTATAAACACCTGAAATAGCATAATAATAGAAATGTTATTTCTTCCCTTCTCTCTTAATGCATGCCCTATTTTAAATTCATGGCATTAGCCCTAGGTAACAAAGTTCAAACAAGAAATAAATCACAATTTTAGAGAGTGCCCCTGTGTAGTATTTTAATTGAACAGGATGTTGGTATGAAAAGTTCCAGATATTTTAAAGAGATGTCACCCAGGCCCAACTACGGTATATTTAAATATGGACAAGACCAGTGACCCTAAGGCAGAACTACTCCCTAGAGTACCTGGGAAAATTTGTATTTTGTTATAATGTAGGACCGAAAAGTGCCAACAGTCAAAAACAGAAGTCCTAAGTTCATGACCTATGATGCTTAATAATAAAAATCTGTTTAACCACTCAAACTAACCTAGTATATGAAGGTAATATCTAAAAATGAGTTATGAAAAGGGAGAGAGAGGAAGTCCTGGCTTATTTTTAGAATCTCCTATCAGGTATAACAAGGAGAAAAACTCCACACTTAAAATTATGTAATATAGAGTGAAAATTAATGATGCTCAATTCAGAAAACATTGCGGCTGTATCGAATTCTACTACTTAGTAGCTAAATTATTCTTGGGGATGTGCCTTAAATCTTTAAAACTCAGCGTCCTTATGTATAAAAAGAGGAGGGTATTCATTTTAAAGATTCACAAAATAACAGATGTCAAGCCCAGGTGCTCAAGAGATGTACACCCTCTTGTGCCCATCTCTCCTTCTAGGGTCTTAGAAGATTACTCTGTGTGCAACCTATAACCATGGCATTCTCTTTCATTTACTCAGAACATATCACTGGGAATTAGAGTGATAGCATAGGGAGGAATAAGTCTCAATACATGTGTTGACCAAATGAAAGGAATGAGGAAATGAGAATTGGGCTAAGGAAACAAAAATATTCAAAAGTTACGTACCCAGCCCTTAAATAACTTAAAAAGAGAAATGCACAAGGAGGTTACATGTGTAGTTACCAAGATAGTGAATTGCCTGAAGAGATAAAAAGATAAGACTTAATTCGTGTCCCACGTCTAGGTTCAAAAGGCAGACACAGATTTATTTCTGCCATTCAATCTGGAAGCACTATTACAAAGATACTGAGACCATGGTATGGAAGCACAGAGAAAGGAAAAAAACAACTGCTTGAAAGACTCGGGCAAGACTTCACAGAGGAAATAAAATCTGAGCAGGTAGAGAGAGAAAAAGGACATTTTTTTGTACATTCTGGGAGATGATAAATCATTTTCAACTTTTGTAAATACTATACAAATTCTTAAAGAAAAATCTGTACCAAAAAGTACTAAGCGAATCACTCCACTGGCTGTAATAAAGGCACCAATAATCTGTTCTTTATTTGTCTAATAAAAATATAATTTTTATATGAAATCCTACTCTACAGTCTGTCTAATATAGTTGAATATCATTTTTACATATTTGCCTTTGGTCAGTTTTGACAAAACAATAAAAACACTACTCCATCTTTATTTCTCTTCTCTTGAGACTAATAGACAATTCCATTTTACAATATTTAATATATAAAGCATTCAGAAGTCAAAATGTGTGGCATTTTTCACCTTGCCAATTTTATGTTAAGTCAAGGGCCTGTTACCAGGCCAAGAAACCCAAACTTAGACAAAAGCAATCCATTGGGATCAGAAATTTGCCAAATCTCATAATTCAAAAATAAACTGTTAAAGATGGTTGTGAGGTTTTGGCACTGTGATTTCAAGTCATTCCATAATAGGGTTTGTATTTCATCTAATCAGCAAATCGGAAACTATAAAAGTTTTGGTGGTGTGGGGGAATTAAAATTTGGATTGTAATACACAAGTCTTTCCTTCCCTTCCATATGTTTAAGTGAGTTAAAACTTCTAAATCCCGTTTTTTAAAAATGCCTTATAAAAAATAAAGCAGCCTGTAAAATCATATTTTTGGTACAGGGAACTTTAAATATTAAGCCTTGAAATGCAGAATTTGGAAAAAAAGAACATACAGTTTCTACAGCCAAAGTAGTGTCAGACTCTAGGTATATTCAGAACTAAGTACATTTAAGCTTCCAAACTTTTTTTTTCTAAGTGACCTTTTCTTTGTTTTTGAAAATCAGGCATCTTATACTTGTATCAATATTTTTCAAAGGTGGTCATTTATCAATTTAATTAAAAATGATGCCATTTGAAATCCTTAAGAACATCTCAAAGATAGTAGTTGGAGCAAGAGATGTAGATAAATTATATTCTTACGTAGAGCTAAATGAATTATCATACTATCAAAATAATAAATGAAAATGGTTTTCATAAGTTAAAACATTTTTTTTCTAACTGATTAAACTCAATATATTATAACCTCTAAATGGCAGAAATAGCAACTTGTCCCCATAAACTTTAAGTAATGTTCTCCTTTTCCTTTCTCTATTTTTTTTTCTGTTGAACCTTATATTGATTTCTTTCATAATTTCTTAATTTTATTTCCTTTTCCTGTTGTTTTTAATATGGAAAATTTCTTCACCTTTATTCTCCGATCCTTCAAATGAAAATTGTTCTGATATCATATTTTTTATTTTATTTATGTATTTATTTTCAATTATGGCTTACATTCAATATTATCTTATACTAGCTTCCAGTGTACAACATAGTGGTTAAACAATTATATACTTTACAAAGTATACTTTATAAATTATATACTTTATGGTCACCCCCCAATAATCCTACTACCCACTTAGCACCATACATAGTTATTATAATATTATTGACTATATTCCCTATACCATGGTTGGCAAACTCATTAGTCAACAGAGTGGCAAACTGCTGCTCGCGAGCCACATGTGAGCCGCAGTTTGCCGACCACTGCCCTATACTATACTTTATATCCCCATAACTATTTTGTAATTACCACTTTGTACTTCTTAATCACTTCACCTTTTTTCCCCAGCCCTTTCAGCTCCTCCCAACTGGCAACCATTAATTTATTCTCTGCATCTATGAGTCTGGTTCTGTTTTGTTTGTTCATTTATTTTGTTCTTTAGATTCCACATATAAGTGAAATCATATGGTATTTGTCTTTCTTTGTCTGACATATTTCACTTAGCATAATACCTTCTAGGTCTATCCATGTTGTTGCAAATGGTAAGATTTCATTCTTTATAATGGCTAACTAATATTCCATTGCGTATTTATACCACATCTCCTTCCTCCAATGGTCTACTGATGGAAAATTAAGCTATTTCTATATTGTGGCTATTGTAAATAATGCTGCAATAAACACAGGAGTGCACATATCTTTTTGTATTAGTGTTTCTAAAAGCTCTTTCTCATTTTTCATTATTTATGTTTTAATGACATCCTGCTTCATGAAATACTTCACTGCCATCTCTTTCTAACAATTTAAGAAACATTTTTTACTTCTCTTTCTTTCATTGTCCTCCTAATAATTTGTATCAGTTCCAATATTTTACATTTGAGGCTTTCATATTATGATTTATGATCCTTGGTTGCACATATATAAATGTTTTTTAAATCCTCACCTGATACCATGTTTTTTAGTGACAGAAGAGAGAGAGAGAGACCGAGAGAGACAGACAGAAAGAGAGAGGAAGAGAAAGAGAGAGAAACATCAATGTATGAGAGAAACATTGCCATTTGTCTCCCCTATTCTCCCCCTCCCCCCACTAGAGATTGAACTTGCAACCTAGGTATATGCCCTGACCGGGAATCAAAGCCACACAGCCTTCTGGTATATGTACAATGCTCCAACCAACTGAGCCATCTGGCCAGGGCCTCTGCCCATTGATATTTAGCAGTAAGTTAAAAAAAGCTGAATGATGTTCCTTAGGCACAAATGTGCTTTCTAGACTGGACAGATTCACTTCTGTGTATCTGCTTTGGAAACTATCATTTATAGGGCCTCTCCAAAAGTAGGTATGTGGAAATGTTTTTCTTACAATGATCAGTTTCTCTAGAAGAGATTTCAACAATTTCTTGCGATGCGGGATGTATGTGGGGTGGTGAGGTGGGGTAGCTGATGGAGTATAAACTCTGCTGTTGGTGTTCTGCATGTGGTAGGGGAAGGGTACTGACTATCGAGTATCCACTGGAAGACATTCACTCAACCTTTTTTTTCAGTCCCTTTCATTCCACTTTCAATTGCGCAAGCTGTTGCTGAGTCCTGACCTCTATTATTCAACAGCTCTGCCACCATGAGCTTCCTTTCCCTGGCCTTACAGGTGAAGTGCCTGGTTGGGGCATTGTGTACTGGGGGAGAGGTCTGACCGTTCCTTACGTTATAACTGATTACCTCATTTTATGCTCTTTAACCCTCTTCTATGCTAGCTGCCTCAAAATTTTGAGTCGTCTCCCCAGGTTTCTTTTTGAGTATGTAATATTTCTTTTCATTGTTATCCCATCCCAAAGCCAGCTCTGAGAAATCAGTTGTAATATCTCCTTCCACTTTCTGACTTCCAAATTCAGTTTAAATAGCATCTCTTCTCTCACTCGGATCATTCCAATAAGATTATTCTTTCTCAATCTTTTATTCAGTAGAAGTTTATTCTAAACATAATAACCATTACTTTACCATTCTTTCCATACCTCACTAAGTAATTCCTTCTAGATTTAATTGTTTTTTTGAAGGACGTCTATAATTTATTTGGCAAAAGCTTTTAGTGGGCTGATTTTTTATTTAATTTATTGGCCTAGAAATTCCCTGATCATGCAAATAAAGTAAATTCAAAACCCAAAGCCTGGTAGGAAAAGGACTTATGATAAACTCCCAGCAGAGACTTCCTTCATTCTCCATTCAGATCCCATGCTGAGACAGGCTGCTTTCTTGTATCAGTATGCAATCTTGGTATTATTCTTTCACTAAGAATACAAATTTCTCTGCTTTATTAGGCATCTAATTCCTAGCCTTCCACCCAATCTGAAGCTTTGTCTCTTATTCCAGCAAGAACAAAAACAAACAAAATGACTCTTCCCTTCCCACAGGTTGTCACAAGCAGGAAACTATCCCAAATCAGCTACATGATAGACTACTGTTCACTGTTTTGGTGTTTAGTTATTTCATTTCTAGCTACAGGGGAAATTCTCTTACTACTTTTTGAGCTCAGCTATGCATTAAGAGGATATGTATTATGTTTTATTTGGCATATCTAGACTTTTATTAGGGCGATGTTTTCTGGTTACTTAGTCTGTCCATATAATTTCTCTAATAGCATTTTAGTGATATCTTCGAATAGATACATTTTAAGTGTCTAATCTAGCATCTTCTGTGAGAAAGTAAATGCTATTACTTTTAAATAATTATAAGATACATTTCTAAGGACTCACTTAGAAATCACTTTCCTGACCTTTTGCTCTGTATTCCTTATATTCATTTATTTTTAACTAGTGGTCCGGTGCACGAAATTTATGCACATTAAAAGGGGGACCCAGAGTCAAATCCCTGCCCACCCACATGCGCCTCAAAATTGCATTAGACTCAGACCCGGCTGCCTCCCACATTGGGCTAGATCCAGACCCGGCCAGTCCCACGCCGGGCAGGGGGCATAGCCTCAGGTCCCCTGAACTGGTGCCAGGATGGGGGGCGTGGCCTGAGGTCCCCCAGATGGGGCAGGGGGCATGCCTTGAGGTCCCCTGTCAAGCCCTGCCAGGTGGGGAACACGACCTGAGATCCCCTGTCAAGCCCCACTGGGTGGGGGGCATGGTCTGAGTTCCCCCGTCAAGCCCCATCAGGCGGGGGAGGGGGGGAGTGCAGCCTCAGGTCCCCTGTTAAGCCCCACTGGCAGGGGGGCATAGCTTCAGGTCCCCTGTCAAACCCCGTTGGGCAGGGGGCACGGCCTGAGTTCCCCTGACCCAGCACTGGGAGTGCACTTTGAGGTCCCCCATCAAGCCTCGCTGGGTGGGGAGCACAGCCTGAGGTCCCCTGTCAAGCCCTCCCAGGCAGGGGGGCGCAGCCTCAGGTCCCCTGTCCCGGTGCTGGGGCGTGGGGTGCAGCCTGAGGTCCCCCAACCTGGTGCCAGAGTGGGGGGCGCGGCCTAAAGTCCCCTGTCAAGCCCTACCTGGTGGGGGGTGAGGCCTGAGGTCCCCTGGCCTGGCATTGGGGTGGGGAGAGCAGCCTGAGGTCCCCTAGCCCAGAACCAGGATGGGAAGTGCACCTTGAGGTCCCCCGTCAAGCCCCCCAGGGTGGGGGGCGTGGCCTCAGGTCCCCTGGCCTGGTGCTAAGGCAGGAGGCACAACCTGAGGTCCCCCAGCCTGATGCCAGGGTGGGGGGCACAGCCTGTGGTCCCCTGTCAAGCCCTGCTGGGTGGGGGGTGTGGCCTGAGGTCCCCTGTCAAGCCCCACGGGGGCAGGGGAGGGCGTAGCCTCAGGTCCCTGCTGATTGCTCGTTAAGACTCCTTAAGGGAACTTGGCCTCAGCTGTGGGTGCAGCCATCATTGTGATGGAGTGATGGTCAATTAGCATATTCCCTCTTTATTAGATAGGATAATTTGGAAAAAGATCAGGTGACGTAACTAAAGCAATATAGGTAACAGATTCAGATTAGGATTGAAGGCTAGTTCTATTGAGTAGCTGAGTGAGCTCAGAAATTTCACGTATTTTGGACAATCATCTATTGTATCAAATAAAAATATTAATAATACTTTGAAACACATGAAATTTCGATATTTGTAAGTCACAAGAGTAGAATATCAGCAATTTCTTGTGCTTCAAACACACACCACTTTCATAGAACTTGGCCTCTAAGAATGCTTGTCACACAATGAGTGGCCAAATGGTGGCTCCACTTCTTTTATAATAATTTCAGTTAGAAGGAATTCCAGATGATACTGATCCACACACATGCAACTGTTTGCCTGTTTTAAAAGAATTAGACTTAGTTTTACATTACAACCAGTATGGGGTTAATATTGGCTTGTAGAACTATAGTAACATAATAACATAATCTTTGTACAAATAATGTTATTATAACAAATTCATTATGTAACCACATATTGGGGATTCTCCATGTATATGTTTTCATTAAGTTACATCAGGGATCATGACATGTCAAATTTTATATAAAGCAAAAACCACAGTCAAAGAAATACTTTTTTCCACATTTTCTATGTAGGGGTCTAACTTAGTATTGCTATCATTATGAGTCAACTGGCTAAGAACCAGCACCTCAAACCACATCTAGCTCGGTCTGCATGGAGAAAACCAATTTCTAAAGGGTAAAAAAGGTAGGTACTTACCGTTAGAGCTAAGAGTTTCCCATAGGTGAGATGAGCAGGGATGTGGTCGGTCTTGGATCTGAGTGATTCCATATACCAGTGCTCTGCCTCTGGGAGTTTGCTTAATCGCATATATGCTTCACCTGGAAAATGAAGCATGAAAATCAATCTGAGGACACAGCTCTCCAACAGCCTTTACAACAGCATCTCATCACCATGCTTATATTCCATGACATTTCCAGTACTTTCATCTGCTCTCTCATTTTATTCGCTACAAGTCATCATCATTCCGTTTTACAGAAGAGAAAACATGTTTGGAGAAATTAAGTGAAATGGCTAAAATAAAAAGTCTACTAAGTGGTAAAGCTTTAATTTTTAATCTAGGAACATCTGATTCCCAAGTATATGTGCTTTGTCACCATTTCTGTGTGTGTGTGTGTGTGTGTGTGTGTGTGTGTTTCTTAAGATAAGTTTGTTCTTTCTTGTGTACAATCATTTGCTTTTTTAATTCATATTCATTCATTCCTTCAGAAACACAAGCATTTAAAGAATAACTACTAAGTGAAAAGCATTATGTAGGACCTAGAGGAGAGAAGTTTAGGGTCATACCCTCCAAGGTTTACAACTGCATTGAGAAAGTAAGATTAAATGAAGGAATAAAAAACTTGTGGATTATGCATTAATGCTAGATTTTTTCAGAATTATTTGCACTTTATATTTTAATAAGTAAATAAATTTTATCACTTTCATTTTTAAAATCTAATATATACATGACAATTATTTATCATGCCCAGTAACAACTATAAAGCTAGTCTGAGGCCTTTGAAGCATCTGTTATTACTTTCAGCATATATAAATTTTACCTACCAAATAGCATTTCACTAATAGCTAAGGAAGAGGAAAATAATTGGAAATAAAGCCAAAAGTATAGCAGTTGCCCTTTTATTATAATGCCTCTCTCCCTTATATGATTATGAAGAACATTCACCCAATGGAAAAATTATATTTTAAGATAATTTGTATATTTAAGTTAAATATTGTAGCTTTAATAAGCACTGCAAATGTAGAAGCTATTCAGTTTCTGAGACCAAGCAATAGACTGGTAACCTGCATTATTTTTCAAGCAGACTTTTATAGCTTAACTAATCATCATTATGATAGCTTTTTCCATTTATACTCATAATCAGTTGTTTTTTCTATATGTATTACCTACATTGATTGTACATCCTTATATCAAGGATGAGCTAGCTTCCTTTTATTTTAATCATATTCTTCTTTTATCAGTACAGCATTGTCAATACTAATATGTTTGATGAATTGAATTAATTTGAGTCTCCTGACCTTTTGAGTGCTCTTTGCTCTCTGGTCAGTAAAAAATATTGGTGAAAAGTATATGTATGGGGGGATGAGGACAAATATGTGATACCTTAATCAATAAAGGAATTTAAAAAAAAAGTATATGTATGTATCTACTTACATACATCAATGTGTTTCTAGTTCTAAGAACAGTCCTTAAATTATACTATCATAAAAATAATAGCTAGAAAACGTTTTGTATTGTTTTACTAAAACTTAAAATGTGTTCCCACTTAAAAGAATTTGATTAGATTAATCTCATGCTTGGGGTGAGATGTAAGAACTACTGAAGTAAAGGCCGAAGACTGCAATGAAATACACAAAATGCCCACAGTTGTTAGACTGGTAAAATTAGGAATGAATTTTTTAATTTTCATAATTTTCTGTAATAACTATATTGTTTTTTGTTACAATATCTTTATAAAAACTGAAATGCTGTCAAACAGTTATATTTTATTTTTTTGCCATGACAAACTAACAAATGTTCCCAAATAAACAGTAATTTTTCTTAGGAAAAGTGAACCGCTCTTCACATTAAAACCATTCTAGATATAATTTATATAACAGGAAGGATGCACAATCTCCAAAGTACTGAAAATTTTTAAAGCAATTAATGGTAAACATCAGAGTTACAGCTGAAAGTGAGCTTGTTTGCAGGTTGTTTGGAATCAACCTGAAATTCTATTTTGGGTCTTGAAGTGTTCATAAGTCACTTTTTAGAAGTTGTACAATCATTGCATTTAATATAGATTCTACTTTTTATTTATAACAAATCCAATTAATTTGTAGAATAATAACAGTAGGTTGTCTGTCTAGAGAAAGGGTGCAAGAGAACCACAATACCAGAGAGCTTCAGATTCAAATATTTATATTTAAGTTGATGATGTCTGAAAATCACTTCAGACAGTGTACTTTCTTTCTAAGTCAGAAATCTATCATTATTAAAACCTCCTTTTGAAATGAAATATTATTAATTTACTAAATAATTCATGGCAGGCTCATTGTCTTCAGTAAAACTCATAAGCAATTTATTAGTTTGTAAAGCTTGTGAGATGGAGAAATATCAAAGGACTAGAAATAAAAAATATAATCTAATAACACATCTTGAAAAATGTATATAGCCAACCTACTCGGGTACTATTCATTACAACTCAGAAAATCCTAAATAATAAAAGGCTAATATGCAAATAGACCAAACAGCAGAACAACCGGTCGCTATGACATGCGCTGACACCAGGGGGCGTGTGCGGAACATGGCAGGCATTAGCCGCATTGGGTTGGTGGAGTAGGTGAGCAGGGATGCCAGAGCAAGATGGGGTGCCAGTTGCTATCATTGGGGCGAGCCTCTGGTGATTACTGAAAATTCTTTGCTCCTGCGTGCCACGGTTCAGCCCAGCGTTCACACCTGCTGCTGGCTCCAGAGCCCTGCTTGCACCTGCAGCCGGTGCCAGAGCTGCCACTTGCACCCACTGCTGGTGCCCGGTGCTGATCCCGATCACTTGGCACCATCAGCGGGTGAGAGCGGCGGCTGCCAGCACCTATCATCCCTGAGGGCTTCTCCACCTCCCCCTGCTCTTGAGGGGTGATCAGGGCAGCAGCCGCCACTCACAACCACTGATGGCGCCAGCCCTGCTCGCACCCACTGCTGGCACCGGCCCCAATTGCTCTGCACTATCAGCGGGTGTGAGCGGGGCCGGCGCTGTCAGCGAGTGGGAGCAACAGCAGCGGGAGCAGGGCTGCGGGAAGACAGGGGACCAGGGGCCGTGGCAGGATAGGCTGGGCAGGGGTGCAGAGGATGGGCTGAGACCCGCCCTGGTGCCTTACCGTAGCCTTGTGGCCCACAGTTACTTTCAAAGTGTACGAATTCGTGCACTGGGCCCCTAGTGTTTATATAACCACTCAGTGTATTTCAGGTATAAAAATGATTACAATGACAATAATTCACTGAAGTTTACTATGAATCAGAATAGCAAGCTGGGGGATGGGTAAATGTCTGATTTATGTGCAGCCACGCCTCACATTCTGCATCTTTGGGCATGCAAAATGTTTTCTCATTTCCCTCAAGAAGCCTTAACTAATTACCACCATTCAATAACTACCAATTATTCAGAGTAGGTTTGTAAAATGAAACATGTTTTCAGTCTACTAGTTGCTTTATATATGCATCTCATTTTTTATTAAGAAATGTCATTACCTGGACTTTACAAACGAGGAAAGTAAGAAGCATAGTGGCTAAATAAAACACAAAGACTCATAAATGTGGAAAAGGTAAAGCTGCCATTCAGCCCAGGACTACCTAGCCTCAGAGCACACTGCTTCACCCAGCTGGTGCAGACTAATCACAAACTTTCCGACGCTCTGGCTCAGGTGAAAATTACACTCTCTTTCTTACTCCAAGAAAATTGTTTTCCAGTCTGTGATACATTTGCCATGGAGTTTATTTCACTTTGCCTTGGGCTTATCTCTTGAATTAAAGGAATAAGGAAGAGCAATAATAATCCATAGATGACCTTTACCAGGTGTACCGGTTAATAATGCAGATTTTGCAATCAAAGAAAACACGATAATTTCAAGAGAAAGATCAAAAGTGCTTTATTTAAAGTAATGTCCATCTTTAGCTACACATTTCCCCATCTTTCAGGTAATTTGTGGATACTGTCCCAAAAGAACTTTTCTTGTTTTGAGGCAAACCATTCAGAGACCCAATTTTCCACTTCTTCCTATGTTTTGTAGTGCTGCTCAGAAAGTGCATGTGCCATCGATCAAAACAAGTGGTAATCTGAAGGAGCAAGGTCTGGTGAATACAGCGGGTGGGTTAATACTTCCAAGCAAGATCTTTTAATGTGTCTTTAACTGGTTTTGAAGTATGTGATGGTGTGTCATCATGAAGAAAAATTACTTTGCCGTGTCTTCTGGCACATTCTGGTCATTTCACGATCAAAGCATGGTTCAAATTGATTATTTGTTGTTGATAGCGATCAGTATTAACAGTTTCACCTGGTTTTAGAAGTTCATAATTCACCACACCTTCCTGATCCCACCAAACGCAGAGCATTGTCTTCTTTCCGAAGTGATTTGGCCTTGCAGTCCATGTTGATGGTTAATCTGGATCAACCCATGATTTTGTGCATTTGGGATTCTCAAAATAAATCCACTTTTCATCACCAGTCACAATTCAATGCAAAAAAGACTTTCTTTCCTGTCGTTGAAGCAACATTTTACTGATGACTTTTCAGTTTTCCATTTGTTTTTCGTTCACTTGATATGGCATCCATTTTCCTTCCTTTAAAATCTTTCCTATTGTTTGTAAACGATTGGAAATTGTTTGCTGAGCAATGTTTAATCTTTCTGTAAGTTGTTTTTGAGTTTGACACGCATCTTCATCCAATAATGCTTGTGATTGTTGGTCTTTAAACTTTTTTGATTGATCTGGGCATTCTTTGTCTTTCACATCGAAATCATAACTTTTAAAGTGTTTAAACCAGCGTTCACAAGTATCTTGAGATGGGGCATGTTCACCATAAGCTTCCCGGAGTATATGATAACTTTTAGCAGCACTTTTCTTCAAAATAAAGTAATGAAGTAAAACTTCCCACAAATGCTCTTTTTTTGGCATGGAATTCGACATTTTTAAGTGTAAAAATATCTATGATGTTAACACCTTCAGCAAATTTGACATATGAAGTTTTGAAGTTTGCTGTCAATACAACAAAATAGCATACATATCAAATCACATATATATCAACTTTTGTTTTACTCCATCAATTGAAAAAAATCTGCATTATTAATCGGTACACCTGGTAAAAGTGGTAATAAAATCAAGATGCAAAGCCTAAAGTGCAAGAACATGGTCATATATCAATTTAAATGTGTTTAAATGGTAACTCATAAAGATGTAAGCAATAAACAAATACTGACAAGGTAAGGGCTTCATATTGCTCATTTCTAATTCACAGTAAAAGTTAGAATACTCATTTTATGGATGAAAAGGAGGCTCGGGTATGATAAGTGACTTGCAGGAGGACAGATAGAAATCCCATCCGCAAAGGTTTGAATGGCCCTAAAGCCCATGTTTTTTTCCATTCATTGCATCAAGCTGCCTATCAAATAAAATTTATTATTTATTGACTACCTACTAAGGTCTTTAATATGTTACCTGATACTTTTACAGTATGCCTACACTGCAATTAATATTTGCCTCATTTTACAAATGAAGTGACTGCTGCTCATTGAGATTAAGCAACTTGCTCAGTATTCAAAAACAGGCAAATGCCAGAGTCAGGATTCAAATGAGAGTTCTCCCTGACCCTTTCCACTATACCATTCTGTCTAAATACTATGAACAGTCATTAGAGAGTGGATACAGTTACTGCAAAAAGTCCTGTCAGTGGATTCAGTTTTAGGAGAGAATGACATATGTTAATACTTTAAGCTTGATCAAAATGATAAAAATTCCAGGAAAGAAGTGGCCCCAGGAAAAGAAAGTTCAGCAAATTCAATAAGTAAGGAAATGAAGATACTTGGTTGGGAATGGGTATAGGGAGGGGATTAAGTCAAGTCATCTTCTCTGGTACTGTACTTCTTAACTTACAATTACAGAAAAAAAATGTTTATAGTACCCAAGAGGGGAAAATAAAAAGCAATGATGATTATTTTTCCTTCTCATCCTACAAAAAATAAAAATGACATAATAGAGGCCCTTTCGTCAGAATGAGAAGATCTGCTGTGCAATGATGTAGTGATCAGGTTTATCACTCAGATTTCTTTCCGATTCAGGCACGAACAAAAGGGATTTGTTGTCTCCAGGCAGATATAAACCAGTTTCAGATATAAAACAAATAATGTCACTCTTTCTCCCTAAAAAGCTTTTGTATAAATAACCTAGGGAAAACTTACTCCTTAAAGGAAAAAATGCTGAACTACTGATGATGTAAGAGGCCAGATCTCACTGATTCTCATGACTCAGGTTTCTGGACAGCTGCAGCTTGTAGAGCATGTAGTGGGGCATAAAACCCATATTTGCCAGTGTTTCCTTTTGTTCCTCCTGCCCTTGCTCAACATAATATATTTCTAAATTAAGATTTGATTTGAATACTCTCTTTATTTTCAGTGTTATTGAGATATAGACTGAGTGGCCAGATTATTATGATCTCTGAACGCATAATAATCTGGCCACTCAGTGTATATCCTATATAATAAAAGGCTAATATGCAAATTGTCCCCTCAACCAGGAGTTCAACCAGCAGGCAGGCTGGCCAACTGCCCAAGTCCCCTCCCCGTGGCCAGGCTGGCCTGACCCCACCCATGCACGAATTCATGCACCGGGCCTCCAATATATATATATATATATATATACTCAGCCTGCACCATCTCCAATCTGGGACCCCTCGAGGGATGTCCAACTGCCCGTTTAGGCCCGGACACGGGACCGGGCCTAAACGGGCAGTCAGACATCCCTCTCACAATCCAGGACTGCTGGCTCCCAAATGCTTGCCTGCCTGCCTTCAAGATCAGACGCACGTTGGTCTTCAGACATTTTCTGTCGATGACGCTGGCTTCTTTCGGCTGCAGAGCTACCTTGTATCAATAGTAGATGTTTAGACATAGTCCCACCTCCCTGCTGTCAGGTGAATGAGAGTCCTGGCTGTCAGGTGGCAGGGAGCTGTCTGACCAACCGCTGATTCTCTAGGGGTGGGACTTCCTCCTCCCTGCTGTCAGGCCACTGAGAGCTGTCTGACCAATGGCTGATTCTGGCTGATTCTGTGGGGGTGGGACTTCCTCCTCCCTGCTGTCAGAGTCTGGGCCAGCACAAACTGGGACACAGCATCAAGTCCCCCTGCACCAAAAGACCCAGAGTCAACTCCCTGCCCACTTGCGTGTGCCCCCTGGACACAGCATCCACCCTCATGGAGGGGCTGATAGGCCCAGACACTTCCAGAGGCTGGGGAGCAGTGAGGCTGGACCCATTGCTGGAGTGGGTGGATCCCACCTCTCCCCTTGGTCCCCGTGACCCCTGGCCGGGCTGACAGGCCCAAACACTCCAGCCTCCCTGCTCAGCCCCAGACACGCCAGAGGCAGCAGAACAATGAGGCGAGATCCTCTACCAGAGTGGGCAGATCCCCCGTGACCCCTGGCTGGCCAACAGGCCCAAATACTCCAGCAGCAGCGGCGGAGTGGAAAGGGGGCAGATCCAGCCTCGCTGCTCAGCACCAGACACTCCAGAGGCTGCAGAGCAGCGAGGCTTGATCCGCTACTGGAGTGGGTGGATCCCACCTCTCTGCTTGGTCTCTGGGACTTCTGGCTGGGCCGATAGGCCCAAACACTCCAGCGGCGGGGCTGAGGGGACTGGGCGCCGCCATTTTGTGGCTATGGGGGCCACCATTTTTGTCGCGGAGTGATGGTTAATTTGCACATTACTCTTTTATTAGATAGGAGATACACACACACACACACACACACACACACACACACACACACACACACACACTGAGTGGCCAGATTACTATGTGTTCAGAGATCATAATAATCTGGCCATTCAGTGTAATTAATATACAGCACTCTATGAGTTTTAAAGTTTCCACATATGCCCTGACATATATATTATCAATGATTACCACAATAAGTTTATTTAACATCCATAATTTCATACAGATATAAAAGAGATTTTTTAATTTTGTTTTTCATTGTAATGAGAACTTTTAGGATCTAGCAACTTCTAAATGTATCACATAACAGTGTTAACTACAGTCATCATGTACATTACAGCCCCGGAATTTTAACTAGAAATTTGTACTTTTTGACCTTCATCCAATTCTCCCTGCCCCAGATTCCCTATTTTAAAAAAAACAAAAAAACTTTTGTGACCAACATTACCAAAAGTGATCACCCCTTACAGTAATTTTTTCTAAAAAAGTATTGAATAAATATTTTACATATCAATTTAGGTTAACCAATATGGATCATGCATATGATGGTAAACATAAAAGTTAATATCACTCATTCCTGCCTGTATGGTTCTTGTAATCTAGTGACAAATAAATACTAGTATATTTATTAGCATTTTCCAAGTTCAATTTTTAGATGCACAGGAAACAAAATACACAAAAACTTTTTTAAAAAATTTAACCCATTTTAAAAATGTGATTTCATAGTTATCATGGTTTGGAATGAAAAAATATCAACTAAATAATAATAAAGGTGGTAAGTGGTTAGGAGCATGTCTTGATAGCAGAACAGGAGTAAATGAGGTGTGAACAACACTGACTCACATATATCTAGTTATCATTGAAGATATTATAAAAGTTTCAAAAGTATGTTTGTAAAAAAAATGCTACACCAGCACAATGAAGAGAATATCTATTTTTGTAAAAGGCCTCACAGAGGTTATAGCACTTTTCTGGGCTCTCAAGAATAATGGGAGCACTCATCACAGGCCCCACACGACTACCAGCAGGCTTTCTGTGGCAGATACAGAGAAAGGATCTCATTGCCAATACTCCAAATGTTGGAGTACTTTGCCTGAACATCAGGCATTGTAGATAATCTTTCTAATTTCTAGGCTTTCCAAATTTGAGGACTTACCTGGTCACTAAAGTAATCCTCCATTTTCCAGAAATGTTTATTTTCCATTTAAGATATTAGGTTTACTTTGGTGGTTTTTATACTTAGTGTTTTAATGTCCTGGCCATTGTTTTTAAGGATCACTTTACCAATCTTCACATTTTTATGATTATTTCTTTTTGTATGTTACTTAAAATTCTGTTTTTAGAAATTAATTTTGCCACATAATTTTAAAATAAACCATCTTAATTACTTGATTAATTTGTTTCATCTACCTGTTGAAATTATTTACAATTATGATGCAGCATTAAATTATGAATTACATAATAAAATAGTAATTAGATGACTGGGTTTCAAATCTTTACTATTAAGTAGTTGTATGGTTGTAAACAAGTAATTTATTTACAGAGTCTTGGTTTTATCACCTACAAAATGAGAGGCTAAGAATAAATAACTCCTTTGTCTCCAAAATGATATAGATGATCAGTTGTAGAATCACTAATGTTGTGTAATTTATACATAGTCATTACTTAAATCAGTGACAATATCCTAGTCAGTTTAAAAAGAACTGCTGTGTTCATGGATTTTTCTAGATGATCTATTTAAGAGTGACTATATCCTGATCAAGTCCTGATAATTCCTTTTTTTATTTTTAAATATTTATATATTTGCTATCTAATTAAAAGTATATCTGTTCATTACAGAAAGTCTGAAAGATCACAATTTTATTACATTGTATTAATTCTATCACTCATAGATAGCAACTGGTAAATTTTAGTGTTTTTCCAGAATTTATTTTACATACTGAAAAAAATCAATTATATAACTAATAAAATTTTGGTAGTTTTAATAAGAGTTTAGTTTCTTTCTAGTGTTTTCCTATATTAGATAAAAGTGTGGTAATTTTTCCAAAATTCAATTTTCTCATTCAAGACCAATATTCAATTTTTGTTTATTTAAAAAATCCCCTCCCACATTTTTATGGAGGTGCTATACCAACTTCAGCAATTACCATCCTACTAATCTCCTTTTATCTACATGTCTCTTATTATTTCCTTAGAACACATATGTAGCAGCTGAATTCTCAAACTAAAAAGCATTAGCAAATTTAATATTTAAGATAAAATACTTCACTTCCTCAAGTAGTATATGAGAACAACTTTTTTTAAAGACTCATCAAATGAGATTCTAATGCTTTTTAAAATGTCCATTGGAAAAGATAAAAATGCTTTCATTTAAAGTTTTTATTTTAATGATTAATGAAAATGCACAAATTTTCAGTTTTTTTCACAAAATTTTACCCATGAATATTTTTATGTTAAGGTTATTATTTAATGGATTTAAACCATTTTTCATTTCTGTATTTATCTCTCCTTTATGATATTGCAAAAGATGGTTTAAACAGTTTTTTCTTTCAGACTACTTTAATTTTATGTATGTAAATCAAGTTGAGTTTTCCTTTGTAGGTTTATCACTATCTTTTAGGCACACAAAATATTTTTTTCATCATAGGGTCATACATTCTCTCCTAATTATATAATTTCATTATTACAACTGCTACTTATTTCATAGGAAATACATTTTGCCATATTGTGTGAGGCAAGTATTGGATTTTATTCTTCCCAAACATTTAATCACTTATCCCAGATCAACTTTTATAAGAACTGCCTTCCCTTACCAATATTTAATTCTACATCTATTACCTACAAAAGTGTTTTGTATGTTTTTATCTGTTTCAAGGGTTTCGCTTCTGTCTGGTTTTCTGTTCTTATACAAGTACAACACTGCTCTAGTTACTGTAGCTTCTTTTAATATTTTAATATTGAGTACAACAAATTATTCTTCCCTTCATTTGCTCTGTTTTCCTGTTAAGTTTATCAGATGAACTTTGGAAGCATTTTGTCAAGTTTTTTATAAAATTCTTGTTGAAATGTTTATTGCTATTGAATTATAATTTGCCAATTTAAGAAGAAAATTTTTACAAACTTATTTCCTTTATTTAAGATTAGTACTCAATTCTTCATTTATCCCAACTCCCCCCCACCCTTGTTTATGCACCTGGAGGACCTAACTGGACAATTATAAGCTTCCTAATCCCAAACTAGACTCTGAGATGTGTAGAACCAGACATAAAACCCTTCATCTCATGATCAGTCCTCCAACCTAAGTTCAGAAGCCTCTGGCTCAAAAGAGTTTGAGAAATATCTGATAAATATTTGATCACATTTTATATCAACTTGGATTTAGATGTTACATTTTTATCAAGTATATACTTCTTTCAGAATCTGTGGTCTGTCAGAACCATATGACATCAGGAGTCTATTATTTCAAGAGCTTAACTTGCTGCAATTTTAATTCTCACTTTTTACTTCACAGCATTAGCATTAACACAGAAACATTAGGAAGTCTGGCTTTATTAAATTACTTATACCATAAACTTACTATAACTATTGGCTGTCAAATTTTGGGAATCTCTTATATTTACATCCTTATCTTATCTTTATAAAAAATAACACATTATATTTTTAAATATATTAATTCTGATAGGAAATCCTCAATAGCTAATGTGCAGAGCAGAAAAAGATGAAGAATTTTAAATGATTACAGAAATAAGAGGTCTTATTTAGTATCTGACAACAGACTTCAATAACTCTTTTCCATTTGGGTGGAAGAGTTGGAAGTAAAAGAAAATATGACCCAAATCTTCAAATTAAGGAGGCTTATGAAAAGGATCGATATTTAACACTTCGCCAAGTCCAGTAACATCAAACTTAAGGGAAATCTTAAAGCCTGAAAGAATAGTTTTAATCCAAAAAGAGGAAAGGAAATGGGTAGGATTTATATCACATTTCTTTAAGTAAAACACATCAAGAAAGGGGTTAAACTTCGGTGAAAGTTGAAAAGGTTCCTAATTTCTAGTGTGAGGTTATATACAGGAAACAACTGATGTGCCAGCAAAATTTAACCTGGAAAAAAGCCAGGATCCTGTGTCAATATTTCTCTATTTGCAACTGGGGATCCTGAAGTTCTCTAGGCTAATCAATTCCTTTTATGTTTTCAAAGAACTAAATCACTGAAAATAATCAATCAACCACTGTTGGAGACAATCCTGTTAAATGCTCAGCATTTTCCAAAGAAGAAAAAGGGAGATTGTGTGTGTGTGTGTTGGGGGGGAGGGTGTATGTTCTTGTGTGTGTTGGTAGAGTTGATGATCCTCTCCCCCAAAATATAATACTGTCCTCAAGAGAATGCAATGGGCACTGATTGGGTAGCTCAGTTGGTTGGAGTTTCATCTCAAACCACCAAGGTTGCAGGTTCAATCCCCAGTCACGGCACATACAAGACTCAACCAGTGAATCCATAAATAAGTGGAATGACAAAATAGATGTTTCTCTCTCTCTCTTCCTCTTTCTCTCTCTCTCAACTCAATAAAAAATAAAAATAAAAAAGAGAGAAAGAATTACAGTGGAGTAAATGAAATGGCTTAATATAATTAGAGAACACTAGAAATATCAAGGAAGTGCTAAATTGTGTTTAATTAAAAAAAGGTTTATACCAGAGGAAAAAAAAATAATAAGTAAATATTCTACTAGCCTGGAAAGAATTAATGAAAATAGTTAGAGAAACAGGACTTGAATATTTGCAGGCAAATGTCAAAGGAGTATAATAAAAGCATTTTCAGTTTTACATACATCTTCTTATGAAGACATTTCATATGTATTTCTGGATCAAGCAATATGTCTCCATAATATGCAATGAATAATTTATTTATACTATAATTTTATATTAATGTTAATTAAATTCATACTATTTTTAATGAACACTTGAAAATAAGACTCAATGACAGTTCAAAAAATGCATACCCATAATTAGCATGTGGGCAAAAAAGACTTATATTCTGGAACAAAACTTTGTAAGTTCTATCTTAACTCTTTATTCAATTTTAGTATAGCAATAGCTTCTACAGGAGATATAATTAAAACAAAAGAACAGTTAATTAGGGGAGTTAAATGAAATTTTTTATGTAGAAAAAAATTGTCTTATGTCTGCCTTTCCTTATATATTAGGAAAAGCAGACATAAGTACACATATAGCAAATATATACAGTTAAATATATTTAACACTAAAATATATTTAATTTTATCTTAATTTTTATTACTTGCCTACTCTAAATATGTGCAATGACTATATCCTTCATACAAAATTGTTTTCTCCCTCATGATTATGTCCATTTCATCTAGTCACCAAAATAGTCATCTTTTAAGAATGCCAGATTTTGAAATCTAGTTAATAAAATTCCAAGTACAAGATTATATCACCTCAATTTGATAAGATAACCCAACAATCTTTAGTATAAGGTTCATTCCATGGACATTTCCCAAAGAAAGAGTAAAATGTATACTTTCTTCTCAGTTATTTTTATTGAAGCCTCAGAAAACAAATTTTCCAATCAGAGCATACTGAAACATTTTGAGAATCAAAGAATAAGAAAGATATAATTAAGTATTAATTTTAGTGTATTCATTTCCTCATAACTCAATTTAAAAGTAAAGTCTTAAGCGCCAATTTTTTCCTTTACCATTAAACAGGCAAAAGTAAGAATTAATGTTAACAGGTGGACTTGTATGGTTTTAATAGCAATGAAATATAATCAACTGTCTCATATCGTATTTCCAGGAAAGCAAGTGACACTAGACCTAACTATTATTATTGCCTTATTATTGCCACAAAAGTGTTACAACTCCCCACAGGGACCATATATCTTCAGGCCCTGGGTTTAATTAAAACTTTAAACAAAATATATTGCCTATTTAATGCAGCTGAACTGGATGCTGCTGACCTTTGTAGTGTATAGACTAATGCCTAGCAAATTAATGTCTGCAACCATGGCACATAATGTCAAATTTATATCAAGCCTGAAGAGTAAAAAGAAAAATTAAACCACTACAGTTTATAATGATAAGTGAACTTCTGGAAGAACATTTTATAAATTTTGTACATAAATTTTATATATTTATTCTTTTTGCTATACAGCCAAAAGTTCATGATTTCCTTATCTTCCTGGCTCCACATCTTATAAAGTGAACTTCTAAAATCCCTCAAAGTTACCTTTCCCTTTTCTGGGCTGTCAAACCTCACACCTAGCACTGGTTTCCTGGTCTTGTCCTTTCTGCCGATGAACAAATGAAAGTGGTATTTATAGATTTACCTTTAAAATTAGAAGTCAATATTCAGGAGGTACATAGATCAATGGCTAATCCAGTTGTAAGGCCATACTTATGTTTATAGGACTGACACACTGATTTTCAAGAGTGCCAATGGAAGCAATTGTAGAAAATTCACCAGAACTCAAAAGAGAGGAAACGGGTGGGTATAAAGAGCTTAACACTGCTGGAGTGTTAATGCTTCCACGCTTGAAAGATGTGAAGTTAGAATCTCACGCAGTTAAAAACCATCTCTTTCACAGTCAGCATGCTAAACGCCTCAATCGATCCAAACACAGTCATAGAAGAAAACATGAAGGATATAAAGCATCCTGTCAAAAATTTACTCTGAATATCTCTACTCTAAATATATTCTGGAACAAGATGAGGTAAAGAGTTTATCAAAAATAAATGATTCAGTTAAAAAAAGCAGCCACACAGAAGGCTGAGAAAGAAATAAACTTTTATAGCCATTCTACCAACTAAACAACCTATAGTGTACATACTTCAAGTAGAGTTAAGATAAACTTACAAGTGAACATTTTTTATTTTGTTTTCTAGGGGGGTACATTTGACATCTTGTTTGTCAATTCTTCTTACCTGAATAGTAGCGGTAATAAGGAATAGTACTAAGGAATGGTAGTAAGGAATCTAAATACCACTGGTAGCCATTAACTCATTCCACAATTTTCATTCTCAAAAAAATACAATTATAAAACTTGGACAAGCTTTTAATTCCAAAAATTGGTCTAATAAATTCACTGTGTTTCCTATCAATGACTCTTTCCTCATTCATTTGAAATAGCTCAATAAAATTGGGGAAATCTCCCATAATTAAAGAGCTACTTTCATGAAATAGAAAATTAAATCAGTATTTCTCCCTTCTTATTAGAAAATATGAGAAACATCTTTTCTATTTCAAACCTATGTAAGTAAAAGATCTGCTATCTGCAGGCTGATGAAGGAAAATACATTTTCTAATACTGAGCCAGGATTTTAAAAGTAACATAATGTGTATAAAGAACAAACAAACTAGGAATTATCAGGGATAAGAGAATCAAAACAGTATGATGAAAATAAAGGCAAACAAGGCATAAAGAGCAATGGGTCATTATCACACAAGTCCCCTCGAAGACGTATACAACCTTTCCCTAAGGTAAAAGCATATTACCCAAAATGAGCACACCTTTTTAAAAATACATAGGAAAATGTGAATATGTATGCAAACTGACCCTGGTGTCACATTAGAAATAAAAAAACTTGATATTTTCCTTGTTTGTCTGCCTTGGCTTGGTTTGTGTTGTCCAGTCAACTTATCACAGCCTATATCAGTATGGACAAAATATTTTCAAGGTTAAAGCAGTACAGTTTTCCATTTTATTTATGGGCATTTCCTTATTAGGAAAGGCACTAAGCTCCAGACCAACTGTGAAATTTCCTAGAAAGTTCTCTGAGAGCAGGAACTTTCCATTTCATACCACCATCACCTTTGTACTGAGTGGGGGATACGTGACTTAAAAAAAATTATTTTTGCACGCAAAAATTATTCTAAACATAGTGATTATAGACTGCAATGACAAAGCAGTAACTCTAGGTTCTCTCTTACTTCATGTAACACATTATGTCTCTTTGTCCTCAGGATAAATTACCAAATGAAATGGCCTAAATTGCTTATGTAATTAAACCCAACAATTACTTTGCATTGAGAAAGCAGAGAGTGATTTCATTTTAAATAGTAAATAGGCTTAAAATGACCACTGGGGTTTGAAAGGGCTCTAGCTGATAAAAGTAAATGGAAGTTACAGCTGAATTTAGTTCCCCATAATCTTATTCAAAAACAATGTTTAAGTGGACATTTTAAGGAAAATAATTATAGAGAAAGAAGAGAAAAATTGAGGATAGACAGCAATTATCCTACATTTAAAAAAAAAGAAAAAAGAAAAAAAGAAAATAATACCCTGCATGGTTAATACATCTGTGATGAAATCATGATATTGTAGGTGGTTTATTTCTTTTTGTTAAGGTGAAGAGGTTTTTGTTACATATCTATGTAATCTATAATAATAAAAGCGCAACATGCTAATTAGACTGGACAGCTGAACGACCTTCTGGATGACCTTCCAGACCAAGCCGGGGCTGCAAGGGCCGAAGCAAGCTGCAGCTGTGAGGACCGAGCCCCTTGCACAAATTTTGTGCATCGGGCCTCTAGTAGATATATAATAAAAATATATGTATGTGTATATATATGTATATATATATATATTTCACGGATTTTTACATAGGTAAAGAAAAGTTATATTGACACAGTACAAAACATGCCAGTTTCAGTAATACAGAAGCCTAAAGAGGAAAAGCACTTGAATTTAAGTCAGAAAGCTATACTGGTTCTAATACAAACTGTGTAATCCTGAACATACACTTTGAGTGTTTATTTTTATCTTGCAAAATAAAAGTGATTATGTTAGGAGAATTTTAAGATATGAGTCTTCCAATGTCAATATTCTCTGATTCTAAAATACACCTATACTTTGAGAATAAAAGAGAAATGGAGATTCAATAAAGACCTGTACTGGATGTTAAAATAAAAATAATTTTAATTAAGTCTAGGGGGAAAATATGCCATGATAAGAAAAACAGAAGAAACTCTAACCTAACCATGACAATTTTAATTTAGAGGGAATACTCTATTAATGAATTTAAGTTAACCGGGCATTAGCTGAGTAAGCTGTTTCACTTTTGGTTAACATAGTTACTGATCAAAGAATGATTTTGACTATGGTTGCTAAGGGACAAGGGAAAATGAACCTCTAGAGAAAATACAGCAGTTCTAGGACAGAAGT
This sequence comes from Plecotus auritus, assembly GCF_963455305.1. NCBI lineage: Eukaryota > Metazoa > Chordata > Mammalia > Chiroptera > Vespertilionidae > Plecotus > Plecotus auritus. The sequence goes on from NC_137772.1 coordinate 146,164,018, forward strand.
AGAATCCTCATTGAATCAGCAGTGACTGTAAGGCCATCACTATGACAAAATCTTATCTATAGAAAAATAATACTTACATTGGTAAATACAAAAATAACTGATAGAGAATACAGTCATTGGCATTTGGAGCTTAAAGATCCACAGAAATGGTAATGATTATAATGGAGGTAACCTAAATACACTTCCTAGGTTGGGCATTTGATCCAATAACTACTTTCATTGTCCCAATTAATCCTCAAGCTGACACTACTATTTCAGCCATCTAACGGAGGGGAGAGATGAGGCTTCACTTAAGTAATTTACTCAGCTTGTAAGTGTCAAAGCCATCACTTGAACCTGGGCTATCTGACTTCACACTATACTGAATCTCCATTTAGTGGTTATTTTGTGATTTGATATTAAAATATTTTATGTATTCTCATACCTTGCTAATTATATCCACCATCTAGGTGAAAGTTTAATTTTTGTTTATAATATTTAGCATCTGCTTTCCATTATTTTTATGTTTATAATTTACATGATTTTGAATGGGATGGTACTTCTCAATTGTTGTTATTCAATCACCTAGGGTTTATGAAATCAAGCAGAATAATGAGAAGATATTTTTAAATAGTTTTTAAAAATTTACTTATGAACTGCCAGAGTAAAGATTAACAATCTTAGAATAAAATATACAAAAAATTAAATTGGGAAATAAACGTGTTTTTCTATTAATACACAATTGGGAAAATATACTTGCTCATTTGGTATTCAGAATAAGTCAACTATCAGCATATGGAATAAAGAGTGATAAAAGTTTTTCATAAAATGTTCAAGGAAAGGGAAAGTGCAAAGAACTAGTGTGCTTTTGTGTGTTTTTCTTTTTAAAGAACAACAGCAGTGAATTGAGTTACTAAACTAATAATAACATTCAAATGTGACTGTATTTTTTCACAAATATTCCTTTATTTCTTCTAACCTTCAAATAAAAGAAAAAGCAGGATGGAAAATCATTTTTGTATACATACATACAAGTGTTTGCAGGAAGTGGTCATTAAGGGGGAAATGAATGAGCCATGAGAAAAATGAATAGTTAGAGGTTAAATCTAGCCAGACATTGTAATTCATCACTGATCCCTGAAGGGCACTAATAATATGTAAATGTGAGAATTAGAAAACACATTCAAGGCTGTTGATAAACTTGATAGGATAATCAGCACATGCTGACAGACTAATGAAACTGATGAACTGATAAGGCAGTTTATCTTCTGGGCCATTTTTTTTTTCTTGTCAAATGGAAGCTAATCAAAATGTATTAGGAGTTAAAACAAACACTCAGAGGATTTCACCCATTTGATTAGGAGGTGAACTCACTCTCTGAGAAAATTATAGTTTCATAAATAGTTGAAACTACAAGCCTGGTCAGATAACAGACCTTCACACAAAATTGAACAGAAGGCAACCACAATAATTAGGGGAGAAATCTGCAATTTTAAATTATATTGGGATTCTCCTCGTGAAAATTGTTAGAGTGCTTTTCAGAGTCTGGGCAAAGCTACTGCCTCTTTCTATAATGGAAAATAAGACAAAGGACTAAACAATAACCCTATGGACAAACTTATCTTCCACTGCCTATGTGTGCTCAATATTTGCGTAACCACGTAACCATAGAGAGACAGATCCCAAGGTACCAGCTGAGTTTTCAATCAATTAACATAAAATAATTGAATGGATTTTCTGAAATCACTAACTATAGTGAATGCCCACTTCCTATTAACAATCAAGATGCCAAATGCAGTCTGTTGCCAAGGATCTCAGAATCCCTTCCCAGTTTAAAGAAAGACATCTTATTTCATAATTGAGGGAAATTGGAAATAATGGCCTTCCCAAGCATTAGCATTAAGAATAAAATTATAAACTAAAATCATTGTGCCTCTTTAGATAAAACTAGAAAAAAATGATCCTTTTAGTATTCACTTTGACAGAAATAACCATCCAGTATTAATATTTAAAAGTTAATTCTGATAAATCTAAACACTCTAAGCACACACTTCCTGGGCATGTACATTTCATCTAAGTAGACAGACTGATGGTAAAATGCTGGATAGTATAAGGCACTGTTTTAAATTATATGAGTTTAATGGCAAAAGTACATTTAATAAAGGTAAATTTTAGCTTTTAGTAATCATAGCAAAGAGAAAAAGAAGCAACAACTAGAAATACTCCAATGTCCTTTTTAATATGAGCATTAAATTATTTCATGACTGCACAGGCTAACTGGGGCAGGGGTCCCAGAGACATAGAATGAATATATTAACCTCTTCCAAATTATAATTTTTTTTTCTGTTTATTGACCCTTGCCTCATTCTGTCTCTAAACTATTTCTTAAATTTCTGTCATTTAGAAAAAAGGGAAAGTGTGTGTCCTTGCCAGGCATATATTCTTTTTTTTTTTTCCAGAGAGGAAAGGAGAGGGAAAAAGAGATAGAAACATCAACGATGACAGAGAATCACTGGTCAGCTTCCTCCTGCATGCCCCCTACAGGGAATTGAGCCTGCAACCTGGTCATGTGCCCTAATCAGGAATCTAACCAAGACCTCCTGGTCCATAGGTTGATGCTCAACCACTGAACCACACTGGCCAGACCAGGCATATATTCTATAGTTTGGGAGGATTTAAGATATTTTTTTAATGTGTGTGTGCTCAAGCCATACAAACTAGTATCAAATCTCTCAAATAATAGAATACAAAAGCCTAAGATAATCCTGGAGACCATGTTGTCTCATTACTTTTATATGCATGAGGAAAGCCTAGAAATAGTAAGCAACTTAACCAGTTTAATAAAAAGAAAAATCTGAGTTTGCAATTTGTGCTCTGGATTTAAAATATATATATATATATTTGATTTGAGGACAAAAGCAAGCCCTTCTCTTCCCTCCCTTATCTGGAAACAGCAAAGTTAACCAATCAGCAGAGCACCTTAAACTCAGGGACTCTTTCCAAGAGTCACATGCTGAATGGGCAGTTTCCATCCACCATCAAATAGCTGTGGTGACAATTTATAGTCACAAATCAATTGTAAGTGATAGACATTTTATTAGAAATTCTAATTCTTGAGCTCTTGCACTTAGAAAAATCAATGCCCTAGCCTGCATACTTTCTAATAAGAAAATTAAGGTAATTATCCAATGTAGAAAAAGGAATAATTGTAATAGCACATTTGCAGTTTTCACAGTATTGTTTTTACTCTAAAATACTAACTCAGAGAAAAAAAGAAACCTATGAAGATCCAAGGCCTGATCAATGAAAACCATACAAATTTACTCAGTTAATCTCAACTGTTACAAGCACCAAAAAGCATTCATCTCTACATCACAGCATGTTTACTTTTGAGGATGTTCTGCTCAAGCAAGTAACATGATTAAAAAGTATCATGAATTTGATAACTTCACTAAAATCTGTGGACTTTATTCATCTTTTTAAGTCTCCAGAGTCTAGCTAATGCTTACTACCCAAAAGGGCTCATGAGCCCCTTGCAACAACTCTGCGATCTGGACAATTTGTTGAGAATCAATATGATAATGCATGTATTTGCTCTTCTTAGAAAAAGTATGCTATGTGTGTGAAAATTTGAATGTGACACCCAGTTGTGAATAAAGAGTTTTCTGGTGAGGATCAATGCTATAACTTATTAGAATTCCATTTAACAGAAGCACAGGTTTTAATTTCCCCACAGGTCCCTGAAATAGCAATTGAAATATTAAGGTTTGACTTACCCATCATGTTGTACAAGCTCTGTGGAGCAAACTGCCTTGGCATTTTCTGAATTGCTTCTTTATATACACTAAGGGCTTCCTAATTTAAGAAACAAATTAAAAAAAAAAGATGAAATACAAAAATATTCACCAAAAATAAAATAACAATATCCTTCAAAAATTTCAAAGTTCCATTGCTATTTCTAAGTGACTCATTGGAGGGAAATAACTCAGCTGTACTTTTATGTCATACTACTATAATTTCATGAATAAAAATATTCAACCCAGTGAGTGAAGAAGGCCAGATAAAAATTTAGTGTAACAAGTAGCTGAATATTACCAAGCTCTTTTATTTTAATAATTTTAATATAAAATTTCAGTTCACATAGATTATTCTATTAAAACACTAGAAAAATTCATATTTGGAAATCACCCATAGTCATCTATAATCTGTAATTAAAATCAGGCCACCAAGTAGGATCTAAATAAAATATAAAATAACATACCAAGATACTGAGACCCACTGAGATTATGAAATGCAATAATTTTAAAAGTTGTGTCTCTATATAACATTATTGGTACCACAGGAAGGAGTATGTAGGGGTGTGGTCTGAAAGGGGGGAGGAGTTATGCTGAATGTGAGAGAAGAAACCCATGCAGACATGCTTCCTGTGAGAGAAAGGGAGGACAAGATAGTCAACCTCCCAACTCGCTGTCTGCGCAGGGTCCCATCTCCATCACTTTTCTTCTCTCTCAATTAAAAACAAACAAACAAATTTTCATTTAATTATTGTTTTAAAAACAATTAAAGGAAATGGGTAGGATTTATATCATATTAATACTTAATACTCAGAGTACAATGTATTTTGTAACATCAAACATTGTAAATAAGGAAACAGTCACAATGTATCTTAGATCATAAAATGAGAGATGATAAGCAAATAAGCTTGTGGAGCAATGGTTGTAATTTCCCCCTTTTGAAGAGTTGCTCTAAGAAATTAATAGTAAAGAAATCTGTTGCCATGGCCAGTGTTACTCAGTGGTTACAGTGTTGGCAAGTGAAACATCTAGAGTTCCAGATGTGAAGCATCATTTCCTTGATTCCCAGTCAAGGGCATATACCTGGGTTGCAGATTCCATCCCAGCCCCAGTAGGGGCGTGTGAAGGAAGCAACCAATCAATGTGTCTCTCTCACACACACATCTCTCTCTCTCTCTCTCTCTCTCTCTCTCTCTCTCTCTCTCTCTTCTCCCTCTCCCTTCCTCCCTTCCACTCTCTTTTAAAAATAAAATCAATGGAAAAAATATCCTTGGGTGAGGATTAACAACACAAAAAGAAATCTGGTAAGTATTCTTTCAGTTTGTTTTGTTAATCCTCACCTAAGGATATTTTTCCCATTGATTCTTAGAGAGAGTGGAAGGGAGGAGGAAAAACAGAGAAACATTGATGTGAGAGAGACACATCGATTGGTTGCCTCCAGCATGCACCCCTACCAGGGCTGGGGATAGAGCCTGCAATGGAGGCATGTGCCCTTGATTGGAATCAAACCCAGGACCCTTCAGTCCATGGGCTGACACTCTATCCACTGAGCCAAACTGACTAGGGCGGTAAGTGTTCTTTAGCAGAGGGTTCCCCCACCCCCAGGTGAATTTCACCTTGAAACTCTTTTAATAAAACAACATTAGCTTCTTAAATGCTCACAGTGCCCCTGTGATGAGATCATAAGGTAGAAAGAACTGAGATGGGATCACAACAAGGGAGGAAAGGGGAGAGAAGTCTGGGCCTGACCTCATAGTGTCCCTGCTCGTGGTAGAGTTTTCCCAGGTTGTACAGACAGCTGGTCACCGAGCTCTTATGCGCGTGAGGGTCCTTTAGGTTTTCATCAGGGATCTCAGAACACTTTAGGAATGTACGTCGGGCTTCTTCTGTCTTTCCTTGGTTCATCAGAATAATACCGGTGTTTAAATACGCAGCTGGGAGAAATACGTGGAAATATAAATGTAAGAAGATGATGTGCATGGTGGATACAGTAAGTTACCTTTATTTCAATTTACTTTCTATGGATTATTTCTGATTTTAAAAGAAACCAAGACATAAATACTTAGGGAACAAATATATATGGGAACAATTAATGTAGTAAGAAGTGTTGGTATCACTGAAAAATATCTGGAATAGTCTCTGTTCTCAAAAAGTTCAAAACATTCTGAACTTACAATCTAGATCAGTGGTGGGCAAACTTTTTGACTCGAGGGCCACAATGGGTTCTTAAACTGGACCGGAGGGCTGGAACAAAAGCATGGATGGAGTGTTTGTGTGAACTAATATAAATTCAAAGTAAAGGAGCGGAGGGGAGAGCAAGAGAACCGGACAGAACAGCCGGATCCGGCCCGTGGGCCGTAGTTTGCCCAAGGCTGATCTAGATGAATAAAAGTTGTATTTATCTGAATATATTAAGAAATGATAAACTGATATCAAAACATGATTAAAATGAGAGATATAATTGTTAGAGGCTTATAATTTGATTGGCAAGTTTTCAAAAACAGGAGCACCATGCTTTTTTCTCTATGAGGTTGTAAGTCATCAAAATAATTTTCATGCATAAAGAGGAAAAGAAAAATATATTTAAAAAGAAAAACTTAAAAAAATAAATAAATGGAAAAGAAAAAAAAAAAGAAGAAAAACTTGACTGTTACTTACAAGCCAGTGTAGGCCTGCTCCCGATTGCCAGTTTATAATAATGTAGCGCTTCTGCAAACCTGCTGTTCTCCTGGAGGAGTAACCCTCTGCGTGAGGAAAAGAGAAATTTGGAGATAGGACCGTGTTACTATACATAAAACCACAAATTTTTATTTTATGTTTTGAAAATAAAAATGGTTAAGGGGCCATAAAAATGCTGACCTGGTACTATAAAAATAAATTCTACATAGAAGTAAATTATTCCTCAGGAGAGAAAATGTTGGAGAGGTATCAGTTGCATTTATGTTGCATCAGAAAGTATTAAGAAGTATTTTTAGCCCTAGCCCAGTTTGGCTCAGCGGATAGAGCATCACCCTGTGTACTGAAGGGTCCCAGGTTGGATTCCAGCCAAGGGCGCATGTCTGGGTTGCAGGCTCCATCCCCAGTAGGGGGCCTGCAGGAGGCAGCCGATCAATTATTCTCTCTCATCAATGATGTTTCTAGCTCTCTATCCCTCTCCCTTCCTCTCTAAAATCAATAAAAATATTTTTTTTTAAAAAAAATTATTTTCAAAACGCCCTTTATCCTCACTGAACTTTCCTCTTTCCCACAGTCTTTTCTCTCCCACTGGACAGAAAAACCACCTACATTTCTTCTTGGAGCATGCACATTTTTTCATCACTTCAGAAAAGAAACCTAAGTTAAATACATATATATGCATATGTGGTTACATGTGTATTTATTTAAACATGAAACGCCTCTCTCACTAGCCATAGTGTTTGGGAAATACTGGTCCACGACTTCCCAAAACATAAAGTGCAATCTAGGTCCACAGGATAAAGAGTCAGAATTTAATCAGAAGCCATAAAGACACAAAGAGAAAGATTAAAGACTATCCACGTTGTTATTTCCTTATTTCAGAATATTGGGCACATTTCAGTTCACTACAGACCCTCAGACTGCACACCCCATACCCCCCAGGAGGCCCGGGGGCAGTGGCCACATGGGTTACCCCAGCCATTCCAAACCCCGCCCTCATGACCTATTTGAGAATCAATTATAATCATATCTCTGAAAATACAGTGTCAGGGCACTGGACTTAGTTGAAAAGCTCTCACAGAGGCCTTTTTGGCCGATCCCTCTCCTCTTGTAATCAGCGAGTATCTTACAGACATTTGGCACCTCTCTGGGGCCTGAGTACTGCTGTTATCAACCTCAAATTGCAGATTCTACTTGCCAGCTGCTGAGGCTTTTGAAAGGCTGGCAAAATGGAGCTTTGAGAAATGAGAAGGCTACTGATAAAAGCTTATCATTTTAGAGTATTTTAAAATCCTCAGTTTATTATTTAATGGGCATCATTAAAAAATATCTAAAGCAAATCATTTTGAAATTAAAGGTTGCTCATTCCGTCATTAGCATAAATTAATTTCTAATACTGTTTGTTAAAAAGGACATCTGTAATAGTGGCAACAAATAAAAAATTTAAAAAGTCACCCGGCCTGCATGGTTTGGTGGTTGAGTGTCGACCCAGGAACCAAGAGATCACAGTTCTATTCCAGGTCAGGGCACATGCCCAGGTTATAAGCTCGAACCCCCAGATGGGGGCATGCAGGAGGCTGCCAATCAATGATTCTTATCATTGATGTTTCTCTCTCTCTCTCCCTTTCCCTTCCACTCTCTCTAAAATCAATAAAAACATATTTTAAAATAATAAATAAAAATAAAAAATAGTTTGAATAGAGCAAACCATTTCCAAACACATGAACATCACTTACATCTATACATAAATGTACATTTTCATTAAAAAAATTTTAACAATTCATTTGATCATGAAATTGATATGCTTTGCTGTTAAGTGTATTTTTCAGTTGCTGAGAACAAAGAATAGTTTTCTGCAGTACTCAAGAGTTTGTGAAAATGTTCTATTGCCTTTAAAAATAAATAAACTTGATAAAAACACTCACATACTTCTCAAAAAAGGAATAATACCCTTTATAACAATAATTTTATTGACAAAATGCTTTCCAGTTAACTAGCTCATATACTGTTACATTATCTCATTTTAGAAACTTATCTACAAAGTTAATTGTCTTCGTCATTTTCCTTTGAGATTCAGATAAAGAGATGCTTTTCCTTTAATACAGGCTAATGACACCAGAGGAAAAATACCATCCAGTTGTTTAATCTCTTCTTTCTACCTTTTTTAGGAATTCAAATATTTCCAAGAGACCCTCTTTATCCAGTATCTTCCATCTCTTTCTGCATGCATTACAGTTTTCTTTCCTTTAAGACCACACAAATGTTCATGTGCCTGTTAGCATAAAGGCGGGGGAAAACCACTTTAAAACCTTTATTCATTCCTTCATCTTTCTCTGACTACTGCTTATTATTGTTCTTCCATTAGATTTCCTTTAAGAATGTCTATGGTGTACATGTCCAATGGCTCAACTTTCATTTACCCCTAAATCCAGTTTCAGCTCTTTCCCAGAATTCCACAGAATGTCATAATGAAATTCCTACTAATGATCACATTTTAAAAATAACATGTTGATGTGAACCACCCATTCAACTGTAGGACCTATGACTACTGAACCCATCTTCCTTCCTAAAACTGTATTTCCTTGGCTTCTGGGAAACCAGTCGCCCCTAGTTCTCTTTTATCCCCAGGACCATCCTACAGAAAATGAAGAAAGTGCCTCTTATTCATTTATTCCTTTAAGGGGAGTTGGTGTTTCACAGGACGTAAGTATTTTTCTCTTTTCATGATACATATTGTCTCTATATTTCATCATGCACACATGCAGCTCACATGCTGAGTTCTCTCTCCTGACATCCAGCTCTGCTTTCAACAGTTTACTGAGCCACGTCAACCTAGGTGCTCAATGGAATTTCAAAAGCAGTACATCCAAATCTTAAAAACAGTATCTCCCAATGAAAATAAAGACATTAAATGTCCTCAATAATTAGGACCATCAGGTTGCTAAAATCAGAAACGTGGTTATCACTCTTGACTTTTCACTTCTCCTCAAAATTCCATGTTTTATAAAGTCTCCAAAGCCTACAGACTCTCCTTTTCTAAGATTCTTCATTCTGCCCCTCAAGGTTCATCTTTATGGCAGTCAGAGCCCCTTTATCTTTCCTATCACCTAAATAACTGCAATAGCCCACTAATTAGTCTCCACATAATTACATTTCTAAAGGGCAAATATGCAGCTAGGCTAGACAGAAAGAGCATGAGAGATGAGCACATTTCTTTGACAACGTGCCTAAAGTCCATAAACTTTGAAAACTGATGTATGTATTCAGCCTCATGGCCTCCCCAGTACAGATGCATGATATTCCTGTCATTTTCCAATTCATAAAATATATAAAGAAGAGAAAAAATAATTGGCATGGTACCCAGATCTAGACAATCCTGTCCGGCCTGCTTATTCTTTGGAGCAAAATACGCACATGGAGATTTGTAGCAGGCAAGTGTACAGAATTATATAATGTGGCTCTAAATTAGAGCATCATCCTCTGCATCATCTGAATAAAGTTAGCAATGGAGTGAGTCCAACCAATTGAAATGGCTATTGTGACTAATTTCTCATGGCTAAGGATTTAATTGAGCATCAACCAGACCCTAGTTTGCATGCTGCAGATGTGAAAAAGACAGAAATGCACCTGCTGATGATGCTCAAGCTACTAGGGGAAACAAGAAAGAAAATAAATGGTATGGAAAATTGCTATGATAGAGGACAGAGGACCAACACCACCCCAGCTCAGAAATGGACAAAGGTTCACGGAGTCAAAGTGACAGTGGCAGAGGCTTGAAAAGCAAGCAGCAGTTGGCCAGCAATAAAAAGTGTTATCAGAGGCCCCGTGTTACACAGGAAGAAAGAGCGGTCCACAGAGAATTTACCAGCTAGCTCTAGGTCTCATGGTTCATAAGAAGACAAAGGCAGGATTGGAGCAGGTTCTCTGATACTAAATCTCATGCTATTTCTAGAAGAAAAATAAAAGAGGAAATAATTAAAGTAATTAAATTCTAGATACATGCGTACCAGGTTATGTTTCCTTTGCTCTAAAACTCTCCAGATTTTTGTATAACACTAACTTGTTTTGATGCTTAGAGAAGGAATCAAATGCCATTTTGGCAGGTCTGGGTGAATTTGGGTCAATCCTAGCACTATGTCAACCAAGCTTCTGTTACTGCCCTTCTCCACATTTACAGAACCTATTCTTTATTTTACTGAAGATATGACAGAAGGAGAGAACCGTTCACATTGTAATAATTATGGTGGTAATAATAATAATACCAGATAAACTTTGAGTACTTACAATGTATTATGCACTTTACATAAGTTAACTTATTTATTACTCAATAATAATCTTCTGAGGTAGGTTATTCTTACTAGCTCCATGTTATAGATAATGAACCTACGGCAAGAAAAAGTTCAACAACATGCCAAAGGTCACAAAGCTAGTAAGAAGTGTGCTACAATTCAAGCTAGCAATCTCATTACTATAAGTAGGATTTGTGTCTTTTTAGATCACTCATACCAAATGACTGTTGAAAGTTGATGACATAGTTTGTTTACATGCTGATCAATATAATCTTCTGGTTTCTCTGTTTATAGTATTAAAATAAGAACACATTTTAATATACCATCAAGCACGAATCTAATGGGAAATAATTTTATTCATGTTATATGAAGCTGCCTTTTAATTAATGAAAGTGGTCTATACTATACATTAATGTGAAGTTAAAGTGTTTTGGGGGGAGAAATTGAAATAATATTATAAGAAATAAATTCTCATGTCAGTCACATATATGAACTATGTAAAAAACAAAAAATATAAGAAAGCAAACATTTGGGTGGTGGACACACAGTGCAATATACAGATCTTATAACATAGAAACCCATACCTGAAACCTATATGATCAAGTTGACCAATGACACCCCAATAAATTTAATTACAAAAAGAAAGCAAACTACAGGGATTAAGTAATTTCCAATAAAAATCTAATCTATCATAATTTCATAAAAAATAAAATTTTCTAAAAATTAAAAAGAAAAAGCATGCCCTTCCCCACCACTATCAGCACATCTAAACAAAACATCAGCGATCAGTGTCTCCCTGTAATAGACTGCCCTCTGAACAGTCCTAGCAAAACACAAATATTCATGTAAAGCTACCTTTGCCTCAGGTTCTCAGAAAGGTCTTTTAAAAAGGTTGAAATCTGAGGTACTCAAAAGTTATTGAGAAAGCACATCAAAAGAAAGGTATATTTTTCAAGAATATGCATTGCAGTAATTAAGCTGACATCTATGCAGAACACAGGTGAAATAGGGTGCGGTCCACCAAGTCATGTACCTTTAAAACTATGGAAACAGTCCTAACCGGTTTGGCTCAATAGGTAGAACTTCAGCCTGTGGACTGAACGGTCCCAGGTTCGATTCCGGTCAAGGGCATGTACATTGGTTTCAGGCACATCTCCAGTAGGGGGTATGCAGAAGGCAGCTGATCAATGTTTCTCTCTCACTGATGTTTCTAACTCTCTATCCCTCTCCCTTCCTCTCTGTAAAAAAATCAATAAAATATATATTTTTAAAAAACACAAGTCTTTCTTTAAAAAAATACAACAAAAAACTATGGAAACACAAAAAGATAGTTGCTTGGTTTCTTCTTTTGATTTCATTATTGAATAACATGTGGCACCATTACAACATATTAAACATTGAGAATACAATCACTAAAGAATAAATAAATATTTTTTGAAGGAACTGTCTCACGGTGAAGACAGATAAGCAAAGAATCGCAATACAGTGTAAATAAAGCATGACGTATTTTGGGAAGCCACAAAAGGTACACCTTCCCAAGGTGACAGGTCAGATGAGGCTCCAAGAAAAGTAGAGAATGCAGGTAATGAAGTTCCAGACACATCAAGCTATGGAAACTCAAAGCTGCGGAGGACAACATTTTTACCTACTCAGGTTACAGAGGACAGCATTTTAGCAGTAATAACAGGCTTCATGGAATTAAATGACTATTTAGGAAGCATTTTGGAAATTGAAAAGTTAAGAACTTAAAATTAAGATTATATTATTTAGAATACTTCAGTAATAATAGTTTGGCTATTCCCTGGGCAAAAGTACTTAGTAATCAAGATAAATCAGATAACAATGTTTACAGGTAATAGTTCACAAAATCAAAGTTATAATCCCTAAGGCTCAATCACTAACAAAGATATCATGTTCATCTTAAACTGAGATAATTTTCTGAATTTTGCTCGATTATCCTTTAATATGTGTAGGTACTTTAAAAGTAATATTTTTTCTCCCTCAGAGATAAAATATTATAAATTTTTCATGTTCAATTTTTTATAAGTGAAATTAATTAGCATTGGTTTGGAGCCATATTTGAACTTTTGCATTAATTCAAATTTCCTAATCGAATTGGCTAATTTAGCTAATGACTCCAATAATGAGATTTTATATAATTTAACTGTGAAATAGTATTACTGTTGTCTTTTCACTGTTTTCACAAGATTCATGCTTAGTTTTAGGCTATGCTTATAATAGGACAACTGAAAAAATAAATTTTTAATTTCTGGTACGGAATGGAATAATTAATAGCATGTCATACTCATAAAACACAAATGCCCCCTAATCTTGCCTGATAAAATAGATAAAAGGCAAAAATCTCAAGTGACTATAACAGGAAATAAACAGAACCAAACTCATATTCCTTTTGAAAAACAAAAGCTGTAAATAAAATAAGTTACTACTACATGAATCAAATGAAGTAATCCCAGGGGTAGAGCAACACAAAAGCTTAGGATATAAGTGCCTAATATGCACTCACCACTGCACACATTTTAAAAAAATACACAAAAACATGATCAGTCAGGCTTGGTCATGTGACTCAACTCCGCCCAAGGAGATGAAAGCGCAGTGAGGACATGTCCTTACAGAGGGAGCATGTTTCTCTGACCCTCCTTCTGCGCTCCTGACTACAAGGCAGAAATGCTGTCCTGAAGATGGTGGAGAACAAACTAAAAGGAGCCCAGGACACAGCCCTTCATGAAACTGTGTTGCACACCTGGGACTACATTCCTCTGGACTGCTGTTTGCAAGAGAGAAAATGTAAATTAACTACTTTAAACCAGCAATTTTCAACCTCTTTCATGTTATGGCACACATAAACTAATTACTAACATTTTGCAGCACACACAAAAATACATTATATTTTTTGCCAATCTCACAAAAAAAGGTATAATTTTGATTCATTCATACCAGATAGCCCTTGTAGTGTTGGCTATTGTCTTTTTTTTTTTTTTTTTTTTATAAGGGAAAAGAAGTCAGTGCCCCTAACAAAATAGTCAGGTATTGATCACACCTTTTAAAAATTCTTGCAGCACACCAGGGTGCCTCTTGGGGCACAGGGGTTAAAAATTGCTGGTTTAAGCTAAAGTTATTTTGGGTTTCCTATCATTTGCAAACCAACCTCTCCCCAACTGATAAAATGTCACATGCATTATTTTGTTTTGTTTTAATTATATAAGGTCATAAAATAAGTGACATAAAGTATGGCTTTCATAGATAATTTTAAGGAAAACTTTTTTTTTTATTACATTTCAAGGAATACAAAGTATGAGTTTGGTTTTGAATGATAACCAGAGTAGGCAACTGTCAAGTATCAAAGTTGCAATTAAAATAATTAATTAAAATTATATAATTTAAGAGCATAATGAGTATATGAAATTGTAACTCTCAGATTATGCTCCTAGACATCAGAGTGGTCAGAGTTTTCTCTTTGCCCAAAAGAGTAATGACATCAATAGTGTTTTTTATTTAAAAATTAATTAATCCTCTCAATTCCCAAATAACTAGAAAGAGGGAAACCCAGATGAATTATCACATGAAATAGAAATAGGTAGGACTGTCATCAGAGAAAAAAGATTCAGTGAGATATAAATGATTGAATTTGAGCTTTGAGGGAGATAACTTTGACAAAGTTATACATCTTTTCTGATCTTACCCAGCATTTGTCACCCTAGGACAGTGGTCGGCAAACTCATTAGTCAACAGAGCCAAATATCAACAGTACAATTGAAATTTCTTTTGAGAGCCAAATTTTTTAAACTTAAACTTCTTCTAACACCACTTCTTCAAAATAGACTCACCCAGGCCATGGTATTTTGTAGAAGAGCCACACTCAAAGGGCCAAAGAGCCGCATGTGGCTCGCGAGCCATGGTTTGCCGACCACTGCCCTAGGATAATAGAGTTTGTATTTGAGGACCAAGCAAATCTGGCCTCCCTCTGTAGTCTGGCCTCCTTCTGTGGGAGCTGACTAGGTGGGCCAATCAGGGGACAGCGTTGGCAGGTGAGCAGCTGGCTCCGCCCTCCCCATTGGTGGCCACCAGTGGCCTCCCTCTGTGAGAAGTGACCCAGCAGGCCGATAGGGGGATGGCACTGGCACCGCCACTCCCCCCCCCCATTGCCATCCCCTCCCTCTGCCTGCTGGCACCTCCTTGGCTGGCCTGGGGCCGCCCGCTCACTGGCCCTGCCCCCCACCGACCAGTCATTCCACTGTTTGGTCGATTTGCATATTACCCTTTTATTATATAGGATGTACTGTGAACAAACTAAAAATAGTCATTTCTAGAAAAGGTTAAATTCCACTGGAAGGGAAATGAGCAAGTTGTTTTCCCACTCCGTGCTTTTTATGCATGAAGAAGAATGGAAACAGAGATGGAGAAGAAGAAAACAACCATGCAACGTGAACTAATTTCTAATGTCACACAACTGCCAAGCAGTTTTCAGAAAATACAGTGAAGCTTCCTCTTTGCTCTGACACAGACGTGTTGATCTGTTCTAAATTGGATTTTATTTAGACTTTGACAATTAAATAAAATAGAATGACAGCATACCTCATAAGGAAAAGGTTTTATTCTAACCTGTCAAATATGGACCAGTAGGCATCTGATCAAAATGATTATTTAAATATTTCAAATGCATTTGCAAACACTTTATCAATTAACACTAGGAGAAAATGAATAAGTAGTAGCTCTTTTTTTAAAATTATTTCTTGTTTAGGGTCTAAAGAAATAAATATAGTCTCACTATAATACCAAGTCTTCAAAATATGTGAGGCCTCCAGAGTGCCCTCAGATAACACCTGGGACTCTACAGCCACCCCTGCCAGGGACATGCTACCTAGGCTGTGATCCCACAGTCAACGAGGCTCCAGCCACCCTGGGCACAGGCTCCTGTGAGTTCGGAAGCAGGCTCCCCTCTGACCGGCCCAACACTTTAGCCCAGGGCACTGCAACCACGTGAACAGCAGACATGTGAGCAGCCCGCTCCTGTCCAAGGAGCAACAGCCTCGCGAGCAACCCGCCAGAGGCCTAAGAACAGCAGCTTCATGTGGCCTGCCCCTGTCCAAGGAGCAGCAGCTGTGTGAGCAGCCAGTTCCCCCATCTGAGGAGCAGCAACCACGTGAGCAGCTCGCCCCATCCAAGGAGCAGCAGCCGCTTGATCAGCCCACCCACGACTGAGGAGCGGCAGCCCCACGCAGCCGGCCCCCCGCTGAGGAGCAGCAGCTGCACGTAGCCCACACCCTACACCTGTCCGAAGAGCAGCAGCTGTGCTGCACGAGCAACCAGCCGCCTTCCAAGGAGCAGCAACTATTCAAGCAGCCCACCCCCTTCCGAGGAGCAGCAGCTGTGTGAGCAGACTGCCCCTTTCCGAGGAGCAGCAGCCACACGAACCGCCTGCCCCCATCCGAGGAGCAGCAGTTGTGTGAGCCGCCTGGCCCCATCCGAGGAGCAGCAGTTGTGTGAGCCGCCTGCCCCCATCCGAGGAGCAGAACCTGTGTGAGCAGCCCACCCCCTTCTGAGGAGCAACAGACACAAGAGCCACCGGCTCACATCCGAGGAGCAGCAGCTGTGTGAGCAGCTCGCCCACATCCGAGGAGCAGCAGCTGTGTGAGCAGCCCAACCGCTTCTGAGGAGCAGCGGCCACATGAGCAGCATCCCCCCATCTGAGGAGCAGCACCCACACGCAGCCTGCACCTGTCCGACGAAAAGGAGCCAGGTGAGCGGCCCGTCCCTGTCCGAGGAGCATCAACAGCACGAACAGCTCACTCCCACATGAGGAGCAGCAGCTGCATGAGCAGACCGCCCCCCATTCGAGGAGAAGGAGCTGCACGAGCAACCCACACCTGTACAAGGAGCAGCAGCCCTGTCCAAGGAGCTGCGGCATAATGAGTAGCCCATCCCATCTGAGGAACAGCAGCAGCACACAGCCAGCCCCCATTTAAAGAACAGCAGCCACGTGAGCAGCTGGCCCCCATCCAAGGAGCAGCAGACGCAAGCACCTCATAGTCAGCCCACCCCTGTCCAAGGAACAGCAGCTATACGAGCAGCCTCCCCCACCAGCCAGAGGAGGCACCACTGCTGTGAACAGCACCCACCAGAGGAGCCGCTGTGAACTGAGAAGCAGCTGCTACTGTAACCACCCGAGGAGCAACCACAGCCAGAGAAGCCACTGCCACCCAAAGAGCAGCCCCTGCACAGCTCGACATCTAGATCAGTCAGTGAGACCAAAAACGGGTAGACAAAGATACCTCCAAAGGAAAGAAAAGGAGGAATCGCCAGAAAAGCAGCTAAGTGAAACAAAGGCATGTGATATGTCAGAAAAAGAATTCAGAATAAAGGTCATAGAGTTCATAAACCAGATGGAAGAAAAAATCAACACCTTATGTAAGAATCAAGAAGAAATGGATGAAAAAAAATCAACAACTTATGTAAGAATCAAGAAGAAATGAAGAGTGATATAGCTGCAATATAGTTGAAACACCATGGAAAGTTTCAACAGTAGACTAGGAGAAGGGGAGAACAGAATTAGTGAACTAGAAGACAGGGAAGCAAAACACAGCCAAACTGAATTGCAACTGGAGAAAAAAATTAAAAGACAGGAGGAGAGCATAAGGGAGCTATGGGACAACATGAAACGAAGCAACATACGAATAATAGGGGTGCCAGAACAACAGGAAGAGGAACAAGGGTTAGAAGAACTATTTGAAGAAATAATGTCAGAAAACTTCCCTGATGTGGCAAAGAAAAAAGTCACACAAGCACAGAGAGTACCAAATAGGATGAACCTGAAAAGACCCAAACCAAGACACATTATAATTACGATGACAAATATTCAGGACAAAGAGAATATTAAAGGCTACAAGAGAGAGACAGAAAGTTACATACAAGGGAGCTCCCATTAGATTATCAAATGATTTCTCAACAGAAACACATCAGGCCAGAAAAGAATGGAAAGAAATTTACAAAGTGATGCAAACCAAGGGACTAAATACAAGAATACTCTATCCAGCAAGGTTATCATTCAAAATTGAAGGGGAAATAAGGAGCTTCACAGACAAAAAAAAACGCTAAGGGAGTTTATCTCTACCAAGCCAGCAATGCAAGAAATGCTAAAGGGACTGGTGTAAAAATAAGAAGTAAAAAGGTAAGAAAGAACACAGACACACACACACACACAAAAATGGCTACAAAGAACTTCCTTTCAATAGTAACTTTAAACGTAAATGGATTAAATGCTCCAATCAAAAGACATCGAGTGGCTGAATGGATAAAAATCACGACCCATATATATGCTGTCTACAAGAGACCCACCTCAGAAAAAGGGACTCATACAGACTTAAAGTGAAGGGATGGAAAAACATCTTCCAGGCAAATGGAAATGAAAAAAAAGCTGGGCTAGCAGTACTTATTTCTGACAAAATAGACCTCAAAGTAAAGGCCATAACAAGAGATAAGGAAGGCCACTTCATAATATTAAAGGGATCGAAACAACAAGAGGATATAACCCTGATGAACATATATGCACCCAATGCAGGAGCACCCAAATACATAAAAAAACTCCTGGAAGATATCAAGGGAGAGATCGACAACAATACAATCATAGTAGGGGACTTTAATACACCACAGACATCACTGGATAAATCCTCTAGACAAAAAAATCAGCAAAGAAACAGCAATTCTAAATGACTCACTAGATCAGAGGGTCCTAATTGACATCTTCAGAGCATTTCACCCCGAAGCCACAAAATATACGTTCTTCTCAAGTGCACATGGGACATTTTCAAAAATAGGCCACATATTGGGTCACAAACAAAGTCTCCCCAAATTCAAAAAGATTAAAATCATATCAAGCATTTTCTCAGACCACAATGGCATAATATTAGAAATAAAGTACAATAAAAACATTCCAAAAAATTCAAACACTTGGAAGCTGAATAGCATGCTATTAAACAATGATTTGGTTATCAATGAGATCAAAGAAGAAATTAAAAACATCATGGAGACTAATGACAATAAAAACACAACAATGCAAATACTATGGGACACAATGAAAGCAGTCCTGAGAGGGAAGTTTATAGCTCTACAGGCCTACCTCAAAAAACAAGAAAAATGTGGTAATAAATCATCTAACTCAACAACTCAAAGAATTAGAAAGAGAGCAAGAAAAGCCCACAGTGAGCAGAAGGAAGGAAATATTAAAGATCAGAGCAGAAATGAATGACATAGACACCAAAAAAACAATACAAAAGATCAATGAAACCAAGAGCTGGTTCTTTGAAAGGATAAACAAGATTGATGAACCTCTAGCCAGGCTCACTAAGAAGCAAAGAGAGAGGACCCAAATAAACAAAATCAGAAATGAAAGAGGAGAAATAACAACAGACCCCACAGAAATACAAAAGATTATTAAAAAAATACTATGAACAACTCTATTCTAACAAACTAGACAACCTGGAGGAAATGGACACATTCCTAGAAAAATACAACCTTCTAAAACTTAGGAAGATACTAAAAATCTCAATAGGCTGATAACTATGGAAGAAATTGAAGCAGTCATCAAAAAGCTTCCAGCAAACAAAAGCCCAGGGCCAGATCGCTTCACAGGGGAGTTTTATCAAACATTCAAGGAAGAACTAAAACCTATCTTCCTCAGACTATTCTAGAAAATTCAAGAGGAAGGAACACTTCCAAGCTCCTTCTATGAAGCCAGCATCACCCTAATACCAAAACCAGATAAAGATAACACAATGAAAGAGAATTATAAACCAATATCCCTCATGAACATAGATGCCAAAATCCTCAACAAAATTCTAGCAAATCGGATCCAGCAGTACATCAGAAAGATCATACACCATGACCAAGTAGGATTTATCCTGGGGATGCAAGGATGGTACAATATCCGCAAATCAATAAACGTGATACATCACATAAACAAATTGAGAGATAAAAATCACATAGTCATATCAATTGATGCAGAAAAAGCATTTGACAAAATCCAACACCCTTTCTTGATAAAAACTCTCAGCAAGGCCAAAACTGGTTTGGCTCAGTGGATAGAGCGTCAGCCTGCGAACTGAAAGGTCCCAGGTTCGATTCCGGTCAAGGGCACGTAACTTGGTTGCGGGCACATCCCCAGTAGGAGGTGTGCAAGAGGCAGCTGGTCGATGTTTCTCTCTCATCGATGTTTCTAACTCTCTATCACTCTTCCTTCCCCTCTGTAAAAAATCAATAAAATTATATATATATATATATATATATATATATATATATATATATGAACTCTCAGCAAGGTTGGAATAGAAGGGTCATAACTCAACATAATAAAAGCCATATATGACAAACCCACAGCCAACATCATACTCAATGGGCAAAAACTAAAACCATTTCCCTGAAGAACAGGAACAAGACAGGGATGCCCACTCTCACCACTCCTGTTCAACATAGTGCTGGAAGTACTAGCCATTGTGATCAGACAAGAAGAAGAAATAAAAGGCATCAAAATTGGAAAGAAGAAGTAAAAGTGTCCTTATTTGCAGATGACATGATACTGTACATGGAAAACCCTAAAGACTCCATCAAAAAATTATTAGACTTAATATATGAATTCGACAATGTAGCAGGATACAAAATTAATGTGAAGAAATCTATGGCATTTCTATACACCAATAATGAACTTACAGAAAGAGAGACTAAAAAAGCAATCCCATTTACCATTGCACCAAAAAAATTAAGATACCTTGGAATAAACTTAACTAAGGAGGTAAAAGACCTATACGTGGAAAACTACACGACACTGAAAAAAAGAGATAGAGGAAGACATAAATAGATGGAAGAACATACCATGTTCATGGATTGGTAGAATCAACATCATCAAAATGTCCGTATTACCCAAAGCAATCTCTAAATTCAATACACTTCCCATTAAAATACCAATGGCATATTTCACAGACCTAGAACAAACTTTCCAAAAATTCATCTGGAATAAAAAAAGACCCTGAATAGTTACAGCAATCCTGAGAAAGAAGAACAAAGTAGGTGGGATCTCAATACCAGATATCAAGCTGTATTACAAAGCCACTGTTCTCAAAACTGCCTGGTATTGGCACAAGAACAGACATATAGATCAATGGAATAGAATAGAGAACCCAGAAATAGACCCAAATAACTATGCTCAATTAATATTTGACAAAGGAGGCATGAACATACAATGGAGTCAAGACAGTCTCTTCAATAAATGGTGTTGGCAAAATTGGACAGATACATGCGAAAAAATGAAACTAGACCACCAACTTATACCATACACAAAAATAAACTCAAAATGGATCAAGGACTTAAACATATGATGGGAAACCATAAAAATACTAGAGGAATCCATAGGCAGAAAAATCTCTGACATATGCCAAAGCAATTTCTTCACTGATACTGCTCCTAGGGCAATGGAAACTAAAGAGAAAATAAACAAATGGGACTACATCAAAATAAAAAGCTTTTGCACAGCAAAGGAAACCATCAATAAAACAACAAGAAAGCCCACTGCATGGGAGAACATATTTGCCAATGATATCAACGATAAGGGTTTAATCTCCAACATTTACAGGGAACTCATGCAGCTTAACAAAAAGAAGATAAACAACCCTA
This sequence comes from Plecotus auritus, assembly GCF_963455305.1. Taxonomy (NCBI): domain Eukaryota; kingdom Metazoa; phylum Chordata; class Mammalia; order Chiroptera; family Vespertilionidae; genus Plecotus; species Plecotus auritus. Next base: position 146,185,436 of record NC_137772.1, read on the forward strand.
TCAAAAAATGGGCAACTGATCTAAATAGACACTTTTCGAAAGAAGACAGAAGGAAGGCCAAGAGACATATGAAAACATGCTCAAAGTCACTAATCATCAGAGAAATGCAAATCAAAATGACAATGCGGTACCCTCTCACACCTGTCAGAATAGCTATTATCAACAAGTCAACAGATGACAAGTGCTGGCGAGGATGCAGAGAAAAAGGAACCCTCGTGCACTGCTGGTGGGAATGCAGACTGGTGCAGCCACTGTGGAGGACCGTATGGAGTTTCCTAAAAAAACTAAAAATGAACTCCCATTTGACCCAGTGATCCCACTTCTAGGAATATATCCCAAGAAACTAGAAACACCAATCAGAAAGGGTATATGCACCCCTATGTTCATAGCAGCACAATTCACCATAGCTAAGATTTGGAAACAGCCTAAGTGCCCATCAGCAGATGAGTGGATTAAAAAACTGTGGTACATCTACAGAATGGAATACTACACTGCAGTAAAAAAGAAGGAGTTCTTACCATTTGCAACATGGATGGAAATGGAGACCATTATGCTAAGTGAAATAAGCCAGGCAGAAAAAGGTAAATATCACATGATCTCACTCATTTATGGAATATAATGAACAACATAAACTGATGAACCAAAATAGATCCAGAGACAGAGAAACATCAATCAGAACGTCAAACCTCAGGGAAGGTAGGGGACAGTGGGTTAAGGGGGAGATATCAACCAAAAGACTTATATGCATGCATATAAGCCTAATCAATGGACACAGACAACAGGGGGGTGGGGGCATGAATTGGAGGTGGGGGGTAATGGGGGAATAAGGACAGATATGTAATACCTTAATCAATAAAGAAATTTTAAAAAAAAATGTGAGGCCTCAATTAAATGGAACATTCATTACAAAGGTACTTCTATTCTGTGACAGGTCCAGAGCAAGATGCATCATTACTGCTATCTGATGTAATTCTCATAATAAACCCATTTTACAAATAAGCCCCATTTTACAAATAAGGAGCTCCAAAAGCAGGATGGTTATTCACAAATCTATGTTGCTAATTATTGTTGGATCTAGGATTCACAGAACTAAACTGTATATGAATATATGCATAATTTGCTTTATACCTACCTGTCTTCTGAATATGTAATTAAGGCTATATTTTTCTTTGCATATCATAAAATAATTATAGGTGTGAATATACTTTCCTAATTAAAAAACGGTACCTAAGAGGGAGAAGGACACAATACTGGACGCCTTTGTGATAGCATTTTCCATATTATATTTATTTATTTTCACCCATACAATTAACAATGTAATATATTATTGCTTTTTGGCTGTAGAGACATAAAAACATCAGGGAAAAAGGTTAAAACACTTGCCCACAAAAACACAGCTAACAAGTTTCAAGATGAGATTCAAATTCAGAGCTGCCAGGCTTCGAATCACACTGTCTTCCCATTACCCCACATTGGTCTGCTGGGAATATGTCCCTATTCTCCATTTCAGTATTAATAATTGCCCTCTCTCTCTGGTTCATGTACCCAAGGCTTCTTCATTGCCCATATCAACATATTTCTCTCTTTCCTTATTTATACATGTCCATCCCAATAAACATCTAGCATTTGCTTCAAACAAAGATCAACTATAGCCTCCACTGCCAATCAACTTTACCAAAGAATACATAATGACCAATGTGCTTGCTAATTTTATGTTTCCACTTCACACATTATTACCATAATAAAGAAGGTTAGACCTTCTTTCTGAGTGTGTCTATAAGGATGTTTCTGGAAAATATTAGCATTTGAGCCAGTAGACAGAGTAAAGCAGATTACCTTCCCCAACACGGGTGGGCAACATCCACTCTGAGGAGGGCCTGGTTAGATCAAAATGGAGGAAGGGAGGATTAGCTTTCTCTCTCTGCCTGAGCTGGGGACACTGATCTTCCCTGAGACCTCCTGGTTCTCAGACTCAGATTGGAATTTACACCAGCCTCTCAGGTCTTCACACTACACCATCAGCCTTCCTGAGTCTTCAGCTTGCAGAGGCCACTTGCGGGACTTCTCAATCTTCATAATCATGTGAGGCAGGACCTTACAGTAAATCTCTCACTCATATATATACTTCATTGGCTAATTTCTCTGGAGAACCCTGACTAATACAATTTGTAAAGAGGTTCCCTTGAAATACTCTTGCACTCAAGACCCATTCCTTTTCATGAAAGTGTTTACCAGTGAGTATAGGTATATCCTCCAAAAGTATAGCCAGTGAATAATTAGTGATAGATCCTCCCTGGTCTCGGGGAGACGACCTTGGAACCTTCTCTCATCTCTCTCTCTCAGGTTGGTTGAGGGAGAAGAAGGACGCTTCTTCTTTCCTCCCCAACTTCTCGTTGGCCCTTCCCTCCGGTCATGGGGACCTCTCAGTCCAAACCCCCTCTACACACCCTTAGGGTGTCTCCTCGCCAATCTCTCGACCCTTGGTCTTTCTGGCTACATCAAACCAAAGAAGTTCTACCTGGCCACAATATAAACTCGACAATGTATCTCTGTGGCCCGAAAACGGCACTTTTGATTCCAATACCCTTCAAGACCTAGATAATTTTTGCCACTTGACAGGGAGGCCTCAGAGATCCCTACGAACCGGCTTTCTCCCCCCCACCTCACTGCCCACCCCCTCGCCCCTCGCTTTACTCCTCATCTTCCACCCATCAGTTGGGGGAAGGGAGGATCTATCAATTAGAAAGAGAAAAAAATTAACAATTAATAAAAACTTCTGTTTTTTCTTATTATATAATTATATCAAGTTTCCCAGCATTTTTAAAAATCTTTGCAGCAACACTAGGAGATGTCATAACCCAATTTTGCAGAGGAAGAATAAAGATGAAGTAAACTAAGGAAAGTCTGTCACAGGATCAATACATGGGAGGTTTTAATATATATTTAAATCTATAATATATTACAGATTTCAGAGAGGAAGGGAGAGGGAGAGAGAGAGAGAAACACCCATGATGAGAAAGAATCATGGATCACATGGGATGTTTTAATTCAAGTCTGTATAATACCTAAGCCCATGCTCTTAAGTATTGGCCTCCATGGTGCAAAGGTACTACAGACTTAAATTACTCAAAAAGGAAACTTTTTCCTCTCCTTCCTTCCCTCCCCATGAAAACAAATATTATTCTGGTAGACCTATATTTTATTTCTAGTGTCGCAGTCAAATTTCTTTCAAATATTTCCTTCATCCTATAAGATCACACTATGATTTAAAACAAACATAATTAATAATTGAAAAGTATCTAATACAAACATTAAAGACATTTGCTCCTAATGGTTTAACTTTAAACCTATATAGAGATTTGCTATTTATTCTTTACTGTTTACAGGAATTATCCAACATAGATGACATATTATGCAATTTCTAGAAGGAGAAACACCAGTTGGATGGTGTGCAATCCCTCTGGAGGAACCCTAAGTTGAGATCCAGGCATAGGCCAAAGTCTGATCTACTTAGTGGAAGTCAATGCCATTAGACTGTTGATTTTTTCATTCATTCATTCAAAATATATTCTGAAAGTGCCATTATAGAGATTTGATTACTAGCAGAAAAGAGAGACAATTTGAAAAGCAGGAACAGAGCTGTATTCAGGGTACTATAATATGTAGTGTGGGAGTCCATAGCCAGAAAACTTGACTTAGACTCATTTGTGCAGGCAGTGTGTGTGTTGTGGGGGGGGGGGGGGGGGGGGCGGGAGGGGGGCGGAACTTGTGAATTCCACAGGAATCAACATGCTCAAAAAAATATTACTTAAAAAAAAAAAAAGCTTCAGAGCCCAATTCCGTCACAGATATGGTTATAATCTGGGTTAGAGATGTTCCCATGGGCATCGCATGATTTAGTGCACTTACTCACTTTAAACATAAATGTTCAACAAAGTGGGTGTTTTCTTTGTCCCTTAGCAGCAGTGCTCTAACAAAAGTCTGCTGTTGAAGCAATAAATTATGAAAGGGGAAAAGGTATCATGTATCTCACAGACCAGCAGGAATAGGTGTTAGGTCACACAAGCAGTTTCTAACTTAAGAACAAGCAAGATGAGTTCCAAATATGCAAGTCTATCTCTTTTTTGCTTGGAATGGATTTTGCAACCTAGAAACAATTCACTCATAGGCTTATCCTGAAGTACTTGTAGGAGAGAAGGGAAACACCATTTATAAAAATGTTCCTGAAATTGCCTTTGCAGATTTAATTTTGGTGCTCAGAAGGAATGTCCTTTCACTCAACACAGGGGTCAAAGAGAGCAAGGATCCATTCATAGCATTAGTCATCACTTATTGGTACTAGCAGTGGGAGCAGGAGGCACATTGGTGCTTAAGGCTGGAGATAGGGGGGAAAAAAGCTGGAGGGGAACCAAAAGACATGAATGGAATGATGGAAAGTTGGTGGCTGAGGTGCCAAATGAAGAGGAAATTGGTTAATATTTTCAGTAGCACTGGTTTTATTCTCTTTTCCATTCACATTCACTGCACCCTTATGTTTTATAAAGGTACTGGCCTAGCCCCAGAAGAAATTCTCAGCCCTGAATGCCTCCCTCTCTCTATCCCTCTCCCTCTCTCTCCCTCTTTTCTTTTTAGAACAGTGCCTAGAAATTGGCCAACTTGCTTTTTTTCCCTCCCATCAGTTGCTGCTTTTGCTTAAAATTGCACTTCTTCTCCAACCCTAAATTGCAGGAGAATGTGTATACATTCCAGGAGTGCACCCATCCCTAAATCTGGCCTTTGAGAGTTAGAGATTTTTATAAAGACTTTTACTTCAAACAGGAAAAGATATAGGGGATACACATACACATACAATCACAAACAAAACAAAACAAAAAGGCTGTTCATAGATTACAAATAGTGTTGGAACCTGGTCTACCTCTAGACTTGAGGACAGCTCAGATTATTCTCCTAACCTGGAATTTCTATTCTCTAAGGAAGAGCCTGACTCTCGTCTTCTGAGACTGCTGATGAGATGGGATATACTAAACAAGCTGGATGAAGTTCTCCTTTAAAAGACTGGAGAGAAGCCCTGACCGGTTTGGCTCAGTGGATAGAGCGTCGGCCTGCGGACTGGGGGGTTCCGGGTTCGATTCCGGTCAAGGGCATGTACCTGGGTTGCGAGCACATCCCCAGTAGGGGGCATGCAGGAGGCAGCTGATCGATGTCTCTCTCTCATCGATGTTTCTAGCTCTCTGTCCCTCTCTCTTCCTCTCTGTAAAAAATCAATAAAATATATTTAAAAAAAAAAAAAAAAAGACTGGAGAGAAATTTCCTAACACTGTTCTCATGATCAGAGCTGCAAGATGGAATCATTCCTTCCTCTTGCCTTTCATCCAAATACCATCTAGTCACGTCCAACAAGGGCCCAAGAGGTGAAACAAAAGTGGGGGTACTATAATGAAAAACAGTGGAGGCACCAAAGTGAACATAGAGAAGCCCAAGAGACATATGAAAAAATGCTCAAAGTCACCAATCATCACAGAAATACAAAATAAAATGACAATGAGATATCACCTCACACCTGTCAGAGTGGCTATCATAAACAAATCAACAAATGACAAGTGCTGGCAAGGATGCGGAGAAAAGGAAACCCTAGTACACTGCTGGTGGGAATGCAGACTGGTGCAGCCACTGTGGAAACCAGTATGGAGTTTCCTCAAAAAATTAAAAATGGAACTGCTATTTGACCCAGTGATCCCATTTCTAGAAATATATCCTAAGAAATCAGAAACACCAATCAGAAATGATATATGCATCCCTCTGTTCACAGCAGCACAATTTACAATGGCTAGGATCTGGGAACCAAGTGCCCCTCAAGAGATAAAAAAGGTATGGTACATTTACACCAGGGGTGGGAAACCTTTTTCCTGCCAAGGGCCATTTGAATATTTATAACATCATTCTCCGGCCATACAAAATTATCAACTTAAAAATTAGCCTGCTATATTTGATCAGACATCTAATTAACACATCCCCAATGCCCTGGCATGGCCAGACCAAGTCATTTTGAGGCCTTATATGGCCCACAGGCCTGATGTTCCCTATCCCTGATTTATACCATAGAATTCTATGCAGCTATAAAAAAGAAGGATCTCTTACTCTTTGAGACAGCATGGAGGGACCTGGAGGCCATTTTGCTAAGTGAAATAAGCCAGTCAGAGAAAGACAACTATCACAATATCTCACATATATATGTGGAATCTAATGAACAAAATAAACTGACAAACAAAATAGATCCAGAGACATAGAAGCATGGAACAGACAGACAAATCTCAGAGGGAAGGGGGGTGAGTGATGGGTGGGGAGAAATTAACTGGGGAACTATCATGCATACTAGAGGCCCAATGCATGAAATTCGTGCAAGAGTAGGCCTTCCTTTCCCCAGCTGCCAGGCACTGGCTTCCCTCTGGCACCTGAGACCCGGGCTTCCCTCAGGTGCCAGCAGGCACCTGAGACCAGGGCTTCCCTCACAGCCTGGGCTTTGTCCGTAAGGTTGTCTGGAAGGACGTCCAGTCTAATTAGCATATTACGCTTTTATTATTATAGGTATGCATAGCCCATGGACGCAGACAATAGTGTAGTGAAGGTGTGAAAGGGGCAGGTATGGGGTGGAGGGGGTCAATGTGGAAAAAGAGGGGGGGTACATCTATAATACTTTCAACAATAAAGATAACTTTAAAAAATAACAACAAATAGAGAAAAGTTCAACTAACATTATTTCTGAGCCAAATATGAATAATGCTATGTCTTTGGAATAAAAATTCATAATTGCTCAATTTGCTTGTCTTCTCAGCCTCCAAACCCCTGAAAATAATAACTTTTTAAAATTTATTTTGTACTTAAATAAACAAATTTATGACACATTAAAGAAACAAAAAACAACGGAGGCATAAAGCAAAAAAGGGCATCCTTAGGTGCTTTTAGATTCTGCAGAGGTAAACAGGGGCAAAGGAAGTTCACACAGAGTGGGAAGGAAATTTTCTAAAATAATCCATGATGCACCCTTTATACATGAGGAGTTGAACAATGTATGTCCCTAAGTTATGGAAAGCATCCTATATAATAAAAGGGAAATATGCAAATTGACCCTAATGGCAAAACGACCAGGAATGATGGGTCACTATGACACACACTGACCACCAGGGGGCAGACACTCAACGCAGGAGCTGCCTCCTGGTGGTCAGTGTGCTTCCACAGGGGGAGCACTGCTCAGCCAGAAGCCGGGCTCATGGCTGGCCAGCACGGCAGTGGTGGCAGGAGCCTCTCCCACCTCTGTGGAAGCGCTAAGGACGTCCGACTAACGGATTAGGCCCACTCCGGGGAAAGCAGGCCAGAGCCATTAGGCGGACATCCCCTAAGGGATCCCAGGCTGCCAGAGGGATGTCTGACTGCCAGCTTAGGCCCAATTCCCCAGGGAGCGGGCCTAAGCCATCAGTTGGACATCCACCAAGGGGTCTCGGACTGTGAGAGGGTGCAGGCCAGGCTGAGGGACAAGCCCCCCTCCCCGAGTGCACAAATTTTCATGCACCGGGCCTCTAGTGTATAAATAAATATACATTCAAAAAATATTTATTGAGTTTGTACTGGGAACTAAGCACTATGCTAGGCACTCAGGATATACTGGTATATAAAAATCTTGCTTTCATGGAGCGTGCGTGTTAACAATATACAAAATTAACTATAAATTTGTATTTAATTAATATGACAATATATAGTTAGGAAATTATATTGTTCATGAGAAGGTAATAAATATGTAAAAAAAGGAATCAAGTAAAGGAAAGCAGAATGTAGGAGTGGTGGAGGGGCTGTAGCTTAAAGAGGGTGCAGCTGGGAATCCTCAAGCAATTCTCTGAAGCAAAGAACTAAAAAAAGGAAGTGATATCAGATATAACTTAGCCATAGAAACTATTTAATGTGTTGTGTCATAAATAACATACAAAATTAAAAAATAAGCAGATGACAAGATATTAATTTTTAAAATTAATTTTTATCTTAATATTCAGATGTCCTCAAACTTCAATTATACTTTAAGAAACTTCTCCATCATACAGGCAAATCATAGATAGCTTCTATATAAGAGAATAAATAAAATGAATGGAAGACAAAATCACTAAATTTCCTGGTGTGTCTAGAAAATAATTTTTAAGTCACAGGAATTGGAAATCTGCAGAGGACTGGCTGGAACCACACAAGTAACAAATATACATCTGTTGATTTTTCTCAGGAGCATAAGAAAAAGGATATTTTCTTTTTCCATAATGCAAAACCTCCATCTAAGAAAACTGAAGTTAATTTACTTGAAATTCTGCTGCATATCAGCCTATACTTTCCATGTGAGCATAATTTTAGGAACAATAAAAAAATGCTTCTAGCTATTTAAGCAACCTTCAATCAGTTATAAAGTTAAACCAAACAAAAGGCATTAAAACAGGATATGATTATGAATTTCTTTATAAACCTCTTTTATGGGCTTTCTAAATCATATCCTCAAATTTACCTACAGTGCTCTGGATGAAAATGACTATAAAATTAAAGGCCATTTTAATGAGATTTCACAAAAATGCCTTTCATCATTTTTCCAACATGGAAAATAGTTTAACTCTCTTAACACGGTTAATCTTGAATGAATATTTCTACATGGGAAAGCATGACCCACACAGTGCCATTTAAAATTACATTTGTAATAGAAAACCTATAATACAAATGAGTATTAGAATGATTTAATCTTCTTTCTCTTGCCAGGCTCCAATTTCTCTCTGATTTCCCACCAACTTTACTTTGGATTAGGGTGGCTAGGGCAAGGCTTAATAGTTTCAGCAGGCAATCCTAGACACCAATACTACAATGTGTAGCTCCCATTGCTATAAAAGAAATAAGTGTGAAATAGTAAGTGGTTTAATTTAATTCTATTCAAAAGCATTTGTTGAGATCCAAGGAGGTACCAAGAACTTCACTATGTGCTAAAAACAAAGACAAATAATTTACATCCCCAGTTCCCAAAGAGCTCTTGTGTGAATTTCAGTTCTTTAGTCATTATGTCCATGCATTTTATAGAATACTATTATTTTCTGGATATCCTGTAGCTTTGTGATGGCAAAATGCTTTTATACTATACTACATTCAGAAGAAGTGAGTAATATATCCAAATTTCTAAACCCGTGATTTATGCCACTATTTTTTGTTTGTTTTTTTACTGTGGGGATACAAAAGTCCCATAGAAATACTTAACCTCATAGTACATGATCTTTTGCCCATTTTCATCATTCTTACTGCCCAATCTATCCATCAGCTTCAATCACATCCAACATCTGAGTCTTATTTCCTTCTCCTTGAGCATACCTTATTCCACTTCTCTACCAAGCTCCTTAAATATGGGTATTCTCCAGGATGTCACTCATGGTCCTTTCATTTACCCTTATACACATTTCAAACACACACACACACACACACACACACACACACACACACACACAATTTATAATCAGTTTCAAATGACCTACTTAGATAATTATAACTCCAAAGTCTACACTTCTATCCCAGAATGCTCTCATGAGCTGTAGAAACATATTTCAGTTGCCCAGTGGAAGCCCAATAGTTATCTGAAACTTACATAACTAAAACTGAACAATTTCCCCCAAAACCACATTATTTGTTTGTTTTCCCAGTGTGACTCCTCTTTCCTTTTTCTTTCCATTATCTTTTATCTCCAGGTTGATTTAGGTCTCTTTGTCTGTCTTCTCATGATAATATAAGCTTATCCCTTAGAGAAAATGTTACTGTATTATTTACATATTTTAAACCCAAACTTCAAGCTACTTGAGGGTAGAAACGATAGTCTTAGTCAGCTATTCCTGCCATCTAAATACAATACTGTTCACTCTGAAGGCACTCAGTAGTCGTTAAATATGAATAAATCAGTGAATCCTTATTTCCAACACATGGATTTGCAAATATGCTTATAGCCATAAATGTACTCAGAAGAGTAATCCATATTAACGAGACTTAAAAATGGTCATTATTTGATCAGAAATGTGTGAAAACTAGTGATATTTGACATAGGTGTTATAAAAATTGGGGATTTTAGAGTGGCAAGAAAAGATATTTCACCTTGAGAGCTAAACAGTAAGACTTTACAGCTAAACAGTTGACTACTCACAATGAATCAGAGAACAAGTATACAAAATTAACTGTGGAAAGAAGATGGCTTCTAGTTATCTGACTATATTAACACAACTACTGAATACAAAATGTAAGTGTGAATGGAAGAGCAAGTAGGATTACTTTGACAAAAGCTCTATAAATGGGAATTTACAGAGGCAAATGTCAATAGCACCTATTCCAGCCCTTTCCAGGGAAGGAAGAACTTTAGCCAAGGAATTTGATAGCATCAGGCTTAGACTAATCTATATATATATATACTAGAGGCCCAATGCACTAAATTCATGCAAAGTTAGGCCCTCGCAGCCCCGGCTGCCAGGGCCCTTGCGGCCCCGGCTGCAGGGGCCCTCGTGGCCCTGGCTGCCTCTCAGCCCCGCGGACCCACCCCCTGGCAACCTCTGCCTTGGCCTGGCGCTGCATGTGTCTGCCGCCACACATCCCTGGTTCCCCGGTTCCTCAGAGCCCCACCCCCCTGATCAATTGCTCCACAGAGGGTGGTCTGGGCCTCCCTCTTTGGGGCAATTGTGGAGCTCCCTCTCATTGATCGCCACCCTGCCAGTGGCCTGGGCCCCACGCTGCGGGGCAATCATGGGGTGATGGCAGGCCCCCTGACCAATCACATAACACCTGCCTTGGCTGGCCTGGCACTGTTGCGTGTCATAGCGTGGTCATCCAGATAGTCATTCTGTTGTTCAGCCGTTTGGTCAATTTGCATATTATGCTTTTATCCTAATATATAAAAAGCCAGGGGTTGTCACGACCTAAACGACCAGACGGATGACCAAACAGCAGGCTGTGTGAAGCGGCCAGGCCGGCAGGGGGGTTAGTGAGGGACAACCAAATGATTGAACAAGCAGGCTGCATAGGATGACCAGCAGGGAGGGCAGTTGGGGGTGAGCAGGCTGGCGTGGAGGGAAGTTGAGGTGACCAGACTGGTGGGGGGGGGCAATTGGGGGTGACCAGGCCTACAGTGGGGGCAGTTGGGGCCAACCAGGCCGGCAGGGGGGACAGTAAGGGGTGACCAAGTCGTCAAGGGGGTGCAATTAGGGGCAACCAGGCCAGTAGTGGGGGGAGTTGGGGGGGACTAGGCCTGTAGGGGGGGCAGTTAGGGGTGATCAGGCTGGCAGGCAGAGGCAGTTAGGGGTGATCAGGCTTGCAGGGTAGGCAGTTAGGGGCGACCAGACAGGCAGGCAGGTGAGCAGTTAGGAGCCAGCGGTCCCAGATTGTGAGAGGGATGACCGACTGCCAGTTTTGGCCCTATCCCTGGGATCAGACATCCCCCGAGGGGTCCTGGATTGGAGAGGGTGCAGGCTGGGCTGAGGGGACCCACGCTACCCCATGCATGAATTTCATGCATCAGACCTCTAGTACTATCTAATAAAAGAGAAACATGCAAATTGACCATACCTCTGCTATGCCCACAAGCCACGCCCACCAGCCAATCAGGAGCAAGTATGCAAATTAACCCAACCAAGATGGCGGCGGCCATGGAACGGGAGCAAGCAGGAGGCTTGGGTTTCCCCCGTTGATGGAGGAAGCCAAGCTACCCCCCTGCTCTGGCCGGCCCTGACCTCTGCTCAAGGCTACAAAGTTTCAATTATAGAAAATAAATAAATCCCAGATAACTGCTTCCAGCTGGCCCTGGCCTCTGCTCAAGGAGGCGCTGAAAAAAAACAACCAAAAAGGAGGGTCTGGGAGCTTGGGTTGCTGGGGGCCATGGCCAGCCTGCAAACAGCCATCTGCCCCTCACCCAGGCTGGCCAGGCACCCCAGCGGGAACCCCCACCCTGAAAGGAGTGTGGCCAGCTTGAAAACAGCCCTCAGCCCCATGGGGGTGTGGCCGGCCTGCAAATCACCACAGGCCCCTCGCCCAGGCTGCCCCATGTCCCAAGGGAATCCCCACTCTGATCCGGGACACCCTTCAGGGCAAACCAGCTCATCCCCACCCATGCACCAGGCCTCTATCTATACTAATAAAAGGGTAAAATGCTAATTAGACTGGGAGACCGTCCAGGAGACCTTCCAGACATTCTTCTGGACAAAGCCATGATGGCGGGGCCGAGGTAGAGGTGGTTAGAGGCCAAGAGAGGAGGGCAGTTGTGGGTGATCAGGCTGGTGGGGGGCAGGGCCGTTGGGGGTAAGCAGACCAGCAGGGGGGCCAGTTGGGTGCGATCAGGCTGTCAGTGGGGGTCAGTTGGAGGTGATCAGGACAGCGGGAGGGGGGCAGTTTGGAGTGAGCTGGCCAGCAGGGGGGCAGTTGGGGGTGAGCAGGCCTACAGGCAGAGTGGGTCAGGGGCAATCGGGCAGGCAGGCAGGCAGGCAGGTGAGCGGTTAGGAGCCAGCAGTCCCGGATTGCGAGAGGGATGTCCAACTGCCAGTTTAGGCCCGATCCCTGTAAATCGGCAGTAGGACATCCTGCGAGGGGTTCCAGATTGGAGAGAGTGCAGGCTGGGCTGAGGAACACCCCCCCGCCGTGCACGAATTTTGTACACCGGGCCACTAGTCTTACCTAATAATAGACAAACATGTAAATTGACCATACCTCCACTATGCCCACCAGCCAATCAGGAGGGAATATGCAAATTAGAAGGACAAAGATGGCTGCTGCCCAGCTGCTCCAGGAGTGAAATGGCCAGGCAGGGAAGGATGCCTGCTATGAGAGGTGGGGGGGCGTGAAGGGATCTATAGGAGCGGCACTCTGGCTGCAGCGAAGACTAAGATGGCAGACTCTGGAGTCTGCAGCAAAGACAAAGATGGCAGACTCCGGCCTGCAGCGAAGACGGCAAACTCTGGCTGGAGTTTGCAGCGAAGACAAAGACGGCAGTCTGCAGCGAAGATGGCAGACTCTGGCCAGAGTCTGCAGCAAAGACGAAGATGGCAGACTCTGGCTGGAGTCTGCAGCGAAGCAGCGAAGACAAAGATGGCAGACTCTGGCCGGAGTCTGCAGCGAAGATGGCAGACTCCAGCTGGAGCGAAGCCCTGGGTCCTGGGTACCGGAGGAAAACCGCTGCTGGAAGCCAAGGGAAGAAAGGCCTATTGCACAAATCTCTTCATGCAACGGGCCTCTAGTTATTATACAAAAGCCTAAGTGACCATTCGACTGGTAGCTATGATGCACACTGACCACCAGGGGGCAAACGCTCAACACACAGGCATGGAAACATGGAACAGATGGATGAATCTCAGAGGGAAGGGGTAGGGGGAAGGATGGGAAGAGATTAACCAAAGATCTTATATGCATACTAGAGGCCAGGTGCACGGATTTGTGCACCATTGGGGCTCCTCAGCCTGGCCTGCGGGGATCGGGCCAAAACTGGCAGTCCGACATCCCCCGAGGGATCCCGGATTGCGAGAAGGCACAGGCTAGGCCAAGGGCCCCCATCAGTGCACGAATCCGTGCACCAGGCCTCTAGTTTTATTATAAATTAATTCATCCAATACTCCTTAACTCGAGACTCTAATACTGTAAATTGAATGTTTTCAATATACAGGTAAATAGGCTCACCAAATAACTTGTGATTCCCATATAGCCTTGACTGGACTTTCAGTCTTTCTAGCACTAATGACCATATAGTGCAGGAAATTCCATGAAAACACCGGCACACAGGGTATTTCTAATTCATATGTGTGTTTTTGTTATCTAAGTAGGTCTCTCTGGGAATGATTACCTCAGTCAACTAAGCATCAGGCACCTGAACAAATCCAATTTCTTTCCTTGTACCACTTGCCGAACCTCAGTGAATAATACTACTGAATGCTGTAAGATGAGCTCTCATGTTACATATAATTTGTTATTTTAACTATTTAATCACATATAATGCTTAACAACCTAAAACCTATAGTAGAAAATGTTTTATCTTGTGTTTGTTTGTTTTTTTTAAATTGACCCGGATATATTTTAATTATAGCTTCTCCGTAAAATCATTTCTCACTTCCTCTTTACCATCCTGCAGATGTCCAGTTCATTATATAGTAATCATTTTTCCTTAATCTCTTCTGGCATCTTAACAAGACAGACAAATTTCTTCAATATAGTACATCATGGTCAAAACTCACATGTGGGTAATTTAATACTAAAATATATTCAAGAATTTAGATGCAGAGCCCTGGGTGGCTCAGTTGGTTGGAGCATCGTCATTCCCTACGCCAAAAGATTGTGGGTTCAATCCAGGTTGGGGTGAATGAGGGAGGCAACCAATGGGTGTTTCTCCTCTCTCTTTCTCTCTCTCTCCCTCTCTCTCTCTCCTTACCTCTTCCTCTCTCTATAAAATTGATAAACATATTCTCAGGTAAGGATTAAAAATAAATAAAATAAAAAGGTTTTTATATGCAAAAATTGCATATATATGGGTTGATGAAATAATTAAATATAATTTCCCTAGTTTCACTGATAATTATTATTTTTAAAAATATATTTTTATTGATTTCAGAGAGGAAGGGACAGGGGGAGGAGATAGGAACATAAATGATGACAGAGAATTATTGTTCAACTGCCTCTTGCAAGCCCCCTACTGGGGATTGAGTCCACAACCCAGGCATGTGCCCTGACCAGGAATCAAACTGTGACCTCCTGGTTCATAGATTGATGCTCAACCACTGAGCTATGCCACCTAGGCAAGATAATCACTATTTTTTACCTTCAAAAATATTCTCAATAAAGGTTAAACTTATATTCTTAGCCTGTAGATTTGGTTAATAATACAGTACAACTGCAAATTAGAATTGAAAATTACTGAATGGCAAATTTAAATATGTTCAACAGAAGTCAATTGTATAACCACTTATATCCAAATAGAATTTTTAAAGTCCTATTAATACTTTAAGAACCCTGAAACATCTTTTTCTATATTTAATAAACCAGAATAGAATTATATGCTTTATTATTTGCTATTAGTTGCTATTTTTTTCTGATTAACAATGGAAATAACCAGAATTTGTTTTGTTGAAATGTCCCTTGGCTGGCTTTCCAGCTAAGTAACAAATTATTTATTTTCTCTTACCGATTCTGAAAAAAAGTTTGTGTTCAATGTAGTAATAAAGAAAATATGTCCAGGGCTTCTGGGAGAAACCAGAAGGGAACTCAAGCCATGACACTGGATGATATATTCCAGAATCTTTATCCCATGTCCGTATGTATACAATAACCATGTCTCTGTGAGGAAATTTTACTGCTCATATGTTTTTGGACAGTGACTATTTTCAAATACAGATATGATGCAAACAAGTTGTAGAATATGTCAATATAGAGTCAGCTAAGTAAACATGGCCAGTAATACGAGCTGGGGAAAAAGGAGATCACCTAGGTATAATGGGCAGGACACAGGATGGTTGTCCAATAAACTTAAACTCGATGTATTTTCATTCACTAGTTCAGTGGTCGGCAAACTGCGGCTCGCAAGCCACATGCGGCTCGTGAGCCGCGGTTTGCCACTCTGTTGACTAATGAGTTTGCCGACCACTGGGATAGGGCTTAATCACAAGGAACAACAACAGCCAGTAATTATTGGAATCGAGAGTCTAGGTCAGTGGTTGGCAAACTCATTAGTCAACAGAGCCGCAGTTTGCAGACCACTGCACTAGTTTATTCATTGGTCTATTAATCAAATAATGGATTAGTTTAATAATTCATTCACTAGTGTATTAATCAACATATCTATAGTGTAACTCATTCATTAGCTTATTCATCAACATGTACATAATGTTAAGCCCATTTGCCTGTCATTGTGCTTGGCACTGGGGCTAGAAGCTTCCCCTGGCTTTAAAGAGCTTATGCTCTAGTTAAGAGGAACATGGTATCACAAATATTATTAGGACTCAGACTATAAAGAGCCAAGTAGTACTTGCTCTGGTGAGATTTGGTAGAGGTACCTATCTTCCAACTCAGAAAAAAGGAGAGGTATCAAGAAATCTTCCCAGGAAAATATTTGAGCTGAGATATAAAGGATGCTTAGGTATTAGCCAAGCAGAAAGGATGGGGAGTAGGATGGAAACAGATCTGAAGGGGAGAAGATGGCAGAGAATGCCGCAGGCAAAATAAATAGTAGGTGAAGAGGCTTCCTAGGCCAGTGGTCGGCAAACTCATTAGTCAACAGAGCCAAATATCAACAGTACAACGATTGAAATTTTTTTTGAGAGCTGAAAACTGACTTCTGCACGTGGGCCACAAAGTTTCAATCGCACTGTACGTGCGCGCCCACACATGGTATTTTGTGGAAGAGCCACACTCAATGGGCCAAAGAGCCGCATGTGGCTCGCGAGCTGCCGTTTGCCGACCATGGTCCTAGGCAATGAGAATATGATGTAATTGGGAAAACTCTAAGTAAGAGGTTTCAACTAAAAATCAGAGCAAAAAACAAAAATTTTGAATCAGGCATATTTTTCAAAAAATAAAATGTAAACAAGCAGGAACAACCAGTTTAAAATGTTCTTGCCATGTAAACAGGTAGGTACCTACAAACTGCCCCCCCCCCCACCCCTCGCTATTCCAGGAATTAGTAAAGGGCCAGATGAGTTATGTACCCAGAGCCCTAGTGACCCTAAGGCAATGGAATTTCACCGAGATCTCTCAGCTCCATTTCCTTTACATCAGACATGCCAGGTACTTCCAGGTACTCCCGTCTAATAACCTCTAATTTTAGGGGACCAGTCTGCTTACCTAGTATCCCCTGGACACCCTTCTCTGCTCCTCTGTCCCCAGAATAGAACACACTTAAACATACATATACACAATACACATACACATACATATACATATACACATACACACACATCCAGGGAACTTGGTGGGAAACCCTGTCCTGAACTCTTGCCATTTGGCCCACAGTTACTTTCTCTTTCATTTTCATGTCCTCACTTCTCATGGGTTTCTCCTGCTGGTTTTCAACAGAGCTCAAGGATGGCTCAGCTTCACATCAGGGAGCACCACTTCCATTCTGTAATCTTTGATCCTTTTAACCTCTCAAAGGTTTTTAAAACCTAGCCCTGCATGAACACATAAATTTATCAGTTCTGCACCCGTTTCCCCCACTGCCGTATCCTCCTAAGTTACTTCCTCCTAGGACAGAGTTCTTAGCATCATGAAACATATAAACTTGTTGAAATTCTGTGCAAAATTTTAGCTTCATAAAGCAATCTTTACCCAGTCCCCTCCCCCATTAAAATCTGAGCTCTCTCTCTCCTAAATGGAAGCTCCCAAAAGGCAGCTGTTATTGGTTAAATTGTCTCTTCAAAGCCAGATATCTTGTAATTCTAACCCCCCAGTACCACAGAATATGAAGTTCTGGGGAAATAGGGTCTCTGCAGATGTAAAATGTCAAGTTACCATGGGTGGGCCCCTAATCCTATGACTGGTAGCCTGATGATGTGAAGACAGAGAAACACAGGGAAAATGTTGTGATAGCAGAGGCAGAAATCAGAGTTACGTAGCTGTAAGCCCAGAAATGCCAAAGAATGCCAGCAAACCACAGCAAGAAGCAGGAAGGAATTCCCCTACAGGTCTCAGAGGGAGCATGGTCCTGTGGACACCTTCATTTCAGTCTGTCCACATCCAGAACCGTGACACAATACATTTTTATTGTTTTAAGTCACCAAGTTTATGGTACTATGTTATGGCAGTCTTAGCAAACTACCTCACACAGCAACCCTAATAGGAATGTGTTTGCTTCTGAAATTGCAAGAAAAAAATAACTCTAGATATCTAATTCAAGAAGGGGCTTTATAGCTTCAACTAATTTAGTGATAATGATCAAAAATATATATATATTTATAATATATATTTTATTGATTTTTTACAGAGAGGAAGGGAGAAGGATAGAGAGTCAGAAACATCAATGAGAGAGAAACATCGATCAGCTGCTTCCTGCACACCTCCCACGAGGGATGTGCCCAAAACCAAGTTACATGCCCTTGACCGGAATCGAACCCAGGACCTTTCAGTCCGCAAGCCGATGCTCTATCTACTGAGCCAAACCAGTTAGGGCTCAAAATATATTTAAACAATTCAAAAACTGTAGTTATCTAATACCCATTAGTAATCTTATCACTTAGATTGACAATTGGGATCTTCTCTGCTCTGATATAGATTTAATAATTCATTTATAAAACCAACAAATATAGTTAGAACTCCTATAAGTATGGGAGTTCAATAAGAAATTGCCACTACATCAACAAGCTGAATATGAATGAAAATGGCCACTGTGCTTCAATATTAACTTTAGACATATATTCTTTATGTTACACAAGTATTTATTTATTCCCAGCTTATTTATAAGTCTTGTTCTCTGAGGCAGATGTTGGATGTCTTCATGGCATTTCTAGAGATGATCATATACTTTTCCTCTTCTGACTTTTTAAATTAAAAGAATAGAGTAACTGAATGGTAATATTGAATACCATAAATCTAAAAATAAACGCCATCTGATAGTGGTGTTTTAATCTTTAATATGCTGCTGCATTCACTACATTAAATTTAAGATATGTCAACAGTTACATTAATAAGTATAATTGGCCTGTCCTGGTCCTGTTATTTTGTTCTTGCTTGTTTGCTTTTTGTTTTGTTTTGGGTTTTCTGAAGGGAGGGGATGTTGGGGAGTTGTTATTCTCTTTTTGTTTTTGGTGTTAAATCTAATCAGACCTTTTGCTATCAGCATTATCTAGCTTCACAAAAATAAATAAAAAGTGCAACTAGCTGCAAGAAATACCACTTCATCAAAGATTTGACAGAACTCATGAAATCCCTAACTTGGTTCCTAGAAGAAAAGATTCTTTAATGTGGTTTTCAAAATTTTCCAGGTTTTTTTTAATTCAGATGCCTACCTCTTCTTGTGCCAATGTTGGCAATTTCTATTTTCCAAAAAAAGCATTCATCTACTGATTTCATATATCTAAGACTTTCATATATTTAATTATATTTTGTTATTTTAACTTTCCATATATCTAGTTGTAGCCCTTTTCTGATTTTCAATGCTGAGATTTTATATCTTGTTCCATGTTAGCACTGACAGAAATTATTCATATTTTAAAGAACAAGCTCTTATATTCTACTTTATTAACATTTTCTTTCTTTTTATTTCCTTTAAATTTATTAGTTTATTTTATTGTTCCTTTCCTAGCTTCTCAGATTGGATAACTACTTAGATTCTAAGATAGAAAAGGCAACTAGCTTAAAGTGGCAAAATCTCTATTATCCACAGAAATGATCTGCTCTGTTACGTAAGATAATCAGAAACTGATTAAACCACATTATACACAGTGTAGCAAAAGTAGGTTTACAGTTAGTTGTGAGTATATGAAACAGAGTTTATTTTTGAATTATTATTTATTAATTATTGTATTACTTTCCTTATGAACAACTGTAAACCTACTTTTACCCAACCCTGTACTTATTACCTGCATTGTGAAATCTAATCCCTAATGAAATATTTAATGTTCTATTGGATTATTATTTAAATATCATTTGGAACAGAGTGATTGGGACAAATCTATAACAATAATGAAAGAACATCAGCTGAATATTTTTCAGCCTAGAAATCAATTCTATTTCAGATGTCAGTGAGTGGTGTAGTTACAAGGTTGAAAGCTGACTATGTATTTGTGAAATTTGACAGTGTAAATCACTGAGCAATGGCCCATCTGCTTTTGTTTCTGAAAATTTCCTATACTTGAAAATAAAAAACAGCATCATAATGCAGACCTATTATACCAGGTCTTTAAAAAACTTAGTCATGTAAAGTATTGCATTTCAATAAATTGGGCAATTGAATAGAAGGCTGAATATAAGACTGTGCAATGAGTGTACTATATCTATTGCTATTAAGAGTAGAAGTAAGTACTACTTTAAATTTCACATTATATGACTATTATCTGTAAGCATGGATTGAAGTAATATCAATAGTTTATAATTAATGAATTTTTTTAAGAACTATTTTTAAAAATTGAATTTTAGGGAATGAGGAAGAGAGAGGGAGAGAGAAACATCGATGTAAGAGCAAAACATTGATAGGCTGCCTCCTGCATGCCCCCTATCAGGATTTGAGCCTGCAACCTGGGCATTTGGCCTGACCACGAATGGAACCTGCAACCTTATGGTGCACGGGACAATGACCAACAAACTCAGCCACACAGTCCAGGAATAATTTAGACATTTAAAAAGGCTTTTTGATGTAATTTCTTCTTAAAAGCAACTCTTACCTCAGTTGTACAAACCCACTGATGATCTTTCTAACAAAATTCTACAGCATGAGTTCAGTCAACACAGCAACTGACATAAAAATTAATTTATATTCTCTATTAGATTTAATTTCAAATATTCTACATGTAAAGGTTATTTGAATTAATGTTTTTTTCTGAATTTGAAAGATATACATTGAGGGTTTTTTTCTCACACCCTTTGTTTATTCTATAGAAATGTGATTTTATGGATGTAGAGTTAAAATCTCTTAAGTTCAAATTCCAGCTCCTCTACTATTTGTGTGACCTTAGAGAAATTGCCTCTGAGTTTCATTTTACTCATATTGTAGGCTTCATTTAAAGACAAACTGTGATAACATTTGTAAAGAATTAAGAAGAATGCTTGGTATATGTAAGTAATTCAACTAATTGCTATCAAGAAAAAAGAGTCAATATTATCCCATTCATTTATTAAAAAGATATATAACCATTTATAAGCACCACTCATATATAACTTGATATTAATCCTGAAAAAAAAAACAACTGTCCTCAAAGTTTGAAGATATTATCAAGCAAGGTTGCCCAACTTCAGATATAACCAAATACCATTTATACTATTATTTACTTAATAATTTTTCAAATCATTTATCTATCGTGACATAGAACAATATTTAGATGTGCTTTTAAATGTGCTAGTCTTATTTTTTTTTCCATTTAAACATAAAATTCAATATACAGGGACTAATTGAGGATTCTCTCTGACCTCCCAGAATCATCCTGTGGCTGGTCAATGTTGGTGTACCTTCCTTTAGTAATGATTGCTTGTGGGGGTTTTTCTAATTTATCTTGAGTGTTGAAATTACTACAGAAGTCCCCTTTTCCCCTCACTGACCACCTTCACCCTGCTCCTGCCCGCTTCCCCAGGCCTTCATTGCCCTATTGTCTATGTCCATGGGTATGCATATATGCGTATAAATTCTTTTGTTAATCTCTTCCCACCGCCCTTCTTCCCTTGAGATTTGTCAGTCTGTTCCATATCTCTGGATCTATTTTGTGCAGTTACATAATCATATGTATCTTCCTAGTAAAAATTTCTAAAAATATGAAAAATTTTAATAATTTACAAAGCAGTAGCTTTATGAACATTGAATTAGTTTTTAAAAATCTAGGTTACTGATTAAAAGTACAAGATTTAACAGAAATGTATAATTTCCAAAAGCTTTTAAAATTCATCAGTGAATATGAGTATTTCATGCAACTAATACATATTCATTAATTTCAGGCTTTGGTCATAAAGCATCTTTAAGAGACATAACTATAACTGATGATATGAAAAGTAATTAAAACCTGCTATTACCACAAAGGAGCATTATCAGGTTAAGTTTACTTACTGATAAGATTGAACAAAGCAAATTCATTTTCTTTCAGGATTTGAAATAGAACAAGGAGCAATTTCTATACATTAGAGAGCATTATGTATTAAAAATAGCATATACTTCTGAAAAGAAAATTTTTTCCCAAATATTCTCCAAACTATCTTTGAGAAAACTTCCTACCTATGTAAATAAATAGAAAAGAAAAAGTTTGTTCCTAGAGAAATATGATACCATATATTTATAAATAGAGGCCCAGTGCACAAAATTCATGCACTTGGGGTGGGGGGGTGTTCCTCAGCCCAGCCTGCACCCTCTCCAATCTGGGACCCCTTGGGGGATGTCCAACTGCTGGTTTAGGCCCAATCCCTAAGCCAGCAGTCAGACATTCCTCTCACAATCCGGGACTGCTGGCTCCCAACCACTCACCTGCCTGCCAGCCTGATCACCCCCTAACCACACCCCTGCCAGCCTGATCGATGCCTAACTGCTCCCCTGCCAGCCCGATTGCCCCCAACTGCCCTCCCCTGTCAGCCTGATCACCCCTAACTGCCCTCCCTGCTGGCCTGGTCATCCCCAACTACCCTCACCTGCTGGCCTGGTTCTCCCCAAATGCCCTCCCCTACCGGCCCGGTTGCTCCTAACCACCCTCCCCTGCTGGCCTGATCACCCCCAACTGCCCTCCCCTGCTGGCCTGGTTGCCTCTAACTGCCCTCTCCTGCTGGCCTGATTGCCCACAACTACCCTCCCCTGCAGGCCATCTTGTGGTGGCCATCTTTGACCAAATGGGGACAGCCATCTTTGACCACATGTGGACGGCCATCTTGTGCAAGGGTGTGAGGGTCAATTTGCATATTACCTCTTTATTATATAGGATATTATGGGTTGTAAAAGACCTATATTGGTGCATTTTATTGATATTTGATTTTAAAAACCATTGAAAAATTCCCTATTCTGAAATATAATTATTGAATATCAGATTTCTATCAACGACACGGGTTACATAATCTAAGACGCTGAAATCATTGCCAACACTTCTTGTGGAATTTAAGCCTTTCCCTTTGAGTTAAAAGTTAAATGTAGTTTAAAAAAAAAACAAAAAACCTGTCATATTAGTAAAAATATTATGGCGCTATCTAATGCATTTATGACATAGCTGATTTTCCTACATTTAGTGGGAAAAAAAACCCAAAAACCTGATCATGTTACTTGTTAACAATCATTTCTCCTACAAGGATTTTTCATTAGGGTTTGGGAAGGTATATACATATACTTTCATAGTTTATATAATGGAGTTTTAAACATGCAACTTTTAGATTACATGTAAATTGAATTTATCAAATAGAATAAATTTCTCTTCTCAGAAAAGAATAAGCCTAGATAGTTCCATTTCCTTTTTTCTTTCAACTTTTGCCCAACAGGTATCCACAAGAGTTAGAAAACTGTGGATAAAAGAGAGAAAAATAAGATCAAAACAGAGATGCTAATTGTTCAACTTATTTTCTCCCCTCGAAGAATGAACACCATAAGAAAACTCTCATCCCATATTGCAAGGCAAGAGGCCCCTTTGACAACATTATTTTCATATACAAAAAAAAATAAAAATAAAAAAGAGGAACATTTGTGTAAATTTATCAAGCTGATAAGGTTTTTTTCATGAAATAAAGATTCTATTAACCAATAATATAGTAACATCACAATATTTAGATGGAGGAGATGTGGGAAAAGACTTTGTAGGAATATCAAGATATATTTATTCCAGTAAAAAAAACAACAACTATGTAAACTAAATTATTTCAGGGAAAAGGATGGTGATATATTTGGTGAGCATGAAACACAGCAGAGAGCATCAGGGGTTGTGCAATCTGGAAAGGATGTGCTCCATCTGAAAGCCTTCCAGGTAAACAAAGAAAAAATTAAATCTGTGCAGGTCAACATAAAACACACGCTGACCTAATTTAAACCACAGGCCATGAGACTGAGACCCCAGTTTGAAGGTCTGGGAAGTTAAAAACAAGGTAAATGCAAAGAACTTGTATGCATACCAGTATATGCATAACCCATGGACACAGATACAAGGGTGGTGAAGGCCTGGAGTGGGGGTGGGGGGGGCCGGCTAGCAGCGGATAAAAGGGGACATATATAATCCTTTCAACAATCAAGATAAAAAGTAAAGAAAAAACAAGGTAAATATATAAACAGGAAATCAAACTGAGCTCACCCTGTCTGCTTGATGTTAAAAATCTAAAACTTTATTCCTGTTAACTTTTATTTTACCTTTTTAGACGTGTTTTTAGATTTAGACAGTACAAAAGACTTAGATGCAACCAGGACATAAATACATACTAAAAATGAGAGCTGACAGATAACTTTGATATTGTCAATATTGCATAGCATTCCTTAGTCACAGCAGTAGACATCTTATTCTGCCTGGTCCCTTCCAGCAGGGAATTGATACTCCTCTCCCCTCCATTCCACTCCACTCCACTCCCCACCACTCCACTCTCCTCAACTCCCCTCCCCTCCACTCCACTCCACTCCAGTACACTCCAGTCCACTCCCACTTTGGTGGCACTGTCAACAGTGGTATCTTACAGCCCCTGCCACACTGCCAAGTGTTTCATCCAAGAAAGGACACATAATCCCAGGAAGATATAGCAAGACCTTTTCTGCAAGATTAATAGAGACACCAAGACAATCAATCGCTTCTGAGACTGAGGAATTAGGATGCTATACACATAACAAAAAAAGAATCACCTTTCCCATTGATATACTAGTAGACAGATTTCCACAGAGAATGAAGCGATCCCAGAGGAACCAGAGACACAAAATGAAGACAAATTCTTATAACATAGTAAAGCAGTTGTATCTAATTGTGCCACATCTAGTTAATGCCAGGAATTTTCAGTTATGGGAGTTAATAAAATCTCTTCTGTGTTTAAGCAAGTTTAGACTATGTTTCTATTTTTATAAACAAAAGAGTGTCATAAATATAAAAGGCCAAAAAAGGGATTTGTGTTAATTTGCATTTATCCATTCACATCTTACTGTACCCCTAGGGACTTTTATTTAAAGAAAAAAACGGAGAAACCAAGATGGCCACATAGATCAGGGGTCCTCAAACTTTTTAAACAGGGGGCCAGTTCACTGTCCCTCAGACCATTGGAGAGCCGGACTATAGTTTAAAAAAAAAACTATGAACAAATTCCTATGCACACTGTGGGCCTGGGACGAGTCGGCTGCTAAGCAGGACAGGGAGCGGCACCCGGCGGGCCAGATAAATGTCCTCGATGGGCCGCATGTGGCCCGCGGGCCATAGTTTGAGGATGCCTGGCATAGATAAACACCTAAACTGCTGCCTCGCACAACAATTTCAAAACTACAACTAAAAGACAAAACGGACATCATCCAGAACCACAGGAAGGCTGGCTGAGTGGAAATTCTACAACTAGAAGGAAAGAGAAAAGCACATTGAGACTCAGAGGAGCTGCAGGAGGCAGAGGTACTGAGACGCGCACACGGAGAGGACTGGCAACTGAGCGTGCAGCTGGCTTTCTCAAGCGTTAGGGAGACAAAAGCTCCTGACTGCGCTGAATTCCACTTCCGGGCAAGACTCTGGGACCCAGACTCATTCAGGGTGAAACTGGACTGTCAGGAAAGAGAAAAGCACACTGAGACTCAGAGGAACTGTGAAAGGCAGAGGTACCGAGGCACACACGCGGAGAGGGCGGGCAACTGAGTATGCGGCTGGCTTTCTCAAGTGGGAGGGAGACAAAAGCTCCCGACTGCACTGAACTCCAGGTTCGGGCAAGACTCTAGGAACCCAGACTCATTCGGAAAGAAACTGGACTGTCTGGCAGCAGGTGGAACTCCAGGGTGGCTTTCTCTCAGAGGTGCTTGCAGAGGTTACCACGGGACACTGAGACACAGGGGCCTATTAGGGCAGTGCTGACCGGAAACCAATGCTGTCTGCTCCACTCTGAGACTCCACCCCATCCAAGCTGAGCACAGAGGCTTTTGCAGGTCTTATCTCATAAGGGTGTCTCCAGCACAGAAGTTCTCCCAGCGTAGACAGCTGATCCTCATAGCCAAATGGCCTGGAGGTCAATTCCTCCCAGTGATACCAAGAACAATCAAGGCTTAACTACAACAAGGCTGTGCACACAGCCCACAAAGGGATGTGCCAAGAGTATCCACCTCAGGTAACTGGGGACGCTGAGCCACTGGGCCCTATAGGACACCTAGCACACAAAGCCACTCTATCAACTCAGGAAAGCAGCCAAAATGCGGAGACAAAGAAACAGATCACAAATGAAAGAAATGGAGGAAAGCAAACGACTGGATATAGATTTCAAAACCACAGTTATAAGGTTTTTCAAGAATTTTCTAGAAAAGGCCAATAAATTTAGCGACACCCTTGAGGATATGAAAAAGAACCAACTAGAAATTAAGCATATACTGACTGAAATAAAAAATATTATACAGAGATCCAACAGCAGACCAGAGGATTGCAAGAATCAAGTTAAAGATTTGAAATACAAAGAAGCAAAAAACACTCAACAGGAAAAGCAAAAAGAAAAAAGAATCCAAAAATATGAAGATAGTGTAAGGAGCCTCTGGAACAACTTGAAGTGTACTAACATCAGAATTATGGGGGTGCCAGAAGAAGAGAGAGAGCAAGATACTGAAAACCTATTTGAAGAAATAATGACAGAAAACTTCCCCCACCTGGTGAAAGAAATAGACTTACAAGTCCAGGAAGCACACAGAACCTCAAACAAAAGGAATCCAAAGAGGACCACACCAAGACACATCATAATTAAAATGCCAAGAGCAAAAGACAAAGAGAGAATATTAAAAGCAGCAAGAGAAAAATAGTTAGTTACCTACAAGGGAGCACCCATATGACTGTCAGCTGATTTCTCAGCAGAAACTATGCAGGCCAGAAGGGAGTGGCAAGAAATATTCAAAGTGATGAACAGCAAGAACCTACAACCAAGATTACTCTACCCAGCAAAGTTATCATTCAGAATTGAAGGTCAGATAAAGAGCTTCACAGATAAGAAAAAGCTAAAGGAGTTCATCAACACCAAACCAGTATTATATGAAATGCTGAAAGGTATTCTTTAAGAAAAGGAAGAAAAAGAAAAAGGTAAAGATAAAAATTATAAACAACAAATACATATCTATCAACAAGTGAATCTAAAAATCAAGTGAATAAAAAAATCTGATGAACAGAATAAACTGGTGAATATAATAGAATCAGGGGCATAGAAAGGGAGTGAACTGACAATTCTCGGGGGGGAAACGGGTGTGGGGGATGCAGGAAGAGACTGGACAAAAATTGTACACCTATGGATGAAGACAGTGGGTGGGTGGGGGGGGCAGAGGGTGGGGTGGGAACCGGGTGGAGGGGAGCTATGGGGGAAAAAAGATGAACAATTGTAATAATCTGAACAATAAAGATTTATTAAAGAACAAAACCAATTTTTCCCCTAGGGATTTTTCTAATCCAATGTACATAAAAATTCTAAATTATCCAATTATCCCAAACTAATTATTAGTACCATTGGAGATGGGACAAATAAAAGTAAGAGCCATTATCATATTCACTAATATATGTTCTACATATACTTGGAAGCAATTTTTTAATAGAGGACAAAATCTATTATTACTAATAGTCAAGATATCAATTATATAAATTATCAACCATAGCAGGTTTATTTTATGAACCCATCTAAGTATTAATGGAACAAACTTTCAAAAAATTTAAAAGCATTTAAACCAATTTTTGTTACATGGCATAGTACTTCAGTTGTGTCACATCAATACACATGAGTATCAGTGAGGTGGCCCATAACAAAGAAGTCACAAATACCATCCACCTACTAGTCTCTGAGGTATGATTAATGAAAAGACTATTTCAGAAAAACAGTTATCATCTCCATCTCCAGCAGTTAAATCAATAGTCCCTTTCGCCGCAGGTTTCAAAGATGAACCAAAGCAGAGAAAGCAATGCATACTCACAAATTATAAAGCATGTCAGCCATGTTGCTACGGTAGTACAAAGCATTTCTATAGGCGCTTTCAGCTTCGGAAATTTTGCTCTGACTCTTCAGAACATTTCCAAGGTTACCCCATGCTGCCAAGAAGAGAAAGAAGTATTCAGGCTGAGTATCAATCGAATTCTATGTGACATAGTATCAGGCCATCAGGAAGTACCACAGGGAGAGAATAGCTTCATAAAACATTTTTAAGATGGAAAATTTATTTCCTTTATACTCTAACATTTCATCAAACCAGAAGATTAAATGCAACCAAAGCCTAAAAAAATTTAAAGTAATTATTATGTCTCAAAGCTGATATACATATACAGTTCATCATAAGGCCAAGAACAATGTTATCTTAAGATCACCTACAAAGACTGCATGGTCTTTCAAATTTCAGTAGGGGTCTTCATGGCCTGAAATTACTGTATGCTTACTGAGCCAGAAACGGTAAGAAATCACCTTAAAATAAACAAAGATCTCATTCAAATGTTTAAAAACTGATAAATGACATAGAAGAACTGGGAATGAAAAGCAGGAAAACTAAACAAGATCAAAGTTATAAAGAGGCTTAATGGGCACTGGGACATATCAGTAAAACATGCTTCGTAAAACAGTTAAGTATAATAAAGTTCTTTTATACCCTTCCTGCTAACAAACACATTTGTGTGAAAAACAGTATCCCAGTACTTCCACATTTAATCATATTAAAAGAATCTATATTTTGTGTGCCCTTTGTTTTTCACCCCAAATAATCATGATTTCTCAACATTAAAAAAGAATAAAAGTCATAATTCTTTTATCAACAGCTGCCCATATAGCATGACTCTCAAGCAGAACTAGCCCTCAAACTGGGATGTTTCTCTTGTCTTCCTTTGCACAAAGAAAGATGGATGTTAAGTCCTAAAACTAGAGTCCCTCACAGCTAGAAGATGGGGATTGGAAAGTTTATGTGTCAAGATATACTTGCGTAATTACTGAGTCTACCTGAAGAATGAAAGCAGTTTTTAAGTATTTTTTAATGCATAAGAAAGTATAGAATCTTTCAAGTCCAGATGTGTCTATGTGCCCTATAATTTAACAGTCTGTGTCTCAGTTTACTCATCTGTAAAATGGCAATTAGTGTCTCGTGGGCTTTGTGATATTAATAAATTAGTTAGCCAGCATGGCTCAGTGGATGAGCATTGACCTATGAACCATGAGGTCATGGTTCAATTCCTGGTCAGGGCACAGGCCTGGGTTGCAGGCTTGATCCCCAGTGTGGGCTGTGCAGGAGGCAGCTGATCAGTGATTCTCTCTCATCATCGATGTTTCTCTCTCTCTATCCTTCTTCCTTCCTCTCTGAAATCAATAAAAATATATTTTTAAAAAGTAGTAATATATGTAGGGTGTTTAAGACAGTGTCTGACACATGGCAAACAATAAACATTTGCCATTAACACTGATATTGTTGTGGTTGGTGCTCCTTGCAAATTACAGTGTCAAGCATTGATTATAGAAAAAATGTCAAATATTATACACTTTATGCACTTATATTATCTACACAGAATAATAATCTTATATTTGTTAAGTCAAATACCTCCTTTTGCTGCTGATGGAAAAAAGAGAAAAAGGACTGAATTTAATGATTGTCCAGACCTAATAATGCTACATGCACCATGCCACAAACTTAAATACATCAGCTGAATTCTCAACACAGTCCTGAACACAAATATTATGCCCACTCTGTGGATGAGGAAACAGACTCAAGGACAAGTTAATACTGGAGTATTAATTACAGGAGGGATTCCAAACCAAGGCTGGCTGTTTTCCGCCCTCCACCTAACATTTTAATACCACATTTCATCTTCCACTGCAAAACAACATTCACACACCATGCATGAGGCCTTGATATTATGTCTATAGAAATTGAGTCCTTAAATTAAAATATAAAAGAGGCAATTTAAATTAGAACACTAAATGCAACAACAAGAAATACAAAGTAGGGAAAACAAATAGTAAAATAAATTATAATTATTTTCAAACTTATTAGGCATAACATCATGTGTATTTTATATGTAGGCCCTCACCTCCAAATTAATGAAGTATGACTCTATGGAAACTTCTAACACCCAGGCTATTTTTCAACCCACCTCAACTCTCCCAAAGTTCTGATTTGATTGTGACATTTATAAATGAAAACATAATTACATTAGAATCACTCCAGAGAAATGCATCCAAATATTATTTTAAGCAACAGGAAAACATCATTATGATGCTATACCATCAAACCATAGTCCTAGACCATGCTCAAAAGAACATTATATTTTAAGGCGTATATCCAGAGAAACAGATTGACTTCTTTTCAGATAGCTATACCTCAATTAAAATAATAAACTAACAAGCATTCCTCTTGTTAATAGTCAACAGACATATGTATAGAATATATGTTCACTCATTCGATTGTTTGTTCATTTACTCATTCATAAATATATTCATTTACTAAACAGATCTTTATTCATCCCCTGTTTTGTGGCAGGTACTTCCTTAGGGGCTGCACACTTAGAAATGTACAGACATGCAAGTTCCCACCCACTCAGAGCTTATGTGTGAAGTGAGGAGTGAAGTGAGATGGGAAAGGGAGGACCACACAATAGAACGAACTAACGAATGAATGAATGAATGAATGAACGATAAGTGCTACAAATAATGTAAAACAAAGAAAGAGTAGATGAAGCTAATTTAGATAGAGATAACTTACAAACAGGGAAATAGGTTTGATCTCTAAGGAATAAAGGATAAGGAGCCAGACTTGCAAAGATTGATGATTCCAGATAAGGGGAATTGTTAGAGTAAAGGATATAAAGCAAGAATGCATTTGATCATTTCCAAGAACAAAAAAGGCCAGCCAGTTGAGTAGTGGCAAGATGAAAAGAAAAGCCATGATGAAGTCACAGAGGCAAGCAGGAGTCCTTCAGGGTCTGCTATGCCATAATACGTCTGAGGGTTAATTTACTTGGAATGGGTTGGGGAGAACTTTCAGAGAGTTTGGTGATATGTCTTAACGTATTTGAAAAGATCACTCTGCCTCCTTTATGGAGGAGGTACTCACTGCAAGGGAAGAGCAGAATGAACAGAGACCAAAGGTAACTGCAGTGAATGAAGAGGGCAAGAGTAGGGTGGCTTCTACCGCCACAGGCAGCAGAGGGAGAGGGCTATTTCAAAGTGAGAATACAATTAAGAAATTAAGCCCTAGCCAGTTTAGCTCAGTGGATAGAGCATCCGCCTGTGGACTTGAGGGTCCTGGGTTTTATTCCAGTCAAGGGCATGTACCTCGGTTGCAGGCTCCTCCCTGGCCCAGGCCCTGGTTAGGGTTCGTGTAGGAGGCAACCAATCATGGATAAGGTTATCTGTGGCAAAGCTACAAGGTAAAGCTAACTTTCTTGTTTTTTGTCCAAATGAAATCTCTCACATCTTTATAATTAAGTCACTACCCTGGGTGACTCGGGGAGGAGGGAAGAAAAATTCTGCAATTAAGCATATATTTTTAAACAATTTTAATTGCTTCTGGATAAGAGAGGAAGAGAAGGAGGGAGAGGAGGAGGAAGAGGAGAATAAGGGAACAGGTTGGGGTGGAGGGAGGGAGAAACATACACAATCTGATAGAACACCAGCTTGAGGTCAGATTACTCTGAGACCATGATAAATAAGAAAAAGCAAGACTACTTCATAATTTTATTAAACAAAAAGAGAAAAGAGCCACTGTATAACAATCCACAAAATATCAAACATCCCTCCCTTGCTACAAATGATTTAATTATCCAGTCATAGAATGGTCTCAGAATCAAGTCTAGGCCTCCTGGAATAATGGCTGCGGAATAGACAGACGTGTTCCGAGCCTTGTCCCGGAACAGAAAGAAAGAACAGCTGAGGGTCGCGCAAGGAGTGTTTGTTGGCTGGTTGGGAGACAGCTGAATTCCAGAAGGAGGTGGGGGACTGCTGAACGGGGTTCCCCTGACCTGGCAGCACGAACTGCGGCTGGGTCCCCTCCCGGAGCTGCGGGCTTGGACGCGGAGTCTGCGCCATCGTGATCCGGAAAGTGGAGCTTATCTGAAGCCTGAGAATCCACAACTGCGGCACCCCAGGAACAGCTGCGAGCCCCAGAACAACGCTCCCCAACTGGCGCAAGCACACGGGTTCAGAGAAGCTCTACACTCCACCACGGAAAGGTCAGATTTCGCCTGGGATAAGGTGAGGTCTCTGGTCCCGGCGGGAGAGAGGAACGCGCGTTTTGCGGGAGCTGGAGGACCAGGGAAGTCTGTGCCTAGAAAAATCCGTGGCTGTAGGGGCTGGCGTGATCTGTGATTGTGGAAAGGGGTCCTCAGAGCTGCTAAGAGAAGGGCACTCTAAAAAGCAACCCATTTTGATCTGAAGTGCAGGGACACCCTAAGAATTTCAGGCAGTCCAGACTTACGCGCAGCCCGTGTGCTCCCTGGGTGCCTGGGCTTACTCGCAGTCCCGGAATTCGCACACTTGGGCTTTTTCCTCTTCAAATCCTTGCATCTGATTACTAAGCCCAATACATAGGATCACCCAGTTGGGGACACTCTGGGAGACTGCAGGGGAAGGTTGTTTTTCTGGAACCTGGGGATCGGAGCGGGGAGTGACCATCAGAGAGCCAGCTCTGAGGCAGCCCACTCCCACAGGCCCGTGGCGAGTGCCACAGGGAAAGAAGGCTCTAACACTGCCTAGAGAGGCCATAGATAGACCCGGAAGTCAATCCAGAAACACTGCCACCCAGGGGCTGAATCACAAATTGACTCTTGTGTAATCAAAAATAAAGGAATACGAGAAATTAAGACACACCGCCTGCTTAAAATCAGGACTGGCTTACAACACCGAAGAGCAGTGGATCGCAGGGAACTGCAATACTGTCTGGACTGAGAAACAGGCGTGCCAAACAGAAAAACAGAGGAAGTGAATGACCTTCACTACTCCACATTTTATTTTTATCTTTTATTTTTTTTATTTTTTTATTTTTTTTAAATTTTCATTTTTTGCATCTTTTAATCAAGAAACTTTTTTTTCTTTTTTCATCACTTGATTTTACCTTTTTAATGATTACATTTTTATTTTCAATCCGTATTATTACTACTGCTATTTTATCTTTTTTTTTTTTTTTTTTAAAGTGTCATTTTATTTTCTCTTCATTTTATTTTGGGATTAGGGTTCTACATTCTATTTTTTATCTTTCCTTTAGCATCGTTTTACTCTATCTCAACTCTACCTTTAGGCCATCACTTTCTTCCTAACCTCCCCCTTTTCAGTGTCCTGTTTGTCTTACCCTTTTACTGCTTTAGATTTTCCCTATTCTTTCTGTTTACCCCTTGTTAAAATTTCACCCTACTTACATATCTAATCTCCAATCCCCTGCTCCAAGTCCACATACACCTTTCCCTTCGCTGTCTGAGTTATCCATAAACTTGTCCTTATCTCTGTCCTTTTGTTGTTGTTTGCTTGAATGTAGATTATATCCAATTTTTATGCTTTTTTTGTGAGATTGTTTTGCTTATTCTTCTTTTATTTATTTTTTTGTTTGTTTTGTGCTTCAGCTTTCCCTTGCCTCACTCCATATTAGTTGGTGTTGTAGTTTGTACTAATCCCCAGGCACTTGTTGCTGGCATTTGCTGGGATTAGTGATTGTTCTATTGGAGTTTTATCCCCAATATATATAGTCTGTTCCCCTTTCTCTCTTAGTCAATTTCTTGTCTCTCTTACTTTTTTTTTTTCTCTTTACTTTCCCTTTTCCCAATTTCATCTTCACACTCCTTTTTTCTTTTTTTTTTTCTTTCTTTCTTTTTTCCTCTTCTTCTTTCTCTTCTATCACCTAATTTGCCTTTCTCTGGTGGTCACCTTTATTGGAGGTTATTAATATCGTGAATACATTCCTGTTCAGTGCCTTGTGAGTTGTACCTGGTAGTGCTGTATTTTGTGCCTTTAAATCAACCCAGGAGAGAGAGAACTACATAACCAGACACCCAGAGAGGAGAGACCATGGGGAGACAAAGAAGCAGCCCGCATATGAAAGAAAAGCAGGCATCACCAGAAAAGGAAGTAAACGAAATGGAGGCAAGCAACCTTCCAGAAAAAGAATTCAGAGAAATGGTCATAAGGTGGCTGAAAAGAATGGAAGACAAATTCGACAATATGAGCAAGAACCAAGAGGAAATGAAGAAGAACCAAGAAGAAATGAAAAATGACATCACTGCTGTAAAGAACTCAATAGAAAGCATCAAGAGTAGACTAGAAGAAGCAGAGGACCGCATCAGTGAGCTAGAAGACAAGATGGAAAAAAATACCCAAGAAAAGCAACTTCTAGAAAAAAAAATTAAAAGGCAGGAGGAGAGTCTAAGGGAACTTTGGGACAACACGAAACAAAACAACATCCGCATAATAGGGGTTCCAGAAGGAAAGGAAGCTGAGCAAGGAATAGAAAACCTCTTTGAAGAAATAATGACAGAAAATTTCCCAGACATAGGGAAGAAAAAACCCACACAAATCCAAGAAGCTCACAGAGTCCCAAGCAAAATGAACCCCAAAAGACCGACGCCAAGGCACATTATAATTAAATTGGCAAACACCAACGACAAAGTAAGAATCTTAAAAGCAGCAAGAGAGAGACAGAAAGTTACATACAAAGGAACCCCCATCAGACTAGCAACTGATTTCTCAACAGAAACTCATCAGGCCAGAAGGGAATGGAATGAAATATACAAAGTCATGCAAAGGAAGGGGCTGAATCCAAGAATACTGTACCCAGCAAGGCTGTCAATCAAAATTGAAGGTGAAATCAGGAGCTTCACAGACAAAAAAGGACTAAGGGAATTTATTACCACCAAACCAGCAATGCAAGAAATGCTAAAGGGTCTACTGTAAAAAAAAAAAAAAAAAAAAAAAAAAGAAAGAAAGAAAGAAAGAAACAGGAAGCGAAGAAGTAACACAGGGGTAAAGAATAGGAATGGCGACAAATAAGTACCTATCAATAATAACTTTAAATGTAAATGGATTAAATGCCCCAATCAAAAGACATAGGGTAACAGATTGGATAAGAAAACACGACCCATATATCTGCTGTCTACAAGAAACCCACCTCAGAAAAAAAGACGCACACAGACTGAGGGTGAAGGGATGGAAAAAGGTTTTCCAGGCAAATGGAACTGAAAAAAAAGCTGGGGTAGCAATACTTATTTCTGACAAATTAGATCTCAAACTGAAGGACATAACAAGAGATAAGGAAGGCCATTTCATAATACTAAAGGGAGCAATACAACAAGAAGAAATAACTCTGGTAAACATATATGCACCCAATACAGGAGCACCCAAATACATAAAAAAACTCCTGGAAGATATCAAGGGAGACATTGACAGCAATACAATCATAGTAGGAGACTTTAATACCCCACTATCACCATTGGACAAATCCTCTAAACAAAACATCAGCAAAGAAACATCAATCCTAAATGACTCACTAGACCAGATGGAATTAATTGACATCTTCAGAACATTTCACCCCAAAGCCACAGAATATACATTCTTCTCAAGCGCACATGGGTCATTTTCAAAGATAGACCATATGTTGGGACATAGGCAAAGTCTCTTCAAATTCAAGAAGATAGAAATCATATCAAGCATCTTCTCAGACCACAGTGGCATAAAACTGGAAATCAACTACAATAAAAACAACCCAAAGAAATCAAACACATGGAGACTAAACAGCATGCTATTAAACCATGACTGGGTTACCAGAGAGATCAAAGAAGAAATAAAAAACATCATGACAACAAATGACAATGAAAACACTACAATCCAAAATCTATGGGACACGGCGAAAGCAGTCTTGAGAGGGAAGTTCATAGCTCTACAAGCCTACTGCAAAAAACAAGAAACAGGGGTAATAAATTACCTAACCCAACAACTCAAAGCGTTAGAAAAAGAGCAACAAGAAAAGCCCAGTGTAAGCAGAAGGAAGGAAATAATAAAGATCAGAGCACAGATAAACGACATAGAGACCAAAGAAACAATACAAAAGATCAACAAAACCAAGAGCTGGTTCTTTGAAAGGATAAACAAGATTGATGAACCTCTAGCCAGGCTCACCAAGAAGCAAAGGGAGAGGACCCAAATAAACAAGATCAGAAATGAAAGAGGTGAAATAACAACAGATCCCGCCGAAATACAAAGGATTGTTAAAAAATACTACGAACAACTCTATTCCAACAAACTGGACAACCTGGAGGAAATGGACATATTCCTAGAAAAATATAACCTTCCAAAACTCAATCAGGAAGAATCTAAACAGCTCAACATGCCAGTAACTATGGAAGAAATTGAAGCAGTCATCAAAGAGCTTCCGGCAAACAAAAGCCCGGGGCCAGATGGCTTCACAGGAGAGTTCTACCAAACATTCAAGGAAGAACTAAAACCTATCCTCCTCAGACTATTCCAAAAAATTCAAGAGGAAGGAACACTTCCAAGCTCCTTCTATGAAGCCAGCATCACCCTAATACCAAAACCAGATAAAGACAACACAATGAAAGAGAATTACAGGCCAATATCCCTCATGAATGTAGATGCCAAAATCCTCAACAAAATTCTAGCAAATAGGATCCAGCAGTACATCAGAAAGATCATACACCATGACCAAGTAGGGTTTATCCCAGGAATGCAAGGATGGTTCAATATCCGCAAATCAATAAATGTGATACATCACATAAACAAATTGAGAGATAAAAATCACATAGTCATATCAATTGATGCAGAAAAAGCATTTGACAAAATCCAACACCCTTTCTTGATAAAAACTCTCAACAAGGTGGGAATAGAAGGATCATACCTCAACATCATAAAAGCTATATATGATAAACCCACAGCTAACATCATACTCAATGGGCAAAAACTAAAACCATTTCCCCTAAGAACAGGAACAAGACAGGGATGCCCACTCTCACCACTCCTGTTTGACATAGTACTGGAAGTATTAGCCACTGCAATTAGACAAGAAGAAGAAATAAAAGGCATCCAAATTGGAAAAGAAGAAGTAAAGCTGTCCTTATTTGCAGATGACATGATATTGTACATAAAAAACCCGAAAGACTCCATCAAAAAACTAACAGACTTAATAAATGAATTCGGCAATGTAGCAGGATACAAAATTAACACCAAGAAATCTATGGCATTTCTATACACCAACAATGAACTTACAGAAAGAGAGACTAAAAAAGCAATCCCATTTTCCATCGCACCAAAAAAATTAAGATACTTAGGAATAAACCTAACCAAGGAGGTAAAAGACCTATATGCGGAAAACTACAGGACACTGAAAAAAGAGATAGAGGAAGATGTAAACAGATGGATGAACATACCATGTTCATGGATTGGTAGAATCAACATCATTAAAATGTCCATACTACCCAAAGCAATCTATAGATTCAATGCACTCCCCATTAAAATACCAACAGCATATTTCACAGACCTAGAAAGAACTCTCCAAAAATTCATCTGGAATAAAAAAAGACCCCGAATAGCCACAGCAATCCTGAGAAAGAAGAATAAAGTAGGAGGGATCTCAATACCAGATTTCAAGCTGTATTACAAAGCCACTGTCATCAAAACAGCCTGGTACTGGCACAAGAACAGACATATAGATCAATGGAACAGAATAGAGAATCCAGATATCGACCCAAACCAATATGCGCATTTAATATTTGACAAAGGAGGCATGAGCATACAATGGAGTCAAGACAGTCTCTTTAATAAATGGTGTTGGGAAAATTGGACAGATACATGCAAAAAAATGAAACTAGATCACCAACTTACACCATACACAAAAATAAACTCAAAATGGGTACAGGACTTAAATATAAGACGGGAAACCATAAAAATACTAGAGGAATCCACAGGCAGCAAAATCTCAGACATATGCCAAAAGAACTTTTTCAGTGATACTGCCCCTAGGGCAATGGAAGCCAAACAGAAAATAAACAAATGGGACTACATCAAAATAAAAAGCTTTTGCACAGCAAAAGAAACCATCAACAAAACAACAAGAAACCCCACTGTATGGGAGAACATATTTGCAAATGGTATCACTGATAAAGGTTTAATTTCCAACATCTACAGGCAGCTTATACAACTTAATAAAAGGAAGATAAATGATCCAATAAAAAAATGGGCAACGGACCTAAATAGAAGCTTTTCGAAAGAAGACAGAAGGAAGGCCAAGAGACACATGAAAACATGCTCAAAGTCACTAATTATCCGAGAGATGCAAATCAAAACAACAATGCGATACCATCTCACACCTGTCAGAATGGCTATCATCAACAAATCAACAAACGACAAGTGTTGGCGAGGATGCGGAGAAAAAGGAACCCTCGTGCACTGCTGGTGGGAATGCAGACTGGTGCAGCCACTGTGGAGAACAGTATGGAGTTTCCTCAAAAAACTGAAAATGGAACTCCCATTTGACCCAGTAATCCCACTCCTAGGAATATATCCTAAGAAACCAGAAACACCAATCAGAAAGGATATATGCACCCCTATGTTCATAGCAGCACAATTTACAATAGCTAAGATTTGGAAACAGCCTAGGTGCCCATCAGCAGATGACTGGATCAGAAAACTATGGTACATCTACACAATGGAATACTATGCTGCCGTAAAAAAGAAGGAATTACTACCATTTGTAGGCACTTGGATGGAATTAGAGAACATTATGCTAAGTGAAATAAGCCAGTCAATGAAAGAAAAATACCACATGATCCCACTCATTTGGGGATAATGAAAAACATTATAAACTGATGAACAAAAAGATAGTTACAGAGGCAGTAAAGCATCAAACAGACTGTCAAATTACAGTGGTAAGGTTAGGGAGAGGTGGGGGAAATAAGAGATCAACAGAAGGACTTATATGCATGTATATAAGAGTAACCAACGGATGCAAAACATTGGGGGGTGAGGGCATGTATGGGAGTGGGGTGGGGGTGGGGGGCAATGGTAAGATATGTACACATATAATACCTTAATAAAAATTTGAAAAAAAAAAAAAAAAAAAAAAAGAATCAAGTCTAAAGGACACTCCTCATTCCTTATAACTTCTCCTAAAGCACCCAGCCAAAGTCCAGTTCCTACTGCAGGATATGTAATGAGACACCAGAGGGTCTCCCTGGTACACTGGTCCCTCAGTGTAAGAAGTAAGTCACCTTCCTTACCACAGGTGTGTTGCTGGTGGTCTTTAGATATAGCGCACTGACATCAAGGATTTCATCACACTCAAGTATGAAAATAATCCCATTTAAAAATTCCCTCTTCCTTAGATAATTGTTCTTCAATACAGTGTTCATAAAAACATATTTTAGGTTTTTAAAGTAAGAGCTGCCAAAACAAAGCCTAAAACTGTCACACACATTTTTGGCATAGAAACTGCTATCACCATTTCCAAATTTTCAAATTTAAAGGTGATTGACTTTTGCATCAATGCTACCAAAACTCAATGCTAACGTAAAGATTAATACAAAAAATACAAAAGTATCCTAAACCATATGACCTAATAAAAATCCCATCAGCAAATAAATAGTAATTCTTCTCATGAAAGCTGTTCATTTATCATGTTTCAATAACAAAAGTAAAAATCATTGTTGAATTGAGAAATCATTTAAAATCTAGCTAATGCAGATATATTCCAGTTTAAAGAAAACTATATTAATGTGGAATAGAAAATGTACATCTTAAATAGGCTAATATGATGATTTCATGTGTACATAATTAACCTATGGAGTTAACCTATAGAGGAAAGAGAAAGTAATACCAAGCATTTTAACTAATACTCAAATTTATTAGTAATCAGAGAAATGCAAATTATAACAAAATATAATTTCTACTCAGATTGGCAACAAACAGAAAATTAGATAAAGACACCATGAGTGGGGGAAGAACCCCATGCAGAGTTGGTGGCAGGGCAGCCTGGGCCAGCTATTTGTCATACCATCTGACAATACTCAGTCAACTCAACAAATGTCATTCATAAATCAAGGACAAACCCTGACCAGCAATCCCATTCCCAGAGAAATTCTCACCTAGGAGAACACGTAGAGGGTGTTTAATCTTAGTTTTGCTTGATAGTAAAGTAACCGATTGTCTACCCTGGGAGTACTATGTGGGACATAGACTTTATGGATTACTATGCAGCAACAAATTCCATGTAAACACTGCAACATGAATGGACCTTAAAAAGCATACCAAGTGACAAAATATTGAATGCATTCCGTGTCACAACACCAGTTATAAATATTAAAATTTCATTTGCACCCAAAATATCACCACATAATTTACAAGAGTATGTCATAAATTGAAGGATGCAAATTCAGTACATTAAAGGAGCTACCTATGGTACAAAGGGAAGATGAACTTAGCAGTAGAGATAAAAGCAAATAAATATATGAATCAAAGAGAGGAAACCTGCAGGGATCATCCTGAAAACATGCCTCCAGCCAAAGAAGAAAATTAAACTAACCCTCTGCAGCTGGGTTCAAGGGGAAGGGAGAAACGAAAAATGAATGTCACACCCACATTCTTTTAAATAGAGATGGAGTTATCCTATATCCTACTTAAGGAATAAAGGGTTTTAACATTCACAAAAGTTTTTCTTGTACTAAAACAATTCAAAACAGATGTTTGGGATTATCTTCAAATTTTCACTTGGTAATTATACTTTGGACCAACAGAACTTAAAAGATCTTGTATTTTCATTAACATGTAATGTCATTTACATTTTTAACATTTTTAGGCCCATTATTTTATTTAGGTGTTCAACTCATGTGGTGATTTTTAAAAGTACAGTTTTATTGAAATAAAAATCCTCAGATACTAGTATTCTTCCAAGAAATTCTGATGAAGCCCAAAAATAGTACCCATGTTTTTAAAGTCTGTATTTCAGTAGACAAGTGTGGACAGATGAATTCAATTCACACTTGAAACTCAGGAGATAATATAATAAATCACTTATTTGAAGTTCAAAAATATATAATTAGTTTATTCTAAAATATCAGAATAACTTTTATCAGTTTTTCCCAATAGTGTTTCAAAATATTTAGAGTACTCATTTTATTCCTATTGTTTTACAAAATGAATATTATAAGAAGTTGCTCTTATATGGGGTAGGGGGACTGCTGTCGATCTCATGGCTTTTCCTGGCAGCACTATAAATCTAAGTGGCATTAAAGAAAAGGAAAAGAAGGAACAAGAGTAGGTAGAGAATTAACATTCATATATAAATAAGTCAAGGACAAACCCTGACCAGCAATCCCATTCCCAGAGAAATTCTCACCTAGGAGAACACATAGAAGATATATATATATATTAAAAATCATAATGGTGTTTTCATTTACTTAAAACTTACTATTTGCTGGAACTCCCATTTGACCCAGTGATCCCACTTCTAGGAATATATGCCAAGAAACTAGAAACACCAATCAGAAAGGATATATGCACCCCTATGTTCATAGCAGCACAATTTACAATAGCTAAGATTTGGAAACAGCCTAAGTGCCCATCAGCAGATGAATGGATTAAAAATGGTGGTACATCTACACAATGGAATACTATGCTGCTGTAAAAAGGAAGGAACTCCTACCATTTGCAACAGCATGGATGGACATGGAGAGCATTATGCTAAGTGAAACAAGTCAGAGAAAGATAAACATCACATGATCTCACTCATTTGTGGAATATAATTAACAACAAAAACAGATCCAGAGACAGAGAAGCATCTATCAGACCGTCAAACCTCAAAGGGAAGGCAGGGGAGGGTGGAGGAAAAGGGAGAGATCAACCAAAGGACTTGTATACACACATAAAAGCATAACCAATGGACTCAGACACTAGTTCGGTGAAGGCATGAGCAGGCGGGGGGGGGGGGGGGGGGCGGGAGACAATAGGAGATAAGTATGCAATACCTTAATCAATAAAGAATTTTTTTTAAAAATTAAAAAAACTTACTATTTGCTTGACAGAGTCCAGAATTTACTTAACCTAATTAAAACCTTGGAGGTATATTACTATACCCATTTCATTGATGAGAAAACTGAGGTTAATTCATTTAGTAGAAAAGCTAATGACCAGGAAGATCCAGATCTGTTCCCAGGCATTGGAATCTACTTAGAGGTAAGGCTATCTCATTCTTTCAATATTGCATTTGAATACAAAGTAGAATAGTGTATTATAATACTAGGGGCCCAGTGCACGGATTTGTGCACCTTGAAAGGAACTGTGGGCTGCGAGGCTGCAGCGGGCACAGGGGCGGGTCTTGGCCCATCTTCTGCACCCCCACCTGGTCCCTCCCACCTCAGCCCCCAGTCTCCTGTCTGCTGGCAGCCCCACTCCTGCCCCCACTGCTCCCACATGCTGACAGCGCCAGCCCTGCTTGCACCCACTGCTGGTGCTGGCCCCAATTGCTCCGCGCAGTCAGCAGGTGCGAGTGGCAGCTGCTGCCCCAATCGCCCCTCAGGTGCAGGGGGAGGTGGAGAAGCCCTCAGGGGCAATCGGGGCTGGCAGCCACCACTCACACCCGCTGACGGCACCAAGCGATCAGGACCAGCGCTGGGCGCTGGCAGCGGGTGCAAGTAGCGGCTCCAGCGCCAGCTGCAGGTGCGAGTGAGGCCAATGCCTGCAGCAGGTGCGAGCGCCAGGTGGGACCGTGGTGCACAGGAGCAAAGAATTTTCAATAACCACCAGAGGCTCACCCCGATGACCGCGACCTGGCGCCCTCGTTCAACTGCTCCACCATCCCGCCACAGCCGATGCCCTCCATGTTCCTCACTCTGCCACCTGCTGCCTACGTCCGCCATGTTCTGCGTGTGCCCCCTGGTGGTCAACGCACATCATAGTGACTGGTTGTTCAGTTGTTCTGCCATTTGATCTATTTGCATATTAGCCTTTCATTATATAGGATTTTTACATATTTAATTGAGGAATTAAAGTATAATATGAAAATAAAATAAATCATCCAAATAAGTCATCCCCTTAGAACTGCTAAGGGTAAAATTAAACTATCTGGTCCCAATTTTTACATAATATATTTTCCATACCAAATAATATATTAACTATTTTACATCTCGAAGGGAATTTAACTTTAAATATATCCCATTTTCCAGTTAACTCATTGGAAGGAAAGCATCCTGTACCTGTGTAAACAAATGGGTGCTGCTCAAAGATGCTGGAGATTTAAGAAA
The DNA here is from genome assembly GCF_963455305.1 of Plecotus auritus. Classification (NCBI taxonomy): domain Eukaryota; kingdom Metazoa; phylum Chordata; class Mammalia; order Chiroptera; family Vespertilionidae; genus Plecotus; species Plecotus auritus. Next base: position 146,228,485 of record NC_137772.1, read on the forward strand.
CTTTATTACGATTTTCTAAGTGCCTTGAAGATGACTTGTGCATGACAGAAATGTAATAAGCATAGTTTAACAAGTACATGACTTGTCTAACATGATTTCCTAAGATTAAGCATATATGATGATAACTTGAACGGAAGGCAAACTGATACTACTACATATTGTTGGAAAAGCTTTAGAAAATATGATCTGTGAAGTTATTTTACTTTCAAAAGTAAAACTAAATTTTTCTGTTAAAAAATCAGAAAGGGAAGAAGCAGTAGTAATTCTTATATCTCAAGGGCCCTTCAAACTGATACTCAATTGTATCCAAAAGGTATCCATTTACTAAGAAACTTGACCTTAATTCACAAAGAAAGCTCCTCTTGTACTTAGTCCAAAATCTGCCACAGTTTATTTTATGTTCTTTGAAAGGCAGAAAAAACAATTAAATACTCCCATCTTGCTAAAGTTGTTCTAAAGAGAAAATCAAATGTGAGTGCCTCCTAGAAATGTCATATGCAGCAATAAATACCTCCATTCAAATACATAGTAGTTCCAAGTTTACAGAGCAAAAACAAACTTACTCTAAAATGACTACTGCAATTTCTTGTCTCTGATATAGTTCACAAAAATCAATGTAGGGTGATTAGAGCAATTTATTTCAAGAATATTTTTTAATTTACATAAAAAGTTAAAAGATATTATGTATATTAATTTATTAGAAAAGTTAAAATAATTTTCTTATAATTCTGGCATACATTGCTCCTAAAAATTAGCTAAAATTATGATTTTCTTAATGTTTATTATTTTAAGTTTAACTACATAATATTCAGGTCTATATAAGCAATTATGTTTCTTTGGATTATAACATTAGCATTTTCACTTCACTGGTTCACTGAACACAGTTGTCAAAATCAGTAAGGACTCTCATTTTTCACTTTTGCCTTCAGCTTTAATTTATTTTCACCTCATAACTTTAATATATGTCTTTAGTTCCTATATCAAAATCTTGAGTTCTATGCAAAGTTTGGCAAAATTGAAGCATTTAACTGAATTAAATAAGCTGGTAAATACTAATTTTTGTTTCCTCCAATTTTGAGTTACTTGTTTGAAATCAGCATGATACCACCAAAAAGTGTTAAAAATGGAAACTTTACCAGTTATGTGGGCCAGATTAGCTGCAAAAGAAAATAAAGTCAGGAGTGTCTAATGTATTTGATAAGAATTATTTCTATTTAGTTAAAGACCTATTTTTAATTTTGTGTATATATTTTATATTTTATTCCTCACAACAAATAATATCATACAGCTGGTATTAGATGAAGAAACTGTGATTCAGAAAACTGACACTCAAAAGGATAAAGAGAAGAAAGGAAAGGAAGAGAAACACATTGATAAAGGAGAGAAACATGGGTTGTCAAGGTTAATATTACTTAACCTCAACAGAGCTAAAATGTCTTTCTGGTTCCAAAGCTTTTACTTTTAAACTCTATGGAACACCTAGATTTGTCATCCAAAACTGATATTACCAAGGGTATAATTTAAATAAATATTTTAAAATATAAGGTTAAGTATGTTAAACGTTTTAATCACAATGGAGAGGGGCAAAAGGAAAAAAGAAGGCCACGGGAGGGGGAAAAGATCCACTTCATCCCATGGAACTTAACATAAACATGACCGTTGTTTTTTAACCACAGTGTTTTCCCCATACATTTCTTTGTAAAGATTGTGAGGGGTCCACATTTGTAGCCTGGGCTTTTCACTAATTCTACAATAGTCATTTCATGTGACCCCAGGGAAACAGGAGCCCTTATAAAAGTCTGAGAATTTATTTTTCTTAAAGTAATTAGACCTTAGATTATTACAAAAAAAGGATGTTAAGTGGGTTAAAAAACACATGTAGTTAAAAATCTTAAGTAAAAAAAAGAGGAAATAATTTAAAGATTATGATTACTATGACATCAAAATAACAGAATACTTACATATAATTCTAATCTTAGTAATTTTTTAATATGCAGTTATTTCTTGTTTCCCTATCTTTGGTTACTTCAGATAGACCTGAAATTAAATGTATTCCTAAAAAGGGAAAAATGTATTTAAAAATGAAGTTAATTAGTATTTCAATAGTATGTTAATAATATTAACCTTGACAACCCATGTTTCTCTCCTTCATCAATGTGTTTCTCTCTCTCCTTTTCCTTTCTTCTCGCTCTAAAATAAATAAAAACATATTTAAAATTTTTAATTTTCAAGTAAATCTGGGCCAATCATAACAAAGCTCAAGGCAACATTAAATTCTGTAGAAGCCAATTTTAAAAAAAGAAAAATAATGGACATTCTCATATCACATTTTATAAAAATTTCTACTTCTGATATACAAATATAATACATCTCCAATACAGATCAATACACTGAAATCTGTTAACTTCTATATATTAACTTTTGACAGTTTATCAACTCAGCAGCTAGTATTTAATAGGGAAAAGGCATAGTTAATATCAGAGAAAATGAGATTAGAAATAATCAGTAAAAATACAAATTTAAAGAATAACATATTTACATGTGTAGAAAAATGTTTATGCATGTTAATAAGAGAAAATTATTTTTTAAATTAGTATGAAATTTCTAAAAATAAATATCAATCACCTTTGTCATATGAACAAATCTTGGGAAACTATCATTTTAAAGTAGTTTCTTCTGTACTTTCAGCTGACTATTAACAGAAGAGGGGATATTAATTTTCTTTGCCTTTTTTTCTGCCGGACAAGCAGATAAAGGTTCTTGAAAGGCTATGTGAGGGGGACCTAAGATGGCAGAGAAGGTGGAAATTGGACTCACCTTCTACCATGATCACGTCAAAATTACAACTCAAGTATAGAACAATCAACCTGTATGAACATCTGAAGAGTAGCTGAATGGAAGAATAAATAAACTCAGAGAGAAGTTACACAAAGAAAAAGTAAGCATAAAAAAAGTATAGAAACTGTAAAAAAAAAAAAAAAACAGTAAGAAATAAAAATACAGTAACTAAAGTGAAGAATACACTTGAAGGAATCAACAGCGGGGATCAAATCAGCAATTTGGAAGACAAAGTAACAGAAAACACTCAATCAGAGCAGAAAAAAAAAGAATTAAAAAAAAAAATAGATAGCCAAAACCGGTTTGGCTCAGTGGATAGAGCGTCGGCCTGCGGACTGAAGGGTCCCAGGTTCGATTCCGGTCAAGGGCATGTACCTTGGTTGCGGGCACATCCCCGGTGGGAGGTGTGCAGGAGGCAGCTGATCGATGTTTCTCTCTCATCGATGTTTCTAGCTCTCTATCCCTCTCCCTTCCTCTCTGTAAAATATTAATAAAATATATTTAAAAAAAATAGATAGCTTAAGGAACTTGAGGGAGAACATCAAGCATAACAGCATCTGTATCACAGAAGGAGGGAAGAGCATGCAAGAGATTGAGAAACTATTTGAAGAAATAATGACTAAAAACTTTAGTAATCCGGAGAAGGAAGAAAAAAAACAAAAAAAAAAAAAACCCACAAGGACAGAAAGCAGAGAGTCCCAAACAATATGAATCCAAAGAGGCAGAAACCAAGACATCATAATTAAAATCGCTAAGGTTAAAGACAAAGAGAAAATCTTAAAAACAGCAAGAAAAGCACAGATAGTTATCCACAGGGGAGCTCCCATAAAACTGTCAGCTGATTTCTCAGCAGAAACTTTTTAGGCCAGAAGGGAATGTCATGAAATATTCAAAGTGATGTAAAGCAAGGACTGACAACCAGGATGTCTACCCATCATTTAAAATTAAAGCAAAAATAAAGAGCTTCCCAAACAACAAAAAGCCAAAGGAATTCACCACTACCAAACCAGTATTGCAAGAAATTTATTTATTTTTAATTAATATTACAAGAAATTTTAAAGGGAGTTTTTTAACAAAGAATAAAAAGAAAAAATTAGGAACATAAATAGGAATGAAAAACTGGCATTAACTAAGTACCTATGGATAATCACTTTAAATATAAATGGTTTAATGATCCTGTGGTAAATGGTTTAAAGACACAGGATAGCTGAATAGATTAAAAAAGAAAGAAACAAACAAAGAAAACACAAGACCTACATATATGCTGTCTACAAGAGACCCACTTCAGATCAGACGACATACAGACTCAAAGTAAAGGGATGGAAAAAGGTATTTCATGCAAATGGAAACACAAGAATAGCTAGGATAGCAATACTTATATGAGATAAAACAGACTTAAAACAAAGGCAATAGGGGCAAAGAAAGACATTATCCTATATAATAAAGATGTAATATGCAAATGGTCGTTACACTGCATAACGACCAGATCACGGATCAGCAGGAGGGTGGGGCAGTGAGCTACACGCATGCGGTGGAAAGCTACAGGAAGGGGCAGGGCAGCAAGTTATGAGGGGAGGCGGGGGAGGCGGGAGGGTGCGGAGGGAGCTACAGGAGGGCAGGGCAGCGGGCGAAGAGCTACTGGAGTGCGGCAGTGAGCTACTGGCGCACGGATTCGTGCACAGGGCTACTAGTATAATGATAAAGGTCTTAATCCAACAAGAGGATATAATCCTTATACACATTTATGCACCCAAGAGGAAGCAACTAAATATAAAAGGCACATTTTGATGGACATAAAGGGAGAGATTGACAGTAACAAATTAATAGTAGGGGGTTTTAACACCCCACTGACATCAAATCAGCAAGAAATAGTGACCTTAAATGACACAATAGACCAGATAGATTTAATTGATATTTTCAAAGAATTGCACCCCAAAGCAGGAGAATATACATTCCTTTCAAGTGCACATAGAACATTTTTCAGAAAAGACCATATGTCAGGCCACAAAACTAGGTCAATAAATTTAAGAAAATTAAAATCATATTTAGCATCTTCTTTGGCCACATTAGTATGTAACTGAAAATTAATTACATGAAAAAAAACTGAAAACACATGGAGGCTAAATAAAATGTTACTAAACAATAAGTAGGTTAATAAAGAGATCAAGGAAGAAGTCAAAAGATACCTGGAGACAAATAAAAACACAAACACTCAAAATCTATGGGACACAGCAAAAGCAGTCCTAAGAAGGAAATTCATAGCAATAACGGCCTATCCAAAGAAAGAAGAAAAACCGGCAATAAACACTCTAAACTTACACCTAAAGAACTGGAGAAAGAATAACAAAGCCCAAAGTAAGAAAAGAAATAATCAAGATCAGAGTGGACATATGTGAAATAGAGTCTAAAGAAAAACAACAAAAAAGATTAATAAAGCCAAGAGCTAGTTTTTTGAAAATATAAACAAAATTGATAAGCCTTTAACCATACTCATCAAGAAAAAATGAAAGAGTAACCCAAATAAAATCACAAATAAAAGAGAAGTAACAACTGACAACAGAAATACAAAAGATTATAAGAAAATACCACAAACAATAACATTGGCAATCTGAAAGAAATGGATAAGTTCTTAAAAACATAGAAATCTTCCAAGACTGAAAAGAAGAAACAGAAAAAACTGAGCAGACCAATTACAACCAACAAAATCAAAGCAACCATAAAAAAAAAAAAAAAAAAAAAAAAAAAAAAACTACCAACAAACAAAAGTCCTGAACTGGATGGCTTCATAGGTGAATTTTACCAAACTTTTAAAGAGGAATTAATACTCACCATTCTCAAAGTATTCCAAAAATTCAAGGAGAGAGATTATTCCCAACCTCATTTTATGAGGCCAACATTATCCTGATTCCAAAACCAGATAAAAACACTACAAAGAAAGAAAATTATAGGCCAATATCCCTGATGAACATAGATGAAAAAACCCTCAACAAAATACTAGCAAACTTAATACAGCAATGCATTAAAAAGATAATAAACTATACCATATTCAAGTGGGATTTATTCCTGGGATTCTAATGTTGATCCAGTATCTACAAATCAATTAGAATGATACACCAAAAAAAATAAAGGATAAAAATTATATGATCATATCAATGGATGCAGAAAAAGCATTTGAAAAAATCCAGCACCCTCTTATGATAAAAACTCTTAGCAAAATGGAAATAAAGGAACTTAATTCAACATGATAAAGGCCACAGATGAAAAACCTAGTTAACTCATATTCAATGGGGAAAAACTAAAAGCATTTCCCTTAAGATCAGGAAAAAAGAGGGATATCCATTTTCACCACTCTTATTTAAAACAGTACTGGAAGTCCCAGCCACAGCAATCAGACAAGAGGAAGAAATAAAAGGCATCCAAATTGGGGGGGGGGGGGGGGAGGAGGGAGAAGTAAAACTGTCATTATTTGCAGACAATATGATATGACATAGAGAGAACCCTATGCCTGGCCTGTGTGTCTCAGTGGTTGAGCATCAACCCACGAACCAGGAGGTCAAGGTTCGATTCCCGGTCAGGGCACTTGCCCAGGTTGCAGGCTGAATCCCAAGTTGGGGGCATGCAGGAGGCAGCCATCCGATGATTCTCTCTCATCATTAATGTTTCTCTCTTTCTCCCCCTCCTTTCCTCTCTCTGAAATCAATAAAAAATATATTTTATAAAAAGAGAGAACCCTAAAGGTCCACCGAAATACTACTAGAACTGATAAAGGAATTCAGTAAAATTCAGAGAACTGATACTGTATAAAGAGAACCCTAAAGGTTCCAAGAAAATAATACAAGAACTGATAAAGGAATTCCGAATAGAGAGAAACCTAAAGGTTCCACCAAAATAATACTAGAACTGATAAAGGAATTCAGCAGGATACAAAATAAACATTTGAAAATCAGTACTATGTTTATACACCAATAATAAGCTATCAGAAAGAGAAACTAAGCAAACCTTCCCATTAACAATTGTATGAGCAGAAATTAAATACCTGAAAATAAATTTACCCAAGGAAGTAAAAGACCTGTACTCAGAATGATAAGACATTAAATAAATAAATTAAAGAAGATAAAAGTAAATGGAAGCATACTAGTATACCATGCTCATGGATAAAAATAATTATCATTAATATGTCCATACTACCCAAAGCAATCTATAGATTCAATGCAATTCCTATCAAAATACCAATAGCATTTTTTTCACAGAGCCAAAAAAAAAAAAATCTAAAAATTTATATGAAGCCACAAAAGACCCCAAATAGCCACAGCAATCTTGAGAAAGAAGAACAAAGTGGGAGGTACTCTGCTACCCAATATCAAACTATACTACAAGACTATAGTAATAATAAAAAAAAAGTATGGTACTAGCATAAAAACAGACACCTAGATCAATGCAACCCAACAGAGAGCCCAAAAATAAGCCCATGCCTATATGATCATTTAATGTGTGACAAAGAGGACAAGAACATACAATGGGGTAAAGACAGTCTATTCAATAAATGAGGTTGGGAAAATTAGACAGACACATGCAAAAAAAAACTGAAACTAGACCACCTCCTTACAACATATACAAGAAAAACTCAAAATGTATTAAATACTTAACTGTAAGACCTGAAACCATAAAACTCCTAAAGGAAAACATTGCCAGTAAATCTCTGACATTTCTCTTACCAGTATTTTTCTGATATATCTCCTCATGCAAGAGAACAAGAGAAAAAATAAACAAACAGGACTGTATCAAACTAAAAAGGTTTTGCACAGCAAAGAAAAACATTAGCTAAGTGCAAATACAACCTACTGAATAGAAAAAGATATTTATGAATGATATATCTGATAAGGATTTAATATCCAAAATTTATAAACAACTCAGACAACTAAAAAACAAACACCAAAAATTCAATTAAAAATGGGCCAAGGACCTGAACAGACACATCTCCAAATAGGATATACAGATCGCCAATAGACCTATGAAAAGATGCTCACTATCACTAATCATCAGAGAACTGCAAATCAAAACCACAGTGAGATATCTATCACCTCACACCAGTCAGAATGACTATCATCAATAAACCAATAAACAATTGTTGGTGATAATATAGAGAAAAGGGAATCCTTGGGCACTGTTGGTGGGAATGCAGATTGTTGCAGCCACTATGGAAAACAGTATGGCAGTTCCTCAAAAAATTAGAAATGAGACTGCCTTATGAGCCAGGAATTCTACTTCTGGGTATATATGTGAAGGATCCAAAACACTAATTCAAATAAATATATGCACCCCTATGTTCATTGCCGTGTTAGTTACAATAGCTGATAGGGAAGCAACCCAAGTATCCACCAATAAATGAGTGGATAAAAAAGTGGTGGTACATATATATATACAATGGAATATTACTCGGCCATAAAAATAAAATCTTACCATTCACAACAGCATGGATGGACCTAGAAATGTATAATGCTCAGTGAAATAAGTCAGACAAAGAAAGACAAATACCATATGAAGTCACTTATACATTGATTCTAAAGAACAAAATAAATGAACAAACAAAATAGAAAAAGACTCATACTTATAGAGAATAGAATGATGCTTGCCAGAGGGAGTGGAGTTGGGATACTGGGTGGAAAAGGTGAAGAGATTAAGAAGTACAAATGAGTAGTTACAAAATAGTCATGGGGTGTTAAGTACAGCATGGGGAATATCAGCAATAATACTGCTATGACTATGTAATGGCGTCAGGTGGGCACTTGAAATAATGGGGGGGACACTTTGCAAAGTATATAATCATCGAATCACTATGCTATACATCTGAAGCTAATACAAAATAATATTGAATGCAAACTGTAAATGAAAATATATGAAAAAACAGTTAAGATTATAAAAAGAAAGGCTATGCAGCAAATACTTGAGTATGAGGCATTTTTGCATCCCTTGAAAATCTTAACATTGAATTAAATAATGTCATTACTCGTTTAACAGTCTTAAATGCACAACTCAGAAACTTCTACTGCCAGGCAGTGAAAGACAGCCAATCAACAGAGGGGTAAGATAAATGGGAAGAATCAGGAAAAGCTTTAAATTCAGAAGCATCAATGTGCTGAAATGGCATTATCACATCAATTGAGCAATATGAGAAAGAGAAAGCTGGCCCTCTCCTGCAACTCTAACCTTAGCCAGATTGGATCCCAACAGGGCATTCTCGGAGCCGTGAAAGGATCATTTGTACCAAACACATCTACTGGAAACGTATTAGTGATTAACAAATATTGCCAAACAGTAATTATGAGCAGATATATGCTCTTACAGGCAGAAATCCTATAATCTATCCATGAGTCCTAAATAATGTTGACATTCAGACTATTTATATGTCAGGTTGATTAAAACTCATAGGGAAACTGTATTTTCCTATCAAATGACCAGATATGGGGTTAGGATATACCTCCTTAAGCCAAAGTTGTTAACTTGAAACCTCAAAAACAAATATCTACTCCAAGCTCAACTGGGAATGAGCTGAAAACCTACAGGCACAACCAAAACATGGCGGGCCTCTGACCACAGGAGAAAACAGCCTCTTGCTTGAACAACTGCACGCACCACAGCAGAGTTCGGTGCTGGGAGGACTGTGGGGACTGCACAACTGGCATGCAGGAAGTATCTCAAAATCGTTGAAAATGTTAACAGCAGAAGAGATTTTAAAATTCCATTGCATTGCTTCCAAATAACAGAATTTCAAGAGCAAAAGTAATTTCAATTATATCCTTGTGACTGGAGAAAAGAAAAATGCACAATCCATAGATTCATATGACATCATTCACATGCTTGTTTTCATTATGCAAGACCAGAAACTTATTTCTACTTTAAATTTACTTTCAAGCATCATATGAATGTGGACAACATCAGTCATTCACTATTAATCTCTAGAACGAATATAACTTGATGCCATCCTTGGAAAATATTCAGATTATTCCAAAACACTGTAAGTAGAGATATGAGGTCTCTACACCATTAATGCAAACCACAAAAGCTTATTGTAAAACTCAAAGAAAGTAAGCCAACTGATAAAGTACAACCAGATGATATCTTCAAAATTATTTCAAAACTTCTCATCTTTGCTGGTGGTCTCATGATATATAGTCTGAGAAATTTACTCTAGTTTCCCAAAGAACAAGAATAGAAGGAGAAAAAAAAGTGTTTATCACATTCCCTTATTTTTTAACTCCAAGTTGCAATACACAGAACCGCAAACATTGTAAGTATGTAAATTTCCTCTGCCGTCAGCCCCAAACATTGTAAGACTGTAAGTTTCCCCTGCCACCCAGGCAAATACTGCACTTAAGAAAAAAAGTGCACTGATACCTCAGTAATCCGTCCTTGTCAAAACCTGCCTCTCTGCTGTTGTATTGCATATCTAGTCCAGTTTTTCTTTCTACATTCGTAGAGAGAAAGTTTTCCTAATTACAATATGCCTACACAACTTCAAAAAAGTTATTAATGTTATCCTATCTAATAAAAGAGTAATATGCAAATTGACCACACCTGCGCCACACCCAAAAGCCACACCCACCAGCCAATCAGAAGGGAATATGCAAATAAACCCAACCAAGATGGCTGCAGCCACAGAGAGCAGGAGGGAGGCTTGGGTTTCCCTGGCAATGGAGGAAGCCAAGCTTTCTGCCTGCCCTTGCCAGCCCAGGCCTCCACTCAAGGCTACAAAATTTGAATTATAGAAGATAAATAAAGCCCAACAGAAATGGTGGCAGCCACAGAGCTGGAGAGAGCAGGAGGCTAGGGTTGCCTGCGGCAATGGAGGAAGCCAAGCTTCTGCAGCCCTGGCCTGCTTTGGCCTCCACTTAAGGCTACAAAGTTTCAATTGTAGAAGATAAATAAATCCCAGATCCCAGGGTCTCTGCTTGGGTCACCAGGGGGCGTGGCCGGCCTGCAAACCACCACAGGCCCCTTGCCCAGGCCGCCCCACCCCCCAACAGAACCCCCACCCTGACCCAGGACAACCTTCAGGGCAAACCAGCTGGCCCCCACCCATGCACCAGGCCTCTATCCTATCTAATAAAAGAGTAATATGCAGATTGACCATCATTCCAAAACACAAGATGGCTCCCCCCATGTTGTCAAAGATCCTGCCCCCATGTGGACACAAGATGGCCACCACAAGATGGCCAGCAGGGGAGGGCAGCTGGGAGGAACCAGGCCTGCAAGGGAGGGCAGTTGTGGGCGATCAGGCCAGCAGCAGAGAGCAGTTAGGGGTGACCCGGCCGGCAGAGGAGGGAAGTTAGGGGTGACTGGGTCTGTAGGGAAGGGCAGTTGGGGGGACCCAGGCCTGCAGGGGAGAGCAGTTGCGGGGTACCAGGCCTGCAGGGGAGGGCAGTTAGGGGTGACTAGGCCTGCAGGGGAAGGCAGTTAGGGGCAAACAGGCTGGCAGGGGAGCAGTTAGGCATCAATCAGGCTGGCAGGGGAGTGATTAGGGGGTGATGAGGCTGGCAGGCAGAAGCGATTAGGGGCAATCAGGAAGGCAAGCAGGCAAGCAGTTGGGAGCCAGCAGTCTTGGATTGTGAGAGGGATGTCCAACTGCCCGTTTAGGGGATCGGGCCTAAACGGGCAGTCGGACATCCCTCTAGGGGTCCCAGATTGGAGAGGGTGCAGGATGGGCTGAGGGACACCCCCCCCCGTGCACGAATTTTGTGCACCTGGCCTCTAGTTTTAATTTAATATCCCATGGTATCTTGCATGAAGGAATCAAATTAAGCTGTTTAAAATGAATGAATGCTCAGAGTAGCAGCTAGTATTATTGGGGATTAGAATCCTAAATAGAAGACACAATAAAGTTTCTAATATAGTTCTGCCCTCAAGAAGATTTGTTTGTTCTTTTAAATTTCTTTCTGTCTACTGTTTGATCAAACCAGATTGTCCTTTCTGACTTGGAAAACAATATTATCATTTTTTAACTCAAAACTTTTAATGTTTGATCCTCACTTCATTTTTTAGTAAGCACATAGTATGCATGTTATCTAAACCCCCCCGGTTGGTAATATTTTTAAATTAAAAATAAATTTAGCCCTAACCGGTTTGGCTCAGTGGATAGAGCGTCGGCCTGCGGACTCAAGGGTCCCAGGTTCGATTCCGGTCAAGGGCATGTACCTTGGTTGCGGGCACATCCCCAGTAGGAGGTGTGCAGGAGGCAGCTGATCGATGTTTCTCTCTCATCGATGTTTCTGGCTCTCTATCCCTCTCCCTTTCTCTCTGTAAAAAATCAATAAAATATATTTTAAAAAATAAATAAATAAATAAATAAATTTAACACTATTATTCAAAGCTAAAGATATTTTCAACATCCATATGCATAACAGTGGGTCTCACACTTTGTATTAGTCATCTTTTTATATAAAGTTATATATAGTCCTCTACAGCCAACCATTTTTCAATAATTATATGACTTGAAACATATCATATTTTTCTGTGATCTCTGAACTTAACTGAAATGTTGTCTTCTTTTAAATCCACTATCAATCATAATAGGTATGTATGCATACTAAAGATAAAACTAAAAATATACTACATGTCTTTTTGAAAATCTGCTACATCTGTAAAATTATCTGAAATCTTATATTACAGTAGGAAATCAACATATTTTCTTTTCCCCTTCTGTGTTTTATAAGGTCAAACACCTGTCATTTTATTTTGCATGAGATAGTGCTGTAATATACTTTATAGCTTACTCTAGCAGCTTAGCTCTCTTTTGAAGAATTAAAAATGTTTAAAGTATCTGCTATGATCTTAAACATACAACTCTATTCTCAAATATAACTTCTAACATAGCTAACCATCCCTGAATAGATGCCAGATTTGAAGATATTTCTTAGGTTTCCCTTTCTGGTGGCATAGTAGAACTCAATGTTCAGAGAGTCCCTCCTTGTGGAGAACACATAAAAATGCTGGATAAACAATAAAAATATCTGTTAGTCAATGAATTGAGAAAAAAAAAGTAAACATCCCCAAGTCTAGAAACTGCATGAAAGCAGGAATCTGGAAGGATGAACAAGCACTGAGGATGGCATCCACCCTGCACGTATATGATGAACGCTCTGCTGAACCAGGACTTCGCCTTTCCATAGACTTGACTTCAAATAGTAGGTTGGGACGCAGAAACCACATAAACGCTAGACCTCCAAAGGAAACAGCCTGAGAGGATGAACTAAAAACAAACAAAAGGAGAAGGTGGATATATTGTCTGCTCAACATATTTGAACAAACAGAAAAAAAGAAAAAAAATTCCCTGGAAATTCCTTTACATAAATCACCTTCACAAAATCTGAGGCAATACAACACCTGTCATCCAAAGAGTCTCAAATCAAAAATATGTTTTAACTAAACTGAGGCAGATATATGGGGGGGAAAAAGATACTCAGAACATTATTTATATAGCTTTGTGTAAACACATTTGAAACTGTAGTTGAACTAAACAAAATCCGGGGGGGGGGGGGAGAGGTGGAAATGTTTAGCAAAATTGATCCAAAAGTTAACCAGAATGTTTCCAAAATCATAAAAGAAATTAAATCAATAGAAACATATATACCTTCTCATAAGCAAAATATCATGTATCATGCTTAGTCATTCTACCAAATGACTAAGTATACAGGTACATTCTACCAAATATGTATGGGAAATGGTAACTAATCTTTTATAAAATCTTTCAGGAAACAAAAAAAAGAGGTGATACTCTCAAACTGATTCTGTGATGTTAATTTATTCTAAAACCAGAAAATGACAGCACAATATTGGAACTGCCAACCTCACTCAGGACCATGGGGGAAAAACAAATTTAGAAGAATATAAAAATGAAAATACATCATAACTAATTTCTCCACCTATTCCAGGGATGCAAAGCAACTTCAACATTAGAAAATATGTTAATATAAATTATCAAATTAACAGATGGAGTGTAAAAATACATGTCATTATCAATACAAATTCAGAAAAAAAATTAAACTAGAAATAAATCTCTACGGATCAAATTTATCTACAGAAAATCTATAAAATGCACATAGTTAATAGTGAAATATTAAAAATTCTTTTTAAAATAAGAATGAGACAAAACCTGTTGTCATCTCTTCTGTTTAACATCATAATGAGGTTCTAACATAAAGTAAGAGAAATGAATTGAAAGAAAACTGAAATAAAAAAAGGTATGAGGGCAGGAATTCAAAAATAATGGTAATACTCAAGCTGCAAAATGGGTATTTGTTTTAGCAATATTCTTTAAATAGTACAAATATAAAGTGTATATGTGTACATGTATCTCAATGAACAATATGTTTCATAAATATTTAATAGAATGTTAGAAAATTTTAAGAATCAAACACAATAGCTAATATGGATATGGAATTAATTTAAATTTGTACTTTTTTAAAATTATATGCTAGTTTCAATTTCTTTAAAATATAACTGATAAATTTATTCAATCTAAGACAACTCTAATTTTAGATTTGAGAGTTTTTGAAAGCCTGTAAAGGTTCTAAAAGTTGGTTATAGATAACCTCAAAGAGATTATTATTGCCTGCTTCACTGACAATGCACCACCATAGGTCCATTTTAATTGAGTCTGTTGTGATCTGGTTTTGAGTTTTGTTTTTTTTGTTTTTACAACACAACCTACTCACAGTCATTAGAACTGGTAGAAAAGAAAAGAATTGTGTGCCACTCCATTCTTAGTGGCAAGAAAACCATACACTTTTGAACTTCTGTGAATACTCCATTTCAACTGAAAAATAATCACAGTTGATATCTTCAAGAATCAAATGTTTAAATGGAGCCTTAACAATTCAGCAAATTTACTTTTTAAACTATTTTAGTCTAGATTGAGTGAATGACACATTTTCATTTTATTCTTGTCAGCCCTGTTATTTTCTATTTCTTTTTTTAACTCAAAAGAAATGAAAAGAAGCAACACAGAATTTCTTTACTGTACAGAAGTCTGATTCAACTTTGTACTATTTCTCTCTCAACCAGCCTTTACTGGTGCTATTAGCTACCACATCTCCTACCACATCTCTGTTAAAAATGAAAATCTGTATCTTATAACTCTTTGATTAGGCCAGTCAGTTTTAACAATATACTATACCGATTCCCTTCCTGACTTAAATGCCAAGTTTTATTCATTATAAAAATCTGAACCTCTTTTGAAAAATGTTCATCTTACTTTAGAAGTAACATGACATTATCAACAAAATAAAATAATAAAATTTAGTACTTCATTTCAATGCTAGCTGGTTAATTGCAATTCACCGCAGAAGATATTCAATTAAAGGTAAACAAAAACTTAGACTGTAAAATCCACAATTAGTCAAGTTTCACATGACTTAGAGATTTAGATTTCACTTGAATTATGAGTTGTTTCCTGAATAAAATTATATTCCATCAACATACTTGTTTCTGGAAATCTGAAACGATGAGAAGTTGAAAAGGGAGTATCAATTTTACAGAAATCCAGGACGAAAGAAAAATTGTCTAATCTTGCATAACTGAAACAATTATTTGTGTCTCTCTTTTTTTTTAATCCAAATGGGCAATATTTGTTATTTGCATTAGGATGGGATGAATATAAAATGTTTGCATAATCACCTTTAGAATTTCAAATATGTGCATACATATTTTATGTCAAGCATTTCACATATTTACATCAAACACAGACATTAAAAGTAAACATTAGCTTCTTAATAAAATTTTCTTGGATTGACCCTGCTTAATTTTTCCTAATTATTTAAGATTTTTTTCCACACCATTAGAAATCATAGCTATATGTTCTTTAAAGCAAACTGATATAGAATTAATAACTAATTAATTATTAGTTATTTAATTAACTGTTCTAAAGAACTAGTTTGATTTTGAATCTTTCAAAATGTAAATGTCTTTTAGCATACCAGATATGCTACCTATATGCTATCATTCTCTTTTATGTTTATGTGCTCACTGATCTGTTTATCTATAATAACTTTGATAGCCTGTGCTTATGACCTTAATTAGTAAGAATGTCAGCAAGTCATTGGTTTCAGGGAAGATAAGCGAGGAGTTTGAGATGCTGGCAAATCACCCAGATGAAGAAGTTCCACACACATATGAGGTCATGGGGAAAATATCTTAGAAATTCAATGACCCATTTATTGACCCATGTTATTTACCAGATAGTGTTGTTAATTCTACAAAGAAAGGAAAATAAAGGCAATCTTTGGACAGAATCTTGATGAATCAATTTGAAGAGGAGGCAAAACTGCAGAAGAGAGAGCTGTGAAAATCGAAAAGATAGTGAAAATTGTGTAGTGTCTGAAAAGCCATTGAAGCAGAAACCAATTGTGCCAAATTCTATAGAGCCAAAGACACATGGGGATTTAGATGGCGGCAAGAAGAAAGGTGATCATACATTTAGCCACTTTGTAATGAATTTAAAAATGCTTTTTTCAAGCAAATATTAATCAATATGGTTTATAAAATGTTAGTTTAAACAGAAAAAAAACACCATTTAAATATTATGTGGCTTGCTCATTAAAGCAGTCATCAGAGAAAATTTCCTCTTTCCTAAGCACAAAAATGCAGAGAGTCATTGTGAAATCAGCAAACTACAGTAATCAATCATGTCTAGTATTTTCCTGACATTATCAACCACATAATGAGATGAGACTTGTGGTTTACATAGTCTAAATCAGCTATCATTTCTCCGCTATCCCAATTTAAACCATAAATTAGCGGCACAGTCACTAAGACAGGCTTTACCCATCGTCATTTGCATCCAATCAGTTAATGACTGGCAGCTGTCTATAGTACCGATTACTGAATGCAGCAGCTTCATGTATAATGCTTCGTGAGGCTTGAAATCATATTCAGTTAAAGCACGTGGTAGACTGAAGAACTCCAAAATTTGCAAAGGCTTTCAAAGGAAGGGGAAAAAAAAACTAACAATGAAATAACTATATTCTCAGACAACCTGAGGAAAGACTGGCTTTAAAGGGTTTCTAATCTTTTGCCAGGCTCAAATAACATAATAAAGTAAAAAAAAAAAAAATTGCCTTTAGGAAGATTACTGCCAGTCTCATAATTGTTAAGGAATGAACGCTAGACAGAATTATTATAAGCAGGTTCTAAATAGGAAAAAAAAAAAAAAAAAGAGAGAGAAGAAACCTGGATTTAAAGAGTTTTGCCTTATATCAGAAAGGAAGCATATGTCAGAGAGGCAGCCATGGAATCCACTCCCAATTCTATCCCTCCTGTAATGAAGCACGCCTCACTTCACAGGATAGCAACAGCCTAATATTTTACATGTTTGCCTTCTTTAGGCTTGTACACCTTATCTCTAAACAGATTATAAATCCTCTTTAAAGAGAAGGATGATGACTTTAACATTTGTTATTCAGTGTATTCATTACTGAATGCCTTTCTCTACCAGGCACTGTCCTAATTGCTACATACATGGTATTTTAAAAATGCAAAAATCTCTGCCTTCGTGTGTCTTACATTCTAGTGTATGCTGGTCATATATGCAGACAACAAACACATAAACATGGACGAGTAGTATGTCAAAGAGTAATAATAAGTATTATAAAAAAAAAGCATGGGAATAGGTAGGGAATGCTGGGAAAGGCAGGTAGTTGCAATTTTTAAATTGTTAGGAATTTAATTGGCTACCCTTTCCTAACAAGAAGTGCTTCCTAGGAAAGGGTAGCCAATTTTACATGCAGCAATCCTATCTAATAAAAGGGTAATATACAAATTAACCGTCACTCTGTCACAAAGATGGCGGTGCCCATAGCGGCCAGGGCAGGACACTGGCAATGTTGCCCTGGCGACGCGAGCCCAGCGTCCCATGCCCCGGCCGCACGGAGGGAAGGAGGGGCCTCTGGGGGCAACGCAAGCCCAGCATCTCGCGCCCCAGCCACACGGAGGGAGGGAGGGGCCTCTGGCCAGAGACCAGGGACGCTGGCGTCATTGCAGGCCAAGCTGAGGGACCCCCCCATCCCCATCCCCGTGCACGAATTTTGTGCACTGGGTCTCTAGTTTACTTATAATGCAACATTTAACCACAGTCCTCAAGATAGTGAGGGAGACTAAGGAGAGAATGTGTTCCCAGGGAACACATTCCAGGAAGAATCAATGACAGGTGCAAAAGCTCTGAGGCAGGCGCTCACGTGGCATATAGAAGGCACATGAAAGGGGCCAAGGACTGGATGGTAGAAGTACAGGGTCCAGTCCGGGATGGTGTGCTTTGACTGTAAGACAAATGGAGACTCAGTGGAAGAAAAGGCCATCAGTACCAGACTCTGACTTGGGTTTCAAAGGGATCACTAGGGCTGCTAGTTAAACACTGACTCTAAGGATGTAAAATGGAAGCAGGGGTTCAGGTCAGACATGTAAAGAGAGTGGAAGTCCTCACTCCCATCCTTACGCCAAGAAAAAGCTAAATGAATGAATGAATGAATGAATAGATAGATAGATAGATAGATAGATAGATAGATAGATAGATAGATAGATAAGCAAGCAAGCCAGCCAGCCAGCCAGCCAGCCAGCCAATGCCTTTTCTTGGAGGTATTAGTGAACTGAGGTCGTGGGGCAAGCCATGACCCTAAAATTTGGAGAGACGAGCAAATCCAGAGTCACAGCAGAAATGTGAAAACATGGAGTAGAAGCTGTGGGAGATGGAAATTGATGGGAACAATTAACTTGTAGTTGTGAGGAGTTGCTAGAGGCTGAATGTGGGAGTGAGAAACACATGGGGGCCACAGCAAACTTAGGGGCCTCTACACTTTTGTGAGTTTTGCCTTCAAGGACACCACCAGGTTCTCATGTAAAGAGCTGAGAAAGATGCCCTCCTGGCTCTGGAGGAGGCAGCATAAGAATAAGCCTTTTGAAATACAATAGTCCCCCCTTATCCACAGGATAAGTTCCAAGACCCCAGTGGATGCCTGCCCCCACGTATGATACCAATCCCTATACAGTCATGTGCACTAACAATAAGATAGATTGTGAGAAATGCATCGTTAGGCAATTTCATTTTGTGGGAAGATCACCGAGGTCACTTACACAAACCTAGACCATACTTTAATGTGACTGGCAGTGTAAGAGGTTTATTTACAGCAACAATACCGTCAGTTTACACCAGTTTACACCATCACCACTAACACATGAATAATGTCTTGCACTAGGACATGTGTTAATGACAGCTACTAACTCTCTAGCAATAGGAAGGTTTCAGCCAAGATATAATCTTTTAAGATCACTGGTCTATATGTAGTCTGTCATTTAGAGAAAGCTCATAGACTACACATACTATGTTTTTTCCTATACGTACATATCTATGATAAAGTTTAATTTATAAATTAGGCACAGTAAGAGATTAAAACAATAACTAATAATAAAATAGAACAATTATAACAGTGTCTTACAATAAAAATTGTGAGCATGGGGTCTTTCTCTCTCTCCTTATTGGCAGGAATCCAGAGAAAAGCCCACGCAGACACGGGGAGAACTTGCAAATTCCACAGACAGTGGCACAGTGGGGAACTGATTTTTTTTTTTTTCTCATCAACATTATAACCAAATGCCATTACTCAAGGACATGCTGGTAAGCATGGATACAGTGGACAAAGGAATGACTCACATTCCAGGCAGCTTGGAGCAGGAGGCATGAGATTCCATCACACTACTTGGAATGGCAAGCAATTTAAAACAAGAATTGTTTATTTCTGGAGTTTTCTACATCATATTCTCAGATCAAGAGGTGAACCATGAGTAACTGAAAGCATGTAAAGCAAAGCCTAGGATAAGGAGGGACTACTGTAGGCCCTTATCTTTCTCCACAACAAAGGTCTATTCTTCAGGGGAAAGACCTTGCCGAATGGCATTCCTCACAGTCCAGACACTTCTAGCCTTCCTCTCTCAACTGGAGGGGGAGATAGAGAAAACTAATAAACATGCAGCAAGGTCAGAGTCCGGAGACACAAAAACTTAACTATGAAACAATACAACACTCCCCTCCCTTTACCAACATTATCAACAGGCCTCCAGTATAAGAACAGGGGATTACAGCAAAAAGAGATGCAAAACACAGACTCAGTTCTTAGAGAAGCCCAAAGACAACAGGAGAGACAACAGCAAGGACACCAGGTAAACTTGATGCCTCTGGTAACAGCCCAACTCCTAGCCAGACTAAAATTAGACCTCACACTAAGCCCATTTACCTCAGTTCCTATTACCCATACATCGGCTCATTTTTAATAAAACATCCCACAGCATACTAAAGACAAGAAAATAGAGGCAGGGAGATCAGGTCACACACTTTAAGTGATAATCCGATAAAAGATGAAGTTGGCGTGGCCCATGGTAGCAGTGGAAGTGGTAAAAAGTGGTCAAGCTCTGGAGGTATTCTGAAGACAGCAGAGATGAATTGCTAATGAAATGGAGGTAGGATGTGAAAGACAAAGTGGAGGTAGGGATGACTCCAAAGTGTGGACCAGTGCTGCAGGGAAAATGGAGCTGCCATCAACTGAGATAGTAAAGGCTTTGAGTAAAACAGTTGGCTGGAGTACGGGTTCAGGAATTCAGAATTTTTGAGGGGGTGGTTAATCCTCACCTGAGGATATTTTTCCATTGATTTTTAGAGATAGTGGAAGGAAGGGAGAGAGGCAGAGAGAGAAACATTGATGTGAGAGAGACACATCTATTGATTGCTTCCTGCATTCCCTTACCAGGGCTGGGGATCCAGCTTGCAACCGAGGTACGTGCCCTTGACCGGAATCGAACCTGGGACCCTTCTTCACACAGGCCGACACTCTATCCACTGAACCAAACCAGCTAGGGCAGGAATTCAATTTTTAATGTCTCAAATGATCTAATAAATACTGGTCAGTTGTATATTCATTTAACTAATAGTATTTGGAGTGCTTAATACTATAACAAAAAGGCATAAAAATATATTGGAAATCAAGAAAATGCTTAATAATTATTTTACCAAGTAAATGGATAAATGAACAAATGATCAAATATGTTAACCATGTCACCAAAATAACTTCACCAGAATCATAATCATCACTGTCAACAGTAATAACAGGTAAAGCTAGAAAACATCTAGGAGTTTACAAAATGCTTCAGCCAAGTCCAGGACGGAGCCTGTTACAGACACTCCTGCCCCTCCTTTTCCTTCAGAGCAAGAAACTGTGCCTGGGTACCTGCCTTCCCAGAATAGATACCATTCCCCACCCCTCTCTGCAGTAGGTGTGGCCAATAGTCTGTGAGCAAAGATGGGGTGTACAATCTCTGAGGTATGCTCTTAAAGAGAAAGGGTATACCCCCCATTTGCCCTTTCTCTCCCTCTTCCTGTTAGCTGAAGTGCTGAAGTGACAATGAGCCATTTTGGACCACATGGACAGGGTGACACTACTGAGATGGCAAGGGAACAAAAGAGAAGGGGCTGGGATCCTGAAAACCCATGGCGCCATCTTATCAGCGCTGGGCTGCACTTACTTAGGTTGTTACATGAAAGAATAAGGCTTCTATCTTACTCAGGCCACTGTTTTCATGGCTCTTTGTTACAGGAACTGAAAACTTAACCAATAAATGTAATAAACCCTCAGAACAATCCTGGGATGCAAATAATGTGCTGATATTTTTCTTATAATTCCTTATTATGTATCTGTTTTAAACAGCAGGAAAATAAACAGGCAGCACAGCCTTGTTTTATATATTTATATCTACCAGTGAGGAAAAATGAACTGAAAAGTATTCTGTGAGAACTGATTGCAACAATTTTTACAGAAAGATTTAGGTTCAGGAATCCAATAAACTATAGTACTCACTACCTACAAAAGCTACAGGGTGAAGATTTTTCCATGAGAATATGCTATGCACTGATTTCACTCAGATGTGGAATCTAATAAACAAAATGAACTAATAAGCAAAACAGAGACAGACTCATAGACAGAGATCAGGCACACAGCTATAGGGGTGGAGTTGGTGGGGGTGGAGGGATTGAGCAAAAAAAAAGAGAAATAATAGAAAAAACAAAGTTTCTAGTCCCCTTAAACAGTATAAGTACCAACAATTAGTTCCTTGGCTTCCAGACATGTATGGTTGCTTATTCACAGTAGGGGGCTTGCAGGAGGCAGTGATCAATGATTCTCTCTCATCATTGATGTTTCTCTCTCTTCCTCTCCCTTTCTCTTTGAAATCCATATTATATATATATATATATATATATATATATATATATATATGTATATATATATATATATATATATATATATAATTTTTAATGCAAAATACCTAACTATTTAGTCAGGGGCACTGACCTCTTTTTACTCAGACTGTCAAATAAAAAAATGACAACAGCCAACACAATAGCCATCTGATATGAATGAATCAAACATATACCTTTTTTTTTGTCAGATCAGACAAAAGGGTATTTTTTGTTGTGTCACAAAATTTTAGCAATTAATTTATGTGTGCCATGACATGAACAAGTTGAAAATAACTGGTCTAGATAATTGTGTATATATCCTGATATACATCAACAGGGCACTCCATACAATTGGAATGGTTTTGTACTTTCAGTATTTAAATACTGGTACAGAATTGTGTTAGGAAAAGTAGAAGACCAGTTCAAATGCAAGCAAACATACTTTAAAGGATACATAGCTAAAGAATGGATTATGAAGAACTTGAGTATTTGGCACTATTACTATATTTCTGCACTTAAAATGTAAACTTATTTTCATTCAATTGTTTTCAAGCTTCTATAACCATTTAATTGCCTAAACCAGAGAAATCCTTTGTAACAGCTTTTGACTATTCATTTATAGATCCTGAGATTTTCTAAAATAACTTCCTAAATCAAAAGCAATTAAAAAAATATAACCAATCTTCTCATGGTACAGTGAAAAGTTTATTTCCCCAAGTGACTTAAGAACTCAAATAAAAATGTGCTCACTACTTGGCAGCACCCCAGTTATTTGGCCTCTGCAAAGCTAAGGTGACTCACGCTTGCATGCGTAAGCACTGACACCTAGAGACACAGTTCCAAGGTTCAGAGGTAGACTTACCTCCAAATCTGCTAAATATGTCAATGTCATTCTTGTGGTGTTTACTCAGGTGATGCTTACAAAACAGAAGAGCTCAAGTATACTTAATTGTTTTAACCTGACTTTTATTACATGCTGAAAGAGGTGATGTCCATCAGTATTTTAAAATGTGGAAACCATGCATTTTTCTAAAATCTTATGGTAATCGATATTTTTACATAACAAGAGTTCTAATTCCTCTGGACAAATGTAGCCAAGGACATTGAAAATACTTCTCTATTCCAAATATGGAACACTGATATGTCTCTAAATTGTCCTGCTCATCTCTTAAAAGATAAAAAGAAAAAAGATATGGGCATTGCATAACAGGACCTCTTCATCCTTAATACTGTGTTTTAAGGCAAGAAGCATAGATACAAAAAGGCAGAAAGAGTAAACTGTCTAGGTAAAAGCATAAAATAAAGTATTACCTTTAGCTGGGTTTACTTTTATCCCTGACCTATACAGCATTTCCTCATTCTGCCAGTCTCCATTCCTGATTGCAGTCTTGAGTCCATAGAAAACAATTAATGTAGCTGTAGCATAAAAAATCAAGCTCTTGAGAAACCGCTTTTGGACTTTGACATAAAGGGCTCTGGCACCCACTGTAATGAGAAGGCAGAAGCCCATACTAGGAATATACAATACTCGCTCTGCAATTACAAAGCCGACATAGAAAAACAGGTTCGTGGCAGGAACAAAGGGTATTATTAACAAAGATAAAGACAGAACAACAATGTTCTCTGTAGAAGGAAGCTGTGTTGTCTGTGGTACATTATTTTTAATGCCATTTTCTACTTTGGATGCAAAGCTGGGCTTAATCTCTGAGTTCCGGTACTCCACATCTGAATGGCAGCTATGTCCATTTGCATTCTGCTTGCCATTTGTTACGAATTTCCCATAGCATTCTCTTTCCACGCTTGGGCTCTTTAAACCACAGTAGGCAAGGAGGAGGAGTCCAATATAAAAGGCCACAGTGTGTAGGTTTCTCCAATCACAAATTGTTTTGAGCAGAGGCACGGCATCCATTGACCAATCAAAACTGAGGGTATCAGGGCAGAGTAACAGCCAGAGGTTCTTGGTTGGCAAGTAGAAGAAGGTGAGTGTGCGAGCCAGGAGACTATCAGAATCAGCAGCTGGGTTGTCAGAGTTGGAAAAGCTTGGTGGTTTGTTTCCCATCCAGTATAAACGGGCCCCCAAAAGGGAAGTCCCCCAGAGAGTTAACAAACTAATGCTGAGGAAAAGAGACAAATTCTTCCCCTGAAACCAAAAGAGAGGGAGGGAAAAATTAAGATGATCATCAATACAGCATGGTGACACTTCACTTAACAGTTAGAGATGAAATACATTTTTAAATGGACAGTAAACACAGCATTATGTCTTAAATATATGACTTCATCCACCTTTTTAAACATGTTTAGGAAAATTTTAACCTAAAAAATTGACTGTGGAATCCTACTTTGTATATAACTTTTGGTGAGTAGTTTTTCTTCTCATTCCTTTTCTAAAATACCAATAACCAAAGATTCAATTTCTTGACCTCTACAAAATGAGTTGTATGTATTTCCTTCTTGGAATTAGCATCAGGTCAAAATAAGACAACAAATGTGAAAATACTTAGCATTCTTAGTAGGCATCTAATAACCGAGTTCTTTCATTTTACAATTTAGATTCTGGGGAAAAACAAAGAACAGTCATGATAATATATATATATATATATATGGAGAATAGGATTCTGCTCAGCTCGAAAGTAGGGATAGCATTTAGCCATGTCTATGCCAGTCCTGATTTCATTGTCTTGAATATCCTTACAGAATTTATAAACCAGACTTTCTTTCACCTGTACCCCAGGCTGCCACTGGCATCAATGACATCAACCATTTAATAACACTCCTCAGGAATGTGAAGTTTTTCACGTTGAAGACAACTTTTTAAGAATACAATGACTTTACAACAAACTTATTTTATAAGAAAGAAAATTGTGAGATGAAGGCAAAAGGCCATCCTTGTTACTGAGAATACTGTGGCAAACTCTTCCAATCTCAGTAAGAATTTAGTGAACTCAAACAATCTAAGTCCTGAGAATGAAGAAAATATTTGCAAATAATACATTAATATTTAAAATATATACATAATTCATACAACTCAATAAAAAAAAAAACAAATACAATTACAAAATGGTCAGAGGATCTGAATAGACATTTTTCCAAAAAAAGATATAACAGATGGCCAATAGGTACATGAAAAGATGCTCAACATCACTAATCATCAGAGAAATGCAAATCAAAACCACAACCAGATATTACCCCACACATTTCACAATGGCTATTATCAAAAAGATAAGAAATAACAAGTGTTGATGAGGATGTGGAGAAAGGGGAAACAGTTGGTGGGAATATAAATTGGTGCACCCACTATGGAAAATAAGCATGGAAATGCCTCATTAAAATAGAATTACCATCTGATCCAGCAATTCCACTTCTGGTTATTTATCTGAAGAAACTGAAATTACTATCTCAAAAAGATACCTGCATCCCCATGTTTACTGCAGCATTATTTATAGCAGCCAAAACATGAAAGCATCCCAAGTGTATATCGATAGATGAATGAATAAAGAAAATGTGATATAGATATCTATATATACCTCAAATGGAATATTACCCAGCTATAAAAAGAAGGAAACTCTGCCATTTGCCACAATATGAATATACTTTCAGGGCATCATGCTAAGAGAAATCAGTCAGAGGAAGAAAAATACTATATTACCTCACAGGCAGAATCTAAAAAAAAAACACCCACAAACTCACATATTCAGAGAACAAATTGATGGGTGGCAGAGATGGGGGGGGGATATAAAGGGGTAAATGGCAAAGGTGGTCAAAAGGTATAAGTCCCAGTTATCTATATATATATAAAAGGCTAAGTGACCATAGCATCCGAAACAACCGAACGGACGACCGAACAGGCTGCATGGGGCTACCAGGCCCGCAGGGGCGGCAGTTGGGGGCAACCAGGCTGGTGGGGGGGGGGGGGCGGAGGGGGCAGTGAGGGGCGACCAGGCCGGCAGAGGGGGGCAGTTGGGGGTGACCAGGCCGGTGGGGGGGCATTAAGGGAGACCAGGCCGGTGGGGTGGGGGCAGTTGGGGGTGCCAGGCCAGCAGGGGGGAGCAGTTAGGTGCAGTCAGGCAGGGTGCTGGTCTCCCTTAATGCCCCCCCACCGGCCTGGTCACCCCCAACTTCCCCCCTCTGCCGGCCTGGTCGCCCCTCACTGCCCCCTCCGTCCCCCCCCACCAGCCTGGTCGCCCCCAACTGCCCCCCAGCGGGCCTGGTAGCCCCATGCAGCCTGCTGCTCGGTCGTTTGGTCACTCCTCACTAACCCCCCTGCCAGCCAGTGGTCCTGGATTGTGAGAGAGATGTCTGACTGCCGGTTTTGGCCCGATCCCTGGTATTGGACATCCCCCGAGGGGTCCCAGATTGGAGAGGGTGCAGGCTGGGCTAAGGGGACGCCCCATGCATGAATTTCATGTACCAGGCCTCTAGTAAGATAAATAAGTCTGAGGATGTAATGTATAGGGTGGTGATTACAGTTAACAATACTGTATTATTGTATATTTGACAGTTGATAATAGAGCAGACCTTAAAATTTCGCATCACAATAAAAAAAATTTATAACTATGTGTTACAAAACTTACTGTGGTAATCATTTCACAATATATACATATATCAAATTATTATTTTGTATACCTAAAACTAATATAATGTCTGTCAATTATATCTCAATTAAAAAACAGTCCACAAAGAGCAATATATCTTGAGCATGCACAACTTCCATTATAACCATCTCTATATTATAAGCAACTGCTACTACACTGTCCTTCCCAGACTCTTCTCATTCACCTCTCTCAGTGCTGGAAGCCACATAACTGGTCCTAGACCATCTGTTCTATCTCCACTCTGAACCTAATGATCTCAGCAAGATTCATGATTTTAAAATTATTAGTATTTCCTAATAACTCCACCTGCATCTCCCTTCACCTACATAGTCCTTTATTCAATTGTATTTTGATCACATACCCTTAGGTACCTCAACTCTAAATGCCCAATATACAACTTTCCTTCCTACCTTCTCCACTGAAACAGTTCCTCTCCAGTCATTACATCTGAGATAATGGTAATACTATGTAAGCAGTGTCTTCTTCACAACCTCTCTCCTTCCCTCCACATTCCATGCATTACACCAAGTCCTCTCACTTTCACTTCAAAATATATCCTGATGTGTCCATTTCCCTCCATTTCTTCTGTCATCACTCTAGTTCAAAATGCAAAGACTTGGATTGTCAGAATAGACTCCTCTTAACTGGTAATCTAACCCTTTCCAACACAGATAATAGTGTTCCCAAATTTTAAAATCATTAATGGGAGCTTATTATAAGATCTTAGAAGTTTTTATCTCTAGAAAACAAAAAGTTTAGTTCATTGAGCAGTTTTCTTAATGGTATGTCCACTTTTATATTTCAAAATTATTTTGAACAGTATTTTAGATATTTAAAGAGGGGTAATTCTGGGTATAAAAGACAAAAAGTAAAGGAAGAGGAGGTTAGAAGTTAAAAATTCAGAATAAGAAAAATTAGAAACAACAAATAAATGGAAATTTTAAGATGTGGGATTGTTGGTTAATATCAAATCACAATAATGCTAAATTCATAGAATTAACTGTCTCAGTGTTTTAAAAACTTCTTTGGTGGTCCTGGCTGGTTTGGATCAGTGGATAGAGCATCCCCCTGCAGACTGAAGGGTCCCGGGATCTATTCTAGCCGGGGGCACATGCCTGGGTTGCAGGCTTGATCCCCAGTAGGGGACATGCAGGAGGCAGCCAATCAATGATTCTCATCATTGATGTTTCTCTCTCTCTCCCTCTCCCATCCTTTCTGAAATCAATAAACATATTTAAATAAAAATAAAAACTTCTGTGGCAGACCTCTGCTCAAAATTAACTTTTGTAATGCTATTTGGAATTTTTAATGGCAGGGGAATAATATGTTCAGTCATCACCAATCTTTAAATTTCAGGTCTCTGCTAGAAAAATGAAATGATTCAAAGCCTCTTTATCATCTAAAAGTAAGTTTTGCAACCCATTATCTGCCTCTTCTGAAATTCTGCACAGCAAAAAGCTTAAAATTTCTGGATTATAGGAGAAAAATTAAACCACGCAAAACCAAATGTTAAAAGTTGTAAATAACTTGATGGATCAAGGACATAATTGAGTAGACTTAGATTATAAAAAGGAGAAACATATCATTTGGCAAAAGTAAATGAGAAAAGATATCATGAATAAAGAAGACTGAACTTGAAAATAATTCAGTTTTGAATTTGCACCAAAAATCCATTTTCAAAGTGTATCTGAAGACCATGCTATTATAATGTCTTCTGGTGAGACTACGTGGAGAAGAGGAAAGGAAGAACAGCTGCAATCAAGCAAGAAGTAAAGCAAAGCAGCAAGAGAACCACTCACTGAGGGAGGGAAGAACAGTCAGTTTCTTTGCTAGTCGTGAAACTCCAGGATAACTTGGCTTTAAGAATTACATAATTCTATTTTGTTCCTAAAGACAGAAATGGCATAATAAGGCAAAACTAACTTATTCATTAATATGTAATAAAAGCATCTTTAATACTTCATTAAATTGTAATAAACTATCATCAAAATAAGACATTGAGATTTAAGATGTGATAAAAATGACTCCAGTATTTGTGATGATGGAAGAATTTTTAAATACAATAAACTACAATATAAAATATGAGTAATGAAAACTATTCTATGGTAAATTTATGTAAGTCTAAATGCTGGGAAAATAGTAATCTATAATAACAAAAGTATAATATGCAAATCGATCTAATGGCCAAACAACGGAATGACTGTCCCAATGACCTTCCGGACGAAGCCGGAGCTGCAAGGGCCAAGGCAGCTGGGGCTGCGAGGGCCGAGGCATCCAGGGCTGTGAGAGCCTACTCTTGCATGAATTTCATGCTTCGGGCCTCAAGTATAAACGTAAAAACCATAAGTAAAACTAAAATTATAGCATTAGTTTATGTAGGATTTATATACCAAAACAGTTCATTCTAACTTAATGGTGAAGTCAGTAAGGGCCAAATAAATGAAAAATTAAAGAAAAACTGAACTAACAGATAAAAGAAAATCGATATGAAAATGTTCACAGTGAGCTTCTCAGACTTTGTGATTGGCTACTATATTTTAAGTATCAGACTAAACTTGAAATCACAGCTTTCAAGTCTCTTTAATGTTTTCTAATAGAATTCTGGTGAAATCTGTCAGTTATAAAAATGGGATTCTGATGAAACCAAATTTCTCTTGTATAAACTTATGGCCTTAAAAATAAGGTAAAAGAAAAAAAGCATGGAAAAGGTTTTATTTATTCATTTAGCTCCTGTGCTCTGATTTATAAATTAAATCAAATTAACAAATTGTTATTGAGCAATAGCTATGAGTCAAGTAACCATACATTTAGCATCTCTTTGCTCTTGGCTGGTGTATGAAATTGATTCAGCACAGGTATTTCTCAGATAAGGCATCTGAGTTCTGAGTTGCCACCCCAGACTTGAAAGAGAAAACTGGTGAAAATTCACACAGAGAAGATGGGACTTCAAAGTCAGGGAAATTTAAACATCCTATCTAATAAAGAGGTAATATGCTAATTAACCATCACTCCATCACAAAGATGGTTGTACCCACAGCTGAGGCAAAGTTCCCATAAGGAGCCTTAATGAGCAATCAGCAGGGACCTGAGGCTATGCCCTTCCCCCCTCCCAGACCCAGCAGGGCTTAACGGGGGACCTCAAGGTGCACCCCCAGTGCTGGGTTGGGGGACCTCAGGCCACGCCCCCTGCCCAGCAGGGCTTGACAGGGGACCTGAGGCTGTTCCCCCCTGCCAGTGGGGCTTGACAGGGGATATTATACTGTGCCCCACGCCCCATCTGGGCCGGGGGACTGGAGGCTGTGCCCCCCCGCCTGGCGGAGCTTGACAAGGGACCTCAAGGCATGCCCCCCGTCCTGGTCTGGGCTGGGGGACCTCAGGCCACGCCCCCGTCCTGGCGCCAGGCCAGGGGACCTGAGGCTATGTCCCCTGCCCGATGGGGCTTGACAAGGGTAGGACTGGTCAGGTCTGGATCTAGCCCAATGGGGGGGTGCGTGGCCGGGTCTGGATCTCACGCGATTTTGAGGCGCATGTGGGTGGGGGGGACTTGACTCTGGGTCCCGTGGTGTGTCCCAGACTCTGACAGGAGGAAAGTTTTCATATACATTTTACTAATTTCCTTTCATCTCTGACACTTCTATTATAGAGAAAGGGCAAATAGCAATATTAAATTATTTCCCCTAATTAATCCCCTTTTAATGTGCACAAATTTCGTGCACCCGGCCACTAGTCTGAGTATAACCGTTGGTTGAGAGCATTAGAAAATGATTACAGTGTAATAGGGAAAGCATAATCAGTTCATTCAACATTTCATTAAGGCTGCTGCATGCCAGGCACTCTAGAATGCACTGATATCCACCCGTAAGGAGAGAGACGAGACCTTGTGTTCTTGGAGCTTCATATATCCTACTAGAGGCCCAATGGCACAAAGATTCATGCAAGAATGGGCCATCCTTCCCCTGGCTGCCGGCACCGCCTTCGCTCTGGCCAGAGCTGCCTTTCCGCCTTCCCACGCTGCCCAGAGGCTTGGAGCGGCTGGGGTGGTGCAGAACGCCTGCATCGTCGCCATGCTCGCCCCGGCCGCTCGGCGCCTGGTATTAACCTGCCATCTTTGTTAGGTTAATTTGCATACTTACTCCTGATTGGCTGGTAGGTGTCACGAAGGTACAGTCAATTTGCATCTTTCTCTTTTATTAGTGTACATTCCAGAAAAACACATCATGAGGAAAAGAACCATAGGGACTTAAAGGACAATTTTCAGACCTATAGGATCATCCATATTAATTGTGAGCTTTTAAAAATACCAGTGCCTTGGTCTAACTAAATTCTCCATAGGGGATTGATTCTAATGCAGTTGAAGTTAAGAATCATTGCATATTCGTACAAGCCTAATTTTTAGTGATACTAAAAATACGGTTGGCCTATGGATTTCATTTCACAAAGTTTTAAAGCTTATCTTCCTCAATCTAAATGAATAAACCATAATGAAACATAACGTTTTCTCTCAAGCTCAGGGCTAAATTGAATTCTTAGTATAATAAGGGAGTGGTGAGCATCATGAAGGTCAGGCAACAAAGGAACTGAGATCATTGTAATAAGTAGAACTCAAGGTTGAAATATTTGTGTTGTTGCACTATACAGAAGACAGAGGATTTGTTCCCGGGGGGAAAAATAGTCTTCTAAATATGAATCACAAAAAGCACATAATCCAATAGAAAAAAATTTTAAATATAGAGAGGAAATTAAGGAAAAGGCAAAAACATTTGAAAAAATGTTCAATTTCATTCATCAATAAAAATTAAAATCAAACTGAAAAAAATATATTTCACATGAATCTAAGTGGGGGGAAAAAGAGAAATGGAAAAAATTGAATATAAAAGTCACTGAGTGACTTTTGGGTAAATATAAATTGTATAGTTTTGGTGAGAAAATTGGAATTATTTAGAAAAATTAATACTTTGCATCCCCTATTATTTGATAATCTGGACTTAGTTACCTATTCTCTGAAAAGAAAATCTTTCTTAGATCTAAATATAAGGACATCTAATTCATCACTGTTTATAAATGCAAAAATAAGAAAATAGCTAAAAATTTCAATAAAGCAATATGAAAATAAACCATTGTACATCCATATCTTTTGACTATATAACGCAATTGAGAGGAAAAAGATATTTTTTTTACAAAATATCATAAATAAATACAAATAGACATAAACTGGCTTTATAAAAATCAAATTTTTCTAAATGTTTAAATATGCTTTTCATCTTTTTAAAAGTTCTTTAACATAAAAAGGGAAATCAGCACTAACCTCCATTTTGTTGAAAAGAAAACAAAAACTATATCTTTCTTTTTTTTAAATTACATTTTATTCGGGTGGCATTAGTCAACATGCACATATAGGTTTCATGTGTGAATTTCTAAGTTACAATATTTTAGAGGAATTTTTCTGGAACTGTCAGAAACAGAAAATCATAGGACGGAAATCAGCTAAGAATATAATGTTCATGGTTCACAATTTTATTTCTAGTCTCTGAGTACACTAAAGAAATTAAAAAAAAACCCTACTTATTAATCAGCTAATAATGTGACATTTATCATAAAACATCAAAATCTTTCCCACACATCACCTGAAAGATGAAGTCAAGGCTGATGAGAAGACCCTGCCATATTAATTAGTGGTGATGCCTTTTAAGGAGCCCTGTAGTAAATTATTTCCTTCTATGGGAGTCTTTGACTAAAGAAAGAACACAAGAGAAAAATGAAAATCAACTATAACAACTCCCCTATCATTCAAGAAAAACTGCCATGCATGCTGGCAACTTCAGTATTGTATTCTATCTCATATTTTCTGGGCCATAAAAGAAACTGAAAATAAATATTTTAGACTCGATGAAAGAAAAATGTAAACATTCTGGTGTAGAGTATGAAAACCATCATGAGACTCACTTTTTGGCAAACTAATAAAAATAAATTACTTAAGCAATAGGCTCATTTAATTCCAAATTAAGCCCTTGGCAATGATAATAGAGTTATAATAATAAAGTTGATAAAAATCAGTATCTGAAAGTTTTAAGAACAACTGAGAGAAAAGGCTATCCAGACATAACAAAAATCCATTATCTTATTTTGTAGCCATCATTCATCACTGAAGTCATAGGCTTTCCTCATATCAATAATATAGGCTTCCTCTTTGCTGTCCTTTTCCAAAACAGTTCTCATTAGAGACTCACTCCAAAACATGAATATAAAAGCATATTTTACTGAATTTGTGACAAGAAATAATGCATGGCTAAAGGATAATTAGTAATTGTTTTAGCACATATTTCATATGATTAATGAAAGTTTTGCCATAATAAAGTTATCAGGGTACTTCTGTTTCCCTCCAATGGAAAAATAGGTTTCCTTATTAATAATTACCCTCTATATAAGATTAGAAACTTTTTTTCCACATCAACTAACAGATAAGATAAAATAATTTTAATGTTTGGTATATCAAACTACACAAAGAGGTTCAATGGACGGACATCTCCAGTCTTTGTGAGGAAAGAATTTCAAGATGTAGGGCATAGGAAGCATGGTATAATACTGAGAAATTTATCCAACACTTTCGATTATAAAGAATCATTTATTCAAGATGACTCTATAATACACCATAATACTTTACGTTGAGTTCTGAGATCTATCAGAAAGCATTTGCACATGCCCAAATAAACAAATAACAGCTTAACAAACCAGTTATAGATTTCATTTCATTGATGAAAATTTAGATTTTTTTTTTAAAACCAGATTATCATTTACCAACAAGGTTTTCCTCAAGGGAGATTATGGTTACTTCAAAATCCAAAGAGTGTCAAAGCATATTCATGTATCTGACATTATAAATGACACATGTTACTTACCCAAAGTTTAAAATCAAACTATTTGTATTGATTTGGTAGTAAAAGGTCATTAGAAACAATAGTGTATTTTTTTCTTATTTCAGTTACATTCACAACTATTAGCCTACTTAAAATGCCTCATAATCTTCATTCATACATGATACTTAGCTAATGTTGGTAAAAAATGAACATTTAGAATATTAAACAAATGTAAATTAAAGAGAAGAAACCTAAGATGACTATGTATTCTTCTTTTACTTATTCATACTTGATGTTCTTCTGAATTTTACTTAAACATTTGTTTTATTTACTTTGTCAATGGTGTTATCTAGTGTCTGAATCTTGATTTTTAATACCATTTTCCAATAAAAGGAACTAGGGCTCTTTGAAGAAATGAACTGATTTTAGGACTAGGGCAGGAAATACACAAGATGAGTGAGAAAGTGAGAAATTGCTCAAAACACACACACAGTGCAAAGGGACACAGGATTATATTTAAAGAGCTCCCAATGGCAAAAGCTGGAACAATATGAGCATAAAATAAGTAAAGCGGTATTAAATTATAGCCCAGTGTATAAAATAAATACCCATAAGTCCATACCAAGAAATGATTCAAAAAATAAATACATGAGGGTGAAGAGACAAATGTCCCTCACAGACTTTCAAATAATTGACATACATACTCCACCCTCAAAGAAGGAAAGCATAATTTCCCACTCTGTAAATGTGGGTCATGCATTCTGACTTCCTTCCAAAGAACACAGTGTGGGAGGATGGAAGTGGGAGGGATTAACTCTGTGGTGGAGAAACATGAAAAACACTATCTCAGGCCAGATGGCAAGGTCCACATTAACAATGATAAGTCAGGTTGGTATTGGGTACCTTTGGTATTATCATTATATCTGTCTTCTTCCTCTCAAAACGCATGAAAATGTAATCATGAGAAAAACATCTGGCAAATTCCAATGGAGAACGTTTCACAAAATAGCTAACTAGAAATCCTTAAAAGTGTGAAGGTTATAAAAACAAAGTCTGAGGAACTGTCACACAAGGAGGAGCCTAAGGAGACATGACAAAGAAGTGGGATGTGCTATTCCAGATGGCACCTTGGAACAGAAAAGGAACATTAGGTAACAATGATGGAAATCTGAGTGAACTATGACCTTTAGTTGATAATAACGTATCCACATTGGTTAATTAATTATATATACTATACTAATGTAAAATGACAATAATAGGGGAAACTGGGTGTGAAGTATATAGGAACTCTGTTTCATCGTCTCAATTTTTCTGTAAACCTAAAACTGTTCTAGAAAATAAAACCATTTAAAGAATGGTTGTTAGCAGAATAAAAACGTTAGAAAGCAAATAAAATTAAGTAGATGGGCTTTGATAGATCAATATCTGAAAGCTTCAAGCCAAAAAATACAGTCAATCCTCTGTATGCGTGGTTTTATACAGCCTCAGATTCAACCAACCACATATCAAAAAGTTCAGGGGGAAAAATCCCAAAAGTTCCAAAAAGGCAAAACTTGAATTTACCATGTGCCAGGCACTAAGCTGAATCCATGCAAACGAAGTGAGAGGTAGCATACCCTGTGTAGCCTAGAGGCAAATATAAGTTATGTCCATTTTATATAAGTGACTTGAGCATGCGTGGATTTTCGCATTTACGAGTCCTGGAACCAATCCCCCTTGCATACAGAGGGATTACTGTATTACCACCAATGTTAAGTGCATATTAACATTTTAACTACTGTCTAAATTAATCCAAAAGGATGGAACATAGAATGAAGTAAAATTCAGGTTAAATGACCACAGTTGCATATATGTATTGTATGAGAGATGACATAGTGATTTCAAATCCTGTTTGGCTTTTGTCTGACACTCTATAGCATTTGTCATATACCTACTATAACACCCCCCAAAGAGTAAAGTATGGAGGAAAGGATGCTTCTAAACCAGTTATTATGGTGCTTTTGTTGGCATAGTGACCCACTCTTCCTCATTGAACTAATTCCTTGCGTACCTATGGCAAGCTCCTCGCAGGGGTCCTCAAACTACGGCCCGCGGGCCATATGCGGCCCGCTGAGGACATTTATCTGGCCCGCCGGGTGCTGCTGCCTGTCCTGCTTAGCAGCCGACTCATCTGGGGCCCGCAGTGTGCATAGGAATTTGTTCATAGTTTTTTTTTAAACTATAGTCCAGCCCTCCAACGGTCTGAGGGACAGTGAACTAGCTCCCTGTTTAAAAAGTTTGAGGACCCCTGTATCTAGAGCTACCTCATAGAAACTGAAGTACCCAACGAGTTCAATTACTGGAACCACAAGGGGTGTGCCACAGACCCTACCCCATTACACTAAAAGCAAGCCCCTGAATGCCAGCCTTCACAGTAATCTTGTTTAGCTTAAAATAAGAGGTTTAACACTTGCCACCAGGCAGTGCACTATGGTCAAATCAGGTTAGCCATGAAACAATCCACCCTTTATGAAGAAAATATGTGAAGAAAATATCCTCTGTGATCTAAGAAACAAAAGAAGACACCTCTCTTTGACTATCAAAACCCTTTTGGTTTTTCTTAAACTCCTTTCTCTTATCCTTAAGAATACAAATAGTAGGAAGAGAAATCAAAATAAGAGAGCTACAAATGAACTGAATTTGGAAAAGGAACTCTTTTCTATCCATCTCTTCTCAAGTGGGCAAGAGCATTACAAATGTAGTCTCCGTGCCAATGGATTAAACTGCAACATTCTTTTAACTCTGTGTGGCTTTAGTGCGACAAACCAGCAATTATCCAGTCTCATTAATGAGTTAAGCATGTGAGGCCAGCATTTTGAAAACATAAAGAGACAAACTATAATGAGACTTCCCTCAGTGGGGAGGCCAAGATACAGCCGTCTTCTCTCAAAGATATCATAATGGACAGCTATTTAATGAGTGTGGGAGTTTTCCTATGAAAACAAAAGATACCAATAAAATATTTTATATACACAAATAAAACTTAATACACATACCTTACAGGTAGGTGATCATTATAAGCACCAATTTGATGCTTAGTTCTTAAGTGGAAATATGCTCCCACTTTATAATTGCATTTGTCTTCTGATGAATACAAAGAGCAATTCAGTGTAAAAATGGACAAATGATTATTTACTTTTTCTTATAAATAAAAATGCAGCCCCTTACCAATACATTTCTCAGGTGGGG
The DNA here is from genome assembly GCF_963455305.1 of Plecotus auritus. Taxonomy (NCBI): domain Eukaryota; kingdom Metazoa; phylum Chordata; class Mammalia; order Chiroptera; family Vespertilionidae; genus Plecotus; species Plecotus auritus. The sequence goes on from NC_137772.1 coordinate 146,265,267, forward strand.
TTTTTCTTTATTCTCAAAATGCTACATTGACTTGTAAAACAACATTAGCTTTGTTTCTCCTGTGTTTTTTTTTTTGATTGGGAAACTGAGGCAGAGTAATTAGAGTTTTTGAAAGACAATTTTCACTTCTGGAAACATGCATCAATTTTATAATTCTTCTTTCAATACCTGGTAATTACAACTATTCAGAAATTCCCAGACAATACTGTGGCACACACTTAGGCGTTATAATTAGCAGTCGATCAGAGCAGAATCAAACAGAATTGGAATCCTTGCAAGATCAGCTGAGCAGAACATTCTGGGTTTACTGAGCAAGCAGCAGGGTCATCACCTATTCCCCCTCCCCCTGCCTAAACGACCATGCCAAATTGTCAAGTGCATCAGAGTAGTAAAGAGAGTTATGGTTAGTAGAATCTATTACAGAAAAAAAACACAATTCTACTTCCAAACCTTTGTTGGGTAGAATGTTTGCTTTGCTCCCTTTAATATAGAAGCGATATAAGGAACAGCAAAGTAGTGATATCAGCAGTAACCTAAAACTAGTTATCTGAAAATACACAACATTTAGTTTTCATGAAAAAAAGAGTGGTCTTTTTAGACCAATGCAACCTCTAAAAGTGACTTTCTTTTTGAAAAGTATAATAGTAAACCTAGATAGCAATATCTGGTTTAAATAAATTGAATACCTTTCCTAAGAGTACAAATTAATATTTGCATCTACAAATAAGCATTTCTTAAATGCATATCTTTATTAGCTGACCCTCAAATTATTTTACAGAAAATAAGCTAGTTGCATATTTTATATTATACAGACATAGAAATGCTTGATATAGCTGCCAAGTGGCCATAAGCCAGATATTTGGGAACTAAAATACTAAAGTTTTGCAGTTCAGGTTCTTTTCTGATAGTCCCTCCAAAAGCGTCTTCTTGCCAGAAGTAACTTGGCAAAAACGCGATTTTTGAAGCCTATTGGTGGTGGCTACCAATCTAAACAGAGGAAATCTTTGTGTAAACGTAATCTGTCTCATGTCTTTCAGTCTCTTTTAATGTGAGATTTAAAATTAAATTTTAATCATAAACTAACTTTTCAAGATTACATATGGGAATTGAGGTGTTCAGAAATTTCACAAGCAACTTCACAAGAAGGTTTTAAAACTGAAAGAAACTGGAAACTGTGAAACCCACATAATCATTGCAATGTCTTCTACTTGAATAAGACTTCAATACACCCCCGAAGTTTGATCTTCAAATTAGTAAATTAGTGAAAAAAGAATTCTGCATTTACTAAATACCTTTCCTGAGAGCCATTAAAACTCTCCTCATTAATCTTCTAAGAATGTCTACCTTTTGTAGCTATCATTAAATATTTCAAGTAATTTCAGACAGGGTTAAAATCTGTTTTTTTTTTCCCCCAAAGATGTATATCTTTGATTTTTAGCAGCATTTAAAATAACCTAGAATTAAATACGATTTACTGCAAAGCCCTCTCATGAGTCTTCAAAACATATTTGGATAATTCTTTTAGTTCAACGCAGCGCCGATTAGTACTAATCATTGCCATGCTCTAATTATTTAAATTAAATAAATTGAACTTACACGTGCAAACATTTTGCAATTCACCCCACATCCACTTCTCTTTTCAAGTTAACTCACAAGATTAGACAACTTGTTTTAATAGATTATTATCATTGGATTAGGTCCAAACAGCATTCCTCTAAAGGGAATTCTGTCTGCTTTAACAGTTGTGGTTTAGTGGACGCTCTCTGACTCAAGTGTCAATCATTTTTTTGACAGGCTCCTGGCCCTGCTGTGAGACCAGCAAGACGTGTTTTCCAGGTGCATGACTGGCACTCTGTAAGTGTGAACTAAGCAAAGGGGAAGTGGAAGGGATTGGTTAAAATACATGACTAGCAGGCTCTGTCTCCTTGCTGCCTATTGCCCTTGGTCAAAGGCACTGGTCTTCCCTGTCCCCTCACGCTGTGGCCATGTTAGGCACCTATTCAGCAATGAAGACCAGCCTCATTATAACTGCAGAAAACTCATGCAACCCAGGCCATGGGCAGTCAAACATTAATAAAACCAAAAGATGAAAAATCTTAACACCATGCTATAAATTTTGATTACCAGAAAATAATAAAAATTACAGAATGTGTTGGAATCTTTATTTAACTTCTGTAATTCAAACAGTCCTTTTTAAGTAATATCAGGAAATTCCATTCATGACTACGTTTCCGTAAATACTCCTAAATTAAACACACAAGAATTTTTAGACTGAGGATCATATTTCTTAATAAATCCAAATCTGTTCTGTTCTGCAACATATCTCAAATCAACCCACGTATCTTGTTCCTTCAACAATCTAAACAAATTCAGGTCATCTAAATGATATGCTAAAGCAAGTACAAATTAAGCTCCATTAAACTTTCCATGAGAGACCAGATATTATGAGCAAAGTGAGAATTGTATATAATTGCCTAATGAATTCAAACACCTGTTAAGTCATTTTATATCTCCCAGATGTGGTCCTGGCATCCAGTGAAGAGAGCAGTGCCTAGCAAACAACATTCTCTTCTGTCATTATATTTCACTATGGAATATGGGGGAAATCATTTATTGGTAGTAGTAACACTAATTATGAATGTTCATTAAATATTTTACAGAATGTCTTTACATATATTATTTTCAAGTAATTCTTTCTAAGATGTTACAATGTTTGTAAACTTGGTAAATTAGTATTTTCCAAAAGGGCAGGTAGAAATCAGAGAGGAAAAGTAGTATTGCTCAGACTCCCAAAGCTAATGGATAGAAAGACAAGAATTTAAAGCCATGTCCTTTATAAATCCAGGGTGCTTTGCTCCTACCCCACCCTAAACCACACAGTACCCACTTCACAACCACTATCTCCAGTACTTCACCATCCAAATTCCTTGACTGCTCTGACCCTCTCCAATCTCAAGGTGACACCGGACTTAAAATACCACTAACTTCTACAGGAAAAGCTCATAAAGCCACAAGTGGATAAATGTTAGAGAAATCTATAGATCAGAATTTTATATTTGTACAATCTCAGAACTTTAGAGGGCATCTCCTTCATATGTATTTTGCAGTGAAAAAACTGATGTCCATAGAGCTTAATTAAATGTGCTCCTCAAGGACAGTAAGCTATTCAGTCACGATTAAGACTAGAAATTTTATCTTCCTTTGTGTTTATGACATGGTACTTTATGCTTTTGTTTATATTTTTAATCACTACTCTTCATCAAGAATCTATATATATAAAAAGCCAATGACCAGAATGCTAGAATGACTGGTCACTATGACACCCACAGTGGCCAGCAAACCAGCCCCATCAGCCTAATCGGGGGTGGGGCACCGGCCAAGCCCCCTTCGGCTCTTTCCCCCGGCCAGCCCTGCCCCTGATCACCCCCTCTATCCCAATAGGTGGCAGGGCCAGCTGGCCAACCTCCTGCAGCCCCTCCCCCAGCCCAGCCCCACCCCAGATCGGCCCCCCACCCCAATCACGGGCAAGGCCAGCTGGCCAACCGCCTGCACCCCCTCCCCCAGGCAACCCCATCCCCAATGAGCTCCCATCACCCCGATCAGCCCACAGCCCCTCCCCTACACCAGCTCTACCCCAGATTGGCCCCCCCAATCCAATCAGGGGCAGGGCTGGCCAGCCAACCACCCATGGCCCCTCCCCCAGGCTGCTGGCCCCCAATTACCCCCCATTCGGGGGCGGGGCCAGCCAGCCCACCATCTACAGACTCTCCCCACAGCGAGCCCCATCCCCAATCAGCCCCCATCACACTGATCAGCCCACAGCCCCTCCCCCCAGCCAGCTCCACCCCCAATCGCCCCCCCACACCAATTTGGGGTGGGGCTGGCCAGCCAACCTCCCATGGCCCCTCCCCACAACTGGCCCGGCCCTGATCAGCCCCAATCAGGGTGGGCTGGCCGGCCAACCTCCTGCCATCTCCTCCTCTGGACAGGCCCAGCCTCGAACCAACCCGATTGGGGCCGGGCTGGCAGCACGCCACCTGTGCACAAATTCGTGCACTGGGCCTCTAGTCTATATAATAAAAGCCTAAGTGACCTTTATAGCAGAAGGACTGGAACAACTGGTCGCTATGATACTCACAGAACACCAGGGGGCAGACACTCATTGCAGGAGCCGCCACCTGGTGGTCAATGCACTCCCCTATGGGGAGCACCGCTCAGCCAGAAGCCGGGCTCATGAATGGCGAGCGCAGCTGCCATGGCGGGAGCCACTCCCAACTCCATGGCAGCAGGCACAGCGGGCTGGGATGAGTGCAAGTGGTGCAGCACCCGGCCCCGATTCAGGCTCCTCCCTGGCCACCTGCTGCTTGGCACACTGCTACATCCCCTGAGGGGTCCTGGACTGTGAGAGGGCACAGGCCAGGCTGAGGGTACCCCACCAGTGCACAAATTTTCATGCACCAGGCCTCTAGTCTATAATAATTCTCTAAAACAAGAATAATTAGATTCCAATGTCTTTGGCCTTGTATTAAAAGCTGTCAAAAATTTGGCTCATCTTTACTATCTCTAGACTTCAAACTTCCCTAATATTGATATCTTTGTTAGAAACTTCAAAATTTTGCTGAAACCGATTTAGCTCAGTGGATAGAGCATCGGCCTGTGGACTGAAAGGTCCCAGGTTCGATTCCGGTCAAGGCATGTACCTTGGTTGCGAGCACATTCCCAGTAGGGGGTTTGCAGGAAGCAGCTGATTGATGTTTCTCTCTCATCAATGTTTCTAACTCTCTATCCCTCTCCCTTCTTCTCTCTGTAAAAAAAATCAATAAAATATTTTTTTTTTTTAAAAAAGAAACTTCAAAATGTCCTCAGTGATACTGGTTTCTTAATGTTCTGTATATAAATCAAATTTGCATCCATCTGCCTAATGTTGCCATTTTCTTAAATGTTCTCCCTCACTTGCAAGTTAAATTCCAGTTCTTCCACAAGACTTCCTCCAATTTCTCCAGGCCACATTAAGCCCTGACTTCTCAAAACTCTCTTATAACTTATACCATATATGAATGACATCATATATTGCAAAGGTCAAGTCTGAGGTTAAGGCCCAAAGGGACACTAGGCATACATAATCCTAATGAGTGTCACACTCTTACTGAAATGAGTCTCACTATTCCCATGTGAATACAAGCTCCTAGATGATAGGAACTGTCTGTTTTGTTCACAAAAGTATACTGCCCACAGCAACTAGACAGCACCTGGCACAGGGAGGGCACTCCATATTGGATAGATGAATGAGTACATGAATGACTGAGCAAATGACGGATTGAATGAACAAAAGAACAATGAACACAAGACAACAGACTCGAAGGGAGCTGTAAAGCCAGTATACTACCGTAGTATAAAGGCAGTTTTAGATACACCAAAATCATGATACAATGATCACAATCCAATGAGATCTTTCTGGTGTATGTACCTACATAGCACAATATATATATGGGATTATTTACCCAGAGATTTTTTTGAAGTCTACTTGGGTAAGTGATACTATAGCTCCTTATTTGACTTATAGCATAGATTGTCAGTGTCCATAGTTTCTTTAACAATTTGATGTTTCCCCCTGGTGGGAGTCAGATTAATGGTATAGTATTTAAAGCCCATAGAGCAAATAAGCCCTATCCCTTATGGTAGAAAAAAATGTTAAATGTAATTTAAATATATTTGAACTGTGAAGGCAGGTCAAGTTCCTATATAATCAATACAATCAATGAAGAACAGGAGAATACAATGTCTTAAGGAAGGAAAAAAAAAAGGAGAGGAAGAAACAGAGAATGAGGTAGAAAAGGAATCAGGAAGATAAGGCTTAGTCATTAGACATACAAGTTCACCTGAACAAGATGAAAGAAATCAAATTACATAATACCTCTGGGCATTTTCAGCTCTAAATAAACAGCCTTAAAATACCCACTTCACTTCCTGAGGTCTTCAGGAGGTGATCTGTAGTGTTAGGAGAATTTGTACACAATATAACACCAGACAAATGTAAGGCATTACGGATATGAGTGATACAGCAATGTCAGTTCCTTCAAAAGGATGTTATTGTGGGATCTGAGAAACTTCTATGTAATTGCATACTTCCCAGTGACTGGAAACTGTGGTCCCAAGGAGGAAGCTATTTTTATTCTCATTTCTAAATATCCCTGTCAAAAGTACAGCCACTTCCTACGTTAGTGTTGTAGTAAATAATAAAATTTAATGATTAATGAATATAAAAATAAACTAATATCCTTGCAACATTACATAATAGCTTGAGTATTTCTATAATTCCTATAATGAACTATAATAAACTCTGCCTTCTAAAAAGGTAAACTAACAGGAACAATCAAACATATGATCTTTATAGCACATATTTTAAAGCTAGTCAATTTGTAGAGAATGTGATCATCTTAAAATAGACAAAAATAAAAATGGCTCATATTAATTACTATGTGCTAGGCACTCTGAGATTTTAATGTATTAACTTATTTAACCTTCATAAAAACCCTAGATTTGAGGGGTACTGAGATATAAAGAGGTAAAATCAGAAGAATTCCCAGGTCATGCTGCTATTAAAGCAGCAGGCATTCATTATATTTCCTCATGCAACCAGATATCTGTTTAGAAAAGGGAAGAAAATGTTACAAATCATTGCAAAAATAAAGCAAAAATAACTTTGAAAAGGGCCCAATAAAAAGTTACACTCACTAAGAACAATTAAGAAATAATCATTAGAATGTATTTACAGAGCATTCAGGATTTGAGATGTTGTCATGATGAGTTTGAAAAAAAAGAAAAATACATGTTAATTTCACATTGATTTTTGCAGTTACCTTGAATTTTTAAAATTCTGAGCCAATCATTCTAATGGTGTTCAACTGCCCTAAGTGCTCTTCATTTGAACAGAATAAAAGGACCTATTTTTAAAGAGTCAGGAGGAGAGCTATAACACAGTAAATATAACACTGTCACACTTTTTGCCACCTCTCAACTGAACTATGTCACAACCACCAATGCATTTATCACCAAGATATTAAAAAAAAAAAAAATCACTGTCAAAGTCAATCACTTTACATCTACTGGGGAGGTAAATGCTCTAAGAAACACACCATCACCCCACCACCAACTCTGTCCAAAAAAAAGTATTAAGCTGGTATAAGATTTAGTTCTCAATTTCTTTTCACTAACAGTTCTCCTTCATGAAAAAAAGAGTTTGGGCCTTTGTATTAAGAGCAATAAATAAATATGTTCACATTTCTAAGTAATGTTCCCCCTTCAAAAAAAAATCAAGAAAGATGAAAAAGAAAAATGCAAAGCACCCTTATATTACAAGATGAATTTCAACCGAAGATATATTTTTACAGCGGCTATGAACTTCTAGAGCTGGTTATTCTTGGAAACCACCTTGTGATTACTTGGGCTTCCTTTACGGGAGAATTGTTACCGAAGTTTACTTTGTATGAATCTTTTGAATGAATGTGATGTCCAGAGAGTAGTTATAGTACTAAGTATATACTTGAATTCACTTTCAAAATTCTAGGGTACAGGAGATCCTACTAAAAAGCAGGGTTGAAAATACCTGTTCAGTGAGCTCATTAGTACTCTGATAAAATATAGAGCAGGAAAACAGAATAAAGATCATGTGCTCTCAGGGTTACTCCAGGCAAAGTACACCTGTCTAGGTTTACTCCACTGTAAAAAGGAAAAAATAATGTTCTCAACAGAGCATATAAAATCCAGATAAAAATAAATGTGAAAGCACTTTGTGATTCATACTACTGTACATATATTGCCCTAAACTTGATCTTTTTGGAGTGCCTGTATGACTGAATACATATGGGTGTATAAACTAAGTCACCAGATAGTCAGCAAACTACTGCCTGTGGGCCAAACCTGGTGCCTAAATGTGCGTTTAGATAAAGCGTCACTAGAACACAGCTATGCCCATGTGTTCTCAGCAAGCCAGCAGGTTGAACAGGTGTCCCGGAGTCCACCTGGCCTGCAAAGCAGAAAGCATTTACTATCTAGCCTTCTGAGATGGAAGATAAAGTATGGTAAGTTCTCAGTCAAGATTCCTGTTTAATACCTGATATTTCTTTTAGGTTTTTGGTTTTTGTTTCTTTTTTTCTTTTTTAATTTTCTTAAAGAGGACAAATTCATTTTGGTATTTAAGGAAGGCATGTCATTTTTCTTGCATAAGGAGAAGGATCACAGTCAATTTCTAATGATATGCCTAAAATGATAGCACAGCTAATGTAAAAATGACTTAATCCACTATTTTGGTTTGCACAACTATTTCATTAAGAATTAGAAAGTATGCCTAGCTGGCATGGCTCAGTGGTTGAGTGTCAACCTATGAACCAGGAGGTCACAGTTCAATTCCTGGTGGAGCTCATGCCCTGGTTGCTCAATCCCCAGTGTGGGGCATGGAGGAGGCAACCGATCAATGATTCTATCTCATCATTGATGTTTCTATCTCTCTCTTTCTTCCTCTCTGAAATCAATAAAAGCATGTTTAAAAAAATAATTATAAAGTATGATTAACTTCTGAGAGAATCCATTTCAGATAATCAAGTGTTAATAGTATTTAAGTTTAAAAGATAATGAAAAAGACAACTTCAAACCATGATACAAGGATATCATACAGAGGTATTTTAAAACAAATTAAAAAAAAAAAAAAAGTCTTGAAGGTGAAACAGAACATACAGCCCAATTCAGTTAGCAGCAAATAGGTAGTTCTCAAAATAACAACAACGAAACAACCTATTATTTTAAGTACTCTGAGATCTGATCTTTTGTTCCCTAGAATGAATGAAGGAAGAACTTAATGTCTGTATACTCAATCCATCTCTCCAATCAGATTATTTCAAAGACACAGAAAGTTAGGATTTTACTCCCAACAAAGATTAGTAGTAAAATTACTTTAAGAAATAGAATGATATAATTAGATTCTTGAAGCATCCACAAGAAACTCCCATATTAGGAAAAATAACCCCTGGAGAGGTTAAATGACTTGTCTACAATGACATAACTAGTGGCAGAAACCGTGTGAACCCAGGGCTCCTGATTAGGACTGCAGAATGTATGTCATTATGCCATACAGCCACACTTTTCACAGCATGTTCCCTTTATCTCAGAAATCACAGTTTCTCTCAAAAACATTTCTCAGAGGCTTTTGTGTAATTAAACTAGAAAAAAGGCTACCAGCTGCACGCAAAGGTGTAGGTTCAAGCAACCTTATATATAAATCTGACGTAAATCAGCAAATGTCTTAATGGCATATTAAATTTTTATAGAACCGTTCTGCCACAATTAACTTTATGTTATTGCCCTTTTAAAATTGCTTAGAAGTGAATTTGCCTCTAGGAAGCAAGTGGGGGTATATGTTAGGATAGCCATTACTTTAAAAGGATAAAGAAATACCTCACATTCAGTCCCTTCTTTAAATGTTTACTATGTCTAAGAATGTTTCTTTTTTTGTAAGGTAATAGAATGAAATTGAAATTGGGTTTAACTTAGATTTTTACAAGCACCTTTACACTTTGATAAAACTTCTGGTAAAAGCGAAAAACAAGTCAATTATATGTATTTAAATACAGCTAAGTATTTCTGCATGTATAAGACATATGACACAGCACTGAGAGGCAAATACATGGGAAAAAATAAGAGGCCCCAGGTTCCTATTTACACTGTAACCACTATTACTCATTCAAGAATCAAGGGCTGCACAGACCAAGCACAGCCAAGGAAGCAATCAAATACTGATGTCAGAGTCTTACTCCAGAAAAGCTCATTGATATAAGGGCCTACAATTTATCATAGTTTTGAAAACCAAAACAAGGAACCATGCATTCTGATCAAAACATAAAGATACCCTGATTACCCAACTCCACTACCAATTTGTTGTACAGTAAACAAGACAAGCCAGAATATAACCACCACCAGTGGAAACATTCACAGTTCTCAGGAAGAGTTGGACTAGTTTTGCTGACCCACATGGCTCGACGTCAAAACTGTTCTCCACAGATCTTGTTAAACTGGTAACCACAGTAAACCAGTAACCTCCTTTATCCTTAATTTAAAAATATGTAATTACAAGAGGTCAGCGCACGAAATAGTGCGCAAGTAGGGCCCGTAGGCCTAGCCTGCGATCAGGGCCATGTCCGATGCCCCGTGATGCCCCGCGACGCTCGCCAACGCCGCCCCACAATGCTCTGTGACGCTCGCCGCCCTGTGAAGCTCCATGACACTAGCCTCCGCCACCCAGGGATGCTCTGCGAAGCTCCCCACCCCGCGATGCTCCACGACGCTCCCTGCCACCGCCCCACAATGCTCCCTGATGCTCCGCAATGCTCACCTCCACTGCCCTACAAGGCTCTGCGAAGCTCCCCACCCCACAACTCTCCGCAACACTCTCTGTAGCCACCCCATGAAGCTCCATGACGCTTGACTCCGCCGCCCCGTGATGCTCAATGCTCCCCACCCCACAATGCTCCATGATGCCTGCCGCCCTGCAATGCACCTTGATGCTCCCTGCCCTGCAATGCTCCGCGACGCTCCCCGCCCCACAACGCTCCGCAATGCTCGCCGCAGCTCGCCGCTGGACGCTCACCATCTCTCACCGCCTGCCGCCCACTGCCGCTCAACAGTCCCCAGTCCTGCCCACTGCCTTGATTCCCTGTACACCATGCTGCGACCAGAGCCTGCGGGGCAGGGGGGGGTGGTTGGAGGGGGACCGAGAGGTGGTCAACGCACCTCATGGCAACTGATCGAGCAGTTGTTCCGGTCATTACGCTTATGGTCCTGGCCTTTTATTATATAGGATGATTATAGTAATAGTTGCAAAAACTCAGTGAACATACACTGGAAACCAATAAACTATACATTTAAAATGGATCAACTTTATATGTGAATTATATCTCAATAAAACTGTTAAAAATAAACACAAAAACCTGACCTAAATGGATACGAAGCATGCATAACCTTAATTTATTCTACTTACTGTAAACATTCCTATATTTCCCTTCGAAAATACTAAACATTTCTTAGAAAATGCTGCAAGGTTAGGGGTGTTACATAATACAGAGCTTATGCACCCTATTACCTTTGAATAATTTTTTAAAGGTCAGAATCACATCTGGTCGTGAGTTTTAGATATTAACCAGTGACTTTGTAGCCCTTTTTGATAATAAACAGAGGAAAACTCAGATTCCAAAAACAGTTTTTACAATCCACATTAAACAAGACCTGACATCCTGAGCAGTTTAGGACAGTCACACAGGCACTCCTTGGCATCACAACATTGCTTTACGTTCTGAATCATTTTATATTTTTTATTAAATTTGCAGGAAAATATGTGTTGTTTTCTGTTTGTTGTTTTAATATATTTTTATTGATTTCAGAGAGGAAGGGAGAGGGAAATAGAGAGAGAGATAGAAACATCAATGATGAGAGAATCATCGATCAGCTGCCTCCTGCATACCCCACACTGGTGATCGAGCCTGCAACCCGGGCCTGTGCCCTGACCGAGATTTGAACCCTGACCTTCTGGTTCATAGATGGACATTCAACCACTGAGCCACGCTGGATGAGCAGAAAATACAGTTTTTATCCAAATTATAACCAATGTAGCACAGACTCATCCTTTCCTTTATAAAGTCATTAGGAATAAACTGCCTGTCAAGGACACAGAAGTTAATGTGTTTGATTAGCAATGATGCAGCAATATGAAATTCAGAGCCAAGCCAAATGCTTCAATGTGAAATGACTCCAGATAACTCTTTTTTGCATACTTCTGAGAAACACTGTGCATTTCGGAGGACACAGAAGTCAAAAGGAACTTTAGAAGATCTAACCCAGTTCAGCCTCAAAGAACACATCTACAATGCATCTCTTTTAAGTCTGTTCATTGTAGGGCAAAGTCATGGTGGGCCTGGTATGCCCTTGCAGGCCAATGTGATGTTGATGGTTAAACTTGGAATGCCAAGATTTTCACGCCTGTTCTGTGACAGGAGGATGCAAAAGAAAAAGGGTTTCCAGTCCTTGATCTTAAGGAGATTTCTAAACCAACTACTGTACACACATCTATCAGTACCACTCATTTAATACTTTAAAAAAATCAGGCCACTTTTTACAGGAAGGAACTCAACTGGGAGACAGTGATCTGCACTAGAAAGAATCACTAGATTTACAATTAACATTGCCTTTGAAATCCAGTCTTACTGCACCTTGATTGGTTCAGAGGAGTTTACTCAACCTGTTGTAAAACGGGGTGCAAATAATAACCCCATATAACTACTGTGACTGTTAAGTTAGAAAATAAATGTAAATTCCAAAAAAGCATAAATTTTGTTTGTTAGTTTGTTTTCAATATTTTATCCTCAACATCTTAGAATAGTGTCTCATATCTAGAAAACACTCAGTACCTACTTATCAAATTATTTTTTAAAAGAAAGCATCTAGTACATTTCTTATCACATGATAGGCATCTGAAACCAAATAAAATACACAAGCACAAAGTGGTTTAAAATAAAAAAAATAAACAAAACAAAAACTCCAGGGTGAGCTGAGCTATTTAGATGCCACTCCTTTTCTGTCCCTCTCAGACGCTTCCATAACCAGGCTAAATTAAGTGGATGGACTCCTGTGCTTCTCTAGAACTTGACATGAGATTCTCTTCCCACTTAGTGCAGTGACGATCATTGAATACATGCTCTGTGCTACCTAAGGGCTGGGAAAATACATTATCCATCTGTGTATTTCTAGCACCCATAAAACCAGCTGTTGCATGTGCGAGTGTAGATTATTTGTATTTAAAGCTATTGCAGGTAAATATCATTGGTCCCAAGGCCAAGTAGTATGAGAAAATGGTTGTTTCTTTCATACATTATTTGGATCTTCCAGTGGAGCTAAGCTTGTATTAAAAGAGTATAATGGGAAGACCATACATGAGCATTACAGTTAGACACTAGGAATAAGATCCCTTTTCCACTATGTACTATCTGTGAATCCTTGGGCACGCTATTTTACTTCCATAAACTTCAATTTCCATATCTGTAAATGAGGTTAATAATATCTACTCTCACAGAATGGGGCAAAATAATGCACAGAAGACACTTTGCTAGCACACAGTAAGCCTGGCTAAATGGTGATTGTTATCATTATTACCACCAGTTCTATGTATATGCAAATGAAGGCTAATGAATTCAAATGGGTTATTTCTCTTCCTTTTTAAACAATAAGGAAGTCAGCACAGCCTCGGAGAAGATTACCCTGCAGAGTGCAAGAGAATCAGAGTACAAATTATCCTGTCCAAGCACCAGAAACTTTAGGCTGCTGCTGTGACAACTTCAATTCAGCCCATTTCTCACTCAGCCAGCCCATTTTTCAATTGGCACCTCTACATGTTTTCCTATCTTGCTATTTTACCTCTGAAATAATTCATTTTTGGAGTCATCCTCACTTTTGACATTAGGATTTGAATATTCACCCACCAATGAGAAACACATTCCAGGAGTTGAGAGGAACAGGGAGAGAGGCTCTACATCCAGCTGATGTGTCTACTGCTAATGCCTAAAATTCCCCTTGCCCCCCAGTTGGGTGCCTTGCCAAGTGAGAAGAGGGTGAAGTGGAGCTGCTTCACTATTTATTAATTCTCCACTCTTAAACCAGGCTCAGGCTCAGCAGCTTTAAAGAGAAGACCCCTCCATTCAAGGGAACCTATCTGAAACAGTAATACAGTGTCAGTAAAGGAAAGTAACCAAAATAGGAAGAAAAGTACAGTGATTTCAGTCTTTCCAGGTTAAGCTTCTGACAGCCAGGAAAGAAAATATTCCATTTGAATGCGAGCTTAAATCAAGCTGGGGTCCTAGGATGACTAAAGGCAAACACACTAATTCTGCAATTGAAGCTAATTGTGGGTAGGCAGGGGAGGCAAGAAAAGGAGGGGCCTGAAATAAAGGAAACAACCACAACAAAACAAAACCAACAATGCCATTTCAAAAAGCACCCTGGAATTATTAACATAGCAATAGAGAATCTTATGAAGGTCAGAGTCTTAAGTAATGATGAAATTGAGGGATGGGTACATGGAGGTAAATTACTAGTCTCCAGTCTTAACTGGCAGATGAAAATTATTTCCATAGTAACAAAACTTTTCATAAATTAAAGGGAAGTAAAATTAAAGGAGGGTTTATAAAATTGTTAGACCTAGAGGAGGAGGCTCTACCCTCAACCAATCCAGTGCCTAATTTCTGTGTGCCTCCAGTTCTGTTAAAAGAGAGGAGGTAGCATGTAGACAATTTCTAATATCCTTCTCCAGCTACAAACGTTTGTTTTTATGAAAATTTTATGTTTGATAGTATCATATGAGAGTATCAGATTCTCAATGTTCCTCAGTGGTTCCCAAACCTAGCTTATTCATTAAATCACAGGGATTTAATCCTGCTCCCTCTCCACCTGCCTGCACTCAATGCCTCAGAGGTAAGGAGGGGCAGGGCTGTGTGGAGGTGGGCAAAGGAGGTGGTGGGGGGAGAGGGGTAATGGGGACATCTGTAAGGGTGTCAACAATAAAAATTAAGTAAAAATTAAAAAAAATTAATTAAAAGTAAGCAGACCAAAAGTTTCTTATTCAGTAGTTTCCAGTTTTGTGCCTCAATCTCTGGTTTAAACTACTTTCTCCATGGCAGGCTAATAATCAACCACATTTGGAATATTCCAAGGAAACTCATGATTAATCCTAAAGCCTTTAACAATCACCCTCTCCCAACCCACCCCATGTATCATCTATCAAATAAATCAAAACTTTAAATATTGGATTTTCTGAAATCAAAACCAGTTTTACATATGGTTGTCTCCACTAGCCAAAGTTTAAGATTTAAATTTCTGTAAAAACAATTTGGTCTAAATGCAATTCAAGTATCCAAAATATTTTATAAAATTTCTGGTAGCCTGAAAATAGTATTACTTTAAAAAACAAGATTTCTTTCGGCCTTCTGTTCTCTCCCTAGGAGGTGGGGAAATAAACTAAAGCATTGAACCACAATAAAAGCCCGCCTCACCGTTTTTCTCTGCAGAGGTTTGTTATAACAGATATTCTGGAATCAGCTGCAAAGATATTGCTCGCCAGGAAGAGGGAGGAAGGGGGAAGAAGAGATTAACATTCACCTAAAGGTGATAACAGTGCTTCTTTCTCAAAAAAAAAAAAAAAAAAAGAGACTTGCATGCAGTAAGATATTGGCAGTTACTGAACTAATCTTCCTTACTATAAACCTGGCTAAAAGGAAATATATAGGAAACAGGGTGGTGAGGGGAGGAGAACAGGAAAGCCAGTCTCCCCTCCACCTTCAGATATATAAGCAACAGCACCATCCTGAGCCCAGAGTGGAAAAAATCAGGCTATGAAAGTCTGAGATGATGGCAAAGTATTGGCAAATGGAGAAAAATATACACATAATTGTGTTCAATCAATTAAACAAAGGATAAATGATCAAATTGTGTGTTTGGAAGAATTATTCTTGAAAAGGATTTTTCTTCAACATTCTTTAAATTACCAGCATTGGTGAACCACCATATAACAAAGACTCTAGTTTTTGTTGATTGACATTTCACTCTGCATCCCATTAGAAAAGCCACAGCCATACCGAGTGCTATGTACAATGACAAAAAGTGTGCTACTACCAGAAGGCTGTGGAAACACATTAGAATGATGATGACTGTGGTGATATCTACTGTAGGAAAAGAATTTGGCTAAAAAGTGAACATTCCTATATTCACATCTAACAACTACCCTAAAGGCAAACATTATATTCCCATTTTACAGACCATGTAACCGAGCCTCCAACATGCTTAGTGATTTGCCTAAGGTCATATGCTTAAAAATGATTTAAATCAAATTCTGCAGGCTGCAGTCCTGTGACCTTTCTACAAGAGTCTTAGTTATGCGTGAAAAAAATTAGCCAAACACCAAATGATTATTTAAAATAAACAGTTGTTGTTTTCACAGTATTAGATATATTTAATATTTTACCTCACTATGTCATGAGATCTTAAGAAGAAAGAAACTACACTGAATAGAACACATAAACTGGCAATATTCTGACTGAATCCTAAATTTAGGATAAATAAAAATTCTATGTAATTTGAATAATTTGGAGTTTTCCATTACATAAAAGTTATGAAATACACGCAAATCATTCATGTATAATCTAGCTATAATTTGAATAAGTTATATAAACTTATATTCATGCATCCTGTTCTGATGGAACATGTAACACACACACCTTTTATAGGGACAGGGACTAAGATTATGCTAACAGGTATAACAACACAAAATTCATAAATTAAAATATTAAGGTTTTCTATTTTTATAGTTTATAAATATATAAAATTTCATTATTTTTAAATATGTTTTTATTGATTTTAGAGAGAGAAGGGAAGAGAGATGGAGAGAGGAAGAGAGTGCAACATCGACCAGATCAGCTGCTTTCTGGATGCTCCTTATTGGGGATCAAGCCTGAAACCTGGGCATGTGCCCTGACCAGGAATAGAACTGGCAACCTCTTGGTGCAACTGAGCCACACCAGCCAGCAAAATTTCATTATTTTTAAACACAATTGATATTGAATCTGATGAACTCTATTAACTGTACTTGATATTTTTTATTGTTGTTCAATTGACTTCTATTATTTTTATATTTTTTATTTTTTTATTGTTTAAAGTATTACATATATTAGTACATATATCTCCTTTTTTTTTCCCCATTGACCTTCCCTCAGCCTCCCCTTCCTCCTGTCTCATGCCCTCATCCCACACCCCGAGTGTCTTGTGTCCATTGGTGTGCTTATATGCATGCATACAAGTCCTTTGGTTGATCTATTTCCCTCCCTCCCCAACACTCCCCAGCCTTCCTGCTGTAATTGGACAGTCTATTCGGTGCTTTACTGCCTCTGTATCTATCTTTTTATTCATCAGTTTATAATGTTCTTTATTTTCCATAAATGAGTGAGATCATGTAGTTATTTTTCTTTCATTGCCTGGCTTATTTCACTTAACATAATGCTCTCCAGGTCCATCCATACTGCTGAAAATGGTAAGAAATTTCTTCTTTTTTATAGCAGTGTAGTATTCCATTGTGTAGATGCACCACAGTTTTTTAATCCACTCATCTGCTGATGGGCACTTAGGCTGTTTCCAAATTTTAGCTATAGTGAATTGTGCGGCTATGAACATAGGGGTACATATATCCTTTCTGACTGGTGTTTCTAGTTTCTTGGAATATATTCGTAAAAGTGGAATCACTGGGTCAAATGGGAGTTCCATTTTTAGTTTTTTGAGGAAACTCCATACTGTTCTCCACAGTGGCTGCACCAGTCTGCATTCCCACCAGCAGTGCACGAGGGTTCCTTATTCTCCGCATCCTCGCCAGCACTTGTTCTTTGTTGATTTGTTGATAATAGCCATTGTGACAGGTGTGAGATGGTACGGCACTGTCGTTTTGATTTGCATCTCTCAAATAATTAGTGACTTTGAGCATTTTTTCATATGTCTCTTGGCCTTCCTTCTGTCTTCTTTCGAAAAGATTCTATTTAGGTTTATTGCCATTTTCTTATTGGATCATTTATCTTCCTTTTATTAAGTTGTATAAGTTCCCTGTAGATGTTGGAGATTAAACCTTTATCAGTGATAACATTTGCAAATATGTTCTCCCATACAGTGGGCTTTCTTGTTGTTTTGTTGATGATTTCTTTTGCTGTGCAAAAGCTTTTTATTTTGATGTGGCACCATTTGTTTATTTTCTCTTTAGCTTCCATTGCCCTAGGAATGGTATCGGTGAAGAAATTACTTCGGCATATGTCTGAGATTTCTCTGCCTGTGGATGTCTCTAGTATTTATATGGTTTCCCGTCGTATGTTTAAATCCTTGATCCATTTTGAGTTAATTTTTGTGTATGGTGTAAGTTGGTGGTCTAGTTTCATATTTTTCCATGTATCTGTCCAATTTTCCCAAAAATCATTTATTGAAGAGACTTTCTTGACTCCATTGTATGTTCATGCCTCCTTTGTCAAATATTAATTGAGCATAGTGGTTTGGGTTGATATCTGGGTTCTCTATTCTATTCCGTTGGTCTATATGTCTGTTCTTGTGCCAGTACCAGGCTGTTTTGAGAACAGTGGCTTTGTAGTATAGCTTGAAATCTGGTATTGAGATCTCACCTCCTTGTTCTCCTTTCTCAGGATTGCTGTGGCTATTTAGGGTCTTTTTTTATTCCAGATGAAGTTTTGAAAAGTTCTTTCTAGGTCTGTGAAATGTGCCATTGGTATTTTAATAGGGAGTGCATTGAATCTATTGATTGCTTTGGGTAGTATGGACATTTTAATGATGTTGATTCTACCAATCCATGAACATGATATGTTCTTCCATCTGTTTACGTCTTCCTCTATCTCTTTTTTCAGTGTCCTATAGTTTTCCGCATAAAGGTCTTTTACCTCCTTAGTTAAGTTTACTCCTAGGTGTCTCAATTTTTTTGGTGCGATGGTAAACGGGATTGCTTTTTTAGTCTCTCTTTCTGTAAGTTCACAGTTGGTGTATAGACATGCCATAGATTTCTTGGCATTAATTTTGTATCCTGCTACATTGCCGAATTCATTTATTAAGTCTATTAGTTTTTTGATGGAGTCTTTCAGGTTTTTTATGTACAATATCATGTCATCTGCAAATAAGGGCAGCTTTACTTCTTCTTTTCCAATTTGGATGCCTTTTATTTCTCCTTCTTGTCTAATTGCAATGGCTAATACTTCCAGTACTATGTTGAACAGGAGTGGTGAGAGTGGGCATCCCTGTCTTGTTCCTATTCTTAGGGGAAATGGTTTTAGTTTTTGCCCATTGAGTATGATGTTAGCTGTGAGTTTATCATATATGGCTTTTATTATGTTGAGGTATGATCCTTCTATTCCCACCTTGTTGAGAGTTTTTATCAAGAAAGGGTGTTGGATTTTGTCAAATGCTTTTTCTGCATCAACTGATATGACTATGTGATTTTTATCTCTCAATTTGTTTATGTGATGTATCACGTTTATTGATTTGCGGATATTGTACCATCCTTGCATTCCTGGGATAAATCCTACTTGGTCATGGTGTATGATTTTACTGAAGTACTGCTGGATCCAATTTGCTAAAATTTTGTTGAGGATTTTGGCATCTATGTTCATGAGGGATATTGGCCTGTAATTCTCTTTCATTGTGTTGTCTTTATCTGGTTTCGGTATTAGGGTGATGCTGGCTTCACAGAAGGAGCTTGGAAGTGTTCCTTCCTCTTGAATTTTTTGGAATAGTCTGAGGAGGATAGGTTTTAGTTCTTCCTTGAATGTTTGTTAAAACTCCCCTGAGAAGCCGTCTGGCCTGGGCTTTTGTTTGCTGGAAACTTTGTGATGACTGCTTCCATTTCTTCCATAGTTATTGGCCTATTGAGATGTTTAGATTCTTCCTGATTGAGTTTTGGAAGGTTATCTTTTCCTAGGAATATGTCCATTTCCTCCAGGTTGTCCAGTTTGTTGGAATAGAGTTGTTCATAGTATTTTTTAGCAATCCTTTGTATTTCTGTGGGGTCTGTTGTTATTTCACCTCTTTCATTTCTGATTTTGTTTATTTGGGTCCTCTCTCTTTGCTTCTTGGTGAGTCTGGCTAGAGGTTCATCAATCTTGTTTATCCTTTCAAAGAACCAGCTCTTGGTTCTGTTGATCGTTTGTATTGTTTTTTGGTCTCAATGTAGTTTATCTCCGCTCTGATCTTTATTATTTCCTCCCTTCTGCTTACACTGGGCTTTTCTTGTTGCTCTCTTTCTAACTCTTTGAGTTGTAGGGTTAGGTAATTTATTACCATTGTTTCTTGTTTGTTGCAGTATGCTTGTAGAGCTATGAACTTCCCTCTCAAGACTGCTTTCGCTGTGTCCCATAGATTTTAGATTGTTGTGTTTCCATTGTCATTTGTTGCCATGATGTTTTTTATTTCTTCTTTGATCTCTCTGGTAACTCAGTCATTGTTTAATAGCATGCTGTTTAGTCTCCGTGTGTTTGATTTTTTTGGATTGTTTTTATTATAGTTGATTTCCAGTTTTATGCCACTGTGATCTGAGAAGATGCTTGATATGATTTCTATCTTCTTGAATTTGAAGAGACTTTGCCTATGGCCCAACATATGGTCTATCTTTAAAAATGACCCATGTGCACTTGAGAAGAATGTATATTCTGTGGCTTTGGGGTGAAATGTTCTGAAGATGTCAATTAATTCCATCTGGTCTAGTGAGTCATTTAAGATTGATGTTTCTTTGCTGATTTTTTGTTTAGAGGATTTGTCCAATGGTGATAGTGGGGTATTAAAGTCTCCTACTATGATTGTATTGCTGTCAGTCTCACCCTTGATACCCTCCAGGAGTTTTTTTATGTATTTGGGTGCTCCTGTATTGGGTGCATATATGTTTACCAGAGTTATTTCTTCTTGTTGGATTGCTCCCTTTAGTATTATGAAGTGGCCTTCCTTATCTCTTGTTATGTCCCTCACTTTGAGATCTAATTTGTCAGATATAAGTATTTCTACCCCAGCTTCTTATTCATTTCCATTCACCTGAAAAACATTTTTCCATCCCTTCACCCTAAGCCTGTGTGCGTCTTTTTTTCTGAGGTGGGTTTCTTATAGACAGCAGATATATGGGTCGTGTTTTGTTACCCTATGTCTTTTGATTGGGGCAGTGGTCGGCAAACTGTGTCTCGTGAGCCACTTGTGGCTCGTGTGCCGTGGTTTGCCACTCTGTTGACTGAGTTTTCCGACCATTGACCTAGACTCTCAATTCCAATAATTACAGGCTGTTGTTGTTCCTTGTGATTAAGCACCTATCCCAGTGGTTGACAAACTCATTAGTCAACAGAGCGGCAAACCACGGCTCGTGAGCCGCATGTGGCTCACAAGCCATAGTTTGCCAACCACTAGATTGGGGCATTTAATCCATTTACATTTAAAATTATTATTGATAGGTACTTGTTTGTTGCCACTTTTATTCTTTACCCCTGTGTTCCTTCTTCGCTTCCTATTTCTTTTTTTTACAGCAGACCCTTTAGCATTTCTTGCATTGCTGGTTTGGTGATAATAAATTCCCTTAGCCCTTTTTTGTCTGTGAAGCTCCTGATTTCACCTTCAATTTTGATTGCTAGCCTTGCTGGGTATAGTATTCTTGGATTCAGACCCTTCCTTTGCATGAATTTGTATATTTCATTCCATGCCTTTCTGGCCTGATGAGTTGAGAAATCAGTTGCTGGTCTGATGGGGGTTCCTTTGTAGGTAACTTTCTATCTCTCTCTGGCCACTTTTAAGATTGTCGTTGGTGTTTGCCAATTTAATTATAATGTGCCTTGGCATCGGTCTTTTGGGGTTCATTTTGCTTGGGACTCTGTGAGCTTCTTGGATTTGTGTGGGTTTTTTCTTCCCTATATAAGGGAAGTTCTCTGTCATTATTTCTTCAAAGAGGTTTTCTATTCCTTGCTCAGTTTCCTCTCCTTTGGAATCCCTATTATGCATATGTTGTTTTGTTTCGTGTTGTCCCAAAGTTCCCTTAGGCTCTCCTCCTGCTTTTTAATTTTTTTTTCTAGAAGCTGCTCTACTTGGGTATTTTTTCCCATCTTGTCTTCTAGCTCACTGATGTGGTCCTCTGCTTCTTTTAGTCTACTCTTGATGCTTTCTATTGAGTTCTTCACAGCAGCGATGTCATTTTTCATTTCCTCTTGGTTCTTACACATATTGTTGAATTTGTCTTCCATTCTTTTCAGCCACCTTATGACCATTTCTCTGAATTCTTTCTCTGACAGGTTGCTTGCCTCCATTTCGTTTACTTCCTTTTCTGGTGATGCCTGCTTTTCTTTCATATGCAGGCTGTTTCTTTGTCTCCCCATGGTCTCTCTTCTCTGGGTGTCTGGTTATGTAGTTCTCTCTCTCCTGCGTTGATTTAAAGGCACAAAATACAACACAACCAGGTACAACGCACAAGGCACTGAACAGAAATGTATTCACGATATTCATAACCCCAAATAAAGTTGACCACCAGAGAAAGGCAAATTAGAGGATAGGAGAGAAAGAAGAAGAGAGAAAAAAAATGAAAGGAGTGCAAAACTGAAATTGGGAAAAGGAAAAAAAAAGTAAGAGAGAAAAGAAAGAGAATAAGAAAGAAGAGGGGAACAAACTATATATATGGGGAGAAAACTCCAATAGAACAGCCACTAATCCCAACAAATGCCAGCAACAAGTACCTGGAGATGAATACAAACTACAAACAACAACTAATATCAAGTGAGGCGAGGGAAAACAGAAGCAAAAAACAGACAAAAACAAAACAAACAAAAAAAATAAGCAAAACAATCTCACAAACAAGCACAAAAATCGATATAATCTACAATCAAGCAAACAACAACAAAAAGACAGAGAGAAAAACAATTTTTTTAGATAGCGGAGACAGAGAAGAGAGAGGTGTGTATGGACTTGGAGTAGGGAATTGGAAATTAGATATATAAATACGGTGAAATTTTAACAGGCGGTAAAAAGAAAGAATAGGGAAAAATCTAGAGCAGGAAAAGGGTGAGAGAATCAGGACAACAAAAGGGGAAAAGTTAGGAAGAGAGTGATGGCATAAAGGTTAAGTTGTGATAGAGTAAAATGATGCTAAAGGAAAGATGAAAATAGAATGTAGAACACTAATCCCAAAGTAAAATAAAGAGAAAATAAAATGACACTTTAAAAAAAAAATGGTAAAATAGTAGTAGTAATAATACTGATTGAAAATAAAAATTTAATAATTAAAAAGGTAAAATCAAGTGAGGAAAAAAGAAAAAAAATTAGTTTCTTAAGTAAAAGATAGAAGAAATAAAAAAAAAAATGTGCAGTAGTGAAGGTCATTCACTCCCTCTACTGTTCTGTTTGGCATGCCTGTTTCCTAGTCAGGACATATTGCAGTCCTCTGCGTTCCACTGCTCCTCTGTGTTATAAGCCAGTCCTGATTTTTTAAACAGGCAGTGTGTCTTAATTTCTTGTATTCCTTTATTTGTGTTTACACAAGAGTCAATTTGTGATTCAACCCCTGGGTGGCAGTGTTTCTGGATTGACCTCTGGGTCTATTGGTCCTCTCTAGCCAGTGCTTAGATCCTGCTTTACCTGTGGCACTCAATACCGCTTTGTGGGAGTGGGTTGCCCCAGAGCTGGTTCTCTGATGGTTATTCCCCGCTCTTATTCCCAGATTCCAGAAAAACAACTTTCCACTGCAGTGTCTTAGGGTGTCCCCAATTGGGTGATCCTATGTATTGGGCTTAGTAATCAGAAGCAAGTATTTAAAGAGGAAAAAGAAAAAAGAAAAAAGAAAAAAAAAAAAAAAAAAAAAAGAGCCAGCGTGTGTGCGAACTCCGGGACTGCGCACAAGTCTGTGCAGTCTTTTTTCCCCCTTGGGTCTAAGCAGCCAGCACACTTTTAAAATTTTTAGGCTGTTCTTTTGCATCAGATCAAAATGGGTTGTTTTTGGGAGTTCCCTTCTGTTAGCAGCTCTGAGGACCCCCTTCCACATTCACAGATCACGCCAGCCCCAAAACAGCCACAGATTTTTCTAGGCGCAGACTTCCCCCAGTGTTCCAGCTTCCACAGTGTGCACGTTTCTCTCTCCTGCCGGGACCAGAGACCTCACCTTATCCCAGGCGAAATCTGACCTTTCAATGGTGGAGTGTAGAGCTCCTCTGAATCTGCATGTTTGTGCCAATTGGGGACCGGTGTTCTGGGGTTAGCAGCTATTCGGTGGCTGCCGTAATTGTAGATTTTCAGGCTTCCGATAACATCCACTTTCCCTTTCAAGATGGCACGGTCTCCGCGTCCGAGCCGGTCACTCCGGGAGGGAATCCAGCAGCAGTGGGGGCTGCCCAGTCAGGGGAGCCCTGTCCAGCAGTCCCCCACCGTCTCCTGGAGTATAGCTGTCCCTCAACTCACCAACAAACACTCCCCGTGAGACCCTCAGCTGTTCTTTCTATCTGCTCCGGGACAAGGCTCGGGAAAGGTCTGTCTATTCCGCTGCCATTTTTTCGATCTCTGTACTTGATATTTTAATGGAAGAACAATATTTTAATGGAAATTCTAGATATATTTTCCATTTCTTCACTTACTAAAAATTAAGTCATTTATTTGTGTTTAAATGTCCTTTATTTTCCTCATGTTGTCTCTGCTGTTTTCTTTGAATCTTACATTAATTCTAAGAAAAGGGACAATCATATGCCCAAATGCAGGCATTACAGATTCCCCCATCATAGCAAAGAGAAATATTACACTCTTTGCATTTTATTTGACTTCCTGAAAATAAATGAATAAACATGTGGAGAAAGAAAGTGTCCTTTGGAATGGAAACACTGCCTTCACTAATCAAGGCCATAATTACTGGAGAAACATATAATAAATTCTGAATTCATGCTATTTCACTTGATGCTGGAGTTATAATCGGACCAACAGAGCATACAGGAGCCATCTGGGTGCTGCAGAACTGTAAGGACAAACCCAGAGGGCAAGGGCACATCAACCTTTCTGGCTCCAAGTCATCTCAGACTTTGGCATTAGGACTGTTCTCTTTTGATTTGTTATTAACCTTTTTGAAGAAAGAAATACTATGATCAATAGGCATGACACTTGATGTTTAAAGGAAAAATAAACATCACACCATGCAACCTTATCACTGCATCACATTTCATTCAGATTTTAACTACCAATAAATTTGATTTAATATTCGGTTTTATCTACGCTATCTACTGGTCTATTCTTGTCTTTTAAAGAATCCCTAATGCACTCATGGAATATGGCTTTCTATTGCTTAAATTTCTTTTGAGAAATCAACCCTAAATTCACATTTTTATTATTCCAGGTATTTAAGACAGGAATCTGACTTCTGGCAAGGACAATGGATTTCAAATTCGTGCAAACCACGTCATTTCGTTTTCTGGGAAACTGATAGTACCAGTTGAAAATGAGTAACCTGATAATCACAAGATCCTCCTCAGTTAGTTTGATTCCTCTGAGGCAGGTTATCGAAAATTGAGCCGAGTGATGTAATACACATTGCAGACTGTTATGAGAACAGATGATTTCAATGAGACTCATTATTTATTCATCACAATTTGTGTGTCATTTTCACTGACGGTATAGTGATTAACTGGTTGAAGTTCAGTGCTGACAGAGTATTTTATTCTGTACTGTAAAAAAGGGCCCTTTTCAATCATTGTTGTCTTTCTGTAGAAATGAGTGCAAAACAAAGAGGGATTCTGTACTTGTGGCCATTCAGGGTAATACTGGAATGCTGTGCAGCAATGCTGGGAGAGCAGACACAGGAGAAAGCCCTTAAGGACTCCCTGTTTTTCTCATTAGGAGTGTATAGTAATATGCCAAATATTATAGAGTAACAAGTAAAATCATACTAGTCTTCAGAAAATAAATGTTTATTTTAATGCCACAGAACAAGATAAACACTGATAGGAGAGACCCTCACTGAATTAGTTATAACACCCACTCCTGAGTCTGATTCTTAATCTTATCACCAAAGGGACCCTTCCTCTGGCTTAGGAGAAGGACAGAGAAAAAGTCCCCCCAAGTGGCAAGAAGGTGCTAGTCTGCACATTCCCAAGCTTCTCCCACGGACCATTTGAAGTGCAAGCCCATTGAAAAACCACACATTATCTCCAAACATTATTAGGGATTATGTTTACAATTATAACAGTTAACATATCTTAAAAGGCCCCTACACTGTTGTACACACCAGCTATCTCAATGTACCTACCTCCACACCAGCTATCTCAATGTACCTACCGCTACACCAGCTATCTCAATGTACCTCTATACCAGCTATCTCAATGTACCTCTATACCAGCTATCTCAATGTACCTCTACACCAGCTATCTCAATGTACCTACCTCCACACCAGCTATCTCAATGTACCTACCTCCACACCAGCTATTTCAATGTACCTACCTACACACCAGCTATCTCAATGTACCTCCACACCAGCTATCTCAGTGTACCTCCACACCAGCTACCTCAATGTACCTCCACACCAGCTATCTCAGTGTACCTCCACACCAGCTATCTCAATGAACCTCCACACCAGCTATCTCAATGTACCTCCACACCAGCTATCTCAATGTACCTCCACACCAGCTATCTCAATGTACCTCCACACCAGCTAACTCAATGTACCTCCACACCAGCATCTCAGTGTACCTCCACACCAGCTATCTCAATGTACCTTCACACCAGCTAACTCAGTGTACCTCTCTAAATTCCTGCACTCTCTGTGTCTAACAAACTGACAGCTCAGTGGTCTCCAGGAACTTCCTATGAGTTCCCCTCTGCACAATGCACATACTCTACCCTCCACTTTCCTCCCCTCTCCAAATATAAATGCCTATATTCCAACTATCCTTCGGGGCCCTGCACAAAGGTCTCTGCTCCAGAAGTCCCTTCCCTGATGCCCTGGGCTGGAAGTAACCTCCCCTTTATCTAAACTCCCCTAGCACTCCCAATGCCGCACTACAATCCTCACTACTTTCCAGCTTGAATTTCAGTTCCATAGTTACAGATACTGTTCTCTACTTCCTTCTACTCTCCAATGTTTTTAAGGACAGAATTTTGTCAATTCATCTTTGAATCTCCACATTGCCAAATATAGAGCCTTGCACAAAAATGAAAATGATGATTTGTGTGACTAGATTGCTGTTCCAAGGACTAACACTCTAATGCGAGCATCACCAAAGCTTGTGAGGCTACCCAAATTTAAATTACTTGACTCGACTCGAGTAGAGAATCCTCTTAAATTAGCTCAGCAAAGAAGCCAACCTGCAGGAATAAAATACCTTATTAATCTTTGACTTTTCCACTGTAAAGTATTTTTGAACCTCGACTTTATTTGTGGTATTATCTGGTTAGCAGTGCTGGCAGCTGCTCAAAGTTTTAAAGGACTATAGGTCATGAATATTAAATGCTACAACTAATTTACTGGGAGGAAATCCAAATTCATTTGTAAGTGCATGACAAATAGCCCCAGTTTCAATATTGCTAGAAACTACTGTGATCAGAATCAAACTATCGTGCTCTAACTGTATTCTCAAAAAGTCAGGTGTAAGGCAAATAAAGGGCAAGAAAATCAGAAGAAAATAGGAACAGGACTTGAAGTGTAGCACAGATGTTGATTGAAAAAAATCAGAAACAGAAATATATATCACATTTCACTCAGTGCAATAGACACGAGGGTCACATCTTGAGTAAAACCATAACCCACCCTAGAAAAGGGACAAAGCCTTAAATGATAACAGATTCTGCCAATGCCATCCCCAGCAGGTAATCAAATAAAAAGGCACATGTGGATTCAATGTGTAAATACCTGCAGGCTATTCGACTGGCTTTTCAGGCTGTTTTATAAATGGGGAGTCACACAAAATGTCAGCTGTACAGAAGTACCATTTTTAATCTCTTCGGTGTTCAAATAGTGACAAACCAAAAACCTTCAACAGAACATTAACTCCCACCCTCAGAAACCATTTTGAAAATAAACCTTGTAAACTGTTTGGAAATATGGGGTTGTTGGCTATTTTAGGGCCGATCACTGCATCCTGATGTGAGAATGAAGATAATAAAGATTAACTTCACTCACCATAAGCTACCTCCATCATTCACACCATGCTTAGTATTAAAATTTAAAAAGCATATTTATAATGAACAAGATATACTAACAAACAAAATAGAAACAGACTCATAGATACAGAGAATAGACTGACAGTTGATAGAGGGGAGGGGTTAGGTAGCTGGGTGAAAAAGGTGAAGAGGTTAAGCAAAGGAAAAAAACTCATAGACACAGACAAGTTTGGTAATTACCAAAGAGCAAGATGGTGGGGGGGGTAGAAGAAGGTAAAGGAAGAATAAATTATAATGGAAGGAGACTTGACTTGGGATGGTAAACACACAGTACAATATACAGATGATGTACTATAGAATTGTATATCTGAAACATAAAATTTTATCAACCTGCAGGAGTTGTCACCTCAATAAATTCAAGAAAAAAGAAAAATAAATAAATAAAATAAATAAAAAAGCATATTTAGAGAAACTGTTAAAAGATCAAACTAAAAGGGCTTCATTTTTCCAAATTATCTTAGGCTATTATTAGAATTGCTTACACTGACTTTCAGATTTCCTTTTTTTTTTTTTTATTTTCCACCTGTAACTGAATAAGAGATTATGAGGCTAATAAGGGAGGAAAAAGATGTTTCCACATTAAAACAGTTAACAGATGTTAAATAAGCACAGAAAATGGCCACTAGACAAGCAATGACTGATGTTGGGTAAGTAAGAAAAACGTTGCTTTTACTGATTTTATTACCCATGTACCTCCTGGGGCCATGAGAGACTTGTAAAAAATTTTGTGGGCAGATAAAAGTCTAACATTTATTTGCAAAAGCTAGTTTAAGTATATTTCAAGGGTCTTCCCTACCCCCACCCTTACTTTTTAACCACATAAAACTAAATAAGTGAAAGTCATCAAAAGAAGGCAAAAAACAATCACTTGGTGAGACTTGGTCAAGAAAACGTATTTTTCAACATTTTTCTGACATGCATTTCTGCCAACCCCACCTGCCAGACCTCACTAACCAGGAATGAAATCCTCATCATATAAAGGGAAGAGCACAGAATTTCACTTGAACATATCAAGCACATATTTTTAAAAGATAAATCTTAAACAAGTGTAAATTCATTAATGTACTAGAACCTACTATGTGACCGACAGTGTGCTACATTCCAAGGATAATGTAGGAAACATTCTGAAGAAGTAGGAATATTTTTAAATTTTGTGTACAATGTTATGAACACTAAATTTGTTCATACATATTTCGGAAGGTTTTATATTTAGTCTTGTTTTTACAAATCTTATTTCATGTCATATTCAACCATATTATTTCATAAATCATATGACTGTCAATAAGCATTTAAAGTTAAATGTTAATTTT
Organism: Plecotus auritus; assembly: GCF_963455305.1. Classification (NCBI taxonomy): domain Eukaryota; kingdom Metazoa; phylum Chordata; class Mammalia; order Chiroptera; family Vespertilionidae; genus Plecotus; species Plecotus auritus. The sequence continues at coordinate 146,294,348 of NC_137772.1, forward strand.
TTAGCATATTCAGAACAGTACCTGACAGATATAAACATTAAATGTGTTTATTAAATACTAAATAAAATATCTACAATATGTCAGGCACTTACTATTTTTCACATATTGTATTGAAGAAAAATATAAATTTCATATAGGCTTTGCAGAACTGCAAAAACCTTATACATTGCCCTGACCGGATAGCTCAGTTGGTTAGATCATTGTCCCTGATATGCCAAAGTTGTAGGTTTGATCCCCTGTCAGGACACATACAAGAATCAACCAATGAATGCATAAATAACTGGAACATATCTCTTTCTCTCTCTCTTTCTCTCTCTCTTTCTTCCGCCCTTCCTCTCCCTCTAAAATCAAATAAAAAATTTTTTTAGAAAACCTTATGTATAATATGGACATGCATGAGCTTTATAAATAAAAATGGCAGCCAAGAACTCTGGTCAAATTCAGCCATCCCAAGGATTTTTGTCTGGCCCAATAATAACCAACATTAAAAAAACAGAAGATGTCATAGAAAAAATCCAGATGTCTATCTTCTCAGTAAAGTCTACCAAACCAAAACCTTTATTTACTTATTTATTTATTTTTACTGCAGTAATGGGATGGAAGGAGTGGAGTACTAGTTGTAGAACAGCACCTTCTGCCTGGCCCTGAGTTTGGGGACCAGGATCTGGTAAGAGGTACAGAACAGAAACCACTGTGAAGAAAGTAGCTGAGGGTGATTGCTATGAGAAAAATAATACTGAAAAAACTGAAAAACTGGGAATCTTGCCCCTCTAGTTCTAATAAATTCAAGCTTTCAGAGGACCTCCATTTTTAGATCTAGAGTGTTGACTGGTTCTCTAATTTGCATAATAGAGTTAAACATTTATACACTAGAGTTTTCTGTTTATATATGTGTTACATTTTTATGAGGCAGAAAAGTTTATTTCATCTGGCAAACCCATGATAACTATGTTGCAGAGTTAATTGGTAAGATATTTAGGATAATTATTCTTTTAAGGTTTAAAAGAACTTTCTAAAGTTTTAATCCACTTCCTTCAATCTCTTCCAACTCACCCAGGCATTTAAAATCTATATATTTTTAAAAAAGAATATGAAATTTTCTATAACTTCCATATGTAATCTATGCCAGCATTTACAAGCCCCATAGTCATGAGATTCTAAATGAAAGTTTGTGCTTAAATGTGCATGATTTGGCTTTACTAGATCTCTAATTCACTTGCTTTCAATCCCCTATACCAGGGGTGGGCAAACTTTTTGACTCGAGGGCCACAATGGGTTCTTAAACTGGACCGGAGGGCCGGAACAAAAGCATGGATGAAGTGTTTGTGTGAACTAATATAAATTCAAAGTAAACATCATTACATAAAAGGGTACGGTCTCTTTTTTTTATTTCAATAGTTTTATTCATTTCAAACATTTTAACAAGAAGAATGTAAACACTAATTATTATAATTTGAAACTTCAAAAAATGGAGGAATCATAGCACAATAACATACCTTATATTGAAGATGGAAAAGGCAAAATAAAATTGCCTAACAAAGGAAAGGTACAAAAGCCTTTCAAATTAAACTTAAATATAATAAAATAATTTAAAACTAAAACAAATAGAAAAGAACAAAATGTGTAAACAGTAAATTAAACATTTTCTTTAGTGCAACTTCCAAATTATGCCTGGGACGTAGATGTAGATGGCAATGTAGACTGGGTTGAAAGGTTTTTGGTCTTTAAAACATCAACTTCAGTGGGAACAGTGTTGTTGGTCTCCTTTTTAGCTAATGCTCTGATACTGTGCTCTCCAGGGGCATGTCTCCCTACATCACCACGATAACGTGTCTGCGCATTCCCAGGGTGATGTCAGGGGACGCGTCCGCGGGCATTACAAGGAGCCTCTGGAAGATTGAGAGGTTGTTCCTTCTACTGAATGGTCGGATATAAACCCGCCCACTCAGAAGGAGGAGCTGTGGCCGTGTTTCCCGATGTTGCCATGTTAACACTGCTGCTGGTGAAGGAGTGGAGGGGAGAGCGAGGGAACCCTCTGCTCCTTCGGCTCTGTGGGCTGGATAGAACAGCCGAACGGGCCGGATCCGGCCCGTGGGCCGTAGTTTGGCCATGGCTGCCCTATACATTTAAAGACAACTGGACAGTGACATCAGAGGAATGGCAGTGTGAGAGATCCACTCGGTCTCCCCCCTTGATGTTTCAACAATTTGAACAGCTATAATTCAACAAAGTCTTCCCTGCTCAATGCACAAACACACCTGAGAGAACCAAGCACTGAGAAATCTAAAGGTGGGCAAGTGGGAATGAACCAGGGAAGTGAGAAGGGAAAAGTGTTGAGCTGAGCCACCTGTAGCCAGGAGCTCAAGGTGGGGCTCAGCCTGGAGAGGGGAAGCATCAGGTTTTGGCTGGCACTCCCTTCAGTCAAGAGGAACAAAGAGATTCGGGGAACATTCCTGCAGGAGTTGGCATTAGGAGCTACAGCTAAACCCAGTTGTCTGGTGGTTGGCATTTCAGACAGAGAAACTAAAGTCGCAGAGCCTGGCTGCCCCTTAACCTCCTAAAGTTTGCTTCCTTCACCCTTGGTTGTAGAGCACATTATCTGCAAATCTGAGAACCAATACTACAGAATCACTTTTCCCCCAGAGCAAAAGGCCCATTCTGTGAATGGTCTCAGGATCAGGGCATAAAGAGAATTCCACAGAGGTCCGAGGTCACAATTACCAGAGGGCAAAGCAACTTAGAAGGTGGACTGGTTACCCCAGTCCACCCTCCCTCCCATGCATCATGGCTATACTGACTGCAGTGTCTGGCAGTGGAGGACAGCACTGAGATTTCACAAATTTGAAGCCCCACGGCCCACCACGTTTGTTCACTGGCAGGGTTGGTTCCCTAGGACTGGGGTGACCAGATCACAGGGGAGGCACCCACCTCCCATTTTCCATCACCCCAGGGATCTGAAAAGCCAAAGAACAAGAGAGCTAAAAAAAAAAAAAAAAAAAAAAAAAAAAAAAAAAAATCAACTTCATTCAGCACCACCTACTGGAAGATAATAGGACTTCTTTGTATCAATCTCATACATAGATGCCTAGACAAAGAAAGGAATCCATCCAATACCAGGAATAACCAAGGGTAGGGAGGCAGCTAAGAAAGAAAATAAAAATCTCCAAAAAATAAACTGAAAGACAAGGAAATATGTGATTTTAATGACAGAGAATTCAAGATTGAGAGATTAATATCTAGGCCTCAATTATGTTCAGCTCCAGGCCCAGAAAAGCAGGAAAACCAGAAGTAGTGACACCATAGCTGACATCAGGGCCAAATGCACTGATCAACAACCCCCTACCCTAGCACCAACACATCAACAGAGGCCACGACCTTGACCATGACCCTAACTCCCTTAGTCATAATAATTATTTTTTCCTCTATACACTCCAACCACTAGAAGTCTTTGGGAAGCCAGGTCTTTGAGCATTTGCTCACTTGTGTCTCGTCCACTTCCTAAAAATAAACCCTTACTTTCCCTGCTGCAAACTACGGTTGGATTTTATGGGGCTTTGATGTTCACAGGCAAATGGACCCCTTTGGTCTGGCAACAATGGTAAGTGGAAATTCTTTATAAGAAACCACAGTGTTTCATAGATTTCAAGGCAAGGCCTTGAAACACCCAGAGTCTGCATCTTCAAATAGATCTTGTTGGAAAACAAAATTCTGAGTAAATCTGAAGATCAAACTGGCTTCACTGAATAATTCATGAATCAGGCAACATCCCACCAAGGTAACAGAAAGGAGCTCCAAGGACCTGTGCAAAATGGAAGGCTTCTATAGGCAAAAGGCAGAAAAGACAGGGAAAGAGTGGGATTACCTCATCCTACTCTGGGGGATAGAAACAGTCTACAAGGCAGATTACCTCTACAGTGCTAACCAGGTCATTCCAGATCGACGGAAGTTCACATTTGTGAGAGAGGCTGAAATTGCAATGAAGTCTTGAATTGCAACTTAGAAGGTGGGCTTAGCACAGGTGACTCCACTCTGAACCTTTTCTTTAACAGTCCCAACCTCCATGGGATAAGAACCATGATTTAAACTTATTCTATTTACTTACATGTCAAATAAAACAAGAAAGCTTGCTATTGTTAATGACATAATTTTAAAGGAAAAGAAAAAGATTATTCTCCCTATCCTCCATAAAAAAAATAATTAAAACTGATTAGAAATTAAGAGCTTGACTCTCAAACCAGATGTTGTTTGCTTTTCTTTTAAGGTTTTAGCATTTAATTGAAATCACAAAAGAACTTCATTAAGCCCTTGATACTTGAGTTCTAACTGAAAAGGTTAAGCTTCCCTGCAGAGAAGCATAGCAGTTAATTGCCTGCCTACTAAATAAAAAAAGCCATTTTTTTAGAAGTACAGTCAAACCTTGGTTTTCCAATGTCTCCCATTTTGAACCATTCACTTCTCAACTAGACAACCCTTTCATACTGATACCTGTATGATCAGTCTCAGACCTTTTAGGTGACAAAGGAGTGAACGTGTGTGTATCAGATGTTGTTAGCATCTTAGGGATTAGTGCTTTTGTTGCTGCTTATCCTTACTAAATTTTCATTTTTACTGTACATTTCATGTCCTTTTGTCATTAAAGTGTTTATTTATAGACTAAAGAGTACATTAGACATGTACAGTATATAAGAAAGGTTAAAACAGGGAATCATTTGGGGGTCTGGAATGGATTAATTCAATTCACATAATTTCTAGTGGGGAAAAATGATTCGGTTTTCGAACAGCGTCTGGAACAAATTAAGTTTGAGAACCGAGGTTCCACTGTAAATGTTTCTGTTTCTATTTCCTTCCATTTTTTAATTTAATTTCTTCTCAATTCAATTTCAAGCAAAATAGGGAATTGAGGAGGGAAAAGTTAGTCAATACTAGAAAACTTGACAGCTTTCTCAGGGCAAATATCCAAATCTGTATTTCCTTGCTTAAATGTCTAAGAAGCAGAAGCTGGCCTACACCATGGCCAAGGTTTGCAAACCCTGGCCATGTGGAGTCTGTATACTTAAAGCCAAAGAAAGGGAGTTTATTGCAAGTGAGGATGGGGCAATAGGTAGAAGGCACTTTCTCAAGATGTTTCAGTTTACCCAGTGCCTCCAATGAACACTCTAGCAGAAGACTGTTCAGATCACTTTAAGAGTATGGGATCCCTGCCCTAACCGGTTTGGCTCAGTGGATAGAGCATCGGCCTAGGGACTGAAGGGTCCCAGTTTCGATTCCGGTCAAGGGCATGTACCTTGGTTGCGGGCACATCCCCAGTAGGGGGTGTGCAGGAGGCAGCTGATTGATGTTTCTCTCTCATAGATGTTTCTAACTCTCTATCCCTCTCCCTTCCTCTCTGTAAAAAAAAAAAAAAAAAATCAATAAAATATATTTAAAAAAAAAAAAAGTGTATGGGATCCCTAAGTGCTTCTTTGACCTTCCAACAACATTGCATTTGAAACAAATATTAAGCCTGGAAGCAAAGGCCTTAATTGGCCTCAGGGCAAATCTTATAATAACCACTTTCTGTTTTGACTCTTCTATTCTCATACACTACAAAAAAGAAAAGGTGAATATGATTCATTGTTTAAGAATTTGAGTTCCTAGCACACTGCAGAGAAGGGTTCTTTTCCATCGTCAACTCAGGAAAGTAATATTAACAAGGCGAAGGATTTCCCCTGTATAGTCCAGTATCTAGCTCTATTACCAGCTGTGATATATTTACAAATACACATTATGTATAGGAGGCAATGTATAGGATTAGAGAGTTGGAGCAGAATTAAGGAATGAATAAAAATAAATTAATTCTAAAGATGCATAATCTTAACAAGGCACAACTATCCTTCTACACCTCCTTTGAAATCATGAAAATAAGTAAAGAAATCTGAGAAATCAGTGACTGAAACTCAGGTTAGTAGGGAAAGGTCAGAAAGGACACTTCCACTTACTGAAGATCAAAAAGTTACTTATGTTAAATTCTCTTTGAAAAGGAACACATTTGCCTTTTAAATGGTAAAATAGGACCAAGCAAGAGATTACTCAGAAATCCAATGCTTGAGCACCAACAATCACTTACTTTGTAAATGGTAGGTAGGATCTGTTTCATTTTCAGCCTGTGAAAGATGAAGACATCGTAAACTGCTGAGACTGCGAGAACAGTCACTCCTTGTTCCTTCCACAGCATGCTGCATCCCGCACACAGTCCTGTCCCCAGGAACCAGCCCCACGTCCTGGCTGAGTAGCCTCTGGTAGAGCAGTGTTTAATGTAGCAGAGCAAGGAGAGGAGAAAGAAGAGACTGGCCCCGACATCGGCCCGGCCCACGATTCCTGCCACTGCCTCCGTGTGGATGGGGTGAGAGGCGAACATCAAGCCCGCCATGAAGGTCCAGTATCCGTCCCCAAGGAGTATCTTAGAGAAGCTTGTGAAGAGGCCAGTGACTGCCGCATGCAGTAGGATATTGACAAGATGGTAGCTCCAGGGATTCAGCCCTCCGATGGCATGGTTCAGGCGAAAAGAAAGCGTGCAGAGTGGCCGGTAGGACTTGTGGCTGCCACTGTGGGTTAGAAGAGTCCCCCAGAAATCATTGTAGAAAATGTGTGTCCATGGCGTTTCTGGGAGAAGGTCCTGATTAGTCTTGATAGCACGGCTAAAAAACAAAATGTTAAAAAAAAATCAAATGAAAAATACAGGAAAAAAATATTAGGTAATATTGGTAAGATATTATCTTCCTCCCTAGCCTTGTTGTCATGAGACTTTATGCTGGGATTCCAGGAATGCGTAATTAATGCAAATGAGCTTTCCATATAGATTGAATTGAGATCCTCTCCTAATTTCTTGCTAGCACCACAATTAGGACTGTATTTCTTTGCCTCAAAAGCTTTCTTCCTTGTTTGAATGCAAGTATGTTTGAAGAATAAATGCAGAGGTTCTATCATTGATTTAAGCCTTAATACAGAGGTTGCTAAACAAGTGTCCTAAAAATCACTTGGCATACTGACTAAAAATGCAGAGTTTAGGCCCCAGGTTGATGTGAAGCCTGAGAATATGCATTCTTTAAAAGCACAGCTCCAGCTGATACTGGTGCAGGAGATACACTAAGAGCAAGAACTAGCCCACAAGGGAAATAAATTTTAAATAGAATATCTGTGCCCGGAGCAATGCTTCTCAAACATACACATCATCTGGGAATCTTGTTAACAGGCAGGTTCCACATTTCTAACAAATCCCCAAGTAAAAGTGACTCCGCTGGTCTGTGGACTCCACTTTGAGTAGCAAGGACCTGTATAGCTGGAGAGATGAGTAAGAATGGCTTTCCATCTATCCAAATATTGCCCTTCTTCCTACACTCCAGTAAACTTCAGCCTTTACCCCTTCTGAGCTCTCACAAGACTTAGTATCATCTAAACCAGATGCCACAATGATGCACTTCCTTGTCTCTTGCTTTTGAGGATTAGTAACTTCAAGGAGGGATAACCTAGTATTCGCTGAGCACTTCCTATCTGCCAAACATTCTGCTGGTCTTGGCTCTATCTTCTTGGTTAATTATTGGAATAACTGATGAGATAGATATTATTATGTGCATCTCTCAAGTGAACAAATTATGATTGAGAAAGTTAAGTTAATAAGGAATCCAAATTCATACAAATCAGAAATAACAAGGTCAAGTTTCATGGCCCATGCTCTTTCCAGTATAATGGGCTTCTCAAAATATGATCCACAAACCACAAGGAGTACGTGAGAAAATACACAAACCATGTAAAACTCTTAATGGCTATATTGGTTTTAACATATATTTGAAATAAATTTTAATTATCACATCAAAGCTGGATTTCATAGCTATCTAATCAAAATGAAGCTGTTAAACATTAAAAAGTCCATGTAAACACAGATATGAAGGAATCAACAGTTCTGGTATCTGTGGATAAGGTACAACTGTGGAAGGCAGTACATAAATGACTGTTTGGAGGATTCCTGCTCTACGGCGTTATACCAGAGAACAGGGTGGCATCTGGAGTCTTCTGTACCTCCAGTGGGGCTATCCCAGTACTTAAAGAACATGAGAGAGGCACATGAGCCAGAAGAAAGCAGGAATGAGACATTCAAGTAGAAAACTCTTGCCTACCCTGATATCAGGGCTTTTTAAGGGGATGTGGGCACATGCGTAGCTAAAGAATAGATGGTGGGTGGCCACTCTGAAGACCTTTACCTCTAGCCACTCCACCAGTTCTGCCTTTCATTGTGAGGCAGCCATAATTAAAGGAATTTCCATATGAATTTTACCAAAAATCAGCTTGCAAAAGCCCTAGATTAAGGAGAAATGCCCCTGAATCCCAGCTTTGTAATTTACTGAGTGACTTCAAAAACAAGAGTATGGAACAGATTAAAAACTCATCCTAGGCTTGTAATGGAAATAGTAGAGTTAGTATTCCATTTGAGATCAATGGCTGGTCAATGCTGGTTTTCAACAGCTTCTCTAAATGGCCTCCCAATTAACCTCTCTGAGCTTCAATTTCTATAATGATAATAGTTTTACCTTGAAATCATTTAACAAACACTTGTAATTGTTCACTTGCCTTCTATGTAGAGAAACAGAGAACACTGCTTTGCAGATACACCAGTGTTCTGGAGACCTAGAACAAATGACATCTCAGTCCTGCTAGTGGCTACTGTTACTCTACAAAGACTGGGGTAAAATTTATAAAAAGTCCCTTATTATAGTCTGCTTGACCCACAACCTCTGAACTTGGGTACATTTAGGGGTTAAAATTAAAACAGACTGCCCTAGCTGGTTTGGTTCAGTGGATAGAGCGTCAGCCTGCAGACTGAAGGGTCCCAGGTTCAATTCCAGTCAAAGGCACATGCCCAGGTTGCGGGCTCAATCCCCAGTAGGGGCATGTAAGAGGCAGCCGATCAATGATTCTCTGTCATCACTGATATTTCTATCTCTCTCTCTCCCTCTCCCATCCTCTGATATCAATAAAAATATATTTTAAAAAATAATAAAAAATAAAACAGACTGATCAGTAGATGATAAATTATCTATTCTCTGTGAAACACCATACTACTCTTTTTATATCTATTGGTTGACTTTTCTAGATGCTCAGTAAAAAGGCAGAAAGTCTGTTAAAATCATATCTTAAAAAATACTCAATGTGGTAGGGATAGTTGTTTTTCCATGTCTATTTCCAGCCTTTTTCCATACTCTTAGACCTTCTGTTTTTAATGGTATATAGTCCCTAGAAAAAAAATTTCATTTCCTACCTTCCATTGCTGCTAAAGATGGTCATGTGACTAATTTTTGGCCAGTGAAGCATAAGCAGAGTTTTATGTACTACTTCCAAAACGTGTCCTTAAAAGGGGAAAAAAAGCTTCACCTTCTTTCCCTCCACCACTACCTCCTTCCTGCTGGAGCACAGATGCAATAGCTGGGGGTCTAGCAGCCATTTTGGCCCATAAAGTGTCCTTAGGAATCATGCCCAGCACAGCAATAAGACTGAAGGAAATTGAGTTCCTGTCATGGTAGAACACCAACCCTGGGCTACCTACCTCCCCATTGCATGAGTGTGAGAAATAAATTGTTATATTGTTTAAACTGTGATATTTTGGGTGTTAGCTAGCGGCAGCTGAACCTAGCTATAAGTGAAATCCTTTGTTCACAGAAGACCTACTATATCACAGTGGTTTGATTTTTCCATTTTGATTTTGATTTTTACAAGTCTCCATGTGTTGACTTGTATTAAATGAATTTCCATGTAAACTGACTTTTAAAATATTAGAAACAAATGTTATTCTGGATCTATTAAATTAAAACACCCTACTATGACATTCATCAAGAGTCTAACTCAGAAGTAATTGCTTAAGACTTGATGAGTTATAATTAAAATTTAAAAGAAATATGAAAAACTGTTGTCAGAGAGAGCTGACTTCAAGCAATTCAGAATGAACACCCAACTGGCCTCTGCTAAACATTAACCTAGATATTGATGTGAATTTCTCTATTATCAATGCAGAAATGCTCATCTATCCAAGTCAGGACAGTGGGAAGCTCAATAGCAAAGCATTCTGGGATAAGGTTTTTGCTGCTGTAGTAAGGAAAGCTAGAAAGCAAATTCTATTTAGGACAATACTATGTCCTTTCACTGGCAGATCCATATAGGATGGAGAACCATGTTCTCCAAACCAGGTTTTCTACAGGCTATTAGCTCATCACCATAAACAACTCTGCAAAGACTTTTTAAGAAAAAAAATAAAACCCATACTTAAAAAAAAAAACAAAAAACTTCAAACCTGCCAGAATTTCTTATATTTATAGCAATAAGTCTAGTAATAGGAAGCAGCTAACAAGCTATACTACACGTCTAACTCTCACAAAACAAGGGTTTCAAAAAAAGAACAAAATTAACAAATCTCATAATTTCACTGTGAGAAAAAATTTTGATGTGGTACAGCCCTAAATTGTAGGGAAAAATCTAATGGGCAAATAGTATTAATAAAACAAAAGTGGAAGAGTGAGAGAACCCCTTACCCATGTGCAAAACATACTATCCAAAGGGAGACTTGAGTATGATAAAATTCTCTGACAGGTGTTACCTGCTTAGGAAGGTTTTTACTTAACTGATGAACATTATGGCAAAAGTACATGAAATAAGACTAAATTGTACTGGGCTTTACTGCTGGTATATGTCATGTCACATATGCACGTCAGTGATAAGGGATACATTACACATCCCTCACATCATTTTAAGAAAGATAAAGACCAAAGGGGCTTTATTAGAATCTGAATAATGTGCCAGAAAAATGGGACGTAAAGATAATCATTCAATACGAAGCATTAATAGATTTTCATCCATTTGTGTTTTCTTACATGAGTCCAAAATGGAAATAGTAAAATCTCTTCTCGGCTAATGAAAAACCTTAATTCAAAACAAAATTTCATGCTGATATAATTTCCGAGGTTATTTCTGTGAATTGGGACTGAAATTTAGGAAGGCACTAAGAAATGAGGAAATCTTCCACTGCAGGAAAGGTAAAGGAATCAGAGCAGCAGATCTGAAGGAGAAACCACTGGAAGCAGAATTCTCCAGGGAACACATGACTGGGACTGTCCCTGGAAGCACAAAGGTCCAGTCTCTCAGATCATCAAGGAGTTCTTAGCCCATGTCCCCTTTTGTTCATTTGAGGCTCTTTGTTTTTGCTGCCTTGTGATTTTCCCCTTAGGAAATGCTGGCAAAGACCAATGCTATTGTGAAACATGAATGATGTGACTGCCATCCCAACTGTCCTCATCTGGGTTTCTCTCACTGCTATTTTTTTCTGTTCATTGACTTTTGCAGTCAAAAGCACCCACATAAATGATGACTGGTCCTCTGAGCAGGAAGGAGGCTCAGACTCTTCAAACATCAAATGGCACACTCATGAAAAAGAGCACAATTCTGAAGCCAAGTGGACTAAATTAACTTCAAGCAATGACCACAGTGGACAAACAGAGTTACTTCACCTCCCCATACCTGTTTTCTCGTCTGTAAAATGAAGATATTAACTGTACTTGCCATATGGGATCATTGTGAGGAGTAAATGAGTCAGTAAACAAGAAGTACATTGTTATACGTAACATAATGTGTACATGTAATATATGTAACACACGTTAGCTGCTGTTGTTGTTATTATTATTATTATTACCATCAACACCAAACAATTGATGCTAGCCATCAATGGAAACATAGTGCTCATTTATCATGTTCATAGCCTTCAAAATCTATGGATCATGGTCATGAGTATTTCACTTAAAATTCCCTTAAGCTTTAATGACCCTCTCAGAACATGATCATGACCACGTGTGAAGCTTTATTTTTGATCTTTAACACATTCCTTTTTTCATTCTCCTATCTTTTGACTACCTCTTTCTAACTCTCTAACTCTCCTTAGCTAGCCTCCCCTTCACACTTTTCTCCAAATGTGGATGTCTCTCTCCTAGTTCTGTCCCCTGACCTTCTTTCTCTCTACACTTTCCACCTCTGTGGTCAGCTCTAACACCTGCTATTCAGGAGATGCCTTCTCCATCTGTACCTCAAGCTTTGGATGTTGCTCATAAGGCTGCACTTCTAATTGCTCAGGTGATATCTGCACCTGACTGGAGAAAAGAGTAATGAAATCCTCATTCCTCTGCTAACAAAAGGTGTGTTACCTTTGGCCAGTTAGCCTCTCTAAAGCTCAGCTTCTCACAAATTGTTGTGTTAGCAATCAAACAAGGAAACATTAACTTAAAATGTTTGACATTTACATAGCCTTGTAAATTTGTAATAGAAACTTGATGGGTTTTTTTCGGACCTCTTCTTCTAGTTAACAGTCTCCTGTTTTTCCTTTTGAAAACAGCTCACATTCATTCTCAGTCCATGTGGATAGGGTGAGTGAGGCTAACCTGACCTCATGAAGAAAGGTCAGCAAATGACTTGCCGGTTAGTGTACTATATCCCCCATCCTCATTCCTGGCCACAACAATTGACTTAGCAGCCAGCCAGGCCAATCAGAGTCAAGAGAGCCCCAATAACCTACTGGGAGAGGTCATCCTCTTTTGAGGATGAGATGAAATCCTAGGGCTACTATAACATTCTCTGAAGACAGAGCCTGCCTAAGAATGAAGCCAACACAAAAAAACCCAGATCAATTACCAAAGATGCAATTCCTAGTGTAGCTGGATCCCGCCATGCCTTAAGCGAATACTGTTAAATAAGCCAGTAAATGCCCTTTACTCATAAGCTAGTTGGAACTGCTGACACCCCAATAAAAAAAGTACTAAATAACACAGCACTGTATAACTATCAAGTAATATTGTTAGTTGCCCTTTCAGTGTCTTAAGCTTAGTAAGTCTGAATCCAAACTTTCCTCACAAAACATCTCCCTTGTCATACAAGCCCTTCAGTAAGTACCATCATTTCTCCATCACTGGCATCGAAGTTGTGTATGTTGGCACCTTCTCTCTTTGCTTTTACATATTTTTTAAAATATATTTTTTATTGACTTCAGAAAGGAAGGAAGAGGGAGAGAGAGAAACATCAATAATGAGAGAGAATCATCAATGGGCTGCATGGGGGATCAAGCCCACAACCAGGGCATGTGTTCTGACAGGAAATCAAACTGTTGACTCCTGGTTCATAGGTCGACACTCAACCACTGAACCATGCCAGCTGGGCTATTTTTTAAACTGGTTAAAAATATGGTAAAGCTGTTCAGGACCTCAGAGAAACTCACAAGTTCCCTTGAATCCCATCTAACTTTGCTTTTCTACTATCCTCATTCAGGCTTTCATTATTTCCCACCCGCACTGCTTTGCATGCTGAAATTGCCTGTTCATTTTCCTTTTCCTCTCATTAGGATGTTAAGTCCCCTCAGGGAAAGAATTATGCCTTATGTTTTCTCCCAGTGCCCAACACATATCAGGTATATAATAAATATTTGGCAAACTGACCTAAATAGCTATCCCTGCCTGCTTGCATTCCACCTTTGATCCATTACACACATGCTATGGATAAACTTCCTGAAATATTAAGTCTAACGCATCTTTATTTATCTTTTTGGAGACTAGCACACGGTAGTACTCAATATATGTTTGATAAACCGAATTCTAATTAGAAACGATTCGTACTGATAAGATGCACTCACCTTTTAGAAAAAGTCTACATTGTTTTACGTATGTAGGAAATATCACTTTCCCCTAAAAGTTTCCTCACTCTGAGTATTAACCTCTGCTCACCCAATAATAACTGTGAAAAACCATCAGGTTAATTGGCTTACCCAAATGTCTTTGGCACTCATTTGCCACTTAACCTATAATCTTTTAATTAGAGTCCCTCTTTAGAGATAAGTCATTATATTTTGTAAACTTCACTGAATATGCAAATACTTGGCTAATGTGGTAGGGGACTGAGAGATATACTGTAACATCTAGAGCATGTCTTAGTTTGGAAATAAGCAATGTATTTCAGATTCCTAGAGACTTTCAGGTAGAGCAAGTACATTTCAGCATAGGGTGCTAGACTGTTGGGAGACAGGTTAAGTTTCCAGTTCCCAGTGGAAATGGAAAGCTTTAAGCTCTAGGCATGAATCATTACACCTATAACATTTTACTAAACTTACTTTTTTCTATCTTAAATATCCCCCTACTAGACTGTAAATGCTTCAATGGCAGAGATGATGACTTCCTAAACAAAGAACACATAAAAAAAACTTTTAAAATTGTTGCCATATAGATATTAAATGAAAAGAGGCCACAGGAAATAACCAAGACGCTGTGGTCACACATCCAAGGGTCAGAGCTCTCAAGTTAACTGTAACGAAAGGAATATTCTCACAGACCCTTCCCTCTGTCCCTGTAGGAGTTTTTCCTAGAAGCTTCTGATTAAATGTGGCCCCTGCTTCAGCTAAACTAAGCTCCCGGATACGGACCTCTCGGAGAGCTTTCTGGATGAGGAAGCTCCCTGCTTACCCCAAGTCTAGAATTTACCCAAACACTCTTCTCTTAGTGGGAGAAAATGAGAAGGAGAAATATAGGCTAAATATTTTTAAAGTATCTTTAGTTCCTCAGATAAATTAAAGCTGTCATTTTCAGATTTCTATACCTCTAGCCCTGAAAACTAATTAATAATCCATTCAAAAGAAAGCTGACCATTTACAATTAAAACCTCAGTTACCTAAACATATTTTGAAAAGTATTTATATGAAAAGCATTTTGCAAGATTAAAGCAAAAACTAACAACATGAGATTATCAGAAAAACCATACTCTAAACATTTAATTTCACTGATTAAAGGAATCCTCCACCTTAATGTTTACCTGTTTAACAACTGAAAATAATTTTCATTGCCTTGCAATTTGCATGATGAAATACAATATTAGTATTTTCCATATAATTTGCTCATTATATTCATATTATGTCATCCTAACATTAATAAAAAATGTGATTATCCAAATGCACCTCCTACTCATTGTGCTAACTTTAATCAGAATTCTCAACTTAAACACTTAATGAAAATATCTTTATTCCTAAGTCTCCAAACTTGAAATCAGTAACCACTAGAAAAGATACTATGAAGATTTTTCACTCCCAAAAGTTAACTCAAGTATAGGAATCACATTAGCACACTATGTAATCTATGGATTTCAATCAGTTTCATAGGTTTTCATAAATTCACAATCTACAAAAAGGTGATTTAAAAAAAAAATTTTTCATCTCCTAATGTTGCCCTTACAATGGCTCTTGAACATTACCGATACATTGTAAAGTATGACTGGTTCCTTAAATTTTTCTACTTTAAAATAATTACAAATGTTTAACTATTTTTAATAAAAGAAATGAGTATCAGATTGTATGTAGTCTTTTTATGAAATTCAAAGCCTTCAAAAATGAATGGGCTCTATTGGACACCAGATTACAAGCGTAACCATGAATATTCCAGAACACCATTTTTTTGTTTTCAAATTCAGGGTTCTTTATTTTTACTTGTTAAATCTTTATTGTTGAAAGTATTACATATGCCCTCTTTTTTCTCCCATTGACCCTTTATAGCCCGCCCTTCCCCCCCGCCCCCGCACCCCCCCCCCCCCCCCCCCCCGCCTCAGACCTCCACTATCCTATTGTCTGTTCCATGGGTTATGTATATATGCATAGAAGTTCTTTGGTTCATCTCTTCCCACCTACCCCGCCTTCCCTCTGAGATTTGACAGTCTGTTGCATGCTTCTATGTCTCTGGATCTATTTTGTTCGACAGTTTGTTTTGTTCATGAGATTCCACGTAGGAGTGAGATCATGTGGTACTTATCTTCCTCTGAATGACCGAACACCTACTTTGTGCAAGGTCTTGTCCTGTGCACTTTTACAGCATAAAAGAAGACACTCTTTGTGCTTAAGGGTTTGATTATCCAAACGCACTCTAAATAGGCAGGCAAGGCAAGCTGAGAGTATAGCTCTTCAGCTACAATACTTGCCTTCTTGCATCAATGTGCTATGTAAATTTTAGAACTGATACTGCAAGGTAGTTTTCCCAACTACACAAGTATTACCTCATTTTTAAAAATCACATCCTTGAGGAGGGGTCATCATCTTCACTTAAGGAAAACAGGGAGAGTGTCTCCTGGCTATAGCCACTGCCTGTGAACCCGCTAAGGGTGCTCAGCCTGAGCACTGCCAGACCACGAAGTTGGGGAGGGAGAGAGGGAGAAAATTTAAAATGAGACATTAACATGCTCTGAGAAAATAGGCGTTGGGGGTAGGAAGACATTCATGTAGCATTATCCAGATGTTTGGCTTCTCTGTTAGCCTAACTCCTGTCTTCTCTGAATTAAGTCTTAACCAAGTCACCTTTCTTTATCCATGCCTCTCCTTCAGCCAAAGAGAAGAGCCAAGAAGCTTCTTTCAGCCAAATGTTTTCAAGGATCCTTTGTCTTTTCTGCTTAAAATTTTCCACGTGTTGCCAATGCATCCCTCACAGGTATTCATGTTATAATAGCATCTTGCATTTGTCTCATGCTTTTACATATTACAAAATGTGCTCATGTGCATGATGATCCTGAACCCTTGTCAGCACCCTGGGAGTAAGCGGATGTGAACAGATGCGGATGTGAGAAGCGGAGTCCTGCCTGAGACAATCACAGCAGAAGATATGAGCTGCCCACACAGAATCAAAATCCCAATCCTCACGGGAAGAAGAAATCTAGACACGGAGAGAGATACTAGCGGTGCGTGCACCAAAAAGGACCATGTAAGGTAGCCATCCTCAAGCCAAGGAAGGCCTCAGGGGAAACCAAACTGGCCTACACCTTGATCTGGAACTTTTAACCTCCAGGACTTGGAGAAAATTAATTGTTGTTTAAGCCACCTAATCCGTGGTGTTTTGTTCCGGCAGCCCTAACAAACAAATATGCCAAAGAGACCATCATATACAATTATACACTCTATCCTGTTTACCCTTCTAGTTTTCACACAAAAGCCAAATTCCTCCAATACTATGTCAGGTGTTCTGTTTTTTTATGACAGTGGTTGGTTGAACTGCTTTGTGAACAGTAAAAGAGATTTAAGAGATATCTTATTCTTACTGCTGCCAGGATGTATCTATGTCCTCTACCAGAGAAAAAAATTTTTCCTGACCATGTCAATGGGGCAATAATGCTAATTAAACACACATACTAAAACACTAGTGTGACTTCATACTTGCACTGAAACTGACAAAGCTTACAAAGCACACAAGACGTGATCTCACTTTATCCTCCCAAAACTGCTATAAGCTATGAACCCGGAGCTGCAGGAATAAAATTAAAGAAGAGCACAAATTAGTTAGACACAGAGAAAGACCTTGAACACTATTCTCCAACCTACTCCTTTTAACCTTAAAAGCAACTCTGTTCCTCCACACGGACAATAAATCTCCAATGAGAAGTGTTTGTAAGACAATTTAAAAGTAAAATCCTAGTCTATTATTGCATTTTGTCTGGAATCCATATATCTGCCCTGAAGACTCAATAAAGCTATAGAAATGCTTTGTGCCATATTCTTTTAATTTCTGCAATTCAAAAAGAAAGTCTTCTTTTAACACTAAGGAGTCTTGGAAAACCTGAGTCAAAGGAAGGTGTTAGTTGTCTTCCAGTGACGGGTGGAAAAGGCAGCTTTATGAAAGCCAAAAATGAACCTATAATTTCATATTGCAAAATATAATAGAAAACATATTCTGGAAGAAATTTTGCTGCTTGCATCCCTTTTCAACTATAAAATAGTTACACACACACACATACATCTGAGAAAGATCAGACTTTGAACATATTGCAGCAACACACACGCACAACACGGGAAGTTTCACCAGGGTTGCCTGTGATGACAGGATACACAGACATCCCTACAATAAAATCAGCCTCACAGCTAAATCAGAGAGTCTTTTTGGACACAAGAATATATGAGCCCTGATGAAAAACAGATAGGCAAGGAGGAAAACACTCTAATTTAAAACTAACACAGATGAGCCTACCCAAAGTACCCAAACATTTGGTCCACAAACCACCAGCAACACTCTAATTTGTCATGGAAGGCAAGAGATGTTTCATCCAAGAATAAGGAGAGAAAGGGAAATTAACTCCGCCATTAAAGTGTATGGGCATTCCAATATAAAATACTTTCTAATACAGATGTCATTTACTAAATGACAATCAAGAAATAAACTTCAGGGAGCTCTGTAGCCCTTTAAATAAATCACATTGTAGGCACTCAAAATACATATGCTGAATGTTAAATGAAAACTTATCAGCTCACTCAGATCTCATGTTATGAACAAATTATGAAGCACCAATGTTTCCCTTTTAGCATCTTAAGCATGGTATATTCTACCCCCTTGCTGACCCCAAATTCTCAAACTTAGAACAGTGGGATATGTGGAGTGTCCTCTTTAGCGTTCCATATCTATGACCATTTAATCACCTAACCTCTATGAGACTGGAAATCCCTAAACCAGACGACAGATCATTTTTATTCAATCTTGACCATCACTGTCTTTATTACACATAATTTCTATCACACCAGCCATTGCCAATAAAAGAAAATATTTTCAACATATAAATAACTGTGCTGAGTAAATTCACAAAGCATGGAAGAACAAGCAGAACCTAAGTTTGAGAATGGAAAATGGTATTTAATCAAAGAAATCTAAGCATAACTGATACAACTTTTCACTCCAATCTGTAGGGGGGGAAATACTATCTTCACCTTTCATCTGAAGCAACTCCTGAAATCAATGTTAAGTGTTACTAAACACTCACACTCTGTGCTTTAGAGTTAGCCAAGTCTTGATTTGAATTCTTCCTCTTGAACTTACTAGCTATATGATTCAATTTTCTAGTGAAGATAAAACTACATAAGATAAGCACACACAGTAGGTGCTTAATGAATGATTGTAAGTACAATGAATCAACTCCCTTCTCTTCCTAAATTCCATAAAAGAGTACTTTTATTTTGCTGAAATGTCAGTCAATACCACTACAGCTCACATTCAGTTACGGTGTCATTTATCATTTCTCTTAGCATGTCCTCCAGGACCTCTGTTCCTCCCTCCCCCAGGGCACCAACATGAAATTGTGCCTGTATTAATCATAAATTAAGGCCATTAGCCAATCTAAGAGCTCAAGAATGATGTTCACAGCAGTCTAACTCATTTGGGAGGATGGATGACAGCAAGGTTAAGTGAGGGGATCAAAAAGCATAAGAGAAAGAAGAAGAGTCACAGGACTTATGCCATAGTGCACAGCCTAATTTGGAGATGCTGGGAAGCCGCGTCTTTGGAAGGACAACAGTTGCATACCACCAAAGAAGCCGGGCTTGGTATTTCCTTTTGACTAAAAAACATCCATCCTAACAAAGCAACTATAATTTGATTGGAAAACTAATATTTTTAGCTGTCTAAAGCCTATTTTTTCTTGCACAAAGTTAAAAAAGAATTACTCCATGCATCTGCAATCACACACACACACACACACACACACACACACACACAGCAATATGGTTCAAAAATAGCAAGTTCTTAAAAGCATGACACTATATATTAAACCTTTTGTATCTTTGCTAATAAAAAAGGGCAACATATATTTAAAAATGTCCTCTTTACAGTCTTCATCTAAGCCAACCCTATGCAGGTGGACAGTAAATGGGCTATAATTTGTGGTGGCCCCGAATGGAGTCTGGAAGAGTTTAAAATCAGAAATGTGATCACTTTGTGAGAAAAGGCAATGTCATGCACTCTATCATGGTCACCCTACTCACAGTAGATGGATTTTCACACTGAAAAACTAACATTAAAAGTTGCCTTGGGGAGGATAACAAAATAGGCATCCCCAAATGCTCTATCGGCCCTGTCTTCTAATGGTTTCTTTTCTGAAGGCGTCCTGGAGAGAAGTTCAATCTTTCTAATGGGAATATAACTGTACTACAACTCTCCAAGGGCATTTACCACTTTAAAAAGGAATTCTAAACTCTCCTGTCTTTAAAAGGCAAGGAGGTCACTGGAAAAAGTCATTTTTCAAAGCTCCAGTGAACTGGCACTCTGCTTTGCTTTCAGCCACAGAGATAAGGCGTGCAGTCTTGGTAACAGAATCGCCTTTCTTTAATTTTTAATGCCTGTCCATTTCAGGGCTCCCAGGGGGAATCAATGACTTACTCATGGCATCCTAAATGGCTTGGACTGTGTGCATGCATGTGTTGTAACAAAGGAAGAAGCAACTGCTTTGTTCCTTTGTTCCATCCATCAACTATTCATTTTCGGTGAACATTTGCTAAAGGCTACACGAGTACAACATAAAGGCATCTTCCTATCCATCCCAAAAAGAAAGAAAAATAATAATCTCATCATTGTCACCCCTCAGAATTTAAGAGAAAACAAAGCTCCTAGAAGGGTAGACATGTGTTTTTTATTTCCCACTCTGAAAGCGCACACAGGTATAAGCATGTTCAAATGGCAGTGAATTCATCTGGAATGTGAAAGACCATGGGGTTCACACATATAAAGATCAACAGTTGTTTTAGAAATTAACTACACCACATCTTAAACTTCTACACAAGTTCTAAACTGATCCAGGTGTTATCATCAGGGTAGAAACAGATGCAGTGTTAACACATTAAACTGTGAATCCAACTCCAACCCTGCGTAATGGGCTCCACATGCTGAAAGTGATCATCATGGTAGGAAGTGCACTCAACCATAAGCCTAACTTTCAAACAAAACAAGAGTTTCATTATCTACATTATGCTCACACACAACTACTCCAGGACTAACACTGTTTTTACATGGATTATGGTGCATTAATAATTTTAAGGGCAGGAAAATATATTGGGAGATTAATGCAACATCAGCACAACAAACCCACGGTTGTCACAAGGGTGTTGACAGCATTTCAGTAGTGCTGTCACCACAATAAAGTCGATGCCGGTTGCACAAGCCCGTCTCATCCTGTGATTCTATCTGGAATCCCAAAGTGGCTAGAGGAGGTGAGAAGAATGATGGGGAAGTTTATATAATAACCACCATTACTTTATGTATAGAATTTTCTAGTTTTCAAAATATTATGATTTGCATCATATGATGTCACAAATGCTTTTCCCATTTTCTTAGTGAAAAAAATAAAGACTCCCATCCAAGATCACAGAGTGAGGGAGGAGAGAGATTAGGGAAAAATAGTTCTGCTGCTCTACAGTGTCTCCAGTCATGAAATCTCTGCACTGGGGAGCTCTTGGCCCCCATTCCATTTACAAAAGACAAAACAAATAAACAAACAAAATGCAAAAACAAAAGAACAACAACCCTGGGTTATTCTAGAAGAGTAATGCACAATAAAGGAGCACAACTGTGTTTCAGTCAATTCCCTTTGGCCCACCCCATTTCTTTTGCCACAAACAGCATTGACTAAAAGGTCTAAATGGTGCTAAATTAGTGTAGCATACAGGAAAGCTGTCTGGGAGGGAAGGGATTTCACCATGGAGCGTTCTGCATCTACTGACTTTTCTATTGACCCAAAAGCCTTACATTCTTTAAAAAAGTCAAAAACAGATGATTAAAGTAATACCAGACTATTCTTTACAGTTTTTCCTCTTCCAGAATTCAACTCTGATGAAAATTAATTTTTTAACTCTACTGAGAAGTCACCACTGTATATTTCTTGAATTATTTAATTTTTATATCTATCCTTATTTCCTAAACTTCAGCCTTAGCACTTATTTTGCATCAAGCAGACGTCAGTAGATGGTTAACCCCAAGGCAAGTGAGCTTCCAGTATAACTCATATTTAGAACAAAAGTTGCTGTTATGACAAGTAAGCAACATATGTTCAAGTCATATCCCAAGAGGGGCTTCAAGAATAGGTATTAAGAGCTTCTGTCAAAAGATCATTCTGAAAACTGGCCTTCTGTATTTATTCTAACATAGTCTTAATTTGTCCCTTTTGACTAATGCATATATTATACAGATTTGAAACTAAGTGAATTTGAGGATGACTAGAAAAAGAAATGATGGCAGAGAAGCAGTAGGGAATTTTGAGTAGACCTGTGAGAGAGAACACCAATCACACAAAGTCTCAATGATGGGGGAATGGGGGCAGGTTTTGTTTCTCTGTCCTCTGGCTTGTACTTCTCACTACAAGAACTAAATCTGGTTAATTTAATAATTGGCAAAAAGGGTGAATTACAACTCCAAACATAGATATTGGTGTCTGTTTTAGTTTCCTATTGTTACTGTAATAAATTACCACATACTTAGTGGCAAAAACAAAAAATATAGATATATTATCTTACAGTTCTGGAGGCCCTAAGCTCAAAAATGGCTTTCACTGGGCTAAAATCAAGGTATTAGCAGGATTTTACTCTTTCTGGAGGCTCAAGAGAAGATTACAGTTCCTTGTCTTTTCCAATTGACAGAGGCCATTCCTTGACTCATGGGCCCTTCTCCATCTTCAAAGCCAGCAACTGCTTACATCATTCAACCTCTGCTTCCAATTTCTCTTATTCGGCTGACTTTGGCTCTCCTGCCTCCCTCTTTCCATTAGAATAACTCTTGAGATTGCACTGGGCCCACCCAGAAAAAAAAAGAAAGAAAAAAACAAAACAGAATAATCTCCCATTTAAAAATCTTTACTTTTATTACATCTGTAAAGTCCTTTTTTTACCATGTAAGATAGCATATTCATAGATTTTATTCTGCCTACCAGTATCCCATTTTGCTAGGCTTACTGAAGTATATTAAGAAGGTTATCAAAATAATTTCCTCACTAAAATATACAAAGTACTCATCTCCATAGACATGCAGAAGCAAGAATCAACAGTTTGTATGTGCATATAAATGAATGAAAATTACCATTATATACTTTCTACTACATTACACAAAAGAAAATGTGACACAATTGCTAGATCAGCACACAGATAAAACAAAGTAAAATGAAGAATATGCTGAGCCAGGCCAGCATGGCTCAGTGGTTGAGCGTTGACCTATGAACAAAGAGGTCACAGTTTGATTCTCAGTCAGGTCAAGTGTCCAGGTTGGGGGCTCAAACCCCAGTGAGGGGGCATGCATGGGGCAGCTGACTGATGATTCCCTCTCATCATTGATGTTTCCATTTCTCTCTCCTTCTCCCTTCCTCTCTGAAATCAATAAATATGTGTGTGTGTGTGTGTATATATATATATATATATATATATATATATATTTTTTTTTTTAAATAAGCTGACATGTAGAATAAAGAAAGTCCTGAAGCTTTTCCTGATTTGAGAGAGAGGCACAATTTTCATAGCAGAGCTTTCATCACTCAAAATTCCTTCTAAAATCCTTCCTGCATCTCAAGTACAATATAGAAAACTAGAAATTGTAATTAGGTAAGTGGTCAGTTCATGGTTATGAAGTTCACACATATCCTTCCTATATAATAAAAGTCTAGGCTGCTCTCATGTCATCACAAAATGGCTGCCACAAGATGGCCATCACAAGATGGCCACCACAATGGCCAGCAGGGGAGGGCAGTTGGGGGCAACCAGGCCTGCAGGGGAGGGCAGTTGGGGAGGGCAGTTGGGTGTGACCAGGCCTACAGGGGAGGGCAGTTGGGGAGGGCAGTTGGGGGCGAGATCAGGCCGGCAGGGGAGGGCAGTTGGGGGCGACCAGGCTGGCAGGGGAAGGCAGTTGGGGGCGAGATCAGGCCGGCAGGGGAGGGCAGTTGGGGGTGATCGGGTTGGCAGGGGAGCAGTTAGGCATCAATCAGGCTGGAAGGGGAGTGGTTAGGGGTAATCAGGCTGGCAGGTAGAAGCAGTTAGGGGCAATCAGGCAGGCAGGCAGGCAGGCAGGCAGGCAGGCGAGCAGTTAGAAGTCAGCAGTCCCAGATTGTGGGAGGAATGTCTGATTGCCAATTTTGTGGGATTGGGCCTAAACTGGTGATTGGACATCCCCCAAGGGGTCCCAGATTGGAGAGGGTGCAGGCCGGGCTGAGGGACACCCCCCATACACGAATTTTGTGCACTGGGCCTCTAGTCATATTATATCCAGCAATAATATTCAAAATACTAACAATTGCTTCAGAATAGGAACCGGCTGTAGTACTAGAAGAGGGTGTTATAGGGCCTCTGCTATGTTTAGTGTTAACCTTTAAGTAGCTGGATGTTGGGGAAATCCAGGTGATCTCAGGTGAGAGCACAGAATGGTCAAGGAAGAGGAGAGCCTCAAGGGGGTAGTATGTCCTACTGCAACTGCCACACCAGTGAGAAGTGCCCCAACAGAACTGATAGAGTTGGTCACAGATTGCCACAGAGAGTATGTATGCATCATTACATTTCTATTTAGGGAAATAAAGTGAGATGGAAAAGAATCTCTATTTAGGGGGTGGGGGAGGGGGTGGGGGAGGGAGGGTGTTGCAGATACTATTTGAAGTAGGAAGGAATGACAAGATTAACAGTGCAGTATCCAAACAGATCCTTCCAGGATGGAATGACCAATAGAAGTGAACAAAGTTAAGTTTTATAGGAATAAGGATTATTTCTTAAGACCTAAAATTGGGCCCAAAGCCCACAGCAACAGGATGGGAAGATATGAGTCAGCAACATACAGATGGAGAAACACTTGGAGATTTTAGAAAAAGGAAGACTCAATGAGTCAGTGTGATGTAGCCACACACACACACAAAAAAAAACAACACAACACAAATATCAAATACAAACTCAGACTGCAATAAAGACAAAAACATTACATAATCAAAAAGGAAGAGGATGATAAGTTTCTTCAAAATACTGAAATTGCTTCACACCAAAGAAGGATTAGACTTGAACTATACTTATCATGAAGACAGACTGAGATCATGGAATTACTACCAGCTAGATGTTGAGCTATACAGAAAAACTTTAACTGTTGTATATCTAGTGATGGAGCATTCCATCTGCTCAGGTGTTAGTGATTCTCCATCACTGGAAATCCAAAAAGAGAGGCCACATGATCATGATAGAACTAGAGGCCCAGTGCACGGATTCATGCACATTGAAAGGAAATTAATTAGAAGAAATATTTTAATATCGCTATTCGCCCTTTCTCTATAATAGAAGCATCAACCAAATTCATGATCCACAATGACAGATTGAAACACACACATGCAATTGGCACCAGTGAGAGCTTTGTATGTATCACACATCCACAAGTCAACTTAGCCTTTTATATATATAGAGAATAAACTTGCTTAATTAGACCTGCTTTCTGATTTAGCTAAACTTTTTCCAGCCCAGTGAAACACCCCAACTTTTCTTTCAGGTAATTGTCAGAAACACAGCAGTAAATATCAATATGAAGTAGATTATTATTGTAGATCATGCAGGGAGAATAAAGGGTAAAATATTTAACTGCAGCAGTGTTTGACTATATTCTGCGCAGTGAGAAAAACTGAAGTCATTTTCAAGGTCCACCATTTCTTACTTCTTTTCAGTCGGGTTGAGTTTCTAAGCTTTCTAAATCTCCGTTTTCTGGCTAATGAAAATAGGATTCCACTGAGTCTCCTATCTACCTACTCCAGGACTTCTGTGAGGATCAAATGAGATGCAGCACTGGAAAACGCTTCACAGACATTTGATTAAAGTGTAAAATGTTTGCACCTGGCTATATAGCAAGCCATATTCCTGGGCTGAAGAAACTCCAAGGAGGCTAGTCGCTAGGGAGAGGAAGCCGGGTGTTGCTACGTGACGTCATTACCTGGCACCCACAGCCACGGTTTCTGGGATAGGCTGGGCTGTGGGCTGCATTTTGCACCACGGGGTCTTGGCAGTGTCGGCTGTGATTTGGTGGGCTGTTGCTCTGGAATGGTGGCAGGGCCTGTGTCCCACATGTGGGAAGCCAAGTGCTGCTTTGTGGGCACCAGGTCCGCAGTGCTGTTTCTTTGTACATGACCAGTGTGTGTCACAGCACCTCCTGTATTGAGCATCTGCCCCCTCGTTGTCACTGCACATCATAGCAAATGGTAGGACCGTCGGACACTTAGCATATTAGCCTTTTATATGTATATATAGATAATAGTAGATGATAGCTAAATCAGACATATTTCAAGGACACTCCACATCTTGGGATTCAAAGATTCTACTTCTGTAAGATATCATTTCTAAAGCAGATATTCACAATGCAGTTTCCCTCTCATTAGTCATTTATAAAGATCCCCCATGATTTCTGCCACACTCACATACTAACTGTACTAGTAATTTACTTAGTATCATCCTTTTAATTGTCTCACTTTTATTTTCACTGTATTTTGCCTTGTTCTTAACAATAATATCCATAAATTATCTGGCATGCTAATAATATTTTAATTAAAAATCTTTAAATAAATATTAAGATAAAATGTTCCTATGAATACCTCCTAAATCAGTAGCACACAGACCACACTTTATACACACTGTTGTAACTTCTCAGTATCAAAAGTGCATACACTTTTTTAACTAGATAGTTCCCCCAGATTTCTAAGCTTTGAAAATCACCTTTAAGCGCACTTACATTTTGGTACAGTGCTAGTATTATTGCTGTATTTGTTTGTTTTGTTTAAGAAAGGGCAGTGGAAAAACATTCCCAGGTGTCCTACTTACTTGGCTGTATTTGCCTCGTGTTTTGGAAACCAATTATTCATATAATGGGTAACAGCCTTAAGTGTCAAGATAGAGCTCTGGTCACCATTAACATTTTGTAGAATTGAACTCAAAAACCTTGAATACATTATTGAATTTGTCAAAATTCCAATTAGCTAAGAGATTAACAGCTGTATATTTGGCCTATTTGTTTGGGATTTCCATTTTCCTTACAGACTTATTTGGCAATATACTGTATATTTTGTGAGAGTGAAAGAACTGAATGAATAAAGAAGCATTTTAAGCACAGGGGAGGGGGGGAAATAGATGGGTCTAGTTGTTTTTCTTCTACAACCTCTTCAAGAAAGAATCTCAACAAAGAGCAGGGTCCAAACTATTGAAACATAGAAGCGTTTAGTTGACTTATTTTTAGTTGACCCTGCTTTATTGGCTCCCTAGTAACTTGGAAAATATCTGCCATAAACTAGGCTCTTACCACCTGACCAAGCTCAGACAGGGATTCAGGCTTTAGCACCTATTTAAGTTGCTAAATAATTGTCCAGTTGGTTTCATTAATTTCATAATTTATTTCCCATCTTTCTACCTTAACAAATAAACAACTCTGTCATTAAAAAAAAAAAAAACCTCTAGAAAATCTGGCAATATCATATGAATAAATTTTATTGTCATTTTGGAAAAGACAAAAAGAGTAGGGAGAAGGGAACCCTCCACTGAGAGAAAGCAGGCAGATCTAACCACAGTTAGACTGAATTTTGTGCTATAATGAAGCCAGGCATGGTTCTTGAATAGTACTAAATCTCTTGGATAGTTCCTTGACCATGGCCCATACTTTACATTCAGTTTCCCTGAGGGGTGGGATCACCAGGGAACGGGACTGCAAATCTGGAACTAAAACATTTGCTTCTATTATATCTCCTTCTGTCCTATGTCCCTCTTTCCTCCTTTTAAAGAAGTTGGTTTAAAAAAAAGAAAAGAAGAAGCTGCTTCACTTTTCTGGATGAAAAATTAAGTTAAAGCTATAATTCAGAGAATTCTAAAACTTTCTGCTCAGATCCAAAAGCTGCTTTGAATTAGTAGCTGCCACTGGCAGACAATTTATTTGTAGTGAAGACTTGTGCCTTTCAGTCGATTTTTTTTAATTTTATTTTTTGCTAAGCCTTATAAAGTAATGAGGGTTTAATAAAACTTCATCACAACTTTGGGAAAAAAAAAAAAAACTTCAGTGGGATTATAGAAGACTAGGGGCCCAGTGCATGAACTTGTGCACCCTGAAAGGAACTGTGGGCCACAAGGCTGCAGTGGGCACAGGAGCGGGTCTCGGCCCATCCTCCACACCCAAGCCTGACCCCTCCTGCTGCGGCCCCTGGCCCCCTGTCTGCCGGCAACCCCACCCCCGCTGCCAGTGGGAAGCGATTGGGGCCAGCACCAGCAGTGGGTGTGAGCGGGGCCAACATTGTCAATGGGTGTGAGCGACGGCTGCTGGCCCCGATCGCCCCTCAGGAGCAGGGGAAGTTGGAGAAGCCCTGAGGGGCAATCAGGGCCAGCAGCCGCCCCTCATACCCACTGATGGTGCCAAGCAATCGGGGCTGGCACCAGGTGCCAGCAGCAGGTGCAAGCGGCAGCTCTGGTGCTGGCAGCGGGTGCAAGCAGGGTCGGCACCAGCAGTAGGTGCGAGTGCCAGGTAGGACTGTGGCATGTGGGAGCAAAGAATTTTCAGTAACCACCAGAGGCTCACTCCAATGACAGTGACTGGCACCCCGCTCACCTGCTCTACCATCCCACCACGGCCGATGCCCGCCGTGTTCTGCGCGCACCCCCTGCTGGTCAGTGCACATCATAGCGACTGGTTGTTCGGTTGTTTGGTTGTTCCACCGTTCGATCTATTTGCATATTAGGGTTTTATATGTATATATAGATATTCTCCAGGCCAATAATGTAGGACAAATTATCACTCAGGACAAAACACAGAGGTACTTTTAGTCCCTTACAAAGGTAACATTTGTGATATAAATAACTGATAAAACAGTCCACAGTAGTATATTATTTATTCAGCCTGAAAAGTTGTAGTACAAATTCCACTTATAAAAGAATTGCACACATAATTAGAAATAGCAATGTATATTAAATAAAATGTGCATAAAGTATGGCCACGGTATGGAAGGGGGGATAATGACGCAAGTTTAGCAAGAAGTTTTGCTACAGAACCATTAGGCTTGCAAAGTTATGTTTTAGAGTTTCTTCTTTTTAACTTCATAGCTAAATGAATTCAGCTACTTGATTGGTATAAGAAAATAAGATACCAACTATGTTTGATTCCATGAAAAAAATGGTTAACTTGGCTGCCCAGCCTTAGAAGCTCACCGAGATCTTAAAAAAATAGTAATGTTTGGGTATTTCACATATAAATATTTTATATAAGTCATTTTCTATCAATTGTCAAGGCAATACTGAACTATGGGTCTAATTTTATTCAACTGATGACATAAAAATCCTAATGGATGCAAAGAGAACTTTTATACACCTCAGAAAAGTCTCTTACATTTTTTAGCCTCATCAAAATTTCTTGCTACAACCCTTTAGGGGATTTACTGTGCGGATTATATTCCAGAGCCTTTTGGGGAGGAGGCTGGAGGGAGACGGGGACAGAGAGGGAGAGGGGGGGGGAGAGGGGGAGAGGGGAAGAGGGAGGGGCGGAAAGAGGGAGAGAAGGAGGGAGGGAGGGATAGAGGGAGGGAGAGAGAGAACAGAAGCAAAAATTAGGACTTAGAGGTCCAGTGTCAGCAGCTGTTTGAACATCTACTTCCCCATCTGGGAAAAAAGAGTTCGAGATCAACGATCTCTCAGATCCCTACTGGTTCATTAAAAAAATTTATGAAAATTTCTATACTCAGCATTTTAATAAAAGTACATCATCAATGAAGACATTGGCCTGAAGATAAAGCTCACACACAATTACAAAACAAACCTCACAAAATAACTGGGACAATCCATTCACCTTTGCTGAAGATCCATCCATTCAACAAGTATTTATTAAATACCTACAACCTGCCAGGTCCTGTCCTAGTTGTGAATTTAGCCCAGGCTCTGGTCAATGAGATATAATGGACTCTTCTGAGAAATATTTTCACATTGATAAGAGAGTAACACAATCCCCTTCCCACTTTCGTGACTTCCTGTGACAGCTGATGTCTGGAGCTACCGCCACCTTACAAATAGGAGAGGAACTGCTAACACTTGAGAATAAGCAGACCACGAGTCTTTGGTGTCATTGTTGAGTCACTCTGAGACCACCTTACTCCAGACTTCTTATTGAACAAGTAATAACCTTAAATGTTTTTAAGTACATCCACTGCTCTTGGGACAAAAGTTTAAGCCACTTTTAATTTGCCATTAAAGTCAAAGCAACTGACAATATGCTTATTTATCTATTTGA
Organism: Plecotus auritus; assembly: GCF_963455305.1. Lineage (NCBI taxonomy): Eukaryota > Metazoa > Chordata > Mammalia > Chiroptera > Vespertilionidae > Plecotus > Plecotus auritus. Next base: position 146,324,422 of record NC_137772.1, read on the forward strand.
TGTTTCAGATATATTACTCACCATCCAGAACTAACAAATAATCGATTTTTGTAGCATTTAAATTATGCTTTTCTTTTAGAAATAAGAGATCATAATTAAAGTGTACCTTTTAACCTATCTCTATTCTATTCCTCACCTTCTCATTCAGAAGTTACCACCAGCTTGAGGTTGGTTATGATTCTTCTACCTGTGTTTTTATATCTTTACTACTTAAATATTTTTCCATGTAAAACTCATGGCATTGTTTTGTGTTCATTTATGTCTTCCAATTATGAACTAAATCAGAAAAGTTAAAAGTAAAGACACAGGGTTCATCTCCTTGGAGACTATGAGGGCATATTGAGATTGCATAGCAAGAATAAAAGGTTACCGGGGCACATGGTTCTTCAGGAAAGCATCACTGTTATCTGATGTTCTACTAACATAATCCCTGGCTATTTGTAAATTTGTGTCAGTATCACCAATGAACTATTCTCAACACTAAAGGGCAAGGCCTAATGTGCATCAGTGGGGTCCTGCACAGCTAGTTCACCTACATTGCAGAGACATTTATATTGGCTAAGAGAAGACTAGGTCAAAAGCACTATAAGGACACTGTGCTGGGCAGAGACACAAAGGTACATTTATAAAAACACAACAGAATTCAATTTGAGACAGTGCAGTTTCATTTGTATAAATGCAGTTTCAAAGCTTCCAATCTTGCATTCAGCATTTGGAAACCAAACAGATTCCCCTTAGAGAAAAGGTGACTAAAAAGCAGTCAGGTTGCATCTGCAGCAAATCTGCAAATCTCATCTGTAAGTTCATGCTTGAAAATGTTCTTAAGTACATGCCATTGCTCTTGGGACAAAAAAGAAAACCTTTAACAATCTCTACATAATCCAGAACTACACAGCCTCTGTTAACCTTCTCAGCTACATCTGATGTCAATTCTCCCTTATTATCAAACCTCCAGTCACATCAGACTTTTATCCTTTCTCTCATGGAATTCTTAATGCCCTCAGTATCTTTTAAAGACCATGTAGACTCTAGATGTCAAATTGAAAGGCTAACATGGGCCAAATAAATGAGGCTGAGAGTTTGACATGCCTGATCTAGAGCTTTACCGCCCATCTTAAGGCCATTCATCTTTACCTTGCTAATTCTCTCGCATCCTTCAAAGTTCAGCTTCAAAGTTAATTTCCAAAACCCTCAGAACATTTCTGAGATGAGGTCACCTTGTTTTACCTTTGTAACACCCATCACAATAATAAATATTTGCATAAGGATTGTCTCCTCCACTAGACTATCAACTGTAAGGGCACAGATCATGCTTTTCAACCACTGTATTCCTAGATCCTGGAAGAGTGCCTGAAACATACAAGGTGCTCAAATAACTTCTCAAAATCAATAAAAATGCTACAAGGCATATTGTCATACTTTTCAATGCACAGTAGACATTCCATAAATGCTGGATGAATGCACTATCATTCTATCCTGATGTGTGCACAGTCAGTATTTCCACTTATTCTATTTTCAAATGACATAGAGTTGAATTAAAGACAGAATAAAAGCTAAGTGTAACTACCTTAAAAAAGATCAATCACTGTCCAGCCAGCGTGGCTCAGTGGTTGAGTGTCAACCTATGAACCTGGAGGTCACAGTTCAATTCCTGGTCAGGGCACATGCCTGAGTTGCGGGCTCAAACCCAGGTGGGGGCTTGCAGGAGGCAGCTAATAAATGATTCTCTCTCATCATTGATGTTTCTATCTCCTTCTCCCTCTCCCTTACTCTGGAAAATCAATAACAATATTTTTAAAAGATCAATAATTTAATATTTATAAATTATCATTTTTATTTGCCAATTCCAAATATTGAGATTTATTTTTTTTCTCATCTCTTCTCTCTCTAAAGAACTAAAAAGCATGAATCATCTATTTATTATATACTTAATATTTATTTATTTATTTAGAAGTATAATTGACATATTATATTAGTTTCAGATGTACAACATAGTGATTGAAAACTTGTACATACTGAGAAATGATCACCACAATAAGTCTAGTTAACATTGGATTTACTTATTTAACAAAGACATTTATAGCTCGTGTTATGTGCCAGACACAGTTTTAAGAATTTTAAATATGAACTCATTTAATCTACTTAAAGTTTAAGATGTTGAACCAAAAAAGCAAAAGTAATTATATATAAACAGTATTAAGTTGTCTATGTATAATTTTTTAAAAGTAATATGGCTCATTTAGGAATGACATTTGCCAAAATTAGTTAATGGCACTAATTTCTATCACTCAGCTGGGATTGCTTTCAGGCCTCTTTTCTTAAAGTCAATGATCTCTTCACTTGTAAAATATTTATTTAAGTATTCCCAGAAAGCAAAAACTTGGATAGTGTAAAGTCTCTTTTATAGGAAAACGAAAAAACACTGTGAAAACAAAACCTTAGCAGATAACCTCTGGTTTGCTAACACAAGCTGTGTAGGAAAAGGCCTTTTTTCTTCTATAACGGAGGGATCAGGGCAGCTGACTATGAGCCTCCTTCAAATTCTAGCACTCTATGTTTCTACAATATTACCACGAAAATTATTCACACACCCAGAAGTAAGTCTGGTTCCGATTATAGGTTTTTGTGATAACCCTGAAAAGCTTTCTGAATCAATTATATCTCTGGTTCCTCAATTTTAAACAAAGGAAACAAAAATTAAAGAAGGTTGGTAAAACCATATTACAGTCAGGAAATTAAAAGTGTTTAGAACTTACTGCCTAACATGGACAATCCGGACATCACCTAGAAAAACATCACTGTCAAAACAACACAACATTGGTCAGAGTCCTCATGGTTACAATCTGGTTCTATAACCATGTCTAATTACTTTTCCCAAATTTGTTTTTCTTTAAGGTTACTAAGAACACTACTGCTTTTCAATAAATGATAGTACTTGTGTATGTATTTTAATCTCTATATTAGATAGCATATAACTTCCTAAATTATTATCCCTAAAAATAAGGACTTTCTGAATATCAGTCTCTTGACTGTCTAGGTTTTTCCCCCCCTTAAGTCCAAACACCTATCATCATGCTGTGTGTTAGCCAATTTAGCAACTGTTCGGACACGACACACTATTGAACACAGACATGGTTACCAGTTGACCCTGCCCCATGAGAAACTTATTGACCTTCTCATAAAATTCTAGATCTCTGATATGTATTCTCCCATAATATGATAGGATAACATTTAATCTGAGTTTTTCAAACTAAATCATATCTTCAAACTTCCCAGAAGTTGCAGAGATGTGCCCCTCTTATATTTAAAGGCAGTTATCATTTGATACAAAGAATAATAAAAGGTTGAATGCTGGCAAGTATGAGACCTGCCCTAGCTTGGTCCCTTACTAATTCAGTGAACATGGGCCATTTCCTTAACTTCTTTAAGCCCCATTTTCCTCAAGTGCTAGACAAGGGGTAGGTTCATGTGACTTACCTCCCTCTCATTCTCCTCCTTACATGAGAGAGGAAGAAGTAGGTATTACACCTTTAAGGTTTTTATTTCTACACCAAACAAAACCAGCTTACTGTGGCTACTTAGTTAATATATCATGGTTAGCTAAATTTCAATATCTTTGATATTTTATATCTTACTCCTAATATTCCTTTTGGCCATTTATTTATTTTAATAGGCCTAGCTATATTAGAATTTCACCACACAATCAAATTACAGAGGGTTGTATTCACGTCATAATGTCAGCAATTTTAAGAATTACTTTATGCAAATCATTTAACATCATTACACTCCAATCTTTGCATCAGTAAAATAAGGAAATTAGAGCTCCCTGAAACCTCTAGCTCTAAAGTAGATATGTAAAAGTTAAGATGAAGCATATTGATCATATCAGCAAATTTTCAAAGAAAAGGAGGTCAAATTGTAGACACCAATACTTCACAAATATGGACAGGGCTCCAGGAATTAGGCCCGAAAGCTTCTCATAGGTTTAATTACCAAAGAGATATTCCAATCCCCCATAAGCAGTGCATGTTACATGGCCACATCAGAGAGAATTTCAAATAGCTCATCAGAAAAGCCACGTACATTCAACCAGAGGAAAAAATCAGTCCATCCAGTAATTAAGAAATACTTTCTACTACCACCAAAGATGTGCAATGATTTGAAGCAAATGATGCTGCATAATTACATATGAACATAATTGAGGCTCTCCATCTCTGCAAGTCCTTTAATGTGACTAAATGATTCAAAATGGGATGCAAAATTAAAAATAACTTTTTCTAGCAGACCATTAAAATTATACTTTGGATTCTAAAACGTAGCAGAGAACAAGAAAAAAATCATTAGAGGTGTGAGGAAAAAGGATGCAAATGTAGCACAAAGTTTAAAAACCTGAAGATTACATATGTAGTAAAGCCATAATTGGAGTACTGGAGTAACATCAGCATGTTATTCTAGGGTTCTAGGGTTCTAACATATGAAAACAGAAAGCAGGTCAGAGTGCTCCCACATATGCTTCAATCATAATGAATAATTGCCCTTATAATCAAAAATCTTCATAAGAAAGAAGGCTACACAGGATGCGTATGGGATACACAGTACTGTAAACAAAGGTGAAAACACAAGGAAGTATGTGCTCATTTACCAATTTCCTTCACTGGATAAAAATATATTTAAATTATATTTCAGGATAGATTAATAAATTCACATTCTTTTTAAAAAAATGAAGTTTCGGCCTGGCTGGTGTAGCTCAATGGTGGAGCATGAACCCATGAACCAAGAGGTCACTGGTTCGATTCAGGTCACATGCCTAGATTGCAGCTTCAATCCCTCGTAGGGGGCATGCAGGAGGCATCCTATTGATGTTTCTATCTCTCTATCCCTCTCCCTTCCTCTCTCTCTAAAAATCAATTTTAAAAAAACATTTTTAAAAAATGAACTTTGGTACAGCTGGTATGCCTCAGTGGTTAAGCATTGATCTATGAACCAGGAGGTAATGGCACATGCTGGGTTGCAGCTTCAATCCCCAGTGGGGGGTGTGCAGGAGGCAGCTGGTCAGTGATTTCTCTCACCTTTGATGTTTCTCTCTCTCTCTCTCCCTCTCCCTTCCTCTCTAAAATCAATAAAAACGTATTTTAAGCCCTAGCGGGTCTGGCTCAGTGAATGAGTGTCGGCCTGCGGACTGAAGGGTCCCAGGTTCATTTCCAGTCAAGGGCACATGCCTGGGTTGCGGGCTCGGTCCCCAGTGAGGGGCGTGCAGGAGGCAGCAGATCAATGATTCTCTTTCATCATTGATGTTTCTATCTCTCTCTCCCTCTCCCTTCCTCTCTGAAATCAATAAAAAAATTTAAAAAAACACACACAAAAAAATGTATTTTTAAAAAATGAAGTTTGTAAGTCAACTTGATATGAGTAAATTTATCCAAAACTAGAATCATCTGCTATTTCCCTTTAATTTACAATAACCATCACTTTGACATACATTTTCAGAAGCTGTGGTAAAAATTTCAATTAGTTATTATTAATTTATGTGTACTCACTCATTTATTAATAATGAGAAACTTGGTCAATTTCTAGCACTCTGGTGGTTTTCACTTATTTCTTTTCTATTACAGGGGTATTTTTACCTATACCCCTTTGAACTAATTATGAGGACACAGAAAAGAAAGGCAACAAAAAAATAAAATCCCACATATACAGAACAAAATTTCTTAGTAGAAGAACATTTCCATTTCTTAAAGTTAAGTTTTCCACTAAGTATACCATTTGATTACTTGAATAATTATGTTTATGTAACATATGTACATACACACACATATTTGGGAGAGTTTATTTTTGTTGCTGTTATTTAAACATATAATAGGTTTTTTCATCCCACAAGATTAGGAGACAGTACATCAGACTGTCTGGAAGAAAAGAAATTAGAAAAGGAAGCAATTACCTATAAAATGCATGAAAAGCAAAAAAAGAAAGCAACGGTGACAGGAGAAACTACTGGTGATGAACTAAAAATATTTTGTTCAATTGAGAAATTGAAGTTATTAAAAACAGAGCATTGTTTTCATGTCTTGGTCCTACTACACCCTGACTCGCCCTCTATCCCCATGGCTAACTAAATCTGGGATTACCATCGCCCTTCCCATTCAGGTTCAGAGGAAAAAAAGGAGGACACCCGACCTCACATTGCCAATTGTATCTCCTATTTTTATTGCTAATAATAGTTCAAAAATATTTCAATTAAACTTACTTCAACTGTCAACTTGGAATCAATTTAAGAAAGTTCCCTTAGTTTCCTATCTCTTCTGTCAAGGGAAGAACTAAATCATAATGAAACATATACAGCGGTTCCTAAGGCATTGATATATCTATTTTAATAAATTATTTGCTGAAAATAATCTCATTAATAATTAACTTCCTCCTTAATTAACTAGAAAGTTTAAATTCACATGTAAATTTCAAAGACCACAAATCATAGAATCTATAGCATCGATTTCTAACATCCTAGTGAATAGCAACTTCCCAAGCTATTTAATGTTACAAAATTTTTACAAGCATGAAATTCCTACTAATTTTTTTAACCCATTCTATATCTCTTCCTTATACAAAATCTTGACATTGGTCCTTTTCTTCATATACTGACATATGTGAATTAAGTTAATTTTCATTCAAACACCTACCTGGTGTTTCATTTGTATTTTTATTGAGTGCCTACTAGATGCTTTGATTTGATAGGGGAAGTTACAGAACAATCCTGAACCAAAGTATTATGGTCAAGTGTGCACTTTTATTAGTGTATCAAGATCACACTCGGACCTAATTTGGCCACCAAACCTTATCAGCCATAAAAGGGCTCTGGGTTCTGCTAATAGATTGAGCCTGCTGCATATATTATGATGTATTCTCTCTTCAAAGATCAACTTCCTGCAATATCAATTATAAGATCCACATGAAATATCTGTTGTTTAAGAGATGGAATAACCTAGGCCAGGCCTTAATACTTACACATTATAGTTGATCCTTGAACAACAAGGGTTTAAACTGCACCAGTCCACTTATATGCAGATTTCTTCAATAAATGCTACTCTTCCTCTCTTTTTTGGGGGTGAAGGGGTGGAGAAGGAAGCAAAGATAGGGAGAAAGAGAAACAGAAAGGAGGGACAAGGGAAGTACAAAAAAAGGTTCACGAGATAAGAAACATCTACCCATCTCCTTCAGCACAAGTAGATACTCAGAACTAGAATAAAAACACAGAAGAAGAAATATCTACCCATGCCCCTTCTCGTGAGCAGGGCTACCTGGGATTTCCCTGTGGAAATAAAATGAACATTAGTAATATCTATCAAATTATCCTAAAATAATTGCATATTTTACAATAGTAGATTTTTACCTATACCCCTTTGAGCCAAGGAAATTCTAATAAACTGAACATGAAAGAGAAAATAAATGATGGTTCAAAATGCTAGAATACTACTTAACATTAGAGCATATTCATTAAGCAACTATTAATGAGCGATGCCATACTAAATTTAGAGAGATTCACAGAGCCCTAAGAATGTTAACAATCAAACCATGGAATGCCTTCTCTTGACACATTTACACATAAAATAAACACAAATACTTCACCAACATCCGTGCTCATTGTTATCAATGACCCAGAGCAGTGGTCGGCAAACTCATTAACAGAGCAGCAAACCACGGCTCACGAGCCGCAGTTTGCCGACCACTGACCTAGAGAAATGTGCATTTAGCCTTTCTATTAGCTCATGGTCTATGGCATGTGGATGAGTGCACTGGAAGGGTTCAGGCAAAATTTTGTTATATGGTTGTTTGAGAAGAACGGAAGCATTAAAGTGTAACCATCCATCATGTTTTTAGACCTCCAATAAATAAGAAACAGTTTTAATTTTGCAAAGGTTTACTAAAAGAAACTTAATTGAGAAGAAAAGTTAACACCTTGAGCAAGGACAAAAATAAATCATTTTCAATGATATACATCATCTGGGAGTATTTGGAATTCCATGTTTTTAACTGCTTCACTTAAAAAACAAACAAACAAAATAAAAAAATCCAGTCAGCAGTTGTATGGCAATTTCTAGAATAAAGTAAAAAAATAAAACAGGCCTGGGAAGTACGAAAATTAAACTATTTTCATGAAGCAAAAATGAGATAGAAGCACTGAATGATGAGGCACCAGGGGGAAAAGAGGCGATTTCACTCCCCATCATAAAATCACAGCTCTACCTAATTTCTTCCTTAATGTGTATGTGTAAGTAAAATCTACTGCCTGGTAGAGCACAGAAAATGCTACAAAAAGCAGAGAGGACAGAAATTAGACTCCTAAAATTTTCCATCATCCCAAAGGTATGACTATTGTGGTCCATCAAGCTTGAACCTGCTAGTGAAGAAAAGCAGAAACGGGCACTTGAGTTACTCCATAATATGGACTTCCCTACTTCCAAATGAACCCACATTGATGAATCGACCCTGATGACTTTTGTTTTTTACTTTTTCTTTCTTTTATTTTCTCTTTTTCCATCACCATTTATATCCCTCTGACACTGGTGACTTCTTACACATCTTACCTTTTCCCTCTCTCCATTTCCTCACTGGCAGGCTCAAGTTGGTAGCACACACCAGTGGTTCTTGGATGTGTAGGTTGACCTTTGTGATAATGGAAAATTTTAGACTGTAATTTCTGTCTTCTCTATTGTAGAGAGGCAAATGGCAACTGCTCTGGAGTTTAATCAGCTAACTCTTATCAGGGTCATATAATCAACTTGGGTTCATTTAGAAGTAGGGAAGTCCATGTTATGGAGTAACTGAAGAGCCAATTTCTTCTTTTATAGTCTCACTGTGTGCACTCGCACTGAGGCATGAGACAAAGTTTAATGACTGAAGTCACAAATGACCTAATGAATAACGGTGAATAATTTGATTCAAGCAAGTTACTGGTAATAAATACTGACACACACACACAGAGATTCTTTTTTCCTTTGCCAAAGGCTACAGATTTTAACAGCACAAATGACCTTTCGTCATCCCATTTACAGAGACTCACATTCAAGAATTATTACATGATATTGTCCAAATGGTATTATACAGTATTGAACTACAGACTCAATTTCTGAAAGAATATTATAACAGTAAAATAAACACAAAAGATTTCAGGCAAAGTAGAAAACTTCGTAGATACCAGGTAAAATGTACAAAATAGATTTCTATAGGAGAAAATAGACTTCTATAGAAGAAAAATTCTTGGTTCTTCTGACTTTTGTCCTATGTACATACTGTGCTTTATCTATTTCAACCTATTTCTAGAGAGTGGACTGAATAAACAGAAGAAAGTTTTATTTGCCTAGGCAAATTTTATCCAACCTTTCTTCCAAGAGAAGATCCAATTAGAATCTCCTTCAATTTTCCTAATCTCTACTAAACATTTCTAGCAACTGGAAATTTACTAATATGCAAACCTGCCCTTTCCATTTTTAGAGATAACTACAGGACAAAAAAAAAAAAATAGTCCTTTTGGCTGTTGTAATAATTATCTAAGCCCAAGATGGAGCTGTTCCTGCTCAGGGTACCACTTCAGCAAAACGAAATTTAGGTAACTTTTGTGCTTCTGTAAATGCTCCGACTGACCAGAAGCACATTATATCCAGTCGGCCAATCCCTAAAGGCATAGACAACTCTGTGCCTTCTCAACACCCCACCCCTTTCCAGTTCTGCAAAAGGAGACTGTTAGGTCTGATCAAATAATTGAATCCAAATAATTGAGTCAATACTCCCTCCCCTGGGAACTGACCTTTAGACCACTTCATAATGGACATTCCCTTTCACTTAGACCACATTCCACTTGCTAAGACCATTATCCTTCCCCTCCGGACCTTCCTGGAATCAGGACCTGCCCAAAGAATGATCTGCCCAGAAAAAGCCCACCTAGATCCTTTAATACCTCTGACTCACCAGCCCTGGGCACTGGTACCATATGGGGGCTCAACCTACCTGGTTTTCCAGATGACCTAATCTATACTAATAAAAGGGTAATATGCTAATTAGACTGGATAGACCAGCCGTCCTTCCTGACAAAGCCGGGGGTATGGCCAGCCTGCAAACCGCCATTAGCCCCTCGCCCAGGCCAGCCCCGCCCCCCAGTGTGGACCCCTCACCCTGATCCAGGGCCTCCTTCAGGGCAGGCCAGCTGGCTCCCACCCATGCACCAGGCCTCTATCCTATATAATAAAAGGGTAATATGCAAATTGACCCTAATGGCAGAACAACCAGAACAACCGCTGGACCAGTCATTATGAGGCGCACTGACCACTTCTTGGTCCCTTTCCCCAGCCGGCAGGCTCCAATCACCTGATGGCCACCCGTGGCAGGTGCGGGGCCGGCAAGCAGGCAGGAACAGCTGACCTCTCAGTCCCTTTCCCTGGCCATCAGGCACTGATCATCCGATGGCGAATGGGGAACCGGGGGTGGGTGGCGGTGGGGGGTGGGGGGCGGGCCAGCTGTGGGCAGCTGGGGAAGATGCCCCTGATCATAGGCCAGGCCTAGAGACCATACCCGCGCATGAATTTCGTGTGCAGGGCCTCTAGTAAATTCATAATTCTTTACCCCTTTTGGCCTCATGCGTTCCTCCTTCGGCAACCCTAACAGAGACTATCCACTTCATGAAGCGTAAAAGTCTGTCTGTATCACCTAAATTGTCTCTTTTAATCATTTTTTTTTAACAACCTTAACCTCAGCCCAATGTTATTTGAAGTAAAAAGAGCAAAATGTGATGGTCCTGAGATATTGGAGCTACCAGGTGTGTGCGCGCGCGCACACACACACACACACACACACAAAGATAATGGAAGATAAACTCTGGCGCGCGCACACACACACACACACACACACACACACACACACAAAGATAATGGAAGCCTATTGTACTGGGCACACACTCTAACTTATTACAGACTCATACTCAATCTCAGAGGTCACAACATGTTGAAATCATCACCAAGGCACTACCTAAACCATGCCTTTTTTTTTTTCTTAGATACCCTGGTAGTCTCTAAAAATCCCTCAAGGAATTAATGATATTAATTGATTCTAGGGTGATGTGAATAGAGTATGTGGCATTGCATACGTGCACCAAACAAATATCTTTCCATTTTAAATTAAGCCTTAAACAAGTGAAGCTTAATATTACTAAAAGAAATTTAGCAACTGCTATAATTGGTCATTTTGAAATGATTTAGGCTTTCCTAATGTTCTGAGTTTTATAAATTTTATAACAAGTAAAATGTTTTCTAAATGGAAAATTTCAGTGTTCAATTCTAAAATGAAGAATTAGAAAAAGAACAGCTAGTACATTCAGCTCAAACAAAAATTTTAAATGGAAAAATTTTCTAATAAATAAAATGTGTCCATTCATGTACGTAATACATATCTACTATACCAAGTACTATGCTCAGTCCTGGACATTCAAAGATGAACACAATCTGCTCATAGAGGGGACAGGGGAGGTGTGAAGCTAATGTAGGTCTATTAGAACCCTTAGGAAGTAGAGGAAGAAAAGGCTTTCTCAAACTAAACCACTCCAGTCTCAATCATGTACCGTGAAGAATCATCCGATATAATGGAAGTTAATGAAGCCCATTATTCTCTCCTGGAATGAGCAGTATTATCTTCCACACTGATTCAGCCTGTCAATCTGAAGCATATTGGGCTCTTTATATTTGCTGGGTCACACCTTCACTGTGCAATTAAACGTTTTAGTCAACAAACTCGTCCTGCTTCTTCCTGCCATAGAGTAAGCAAAAATGTATTGAATGTCAGCAGAACAGTTGCCAACATCAATAAAACTTGAAGTAAAGATTTCCCACAATGGGATTGACAGTTATGATCCCTTTAAAATGCAAGGATAATAGAGAATTCAATTCCTGACCCTAAGTGTCAGAGGAGCTACACTTTTCCCTCAAATGTTAAATGTAAGGTCAGATGAATCCCCAAGGGAATTCTTACTTGTTTCTTTAAAATCTGTAAAATTTAAAGCATAGTACTTAAAAGAGGATGACAACATCTTTTCAAATGCAATACTCTTATCACTAAACAACACAAATATGACTGATTGCCAGAGACGTGTGTTAGGCCATGGATTTCTAAGACTCTGAAGACCACACAGGAACTCCTAAAAATCATTATCAAATAATATAAATCAAGCTACATTCTACAATACAGATAAGCTACAATGCTTTACAGAAACCTCAGTGAAATCAGTAGACTAAAGCTACCTGATGGTGAAGCATACATAGGATTGTGAGCCACAAGATGTTAACTAGATAAGAAACATTCAGACCCTATAATCAGAAGAGACATTAGAATTTACAGATTACAAAAGGGAAGAGTTCAGAGAAATGAATGAAAATTTTCAGCCAAGTGATGAAAGGAATAAAATTAAGGCACGGATCTGGGCGTTACATTTAAAGTAAAATCTGAAACTCTGGCAAAGATAATAGAATTAGCATCTGGTTTTAGTAACGAAGTGTTTGAGGTTGACCAGCTCATAGAATAAGACATAAAAAGTCAGGAAATGAGTGACAGAACAGAAAGAGTTCATCCACCTGGCACTAGCAGAGCCAAACACTAAACACCGAGAATCAAGGTGGAGAAATATCAGCTGTTTTATTATGAACTAGGGGCCCAGTGCATGAATTCATGCTCCTTGAAAGGAACTGGGGGCTGTGAGGCTGCGGTAGGCTCAGGGGCGGATCTTGGCCCATCCTCCATGCCCCCCACTCGGCCCCTCCCACTGCGGCCCCCAGCCCCCTGTCTGCCAGCAGCCCTGCTCCTGCCACCGCAGCTCCCACAAGCTGACAGCGCCAGCCCCACTCGCACACGCTGACAGCGCAGAGAGACTGGGGCGAGTGCCAGCAGTGGGTGTGAGTGGCTGCCGGAAACTGATCAGTGAGGGAAGGCTGGTCAACAACCTTCATTGCCCTGAAAGGTCAGAGCTAGTTCGCTCACTGTTTAGTTGAAACAATGTTAGCTGAAGCCATCTCCACCTCTGTTTCTCTTATGTAAATTTCTGTTATTGGAATTTCCTGCCTAAAGGCTATGGATGTATCCCATAGTCTCAATAAAACTGATAGCAAGGCCAGAGCGGGGAGTAGTCCTCCCACTAGAGGTGGGCTCCTGCCTGGCCCCCAATATTCCCAAATTAATACTTTTCTAGTCTTTTTTTCATTTGTGTACGGCCTTCTCCAGAACCCAAACCCTGAACTGGAACCCTGAACCACGCGGGATGTGAAAGGAGTTCCCACAAGTGGTGGCTGCTACCCGATCACCTGATCGCCCTTCAGGAGCAGGGGGAGGTAGAGAAGCCCTGAGGGGCGATTGGGGCCAGCAGCCACCGCTCGCACCCGCTGACGAAGCTGAGCGATCAGGGCCAGCACCAGGCGCAGGCAGCAGGTGCAAGCACCAGGCAGGACCACGGCGCACGGGAGCAAAGAATTTTCAGTAACCACCAGAGGTTTGCCCCAATGACAGCGACCGGCAGTCTGCCTTGGTCTGGCACCCCCACTCACCTGCTCCACCATCCCGCTGTGGCCAATGCCTGCCACGTTCTGCTCTCTGCCGCCTGCTGCTGATGCTTGCCATGTTACACGCACGCCCCCTGATGGTCAGCCTACGTCATAGCAGGCATACGCTGTTGTTTCGTTGTTCCACTGTTTGGTCTACTTGCGTATTAGCCTTTTATTATATAGGATGGCACCACCCAGGAGAACGAGAAACTAATGCTCAAAAGCCAGCATGATGGCGAGTAGGTTACAGATTATATAGGGAAAAATCACAAGGCACTGTGGATTAGAGGTTCAGTTACATGCTGGGGTCTGACTGATAGGAGGTGAGGTAAGGGTGGTGCGTCTTGAGGACAGCTCTGAGGTCTGTTCAGTCCAGCTTAGAGCTCAGGAAATGAAACATAACTTCGGTCAAGATGTTGTCATTAGCCTGCCAGAGGTCCAGACTGTGTCCTTTTGTCAGGTCCAGGCTACTGTCTTCTGCTGCCTCAGGGGCTGCTGCTTATCTGGGGGAAAGGCTAGGACTCTGAGGGGTATATGCAGGGTGGGACAAAAGCAGGTTTACAGTTGTGAGTATGGGAAACACAGAGTTTATTCTTGTGTTACTATTTATTAGTTATTGTATTATTTTCCAGACAAAGAACTGTACAGCTACTTTGCCAACCACTGTATTTATAGAGAGATGTGATTTCCAGAGAGAGAATTTACAACTCAATTTAATCAAAATCTTAAGGCCTTTGGTTTCAACTACATGAAGGAAGGTTTAAGTTGAAATTACATACGAAGTCCCTAAGAAGATGCCAAGCTATTATCTGTCACATGCCACTTTCAGAAAGTCCCATTGGTCACCTCCAGGCCTAGAAGCAGACCTGCAATGGCCCTTCCCCTTCATGCCCTCATGCACTATGTCTTACACCTTTACCTCTACCACCTCTATCTTCTTCGCCATATCACTAATTCTTAAATAGCCTATTAGATATTTCCATCTGGATTTCACAGCAGCATTTCAAACTCAGAATTTCTAAAAGTCAACAGCTCCTCATCTTCTTAAAAGAAAAAAGTTCCTCAACCACCTCCAATGATTTCTGTCAGCTGCATCTTATATTGAAGTTACCACTTCTTGCTTATTCCAGGATTCATTTGGTTGCAAAGAAACAATTCGAGCAAGGCCTTGCCTTTTGTATCTGTTCTTTATTTTATGTTCCTCCCACAAATAACTAGTAATTTTGGCTCTCATTACCTTTTAATTTGAAATAGCCCCTATTTTCCCCCCACTGATTGTTAATTATAAGTTTCCTTTTTAATCCTCCCAAAATACTACATCAAGACTGTATTCGTAAGGCATGAATGACTATGGAACATCCCTCCTCAGAAATCATTCATGAATTCCTATTATTTACCAATAATACACTTATTTTGCATTGACACATAAAGATACTCAATAATCTGTCCCTGGTGTTTTTTCCCTATTTTATATTTCTCAACAAGCTCATATGTATGTCACATTATAGCAAACTACACAAGTTAATAAATTCCACTTGATTTTAGTTCTAGCCACGTTTGAAAATGATTTGATGTCACTTTAAATATACCTTTTATTCAAAAGAGTTAGTTAAGTCTGTTAACATTTTTCATTAAATGGGCAAGTTGTGCTACATGCAGTAGTACTGCTAGTTTGTACTAGTTTGGCCATTACTTTAAGGCAATCCCTTACCTCCTATGTTTTTATTTTTTTATTTTTTTAATTCCCAAGACACTTAAGGACTTATGAATCAATTTTCTCCATACAATCACTATAACAGAGAAATGCAGTTGAAAACACCCAATGACAGCTGGTCTAAGACAACTACAATAACTGATTTTCTTCTAGTATGTTTTAGTCAGTGAGATGCAATAGCTACTGAAGAAGAAAAAAATAAGCCACTAACATTCTCCTAAAATTTCAGATATGTTAAAATATATTAGGAAGTAGATCATGCTACAGAAATCTTCAGATAAACCACAACAAAACACACTTAGTAATTTACCTGTAGCAATACTAAATATTTATCATGATATAAATGATTCTTTCAGAAAAATATACATAAGCTCTTACACCATTATAACTTAAATAGTTATATTTTGAGTTTCTAAAATAATTTGCAAACATAAATGAAACTTCATATCTGTCCTGATATTTTTCTAATTAATGCATTATATTAGCTTAAGAAATATGTATGGTGAGCAACCAAATTAATACCATTCTTGTGAAATCCTATATAATAAAGAAGTAATATGCAAATGGTCGTTACACTGTGATGCCTAACAACTGATCAGCAGGGGGGCAGCGAGCTACCTGCAGTAGAGAGTGACAGGAGGGTGGGGAAGTGAGCTATGTGCGGCAGAGAGCCAGGAGCAGCAGTGGACGGGGCAGCAAGCTGAGGCAAGCGGCAGCAAGCTACTGGCGTACGGATTCGTGCACAGGGCCACTAGTATAAATATAAAAGAAATTGATGAAAACCTCATTAATTCTTTAGAATATAATATTTTTGAGGACAGACTTTTCTGTACCACAGTGTGTAGAACAGGGGTGGGCAAACTTTTTGACTCGAGGGCCACAATGGGTTCTTAAACTGGACTGGAGGGCCGGAACAAAAGCATGGATGGAGTGTTTGTGTGAACTAATTTAAATTCAAAGTAAAGGAGCGGAGGGGAAAGCAAGAGAACCGGATAGAACAGCTGGATCCGGCCCACGGGCCGTAGTTTGCCCAAGGCTGGTGTAGAAGAACATAATACACAGTATTATGCTCAACAATTATTTCCTGCATAATATGAATGAAAAACTACTGATTTCTGTTTCTTTTCTTTGTGGAAAACATAAAACTTCCCATGTTCTAAAGAAGATTATAGACCCAATTTTGGGATCAATATTTTGTGAATAAAATTATTTGTTTTGTAAAAATTCTGTATTTAATGTAAATTATAATTAACTAGAGGCCCAGTGCATGAAATTCGTGCACTCGGGGGTGAGGGGGTTCCCCAGCCTGGCCTGTGCCCTCTCACAGTGCGGGAGCCCCATGATTGATCTCCCCAAAGAGGTGGCCCCGCCCACCCATCTGAGGCTCCATGATGTATTGCCCCAAAGAGGTAGGCCGGGGTTGGAGGTCCCGCCTCCACACCGTATGAAGCCACTGGGACCCGCCTCTGCAGCTCTGCGTGGAGTTCCCAGGACCCACCTCCACACAGTGCATGCAGCGTCAAGTCCCCACCCACCCACACGCACCCGCTGCGCATGCAACCGCCTGGTGATTGATTATTATGGCGTAAGGGCATCACGGCATGAGGGCGTGAAAACCACATAGGCTTTTATTAGTATAGATTCTATGTTGTTTAAAACTAAAATAGCTTGTAATGTGAAATTCATATAAACATGATGTCCTTGCCTTTTACCAGACTAATTAAAAATATCATCCACTATACTTCAAAGAAAATCAAAACCTAACATTTGACAGTAATCAGCATAAGCTTCCATTTACCATAGCAGAGGAGAAAATCACCCATATTTACTATGCTTTTAAAGAACGTGGTGTGTAAACTATATTAAAAAAATAAAAATTAAAAAAAGAACATGGTGCGTAAGAACTGACTATATTTTCGTCTTCTTTCTCTCTCATTAGGCATGTACAGATTTTGATTATGAGATATTTTCTCTTCAACTAAATAAAAGTAAATATCCTTACATATAACCAAAGCATTCCTTGTTTCTCCAGGACTGAAAGAGCAGTTTCAGCTCCTCCAAAGTTAAAAATAATATATTAATAAGGTGAAATACATAGAAAGGACTGGCCTCATTTAAATAATATTCCAATACACAAACCCATACCATAAGAATTCTATCCAATACAAAAGACAGCTGAAAGAAATACTGTACACCCCAAGTATGGTACTCCTATGTTTCTTCTCAAAGCCACCAGGCACAGGAAAATTTGTAAGAAAGGACTATTTCTTATATGACAGTCACACCTGTCATGAATTTTCAACCCACCCTCACACTGGAGTTCCAAAACTGATTACCTTGAACCCCTATCTATGCCCAAAGACTGTAGGTTCAAAAAGTAAGAAAAAATACAAATGAATAGTTAAGTATTTGCAAGAATGTCTAAAGGCAATAAAACTCTTATTTAAAAATTCTATTTCTAGCCTGACTTATATCCTATTCACTTATACTATTTCTGTTCTCTTTTTAATCTGGGGTGCCATCTCAAGATGTGAATTTCTCCTACAGAAATCTCATCCTTTAAAATGAGTTTTGGTGCAACTTTCTCCCTAAACCTAGCAAAAATGCACCAAGAGAATTTAAGCCTTACTTCTGTGCCCACAACCTTGTTGGACTTATTGTTCTCACCTTTGTGATGTTAGCTGTGTAATATACAATTAATCTCTTCCCAACCAGATTACAATGACATTAAAAGCAAAATCTGAGGCTTTTTCTTTTTGTTTATCTTCAAAGTACCACCTACCATGATACTACATAGACAGACACTAAAGAAAAGTTTATTGAACTGGACTTGGACTTGTCTTCCTTAGTCCAATGTATATTACTGGTGACTAGCTGCAATGTCCTTTATTTTTTACCATGGATACGTTCACTTACTATTTCTAAACACTGGCAGAGTTATAAATATATAATTTCTGAGTCATTTTCTCTGAGGATAAAAAGTCAATTGAGATATATATCTTTTTCATTAAAGTAATTCACTGAGTAATGAATTAAAGAGTGTAAAAAATCTTGAAAGTGTTGGCTAATGCCAAGTGGAGATAGAGAAGATATGAGTTAAGTATAATTTGATATAGCAATGTCTTACACAACCTTACAATTGAAAAATTGATTATAGAAAACCTACACACAAAAATGTTAACAGAAAAGAAAATATATGTATTATCAAAGAAACTAAAACAAATTTAAAACTGCTCGTTTTAATTTCTGAGCAAAATGAATAAGAAGTGATTACCTAAATTATAATTTTGAACGGCATTTGAGATGCAGCACATAGCAGGAGGAAAAAACAGCGGACTAGAAACTTAAAAGTTGTAGCACAATGTTGCCTCCAGTACTTATAGAGGGCCTCCTGTCATATACAAGGGTGACCAATAAGTATCTGAATGATTAAAAAATTAAATGAAAGGAGAGTATATAACATGCCTGGTAATTAACTAATTTGGTCTTCCAGTTTGTTTCCATATCTACAAGCCAACATTAATAAATCCTTCCTTACCTAGTGATTTTAAATATTAAAGTATAAATATAAGCGCTTTTAAAACTACAAAGCAATATACAAATAAAAGTAATTTTATTGTAATTAACTTACATATAGAAATAAAATAACATTATCAACCTTTTAAAACAAGCATGATAACTAAAATCTGGCAAATTTTATTGAAGGGATATATGTACACTATGCCATCTGCTTCATTTTCTGAAACATTTCAAAGAAAGTTCATGTTATTTTTAGATAATTTACTTAATAATTTCTGAGGTATATGGAACTGTAATGAAAATTTTGTTCAATTTCTATTAACCGTTTCTGTATATCTAATTAAAATTTATACAAGTCTTTATTAAACAGTCTCAAGTAAGACAAAATTTCACAGTGCCCATTATAAGTTAAGAAAGGCTAATAACTTTCAGATAGCTACAGATATAAAATGTACAATTCTGTTTTTAATCATCCATCTATATTTTAAATAGTTTTCATTTAATTTTACTCTCTTGTATAGTCTCTTCAATTCAGACAAATCCTTTCCAGTATAAATATCAATTTGAATATATCTATTAGGATGACTCCATCACCTACTGTACTAATATTTTATCATGGGTCTTGTGTGCTGTCCACAATAAATTAGTCTGAATATTTTATGTTTATTAGTTATTTCAGTAACATTGGGTTTTGCCTCATATGCTGCTCCATATACCCTCACTTAAGTTGCCGGCACATTCAGAAGCCATATATAATTTATCTAAAGTCCATATATATATATGAGGCCCAGTGCACAAGATTCATGCACTCGGGGGAGTCCCTCAGCCCGGCCTGTGCCCTCTCACAATCCAGGAGCCCTCAGGGGATGTCTGAATGACAGCAGTCAGATATCCTTAGCGCTCCCACCAGCTCCCACCACCACCGCTGTGCTCACCAGCTGTGAGCCTGGCCTGGCTTCTGGCTGAGCAGCGCTCCCCCTGTGGGAGCCCTCTGACCATCAGGGGGGTAGGTCCTGCATTAAGCATCTGCCCCCTGCTGGTCAGTGTGCATCACAGTGACCAGTTGTTCTGCTGTTCAGTCAACTTGCATATTAGCCTTTTATTATATAGTGTATATATATATATATATATATATATATATATATATATATATATAGTGTGTGTATATATATATATATATATATATATATATATATATATATATAGTCATGAAACCATACACTGCATCACAGATTACCCTTCTGATGCATCTAAGTCTACATTTGGTGTATTACATCATAGATAAAATTTATACTGCACCACCTACTTTATCTTACAAAAGTAGTGCTTACACATGATATGAAAATGAAATGACATTTTCCCAACAACCAATAATAAACCAAAGGGAGCCAGTTCAGAGGCTTATTCTTAACACTGGTTTCAGGTTCTCACCCCTGTATTATTCAGTTAAGGAGTTAATGGTCTGGAAACACACAGTCAAATACACTGGGTAAACTACCTAATTAAAGGAACCCTGGGTAAATCCTTTTATAAAGAGAAAAATTACTTGGCAATAAATACAATCCCTCCTATGTGTCAACTTCCTATGCACCAATTTCATAGGATTAAAAATCATACATTGAGTGAGGCAACATATTTGTGCCCTATAATATTTCTGAAATTTCTGTTACTATTTAGGATTTGAAGATCTAAATTCCCATTTCAGTTTGCTTCTAATAACCTCTAAATCCAGCACCTGTTTTAACCTGAATAGGTTTCTGTGTTAGGTGTCATAAAGTCTTGGGTAGATTTTCTAAGAGAAGATAAAACATGTACACAATCCATGTATTTGTAAGAGTGAAGCATACATATTCACATTCCATATTCTTCTCCCTCTGGGAAATAGAATAAATAGAATGCCAAATACCATGGATAAAATAAATAGAAATGCCAAACACTATCATTTAAATATTTATTTGACCCGTGTGGGCAAGCTAAAGAGGAAATTAACTATAGTTGTCATGGAAAATCATAGTCATAACTCCTTACTATTTGAATTAAGTAATTCTAAGTGTTACTGAACTTGTGTGACTAATTGAGTCATTTCTTCTCTTCCTTAAAGAAAAAATGCTGTTACAGTTCACAGAAATATTAAAGGACACAGAGTTTTTGGAATCCTTTATCATATGTGGACCACTTAGGTTGTGGCTATTCAACAATGTTTAATTCAACTGTACAAAATAAAAGACCGCCTCCCAATTACCCTAGCTTTCCCCCTCCCACCCTTTAGATGCCCCCACAGCACTTTGTTCTTAACCTATGGCAGTAGAATAGTGATTTATCTGTTTACTTTTGTACAAAACAGAATCTCAATAACGGTTGGTGAGTTAATTTAAAAACAAAGAGGTGGAGAAACCAAGACAGCAGCATAGGTAAACACCTAAACTGCTGCCTCGCACAACAATTTCAAAACTACAACTAAAAGACAAAACGGACACCATCCAGAACCACAGGAAAGCTGGTTGAGTGGAAATTCTTCAACTAGAAGGAAAGAGAAAAGCACATTGAGACTCAGAGGAGCTGCAGAAGGCTGAGGTACAGAGACACGTGCACGGAGAGGACTGACTGGTGAGTGCGCAGCTGGCTTTCTCAAGCGGGAGGGAGACGGAAGCTCCCAACTGCGCTGAACTCCAGTTCCAGACGAGACTCTGGGAACCCAGACTCATTTGGGGGGAATCTGGACTGTCAAGAAAAGAGAAAAGCACACTGCGACTGAGGGGAGCTGCGGAAGGCAGAGGTCCGGAGGCGCGCACTCACAGAGAGGACTGACTGCTGAGTGTGCGGCTAGCTTTCTCAAGCAGGAGGGAGACAGAAGCTCCCGACTGCGCTGAACTCCAGTTCCGGGCGAGACTCTGGAACCCAGACTCATTGGTGAGAAACTGGACTGTCTGGCAGTGGGCAAAATTTGAGGGCGGCTTTCTCTCAGAGGTGCTTGCAGCGATTACCAAGGGACACTGAGACCCAGGGGCCTCATAGGGCAGGGCTGATGGGAAGCCAAGGCTGTCTGCTCCACCTTGAGACTCCGCCCCATCCAAGCTGAGCACAGAGGCTTTTGCAATTTTGCAAGTCTGTCTCATAAGGGTGTCTCCAGCACAGAAGTTCTCCCAGCGTAGACACAGCTGATCGTCACAGCCAGCTGGCCTGGAGGTCAATTCCTCCGAGTGATAACAACAACAATCAAGACTTAACTACAACAAGGCTGTGCACACAGTCCACAAAGGGGTGCACCAAGAGTGTCCACCTCAGGTAACTGGGGAGGCTGAGCCACTGGGCCATATAGGACACCTAGCACACAAAGCTACTCTACCAACTCAGGGAAGCAGCCAAAATGCAGAGACAAAGAAACAGATCACAAACGAAAGAAATGGAGGAAAGCAAATGACTGGATATAGAGTTCAAAACCACGGTTATAAGGTTTTTCAAGAATTTCCTAGAAAAGGCCAATAAATTTAGCGAGACCCTCAAGGATATGAAAAAGGACCAACTAGAAATTAAACATACACTGACTGAAATAAAAAATACTATACAGAGACCTAACAGCAGACTAGAGGAACGCAAGAATCAAGTCAAAGATTTGAAATACAAAGAAGCAGAAAACACTCAACCGAAAAAGCAAAAAGAAAAAAGAATCCAAAAATTTGAAGATAGTGTAAGGAGCCTCTGGGACAACTTCAAGCGTACCAACATCAGAATTATGGGGGTGCCAGAAGAAGAGAGAGAGCAAGATACTGAAAACCTATTGGAAGAAATAATGACTGAAAACTTTCCCCACCTGGTGAAAGAAATAGACTTATAAGTCCAGGAAGCGCACAGAACCCCAAACAAAAGGAATCCAAAGAGGACCACACCAAGACACATCATCATTAAAATGCCAAGAGCAAAAGACAAAGAGAGAATATTAAAAGCAGCAAGAGAAAAACAGTTAATTACCTACAAGGGAGCACCCATACGACTGTCTGCTGATTTCTCAACAGAAACTATGCAGGCCAGACGGGAGTGGCAAGAAATATTCAAAGTGATGAATAGCAAGAACCTACAACCAAGATTACTCTACCCAGCAAAGCTATCATTCAGAATTGAAGGTCAGATAAAGAGCTTCACAGATAAGAAAAAGCTAAAGGAGTTCATCACCACCAAACCAGTATTATATGAAATGCTGAAAGGTATTCTTTAAAAAGAGGAAGAAGAAGAAAAAGGTAAAGATAAAAATTATGAACAACAAATACATATCTATCAACAAGTGAATCTAAAAATCAAGTGAATAAAAAATCTGATGAACAGAATAAACTGGTGAATATCATAGAATCAGGGGCACAGAAAGGGAGTGGACTGACAATTCTTGGGGGGAAAGGGGTGTGGGGGGTGCGGGAAGAGACTGAACAAAAATTGTACACCTATGGATGAGGACAGTGAGGGGGAGTAAGGGCAGAGGGTGGGGTGGGAACCGGGTGGAGGGAAGCTATGGGGGGAAAAAAGGGAACAATTGTAATGATCTGAAAAATAAAAATTTATTAAATTAAAAACAAACATGTAGCATCATTGATGACAGCAATGAAAGTCAAGAGCTAAAGAAAGAAAAATAAAACATACAAAAGGGCAACCTGCTGTGTAAACACAGGGCCCCGTCACGTCACAGATCAGGTTAACCTGTAAGATTACTAGGATTCTGAAGAAGTCCAACTTCCAGTATCTTCAAGTGCAGGATTTCTTGTAAAAGCTGAGTTCCACTTAAAAAAAAAAAAAAGTTCTGGAAATAAAAGTCTAATTGCATTATCTGTTATTGGAATAAATGATTCCTTTTAAAAATTTGGTCTTCCATGTTAAATTGATATAATTTGATCAATGGGCATCTAAGAGCCCTTACTTTGTAAAAAGCCCTTTTATGTTCATGAAAGGATAAGGCCAGACAGAAGAAGGATTTAAATACATATTTATTTAAGTACCTATTATGTCCCAGGCAAAACCTGCCCTTTGTTATGAAAACCAAAATTTAATCATCATTGCTTTATAAAGTTCAAAGAAGCAACATTCTTTAATTATAAACCTCAAGATTTGTCTTTTAGAATCTTAGGTTCCAATAAACAAAAATAATCCATCAAGAAATTTCAAAGAAATTGTTTTTAAAAATCAGGGGGCAATTCATTACAAGCAGTTTTCACTTTTTTAACTCCACATCTTTGACCAGGAACTACCCCTTCCTCTTGTCCAAAACTTTTTTCATAAAGGGGCCAACCTCCTTAATCTCACATAAACACATAACACTATTAACTACTGCACTGCTTCGTAAAACTCTCTTCTCTACTGTTCTGTGATGCTGCACTCCTTTCTATTCTCAGAAGCCCATTTACTCTTTGCTTGTATTTACACTTCCTCCTCTACATCCACCCACAGAACTCAAATGCCTTATCTTGTTAATGAGGATGAACCCAATATTTGTTCTACCAACCAAGTCTCTTTCATATTTCCAATCGCCTTGTTAGATGTATCCATCTGGATGTCATCGTGTCATCTGGCCACTCAAATTTAACAACTCCTCATATTCCTTACATTTGTATATTAGGTCTTGGTACCCAGCCTTCCCAGAAACGCTGTATCAAAACACTAGGGCCATCTTTGATTCCCTCTCATATTTCAACCTTAATCAAGTTCCACTGATAATACTCTTACAATATTTCACACATCTATTATTTATAGACTAGAGGCCCGGTGCACAAAATTTGTGCACGGAAGGGGGTCCCCTCAGCCCAGCCTGCACCCTCTCCAATCTGGGACCCCTTGGGGGATGTCCAACTGCCAGTTTAGGACCGATCCTGAGGACTGGGCCTAAACCGGCAGTCAGACATCCTTCTCACAATCCTGGACCACTGGCTCCTAATCACTCACCTGCATGCCTGCCTGGTCGCCCCTAACTGCCCCCCCATGCCAGCCTGATCACCCCTCACTGCCTCTGTGTGCTGACCTGATTGCCCCTAACTGCCCCCCTGCCATCCTGGTCGCCCCTAACTGCCCCCCACTGCCAACCAGGTCACCCCCAACTGCCCCCCCGACCAGCCTGCTCACCCCTTTCTGCCCACCTTGTCAGCCTGGTCGCCCCCAACTGCCCCCCTCTGCTGGCCTGGTCGCCCCTAACTGTCCCCCCTGCTGGCCTGGTCACCCCCAACTGCCCCACCCTGCTGGCCTAGTCACCCATCATGGCCCCCTTGCCGGCCTGGTCACCCCATGCAGCCTGCTTGTTCAGTCACTGGTCATCCCTCACTAAGCCCCATGCCGACCTGGTTGTGTAGACAGCCATCTTGTGAGGACTTGAAGGTTAATTTGCATATTACCTCTTTATTATATAGGATAGATTAGATAGATGATAGATAGATAGATAGATAGATAGATAGATAGATAGATAGATGATAGATAGACAGATAGCTAGATATAGATAGGTAGATTCCAGAGAGGAAGGCAGAGGGAGAGAGATTGAAACATCAATGATGAGAGAGAGTCATTGATTGGCTGCCTCCTGCACGCCCCACATTGGGGATGGAGCCTGCAACCCAGATATGTGCCTCTTACCGGGAATCAAACCGTGACCTCCTGGTTATACTCAACTACTGAGCCATGCCTGCCAGGCAATATTTCACACATCTTGTCATTCTCTCTATTTTTCAGCTTCCATTATAACTTTCAGGCTCTCATTTTTACAAACCAAAAAATACTACCGAAGCTCTGTAAAAGCTCTCCCCATCAACAGGCCTTCTTCTCTAAGTCTCCTACACTGGAAGTTAGCCTTCCCACTATAGAGCCTGCTCTAAGTGGTTTCTTATTTGCTTACCACAAAGTCTAAAGCCCTTTGCCTGCCAATTCTAACTTTCTACAATCAATTCTCACTCTGCTCTCCCAACATTATCTCTAAACTTTATTCATCAAACCAGGCAATTCACTTTTGTATATGCCAGACCTTTTACTTGGCATTCCCTTTTATGTCTTTTTTTTTTTTGTTTTTTGTTTTTTTTTGGTCAAAATTGCTTAGTGAAACATTTTTTTTAGTTGTGTGTGTGTGTGTGTCTCTATTGGTCATGATGTAAAATATAATTCTTAACATAGGTTTGCGAAGTCACTTTGTTTTTTTTTGTTTGTTTGTTTGTTTTTAATATATTTTAATGATTTTTTTTTACGGAGAGGAAGGGAAAGGGAATAGAGAGTCAGAAACATCGATGAGAGAGAAACATCGATCAGCTGCCTCCTGCACACTCCCCACTGGGTCTGTGCCTGCAACCAAGTAGTTTCCCATCGGATTGGGGTTAATAATTCTAAAACCACTATACATGCATATTAGAACTGGACAATTAAATAAATGGATTGTGGGAAAAAGGTTTCTAGCTATTGGAGTGGTAGGTCACATATAAGCAAGGAGAGGAGGCTATGATGATTCAGGAGGTAATAAATTAAAGTTAGAGACATGAATATGAATTCAAATTTAGATAAATATAGATATAGATGGTTACAGATAGAAATATTTATAAATATTAAGGAGAAAAACTAAAAAAGTTTCACCCTTTAAGGAGAAAAACTAAAAAAGTTTCTTTGAATTTCCCAATTCGAAATCAGTTATTTTTTTCCTTCAAATGCCTTCAGCCTAATGCCTATGCCCCTTAATACACTGGAAGTTTTCCTCATCCATGCCCCATGCGTACAAGAGATTCCTAAAAATGGTCAAATATTTTGGAAGTTGTCAAAATTCTTTCCTCCCCTTAAAAGTTTTAAAAACAAATACAGTTGATAAAAAAAAAAAAAAAATACATAAAAGCTACAAAAATACAGCCTGGTACTCTGAACTTCCATTAACATGCCTGCTAAGCATGCCAATGTGTGTTTCTGATTTAACCCCCTCTTTGTTGTTTAAAAATGATCTACAACTAACAGGGACAGCTCTAAGCCACACACAAACACATTCCATATTTCCAAGTAAATGTTAACAGGAAAAATGTGTTTGTATAGGATTCCACTCTACCCGTTAAAAATCAACAAGGACAAACCTTGTTCTCTCCGTACTCCTGCAACTAGTTGGACAGGACATTATTATTATTTCGTCAGTGAGAATAAACCATAAGTTACCAAGTTCACAAGTGTGAGGACACTGAAACTACTAAAATTGGGGGCATGTTAACTAGCATTTATTACTTTAGGAGCTTGTGTAAATTCTGACATTTACACTTTTCTCTTTTCCTCCAATAAGCTGCTTTAAAAAAAAAAAAAGTGAAAACACAATAAATGAAATAACTTGAAAGAGAAGAAAGAAACCTGATGTCCAGCTAGGTACCAAGGGCTGATATCAAGGCCCAAAACGAAAGTCTAATAGAGCAGAGACCATGGCAACGTAAGGGGTTGTAGCAGACACAGGAGAGGCAGCACTAAGCTCTGCGAAATGCCTGCTTCCCAACATGCACAGGGCAGCAGGCCTTTCTGTGCCTCTTCTTTTTAACTACCATTTACTGTGACCATATTGCAAGCCAGAGTTTTACTTGGAGGTTTAAGAGTATTACATCATTTAATCCACAAGCAGTCCTCTGTAAGATTCTACTATTACAGATGAAGAAATTGAGGCTAGAGAGGTTAAGCAATGTGCCTGAGGTCACACAGTAAGTAATGTAAGAGTTAGAAATCAGGTTAAGTTCTTAACCTCTCTACTTCATGCCTACAGACATGTGTTATATCGGTTTTTATTTGTTTACTTTATTCTTTACCATGATTATTTTGTTTATTCCTATGTGGGTCTCACAAAAGGCTGCAGAACTTGCCCTGGGGCTCCTGACAATAATATAAGCCTGACAGCTGGCATGTGTGCCGGTTAAAGCTTCAGAGTGATGCTTCTTCATGCTCCTCGCTGGTACAATGCCCCAGGAAGCAACTCTGAGGGTTGACCTCTGTCATGGTTTGAATTGTGTTCTCCACAAAAGAAATGTTGGCGTTCTAATGCCTAGTACCTCAGACTGTAAGCTTCTCTGAATTTAGGGTCTTTGCAGAGGTAATCAAGTTCATAGCAGATCATTAGGGTGGGTCCTATTCCAATATGAATAGTGTTCCCATAAAAAGGGGGAATTTGGGCACGGACACACACACACACACACACACACACAGACGCACACACACACACACACACACACACACGCACGCACGCACGCACGCACGATGTAAAGATGAAGGCAGAGATCAGGGGATGCTTCCACAAGCCAAGGAAGCCGGGTGATTGCCAGCAAACCATGAGAAGCGTGAAACAGATCCCTCCCTCCCAGCTCTCAGAAGAAATCGATTGTGTGGACAATTGTTTTTTTAATTGATTTCAGAGAGAGGAAGGGAGAGGTAGAGGGAGATAGAAACATCAATGATGAGAGAGAATCACTGATTGGCTGCCTCCCGCACACCCCACACTGGGGATCAAGCCCACAACCCCACATGTGCCCTGACCAGGAATCGAACTGTGACCTCCTGGTGCATATAGGTCAACGTTCAACCCCTGAGCCATGCCAGCCAGGCGCTATGGACATCTTGAGTTCAGACTTCTGATTCCAGAACTGGAAGTCAGTAAATTTGTGTTTGTTACACCATGCAGCTTGTGATACTTGGTTATGGCAGCCCTAAGAAACGAATACACCCTGCTTCCCAAAATGTAAAAGATGTGTGACCACAGGAGCAAGTAAGAGGCCATACTTCTACCCCTGCGTGTATTCCCTCAGAAATGCCTGTTATTATATAAAGCTCACTTCTCACCTCTGGGAAACAGCGGGGTCCAACCGCTCTGCCCATAATAAGCAGGTTGGAAGCAAGAGAGCCACGGCAATTCCCCATCAAGGAAGGCAGGCCTCTGCATCATTAGTCCATAGCGCCCTGATCTCTGCAAGACCAAGTACATTTTTCATCCCTGAGTGTATTTTTCATCAGTGTTACCGAGGGTGTAATAATTCTAGGTAAGTTTTAAAATTATAGATAGCTTCTACAGATATTTCCCTGGTAGTAATTCTCCCATGAAAGTATTTTATAAGCTAGACTCTCAGCAAGAATGATGCTCATGCTGGCAGAAGGAAGTGACCTTATGTTGTAAAGGGGAGAAAATATATTTTTTCTGGAGTTACGAATGCAGCACAGACTTTTCTACATGTATCGAGTAGGATCCCTGCTCTTGAATGCAAAATTTTTCCTGCAAATGTCATCACTGCTTGGACTTGTTTCACATGTATACTTTCCTTTCCTCTGGCTATTCACAGTCACTTTTTCTACATCTTTCATAATAAAAACTGCATGGAATTATTCTTTAAAAAACTTCTCTGCAAACAAAACTTTAGAGACATTCATAGTATCTAGGAATTAGAAGCTTCCCAGCATTGTACATAAACCACATGATGCAGACTTCCCACATGAGCCTAAAATGACTTAATATTGTGCTGGTCTTTCTATACAAAACTCTTCAAAAACATGCACCAAATATGTGAATAAGCCATCAAGCCATTGTCAGATAATTCAAAGGCTGATGAATTACAGCCTATTACCATAGGAACTGATTTACTGTGCAATTCACAGGCTATGGAAAACAGAGGTACTAAGGTATGTTTCTGACATGACTTTTTTTTTGTTTGCCTAGATCTTATTTCACACAGCCACCAATCCATGTATATAAAAGCCAAATATGCAAAGTGTCCCCTTGGGAGTTCGACCAACCGGGAGTTTGATCGCCAGCTATGACATGCGCTGATCACCAGGGGGTGGCACGGAATGAAGGAAGGTCCCAGTCGGTAGCCTGCAGCCGGGGAAGGGAGTCCCCGGCTGGCAGTTGGCAGCTGCTAGGGACCCTACCCGTGCATGAATTTCGTGCACTGGGCCCCTAGTATATTATAATAACACTTGAAGAAAACAGTGATTCCTAAAACGCCACCTATCAGCATAGCACATGGTCATTTCTATGAGAAATTCAGCCACTTGACACATTTTTATTAAAGTATTAATTCACTTTAACAATAAGGAGGCTTCTTTCAATGAAGTGATTGCCTGAATCATTATACTACCAAAGTATAAGGACTGCCTTGGTGAATAAAACAATGAATGAGAAGACAGCCCCCACCATCTTTATGAAATTATAATTAGCAACACATAACCTCACAGTAGCAACTGGACCATGTGGGATAACACTTCATCAAATTATTTTCCAAAATGGTATAAAAAAAGTCACTTGCAGAATACCCATAATGTCATGAAAAATGACAATCGGTGCTGCAGAAAACAAGGCAGGGAAAATAATGAACATATAAAAGTACTAGAAGCCCGGTGCACAAATTCATGCACGGGTGGGGTCCCTCAGCCTGGCCAGCAATCGAGATACTCTGTTGACATGTCATAGCATAAACCAACATTTAACCTTGCATTACATAGATAATAAAGATTTTTTTTATCATTATTGCTTTTATTTCAAACTGATTATATCTGATCTTATGATGATTTACACAGAATTTCACAAAAACATGAGATAGGAACTTTTATATTCCCATTTTATAGGATGTTAAACTGGGGCTTAGAGGGTCTGAGTAACCTGCCCACGGTCATGACCTGTAGCTGGCAAGTTATTAAACCTGCACTTACATCCCAGACTAACAAGATAAGTTGCTCTAGAGACCTTTCAGGCCACTCCACTACTTAATAGGGAACCGACTGGGAAGAAAGGAGCTTGGGCAGAAGTTTCAACCAAGGTTTAGCCAAAGAGACTGCCCAGGACGATACTTACAGGCTCAGATGAGGCCCCTGAAGGAAATGCTGAAACTGATCCCGGTGGTCCTTTCGAGGTTAGCTAGATTTGGAGTGGCTGGACACCCCCTGATGTAGCCTCAGCATCAAAGGGGGAGGACTCTCCCTGAAGTCAGCCAGAGAAACCTAACCTACCAGGCAGAAGACATAGAGCAGGATTCTTGCTGGGACTTCAAAGTTGTTTTTCTGGTAACAAAATCTCTGACAATCAAGTGAAGTGCATATGCTTAGTTAATATGAGTAGGTGTTTAGCTATATTAAAGGGAAGGAGGTAATGACAGGAAAAGGTAAGAGACTAAAAAAATTCAACACACATCTATTAGGCTAGATGCTCTATATTGTGCAACGTGCTTTCAAAGACACTGTCCAATGCAGAAGAAATAGAGAAAACTTTTTTCCCCTTGTGATTTCTTTGTGTCAGGTACTATGATGGACAGTTAACACTGAGGTTCTCTGAGGTTAATCACATTCATCAAGGTCACATGGCTACTAAGAAGCACAGGATCTAACCCCAGACTTGTTGATCCCATCACACCACTATGCCACACCAAGGAAACACAATGACCACCCAGGACATGAAATGGCTCTATTTCTCAAAACACCACTGCATTATTCAAATGTACCACATTAACATGATCCTAGTAAAGAGAGGTTAAAGAATGAAAGCTAGCCCTGGCTGGTTTGGCTTAGGTAGTGGACAGAGTGTCAGCCTGAGGACTGAAGAGTCCTGGGTTTGATTCCAGTGAAGAGCACATGCCTGGGGTTGCGGGCTCCATCCCCAGTGTGGGGGGTGCAGGAAGCAGCCGATCAATGACTCTCATCATTGATGTTTCTATCTTTCTCTACCTCTCCCTTCCTCTCTGAAATCAATAAAAATACATTTAAAAAAAATAAAGGATGAGAGCTAAATCATGTGGTTAATGTACAGTCAAAATTAAAGACAAATAGTTTTATCACTCTTCCTTCACAAAATTAAGTTTGCTTTATCAACTAAATGTACACAAATCTTCTATAATTCTTTGCCACTTACTTTTAAAAAGTCTACTCTCCAGTGGTTACATAGATTACACATATCACTTGAATTACTATTTTAGATATATAGAATTATGCCTCACTTCAGAAAGAAACATTATATTTAATGTGTCTCTAACTGAATACAACTTTATTACATATGCTATGCAGAATATGTTGTTTTCCCTAAACCAGTGGTTGGCAAACTGCGGCTCGCGAGCCACATGTGGTTCTTTGGCCCCTTGAGTGTGGCTCTTCCACAAAATACCATGGCCTGGGCAAGTCTATTTTGAAGAAGTGGCGTTAGAAGAAGTTTAAGTTTTAAAAATTTGGCTCTCAAAAGAAATTTCAATCATTGTACTGTTGATATTTGGCTCTGTTGACTAATGAGTTTGCCAACCACTGCCTAAACTATCTATCCTAACCAAGTTATTCTTAGATCAACTACTTGAATTAACCTGCTGGAACAGGCTGAAATTATTTTTATCAATTCCTTTTACCAAAAGATAAAGGAGGCTGTTGAGTAAGTTAAATATATGTAAAGGACCAAAAATAGTTGGCTAATATATGTGTTAGACTAATTCACTAGCTTTCCCTGAAAACTTTCATGAGTAAAAGCAGAAGCCATAGGGTTCAATTTACCACCAGAGCCTTCAGCTGGTGTCAGTCTATTATAAAACTTATTTTTTTTACAGCAAATAAAATCATTCTTAGGCCTTGTTTCAAGATACCTTAGTAACCAGCTTTATTTTCTCCCCTCTGTGGTGCTAAGGGCTTTCACTGAAAGGCAGGGCTGCAAAGAATCCGGACAGGTCACCTTGACTACAAACTCTCTCCTCCCAAGAAACTTCACCCCCATCCCACCCCGTCTTATTAAAATCCAAGGACTCAAAAGGCCCACAGGAGGCCGCTCATACTCATCTCAGACACACACACACTGAGTGTCTGTCTTCTTTGTAGCTATGACTGTTTCAAGTTTCTGGTGTTCAGAACACACCTGGTATTCTAATACATCTTGTTACTTCTGAAAGGCCAAAATCATGGTCAATAACACATAAACCTTTATCTACAGCATAACAGTGGAAAGCAGGGGAAATAGTTTAATCATGCTCTCCTACTGTAAACCTGTGGAAACCAACATTCAAGTAAGGCAACCCTATCTCTACCACTCAGACACAAATACAAAGCTGAAAACAACACAGAAATCAAGATGTGGGTAGGAGTTTCCACAGTAGATAGCATTTATGGAATAAGCAGGCTACTTTACCATATAATTATTTCCCTCTGGTTCAAGGAATTCCTTAATGAACTATTCCATGTTGCCTTATACGTCTTAGGATCCTAGGGTCCTTTTCTGTATTTTCCCAAAAGGTTTCTCTCAGCATCACAGCTACCTTTACTTGAGTGCTTACTACATGGCAGAGACTGTTACTGGTGGCTTCATCTGAGTATTCACAAGGATCCCATGATTACTGTCTTTTCGCAGCAGATGGAGAAACTGAAACTTAGAGTAGCTAAGTAGTGTGCCTGAGGTCAGACAGTCAAAATTAAGGCGAGTCTCTCTGGCTTCCCACTCTAATCTCTTAACAAATTTACTGTCAAGAGGTGGTTAAATTCACCTTCTCAAATTAGTATACCATATATTACAGTAATTGA
Source organism: Plecotus auritus (assembly GCF_963455305.1). Classification (NCBI taxonomy): domain Eukaryota; kingdom Metazoa; phylum Chordata; class Mammalia; order Chiroptera; family Vespertilionidae; genus Plecotus; species Plecotus auritus. The sequence goes on from NC_137772.1 coordinate 146,357,707, forward strand.
AATATCATTTTCATATGTGCATAATAGAAGCCTTTATAAGAAAGTAGGAATACAAATAACTCTTTTGACCTAATTCAAAATAGAACCAGGAGTCGCTTTCACTGAAAATGTGTAACAGCTAAATTCACAGGAGGTACAGTCCTCCACTTGTTCTTGGAATCAACATCCTCTAGGTACGGCAGAGCCTGGCCAAGTCTCCGAAATGCCACTAACAATATCCCGCAATTTATCTCTCCCAACAGAAGCCCCTTCTGTGTGCGAGTGGGCAGATGTAGTGGAAGAGGGGAAATGTGCATCATTTATACCTTTCAAGAACAAAAGACGAACCAAAGCTCGATGACAACCAGTGAAAAGCGAGAGGACAAAGGCTACCGGGAGGAGTCAGAGAGAAGGCTCGAGCCCCAGGAGTCGGCACTAGCTGAACAAATTGCAGGCCTGTGCCCCATCCCACATGCCAGCCAAGGGCAATGAGGTGCCCCAGGACCAAGTCACATGTGCCCTCTTCTCACGCATCAACAGACCCTGTGCAAATAAGTGAATAGCTGCAAGTGTGTGACTACGGCCCCCTGCAGACATCGAATTGTAAAGAAGGTTTTCTATCAGAAAGCTGAAAATCAAATATGCACAGTTTACATTGTGGATACAAAGCAGCTGAAGCTGAAAAACTTCCCTAAAGATCAAGGAAGCATAAAAGTTAAGTCATTTTCCCAAGTCTCATATACAGTAGATAAGCCTATTAAGAACATTGTAAGCTATGCTAATTGGTTCAGGGGTTATATATCTCTTTTGTTTGTTCCAACTGAACCTTCACACACTGCAGTGAATTGGTGAGAAACACAGTGTAATAAATCTATCCAAAACTAAACAGTATTAGGGTTTGAAAGATGCTAATGAGCTCCAGTGTTCCAACTTGAAAAACTCCCATTCCCACCCCTACACGGTATTACTAACTCCTAAGTCATTGCTTTCTGACATAGGAAGAAGCATGTAAAAATTGTTCAAATCCTCATGCTGCTAATTCCTTATTACAATTAACATTTTTAAAGCAAAATTAAGTGTCATTTGAAATTGAAATACTAATTTAGTCACACAGAATACAAGCATGTGTTTCTATGGACATAAAATATTAGGGATAAATTGGATTTATATCATTTCATTGGAAAACTCAATCAACATGAAATAATGCTTTCAGAAGTTACTATTTTCAAATTAAATCTGTAACTTTGGAACTGAAGATGTGTTTTAATTTTTTTTAAAAAGACTGAGTTTATTATTTTATTATCCTGGAAAAAGATTGAATGAAACATGTAAATGAAAGAATGACACAAAATACAAAGTCCCTTACAAATGTTAAATATTATGTTGAGAGCTTAAGAATACAACACCTAGAAGGTGAAAGAGTGAGGTTTCCAAAAAAGAATATAATGTTCTATCCTTTATATCACCAGTAGTTATTAGGTCTGTGAGGTCATGCTAGAAACTCTTCAGAATAATTAACCAAACTGCTATTGTGCAGTAGCTGACATGGTTGTGTGCATATATATGTGCACTGAGATGGTTGTGTGCATATATATGTGTGTCCATTCTATCAAAAGGTGTCTTGCTAAAGTAAAGATAAAAATACAGCACACTTCAGGAAATCACAAAATAATTATAACAACTGTACAACATATGCTAATTTTTGGCAAAAACTGACCATGTTTTGTGGTCCAATTAGATCCTTGGCATATTTTAATTTGCCATAATTAAAATATGAATTGTATACAAAGCACTCTGATTCTTTAGAAAATCCAAGGTGTATATGATAATATTCATCTCCTGATCACTCTATCGATCATGTGGAAAGAACATGTAAAGTAACACTGAGGGGCATGGGGAGGGGGAGACAGGAGTGGCTGCTTCATGGAGGCGAAGTCTCCTTTGGAGGAATTGAAATGTTTTGGGACTTGATAGAGGTGATGGCTGCTCCACACTGTGTATGGATTGAAAGCCACTCAATTGTGCACTTTCAAATGGTTAATTTTTTAGCCGAAACCGGTTTGGCTCAGTGGATAGAGCGTCAGCCTGTGGACTGAAAGGTCCCAGGTTCGATTCCGGTCAGGGCACGTACCTTGGTTGCAGGCACATCCCCAGTAAGGGGTGTGCAGGAGGCAGCTGATCGATGTTTCTCTCTCATCGATGTTTCTAACTCTCTGTCCCTCTCCCTTCCTCTCTGTAAAAAATTAATAAAATATATTAAAAAAATGGTTAATTTTATGTTATGTGTATTTTGCCTCAAGAAAAATTATAATTCTGAACTCTGATTAAAAACATGATAGGTTATACAGAACATCTCGTTTAGTCTTTATAATGATGCTAAACTATCATTTTCCCTATTTTTAGATAAGAAAAGCCAGGCTAAAAGTGGACACATACGTACTACATGACAGTAGATAGATTTTAAATCAAGCCTGTTCATATTCTTTTCACTGTATCTTGTCTTTGCATCTGTGAGAAGTCACCAGCATCTGTGAGAAGTCACCAAGCATGGCCAAGTCCGGAGAAGTGGGCGGGGGGGCGGGGAGGGGTGCGGAAGGGGTGAGAAGGAATTCTTTTGATAAAGTCAAAACAGCTTAGGAAAGCACAGGGCATGGAAGTATATGCCATGTTCTGAAAATGACAAAAAGTCTAGAAAAGTGGCAGTGGGGACAGGTGGGTCATGAACACAAGCTTAGAGCGGTGGCTATCACACTGAGGCATAAGCCTGTCAAAGGTCCTACACACCCGGGAAGGAGCATGGAGTTTTTGTCCCGTGACCTACAGAGGTAGTTCTCAAACTGCGGGAGTATCGGGATCACTGCAAGACTTCCTAAGTCACAGATTTCCGACTCCCTTGGTCTAAGGTGGGGTCAGGGAATCTGCATTTCTAACAAGATCCCAAGGAATGTTGATTTTGCTGGTCTTGTGACCATAATTTAAGAAACTTTGGCCGCATAACCAGGTTTTTAAGCAGGAGAGCAATGTGAATATATATATATTGCTCCTATTGCTAATGCCATTAATTCATGATAGCAATATTTATTTATAGAGTCCATATGTCCATGTATTTATATATATGTAAGTCTGGTAGCAGAGAATAGACAAGAGGTTATCACATAATGAAAAACATTATAAACTGATGAACAAAAAGATAGATACAGAGGTAGTAAAGCATCAAACAGACTGTCAAATTACAGCGGGAAGGTTAGGGAGAGGTGGGGGAAATAAGAGATCAACTGAAGGACTTATATGCGTGCATATAAGAGTAACGAACGGATGCAAAACATTGGGGGGTGAGGGCATGTATGGGAGTAAGGTGGGGAGGGTGGCAATGGTAAGATATGTACACATATAATACCTTAATTAAAAAAAAGAAAAAGAAAAAAAAAAGAGGTTATCACAATATCCAAAGTAAAAAACTTGTACTGGAATAAAAGCAAAAACGGTTCAGAGGTAAGGATATTTATGACCCACTGCTATATTAATAAAAAATAAATTTAAAAAGCAACGTGGAAAGTTAAAAAGCTCAAGAACTGAAATTATACATTATGAGAATAGACTTTATGGAAGTGACTAACTAGAAAGTAAGGCATGTAGAAAGAATAGTCAAAGATGAGACAGGTTTTCTAGGCTGTTACAGAGCTAATGGTTAAATGAAGACAGGCACCTAGCCTCAAAAATAAGAAATCAGACACACTACTAACACAGGTGTGATCCTTACCATAAGAAAAGTGATTTTTTTTTTTTTAAAAAAAAAAGTTATCCTATTTTTAAAAAGGATAACTTTTCTGGGACCATGGCTTCCCTCCTGTGTCGCCTCTTTGAAAGTGCTTCCTAATCAAAAAATCTATTAAGGTTTCACATTCTTTCACTGAATGTTGCTAAATCTGGGTAAGAATAGAACTGTATTATTAAAGTTTAAAACATATATTCTTGAGTAGGCTTCCCACCCAGGAGCAGAAACAAAACATACCCAGGATGGCCTGGCTGTCCTCACGGAGTGCCTGCAGACAGGAGCACCTGATCTAGTACAGAAGCCCAGGTGATGCCCACCCCACCCTCACCTCGTCATCCTAGTGGATGGATGAGCTCATCCGACCAGCTCTCCTAATCAGGGGTTGAGCGGCATTACAGCACCCCAGCAATTATTACACATTTTTTCCAAATATAGATAGAAAGAAGTGGGGGGGGGGGGGGGGAGGCAGGGAGGGAAGGAAAAGAAGACATTATTTTCTAACACATTAAATCTGGTCCAGCAATTTAGTTTTCCTTAACAAAGTCAGCATCTCCATTCTAAAGGGAAATCACAAGAGGGGTAAAAAAATGCTATCAAATGACATTTCCAAACCAAAGCACATCAAAATATTGGTATTAGAGAAATTTCAAATTTTGAGTCATTCAAACAGGAACAGTACACCACAGCCAGAGAGAAAATCAACTGCTCCTGGCCCAACCCACGCCTCCACAACTGACAAAGCCGGGGCTCAGCCTCAGAAAGCACAGGATTAGGGACCTAACAACAGCACGACCTTGGGCAGTTTCCTCCTCTCTAAAAATAAAGGATAATATTAATAATACTCGCCTTGCCTATTCCACAGGTCAAATGTGAAAAGCAAATACAACAGAGCATAGAAAGTAAATTGAAGCCATGGTGAATCACAAACTCTTATTCTATGAACTCCTATCATGTTCTTACAATGGACTCAAGATTACACGCGATGAAACAAATGCCCATCAATCAGGATTTTTTTTTCCTGTAGTATTAATGGCTCACAGTTCTTTAGATCCCCTGGCTTCTTTTCATCACTACTGTTTTTCCAGAGCTGATCAGGAACCAGAATAGCCCAGAAGAGAGCCTGACTCAGTCAGTATTCCTACACAACCTGAATCAGGCATGGCATTTTACTTCAAGTCAGCGCTGCTCATACTAGATGGGAAGACAAACTTTGTTTAAGAAATCTGTCCATTGCTCCTATTGCTAATACCATTAAGTCATCATAGCAATATTTACTTACAGAGTCCACGTGTCCAGTGTCTATTTCTCATTTTAAATGTTTCTTGACCATTATGGTATATATTTATCTACTCATCCTTCCCTCTTTATTAACAACTTCTGGAATTTAGCATACACAATTATAGCCCACTGGCTTCAATTCTTCTCTTTTCCTGGTGCTGTTTTAGATGATCCTGATTGCTTGGCAAAGCCCCCTTTCCTATGGGCGCCATTCACAAGATTAGAAAACCCACTTAACTTTGTTTGTCCCAAGTTTCAGTGGCTGGTTTCAAAATGACAAAGGAATAAATCTGGAGACTTTAGGAAGCGATTTGGTAAAAGGCAACAAATGCTTTATCATTTGAAAGGAGCATTCCTCACTGAGTTAGGGACATCTGGTGATAGACATAAATAAATATGGAACAGGCTTGCCTTTAAAAATCAATTCGGAAATTCTTGTTTCTGAAAGTGAAGAGAGAGAGAAAACAGTGCAGGGGGTTAGAACTCTAGGTATCCAGAAAAGAGAATGGGCCAAGAACGGAAGAGCAATTAAGTGCCTACGGGGAGAGAGTACAAGGACAAGTTAAGGATATAATTATAACGTATATTATCCAGAGACACTGAAGTACCAGCTAGAAAAAAAGGGGTTAATAGTTCCTAAACATGCAAAGTGTCAGGGCGGAGTGTGAAGGGGAGAAGGGAAAGCAAACTAAGGTAGTAAATTTTTTCTCATCATATTAGCAAGATTGCAACTAAACAAATTATTCAAAAAGTGAAGAGACTTGCAAAATACAAAGAAATATGTAATACTAGTAAGAAGAATTAATGTGCGGGGCCGCAAAGGGGAAAGGGGACATATTCACAATCCCAGCATCGCCAGTCCCCACCCAAGCAACCCACTATGTGTTTTATTGCTGCTCCCAGCCTACCAAATCCGTATTGCTATTAAAAAAAAAAAAAAAGTCATGAAACCATGAGAATTAAATCCTTGACAACTATGCGCCACCTAATCTCAATTGTGTCAGTAGTTACAGGTACCTGCAATGATGTAAGCATTTTTACTATTTCCATTGAATTTGTGGGAAAATACTTATTTCCCTTATTTCAAATATCTGCATAAAGGGTCAGAGGAAGTACTGTTACATCATCTCTGCACTTGAATAACATTGCCATAATACTCTCCCCCAAATAAAAAGCCCTTCACCCAAAGAATGTTTCCAAAATGTTACATAATAACATAATAATAAAATTATTTCATCAGGTCATATATAAAATACAGATTTTTTTTTCCTAAGAAATCCATGACAGACATTTTTAAAAGATATCATTAGAACACTCCTGGGACTGGGAAGCTGATTCCTATCTCACACCACAGTGCCGTTTTCGGAAAGCATACATTACTTCCTTAAAATAGGACACTTTATCAGGATGAAGTGAGGAAAGAAAAGTTTAGCCCACTGTTAGTCTAAGGATATTTAACCTTCAATATCTGTTTTTAATCAGCTAGAGAACAATATAAACACAAATCTGTGTCAATGTGATAAAATGAATTAGATCAGAGAGAACTGTAAGGATACAAAGACTTTCAGAAGCAAATCTAGCAAGCAACAGTCTGGGAAGGTTTCACAAATACTAACACTGCAGGGGGAAAAATACAAATTCATTTACATATAGATGGTTTCTGTATTATTCAAACCCTTTAAGAGTAAAGTCTAAACATCAATATAAACAATTCCTTAATGGTATCTTCTTTCCAATTCAAAAACAGTAAAAATAGCAAACAAGCCATTCCACATAAAGTAGAAATTCAGTTCAGAAAGTAAGTCCAATGTCATTTCATAAATTTTATCCGTTAGCCATCTCACTCTACTCACACCATCTAAAATTAACTCTGGGAAGAGAAAAAACACAAACATATAGAACAATGATAAAAAAAAAAAACTGCTTTGCCTAGTAGAAAATATAAATATGAGAAACATTTTTACCAGTCTCCGTTGGGTACAATATTTAAATATACAACCCCATGTCTCAGCCAAAACATTAAATGCTAGAAAGAAACAGGCTGATAAAACTCATTGAGCAAATAAGGCAGTGTTAGGGCTGAACACAAGCTGTACTGTTATACAAGCTTCTACAGCATGATAAAGACAAATTAACATTTGCACACATGTAGGTAGATACACACAAATAAAACAAATTAAGCACTTTTTGTTTTCACCAGCTTGTATTAAGAAAATAGGTATGCATGAGGAATTCAATTTTAAAGGCCATATACATAAATCAACTACAGCATAAAAGAAGAGTGAAAATGCCCTTAGAAAGAAAAAAAAATCAACAAGATCCGATTCCAAGATACTCGCAGAGACTGAGAGAAATTTCTCAGTAAAAGCCCTAAGGGACTTGAGACATTTTACTCAAGGACGCCAGACATGGTCACCTATGGAGACAAAGAGAAGAGATGTAGCAAGCAATACCCTAACCCCGTGGTCGGCAAACTGCGGCTCCTGAGCCACATGCGGCTCTTTGGCCCCTTGAGTGTGGCTCTTCCACAAAATACCACGGCCTGGGCGAGTCTATTTTGAAGAAGTGGCGTTAGAAGAAGTTTAAGTTTAAAAAATGTGGCTCTCAAAAGAAATTTCAATCGTTGTACTGTTGATATTTGGCTCTGTTGACTAATGAGTTTGCCGACCGCTGCGTCTAACCAAAAAATACTCAGTAAATGAGAGTCTGCAAAGTCAACCTTTAAGGACTAAAACTCGGCGCTATTTCAAAATAATGGCACATGCTCATATTTTGTCCCCCAAACTTATTCAAAGATCCAGTTTCCTACCCAGAATACCAGCTGGTGAAAATAAATCTTAAAGTACAAAATAGAGGAAATTAATTTAGTACCACTGATCTCTATGTCAGCATAAATAAAATGATTAGAAAAAGGGGAAAAAATAATCCCTACTTCTGAACTGTGAGAGCCACTACAATTGATAGGGCAATATATAATGTACCACACCTTGTGACATCTTTGCATTATAGGTTATACTGTTCTTTAAATTGGGAAGAGGGAATAATTACCTTTCCAGGTGTGCATGACATAATTTATCAAGTAGACTAATTCCTTTGAAGAAGGAAGGTTGAAAGTTAGATATTTCTTTGTATTTTCTCTAACATTTGCACGCATGTAGATAGATACATACAAAATGATCTGGTCTATTGCTTCATAATGGGGAAAAAAAACAGTAAATAGAACATGGAAATCAGGAAAAGAAAAAGATATCAGCAAAACAACAATCAGAGCAGCTTAACTTTCTGAATTCTACAGGCAAAAAAATTAAAAATACCTTAAAGACAGTAGTCGCTGCAGTGACCGAAACTTGGGAAGATACTTAAAAATCAGAAAGGATGCAATACAAAGCAGTCTTGCCTCACTCAGAATTTAATACAGCAAGCCCTCCGTATCTTTGGATTCAAATGACTCCCACATTGAAAGTATTGGGAAAAACGTTACCCCGTTGCTGAGGTGTACTGCATGATTGCTGGTTGCATCTGTATTGATCATGTACAGACTTTTTTCCTCATCATTATTCCCTAAACAATACAGAATAACAACTATTTACAAATGCTTACACTGTATTTGGTATTATTAGTAATCTAGAGATGATGAAATGTACATAGGATGATGTGCGTAGGCTATAGTTGTAGTGAGCAAACAAACACTACAACATCTGATACAAGGGACTTGAGCATCCCTGCATTTCGGTATGGGAGGGGTGTCCTGGACCAATCCCCAAGGATACTGAAAGACAATTATATTTACTCAAATCTTAAATTGGAACACAGACATAAACTCCTACCCAGGGCTTTCCACCTAGCCAATACTTAACAAATACCTGCAGAAATGAACACTATCCTCCAAGGATCAGGGGTCAGCTCTGAGTCCTAGCCTCTAGAATCATGAAGACTAGAGAATCCTAAAGTAACAAGAGAGCCAAGCTTTAGGCCTGGAAGTCGGGTTCAATGGTGAGAGACGGTCATTTTTTTTCTTCAATGTCACTTTGTTCTTTAGGGCATCTGGGATAATAAAATAAATGTGGTAATAAACATTCCTTTTGTTGCTATACTACCTTGGGAAGTCTGCTTAATGTATGCCATCCAGCAATAAATAGCTAAACAGACTGACATAGATTTATATATGTGCATATATGTATATATGTATATACACATGCAAATATATATATATATATATATATATATATATACACACACTCAATACTGATGTGCATATATACATATGTGGATATATATAATATAAACTATAAGTATATTTCATAAGATTTAAATTCTGGATCTCAGAACCAACTCCCCTCTATCTGAAAACAGTGATGGGGTGAGGAAGATAAAGAGAGGGCACAGCTCTATGTCAAGTCTATCCATCAAAAAATAACTAATAATAAGTTTTTTACAGTTTTTAATTTATTGGAAAAATTAATGATTGGTTTTAAAAGCCCATCAGTGGACAAACCATATAGGAAATAAAACTGATAAAATTTATTTATGAATAAATTTTAATAGAGAAATTAATAAAATATAAGTAATAAAATATAAAAAATAAGAAATTAATAAAATATAAGTAGTAACACTTCAAAATATTGAAAAGATTCCTTTAATTCACAATGTTTTTCATACAAATCAATCCTGAGGGCAAAGGGGAAGAAAACTCAAAACTCTCATCAAAAATAGTCTTTTTTCTTTTTTTTCTTTTTTTTTTTTTTACAAAATGTATTTTCCTGTTTGAAAACAAAGAGCTCCACTGCCAGTGACTTGGTAAACCAAATGATATTAACATGATACAAAGGAAAGAAAAGGTCCAGTCCTCACACCCCAGGGTGGGAAGAACATGCTCTGGTTTGTTTTGTTTGGGGTTTTGTTTTAAATATTGAATAGCTGGTACCAAGAGACAGAATAGGAGGGCTCATGATTAAGCATGGGATAGAGAAATTCCCTCAGTAGCATTTCCCAATTCTGACAAAAATCAAAGCAAAACGGAGTTGCCCTTAACATCTTCCCTAATGTTATGGTGCTCAAGGAATTCCCCAGCAGCTTCAGGCCCCAAGGAAAGGCTGCAAAGTAAATCTGAGTCCTTTCCATTGACCTGAATCTTATTGGACACTGTATCCCTAAGAAAAACAAAAACTTCAAGGGAGGAAGGGCAAATCTCTTCCCTTCTGTGACAGGTAACAGCCTTCCATTACTCACACTTGTCATTCCCAAATAAAAAGTTGAAATAAAATAAAAACTATAACCTAAGTTATTTGCAGAAAAATCTAGACTGACTGTAAGAAGACACACACACACACACACACACACACACACACACACACACACACACACACACACGAAATTGATGACGCTCAGAAAGCTCAAGGGCAGAACTCTGTAAGAAAGCCGAAGTTCTCCACTAAGGAAATTAATATGCTATTAACTCCAGCTGAATATTTGCTGGGAAAATTATAAAGCCAAAGCTAAACAGTGAAGCCTGGAATAACCCTGGTAAAAGGCTAATCCCACATTTCCTAACCACGTTTGAACTTCCAGAAGAAAGTTCAAAGGAAAGCAGCCTGGAGGGAGGGAGGGAGGGAGGCAGTGAGGTGGCCCTAAGATGCTTGAGGAAGAGGAAGACTAGAGCTAGAGTGTTGCTTCCTTTTAATGTCCACAACTTCAGCCACACCATCGGTCATAAAGCATAATAAGACCTGGCACAGGATCAAACTGTGGCCCTCTATTAATTTCTGACAGGATAGAAGGCAACACCAATTCTATGAAGCCATGGGAGCATAGCTGTTACATCATACTCAACTCTCAACGCCACCTAGGGCCCATACTTGCCAATAACAGACCGTGTCAACTTCAAGCGCCATTCCACTTTCAGACAGGTCCTCCTACAACGCAGTGCATCTTCTCCAGGCTGCACTCCCCTTGCCGGTGCTGTTACAGGGGGTTTTCAGGCTCCCCCGGAGGAGATGTGGTACAAGATAACCAACTGGGATGTAGGATAAATATGGAAGCTTCAATTTATCATCTTTTTTAGTTTACATTTTTTACACTTGTAATACACAAAATACATTACTCCAGTATAATGTGTATGTAACATATATTTAAAATATATAAAGTGTACATGTGTTCCCAAGTATTTTGGAATAATAGGGCAAATTGGTTTAAAAAAAAAGGGGGGGGGGTGTTGGATAATAACTATTCCAGCATACAGGCAGACAGGCCTACACTACTCATTAGTGTCTGCTGAGGGTAATTAATGTGAAATATGGTTGTAATCAGAATTCTCCTCATCCTTGTGCATTCCATTTAAGATTGCAGAGTCCTGTTATAAATATCACTGCATTTTTACTTATCACAACCCTATGACATAGCAGGTAGATGGGGGTGCAATCCCAGTTTTTTCACAGCTAAGAAAACCAAGAATTTGAAAGAACCGTCTGACGTTGATTGCTGCTTCAGTCCTCTTTCCCAGCCTGCTCCTCCACTGCTTTACTTCATCTGCTGCAGGTCTGTATCCTTGAGAGAAAAATCACCCCATCCCCCTTGAGAATCCTTCAAGTGGTGGAGAAAAACCAACAAAACATACTCTTCATGAAATGACAATTTGGTAGTGAGCCCTTTCCCCCTAGATTTTCACAGCATAACTGTTCTTCCAGCCAGATTAAAATTGTGTCAGCCTCTCACTTAGAAGAATGATAACTTAGGTAGAGAGAAAAATCAATGACCTACTAAAGAAAAATGCACACTCAGGTGGGACACATTTCCACTCACTGCCTACAAATATCCTAGTGTCAGGTCAATGCCAATGAAAGAGAAGGTCTGTCTCCATTCATCCCCTTCTAATTTGTATTTGAAAAGAAGACAAAACTGAGGGACAAGAGGCAAGGAAGGACCTTTAAGTTGATCTTAGGACCACTCAGAGTGAGTGAGTGTGTTTCTCTCTCTCACACACACATACCCATTCATACAACTTTTTTATAGAAAAAGCACCAAAAATTACTTAGAAGCTGCTCAACAAGAAAATAAGTTTATCTTTTAATGCCACAATTGTTCTAAGGACTTCTATTTAAATGACCTGCCATACTTGTTTTTTAGTACCTATTAATTATCTCCCAAATTTAGTAAGTTACTCAAATCCACTTAGCATCCAAGCTCATTTACCCTTAATTGAAGCATTTCTAATACAAAAATTCTGATGTACCCTATGCTCATTGTACAAAAAAACTACATAAACCATTTTATCAAACCAAATAGCCTTTCAACATGAGATTTAGTACGCCCATGAAAGTCTTAAATGAAAGCATTTCCCCTCATAAACTCCACATATTCTTTCTGTGCAAGAAGGAACATTCAACATTTTTTGTTAATTTTGTTGCAATAAATATGTCACACTATCAAAATTAGGAATAAAGAAGCTACTTAGAAGTAATTCAAAGTTAATGTGCATCACAAAAGCCTTGAATCCTAACGCTTTAAACAGCCATCCACAATGTACTTAGTCTTGGAAGGGTAGAGAATATCATTGTCCACAGGACACAGATTTCTTTCCATTGTCCTCTTTTCAAAGAGTGGCTTAGTGACCATGCCAAACATTGATCACAGAGGTTCTATTTCAAAAAGTGGCCTTGTAACCAGCTCTCCAAAGTGATCACTGGTGAGGTCTTTGACTTGCAACAGCTTCAGTTAACACATCCCTAAGATAAGAATGGCAAAAGGCACTATTATGGGTCAAGGCAGGCTGTACGGTATTCCTATCCTTCCATCACCAAGCACCAGGTGGGCCCACAGAACTCTCAGTTAAAATGCAGATGCAATGTCTATCAAATAAAGCCAGTAATAAATTCTGGGGAGCTATATTTACCAAGGTCAAACACACGTCATTCGTGAGATCCACAGAATTTTTTCTTTGTGTTCCATTGTTTCATCAAACTGTAGATAACATGGAAAATATTTCCTAAACCTGGGGTCATTGAACCTGACCTCTCTTTTTCAGCACTCTTACCGTACCTTTATACAATCTTCACAGTTCACAATGTCATTGTGGGGGGCTGAGATGATCTACTGTTTGAGGACCCCGCAGTTAAGGATTAAAGCAGTTAGGGCCTAAGGAACATCTAGCCATCATTAAGAAGCACTGAAACATTAAGGTCAAAAATTCAGTTCTTCACTATTTATATATGTTAATGATGTGATTGCTACATATTTCTACATAAAGAGAAACGTTAAGAGGCTTTTCTCTGGGAATGGGGGGTTGGGGGGGGGGTCTTATCCTAGTTGCTTAAGACCACCAATGTGGCCTCTGGAGAGGGCCCTGCTTTCTAAAGCACACAATTGTAAACAGCAACTGGTCGAAGGCCTAATTAGCATTAAACAGGCCCCCGGAATGAACAGCAAGATGACAAGGGTCACTAAACTAAAGAAGAGGTCACGGGACCCAGTCCCGCAGGACAATGCCCAAGGTGCCCATGCAAATTAGGGAAGCAGCCCAGGCGTGTAGGGGATGAGCAGCAGCACTAAAGCCTCCACCCCTCCTTTCACATTCCTCTCCTAAAAAAATAAAGAACGAAAGAAAAGAAAACCAAATGGCCCACTTCTTCGTGCAGTGTGATTCCTAATTAGTAATCGCTTCTGTCCTGGAGAAACACCAAATAAAAGGCAGCTAAGAACATGGCAATGGCAACCAAGAAGAATGGCAGAGCACAATTGGCATCTGTGTTAAGATGGGCATTGGTTTTCTCCCACAACATCCCAGCATTCCTACCACAAAGGGAAAATCTGTACAACCAACTGCCAATTTGTTTTTTTCATTTGAAATAAATGATAAAGAACAAATTCCACACACACACACACACACACACACACATACTCTCTCTCTCTCTCTCTCTCTCTCTCTCTCTCTCTCTCTCTCTCTCTCTCTATTCAAATATAACAAAGAACCTCTTTCTCAAAATGTACTCTAGGCCTGTTGGTTTTTCCATTCTAGCAATAAAGCCCTTCCTTCTCCAAATCACTGCAAGATAACTGCAGAAATTTGATTTGGAAAAGTTGGAGAGAGATATTTTCAGCATTAGGAACCCCACTACCTTTGATCTGATCATCAACCATAATCCCCTGCTATGTTTTGATTTGGGTGTTTTTGTTTTTAATCCTGCTTTTGTTCAAATCCAACTTGGGAAAGTTTTCAGTCACTCTGAATGACAAGAGACTTGGTATCAGGCAGCAAGTCATTTAAGGTCAGAAAATATTTATAATTACAAAGGCAAATTTTTTCCACAGTAACTCAAAATGAAATCTAACATTCATGATTCAAGCCCTACTTTCTCAAATAGAAAGTTGTCTTTGTAACAAAAACAGATGAGAGACATAACCCTATTAAGAAGCTCATCCTCCTATGAGAGGGCACCTTAAAAAGCAAGAGTTTGCTGCCAGAAAGCCAATTAGTCTACTCAAAAAAAAAAAAAAAAACAAAAAAAACAAACAAACAAAAAACACAAAGCAAACTCTTTTATATGTTGAGAAATCAATATTAAAAAAAGATAAGCTAGAACATTTAAATATGTAAGTACATTTTAAATCCCATGCATTTTTTAAGAATTACCTCTGACAACACAAATACATTCTTACCACAAAACTGAAAATGCTAGTTCAAATTTACCATGGAGTAAACAACATTTTTTTTGTTTATATTTCTAAGAAACTTTTTAAAAGCACCTTTCCTAACCATTCTCAGTCATTCCATTTGACAGTTAAGGAGTGTGACAACTAACTTTGCAAACTTCTTTTATATGATGCTACTTAGACTTTTTATATATTTATAGCATAAGGTATGAGTACAATACTTAGAATTTATATCATGTATTTAACAACATATGCATAATATAAACACTCAGTGAAAGAGGTGGTGATTGCTGTCAAAAAGCCACACTGATATTTTAAGGAAATTCTCTCAAAGCCACCAATTCATTCACAATCTTAAAGTGGGTATGGATATGCTAAAGGCAAACAGAAGACTGAGCAGCTAACTAGTAAAAACAATCTTTCCTGTTATTAAATATTTACAAATAAATGTTACAGAAAATAACCTACAAAACATACATCTATATAGGAACAACCCCTACTGTGGAAGTAGAAATCTAATCGATGAGACTTCATTAATGCTGGAACTATGACATGAAACATCATAGCATAACTACTTTGTTTAAATGCTCTGCTAAAGGAAATTCCTACAAGACCCCATCTATGATCAACATCTTTACTTTCTTGATCACAGAATAACCTATACCTGCTAGTATATACATTCTAAATAACAGAGTTAGTAAAGCATAAGCTTATCACGGTAGGCTTTACAATGCCAGCAAATGTGAGTTACATACGAAAGGCTTATCATATAAACCATTTCTA
This sequence comes from Plecotus auritus, assembly GCF_963455305.1. Lineage (NCBI taxonomy): Eukaryota > Metazoa > Chordata > Mammalia > Chiroptera > Vespertilionidae > Plecotus > Plecotus auritus. The sequence goes on from NC_137772.1 coordinate 146,373,167, forward strand.
TTTGCTATGTTCTATGAGTGACTGCGTAAAATCATATATTTAATAGATCCTATTTGATATGCTGACATCCTTCAGTATCTCCCCATTGGCTGGGTTACAATAAGCCCATCCATATCTGGTCTTTGCCAACCTTTCTCACCTCAGCTACCATCACTCCCAACTTCATCATCCAGCTCTGTAACCATTTCAAACTCCTTTACACTTTCTACCTTGCCATAATGTTAGGATGCTTTGCCTTTGCTCATGTATGCTCTCTGCCTAGAACATCCTTGTCAGCCACACTGCAAGAGCTACTCAGCCTTGAAGTGTCAGGCTGTGCAAGAATTCCTAATTGACCGACAACCATAATAAAAGGAACTCTTCAGTTTAATACTTAGCAGTTCTTATTTCAAACTTCTTCAGAAGGATGAAGCTAAAGAAGAGAGAAAATTTTTGGACAGACCTAGAATGCTCAATATTTAATAACTAGAGGCCCAGTGCACGAATTAGTGCACCAGTGGGATCCCTAGGCCTGGACTGCGGGATTGGGCTGAAACCAGCTCTCTGACATCTTCCAAGGGGTCCCAGATTGCATAGGCCAGGCCAAGGGTGCCCACTGGTGCACAATCAGGGATGGGGAGGGACGCGGGAGGTTGGCCAGCTGGGGAGAGACGGCAGGAGGGCTCCAGGGCGTGTCGCTCAGTCTCAATCAGCTGGACCCCAGCAGCAAGCTAACCTACTGGTCGAGTGTCTGCCCCCTGGAGGTCAGTGCATGTCATAGCAACTGGTTAACTGGTCAACTGTCTGCCCCCTGGTGGTCAGTGCACGTCATAGCGAGCGGTTGAGCAGCCTTAGCATATCATTAGCATATTATGCTTTGATTGGTTGTATCGACGACTGGATGACCAGACACTTCACATATTAGGCTTTTATTATATAGGATGTGCCCATCTCAGCTCTCTGGGAATGGCTGGGGAATAAACATTTTAAGAGATGGTTTTTGCTTTTAAACTATGTAGAATATCATTGGGATGGTAAGACTACCGTAGATAAAATAAGTAGAAGATACAAAATCTAACCAAAAGCAAGAGACTGGAATAATAATGATGAAGATTTATATATTATTCTATAATTTATAAAGTAATTTCCATCAGTCACTAAATGTAATCATTGTATCTGGGTGAAGAAGTGATTTATATTATACCCAACTCATTAAAAATAAAATTAAATCTCAGGTTATACAATTCTCCCTAATGATGGATCTGGAACATTACTGTAACTCATTATCACTTCACATTCTCTTACATGGTATAACCCCCACAGAGAAAGGGGCCTTATATAAGTTTTGAAGAATGGAAAGGATTTGGATTCAGAGAAAGAGAGAAAACAGCTGTTTCCATTGAAAAGCAATGAAAACAGTATGAACATCAACAGTTTAAGAGATGGTGAAAAGATGGATATGCAGGAGCAAAACTCAGCTGGGTAGTGGGAAATGGATGCAGTTTGAAAAGAGATGCAAATCCAAAAAAAAAAAAAAAAAGCACTTGGAATGAGATAGTATGTAATAATTTGCAACTGGCAGTTTGTGAGCAAGGCAACATCAGATGTAAAGAACTTACGAAAGACATTTTAAATAATACTCTCCAGAACATTTTATTGGAAAATCCTCAGTAGGATTCAATATATGATTAACAGTTTAGCAGCTGAAGAAACTTGGACTTGGACACAGCAGAGTGGAACATTCTGCATCCTTTGTAAAGATGGCCACAGCACAAAAAATAAATGCATCCTCTGAAGATTTCTTTTAAAAAATACACAGTATGGAAAGAAGAAATCAGTCTTAGTATATTTCCCTTTTATTCCTTTGTTTCACTGCCTGGCTGCAAAACAACAGAAATGCTTTAAACTGAAAAACTTATTTAACCTAATTCAGTAAACAACCAGGGGGTATGTTGATTGCTACACGTAGGAGAACCATTAGTGTCCCTCTTCCCAGGAAAACACAAGTTCACGTGCATTGCGATGGTGTAGTTATAAATGATGTCCCCTTTCACTCTCAAAAATATTCTAGCTTGGACAATAAATGATAAAGTCATTCTAGCTGTAACATACTACAATGAATATAGCACTTTCTCTGTTACCCAAGACATCCTGTTCCACACCCCGAGGGGAACCATACACTGAAATGTATGAACATGGCACCCCAAGAGCTGTGCAACACGGAGGAACAGGAGACCATGAAGATCAACGCGTGTTGGCTGGCTCCTACTTCCTAGGAAGTTTAAGGCATACGTTTTAAAGCTTATTTAACATGACGCACATTTGTCCAACAGATTTTCTTGTCCAAATTCAATTCCCAGCAGGAAATGAACAGAAATTAAATGTGCAGGTGATCCCCAGCCCAGCACACACCCAGAGTGGAAACAGGATGCGGTGCTACCATCCCCAGGGACCAGTTACAGCACCACAGCATCGGCCAGTGCCCAGGAGCCACTAGGAAGGCCTCACCCATTGTTCTCTCTCTGCTCCATGCCAGGCTATGTTATGTTTAGCATATCTATGGTGTTTTGTTGTTGTTGTTTTTAAAGGATCTAAATATAAAGGCACTATTGGAAATGCTAACATGAATATGTTAAGACATTCCTAACATACATTAGCTAATATTGATATTTATGTATGTATCACTGGAAAGTCAATAAAAGTTGGTTCAATTCAATGGGATACTCTATACAGTATAGAGTTGATTCTCCTGGTAAAAACCAGAAATTGGGTTTTAAGCATACACATGCAGACAACCCATTTCTACTTTTTCCTTGATTATGTTTCCTCTAAAAAAAAAAAAAAAAAAAAAAAAAAAGAACACAATCCTCTCAAAGAAGGAAAATCTGCCAAGCCTTCAACTAGAGGCTAAAGAAATTGAAAGATTATAAATGTGTCAGGGAAAACCAAGCCGAAAAGGAAAACGAGCTGAATTTTGTCTCCTTCCACTCGATACGACTCGGTACATTTACATTCCCTACCACAGTGCTATTGAAAAGGGAAGAAATATGAGCATCATTATATATCACAGGCTTTTATTGCCGCTCAAGATGAAGGCTGGCCTCAAGCTGAACATTTTCATTCTCCAGTAAAAATATTTTTCTTTTTGAGATTGTGAAAAGTTTCAGTGACCATTACTAGTTACCTAGAATGCCGTGGGCTTCAGGAGGTCTAACGTCAGCGCGTGTCACTTCACACATCCTCTCCTCACTGTCCTTTCCTTTGCACCCTCCCAGGGTTGACTCGCAGAGACCCGCACCCAAGCCTCCTGAGCAGGGGAGTCCTGCTCCCGTCTTCTTATTTAATGCAGGCCCTACAAAACAGGGAGGCCCTGCTTTCATTGGTTTCCTTGTGATTAAATTAAGATTTTTTTTTTAATTAGTAGCAAGATAAACCCTAAAATAAAGTCCTGTTTACCAATGGCATTTTGGTGTCAGTCTTACCAATGGCAAGATTCACAATTATTTGAAAGCTGAATGGAAATCCAGTGGTTGGTTTGAGGCAGAAGCAACTTCTTCCCCGCTATACTTTTCCTCTCATTCCTTTAGAGCAGAACACTCAGCGTGGGCAGACCACATGAATACTCAAAGGCTATTTCTCAGCCTCCCTGCCAGCTATCTGGGACCACAGGATAAAATTCCAGCAAAGGGGACCCAGTCGATGTGATGAGGACAATTGCCAGGTCCTGCCCTCGAAGGAAAGTGGATGCCATTCTCTTCCCTCTTCCCAGCCCTGCCCAGAATGAAGACAAAGCTGGAAGGCCTGGCAGCCAGCTAAGACAGGAGATGAATGCCCCGTCTTTAAGGAGCTCTATCAGCCCTAGACAGGAATTTTTATGTGAAAGAAAAATAAACATCTATTATATTGAGGCCATTGTTATTTGGGGATTGTTTTTATAAATTGATGAGTAAATTATTTCCTCCCTTTGTTTCTCTTCATTGGTCTTCATTTCTTAGATAACATAATAATAGGAAAAAGTTAAAGATATCCTGAATGAAAGAGGTATTCTTCCTAACCAATGGAAAGACAATTCTTCCATTAAAAAAAAAAAAAAATACATTTACCCAGCTTATAGTGCAATGGATTATGCTGTTCATTCTGACACAGAAAAATCTTCCTTATAATTCTAACCTCTAAAACTGCCGGGGGGGGGGGGGGGGAAGTCACATCTGCTTTAAGAAATAAAAGGGGGGGGGTGGCGCTGAGGGGGTTTCCAAGGGGGTACTTTAGGACTCAAGCATTAATATCCTGGCCAAATAAATATTCTTCCTCATTTTGTTGTAGATAAATTTTCTTTTGTCCTTAGGACATAAACCACTACACTACCTAGGAAACTCCAACAGCCCAAACAATATTAATTATCACAAATCAACAGATATTTTATCACAAATTACAATATAATCAAAAGAGCATTAGGCTGAGCAGTAACAAATCACTGTCAAGTTTATGACTGTATATAACTTGAAACAAGACTCTAAAAATGCCAAAAAGACATAGAAGGTGGTAGTCGCTGGTGACAACCAATATAACTAACTAAGGAATAACTTAGAAGAGAAGTGGCAGAAAGTTTAGATGCAGCAAAGCATCATATAACACTTTCACTTGAGCTCAATTTTCCCATCAAAAAAGCGACACGAGTATAAATTATGTGAAAAAAATATATAAACTACATATAGATAAAAATAGCAAACCACATTTAAAAACAAAACAAAAAAACCTTCTTTCAAACAATTTTTTTTATTTGTCAAGAACAATTTTCTAAAGGAATTAGTAATTATCCTGCCACTTTCTTTTATACCTAGAAAAGAATTATCTCTGCCTATACCAACGTGGGCTAGCTCCCAGTTTACATCAACAGCTGATTAATTCCACAGATTATTAACAAAAATAAGAAATCGGTACAGAAATTGAGTAGTTGTAAAATTCCAGAATATCTTAGGAAATTAGTAGTACTTGGCTTAGCTTTTGATTGGGGGTGGGTGGAGTTCAATGTATTTCAGGTAGGGAGGAGAGACAGAAAATACTCTTAACTAGTCACTGTACACCTCTACAGAACTCAAACTTTTTCTGCCTCCTGCAATGATGCCAACTGCTTTGTATGCCTACCATCAGTAACTTCCTGCAATGACAGAAATGTTCTCCACTTGGTGGCCACTGGTCAAGACTATTTACAAGCTCTGGAAATGTGGCTAGTGCAAGGGAGACTGAATTCATTTTATTTTAGTTTAATTTTAATTGTCACGTGTGGCTAGTAGCTATCATATTGGATAACACAGGTCTAGACGGTGCTCTACTCCACCACCTTTGGAGGATCCACTCAAATGCTATCTCCTCTATGAAACACTTCCAGATCCTATGGCCTGGAAGGTAGGCCTCTTTTCTCTGGTATACCACAGCAATTTACTAGACAGAAAAGTTGCACGAGGTAATGTCAGCATATAAGCTGAAAATTAATTTAATCAACATTACTTTTATATTACCTTATAATGAAGATCTGGAATTCCTAAGTTGTGTCTAGCCAATTTTTCTCCCAAGTTGGAAACAAATTCCTGTTTATTCAGTTAAACACCAAATGCAGTAGCAGATTTGATCATGATGTAAGAAAAATTCAGATCTAAATTTCCAATGCACAGCAGTAGGCAAGGCACAAGATAAATGAGACCAAGAGTTGGAATGGAAGATTCACTTCCAACAGTTATCACACTCATTCTGATGAAAATATGGATGTGGTATAAGGGGGGCCCATGAAATAGCAGCTCTTTCTCTTTCTTTCTATACTGTTCCCCTGTACCTTTCTTCTTTCACTACCTATTTCCTGTCCAGTCATCCTTTCTGTCTTTCACAACCATCCTAGATATTTCAACTCATGTAAATTAAAGGTATGATGGAATTCCACTAAAATAGCACTTATCACTTTCTACTATGGTTCATTAGTTATTTATGCCAACCTCTCTGTCCTACTTAATTATTTATCTTTATCTTACCCTTATGTTAATATAATGTGCATTGTTGTCAAGTGCAAAAGCATTACATGTAAGCTATACCATTTTTTTTCTTATTTAGAATAAGATTAAATTTGAAAACAAGGGTACAAACTCAAAAACCCTCAGTGACCAACAATCAATTAATCTGTCTATCTATCTATCCATCCATCTATCAATAAAGGTATCCTATCTAATGTGTGACAGCCATCATCACTCAGTGCCTGCTGCTGATGGGACATGGTGACATGGGGCCAGGGTTGCCAACTCTTTCCAGTTGTCAAGGGAAGCCAGACACTTGGGTTTTTATTTGAAACCCAATTTATAAATGTTTAACTTATTCAATTAAAAGGAAAATTAAAAAAAAATGAATGTATCAAACAAATGTCTTCTGGCAAGATCCTGCAGAAGAATTTCTGATCTCTGCCCTAAAGGATAAATGCTAGGCATTTCCTGCATTCAGCCATCCTTTACTATTCAGCCAGGTGGGAATATTTTGGTGAACAAGACATTTAAGATACTTGCTCTGGTCTTGGTCAGGTGGCTTAGTTGGTTGAAGCATTGTCCCATACACCAAAAGATTGTGGGTTTGATTTCTGGTCAGGGTACATACCTAGGCTGCAGGTTTGATCCCCAGTCGGGCACATTCAGGAGACAACTGATCTCTCTCTCTCTCTCTCTCTCTCTCTCTCTCTCTCTCTCTCTCTCTCTCTCTCTCTGCCCCGCCCCTTCCTCTCTCAAAATGCATGGGAACATATCATCCGGTGAGGCTTATTAAAAATAAAAATGATACTTGCTCTAAAACAACTTATATTTGGATACAGTAGACAAATAATAAGACACAAATTAATAGGGTAATTTTAGATAATTGTAATGGCTGTATCTAAAGTAAGCAGAGTGATTAAAAAGAGATGGGCTCATTTAGAGCAAGTGCTCAAGACAAATCAATGTCACCCTTGGTTTTTCTTACACAAATAAAAAAATTACCTCAAGGGAAGACTTAGTGGTGGCTATTTCAGAGGTAAGTGATTGTACTTATTTCCTTGCTTTGGGGATTAATACATACTCTTTGTGGACTAGACTGTACAGAAGAATATTAGTGAACCCTCACACAGAAAAATCCTGCTGAACTGGAGAACTCAGCTCCCATCATTCTGTAATAAAGTAAACGTACCTGAAAAATCTGAAACCCTGAGTCTCTCAGATACCCTTATAAACAACTGGCCAAGAGGTACTAGAATAAAACTAATCCATCAAACGCATATGTTTAAGAAATTTCAGTGCCTCATCATTGACTACAGTTACATTAAGTGGGATACTAAATTTCACACTGGAAAGTAGATTATTTCCTAGGCAAACTCAAGTAAAAGTCACAATTTAACTTGCAGTTAGGCATTTTATTAAGGATATAATAATAAATTATTCAAGGAAACTTAAATTCTAATGGGATTCACATCCACACACAAAATTAAATTCTAGTAGTAGAACTTTATACTTAGGGTAACATATATATTTTTCAATAAACAGTCAAAATATAGACATCTTGGTTATTTAGGTTTTGAGAGAACTATATTAAAAGAAAACAAAACTCAGATACCCATGAAAAATAAGTGTTTCTTAGATCACTTACCACTTTAGGCTCCAGAAGCACACGGGGAAGATGATGGTTTGAACATATGTGACTTCTAGGTCAGCATCGTAATTGTTCAGTAGTTACACTGAACCTCTACATCTCGCATTGCTGTTAGAGTAATACTGCCGGACTGGCATAGCCCCTCCCCGGGGCCTCCTGAGAGACAGAGACCTGCTGGATGGTAGCCTGGGGACAGAGCTGGGCAGAGGTGGCTCAGGCCCTACTGGGCACTCTTTGGGATCCACCTGCTTGCAGAGATTATACATGTGGGTTTATTATCTAGGCCACAGCAGCTAGGCTGACTCTGTGCTTGGAAGAGTCATGTACATGTAAGCTATATCATTATAGCTATACCATTAGAGCTTTTGCACTTGACAACAATACACATTATATTGACTCATGCTGCTTGAGGCTGGATGTGGAAGTCTTACTAAGGAAAAAGCATTAGCACTCCTAATTGTCACAATCTGTGCCACATTCAAAACAGACTTATCAGTAACTCAGCAGAGAGTAATTTCCGATCCCTGTACTCTCTAACTTGGTTCTGATCCTAGAAACACACAAATAAAACCATAGCTCCCAGAACTTCACCTGTAATGAGCAATAAGTACACAACTGTAGAAGTCCGGCATCAGCACTGCGTGTGAAGGAAATACACCTATCAAGATGCCAGAAACTAAGGAAGTTTCTGGATATACTGCACATGTAACCTAATTAAAAAGACATTAAGGGACTAACAAACTGGCCACACTACCAGAAAATTACTCAGTGTTTTAGGAAGTAAACAAAATGTGTCTGGCAGAATTCCACTAAGGCATCTTAATGTGCCGGGTTGGGAGCTGGAAGTGTGGACAGGCCATTGGAGGTGGGTCACACACTCTTTAGTGTAATTCAGAGCAGCTGTGCTAGAAGGCTCACACAGCCTCCAAGACTTACAGAAAAGAAGTGTGCTGGGGCTTTCCCTTCCATAAAAAGCTGAGCTACCAGAAAGGGGGTTAGAAACCATCATAGCACAAACCTGGCATTGAGGTCAAAGCAAAAACACTGACTTTAAGTGTGAATTCTGGCACTACCGGTACAGCAAACGGCAGAGGGAAAGACAGCAGACACAAAACTCCTGCTGGTCTCTGTAGAACTCCCTCTTCCTCTGTGCTTCACCCTTTAACTTCTAGAATCTTCACCTGTATAGTTGATTTCTATCAACTAGCACTCCAACGCAAGTTAGCCTTCCTCATAATCCTGCAAGACAGGGAGACCAATTCCAGTTCTGAACAGCAATGATGATTTATAATGGAAAAATAAAAAATAAAACTATAAAGTAATTTTAAAATACACAATAATATGAAGACAAACTTATTTTTGAAAAATTATTAAACTCACCATTGTATTGTCAGAAATTGAGAAAACGTGGTCTCTATGAAACAAAGAGATCTGAGAATAGAATGACATTTTGTGAAGAACAAGGAAGGAAGAGCTGAGGAAGGAGTAGTATTTAAAGGTAGCTGGATTTCTTAGGAAATAGGCAAACACAAACTGAAAATTCAATAGCAGAATTTAAATCCTCACAAAAAGAAATAAACCAGTAGAAAACAAACTTCCTCCATCCCAAGGAAAAGACAAAGAAAAATCAGATGAAGAAGAAAGAAAAGCTGGGTGTGGAGTAGAAAGAACAGATATCAATCTACAGGTAACCTTACAAGAAACAAAAAAATGAAAAGAAAATATCAAATATTTGTGGGGAAAAAACTTTCACACGCTAATGTAAAACTGAAAGACTCAGGACCCATGTCTGGCCATATCCTAGTTCATTTTTAAAGTGTAAGAATTTTTTTTAAAACTTCTAAAATCATCAAGACAGAAAATTTTAAATCCACATAGGAGAACATCAAATTAGCTTCAAACTTTCCCAGAGGCCAAAGAAGCAATATTGTAACTCAATCATATACTCAGACAAGTTGTTCATTCATGACTGAAAACAGAAAACAGAGACAGATATGCTAGGGCCCTCACATACTTGTATGAAAAGACAATATGCATACACATACAGGGTCAATATAAAGATGAAATAGGTAGCTGTTGTAAATGTCACACAAAAAAGAGAATGTAAAAGGCACAAGTAAGTTCTAAAGAAAAAGTATGAATCTATGAAAACATAAAAAGAGTCATTAATAATATGCCAAAAAGAAACAGGAGGAGTAATAAAAGGAATACTGGAATACTGTAACTATTGTCAATTTTAATAGAGGATATTGATGTATTTTTTTATAAATAAATTACTAGGAAAATATATGTTGTTCATGTTCTTTAAAAATTTAAGGTAGGTATTAATGCAACTTATAAAGATGCATTCCTCTCAAATAACTTAAAAAAAAGCCATCAATAACATCCAACTACATGAGAGGAAAAGATACAATTATTTCAGTCAAGGTAGTATATGTGACATACTCCTACATTTAAAGACAGTGTCTTAGGATGAAAAGACAAAATAAATGAAGATGCAACACAGATAGAATACAATGGTGTGTATGTAAAGGGGTGGGGAGAGGGAAAAGAGGAAGACATACATATGTAGGGTCTATTCTATGAAAAATTATAAGGGCTGACAAGAACGTCTTTCTGACATTTGCACATTACTAAAATCCGGGGAGTAAGTATTACCCCATATTATAAATGAAAAATTTGCAAACTAGAGGTTTCATGTAGCAAAAAATAAAGTATTAAAAATACTTTAAAAAGAAGTAAATATAATAAATAAGTAAATATAATAAAAAGTAGTAAATGCAGAAATGTAATAGGGTAGGAAATATTGACATTTTCTATTCTTTTTCCACTTAAACTTAAAGGCAAAAGAAATGGATATTCAAAGAATTTAAATATTACAACTGATAAGTTTGCTTTAATTAATATATAAGGGGCAAAAGTAGGTTTACAATTGTGAGTACCCAAAATACATTTATTCTTGTATAATTATTTATCAATAATTCTCCATACAAACAATTGTACACCTACTTTTGCCCCACTCTGTATTAAGTTCTACACTCTCTAAAAGGTACGCCTTTCATTGTTAGGGAGTACTTTTTATTTTTAGTTTTTTATATATATTGATTTCAGAGAGAAAAGAGAGAAAGAGAGAGAGAAACATCTATGATGAGACAGAATCATTGATTGGCTGCCTCCTATATGCCCCCTACTGGGGGATCAAGCCCGCAACCCGGGCATGTGCCCTTGACTGGAATCAAACCTGGGACCCTTCAGTCCACAGGCCAAGGCTCTATCCACTGAGCCAAACTGGCTAGGGCGGGAGTACTTTTTAAAATAATCCTATATTATAACAAAAAGAAAACTTCAGCACATTTTAAAAGGAAGCCTTTCTTTTATAAACTTATTTATACATTTTAAAGATTACTTTATTAAATAATAAAAATAAGTCAAAACTAAAAATTGAAAATAATGATAGAACACCTATGCTTTGTTGCCAAGTTGTAATGAGAGATAAATTTATAACAAAATGGGGAGAGAAACCAAGATGGCAGCATAGGTGAACACCTAAACTGCTGCCTCGCACAACAATTTCAAAACTACAGCTGAAAGAACGGACATCATCCAGAACCACAGGAAAGCTGGCTGAGTGGAAATTCTACAACTAGAAGGAAAGAAAGGGGCACACGGAGACTCAGAGGAGCTGCAAAAGGCTGAGGTATGGAGACACACGGGCATAGAGGATGGGCAGCTGAGTGCCTGGCTAGCTTTCTCTAGCAGGAGGGAGACGGAAGCTCCCGACTGCACTGAACCCCAGTTCCAACTGCACTGAACCACAGTTCTGGGTGAGACTCTGGGGTCCCAGACTCATACAGGGGGAGTCTGCACTGTTGGCAAAAGAGAGGAGCACATGGAAACTCAGGGAGCCGTGAAAGGCAGAAGTCTGGAGGCACGTGCGCAAGTGCACACAGAGAGGACTGACTGCTAAGTGTGACGCTGGCTTTCTCTAGCGGGAGGAAGACGGAAGCTCCCGACTGCGTTGATCTCCAGTTCCGGGAGAGAATCTGGGAATCCAGATTCATTGGGGGAGAAACTGAACTGTCTGGCAGTGGGCGAAACTCAAAGGTGGCTTTCTCTCAGAGGTGCTTGCAGCGATTACCAAGGGACACTGAGACCCAGGGGCCTCATAGGGCAGGGCTGATGGAAAGCCAAGGTTGTCTTCTCAGCCCTCAGACTCCGCCCCATCCAAGCTGAGCACAGAGGCTTTTGCAATTTTGCAAGTCTTGTTTCATAAGGCTGTCTCCAGCACAGAAGTTCTCCTAGCATAGACACAGCTGATCCTCACAGCCTGGAGGTCAATTCCTCCCAGTGATACCAACAACAATCAAACTTAACTACAACAAGGCTGTACACACAGTCCACAAAGGGGTGCACCAAGAGTGTCCACCTCAGGTAACTGGGGAGGCTGAGCCACTGGGCCATATAGGACACCTAGCACACAAAGCTACTCTACCAACTCAGGGAAGCAGCAAAAATGTGGAGACAAAGAAACAGATCACAAACAAAAGAAATGGAGGAAAACAAACGACTGGATATAGAGTTCAAAACCACGGTTATAAGGTTTTTCAAGAATTTCCTAGAAAAGGCCAATAAATTTAGTGAGACCCTCGAGGATATGAAAAAGGACCAACTAGAAATTAAACATACACTGACTGAAATAAAAAATATTATACAGAGACATAACAGCAGGCTAGAGGACTGCAAGAATCAAGTCAAAGATTTGAAATAAAAGAAGCAAAAAACACTCAACTGGAAAAGCAAAAAGAAAAAAAAATCCAAAAATTTGAAGATAGTGTAAGGAGCCTCTGAGACAACGTCAAGCGTAACAACATCAGAATTATGGGGGTGCCAGAAGAAGAGAGAGAGCATGATACTGAAAACCTATTGGAAGAAATAATGACTGAAAACTTCTCCCACCTGGTGAAAGAAATAGACTTATAAGTCCAGGAAGCGCACAGAACCCCAAACAAAAGGAATCCAAAGAGGACCACACCAAGACACATCATCATTAAAATGCCAAGAGCAAAAGACAAAGAGAGAATATTAAAAGCAGCAAGAGAAAAACAGTTAATTACCTACAAGGGAGCACCCATACGACTGTCAGCTGATTTCTCAACAGAAACTATGTAGGCCAGACGGGAGTGGCAAGAAATATTCAAAGTGATGAATAGCAAGAACCTACAACCAAGATTACTCTACCCAGCAAAGCTATCATTCAGAATGAAAGGTCAGATAAAGAGCTTCACAGATAAGAAAAAGCTAAACCAGTATTATATGAAATGCTGAAAGGTACTCTTTAAGAAGAGGAAGAAGAAGAAAAAGGTAAAGATAAAAATTATGAGCAACAAATACATATCAATAAGTGAATCTAAAAATCAAGTGAATTAAAAACCTGAGGAACAGAATAAACTGGTGAATATCATAGAATCAGGGGCACAGAAAGGGAGTGGACTGACAATTCTAGGGGGGAAAGGGCTGTGGGGGGTGCGGGAAGAGACTGGACAAAAATCGTACACCTATGGATGAGGACAGTGGTGGGGAGGTAAGGGCAGAGGGTGGGGTGGGAACCAGGTGGAGGGGAGCTATGAGGGTAAAAAGAGGACCAATTTTAATAATCTGAACAATAAAGATTTATTAAATTAAAAAAAAAAGAAAGACTAGATGGCAAAGAACCCACTTTATTGAGTTCCTAGAATGTGCTAGTCAATGCGTGTACAACCAAAAATGAAAAAAATTCCTTCTACAAGTTCCCATCAATTTTGGTCTCTTTCTTACCCACAATGGGGTTGCAGAAACCCGCCACATGGCCCTCACAACAATATAGTGCTACCCAAGTCTCCTGCAAAATGTATGGATGAGAAGAGATTTTCTTGACGCTCTGGAGGCTGATTCAGTTGTTTTAGCTTTTGAATGTAACACACTATCAGTTTTATTGCATAAGAGAAGATCAAGGGTCATATAAACTTATAGATCCAACCTCAAAGAAAAACAGTATATTTCAGAAGAAAAAAAAGGAGATTTGTTAGGAAAGTTTATGCTATTATTTCTAGTATTTTACACAACAGGCAAGTGGTCAACTTTAGCTGGGATTGTTGTAGTGCCCATAGTGGATTATAATGAGGATTGCATTAGAGGTTTCTATTTATTAGTACCTCACAGAAATCCAATTCTGTCTGGTTCCCCACCTCTCCTGTCTCCCCCGAAAAAAATCAAGTCAAAAAACAGGACTCTCAACAGCAGCTACAACATGTAATTGTTCTTCAAAGAAGGAGCTAGTAAATGAACTCTTTTCAAAGTTTTGGGACTCTGCAGTTCCTTCATGTAAAAGAGAACAAAGAAGAATTGTCTCCCCAAAAGCATACAATCTTCATGCTTCTTTCATTAAAAAAAAAAAATTATAACAAAATGATTTTTTTTCGAAGGGCTATAAACTAGAAAAAGTTAGATAAGCATTTAGGTACGTAAGTTAGAAATATAACAAGGAATAAAAGAGGTAAAAATCAAGCTAGAAATTGATTAGAAGAGAAAAAAACACTGAAACTGATTACAACATCCAAGAACAAGTGTTATGAAATAAAAGTATATCAAAAAGAGAACCCCCTACATCAATAGTTCTTAATTTTACTGTACTTACAGATTACCAGGAAAATTATTAAAAACATATTGACTACACTACAAAAGATGGGGGATGGTGTCCAAACTAACCGCTTTAAACTACCACTCCAGTATTTCTGATACCTGTGGTCTGAGGACAACCCTTTGAGAACTTGAGAAATGTTTTATACCCAGCACAAGTCTATTAAAGATAAGTAAACAAATAAAACAACTCAATACAGGGACAAAATATATGGCAAAGATTTTTCAAGTTATAAGAAAACACTATTCACCATTTTATCCTAATAAATAAAATTTTCAACACTCAAAGACATAATTTATTCCCCAGTAGAAGAAAAAAGAATGACTAAAAAGGAAAAATAAAACTGAACAGATGAATAGCCACAAATGCAATAAAAAGTTGTCAATGAAATACCTTCTGAAGAGAACCAGGCCAATATCTACACTAATAAAAGAGAAATATGCAAATTGATCGTCACTTCACGACGCCCACCAGACAATCAGGAGTGAGTATGCAAATTAACCCAACAAAGATGGAAGTGCCCCCCCCCCCACAGCCGCTCTGGGCCTCTGGGCAGCACGCATGCAGAGGTGGAGCGGCCGGGCAGGGCAGGACACCTGCTATGAGGGAGAGGGCGGGGGGCGGAGGGAGCTACAGGAGTGGCGTTCCAGCTGGAGCGAAGACTGAAGGCTCTGGCCAGAACGAAGATGGAAGGCAGCGGCCAGAGCAAAGGCCTGGGTCCCAGGTGCCAGAGGAAAACTGGTGCCTGCAGCCAGGGGAAGGAAAGCCTATTGCACGAGTCTTCGTGCAATGGGCCTCTAGTGATTACATAAAGTCCTATGAACCCAAGGGACAGATATTAATGTCAAAATGTTTCAAATAGCTTCCCTAATAATTTTATGATGCTAGCATAACCCTGACAAATACAGCTTAAAAAAAGAATACCACAACCAATCTCACTCACAAACAAGTACAAAAATAAACTACTTACAAATATACTCTAACAGTATATTAATATATCACCCTGTACTTATATTGGTATTATGCACAGGTGCAGTATTCATTTAGTCACTGCAAAATTATTAATGTAATTCTTCACATCAATATGTGAAGGCAAAAAAAAAACACAAGTGGGTAAATATATATATGAAAAAAGTTGTCTGTTAAAGACAGCAACGTGAAAACACGTCTTTCTGTTGCTCTGTCACAAAACCCCAGAGAAACATAAAAATTAATAAAGGGAAACTTCATTTAAAATACTGTTAGGAGGACAAAAGGGGAAGCCCTATCACACTACCACTAAACATCAATGATAGACCTCAACAGGAAGAACTGTCAGTTAAGGACCTCAACAGCAAGATTAGCATCTTGCAAGGCATACTGCTTCACTACTCCTGCAGGAGGAAGGAAGATTCCTTCCTCATGCCCAGCAACGCAGTCAATAAGAAACCATCACCACCCTGAACTCTCATTTTCCTCCAATAGACTTTCAACAATAAAGATTTAAAATAAAATTCAAAAAATAGAAATAACCAAGTAACGGTCAGAATTTTTTGCTAGAAAGATGCCACAAATGTCTTTGTAGAGATTCACCTAAGAGATTCCTCAAAAATGCTGACTATACATTTTAAAATAAACATTTAAAAAATAAGCCAGTTATTTTCTTTACATAAATGAGTTGCTTCCTAAATTTATTTGGTTAGTTTCTACTTTTAATCCTGAGGCACCACTCTGGACAGGAGTAATAGTATGACTTAAATAGGAAGAAATTAAAAATGAAGAAAGGACAAAACATATGAAATAATCCAGTGGCATCACCACCCACTACATGGTTATTTTCTAAATATGTCTCTACATACTAGATTGAGATAACCCAAAATTGTTAAAGTAATAGTATTCCCATTAGCTTAAAGGAATATCAAAGGTTTAAACACACTCACTTTGATCCAGGTCACTTTATACATCAAATTACAGGTTTCTAACCCAGAGGCATTAATTCACCCAAGCACCAACTCAGGGAACATTTACAATTTATTTACAATTTACCAAGAAGATTTTACACTGTCATCTATAAAAGGAAATAGCTTCTATTTGTTACTAGAACTTTTAAAAACTGTCAATTATTTTTTAAGCTTTTAGATTTCCAGCTTTTCACAGAGCAAGATTTTAAAATTATTATTAATGAAGTTTATAATATACCAGTTGAGTACTAGCATTTTGCTGGTACTTGAGCTAGAACTCGGTGCTTACATATTAATCACATGAGAAAACTACTGATACACAGCATCCAGATCTCAATGTTATAGGGCATCTCATCACATAAAAGTGCTTTTGTGTCATTCTTGGGAATTATTCCATAAAGAATAAAGGAAGCATCCAAAATTTATAAATAGAATCTTATCTGTCTTTTAAGATAAGTTTCAGACAAGTCATCTGAAGGAGGAGAGGTTACTTTAAATTCTGAGGACAGCTTCTTCACCATTTTATGTAACGAAAGAAAAGCAAGTTTGGATATTAAGCAGGGTTCGAGGCGTTCTTCAAAAAGACTGTTTCAATATACAGTAGGACCCTGAGACACATTCTTTTGATATGAATGTTCAAGAGACGTGGCTGGGATTTGCTTCCTAGAGCAGGGTTCTTCAAACAATAGTGATGGTAACAATCATAGTAAACCCTCACTTAGACCCTTCATAATTGAAAAGTATTTCCCCATACTCTATTTCACTTAATTGAAAAACAGTCATGGAAACAAGTGTGATATCATCGTCCCTATTTTGCCTGTGATGAAACCAATGTTCAGAGTTTAGGAACAGAGAAGGCTTGAGAGGTAGAGCACTACACAGATCCCAATTCTTGACAGACCAATCCAAGAATCTTCCCTTATTGCTACACTGCCTCCTACAATGACATCTTACTACAGTGGTTTGCATCTCTCAAATCAAGTCCATGTTAAATGTTTAACAAGTGGGAAGTTCTCACTGGACAGATATTTTCATCAAATGACACTAAACTAACCAACATTACTTTATGCTGTCCTCAGGGTTTTTATTATGGTTAAAACCTATTCATACCATGAGAGATACTATATTTTTCATTTAAATTGCTGTTTGAGTGACAATTATTCCACAGCTTTACCTTCAGATGAGTGGTATTAGTTACAAGTCATACATTTACCATTCTGTGCTTCACTTATAAAATAAACCGTCATGGGTAATTTTGTAAAATTTATAATTCAAATTCATTATTCTAGATCTGGGATCTTTGCCTAGGAATGAAACCACACAAACAACTTTATGGGCTAATGCCAAACAGTTTTTCAAAGTTTTATGACAATTTACACTCATATACATAATAGTATAAAAGAATTTCCATGAATCCATATCAACTGTATCAGTAATATTGTAGAATATTATATGACAGTATAAATAATTTAGAGCTATATACCACAACAAGGTGATTTTTAAAAATATTATACTGAATTTTTAGGAAGTAAATGATAAAGCCTTCACAGAACTAAGTAACATTTTTATAAATCTCAAAGCCACACACAGCCAAAACCGGTTTGGCTCAGTGGATAGAGCGTCAGCCTGCGGACTGAAAGGTCCCAGGTTCGGTTCCGGTCAAGGGCATGTAACTTGGTTGTGGGCACATCCCCAGTAGGAGGTGTGCAAGAGGCAGCTGATCGATGTTTCTCTCTCATCGATGTTTCTGACTATCCCTCTTCCTTCCTGTCTGTAAAAAATCAATAAAATATATATTTAAAAAAAAAAAAAAAAGCCACACACACATTTATGGCAAAGTTACCTGTAAAAAAAAAAAAAAAAAAAAAAAAACCCTAGGGAAATAATAAACACAAAATCTGGATGGTGTTTTTTCCTGGTGAAAACAGAAACATGCGATTTGGGAAAAGTACTTAGATATTTATGCTACAAATATTCTTTTGTAAATATAAAATAATGCACATTTGTATTTTTAAAGTGATAACGGCACCATGCAAGTCTTAATTCACATTACAGTAAAATCTTAAAAAAATTATTTCTGCTAAAATAGTCAAGAATTTTTATCTTTCCGAGAGTCTCACCTAATCCTTTAATATTTCAATCATAGTCTTTGGAAGGATCTCTCTGGTCATTATCTATAGTGACAATTGCCTGATCCACTCCTGACATACCCCATTTGTACAGATTTATGTGTTAACTCGGCTCTTACTGAGCCGGTTCCACTGACTCCACGGAAACCTGCATCCTTTGCAAGATGTCCAATTAGATTTGTGTATTTTGCATTGTATTTGCCTGTGATTTTGAAATGTTCACAGAAGACAGCAAAAGACTACCAACTTGATAACAAAGAATGGAGATGTTGGAAGGACTAACAGAGAGATTCACAAATAAGGACTAACTTGACAAATCATTAATAAATAGCTTGTTTTTTAGAGCAACCTCATAATGGCAGGAACTGTGATGATAAGCACTGACAACTTGGATTCCTAAACATTAAGCACATTTCCTAACTTATATAGAGCCTCAGATTTTGCTCTTCAATGAACTGTGTGACAGGAACTACTGGCCCCTCAATGTTGCTATAAAGAAGGTAAGACAATTTATAAAAAAAAAACTCTGTAAACATTCAAGTACATTTAATCAAATGTTAATATTCTCATGAGACTTCATTCATGAGAAAATTTCAAGAGAAAACAGTCACACAAATGAAGCCATATTTATTTTGACTTAGAGCCAAATGAACAAAGTACATCACAACAAATAATACAGGAATATTTCATTCACTAAGCATTTCCCAAAGATCACTAGTGACAGCTCCTAATAGAGTCCCAAGGGAATTATTTAAACTGCAAGCTCCCAGTTGAACATAGGATCCACTTGCTCTCAACTTTATAGAAACATAGGTATTAAATAATATGAGGGCCATGGATAGCCATCCCAAAACTGAGAATGTTTGGGGTTTGTCGTATGTTTTCTTTTTATGGCCGGAAAGAGGTGTTTTATTTTAGAAAAAGAACATGGACTAAAAATGCAAAAGGTTTGGTACTTTTCAAATAGCAATGTTTTTATTATCACCACTAGTGCACTGATTCAAATTTTCTACCCAGGAAGGAAAAGGCCCTCAAGGCAACGGGCTCAGTGAGAGCCATTTGGGTGAATCCTGCTGCAGCAGTGTGATATTTGGATTGGTAGTTGCCCATCTGTGTAGGGCCATCACTTCCACTATGTGGTAAATTCCCTTAAAATAACTAAATGCTGTCAAAATCCACAAATGCCTCCACGTTCAGTTCTACAAAGCTGGTGACTATTGCTAAGTCATTCCCCAAACCCAAATCTCTCCAGGCTCTCTATTTGCTTTGTTTATATCCCATCACTGTTCAGGATACTATGCTGACGCTAATTGTTCAAAGGCAGGAAGGGGGTCTGTATGTTCCTTTGTCCCATGCTGTGACCAAATCTGGAAGCAGTAATACCTGCCAAAGCAGCCAGGCCACATCAGTAAGGTGAAGGATTCACGTAGCTTTGCTGGCAGGATGATTGCTCCCAAGCACAGCCAACTTTTTCTGTTGCAAAGAAAATGCATGCTTTCCTCAGACTCCTTGACACAGACCATAATAACCTTGCTACTTGGCTATCAAGGATTTATCTGTCCTTGGAAGTATTTTATATACAACACCTCCAAATTCTGACACTGCTACATGGGAAAATTGTAAATTATTATAGATGTGAAAAGCACTGGGGGGAGGAGGTGTAAGGGGGAGCCCAAGAGTTACTAACTTTTTAAAATCTCACATGCTTTTATTAGTAAACTAGAGGCCCGGTGCATGAATTTGTGCACCAGTGGGGTCCCTCAGCCTGGCCTGCGGGATCGGGCCAAAACTGGCTCTCCAATACCCCCCGAGGGGTCCCAGATTGCGAGAGAGAGCAGGCCAGGCGGAGGGACCCCACTGGTGCATAACCGGGGCTGGGAAGGAACGCAGGAGGTTGGCCAGCTGGGGAAGGACTGCAGAAGGGCTCCAGGGCATGTCCAACCCGTCTTGCTCAGTCCTGATCAGCTGGACCCCAGCAGCAAGCTAACCTACCTGTCAGAGCGTCTGCCCCCTGGTGGTCAGTGCACATCATAGCAAGTGGTTGAGCAGCCTTAGTATATCATTAGCATATTATGCTTTGATTGGTTGAACGGACGACCGGATGACCAGACACTTAGCATATTAGGCTTTATTATATAGGAAAATGAGAATATACAACTGTCCAAGCTAAAAAGTTAGAAAAAGTAAAATATTTAAATAACTAGAAACCCGGTGCACAGATTCATGCACCAGTGGCGTCCCTTGGCCTGGTCTGCGGGGATCAGGCCAAAACCGGCTCTACAACATCCCAAGGGGTGCCAGATTGCGAGAGGGCAGTTCTCGGGTGACACACCCCGGGATTGTGATCCCTCCTCTCAATATTATGTCACTTTCTCTTTGTACAGGCAGTCCTCAGGTTATGTTGGACTCAACGTACATCGTTTCGTGGTTTCGTGGTTATGTCGCCATCTCCCATTTATTTATTAAAAAAAAAAAAAAAAAAGTTCCGTCATTTCGACCTATATACATATGTGCTTTATGTTTTTTATTCTTTATTTACCACAAGTAAAGGTCAGGAATTGTTATCTTTCTTTTAATTTTTTTTTTTTTTACTGTTTCACTTCATTACTGTTGTGTATGTGCTCCATGTGAGAGACATAGGTGAGCCTCTTATGTAGGTGGGTTCTGACTTACGGCGAAAATCACGTTACGTCGCGCCATAGGAACGGATCTCCGACGTAACCCAAGGACCTACTGTATCTCTCTCACTTCTTTCATCTCACTTTACCCTGTTTGGTGGTAACTGACGACTTGTGGGCATTGAGCTGCAAAATGCAATTATTTAGCAAACAAGATTTACTTAGCCTGGAACCCAGTCAGCCTAGGGCAGGACCTGCTCGATGTCAGGCTCCCGCCCAGGCCCTTGCGTCCAGGCAAAGTCCTGTGGTGACAGGAACCTCCTCTTTCCTACCTGAGCTGCTCCTTCGCCTCCTTCCCTCCCCAGAGGTTGCCCACTAGTGCTACTGTCCACCGGGAAGGAGGGAAACCATGGCCAGTTTCCAAGCAGAGAGTGGTAGCAGGAAAATTTGCTGCCTCCACTGGAAATTGATATTAAGCAGATGGGCCTGCACAGGCACCAAACATCGGGGCTGCAGCCAGTAGGACCTGTACGTCTCATCATTTAGCTAATCAAGTCAAAAAGTTTCTGTAAGGGCCAGACTCACAACCTCTGCAGTGGGCTAGAGACCCAGTGGGGAGCCAGACCCGAAGTAGGGAGCCAATGGGCTACAGGCCCGGTGCATGGATTTTTGCACCGGTGGGGTCCCTCGGCCTGGCCTGCAGGGATCGGGCCAAAAACAGCTTTCTGACATCCCCCAAAGTTTCCAGGGTTGTGAGAGGGTGGTTCTCAGGTGACGCACCCCAGAATCAGGCTCCCTCCTCTCTGGTTCTGGGTGCGTCACCCGAGAACCACAGCTGCCAAGTCACTGCAGCTCAGCAGCTCCTGCATTGAGCGTCTGCCCCCTGGTGGTCAGTGTGCATCATAACTATCAGTCAGACGGTCAGCCGGTTGCTTAGGCTTTTATATATAGAAAGAAAGGTATGAGTAGTTTTATCGATAATCTTAGCATACATTGAAAGAAGAAATAGTTCTACTCTTACAGAAATATTTTCGCCGAATAGGAAAAAAAAAATGTTCCCTTGACTCCTTTTATGAGCCACCTTAACCTTGACTCAAACTAGACAAAGGCCATTCTAATGTCCCAGATAAATACGGATGTTAAGAGTTTTGTTTGCTTGTTCTTTTTATTGTACATTTACACTCAGTAGTTATTTACTTTATTGTGATTAAAAAAGCTTTTAAGAAAAATTAAATTATTGACAAAAAAAATAATGGCACACACACCAACCAAAAGTTAGCTTTAAGAGTGAATCTGATAATAAACTAGTAAGAGTCTGTCAGTCAGGTGTATTTCAGTGACAGAAACCCATCTAAACTGGATTATACAAAAAAGGAGAACACAGTGGCTCTCCTAACTGATGAGATGTTCAGATTAGCTGTCAGGATTCTGTATTTCCAGCTCAAGCTCTGATTTCCTTTCAGGAATGATGAGCTCCCACTGACACCAGATCATCTTGCTTCCCACTCACTAAGAAATTCCAGGGGGAAAAGTTAGTCTCCTTTCCAATAATTCCAATGGAAATGCCAAGAACTGATTCTCACTTGGCCACTATTGGCTCCTTAAGCAATTAGTCCCCATGGGCAGAAAATGCGTTCCTGGTCCATTACAGGTGCAAGCAGTCCCTCCTCAACTAGACAAACTAAGAATAGAGAAGAGGTTTCCTAAGGGAAATTCCAGATACGAGAGGAGAAGAAAAGGGGAACTGATGCTAGAAAAGCACACACCACAGATACCCACCAGAGTCAATACCTTTTAAAGAACAAAGAAAAAAAGAAAAGAAGAAAAAAAAAAAACAGACATAATGAGCAGCTCAACTCACCAGCCCAATGCCTCTTCTCTAACAAGGCCCCCAGGAATCTGAATTTAAATTACATTTGCCTACAACAGTGGTCGGCAAACTCATTAGTCAACAGAGCGGCAAACCGCGGCTCACGAGCTGCATGTGGCTCACCAGCCACAGTTTGCCGACCACTGGCCTACAACAATGATGAATCTGAACAATTTTTCCCTCAAAGTGACTGGGAGTTGGCATTTTGGCAGGCAATCCAAATACAATAGTATACAGATGAACTTTGATTGTTACTATCTTGCAGAAGCTTTGAATTATGAAAGCTGCTCATATAGTTCTTAGAAAATAGTTATGCCTTGCAATAACACCTTTTTCTGAGAAGCTTTCTATAGCTCATTTAACCCATCCCCAAATATTCATGTTCATATGGAGGTGAGTGAAGCTGTACTTGCTTGGAGAAAAATCAACTATATGAGAATCCAATTTCCAGGTCACGTAAATTCCGGTATGCTTTTTCACATTCCAAAATGAAACAATACTGCATGTACTGACTGTACTGACTCAGCTGAAGTACTTTTGAAAAGCAAGTACCTCAGTACAATCCAAATATTTAATTTACACTTTGCTCTCCATTTATTTCATATTTTATGCTTTTACTGTCAGTGTTCATCATTCATTTAAATAAAAGAATGGATAAAAAAAAACCAAATATTTAATTTACAAAGTTTTGTTCTACAAATAAATTAGCAGAGCATACCTATTATTTTAGGTAAAGGCTGTCTACTTCTTACAATACAAAGTTGTTAAGCTTAACATCCCATGGGTTTTAGTTTCTGTTTTTGTTTTAAAAAGGTCTTCTTAACTCAGTAAATTAAATTATTGCTGAGGAAAATCAGTATCAGAATATTTGTTTCTAAAAGCCACTAAGAAAGGAGTGCATTTTAAACAGTGAACTCATTCTTGATTATCGTTCTCTAAGAAATGCCTTCATTTCTCAGTCTTCTCTCAACTTATTTCAAAAGGCAAAATAATGGAAATATGAGCAGATGTCATTCCTTTGGGATATCTCCTGGAAAAACAAGAGGACTCCAGGGCATAAATCTCCATCTCCTAATTCTGGTGACATCTTCATTTGTCCCTCCACAGATGTAACTGTAAGGTCCCAGAATGTCCCAATGCCTGACAGAACATGACCTACTAAGACTCCCTAAAGAATCTGCTCAATCATGGCTCTAACTCTATCAAGCTTTCCTAATTAATAGGGTACAATTTATTTTTACCTAGGAGGGCCAACCACTTTCATCACCATTAGACACAGACTGACATCCGAAAACAATTAACTTTTCCATCAAAAACCTGGAAGTGCATTTTAGAACCTCTTTGAAAATGTAAACAGCTTTACACATTAATTAACCGGATCTCCCAGACAATTTATTATGCTTTGGCTCCCTCACAAAAAAAGACCCAAATTCAGAAGTTATGTGTAGAGTTTTCATACCTTCTTTGAAAGAAATGAGCTTTTGAAGTTTTCTTTTTTTATACATTCTTCTCAATTCAGCAAACAAAAATGAGTAATTATTTTCCTAGTCAGTTTCCTCCAGTTAAAATTACTAAGCTACCCATTATATAAAACACAGGCCAATGTAAGAAATTAGTTGGTAATAAACCCATATTATAATGACATTTTATTGACTTTTTCTAAAATATATATATTTTTTTTACTTCAGAGATAAAGAGAGAGGGAGATAGAAATAGAAACACCAATTATGAGAGAGAATCATTGATTGGCTGCCTCCTGCACGCCCCCTACTGGGAACCGAGCCTGCAACCCAGGTATGTGCCCTTGACCAGAATCGAACCAGAACCCTTCAATCTGCAGGCCCATATTCTATCCACTGAGCCAAACCAAATAGGGCTGTATTGACTTTTAAACTTCAGCCTTCCGTACTGTGAAGCCTCAATGACAAAATCACATAAAGAATATTTATAAACGAGCAGTCTTTTTGCTTTTATGAAAATGTCTTCCTTCATTTAAAAAAAAAAAAAAATGACATTTTGTTGCCCGACCAGTGTTGCTCAGTGGTTGAGCATCAACCTATGAACCTGGAGATCACAGTTCAATTCCCAGTCAGGACACCTGCCTGTGTTGTGAGCTCGATCCCCAGTGTAGGGTGTGCAGGAGGCAGCCAATCAATAGTTCTCTCTCATCATTGATGTTTCTATCTCTCTTTCCCTGTCCCTTCCTCTTGAAATCAATAAAACGATATTTAAAATATAAAATAAATGACATTTTGTTTTCAGTAAGCCAATTGGAATGATAATATCAAGACTGCACCAAAAATTATTTCCTTCTTATGCTTACAAAAAAAAAAAAAAAAAAAATTAGCCCTGGCTGGTATTTCACAATGGGTTAGAGCATCAGTCCGTGGACGAAAGGGTTGGGGATTCCATTCCTGGTCCAGGGCACATTCCTAGGTTACAACTTTGACCCCCATTGTGGGATGCAACCAATCGATGTATCTCTCTCACACACTGATGTCTCTCTCCCGACCCCCTCCCTTCCACTCTCTCTAAAAATCAACTGGGGGTGGGGGAGGAATCCTCAAGAGAGGATTGAAAAAATAAAAAAAATAAATAAACTGTACACAGTTAATCTATGGAGACTACTTGACACCTGAGTGTAGGCAGGCAAAAGTAATGAGTAAATATAATAATAATAATAATAAGCAGCCTACAGGAGCAATTATATATCTGCTATATGTCCTACCAGGTCAGCAAGGTATATGGCTTATCTCGTTGGCCTGAGAAAGCAGTACTCATTCAAAGAGATGATGAAAAGTCCTAGAGAGAGAAACTCCCCCCTTAGCAGCCCTCGAGGGCAGCAGAAACAACTGATCTAGGTGACAGGAGCTGGATGCCTAATGAAAGCAAGAGAGTAACACCTGACATGAGATTTCAGCGCTAGCTATGCTCCCCCACAGCACAGTGACAAGTTGGGGGAAAGAGAAGACAGAAGGATATACTTAATATGTCACTAAAATTATCCCCAAAAGTCTTAGGTGTGTATTTATGAAGTTCATGTTCCTATTTAAAGCAAAGCTCTGTTGTTACATTTATTTTCTTTAAAGTTCTACATCCCAAATGTTTACTCATGCCTGTAAGATGTTATGAAGTCACATATCCCTAATTCAAAACTAATGTGGTAGAGGTAGTGGTTGGTCTTTACATTTTCTATATGTTTTTATTGATTTCAGAGAGAGGAACAGAGAGGGGGAGAGAGACAGAAACATCAATGAGAGTGACACATCAATTGGCTGCCTCCTGCACGCCCCCTACTGGGGATCAAGCCTACAACCCAGGCATGTGTCCTGACCAGGAATCAACCTGGTGACCTCCTGATGCTTAACCAACTGAGCCACACCAGCCAGGCAGAGGTTGGCCTTTATAAGTTCTTTAAACAAATGCACCAAGAGAGTGGGTAACTGCTCCCTAGTTTATGCTCCCAAGAATATAAACAGCTTGCCAATTAGAAAAACTCAAAATAACCCAGCCCTGAGATCCCTGAACCAGATAGAGAGCAGAAATATCAAATAAATTTAAAAAATGACAGTCCATGGAGGAGTATATCTGGTTAATAACGATTTGGAGAAATGTTCTTCACCAAAAATACAGACTGCAAGTTAAAAGAGCATGCCCCTTTTCTTCTATAAAAACAAATAATTTTGAAAACTTAAGAGCCAAAAATATTGGTTGGAATACAGTACATGTTCTCAATGTTTTGCAGGCAGTAAAATGTAGTGCAATCCTTTTTGGAATTCTGTTCAACCCTTTAACACAAAATTGTTTAATTGGAAACATCCTAAATATGTTTAAGTATCAAAAACATATTTCAGACTCTGTACAACATATATGTTCCTAACTACAAATACTTTTTGTGAAAGAAAAAGAAAAAAAGTATTAGGAAACAGCAATAGTAGGAGCTAATGTCAAGAAAATTTAAAAATCCCTATTTTAATTATATGTTATATGTTATGAAGGAAACACTAGCAAATTTGCTAAAGCTGTATTTGCCATTTCTCCTTCTTTCAAAGGAATAAAAATATTATTGAGTGTGTCACAGAATCTTAACATATTCATATATAGTCCCACATATATACTATTATATTCATGCATATTCATATTTTCCCATAAATAAGCAATATGCACATTATCCATGATTTCTTCAAGATTAGGCACTCTAAATCCATAGCTTCTCCATTAAAAGATGATTCACAACAGTTTCAAAATAACTTTTTGAAAGTTTCCAAAATAACTTCATACTTTTTATTTCAGAAACCTAGGATTAAACATTATTCTGGCTCAGAAGTTAACATCATCAGAGAAATTTATTAACCAAAAAAGTAAGAACTCTCACAGCACATAGGTAAAGATTACAGGCTCTGAAATCACACTTGCCCAGGTGCAAATCTCAGCCTCACCATTGGACCTTGGGCAACTTATAAGAGGTTTTCTTTACTTAACAGTTTCCTCATCCAAAAACTGGAAATCTGTTCATTCAGTAACTGAGCACCTACCAGGCTCCAGGCATATAACAGCTGCCATCCTAGGAATTCAGCCCAGAAGAAAGAAAAAAAAAAAGTCGCTGCCCTCATAGAGCTCATATGCTGGTGGAATAATATCTCATAAGGCTGTGGTAAGGAATTAGAAAAATAATAAATAAAAATAATTCATAACAACAGGGTTTTTAGAAATGCATCATTAGGCAGTTTCATCCTTGTTTAAACATCATTAAATGCACTTACACAAACCTAGATGGTATAGCCTACTACACACCTACGTTCTATGGTATAGCCTATTTATTGTTCTAAGGCTACAAAACTGTTACAGCATGTTTCTCTACTGAATACTGTAGGAAACTGTAACACAATGTTTCTAAACACAGGCATGATAAAAATATGGCATAAAATATAAAATATTTTATATACAGTGCATGTGTGTTGGGGAGGCAGAAGGTGCCAAAGGGAAGGAGAGCATATGTCAGGAAGGAGGGGGAAAGGAAGAGAGGGAAGGAAGAGAAGAGGAGAGAAAGGGAGGACAGAGATCTCAAAAGAGACCCAAAGAAATGAGAAATAATAAAAGGGAGAGAAAGAGAGCAACAGGACTGAGAGGAAAGAGGAATGGAGAAAAGGGAAGTGAGTTTGAGCACACAAGTGTGTTTGTATGCACAAATGAGTAAAGGTAGGGGTGCACCTGAAGGCTCCTGAACAGCCTATCAAACCTCCTTGTCCATTAAACCCCCAGATCCCATTGATGTTAGCAGGAAATTCAACAGTGCAGTGGGGTCCAGCCTTTTCTTTCATGATAATCCTACGGGACTACTGTCAGATATGCGGTCTGTCGGTGACCAAAACACCGTTATGGTGCATAGAACTGTAAAGCACTTTGTGTTTGGTCTAACACAAAGATACACTCAATAGACAAGAGCTATAAAATCACAGGATTGATAACAGCTATTATCTCACAGGACTGATGACAGCTATAATTATGCAACAGGATTGTTATAAAGATTAAATAAGCTATCATACAAAAGCACTTAGCCTCAGGTTTAAAAAGATCTCTACACATATTAGCTATTATTATTAAAATCATTAACATTATGATTATTTCTGATGTAATCTCTATTCAGTGGGGGTGGTGGGTGAGGAGAATGGAATAAAGAATGCCAGTAAGATCTTTTAAGTGCTTTCAGAAATGGCAAACACCTTGCTCAAAGGTTTCAGGTCACCTCTCAAAAAAAAAACATGCAATGAAACTAAAGCAGTCATATTTTTGTGCAAAAAATTAAAATTTAAAGTTATCAAGACTGCATTATAAAAGTTACAAAAGCCTCCATTAATCAAAAAAGGGGGGATAGAAAGGTAATATCATGTAAGGAAAAATATCCTATAAGTAAATTACATCTAGAAAACTTTTACTTTACAAAATTAGTTTTCATTTGTAATGCTAACAGCAAGACACCCATGAAAAACACACATGGTGTCTAAGTAAGACAAAGGAAAATCGTTTGGGCAAAAATAAAAAGGATCCCAAATCAATTATATAGAAAAGATTCCTTTATTAACTTTTGGTCGAGAATATGTTTGTATATTTTCAGAAAACAACTCCAAGACCATGTGGATTCCTGCAACAGAGAGGAATTGACAGGTCTACTCCAACCACGAAGACAAGAGGAGAAACAGTCCAGAGATGGGAGACGCTGACGACACCTTGCCACGCTAGCAGTCAGCAGCTGTGCGACGCAGCAAGTTGCCTAGGACCAAACCAGAGAGGGTCGGACCTGCATTGCCACCATGTGCCCACCATCCAGATATCATTGCTGACATGTACACTTAAGGAACTGTTTGATATTGAAACGGGGACTCAGAACTGTTGGACATGGGAATTGGGACTCAAACATTTTTTGTTATTATATGTTTATTTCTAGTCTGCAGAGGCAAGATTTTTTAAAGAAATGAAATGGGGAAAAAAATAGATACAGAGGCAAAGAAGCATTGAACAGACTGTCAAACTACAGCGGGAAGGCAGAAGAGGTTGCGGTTGGGGGGGGGGGGTTGTGTAGGAGATCAACCAAAGGACTTGTACGCATGCATATAAACATAACCAATGGATAAAAAACACTGGGGTGGGGGGGGGCAGGTAAAGGCATGTACTAAGGGGAAGGGGAGGCTGGGGGAAGGTCAATGGGGGAAAAAAGGGAGACATATGTACTACTATTTGTAATACTTCAAACAATTTAAAAAAAAATAAAGATATCTATTAACTTAAAAAAAAAAAAAAAGCATGAGGAAATGATGTCAAGAACCATCTAGTCCCTTCATCTGAATCATGCATGCTGGTTTTCAACACAAGCCTCATTCCATCAACACCACAGGAAGTTTTAACATCAATCATTCTTTTTTGTTTGTTTGTTCTTGTGTGTGTCATTTTTTTTTAATCCTCACCTGGGGATATTTTTCCATTGATTTTTAGAGAGAGTGGAAGTAAGTGGAAGGGTGGGGGAGAGAGAGAGATAAAGAGATGGAGAAACATGGAGATGTGAAAGAGACACATCAATTGGTTGCCTTCCTCATACACTCCAAATGGACCAGGAATGGAGCCTGCAACCAAGGTATGTACCCTTGACCTTAATCGAACCTGAGACCCTTCAGTCCTCGAGCTGACGCTCTATCCACTGAGCCAAAGTGGTTGAGCAGTGTCCCATGCACCACAAGGCCTCCTTAGATTCCCAGTCAGGGCACCTGGCTGGGTTGCAGGCTCAAACCCCAGTAGGAGGCATGTAGGAGGCAGCCACCTGATGTTTCTTTTTCACATTGATGTTTCTCTCTCTTCCTCTCCTCTAAAATCAATTTTAAAAAAATGGTGCAACCTTTAGAGCTCAATGATATTAAACTTAGGAGGCACTTCGTAACTTGAAGTAAATACAAAGGGAAGGCCAAAAAACTACAAATAAACACAGTGCCATCATACAACATCTGAACTGGCCTACTGCATGTTTTCCTGGGACTATTTTCTTTTCCATCAAAAACATCTTTAAAATAAATAGTTTCTATCTGTTGGCACCATCTTAATCCTCTTCCCTAAAGCATTGGCCTTGTCACTGCTTATATCTGCTCTAAGGGCTAAGTAGAACCAGTAAGGTTGAACAAGATCAAGAGAATTAGAGCCCACTTGAACCAAAAGGAACAAGGACACTGGGTTCTTCGTGCTGAGACTGGGCCTCGCAGTCAGGAGTTCAACAACCACACCCAAAAACAATTCTAGAAAGTGAAGCTGTGCACACCTTTCTAGAGTAAGGAGAAGGGGCCAGGCAGGTAAATTGCGATATTAAAAAAAGTGTCTGCCTCTCTTACTAGAATATAGGTTGAGGAGAGGAGATTTATTTTCATCAGTATCCTATCTAATAAAAGAGTAATATGCAAATTAACCCATCACTCCGCTACACCCACAAGCCACGCCCACCAGCCAGTCAGGAGCGAGTATGCAAATTAACCCAACCAAGATGGCTGCAGCCACAGAGAGAGCAGGAGGGAGACTTGGATTTCCCCGGTGATGGAGGAAGCCAAGCTTTCCGCACACCCTGGCTGGCCCAGGCCGGCACTCCAGGCTACAAAGTTTCAATTATAGAAGATAAATAAGTCCCAACAAAAATGGCGGCAGCCACGGAGCTGGAGAGAGCAGGAGGCTAGGGTTGCCCCTGGCAATGGACGAAGCCAAGCTTCTGAAGCCCTGGCCTGCCTTGGCCTCCACTTAAGGCTACAATTATAGAAGATAAATAAATCCCAACAGAAATGGCTTCCACCACGGAATGAGCAGAAGGCTTGGCTCTGCTCCAGGCTACAAAGTTTCAATTGTAGAAAATAAATAAATCCCAGATACCAGGGCCTCCGCTTGAGTCACCAGGGGGCGTGGCCGGCCTGCAAACCACCACAGGCCTCTTGCCCAGGCCGCCCCACATCCCAAGGGAACCCCCACCCTGATCCAGGACACCCGTCAGGGCAAACCAGCTGGCCCCCACCTGTGCACCAGGCCTCTATCCTATCTAATAAAAGAGTAATATGCAGATTGATCATCACTCCAACACACAAGATGGTTGCCCCCATGTGGTCAAAGATCCTGCCCCCATGTGGACACAAGATGGCCACCACAAGATGGCCAGCAGGGGAGGGCAGTTGGGAGGAACCAGGCCTGCAAGGGAGGGCAGTTAGTGGTGACCAGGCCAGCAGAGGAGGGAAGTTGGGGGTGACCGGGCCTGCAGGAAAGGGCAGTTGGGGGTGACCGGGCCTGCAGGGGAGAGCAGTTGGGGGGAAACAGGCCTGCAGAGGAGGGCAGTTAAGGGTGACCAGGCCTGCAGGGGAGGGCAGTTAGGGGTGACCAGGCCTGCAAGGGAGGGCAGTTAGGGGCAAACAGGCTAGCAGGGGAGCAGTTAGGCATCAATCAGGCTGGCAGGGGAGTGGTTAGGAGGTGATCATGCTGGCAGTCAGAAGCGGTTAGGGGCAATCAGGAAGGCAGGCAGGCGAGCAGTTGGGAGCCAGCAGTCCTGGATTGTGAGAGGGATGTCCGACTGCCCGTTGGTGGGATCAGGCCAAAACGGGCAGTCGGACATCCCTCAAGGGGTCCCAGATTGGAGAGGGTGCAGGCTGGGCTGAGGGACACCCCCTCCCGTGCATGAATTTTGTGCACCGGGCCTCTAGTGTGAATATAAATGTATGAATAAATATTTATTTCTAAAGTAGAAGCAAGTCTAAATTAAAAGAGTTTGGCACACTCAAAAGAAGCCAGAGTGATTCCGTGGCTACATGGGTCTTCTGGGCAGGAAAAGAGAACCACCCACTCCTCTTCCTCCTCCCGTCAGCAGACACACTCTGGGCCACGACCAAGAAGGCTCTACACAGATTTTCTGCAAAATAAGCCAAGATTGGAATGCACTGGGAATTCTATTTCTTGGGTTCACATTAAACAACAAGCTACCCTTATTGATCAAACCTAAACATATCATGTAACTACCACTAAAAATAGTATTTTAAAAACAAACTGTGTTTAAGCACACACTGTGTGCCACATTTCCATGTAAGAGCTTCACACAACTTGCAGCATTTAGTTCACTTATTTCATTTGCTGAGTAACTCCTGTGTGACAGACATAAAGCTAATGCTGTTAGTCTCCATTTCACACATTAAGAAATCAGGGTCTGCAGAGGCTAAGTACCTCTCCCACCATCCTACCGCTAGGGAGTTGTCAAGACAGGGTTCCTCTCTCTCCAAAAGCACATGTTCTGTTTAACTGCTCACAAGAAGACAGAGCTACTCACTGCAATTATTGCCAACATTGTTCCCAATGACTTCTAAACTTTTTTAAAAATTGTGGACATATTTAATTTCGGGAAAAAAAATAGGAAAGACCATCTTAACACATGAGCAGTATTTTCTTTTTATTATATTACCCAGACCAATTTTCTCATCTATTACACAGACTGATTTTTATTATTTTATTCAGGCTGATTAACAAATCCGATTTGTCATATTACAACTATCCAAAAGCTATTTGGAAACAATATAAAGTTAACCCTCAAGTGTCAAATAGCTGCTATCACTGAGGATGATCAAAATAAAGTGCTAAATGCGTTTAAGTAAAAAAAAAAAAAAAAAAGGCCATTCAAATAAAATACCAGAAGAATAATCGGAAGAACTCAGCCACAGGCCCATTGGGAAGGGAGCTCTACTCCACTGAATGTGTCAATGTTTTTATGCTGGCTAACAAACCAGGCACAGCAATGCATACCACACTTTATTCCATGCTTTAGAATCTTTAGGTAAAAAATAATAATGCTCTCCTGAAATTACTTTTTTTATTCTTTTCCTTCCTTAAAATTGCCATTATTTGGCTTTTGTTCCACTTTAAATCTGGCATTCATTAGGCACCACAGTGAGATATAATAGAAACAACACTGAACCTTGCATCAGGATACACGCTCCTATCCCAGCCCTACCACTAGCTAGCTCCAAAACCGTAGACAAAATCTAACTTCTCTAGACTTCCATTTTCTTATGTGTACAATTAGGATATAAAGTGTAAGGCTAAAGTTCTGTTAATGTTATCCAAGTCATGGGGGAAGGGGTTGTCTTCAAATTTGAAATTAATTCAGTGTCATTAGTATCTCCTGGCATTGAGGAAATGACCACCCTCTCATTTAGTTTTGTTGTTGCATAATCAATTACCACAAATGTAGAAACGTATAAGACAGGTTTATGAGCTCACCGTTCCCTAGGTGGGAAGTTTAGCCCAACTCGGTTGGTTTTCCGCTCAGGGTCTCACACAAAGCTGAAATCAAGGTGATGGTCACACTGGCCTCTTATCTGGATGTTCTACGGAGAAATGCACTTCTACTACACTCACTAAGGTTGCTGGGTGAATTCTGTTCCTTGTTATGCTCAGACTGATGTCACCATTTCCTTGTTGCCTGCCAGCTATGAGCTGCTCATTCTCAGCTTCTAGAGCCATCTATCTTCCTTCTTACATCCATCTTCAAACCAGCAATGGCCAGGTGAGTAGAGTCCTTCTGAGGCCTTGAATCTCTCTTACCTTCTCTTTTGACACTACCAGAGAAAACGTTCTGCTTTTAAAGATCTCACCTTTTGGGGTCAAGCCCATTTGGATTATCTCCATATCTTAAGGTCAACTGATTTGGGGCTTTAACTGCATCGGCAAAATCCCTTCACAAAAGTTTCTGGACTTGTGTTTGACTGAATAACCAGGGGACAAAATTATGCCCATTGTGTGTGTATGTGTACTAGTATGTGTGTGTGTGTGTCCCTTCACAAAGCTGGTGTCTTGGTCATTTTTGAATTCCATTACATTGTGCACATAAGTGCTGAAATAAGATGTGTCCCATATATATCTGTTCTAATTCAACAAAATACTACCCAGGAGACAAAAGCAATGTGGACCCTGAAAAAGAAAACACCTATGGAGAAGGGCTCCTAGTGGCTCACTGGGCTCAACTTTTAAAGACAGAGCCAAGCAGCCATTTCTATCCAGCGGCCTCTCATGCAAACGGTACTTCAGGGGGAAGCCTGCACTGAGCTGCCTGCCTCCCAGAAGCACTGAACTGCTGCCTGCACTATATTCCTATTTGATGAGCCAGCCTTTATGCAGGAGTTCCTAGAATTGTGTTTCAACCAATAGGACTAAGGCCCCATCAGCATCTTTATCAACCAATCAGAGCAGCTCCCGTCAGAGCAGTTCCATTCTGACCAATCAGGATAGTGCTTTTTAGACTACCCAAACTGCGAGGATTAGAGAGTCTTCATTTGCATGAGGCCGGACCAATAAAAGACCATGGGCAGGAACCTCTGTCTAAATAAGTCAGCTTCCCTCTGTCTAGGTGAGCGAACTTTCCATTTTCACTGAAGACTGAGTTTCCCTAAATGGAGTTGAAACACTGAAGACATCTCCCAGGAGCAGAGCAGAGCTGCCTGGAGCAGGTGGAGCAGAGCAGAGCAGAGCTGTAGAGCAGGAGAGGGGCCTCACTCCAGAGCAACCAGCCCCAGGGCCTCCTTAAAAGCTGCTGTTTCACGGCCATGCTGCTTCATAATTGAGCTGTAACACTTAATTATGGGGCTATTCCACAACTATGCTGTATCACAACTGAGCTATTGTATTGAAAAAAAAACTCTCCTTCTTCACCACGCCCCACACTGGGGATTCCTGTTGATGGTGCATTGGTGCTAAGGATCGTTGGTTGAAACACACATAGTGCCAAATGCTATCACTGAATGATCCCTGTCACTCAAGATGAGAGAGAAATGCAATGTGCCTACCTCAGAGCATATACTTTATTAGTCGATGGATGAAATGTTGACAATGTTAGTTGTTTCAACAGGAAAATGCCAGGTAGGATCAAAAGCTAAATAACTGAACAAGCAAAGAAAAATAATTTAAAAATTACACATACAGTTCTGGGTTATTCCAAAAACTCTAATGTCCCGTACCTTTTCCTCACAGCTACAAAAAGCTTTTTGTATCACTAGAGGAAACTTCTAATACAAAGAAAGGCCTCTATATAAAAACTCTGAAATGTATTTCATAATGCTTTCAGCAGCACAGGAACACAGACAACAATATCTCTCCAGCCAGGGCCAATAAGCTACAATTTAGGATCAGCACCTTGAACAGTGCCGACAGGCAAACAGACTGCCCGTGCAAAGAGCAGGACAAAAGAAGCAAATCACTCTGCCAGTTCCTAATTCGGAAGGCTGAAGCATTTTGCAGTATTTCTTGAATTTAAAAAATGAAATAAAAAATAAACCGGTGTGTGAGGGAATTTAAAAATGTGCACTATATTCTTAGATGCTCTAAATAAGCCACTGAATATCAATTCAAATAATTTCTTCTTTAGCAGCTATTTGCCTGTTCTGCATCTTGATAAAAACAAAATGGTATTTTTTTTTTCCCAAAGCACAAATAATCTTGTTCTATTGCAGGCGGATATGACATCTGCACTAAGATAATTCCCCTCTCCCGCTATTATCTATTTGTCCATTACCAAAGGGTAAGTGGTGTTTTCTCTACTAGGCTCTTGTGTGCTAATATATACAATGTTTGCTGGCAGTGCCCATTTTAAGCTACTGAAGAGCAGCTTCAAAAGAACATGAATTAGCTAAACATACATCACAACACGGTGGGATCTACAACAGGCTCCCGCAGATAATGAAACTTTACTTAGGACGCCTTTTCTGCTCCGTTAACACATGTCAAATACTATTAAAGGGATCGCACCTTCAAAGAAACCTCAGCTGATGTAATTTAAGTTTCTCTTGTAGCACAGAGGAGTTACAGCATTCTTTGTGACAGTTTTCTTTTCAGATACCACAAAAGGTTTTCTGTAACAACTATTACCTGTCCATCCCCCGAACAGCCAGGCGAGATTTCATCATCGCGTGCTCCAGGCATGAGTGGCTTTAATTTGGGGCTGCCTGAGCTCTGCTTGAGGAATGAAAAAATTAAAGGGTGCATACATGATCAGAAGGGGAAATAAACTGTTGTTTCTTTCAAGATGATCACTGGTACCTTACTATTGTTGTTTTTTTCTCTTTCCAGCAGTAAAACAAGGATTTAAATTCTGAGTTCTTCGATCCAAACCTGAGATAGCAATGTATTCAACAACAAAAGGAAAGCCAATATGCATCAGAAACCCCTCAAAAAAAAAGTATAAACTTGTCTTCTGTTAAATTAATAGTTTCATTAGCCTAAAGCAGGGATGGGGAACCGTTTTTTTTCCACCAAGGGCCATTTGCATATTTTTAACATCATTTGCAAGCCACAAAATTATCCACTTAAAAATGAGCCTGCTATATGTGGTCAAACATTTAATTAACTCACCCCTAACGCCTTGGCAGGGCCGGACCAAATGATACTGAGGGCCTTCTATGACGGCAGGCCGGGTGTTCCCCACCCTGGGCCTAAAGAGTTAACTTTTTTCTGAGAGATATGTAGCCGAGGGCACTTCCAAAGTGGGGTTTTGGTTGGAAATAGCTAGTTAAGCTGCTTGAGAGGCATCTTGTTGGTGTCTTTCCCAACCCTCACCTGCAGCCCCCTGCTCCCAGCCACCCTCCAGAGAGGGTCACCAGCGGGGGCGGGGGGCATTCCATACAAGGAGATGTAACTAGAGGTTTGCTGGCTAGAGTTCCATAAAAGTTTATGTTGACTCTATAAATACGAAAAATTTAAAGGCAAATGTACCTCTTTCTACACTTAGCCTCTGCCACTGCGCTCTGCCCAGAACAAGGACCTGATGCTAACAAGTGTAGCCACCATCAGGTAAGAAGGAAGCAACCTGTGGGAGGATGCAGGTCAACATGCCCAGGATGACGGAGGAGAAAGGAAGGTCTGTGATGTTGAGACGCCCAAAGTGCTGGCTTTGGAACTTACTGTTATTTGAGAAAAAAATAAACCCTTATTTGTTTAAAGTCTCCAGAGACAAGGTTTCCTGTTATTTGCAAACAAAAGCATTTCAAACTGAAACAGTACTTGAGTCATATTCTCTTTGATGAAATTTGTACTAAAAGTTCAAATTTCAAAAGATTTCCATAATATTTGCTAATGTGTTCTCAAACACACAAATATTAAATGCTTTTGACAGATATTGCCATTAAGAAGTTTATGGAAAGCAAATACACATAATTTAATAGTTATTATTGGTCAACAGTAATCAAAGTTTTATATTTATGTAACAACTGGTTACCAAACACTTAATATATGCTTATTTATTTTTTTAAAAAGGGCAAAAGACAACAAAACCATTCTCTCCAGGGCAAGGGGGGGTGGTGGAGAGGGGGGGGAGAGAACAGTAGGCAAACAGAAAAACAATGGAAAACACTGAGAAAAAATACAAAATATATACTTGGAAGACATTGTAACTAGGGAGTGAGATTTTCCTATGGTGTTATGAGAGTTAGTGTTAAGGGAGTTAAAAGAAAGGGCATATTAACAGAAAATAAAGCTATCAAAAAGGTACCTGTAGAACAAATAGGGCTTGTGATGGATTCTAAAGGACAGCTAGGACTTAAATAGACAAGACAGAGGGAGAAAGGACCTCAAAAATTGTAGCATAGAATTCAAATTTTAGAACCAATATCAAAATTGGATATGGAATGTTTAGGGAAGTATGGACACCATTCTAGCTGAAAGGGAAGGTTTGTGTTGGAGAACAATAAAAAAGAATAACTAAAACTCCCATTTTTTGAGAGCCTGATAGTCCTTGCTTGCCTGTCATGGTGGTGACTGCTATATATCTGTCCTTTCATTTAATCCTTACAATAATCATATGAAGCAAGTATTATTATCCTTATTTACCAAAGGTTAAACCAAGGTTCAGAAATTAAGTGGTCTAGCCAAAACCGGTTTGGCTCAGTGGATAGAGCGTCGGCCTGCGGACTGAAGGGTCCCGGGTTCGATTCCGGTCAAGGGCATGTACATTGGTTGCAGGCACATCCCCGGTGGGAGGTGTGCAGGAGGCAGCTGATCGATGTTCCTCTCTCATCGATGTTTCTAGCTCTCTATCCCTCTCCCTTCCTCTCTGTAAAATATCAATAAAATATATTTAAAAAAAAAAAAGAAATTAAGTGGTCTAACTACTCATAGCTGCAAAAAATTTTTCATAATAAAAATGGATAATAGGTAAAGACATAATCAAAATCGTTATAGAAAGGTAACTGCCTACATACGAAACAATCCCAATGCAACAGAGTGGGTAAAAACTGGAGGCAAGGAGGTGACATGGTCTGGTATGGATGGTGAAGAAGAGGTAATAAAGTGGACTGGACCAGGGGAATGAAGACTATACAGGATATAGTAGAAAGCCATCTTCTTTAGAAGCCAGCTATTTCTCAATTCTAATTTCTTGTCATTTAAATGTTATCCAGTTATTTCCTGTTCTTATCTATTATATGATGATGACAAATAATGTACATATTGTAGGGATCACAATATTTTTTTAAAGACCTCCTGATTAGGTCCCCTTGTCTCTTAGGCTTAGCCCTGAAGCTGGAGATATGAACAAGGATGACATGACACAGGGGAGGTTTCAGGAAAAAAAATAAATGAAAGCATGTGTCTGTCACCCTGGCTGGTAGTGCAGTTGGTTGGATGTCATCCCAATATGCCTGGGTTACAGGTTCAACCCCGGTCAGGGCACATGCAAGAGTCAACCACTGAGTGCATGAATAAGTGGAACAACGAATTGATGTCTCTCTCTCTCTCTCTCTCTCTCTCTCTCTCTCTCTCTTCCCCCCTCCCTTACGCCCTGTCCCTTCCTCTCTCTAAAATCAATCAATTAAAAAAAAAACAAGTAAAGAAAGCATGAGTCGGCTGCCTCCTTCTTCTGCTGCTCCTGGTGCTGCTTGTGTGCTGATTTGGTGCAGACCTGGTACCTCTTTTGTGAAGCGGCAGCTGAGGACACTCTGGCGCTCGCCATGGCCGATGAAAAGCCCAAGGAAGGAGTCAAGACTGAGAACAACGATCATATTAATTTGAAGGTGGCGGGGCAGGATGGCTCTGTGGTGCAGTTTAAGATTGAGAGGCATACACCACTTAAACTAAGGAAAGCCTATTGTGAATCACAGGGTTTGTCATGAGGCAGATGAGATTCCGACTTGACAGGCAGCCAATCAATGAAACAGACACACCTGCACAGCTGGAAATGGAGGATGAAGATACAATTGATGTGTTCCAGCAACAGCAGACAGGAGGTGTCTACTAAAAAGGGAACCTGCTACTTTACTCCAGAACTCTGTTCCTCCAGACCACGAAGACATTCTCAGTTAGAAAACTGCAATTGGGTTTCAACACATCTGACTACTGCAGTATAGTTTTGGTTATTCTTTCATTTCCCCTCCCCCGTTCCTTTATTGTACATAAAGTAACTGATGGATGTGCACAAGCATTTGCATTTTTTTAACTAAATGGTCAATGGTATGTTTTGATTGACATCAAATGGAGATGGGATGGGGGAAAATACTGGTTCTGTGAAAACACCCCCTTTCTCCATTAGCGGCATGCTCATTCAGCTCTTATCTTTATATTCCGGTAAGTTATTTTGCTCTCACTGTTTAACAAAAACAGAGTAACATAAAAATTCTTGCACACCTTATTTGATTGGAGAATTTTAATGTTTTTCATTTATCTTTGTAAAACCAAGGACAATTTTATACCTTTTTTGTAAGTAGCTGTTACATGTAGGGCAATCTGTCTTTAAGTAGGGATAAAGTACTCTAAAAAAATGAATCCCAGATAGTTTTCCCTTCTAGTCAGTGTCTTGTTTAAATAAACATCTTGTTTAAGTTGAAATAAAAAGAAAGAAAGAAAGCATGTATCTATCTATCTTAAAGATGCAGAACACGGAACTGTTCACAAAAGTCAAGTACATGCTGTGGTCTTGTACTGACTAGGGAAGGGAGCTGCTTTAGGAGGAGCCCTAAAGTATTAGGGGTAATGACAATCATCTTCGACCATACTAGATTCAGGATGGCTTCTACATGGTATGCTCTGGTGCCAGATTTTATGTTACCCAGGAGGGGAAATACAAATGATAAAAAAAAAAAAAAAGAAAGAAAAACAGCCCTAACCGGTTTGGCTCAGTGGATAGAGTGTTGGCCTGTGGACTGAAGGGTCCCAGGTTCGATTCCAGTCAAGGGCATGTACCCAATAGAGAGTGTGCAGGAGGCAGCTGATCAATGTTTCTCTTATCAACGTTTCTAACTCTCTATCCTTCTTCCTTCCTCTCTGTAAAAAAATCAATAAAATACATTTTTAAAAAAAACATATGTATGCATTTAGGTATGCATGTAGGTATGTATGTATGTAAAAAGAGAACTGGGATCCAAACATAGGGATTTGTTCAAACACAGACAGAACTACTTGCATCTCAGCAATCACTTATCCTGATCACATAATAGCAGCAACTGAAACAAATGAAAATTCCAAGGGCTCCATGCAGACCTAAGGACCCCACACCCTTCTCCAATGTCCCACTTCCTCTGCCATCCACCCAGATGACCTCTTGATGGGGTGCAGATAGGAAGGCAGACCCTAGACCAGCCGTGGGCAAACTACGGCCCGCGGGCCGGATCCAGCTGTTCTATCCGGTTCTCTTGCTCTCCCCTCCGCTCCTTTACTTTGAATTTATATTAGTTCACACAAACACTCCATCCATGCTTTTGTTCCGGCTCTCCGGTCCAGTTTAAGAACCCATTGTGGCCCTCGAGTCAAAAAGTTTGCCCACCCCTGCCCTAGACTCTAGAGTCTCCCCATTTTACCTAAAGCTAGCATTTCATTTCATTGGACCAAGTTCCTTCTATGTGACTATGTAGTTTTTCCCTTCTCTAATATCCAGGAAGCAAAGAAGGCCAAATCAGTTAATGGAGTAATAAAAGAGCTCCTTTTTCTCTGTACATCTGGGCCAACCTTCAAAAATTTGGCCAAGCACTGATACCCCAGGAAAGTCCTGTTGAAAGAGAACACAGATAAACAACTTTTATATTTGGAAAGCATGTGTAACTGGATATTAAAATAAGAATTTTGTTCAAGGCCTCAGATGATAAGTATGAGATACACAGGAAGGTAAAACTGAAAGGCAAATTTCGAAGTAGGGTATCACAGGTTGCCCTTGTTGATCTGATAGGAACAGAAGTATCAGGTAAGAGATTGAGAACAGGAACAGGAGTGCTACCTCCTTCACTTCAAGAGAGAGGAACCTCAAGCCCACACTGACAGCTAGTTATGCTGTCCCAGAGTTGGAAATCACCATTTACTGGTGTCTCCACCCTGAGAAATATCAGGTGGCCTGGGGCAGCACCACAAAGTGCTGTGTCTGCGAAGTACCTGATGTTTTTCGCTTCTCGGAAGAGGTCAAAGATGGGCAAATGTTCCCCATGGATTAGCAGTGGGTCTGGAGAAAGAAGAGTCAGCTTGGAGACACTTGGGGTCCCACCTAAGAAGGCCATCTGGGAGGGTCACTAATAAAGACTGTGGCATAGGTCACCACAAAACAAGGGCTGAGGGCAAAGCATTGGTCTGAGAGAAAAACGCAACAGTCCAGGGAAGCTGTGGCTGGACGGTCCCAGCAGGGAAGAGATTTGGAGATTCACATAAGATAATGAGTCAGCTCTGAATAGCTGTTATGTCCAGGGTTTACAAAGCCAGTGTGAATCCACAATACAAAAAAAAAAAAAAAAAAGAAAGAAAGAACTTTCCTGTGGACCCTTTACACTATATTCTTTTAGTTCACAAGCATCTATGACAGCAGCTGGTGAATGGCAGAAGAAACAGTAAAGAAGAAAGAAGTAGCCACTAGAAGTATACTCCAAGAGACAAGAGTTCTCTGTCTTGCTTTTTGCTAGAACTATGCCTGCTACATAGAAAGTGTTCAA
The DNA here is from genome assembly GCF_963455305.1 of Plecotus auritus. Lineage (NCBI taxonomy): Eukaryota > Metazoa > Chordata > Mammalia > Chiroptera > Vespertilionidae > Plecotus > Plecotus auritus. The sequence continues at coordinate 146,415,477 of NC_137772.1, forward strand.
AAAGTACTGCCATCTTTGACCTCCTATCATACACAGCCCCACTCCAGAATACAGATTCCCTTCTGTAACAAAGTCCACCAGAGACAAAGATTTTCTTCCCAACTGATACTATAATTACAATTTAAAGGGATTAAAAGGCGTTCTAGTACCAGAAAAGTCAGAGGACTTGCTAGAATTTTCATTAATAATGGGAGATAAACTTTCCCCTCTGAACATATTTTAAATAGCTAGTAGAAAGCACAATTTAAATTTGCATTATGATTTCAACCCATAAGTTGTACCTGCTTAATGTGCTAATTACCCAGGATATGGTTTACAAAGCAATTTACCATACATGTTCTATTTCATCTTTATAGCAATCAATCACACTTTCATAGTTTAAAGAATTAGAACTCAAGGAATAGTAAGCAACAATACTGTTTCTATAATACAGGTTTATAAAGCCAACTATAATACTCTTTCCAATATACCTCCTATTTTTCTTTCATTTTTCTGAGTCACTCTTCCTGATATAGTATCTCCTATCCACATAAAACTAGATTCTTGCCTTAATTACACCCCAGCTATTTCTAACAGATGGTCCTTTCAATCACTGCTCAATTCATTTAGCCTATCCTGGCCTCCTGACTAATGATTACAAAATTTGTCTCAGATTTTAATATAGGGTTCGGCAAAAATAAATAGAAATCCCAAAATAATAACCCATAAACAAGATGGGATTTCAAACCACCTACATAAATATATACTCTAGTGCTGGAAATGGCAAGGCTCTGATAATACTGGACACAAACAGACTCCTTTCTTTTTGCTCTGCTTTAAAAACAAAAAGATTTCTTATTGATTTTAGAGAGAGCAAGGAAGGGGGGGAGAGAGAGAGAGAAGAGAGAGAAGAGAGAGAGAAGAGAGAGAAGAGAGAAGAGAGAGAGAGAGGGAGGGAGGGAGAGAGAGAGAGAGAGAAGAGAGAAAAAAGAGAGAGAGAGAGGGAGAGAGAGAGAAACATCTATGTGAGAGGAAAACATCAATTGGTTGCCTCCTGCACACCCCCTACCAGGGATGGAGCCCACAATCCAGGTATGTGTCCTGACAGGGAATCAAACCATTAACTTTTCAGTGCAAGGGACAATGTCCAATCAACTGAGCCATACCAGCCAGGGCTACTCTGCTAATTTTGACTCATGGCATCTGCTTTTCGACCCATCTTGGTCCCACCATCACACCTACATTCCAGCCAACCGCAAACCAGAAAGGAAAGGTGGGCATCAAGTTATACACACCTCTTCTTCCTATATCCCATTGTCCAGAACTACATCATATGGCCACACCTAACCACAAAGTGGCTAGTCTTCAAGGGTTCAAAACATGCCTGGCACTGTTTAAAACACTGCCAATAAGATTCTTATAATCACTGACATATTCATTCACAGGACAAGCATAACTCAAACACTTTTCTTTCTTTTTTTTTTTAAATATATTTTATTGATTTTTTACAGAGAGGAAGGGAGAGGGATAGAGAGTTAGAAACATCGAGGAGAGAGAAACATTGACCAGCTGCCTCCTGCACACTCCCTACTGGGGATATGCCCGCAACCAAGGTACATGCCCTTGATTGGAATCGAACCCGGGACCTCTCAGTCCGTAGGCCGACGCTCTATCCACTGAGCCAAACCAGTCAGGGCTCAAACACTTTTCTATGTACCATTTTTAATTAACTGAAGAGAAGACTTACTAAAGATAATCTTATGAATTTTTCACCACTGATCAAAACTGGTACCACTGCCATTAAAATAAGTAACAAAAATAGTTGGTTCTGCTTTGCCAGAATAGCCTCAAAATGTTTAAATATTTGGTAGTAAATAATCTGGAATTCTCACTCCATATGAATGAGAGCATTTTCAACTATTGTGTTTTCCTACTAGGTCAACAGACTATTTATTCCAAGTGACTCAGAGGAAAATGTTCCCTTGTCTTAAATAAAACTCATCACATGGCACTAAAACTTGAAAAACACTATAAAACTAAAATGAACACCAGAGCCATCCTGTTGCTTGTGTCTATCTATCTAAGGAAGAAAACAAGTAATATGAACAATTCCTATGCAATCATTTGGAATGCAAATGTATCTGTCACTCAATAAGTGATCACAAAATTTAAAAAGCAACAGACACTCTTCATAATCAAAATCACAAGACATAGCCTCCTCATAGGTTAACTGAAAGGTAAAAAGTCTGACAATGTAGCTTAAAGCACAGGATGAAAATCAGTTCCTCCATGACACCCACTCTAACAACTCACCATTGGTAAAGATGTGGTCTTATACTAAAGATAGTATAGGTTGGTCCCCTGACATAACGATTTAAGGGAACACAATAATCACAGTCATTTGTTCTTTTCAAACTTGCAAATCAAGAAAAAAGAAAAAAAACTAATTATACTAGGTCAAATGACTTATTTTATTTAACTTGAAACTATTAGAAATTTCCAAGAGCAGAAAAATAAAAATACCACAGCAATTCAATGTCACCTAGTAAATTATTGGGAAAGTTAAGAGAATTTAAAGCTTGCCTTCCACACCAATGGACTTTCTTTCCTTTTCCCAACATATATTTATTGTTCCACATCATTCCCTGAAATGCTTTATTTTGCATGTGGTGCTCTGAAGAACATCAGGGAATTATCTCCCTTCGGGCACTGGTATTTATGCATTAGAAAGGTAAAATATTCCCCCTTTGAAGAGCATTCAAAAAGCCTCAATAGGTTGGTTGTTTGTGGCTTACTATCAGTAAGTTTGAGCAGCCCAGATTTAAATCTACCTCAGATTTCTTTACAAACAATCAAAACTGCAGTTGGAGAGTTCTGTACTTTTTTAATGTTCAACTTCTATTTCTCCATTTATATTTCCTGAACTATTTGCAATATGTATATAAACAAAACCAAGAGGCAAGCCTATTATGTTGCTTAGAGTGGCATCTACTTCCTGCTCCTTTCCTGGGGTAGACAGAGCCGCTTGCCATGTTCTTATAAGTGTATTTCTAGTATCATGATCTCACTCATCTAGGGGAAATAATGAACAACATAAACTGATGAACAAAAACAGACCAGGAGACAGGGAAGCATTGATCAGACTGTCAAACCTCAGAGGGAAGGTAGGGGAGGGTGGGGGAAGGGGGAGAGATCAACCAAAGGACTTGTATGCATGCATATAAGCCTAACCAGTGGTCACGGACAACAGGGGGGTGGGGGCATGCGTGGGGAGGGGTTTGGGATGGGAATGGGGGGATGAGGACAAATATGTGATACCTTAATCAATAAAGAAATTTTAAAAAACTAATAATAAATTAATTAATTAATTAATTAATTAATGGTGTGGGTATTTTTTAAAGTTTCCAGAGTCGTTGCCTTAAAGCGGTAAACAGAACTATCTAGTCTCACAATGTGTGGATGCTTTGAGTATAGGTTCAAATTCATTTCTAAACTAAGCTGCACAAAACAATTGTAATTATTAACATTACTCTCCCAGTTAGTGTCAAGTCAGACCTGACATTAGGAAGAAAAAGAACACACACAAAAACATGTGTTAGACTGTTCAGTTGAACATAATATAGGATGAAATTATTTGGCTAAATTAGTGTTAATATTTACTGTTATTTAAATTTATCATTATGTCAATGTATTTTAAGTTTCTCAAAAGGATGGAGATTACACAATACCATAATTTTACCAGGTGATTCAAAATTTTATTAAGGAAAATATTCATTTAATGTGTCATTAAATGCTTATAACCATTCAGAACCATTTCTAAATGGAAGTTTTATTCCCTCCGTCAATTAATACTAGTTCCCCTGATAAACACTTTATTGTAATGGTCATAAATGCTAACTGATCCTTAGTTGCTTACATTTTATCTGATTTAAGAATGTCTCTAATCATTGGTATATTTGCTTATACAAATGGAGTATTTGTTATTTTTAAAGTAAAAAATAAATTAGTAAGTCTCCCTACTGGATCTTAAAAGAGGTATAACTGTGATGTTCATTAGAGACTTCATTCCACCTTGGATTAGCCAGAAGCAATCAATGTTTTCCTTTTCCAACTATCTATTCTTAGATAAAGCCTATTGAATGTAATACATTCAAAACAGCAAGTGGCAATCTTGGTTGGTACTTCTCAGAAATGTTAAAATGCTAGCAATAATACAGTAATCATGGGACTAAACAGCCAACACGGGAATAATGCCCAGACCACAGAAAATGTTAGTCTTTCTGACAAGGCTATGCAAGGAAAACATAATGGAATAAAGATTTAAAATAAAAAAGTCATTCTGATATTATGTTGTAGATGCCCTAAACCATCACATTACTGGAAATAATGCAATAGCTAAAAGAACAACAATAAAAATATCGAAGAGGAATTAAACAAAAAAAGTAAAAGCTGAGAGATTTGTCATTATATGGATGCTCTAATGGGACTTTATTGACACTGGAAAATGTTTAAAACAACTCCAAGAAAAAAGGGAATTCTGTTCTTTATATATAGGACATGTTTGTTAAAAAAAAAAAAAGTTAATTATCTTAACAACTGTTGATAATTATTTTAATAAATGAGGAAATAGAAGAACTACAGAGAAGAATACCAGGATGCTAACCTAAAATAATATTTAAATGTAGTCAAAATAATATTCAAACTTAAGTATAACTTTGAATGAATTTTCTGTGCCATTTATTTCATACTTCTATGTTCTACTTGGAGGTTTTCATCTCAGGAACAATATTTAAAACTTGTAATCAAGATAAATAAAATAATACAATATTTTTTAAAATCAAAGTTAATGCCAAAAAAGTGTTTAAACAAAGACAGACTCAGAACTACTGATTTTTCCTTTTGCCTGAGATGGCAATATGGCTCACAAATGGTTACTGATTCTGTCTTTATTTTTAATATTTGGCTCATTATAAATTTTTAGCATTAATCTTATTTTTCAAGCATTGCATTAGCATATAATTTATCTTATACCGATTTTTTGGCACTGCGGCTCTCCCTCCTTAAAATTTTGTGCTCATGTCAAAATCTTCCTTACTTCCTCCTAGACTCAGTCGTGCTGAGTTAATATATACAGGATTCAATAAATACCTGTATGAATTAACCTATGTCATATTTCCTTACCACCTGCACCAAATCTCAGACTCTTAGCTCCATTTATGGGCACCCCTCTTTGTCAGGGACTTTCTATCTACCTCTCAGAAGAACCCTTCAAAGTAAATATCACTCTCCCCATGTGATGACTGAGGGAAACGAGTCTCTGACAGAACAATGACTTGCTCCTCACACAGGCCACCATAAATATTGGTTGGATAATAATGACAAAGCAAGTAAGTAGAGACCTCGACTTTAACCCATCCCGGCAGCTCAGCATCGCCAACTCTAGACAGCCATTTTTAAACCTCTCTAGTTGGATTTTGGTGTTTTCTCTTCTGTTTCCAATAAGAACTGTGATAAGCAGAATATTAGGATGGCACTTATGACCTTTGCATGCACTTCCCCACCCCTGTGTCAATCCTCTGATTATGGCAAAAAAAAAAGTGATTATAAGGGTGGATCTAGTCTAATCACATGAGGCCTTAAAAAGCAAGGTGTTTTCTGTGGCTGGTAGTGGAAGGGATGTCAGAGAGGTCCCAAGCACAAGAAGGACTTGGCGCACCACTGCTGGCTTTAAAGACGGAGGAAGCCACATGAGAAGGAATGTGGGTGCCCCCTAGGAACAGAGCAGGACCCCAGCTGTTGCCACCAAGGAAACATGAACCTCAGACCTCCAACTGTGGTTGGCAGTTAGACAGACATGAGCAGAGCAAGGACGATGGGCCATGTACAAAAATGTCACCAGTGCAGAAAGCCCTTGGGGGCCCAGCAACCAGCAAAACGGGGAAAACAAGGACCGCACCCCCAGAGTAACCTTTCCTCCCCAAAATAGCTCTGGTCATGCAGTTCAGAACCCCTGACATTTCATATTGCTGCTCATGCAGTTTGGACCCTTCCCTGACCTTTCCTCCCCTGGCATGTTGCTAATCATACGGGTTAAAACTTCTTACAGGAGGATCCAACAATGGAGCTGTCAAATAGCCCCTACACATTAAGCCCCCAGGACAATGAGGTTCTGGCCAGAATCAAATCTAGGCCTCAGTTGCATTTAAGCTCCAGACCCAGAAAAGCAGCAAAACCAGAAAGCAAGCCCCTTGGCTGACATCAGGACCCGCTGCAATGACTACTGACCCCATGCCCTGGCACCAACCAATCAGTGGAGACCATGACCCTGAAAGACACACCTAGAAAACTAATCCATATTCTATTGAGATCCCCCCCTGGGATATCCCCTAAAATCACACCCTTAAAAGCCCTTAGGATGGAGGACCCAGGATGCTTGCCCTCTCTTCCAATCGCCCTCTACTTCCCCCAGGTGCATTACCTTTACTTTCCTCTCTCCTAAGCCCCCAGGGCCCTTCTTCTGCCTCTATAACTTGTTTCCTGAGCCCATTTCTCCTGCAGCTCACTTCTTCTACCTCTGTGTAAACTTTATCTTACATTTTGAGTCCTGGCTCTGAATTCTTTCTTAGCCAGAACTCAAGTACTGAGATTGCTGAACCAAGATCTGGTCTGACCCCACTGGTCTAACACCCGGTGCTAGTCTCACCAGGCCAGCACAACCACACAGAACTAGACTCAGCCAAAAACCTGAGTGAACTTGAAAGTGAACCTTTCCTAGAGATCCCAGCTAAGAGGCCAGTTGACTCCTCAACTTTACCTTTGTTAGACCCTGAGCAGAGAATGCAGCCGAGCCTACTCGGACTTACGGTAATAGTTTAAATAGAAAACCTATATATCAATCTGTGCATAATTCCCTCATAATATCAAGAAAAATAACAATTATCTATTCATCTGGCTCCTCATTATCTAGGCCAAGGGATTTACCACAGACCTGCTATAACTTGCCCAAGGCTAGACTCTGTAGGTGCACAGTTGATATTGAAGAAATGAATGAATTCACACACTAGTCTTCAATAAAAGTTTATAGTAAGGTCCTCTATTAATATTCATGGGCTAAACATTGCCATCTGCATCCTGGTTTGCATTTGAAGGAATACATATTTCAAAGACCAGTTCCATAACTATGTAAATGTGAGATATTTACTTGGATAAATACTCAGCATCATTTTATAATCTATTAAAAACTACAGAAGTTTAAATATAGAATTGCTTTTGCATGTGTTCCCCACAAAGAATATATGCAAAATATCCTTAAAGTCACCATGTTCCTTACTTCTCTTAACTTCAAATGCCCCATCTTGCAGCTTCTTCTTTGCTATCATGTAACAACCAAAATCATAATCTCTAAAAAACTTCCCTCAAAACTGCCTTAGTCAAAGGCATATCATTCACAAGAAGAAAGAACATGAAATAAAACTAATCTCTTAGACTGACTGCCCATAAATAGTTCTTAGAAAGATATACCCCAAACTCACACACACACAAAAAAAAAACACACCTAAAATCACTGAAGTAGCTCCTTAATGTCAACCTCCATCCATAACCCTAAATTCTGCAGAGAGAAGGAGCTGGCATGCACTCTGTATATTTATTTATCTTTGAATCCCAAACACTTATCATGATACCTGGTAACACAGTAGGTACTCAATACATGTTTACTGAACTGAAATAGCATTAGAATCTGTGATGATTTTTTATATCCTTAAACACATATGCTATCCTCACCTTACAATCAATTCACTATTTATTATTCAGCAGGCTTAAAATAAACAATGTTTTCTAATTTTCACCATTTCTTAATGTATCATTTTTATTATTCAATTTGCTTTCTTAACTGTATTTATATATGCATAATGACTATGAGAAATACTTCACAAATGAAAAGTATTATGAAGAAAATAAAGAGATGCTCTCTGAGAACAGTTAAATTCAAAATATTTTTAAAGTTTCATTATATATTCGTCAATGTTATAATTATATAACTGTAATTATGTAATTACATAAATTGTAGTTATAATTCTATAAGTACATCTCACTAACATCCTATAACGATGCTGGTATTAGTAACATCCACACTTTGGAACTCCCTTACAGCAGATCCTCTTAGGGCAATTAACCCTATTGGTATGGTACCCAAGAGGAATGTTATGTTTTATGATATTCTAAGTTCCAGCTAACAGTGTTTTAGATGGGTGCTAGAATATTCCAAATTAGAACTATAAAATTACTTAATTGTGTGGCCTACAGAAATACAGATAAACCAATGCTTCCACACAGCTGGAGACCTACATTAGTTCTCATCTGTCTGAGTATAACCACTATGTTCAATTCTTTACTGAGCCTTAAAAGATTGTGAAAACCAAAATGCAGTGAAGTTATAGCTTTTCTTCAATAAAACAGGAACCATACATTTAAAAAAAAAATTTTAATAAGTCTCATAGAAATGTTTACTCTGATATAAAAATCCATAGTAAAGCATGCTATAGAATTAAACCAGTATTACACAGCTAGAGTTAACTTGAAATTGTCTTTGGTAAAGTAAAGAAAGCCAAGTAATTGTTTAAATACATAAACAACTAATTCTGAAATTTAACACCAGCAAAACATTTTAACAATTCTTAACCTCCAAAACTACCAGCCAAAATCACTATCAAATAAATTTCCATCACTCTCCCACCCTAAACCTTTCTAAACATCACCCCTGATTGACATGAAAATGAGCAGGGAAAAGGGAGGAGATAATGAACAAGGAAAAAGAGGGGGAAACCCTCATGACTTACAAATTAGGTAAAGTTCCTATTAATCAAGAATTGGCTCTAGATTGTTTTTGCATATATTAACATGATCCAAGAATTAAAACTGAGCCTTTTACTCATTTACAACATAAACCACTCCTTATAAAATAGGACCTTGCCAGCTAAACACTTACTTGGTTTACTAGTTCCTGATTACACAGCATAACTAATTATGGTACATACACATAACTAAATTGTATATCTAAGGCACTACTTTGGCCAAATCTCACATTTGATATTTTTTTGACTTTGCCAAAAATAAAGGGTATTATTTACAAAGCCTAAAACTTTCAATAAATTGATAAGCAAATTAATATACATATCAAGTATTTAAATGCAGGCCTCTGATGCATACACTTTTATAAGAGCAAACAGCTATAAATTTCTAGCCAAAAATTCCCACTGTTCTAAAATTTGTATATAACCTACTAAATATGTCTCATAAATTATGTCCTGACAGCATGTTATTTCTACTTACTGAAAATATTACTGTACTCACTAACATATAATTTTCTTTCTTAAAAGATCAGGAAAAACCCTGAACTCATACATGCCAAGTCTTACCGCCACACGGCCAGACACTCTGGAGCCCCACGTTGGCAACCCAAGAAGTAACATTTGCTCTGTTCGGCGATAAGCCTGTTAGGTTACCGGCCACAATCTTTTGTGCTACACATTACACAGTGACAGTAGGTGGTGACAACTATCAAGTGGTGTGCTTTGCTAATTCTGAAACAATGCACATTTGTGAAGGTAGCAGCTAATATTAAATAGATTTTTTTTCATTCGCTGAATATGTGAACACCGATAAATCTGGCACTTGATTCTAAATTCGCAAACTATAATTACAAACACATGTGCACATTACACAGCTACAGATGCACTTAAAATAATTACCTTATTGAAGATGTCTGCTTCTCCACAAGCTACTAGAAATAGCTGCTAGCTACTCGAATGCCATCGTTTTCCATGTGAAAACATTAATCAGAGCAACTTACATACTTGGAAAACCAAAGCAGATATCCATGTGCCTCACTTCTTCATTTTACCACCCTAGGAAATTTTATTCCAGTTTCCAAAGTAGATCTTGATTTCCAAGTGTGCCCCTTAGAACTCTGAAGGAGAAGATGCACACAATAAGGCAGAGGGTCCTGACCCATAGGGCTACAGCTTTCTTTTCAGGTTGGCTCCATTCAATTTATTTCTCATTCACTATCTCAGATTCTAAGATCACTTAACCATCTCACTCTTAAATTAATATTTTCACTAAAGAATATTTATATGATACACAGCTGAACAAAACAATGTGCTGAGGGTGTTAATCTCTGTAGAGGACGTGGGTTAAAGAGAATGGTTAATGGTCACAAGCATTGACTGGAACCCAGAAATCTGTCTCCATGAAAGTCAATGTTGTTCAAAGTGGATAGACAGTTACGGGCCGGGCACCAGCACCACTTCTTTTCTAAGGACACACAAGTGGTAAGTGGCCGTGCGTGGGGCCAATATGCAGTTTTCATAGCAGAAGAAACACTCAGAAAGAGATGAAAGTGGTTGTTTTGGGGAAACACAACTATTAAGAGAGTGGGTGAGGCAGGCAGGGTCTGTTTTTCATTAAAAACCTTATTGTACTTTTGACTTTTCAAATTAGAAGGATTACTTTTTTTAAATCCTCACCCGAGGTTATGTCTTCTTTAATGATTTTAGAGAAAGAAGAGATAGACAGAGAGAGAGAGGGGGGGAGAGGAAGGGAGGGAGGGAGGGGGAGAGAGAGAGAGAGAGAGAGAGAGAGAGAGAGAGAGAGAGAGAGAGAGAGAGAGAGAGAGAAACACTGATAGGTTGTCTCCCATATGCTCCCAGATCAGGGATTGAACCTGCAGCCTAGGTTATGTGTTCTGACCAGGAATCAAATGCGCAAGCGTTTGGTGTACAGGATGACGCTCCAACCAACTGAGTGAACCATCCAGGGCAAAAGGATTACTTTGTAATAAATACAAATTTTTTATATAATCTCAAACCAATTTTAAGTAATAAAGTTTCTCCTATATAACAGGCCCTGGGGTACACAAAATGAAATACAGAATAGGACTTCATCTCTATTACCAAAGTTCTCACAAGCAGAGGGCAAGCAGAGAACCAGGCCCCTCAAGTATAAGTGATGCTGGGGGGGCCACTTGGGGCGGGGCAGGAGGCCTAGCATTCCCAGCTATTCCGACGACGTGTGTGTTGCAAATGCTGCAGATGCCTGGTACCCGCAGCAGAACAGTCAAGAGGAGAGAAGACCAGACCCTTACCAGATCCTTAGGCTCTGCCACTATGTAAGGAATCTCACATCCTTGATGCAGGCTCGCAAAACACTACCCCAAGAGTTTTAAAAAGAGACACCAAAATAACAGACATGAAGGTACTTAAGAGCCGTAACTTGTTCAGCCATTTACTATTCTGCAGTTTTGTTCTTCCTTCCCTTCTTTCTTTTGTTAATTTGTTGAAATATCTTGCCCCTGGTGTGCTTTAGAGTGCAGCTATGTTATGGAGTAATTTCTTCCTCCACTCCTTAGGTTTCTGGGTAAAGGCTTGAATTAAAAATACACATATGCTTTTTTAAAGTTGTGGATCCCCTTCCTTGGGAATAAGATGCCAGGCTCCTCTGGATAAGAGTCTGTCACACCAATAAAAAATAATCAAGTTGTGCCCTGGCCAGTGTGTCAAGTGGTTAGAGCATCGGCCTGTACACCGAAGGGTCTCAGGTTCGATGTCCAGTCAAGGACATGTACCTAGGTTGCAGGTTCAATTCAGCTCTTTCAGGACGCGTGTGGGAGGCAGCCAATTGATGTCTCTCTCCTCTCTCCTCCTCCTCCTCCTCCTCCTCCTCCTCCTCCTCCTCCTCCTCCTTTCCTTTCTCCATTCTTCCCTCCCAATCTCTCTCAAAATCAATGGAAAAAATATCCTAGGGTGAGGATTAACAACAACAAGAAAGAAACAACTTGAAAATTCAAAAGCCCAACATGCAGAATGCAAATGGCTCTGAATAAGTAGTGTAGTTTAACCTCAGTAGAAGAGATAAACCAAACATACATGAAAAAGGTTAGACGAAATATAACAAAGGGTTAAAACTGATTATATGCCTTAAGGTGGCAGAATTACTTTATTTTTTCTATTTCCTATAATAAACATTATAATGGGAGAAAAATAAATGTTAACAAGTCTTCTTTATTTTATTATTTTAAGAAAGCCAACACAAGAGATCATAATTAGAAGGGAAACAAAGAAAACATCAGACTTTCCTTCTTCAGCAGGTCGCAAGGGTGCATCGTGAAAGAAAAGGGGCTTTCCTGAGGATACATGGCAATTCAATAACTGGTATAATTGGTGAAAAGTGTGCTATTTGAGCTCAAATCTCATCTTTGCCACTTACCAGCTAGGTGACCTTGGGCAAATTATGTAACATCTGGGGCTTTGGTTACCTTATCTAAAAACACAGATAACAACGGATCCTTTTTGCCAGAGACATTGAAAAGTCTGTGGGGGAGACAGTGCATGTCACGTGCCTAGGCCAATATTTGGCACATACAAAAAATTCAAAATAAAGAAAAATTTTTTCCTAGGAAAAAGAACTGCGAGTGTCATTACCATCTCACTACCATCATCTGGTATTCACTTATTCGCCTCTCTACGGTCTCCCCGGCGTTTTAATCTCTATCTGTGTGCACTATGAATTGTTGGGAACCACTTCCAGTCACCAGCCAAGAGGCAGAACAATTTTTCTTGACTTGGTAACAAAGTATTCACGGGAATAAAAATCTTGTGAACTACTCATTCCCAAAAATATGATCTATAAATCATAATTTCAGCTTTCTACTACAGCAACTTGTTCAAAAGAAAACTAACACCCAGAACAAATGGATTCACACTTATTGAAAACACCTCCAGGTATTAGGAAGCTGACAGAAAATATAAGTCTAGAAAAGTGACTGGTAAAATCTGTACAAATTAGAAGATCTTTTTAAAAATATGTCTCCCTTAACCCCACTTCCAAAGCTGGATGCTTTCCAAAAATATCCTCTACTGATGGTTTAAAAACAGGGGGGGGGGGGGGGGGGGAGGGGAGAACAGTTTATTGTTATTTATTTTGTTTTTTAATATGTTTTTATTGGGTATTTTTTAGAGAGGGAGGAAGAGAGAGGGAGAGATACAAACATTGGTGAGAAAGAAACATCAGTCGGTTGCCTCCTACACAGCCCAGCTACCCGGGCATGTGCACTAACCTGGAATTGAACCGTGACCTCTTGGTGCATGGGTTGACACTCAACCACTGAACCACACCGGCCCGGCGGGACATTTTATTTTTAAAACGGAAAGGATTCTTCTCTAAATCTAGTTTATAATTTCCCTTCCTGCTTCCCCACTGCTAGAAAAGAATACTCCGAAATTCTGGGTAATTCATAGTAATAGTTCTCAAAAATTCTAGGTGATCAGCTTAGCATTACCTTTACCTTCCCTGACTTCCTGATGCTCTACAGTTTGCGTGTATCACCCCCTCCACACCAGGAGCAGAAAGGTGTTTGTTGTGCAAGCATGACTATTATCAAAGGTCAGGAGTCACTCAATACTTTTGCTAGGAAAGTATAAATGGATGCTGCTATCTACAAGAAACAAAATATGAAACAATAACGTCACTCAATAATGGCCATCTGATCTCAGAGGGTCACGCCAGTCTATCTCTAAAAGATTTATGATGGAATATAAGCCTGACAGTTGCCTACCAGTCTCTTTCCAAGTTTCCATCTAACAATTTTTATTCCCCTCAAGTCTAACAAGTAGCATAATTGTTATGCTCCTCCTGTGTAGACTGACAGATGAGAGACTCTTACTCAACAGCCAGTCTCCCTTTACTTCTCATAAGGTAATGCACACCATGGCACTTATACTCCAAAAGTAATAAGTGAGTATTTCTGAATTTCCAGAATCGTCACAGTGCCCTGTGCTTAAACTTGAGTTATGTCAGATGGAAATTGGACAAGATTTTCCTTCCTGAGGGTATTTAACCTAAATTATCACTAGTTCATATAATGAACTATAGGAATAACCAATTTTTACAATGGGCCCAGAAGTTCTTGTATGCTCATTTTGCTGATGAGGAAATCAGAACTCGGAGAAATTAAGTGATCTATCCAGGGCCACAGAGCTCTGAGTGACAATGTCAGCGGGGCACTCAAGTGGTTATTTGGCTACAAAGCCTCTACTCTACCTTCCAGGGCACTGAGCAGGCTAAAAGTGTTTGCAGAAGTCCTAGGATGCTTTGTAATGTATTCTAGCCTATACTTTGGTTTGGGGATGAAGAAAAGGATGTATTAGATCCCATCCATCAGTCCGCCTGGTACAACTACACAGAAAACTGCAGTGGGAATTCCTAAATTGATACAAGTGGAAACCTCCATGCCTCGGCTTTCCCCCTCACAAACAGAATCCCTGCTTCTGAGTAGGTGAGCTGTACTCTTAACTCCCTTCTGCACTAAATTGTAAGTCCTGAGTTCTATTAATTGTTATAGTTACAAATTTCTTTTCGGTTCTGCAATGATGTTCCTCCTTCACATCAGATGATGACCAACTGAATCCTAAATTCATTCATTCAGTACATACTTAATAAGTGCCTACTATTATGTGTCAGGCTCTGCGTTAAGCACTAAGAAGATGCGATAAATAAATACTTGCCATAAAAAAACCTCGTCTTATAGATGAGTTAGAGTCAAATGTTATAACTGACGTCAGGCAAAAAGTGAGAGTTGTTGGTCAAAATCCACTTTGTTTCTTATGAGTGATTTTACTGACGTTCAAAAGAACTAGAACTTTTTTAATGCCACTGAAGCTAATTTTCCTTTAGAACTATCTCTATTCCACAGTTTAGTAAATCACATTCTTGAGGTGGCAACATTCTATGAGGTTTCACATTAGTATTTAAATCATTCTTTCACAAACAATTTTAGGGAAAAAGAAAAACTAGTAAGAAGTCCTATATTTCCATGTGAGAACACTCTTTAACTCCAAGTCCTTTGATTTTTCTTTTCTTTTTTTAAAGTCAATTGCTATGCATAATTCATTAAGAGAGCCTTTAGAATGGCAGGAGTGGGAGAGCTGGTGAACAATTTGCAAAATACACAAAGAAACAACCTTTATACTTCTTCCAGAAGCAATTCAGCAACACTGAAACAGCTACAGTGTATGAGAAAAAGCACTGATGATGTGAAGGGACCCCAATTCTATTCCTGCCCTATCTGTACCCAAAAGACAGCTTTGGGTAGATCATTGTCATCTCAACGCCTCAGTTTCTTCATTTCTAAAGTAAGGACAATACTTGTTTGCCCCATTTATACCAGATAGTTCTCATGAGGAGGCAAACACTATACTGAACGGGAAAGCACTTTGGAAAAATATGACATACTACATAATGGTCACACTCATTATGGAAATCATTGAGATTTAGTGAGGGCAAGACAGTGACTTTTCTATAAATGTTTAAATAGCTTGCATATTTTAATCCCTATTTCTGTCTTCTCTCACCAAAATTAACTTGGAATTTTTTTTAAGGAGTTTGCCAAAGCAGTCCGTTGTCCTCTTACTGCATTATTTTTAGAAATTATCTCAGAGAGTCCATTTGAATGCAGAGGGTCATTTTTAGACAATAGAATCGTTGCATATTTATAGATACAGTCCCTGTTCAGTGGGAAACTATAATAAAGAAGCCTTATTTCTTGGTTTTTAAATGTTAACACTGAAAGTGACCAAAATAGAATTTTTTAAATTCAGAAAAGAAAAACAAAAAAAAAAATTTTTTTTAACCATAATTTAAACTATTCTGAGGACAAAAACAACTGGAAAATCTTTTACTTTGCCTGTTCCTTTGTCAAAATGCCCATATTTTCTGGTCCATATGAAAACTGAACAAGGGTGATTTCTTCCCTAACCTGGTGGCATACACCAGTGAACCTACCCAGCAGCTGCTGTGTCAGAGGAACAAGGATGTAAAATGATCTTCTGATGAGTAACTTTTATTTACGTGAAATTGGACAGGGGTGGAGGGGTTCCAGCTATTTTACTGGAATGTACACAGATTAAAACCAATGACTTGTATGCCCTTCCAAATTAACTCCACTTATAAAAACTCTCATTAAATGGAACATAATTTAATTCTGTATTGGAACTACTTGTATTTGTTATTCCTCTCTTGATGAGCAATTAGTTCTATTATTGCTTTCCTTTCCTGATCTACTTACACCTAAAACATAATGGAGGTGAGAAACAGTTATTAAATCATCTTTGGCTGACTTTTCTAGATCTAAATAAATCTCCCTCCACCCAAATCCTGGACACAGGGAATTGGACAATACAAATAAGATAAAAATTACAGCTTTTCACTTTATTCAAAATTCATAATTGACAAAGAGACATATAAAAAGATGTTCAACAGCACTAGTCACCAAGAAAATGCAAATCAAAACCGAAATAAGATTACTTCACATCTATTAGAATGAAAATAAAAAAAAGATAGTAGTAACAAGTGTTGATAGGGATGTGGAGAAAATGAATGCTCATAGACTGCTAGTTGGACTATAGAATGGTCCACTTTAGAAAAGTCTGGCAGTTCCTCAACTGGTTTAACAGAGTTATCATATGACCAGTAATTTTAACCCTAAGAATATAGAATATACTTTACCCAAAGTACTGAAAACGGGTATTCAAACAAAAACTTGTATAGGAATATTCACAGCAGCACTATTCACAATAACCAAGAGGTATAAACAACCTAAATGCCCATCAACTGATGAATGGCTAAACAAAGTGCGGTATATTCATACAATGGAATCCAAACAATGGAATATTATCCTATTTAATAAAAGAGTAATATGCAAATTAACCACCACTCCCCTACACCCAAAGCCACGCCCACCAGCCACGCCCACCAGCCAATCAGAGCGAATATGCAAATAAACCCAACCAAGATGGCTACGGCCACAGAGAGCAGGAGGGAGGCTTGGGTTTCCCCGGCAATGGAGGAAGCCAAGCTTTCCACCTGCCCTTGCCGGCCTAGGTCTCCACTCAAGGCTACAAAGTTTCAATGATAGAAGATACATAAATCCAAACAGAAATGGCAGCAGCCACAGAGCTGGAAAGAGCAGGAGGCTAGGGTTGCCCCCGGCGATGGAGGAAGCCAAGCTTTCCGCACACCCTGGCTGGCCCAGGCCTCCACTTAAGGGTACAAAGTTTCAATTACAGAAGATACATAAATCCAAAAAAAAAAAATGGCTGCCGCCACAGAGCAAGCAGAAGGCTTGGCTCCGCTCCAGGCTACAAAGTTTCAATTGTAGAAGATAAATAAACCCCAGATACCAGGGCCTCCACTTGGGTCACCAGGGGGCATGGCTGGCCTGCAAACCACCACAGGCCCCTCGCCCAGGCCGCCCCACACCCCAAGGGAACCCCCACCCTGATCCGGGACACCCTTCAGGGCAAACCAGCTGGCCCTCACCCGTGCACCAGGCCTCTATCCTATCTAATAAAAGAGTAATATGCAGCCAAAACCGGTTTGGCTCAGTGGATAGAGTGTCGGCCTGCGGACTGAGGGGTCCTGGGTTCAATTCCAGTCAAGGGCATGTACCTTGGTTGCGGGCACATCCCCAGTGGGAGGTGTGCAGGAGGCAGCTGATCGATGTTTCTCTCTCATCGATGTTTCTAGCTCTCTATCCCTCTCCCTTCCTCTCTGTAAAATATCAATAAAATATATTTTAAAAAAAAAAGAGTAATATGCAGATTGACCATCACTCCAACACACAAGATGGCTGCCCCCATGTGGTCAAAGATCCTGCCCCATGTGGACACAAGATGGCCACCACAAGATGGCCAGCAGGGGAGGGCAGTTGGGAGGGACCAGGCCTACAAGGGAGGGCAGTTGTGGGCAATCAGGCCTGCAAGGGAGGGCAGTTGGGAGGGACCAGGCCTACAAGGGAGGGCAGTTGTGGGCGATCAGGCCTGCAGGGGAGGGCAGTTAGGGGTGACCAGGCTGGCAGGGGAGCAGTTAGGCATCAATCAGGCTGGCAGGGGAGTGGTTAGGGGGTGATCAGGCTGGCAGGCAGAAGCGGTTAGGAGCAATCAGGAAGGTATGCAGGCGAGCAGTTGGGAGCCAGCAGTCCTGGATTGTGAGAGGGATGTCCGACATCCCTCGAGGGGTCCCAGATTGGAGAGGGTGCAGGCTGGGCTGAGGGACACCCCCCCCCCAGTGCATGAATTTCGTGCACCAGGCCTCTAGTCTTATCTAATAAAAGGGTAATATGCAAACTAACTGTTACTCCTTCACAAATATGGTGGCGTCCATAGCCACAAGATGGCAGCACCCAGTCCTCTCAGCCCCACCGGAGTCCCCAGTCTCAGGGGGCGGCCGCTGAGAGTGGGCAGCGTGAGCGGCCTGGCAGAACGCTTGCTTCATTGCCATAGCAATGAGGCAAGCGTTTCATCCCAGCCACGAAGGGCCTCTGGGCAGCGGGCACGAAGCGGCCGGGGGGTGGGTGGGGGGAATACTTGCATTGTCACCCCAGCAACAAGGCAAACATTCCGCGCCTGGCTGCGGATGGGCCTCTGGCCAGGCCGGGGCACAGATGGGCCTCTGAGCCACAGAGAACCTCTGGGCAGCTGGCGTGGAGCGGCCAGGCCCCGCAGATAGCTACTGGCACAAGGATTCGTGCACAGGGCTACAAGTCTACACTAATAAAAGAGAAAGATGCAAATTGACCGTCACTTCGCGACACCCACCAGCCAATCAAGTGTGAGTATGCAAATTAACCCAACAAAGATGGTGGCGGGGGCAGCATGCATACAGGCGCAGAGCGGCCGGGCAGGGCAGGACACCTGCTATGAGGGGGAGGGTGGGGGGCAGAGGGAGCTACAGGAGCGGCGCTCCAGCCGGAGCAAAGACTGAAGGCTCAGCCAGAGCGAAGGCCTGGGTCCTGGGTGCCAGAGGAAAACTGGTGCCGGCAGCCAGGGGAAGGAAGGCCTATTGCACGAATCTTCGAGCAACGGGCCTCTAGTTTAGGTATAAAGAGGGAAAAAGCATTTGTCCAATTATTGCTGTACCTGTATTGCATGACATTTTCACTCATTCCTTAAATACATATTTCCTGATAGTCTATTTGTAAAATAGAGAGATGGTTGTTAAAACATTTTATGTGAATATTGTATTCATTTTCAGTTTTTGCTTATTTATCTTATTACTGTATTTTGGGAGTCAGTTTTATTTAAAATATAGTGATGAAAAAGCCATAAAAATGTAATAAGCTCCATATACTATACTAGCACTCAAAAATTCTGAATTTATGCTAAAGTGGAAAAGTGCTGCTTCCTTTTTGTAATCAAGAGCATTAAACTCTCCAAAATCCAGAATGGACACAAATGTGTTGTTTGTAGGTCTAAACCTAGGTCTCTATGCTCAATCTGCTCATTTGGATTCACAACTTCCTATTTGTATTTTTACACATTTAATACACTTATTAGTAATACTTCCTATTTCCATTTTCCCATGAAAGGTTAAATCTCTCTAAACATAAATCAAAACAAATCAAACACATGGGTGAATGGGTAGATCTCTTTAGAAGTACTCACTAAACCACATGAAATCGCTGATCTTTGACCATTCTTAACAGACAAAAACATCACTGTCATATGTTTCATCCTACACTTAAGAATGATATATTTTCTCTCCTGCACTGCTGGTGGGAATGCAGACTGGTGCAGCCACTGTGGAAAACAATATGGAGTTTCCTGAAAAAGTTAAAAATGGAACTCCCATTTGACCCAGTAATCCACTTCTAGGACTATATCCCAATAAACCAGAAACACCAATCAGAAAGGATATATGCACCTCTATGTTCATAGCAGCACAATTTACAATAGCTAAGATTTGGAAATAGCCTAAGTGCCCATCAGCAAATGAGTGGATTAGAAAACTGTGGTACATCTATACAATGGAATACTATGCTGCTATAAAAAACAAGGAACTTTTACCATTTGCAACAGCATGGATGGAGCTGGAGAGCATTATGCTAAGCGAAATGAGCCAGTCAGAGAAAGATAAATATCACATGATCTCACTCATATGTGGTATACAATGATCAACATAATTTGATGAACAAGAATAGATCCAGAGACAAATGGTAGGGGAGGGGCAGGGGTTAGAGAGCAACCAAAGGACTTGTATGCATGCATATTAGCATATCCAATGGACACAGACACTGGGGCAGTGGGGGCTTGCCCAGGGTGGGAATGGCTGGGGAAGGGGCACAATTGGGGTAAAAGCAGACATATGTAAAACTTTAGACAATTAAAGAAAAAAAAGAAAGGAAAAAAAATTACATATTTTCTGAGTTGGGGCTTAAAATTCGAATTGTTAGCCAGCCCTTGATCCTCATAGTGTTCCAAAAGTGCCAGCACCAGAAGCCAGGGACCAGGGTTCTAATATGGATACTGTCACTTGGGTTTATGACCCTCAGTAAATTATGCTCAGAGCCTCCATAGCTTCCCTTCCTGAAACCTGAGACTCAAACACCTGCTTGAATTTGCAAGGGTGTTGTTGGGATGTACTGGTATAATTCAGGCTTCATAGATTGAAAGGCTTTTCACATGTAGGACATATTAGTTTAAATCTTGCTTATAATACTCTGCAACATGAAAGTATAGAAAGAACTTCTTTGTTTTTTAATTGGATTAGATGAAAGTTGTACTCTAGCTCCACAATGACCATTTCGTATCCTTGGGGATGCTATGCTGCCTAACTGTGCTCCTTAACTTGTCTCATCTATAAAACTGATAATGAGGGGCCAGTCACTTCTTTGTGCTCCTGCTAATTGGCTCCTGGCAGGAATATGAGCTCACTGTTGTCAAATGCTTTTTAATTTCTTTATAAATTAAGAAAGCTGTAAATATGAATCAGGACATAATAGTGTACTAATTCTTTAGATGTCCACTACTACCTGGGTTTTTTTGTTTGTTTCATTCTGTTTTTCTTTGCTTTTTCTTCCCCCAATGCAATCCATGATCAATGAAAAACTGGGCTGCCAATTTACAACTTCAAACATACCCAACACATTGTCTGTGCTAAACAACTTACTGAATGAATGCCCTCTGGATAATTAAAAAGAAGTCCCTTGGAGATTTCCAAGTATTTTGCGTAGTTCATTTCCTGCTTTGTATTTTCTGGCTGTTTCCAATTTTTTTTAAGAGATGATTTTTATTTGTTCAAATTAGATGCCTAAAATACGTCTCTTACAGTCCACAACATAAAAATGATCCTTCACCTGTTACTCTTATGAGTAAAATCAGCCAACATATAACAAATTTGTCTTGGGAGCAGGGTCACACTGTGGTTGAAGAATTTATCACTGGGCTGCTGAGGGACCTTACCTTCCGGGCCCACCAAGGCAGAGGTGGTCCACTCCTCATGGACACAAACATCGCAGCAGTCTAAACCCCCTCTCATCTCCCACCCTTAGATTTGTGATGCTTTAAATGTGAGGACACTACTGGTGTGCAGAACCAGGTAAATGTTATCTCCTCTGTACGTACATTTCCTTCCCTCTGCCCTGTGTCTCAACAAATCATGTAAAGAACAATGCTTTTATGTGAGAAGCAAAAAGGCTCATGGGCATTTCAATAACTAAGTATTGGTTTCATGTATCAACCTTATCATTTTCTATGTAATGAAGGTTGCAATATATGGTGTCGTTGTGCAAAGCCTTAAAGACACTCTACTTAGATTCTGTGATAAACACAGACATCTGATCTACATATGCCCCCACATTTAATTGGCATCGCAGAAACAATTCACCAAATATTCCAAAGCAGCCTAATATGAGTGCACCACAAACATTTGACAAGTGTCCACTGATTCTAATAGTATCATTATCGTTTTGAATTCCACCACCAGTAATTTGCGCTATTCTGAGACGGCACAAATAAGATACAGATGATTAGAAATAAGTGCTTGCTGCTTAGAACACAATATTTAAACTAATACATCAAGTTGATATTTTACCCAAAGATGTATCAGATTTACCAAATATTTACCAGAAAAGTCTACTGATTCAAAATTGGATTCATTTGACAAAAAAAAAAAAGAGAAAAAGAAAAAAATGACTGAAACACCAGGTTTCCCAAAATAAATACAGCACAAGAATAAAAACCCCTATTCCCCTTCTATTAAATTTTATATAACACTGGATAATTTATCATACTACTTGATAAAATTAAATAAAAATAAATGATGATCATGTGACAGGATTTGAGACAGGCAACCAGGGAGGGGGAGGGAAGGAAATAACTGCTTTTGTTGTCAATATCTGGCTTCTAGGCATTTCAGAGTTAATACCGTCACGGGGAAACCTTTTTCATTGATTATAAAATAAAATGTGAGCTTTCTATGTTCAAATCCCATGAACCAAGAAACAAACCAAGCCCAATAAACAGAGAAGCAATCCAGTAAAGATCCTCCCTTGTCTCTATGAGGGAAGACTCAGAGCCAACGAGTCATTGCTTTCTACTGATTTTTAGAGAAAGAGAGAAATATTGATTTTTTTGTTCCATTTATTTATGCATTCATTGGTTGCTTCTTATATGTACCCTGTCCAGGGATGAAACCCGCAACCTTGGCACATTGGAACGATGGAACTAACTGAGCTACCGGGCCAGGACTACCACTGAATCATTTTTAATATCTAATTTTAGAATGCCAGGAGAATGTTTTAGAATTATTTGAGATTGTTTAAGAATTGAAAATGTTTTAATTATTCTCTTTTATCTTTAAATTCCTAGTCCCTAACACAATTTCTGATTATAGAAGGAAGGAAGGGAGCAGAGGGGAGCAGGAGGGAGGCACAGACATCTTCACCAGTACCTTATCCCCCAAGGAGATTAGAAACAGCCAAGTTACTGGAGGCAACAGGAAAATGCCTCCCCGAGAGTAATCAAGCAACAGCTGAAAGACTGGCATAAAAACCGAAACACCTTTTTTTCCCCCTTTTCTTAAGTACAGACACAATTTTGATGAGGAACATCATTTCTGAACCACTCTTGACATGCCTTGATACCTTTAAGAGCATTTTTGCATTGAGTCCAACGAAAGCAGCTAAAATGAAATATTTATAATGATCTAACTCCAACCACTTTTTTCACAACTTTATTGAGTTTTATTTTATACCATAACATTCACCCATTTCGAGTGTACAATTCAATTATTTTTCAAAAATTTACTGAGTGGTACAACCATCACCTTAAATCAGTATGAGAATATTTTCATGACCCTAATAAGATTCCTGATGTTTATTTACACTAACCCAATTCCCATTCCCATGCAAGCACTCATCAACATTCCCTTTTCCATAGAGATTTGCCTTTTCTGTGCATTTCATATAAATGGAATAAGAGGATACACTGCCACTTTCTAAATATGTAACTTTAGTGAAGTCATTTAATTTTGCTATGCCTCATTTGCCTAACAATAATCGTACCTACACCTCACAGAGCTATTATAAGAAATAAGATAAACCATATGAAATGCTTAGGACACTGGCTGACACATATCAAGTGCACAATACACTAACTGCACAGCCGTTAAGACTCTACTACTGTTTGCTTGTAATTCTACTACAGGGGCCTCAAATTCAACATGGCCCAAATGAACTCCCTTAGCTCTCCCTTCAAAACTGCTTTCCTCCTCTGTCCCTTCACACAGGGAATACTGAGTGTCCAGACCATCATCAAACACTTCAAAAAAGTCCTAAACTCTTTCTTACCCAATTCTCACATCCAGCCTGCAAGCTCTAGAGTCCTCTCTACTCCCTTGAATTTGCCTCTTTCTCTTCATTCCCTCAGCTTTCGTTACAGCTCACATTTTTTTCCTGATTTGGTGCAAACGCTTCCTGCCTGTTCTCTCTCCCTTCAACTGGGTTTTCCTCTAATCTATCCACCCTACTTCTGTCAGAGGATTCTCTCTTAAAATGCAAGTCTGATCATTTCATTCTCCTGCAAAGGCTCCCTGCCTAGCTTTCAATTTAGCTCCTCCGCTTGTCACCCAGGGCCCATCAGAAACTAATTTCTATCTACTTCTGTATTTCCATCTCTGGCCAGTCTCCAGAATACACCCTTGGTACTGGTCATTCTAAACAACCTGCAGTTTTCTGAATGTGGGAGTCTCAGGGCTTCCGGGAAGCTAGCCAATTTCCAGCACCTCCAAGAATGCAATTTGCCTTTCCCAAGTCTTAGCTTAAATATCACTTTGTTTATTAGATTCCCTGGATCACCTAGCATGATTTGGAAATGCTTCTTCTGTCTAGAGCTGAATGAGGTAATATTCAAAAAGATGTTCTCACACTGCCAGCAACTCAATGAGGTCACTCTTTTTGAGCCCAAGTTCAGCATCACTTGAACTTGGTGAATGGTTGGGAAAGGGAAAGAATGGAGCAGGGCGGAAGGTAAGTGGTGAAGGGAGGAGAAGCAGAGAGAGGAAACTAGGAGAGGAAAGAGAGAGAGAATATAAAAGGGCAGGAAGGGAGGAGGAAAAATAGGTCAGATAAAGGGTGCTGAGGCCAAAGCATGAAAGAGAACAGGAAGAAGGGGCATGACCTACTTCTCTGAGGGGCGACTTTTCCTTTGAGCATGAGCCTTTAATAAAAATGTGAACCCTTTCTTTTACTCCTACCTGTGCTGATAATCACACATTTCTTCTTTCTATTCTTTTGTTTCTGCAACACTACCACTCACGGTGATTCTAGCTCTAAAGTGGAGGAAAATTTTACACACTTCCATCTGCTGGAGACAAAATTTCATTTCCTTTCTAAAGCATTCTCCATATATACTGTCAATCAACCAAGAGTTACTTTTCAGGTTTTCCATCCATTTTTATATTTTTCTTTTCTTTCAGAAGAATCCATGGAAAACTAGACTTATTTCAATATGCCATAAGTACCAAGGATATTTGTGTGAAAGGATCAGAGTTAAAAGATATATTAGAGATTATCCAAATCAGTGGTTTCCAACATTTTCTCCACTGACCACTATAAGTATACCCACCCACATTCAACCCCAGGCCTGGCTTTCAAATAGTTTCTATGCGTAACTTAGTCTTTTCACAATTTATCTTCCCATTTTATTAATCAAAAGTCAAGACTAACAATCAGATTTTCTGATCAATATAAGCCATGCAGTGCAAAGAACCTTGAATTTATATAATTATTGATTAAAATCCAAGACAAAACAAACAAAATCTCAACAATTTGTTAGCCTACATGATCCTGTGTTGGATAACTGTAAGCTTTGAGGTTTTAATGGAAGTCAATGATGGACTCTGATTTTGAATTTCCATGTCCTTTCTGGGCATCAACTACTATCTATAGCCAAACCCTTCAAGTTTAGAGGTAAAACCCCAAGAAATCTTATTCTACTTTACTTTTGATGACCCTTATTTTCTGCCTTCTTTCTTCAGAGGATCTTAATTAATGTCTCCTTGTCCTACCAAGGGTTCTCATCCTGCAACACACAGAGAATTTAAGGAATCCATGAACTTGGATGGAAAAAAAGGACATCTTAGTTTTCATTAGTCCTAAGGAAATTTAGCATTGCCTTTAATTATGAATAAAGCCCAAAAAATGATGGCTGTGATTTTTATCACCAGTAGGAACCACAGATGTTTCCTATCACAGTACAGTTATTACAAATTTCTCAAAAAAATCTTTGCACTCATCACTCCTTCGATATCATGACAGTTAATGAATCTGCCACTTGGTTTTGTTATTTAATGGGTCAACAGAAAAGGGCATATGCGATGACACAATGACTAGGAGTTTTAGTATTTTAATAAATGTATTTCCATTTTGGGCTTGTATATTTTTTTGTTTTATGCATTAAAGACCATTTTGGGGGAAAGAAGTCCATAGGTTTCACTAGATGGCCAAAGAAATACATGACCCTCCCCCCCCCCCCAAAAAAAGGCTTCTTTCAATGCAAATTTCGTTCAGATTCACCTCTTGATGAATAACAAGATAGGGCAATACAAAGTAAATACTTGCTTGAGTAAATGTGAAAGCTCACACAGTCAATGGGAGAAAAACAAAAGTCAAACTCAGATCTCCTGACCTCCTCTTTCCAGTGCTTTCACGGAGTGAAGGTCAGAAGCCTGAACTACAGAGACAGATACATGTGAGTTCAAATCTGATTCATCATTTCATGGCCCGAGGATCTTAGGTAAGGGGCTTAACCTCACAGAACCTGTTTTCTAGTTCATAATAACTGCCTTATGGGTTAAGAGGGTTAACTGAAATAAAATATGTAAAGAACTTACTATGATATTTTGCATATAATTTAATTATTAAAAAGATACAATAATCTACTTGATGCCTAATTATCTTTTACATAGTTTTCATTATACTATTTCTAAACTGCTTTACCATTTTCTAAAACTTCTTCATTGCCAGTCTGATGGCATGCCACATAACCCTCAAAATCCGAGCCTACCTTATTCTCAAAAGAACTCACGGCCCAGCAAGATCTGAGGCTAGGTAGGAGCACCATCTCCCTGATCCTTGCATCCATCCTCAGATTACTGTCAGAAAGGTCACTACTACGTCCATCTGTGAATTCCACAATATTAGGTCACACCACTTCCTCCTGCCCTCATTATGTGCTAGGCCAAGGATCACCATCCTAGGCAGGTTGCTTCTTCTTCTTTTTCTTTTTTTTTTTTTTTTCATCTACATTAGCCATGCTGAGGACACATGCAAAACTCTACATTCCCAGTTTTGAGGTTTCCATCTAGAATTCTAACAACCTGAAATTTCATCCATGAATCTTTTTCCAGTCTCATCAATTATTCTTCCAGGTCCCCTCTGTATATTCTCATACCTCAGCTAAGTGTTCAGTCATGTAGGAAATCAAAATATGTGGTAACTGTCCATCACGTTTTTGAGACCCTTAAAACAAGAGACCACATGATTCACCACTTGCATGTCATTCCTCTAACATAGTGCCTGATAGACTTAATGGAAAATTAAAGTGCATGACACCGAATTGGATTTCATGATCATAATAATCCTAAGAGATCAGGAATTACTATCCTCTTCAGAAATAAGCAACCCCACATTCAGACAAGTTGCTAACGTGACCAATGTAATACTTCCAGAAAGTAAAAAAAAAAACAACAACTGAAGAATAAACCCAAGCACATCCACTAGTCAATGATCCATCATACTTGGTTTTAACTTCTCTCTTTTTTTTTTTTTAACTTCTCTTAACAAAAAATATTTAGCCCATTTTCTCAATTTCTTCTTCTCTTGGAGAACTAAAACACACAACTTCTAAATACTTCTCTTTTCAATGCATTATCCCTTTATCATGTTCTTAATGATCATGATTCATTCAGATCTTGACTTAGTTACACAACAGGTGAACTGGAGTGACTTGAGATGGAAGCACAAGACTGCCAAGGGAAAAAAAAAAAAAAAAAGAAGAATCCTCACTCGCAGAAGCAAGAATCCACACCTAGGCTTGTTTATAGCAATCACCCCGGACTAAGCAAAAGAGATGAATGATGACAGCCAGATCTAGAGGAGCAACAAAAAAGAAGACTGCAATATACTCTGAAACTTTGTGGGAGAAAACAGAGCATCCATGTTGGAAGCCACATTTTCCCTGACATTAGCTCAAAATGACCACTGTGATTAGCACAGATGTGTAGATTAAGACATGACATGAACCCCTGCCAGAGGGAACTGCGTCTCAACGAAACGCACAGCACCAAGCAAACCTCTAAATATGAAAGGTGCGATGGGAGGGGAACTTCACTGTAAACACTGATTTTATGATATAATTTCAACAGTACACATTTTCCTATTACTCCCTGAAGTATTTCACTGATACCAAAATACCTCCAGGCCTTACATAATGTAAGTGCTGCCTGGACACGTTCACGTATCACCATCTCTTTGGCTCACAGCAACATCAGCAATTCACCACTTGCATTTTGAAAAAGTTACAGAATTGCGATTGGCCTACAAGTGCCACCAACAAATTTACTGCCTCTGTGTTATTTGTAAATTGGTTGTTTTTTTTCTTTGGCTTGTGGCAAGTTGAAGATTCCATATAAATGCATATATATTACATATCTACTCATAATATTTAACATTAGGATTGAACTTCCCCCAAACTCAGAATATTATGATACCCTTTAAATATTATGTTTGATTGACTGTGTCTCTCCTAGAATAATTTTTTAATAGATTTCACTAATTCCAGGTCAAACCTTTTTACATAAATGTCTGCTTTTACAGAAATTGTTTACTACCTGTCTTACAAATTAAGAATTTTTAATAGGTTCTTATTGAAAATCAAATTAGCATATTGTTTTTGGTGTTTTAAAGTAAAAAAATAGGTACCTGTTGGTTAAAAATACAGTACATTTATCAGGTCCTACAATTTCATTTTACATGCATTGATAATTAGTTATTTTTCAAATTTGCTACTGAAAATAACACCAAAAGCAGCATTTTCCTCAATAAGAATACATGTACGTATTACTTTAAATCTGCAAACCAACCTTTGAGCTACAAATTTTGAAAAGCCAGGTATTACTGTTTTGTAAAACCCCCACTTCTAGCCCCATCAGCCAACCATATTTCTAAAAGTACAAGAATCATATATGACTATGCAGTAGGCACTCTTGGTCCTGACACTGATTTTTCTACCTGAGGACAACCATATCCAAACTGCAACTATTTGACAAACAGGGACTCTCAGAGTGCGGATGATGGCAATCCAGTTCAAAGCAGAAACATATGCCCTTTTTCTATGCCAGTAAGAAAAAGATTGGTATCGGGGCAGTACATTACTGAGCACATTTTAGCAAGGTTGCCTCCTGGGGAGCCCAAAGAACATAAAAGCAGGAAGACGAGGCTGTCAACAACCAGGCAGTGACGCAGAGTCACATTGCAGGTGTCAAAACCTCAATCCCAGAAAATGAAGCCCAGTGCGCAGACGGCAGGAGAAAATGGATACCAGAAGAATACCAAACAGCTGCTTAGAGCTGAGCCAAGGCAAGGCAGATACCCACCGGGAGGTCAAGCAAAACCCTGGGAGAGCACATTGAAGCCGAGCCTGAAACAATGTTACAAAGCAGCAGACAGCTGGGCAACAACTGCTTGGAAACACAGGCTTGTGGCTACAGAGGCAGGGGGGCAGGTTCACAAACAGCCACGCAAGCATCCTGGAGGCCGCCCCTCTGAGATGAAGCAGCAGGCACTTCCTGCAGGCCCAACGTGACCGCCAGGGCTGCGTGGCAGGGGCCAATGGCGCAGACACATACAGACTTACTCTGGCAGGAAACACACTTCTCACCAACCTGCTCAGGATCGAGGGGCAAATCGCGTACCGCTGGCAGAGATGTGGGACCATGCCATCTAGACACTTACTGCTGTCCTGGACTCCCGGGCAGCACTGCCAAGTTCCTCAAAGAATCACCGAGCAGTACTCACTGTGGTGTCGTCCAAGAGAAAGGGAAGTTGGTAACGTTTTACATCGGTAAGTCTGACCTTGGGCTTTAACTCCTAAATTACATCTTTGATCTGTCTGTCCCATCTAATGTCAGGAAAACCCTGAAAGTGCCCGGATACGCTCTTAGCAATCTCAGTAAGGTTTCTAGAAGAATTCTAAAAGTATATTTGTCCATTTAGATCAGGCGATGGCAAACCTTTTCACTTAAGGGCCAGACAGTAAATAGTTTACGCTTTGCAAGCTCCAAAGTGCCTGTTGGAACCACACAACTCTACTACTGTAGAAAGCAGCCATAGACAATATATATACAAATGGGTATGGCTGTTTAAAAGCAAGCTACAGGACGGATTTTGCCCAGAGACCATGGTGCCCATACCCAATCTGGATTATAATCCAAAATACACACACACACACACACACACACACACACACACACACACGCCTATATAAATGGTCTACTTCATATGGGCGACCACCTCATAACGGAGTAAGGTCACATGACTTCTAAGATTGCATTTATGATCAAGTTGGCACCAAAGAGTACTACTCAAACGCTCAAGGGCACTAAGACTAGACTAGAAATAGACTCATGGGCTTCATAGGCATCTGTGGACTCCCTCTCTTCCCAGAGCACCTTGCTTTTCTTTCTCACAGAGCCTCTCTTTCCTGTGGTGAACCTATTGCACCTGATGTGAGACAGGTAAACCTGCCTCTTCCCCACTCAGCTGCCAGACCGTAAGTTCAGCCACATGCATGGCCCAGGTCTAGTCAAAGTGCCCCACCATTCCCCTAGCCTGGCACTGTGCTTATCCCGAGCCAGGAATAAAATTGTAACTGAAGTCAGGATAATCAAGGGCCTCCGTGAGGCATGTCTGAGAGAGCTAGGGAAGAAGCCATCATGGCCACTATCACCAGGATAGCCAGACTGAGAGCGATAGGAAGTGTTCGTGGCCTCATCACAGCTCTTGCACTAGGAAAAGCAAGAAGATCTACTTTCCCTGAATGGGCTTATGTCACTTACAACCAAGAGTCCTTCTTATCAAAATAAATAATATGCTAGCAAAAAGCAAGGGTCATCGACACGTATCCGTAACCGTTCAAAGCAGCAATTCAGGCACACCAAACTCCAAAGCCCCACATCATCTCAACTCTCCTCTTACTCGCTGAGGGAGCCAGGCACATCCTTCCAACTCCTTCACCCCAAACTGATCTACTGTGTGCTTCCTTTTCTATCCACGTGCCCAAGACAGAAATCTGGGAACCGTCTTTAACTCCCCTCTCTCCTCCAAGCCTCCAGCATCAGCTGGTCACTAAGTGAGATCAAGTTTTCTTCGCCTTTCCATTTCTAATACACCCAGTTTCCCTTTTTACTTCTGTCCCCACCTTATTTAAACCCTGACCACTGGTAGGAATACAAATCCTCTACAATAATCCTACAGATCATACATAATCCTACATAGCCAATACAATCCTATAGCGGACACCTTTCTGGTCTCTCTGCTTTGGATTTCACCCTACTTCAAACAATTCTCCAAATTTCATCGTGGAACAAGGCCTTCCCAACCTGGCTCCTGTCTACCTTGCCAATTCATCTATCTTCCCTCCCCGCCCCTACCTTCTCCTCTAGCTTTGTGTCCTGGCCCTTTAGACACCAGGCCTTTCTCTTCCTGTACATTTCCCCCCTCATATTCTTCCCACTCTCACATCTTTAATAAATTAATTCTTCCTTGTTCAAGTCAGCTCTCACAGTGCCTCCTTCACCTCTCCTTCCCTGTCTGTGTCAAGTGTCCCTCTTACCTACTCAGTCAGAATCATAAGCATGTCTCCGTTTTAGACAAACAATTTGTTTACTTGGTGTCCCCACCAGACCCTAAGCTCCTTAATATTGTGGACTGCATCTTCTTCTTGGGTGGGCGCCCCCAATATTTAACATGGTTCCTGACACAGCTAAGCATTTACAAATGCTTGCTAAAGGGATACAGGAATACTATTCATGCTATGAGCTAAACCGTCCCACACTGATGGTTTCTGGAGAGATAGCACATTTCTAGATAAGGGTGGTTTTCACGCTTTTAAATCAAAGGCCAATGCCTATTTGAGCTAATTTCCTGAATTTAAAATAAGCCACATTCACATCTTTCTCCCAAACTCTGAATAGAATTATCATATTTTTACACTATAATTTGCAGAAATCAGACTACTTAAAGGGTAAACATACCCTTGCTTTTTCTTCCTTCCCATCACTTCTAGTAACAGCAGTCATTTTGGTGCCTGGAAGGTAAGTGCTCAGAATACACAATAAAACAATTCACAATGTCATTGCTAAACACTGTTAAAACTTTTGATTGACATGTGTTGAAGGACAATTATCTACTTATAATTTTCGCTGCTTTTTAAATTTCCATTCATCTCCTTCCTTTTCTATTATCAAGGTTGATAAAGAATAGAAGTTAGTTTGTGAAGAGTGCCAATGAATTAGCAGCAACTGATGTAATTTTCGGGGGGAGGAGAGAGGATCCTTAAAATACAAATAATTTTCTTGAAGTAAATGAAAACCAACAGTATTTTACAAAGTTAATTTCCATTTACTCAAGATTTTGAGGGAGAACACCATTCCAGTTTTCAATTATAGCTGGAGTGTTACTTTGGCCTACTTCTACAAATTTCCGCCTATCCTGGTGAAAGTCTTTCTGAACACATAAACGGCTTGCAGGCAGACACAAAGAATTCCTTCAAGTGCAGTAGGTAAGCTGCATGCAAAACATTTACTCTGTTTTTATATAAGATGCTTAAAGAAAAAACAACTGTGCTAAGTGTTTGTGTTTAAGTTTTTAATTGAGGTTTAGAGAACAAGCCAAATAATGTTCTTATCAAATCCATTGATTTACAGGAAATCTTTGAACTTGATTTTCAATTACTTTTCATAAACAATGATGAGACAAAGAGAAATAAAAATGAAAAATTTAACTTAAGATTATGCTTAGTATTAAAAACAATTTTAACTTTCAAATGACATTCATGGTCTCATCTATAAGGCCTCTGGTATACAAATAAACTGTCCAATTTAACATTAACTTTACTAATTCTTTCAGGCTTCAGTTGGAAAAATAAAACCAACCCCCAACCCCAAAAAAATAAATCCTCAGAATTCAGATTCCAAGTACACAACGATGAGCATATGGGTATTTATTATGGTAGTCTTTTTTTTTTTTAAAATACAAGCAAGCTGCTATTTTATAACTCACACACCAAAAATTCAGCATGCAATCAAAATATATTGAAGAGTTTTTTAAAACACTACAGAGCTACCACCACAAACAGAGTTGAATTCAGCAGACTTCCTCCATTCTACCAATGATTCACCTCTAGAAGCTAGCAACCATTTGCTGCTCTGATTTCAGTTCACTAAGGTATCCAACAAAACGACCCGTCTTTCACTGCAGTGCCTGCTTTCCCCCCCAAAAAAAGAAGTTCCTCCAAATCTCTGCATAATCATCCCTCCTTGATATCATAAAAGGAAAGCAGCGTAAGCAAGAAAGGAGCAAAATCTTCAAGTCAACTTTTCTCAATTGCGCCACAGTGCATTTTATAGGGATATCATACTTACTCTTCCCATCCAATCCGTCGCCCTGGAGAAATCCAATTCTTGTTTTTCGTTCAGTTCTAAATATCAACCGCTGAGGTGTGTCTAATAAGGTCCTAAATGATTGGTTTCTTGTACTAATTTAAATTAATTCCAGAGAGTTGTGAGCCATCCTGCAAAAGACATTTGTTGTTTTCCTTTGCTAAATTAAAAAGAGTATGATTGATTTTTTTAAAACCCATCAGCAACAGAATCTGGTTTATTAAAATACTGGGTGAATTTTCACCTGAATATTCTCAAAATGTTCCAAGGAACAGATGTGCACTAGAGAAAACTAAGCTGCAGTCCAACAAGAACCAAAAGTGTTCTTTTTGGGGCTGCCACTTGCTGTTAGAATTTAGTTATCAATAGGACCGGAGTAAACATTCCAACTGAGAATAAGGTAACCCAAGAAATAAAATGATGATTGTGACTGAGTTGATAGGGTTTGTTGTGTTAATGGACTTCCTTTTCCATTGTATGTGTGGCAATATGGCCAATGTTTTACCTAAAACATTACCAACTGCCCCCAAATTTCAAATATACCAGTATATCTCAAGCAAATATACCCAAACCCATTTCCCTAGAATTGTGACCAGTTTTCAGATGGCAGGGACCCTAGGGAATAACTAGAGCCAAGTCCTGACTTTAAAGAAAAAGCTGTGGCCCTGGCTGGATAGCTCAGTTGGTTAGAGTATCATCCTGATACCCCAAGGTTGTGGGTTTGATCCCCAGTCAGAGCACATGTAAGAATCAACCAATGAATGGATATATAAGTGGAACAAAAAAAATTATTTTTCTCTCTCCCTCCCTCACTTGCTCTCTAAAAATCAAAAAATTAAAACGAAAACAAAAAAAAAAAAAAGAAAAATATGGTAGACCTGTATTATCAATATGGTAGGCCTTCAAGATACTTAGCTTACCTGAACTTTGGGGGAGAAAAGTTTTTCTTCTTCTAGGGGAATAAAAATGGAAAAAAGACGTGCTAGAGTTACAAGGTTATATGTTTCCTTTGTATAGGAAATCACTAGAAAAATGTTAACATGTGAAAGATCTTTTTTAATTAGGAGAGAGATCAATATACTTAAATGTAGAACTACCGTAAATAAATTAATGCAAACCCCAGCTGGTTCGGCTCAGTGGATAGAGCGTCGGCCTGCAGACTGAAGGGTCCAGGGCTCGATTCTGGTCAAAGGCATATGCCTGGGTTGCAGGCTCAATCCCCAGTAGGGGGTGTGCAGGAGGCAGCCAATCAATGATTCTCTCTCTCCCTCGTTCTCATTGATGTTTCTATCTCTCTCTCTCTCTCTCCCTCTCCCGTCATTTCTGAAATCAATAAAAATAAAAAAATAAAAAATAAAAAATAACATTTAAAAAAAAACAGTCATTTATTTAAAAGATATAAATAAATAAATAAATAAATAAATTAATTAATAAAAATAAATTAATGAAAGTTGTAGGTCTTGGTAAGAATGCAAGTTAATGAGAGAAAATAACAAACTTCCCAGAAAAGATTTCAAAAAGCAAACAGAACTTTTTGCATCAGTTTTGGTTGCTGTCAAACAGAAGGTACATAAAAGTATTCCTGGGATTTTAGCTTTTTTTTTTTTGGTTAATCCTCACATGAGGATATTTTCCCATCGATTTTTAGAGAGAGTGAAGGGAGGGAGACAGAGAGAAAGAAACATCTATGTGAAAGAGACACATCCATTGATTGGTTGCCTCCTGCACAAGCCCAGGAATAGAGCCTGCAACTGAGGTATGTGCCCTTGGCCAGAATCGAACCCAGGACCCTTCAGTCCTCAGTCTGACACTCTACCCACTGAGCCAAACCAACTGGGGCTCTTTTTTTTTTTTTTTTAATCTTAATTGTTGAAAATAATACAGATGTCCTCTTCTTTCCCCCCATCTCCCTCTACCCCACATCTCCCCCTCCTCAAGCCTTCACCACACTATTGTCTGTCCATGGTTATGCATATAGTTCTTTGGTTACTCTCTTCCAGTCTCCTCCCCCTTCCCTCTGAAATTCATCAGTCTGTTGCATGCTTCCATTTCTCTGGATCTATTTTGTTCGTCAGTTTATTTTGTTTATTAGATTCCACATATAAATGATTTCATGTGATACTTGTCTTTCTCTGACTTATTTCACTTAGCATAATGGTTTCTAGGTCCCTCCATGCTGTCTGAAAGGGTAAGAGATCCTTCTTTTTGACAGCTGCATATTATTTCATGAAGTAAATGCACCACATGTTTTTTATCCACTCATCTAGTGATGGGCACTTGGGCTGTTTCCAGATCTTAGCTATTGTAAGCAGCACTAGTGTGCATATTCTTTCTGACTGGCATTTCAGGATTCTTAGGATATATATTTCTATAAGTGGTGGATCACTCGGTTTGGCTAATTCTTAATTCAACATAACTGGTCTAGGGATTTAGACCCCCTGACCTTTCACATCACTGATCATGCAGTTCAGACCCTCTCCTGACCTTTCTTTCCCTCATATGTGACTAGTTATGTGGCAGATCCCCTTAGAGGAGGAACAAGGGGCCAGAGAGTAGCCCAAGTAACTCCCATGTGGGCCTTTGCCTGACCACTCCCTTAAGCATCAACCCTAGGGCTAACATTGAGGCCTCAGTTGTGTTTCAGCTCCAGAAAAGCAGCAAAACCAGACATCTGATCTCTTGGCTGACATCAGAACTGCACTGACTAATGACCCCCTAGCACCCACCAATCAGTGTAAACCATGACTGAATATTCTATTGAGATCCGCCCCTTTGACATCCCCTAAAATCCCACCCTTAAAAACCCTTAGGATGGAGGACCCAGGGTGTTCTCCCTCTCTTCCCTTCCTCTCTCTCCCCCCTCCCCCTGGCACATCACCTTTACCTTCCTCTCTCCTAAGCCCCAAGGGCCCTTCTTCTGCCTCTGTAACTTGTTTCCTGAGCCCATTTCTCCTGCAGCTCACTTCTTCTACCCTGTGACTGTCTAAATAAACTTCCTCTTATAGTTTGAGTCTTGGCTCTGAATTCTTTCCTAGCCAGAAATCAAGTACTGAGGTTGCTGAACCCAGGTCTGGTCTGACCCCACTGGTCTAATACCTGGTGCTGTTCTTACCACCAACAAAAACTCTAGTTTTTCACTGTTTAAGTTTTTTCATTGTCTAGATACACTTCATAGAGTGAAACAATTCTTACAAGATGCTAAGAAATTATAATTTTGCATATGCTACTATGCAGTATAATCTAACTCAAAGAAGAAAGTCGCCCTGACTGGTTTGGATCAGTGGATAGAGCATCCGCCTGCGGACTGAAGGGTCCCAGGTTCGATTCCAGTCAAGGGCATGTACCTTGGTTGCGGGCACATCCCCAGTAGGGGGGTATGCAGGAGGCAGCTGAACGATGTTTCTCTCTCATCGATGTTTCTAACTCTCTATCCCTCTCCCTTCCTCTCTGTAAAAAATCAATAAAATATATTTAAGAGAAAAAAAAAAAAACAAAGAAAGTCAATTATGGTAAAGAACATAGAAGACATCCTAGTTCTGTTTTTCATATGTACTTTGAATAGAGTATATACTGCAAACATTTTATTGGCAAAATTTGCATGTGTGTGGGTATGTGCATGCATGTATGCATGTGTGTATAATGCTCAAGTTTCAACATCATTTCTCCAAACTTGTAACTCAAGATAAAAATTAAATTCAAAAATTAGTAGTTATTTAATAGAGTTCACTGACCCCTTTCAGGTATCGTAAATATATCTGAACTGTTAACTTAAATACTACTAGAAATAAGTTTAAATTCTGAATATTGGCTTTTATAATACTTTATGATGCTCTATAATACTTTCAGATGTTACTATACAGTGATTTTAAGCTATCAGCGATAGAGTTAATGAAAAATTTCTTAAGAGAAATATTTAATAATTATCCTGGACACCAGACACTGGACCAGGCACTTTATATAATTTATCTCATTCTGTTCTCCCAACAACTGTATTAAGTAGTTATTACTGCCCCCATTATATACAACAAGGAACAGGGGCTAAAAGAGTCTTAGTAGCACAATCAAAATTACCCAATAAGCAAGTAATAGTTCCAGGATTAGATCTTTAGATTATTTGATTCCATACACCTGTGATCTTTTTACTTATTGTCACTCTGTTGATTGAAAGGGTCTAAAATTAAGAAATATTTTCTAATTACTTACAAAAATGTATCACCAGGGTTAGGTACTAGATGTTACCATTTTGGGCATTTATTTGAGTCAAACTGTTGAGAAATGACATGTGACCATCTAGTACATGTGCTAAGCATACTTACTCCAAATTCTCAATACAGGACTGATTAACATGAACAAGTCAATGGAGGAAAAAAACAGCTTATCTGACATATTGCTTTTCTAATCACTGGCTGCCAGAACTGCTCTGAATCTGAACATATTCTTAAAAGAAAAAGAGTTGTCACTGAAGAGGGAGACCATGAGTACACCCTGCCAAGCAGAACCAAAGTACCAAACATTATTTACACCCGGTGCACTGTAATTGGTGCTTTTACCCTGCAAAAGGAAAGACTCAGATTGGCCAGAAGGTCTATTCAAAGTAAGCCTTCACACAGAGACAAGACACACAGGGAAAGCACAGAAAAGAAACGGAGGAGAGGAAGAACTGCTTATGCAATGAGGCGTCGAACATTAGAAGCAGAGATGGGTTGGGGAGAGGCAACAGAAGCTGGGACAGTAGGAGTTCCACTGACTCTGAGAGAAAAAGGTAGCAATAACATGGAGTAGAACACAGCTCCGTTCTCAGGGGAGAAGAGAGTCAGATACAACTGTACGGAGCCACTGAGCCTCTGGTCCAACACGCTTGTTAATGTAAGAAACATTTAAACCTGTGAAGAATTTTTGTGAGTTTATTTGAGCCAGATTGTTGACAAATGCTGGGAAGCAGAACCTCAACGGATTGAGATAATGCTCCGGAGAATGGCAGTTTTGCACCTTGTTTTATACATTACAATCAAAAGAGGAGATGTAAGTGCGTTATATGAAATCCACTGGTGATAGATTAGGGAGACAGGAGAAAGCAAAGTGGGGAAACAGCCCTAACCGGTTTGGCTCAATGGATAGAGCGTCTGCCTGCGGACTCAAGGGTCCTAGGTTCGATTCCAGTCAAGGGCATGTACCTTGGTTGCGGGCACATCCCCAGTATGGGGTGTGCAGGAGGCAGCTGATTGATGTTTCTAACTCTCTATCCCTCTTCCTTCTTCTCTGTTAAAAAAAATAAAATAAAATATATTAAAAAAAAAAGTGGGGAAACATCTGGGGTTGGATAAAATGAAAATAATTAAGACATACTTCTTTTACTTAGGTGGGTGCAAGGTAAGTTAACAGTCAACAATTAACTCAATAACAATGAGTTTATTTGTGGTCCCCCTAGCAGTGCCTGTGCTTTGAGGGGTCTGGGAAACGGAAAATTACTTTGACATTCCAACGATATGTTATCATAGATGCAAAAAGACAACAGGCTCGGGTAAAGATTTACCTTTGTCAGGGAAGATGCTAGCCTAGGACACGACTACCTACCATAAACTGCTTTTCAATTAAAAATGTTTTCATTTCAGACCATCCTTTGTGGATAGGTCTCTGAGTTTTTAAGGCCACTATATGGGCCTTCCCTGAGCTTGTCAGGTGAGCAGGTGGCCCCTTTTCGTCCACTCTTTACACCTAAATCTGGAGCCATGAAGCTTTTAAAACACACAGAGAACATTTCATTTGATCCCCACTCTGTGGTAGGCAGTTATTATTGCTACTTTCACTCCCTGAACAATTATAACACCAAGTCTTAGAGAGATGAGTGGCTGGAGTACCTAGCTAGTAAAGTGATACTTAACTCCAAGACTATAACTCTAGTCTCCTATCTTGGCCTAATGTTTGTTTGCAAAACTGCCGCTAGGGCACAGAACAGTATTTTAAAAAGAAAGGAATAATTTTAATTCATTTTAGAATGAGCTCTTTAAAAATATTCCTATTAAGTAGGAATGTAAATTTTCAGAATCATAGGGCATTCACTCATTCAGAAACACCCCAAAGTGCCCAAATGATAAGGTTCCATGTAACAGGCTAAAAAAAAAACAACATAGGGGCCCAAGCATTTCTACTTCTACTGGTATGTAGATACCTTTACCTAATAGCATCACCCAGTGCCTGGTTATCATCAATAAATCTTTAGCTTTTCCACTCTCAGCTTCCTAAATACTTACATTTTGCTGCCACCCTGTAATTTATAAAGCCTTCATGCAATGTAAGCCAGATTCCCTTACAAGAGATTGTTTAACAAAAGCACAAACTAATGAAGGCCCTGACTATGGAGACTCAGTTAAGGCATCTATTCAAGTCATAAGCCTAAGGTGACCGCCTATCAGTTTATTTGTCAAAATCAGCATCCAATACCTGTCTCCACAGTAGTGTTACAAAGAAGATAACATTGTAATACAAGATGGTGACAGGTATTTCCATGGAGATCACCTCCTATGGTTTCAGCAGGCTCTCTACCTTTTCAAAATCCACACAATACCTCTAATCCACATGACCAATTTAAAGGAGATGTGATTGAACAAAACAGAGAGAGATGAAATAAAATGGCTAGCCTCATACAAAGAAGAGAGGTACCTTATCCTTGATCTTTTTTAATCCAGGAGTTTAGGTAACCTTTCCAAGTATCTAAGTATCTGTCCAACACACTGAGCCGATGTGCAATACATTTAAATGAAATAGAGCCTTACTACTCTTATTACCGTGTGGTCCATGAACCAACAGCCATCTGTTATACCTGTGAATGACAGAGATGCAGGCTCTCAGGCCCACTCCAGGCAGAATCTGCATTTTCACAACCCCAAGTGATTTGCTAATAGACTGATCTAGAAATATATACACACACCAGATGGAAAGAGGCCCAGCTCACCAATGGCCCTTTAAGCCAGGCATAGGGAGATCAATTGGATTCAAAGAAACTGGGGATTTAAACTACATTTTGAAAGATTTTTTTAAAAAGGCAATTGTCCATATCAAAGGATGAAAGCAGGGGGCAAGTCCTGAGAAAGGACAAGGCCTGCCAGGCATCCTCAATATCATTTCTGAATTTGAAAGTAACTACTAAAGACCTTCTCATAGTAACGGCTTACCTTATTTAGGTTGATGACATACGAGAGGTTTTAAAACAGTGAAATTTCACTTTCTGTTCAACATGTAACAAAAGCAAAACACACCTCTATTTTCAAAAGAAAAAATACAAAGATTCTTACATAGACAGATGGAGGAACTAAAACTAAAGAATATTTTTTAAATAGAAGACTCCATGTGGCAAACTACAGTCAGTGCTTTCAGGCTGCACAGTGTTGTCTTTAAAAGGTTTTAATTCAAATCTTAAATTCACTTTTCTTTGGTTAAACCAATCCATATCCCTAGAGAGTGGGTTCAAGTGTAAAAGCTTATTTCTTTAACATAAGTTCAGTGACTATTCAGCACCATTTTTTTTTCTTTCAACAGAATAACAATAACCTTCCTATTTTAAATGAGGCTTACCAAATGGATTCAGGTATACCACTTCTTCACATCAGCTATAAATAATTGCTTCCCTCTAAAGGGCCCATTTCTGCAAATAAAAATGTCTTTTTGCCTGATTAAACTTCTTCATCATCTGAGAACTTTTCTTCTGCAAAGTTATAGTTGGAAAATTTGTCACAGGAAGCTTTCTTTGTCAAAATGAGCTTTTTCAATTGCTTTGGGAGAGCAGTCCTGTAGTTAATTATTGGAGGAGGAGGGGGAACATCCTGTTCTAAAAGAAGTACACTTGACAGAGAATTTGGATCCCCGTGCTCTACCTTAAGACATCTTTGACAATCCAAGGCAGCAGGCTTAGTATGTATTATACCTTTAGAAACCTGAAGACAGAAAGGCAGACGTAGCCAAAAGGCAGTTTATAAAACAATGAGCAAGGTCCCCAGAGGAACATCGCAGGTGCTAGCTCTACCTCAAGAACCCCTTCTCCCAGATGGCTCGGTAATGGCAAATGTCCCTCCAGACTGAGAAAAGCGGTCAAACCTGTGACTGTATCTCTAGCGCCACCACCTAAGGCAATCCCCGGTGAGAACACAATTTGCAGGGATGTCACTTTCACAAGCACTGACCTTGTAAAGAGTAAAACTACTGACTCTCATTTTTAACCCAAGAGATACCGGTAACAGAAAAGAAAGCAGGGTGCGCGTGCCTTCGCTTAAATTGGAAACTGACAAACACAAGAGTTTACTTTTCCCAAAGTGTTTCCCCTTGCCTGCCTCTCTCAAAGACTAGTTTTATAATCTTCAGTTTATAATAGAATTAACAACATGCTTTATAACAGTGTTCTAACATAGAACCCAATGGACAGATTAAAACAAAAAAAAAAACAAGGCTGTGGTCTGCATCTTTTCAGTCTCTTTACAGAACACATATAAGCCATTGAAAAAAGAAAACAAAATTTCATAACACACAGCCGTAAAACTTTTACTAGCCTTACTCGTCCTTTTTTTTTAAACTTATTTTTTAGGAGGCAAACTTGTGAACTGCATTTAAAATTAATACCCAAAGAATTCCAAGTATGCAGGGATACGGACTGTCATTCTCCCCACTGGGTTTTTAAACAATGTGGAAACATGGCTGTTTGAAATACTTCCATGTCATCATTTAACACTGCTCAAAATGTCAAGCCATATTGCGCCCCAGTGGCCGCTCTTCAGCAAACAACACATCCTTTGAAGTTAAAATACCCCTAAATGATGTCAAGGGAGAATTTCTAGGCTAGGACAATCAAAATTTTCTACTCCTAAAGAAAGCAATGGTCTCTGGAACCACAATTAGGGAAACAAGCACTTTCACTAACTACCAAAACTTGTGACTTTTTTCAGTTTCAAATGTCAATAAATTCCTTTACCCCATGGTAATATTTTTGTTCATTGTTTCTTAATTAAACCATTGGGCACAGCACCTAGCACACAGCTGCTATTCCAGGGGCACTGATGTGTGTTTCGTTTGACAAATCATGTAATTTAGTCAGTCTCTTTGATTATAACTGCATGCTACGCCACACTTCATACCCTGCCT
Organism: Plecotus auritus; assembly: GCF_963455305.1. Lineage (NCBI taxonomy): Eukaryota > Metazoa > Chordata > Mammalia > Chiroptera > Vespertilionidae > Plecotus > Plecotus auritus. The sequence continues at coordinate 146,457,636 of NC_137772.1, forward strand.
CACTCTGATATCACCAATGCCCGGCAAAGAAATCAAGAAACAAAAGCTTACATGAAATTACCATAAGCAAATAGCATCTCCGCTGCCAAAAACTACAGCACTTTTAAAACAGACACAGTAACACGGCCCTCAGCAACAAAGCAGGCATATAGCCTTGGAATAAATAAATGTTCATATAATTTAATTCCACAATAAAATGGAATCTAGAGGTGGAGTTAGAATTTTCCATATTAATTTTTTAGTCATGAGCAAATCAAAATCTCTCTCCCTCTCATCCATAAAATCATTTTTAGTTGACCAAATTAACTGCATTTTATGAAATGCTTGTAAACAAAAATATACTACTCTAAAAACATAACAGCAACTCTCAATATAGCCTTAAAAACAACTCATTTGTGTTCCTGACTTCTTCAAAATTCTCCTGAGTCGATAGGTTTATTCAGTGATTTCCCATTTACCTGTAAAGACAAAAGGTCATAGCTGAACCCAAATTTGGAATCCCAAAAAGTTCTTAAAATATTAAAATGAACATGTATAGCTTTATTCTAAGAAACCTTGAATATCAGAGGAACTGTCAAATGTGAGTGAAAAGGTAAACTGTCAGAGAGGAGGAAAAGAGATCAATAGAAATTTAATAGTGCTGCATCTTGTTAGAATTAACTGTCTAGAAAAATACATCCCCCAAAACATCTCTCTCAGGCAAAAGCCTTCAATCCCTATGACCAGTAGAGGCAAATCTAGTTAACTCCAAGAGTTCAGCAGCTACAAACCTCCAAGGAAAACAACTGACTGGACAATTCATTAGAAAGGAGACATTTGGGAGAAGTAGTCTAAAGCTTCCCCACATACAAATAAAGTGCCCATGAGCACCAGACCCAGAATAACCATCTACCATGGATCCTGGGTACCAATGTCCTGGGAGAGAAGCTGACAGAGTCCTAGTAAAAGTTTTAAAATATGAGTATTAGTCAAAATAAACATGAGTAAATGCAAGTGAAATTGTGCTAAAGGACAAACTATTGGCATTTTTGTAAGTCTACCATCAGACTCTCAAACACTCTGTAGTACCTGCTACAATACAGGTAAGAAAGGAAAGACAGGTATGGATGCTGCTGACAAGTGAACAGCTGCTGCTTGTATTATGCACCATATGTATGAGAAGCCCATGTCTAGTAATATTCATAACTAGTGAATTATTGAATGTAGTCATTATTCCTCAAAAGCACATACAAATCAAATCTTCAAAGAAACCAATGCGCATAATTACATCTGTAATTACTCAAAATATTATGCCTTTTTCATCCTACAAAAAACAGAAGGTAGTGCAGTTCCTGGTGCTATGCCTCTACACTTTTTTCCCCTCAACTAGGCTCTAAGTGTGGACAGCTGCTCATAGAGGAGAGGCCTTTACAATCAACAACCCACTTTTCTTTCGCATCAAGGCTGCCACACTTGCCACTTTTGTGAAGCTATTAAATAAGTACCCAAAGCTGATCAAATAATTATCTTCCAAGAGACAAACAATCTTAAAAGTGAATGTAACAGGTATAAACCATGTTGGGTGAGAAAAATCCTGTATAACAAAAGTCTAATATGCAAATTGACCGAACAGCAGACGACTGGTGGAATGACCAGTCGCTATGACACACACTGACCACCAGGGGGGAGACACTGAATGCAGGAGCTGCCTGCAGGCCCCAGGCCAGCCAAGGTGGGTGCCAGCAGGGGGCCCCCTGATCGCCCCGCCAGTCCGGCCCTAATCACCGGCCAGACCTAGGGATCCTACCCGGGCACGAATTTTGTGCACTGGGCCTCTAGTAAAGTTATAAAAAACTAGGCTTGTCAGCCCTGATTTTTCAGAGTGCCTTAAGGGTAGACTTGGCCCCTTCCTCTTACGAAGGTGCCTGTTTTAGAGAAAATGTACCCTTTGCCTATTACAAACAGCTGCACCATCACCGGCATTTTAAACAAGTGCCTTTAGTATGCTAAACAGCAACAAGGAGATGAGAGAGACAAATCGTTCTCCTATCTCATACTGGAATCCAAAAGGTTGTAGCTATTTCAGAATTACAACAGGGGCACAATAACACTGAAAAACGAAGTGCAGATGACAAGACAATGTAAATTGAATATATAATAATACAGCCAAAAAATACACATCTACATGGAAACCATTAAGAGACAGATGGCTGGCAAGCAATTTTCCCTATGGCGTTTGTAAATGTCCATCCGGTGCTTGTATTTGGGTCATTTGATAGCTAATCCCCATGTGGCAGTCTCAATGGAGGTGAGGCAAAATGGTCTCTACTGGCTTCACCTAATTTTAATTTACTGTTGAGATGTACTTGTTCAGCAAAATGAACCAATTCTACACAGATTTGATTAAACAATCAAAAACAGCTAAAAAATAAAATGTCACATAAAATATTTCATAAACTATGAATTGGGTCCACTTGCTTTTTTTTTTTTTTTTTTGGTGTCTTATAAACTGGGAAGGAAATTAGAGTCAAAAAAACAAAACACTCTTGTACACATTGGCTTCTTTCAGTATAGTCTTGATGATATATCCTTTGATTCAAAGCAAACTTCTCCCTTCTTTACTTTGATTTTATAAGTAATTCTTTGTAAACATACTTTAAATACCAGGCATCCCTTCAATGGTTGCACACACTAGAATTTTAAGGTACCAATGACATATTGGTTGAAGGCGAGTTATTCAGGGGAACTTTCTAGAGGCAAGATAACAGAGTGATTGATCATTTCACAAAGGATCATACCAGGTCAAAAACCCAAACTGACAGTAACATTAAAAGACCAAGGAGAAGGCATAGTTGAATAGCTTTAGAAAATAAAGTTTTTAAAAAACTTGTTAACATGCCTTAAATCTTCCATTCCTTCTTTTAAAATATTGTTAATCAATGACTTTAAGGAAGAAACGTCTTAACTAGTGTTTCCATAAAAATAAAGATTTACATTTGTACCCAAATGAAAAACTAAATTAGGAATGTGCTATTAAGAGCTTGGAGTAGTTTTAACTCAAGAGCAGAAATTTCTTCCATGGAGTCGTTTCTCCAAGTTTCACACAATTATTGCAAAATGGAATAGCTAAGAAACATAAAGGTAATGTTAATGATCATGGTTGGGTTTAACAAATGCAAAATCGGCAATAAGGAAAAAAATGTTCAAAGCAGCCACAAATCCATTTCCCACTTTCAAAACCTCAAATTGACTTTTTTTTTAACGAGTGCGTTATTTTACTCATGTGAGAATGAAAACATGTAGCAGTTGCAGTATCTTATTTACTAGTTATATGACTTAAAGGAAATGCCTTCAATTAGATGGTAAGTCAAAATGAAATTGGACTACAAAACAATAGGGTTTACTTCTATTGCTTTGAAGTATACTGACTCCTCTTTTAGTGTTATCTCTATGCAAAGCATATTAACAGTAATATTTTTAAAGAGGATGAAGGGAAAATGATGTAATATTATCCTTGCCAAATACATAAGAGAGCAGAGAATTTGGGGTCAGCCAGTTTTTTCCACTGACCTAAACACCAAATTTCTCCAGAAAATAAGAGGGTCCTTTGAGAAGTCATATGCAGCATGACTTAAAGTCTGGCAAAGAATGCACATTTATAATTCCAATTTTACTCTAACCACAACTTAAGATTCAATACAGTCATTACTGGATTGAAGGCAAGGGGAAGAGGGATGACGTTGAAACCATATATGCTTTTTTGATCAGATAGGATGAATTCTACTCCTTTACTGTTTGTTTCATCACATCCTAGCCATATTCTTGAGTTTAGCACAGAAAAACTTGTGAAATATTAAATTTTACCATAGGGAAATTGATTTTGCTATAAAAACGTTTCAGATTACCACTTAATTTCAACCAAAGTACATCAAACACTGAAAGTAATTATATATATAGTTTATAAAGTAAAGTTGATCACTATACTTAAAAGAAATGATAACTTTGAGAAGTACCACAGCAATAATTTTTAAGTTGAAGCAATATAAAGCCCTCCTACAGTAAATGCCAGATTCTTCAGCTAAAATGCACAGTCTTGATTTAGTTAAGCAAGTGAAGCGTAAGAGCCACCTCCCTCCCTGAGTGCATATCTTTGCTTCCAGCACAGCCCTCCTCACAGAGCTGTATTTCACAGAAGTTCCTGGGGGGGCAGCGGAATCCACAGATGTAGTTTAAACAACGTTTTAAACTTGAGCCTTTGTAGTCTGAAATGGAGTGATGGAAATAAACACATTATCATCATCCTACAGTTCCCACTGACTCCCAGCCCCCTTCCCCCTTCACACCCTAGTGATTAGAGTAGTTAGAAAGTACCATATCTGAAAGCTACAACTTGCAGTGCACCTTGGCACCGAATCACCTGAACATGCCGTCCAGACACCAAGTTCCATGATCCTATTTATATGTATTTCACGATTTCATAAAAACGAAAACACATAAAAACCAAGTTTGGCCCTAACCGGTTTTTCTCAGTGGATAGAGTGTCAGCCTTTGGACTGAGGGTTCCGGGTTCCGATCAAGGGCACATGCCCGAGTTGTGGGCTCAATACCCAGTAGGAGGCATGCAGGAGGCAGCTATCAATGATTCTCTTTCATCACTGATGTTTCTCTCTCTCTCTCCCCCTCACCTTTCCTCTCTGAAATCAATAAAAATATATTTAAAAAACAAACAAACACAAGTTTGATACTTTTAAGACTTCATACTCTCAGGAGTATGTGATTGCATATGCAGGTCTGCCACTTAGAAAATTAAAGTACACTTCAAATTGTAGCAAAAGTATAACTTGCATTTACAGACCCTCAATATCATATGTCATATATAATATCTAGATATCATATACTGAGCATGCTATCAACTAGATGACATGGGCAAATCATCCATTAAATTCATCTAAGTAGCGAGGTAGAGGTCAGCAAATCTGACACTCCCTTCAAACTATAGCATGTAGAGAATTAATAGCAATTGTCCACCATCAAAGCACAACTAATTTATCATCACACTTGCACCATTCTTCCTTAAAGTTACAAAGGCCTAACAATTCTGATTGATGATTAAAAAACACAAAATAAGCACTAAGTCTATAGAAAAAATGTACATGAAAATTTAGTTTCAGCTTTAACCATAACAGGCTAGTTTCTTCTGACAAGTACTTTTCAAAGAACTAGATAGCAAAAAACAGTAGCATACAAGGGCATGCTTGATTTACCACAGTGATCTATAAAAGTTACAATATTACAGCAAGTTACTTTTTCATAAGCTGAATATTCTTGGTTTAAATGCTTACTATTTGAACTGTCCCCAACAGAGCCAGTCACTGTCCAGATTTGTCCCTGAACTTATTTTGTGAAAAGAAGCAAGAGATTTTTCTTCCAATTACCCTAGAAATAGCAGGTGCACAATTTTGTAAAACAAAATTGGAGGGAACAGAAGCAGCCCCTCTCACAGACCACTTATTTCTTAGAGCATGTAGCATAATTGCTAAAATCTGCACATTACTTAAAAATTGAGGGAAAGTTTATGTCTAACAGGGGCTTCCTAGCAACTAGTCTCTGATAGACACTATATAAAATGCATTAAGAAGGGTTTGCTGGATGTCTTTGCAGGGACTATCGGGGGATTTCATAATAGACATGTGGATGTGAACCAAAATTCGCTGACTGAAGGTATACATCCATGAACATGCTTTTAGTCAGAGAGCGGGCACACCAGAGAATATAGAACATGGCTAATTACTACCAGGAGAAGATTTTGCCTTCACCTCCCCTCACTATCAACCACTTTTCCTAAGTTCACTCACTGCCTCGCCCTGACCCTAGGGAACCATTCACTTTGCACAGCCCAGAGAGGCTGCTGAAAAGCTGTCAAAGTAAATCTGTGCTCACTTTTTGGATAGTTTAATTTCAATGGAGCATGAAACACCCCAGGACAGTTAATAAGTTTAGCCAGGCGTGCTGTTCTCCCTAATATATTTTAATTATGCATCTGTTTTAATTGTAATCAGATTAAATCACTGGAAAGACACAAATTGGAATTTTCCCTAATGGCTATTGGAGCTTTTCATCAGTTTCTAAACACTAACAACGTTTAAAAAATAGGTAGAGCCACGAGCACAACTATGACATTTTTCCAGAAATCGATGCAGTTTCTTTGACAACACAGTTCAGGTCTCATTAGCCACCCAAACTAACCCAAATGCAGAAGACAACTTCAGTCTCTAGGGGCGTCTTCTTCCCCAATTAGCACAAAAGAATCACTAATGTCTAATGTGAAACTCACAAACAGAAATGAAAGCCAGGCCTTTATAAAGTGCTACTCCATCGATTAGTGAAAGAGGCGGGGGAGGGGGGAAGGTCAGGGGAGAGAGGAGAGACCATCAGCAGCATTATCTTGGCTCAAAGTCAAGTACGCTACACGTCAAAAGGGAAAGTTGAAGCAGAGTACGATCCTCTTTCCATTATTTTGGCAACTGTCAAAGGTGTGTGTTAACCTCGGGAAATAAAATTGCCCGTCCCATCAATAAACGGAAACGTTACAGGGAAGATCTATTAGGGGGCGGGGAACGGCTTCCCAACCCAGACGTAAAATCACTCAATGTGCTTTTGTTGCACCAAGCAATACCTAAGACATCTTTTAATACGTTCATTAAACAGTTTCCCAAATTGCTGCGATTTCCGCTAAGAAATTTAAACGTCTGCCAACAGCCGAGAGTCAAGAGAGAGAACCTGCAACAAACTAGGAACCCAAACTCCTTCAGCCCGCCCAGCGCGCTCGCGTCCCGACTGTTTCTGCTCTAGGTGTTAATGTTTACGCGCCTCCTAATTCAGGTGCCGGATTAGTTCCTCCAAGAGGCACCTCCAGCCTTAAAGCGGGAAGCTTCAGAGTCACCGCGGAGTCCCCACGCAGCCCGTCACCCCTCCCTCTCACCCCCTTACCTGTCATCATAGCAGAAATCCGCACTTAGGGTGTTCAGATACAAGGCGAGCCCCAGAGCGCTGCTCACCAACTCTGCAATCATCTCTCCACCGCCTTCCCTCCGGCTCGGCTCCCAGCGCGAGGGCAGCAGCGGCAACAAAAAACAGAAGCATCAATCCCCACCTTCCTCCGCCTTCTCCTCCCAGCTTCACTTTTCCCTCGCTTCCCCACCCTCCCTTCTTTCCCTCCCTTCCTCCCTTGGGTCCTCCCAATCCACGCGCTCTTCCTCCACCTCAGCCCCTCGCCGCAGCTCCAGCGTCCTCCCCGGGGTGCGGGCTCACACCGCGCTCCCCATGCCCAGCGCCCGCGAGCAGCGTTCGGGCTACGCGCCCTCCGGCGGATGCACAGGGCTGGTCTTTCCCGCTGCTCGAGGCCCCCACCCTAACCCATGGCAATTCGGGGCGCCCTAGGTGAGGAGTGGGACGCGGAGGAGGTGGAGGAGTGCGGGATGGGGGCAGACGGACCGGACCGAGCCGGGCTCTGGGACCAGCAGCTGGAGGAAGAGAGAGAAAGAGGGGCGGGTGGGAGGGACAAGACGAACCGCCTCCCCTCGCCGCCTCCCGAGCGCAAGGATCGGGTGCCGCTTGGGCTGACTCCGGCCGCCACAGCGGCTGCAGCTCATTCACTCTTTATTAGCTCTCTGCCAGTCCCAGCCCCTTCCTTCTCCAGTGAAGTGAGAAGCGGTGGTTGGAGACTAGAAGCTCCCGCGTGGGGTTCTCGGCGCTGCCCCCGCGCCTGCGTGGCCAACCCTCCTTCCCGAGTTTGCCCAGCCCTTTCTCCACCCAGACGCCCTAAGGCTCCTCCCATACTATCCCCTCCCCTGGTTGCAGGCTCCTCCCACCCACCTCCCGCCTTCCTCTGGTTTCTTTCACCTTCGATTTCACTGTGGAGAGCCCGGGAGACCCAAGGGCGACGGCTGGAACCCAGCCTGCGGGGGGAGCTAGAGGAGAAACCAGATCGAGGGAGGATGCGCTCGCTCGCCCCGCTGCTGCCGGCGGCGCCTGCCACAGGCTGGTTCTCAGCCCAAGCGCTGCCAGGCGTGAGTCGGGTCAGCTGGAGACTTCTGGGGACCGGGAGAGGAGGAACAGGTTTGGCGAGTTCTGCAGCCTCGGTTGCCACAAATACACACGCGACCTCTCTGTTGGGTTGGTGGGGAGGATCTCAGGAGGGAGATTTCAGTTCCGAGCGTACCGTTGTCTCGAATGTCAGTGGAAAGACATGTAGGGAGGAAAATATTCCCGCAGTAGGTTAAAAAGAAAAGACCCCAAAAGAGGAAAGAAAGACACGACATGCGGGGGCCTTTCATGGTTTCAGGGGAACTGTCAAGCTGACCCTGAGAACATAGAGAAGAGCCGCCTCTACCGCACTATAACCTAGGAAGGCGGGAAGCTAATGCTTTCCATTCCGCCCGGATCCAGGACTGGATGGAAGGCGTCCAACATGATGAAATGTGGTAGAAGAATGGCCGTGTAGAACGAGCTCTGGATACTAAAGTTGCGAGACCAAAAAGGACCATGGGCTGCCCGCCACACCTCCTGGCTTGGCCCTTTCCGCAGGCGAGCGGCTCTCGTGGACTACGATGAACACTACTACAGCGGCGCCCCCTGCCGCATGGCAGCCACCGTTCATGGAAAACAAACCTGTAGTGTGGGCTGACTTCCCCCCTCGCGCCCCCTCCCTCCAAGGGCAGCACCTAACCAGCAAGCTCTCCAAAACTGCGGCGAGAAATTGAGCCCCCTGGATGTCTGGCAGTGGCCTGAAAAGCAAATACTGCGGCTTGGGCGTCTGCAAAACAAATCTCCATCTTTTCCTGACGTTACACAGATGAAATGATGGATATTCATTGCACCTGTTATGCCATGCAGGATGGGCCCATTTTTGTGGCTTGGGAAAAACAAATAAACATACATAAAAGAAAATTGTATATTTTAAGGCAGGGACTGGTCGACTTTCTTTTTTTGTTTGTTTGTTCAATTGATTTCAGAGAGCTGAAGGGAGAGGGAGAAATAGAAACATCAATGATGAGAGAGAATCTTCTATGGGCTGCCTCCTGCATGCCCCCTACTGGGGATCAAGCCTGCAACCTGGGCATGTGCCTGGACCAGGAATGGAACGGTGACCTCCTGATTCGTGGGTCAGTGCTCAACCACTGAGCCACTCTGGGCAGGCTTACCTTTTTTTTATTTCTCCATAATCTCTGCTCACTGTTGAAAAGTTTTTTTTAAAAAATCCTATCAATTGACTCATCAAGGTCCTCTTCACAACACTTACATGATCCTAGTACACTAGGAAGAGCACCCTACATCTTGAGTCCCTACTCTGCTATTATCATCGCAGGGGTCCTCAAACTTTTTAAACAGGAGGCCAGTTCACTGTCCCTCAGACCGTTGGAGGGCCGGACTATAGTTTAAAAATAAAACTATGAACAAATTCCTATGCGCACTGCGGGCCCGGGACGAGTCGGCTGCTAAGCAGGACAGGCAGCGGCACCCGGCGGGCCGGATAAATGTCCTGGGTGGGCCGCATGTGGCCCGCGGGCCACTTTGGCCAGTAACAACTTCTCTGATCCTCAGTTTCTCACCCATAAAACAGCAATGATAATAATACCTAACTGTGGGTAGTATTATTATGAAGATTAACGTAGTTAGGAGAGTTCTGAATGCAAGAGAAGCGTTCTCTATTATTATTACTATTATGATCTCCAACTTCCTCCTTTCCTTTTAGTTGTTAACTAAACCCTGTATCGTAACATCTGTACTACGGCTATCCTAGTCCAAGCTACCCACATTTCCTGCATGGACTAAGTCAGTAGCCTTGTAAGTGGTTTTAATTCTATCTTGCCATTGCACCTTCCCTCCAGTGTTAACTTCAGGCATTAGACTGAAGATTCTTTTGAAAACCTACAATTTCCCTACTTAAAAATGTTCAGTGACTTTCTGTCGCACATTGAATAAAACTAATTCTTACCATGGTCAGCCCGGCCCACGTTGACCCAAATTACCTCTCTCCCTTTACATGAGCTCCAGCACCTTCTCCTGTGAAACTTACCACCTCCTCTTCCCCTACATGGCTGCTTTCTCTCCAGATGTTCTCAAGCTCCTTATCAGCATTCAAGTCTCAATAAGGCAGGACAAGTGGTACAGGGAAACTGAGACAAATAGCTGTGTTATCAGAGAATTGCATGGATTGCCCTTTTCCTTTGCTAATGAGAATGGGGTTCTTAGGGTGCCACTGGAATAAGCATTTCTGGAGGCCCCCACAGGAGGATGAGATGTGGTAGAAAGCTTTATTTGCATGGAGTTACATCCCTGGGGATTAAAAGTCCCATTTCCCTTAAACCAGTCCTGAGAGATGTGCAACTATGGACTCGGCAGAGCTAAAAGCAAAGCCAGTGTCTGGAGTTTCCAACCCATAGTGAAGCTGGATCTGGCACAACATCAGACTAGTTACAGTCTATCAGTCCAAAGTGTGGAGTGCACATGGCTGTGAGCCATGTGGGCGAATGCAGGGGATCACATCCTCTGCAACAAGAGAGCCAGGAGCCCAAAGAGCATGCTAGAGAGAGCTCCTTTATTTTGGAGTTTAAATATCAAATCTTGCCATGCTTGCAGTAGCCATGTGTATTCTGGCCAATGACCTGTTTCCAGGTGTGACTGACAGATAAGAACCTTCCCTACGTAACCCAGACTACTGGGCATGCATCTAGTTGGCCTTCCCTTTGCTCCTTTCAGGCTGAACAGACTGACAGAGCAATTTACAGCAGATACAGAAGGTCACCTCCTTAGAAATGACATCTAGGCCTCCGTTGTACTTCAGCTACAGGCCCAGAAAAGCAGCAAAACCAGGTGGGCAACACCTGGACCAGCAACAATGACTAAAGACCCCCTGCCCTGTCACTGACCAATCAGTGAAGACCATGACCTTGAAGGAGCACACCTAGAAAACTGATGAATATTCTGCTGAAACCCTCCCCTGATGCCTCCTCTAAGATTCCTGCCTGCATAAAAAAAAAAAAATAAAAGTCTCCCCTCTGGGGAGCAGCATCTGCCATTCCCTTTCTCCTCCTCTTCCCCCACAGGCATGCATCTTCTAAACTCTAAGGGACCCTATGAGACTTGCAACCAGGGAAGCAATGGGCAGCGGCAGTTTGTCCCAGGCTAACCCCTAAACTGGTTCCCAAAGCGCTCTTTTCTCTGACTCCCCAGAGGGCTAGGATAGCCCAGCCTAGGCTCTCCTGTTGCTTCATCTATGTTAACCCCTTTCTTGTGTTACTGTCCCCAGCTTTAATAAACATTCCCTCATAGTGACCTGGATTCATGTTGTGAAATTTTTTCTGCACGTAGTCAAGAACCCACACACTACCAGCAGACCCACTCAGGGCCAGATCCCTGTTTTCAGTAACCTTAGTTCAAATGTCATTGTATCAGAAAGGCTTTCTTAGCCAACATGTTATAAAGTAGCCTCCCCCATCTCTATCCCAACACCCTGCGCTATTTTCTTCATAGTAGGCATTGTATCTGAATCACCACTAAACTGGCAGCTCTTAGAGGGCAGGACTTAGTCTTGTTTTCCACATAACACCCAGACCCTTTAACATCTGGACAGGCGGGAAAAACTAAAAACACAAAACAAACAGCAACAGAAAGTTGACAATAAAGGAACAAATACATGTGCTCTGCAGAAACTATATAACTACTGAAAATCCACAAATTGTCATCATGAGAGAACAAACTGATTTTTGTCAATGTTAAAGATACTGAAGAATTAACAAAGGAGAGAGGAAGGAAGTAGGTTACAACTTCTAAAGAATGCATCGATTCTGCAGGGAAGCCTATGGTGGGAAGTCACACAGAGACAGCTCTCTGCAATAAATAAGAGGACTCAGAGGCATAAAAAGTATAAAGTTTGGGTTCAGTGTGCTAAAAGCTTATAAGCATTTTCCAGCATTGTCTTCATGTTCAAGGCTCCATGTTCAATAGTTTTAAATATTTTCTATACTTCTTCACCTCCTCCTTTTCTCTGCTCCCCACCCCAGCCTAGAAGACTGAGATATGCCACCAAGTGGCACATCTTGCTTTCCCTGGTGAATGAAAGGCTGAAAATTCAGCTGTGTTTGAGAAATCCAGCTGCTTTTAACAAATTTTCCTATTATAATTTAACATGGGTTTCAATATTCTTCCAGTACATTAAGCCTTGGTCGCTTTCAGACTGCTCGCTAAGGACTGAGAAGCAGCCAATGCCTCCATTTTCTCCCTCACTTGAACAACTCTGGCGGGGGCGGGAGGGAGATTAGATTAAAGATGTCTTTGTTATCGGTGGAAGTGGGGCTGGAAGAAGCATTTCCGGAGGCCCCCATGGGAGGATGAGATGTGGTAGAAAGCTTTATTTTCGTGGAATTAAATCCCTGTGTTTCCACAGTCCCATTTCCTTTAGTCCAGTCATAGAAGAAGTGTAGCTGGGGCTTCAGCAGAGCTAAAAGCAAAGCCAGTGTCCAGAGTTTCCTTTCCATGTTGGAGCTGAGTCCAGTTCAGCATTAGGCCAGTTGCAGGCCATTAGTCCACTGTGTGCAGGGTTCACATGGCCGTGGGACATGTGTGCAGATGCAGGGAAGCAGAAGCAAAAAGCCCGGCCAGCCCACAGTCACAAGAATCCCAAGAGAGCCAAGATCATGAGAGCAAACTCCTTTGTTTAGGGGGTTAAGGATCCCAAATTTCCATGCACTTGCAGTGGCCACACCCATTCTGGCCAACCATCTCTGTTCCCAGATGTGGCTGAGAGACAGCACCTTCCCTGTCACCCAGCTTTACTGGGCATGTGTCTATCTTCCCTTTGTCCAGCCCTCTTTCCCCCAACGTTTTGCAGGGAACTTGCCTATAATGTCTGGCCTTCCCTTTGCTCCTTTCCTATTATTAGTAAGCAGGGGTGGGCAAACTTTTTGACTCGAGGGCCACAATGGGTTCTTAAACTGGACCGGAGGGCCGGAACAAAAGCATGGATGGAGTGTTTGTGTGAACTAATATAAATTCAAAGTAAAGGAGCGGAGGGGAGAGCAAGAGAACCCTCCGCTCTTTCGGCTCCACGGGCCGGATAGAACAGCCGAACAGGCCGGATCCAGCCTGCGGGCCGTAGTTTGCCCACGGCTGAACTAGAGGCTCTATGCACGAAATCCGTGCAAGGGGCTCGGCCCTTGCAGCCCCTCGCAGCCCCAGCTTCGTCCGGAAGGTTGTTGGGACGGTTGTTCTGCTGTTCAGTCTAATTAGCATATTAGCTCTTTATTATATAGGATTAGCTGATTACAACAGTATCATCTGCACTATCCTTGGACATCATATCAAATGTAGTGACACTGCCTTTTAGTTTAAGGTGAACTTACTCATTGTGAGACCAGCTTTACTGGGTATGTGTCTATCTTCCCTTTGTCCAGCCCTGGTTCTGAATATGTATATGGTATTCTATTTAAAGCTACCGTTGCTCTCCACAGATGAAGGATATTAGTCTAGTTGGCTTGAGTTTTCTACCTTAGACACAAGAAAGGCCAAAAAAAGTGCTAAGCCCATATTTTCCTGAAGTAGATTCCACACATCTGCTACTTTGCCACTTCCTCAATGAATTCTTTTTTTATAGTTGCCCCGACCTACCCTGCATTTGTTCTGCATTCCCAGTCCTTTGTTGTATAATTCATACCTTTGCAGCACCAGTTCCTCGGGGTAAAGATTTCCTTATTTGCCTAAGACATTTTTAGTTTATTGTGCAATACCATCTTCCCTGTGGGTGTTGCATAAATATTAACTAAAAATCCACATCTGGTCTTGGTCGTCATTTCTATTTGTCCTAATATAACTTCTCTTTGAACAATTCATTTGGAAAGTGTGCCAAGGGTGAGATGTGGCACATAAATTATCCTGCTGCACAGAATGCCTTTTAAAATGCCCACACATTTGGTTATTTATGAACAGAAGATTTGTACCTCTTCCTTGCCCTCTCAATTCTAAAATATACCACGCCAAAGTCATTACAGTCTCCCATCTGTTTTGTGAAAAGGTATCCAAGAATCTCCCGCTAAAATCTTAACAGATTGACTAGGAATCAGAAAAACACTGGCCCAGCAGGTGAAACTGCTTGTTTAGAGAGGTCAGAACAGAGCTCGCTGCTGGGGGACTCATAAGCTCTGGGCTTTGTTCAGGAAATAACCCTGCAGGGGAAAAACAGCAGAGCGTGGATGAAATGTGGGTCAGGGAGCTGAAAGAGGCACGCGGGCTGCTTGGGTAACTAATGACAGTAAATGCATCGGCTACACATGTTATATTGAGATGTTTCCCAGCGTTACCATAAAATGCTGCCCTGCAGACACTACAATATGTAACATCACTTTATCCCAAAACTTGTGATCCATTAGGAATATAATTAGGACAGTGCAGCCTCAGAAACAGATCCTGTCACCTCTGTCACAAACCTGGGGCTGTTAAGAACCAGCTGCTGCTAAAATAATGATCACTTTAAGAATCTCACAGTCTCCCAGCTTCCAATTCAGAGGGTGTGGGGTGGGGGAGGAGAGGAGGAAGAGGCGTGGAAATCACATGTTAATAACCAGATATGGATAATTGCAGAGATGTTGAGGCTAATGATAGAATTCAGAAACTCAATCAAGAAAAGCAAGGACACCTCCTTCGTAGAATCTCTTTGAATGTATTCACTTGCTCTGGTACTAACAGCTTGAAAAATTGCACAGCATCTTGGATAACAGAGTTTTGATAAGCCTCAGATTCTCTAGAACAGTGGTCGGCAAACTGCGGCTTGCGAGCCACATGCGGCTCGCAAGCTGCAGTTTGCCACTCTGTTGACTAATGAGTTTGCCGACCACTGCTGTAAGGCATTACCCTTACCCAGGAGTTTTGACTTCAGGTTAAAGACATTAGTACATTATTAAAATGTTTTTTAAGTGTTTTTCCCTAAGGCAGTGGTCGGCAAACTCATTAGTCAACAGAGCGGCAAACTGAGGCTTGCGAGCCGCATGTGGCTCACGAGCCGCAGTTTGCCGACCACTGCTCTAGAATAACAGATAAATCAAAGGGTAAAGAGAAAATTAGTTTAGAGATGGACATCAGTTAAATCAAGCAGTTATTCATGAATGTTGCCGTGATGTTAGCCCAACATGGACCTTTTCTAAAAAATCTTTATTGTTGAGAGTATTAAGGATGCCCCCGTTTTCTCCCCCTTGCCCCCCACCACCTGGTTCCCGCCCTGCCCCAGGTCTTCACCATCCTATTGTCTGTGTTCATGGGCAATGCATATATGCATATAAATTCTTTGGTTAATCTCTTACCGCCCCCCTTCCTCCCTTCCCTCTGAGATTCATCAGTCATGGATCCTTTAAGGCGGCATTATCCAGTGGAACTTTCTGCCAAGATGGTTTTATATCTGTGCTCTCCAAAGTGGTTATTGAGCACTTAAAATGTGGCTAGTGTGGCTGAGAAACTGAATTTTAAATTTTGTCTAATTTTAATTAATTTAAATTTAAATAGCGACATTAGCTAGTAGCTACTATACTGGACAGCACAGCTTAAGCTATCAGGGCCGCCCGGCCGGCTTGGCTCAGTGGTTGAGTGTTGACCCATGAACCTGGAGGTCAGGATTCGATTCCTGGTCAGGGTACATGCCCAGGTTGCGTTTTGGGCTCGATTTCTACTGGGGGTTGTGCAGGAGGCAGCTAATCAATGATTCTTTCTCATCATTGATGTTTCTCTCTCTTTCTTCCTCTCTGAAATCAATTAAAAAAAAAAAAAGTTATCAGGGCCTCCTAGCCAAGCCCCGGCCCTTGTGTCTTACAGGACACAGGGTAAAAGCCAGCTCTCTACTCCTCCCCCTGGTCAAAGCTTTAATCCCCAACCTCTTGCTCTGACCCACACCCTGTGCTGCATCCATGTGTAACTTACTTTTATTTATAAAATAGCTACCAGCTACTGAACACTTTTCAGGTATTGGACATTTTACTGAGCACCTTATGTCTGTGATCTCATTTAATCCTCACAACAGCCCTGAGAGAGAGGTGCCATTACTATCTCTGTTTTACAGGTAAGTCGAGGCTCAGAGAGGTTTAGAAAATCGGCCACAGTCTTACATTCTCTATGTGGTGGAGCTGACATTTGAACTTATGTTTTTAACTTCAAAAAGTCTATGCCTTAACCACTACTCAGTATAGTCTTGTTGCTCTTTCTCTCATTCAAAAGGCCATAGCCTCAGGGTCTACTTTAGATAAGGAAATTCCTGGCTGCAGCCAAGATGTTTTGATTAAATTCATAGTCTTCCTCCTCTATCCTTCTTCAGATAATTCAAGATATAATACTGTGGAAGTCTTTCTTCTACCACTTCTGCCTGATTTTTCCCAAATTTGATATAGAAAACTATAAAGACTAGATTGTAATGTACAATAAAAACCCTCCCCCGTAAAATAAGCACACACACATATAATATATATATATATATGCACACACATATATATATTTAAGAATAAATGTATTCAAATCATGCATAGAAATTTTTCCTAACATAATTTAAATCATCTATTAGTAGAAGAGTTGGGATAAGTCACATAAACCAAACTACAACACAATAATAAAAGTATTAATGTAAAGTACAATTTGAAAAATCAAATAAAGCATTCATAAAAGTGACAATATTATGTTAAAAACCCCACTACAAACTTGCACCTCATAAGGCATATTTAGTTCATTTATTGTTCAATGAAATGACTAGAAAGTCTGTTTATAGTTTGTTCTGTTAATCTAATAATAAATGACAGTAATCAATCTATTTAAAGCTTTTGCAAAAGGCAAGTTGCCCATTTAAATGAATAAATATTTTATAATTTGTAATATTTAATAATTATAAGTGAGTGACATATTTAGAGCCTTACATATAGACTTATACTACCTTATGTTTTTCTTTCCAAATGCTCTCTATTTGTCTCATCTTCTTTTATGTCCTCAATCTATTCTTTCATTCTCATGTATTAGCTCTGACAAAAGCATTTAAATCTTAATGCACAAAACAACAAAATCCTCCTAGCACATGTGAAGAACTGCCCTGAGATATACAAATTAAGAAGAAAACAGGTTGTCTGCAATGTTAGATTTGAAGCTAAGACATTTATTTTCTTGACAGTCAGTTCCAGAAAGTCAGTCCTTGGATTGAAGTGGACAAATGATGAAGACATTGAATTCATCAATTCCAAGCTGAGCACCAATGGGAACATTGGCCAGAAGCCTCTCATCCCTCTATACCTCTTCCCTGAAGTTAATCACATGCCAATGCTAAGCCAGAAGGTTGAGATCCACTGCCTATGATTGTTTTAGCCAATGTCTCCCCTCACTTATATTGGGAACATGTGACACAGGCAACCACTGATCTGCTTTCTGTCACTATACATGACTTTGCATTTTCTACAATTTATATAAATGGAAATAACGCTATGTACTTTTTGTGAAGTTGGCTTCTTTCAGTAAGCATAATTATTTTGAGATTCGTTCATGTTTTTTGTGTGTATTAATAGTTTGTTTCTTTTTATCTCTGAGTAATACTCTATTTGTATGACTATACTACATTTGCAAATCAGCAGTGTGTGGAGTCCTTAGAATGCTTCAAATCTCTCTGATTATTTTTGCCCATTTTAAAAATTATAGTTTGTTTTCTTCTTATTATAGTTTAAGACTTTTTACTCAAAACAGAAGTTCTTTTAAAATATATATTTATATATGTGTAATTCATATTTGGAATGAAGAAATCTTAAAATATATATATTAGAGGCCTGATGCACAAAATTCATGCAAGGGGCTTGGCTCTCACAGCCCTGGCTTCATCCGAAAGGTTGTCCAGAAGGATGTCTGGAAGGTTGTTCAGCTGTCCAGTCTAAGTAGCATATTACGCTTTTATTATTATAGAAATTGATTTCAGAGAGAAAGGGAGAGGGAGAGAGAGAGAGAAACATTAATGATGAGAGTCATTGATCAGCTGCCTCCTGTATGCCCCCTACTGGTGATCAAGCCCACAACATGGGCATGCACCCTGACTGGGAATGGATCCGTGACCTCCTGGTTCATAGGTCGAAGTTCACACCAGCCAGGTTCTATTTTTAGACATGTAATTTGCAAACTTGTTTTCTTCATGTATCTGTGGATAAACATTCAAATTGTTTACAGTTTGGGATATGCAAACAAAGCTTCTATGAACATTCATGAAAAGTCTTTGTATGGACATATACTTTCATATGTTTTGGATAAATACCGATTTAGTATGGTAAGTTTTGATCTGTAGTTTTTAATATTTTAAGACATTTTTCCAAAGTGTTTATACCATTTTACATTCCCACAAGCAGCTTATGAGATTTCCATTTACTCCACATCTTTGCCAACATTTGATAGGATCAGATTTTTACATTTTATACATTGCAGTAGGTATGTAGTGGTATCTTGTTATTATTTTAATTTACATTTTCCTAATACCAGTTGTAACGGAGCGCGTCCCCTGGAGATAGACCTCCGAGACCAATTGGATCAAACAGGGAAAAAGTTTATTGCAGATTCGAATCTGGGCCCCGCCGTAGCTGACGCAGCAGCAGGCAAGTGCCATGGCGAGAGCGCCATTGAAAGGGGCAGTCCCTTCCTTTATACCCCTTCCCTCTATAACCGTTGGCCTGGCATTCCCTGATTGGCCCCTTTGAATGACCCGCGAATGTGGGACCCCTTTGTCCTGGACTTTTCCTAATATGGTTCGCTCGCGCAGTGAGGAAGTTCTACACCGGACCTTTCCCTATATGGGTTGTTTGTTACAGAGACAGCTCTGTAATGCCTCTGGCAGGTAGGGGAGTGGTGGTCAGGCAGAAACTATTTCTTTTATTTATGGAACGGGGAGTTCTATAGTGCCTGCGGGGGGTGACCTTTCCAAGTGGTTGTTTTAAATTTTTCTACTCTGACTCTAGACCCCGAGGTCTAGTCCCTTCCTGCCCTCCACACCAGTGATGTGGAATACTTCTTTATTTGTTTATTTTCTACCCATATATCTTTGGTAACATGTCCAAATCATTTGCTCTCCTTTTTCTTTCCTTTTCTTTTTAAAATATATTTTTATTATTGATTTCAGAGAGGAAGGGAAAGGGAGAGTGAGATCGAAACATCAATGATGAGAGAGAATTATTGATCAGCTGCCTCCTGCATGCCCCACACTGGGGATCAAGCAGCAACCTGGACATGTGCCCTGGCCAGGAATAAAACCATGACCGCCTGGTTCACAAATCAATGCTCAACCACTGAGCCAGGCCAGACGGGCCCTCCTTTTTCTTTTATCATTGTTGTTGTTAGCTTCTTAAACCAACACAAATTTATTAGCTCACAGTTCTGTAGTCAGAAGTCCAGCATGGCCCAATTCGTTTCTCTGTTCGAAGTCTCACTTGATGAGAATTAAGGGGCTTACACAGCAGAGCTCTCATCTGGAGGCTCTGGAGAAGAACCTGCTTCCAAACTCATTCAGGTGTTGGCAGAATTCAATTCTTTGCAGTTATAGGACCATTTTTTTTGTCCCTTTAATCTTAGACCTCCCCACCCCCCTTCTCATGGGACTCCCTTCATTTGCAAATCAACACAGTGCATGGGATCCTTACAATGCTTCAAATCCCTCTGACTTTTTTTTTTGGGGGGGGGTGCATTTTAAAAATTGCATTGTTTTTTTTCTTATTGAATTTTAAGAGTTCTTTATTCTAATACAAGTTCTTTTTTAGATATATAATTTGCAAACATTTTTTCTCCACCTATGATTTGTCTTTTCAATCTTTTAATGATGTTTTTCAAAGAGTAGAAGTTCTTAATTTTGATTAAGTCCAATTTATCTTTTTTTAAAATCATGTTTTTGGTGTTTTATATAAGAAATGTTTGTCTAATCCAAGGTTACAAAGATTTTCTGTTGTTTTTCTCCTCAAGTATTGTAGTTTGGATTTTAGAGTGACACCTATGATGCATTTTTACTTAGTTTTTATATTTGGGATGAGGTATGGCTCAAAGTTCTTTTTTTGTTTTGTTTTGTTTTGTTTGTTCTTTGGATAGCCACTTATTCCAGCACAATTTGTTAAAAAGTTTGTTTTATCCACTTACTTGCCTTTACATCTTTATCAATTGACATACATGTAGGTCTGTTTTGGACATCTATTATGCTCATTGGTGCTTTGGTCTACATTTATGCCAATATCAAACCATCTTGATTACTGAAGCTTTATAACTTTTAAAGTTGGGTGGTATACTTTTTACAACTTTGTTCTTTTCAAAGTTGTTCCCTACCTCTACTTAATTACAATATTTTTAAATGTATTTATTTTTGCTATCATAAGCCCTTATCATTTGGCTCTTGTTTCCATCCACTTCTTGGTTAATTTACATCTTAAGTGTATCTATACTAATAAAAGCCTAGGTGGCCCTCACGCATGACATCATCACAAGATGGCCACCACAAGATGGCCACCACAAAGATCACTGCCACAAGATGGCCACCACAAGATGGCCACATGCACAGCAGAGGGGGGGCCCAAGCGGCCGCTCCACTCAGTGTGGCCTGGGAGTCCCGCGGCTCCATGGGGCATGGAGGGGGCCAGTCCCGGTGGAGGAGGCGGGTCGCTGCAGGGGAGGGCAGTTGGGGGCGATCGGTCCAGCAGGGGAGGGCAGTTGGGGGCGATCGGTCCAGCAGGGGAGGGCAGTTGGGGGCGATTGGGCTGGCAGGGGAGCGGTTAGGAGGCAATCAGGCTGGCAGGCAGAAGTGGTTAGGGGTAACCAGGCAGGCAGGCAGGCAAGCAGTTAGGAGTCAGAGGTCCCAAATTGTGAGAGGGATGTCTGACTGTCGATTTAGGCCTGCGGGATCGGGCCTAACTGGCATTCAGACATCCCCCGAGGGGTCCCAGATTGGAGAGGGTGCAGGCCGGGCTGAGGGACACCCCTCCCGTGCACGAATTTTGTGCACTGGGCCACTAGTTTATGTATAAGTGTGTGATTATATATTTGTGAGCATTTAGGTGTGTAAGTGTGTGTTTGTTCCCTGAGTGTGTTTTTCTTTATGAGAAGTAGAGTGAACATTTATGGTCTAAGATAGTTAATAAAATGGACAGAGCTGGATTTCGATATCTATCACCCCTTCTAACCAATGTCCTTAAAACATTTGTTCCGCATTTATTTTCCTTTATGTTCAAAAAGAGAAATTACTTATATGCCTTGAGTGTTACATTTTAACTTAGCAGGAATTATCACTCAAATCTGTACTATCACGAGGATAACATTATCACTAGCATTCACAAGAGAATAATTTTAATGGATATAGTTACAAGTTTCTTTCTAGTATTTAAAATGTTTCCTCTTTACCATTCTCTCAATCTCTCTCTCCTTCCTCCACCACCCCCTGCATTCTTGCCAGCAAAACATTTCCCATTAATCTGTGGATCCTGTTCTATCGTCAGTTT
This sequence comes from Plecotus auritus, assembly GCF_963455305.1. Taxonomy (NCBI): domain Eukaryota; kingdom Metazoa; phylum Chordata; class Mammalia; order Chiroptera; family Vespertilionidae; genus Plecotus; species Plecotus auritus. The sequence continues at coordinate 146,479,133 of NC_137772.1, forward strand.
TACTTTTGTGACATTTCAGAACAAGACAACATCTTTAGAAACATCTTACAATGTTCAAACTTTAGTTGTATCACTGGTTCTCAGCAAACAGCGCATGTCCTGTGTTCTAGTCCGCATTAACATTTTAGCTGACAGCATGTACAGACCTCAATCTCAGGACTAGTGGCCTGGTCAGTTATGGCACTATGCCACCCACTTCACAGAAGCATGACACAAAAATACCCAATGCAAGTAGGTGGATTCTGATCCAAATTTGTTTTTGAGTTGCAGTTCAAGGGATTGATCATCTTGACATCTTGCCAGTTATGAAAAAAGTCAATTGTTCAAGATATTTCTAATTTATTCCAGTTGAGATTTGGCATCTGCAGTGGATGAGAGCATCCTTTCACCTGGCTGTAGATACAGGTGCCAATTCCTTTGTCCACAGCCAGCGCTATCACTATCTACATGTATGCCTATATCTTATTTGAATGTAATATTTTTCCTAATCTCTTCCCTGTCTCTCTTATTGTCTCTCTTACCCACTGCCAAATTAAGTAGGGTTTCTGAAGCAGGAACAGTGAAATAAAGTTGTTTATATTTGTTGAACACCTACTATGTCCCAGGTATCCTATCTAATAAAGAGGGAATATGCAAATTGACCATCACACTGTCACAAAGATGGTGGTGCCCATAGACACAAGATGGTGGTGCCCAGTCCCCTCAGCCCTGCCAGAGTCCCACAGTCCTTTCAGCCCAGCTGGGGGGAGGGCGGCAGGCACATGGTGCGGCCGTACCTGCCCTCGGTCCTCCAGCTGCCCAGGGCCAGCCCGAGGCACAGGCAAGCCTTGGATGTCAGCTTCCCAGCCACCTAGGGCCAGCCTGAGGCACAGGCAAGCCTCGGATGTCGGCTTCCCAGCCACTCAGGGCAGGCCCTAGGTGCAGGCAAGCCTTGGATGGCAGCTGCCCAGCCTCCCAGGGCTGCCCGAGGCTCAGGTAACCAGGGCTGGCCAAGGCTTGTGCTGCCAGCAATGGCAGCAGCAGAGGTGTGATGGGGCATCACCTTCCCCTGATCGCCGGGTCACCTCCCATCCCTGAGGGCTCCCAGACTGTGAGGGGGGCCAGGCCAGGCTGAGGGACCCCCTCCAGTGCATGAATTTTCATGCACCGGGCCTCTAGTTTTAAATATATGCACAATATAAGAATTCTTACAATAGTCTGGCCAGATGGACATTATTATTGTCTTCTCAAAAATGACAAAATTGAGGGTCAAACACATTAACTTGCTCTAGGTGACATAACTAGTAAATGATGATTCAGGATTCTATATGTCTCTCGTGTTCCAAAAGTCTTTTGTTTTACTTTAAATTGTATACAATGTCTATCTTTATATATATATATATATATATATATATATATATATATATATATTGAATTTTTTACAGAGAGGAAGGGAGAGGGATAGAGAGTTAGGAACATCAATGAGAGAGAAACATTGGTCAGCTGCCTCCTGTACACTCCCTACTGGGGATGTGCCTGCAACCAAGGTACATGCCCTTGACCGGAATTGAACCTGGGACCCTTTAGTCCACAGGCTGATGCTCTATCCACTGAGCCAAACCAGTTATGGCTACAATGTCTATCTTATTAACACTACTAATAACCATTTAGTAGAAGGTATTTTTTTTCATATTCTCTCCTTCTTTAAGGCCTTTGTAAAGTGGTGAAGGGATAACTTTTGGGAGGACTTCAGTGTATTCTTTTTTCTCTGGTGAGATGTTTGTGGGATGATGGAATGAAAAGAGATAGACTTGGGCCATACAAAGACAACAAGATTTAGGTTTTGCATAAACAAAAAATGAAGGCAAAGTCCAGGTGGCTCCTGAATTTTTGAAGGATATGAAGAATTTGGAATATTAAAGATAAAGATACTAATGGCAGTGAATTCCTACACAGAACACCAAGAAGCTAAAAGTAAAAAATATTCCACTGTTAGAAATTTTATCTCCCAATCTAGTTTTGAGAGACAAACAAGGTATTGCCACCCTGCACAGATAGAAATCAAAGAATTCCTTTTTTCCCCCCAACAAAAATGTAGAATATTTTGAGGCCAGACACAGGAATAAAGAATACAATATATACACAAAAATGCATAAATTACATTTTCTATATCTTCCTTTTATTAAAATTACCTCTTAAAATTTATGTTTTATAACAGAAACACCAGATAACAAAAAAGTAAAAATTGGCTATTTATCCCTGGAAAGCTTTCAAAGATGCTGGAAACAATTATTCAGTAAAAGCAATTCAAAGCAAAACAACAACAACAAAAATTCATCACTAATATGGATAGATTCTTTTGAAGAATTCTAGAGTTATGTAAATATTCAATAAAACATCATTTATGTTGGAAGTGGCTGCCTTGGGGCTGGGGGGAGAGGGAAATTGGGAGCTGTTGTTCAATGAGTATAGAGTTTCAGTCATGCCAAGTGACAAACTTCTAGAGATCTACGGTCCAGCGATGTGCAGTTAAAAATTGTCAAAAGGGGAGATTTTTCTGTTGTGTGCTTTTTACCACAATTTTTAAAAAAGAAGTGGTGCTGGAAAATCAACTTTAAGTGACAACTAATGAATAATTGCAGAGTACCCTTTTTATGCCATTTCAGGTTGTCAGATATCATTGGAATTAATAATTATTATTTACTTGTGTATGTTTTTAAGTTACCCTACTGAATATATTTTTAAAATACACATGATAGCATATCTCTGCATATTTATTTCAATAAACTGACTATCAGTAGAATGATTTTGTAAAACAGGAATCATATATAATAAAGAGCTAATATGCAAATTGTCGTCGTCAGGTCCCCTGGCGCCGGGGCTGGGGGACCTGAGGCTGGGCCAGGGGACCTGAGTCTGCACCTCCTGCCCTGGCACCAGGACAGGGGACCTGAGGCCAGGCCAGGGGACCCAAGGCTACACCCTTCGCTCCAGCACCGGGCCAGGGGACCTGAGGGTGCACCCCCTTACCCAGCAGGGCTTGACTGGAGACCTGAGGCCACATCCCCCACCCCAGCGCCAGGGGACCTGAGGCCAAGTCAGAGGTCCTGAGGCTGCACACCCTGCCCTGGTGCCAGGGCTGAGGGACCTGAGGCCAGGCCAGGGACCTGAGGCCATGCCCCCCACCCTGTCACCTGGGCTGGGAGACCTGAGGCCACACCCCCTGACCTGGTACCTGGCCAGGGGACCTGAGGCTGCGCTGGGGGACCTGAGGCCACACTCCCTGCCAAACAGGACTTGATGGGGGACCTGAGGCTGTGCCCCCCGCCCAGTGCCAGGCTGGGGGACCTGAGGCTGTGCCCCCTGCCCTGTGGGGCTTCACGGAGGTGGGGCTAGCCGGGTCAGGTCATTCACGATTTCAAGGTGAACGTGGGTGGGCAGAGACTTGACTCTGGGTCCTGCAGCATGCCCCAGACTCTGACAGGAAGGGAGATTTTCATATACATTTTATTAATTTTCTTTCATCTCTGACACTTCTATTATAGAGAAAGGGCAAATAGCAATATTAAAATGTTTCCTCTAATTAATTCCCTTTTAATGTGCACGAATTTCATGTACTGGGCCACTAGTCCTATATAATAAAGAGCTAATATGCAAATGGTTGTCATGCCCTCACACTGTCATGCAGTAATGGCTCAGACACTTCACACTAGGGAGAGAGGGATGGGGACCAGCCAGGCACAAATGAGCTTGTGAGAGAGGAATGGGGACCAGCCAGGCACAAATGAGCTCCTGAGAGAGGAATGGGGACCAGCCAGGCTGCAGTCCAGGAGAGGGACAAGCCGCCCGCCCTTTGGTCCCAGGTGCCTGCGGCTGCAGCCCAGGCAAAGCTGCCCACCCACCATCCCCTGCGGCTGTGGCTGGCCTGGGCAAAACTGGCCTGGGTCCTGGGTGCCTGTGACTGGCCAGAGGAGAGAACCTGGGTCCCAGGTGTGAGGTGAGGCAGAGGTGGTTAGGAGGAATCAGGCCGGTAAAGGAGATGTTAGGGGCAATCAGGCAGGCAGGCAGAGGTAGTTAAGGGTGATCAGGCAGGCAGGCAGAGGGGTTATGGGTGATCAGGAAGGCAGGCAGGTGAGCGGTTAGAAGCTAGCAGGCCCGGATTGCAAGAGGCAGTCAGACATCCCCCAAGGGGTCCCGAATTGGAGAGGGTGCAGGCTAGGCTGAGGGCCCCCCCCCCCCCCCATGCACCAATTTCGTTAACCAGGCCTTTATATGAATATAAGCAAAAATAATACAAAACTATAGTTAAAATCAAAGTGATTCCCTAAATATCAGCAAAATAAATCTTCTACTAAAACATTTCTTAGGAGAGGTCATTTCCTAACTCAGATCAGTTAGTAAAGCTAAAATATTATTTAAGATGGGATCTTTTTAGAAAAAGTCAAAAAAGTTATTTCCATTTGCTATGATTCACAGGTTGCTACTTATTAAAGTGTAGAGCCCCTCCAGAGAGAGACAGAAAGTTACCTACAAAGGAATCCCCATCAGACTAGCAAATGATTTCTCAACAGAAACTCATCAGGCCAGAAGGGAATGGAATTAAATATACAAAGTCATGCAAAGGAAGGGTCTGAATCCAAGAATACTATACCCAGCAAGTCTATCAATTAAAATTGAAGGTGAAATCAGGAGCTTCACAGACAAAAAAAGGACTAAGGGAATTTATCAGCACCAAACCAGCAATGCAAGAAATGCTAAAAGGTCTGCTGTAAAAAAAAGAAATAGGAAGCAAAGAAGGAACACAGGGGTAAAGAATAAAAATAGCAACAAATAAGTACCTATCAATAATAACTTTAAATGTAAATGAATTAGAAAAAATATGGGAGGGGGAGAAACCAAGATGGCGGCATAGGTAAACACCTAAACTGCTGCCTCGCACAACAATTTCAAAACTACAACTAAAAGACAGAAAGGACACCATCCAGAACCGCAGGAAAGCTGACTGAGTGAAAATTCTACAACTAGAAGGATAGAGAAAAGCTCACAGAGAATTGGAGGTACAGCAAAGGGTCTTTGAGCGCGCAGAGAGGAAGGGCGGCTGAGAGCCTGGCTGACTTTCTCTGGCGGAAGGGGGAAGGGAGCCCCCGACCGCACTGAACCCCAGTTCTGACTGCACTGAACCCCTGTTCCGGGCAAGCCCCTGGGGACCCACGCTCTTGTGGGGGGAGTCTGGACTCTCAGGCGGAGACTCGGGAGCCGGGGAAGGCAGATGACTGAAAGTCCGCGCGCGCCAGTGTGCACAAAGGCCGCGGAGGTTGCCACAGGCTTTCCCTAGTGGAAGGGAGTCAGAGGCTCTTGACAGCACTGAGCCCCAGTTCTGACTGAAGTGAGCCCCAGTTCTGACTGCAGTGAACCCCAGTTCCAGGCGAGCCCCTGGGGACCCACGCTCTTGTGGGGGGGAGTCTGGACTCTCGGGCAGAGACTCGGGAGCCGGGAAGGCAGAGGACTGAAGGCACACACGTGCGCGCAAGGGCAAGGCTGACGGGAAGCCAAGACTGAGACTCCACCCCATCCAAGCTGAGTACAGAGGCTATTGCAATTTGGCAAGTCTAATCCTATAAGGCTGTCTCCAGCACCAAACTTCTCCAAGCATAGACACAGCTGATCCTTACAGCCAACTGGCCTGGAGGTCAATTCTTCCCAGTGATACCAACAACAATAAAGACTTAATTACAACAAGGCTGTACACACAGTCCACAAAGGTGTGCACCAAGAGTGTCCACCTCAGGTTAACTGGGGAGGCAGACCCACTGGGCCAAATTGGAAACCTAGCACACAAATCTACCAACTCAGGGAAGCAGTGAAAATGCGGCGTCTAAGAATCAGATCACAAACGAAAGAAATGGAGGAAAACAAACGACTGGATATAGAATTCAAAACCACAGTTATAAGGCTTTTCAAGAATATCCTAGAAAAGGCCGATAAATATAACGAGACCCTCGAAGAGATGAAAAAGGACCAACTAGAAATTAAACATACACTGACTGAAATAAAAAATATTATACAGAGACCCAAAAACAGACAAGAGGAACACAAAAATCAAGTCAAAGAATTGAAATACAAAGAAGCAAAAAACACTCAACCGAAAAAGCAAATAGCAAAAAAAAAAATCCAAAAAGTTGAAGATAGTGTAAGAAGACTCTGGGACAACTTCAAGCGTACCAACATCAGAATTATGGGGGTGCCAGAAGAAGAGAGAGAGCAAGATACTGAAAACCTATTTGAAGAAATAATGACCGAAAACTTCCCCCACCTGGTGAAAGAAATAGACTTACAAGTCCAGGAAGCCCACAGAACCCCAAACAAAAGGAATCCAAAGAGGACTACACCAAGACACATCATAATTAAAATGCCAAGAGCAAAAGACAAAGAGAGAATATTAAAAGCAGCAAGAGAAAAACAGTTAGTTACCTACAAGGGAGCACCCATACGACTGTCAGCTGACTTTTCAACAGAAACTATGCAGGCCAGACGGGAGTGGCAAGAAATTTTCAATGTGATGAATAGCAAGAACCTACAACCAAGATTACTCTACCCAGCAAAGCTATCATTCAGAATTGAAGGGCAGATAAAGAGTTTCACAGACAAGAAAAAGCTAAAGGAGTTCATCACCACCAAACCAGTATTATATGAAATGCTGAAAGGTATTCTTAAAGAAGAGGAAGAAGAAAAAAGGAAAGATAAAAATTATGAACAACAAATACATATCTATCAACAAGTGAACCTAAAAATCAAGTGAATTAAAAACCTGATGAACAGAATAATCTGGCGAATATAATAGAATCAGGGGCATAGAAAGGGAGTGGACTGATAATTCTCAGGGGGAAAGGGGAATGGGGGGCTCATGAAGAGACTGGACAAAAATCATACACCTATGGATGAGGACAGTGGGGGGTAGGTAAGGGCAGAAGGTGGGGTGGGAAATGGGTGGAGGGGAGCTATGGGGGAAAAAGGGAGAAATAATTGTAATAATCTGAATAAAGATTTATTAAAAAAATGTAAATGAATTAAATGCCCCAATCAAAAGACATAGGGTAACAGATTGGATAAGAAACCAAGACCCATATATCTGCTGTCTACAAGAAACCCACCTCAGAAAAAAAGATGCACACAGACTGAGTGTGAAGGGATGGAAAAAGGTTATCCAGGTGAATGAAAATGAAAAAAAAAAAAAAAAGCTGGGGTAGCAATACTTATGTCTGACAAATTAGATCTCAAAGTGAAGGACATAACAAGAGATAAGGAAGGCCACTTCATAATACTAAAGGGAGCAATCCCACAGGAAGAAATAACTCTCATAAACATATATGCACCAAATACAGGAGCACCCAAATACATAAAAAAAAACTCCTGGAGGATATCAAAGGAGAGATTGACAGCAATACAATCATAGTAGGAGACTTTAATACCCCACTATCACCATTGGACAAATCCTCTAAACAAAAAATCAGCAAAGAAACATCAATCCTAAATGACTCACTAGACCAAATGGAATTAATTGACATCTTCAGAACATTTCACCCCAAAGCCACAGAATATACATTCTTCTCAAATGCACATGGATCATTTTCAAAGATAGACCATATGTTGGGCCATAAGCAAAGTCTCTTGAAATTCAAGAAGATAGAAGTCATATAAAGAATCTTCTCAGATCACAGTGGCATAAAACTGGAAATCAACTACAATAAAAACAATCCAAAAAAATCAAAAACATTGAGACTAAACAGCATGCTATTAAACAATGACTGGATTACCAGAGAGATCAAGGAAGAAATAAAAAACATCATGGCAACAAATGACAATGAAAACACAACAATCCAAAATCTATGGGACACAGCAAAAGCAGTCTTGAGAGGGACGTTCATAGCTCTACAACCTACTGCAAAAAACAAGAAACAATGGTAATAAATAACCTAACCCTACAACTCAAAGAGTTAGAAAGAGAGCAACAAGAAAAGCCCAGTGTAAGCAGAAGGAAGGAAATAATAAAGATCAGAGCGGAGGTAAACGACATTGAGACCAATAAAACAATACAAAAGATCAACAAAACCAAGAGCTGGTTCTTTGAAAGGATAAACAAGTTTGATGAACCTCTAGCCAGGCTCACCAAGAAGCAAAGAGAGAGGACCCAAATAAACAAAATCAGAAATGAAAGAGGTGAAATAACAACAGACCCCACCGAAATACAAAGGATTGTTAAAGAATACTATGAACAACTCTATTCCAACAAACTGGACAACCTGGAGGAAATGGACATATTCCTAGAAAAATATAACCTTCCAAAACTCAATCAGGAAGAATCTAAACATCTCAATAGGCTAATAACTATGAAAGAAATGGAAACAGTCATCAAAAAGCTTCCAGCAAACAAAAGCCCAGGGCCAGATGGCTTCACAGGGGAGTTTTACCAAACATTCAAGGAAGAAATAAAATCTATCCTCCTCAGACTATTCCAAAAAATTCAAGAGGAAGGAACACTTCAAGCTCCTTCTATGAAGCCAGCATCACCCTAATACCAAAACCAGATAAAGAAAACACAATGAAAGAGAATTACAGGCCAATATCCCTCATGAACATAGATGCCAAAATCCTCAAAAAAATTCTAGCAAATTGAATCCAGCACTACAGCAGAAAGATTATACACAATGACCAAGTAGGATTTATCCCAGGAATGCAAGGATGGTACAATATCTGCAAATCAATAAACATGATACATCACATAAACAAATTGAGAGATAAAAATCACATAATCATATCAATTGATGCAGAAAAAGCATTTGACAAAATCCAACATCCTTTCTTGATAAAAACTCTCAAGAAGGTGGGAATAGAAGGGTCATACCTGAACATAATAAAAGCTATATATACTAAACACACAGCTAACATCATACTTAAAGGGCAAAAACTAAAATGATTTCCCCTAAGAACAGGAACAAGATAGGGATGCCCACTATCACCACTCCTGCTCAACATAATACTGGAAGTATTAGCCATTGCAATTAGACAAGAAGAAGAAATAAAAGGCATCCAAATTGGAAAAGAAGAAGTAAAGCTGTTCTTATTTGCAGATGACATGATATTGTACATAAAAAACCCGAACGACTCCATCAAAAAACTAACAGACTTAATAAATGAATTTGGCAATGTATCAGGATACAAAATCAATGCCAAGAAATATATGGAATTTCTATACACCAAGAGTGAACTTACAGAAAGAGAGACTAAAAAAGCAATCCCATTTACCATCACACCAAAAAAATTAAGATACCTAAAAATAAACTTAACTAAAGAGGTAAAAGACCTATACACGGGAAACTACAGGACACTGAAAAAAGAAATAGAGGAAGACGTAAACAGATGGAAGAACATACCATGTTCATGGATTGGTAGAATCAACATCATTAAAATGTCCATACTACCCAAAGCAATCTATAGATTCAATGCACTCCCCATTAAAACACCAAGGGCATATTTCACAGACCTAGGAAGAACTCTCCAAAAATTCATCTGGAATAAAAAAAGACCCTGAATAGCCACAGCAATCCTGAGAAAGAACAAAGTCGGTGGGATCTCAATACCAGATATCAATCTGTATTACAAAGCCACTGTTCTCAAAACTGCCTGGTACTGGCACAAGAACAGACATATAGATCAATGGAATAGAATAGAGAACCCAGAAATCGACCCAAACCACTATGCGCAATTAATATTTGACAAAGGAGGCATGAACATACAATAGAGTCAAGACAGTCTCTTCAATAAATGGTGCTGGGAAAATTGGACAGATACATGCAAAAAAAAAATGAAACTAGTCCACCAACTTACACCATACACAAAAATAAACTCAAAATGGATCAAGGACTTAAACATATGACAAGAAACCATAAAAATACTAGAGGAATCCACAGCCAGAAAAATCTCTGACTTATGCCAAAACAATTTCTTCACTTATACTGCTCCCAGGGCAATGGAAACTAAAGAGAAAATAAACAAATGGGACTACATCAAAATAAAAAGCGTTTGCACAGCAAAGGAGACCATAAATAAAACAACAAGAAAGCCCACTGCTTGGGAGAACATGTTTTCCAATGATATCAACGATAAGGGTTTAATCTCCAACATTTACAGGGAACTCATGCAGCTTAACAAAAAGAAGATAAACAACTCAATCAAAAAATGGGCAACTGATCTAAATAGACACTTTTTGAAAGAAGACAGCAGGAAAGCCAAGAGACATATGAAAACATGCTCAAAGTCGCTAATCATCAGAGAGATGCAAATCAAAACAACAATGCGGTACCATCTCACACCTGTCAGAATGGCTATCATCAACAAATCAACAAATGACAAGTGCTGGCGAGGATGCGGAGAAAAAGGAACCCTCGTGCACTGCTGGTGGGAATGCAGACTGGTGCAGCCACTGTGGAGAACAGTATGGAGTTTCCTCAAAAAACTAAAAATGGAACTCCCATTTGACCCAGTGATGCCAATTCTAGGAATATATCCCAAGAAACTAGAAACACCAATCAGAAAGGATATATGCACCTCTATGTTCATAGTAGCACAATTCACCATAGCTAAGATTTGGAAACAGCCTAAGTTCCCATCAGCAGATGAGTGGATTAAAAAACTGTGATACATCCATACAATGGAATACTACACTGCGGTAAAAAAGAAGGAATTCTTACCATTTGCAACAACATGGATCGAGATGGAGAGCATTATGCTAAGTGAAATAAGCCAGGCAGAGAAAGATAAATATCACATGATATCACTCATTTGTGGAATATATTGAACAACATAAACTGATGAACGAAAAATAGATCCAGAGACAGAGAAACATCAATCAGAACGTCAAACCTCAGGGAAGGTAGGGGAGGGTGAGGGTAAGGGGGAGGGATCAACCAAAGGACTTATATGCATGCATGTAAGCCTAATCAATGCACACAGACAACAAGGGGGTGGGGGTATGAATGGGAGGTGGGGGATAATGGGGGGATAAGGACACATATGTAATACCTTAATCAATAAAGAAATTAAAAATAAATAAATAAATAAATATATAAATATATAAATAAAAATAAAGTGTAGAGCCCCTAAAACTAAATGTCTACTTAGCTACTTGATTATGCTTCTCCTATGTCATCTAAAGACTGAATCTTTGGAATGTAAAAGCCAGTAAGAACAGTATACTACACTGTTGTTGCCACTCTCTGGAAACTCAAGTTTCAAATCCAAAATTTTTTCTTTGAAATCTCATCCAATGTATTACTGACAGCATCTACACTAATAAAAGAGAAATATGCAAATTGACCATACCTCCGTGATGCCCACTAGCCAATCAAGAGTGAGCATGCAAATTAACCCAACAAAGATGGTGGGTTAATTTGCATACGCAGGCACAGAGGGAAGACTGAAGGCTCCAGCCCAAGCAAAGACGGAAGACTGAAGACTGAAGACTGAAGACTGAAGATGTCTGAAGACTGAAGACTGAAGACTGAAGATGTCTGAAGACTGAAGACTGAAGAGGCTTGGCTTCTCCACTGTGTATGGAGCGAAGGCCTGGATCCCAGGTGCTGGAGGAAAACCAGTGCCGGCAGCCAGGGGAAGGAAGGCTTATTGCAAGAATCTTCATGCAATGGGCCTCTAATTTAGAATATAAAAGTAATCTGGAGTTATCTTTCAGGACTTGAAGGAATATACCTTATCTTTCTTTTCAGATCTTGTGTTGAGAAATGTGCCTTTTCACGGACAGAGCTGATCCATGGATCAGCTTAGTCTCATAATAGAGATATGTTTTTATACTTGATACTAAAACACAGTACACAATTCCAGCCATTCAGCATTGTCACAAAACTATCCATATTAAGGTAATTATGATCACAGGGTTACAGCCTAGAATGACTCATAGGGAATAGCAATTCCAAGAGTCTTTAAATTTTTTTTTAAAAAATATATTGGGATGACATTGGTTAATAAAATTATATAGGTTTCAGGGATACAATTCTACAATACATCATCTATATACTGTATTGTGTGTGCACCACCCCATGCCAAGTCTCTTTCTATCACCATCCCCACCCCCCTTTGCCCTGTTTGTCCTCCCTCACCTCCCTTTCCCTCTGGTAATCACCATGCTGTTGTCTGTATCTATAAGGTTGGTTTTTTTTTCTTTGCTTAATCCCCTCACCTTTTTCTTAAGATGCCTTAAGACTTATAATAAAGATTTCCCATAACTGATTTTATATGTACATTTATCTGAAATAAATTAATAAAAACTTACATAATGTTTTAATGCAAAATTTACCCTAAACATCCTATACTTAAAATTAAAGTAAGCTTCACCAATATTGGACCTACAGATTAAAACCATAATAAATCATTTTCCCAACAATCCTAGGTATGCATTTAGCATACTATGGCATCTATTTTTAAATGATTCAGCCTCTATCTTCTTGAACTCCACTCAACTATAATCCCAAATCACCTTTCCATTTGGATTCAACCTCAATCAAAACTGGGAACAATTCTCATCATGAAAGAAAATACAACCATCAGCAACTGGAGGGGGCCTTGGGTCCTCATACTTCCGTTTCACCCCCACCATTTGCCTACTGAGTCAATGCTCTCCCTCTAACCCCAGTTGTGTTGGCTAATCTATGTATATATCCAGACATCTGCTTTGGTTTTCTCTCACCATTTAAAAATCCATCTGGATATAGAGCTTTTCCCTGCACCCAAGCCCACTTGGCTGAGGTCCTGACATCCTGCCTAGTTCTGACAGTCTTGTCAATGAAGGCTGAGCTCTCTTACCTGGACCCTCCCACTATTCAGGAAGGTTCTGCTATATATCACTTGAAACCACAGTTCCATCCGTCTCTTGACTTTTACTATAGCCTGATGCCTATGGACTCTTTTGGCTGTGTTCCCTCAAAGCAGATTAAATCTCCTTGGATAGCCATACCTGCTGGAATCAAGCCCAAGTTCATCAAACATCTTTGGACTTTGTATGTTGGACTGCAAGAGAATTCCCTCATGAAGTCACCAAACAGCTGGCGTAGGTTTTTGTTCGACAGTAACTGCTTTTTTCACCACCCTCATCCTTCTTTGCTGCTTCGGTCTCAGTGTGCCTTACTTCTTTATACTTTCCCATTCATGATTCTGTAAATACCCACAAATTTAGTTGTGATATTCTCAACTGTTGTACATGGAAGCTGAAAAATGTTATGGAATATTAAACAATTTATTTTTTTAATTTGCATTTGTAGGTCTACTAATAAAATGTGATACTAGTTTTTCACATTGACAACTACATAGATCTTGAATGGTAAGATTATTAATTGATTTATTTTTGTAAAATCAATAAGATTTATTTAAATAATTTTGATTTTAAGTATTTATATTTATAATTTATATTTCCCCTTATAATGAATATTTTAGAAGAAACAATTTAGCTTGAAAACGAAATAATTTAAGTGTATAAAATTTATAATTTGATGACAGCATATTTAAATTTTGTACGTTTTAAATGTAATTACTTATTTAGTACTTAAAAAAATGTTTTTATTGATTCCAGAGAGGAAAGGAGTGGGAGAAAGGGAAAAACACCAATGATGAGAGAGAATCTTTGATCGGTTGCATCCTGCATGCCCTTTAATGGGGATTGAGCCAGCAACCTTGCAATCCGGTCATATGCCCTGACCAGGAATTGAACTGTGATCTCCTGGTTCATGGGTCGATGCCCAACCACTGAGCAACACCAGCTTGGCAGTACTTTATTTTTATTGTTGTTTTTTAAAAATATATTTTATTGATTTTTTAGAGAGGAAGGGAGAGGGAGAGAGAGTTAGAAACATAGATGAGGGAGAAACATCAATAAGCTGCCTCCTGCACACCCCCTACTGGGGATGTGCCCACAACCAAGGTACATGCCCTTGACCAGAATAGAACCTGGGACCCTTCAGGCCGTAGGGGCTATTTTTATTGTTGATACTAGAGGCCCAGTGCATGAAATTTGTGTATGGGTGCGGTCCCTAGGCCTGGCTGGTGATCGAAGCGCAAGCGTCTGGCGTGGAAGGGCAGTTCTCAGCTGACCTTGGGCTCTGGGCAGCATCTGGGCCCCTGGGCCCCCACACGCTGCCCTCTGCCTGAGTCATCAGGCCCCCACCCAGCTTCCTCAGTGCCTGGGAGCTGGGCGGCAGCCCTGCCCCCGCTGTTGCTGCTGGTCACCATCTGCAGGGTGATTGGCAGGGTGATCAGGCCCTGCTCACACCTGCCTTGGCTTGGCGCTGCCCATCACCTGCTCCACCATCCTGTGTGGTCCCGCTCTCGTCAGGGCCCATCGGGGCCGGCAGTACCTCCACTGCCGCCCGCTACCAGTGCTGCATCTCCGATGCCCACCATGTTCCGTGCCAACCCCGGTGGTCAGTGCATGTCATACCAAGATTTTTTTTTTAATATATTTTATTGATATTTCACAGAGAGGAAGGGAGAGGGATAGACAGCCAGAAAGATCGATGAGAGAGAAACATCCATCAGCTGCCTCCTGCACACCTCCCACTGAGGATGTACCCACAACCAAGGTACATGCCCTTGACCGGAATCGAACCCGGGACCTTTCAGTCCGCAGGCCGACGCTCTATCCACTGAGCCAAACCGGTTTCAGCTCATACCAAGATTTTGAACTCCTGGTTGAACTCTTGATCGAGGGGACAATTTGATTTATTAGGCTTTTATTATATAGGACTAGTACAGATATTCCTAACTCTCCCACCTCCTTTGCTCACCTCCACTCAGCCCCCACCCCCCTCCCTTTGGCTATCACCACACTGTTGTCTGTGTCTGTGGGTTATGCATACATGTTCTTTGGCTAATACCTTCACTTTCTTTCATCTAGTACCCCCCTTCCCCTCCACTCTGACAGCTGTCAGTCTGTTCTATGTATCCTTGCCTCTGTTTCTATTTTGTTCGTCAGTTTATTTTGTTCTTTAGATTCTACATATAAGTGAGATCATATGGTATTTATCTTTCCTGACTGGCTTATTTAATTTAGCAAAATAATCTCCAGGTCCATCCATGCTGTTAAGAAAGGTAAGATTTCCTTCTTTTTCTTATGGCTGAGTAGTATTCCAAAGCGTAAAGATACCACAGCTTTTTAATCCACTCATTTACTAACTAGAGGCCCAGTGAATGAAATTTGTGCACAGTGGGGGGGGGTGTCCCTCAGCCCAGCCTGTACCCTCTCTAATCTGGGACCCCTCAAGGGATATCTGACTGCCCGTTTAGGCCCGATCCAGGACATTCCTCTCACAATCCAGGACTGCTGGCTCCCAACTGCTCGCCTGCCTGCCTTCCTGATTGCCCCTAACTGCTTCTGCCTGCCAGCCTGATCACCCCCTAACCACTCCCCTGCCAGCCTGATTGATGCCTAACTGCTCCCCTGCCAGCCTGCTTGCCCCTAACTGCCCTCCCCTAAAGGCCTGGTCACCCCTAACTGCCCTCCCCTGCAGGCCTGGGTACCCCCCAACTGCCCTTCCCTGCAGGCCTGGTCACCCCCAACTTCCCTCCTCTGCCAACCTGGTCACCCCTAACTTCTCTCCCCTGCAGGCTTGATCGCCCCCAACTGCCCTCCCCTGCAGGCCTGGTCACCCCTAACTGCCCTCCCCTGCAGGCCTGGTCACCCTTAACTGCCCTCCCCTGCAGGCTGGATTGCTCCCAACTGCCCTCCCTTGCAGGCCTGGTTCCTCCCAACTGCCCTCCCCTGCTGTCCATCTTGTGGCAGCCATCTTGTGTCCACATGGGGGCAGCCATCTTTGACCACATGGGAGCAGCCATCTTGTGTGTTGGAGTGATGGTCAATTTGCATATTACTCTTTTATTAGATAGGATGGGCACTTGGGCTGTTTCCAGATCTTAGCTCTTGTGAATAATGCTGCTATGAACATAGGGGTGCATATATTTTCTGATTGGTGTTTCTGATTTCTTAGGATATAGTCCCAGAAGTTGGATCACTGGGTCAAAAGGCAGTTCCATATTTAATTTTTTGAGGAAACTCCATATAGTTTTCTTCAGTGGTTGCACGAGTCTGCATTCTCATCAACAGTGTACTAAGGTTCCATTTTCTCCACATCCTCACCAGCACTTGTTTGTTGATTTACTTATGGTAGCCATTCTGGCAGGTGATATTTCAGTGTGGTTTTAGTTTGCATTTCTTTGATGACATTGGGCATTTTTTCGTATGTCTTTTGGCCATCTGTATGTCTTCTTTGTAGAAGTGTCTATTTAGGTACTTTGCCCATTTTTCAGATCATTACCATTATCAGAAAACATATAAAAGTCTTGATTTTAAGAACAGAATTAAGAGTTTGCTGAGATGAATGCAAAAAAATAAATACATTTTATAAAAAAATAATGTATAAATTATAGTTGTTTGTTTTATGACTTATCAAGACATTACTAGGCCATTAACTGAACATCCAACATGAGCAACAGTAATTAAATTCATTCAGCTTTGGTATTTTACCAAATTCAAGTTATATATATGAGAAAACATAGCTTTACACATGTTTTCTGATTTTATTGTTATGAAAGTATAGTTGTCACAGTAGACATAAAGAACTGTTTGCTTGATTTAAAAGGAAGATGGCATATCCTGACCAGTGTGGCTCAATGGTTGAGCATCAAACTACGAAGCAGGAGGTCACAGGTTCCATTTCCAGTCAGGGCACGTGCCTGGGCTGCAGGCTTGATCCCCAGTGGGGGACGTGCAGGAGGCAGCTGATCAATGATTCTCTCTCATCATTGATGTTTCTATCTCTCCCTCTCTTCCTTCCTCTCTGAAATTAATAAATATATCTATATATATAAAAGCCTAAGCGACTGTTATGACTGGTCAACCGAACAACCAGTCGACCTGTCGCTTTGATGTGCACTGACCACCAGAGGGCAGATGCTCAATGAAGGAGCAGTGCCCGGTGATCATTGCACTCCCACAGCCAAACTCCCTCAGCCGGCCAACCTTCTGGCCCCATCGGCCTGATCAAGACTGGGCAAGATGGGCCCCGATCGGCCTTGATTGCCAGCCAGGCCAAGGGACCCCACCCATTCATAAATTCATGCACCAGGCCTCTAGTAAATATATAAAGATAGATGCCACATAGGCCTCCATTTATACTCTTGCCTTGGACTCCATAATGTTAGGGGCAGGCCCAAGTTCCATTTTTGTTTTTTAATTACAAGAGCTAAAAAATAATGTGTGCTTAGTATATAGAGTAATAGAATTTTGTCCTAATTTCTTATCTTTGTTTGTTGCTATTATTTGTATTTGTGTTGATGAAGGTGAAAGTGG
Source organism: Plecotus auritus (assembly GCF_963455305.1). Lineage (NCBI taxonomy): Eukaryota > Metazoa > Chordata > Mammalia > Chiroptera > Vespertilionidae > Plecotus > Plecotus auritus. Next base: position 146,496,519 of record NC_137772.1, read on the forward strand.
AATTCTACTTTCTAGACTATCATGTATGTGAGCCTCTTATGTTAAGAGATATTTTAAACAGCTTTCTAAAGAATGTCATAGAAATATTCATTTATTTTGTTTGATTCTTCTATGGAGTCAATATTTCATATGAGAATATTTCTCTTCATGGGTAGGTCTCCTGCACTTGAATCAAAGAAATGCTGTGACTTGTCAGAATGTGATGCAGGTGGAGGGGTTATGTGTGCGTCATAATCTGTGTATCTTCATTTCTTGGCAGCTTTGTTGTCCAGTAGAAGAAAAACTTAAGAAACAGCTGAAATCTGTTTCTTATCATCATATTTTCCAGAGAATGGAGCAAGTCCTCCTGTCATCTGTTGGCTCAGCATCCATCTATGCTGTTCGTTCTGTAAGATTTCCCTTGAGATAAAAATGTTGAAAGACAGCTTCATTCCTTTCGTGCTCCAGTTCTTTGCATAAGACCTGCTCCATAAACACACATCAGTAGAGGAGGATTGTACGTGGTCCAATTCTCAAGTGATCTATTTTAAATTTTTAATTTATAAAATAAAAATACTTTATTTAATCCTTTCACCATACTATAACCCAACTATGTTATCTGTCCTGTTATTTATCTTTTCCTGTGTATTCGGTATAAATCTGGGTTTTTAAAAGATGAAAATGACTGTAAGGAAAGATTACATTTCCAGAGGATGGCATTTATATATATCGCACAGGGCACTTCTGAGCAATCCTAAACCATGGCAAGTCATTATGACGAGAGACAGAGGACTGTCTGGGAGAGAAGGACTTCAGTCAAGTTGATGGCATTTATGACTTTGTCCAGTGACATGGTCCTTTCTCTGAAAACAAAAAGCATGAGCTGCAACATTCTGGACGCATTCTCTGTTGGTCAATGGTATGTGGCCTCTCTAAATCCTGCCACTTCAATTACATTCACTCTCCTAACACACTTCCTATCAGGAACGGTTGTGTTGATGTGCCAGTTAAAACAGCTGTTGTATCTGATGTCTGAGAAGCTGTGATGAGGAGAGCAGAGAGATTCTCCCGTACACTGCCAATGTCAAAGTTAGAGATTTGCCAAGTAAATAAATAAATAAATTTCTTTTGAAGTATCCCCAACTGCTCCTCATTTACTTTAATATATTCCTTTACCACAACTTGTTTATTAATTTTCAAAAGGCAACCTGGTTACACTTATTTTGAGCTTTCAAGATTTCCCAGACATTCCAATTAAAATACACTGACTGACTCCTCTTGGTGATTATACTAAAGACTGACTGCTTTTGTCAATTGTGTTGTGTATATAAAAACAGCACCACAAATGCATACATTGAACACTTTTTGTTAGCATGATGCTATTTTACCTCACACATGATTGCTGCCTTTAGGTACACCAACATTTTGTTTCCAAATAGGTACTTAGATCACAAAATAATCTTTACTTTGCTTCTTTAAATGATTAATAAGATCTGCCCTGACCGTTTTGGCTCAGTGGATAGAGCGTCGGCCTGCGGACTGAAGGGTCCCAGGTTCGATTCCGGTCAAGGGCATGTACCGTGGTTGCGGGCACATCCCCAGTAGGAGGTGTGCAGTAGGCAGCTGATGGATGTTTCTCTTTCATCGATGTTTCTAACTCTCTATCCCTCCCCCTTCCTCTCTGTAAAATGTCAATAAAATATATTAAAAAAAATAATAATAATTAATAAGATCTATCTAGTTTTCCATTTCGAAAACAGAGAAGAAATAAGAACTATGTCCTGACTACAATTAAGAATGCATGTTGTTTGATCTTTTCCTCCTCTTCTACATTGAGCATAAAGATTTAAAAAAAATTCCAGATTGGAAACCAAGATGGCGGCATAGGTAAGCACCTAAACTGCTGCCTCGCACAACAATTTCAAAACTACAATAAAAGACAGAACGGACACCATCCAGAACCACAGGAAAGCTGGCTGAGTGAAAATTCTACAACTAGAAGGAAAGAGAAAAGCTCACAGAGAATTGGAGGTACGGCAAAGGGTCTTTGTGCGCGCAGAGAGGAAGGGCGGCTGAGAGCCTGGCTGACTTTCTCTGGCGGAAGGGGGAAGGAAGCCCCCGACCGCGCTGAACCCCAATTCTGACTGCACTGAACCCCAGTTCTGGGCGAGCCCCTGGGGACCCACGTTCTTGTGGGGGGAGTCTGGACTCTTGGGCGGAGACTCGGGAGCTGGGGAAGGCAGAAGTCTGAAGGCACGCGCCTGCCAGTGCGCACAAAGGCTGCGGAGGTTGCCACAGGCTTTCCCTAGTGGAAGGGAGTCAGAGGCTCCTGACTGCACTGAGCCCCAGTTCTGACTGCACTGGACCCCAGTTCCAGGCGAGCCCCTGGGGACCCATGCTCTTGTGGGGGAAGTCTGGACTCTCGGGCAGAGACTCGGGAGCCAGGGAAGGCAGAGGTCTGAAGGTGCGCACATGCACGCAAGGGCAAGGCTGACGGGAAGCCAAGACTGAGACTCCACCCCATCCAAGCTGAGCACAGAGGCTATTGCAATTTGGCAAGTCTAATCCTATAAGGCTGTCTCCAGCACCAAACTTCTCCCAGCATAGACACAGCTGATCCTTACAGCCAACTGGCCTGGAGGTCAATTCTTCCCAGTGATACCAACAACAATCAAGACTTAATTACAACAAGGCTGTACACAGTCCACAAAGGGGTGCACCAAGAGTGCCCACCTCAGGTTAACTGGGGAGGCAGACCCACTGGGCCATATTGGAAACCTAACACACAAATCTACCTTACCAACTCAGGGAAGCAGTGAAAATGCAGCATCAAAGAATCAGATCACAAATGAAAGAAATGGAGGAAAACAAACGACTGGATATAGAATTCAAAACCACGGTTATAAGGCTTTTCAAGAATATCCTAGAAAAGGCCGATAAATATAACGAGACCCTCGAAGATATGAAAAAGGACCAACTAGAAATTAAGCATACACTGACTGAAATAAAAAATATTATACAGAGACCCAAAAACAGACTAGAGGAACACAAAAATCAAGTCAAAGAATTGAAATACAAAGAAGCAAAAAACACTCAACCGAAAAAGCAAAAAAAAAAAAAAATCCAAAAAGTTGAAGATAGTGTAAGAAGACTCTGGGACAACTTCAAGCGTACCAACATCAGAATTATGAGGGTGCCAGAAGAAGAGAGAGAGCAAGATACTGAAAACCTATTTGAAGAAATAATGACCGAAAACTTCCCCCACCTGGTGAAAGAAATAGACTTACAAGTCCAGGAAGCCCACAGAACCCCAAACAAAAGGAATCCAAAGAGGACCACACCAAGACACATCATAATTAAAATGCCAAGAGCAAAAGACAAAGAGAGAATATTAAAAGCAGCAAGAGAAAAACATTTAGTTACCTACAAGGGAGCACCCATACGACTGTCAGCTGATTTCTCAACAGAAACTATGCAGGCCAGACGGGAGTGGCAAGAAATTTTCAATGAGATGAATAGCAAGAACCTACAACCAAGATTACTCTACCCAGCAAAGCTATCATTCAGAATTGAAGGGCAGATAAAGAGCTTCACAGATAATAAAAAGCTTAAGGAGTTCATCACCACAAAACCAGTATTATATGAAATGCTAAAAGGTATTCTTAAAGAAGAGGAAGAAGAAAAAAGTAAAGATAAAAATTATGAACAACAAATACATATCTATCAACAAGTGAACCTAAAAATCAAGTGAATTAAAAACCTGATGAACAGAATAATCTGGTGAATATAATAGAATCAGGGGCATAGAAAGGGAGTGGACTGATTATTCTCAGAAGGAAAGGGGTATGGAGGGTTCATGAAGAGACTGGACAAAAATCATACACCTATGGATGAGGACAGTGTGGGGGAGGTAAGGGCAGAAGGTGGGGTGGGAACTGGGTGGAGGGGAGCTATAGGGGGAAAAAGGAGAAACAATTGTAATAATCTGAATAAAGATTTATTAAAATAAAAATAAAAAAATAAAAAATAATAACTTATTTAAGCTTGAAAAAAATAAAAAATAAAAAATAAAATAAAAAAAATTCCAACATCTGAAAAATCCAAGTATATTGAAAAAAACACCAGAATTTTGTTCCTCTTATCATGATTAAAGGCAAATCCCCAAATAGGGCTGGTACCCAGTGGTTGCCTAAGTGCTTGCTGAACTGAATTAATCCATGCATTCTCTGCATTTATTTCCACAAAAGGTGGTTTAAAAAAATCAATTTGAGGATTGATTTTTTTAAAAACTTGGCTTCTATGATAAAGTCCACTGAATACCATATGTTAAATCGTTAACTTTATTAGAAAGTGATGAGTACCAACAGTGGAGAAAAATATGCTACAGTTAATTATTTATACAAGCAGTCTTCCTATTTTTATATATTTTTTCAGTTACTAAAATAGAACAATAAACCAGAGGGCAACACATTTCATTTTTCTACCACCAGATGCATATGATAGAACTATTGCTCGCAAGGAAGATGCTTGTTATTCATGGAGAGTCCTGCTGACCTGTTTTAAAGCAAATAAATGTTCATCTGTATACTCTTAATTTTGTTTTGAAAACAATGATCACTTAGAATGAGCAAGAGAGCTTCAGAAAATGTATGATTATCATAGATATAAAATGATACTAGAAGGTTAGGCTCATTTAGCTCTGTTACACAAATCTTGGTGGAAGTAAGTGGACCATTGTTTAATGTATAAGTGAAGTATCTAACAGTGGTCGGCAAACTGCGGCTCGCGAGACACATGCGGCTTGCGAGCTGCGGTTTGCTGCTCTGTTGACTAATGAGTTTGCCAACCACTGACCTAGACTTTCGATTCCAATAATTACAGGCTGTTGTGATTGAGCCCCTAGGAGATGTCCCAAAGATTTTGTACAAGGTAGAATTTATTAGACTATTCAATTCACCACATGTTTGCAGAAGTTTTATTGAGTACTTTCTACTTACAAGATGCTAGGGGTAAAAAGATGAGTCTGACGTAGCATAGTTTCTATCATCAAGGAATGCAAAAGTGAGATGGCTATCATTACCCTCTGGTAGTTTGCCATGGATAGCACAGCTTAAGCCAAGTTTCTGAGAGCAAAGGCACTTGGTGAGTAGCTGTCCAATTGGTAACTATTATGCAGAAGTTATGGTGACCCTCTTCAGTACAGTAAACAAGATAAATGGAAATGCATTACTTCTGCCCTTTGGCATTTAAACCCTCCAGTGCTCTTACTCCTCAGTCATACATTGGCATTCCCTCCTCTCCTGCGAAGACTTCTCTCCTTCCCTAATGGTTTATCACATTTGGCATCAATCTCTCTTCCCTCCCTCCTCTCTCTCCCTCTAATGCTATTTTAGTGGATGCAAATCTTTTCCCCCCAAATAAGGTAAGGAACATCACATTGTTTAATTAACTTAAATAAAAAAGATAGCTACTGGAGTTGTGGGGGGAAGCATGGGACTTGGTTGGAAGGTCTGTAAGGAGGATTCTCTGAAAGGTTGGGGGCTTCTGAGAGGACCTTGCCAAAGGCAGCAGCCCCTACCTTGACTTTTCCAAACAAGTCTGATCCTTCAGGTGTTTTGCTAGAATCTCTATGTTTAGTCTTTAAAGACCTGACCTTGTAGAAGCATATACTTTCTCAAGGATACATACGCTGCTGATTGTATCTAGAGCTTAATTTTAGTTCAAGCTGTTATAACAGTAAAAACCTAAGGAGGCTGGCGAACAGGGCTACTTGGCAGCGCTAGCCAAGTGGTGCCTTATCCCTCTCTTTCACAGAAACGTGTGTTAGAGTAATCCTTCATCCATTGTTCAGGGTCTGCCGGTCAGCCCCAGGCAGAGTTGGGCCATTTGGAAATTAAAACTCAATCATTTGGTGGCCACCTGCGTCCTTTTCCTGAGCTTATGTGGCTGACAAAAATGGAAGGGAAGCCAAGCCAGCATGGCTCAGTGGTTGAGTGTCGGCCTATGAACCAGGAGGTCACAGTTCGTTTCCTGGTCAGGGCACGTGCCAGGGTTGTGGGCTCAATCCCCAGTGGGGGACATGCAGGAGGCAGCCATACAATGATTCATTCTCATCACTGATGTTTTTATCTCTCTTTCCCTCTCCATTCCTCTCTGAAACCAATAACATATATATATATATATATATATATATATATATATATATATATATATATATATATATATATATATATGGTTGCTGGAGATAATTCTCATTGCCTAAACTAATATAAGTCCTTGAAGGTCAGTAGCCTTTCTGCCATGCTTGGGGCCCAATAATCTCATTGGTACCAAAAATCTGAAGGCCAAATGTTCCGTTTCCAGGGTCCACCAACCTTTTTTTTTTTTTTTAAATATTTGTCACTTTCTTCATGTACTACAAGGAAGTGGGTTCAAAATGAGAGAATCGCTACTAATCCCATGAGACTTCAGATACTAATCCCATGAGACTTCAGGTTCCTCTTGAAACAAGGGAGCCCAAAGACCCTGGATAACTTCTTAGCGCTAGATAGGGGGTAGAAAAGTATGAAGAACTAAATATAAAATCTCACAATCTTGTTTTTCTCTCTCTTTCTGGGGACTTAACCATCTGCTTCATCTGATTTCTTTGTTTTCCTTTAACATAATTGAATGCTTTATTATTAATCAATAATAATACTTAATATAGTTTATATATTAAATATTATATTTATGTATTAAATATTTAATATATTTATCAATATTTAATTTATATATAAAATATTTATTATGTTTATCAATATGATTGATCCCATCTGAAAGTTGAAGAAACTGAAGGGCAGAAAATATAAATGAAATAGCAGAGCTGAAATTTGAAATTGTGTCTGTTTATCAACTTCAAAGAAAGTATAATTTTCTTTGAAAAATGAGCAGAAAGCTTTGGGAAAAAATGTCCAACATGGAACCATAACTCCAGCGCTGCCACCCAAGCTCCTACAAAGTGGGAAATCTTGACAAAATTGCTTAACCTCCTAGCTCTCCACTTTGCTTATCTAGAAATTTAGGTACTTGCTTACAGAGTTTATTTGGATATTAAATGAGATAATAGACAATAAACTACTTTGTGAAGTACTGTACAAATATGAGACATTTAGATCATTCTATGATATTAAGCTCTACAAGTCACACATCCAAGGTGATCAATATTTGATAATGATTAGTGAGCTGATTGAGATATCCCCAGGAAATCAGCAAGAGTGAATCTTTGTACAGAATAATGGGAATCTGATGGTAAGTGAGGAGGAGGTTAGGTGACTGTCCAGAGTACCACAGGGTTTGACACAGAAGAAAGTAATTGGCTCCCTTGGAAGATCTAAAGTTATGTTAATTCTTAGAGTAAGAACAGCATTAAAAATCACCTTCAGCGACCCCTGTTTACTAACAATACAAGAGAGAGTCTCTAGCCATAGCTGAACATCATTTAAGAAGTAGAGATCAAGTGAAGAGTCATCTGTGAAGAATCCATGTACATTAATTCAAATGTAAAAAATGTAAGCATTCTTATGGAGCACGTTATAGACTGTAAATGAGATTAGAATGACAGTATGTGTCATGACTAAAAAAACTACAGTGAAGATAAGTGTTAAATGATCATGAGTCTCAATTCCATTTATATTCAGTCCAATTGAGACATTATAGACAGGAGTCAGAGAGATTGAAACCAGACCATTTTTTTTTACTAAGAATTGTTCATTTTTATTGAGCATATACTAAGTGCTTTATAGGGATTGATTAAACCAATCTTCTAATAATGCTTTGAGGTGTCCCCATTTCACAGATGAGGAGAAAGAAAGAAAGGGAGAGGGTGAGAGAGAATGAGAGAGAGAAATAATAGGTAAAGAAATGAAATGGACATATAGTAAGTGGCAGACCAGTATTTGAACCCAAGAAGTCTGGCTTCAGGACATGGCACTTAACCAGTATATTATGAAGCTGGATTGGAGAATTTAATTTATCCCTGAAGCCAGAAGTGTCCTAATATAACAGCCCAGTATAGATCTGGGCACTGACACTTCGTTGGTTTGGGCTTACCGAGCATCATAAAGAATTATTACTCAAACCACATCAAGCAGAGAGGCCAAAAGTCCAACATCCTGAGAAACTACTGAATTTTCATCCAAATCTCTGACATGTGCCATTCTGAACCAAGGATTCTAAAAAGATGTTTTGTCCCTCCACACTGTCTTTCTCTTTGTCCAGTGGGATACAGATAACTACAGGTGAGGGGACAGCAGAACCACAGATTATAGGATTCTCAGCCTCTAAATGACATTGTGTTAAAATGTACCCACTAATCAGAAACACCTGCCTGGGATTGTTATGGCAAGAGAAATAAACTTTAATTGTAATTTAACCGTAACACACATTAGGACCTATTTGTTATTGCAGCTAGGCTTACCTTAACCAAAACAGAGGAATAGAGAGAGAAAGGCCATATGTGTACACCAAGCTTTAACATATTTCTCTGCCCATTAGAGAAACATGGATTAATGGATGGCAGGCTCTCTTCATTTCACCAATTATATGAATTGCTTCTTATCCTATGGGGACAAGCCAGTGAGAAAGATGAAAAAATGAGCAGAAAGCTTTAATCCAATATTAGAAAAGTTTCTATTTTGAGACAGAAATGTGTGGAGAGTGAGAAAATTGGTTTTCCCATTTTGTAGGTATTATTGTTGTTGTTTGAGAGTTGACAAAATTGAGGTATAAAGAGAACCTAAAAAAAAAAATAACTTGCATATTCTTGCTTCTATTTAAACTTTCATTCGTAAGATTATAATTTGATTACATAACAGCAAAACAAAAGGTCTGAACAGCAAAATGAGTCAATATGAACATAATTATGTTCATTCATTTACTAAAAACCAAAATTAAAGAAACCTTTTAAGCAAAATACCTTTGACAATAAAAGTATAAACCAAAATACAATTGATTTAGCCATTATAGTCCCATAAACAGTAATCCCCATTATGTGTTTAACTATGAACTGCTTTTCTATTAGAAAAAGAATATCTAGAGAACACGATAAGAAAATAAGACTTGACTCCTTGGTTTTGAGGAAGAAAGACATATAATAGAGCAGTAAGGTTTCTCACAAATTCAGAATCTTGACCTTAAAGTTGGGTTTTTATTGCCAGGTAATTATTAACTCATGCCATGCTGAGTCCCTATAATTTCATGTTAAAGCTGATTCCCAACCATTTCCATCCTCCTTGACATCTGGGTCTCTCCAGAATCTTTGAATAATGGAACCTTGCTGATGGATCCATGGAAAGTTGGGATATAAAAATAAAGTAATATGAAGGCTGGGAGTGAGGTTTGCAGGAGAGAGACTCTGGCTGGATGTGGCCCTTGGATAATGACAAAGGCTCTGAGACTCTCCTGTGCGGTTCTGAGAAACTCAAATAAACCGACGAAAGTGAGATAGCAGCAGAATCTCATTTTATTAACGTAAAATACAAAATACAACTGTCTCATTCACACGATCTGCACATTCTTTCCCATGTGCACCTGTACAGGAGAATCTACATCAGTATCAGAATTTATTCTGTGAAAGGGCTGGCGCAGCAACAGGGCTTGATAGCCCAGGATGAGTGCTTTCTCCCCCTGTAATCGGGTCACCCTGAATCTGAAGGTTTCTTGGAAAGCAGGAACCTAGGATAGGAAGTTTGGAATAAATGTTGAACCTTCTCCAGCTGTTCTCCTGGGCCCTTTTCTTCTCATTCTCTATCCTTTCCTCGGGCTACCTCACCCACACACATGACTTACATGACTGAATTGAAGCAGATTCAAATTTGTATCTCTTGGGCTCAACCTCTTCTCTGAGTTCTAACCCATCTCTTTAACTGACTACCTGACATTTCCACTTGAATGTCTCAAAGGCATCTCAAATTTGCTCTCCAAGCCAACTCACGAGGTTCCCCCTCAAAACCATCTCCCCTAGTGTTCTGTGTCAGTGAATGGCACTGCGTTCATCTGGCTGCATAAGAGGAGTCATCCTTAATAATGTCCTCACTCTCACCACCCTGATAAACAATTCTTTCCCAAGTCCTGTTGATTCTAGCTTATACAAAAATCTCATCAACCTCTACACTTCAATCTGTCACCATCAACAAAATCATGTTCAAATTATCCTCATCTCTCACCTGGACAATTATAAGAGCTTCCAACAGATCTCCATGCTTTCATTCTCCAATGCATTCTTCATATTTTAACTATAATGGCATATTTAAAACATTTATCACTACCTCCAGCCCCCACCAGCAATAATTTTCCACTACTATTAGGATAAATACCAATTTCCTAAATGCTATTTGAGGTTCTGCATGTCACAGTGTCCCTTTCTAACTTCATCTTCCTCCACTGCCCTCAACTCCCACAGCTCCCACCACCCTAGTGTGTCAGTTTCTCATATTTGCTATATCTCTCATAGCCACAGCAACCTGGCACATAATGTCCCTCCTGTCCAGCACACCCTTGTCCCTATCCCCTTGTCATAGAGTTACTGCTGCACATTTTTCAGATCTTGGCTCCAATAGCACATCCTCAAGGACTCCTTCCCTGGCCTCCTGACTTGGACCAACTGCCCTCATCTAGGCTCTCAGAGCCCCATTTATCTCCTTTGCAGCACTTATCACCATTGCTGTTCCATATTTGTAAGCTTTGTGATGGAAATAATTGTGTCTGTTTTTATTCATGATTTTGTGACCCAGAGCTTTTTTCTTTGCCCATGGTAGGTACTCAATAGTATTTGTCAATGAGTACATAAAAAATGATGAGTAGAATATATATTGGTCTCTCTCACCCTAACAATGGACATGCATTAAGAACCAAACATTTGAAGTCAGATATATTTGTTCCTTGTCCCAGGATGCCTTGCTGATATCTGCATGGGCCCTGAAGCCAGGATGTCAGGATTAGAACTGATTCTACACCACTTAATTGTGTGGCCAAGGCAAGTTATTTAACGGCTCTGAGTCTCAGTCTTTTCATCTATAAAATTGAAATAATTTGGTACTTAAATAATTGGATAATTATGAGAAATAATACTGAGGCTACCCACACTAAGTTTTCAATAAAGGTTAGCTATTATTACTATTATAGGTTTCTCTATCTATCTATCTTTTTTTTCTCTATATATTTCTAAGTCTGATCAGTGGTTTGTTACCAATGGGTAGAGCTCCACATCTCCACCTGTTGCTTGTGGGAGTAGAATTCTTGTGATAATGATGGGGAATATAAGACATTTTGGGGGGGGGGGGGCTAGCAATCTGAATCTGTGCCACTAACCTGCCTTCTAACACACACTCTTGCTATCTGATAATTAACTCCATTGATGCCTGTCCTGTCTTGCAGAACCTGTTTCTCAGAATACTCCCATTTTACAAAGGGGTCATAAACAAAGAATGTAATAACTTAGCTAGAGGGGAGGTCACAGGCACCACCCAGACCAGGCATTTAGATACAATCTAACTTTCCCATTCTAACTGACTCAGGAGGGGCTGTGGAAGCCCACCCCAAAAGCCTGGTAGTTAGGAAACAGATAGAAAACAAGGAGAAACCAAGATAGCGGCATAGGTAAACACCTAAATTGCTGCCTCGCAAAACAATTTCAAAACTACAACTAAAAGACAAAACGGACATCATCCAGAGCCACAGGAAGGCTGGCTGAGTGGAAATTCTACAACTAGAAGGAAAGAGTAAAGCACACTCAGAGGAGCTGCAGGAGGCAGAGGCACTGAGACACGAGCGTGGAGAGGGCGGGCAACTGAGTGCATGGCTGGCTTTCTCAAGCGGGAGGGAGACAAAAGCTCCTGACTGCACTGAACTCCAGTTCCGGGTGAGACTCTGGGGATCCAGACTCATACGGGGAGAAACTGGACTATCAGGAAAGAGAAAAGCACACTGAGACTCAGAGGAAATGCAGAAGAAAGAGGTATTGAGGCGCGCGCGCAGAGAGGGCGGGCAACTGAGTACACGGCTGGCTTTCTCAAGTGGGAGGAAGACAAAAGCTCCCGACTGCACTGAACTCCAGTTCCGGGCAAGACTCTGGGCAACCAGACTCATTTGGGGAGAAACTGGACTGTCTGGCATTGGGCGGAACTCGAGGGCAGCTTTCTCTCAGAGGTGCTTGCAGCGATTACCACAGGACATTGAGACACAGGGGCCTCATAGGGCAGGGCTGATGGGAAACCAATGCTGTCTGCTCCGCCCTGAGACTCCGCCCCATCCAAGATGAGCACAGAGGCTTTTGCAAGTCTAGTCTCATAAGGGTGTCTCCAGCACAGAAGTTCTCCCAGCGTAGACACAGCTGATCCTCACAGCCAATTGGCCTGGAGGTCAATTCCTCCCAGTGATACCAACAACAATCAAGGCTTAACTACAACAAGACTGTGCACACAGTCCACAAAGGGGTACACCAAGAGTGTCCACCTCAGGTAACTGGGGAGGCTGAGCCACTGGGCCCTATAAAGCCACTCTATCAATACAGGGAAGCAGCCAAAATGTGGAGACAAAGAAACAGATCACAAATGAAAGAAATGGTGGAAAGCAAACGACTGAATATAGAGTTCAAAACCACAGTTTTTCAAGAATTTTCTAGAAAAGGCTGATAAATTTAGCGAAACCCTCAAGGATATGAAAAAGGGCCAACTAGAAATTAAGCATACACTGACTGAAATAAAAAATATTATACAGAGATCTAACGGCAAACTAGAGGATCGCAAGAATCAAGTCAAAGATTTGAAATACAAAGAAGCAAAAAACTCTCAACTAGAAAAGCAAAAAGAAAAAAGAATCCAAAAATATGAAGATAGTGTAAGGAGCTTCTGGGACAATGTCAAGCGTACCAACATCAGAATTATGGGGGTGCCAGAAGAAGAGAGAGAGCAAGATACTGAAAACCTATTTGAAGAAATAATGACTGAAAACTTCCCCCACCTGGTGAAAGAAATAGACTTATAAGTCCAGGAAGCGCACAGAACCCCAAACAAAAGGAATCCAAAGAGGACCACACCAAGACACATCACAATTAAAATGCCAAGAGCAAAAGACAAAGAGAGAATATTAAAAGCAGCAAGAGAAAAACAGTTAATTACCTACAAGGGAGCACCCATACGACTGTCAGCTGATTTCTCAACAGAAACTATGCAGGCCAGATGGGAGTGGCAAGAAATATTCAAAGTGATGAATAGCAAGAACCTACAACCAAGATTACTCTACCCAGCAAAGCTATCATTCAGAATTGAAGGGCAGATAAAGAGCTTCACAGATAAGAAAAAGCTAAAGGAGTTCATCACCACCAACCAGTATTATATGAAATGCTGAAAGGCATTCTTTAAGAAGAGGAAGAAGAAGGAAAAGGTAAAGATAAAAATTATGAACTACAAATACCTATCTATCAACAATTGAATCTAAAAATCAAGTGAATAAAAAAATCTGATGAACAGAATAAACTGGTGAATATAATAGAATCAGGGGCATAGAAAGGTAGTGGTCTGACAATTCTTGGGGGGAAGGGGTGTGGGGGGTGTGGGAAGAGAGTGGACAAAAATCGTACACCTATGGATGAGGACAGTGAAGGGGAGGTAAGGGCAGAGGGTACGGTGGGAACTGGGTGGAGGGGAGCTATGGGGAAAAAGAGAGAAACAATTGTAATAATCTGAACAGTAAAGATTTATTAAATTAAATTAAAATAAAATGAAATGAAAAATAAAAAAGAAAACAAAGGGTATAAAGAGAAAGCCTCCTCCATATTGGCTTACTCAGGATTTGGAGAACTGACCCCCTGAGTCACTGTACTAGTACATTTGAAAATAAATGGGTTTTCCTGGATCTCCAAGTACTCCCTGTGTATTTTTTGGTCATCTGGTCAATTCTGTAACAATATCATGAGAAAAAAGAATTTTTTGAGACTCGCACAGGAGGAGAAAGTATTGTAGGAAGCTTTATTTCTGTGGAATTGCACCCCTGAGTTTTTCTGGTCCCATTTCTCTTTGTCCTGCCAAGGAAGAAGTGTAGCTGGGGCTTCAGTAGACCTAAAATAAAATCCAGTGTTTAGAGTTTCTGTTCCATGTCAGAATAATCTAATCCAGCATCAGGCTAACTTAGTTTGCATTCCTGGTTGCAATCCATCGGTCTATTGCATGTAGGGTCTGCAGGGCCAGATGGTTATGGAGGAAACATGGGCAAATGCAAGGAAGCAGGAACAAGAGAGTCAGGAGCACCAAGAGCCACAAACCAAGAGCCAAGAGCACCAACAGCAAACTCCTTTATTTGGGGGATTAAATCTCCTCAAATGGTCCTGACTGTTCTGGCCATTGATCTGTTTACAGGTTTGACTGACAGGCACCTTCTCTAGTCATCGCAACTCACTGTACATTCATTCACCTCCTCGTTGTTGGGTCCCTCCCTGCAGTGATGGGTGGCTCCCTGGGGAGTGGGAAATTGCAGCTTCCTGGTGAAGCTGCCCAAAGGACAGGCCTAAGATGTCTGGCCTCCCTTTGGCCCCTTCCCTACTATTAATAGCCAGATAATTACAACAATGTCAGTTTCATACTCTGAGTCTTTTCTTAATTATGTTAGTATTTACAGTCAGTATCCCCTGTCTTTTGAGAGATAGAAGCTGCTGGTATGTGGTATAATGTAAAAGGATAAAGACCCCACCACTCTCCCAAAAGGCAAAACCATGCTTTGCATAAGTGAATACAGATATGTGATATATGCAACTTATAACCCAATCTTCCTTACTACCACTCCTCTGAAGGGACAGTCCTCCTGCAGAGGGCTTTGATAACTTTCCAAATCTTCTCTCCTCCAACGGAACAACCCAAGTTCTTGTCCATATAACACTTTCTAAAATTTGTATAACTCTATTCACATCCTAGTTCAATTACATTCTCTCTCATGGATGCTATGCCCAGAACTTACTGCAATTCATGACCTTACTCACCACTGGCCAGTAATAAATTAACTTTGAGTATGTTTGTGGATAAAGCTCCACTAACACAGCCTATCTTAAACTGAGAGTCAGGAAAGGTGTTTGGGTTAAAAAGTGTCCCCCTAACGTTCATGTCCTTCTCAGAATCTCAGAATGTGATCTTATTTGGAAATAAGGTCATTGAAGATGTCCTTAGTTAATATGAGGTCATGCTGGAGAAGGGTTGGCCCTTAATCCAGTATAACTGATGTCCTTATAAAAGAGAAGAGAAACAGACTGATACAAATAGGAGAATACCAGATGTGAGGGCGATCTGGCTGTGACATCTGTCACCCCATTGGTCGCCAAGGTTGATTCAGCTGATGTGGCTGGTTAGGCAGGTGTCCCCCTCCTCCCTCACCGATCCATGTGTATGCCTCTGGAAGCTGTGCCCTTGGTCTAAGAGGGCCACCTTCCCCCGAGAGGATAGGACTGGTCTTTGGTCAAGGGTATACTAGTAGCCACACTCCCCTGCTAGAACCTCCTAGCAAACTCTCAAATAAAAGAATACCATATGAAGACACAGATCTGAAAAAGAATGACAGCCATATGACAACAGAAGGAGAGAGGGGGATTATGCAGCTGCAAGCTAATGAATGTCAAGGATTGCCAGCAACTACTGGCTCCTTCTGAGCCCCCAAGAAGGAACCAATTGAGGCAACACCTTGACTTTGAGCTTCTGGCCTCCAGAACTGTGAGAAACTAATTTTTTTGTTTTTTTTTAAGGCTCAAAAATTTTTTTGCAAACAAAAAAATAAAGTTGGCATCCCCTGTAAGTAACTTGCACTCCCTCCTCCTCCCCACCACTCTACTTGTACCTTAAACAACAGACTGCTTTAGGTGACTTTGCACATCTTGGGTCTACTGTGTGTTGGTCTCAATATTCCTCAGTATTCAGAGTCTCGGGAGGCCTTGCCACAGCCCAGATAACTAACCACAAAGGAAAATGTGGCTGGACCTATACTTGACTCTTGCCACAGGCATTCCAATTAATACTATGCTTATCTTAATGACAAATCTGAAGGCTTTTGAAAAATGAAACAACTTTATTAATGCTCTTCTTATATTATTCTAAAAACATTTTTAAAGAACACTGAAAATATGGACAAATTTGACAGATTTTTGCCTCTTCCTCCTTTTCAGTTATCGTATTTAGGCAGTAAAATGAAAATTTGGCACATTATTTGCATGTGGTCAAGAGCACAACATTCAACTTCCTGTATTTTCTCTTTCTCCCTGCGAATCATTATCTCCATTGCTGCTATGAGCTCTCTGCTTGCCAACTCTAATAGTCTCTCCCCTCCCTTCTGCACAGGTTGAGCCTTGGAAAGACTGTGGTCTTCATTTTCATCTCAAATACAGTGCTGTCTCTCTAAGAAAATTTGTTTGCAAAGCATCTCAGTTTCATCAACCTGCTGCTTCTGGAAGTGCTGCCCTTCAAACTGCGGGAGAGCAGGAATGCTGCTGTGATTGTGAGTTGGATTTTCTACCACCACTAAGTCACACTTGGCTTCGTTGGTGGCAGCAAGTATTTATTCCAGCCTTGCTGCGTGCCAAGTGTGGGTCAGGATAATAGAATTCTCCTTTGCTTAGGGGCCTGGGACCAGTGGCCAGAACAGGACTGACCCCAAATAAAGCAATTCCGACTACACGCATTTCCTGAAAAATCTACATTTACAATAACATTGCAGTTAGAAAGCCAGCATACATTCAATCTTTGCTATAAAATGGGATGCCAAAAACTAAAACCCACAATAAAAGCCAGTGACTTTGCAGTCTCAGTAAGGGACTGTCAGAAGGAAGAATTGTTGCTATTAAAAAATTATGGGAAAAGCAGAGACATTAATTTTACATGTCTTATATTACAGTGTTTACAATCTGTTATGTTTTAGATAAAAGTCTAGAAAAGATTTCTCATACTTTGTATGCAGCTTCATTTCAGTGTACTCCTCCAGGGGAAAATAATAAAGGAAAAATCAAATAAATATGTTTGTGCATAAGGAAAAAATAATTTGGTTGCCAAAGGGAAATTTTATCAGGTTGAAAGTTACTCCCTAGAGATAGTTTTTGTGAAATCAAGGTTTGCTTTTTTCTTCTTTAAACCTGCTTTGATCTTCCAACATGTCATTTGTGGAAAAGCTCAAAGTCATGAAAAGTATCAAAATGTATAATCATTAAAAACCACAAATTCTGAAACAAAACATATGTAAAATATCAGGAATTCAAGTCCTAAAAAAATACCTACTGTATCCAAAATCAAAGCAGACTGTTATATCATTGAAATTAAGATAAAAATTGCAAAACACTCTTTCTGTGTTGCTTTATAGCAGGGAGATTTAATCTCCCATTTATAGGGAATCTCTGGTTGGATGATGGATTTGCAAGGTGGTGGGGGAGTGGGGGTGTTACCGGAGTCTCATGAATTTGATTACTAAAATTTAAATGTGGGCATGTTCACTTTCTTCTGGGGCAAGAGTCTACTATTTCATCAGATTCTCAAAGGTCCATCTGAAAATTAAGATCTGCTGCAAAGAAAATTCCACTCCAAAGTTTTTAAAATACAAATTTGGATTTTTATTACTAAGGTAATAATTAAATGTTATAAAATAAAAATATTTATTTTCTTTGGAATATGAGAAAAATTAAGGTTTGCTGGCTTATTTTCTTTAAACAAGGTAAGGAACAGAAAAAGGAAAATAGGATATTTTTATTAGGAAGGTGCTGCATAGCTACACCTTAGGTAAAGGAATGAGAGGCAATGAGTTAAGGAATCCTAAAACCTTCAGTAAATTTTCCTAAAGAAAATGATATTTCATCCAATACCTCCTGGATTAATTACCATGCCTATTTCTGCTAATCTCTAAAATTCTTGAAAAATCATCTTTTACTCTCATTCCATTATCTCTCCTTCTTAGGATGTTTGCAATTATCTGTTTTCAAATGATCCTCATAGTTCTTCTGCTTAGATCTCTCATCAGAGTCAGGGACTTTCTGCATCTCTACTTTTTGATTGTAGTTTGTTGTCTAGTCTAAAAATCATATTGTTTTTTTTTGCAGGTGGATGTCCAGTTTTCCCAACACCTTTTGTTGAAGAGACTGTCCTTTTCCCATTGAGTGTTCTTGACTTCCTTGTTCATTCAAGATCAGCTGGCTGTATATATGTGGATTTATATCTTGGCTCTCTATTCTGTTCCATTGGTCTGTATGTCTGTTTTTATGACTGTACCATACTATTTTGATTACTGTAGCTTTGTAACATATCTTTTGTTGTTGTTGTTAATCCTCACTGGAGGGTATTTTTCCCCACTGATTTTTAGACAGAGTGGAAGGGAGGGGGAGAGACACAGAGAGAGAAACATTGATGAGAGAGACACATAGATTGGTTGCCTTCGTCATAGGTCCAACTGGGCTAAGGATCGAGCCAGCAACTGAGGTACATGCCTTTGAATGGAATTGAACCCAGGGCCCTTCAGTACACAGGCTGACACTCCAACCACTGAGCTAAACTGGCTAGGGCTGTAACATATCTTGATAGCAGGAAATGTGATGCTTCCAACTTTGTTCTTCTTTCTCAGGATTGCTTTCGATATTTGTGGTCTTTTATGGTTCCACTAGAGGCCCTGCACATGAAATTCATGCACAGGTAGGGTCCCTAGGCCTGGACTGCTATCAGGGCTGATCTTCTCCAGCTGCCAGCCCCAGCCCTGCCCCCAACTGCCAATGTGGGTCGTCCTCTGTGTGTGGGGCGACCAGTGAGTCGATTGGGGCCTCGATCACTTGCACCCACCATGGCCTGGTGCCTCCCATGTCCACCACCACCCACCCCCAGTTCCCCGTTCTCCATAGGGCAATCGGAGCCTGCCAGCCGGAGAGAGGAACTAAGAGGTTGGCTGACAGGCCCCAATCAAGGCCTGCAGGCTGGGGGCAGCTCCTGTGTTGAGCATCTGCCCCCTGGTGGTCAGTGCATGTCATAGTGACCAGTTGTTCTGCTGTCCGGTCAATTTGCATATTACACTTTTATATATATATAGATATGATTGTGAGATTGTTTTTTCTGTACATTGTAGTGTGTATAGTTAATAATTATTTTTTTTCTTTATTGATTAAGGTATTACATATATGTCCTTATACCCCCATCACCCCCACCCTTCACCCCACTCCCGTTCATGCCCTCACCCCGCTGGTGACTGTGTCCATTGGTTATGCTTATATGCATGCATACAAGTCCTTTGGTTGATCTCTCCCCCTTACCCTGACCCTCCCCTACCTTCCCTCTGAGGTTTGACAGTCTGAACGATGCTTCTCTGTCTCTGGATCTGTTTTTGTTCATCAGTTTATGTTGTTCATTATAATCAACAAATGAGTGAGATCATGTGATATTTATCTTTCTCTGACTGACTTATTTTGCTTAGCATAATGCTCTCCAGCTTCATCCATGCTGTTGCAAATCGTAGGAGTTCCTTCCTTTTTACAGCAGTGTAGTATTCCATTGTGTAGATGTACCACAGTTTTTTAATCCGCTCATCTGTTGATGGGCACTTAGTCTGTTTCCAAATCATAGCTATTGTAAATTGTGCTGCTATGAACATAGAGGTGCATATATCCTTTCTGATTGGTGTTTCTAGTTTCTAGGGATATATTCCTAGGAGTGGGATTACTGGGTCAAATGGGAGTTCCATTTTTAGTTTTTTGAGGAAACTCCATACTGTTCTCCACAGTGGCTGCACCAGTCTGCATTCCCACCAGCAGTGCACGAGGGTTCCTATAGAGGTAGTGGTCTCAGTGGGCCTGCGTGCTGGAAAGGTGCAACTGCGGTATCCAGAGGTCAGCAGCTGGGGAGGGGGATGTCCCAATTTTTGTTGCCTTGCGCCCTTGGTTGAAATTGTGTGTGCCCAGCTGGGGCTCACAGAGCCACCCAGGAGCCATCTGTCTGGGTGGTGGGGCTCAGGAGGCCTGCGCACCAGAAAGCTGTGACAGCAGTGTCTGGAGGTTGACAGCTGTGGAGTGGGAAGACTCAGTTTTTGCTCACAGAGGCACCCGGGGGCCATTTTCCAGGGTGGTGCACTCAGAGGAGCCCTTGTGCTGAAGCTGCGTGACCGAGGTGTCTGTGGGCAGGCAGCCAGGAGTGGGGGAAGTCCGAATTTCTATTGCTGGGGCTGTGTGTCCTTGTTTGGATATGAGTGCACCCAGCGGGGGCTCACAGAGGCACCCAAGAGCCGTCTTTGCGGTGGTGGGCTCAGGAGGCCTGCGCACTGGAAAAGCGTGACTATGGTGTCCGGAGGTCAGCAGCTGTGGAGTGGGAAGATTCGGTTTTTGCTGCCCGGGCCTTGCGACCTTGGCTGGATTGGCACGGCGCCCAGTGGTGGCTCACAGAGGCACCCTGGGGCCATTTGCCAGGGCGGTGCACTCAGAGGAGCCCTTGTGCTGAAGCTGCGTGACCGAGGTGTCTGTGGGCAGGCAGCCAGGAGTGGGGGAAGTCTGAATTTCTACTGCTGGGGCTGTGTGTCCTTGTTTGTATATGAGTGCACCCAGTGGCGGCTCACAGAGGCACCCTGGGGCCGTTTGCCAGGGCGGTGCACTCAGAGAGGTCCTTGGGCTGAAGCCCCATGACCGAGGTGTCTCTAGTTAATAATTCTTATTGTAGACTTAAAATTTTGTTAAGAGGGTAGGCCTCATGTTAAGTATTCTGATCACAATAAAATAAATAAAATAAAAGCCATATTAAAGCAGCATATCCTAAATTAAACACACTCTCTCTAAGCTTGGACTTCATCCAATGGCCCCTCTAAGTCTGGACTTCATCCAATGGTCCTTGTCTCATTAAAGGCCTCACCATTTGCATAATATGCAAGTTGAGGATCCATTCTTGACACTTCCCTCTCCCTTATTCTCATGTCTTATTTTTCACAAATTTCTGCCTATTTTAAACATCTCTTCAATTTGTTCCCTTTTCTCTAGCTCTGCTATATTCATCCTGCTTCAGGCCAGTCTCATCACTTACCTGGATGAGAAATATTCCATCCTGCTAGCTTCATATCTTGTTGCTTTCTTATACACCCATCTTGTGACAGGCAAAGTTTTATTCAGAAACAAAAATCTTGTCTTCACTAATAGATACAAAATCCTGAGTACTGTTGCCCCTGACTTGTTCCCCATATACTCTTTCACCATTCTCCTTGCTCTCAACAATCCAGTTTCACTAGTTTCTAGATTTCTTAAAACCATTAAGTTCTGTCTGCTAAAGGTCTTTGTGCATTTTGTGCTTTGCCCGAGACTTTTGTACAGTCACATGACATGCTTTCCCTAGCCCCACTTTCCCTCTGAGCTACCACTCCCTTCCTTCAAACCTCAGTATGTACATTACTTCATGAGAAAGCTTTAATTGACCCCCTCCAAGGTCAGTTAGCCCCTCCCTGCTCAGAGTCGCTCTTTTTTTTCTAATTACAGGTAAGACAGTTTGTAATTTTATATTTTTGTGATTATTTGAAAACTGTCTCCCTCCCCGTCTCCCTTCTTAGCTATATGCTCCAACATGGTTTGTTTTGCATATCAGTGTGATATAACTGCAATTTTATTTCAAATAAATATTGAAGAATGAATGAATGGATAGTTCTGATCTCTATGAAGAAATTACACAATATGAGTGTGAGAACTCAAAGAGTGTAGAAAGACCTTACTGGCTTCTCCCATTCCTTTCCTCATGGCCATTTTTATAATCGTCCAAGCAGATCTTTTAGCTCCATTGAGCCAAAGACCTATTTGTTTTGCCATTTAAATAATAATAATAATAATAATGCCATTTTAAAATAATTTGCTTGGGGATATTATGTCAGAGTTTCAGCAGAAAGCAGGATATATTTAAAATGAAAAGACTAGTTGAAAAAGTTCTTATTGAGGTATAGGCAAGTGAAGGGAACCAACAAAAGATGGTGAAGCCTCAGAGACTAGTATCAGGAGGAAACTATTACTGCCCTGAGTACCAAAGGGAAAAGAGAAGGAATAGTGACACCAAGGCTCAGAGGGAGTGGGGGCTGGCCTCAGGGGCCTCCCAGTGGAAGTTAGGGAGGAGGGGGAATGGGGAGTCAGCCTTGTGTAAGTACAGTGCCAAAACAGGGAGGGGGCAGGAGAGAAATACTCTATGCTCTCTTCCTTCCCTAGCTTGTCTCCCACTGGTTGAACTCATTTAGAAGCCAGATATCCTGGGATTTGCAGTTTACAGGGGCAAGCCTATTGTGCAAACTATGCATGACAGACAAGAGCCGGGAGTAGATCTGTGTCAGGGTGAACACAGATGCATATTTTTGATTTATACCTTAGGGTCAAAAGTGTCTTTGTTAGGGATGAAGGCCTTTATTTTACTACCAGAGGCCCAGTGCATAACATTTGTGCACTAGGGAGTGGGGAGGGCATCCCTCAGATTGGCCTGTGCCCTTCTGCAGTCCAGGAGCCCTCAGGGGATGTCTGACTGACAGCTTAGGACCGCTCCATGCAGGGAGCAAGCCTAAGCCGATAGTCTGACATCCTTAGCACTGCCACGGAGGCAGGAGAGGCTCCCGCCACCTCCACTGCACTCACCAGCCTTCAGCCCAGCTTCTGGCTGAGCGGCACTCCTCCTGTGGGAGCGCACTGATCACCAGGGGGCAGCTCCTGCATTGAGCGTCTGCCCCCTGGTGGACAGTACGCATCATAGCGACTGGTCGTTCCGCCATTCGGTCAATTTGTATATTACCCTTTTATTATATAGGACAAGAAGGAGCTGTTTAAAATGAAACAAGTTCTGAAAGCTTAGAGAAATGTGGTTGACAGTATTTGTGTCCTAATTAAATCTGGGTCACAAAGATGAGTTAGCCACACAGAAGATGATAATACATTTTTAAATTCTTTTAAAATGAAGACTTTGTAAAAAAGAAAAGATTTATCTTAGCTATAGGAGATAGAAGAATGAACTTAATCAGCATTGAAGAGCTAAAGGATAGGTACCAAAGGTATGAATATAGTCATAGAATGAATCTAAGCACTGGTAGTGCCCATGTAACATTTGTAAGGCTGGTAGGCAGAACAATGCCTTCCCCCACCCAAAGATGTCCAAGTCCCAGTCCTCGGAACCTGTGAATATGTAAGGGTATATGGCAAATGGCAAAAAGTTTGCAGATAGAATTAAGTCTGCTAATTAGCTAACCTCAAAATAGAAAGATTATCCTGGATTTTCAATATGGGCCCAGTATAATCACAAGTTTCCTTAAAAGTGGAAGAGGTGGGCAGAAGAGGAGCTGAGTGATGCTGTGGAAGAAGGACTTCATCCCAGCTGGTGTGGCTCGGTGGTTGAGCGTTGACCCAGGAACCGAGAGGTCCCCAGTTCAATGCCCAGTCAGGGAATATCCCCGGGTTGTGGGCTCCATCCTCAGTGGGATGCATGTAGGAGGCAGCCGATCAACGATTCTCTCATTATTGATGTTTCTCTCTCCCTCTCCCTTCCTCTCTGAAATCAATAAAAATATATTTTAAAAGAGAAGGACTTCAAAGCTGCTATCCCTGGCTTTGAAATGGAGGAAGAGAGTAAGAGACAGGAATGGAAGCAGCCTCTGGAAGCTGGAAAAGGGAAGGAAACAGATCCTCTCCTAGAGCCTTTAGGAAGGGAAGCAGGCCTGCAGACACCTTCATTTACCCAATAAAATCCGTGCCGGACTTACAGCCTACAGCCCTGGAAGATCATAAATTTCTGCTGTTTAAAGCCACTTAGTGTGTGGCAATTAATTTTATTAATTTATTTTTTTTACAGCTCCAACAGAAAACTTATAGTCTCTTCATTTGTGAAATGAGAGGAAGAATACTATTATTGAGAAGAAATTTAAAATACGACTGAACTCCAACTCCAAAACAAATATTGTAAGGGTAAGAATTGAGGCTTTTGAAATGGTAGACTGCTTCGTAAAGACAAGTGCCCATTTATAGTGCAGAAGATTTCTCTAAAAAGCTCGCGGGCTGAAGTACAGAGAAGACAGTTCAAAAGATTTTTCTTGCTCGTGGACCACAACTGCTCTACATCAATCAGCCCAATGGGGGTGGGGTGGTGGTGGAAGGGGACATATGTAACACTTTCAACAATAAAGATGTAAAAATTTAAAAAACGATAATAAAAAATAAATAAATCAGTCAGCCAGCCACAACGATCCTATTTTTAAAAACTAATTATTATTTGTCTCTTGCTAATGACAAGAATAAAAACCACACAGGTTTAGAAAATAAATTAATCACAACATGTAAAGTAAATCTGTAATGTGTTGTATTAGTTAAGGTAGAGTAGCCTGTAGAAATTACTAGATTTTGAAATCTCATGTTACCGTCCAGGGCAGCTGCTCAGGTAGCCAGCGTACCTCTCCTCTGGGTGCTGTCCTTCTCTGCTGCCCTTGCCCTGCGCCTGAACACTGCTACATGCAGCCTGTGGCGGAGGAGGGCTTGGGGAAGCACCTGGGGGAGGTTTTTGGACAGGTAATGCACATGGCCCTTACCGCGGATTAACTCAATCCTTGGATACACCTTACAACAGGGATATTTAGAAATGTACTCTAGCTGCATGTGAGTCCACAAAGAAGAGAGACCAAAATTTGGTGAATGGCAGGTCTTCATCTTATGCATAATGTAACAAAAGCTAAAAATCTGGCACTATCTATAGAAACCATCTCATTGATTCAGCTTTGAGACTTTACCAATGATTACTTCAGGTTTTACTAGTAGTAGTAAAGCCATTGAGGATCGATGGCCAGTGGAAACTGTTACTTTCCAGTTTTCCTCTAAGGCCTATCTCAGAGTTGTCTGGGGATATACCATAAAGCTTGGCACATGGTAAGCATTCCATTAAAGTTGGATCTAATATATTATTAAAATAATTTTATATTTAAAATTGTCATTGTTTAATTTGTGACAGATAAAGGAACAAAAGTTAGTAAATTGAGAGCAAGAGAAATATTTTAAAACACAACTGCTAAAGATAAAAAGAAACTGCTGCAAGTGAGTCACCCCAAGATGTTCTTGCTTTTAGCTAAAGGCAACTTAAGCTGCAGGCTCAGAAGGGGCTTCTGCCCCTCCTTTGACTATCTGGAAGAACTTGTGCCTTGCCCATAATGGGAGATTATCAGAGATAACTTCTTTTCACCTACCTGTAGGGTGAGAAAACTTCTATTTACTAAATATCTGCTCTTCTTACCACACTGAAATTAGCCTTTGAAACCCCCACTGTGTGCATTACCTCCTGCCCAGCACAGAATGTCTTATATACCTCAACCCCCCTTTCTATCTCTGACTCTCTCACATATACCAGGTTCCCATACATATGTATGTATTAAATTCGGTTATTTTCACCTGTTATCTGTCTTGTGTCAATTTGGTTATCAGACCAGTCTTAAGAACACCTAGGGTAGAAGAAAGTTTGTTCCTCTCCCATAGTAACAGGTCAGGAATGAGAAGCTAATCAAGCCTGAATCATAAAGTTGTCCCTCTCAAGATTTTCTAAGTGGATCTGTGGTAGGCAGTTAGACAGACAAGGGCAGAGCAAGGACGATGGGCCAGGTACAAAGGTCAACAGGGTGAAAAGCCCCAGGTGCCTAGCAAAGGACAATTGTAGGGTGGGACCTCATCCCCAGGGGGACCTTTCCTCCCCTAGCATATTTCGGGGCATGCGGTTTAGATACCCTTACCTTTCCTCCCTAAAGATAACATTTAGGCCTCAGTTGTATTTCAGCTTCAGGCTCAGAAGAGCAACAAAACCAGCCAGAGACCTCGACCTTGAAAGAACATACCTGGAAAACTGCTGTATATTCTATTGAGATCTTCCCCTGGGACCTCCCCTAAAATCTCACCCTTAAAACCCTTAGGACAGAGGACCCAGTCAGTGCGCTCTCCCTCCTGGGAACACGCCCATGCCTTTCCCTATTCTCTTAGAGTTGGAGTCTTGGCTATGAATTCTTTCCCAGCCAAAACTCAAGCACTGAGGTTGCTGAACCCAGGTCCAATCTGACCCATGGTACAGCCTTGGGCAAACTACGGCCCGCGGGCCGGATCCGGCCCGTTCGGCTGTTCTATCCGGCCTGCGGAGCCGAAAGAGCAGAGGGTTCTCTTGCTCTCCCCTCCGCTCCTTTACTTTGAATTTATATTAGTTCACACAAACACTCCATCCATGCTTTTGTTCCGGGCCTCCGGTCCAGTTTAAGAACCCATTGTGGCCCTCAAGTCAAAAAGTTTGCCCACCCCTGGAACACCCAGTGCAGTTCCCGCCGCCTACAACAATAGCATTTCAGTGGCAATGCTGACCTGAAAGAGATTCATTTATGGCTTCTAGGGGGTGGTTCGATAAATTTAAGAAGTGTTTATTTATAGATTAAACAGTGCATTAGATATGTATTGTATATAAGAAAAGTCAAAATAGAGAATTATTGGTGGATCTCAAACTGATTAATTCAATTTACATTATTTCTAATGGGAAAAAATGATCCAGTTTTAGAACAAATTGCTTTTTGAATAGCCTTCCAGAATGAATTAAATTTGAGAACTGAAGTTCCACTGTATTTTCATTTTGAGAGATACTTTAGTATCTTTCCAATAAATCCACCACTGCAATTTAACTAGCTCAAGTTGAGTCCTGTTACTTGCAACTAAAAAGCTAAACTAATGCAATCTAGATGCAAATTTTTGAGGTCTTGGTAAAAAGTTTTAGAGAAGTACTAAAAACCTTTGTTACACAAGAATGAAGATCTACTCTCCTAAAGAGGGGAAAATGTGAGATAAATAACTAAATAAGTATATCTACAGAGAAGAGAATTATTTATAAAGGAACCAGAAAGTTGAAAATTGCCTCAGGACAATTCTAAACTGCTGGGTTGCTTATTAGTGTTCAGATAGCACTCCATTCTCCATGCTAAGATGTGGAGGCACCACAAAGAAAAATCTTATTTTAGCCATTTGTTTCAGTTGCAACTTTATGAGAATTCCTAGTAAACAGCAAAACTGATTTCATGCCCCTCCCCTTCCCACTAGATCTTTGAAGGCGTTAGTCAATTACTGAAATGGCAAAGGACACAAAAGCAAAAGAGACAAGCAAAAAGAACAAAAAGAGCCCTAGCCAGTTTGGCTCAGTGGATAGAGCGTTGGCCTGCGGACTGAAGGGTCCCAGGTTCGATTCTGGTCAAAGGCACATGCTCAGGTTGTGGGCTCAATCCCCAGTAGGGGTTGTGCAAGAGGCAGCCAATCAATGATTCTCTCTCATCATTGATGTTTCTATCTCTCTTTTCCTCTCCCTTCCTCTCTGAAATCAATAAAAATACATTAAAAAAAAAAAAAAAAGAACAAAATGAATGACTAATTCCCAGTTTGAAAAATTCATCTCAGGTAACAGAGATGACTGATAATGGAGCTAATGGATAAAAGTCTCTTGAGATAGTAGTCTGGAGAGAAAAAAAGAACAGCAGAAGTTGAGGCTAACATTTTGGTCATAATCAAGTATAGGGGAAGAAAAATGTTTCCTCCACCTTTTTTGGGTCCCTGGCTGGGTCTGAACATTAAACTGACAGATTAACAAGAGAAAAGCATAAAAATTTATGTAAGATTTATATGACACAGGAGCCTTCATAGGAAATGAGGACCTAAGAAACAGACCTGAGTATTTTTCTGCTAGATTTGATGAAGAGTTGAACAGCCCTGGAGAAATACGGTAAGTTAAAGAGTGTGAGGCAAGGGTAGTAAACTAGAGAATTTGGCAAGTCCTCTTTGTTGGGAATTCTTCTTCGAGTCCTTTTGTCTTCAGAGATAAGGATGCTCCTTTCTTTCAGGAATAAGGATGGAACCTCTAGGAGGAGGGTTTTATGACCTATTTTAGAGGAGAATAGCGGGGAAGGTCAGAGTGACCTTCCTGTTTCTGCTATTTTCTCCAACTCCTTCATCTTAAAATCTTCAATATGCCAAGGTGTCATGTTTCAGGGTAGTATGTCCTGAAACCCCATCCCAGGTACTGACACATGTAATTAAAATAACAAAGAAGAACATTCCAGAAAATTCTAAATTTATGTTAGTGGTCTCTAAGTAAAAATGGTACCTCATTATGAAGTTTTACATAGTTATAGAGACCATCAATGTGATAATTTATTGTCACCACAAGGCTTTTTGAAACTGACTTCAGAATAAACCTTCTCCAGCCATCCCTGTTTTCGTTTATTATTATTATTATTATTATTATTATTATTATTATTATTATATTTTTATTGATTTCAGAGAGAAAAGGAGAGGGAGAGAGAGATAGAAACATCAATGATGAGAGAGAATCATTGATCGGCTGCCTCCTGCATGCCCCATATTGGAGATCGAGCCTACAACTTGGGCATGTGCCCTGACTGGGAATCGAACCTTGACCTCCTGGTTCATAGGTCAATGCTCAACCACTGAGCCACGCTAGTCGGGCCTGCCATCCCTGTTTATAAACATGTGATGAACAGGGAAGTTGCTGCCCTGTGCTGGTCTTCTATTTGAAATATAGACTTGCATGCCAGAAGGCAGAATGGTACAGGTGTGGGTAGCAGTCAATACATGTGCTCAGGGCTAGATTAAGCATCAGGACAGGCAACTCACTTCCAATTAGGTGCATCTGTTCACCTAATTGGGTAATAGTCAGCTGTATACATTACAATGAATCTCCACTATGGATCAGAAATATATTCCAGTGTTTATTTTAGGTTCTGGTTCTTTCAAGGGAGGGGAGCAATTGGTATTTATAGCAAGTTATTAAATTCTGAAATAAACAGATGTTGTGTGCTAAATTCTGAACTAAAATGACTCTGGCTGAAAAATAAATGAACAAACAAAATAGAAACAGACTCATAGATACAGAGGCCAGACTGATGGTGTCCAGAGGGGAGGGAGTGGTGGGGGCATTGAGTGAAAAAGATGAAGGGATTAAGAAGTACAAATTGGTAGTTACAAAATAGTCACAGGGATGTAAAGTACAGCATCGAAAATGTAGTCAATAATATTGTAGTAACCAGGTGGGTACTTGAAATATCAAGGGACCACTTTGTAAAGTACATCATTACCTAACTGTTGCAGGTGGCTGGAATGGCACTGGGTGTCACACTGGTGGGGTCAGAGCAGACCTGAGTTCAGCAACCTTGATGCTTGAGTTTTGGTTGGGAAAGAATTCAGAGCCAAGACTGAAACTGTAAGAGAACATTTATTTATACAATGGCAAAAGTAAAAGTAATTCATACTACTAGTAGACACGGGCTGAGGAAACAAGTTATGGAGGCAAAGGAAGGGCCCTTGGAGCTTGGGAGTGAGGAAAATAATGGTAATGCATCTGGTGGGAGATGGGGAGAGGGAAGGAGGAAGAAAAAGGGAAAAGGAAAGGGAAAGGCATGGGCCGCTCCCAGGAGGGAGAGTGCTCTGGGTCCTCCGCCCCAAGGGTTTTAGGGTGGAGATTTTAGGGGAGGTCCCAGGGGAAGATCTCAATAGGATATTTAGCAGTTTTCTAGGGATGTCCTTCCAGGGTCTAGGTCTCCACTGATTGTTTGGTCAGCGCCAGGGCAGGGGGTCATTCTTCAATGCTGCTGGTCTTGAGGTCAGCTTTAGAGTTTCTGGTCTGGTTTTTCTGCTATTCTGAGCTGGAGATGAAATACAACTGAGGCCTAAATGCTATCTCTAGGGAGGAAAGGTGAGGGTATCCAAGTCGCATGACCAGCAATATGCTAGGGGAGAAAAGGTCACCCTAAGGATGAAGTCCCACCCTACAATTGCCCATTACTTGGCAACCCAGGTCTTTCTACCCTGGCGACCTTGCGTACCTGGCCCATCATCCTTGCTCTGCTCATGTCTGTCTAACTGCCTACCACATCACCACCCTGCGGTACATCAGAAATGAATACAAAATAATATTGAATGTAAACTGTAATTGAAAAATAAAATAAAATAAAATAATAAAATGACTGGCTGAAACAGAACTTTAAGACTTTTTAAATTGTCAGTGAGATTAGGGAGAAAATAGTGAATAGTATTATACACTTTTGTCTTCTAAGTTTTGGACACTTCTATTTACCTTTTGACGGGGGGGTGGGGAACAAAACTAAAACATACAATGGGCTTTTTAGTGATGAAATTGTAGAACTAGACCCTCACATTATCCTGAAGAAAGATATGGAAATTACTTGAATGCATACATTTCAGAACTAAGAAGTCATTTGTTCCATTTGGAAATGTAAATTACGTACCTGGCCCTCGTGGATCTGGTTTTCTCTGGAAGAAATGTTAATTTTTTAAAACTTTCCAGTGCTATGGATTATTGCTCATTCCCAGAGAGCTGTGGGTGTTCTCCTTTAGGCAACAGTTTATAGGAAATCTGTAACTGAGACCATAGGAAAGCTGGAAACTCCACGGGCATAAAGCCCACTCTGGAGGACACCCCCTCCCAGGACACCTCGTGCTCCACTGTGGCTTATCTATACCGAATACATCCACTGCGGGAACAGTGGACTACTTTGTCGTGCTGAGTCACAGAACCACACCCTTTTGGGTGGCGTTTCCTGAATAACTCCTTAGTGAATGTTCCCGCTGTCCTCCACAGAGAGAAAGGTTAGACTGGGGACAGGAAATGAGGCAAGCCACGGCGTGAAATGGTGTCTGAGAAAAGCAGTTCTCTGTGGGCAGTTTTGTCCAGATTTCTGAACCGTGGAAGGAAGTCTGGTTGCTGAAGAGTTCAGAACAAAAGCATTGTAAACCAAAATGAATTTGGGGCTGTAATAAAGACTAAGCATTTATTTGAGCAGAAGGAGCTGCAGCCCAGGATGCACACATTAGGGGAATACCTAAATGGTACTGAAACAAAGAGGAGGGCTCCTTTTATAGTGGAAGTTCCCGCCCACATTCTCAATTAGGTTTGTTTATGTAAATGAGATATCCAAATTGTGTGGTTCTGACTGGATAATGTAGGTCTCAGTCCTTTGGTAGAAAGGGAAAAACAGGGTTTCCCTGCAATGATTAACTCAGAAGACATTAACAAACAGGCCAGAGTGCAGGAGTTATAATCTGAGGCTCTTCCCACTATACAGTATACAGAGTACGTGAGAAGCCCCTGTCAGCAAGTGGCCTCTGAGACCTATTATTTACAAAATTTGGGCCCTCAGCTGACCATGGGGAGTCCATCTCAGCTGATAAATTCTTTCTCAGGGTTCACATTAAATGACTCTTTCCTCTCGGGGTCTACCTTGGCATCAAAAGAATCATGATCTGCTCTTTGGGAATAAACTGCTGAAGACGGCTGCTCTAAGTAGAATCTGTGCATCAGAGTTGGTCCAAGAATTGCATGTTGTCAATTAACATTGAGAAAGTACAGAAAAGTAGATTTAGAAACTTTTAGAGTAGATGAATTTTTTTTAATTATTATTTTTTTGTTAATCCTCACCCAGGGATATTTTTCCATTGATTTTTTTAGGGAGAGTGGAAAAGAGAGGGAAAGACAGAGAGAAACATCGATGTGAGAAACACATCTATTGGTTGCCTCCTGAATGAGCCCCAACCAGTGCCCGGGCCGGGGAGGAGCCTGAAGCCAAAGTACATGCCCTTGAGCAGACTCGAACCCAGGCTCCAACCACTGAGCCAAACTTGTTAGGGCTAGTGTAGATTTATAAAGTAAATTTATGGCTTTTCAATCTAATAATAAATAGGTTGGGGTTGTATTTTTATAGCCTTTTTCATCTCATGTTTTTAGTTTTTTACAATATATTTTTATTTATTTTAGAGAGAGAGGAAGGGAGAAGGAGAGAGAAACATCTATGTGAGAGAGAAACATCAATTGGTGCCTCCCGTATACACCATGACTGGGGATCAAACTGGGCATGTGCTCAGACTGGGAATTGAACTGGCAACCTTTGGATGGATGGGAAGGACATTTTTTTAAAAAATTAATCCTCACCCTAAGCTTAAGTAATTCTTAGAATATGTTTTGTTGACTTTTGGAGAGCAAAATTGATCAGTTACCTCCTGCACGTGCCCCAACTGGGATTGAACCCTCAACCTAGATATGTGCCCTGACTGAGAACTCAAACCTACAACCTTTGGGTGTATGGGATGACTCTCCAACCAACTGAACCACCTGGCCAGGGCTCATGTTTTAGTAATTTTTAATTAGTTATAATATATTTTTATCATATTTTATAAAATTTGGTTAGTGACAGATTGGAAATAGAGATAAAATGATCCTTTATCATAGATAGTTTGAGAGCACTTGTGTTAACCTACTTATTGAATTTACTTATCTGGAAAATATCACAGATTTATTGTAAATAATAAATGAGATGATGTTTGTAAAGTGCTCAGCCTGATACCTGGCACTTAGTAGTCATTCAGTAGACAGGAACTAATTTAACATATGTAATCTCTTGCTATTTAAATTGGGACTTAGATAATTGGGAGAAATTCACCAGATAAAGAAGTTAAAGGTGAAGAGTAGAGTGGGACCAGGATATACAAAAATATTAATTTAAGAAAGGGCATATCAAGCTGGCTGAAACCCTGAAAGTACAGGTCAGAGCCCTAAGAATTAAAATATATTGTGGCCATTACATATCCTGGAGTTTTACCAACAGTCAGGCCTATTCTAAGGTCCTCAAAATTCCAGTATATATACCTTGTGTGTTTTTCCTAATTTTAGTTCTTTAAATATAGTAACTCAAAGTATTGGTAGTGTTTGACATTCTCTTATTAATGAGATTCACAATTATAAAATACTAGAGGCCTGATGCATGAAGATTCATGCAAGAATAGGCCTTCCTTCCCCTGGCTGCTGGCACCCGGGACCCAGGCCTTCGCTTTGGCCGCGGCCTTCGGCCTTCACTCCGGCCGGGAGTCGCCTTCCACCTTTAAGCACTGCCTAGAGGCCCAGAGTGGCCAGGGCGCAGCGGAACGCCTGCGTCATCGCCATGGTGATGACAAGCATCCTGGCCCGGCCGCCGCCATCTTTGTCACGTCAATTTGCATATTCCCTCCCTATTGGCTGTGGGTGCTGCCAGCCATCTTTGTCACAAAGTGATGGTCAATTTTCATATTCTGTTTTTATTAGATAAGATGGCATTGGAGTTTACTTTCATATGATGCTAAATGTATCCAAATGCAAAAACAAATTTGTTTTTTTTTAATTTATTTACTATTGGTGGTATTACAGATATCTCCCTCTTATATCCCCCCTCCTTCCCAAAACTAAATTTGTTAAAAGATTATAAAGGAAATATTGTATACATTTAAGAAGATTAAATTTTTATAGCACTCCATTATACTTTTCACATAATCAATGTTCTTAATTACAAACACACCTCAATTATAGACCCTTTGTAACCTCTGCTTGTAAGAACTTCATTATTCATTACATGAAGTGAGACTATGCCCTAGAAGGTAATAAATCTATGTTTTTATAGATATCTCTCAATTATTTTCTTAATCAAATAACTCAGAATTATGGAGGTGTAAGTGCAGATGCTCTTTTGTTGTAAGAAGTGACTCAATAACATTTTACTTTTCATTCTTTATGTGTGTCACACACACCTATGATGTAGGAAATACGCTATAATTCTCATTCATATTACTGTCGAATAAGAAGTACAAATAATAATGAATTCATAGCAGAAACTGCGTAAAAACTCTTGACTCCATTCTTTGTTGTTTTTCCTTTTCCTGCTGTGACAGCCTGCCTAACATTTTGGAAGGTAACTTTCAATTGTTATTTGCATTCTCCCTCTTCTTTGACTTGCATCCCTTCTAACCATATTCTCATCTCATTTTAACTAAAAACAAATGGGTCTCTCATTCTTGTTAATGAGTTATGGTCTCTGGCTTTAATGTTAGAAAGTGATCTTCCTTAGGAAAAATTCTAACAGCAGTACAAAGGATCTATTAGCAATTGTTGGGGGTATGGTCTTCCTTCCATGACTGTCGCGGTTACGTTGTTTGATGTTGTGGAATTGGCATTGTTTTCCTGGTAAAATGCATGCTGCAGATGGTGGGCAGCCAAATCTTGTTGAAATAGGCAATTGTAAGATGGACTGAGTCCTGAAAAGCCCTCAGCCAGTGCAGTGAAGTGTTTATATTATTTCATTGAGGAAAAAAAAGATGGTAATTTGGGCCCTGAAAGACTTGAATAAATCAGAAGCTTCCCTCAATTGTACACTACATTTCACAGGGAGATTTTGCTGGACACAAAATTGCAAATCGTCTTCTGAGTTAAAGGATATAAAAATTAAAATGGCCAATTAAATGCAAATCATCACTGTGCTCAGGACAGGTGCAGACTGACCTACTAGGTAAGTCATGCTTTGATGATTATAGCAGTCATTTCCCTTTTAATACAGAATGGAGTTCTAGCAGACATCATACACGATGATTTGTTCCGTGAACCTGTCCCCTGCTTGAAGCAAGATTTCTTTGTAATTTGCATGGCTAGCTCCTTCTCAATGCTCTAGTTTCTTCCCAAGTGTCTGCTCCTTGAAAAGGACTTTGATCTCCACTTTATCTAAAATAGCATCCCTTGCCCATCACTCTATGTTTTTATTTCAGTCATAACTAGCACCATGTGATATAATCTCATTTATAAATTTGATTACTTGATATTATCTTTCCTCTCTAGATACAACACATATTTGTGAGGGTAGGGACTACATTTGTGTTTCCACTGTCTCCAATTCCTGGCTCAGCAAGCACCCAATAAATTTGTGTAAATAAATAAAAGAATATATTAAGCGTATGTGTAAGTATCTCTTTAAAATAAAAACTATCTCATGTTTTTTAAGACCAGGCACAAGAAAAACGATCGATTATTTTATAAAGCTTTTTCTTAGAACCATAGGAGTTCTAAGACCTTGCTCTCTTTCTACCATTTTTGAAATGTGAAGAATGACATATTTTAAACCATATAGGAATTTGGCTTAAAAGGATTATTGGCAGAAAAAAAAGTGCTTTTCATAAATAGGCACACAAAAATAAAAACATTAACCATAATGCATAACTATATAGTTATTTTCCATTTGTTGTTTTCTTCTAGTTGGGAATTTAAGCATACAGTAGTATCATTAATACCAGATTATGGGAGGGGCATGGGGATGCCATTATCATATTATAAAACTCTCTTTATAATAGTCTTTCTCTCAGGAGCTAGTATCTGTTCTGAGTCAGTTCCTGTTATTCATTCTATTTAGCCAGTACTGAACCTTTATTGATCTTTTTTTCATAAAAAAAGCAAAATCAATATTCTATTATGTTTGTTAAACAGGTAGAGTAAGATTGTGGTGGGCATGGCAAATGAAGCAATGGATAATGATTTGCTGAGATGTTCAATTGCATACAGTAAAGAAACTAAGAATAAGAAAATAAATCACCACTTGACATCTACTAGTACGTCTGTTATCTTAAACATCCCAAACGTGTGTGGTTTCCAATGTTAAAAAATATTAAAAGCAATTTTTTTAGAGAGAAAACAGACATTATTAAAAATATCTGCGATTTATATTTCTAATTTTAATATGTCTTGAGTTTGCATGAGTTAGAAAACAAAGTGAGTATAGGCACTAAAAGATATTACATTATCCCAAGGAATCTGGCCTTCAGCTGAGGTGAACTACTTCTGCCCACCTTTTAAATATAGCACTCCCAAGTCAGCTGTACTTACACTTCTGCCATTCTTCTACTTTTGACTTATTTAGAAGCTGAAGCTTATATCATTTTAGTGGTCAGGGATTTATACTGTTCATTACAACTAAATTCTGGAAAACAACACAATGCAAAAAGGACCTGTTCCACATTGTTGCCAGTCTACAACTAGACTTTCCTTTTTCTAACAGAAAAAAAACTGCCTATTTACAAAGGGACATACGGCAGAGGACATTTGCATGCATTTATTTTACATACCTGTTGAACATCCATCATGGGCAGATTACTGGAATAGTCACTGGAATTCAAGGGATTATGAAAAACGGACCATTATGTTCAGAGCTTAAAGTCTAAGGGGATGATGACACATCTGTGAACCTTGTGATGACATATGTGATAATTAGAAAAAAGGTTCTAAACCTTTCTCAAAGGAGAGGAAACTATGAGATAATGCGAAGTTCCTACAAGAAAGTGATGTATACTGGCCTCTGTGTCTGCCAGGATTAAGTAAGAAGAACAGGGCAAGAGTTTGCACATGGGAGCCATTTAAAAGCAACAATGAACTTTGTTTTTAATGATATTCTGCCCATTATTAAAACATGGGCAGCATTAAACTCAATTACTTGTAAAATGTGGCTACGAGTAACACAGGCTAGCACTATTATCGTCATTGCCCTTAGTCTATTCAGTAAGATACACCGTGTTCTCTCAGTAACTTAATCCACAAGAGCGGGGGGAAGTGAAAGCAAAGAAGCCAGTAAAATGTGTACAGTGTCCTGAATTTTAAGATGGAGCTTTGTCAGGGCAAGGCAGAAAACATAAATCTCTGGTGTCTCGCTCATTACTGGTCCTACCATGAAGCATACCTAAGAGACTGTCCTGGTCATTTGCAACTCTGGAGCCTTTTGCTGCCAGAGACAGATCATCACCAGAAAGTCAGCCAGTGGGAAGGCTCTGTCGTCTCCAGTCCATCCCAACACCACGCTTAGGGCTGATGCTCATTACCCTGGCTGTATATTGGAAATATCTGGAGGATTGTTTAAAAATGCTGATGTGTGGGCTCTGTTCTGAATTAATTTAATTGCTCTGAGGTAGGACCTTGGACACAGATTGGCACTAGCTTTCCAGGTGATTCTAATATGCAGGTGAAGTAGGTAATCACTGTTCTAAGCAAAGAAGTGAGACCCCCTCCCAAGTAAAGGGGTTGGGCCAAGCCTTGCTCTTTTAAAACTCCTTTGAAGCTGTCGTTTCATGACTTTCTCTCCTCAATGCTACCCTTGATATTTATTTGACTCCGATTTCTTAAAAGTAAAGGGTTCAGGTCATTGGCAGAAGAGGCAGTGGAGTATGTGTGTGTGTCATTCACACTGAATTTCTCAACCTAGTGGGAAATCTACTTTTGGCCAAAGTGCCCAACTTGGAACAAATCAGGGCATTATTTATTTAAGGTTGGAAAATGACAAAGGACATAAAACTAAATGTATTTCAGGGATCGAAAATTTTCATGTTTATGGAATAAATGGATAACCGGCAAAAAACGTTGGTGTGCATATTTACTTTGGTCTGTCAGAGAAAAAGAATGTTCTTATTATCAAATAGACCTGGGTGCTAAGAGTCTTGGAGCCTGTGGGACTATTCTAGATATTAGAAGTCTTCGGTAAAAGCACAAATGAGAAACACATTATAACACAGAATCTGGATGTTCCAAGCTCAATGTGTCTATAATCTTGACCAAATCCTTGGAAAGGGAAAGCTGCAACTAGATTTTCAAATGCCCAGATTTAGGGGTCTGGACAGTATTAATAGACAGGGGAATGAACATTTGGATGTAGTAACAGCTGGATCTCTTCCTGCCTAGCTGGCCACCACAGGTCAGCTCCATAGCTGCACAGTATGTTGTCTCTTTTGATTCTTTACTTGCAAAAGTGGATCAGCCAGGTGCACACATTCAAAATGTTGAGGATCATCAGAAAGTCCAGACCCCACATCTCTATGTTTGCCTTGCTGTAGTGGTGAAAATCCCCAGCAATGTATAACAGAGGGACTGGATTGGAAGACGTGGATTCGGATCTAGAATCTGCATCTAACCAAATGAGAAAAACTTAGTTTCAGTTTCCTCAAATGTAAGGTAAAACACATTTTAAAAAGCCCTGCCATGCCTAACTCTAAAATTTATTATAAACTGAATATAATTCACAATAAATTTTAGTGTGTGCAACTTGCAAAGTACGGTGAGATGGGAGAATATCAGCATTATTAACACATCAACTCTGCAAACTCCCTTTTGAAGACTATCATGAAAATAATAACTAAGTCAATTGTTACCTTATTCTGTAAAACAAATGATCTCAAAACTTTATTATGTTTATAGAACATCTTTTGTTTTTTGTTAATCCTCACCCAAGAATATTTTTCCCATTGATGTTTTAGAGAGAATGGAAGGGAGAGAGACACAGAGAGAAACATTGATGTGAGAGAGACATACCTATTGGTTGCCTCCTGCATGCACCCCAACCAGGGCCAGGGGTTGAGCCTGCAACAGAGGTACATGCCCTTGACTGGAATTGAACCTGGGACCCTTCAGCCTGAGGGCCGATGCACTATTCACTGAGCCAAACGGATTAGGGCTATACAACCTCAGGATTAGGAATTTGGAAAGAGCTCAGTCAAACCTTTCTTGCTTATCATTTCTCCTGGTTGCAATCAGATTTCTGCTGGAGCTCTTCCGTCATCCAAAGGCATGACTGGGAATTGAAAATTTACTATCAAAGTAATTAATTCCATGGCCAGCAAGTTGGTGCTGGCTCTTGGCCTTAACCCTTTCCATATGGTCCATGGGGCTGCTTGAGTGTCCTGACAGTATGACAGCTAGCAACCACCATCGTAAGCAAACCAACAGACCATGGTGAAGTTTCATTACCATATGTGACTTAACCTTTGAAATGTCACACAATCACTTCCACTTTGAGCTCTGATTCAAAGCAGAAGGTACAATACAAGAGTGTGAATTCCAGTAGGTGAGAATCAATGGAGGCCATCTAGGCAACTCACTACTGACACTTAGCTATTTATATGTTTCTACAAAGTAGATTATCAAGTGCTCTCAGATGGAGTTTGACAGGGAAGTAAAAAGAAAATAAAATAAAACTCTGACTGTGAAATCTGTCCAAAGAAAGGCTTGTATGCATTGCCACAGAAAGTAACCTAAGACAAGGATACTTAGAGGACAGCAAACCAAATTGTAGAAAACCTTGAAAAAGAAGATGTAGACATAGTAGATATAATCAACAGTATATTGCATGATATTTTTGAGACTAGTCTAACTCACAAATAATTCAAAAGTGGTCTGTGTTCAAAGGTCTTCTAACCAAATCGGGCTTCTAATGGAAGATAAAATATTCATGAACTAAACAAATTACTATCACTTGAAAGTAGGATTTGTAGTATAATTTTGAGCAAGCAAGTTATACCAATGATTTGAAGGTTCCCAGATCCATCATCCACCCTTCCTTTGGTTTGCTCTGTATTGCAGGTAACTGAACTCTGCCAATGATATTTCTCAGGCTCAGAAAAAAAGAGAGAATATCAGCTTGGAGCATTTAGCCATGGTGAGCTCCGTGCAAATCCACCAGCTTAAAGAAGAGTAAGTTCTTTTATAGAAGGGAATAGGGAGCTAGGAGGGCTATTATAACCAAGGAGTTCTTCCTGGAGGGCTTTGAGATTGATGTAGGAGTAAAAACTCCCCATACAGACCCTCCCAATTCCAATCTTGGTTTAGGTCTTCTGTATTTATACTAGTACATGGGTACATGTAATAAATATAACTTACCTAGAATATATACAAACAAGTTGCTCTAAGGGCTCAGAGAAGAAAAAGACACTTTAGCCTCAGGGATCTGGATGATGGATGTGGGATAGGGAATTTTGAATAGGACCTTGATGGATGAGTTGATATTGAAAATTTAAAGATGGGATAACAGTATTCCAGAAGTAAGGAGGAGCAGGTGCAAAAATTCAACAGTAAAAAGAAAAAAAAAAGGTGAAAAATTTACTTTTTATAACAAAATATCTAGTTGGGCTGAAATACTAGAAGATAAATGGAGCACAACCAGAAAATAAAGCCCTATAGATGGCTGGTCGTTTTCCTGGCTCATGAATGATCAAGGGCCCAAAGGGCAGTGCTTAAAAGAAATCTACATGTGGGCAGACTTTTAATTGAAATCTTAAAGAGAAGGGCTGGAGCAAAAGAATTTCAAGGCTAAGGTGATATTTCCAGAGCCCTAGATCCTACTTCTTATATAACCATGGCTATAGCTAGTATAGAAGTGATACTGTTGGTTTAAGTACAACAATATTATAGTAGGGACTTTGTTTTGTTTACTGCCAATCTAAAGTGCCTAATAATGTACTTGGCATAGTAGGTGCTTAATAAATATTTGTTGAATGAGTTAATGAGGCACAGTCTTTGTATCACAGTTCATAAGAATTATAAAACTATTTACTCATTCATATAAGGATCAGGCACATGCTAAGTGGAGGACATTATTTAAATGTCTTCTCCAAACATTTCACAGAACAAAGCACAACATTAAAAAACCATTCTAACTACATTATCAAGATAACTGACAACACCTCTCAAAATGTGAGCTTGAAACACATGAGTCTGTGAGACCTTGAAGATTATTTAGTACAATTCTTTTTTAGCACAGTCTGGGCTTGGGTTCAACAGGATTCAACACTTATTTATCCCTTAAAAAATGTTCATACTGAAATGTGCCCCTAAGCAGGGGTTAATGGATCTTAAACTGGAATGTCGTTCCAAACTTACACAGCTGCTCTGAGTGAAAACACCAGACTCCCAGATGCCAGGCCTGTGTGACAGAGCTCTGGCACCAGCTGAGTTTGCTATTCATCATTCCATTGTCTCCCAACACACCCAGAAAACAAAGCCCTATAGAAGGCTGGTCGTTTTCCTGGCCCACGAAAGAGCAAGGGTCCAAAGGGCAGTGCTTGGAAGAAACCCACCTGTGGGCAGGGACTTTGAATTGAAATCTCAAAGACACTTTAGAGCTCTGGAATGCCATTTCTCGGAGCTATTGCTGTTATTCCCCCACTAGGCACGCCTTTGCTCTGACTTCTGCAAGGTTGGGAAGCCATCCCATACATCCTGCCACCTGGTAAATGTGGTTACTGTGAGACACTCACCAAACAGTCTTTGGGAAAACCGTTTCTGACCATGGATGCTTGCTCTGAGTCCATCCATTTTACTTAGTGAGATTTAATTTTGTCTTCTTTAGTTTCTAACTTGGTTAATTTTAAACAAGCAGCTAAAAACCCCACATCATTATGAAGAAAGTTTGTGTTCTTTGTAGTGGGAATGTCCATTTATCAAAGTTGTTTCGAACTAGGTTGTTTTGTGTGTGTTTTTTTAAACAAGTTTTCATCATAAGGGGATTTGATCTTTAGATGCCTTTGACATTCTGTATAGAGATGACAAAAGGTCACATTGGTAATTGTGTCTGGGAAGAAAGAGAGAAAGAAAAGTTTGTATGGTGGCTCATTATTAAACTATTGCTGAAGTTCTATATTGTAGTACTTGGAAAACAAAGATTTTTTTGTTTATTAATGAGTGGATACCATAGATGAAACACTCTACATATGGTAACACTCTAGCAATAGAACTAAGGAGATATTTTTACTTCTTACTCTTATCTAAGACCAAAAGATTTATTTGCCAATGACAAAGTTTGGCTTAGCAGTAAAGAAAGTACTAAGAAATGTCACTCTGAGAATGGGTCCTGGTGGGATTGAGACTAGAGAAATTGACAAAAAATTCTGGAAATCCAAGGTACAAGAATATTCTAGAAACCATGATCATGGCCATGAAGCTCCTATCACCATTGGGTATCACACATGATCCTAATTAAAACTTTAAACATCTAAGATCTGTCTGAAGAAGACTTTGACATTATAAAGTCCCTGTATATATTTCTGTTCAACTTCTTTCCTTAATATGTGGGGATAAGTAAAGGCTCAAAAGTTATTGCCTATTCAAAATAGTAGATACTCCTAAGCACACTGGGTAGAATATACCTATTACCAACTGGTGTCCAAGGCTGGGTTCCCTGGAAGCAGAGGCTAAGAAGAAGTTTAGGGATCAAAGACACTTATTAAGGATCCACACAAGGGGAGGAAACAGCACCGGGCAGTGGAAGAGGTCAGATGGTGATGTAGCTCCAGAAAAAGCCTTGGCCAACCCTGTGGGGAGCCCAGAGGCAAGTAGTGCCTGTGGAGCGTCCTACATGAAGTCCTCATATCTACTCGATCAGGGAACACAGCCTGCCCCCAGAAAGAGTGTGCCAAGGGAAGGTATCTCCGTGCAACGGTGGTTGTCCTTGAAGGAACTGGCAATCTCAGGCTGTCTTCTGACTCATTTCCATTGGCTGGGCATCAGGTCCTTTCTTCTAAGGGAATTTGGATAGTGTGTCTCCATGCCCACTATTGCAGGAGTCTTTATTGCATAAATATGGGCCAAAACCCAATTCCTCTAGTAGCGTTATCAAGTCTAACAATTTAAACATCTCCCAGAAGTAGCTTATGTAACCTCCAACAAAGCAAATTTAGCCTTCCTCTGACATCTTTCCTCTAGTTAAACAATTGCTTTCATAACTTGATTGCCTTGGTAGTTTTAGAAATGAATCCCTGTCACTATGGCATATGGAAGGTTTTCATTAATCATCTGTTCATTTCTTTTTGTAAGTATTGCTTACATACGTAAAAGCATAGATTCAAAGTTGGGAAAAGCCTGAGAGCTCATCTAGTCTAATTCCTGAAAACAGTGGCTTCAGAGGTAAAGTTCTTGCTCCAGGTTCACCCAGTGGGCAAGCACTTGTCCCCTAATCCCTAATATGATTACTGTTTTATAAAAGATAAAGTGGGATTTTAAAACTCCATTAAAAAGGGTAAATGATGAAAATGTACCCCTAAACCTAATCTCATAAAATTTACCCTCAAGTGTGTAACATTTCAGAGTTTATCATGATAGTTTCATTATAAATACTGTCATTTGAATAGGTGATTGCCAAAGAATGAGACCATCTTAAATGTGATCTTACATAAAAGAGGTGAGCTGTCAGGTTGCTCTAAGAAATTTAGCAACATTTAAACCCTTTAGAAACGGAGAATTTTCAAAAATGATATTTTATATTCAGTTTAGGCTATCATGGTGGGAAATTTTAGAAAACTAAAATTCAATTTGAATCTAGCTCTTGTCTTTTTTAAGTAAGAGATCTGTCGCTAGCTATGTAAAAATTAAAATCCTGGAAAATAAAAAACCCCTAAAGCCTAGTCATATTGCTTATGTCTTACGTATTTTCATGGCTACAAAATGGAGAGAAAATACTGTGAAGAATATGTGTGGTGATCTAAAGGGTTGAGGGGTACCAAATTTGATGCTGAGCACTGAGTATTAATAGAGACACAAGACCTGGTTCGTCTGTCACCCCTTTACAATGCCCCTTTGGGTTCCTTGAGCAACATAGAGAAGCCAAGACCAGTGTATTTCAGAGAATCTTTGGAAATTCTTTCAATGTCTTTATGTCCCCAGGACTCTCAGTACTGGGTTAGATATATCTCCCATCCAACTCAGATTTTAATTTATATGAAAATATTTCAGAATCCTGTCTTAGTATCTGTGCCCTTCCATCACCATGACAACCAAGGGTATTTTCAGAGAAGTCAGCCATCACTAATATCTTTCCAGTAAATTCTAAGACATGAGATTTCAGAATTCTCATCTGTTTTTATGAGTTTTTGGAATCTTGTGACAGCTGACACTAACCCATAACCATTAACATCTTCGTGTCAACGTATAGTCAATCAAGCTTTTGTTTTCATGTGTCAAAAATCCAACCTACACTGGTTTAAGGCAAAGAAAGGAAATTGTTTGCTCTTGTGATTGAAAAGTCTAAGCAACAGTGACTTTAAGCATTGGGAAACGCAAGTTCAACGATATGTCCATTAATCAAGATACTCCTTTTCTCCATCTCTAAGTTCTGCTTTCCTCTCTGATAGCTTCAGTCTTATATAGGCATCGAGTGTTCCCAAAATACACACTGTCAGCTTCAGACTTACATAGACGTACTTATAAGTAGCAATCCCAGAGAATGG
Organism: Plecotus auritus; assembly: GCF_963455305.1. Classification (NCBI taxonomy): domain Eukaryota; kingdom Metazoa; phylum Chordata; class Mammalia; order Chiroptera; family Vespertilionidae; genus Plecotus; species Plecotus auritus. Next base: position 146,540,368 of record NC_137772.1, read on the forward strand.
AGGGATCCTTTTTCTAGATAACTTCAGCAAAATCTCTAGGGAATTTCTAATTGGCCTGGTTTGAGTTGTGTGCCCCACAAACCTGGAGCTTAGGGGGTAGTCAGCACCATCCAAACCAACTGGGCTTAGAATGAAGGAAGAATGATTCTACAAGGAGACCTTGGGCATTAATAAAATGTTAACTAAACAAGCATATAATTTGGGTTGTCTCTCATGAATAATGTAGCATTGAAACAAACAATATGCAAATTTTACATAGCAACCAGAGGACAGGAAGAAACATTCTAGTCCAAAAGCATGCAGAGAGTTGAACATTACATAATCTTGAATAATCACAGAAACACTCTTTTGTCTGGAGTGGATGTGACTCTATACATCCCCTAAAGTCACATGATTGTTCACTAGGATTGTACCACATTTTAATTTCTGTTAGCTATATCACTCTCCATTGCAAGTGAAATAAATCAAATTAAAACTTGCTTAGCTCTGGCTGGTGTGGCTCAGTTAGATGGAGCATCATCTCCTACACAAAAAGGTGTCAGGTTTGACTCTTGGTCAGGGGACATACCTAGGTTTTGGGTTCATTCCCTGGTCAGGGTGTGTGCGGGAGGTAGCTAATTGATGTTTCTCTCACTCATCAATGCTTCTCTCTCCCCCCGCCTTCTCTCTCTAAAAAGAAAAAAGAAAAAAGAAAAACTTGCTTAAACAAAAGATGGAAATAATTAGCTCATGTAACAGTAAAGGCAGGGCTTGGTTTCAGATAGAACTAGGTCTAAGTCTCAAACATAGTCATTTGGACATTTTTTCCCTCTCCATATCTCAGCTCTACTTTCTTTATATTGTTTTCAAAAAGTCTTGAAGCAAAGCTTCTCATCTCTGATTGGCATAGCTTGGGTCATGCACCATCTTTGAACCAATCACTGGGCCAGAGGGATGTGGTATTTCAATTGGCCAGACTCGAGTTATGTGCTGATCCAGGAGCTGAGGTCAATTTTATTCAAACAAAATAGATAGGGATTGGGGATTATGCAAAGAAAAATAACAATGCAGTACCAAAAGGAGGAAAGGAAGTTATTCCCTCCATAAGTGCTATGCAAATATACATAGCACAGCAGACTGGAAACAGCAGGAGAGGATGAGATCAGGGTTTAGATAGAAAAATTTTGGAAGACTTAAGTTACTCTTCCGCCACATCAAGATAGGAATGCCTGGGTCACCAATGACAAACAAACAAAAAAACTTGCAGCACAATATAACAGTATACATTTAGAATCTTGGCTCCCTGTGGCTGTTCTGACTAAATCCATTTTCATCACTAAAATTTAATGTCTTCCCACTCGGCTATAAATGCAGCTACTGCAGCTCTGTTTTCATTCCATGGCTTCAAGTTTGGTGTCTCTCTTGTTCTCTCAAATCCTAACCTACTCAATCCTGTGCTTCTCCCTTTTATCTAGGCATCCTGTCACTCACACCTGTCCCTCCAGCTGCACTTCTATGATATCTCAACCCTGCTAGCCCACAATCATTACTGTTTCCATCACTCTTTATCATCTCTCTCTTGCCTCCATCTGCCCATGAGCAGCAGGAATCATTCTTCCTCCTGGAACTTATGTGTTATTATCTCTTTAAAGTCAGAAAGGACTTAAACTATTACGGTTTTGGCAGAATTACCCTTTAGGATAAAAAGAAGACTTCTTTTTTATGCATACAAAGTGCAGAGGCAATACAATGATATATGTTGAGGTGGAGAGGAGAGAAGTTGGAAGCACTAATGTGCTACAGCCTCCGTCTTCACAGACACACAGGAGTGAGAAACAGATGCCCAGAGAGACGGAGGAACAGTCTGCAGAAACAGCTGTGGAGAATTGGTAGGTAATCCCTCAGATGACTTAAATATCATTGAGCTGCTGTGAGAGCCCAGCTGAGGTCACATAGCATAAAAGTATGTTGTAGAAGGAAATATATTGCATTTTCCTTCTCTTGGTATTTGAAGTTATTTTGAATATCTGTATATTTGTGCACAAATTTTATTAGTATTGATATCAGTTGAGTGGCATAAACACTTGCCTTCTAGGTTAGTAAAATTATTAATGAGCCAATAATAAATTTAGCCTAAAAATAAGTTTGTGACCTTCAAACATTTTGATCAAAAGGTTGTATAGAAAAACCCGAGACCTTTAACACAGTTTTGTTTCTGGTTCTTGCATTTTAGAGCCTATAAGCTTATAATTCTTAACAACGATTCTTCAACCTTTGTGTTTATAAGAATGATTCTAATCCAGTAGCTCAGTGTTGGAGATCCTGTATTTACATTATTGAAAGCCCTTATGATTCTGACAGTTTGTTTTGTGATGAGGCTTTAGACACATTGTTTTATGTGGAGGGACAGGCGGCGTCTCTGACAGCCTATGCAGTCTCTGTGCTGGAATTGGCCGTCGAATCCCCTTTAGCATCAATTTTCTACTGATGCTGAGGGTCAGACTTATTTCTTCTTCTTCCTTTTCAGTGAAGTGCTGTATGTTTCACTGGCTTGCAGGAATAGAATATGGATCCTAATAATTAGCAAGGCAGTTCCAATGGCAAACATATTTACGAAGGAATCAAAGATGATAATGAGCAAAACTAAAAACCTCAGGCATCACAATTTAATGGTTAGATGACAGAGGCCTCTGCTAACGATAGCATTTTGTCACCACAGTCCAATAAAGAAATTCATCTTGAAAGATTGCCCACATTCCTACACATGCATTTCCTAAAAGTGATAAAGTAATCATAGAGATAATGGCACATTTTCCATACAAGAGCTTATTATGATCTATGTGACTCTTACAATATGAAGCTGGGGACTCTGAGCTATAATTTAACAATCTAAGAAGGGGAAGCTGCAACTGTGATGAAACATTTGTTATGAACTTAGAATAGTAACTCGAATCATCTGTCTAATGTATCTAGCTGAAAGAAATGTAACCTGGATCAGAGGAAACTTAGATATCTCAGTTTGTGAAGCACAGAACAACCAGTGGAAAGCTGTGCATGCTCCCTGCACAGAGAGAGTCATAGAGTCTGATTTCAGGTAGGATGAAAAAGAAGAGACATGTTCTGGTTCATTTTTTAAGCGATAAACAACATTCATTTTACTTCATCATTTCTGAGGGCATGCACACGGCTCTGGAGAGCTCCTCTTGGACATGTCTAAAATCCAAAGGGAAGGCAGAGTGCAGAGAAGGATGGAGACAAGTGATGGGACAGATTTAAGGATGGAATGGAGACAAGATAGGAGACAAGACAAGCAAGTATATTGATGTGTTGTTCCTCCTCTCATCTCAAACCATTAAAACCCAATAGGCCCTGAGCAGTGTGGCTCAGTTGGCTGATTGTCATCCCATGCATTGAAAGGTTGCCAGATTGATTCTAGGTCAGGGCACATGGCCGGGTTTCGGGCTCAATCCCCAGTAGGGGGCGTGCAGGAGGCAGCTGATCAATAATTCTGTCTGATCATTGACGTTTCTATCTCTCCCTCTCCCTTTTTCTCTGAAATGAATAAATATATATTTTTAAAAATACCAATAATAAGAGAGTGACAGCAAGAGAATCATTTTAACATGAAATATAGGACTTAAATAATTCTATAAGGCTTAAGGTTTATGGGATGTTGAAGACTTGAATATGATATGTCAACTAAATGGAATATTATTCAACCATTAAAATGTGATTTAAACATACAAAATGTAAAAACTGCTTATAATATTATATAAATTAAAAAAACAAGATGTAACATAAAGCAAGGAATGTATTAAAAACATTGTGAATATAAAGACAAAGTAAATCAATCAAAATATTAACTTTGGTTGTGTTTATGTTGGTATGGCTATGAAAGTCCCACCTTTCTCCTTTTTCCCCCTAACATTATGTTTTCCGTATTTCCTTTTATGAAAACAAAACATTGTATAAAAGAAAAATATTTAGGATCTATTGGAGAGTCTCTAAATTTAGCTATATATTTTAAGCATATACCACTGCATATTCCATTTGATTTTTTATTACTGATATTTATAAGTAACAAATTTTTAAATTTTATTTTTCAATTACAGTTTACATTCAATATCAGTTTGTTTTAGTTTCAGGTGTACAGCATAATGGTTAGACAATCATATATTTTACAAAGTAATCCCCCCTATATTTCAAGTACCCACCTGGCACTATACACAGTTATTATAATACTAGAGGCCCAGTGCATGAAATTCGTGCATGAGGGGCATCCTCTCAGCCCAGACTGCACCCTCTCCAATCCAGGACCCCTTGGGGGATGTCCGTCTGCTGGTTTAGGCCCAATTTCCAAGATCAGGCCTAAACTGGCAGTCGGACATCCCTCTCACAATCCGGGACTGCTGGCTTCTAACTCCTCCCTGATTCCTCCCTAACTGCCCCCCCCCCCGCCGGCCTGGTCACCCCTTACTATTCCCCCCCCGCCAGTCGGCATAGTTGCCCCCAACTTCCCACTTCTGCTGGCCTGGTCGCCCCACGCAGCCTGCTGTTCAGTCGTTTGGTCGTCCCTCACTAACCCCCCTGCCGCCTGTTTGGTCATTACTGTGATGGAGTCCCGGACAATTTGCATATTCCTCTATTAATTAGTATAGAATAGAGGCCTGGTACATGAAATTTGGGGGGAGGGTGTGTGTGTGTCCCTCAGCCCAGCCGGCACCCTCTCCAATCTGGGACATCCCTCTCACAATTCAGGACTGCTGGCTCCCAACTGTTTGCCTGCCTGCCTGCCTGATTGCCCCTAACTGCTTCTGCCTGCCAGCCTGATCACCTCCTAACCACTCCCCTGCCAGCCTGGTTGCCCCCAACTACCCTCCCCTGCAGGCCTGGTCACCCCTAAGTGCCCTCCCCTGCAAGCCTGGTTGCCCCCCCAACTACCCTCCCCTGCAGGCCTGGTACTCTCCAACTGCCCTCCCCTGCAGGCCTGGGTCCCCCCTAACTATCCTGCCCTGCAGGCCTGTTCACCCCCAACTGCCCTCCCCTGCTGGCCCTCTTGTGATGGCCATCTTGTGTCCACATGGGGGCAGCCATCCTTGACCACAGGGGGGTGGCCATCTTGTGTGTTGGAGTGACAGTCAATTTGCATATTACTCTTTTATTAGATAGGATTATTGGCTATATTCCCTCTGCTGTGCTTTACATACCCATGAATATTTTGTAACTACCAAATCTGTACTTCTCAATCTCTTCACCTTTTTCACCCAGCTCTCTATCTGCCTCCCCTCTGTCAAGCATCAGTCTATTCTATGTATTGATAGTGTGTTTCTATTTTGTTTGCTCATTTATTTTGTTCTTTAGATTCTACATATAGGTAAAATCACATGGTATTTATCTTTTTCTGTCTGACTTATTTCACTTAGAATATGATTTTCTAGATCCATTCATGCTATTACAAATGGTAAGATTGGAAGGAGAAACCAAGATGGCGGCATAGGTAAACACCTAAACTGCTGCCTTGCACAACAATATCAAAACTACAACTAAAAGAAAAACGAACACCATCCAGAACCACAGGAAGGCTGGCTGAGTGGAAATTCTACAACTAGAAGGAAAGAGGAAAGCACATTGAGACTCAGAGGAGCTGCAAAAGGCTGAGGTATAGAGGCGCGCGCGTGGAGAAGACGGGAGGCTGAGTGCATGAACAGCTGAGTGTGTGGCTGGCTTTCCCAAGTGGGAAGGAGACGGAAGCTCCAGACTGTGCTGAACTCCAGTCCTGGGTGAGACACTGGGAACCCACACTCATTTGGGGGGAATCTGGACTGTCAGGAAAAGAGAAAGCACACTGAGACTCAGGGGAGCTGCAGAAGGCAGAGGTCTGAAGGCGTGCACGCTCAAAGAGGACTGACTGCTGAGTGCACGGGTGGCTGAGTGCACGGCTGGCTTTCTAAAGTGGGAGGGAGATGGAAGCTCCCAACTGTGCTGAACTCCAGTTCCAGGCGAGTTTCTAGGAACCCAGACTCATTCGGGGAGAAACTGGACTGTCTGGTAGCGGGCGAAACTCGAGGACAGCTTTCTCTCAGAGGTGCTTGAGCAATTACCAAGGGACACTGAGACCCAGGAGCCTCATAGGACAGGGCTGACGGGAAGCCAAGGCTGTCTGCTCTGCCCTGAGACTCCGCACCATCCAAGCTAAGCACAGAGGCTTTTGCAATTTTGCAAGTCTTGTCTCATAAGGGTGTATCCAGCACAGAAGTTCTCCCAGCATAGACACAGCTGATCCTCACAGCCAATTGGCCTGGAAGTCAATTCCTCCTAGTGATACCAACAACAATCAAGACTTAACTACAACAAGGCTGTGCACACAGTCCACAAAGGGGTGCACCAAAAGTGTCCACTACAGGGAGGCTGAGCCACTGGGCCCTATAGAACACCTAGCACACAAAGCTACTCTACCAACTCAGGGAAGCAGCAAAAATATGGAGACAAAGAAACAGATCACAAATGAAAGAAATGGAGAAAAGAAAACAACTGGATATAGAGTTCAAAACCACGGTTATAAGGTTTTTCAAGAATTTTCTAGAAAAGGTCGATAAATTAAGCGAGACCCTCGAGGATATGAAAAAGGACCAACTAGAAACTAAACATACACTAACTGAAATAAAAAATATTATACAGAGACCTAACAGCAGACTAGAGGATCGCAAGAATCAAGTCAAAGATTTGAAATACAAAGAAGCAAAAAACACCCAACCAGAAAAGCAAAAAGAAAAAAGAATCCAAAAACTTGAAGATAGTGTAAGGAGCCTCTGGGACAACTGTAAGCGTACCAACATCTGAATTATGGGGGTGCCAGAAGAAGAGAAAGAGCAAGATACTGAAAACCTATTTGTAGAAATAATGACCAAAAACTTCCCCCACCTGCTGAAAGAAATAGACTTACAAGTTCAGGAAGCACACAGAACCCCAAACAAAAGGAATCCAAAGAGGACCACACCAAGACACATCATAATTAAAATGCCAAGAGCAAAAGACAAAGAGAGAATATTAAAAGCAGCAAGAGAAAAACAGTTAATTACCTACAAGGGAGCACCCATACGACTGTCAGCTGATTTCTCAACAGAAACTATGCAGGCCAGACGGGAGTGGCAAGAAATTTTCAATGTGATGAATAGCAAGAACCTACAACCAAGATTACTCTACCCAGCAAAGCTATCATTCAGAATTGAAGGGCAGATAAAGAGCTTCACAGATAAGAAAAAGCTAAAGGAGTTCATCACCACCAAACCAATATTATATGAAATGCTGAAAGGCATTCTTTAAGAAGAGGAAGAAGAAGAAAAAGGTAAAGATAAAAATTATGAACTACAAATACATATCTATCAACAAGTGAATCTAAAAATCAAGTGAATAAAAAATCTGATGAACAGAATAATCTGGTGAATATAATAGAATCAGGGGCATAGAAAGGGAGTGGACTGAAAATTCTCGGGGGGAAAGGGTGTGGGGGGTACGGGAAGAGACTGGACAAAAATCATACACCTATGGATGAGGACAGTGAGGGGGGGTTAAGGGCAGAGGGTGCGGTGAGAACCAGGTGGAGGGGAGCTATGGGGGGAAAAAAGAGGAACAATTGTAATAATCTGAACAAAAAAGATTTATTAAATTTTTTTTAAAAGTGTCATTTTATTTTCTCTTTATTTTACTTTGGGATTAGTGTTCTACATTCTATTTTCATCTTTCCTTTAGCATCATTTTACTCTATCTCAACTTTACCTTTATGCCTACACTCTCTTCCTCACTTTTCCCCTTTTGTTGTCCTGTTTCTCTTACCCTATTCCTGCTTTAGATTTTCCCTATTTCTTCTTTTTACCCCCTGTTAAAATTTCACCCTTCTTATATATCTAATTTCCAATCCCCTGCTCTAAGTCCACACACATCTTTCTGTTCTCTTTCTTCACTATCCAAAATTTTTTCTCTCTATCCTTTTGTTGTTGTTTGCTTCATTGTTGATCATATCAGTTTTTTATGCTTGTTTGTGAGATTGTTTTACTTTTTCTCTTTGTTTTTGTTTTGTTTTGTTTTTGTTTTTTGCTTCTGTTTTCCCACACCTTGCTTGATATTGGTTGTTGTTTATACTTTGCCATCATCTCTAGTTATTTGTTGCTAGCATTTGTTAGGATTAGTGGCTGTTCTATTGGAGTTTTCTCCGCATATAAGTAGTTTTTTTCCCCTCTTCTTTCTTACTCTCTGTCTTTTCTCTCTTACTTTTATTTCCTTTTCCCAGTTTCATTTTTTCACTCCTTTTTTTTCTCTGCTTCTTTCTTATCCTCTAATTTGCCTTTCTCTGGTGGTCACCTTTATTTGGGGTTATGAATATCGTGAATACACTTGTGTTCAGTGCCTTGTGTGTTGTGCCTTGTTGTGTTGTATTTTTTGCCTTTAAATCAATGCAGGAGAGAGAAAACTACATAACCAGACACCCAAAGAAGAGAGATCATGGGGAGACAAAGAAACAGCCCACATATGAAAGAAAAGCAGGCATTACCACAAAAGGAAGTAAACGAAATGAAGGCCAGCAACCTGTCAGAGAAAGAATTCAGAGAAATGGTCATAAGGTGGCTGAAAAGAATGGAAGACAAATTCAACAATATGTGTAAGAACCAAGAGGAAATGAAGAAGAATCAAGGAGAAATGAAAAATGACATTGCTGGTGTAAAGAACTCAATAGAAAGCATCACGAGTAGACTAGAAGAAGCAGAGGACCGCATCAGTGAGCTAGAAGACAAGGTAGGAAAAAATACCCAAGTAGAGCAGCTTCTAGAAAAAGAAAATTAAAAAGCAGGAGGAGAGCATAAGAGAACTTTGGGACAACATGAAATGAAACAACATCCGCATAACAGGGGTTCCAGAAGTAGAGGAAACTGAGAAAGGAATAGAAAACCTGTTTGAAGAAATAATGACAGAAAACTTCCCTGATATTGGCTAGAAAAAACCCACACAAATCCAAGAAGCTCACAGAGTCCCAAGCAAAATGAACCCCAAAAGACTGATGCCAAGGCACATTATAATTAAATTGGCAAACACCAACGACAAAGTAAGAATCTTAAAAGCGGCCAGAGAGAGACAGAAAGTTACCTACAAAGGAACCCTCATCAGACTAGTGACTGATTTCTCAAAAGAAACACATCAGACCAGAAGCAAATGAGAGGAAATATACAAAGTCATGCAAAGGAAGGGTCTGAATCCTAGAATACTGTACCCAGCAAGGCTAACAAATCAAAATTGAAGGTGAAATCAGGAGCTTCACAGACAAAAAAGGACTAAGGGAGTTTATTACCACCAAACCAGCAATGCAAGAAATGCTAAATGGTTTGCTGTAAAAAAAGAAATAGGAAGCGAAGAAGGAATACAGGGGTAAAGAATAAAAATGGTGACAAAGAAGTACCTATCAATAATAACATTAAATGTAAATAGATTAAATGCCCCAATCAAAAGACATAGGGTAACTGATTGGATAAGAAAACATGACCCATATATCTGCTGTCTACAGGAAACCCACCTCAGAAAAAAGGATGCACACAGACTGATGGTGAAGGGATGGAAAAGATTTTTCAGGAGAATGGAAATGAAAAAAACCTGGGGCAGCAATACTTATATCTGATAAATTAGATCTCAAAATGAATGACAAAAAAAAGAGAGAAGGAAGGCCATTTCATAATACTAAAGGGAACAATCCAACAAGAAGAAATAACTCTGGTAAACATATATGCACCCAATGCAGGAGCATCCAAATATATAAAAAAACTCCTGGAGGATATCAAGGGAGAGATTCACAGCAATACAATCATAGTAAGCAACTTTAATACCCCACTATCACCATTGGACAAATCCTCTGGACAAAATATCAGCAAAGAAACATCAATCCTAAATGACTCACTAGACCAGATGGAATTAATTGACATCTTCAGAACATTTCACCCCAAAGCCACAGAATATACATTCTTCTCAAGTGCACATGGGTCATTTTCAAAGATAGACCATATGTTGGGTCACAGGCAAAGTCTCTTCAAATTCAAGAAGATAGAAATCATATCAAGCATCTTCACAGACCACAATGGCATGAAAACTGGAAATCAACTACAATAAAAACAATCCAAAAAATTCAAACACATGGAGACTAAATAGCATGCTATTAAACAATGACTGGGTTACCAGGGAGATCAAAGAAGAAATAAAAAACATCATGGCAACAAACGACAAGAAAACACAACAATCCAAAATCTATGGGACACAGCGAAAGCAGTCTTGAGAGAGAAGTTCATAGCTCTACAACCTACTGCAAAAAACAAGAAACAATGGTAATAAATTACCTAACCCTACAACTCAAACAGTTAGAAAGAGAGCCACTAAATAAGCGCAGTGTAAGCAGAAGGAAGGAAATAATAAAGATCAGAGCAGAGATAAAGAACAAAGAGACCAAAAAAACAATACAGAAGATCAACAAAACCAAGAGCTGTTTCTTTGAAAGGATAAAAAAGATTGATGAACCTCTAGCCAGGTTCTCCAAGAAGCAAAGAGAGAGGACCCAAATAAACAAAATCAGAAATGAAAGAGGAGAAATAACAACAGACCCCACCAAAATACAAAGGATTGTTAAAAAATACTATGAACAACTCTGTTCCAACAAACTGGACAACCTAGAGGAAATGGACATATTCCTAGAAAAATATAACCTTCCAAAACTCAATCAGGAAGAATCTAAACATCTCAATAGGCCAATTACTATGGAAGAAATTGAAGCAGTCATCAAAAAGCTGCCAGCAAACAAAAGCCCAGGGCCAGACGGCTTCACCGGGGAGTTTTACCAAACATTCAAGGAAGAACTAATACCCATCCTCCTCAGACTATTCCAAAAAATTCAAGAGGAACGAACACTTCCAAGCTCATTCTATGAAGCCAGCATCACCCTAATACCAAAACCAGATAAAGAAAACACAATGAAAGAGAATTACAGGCCAATATCCCTCATGAACATAGATGCCAAAAGCCTCAACAAAATTCTAGCAAATCAGATCCAGCAGTACATCAGAAAGATCATACACCATGACCAAGTAGGATATTTCCCAGGGATGGAAAGATGGTACAATATCCACAAATCAATAAACATGATACATCACTTAAACAAATTGAGGGATAAAAATCACATAGTCATATCAATTGATGCAGAAAAAGCATTTGACAAAATCTAAAACCCTTTCTTAATAAAAACTTTCAGCAAGGTGGGAATAGAAGGATCATACCTCAACATTAAAAAAGCTATATATGATAAACCTACAGCTAACATCATACTCAATGGGCAAAAACTAAAACCATTTCCCTAAGAACAGGAACAAGATAGGGATGCGCACCTTCACAACTCCTGTTCGACACAGTACTGGAACTATTAGCCATTGTGATTAGACAAGAAGAAGAAATAAAAGGCATCCAAATTGGAAAAGAAGAAGTAAAACTGTCCTTATTTGTAGATGACATGATACTGTAAATAAAAAACCCTAAAGACTCCATCAAAAAACTATTAGACTTAATAAATGAATTCAGCAACATAGCAGGATACAAAAATAACACCAAGAAATCTATGGCGTTTCTATACACCAATAGTGAACTTACAGAAAGAGAGACTAAAAAAGCAGTCCCATTTACCATTGCACCAACAAAATTAAGATACCTAGGAATTAACCTAACTAAGGAGGTAAAAGACCTATATGTGGAAAACTACATGACACTGAAAAAATAGAGGTAGACATAAACAGATGGAGGAACATACCATGTTCATGGATTGGTAGAGTCAACATCATTAAAATGTCCATACTACCCAAAGCAATCAATAGATTCAATGCACTCCCCATATTTCATAGACCTAGAAAGAACTCTCCAAAAATTCTTCTGGAATAAAAAACGACCCCGAATAGCTGCAGCAATCCTGAGAAAGAAGAACAAAGTAGGTCGGATCTCAATACTAGATTTTAAGCTGTATTACAAAGCCACTGTTCTTAAAACAGCCTGGTACTGGCACACGAACAGACATATAGACCAATGGAATGGAATAGAGAACCCAGATATCGACCCAAACCACTATGCTCAATTAATATTTGACAAAGGAAGCATGAACATACAATGGAGTCAAGACAGTCTCTTCAATAAATGGTGTTGGGAAAATTGGACAGATACATGCAAAAAAAATGAAACTAGACCACCAATTTACACCATACACAAAAATAAACTCAAAATGGATAAAGGATTTAAACATAATACGGGAAACCATAGAAATAGTAGAGGAATCCACACGAAGCAATATCTCAGACATATCATGAAGCAATTTCTTCACAGATACCGCTTCTAGGGCAATGGAAACTAAAGAAAATAAAGAAATGGGACTACATCAAAATAAAAAGCTTTTGCACAGCAAAGGAAACCATCAACAAAACTACAAGAAAGCCCTCTGTATGGGAGAACATATTTGCAAATGTTATCACCTTAAAATTTAATCTCCAACATTTACAGGGAACTCATACAGCTTAATAAAAGGAAGATAAATGATCCAATAAAAAAATGGGCAATGGACCTAAATAGAAACTTTTCGAAAGAAGACAGAAGGAAGGTCAAGAGATATATGAAAACATGCTCAAAGTCACTAAATATCCGAGAGATGCAAATCAAAACGATAATGCGATACCATCTCACACCTGTCAGAATGGCTATCATCACCAAATAAACAAATGACAAGTGCTGGCGAGGATGCGGAGAAAAAGGAACCCTCCTTCACTGCTGGTGGGAATGCAGACTGGTGCAGCCACTGTGGAGAACAGTATGGAGTTTCCTCAAAAAACTAAAAATGGAACTCCCATTTGACCCAGTAATCCCACTTCTAGGAATATATCCCAAGAAACTAGAAACACCAATCAGAAAAGATATATGCACCCCTATGTTCATAGCAGCACAATTCACCATAGCTAAGATTTGGAAACAGCCTCAATGCCCATCAGCAGATGAGTGGATTAGAAAACTATGGTACATCTACACAGTGGAATACTACGCTGCTATAAAAAAGAAGGAATTCTTATCATTTGCAGCAGCATGGATGGGACTGGAGAGCATTATGTTAAGTAAAATAAGCCAGGCAATGAAAGGAAAATACCACATGATCTCACTCATTTATGGAAAATAAATAACATTATAACCTGATGAACGAAAAGATAGATACAGAGGCAGTAAAGCATCGAACAGACTGTCAAACTACAGTGGGAAGGATGGAGAATGTTGGGGAGGGGGGCGGGGAAGAGATCAACCAAAGGACTTGTAAGCATGCATATAAGCACAACCAATGGACACAAGATACTGGCGGGGGTGGGATGAGGGCATGTGACAGGAGGTAGGGGAGGCTGGGGGACAGTCATTGGGGAAAAAAAAAAGGAGATATATGTACTACTATGTGTAATACTTTAAACAATAAAAAATAAAATAAAATAAAATAAGATTTGCTTCTAGGTATACCTATTTTCATCCCTTGACAGCTGCTCCCCGCTAGCCTGAAAACCAGATTAGAAGAAAAAGATGAACACTTTGAGCAAGGACCCACGATTGAACAACTTAGCAAAATGTTCTTTACTACTAAGCACCATTGGTATCCTCGTGGACAGTATCATACACATAGTAGGAAACTGAATCCTTCAAAAGACAGATGATAGTGAGGTTTTCAGTAAAATGCTGTCATGTTTCTCATTTGCCATTTAAGAAAATGCAATCAGGTATGTTTACTACTATGTTATACAGTAAAATAATGAAATGTCTTTTCATATAAAAAGAAAGATGGTAATTTGAGCTACCTGTAAATAAAAATATTTTTAAGTGGTAGAAAAATATTTTTAAGTGAACATAATGGAACAAACATTTCAAATACTTGAGAAATGGATGCTTGTATATATATTGGAAACTCTATTGTTTTCCCACCCCACCATGGCTGGGGTCCGCTAAATATCTTCAAAGTAGGTTTAAACTAATTTGCACTGTTTTAACCTTAGTTCAAATGAGCAGGATTTAAAATAGCAGGATATAAAACATTCAGGATAATGGTGTTTATACTCCATTGTACGTGCATGAGTGTGTATGTGCGTGAGTGTGATTGCATGTTTGAGAATGTGTGTGTGCCCTTCCCTGATGTTCAACATCGATGGCACCAAGAGTGGCTTAAGAGAGCTTTAGCCTCCCTTCCCCATTTCCATCAAACCCTTTTATATATATTTCTTATGCCTGATAAATGTTTCCTTAGTTTTATGAGAAATGCTATGCAGATGCAGCTTCAAGATTCATCTCACTTCTTTCTCCAACTAGATGGCAACCATAGATAGCACTCATAACATCATGTAAGTAAACATTCAGGACTCTCCTCCCAGGGAGATCAAAGACTCTGGAGATTCTTGGTCAGAGAAGCCTTGCTTCTAGTACCTTCTGCTGGACAACAAGTAGAATTCAGCATCCAATGGATAAAGATACATTTTTGTAGGGTTGGCATCTCACTCCCAAACTGCAGTTGTGGAAGAAATCAAATGAAATCTGATTTTAACCTCTGTCCTTCCCAAATAGTAAGAAGTGTAACATAAGTCATCACTGATTTCTTTTTCAGGGGGTATAGAGGTGGGACTTCTCATTCCTTAGAATCCCACAAAAATTCAAGAAATATATATACACTGAGTGGCCAGATTATTATGATCTCTGAACACATAATGATCTGGCCATTCAGTGTATATTCTATATAATAAAAGGCTAATATGCAAATTGTCCCCTTGACCAGGAGTTCAACCAGCAGGCAGGTCAGCCAACTGACCATGTCCCCTCCCTCTGGCCAGGCTGGCTGTACCCCACCCATGCACGAATTCATGCACCAGGCCTCTAATATATATATACTGAGTGGCCAGATTATTATGCATTCAGAGGTCATAATAATCTGGCCACTCAGTATAGTGCCACCCAAAGGAGAGTTTCCAATTCAGTTCATCATGTTCTCCAATGATTTTATTCGTTAATTCATCAAATATTGAGAACTTACTGATGGGCAAATATTGTTCTAGGCATAAGGACACATCTGTGAGGTAGACATTACCATCTGGGATCACTTGCACCTTTGTGGGCAGGCGGCCTTTTGGCTCCAATGTTGAGTTTGACCACTGGTGGGTTTGCTGATGCTACGTGGCCAAGCCCAACGTCCAGCTTCTCTAAGTCTGCTCTGCAGTCCTTTCCCACTGAGGTCTTGCATCCTCCAGAAACACTGCCACTCTCTCTCTCACTCTCTTTACTCTCTTCCTTCTCCCCACTCTATACAAAATGCACTCTCCTCTTCTCCCTTCCTCCAACATGTTTTCCTTCAGAGAACTAAAGTCCAGAAGGCAGGTTATCTGTAAGCCGTTTGCTTTTTGTCTTCTAACACAAAGCCCTCTCTGGCAAGCTGGCATGAAGGTGGCTTGGAGGAAAGGGTATAGGGGAAAAGGCATGGAGGAATGAAAGGTAAATTTATATATACAAAAGCCTAAGTGACTGTTACAACTGGACAACTAGACGACGGGTCGACTGGTAGTTATGACACGCACTGACCCCCAGGGGGCAGATGCTCAATGCAGGCACTGCCTCTGGTAGTCAGTGCACTCCCACAGCGGGAGTGTCACTCAGCCAGAAGCTGGGCTCACAGCTGGTGAGTCCCACTGCTGCAGTGTGAGCTTTTCTTCCCTCCATGGAAGCACTACTGAGCAGCAGCAGATGCAGCAGGGCCAGGCCAGGATGAGTGGGAGCAGCGTGGCACCTGGCCCCAGCTCGGGCTTCTCTCCAGCCTCCTGCTGCTTTGCGCACTGCTACATCCCTTGGGGGATGTCAGACTGCCAGTTTTGACTCGATTCTGGGGACATTCCCTGAGGGGTCCTAGATTGCGAGAGGGCGCAGGCCAGGCTGAGGGACCCTACCGGTGCACAAATCCATGCATTGGGCCTCTAGTCTCACAATAAAGAACCTTGAGGGAAGTGTGCTGAGGTCCTAGAGAGCCTTTGTTTTCTCAAAGCCCATTCACCATTGGCTTCCCAGTGATTTTTTCCCCCAAGTTTAGTCTGACCCTTAGGGAAATTGAGTTTATTTTTTCAATAGGTCCAAGGATTTAAGGTCAGATCTCATGAAGTTTACCTCAATTCTAACAGTTGTGTGATTCTAGGTCTTATTTCTTTAACCTGACCTAATTAAAAATAGATGAACCAGAAATATTCTTGGCTCTTAATAGTCTATTTTTTTTTTCTCTTAAAGCTTCCTAGATTCTTTGCTAATTCTTTATAACCTGGACATACTTAACACAATTATCCAGTGATCAAAGCTATTGTATGTAAGAGAATAACATTTATAGTTGCTCCTGCAAAAAAAAATTCTGTCTACTTTATTTATATAGCAGATAGAAAAGGATATTTAGTCAGTAAGATAAAGGCAGATCAAACGAATCATAGGAAATTTTAAGAATGCATGATACTCAAGGCATTCTGTGATAGTTTAGCTCCTTTAGAAGCAAAAGTTAAACTTTGGGGTTTTGAAGCCAACACTATTTGAGAGTCTAGACCTCAATGAACTGATGTGAGAAGGAATATAATTTGGTCTTGGAATGATATACAAATAGGAGTGTGGATAAATGAGGGGTACAAACTATAATTTGCTCAATTGTCTAAGCTATTTTCACAACTAGTTTCATGGAACATAGCATTTAACTTTGACTTTTGATAGCTCTGGTATTTCTGTAGTTGAGGGTGACTATCGATTTCTTGAATCTTAAATCATACCTACTCTTTTTTCCTTTTTTTTTTTTTTTTTAGAGAGATCATATCTTTTTTTTTTTTTTATTGTACAAAGTTTTACATATGTCTTCTTTTCCCCAATTGATCCCCCCTCCCCAGCTATTTCCACCCCAGGCAAGCCCCCACTGCCCCAGTGACTGTGTCCATTGGTTATGCTAATAAGCATGCATACAAGTCCTTTGGTTGATCTCTAACTCTCCTCCCCTACCATTTGTCTCTAGAGCTATTCTTTTTTTAATTTTTTATTTATTTTATGTTTTTTAACAAATTTTTATTGTTCAGATTATTATAGTTGTTCCTCTTTTTTCCCCCATAGCTCCCCTCCACCTGGTTCCCAACCCACCCTCTGCCCTTACCCCCACCCCCAACATTGTCCTCATCCATAGGTGTACAATTTTTGTCCAGTCTCCTCTATCACCCCCCACACCCCTTTCCCTCCGAGAATTGTCAGTCCACTCATTTCTATGCCCCTGATTCTATTATATTCACCAGTTTATTCTGTTCATCAGATTTTTTATTCACTTGATTTTTATTTTTTTATTTATTTATTTTTTATTTATTTATTTTTTTAAATATATTTTTTATTGATTTTTTACAGAGAGGAAGGAAGAGTGATAGATAGTCAGAAACATCGATGAGAGAGAAACATCGACCAGCTGCCTCCTGCACACCTCCCACTGGGGATGTGCCCGCAACCAAGTTACATGCCCTTGACCGGAATCGAACCTGGGACCTTTCAGTCCGCAGGCTGACGCTCTATCCACTGAGCCAAACCGGTTTTGGCCACTTGATTTTTAGATTCACTTGTTGATAGATATGTATTTGTTGTTCATAATCTTTACCTTTTTCTTCTTCTTCCTCTTCTTAAAGAATACCTTTCAGCATTTCATATAATACTGGTTTGGTGGTGATGAACTACTTTAGCTTTTTCTTATCTGTGAAGCTCTTTATCTGCCCTTCAATTCTGAATGATAGCTTTGCTGGGTAGAGTAATCTTGGTTGTAGGTTCTTGCTATTCATCGCTTTGAATATTTCTTGCCACTCCTGTCCTGCCTGCATAGTTTCTGTTGAGAAATCAGCTGACAATTGTATGGGTGCTCCCTTGTAAGTAACTAACTGTTTTTCTCTTGCTGCTTTTAATATTCTCTCTTTGTCTTTTGCTCTTGGCATTTTAATTATGATGTGTCTTGGTGTGGTCCTCTTTGGATTTCTTTTGTTTGGGGTTCTCTGCACTTCCTGGACTTGTAAGTCTATTTCTTTCACCAGGTGGGGGAAGTTTTCTGTCATTATTTCTTCAAGTAGGTTTTCAATATCTTTCTCTCTTCTTCTGGCACCCCTATAATTCAGATGTCGGTACGCTTGAAGTTGTTCCAGAGGCTCCTTACACCTTCTTCATTTTTTTTTTTTTGTTGTTATTTTTTATTTTATTTTTTTTGCTTTTATGGTTGGGTGTTTTTTGCTTCTTTGTATTTCAAATCTTTGACTTGATTCTTGCAATCCTCTAGTCTGCTGTTGGATCTTTGTATCTTATTCTTTATTTCAGTCAGTGTATGCTTAATTTCTAATTGGTCCTTTTTCATATTTTCGAGGGTCTCACTAAATTTATTGGCAGTTTTTAGAAAATTCTTGAAAAACCTTATAACTGTGGTTTTGAACTCTATATCCAGTCATTTGCTTTCCTCCATTTCTGTCATTTGTGACCTGTTTCTTTGTCTCTGCATTTTGGCTCCTTCCCTGAGTTGATAGAGTGGGTTTGTGTGCTAGGTGTTCTATAGAGCCCAGTGGCTCAGCCTCCCCAGTTACCTGAGGTGGACACTCTTGGTGCACCCCTTTGTGGGCTGTGTGCACAGTCTTGTTGTAGTTAAGCCTTGATTGTTGTTGGTATCACTGGGAGGAATTGAGCTCCAGGCCAATTGGCTGTGTGAATCAGCTGTGTCTACGCTGGGAGAACTTCTGTGCTGGAGATACCCTTATGGGGCAAGACTTGCTTCAGTGGGTCTTTGGTGCTCACTGAGTCTCCCCCCTGAGTGTGTCCCTTATGGATCTGAGGAGTTGTAATCTGGATGGTCCCACTCTGACCATTGGGTACACTGGCTCTTGGATCTCTAAGGAGGTGCTAATTTAGCCTCTACCTGAGGCCATCAGCAGGAGCTACCTAGAGATCTGCAGATTCCTCTTCTTTGTTTGGGGTTTGGAGGTGCCCAGATGAGGCCCAGCTGTGAAGCAATGCAAGCTCCTGCGGGGCCTTGGGCCTTCTTTTGGATGTTCTGGGTCCCTCTGACCCAGCTGCAGTTTCTTAGGTAATTTTATCTGTGAAGCTCCTGATTCCACCTTCAATTTTGAATGATAGCCTTGCTGGGTTTAGTATTCTTGGATTCAGACCCTTGCTTTGCATCACTTTGTATATTTTATTCCATTCCTTTCTGGCCTGGTGTGTTTCTGTTGAGAAATCAGTTGATATTCTAATAGGAGATCCCTTGTAGGTAACTTTCTGTCTCTGTCTGTCAGCCTTTAAGATTCTTAATTTGTCGTTAGTGTTTGCCAATTTAATTATGATGTGTCTTGGTGTTGGTCTTCTGGGGTTCAACTTGTTTGGGATTCTATGTACTTCTTGGACTTGCATAGTTTTTTTCTTGCCAATATCAGGGAAGTTTTCTGTCATTATTTCTTCAAATAGGTTTTCTATTCCTTGCTTGTCTTCCTCTCCTTCTGGTATCCCTATTATTCAAATATTGTTTCATTTTGTGTTGTCCCAAAGCTCCCTTAGGCTCTCCTCTTGCTTTTTAAGTCTTCTTTCCAGTTGCTGCTGTGTTTGTGTGTTTTTTCCTACCTTGTCTTCTAATTCGCTGATGCGGTCCTCAGCCTCTTCTAGTCTACTGTTTAAGCCTTCCAATGTGTTCTTTATTGTAGCTATGTCGTTCTTCATCTCCTCTTGGTTTCTTTTCATGTTGGTGACATTCTCATTCAGCTCCTTATAGTTCTCATTGAGTTGTGTGTATTTGTCATTGAGTTGTGTGTATCTGTCATCCATCCGTTTAAACATCCTTATAACCATTACTCTGAATTCTTTCTCTGTTAAGCTGAGAAATTTCATTTAACTCCCTTTCTGGTGATTCCTCTTTTTCTTTCCTTTGGGGATTGCTTTTTTGTCTCCCCATGTTTTCCTGTAATGTTTTAATTGTAGATCCAATAGCTTTGCTACCCAGGTTCTTTTGGTGATGGTGCTACTGGTGTAATTTCTCAGTTCTCCTGGGCTTGGTAATCTAGTGTAGCTCCTTACTTGAGCTATTTGGGTTCTCTTGATGTAGGCCTGCAAGCTTGAGAGGCACAACTGCGGTGTCTAGAAGTCAGCAGCCGTGGAGGGGAGTATCCCAATTTTTGCTGTCTTGCACCCTTAATTGAACTCACGTGTTTTCAGTGGGGACTCACAGTGGCACCAAGGAACTGTCTGTCAGGGTGATGTCGCTCAGAGGGCCTGAACTCTGGAAAGGCGTGACTGTGATGCCCAGAGTTCTGTAGTTATGGGGTGGGCAGACTCAGCTTGCGCTGCTGCACCTGTGGTGGATAGGCGCTTACTCCCAGTGGCGGCTCACAGGAGCACCCATGGTAGGTTTGCCAGTGAGGCACACTGAAGCACTCTGAAGGGCCCTGGCAGTGTAGCCGTGTAATTGAGGTGCCTAACTTCGAAAGATATCTCTTTAGGGCAGATCCTATGGCCTCAGGGAGTATTCAGATTCCATGGTGTTATTCAGGGTGGGATCTGGGTGTGGCTATATTGGTTGCCTGGAGACTGAAGGGAGGGGCTTTCTCTCAGGAGAAAATGGCAACCAGGGCTTAGATATGACTCAGCACCAGACTCGCTTCCACCTCTCCTGGAACATCCGCTGCCTACTCTCCCCAGATTCCACAACTCCACCCCTTCTTCTGCACCTCAGCCACAGGTAAGTGTCTGTGTCCAAAAGGTCCTATGAACTAGGTTCAGTGGAGAAAGGTGCAGGCCCCAGTGTGAGGAGGGACCGCGTCTCTGCAAGTTCCTCTCTTGCCGGCACTGTGCAGTCCGGCAGCTCTTCAGGGCTGCCTTTGAGCTCAGATCCCAAATCCAGACTCCAAGGTCTAAAATCCACTACCTCCTGCAGTCCCGTGGACCCTCTTTTTTTTTTTTTTCCAGTCAGACACTTTGCCTGTCCTCAGGGACGCGGCTTGGCACTGTCTAGTTTCTCCCTGACCTTCTGGGCACAGAGGTCCAGCAGATTCTACTGCCTAGATCTTTGATTTTACCTTTATCAGGGGGATCTCTGCCCTTCCTGGCTTCAAACTGTCTTACCAGCTGCACCTCCTTTGCCATTTCAGGCTGGATTCCACTCGTTTCAGCTGCTCCCTCTATTTGGTCTCGGACAAGGCTCAGGATACGTCCATCTATTCCGCCGCCATTTTGTTGCTCCTCTTAGGTAATTTTATATTGCAAAGGGCCAAGCCATTCATATGCAAAAGCCTCTGTGCACAGCTTGGGTTGGGCGGGGTCTCAGGAAATCCACAGGGCGGAGCAAACAGCAATGGCTGACTGTCAGCCCTGCCCTAAGAGGCCCCCGGGTCTTAGTGTCCCGTGGTAATCGCTGCAATCACCTCTGAGAGAAAGCCGCCCTCGAGTTCCACCCGATGACAGATAGTCCAGTTTCTCCCTGTATGAGTCTGGGTCCCCAGAGTCTTGCCTGTAACTGGAGTTCAGAACAGTCGGGAGCTTGTGTCTCCCTCCTGATTGAGAAAGACAACCGTGTAATCAGTTGCCAGCCCTTTCCGTGCGCGACTCCTTACCTCTGCACTTTACTTCTGCACCTCCTCTGAGTCTCAGTGTGCTTTTCTCTTTCCTTCTAGCTGTAGAATTTCCAATCAGCCAGCCTTCCTGTGGTTCTGGATGATGTTCATTTTGTCTTTTAGTTGTAGTTTTGAAGTGGTTGTGTGAGGCAGCAAGTTCAGGTGTTTACCTATGCGGCCATATTGGTTTCTCTCCCCTACTCTTTTTTCTATTTCTCCCTTTTTTTTTACTTCTGGTTCAGAAGAAAGCTTTATAAATGGGGTATAGATGCCTTTCTGGTAAATAACATATTTTTGCCCTGGATAAACTGACCCTGCATCCTCACTCCAAATACTCCCTTGCCTTATTTATTACCTGCATGTACCCCATACAACCTCCTTTTCTACAGTCCTCAGAAATAACCTGTTTTCATTTCAGGTCCTAGACATTACAAAGAGTAACATATGAAAACAAAAGAAAAATGTCTTTAATGCATGCTGGCTAGGACATTTCGTAAGCTTAAAGATTTATTACCCTCAAAGGTAAATGTTTAAGAGGTCTCTTTAAAAATAGGGTTTCTATGGAAATCTAATATTTGCTTTGAAATGATTTGTATATTAATCATTTACATACAGCTGGATATGTGCGTAAGAAACTCCACAGATCCATCTCTGCCATGGTGGCAGGTAGGAAAAGGGAGGGTGGATTTGCTGATTTGGTCATCTATAAATATAGCCATGGAATAGGTATCCCAGGTCAGAAGTAGTGGTAACTTTACCCCAAGGGTAATATTTTTGAGTGTCAGTTTTTGCTAGAATTTGGCCTGCAGAGTATTACTTAAGTTTTCATAATACTACTTGAAATCTCTTACACTTCTAAACAATTTAACCAACATTTACTGTATCTTTTATGTGACAGGACTGCTTCCTCAAATCCTTTGTAGAATGAACCTGGAAAATATTATGCGAAGTGAAATAAGCCAATCTGAGAAGGACAAATATCACATGATCTCCCTTATTTGTGGAATCTAGTGAACAAATTGAATTGACCAAGAAAATAAGACCCGAAGCATGGAGGCATGGAACAGGCTGACATACCTCGATGTGGGGTTCGGGGGCCATTAAGAGATAAACCAAAGAACTTATATACTAATACTAGAGGCCCAGGGCACGAAATTCGTGCATGGAGGGGTGTCCCTCAGCCCAGCCTGCACCTTCTCCAATCTGGGACCCCTTGAGGGATGTCCGACTGCCCATTTAGGCCTGATCCCACCAGGATCGGGCCTAAACGGGCAGTCAGACATCCCTCTCACAATCCAGAACTGCTGGCTCCCAACCACTCGCCTGCCTGCCTTCCTGAATGCCCCTAACTGCTTCTGCCTGCCAGCCTGATAACCCCTAACCACTCCCCTGCCAGCCTGATTGATGCCTAACTGCTCCCCTGCCAGCCTGTTTTCCCCTAACTACCCTCCCCTGCAGGCCTGGTCACCCCTAACTGCCCTCCTCTACAGGCCTGGTCCCCCCCGACTGCTCTCCCCTGCAGGCCTGGGTCCCCCACAACTGCCCTTCCCTGCAGGCCTGGTCAACCCCAACTTCCCTCCTCTGCTGGTCTGGTCACCCCTAACTGCCCTCCCCTGCAGGCTTGATCACCCCCAACTGCCATCCCTTGCAGGCCTGGTCCCTCCCAACTGCCCTCCCCTGCTGGCCATCTTGTGGTGGCCATCTTGTGTCCACATGGGGGCAGGATCTTTGACCACATGGGGCAGCCATCTTGTGTGTTGGAGTGATGGTCAATCTGCATATTACTCTTTTATTAGATAGGATAGAGGCCTGGTGCATGGGTGGGGGCCAGCTGGTTTGCCCTGAAGGGTGTCCTGGATCAGGATGGGGGTTCCCTTGGGGCATGGGGTGGCCTGGGCAAGGGACCTGTGGTGGTTTGCAGGCCGGCCACGCCCCCTGGCTACCCAAGCGGAGGCGCTGGTA
Source organism: Plecotus auritus (assembly GCF_963455305.1). Lineage (NCBI taxonomy): Eukaryota > Metazoa > Chordata > Mammalia > Chiroptera > Vespertilionidae > Plecotus > Plecotus auritus. The sequence goes on from NC_137772.1 coordinate 146,563,998, forward strand.
TCTGGGATTTATTTACCTTCTACAATTGAAACTTTGTAGCCTGGAGCGGAGCCAAGCCTTCTACTCACTCCGTGGTGGCAGCCATTTCTATTGGGATTTATTTATCTTCTATAATTGAAACTTTGTAGCCTTAAGTGGAGGCCAAGGCAGGCCAGGGCTTCAGAAGCTTGGCTTCCTCCATTGCCGGAGGCAACCCTAGCCTCCTGCTTTCTCCAGCTCTGTGGCTGCCGCCATTTTTGTTGGGATTTATTTATCTTCTGTAATTGAAACTTTGTAGCCTTGAGTGCAGGCCTGGGCCAGCCAGGATGTGTGGAAAGCTTGGCTTCCTCCATCACCGGGGAAACCCAAGCCTCCCTCCTGCTCTCTCCATGGCCACAGCCTTCTTGGTTGGGTTATTTGCATACTCGCTCCTGATTGGCTGGTGGGCTTGGCTTTTGGGTGTAGTGGAGTGATGGTTAATTTGCATATTGCTCTTTTATTAGATAGGATGCATAGCCCATGGACATGGGCAATGGGGTAGTGAAGACCTTGGTTGGGGGGGTTGTAGAGGAATGGGAGATATCTGTAATACAATCAACAATAAAAATATATTTAAAAAAGAAAAGAAAGGAAGAATAAGAAATTATGGAGTGAGAGTAGACAAAGAGAGGAGTAAATGTGATTCAATGTATACAGTGCAATGAACTTTTCTTGATATTTTAATAAGTCATCATTTCATAGATCAATATAATTTGGGGTTAGATTCATGACAATTTTTATATTTTTGGAAACTTATTTTGAATACAAGAGCTTTCAATTTTACACATGAGCCTGAAATATTAATTTACATGCAGAAGCACCTTAATCAGCCTGTGTCAAAATGACCTAGAGCAAGTGGACATAATAAAGCTGAAAAATATCAGACTTTCCTTTTCAACATTATCCTATCTAATAAAAGAGCATTATGCAAATTAACCATCACTCTGCTACACCCACCAGCCACGCCCACCAGCCACGCCCACCAGCCAATCAGGAGCAAATATGCAAATAAACCCAACCAAGATGGCTATGGCCACAGAGAGCAGGAGGGAGGCTTGGGTTTCTCCGGCAATGGAGGAAGCCAAGCTTTCCGCCTGCCCTTGCGGGCCTAGGCCTCCACTCAAGGCTACAAAGTTTCAATGATAGAAGATACATAAACCCAAACAGAAATGGCGGCAGCCACGGAGCTGGAAAGAGCAGGAGGCTAGGGTTGCTCCAGGTGATGGAGGAAGCCAAGCTTTCCGCACACCCTGGCCAGCCCAGGCCTCCACTTAAGGGTACAAAGTTTCAATTATAGAAGATAAATAAATCCCCCCAAAAAATGGCTGCCGCCATGGAGCAAGCAGAAGGCTTGGCTCTGCTCCAGGCTACAGTTTCAATTGTAGAAGATAAATAAACCCCAGATACCAGGGCCTCCGCTTGGGTGGCCAGGGGGCGTGGCCGGCCTGCAAACCACCACAGGCCCCTCGCCCCGGCCGCCCCACGCCCCAAGGGAACCCCCACCCTGATCCAGGGCACCCTTCAGGGCAAACCAGCTGGCCTCCACCCATGCACCAGGCCTCTATCCTATCTAATAAAAGAGTAATATGCAGATTGACCATCACTCCAACACACAAGATGGCTGCCCCATGTGGTCAAAGATCCTGCCCCCATGTGGACACAAGATGGCCACCACAAGATGGCCAGCAGGGGAGGGCAGTTGGGAGGGACCAGGCTTGCAAGGGATGGCAGTTGAGGGTGATCAGGCCAGCAGGGAGTGCAGTTGGGAGGGACCAGGCTGCAAGGGAGGGTAGTTAGGGGCAATCAAGCCTGCAGGGGAGGGCAGTTAGGGGTGACCAGGCCAGCAGAGGAGGGAAGTTGGGGGCATACAGGCTGGCAGGGGAGCAGTTAGGCATCAATCAGGCTGGCAGGGGAGTGGTTAGGGGGTGATCAGGCTGGCAGGAAGAAGCAGTTAGGGGCACTCAGGAAGGCAGGCAGGTGAGCAGTTGGGAGCCAGCAGTCCTGGATTGTGAGAGGGATGTCTCGTAGGATCGGGCCTAAACGGGCAGTTGGACATCCCTCGAGGGGTCCCAGATTGGAGAGGGTGCAGGCTGGGCTGAGGGATAACCCCCCCCCCCAGTGCATGAATTTCGTGCACCAGGCCTCTAGTACTTAATAATTAAAAACCTCTACTTCTCAAAGCAAAAAATACAATTATTTATAAAATTTTAAATGCACACCATAAGTTTTTTTGCATCTAAAACATAAAGAAACAAGATTTTATCTTATTTAAATAATAATACTACATATCTACATACCAATGATTATGCTAAGGTCTGTAGCAATACTGACTCCAGATATCCTGAGAGAGATAGTTTCCTTCCCCTTACACAGAGGAGTCTAAGTATCTAAAGTCTCCTGTGACTAAAGGTATCTTATGCTTTAACTAGTGGCCCAGTGCACGAAATTTGTGCACATTAAAAGGGAATTAATTAGAGGAAATATTTTAATATTGCTATTTGCCCTTTCTCTATAATAGAAGTATCAGAGATGAAAGAATATTAGTAAAATGTACATGAAAATCTCCCTCCTGTTAGATTCTTGAGCACACCACATGACCCAGAATCAAGTCCCCGTCCACCCACATGTGCCTCAAAATCACATGAGACCCAGAACTGGCCGGCCCCACCCCTGTCAAGCCCTGCCGGGTGGGAGATGCAGCCTCAGGTCCCTGGTCAAGCCCCGCCAGGTGAGCAATGAAGCCTCCTGCTGATTGTGCATAACAGCCATTTGCTTATTAGCCTTTTATCATTAAGATATGAACTACCTATAAACACAGACAATAGGGTGGTGAAGGCCTGGGGCAGGGCAGGAACAAGGTGGAGGGGGCAATGAAGGGGGAAAAGGAGACATTGTAATTCTCAACAATAAAGATTTAAAAATAAAAACCAAGTGGGTGTAGCTGTGTTCCAATAAACTTTATTTAAAAAGCAGGTGGAGCTGGATTTGGCCTGCAGGCTGTAGTTTGCTGACCTTTTTATTTTACTTTACTAAAGGCCCGGTGCACAAAATTTGTGCATGGGGGGTGCGGGGGGAGTGTGTGTCCCTCAGCCCAGCCTGCACCCTCTCCAATGTTGGACATCCCTCTCACAATTCAAGACAGCTAGCTCCCAACCACTCACCTGCCTGCCTGCCTGATTGCCCCTAACTGCTTCTGCCTGCCAGCCTGATCACCCCCTAACCACTCCCCTGCCAGCCTGATCGACTCCTAACTGCTCCCCAGCTGGCCTGGTTGCCCCCAACTGCCCTCCACTGCTGGCCCAGTCACCCCTAACTACTGCCCTCCCTTGCCAGCCTGGTCACCCCTAACTGCCCTCCCTGCAGGCCTGGTCACCCCTATCTGTCCTCCCCTGCTGGCCTGGTCACCCTGAACTGCCCTCCCCTGCAGGCCTGGTCCCTCCTAACTGCCCTCCCCTACAGGCCTGGTCACCCCCAACTGCTCTCCCCTGCTGGCATGGTCACCCCCTAACTGCCCTCCCTTGCCAGTCTGGTCACCACTAACTGCCCTCCCCTGCAGGCCTGTTCCCTCCCAACTGCCCTCCCCTGCTGGCCATCTTGTGGTGGCCATCTTGTGTGTTGGAGTGATGGTCAATTTGCATATTAGCTATTTATTATATAGGATTTTATTTTATTATTTTGAAGAATAGTTTATTGATTTTTAGAGAGAGAGGAAAATGGAATGGGGGGTGGAGAGAGAGAGAAAGAGAGAGAGAGAAACATCAATAGGCCCACAACTGGGGCATGTGCTCTGACAGGGAATTCAGCAACCTCCTGGTGCAGGGTATGATGCATAACCAACTGAGCCACACCAGTCAGGGCTGCTGACCCCTTTTAAGTAAGTTTGCATTTCTGCTAGGATATTATCTAAGTCTAAGAAGTTTTTTGTTTTGTTCATTCTCAGAGTGTTTTTCCCCAAAAAACAGCATCTAATTTTTATTTCACAAGTTCCATATATTTTCCTAAGTCTGAATATAATAATAATAGTTTTGTTTTTAAGCTTTTCCCCCCTGCATATTGTTTCCTCAAAATTCTGTTTGTTTTTGTTATATTAGAGGTTTTTCTCAAATATTGATGACCCCTGGTTATCTGCTCATGTCTAAGAGATGAAATAGCATAGCGGTTGCCTCTGCGGTGGGGGAGGTGTTGACTGGGGCATGACCAAACTTTCTGGGGAGATGGAAATGTGCTATATCTTGAGTGAGGTATGGGTTGCCAGGTGTATACAATTGTCAAGAGCCATTATACTGACCACTTAAGACCTTTGTGTTTTCCTACAATTGTTTAAAGAATATAAAAAATGGTTTATGAAAGCAAGCTGCTGAGTAGCCCTATGTGGGGGGGTATGAGGGCTGGTTGACTCAGGGGCTCAATACAGAGAGTTGGGGTTGGGCTGTTTCCTTAGAAAATCTCTGATGCCAACCTATTTAGGTATTCTTTTCTTGGTGAGTTGGACTCTGAAAGAGAACTAATACAAACAGGAAAAAACCAAACAATTTGGAGAAAACAGTATGCAGGGAAAAGAAAATGAAAACAAACAGGAAATGAAACAAAAGTAACAAAATACTTGTTGTTAATATAGTCAGAGATTGAAGGGAATAAATTCTGGAGTGTCCTGTCTGGAGAGTTTAGCCCTGACTTCACTGTCTGGGAGCCAGAGGGGAGGGGGCCCCAGGTGATGGGACAGGAGGCAGGCTTCCCGCATTCAGGGTAGAGCAGTCAAATAAGCCACTGGTGCGTCACAGGGCTGCCCCTCCCAGTTGTCCTGCTGTGTCCTGGGTTCAGAGACCCTGTTTCATCCTCTCAGGACAATGAACCTTCTGTCTTTGTTGGGGCGGGGGCAGCTGCCCACCTGTGCAGAGTGGAGAAGGAAATCTGAGGATCAGAGCCCTTTGTAGACCAATCCTCTTGTTTTTGGCCCCAGCTTTGCTCCCACTTCCAGGGGTACTTAGTTCATTAACACGGGTGACTTTGGGGGTTTTGTGGGGTAACCCCTGGTGCCCCTTCATTTTTCTCACTCCTGGCTTAGGGTTCACTTCAGGGGCAATATCCTCAGGCTTCTAAGACACGGACCACATTCATCTGTCTTCCAGATTTAAATGTTTGTTGCTGTTGTCCCTTTTCACTTTATTCTTTTCGATTCATACTGTGGTAGGCAGAATAATGGCCACCAAATGTTGCCTGCGGTGCCACCCACCTCCTCAGGATCCAGGTGTGCTCCAAGGGTGGGATCTTCCTGGAAACAGCTTGAGGAGGGTGCCTCAGGGCCAGTGGGAGTGACAGAAATGGGGGTGTGGCATGGAGGTGGTATCTGTGCCTCTGTGAACGGCACCAAGCAGAGCCTGCAGCCCGAGCTGAAGCAGCACCAGTGGGCCATCAGGAGTGCTCACAGCCTCCCTGGCTATGTGGGGAGTACAGGCCCTGCCTCCCTTGCCCTCGTCCCCACTGCCACAAGTCCCCTCCCGCCTGAGCCTGCTGTGTGCGCAGCCTGGCATTTGGTTGAGCTTCCAGTCGTTTTGGACGTTATGGACCCTGGCTCTTTATATATATAGACTAGAGGCCCGATGCATGAAGATTCATGCAAGAATGGGCCTTCCTTCCCCTGGCTGCCAGCACCACCTTTGTTCTGGCCAGAGCTGCCTTTCTGCTCTGGCCCAGAGCCACCTTTCCGCCTTCCCATGCTGCCCAGAGGCCCGGAGTGGCTGGGATGGTGTGGAACGCCTGTGTAGTCACCATGGCGACGATGCAAGCATCCCACCCCGTCCCCAGCCGTTCGGTGCCTGTGTATGCAAGTTAACCCACTATGTTTGTTGGGTTAATTTGCATACTCACTCCTGATTGGCTGGTGGGTGTCGTGAAGGTACGGTCAATTAGCATGTTACTCTTTTATTAGGTAGATATGAATGTAGCATTGAGGCCAGAGAAGAAAGAATGATGTTTAAAAGAGGAAGCATCTAGAGCCTTGTGCCTGTGTCAACAAGGTTGAACTAATTACAGCTTAAGTTCAAGCAAAGGCAGCACTTATGAGCTGGTCAGCTCACCAAGCCCAGGCAAATCCACTGAAATAGAATAATTTATATAAGACAACATTAATTTATTTTAAGAACACTTACTGAGCATATCCTATTTGCCAGGGAGAGAGACACGGGGCACGGATAGAGATGAGACTTATGGGGGAAAGCAGATTACATATAATTTAGGATTCCTTTGGTTGCAAGTAATGGAATTTCTGACTCAAGTAGTTCAAGCAAAAATAGATGGCATTGAGATCTTAAATTATATATATATATATATATATATATATATATATATATATATATATATATATATATTCATTGATTTCAGAGAGGAAGGGAGAGGGAGAAAGAGATAGAAACATCAATGATGACAGAGAATCATCAATCAGCTGCCTCCTGCACGCCCCACTCTGGGAATTGAGCCCACAACCCGGGCATGTGCCCTGACTGGGAATCAAACCATGACTTCCTGGTTCATAGGTGGATACTCAACCACTGAGTTATGCTGGCTGGGCTATATTGAGATCTTTTTTTTTTTTTAAATAAATCTTTATTGTTCAGATTATTGCAGGTGTTCCTCTTATTTTTCCCCCCATAGCTCCCCTCCACCTGATTCCCCACCCCACCCCATGCCCTTACCCCCCTCCACTGTCTTCATCCATAGGTGTAAGATTTTTGTCCAATCTCTTCCTGCACTCCTTACACCCCCTTCCCCCTGAGAATTGTCAGTCCACTCCGTTTCTATGTCCCTGATTCTATTATATTCACCAGTTCATTCTGTTCTTCAGATTTTTTATTCACTTGATTTTTAGATTCACTTGTTGATAGGCATGTATTTGTAGTCATTTTGTTGTTCATAATTTTTATCTTTACCTTTTTCTTCTTCTTCCTCTTCTTAAAGAATACCTTCAGCATTTCATGTAATCCTGGTTTGGTGGTGATGAACTCCTTTAGCTTTTTCTTGTCTGTGAAGCTCTTTATCTGACCTTCAACTCTGAATGATAGCTTTGCTGGGTAGAGTAATCTTGGTTGTAGGTTCTTGCTGTTCATCACTTTGAATATTTCTTGCCACTCCCTTCTGGCCTGCATACTTTCTGCCAAGAAATCAGCTGACAGTCGTATGGGTGCTCCCTTGTAGTAACTAACCATTTTTCTCTTGCTGCTTTCAAGATTCTCTCTTTGTCTTTTGCCCTTGGCATTTTAATTATGATGTGTTTTGGTGTGGTCCTCTTTGGATTCCTCTTGTACGGGGTTCTGTGTGCTTCCTGAACTTGTAAGTCTATTTCTTTCAACAGGTAGGGAAAGTTTTCTGTTGTTATTTCTTCTAATAGGTTTTCAATATTTTGTTCTCTCTCTTCTTCTGGCACCCCAAAAATTTGGATGTTGGTAAGCTTAAAGTTGTCCCAGAGGCTCCTTACATTATCTTCATATTTTTGGATTCTTTTTTCTTTTTGTTTTTCTGGTTCGGTGTTTTTTGTTTTCTCATATTTCATATCTTTGGTTTAATTCTTGGGGTACGTTGATCTACAGTTGAGTTTCTGTATATTCTTTATTTTAGACAGTGTATGCTTAATTTCTGACTGGTCCTTTTCCATTTTTTTTTTTTTTGCATTCTCATTAAGGTCCTTGAAGGTCTCACTAAGCTCCTCAGAGGTCTCATCAAGTTTCTTGGCGGTTTTTAGAAGATTCTTGAGTAACCTTATAAATGTGGTTCTGAACTCTATGTCGTCCAGTAGTTTGCTTTCCTCCATTTCTTTCATTCATGACATGTTTCTTTGTCTCCGCATTTTGCTGCTTCCCTGTGTTGATGGAGTGGCTTTGTGTGGTAGGTGACCTAGAGGGGCCAGTAGCTCAGCCTCCCCAATCACCTGAGGTGGATGCTCTTGGTATACCCCTTTGTGGGCTGAGTGCAAAGTCTTGGTGTAGTTAAGCCTTGGTTGCTGTTGGTACACTGGGAGGAATTGACCTCCAGGCCAATTGGCTGTGAGGACCCGTTATGTCTATAATGAAAAAACGGCTGTGCTGGAGACACACTTATGGTGCAGGATTTATTTCAGTGGGGCTTTGGTGTTCACTGAGTCTGCCTCTTGAATGTGTCACTTATGGATGTGAGAAGTTGAAATCTGGTGTCTCACACTGACCACTAGGTACACTGGCTTCTGGATCTCCAATGGGGTGCAGGTCAGCTACTGTCTGAGGCCACCCAGCAGGAGCTACAGCGAGAAATACAGTTTTCTCCTCTTTGCTTGGGGTTTGGAGGTTTTGGAGCTGTCTGACCTGGGCTGCAAGTTTGCTAGGTTAAGCTGCAATAGGGCAGGCCATTTATATGCTAAAGCCGCTGCTTGGAGCTTGGGTGGGTTTGTAGATTGTGCGGGGCAGGGTCTCAGGGCATCACTAGGCTAGGGCGTGGCAAACAGCGATGGCTGCTAGTAAGCTGGCTCTGGGTCTCCAACCGCGTCCCCGTGTCCCAGGCCCCAGCACAGTAAACAATTATTCCTGCACGCAGCCCGGCAAGCAAGCCTCCCTCACTTTCCGACCCAATGGCAGACAGTCCAGCTTCTCCCCCTAGGAGTTTGGGTCCCCTGCGTCTCCCCAGAAACTGGAGTCCGGAGTAATCGGGAGCTTGTCTCCCTTTGGGTTGAAAAAAGCAGCGCTCCCAGTTGCCAGCCGCCAGCCCGATTCGCGCGCCCCCGTACCTCAGCTTTTCAGCGCTTGTGCACCTCTCAATGCTGTTTTCTCTTTCCTTCTAGTTGTAGAACTTCCACTCAGTCAGCTTTCCCATGGTTCTGGGTGATAGACGTTTTGTCTTTTAGTTGTAGTTTTGAAATTGTTGTGCGAGGCAGTGGTTTAGGTGTTTACCTACGCCGCCATCTTGGATCCTCTATATTGAGATCTTAATTGAGATAATTAAGATGTTCAAGGGGCCATCTGGTTTTAGGCATAGCTTGACTGGGGGCTCAAACAATGTCACCAGATATTCCCCTACACCCATCCCCTAGTGACTTCAGGCTTATGTTTGTCTTTACTTTGTCCTACAGATAAGAGGTTGAGAAAACTCAAACTCACAAGAGCACACAGTTCTGGAGTTGAAGATTTATTGGCTCTGATTTTCCTGGCTTGGGAGTACTCATCCACGAAGCAGTCACTATGGCTAAAGGGATGGAATGCACCCATTGGCTTAGGCCAGAGCAAGTGCTGTAGCCTGGCGCCTACAGATGGTGGGGGTGGCATAGGAGGCAAGGAAATGGAGACTAGACAAACCAAAATCAGGGTCTTAATGTCACAAGAAGAGGGAATGAACCATTGGTGACAAAAACTAATGTTCACCACCTGTATGAAAATGATTATTTCAATGTGATTAGTCATCTAATAGGGGAGAAAAATAAGAGGGCAGGAAGTTTCTAAGTTTATTATACATGATGTTTATGCTGAGTCCTGGATATAAGTAGAAATAAGTCAGACAAATAGGGAAAAATGAATGCTACAGCAATGGTAAAAACAAGAAGAGGGCAGTTTGGGAGAATAATATAAGGACTGTGTGACTGGAGAATTGGCTGATTAAATTGTGTAAATGAAAGAGGGAAGGAGAAAGTAGGGAAGAATAGGTAGGTTTGTGGTCTCTTCATAGGGAAGATTATGACTTTGGACTTCATTTATACAGTGATGTGGTTCACTGAAGTTTTTCAAATAGTGTCCTAAGAGTTGGCAAATTTTTTTTCTGTAGAGGGCCCGTTAGTAAATCTATTAGGTTTGCAGGCCATGTGGTTTCTCCTATTCACCTCTGCCACTGTAGCATGAAAGCAGCTGTAGACAATACATAAACAATCAAGCATGGTTGTGTTTCAACAACACTGTTTTTATGGACACTGGAAACTGAATTTCATAAAGTTTTCATATCTCAGAAAAGTTTATTCTTTAAATATTTTCAACCATTGAGAAATGTAAAAACCATTCTTAGCTTGAGGATGGTAAAAAAAAAAAAGAATTAATAACAAAGGAAGAGGTGGGCCAGATTTGGTATGTGTACCTGTTCATAGTTTACCAACTCTTCTAAAATGATCAATCCTATGTTTATATAGATTTAAAAATGAAAGAAACATTGGAATGAAAAGGAAGGAGGTGAGGAAAGCATTGCACTAATCCAGGTTGAAGTTGGCACATTTTAGATGAGTAATTGAGAGTCTTCATTAAGAAAGGTGACAAGGTAGCCTTTGTTACAGAGTTAGACCCATGAAACAATTAACCTGGAGTCAGTAGAAAGAGAGCGGGGTGGAGGCTGGTGATTCAAGCAGGGAAGGAGGGAATTACGCAGTAGTGCCCCCTTATCCACGGTTTTGTTTTCTATAGTTTCAGTTACACATGGTCAACTGGCGTGTGGAAATATTAAATGGAAATTTTCAGAAATACACAATGATAACTTTTAAGTTGCATGCCATTCTAAATTGTATATGAAATTTGGAGCCATCTTGCTCTGTCCTCCCAGGATCTGAATGATCTGCTTGTGCAGTGCATCCACACTGCATATACTACCCATCTTGTATCAGACTGATTGTTGAGCGATCACAGTGCTTGCGTTCAACTAACCCTTATTTTACTTAATAAAGGCCCCAAAGCACAAGAGTAGTGATGTTGGAAATTTGTACAGGGTGGGACAAAAGTAGGTTTTCAGTTGTTTGTATGAAAAATGATACAATAAATAATAATACAAGAATAAACTGTTCCATTTACTATCAACTGTAAACCTACTTTTGCCCCACCCTGTATATGTAAAAGTGAAGCAATAAAGTGCTTCCTTTAAGTGAAAGGTGATTACAGTACAATAAGATATTTTGAGAAAGAGAGAGAGAGACCACATTCACATACTTTTATACATTGTTCTGTTTTATTATTAGTTATTGTTGTTAATATTTTAAGTATGCCTTACTAATACATTAGTAATGTCTTATATAATAAATTAATTAATAATGTATAATTTATAAATTAAACTTTTTCATAGGTATATATGTATAAGAAAAATTATAGTATATACTAGAGGCCCAGTGCACGAAATTTGTGCACTCAGAGGAGGGGTCCCTCAGCCCAGACTGCACCCTCTCACAGTCCAGGAGCCCTCAGGGGATGTCTGACTGATGGCTTTTCTCTCCTGGCCTCTGTCCAGGCCTGATTGCAGCCCCCTTGGCAGTCAGTGATGGATCGCTGCAACCCAGCACTGACTACAGCACTGACTTCCGGTGTTTGGTTGAGCCTTCAGTTGTTTTGGACGTTACAGACCCTGGCTCTCTCTCTCTATATATAGATAGGTTCAATACTCTGAATGGTTTTAGGCATTTACCAGGGTTCTTGCAATATATCTTCTGTGGGCAAGAGGGAACTATTGTAAAATCCTGGAGGGTAGGATTTATTTCCTGAGACTTGAGGGATGTGGCTGGGGGTGAGGATCTGTTCTGTTGCGGAAATACAGGAACTGCCAAGACCTTGGGATGTAGACAGCTGTATAGACACTTAGAGTTAGGGACTGAGGTTGGTGCCCAAGGAATAGATGCTGTTAGAAGAAGAGATGGTTTTCAATTGCTCTTTAGTGGCTTAGAGAAGAAGAATCTCAATGGTAGCCATTATTGACTGAATACCAAAAGTCTTCCCTCTTATTCTAGATTTTTATAAGTCTTTGTGTTCTTTAATAGTTTTAAGAGAAGCGAAAGTGTCTTTACAAACAAACTGAGTTGGGTAGATCCTGAGCCAGATTAAATTTCAAGAAATGTGATATATTTTTTTTAATTCTAGTGTTGTAGACAAATTCACATCAATGACTAATAGACTATTTGATTTTTTGCTAAAAGTATTTGAATTGTAAGATTGCACTAAATCTCCGCTTATTTATTCTAGTTAGTCGGAATTTACTATAGGATAAGCATATTTTATCTTTAACCAAATAAAAAAATTCCAATTACATGTAGCAGCAAAGAGGCATCTCTGTGATCTTGAAAATGCAGTCTCTCTGTATAAAGGGAGAAAGTGAAGATTACTTGATATAAACATAATCCATTCTGGAAAAAGAAACTCCAAGCTTGGGTCCTTTATCCTTTGAACAATAACAGAATCCACCCATATGTAGTATAGTCTGTAACTAAAGTGTTCATATTTGAAGCACAGCATGGTGCTACAATGAATGCAGAATTCCTTTGTATGATAATTTTTCAAGTAGAAAAGAATTCATAGGCATAAGAGAATGCTTACTTTAATGCATTTGGAACCTTTATTTGATTTGTAGTATTCTTTATTTATTTTTTTCTCAGTATTTTTTTTAAATTTCTTTATTGATAAAGGTATTACATATGTGTCCTTATTCCCCCATTACCCCCTACCTCCCATTCATGCCCCACCCCCCTGTTGTCTGTGTCCATTAATTAGGCTTATATGCATACATATAAGTCCTTAGGTTGATCCCCCACCTTCCCCTACCTTCCCTGAGGTTTCACGTTCTGATTGATGTTCTCTGTCTCTGGATCTATTTTTGTTCATCAGTTTATGTTGTTCATTATATTCCACAAATGAGTGATATCATGTGATATTTATCTTTCTCTGCCTGGCTTATTTCACTTAGCATAATGCTCTCCATCTCGATCCATGTTGTTGCAAATGGTAAGAACTCCTTCTTTTTTACCGCAGTGTAGTATTCCATTGTGTAGATGTACCACATTTTTTTAATCCACTCATCTGCTGATGGGCATTGAGGCTGTTTCCAAATCTGAGCTATAGTAAATTGTGCTGCTATGAACATAAGGGTGCATATATCCTTTCTGATTCGTGTTTCTAGTTTCTTGGGATATATTCCTAGAAGTGGGATCGCTGGGTCAAATGGGAGTTCTATTTTTAGTTTTTTGAGGAAATTACATACTGTTCTCCACAATGGCTGCACCAGTCTGTATTCCCACCAGCAGTGCATGAGAGTTCCTTTTTCTCCGCATCCTTGCCAGCACTTGTCATCTGTTGATTTGTTGATAATAGCCATTCTGACAGGTGTGAGATGGTACTGCATTGTTGTTTTGATTTGCATCTCTCTGATGATTAGTGACTTTGAGCAGGTTTCCATATGTCTCTTGGCCTTCCTTCTGTCTTCTTTCGATAAGTGTCTATTGAGATCAGTTGCCCATTTTTTGATTGGGTTGTTTATCTTCTTTTTGTTAAGCTGCAGGAGTTCCCTGTAAATGTTGGAGATTAAACCCTTATCGTTGATATCATTGGCAAATATGTTCTCCCATGTAGTGGGCTTTCTTGTTTTATTGATGGTTTCCTTTGCTGTGCAAAAGCTTTTTATTTTGATGCAGTCCCATTTGTTTATTTCCTCTTTAGTTTCCATTGCCCTAGGAGCAGTATCAGTGAAAAAATTGCTTCGGCATATGTCAGATATTTTTTTTGGCTGTGGATTCCTCTATTATTTTTATGGTTTCTCATCCTATGTTTCAGTCCTTGATCCATTTTGAGTTTATTTTTGTGTATGGTGTAAGTTGGTGGTCTAGTTTCATTTTTTTGCATGTATCTGACCAATTTTCCCAACACCATTTATTGAAGAGACTGTCTTGACTCCATTGTATGTTCATGCCTCCTTTGTCAAATATTAATTGAGCATAGTGATTTGGGTCAATTTCTGTGTTCTCTATTCTATTCCATTTGTCTATATGTCTGTTCTTGTGCCAGTACCAGGCAGTTTTGAGAAAAGTGGCTTTGTAATACAGCGTGAAATCTGGTATTGAGATCCCACCTACTTTGTTCTTCTTTCTCAGGATTGCTGTGGCTATTTGGGGTCTTTTTTTTATTCCAGATGAATTTTTGAAGAGTTCTTTCTAGGTCTGTGAAATATGCTGTTGGTATTTTAATGGGGAGTGCATTGAATCTATAGATTGTTTTGGGTAGTATAGACATTTTAATGATGTTGAGTCTTTCAATCCATGAACATGGTATGTTCTTCCATCTGTTTATGTCTTCCTCTATCTCTTTTTTCAGTGTTGTGTAGTTTTCCGCATATAGGTCTTTTATCTCCTTAGTTAAGTTTATTCCTACGTATCTTAATTTTGTTGGTGCAATGGTAAATGGGATTGCTTTTTTAGTCTCTCTTTCTGTAAGTTCACTATTGGTGTATAGAAATGCCATAGATTTCTTGGCGTTAATTTTGTATCCTGCTACATTGCCGAATTCATTTATTAACTCTATTAGTTTTTTGATGGAGTCTTTCGGGTTTTTTATGTACAATATCATGTCATCTGCAAATAAGGACAGCTTTACTTCTTCTTTTCCAATTTGGATGCCTTTTATTTTTTCTTTTGTCTAATCGCATTGGCTAAGAGTTCCAGTACTATGTCAAACAGGAGTGGTGAGAGTGGGCATCCCTATCTTGTTCCTGTTCTTAAGGGAAATGGTTTTAGTTTTTGCCCTTTGAGTATGATGTTAGCTGTGGGTTTATCATATATAGCTTTTATTATGTTGAGGTATGATCCTTCTATTCCCACCTTGTTGAGAGTTTTTATCAAGAAAGGGTGTTGGATTTTGTCAAATGCTTTTTCTGCATCAATTGATATGACTATGTGATTTTTATCTCTCAATTTGTTTATGTGATGTATCATGTTTATTGATTTGCGGATATTGTACCATCCTTGCATTCCTGGGATAAATCGTACTTGGTCATGGTGTATGATCTTTCTGATGTACTGCTGGATCCGATTTGCTAGAATTTTGTTGAGGCTTTTGGCATCTATGTTCATGAGAGATATTGGCCTGTAATTCTCTTTCATTGTGTTGTCTTTATCTGGTTTTTGTATTAGGGTGATGCTACTTCATAGAATGAGCTTGGAAGTGTTCCTTCCTCTTGAATTTCCTGGAATAGTCTGAGGAGGATAGGTTTTAGCTCTTCCTTGAATGTTTGGTAAAACTCCCCTGTGAAGCCGTCTGGTCCCAGGCTTTTATTTGCTGGAAGCTTTTTGATGACTGCTTCCATTTCTTCCATAGTTATTGGTCTATTGAGATGTTTGGATTCTTTCTGATTGAGTTTTGGAAGGTTATATTTTTCTAGGAATATGTCCATTTCCTCCAGGTTGTCCAGTTTGTTGGAATAGAGTTGTTTATAGTATTTTTTAACAATCCTTTGTATTTCAGTGGGGTCTGTTGTTATTTCACCTCTTTTATTTCTGATTTTGTTTATTTGGTCCTCTCTCTTTTCTTCTTGGTGAGCCTGGCTAGAGGTTCATCAATCTTTTTTATCCTTTCAAAGAAACAGCTCTTGGTTTTGTTGATCTTTTGTATTATTTTTTTTGGTCTCAATGTCGTTTATCTCCGCTGTGATCTTTATTATTTCCTTAATTCTACTTACACTGGGCTTTTCTTGTTGCTCTCTAACTCTTTGAGTTGTAGGGTTAGGTAATTTATTACC
The DNA here is from genome assembly GCF_963455305.1 of Plecotus auritus. NCBI lineage: Eukaryota > Metazoa > Chordata > Mammalia > Chiroptera > Vespertilionidae > Plecotus > Plecotus auritus. The sequence continues at coordinate 146,579,490 of NC_137772.1, forward strand.
ATTGTTTCTTGTTTTTTCCAGTAGGCTTGTAGAGCTATGAACTTCCCTCTCAAGACTGCTTTCGCTGTATCCCATAGATTTTGGATTGTTGTGTTTTCATTGTCATTTGTTGCCATGATGTTTTTTTATTTCTTCCTTGATCTCTCTGGTAACCCAGTCATTGTTTTATAGCATGCTATTTAGTCTCCATGTGTTTGATTTCTTTGCATTGTTTTTATTGTAGTTGATTTCCAGTTTTATGCCATTGTGATCTGAGAAGATGGTTGATATGATTTCTATCTTCTTGAATTTGAAGAGACTTTGCCTATCACCCAACATATGGTCTGTCTTTGAGAATGACCCATGTGCACTTGAGAAGAATGTATATTCTGTGGCTTTGGGGTGAAATGTTCTGAAGATGCCAATTAATTCCATCTGGTCTAATGAGTCATTTAGGATTGATGTTTCTTTGCTGATTTTTTGTTTAGAGGATTTGTCCAATGGTGACAGTGGGGTATTAAAGTCTCCTACTATGATTGTATTGCTGTCAATCTCTCCTTTGATATCCTCCAGTAGATTTTTATGTATTTGGGTGCTCCTGTATTGGGTGCGTATATGTTTATCAGAGTTATTTTTTCTTGTGTGATTGCTCACTTTAGTATTATGAAGTGGCCTTCCTTATCTCTTGTTATGTCCTTCATTTTGAGATCTAATTTGTCAGATATAAGTATTGCTACCCCAGCTCTTTTTTCATTTCCATTCGCCTGAAAAACCTTTTTCCATCCCTTCATCCTTAGTCTGTGTGCATCTTTTTTTTTCTGAGGTGGGTTTCTTGTAGACAGCAGATATATGGGTCTTGTTTTCTTATCCAATCCGTTACCCTATGTCTTTTGATTGGGGCATTTAATCCATTTATATTTAAAGTTATTATTGTTTTTATTCTTTTTTATTTATTTTTTATTTTTGAAATAAATCTTTATTAAGATTATTACAATTGTTTCTCCTTTTTCCCCCCATAGCTCCCCTCCACCCGGTTCCCACCCCACCTTCTGCCCTTACCTCCCCCGCACTGTCCTCATCCATAGGTGTATAATTTTTGTCCAGTGTCTTCCTGAACGCCCCCATACTCCTTTACCCCTGAGAATTATCAGTCCACTCCCTTTCTATGCCCCTGATTCTATTATATTCACCAGATTATTCTGTTCCTCAGGTTTTTAATTCACTTCATTTTTAGGTTCACTTGTTGATAGATATGTATTTGTTGTTCATAATTTTTATCTTTACTTTTTTCTTCTTCCTCTTCTTTAAGAATACCTTTCAGCATTTCATGTAATACTGGTTTGGTGGTGATGAACTCGTTTAGCTTTTTCTTATCTGTGAAGCTCTTTATCTGCCCTTCAATTCTGAATGATAGCTTTGCTGGGTAGAGTAATCTTGGTTGTAGGTTCTTGCTATTCATCACATTGAAAATTTCTTGCCACTCCTGTCTGGCCTGCATAGTTTCTGTTGAGAAATCAGCTGACAGTCGTATGGGTGCTCCCTTGTAGGTAATTAACTGTTTTTCTCTTGCTGCTTTTAGTATTCTCTCTTTGTCTTTTGCTCTTGGCATTTTAATTATGATGTGTCTTGGTGTGGTCCTCTTTGAGTTCCTTTTGTTTGGGGTTCTGTGCTCTTCCTGGACTTGTAAGTCTATTTCTTTCACCAGGTGGGGGAAGTTTTCTGTCATTATTTCTTCAAATAGGTTTTCAGTATCTTGCTCTCTGTCTTCTTCTGGCACCCCCATAATTCTGATGTTGGTACGCTTGAAGTTGTCCCAGAGGCTTCTTACACTATCTTCAACTTTTTGGATTTTTTTTTCTTTTTGCTTTTCCTGTAGAGTGTTTTTTGCTTCTTTGTATTTCAATTCTTTGACTTGATTTTTGTGTTCCTCTAGTCTGTTGTTGGGTCTCTGTATAATATTTTTTATTTCAGTCAGTGTATGTTTAATTTCTAGTTGGTCCTTTTTCATATCTTCGAGGGTCTCGTTATATTTATCAGCCTTTTCTAGGATATTCTTGAAAAGCCTTATAACCGTGATTTTGAATTCTATATCCAGTCGTTTGTTTTCCTCCATTTCTTTCGTTTGTGATCTGTTTGATGCCGCATTTTCACTGCTTCCCTGAGTTGGTAAGGTAGATTTGTGTGCTAGGTTTCCTATATGGCCCAGTGGGTCGGCCTCCCCAGTTAACCTGTAGTGGACACTTTTGGTGCACCCCTTTGTGGACTGTGTGTACAGCCTTGTTGTAATGAAATCTTGATTGTTGTTGGTATCACTGGGAGGAATTGACCTCCAGGCCAGTTGGCTGTAAAGATCAGCTGTGTCTACGCTGGGAGAAGTTCAGTGCTGGAGACAGCCTTATAGGATTAGACTTGCCAAATTGCAATAGCCTCTGTGCTCAGCTTGGATGGGGTGGAGTCTCAGGGTGGAGCAGACAGTCTTGGCTTCCAGTCAGCCTTGCCCTGGCGTGTGCGCGCGTACCTTCAGACCTCTGTCTTCCCCGGCTCCCATGTCTCCGCCCGAGAGTCCAGATTCCCCCCACCATAGCGTGGGTCCTCAGGGGCTCGCCTGGAACTGGGGTTCAGTGCAGTCAGAACTGGGGCTCAGTGCAGTCAGGACCTTCTGTCTCCCTTCCACTAGGGAAAGCCTGTGGCAACCTCCGCAGCTTTTGTTCGCACTGGCATGCACGCGCCTTCAGACCTCTGCCTTCCCCGGCTCCCGAGTCTCTGTCCGACAGTCCAGATGCCCCCCCGTAAGAGCATGGGTCCCCAGGGGCTCGCCTGGAACTGGGGTTCAGTGCAGTCAGAATTGGGGTTCAGTGCAGTCAGGAGTTTGGACTCCCTTCTGCTAGCGAAAGCCTATGACAACCTCTGCAGCTTTTGCGCACACTGGTGCGCGCGCTTCCAGGACCTTGCCTGCCGGGGTCTCCCCCGGGTCTCCGAGTCTCCAGGTGCCTTTCTCTCTACCTGACAGTCCAGACTCCCCCTGTATGAGCCTGGGTCCACGGGGTTTCACCCAGGACTGGGGTTCAGTGCAGTCAGAACTGGGGTTCAGTGCGGTCAGGGTCTTCCTTCCCCCTTCCGCCAGAGAAAGTCAGCCAGGCTCTCAGACACCCTTCCTCTCTGCGTGCACAAAGACCCTTTGACGTACCTCCAATTCTCTGTGAGCTTTTCTCTTTCCTTCTAGTTGTAGAATTTTCACTCAGCCAGCTTTCCTGTGGTTCTGGATGGTGTCCGTTCTGTCTTTTAGTTGTAGTTTTGAAATTGTTGTGCGAGGCGGCAGTTTAGGTGCTTACCTATGCCTCCATCTTGGTTTCTCCCTAAAGTTATTATTGATAGGTACTTATTTGTCGCCATTTTTATTCTTTACCTCTGTGTTCCTTCTTCGCTTCCTATTTCTTTTTTTTTTTTTTTTTTTTTTATAGCCGACCCTTTAGCATTTCTTGCATTGCTGTTTTGGTGGTAATAAATTCCCTTAGTCCTTTTTTGTCTGTGAAGCTCCTGATTTCACCTTCAATTTTGATTGATAGCCTTGCTGGGTACAGTATTCTTGGATTCAGACCCTTCCTTTGCATGACTTTGTATATTTCCTCCCATTCCCTTCTGTCCTGATTAGTTTCTGTTAAGAAATGGGTTGCTAGTCTGATAAGGGTTCATTGTAGGTAACTTTCTGTCTCTCTCTGGCTGCTTTTAAGATTCTTACTTTGTCGTTAGTGTTTGCCAATTTAATTATAATGTGCCTTGGCGTCGGTCTTTTGGGGTTCATTTTTCTTGGGACTCTGTGAGCTTCTTGGATTTGTGTGGGTTTTTTTCTTCCTATATCAGGGAAGTTTTCCGTCATTATTTCTTCAAACAGGTTTTCTTTTCCTTGCTCAGTTTCCTCTCCTTCTGTAACCCCTATTATGCGGATGTTGTTTTGTTTCGTGTTGTCCCAAAGTTCCCTTAGGCTCTCCTCCTGCTTTTTAATTTTCTTTTTCTAGAAGCTGCTCTACTTGGGTATTTTTTCCTACCTTGTCTTCTACCTCACTGATGCGGTCCTCTGTTTCTTCTAGTCTACTCTTGATGCTTTCTATTGAGTTCTTTACAGCAGCTATGTCATTTTTCATTTCTTCTTGGTTCTTCTTCATTTCCTCTTGGTTCTTACTCATATTGTTGAATTTGTTTTCCATTCTTTTCAGCCACCTTATGACCATTTCTTTGAATTCTTTCTCTGACAGGTTGCTTGCCTCCATTTCGTTTACTTTTCTGGTGATGCCTGCTTTTCTTTCATATGTGGGCTGTTTCTTTGTCTCCCCATGGTCTCTCTTCTCTGGGTGTCTGGTTATGTAGTTCTCTCTCTCCTTATCCCAGGTGAAATCTGACCTTTCCATGGTGGAGTGTACAGCTCCTCTGAATCCACGTGTTTACGCCAATTGGGGACCAGTGCTCTGGGGTTCGCAGCTGTTCGGTGGGTGCCGCAGTTGTAGATTTTCAGGCTTCAGATAACATCCACTTTCCCCTTCAAGTAGGTGCGGTCTCCGCGTCTGAGCCGGTGGCTCCAGGAGGGAACCCAGCAGCAGTGTGGGCTGCCTGGTCAGGGGATCTCCATCCAGCAGTCCCCCACCTTCTCCTGGAGTATAGCTGTCCCTTAACTGACCAACAGACACTCCCCATGCGACCCTCAGCTGTTCTTTCTATCTGCTCCGGGACAAGGCTCAGGACACGTCTGTCTATTCCGCCACCATTTTTTTTCTCTCTGCAGTATTCTTTAGATTAATGTTAAATTGAAAAGGTGTTATATGATTAAATTCTTTCTGATTTTTTTCAAAGGGGCTATTCAATGAAGTATTGCTAATGGCCACTTAATAATCCAACTAAGGCACAGATATAGTACTGTGAAAGTAAAATAGTTTGTTCAAGGCTACTCTATTCATGTAAAAGTAAGTGGAAATCTTAACATTCCTAATTTAGCTCTCGTCTCTACTATTATTAGTGTCTGTTTTCTTGCCCACAGTTTATATGAGCATATATGCACCTTTATCTTTTGAGGTAATTTCTTTTCCCCCATTGAGATGAAAACCATTTATTGAAAATTAAAATCAAAATTTAGCTTGCATAACATATTAATTCCAATTTAACTTACTAAACTCTTTTTTTTAATTTAAATTCTTTATTGTTTAAAGTGTGACATTTCTCCTTTTCCCCCCATTGACCTCTCCCTGGCCATTCTCACCCCCCAGCACATGCCCTCTCCCTGCTACTGTCTGTGTCCATGGGTTATGCTTATATGCATGCATACAAGTGCTTTGGTTGATCTCTTACTCCTGCTTCCCTCCCTTGCCTTCCCTCTGAAGTTTGACAGTCTTTTCGATGCTTCTCTGTCTCTGGATCTATTTTTGTTCATCAGTTTATATTCTTCATTATATTCCACAAATGAGTGATATCATATGATATCATTCTCCAACTGGCTTATTTTGCTTAGCATAATGCTCTCTAGGTCCATCCATGCTGTTGCAAATGGTAAGAGTTCTTTCTTTTTTATAACAGCGTCATAATCTATTGTGTAGATGTATGACCATTTTTTAATCCACTCATCTGCTGATGGGCACTTAGGCTGTTTCCAAATCTTAGCTATTGTAAATTGTGCTGCTGTGAACATAGAGGTACATATATCCTTTCTGATTGATGTTTCTGATTTCTTGGGATATATTCCTAGAAGTGGTATTAGTGGGTCACATGGCAGTTTCATTTTTAATTTTTTGAGGAAATGCCATACTGTTTTCCACAGTGACTGCACCAGTCTGCATTCCCACCAGCAGTGTAAGAGGGTTCCTTTTTCTCAGCATCCTCGCCAGCACTTGTCGTTTGTTTATTTGGTGATGATAGCCATTCTGACAGGTGTGAGATGGTACCTCATTGACCTTTTGATTTTCATGTCTCGGATGATGAGTGACTTTGAGCATGTTTTCATATGTCTTTTGGCCTTTTGTATGTCCTCTTTAGAAAAGTGTCTATTTAGGTCCTTTGCCCATTTTTTTTATCTGATTGTTTATCTTCCTTCTGTTAAGGTGTATACGTTCCCTGTAAAATTTAGAGATTAAACCCTTATGGGCAATAACATTGGCAAATATGTTCTCCCATGCAGTGGGCTCTCTTTTTGTTCTGTTGATGGTTTCTTTTTGCTGTGCAGAAGCTTTTTATTTTAATGTAGTCCTATTTGTTTATTTTCTCTTTAGTTTCCAGTGTCCTAGGAGCTGTATTGGTAAAGTTATTACTATGACATATGCCTGATATTTTGCTGCCTATGGATTCTTCTTTGATTTTTATGGTTTCTGTCTTAGGTTTAAGTCCTTGATCCATTTTGAGTTTATTTTTTTTGTATGGTGTAAGTTGGTGGTCTAGTTTCATTTTTTTTTTTTGCATATATCTGTCCAATTTTCCCAGCACCATTTATTGAAAAGACTGTCTTGACTTCATTGCTCTTGCCTCCTTTGTCAAATATTAAATGAGCATAATGGCTTGGGTTGACTTCTGGGTTCTCTGTTCTGTTCCATTGGTCTATAAGTCTGTTCTTGTGCCAGTACCAGGCAGTTTTGAGAACAGTGGCTTTGTAATATAGCTTGATATCTAGTTTTGTGATCCCTCCAACTTTGTTCTTCTTTCTCAAGATTGCTGAAACTATTTGGGGTCTTTTTTTATTATTCCAAATGAATTTTTGGAGAGTTTATTCTAGTTCTGTGAAATATGCCTTTGGTATTTTAATGGGGAGTGCATTGAATCTATAGATTGCTATGGGTAGTATGGACATTTTGATGATGTTGATTCTACCAATCCATAAACACAGTATATTCTTCCATTTATTTATGTCTTCCTCCATCTCTTTTTTCAACGTCCTGTAGTTTTCCTGAGTACAGGTCTTTTACCTCCTTAGTTAAGTTTATTGCTAGTTATCTTAATTTTTTTAGTACAGTGGTAAATGGGATTTTTTTTTTTTTTTAGTTTCTCTTTCTGTGAGTTCATTATCAAGTGTATAAAAAGGCCATAGATTTTTGGGTGTTAATTTTGTATCCTGCTACATTTTCAAATTCATTTTTTAAGTCTAGTAGTTTTTGGATGGAGTCTTTAGAATTTTCTATGTACAATATGATGTCATCTGCAAATAAGGACAGATTTACTTTTTCTTTTCCAATTTGGATGCCTTTTATTTCTTCCTTTTGTCTGATCACTATGGTTAGCACTTCCAGTACTATGTCAAACAGATGTGGTGAACGTGGGCATCCCTGTTTTGTTCCTGTTCTTAGGGGAAATGGTTTTAGGTTTTGCCCATTGAGTATGATGTTGGTTGTAGGTTTGTCATATAAGGCTTTTATTATGTCATGGCATGATCCCTCTATTCACACTTTGCTGAGAGTTTTTATCAGAAAAGGGTGTTGGACTATGTCAAATGCCTTTTCTGCATCAATTGATATGATTATGTGATTTTTGTCTCTTAGTTTGTTTATATGATGTATCACATTTGTTGATTTGTGGATATTGTTCCATCCTTGCATCCCTGGAATAAATCCCACTTGGTCATGGTGTATGATCTTTCTAATGCAATGATGGATCCAATTTGCTAGAATTTTGTTGAGGATTTTAGAATCTATGTTCATCAGGGATATTGGCCTGTAATTCTATTTCTTTGTAGTGTTTTTATCTGGTTTTGGGATTAGGGTGATGCTGGCTTCATAAAAGAGTTTGGAAGTATGCCTTCACCTTGAATTTTTTGGAATGGTCTGAGAAGGATAGGTTTAATTCTTTGAATGTTTGGTAAAACTCCTCTGTGAAGCTGTTTGGACCAGGGCTTTTATTTGCTGGAAGTGTTTTGATTACTGTTTCAATTTCATCAGTAGTTATGGGCCTATTCAGGTTTTCTGATTCTTCCTGATGGAGTTTTGGAAGCTTGTATTTTTCTAGGAATGTGTCCATTTCATCTAGGTTGTCCAGTTTGTTGGAGTAGAGTTGTTTGTAGTATATTTTTACAATTCTTTGTATGTCTGTGGCTTTGGTTGTTACTTCACCTCTTTCATTTCTGATTATGGTTATTTTGGTCCTCTCTCTTTGCTTCTTGGTGAGCCTGGCTAGAGGTTCATCAATCTTGTTTATCCTCTCAAAGAAACACCTCTTGGTTTTATCAATTTTTTGTATTGTTTTTTGGTCTCTATGTCATTTATTTCCACTCTGATCTTTATTATTTCCCCCCTTTTGCTTACCTTGGGCTTTTCTTATTGCTCTCTCTCTAATTCTTTAAGTTGTAGGGTTAGATAATTTATTATCATTTTTTTGTTTTTTGTTTTTTTGAGGTAGGCCTGTAGAGCTATGAACTTCCTTCTCAGGACTGCTTTCACTGTGTCCCATAGTTTTTTGATTGTTGTGTTTTCCTTGTCATTTGTTTTCAGGATGCTTTTTTTATTTCTTCTTTAATCTCTTTGGTAACTGAATTATTATTTAATAGTATGCCATTTAGCCTCCAAGTGCTTGATTTATTTTCATTGTTTTTATTGTATTTGACTTCTAATTTTATACCATTGTGCTCTGAGAAGATGCTTAATATGATTGCAATCTTCTTGAATTTGAAGAGACTCCTGTGTCCCAATATGTGGTCTGTCATTGAAAATGTCCTGTGTGCACTTGAGAAGAGCGTATATTCTGTAGCTTTGGGGTGAAATGTTCTGAAGATGTCAATTAATTCCATCTGATCTAGTGAGTCATTTGGGATTGCTGTTTCTTTGCTGTTTTTTTTTTTGTTTAGAGGATTTATCTAGTGGTGTCAGTAGGGTATTAAAATTCCCTGCTATGATTGTGTTGCTGTTGATCTCTCCCTCGATATCTTCCAGAAGATTTTTAAAAATGTATTTGGGTGCTCCTGTTATTGGGTGCATATATGTTAATCAAGGTTACATCCTCCTGTTGAATTGCTCCATTTAGTATTATGAAGTGGTCCTCCTTATCCCATGTTATGGCCTTCACTTTGAGGTCTATTTTTTCAGATATAATTATTGTTACCCCAGCTTTTCTTTCATTTCCATTTGCCTGAAAAAAAATTTTCATTCCTTCACTATCAGTCTGTGTGTGTTCCTTGTTCTGAGGTGGGTCTCTTATAGACAGCAAATATGTGGGTCTTATCACTCAGCTACCCTATATCTTTTTTTTAATTTAATAAATCTTTATTGTTCAGATTATTACAATTGTTCCTCTTTTTTCCCCCCATAGCTCCTCTCCACCCGGTTCCCACCCCACCTTCTGCCCTTACTCCCCCACATTGTCCTCATCCATAGGCGTACGATTTTTGTCCAGTCTCTTCCCGCACCCCCCACACCCATTTCCCCCCGAGAATTGTCAGTCCACTCCCTTTCTATGTCCCTGATTCTATTATATTCACCAGTTTATTCTTTTCATCAGATTTTTTATTCACTTGATTTTTAGATTCACTTGTTAATAGATATGTATTTGTAGTTCATAATTTTTATTTTTACCTTTTTCTTCTTCTTCCTCTTCTTAAAGAATACCTTTCAGCATTTCATATAATACTGGTTTGGTGGTGATGAACTCCTTTAGCTTTTTCTTATCTGTGAAGCTCTTTATCTGCCCTTCAATTCTGAATGATAGCTTTGCTGGGTAGAGTAATCTTGGTTGTAGGTTCTTGCTATTCATCACTTTGAATATTTCTTGCCACTCCTGTCTGGCCTGCATAGTTTCTGTTGAGAAATCAGCTGACAATCGAATGGGTGCTCCCTTGTAGGTAATTAACTGTTTTTCTCTTGCTGCTTTCAAGATTTTCTCTTTGTCTTTTGCTCTTGGCATTTTAATTATGATGTGTCTTGGTGTGGTCTTCTTTGGATTCCTTTAGTTTGCGGTTCTGTGCGCTTCCAGGACTTGTAAGTCTATTTCTTTCACCAGGTGGGGGAAGTTTTCAGTCATTATTTCTTCAAATAGGTTTTCAGTATCTTGTTCTCTCTCTTCTTCTGGCACCCCCATAATTTTGATGTTGGCATGCTTGAAGTTGTCCCAGAGGCTTCTTACACTATCTTCAACTTTTTGGATTCTTTTTTCTTTTTGCTTTTCCTGTAGAGTGTTTTTTGCTTCTTTGTATTTCAAATCTTTGACTTGATTCTTGCGATCCTTTAGTCTGCTGTTAGATCTCTGTATAATATTTTTTTATTCAGTCAGTGTATGCTTAATTTCTAGTTGGTCCTTTTTCATATCCTCGAGGGTCTTGCTAAATTTATCGGCCTTTTCTAGAAAATTCTTAAAAAACCTTATAACCATGGTTTTGAACTCTATAGCCAGTCATTAGCTTTCCTCCATTTCTTTCATTTGTGATCTGTTTCTTTGTCTCCACATTTTGGCTGCTTCCCTGAGTTGATAGAGTAGGTTTGTGTGCTAGGTGTAATATAGGGCCCAGTGGCTCAGCCTCCCCAGTTACCTTAGGTGGACACTCTTGGTGCACCCCTTTGTGGGCTGTGTGCACAGTCTTGTTGTAGTTAAGCCTTGATTGTTGTTGGTATCACTGGGAGGAATTGACCTCCAGGCCAATTGGCTGTGAGGATCAGCTGTGTCTATGCTGGGAGAACTTCTGTGCTGGAGACAGAAGTTCTCTCTTGGATGGGGCAGAGTCTCAGGGTGGAGCAGACAGCATTGGCTACCCGTCAACCCTTCCCTAAGAGGCCCCTGGGTCTCAGTGTCCCACAGTAATCACCACAAGTACCTTTGAGAGAAAGCCACCCTCGAGTTTCACCCACTGCCAGACAGTCCATTTTCTCCCCAAATGAGTCTGGGTCCCCAGAGTCTCGCTCAGAACTGGAGTTCAGTGCTGTCAGGAGCTTTTGTCTCCCTCCCACTTGAGAAAGCCAGCTGCGTACTCCGTTGCCAGTCCTCTCTGTGCACGTGCGTCTCTGTACCTCTGCATTCTGCAGCTCCTCTGAGTTCAGTGTGCTTTTCTCTTTCCTTCTAGGTGTAGAATTTCCACTCAGCCAGCCTTCCTGTGGTTCTGGATGATGTCCGTTTTGTCTTTTAGTTGTAGTTTTGAAATTGTTGTGTGAGGCAGCAGTTTAGGTGTTTATCTATGCTGCCATCTTGGTTTCTCCTACCCTATGTCTTTTGATTAAAATATGTAATCCATTTATGTTTAAGGTTATTATTGATAGGTACTTGTTTGTTGCCATTTTTATTCTTTATGCCTGTATTCCTTCTTCCCTTTCTATTTCATCATTTTGCAGAAGTCCCTTTCAAATTTCTTGCATTGCTGGCTTGATGTTAATAAACTCCCTTAGCATTTGTGTGTGTGTGTGTGTGTGTGTGTGTGTGTGTGTGTGTCTGTGAAGCTCCTGATTTCACCTTCAATTTTAAATGATAGCCTTGCTGGATAGAGTATCCTTATTTTCAGTCACTTGCTTTGCATGACTTTGTATATTTCATTCCATTCTCTTCTGGCCTAATGTGTTTATCTTGAGAAATCAGTTGATAGTCTAATGGGAGATCCCTTGTAAGTAACTTTCTGTCTCTCTCTGGCAGCTTTTAAGATTCTGACTTGTCGTTGATGTTTGCCAATTTAATTATGATGTGTCTTGCTGTCAGTATTTTTGGGTTCATCTTGTTTGGGACTCTGTGTGCTTCTTGGACTTGTGTGAATTTTTTCTTCCTCAAATCAGGGAAGTCTTCTGTCATTATTTCTTCAAACATGTTTTCTATTCCTTGCTCAGCTTCCTCTCCTTCTGGCACCACTCTTATGCACATGTTGTTTCATTTCATGTTGTCCCAATGCTTCCTTAGGCTCTTCTCCTACTTTTTTAGTTTTCTTTCCAGTTTGCTGCTCTGCTTGCGTGTTTTATACCTTGTCTTTTAACTCACTGATGCAGTCCTTAGCTCCTAGTCTGATGTTGAAACTTTCCAATGTGTTCTTTATTGAAGTAATGTCATTCTTCATTCTTCTTGTTTTTTCTTTATTTTCTCTTGATTCTTACACATGTTGTTGAATTTGTCTTCTATTCTTTTCAGATTCCTTATAACCATTGCTCTGAATTCTTTTTTTGACAAATTGCTTGCCTCCATTTTGTTTATATCCTTTTCTGGTGATCCCTTCTTTTCTTTCCTATGGGGGTTGTTTCTTTGTCTCCCCATTTTTGCTATTCCTTTGTGATTGTTTTTATGTATTAAATCAAACTGCTATGCCACCAGATTTTTTGAGTTTGTCTTATATAGTAGATGTTTTGTGGGGCCCAGTGATGCAATCTCTCAGGTCTTCTGAGCTGAAAATTCTAAGGATGCTCCTACTCAAGATATTTGGGTTCACTTGGTGTAATTGGGTCTTGAGTATTATTGTCCCATTTGTGGATGGAGTCTCCTCTCAGGGTGTCTGGTTATGTGGCTTTCTCTCTACCATGTTGACTGAACAGCACAACATACAACTTGACAAGACTACCACAAAGGGAATAAAATACAAATATACTCAGGACACCCATAACCCCAATAAAAGGGTCCACCAGAGAAAAGAGAATTAGGAAAGCAAAAAGAGAGCAAAAATGATATCAAGAAAAGAAAAAATGTAAGAGAGGAAAGAAAAAGAAGAAAAAAGAAAAGGAAAAAATATATATGGGAAGAAAACACCCAGAAAACAAACAAATAAACCCCCCAAAAATGCAAACAATAACTACCCAGAAAAAGGGGAGGGACAGAATCTGTAGAGACAGAGCTTATATACAGAAAGTAAGGTTAAGAAATTGAATAAATAGGGGAAGGGCCATAGTTCAGTATAGAGGAGGTAGAAAGAGAATGAGTGGATAAGAAGAAAAGAAAAAGAAAGATAAAAATTAAATAATAAAAAGATAAAAGAAAAAAATTAAATTTATCTATTTATTCCTTTATTTTGGGAAAAGGAGAATAGAGGAGAGAGCAGATAGGCTTGAGTTTAGTGAGTGAAACTAATTAGGAGAAAAAGAGAGTGAGAGAGGAGAGAAAAACAAAAGCATAAAAAATTGACTAGTGAAGAAAGAGAAAAGAGAAGGGCCCATTGACTTGGAGCAGGGGAGAGGAAATTAGAGATATGATTAAGACAACAGAGATTATAATAATAATAACTGCCAATAAAGCAGATAAAGAAGATCAATTTTTAACAAGGTATAAAAAGAAATGAAAGTGAAAAACTAAAGCAGGGGTAGGAAAAGAGAAAACAGAATGAAAAAGGGTAAAGTGAGGAATAGAAGGAAAAAAATAAAAAATAAAATAAAATAACAATAAAAAAGTAAAAATTGAAGGAAGAAATAAATAATACAAAAAATAAAAGATAAAAAAAAAACAAAAAAAGAAACAAACAAAATAATAAAAAATAAATGATAAAAAAATAAAAAAGTAAAGTGTTGTTAGCTTTAGCCAAGTTTTAATGCCCCATGGGGGCTAGTTTAAGACCCCAGTCTTCTATCTGTCACTTCTTAGTTTCCAGTTAGGTAGTCAGCACTGTGTTGAAGGTCCAAGCCATCCACTGCTCCTCTGTGTCTGTCTCCACAGCCTTGGCTGCAAGCAGGTAGACCAATCTGCCCACTTTGCCTGTCTGCCTGCTTTCAGTCTTAATCACTCAAGTGACTGTTTCTGACAGGGCTTTAGGTAGGGGTGGTGCTGTTTCACTTTCGGGACTGAACAGCCACTTTTCAACCCAGTCCCTGAGGGCTCTTTGGGGTTATTCAGAGTCTTTGCTTCCTTTAAAAAGCTCTAGGTGTAGGGTGGGTGTGGCTGTATTAGCTTCCTTGAGGCTGCTGAGAGGGGCTGGCTCTTCAGGAGAAAAATGGCTGCTTAGGTTTGGAGGGTATGGAATATCTCAATGATGGATTTCTGGTCACCTCTCCCTGTCTTGCCCCCTCCACAGCTTCTCCCCAGACTCCACAAATTTGCACCTTCATCTGCACAGCAACCTTGGGTGAGTATTTGTAATTGAAAGGTCCTATGAACTGGGTTTAGTGAATAAAAGCAAGGACAAAACAGAGGCAAAATAAACACACAACTCAACTATGAGTATCTCTCCTCCTGGTACTGTGCAGCTCAGGCAACTCCTCAGGCCACCTTTCTGGGTGCAGTCTCTTGTGGCTGTGGACTTAGATCTACAATCCCCAACCTCCAGCAGCACTGTGGACTTCCTTTCCCCAGTTGGATGTTATGCCTGTCCCCAATGAACATGGCCTTGGTGCAGTGCAGCCTCCTTCTGTCCCTCTTGGCACGGTGGTTGCCCATCTCTCTCCAGTCCAGATCCCCGATCCTACTGTTCTCCAAGGGTCCTCTGCCCTTTCTGGCTATGAACTGTCTCACTAGCTGTGTCTAATTTGCCAATTCCAAGTGGATGTTATGTGATTTAGTTATTCCTTCTATCTGCTCTAGGACAAGGCGCAGGACACATCTGCCTATTTGGCCTCCATTTTTCTGCTCATTCTTAGTAAACTCTTAATGCAGTTTTATTTTTTTGTTCCCTTGTAGGCAACAAATAAACTGCTAGACCTGATAAATAAATTCAGTAAAGTAGCAGGGTATAAAAAAAAATCCAAGAATCAGTTGCATTTTTATACATCAATAATGAACTATAAGAAAGGGAAACTAAGAAAACAACCTTATTCAAAATTGCTTCAAAAAGAATAAAATACTTAAGAATAAATTTAATCAAGGATGTAAAAGACATAAACTAAAAAAAATTTTTATAAAAAACTAAAGAAAGAAACTGAATAAAACACAAATAAGTGGAAGCTTATACTGTATTCATGGATAGGAAGAATTAACCACAATAACATGTTCATACTACCCAAAGCAATCTACAGATTCAACACAACTTTTATCAAGTTATCAATGATGTATTTAATAGAAATAGAACAAATATTCCAAAAATCTATATGGAACCACAAAAGATCCCAAGTAGCACCAGCGATCTTATGAAAGAAGAACAAAGTTGGAGGAATCATGCTACTATACTACTACAAGACCATAATTATCAAAACAGCATGGTACTGGCATAAAAAAAACAATAGTCATTTAGATAAATGGAATAGAATAGAGAGCCCAGAAATAAACCCACCCCTTTATAGCCAATTAGTATTTGACAACAGAGGCAAAAACATACAAGGGGCTAAAAATAGTCTATTCAATAAATGGTGTTGGAAAAATTGGACAATACTTGCAAAAAAAAAAAAATGAAACTAGACCAGTTTCTTACATCACCCACAAGAATAAACTCAAAATGGACTAAAGATTTAAATGTTAGACTTGAAACCATAAAAATCCTAGAGGAAAATAGGTAGTAAAATTTCGGACATTTCTCTTAGCAATACATTTTCTAATATATCTCCTCGGGCAAGGGAAATGAAAGAAAAAATAACAAGTGGGACTACATCAAACTAAAAAGGTTTTGCACAGCACAGGAAACCATCCACAAAATGAAAAGACAACTTACTGAATAGTAGAACTATTTGCCAATATATCTGGTAAGGGCTTAATAACCAAAATTTGTAAAGAACTTATACAACTCGACACCAAAAAACAAACAACCCAATTAAAAAATGGGCAAAGGACCTGAATAGACATTTAACAGAAAGGACATATAGATGGCCAATAGATATAAAAAAAATGCTCAACGTCATTAACCAGAAAGATGCAAATTAAAACCACAATGAAATATCACCTCACACTTGTCAGAATGGCTATCATCAGTAAGTCAACAAACAAGCGTAGGTGAGGATGTGGAGAAAAGGGGACCATAGTGCATTATTGGTGGGAATGCAGATTGGTGCAGCCACTGTAGAAATTAGTATGGACTTACCTGAAAAATTAAAATTGGAACTGCGTTATGACCCAGCAATTGCATTTCTGGGAATTTATCC
Organism: Plecotus auritus; assembly: GCF_963455305.1. NCBI lineage: Eukaryota > Metazoa > Chordata > Mammalia > Chiroptera > Vespertilionidae > Plecotus > Plecotus auritus. Next base: position 146,595,374 of record NC_137772.1, read on the forward strand.
AAAGAAACCTGAAACACTAATTTGAAAGAATATATGGACCCCCTATGTTTAGTGCAGTGTTACTTACAATAGCTTATATATAAAAGCAACCCAAGTGTCCATCAATAAATGAGTGGATAAAAAAAGCTAAGGTACCTTTACACAATGGAATACTACTCAGCCGTAAAAAGGAAATTTTACCCTTTGCAATAGCATGAATGGACCTGGAGAACATTATGCTAAATGAAATAAGTCAGTCAGAGAAAGACAAATACTATATGATTTCATTCATATGTGGGATTTAATGAAAAAACTGAACTAATAAGCAAAATAGAGACAGACTCATAGATAGAAAGCAGGCTGACAGCTGTCAGAGGAGGGGGAGTGGAGGGTGGGAAGACGGAGCAAAAAAGAAAAAAAGAGAAAGAACTAATCAACATGGACAACAGTGTGCTGATTGTGGCGAGGAGGGGGCTGGGGGATGTAGAAGAGGGTCTGGGGGTCTAAATGGTGATGGAAAAAAATAAAATAAAAAATTTAAAAAGGCCCACCTGGATAATCCAGGGCAATCTTCTCTTCTCAAGAGCCTTAATTTCATTATATCTGTAAAGACTCTTTTTCCAAATAAGATAATATTCATAGGTTCCAGGGATTAGGTCATGAATATTGGGGGGGGGGGGGGGGCGTTTACCACCATTCAACTCACTAAAGGTCTTGATATTTTTTCTCATGAATGTAAATGACTTTTATTTTGTTTTCTATAATGGGTAACTAACCTTTGCATATTTGATAAAGAATATTTTGGCAAGTGGCAAGAAATATATGTTTCCAGAAAAACATGAAGAAGGCCAATCATTCACCGAAACCGGTTTGGCTCAGTGGATAGAGCGTCGGCCTGCGGACTGAAGGGTCCCGGGTTCGATTCCGGTCAAGGGCATGTACCTTGGTTGCGGGCACATCCCCAGTGGGAGGTGTGCAGGAGGCAGCTGATCGATGTTTCTCTCTCTCATCGATGTTTCTAGCTCTCTATCCCTCTCCCTTCCTCTCTGTAAAATATCAATAAAATATATTTAAAAAAAAAAAAAAGAAGGCCAATCATTCAATGTTTGAGAAAGCAGGTTATAGATATATACAACTAAATGCAGGCTTAAGGAAGATAAGGAGATTCCTAGAAAATCTTTCCCTGTTTAACCTTTAGGTACATTCTTAAATTCAAACTTGGTGACTGAAGTTAATGTTTCACAGAAATTTTATGAAAACTATGAAAGAAAACATTAAGCAAAAGCTCAAAACCACATTCAATTCTTAGAAAGCCTTAAGTGTTTGTCACCTATGAGTATCACCTTTCTAGATTAATAAAAGGTATTCTTCGCGTGACTGCTAGTAATTTACATATCACTGTCTGTGGTAGCTGCGTGAAAACAAGTGCCCTTGAAGAAGCATAGCTGTGTTTCACATAGCAAAACTCATCAGAATTTGGCACGCTCTGTGCCTCTGTTGGATGGCTGTTTGCAGGAGGATGCTGTCCCTTCCTGTGGGGGCAGCTGTAGGGATGAGGACACAGTGCTGTGTGTGACAGCTGGCCACAGGTCACAATGGACAGCAAAAGCTTACAGGTGGCCAGTGAGAGGCTGTGGCCCCTAGACCAAGGCAGAAGTGCTGGGGAGGACATGCAGTGGTCTTAGTGAAAGATGGACCTGGGTAGCAACACGATGCTGTGGCAGGGCAGCCACGTGCTGCCCATGTTCCGAGGCTCTGGGGGCAAGCTGCAGCGGCAGCTATGCAAGGGCGAGTTCGCCATGTTCAAGGACATTCTCATGTTTGAGAGTGACTTCATCCAGATCAACAGAAAAGGAGAAGTGATCGGCATGCACAACAATGCGGGGATGGTCACCGTGGGCATCGCATACACCAGCCCTGACCTCACAATACCTGATGTCATGCTGCTGGCACGACCAGCTGTGAGCTGTATGGACTGCACGGGACATGACCGACGCACCCATGGCAAGGGACTCAAGTCAGCAAAGATCTTGGAGCTGACCAGGCTGCTTCCTTTGAGGCTTGTGAAGTTGTCCATCCACAGCCATGAGAACAAACAGCTCCACTTGAAGCTGGCCAGTGGCAGTTCTTTTTACCTACAATTATACTCCCCTTCAAATGCAAAAGAAGATCTGTTTGCACACTGGGAAGACCTGGTGTTCTTCCTGAGACCGCCCGTGGAGGCTTACAGTGGTACCCAGGCCGTACCAGCTTGTGACATGATGGATATACTTACGTTCCAGGCAGATGATAGAAAGAGCCCAGCCGTAAGTTTTTGAGGAAACTCAGAGAGGGGCCCGAGTGCTTCGGAAGGGCAACTGAAGGCTCTCCGGCTGCTCTCCTGGGCTGACTGGGGAAACATTGCATGTGGAAGGGCTCTGGCCAGATGAGTCACTATGTGGAGGCCTTGCCACATTTGGGGCGGGGGGAGGAGGGGTGGGGGACAAATGCTTCTGAATATCCCAGATCCCTTAGATGTCAGCTCCTCTGACCTCATTGCTGATATTACACTGAGTGGACAGATTATTATGATCTCTGAACGCACAATAATCTGGCCACTCAGTTTATATCCTATATAATAAAAGGCTAATATGCAAATTGTCCCCTCAACCAGGAGTTCGACCAGCAGGCAGGCTGGTCAACTGCCCATTTCCCCTGCCCCTGGCCAGTCTGGTCAGACCCCACCCATGCACGAATTCATGCACCAGGCATCTAAATATATATATACACACACACACACACACACACACACACACACACACACACACACACACACAGTGGCCAGATTATTATGCATTCAGAGATCATAATAATCTGGCCACTCAGTGTAAAATGCTGCCAACAGCATCTGTTCTGGAACACATACTGCCATGGACTCAGGCAGTCTGATCTGTTGTGGGACATTTTTAACTATGAGAAAGCCCTTTCTTTATTTGCGCCATGAACTGATTTTTGTATAAATCTGTGGCATTGCAGCATGCTTTGCACATAGGTGCACAATTTGTTAGTAGCCAGCAGAATGTAAAATGGCCATAGATTTTGCCCAGCAGTCTCCCTTTAGGGATCTTTTTTGTAGAAATGCTAAGACAAGTGTATACAATAAAAGTGTGAGGATGCTCCCTGGTGAGTCACACTAGTGTTCTCTCTGGCACTGGAACTTGTTTGTCTCCAAACAAAGCCGCAGTGACCCTTGTGGGGATGCTAGAGGGGGCTCCTGCATTTCTGGGAGTATGGACTTGGTGACAGCCCTATCTAGTCTCATTTATTTTCTTCTCTACTTCTTTGTTTCTCCTCTCGGCACAGGCCATGGAGTTCCATGGAGAAGGTGCCCAAGACCAGGTCAGCATCAGAAGCCTTCACGTGGTCACTGAGGTGTCTGGGGCCACCTCTCTTGCTTATGCTGGTGGGGAAGGAGTCCAACAATATTCTTCATGGGACAACTTTGTGCTTAAGGACACACTGTCTTTCCTAACCCTGGCACCGGCAGGGCCTGACCAGGCGGCAGTACCAGAGGCAGCAGCAGTAACACCCGAGGGCAGTGTGAGTTTGGTTGCAGGAGGGGAGATGATCAGCATGCCTGTTACAGAGACCTTGGAAGGTCCAGGAGCTGGGCCCTTTGTCTCAGCCTGCCAGCGTAAAGACAATGAAGATCAGAGTGAAGAGAATGGAGACCAGAGAGTCTCCCAATGCCAAGCTGAAGCCCTTAGGAAGGAAAATGAAAAGGAGAAAACTCCCACCAAAAAGCCCTCCCATTCTGGTAGGAAGTGGAAGGACAAATCAATCCCAAGATCCCATGGAACCACTCAGGGAGATCAAAAGAAGAAAGACCACAGCAGCCCAGGGGGCAAAGGGCATGGCTCTTCCCCCCAGGAATACAGCAACCTCAGTGTCACCCAAAAGAGGTCTAGATCATCTCAAAAGTCAAAAAGGAGCTGATCTAGAACTAGTTTGGGGAGGGGCGTCATAATCCAGAGATCTGTTCCTCATCCCTTCCCCATTTTGCAGCTCTCCTGAGTCTAGGAGGGAACACTCTAGCCATTCCTGGGACGTGTGCATATCGACTTGAATGGATCTCTAATGTTATCATCCACCCACCCCTTTCAAGATGGGAAAACAACTTTTCTGAAGTGGGTCAACTCTTTCATTTCTTGAAACAAATAAATGCCTGCTATATCCCTTAAAAAATAAAGAATTTATAAATTGGCCTGATATGGCCTCAAAGAAATTCCAGTCTGGCTCCCTTCTCCCTATCTAAGTTGAAGTGAGCATGTGATTGCTAGTATATGCTTGGTTGTTTGGACAAGAAAATAAAAATGCCCAGAGTTTGGTATGCTTGGAGGCATTACTGTGCATCAGATTGCCAATATGTTGAGCTTGCCAGTGTGTGAAAAATGACTATATCTGAAGTATTACATACTGCATGTTAGTAATAATTTGTGTCCAGAGATTTTAGTGGACTTGGAATGGTCCATTTGTCTAGAGTACTTGTTTTTTTCCAAATATTGTTTGTCTGGCACAACCGTGTGTTTGAAGAGGTAACTCTGTCTTGATTATTAGTATGTATAGAGGGGTACATTTGTTTGGGTGCATTTTAGCACTGGCCATACTATTTGATTTACCGCCACTTCCCCCATCCTAAAAAGTTTCAATCATGGCCTGTCCTTCTAGCTGGTAATGTGACCCCAAACAAACATGGTTGTTGGTCTTGCTGGGATGCAGTTTCTCAATGCTCCAGCATGATCCCTGTGCAGATGTCAGGCCATCGGAAGCATCGCAGCCACATGAGATGGCGAGTCCATAACTATACCCTATCATAACGTACCCTACTTGCCACAGTTCTGAAGCACACAGTACTCCTATAGGGAAGGACGCCATTAATTCTGCCCTCCAGGGTCTCACATTCTAGACCAGCCTTGGGCAAACTATGGCCCGCGGGCTGGATCCGGCTGTTCTATCCGGTTCTCTTGCTCTCCCCTCCGCTCCTTTACTTTGAATTTATATTAGTTCACACAAACACTCCATCCATGCTTTTGTTCCGGCCCTCCAGTCCAGTTTAAGAACCCATTGTGGCCCTCGAGTCAAAAAGTTTGCCCACCCCTGTTCTAGACTCTCATCCTCTCATTGGAGCTCTACCCAAGATTGGGGGTTTCTAAACAACTGTCAGCCCAATAGCTCTCTCTGGCCTCTGCATCTGCCCATGGTGAGGGCTTGTATGAGGCTGGAAATCAGGCTTTTCCAGAGGGAGTATAAAACGAGATCAGATCATTTGGGCTTCACACCCATCTTTCCCATTGGAAGGATATCTGACCTTGAATGTAACATTTAACCTCTCTAAATGTTAGGGATGGTAGTCTATAATAATAAAAGCATAATATGCTAATTAGACCAGATGTCCTTCTGGACGACCTTCCAGACAAAGCTGGGGCTGCGGGGGAAGCCTGGGTCCCGGGTGTCAGTGGGAAGCCAGTGCCGGCAGCCAGAGGAAGGAATGCTGGGGGAAGAAAGGCCTACTCTTGCATGAATTTCGTGCATTAGGCCTCTAGTAATAATAATAATAGTAATAAAGGGTGTTATAAAGGTTAGTCTTGAGTTCAATTCAATTAGTCAAAATGCACAGTTCCCAAAATCCTTGGGTGCCACCAGGACACAATTCAAGCACAGGGGTTATTCAGGCATCAGAGGAGTTGGTTTCAGGATGGTGTCAGGAGATCTGGTAGCTGCTTCAGAGCCCCACGTTGGGTGCCATGGAATGTCCACTGCCAATTCAAAGGCCAACAGGAACCCCAGTTTGGGATACGGTGAAGAAGGAAAGTTCATTTAGTGTGAACAGCTCCACAGCCGTGAGTCAGCTGTGGGGCCAGGCCCCATTCAAGGAGCAGCTCACTGTGCTGTGCTTCTGCTCTGCTGCAGCAAGACCACTTCAGTGTTCCAGTGCCCTGGTGTCACAGTGTCCTGGGAAATGCAGTCACCCTTCTTCATCTTCAGTGGAAAGTGCACTCTGGGTAATTTCCAACGAAGGAGAAATAAAGATATTCTGCTTAACATGTTTTCTTCTCTACTTGGAATTTTTTCATTCCATAATTTTTTAATTTGAAAATAGGTCATGAGAACCTTTTTCAAGAAAAGACATTGAACTAGATGTTTGGGAAACAAAATCCTATCTAATAAAAGAGTAATATGCAAATTGACTGTACCTCTGCTACACCCACAAGCCACTCCCACAAGCCACGCCCACCAGCCAATCAGGAGCAAATATGCAATAAACCCAACCAAGATGGCTGTGGCCACAGAGAGCAGGAAGGAGGCTTGGATTTCCCTGGCAATGGAGGAAGCCAAGCTTTCCGCACACCCTGGCGGGCCCAGGCCTCCACTCCAGGCTACAAATTTTCAATGATAGAAGATAAATAAATCCCAACAGAAATGGCGGCAGCCACGGAGCTGGAAAGAGCAGGAAGCTAGGGTTGCCCCCGGCAATGGAGGAAGCCAAGCTTTCCACACACCCTGGCTGGCCCAGGCTTCCACTTAAGGCTACAAAGTTTCACTTATAGAAGATACATAAATCCCAACAGAAATGGCTGCCACCACAGATCGAGCAGAAGGCTTGGCTCCGCTCCAGGCTACAAAGCTTCAATTGTAGAAGATAAATAAATCCCAGATACGAGGGCCTCTGCTTGGGTTGCCTGGGGGGCGTGGCCGGCCTGCAAACCACCACAGGCCCCTCGCCTAGGCCACCCCATGCCCCAAGGGAACCCCCACCCTGATCCGGGACACCCTTCAGGGCAAACCAGCTGGCCCCCATCTGTGCACCAGACCTCTATCCTATCTAATAAAAGAGTAATATGCAGATAGACAATCACTCCAACACACAAGATGGCTGCCCCCATGTGGTCAAAGATGGCTGCCCCCATGTGGACAAAAGATGGCCAGCAAGGGAGGGCAGTTGGGAGGGACCAGGCCTGCAAGAGAGGACATTTGTGGGTGATCAGGCCAGCAGGGGAAGGCAGTTAGGGGGGACCAGGCCTGCAGGGGAGGGCAGTTAGGGGGGACCAGGCCTGCAGGGGAGGGCAGTTAGGGGCAAACAGGCTGGCAGGGGAGTGGTTAGGGGGTGATCAGGCTGGCAGGCAGAAGTGGTTAGGGGCAATCAGGAAGGCAGGCAGGTGAGCAGTTGGGAGCCAGCAGTCCTGGATTGTGAGAGGGATGTCCGACTGCCCATTTAGGTCCGATCCTACCGGGATCCTACTGGGCAGTCGGACATCCCTTGAGGGGTCCTAGATTGAAAAGGGTGCAGGCTGGGCTGAGGGACACCCCACTCCCCCATGCACAAATTTCATGCACCGGGCCTCTAGTCAATAATAAGGAAGCCAAAGCATAGTCTAAAGCAGTGGTATGCACAAGATGGACAAGGATAAGCTTCATTAGCATGAGTCTGGAACTTGTTAGAAATGCAAAATCAGGCCCCAAATTTCACCCAACAATCTATGTTTTAACAACCCCTCCTGTGATTCTGATTTACATGCAGGTTTGAGAACCAGTGGTCTAAGGAAAGTAAGAAAGCCCAATAGATTTACAAAACAGTTTGATAAGGTCAATAAGAATTATGTATAAATTCCTATTGGGGAAGTTTCTAATCTCTTCTACTTTTTATTTAGAATATAAATACATACATGCTTTATCTAAAATGCATATAAGTTCTTGGCATCTTTCCCTGACATGAAACATTTCACTGCTCTTTATCACTTTCAGTATAAATTTCAAGATGTTTAGTATGTCATTTGAGGGGTTCCAGGATTTGGCCCCTGTCTTCTCTCCTGTCTCATCTCTTGCCACTCTATCAACACTGTACAACTTGTTGTAAGAAGGCTCCCCCACCCACAAAAACACATATATCATGCTATTTTTACCTCCCCTCTTCCTAGAATATCTTTTCCTCATTGCCCTCTACACCTTTGGACAAAATTAGGACTCTACTAAGGAGAAATTTCCCAAGGGAAGTCTTTCCTAACTTTCCTATGGCCATTATAGCAGCTGCATATAACTCTGTCACAGAATTTATCACATTGCATTGTTACCCAGTTTATCTGTCCATCTCTACCACATAACCGTTAATTCCTGCAAACAAGAATGTTTCCTATTCTTTTTTGTTGTTTTTTTATGTTTATTTTTAATTTAATAAATCTTTATTGTTCAGATTATTACAGTTGTTCCCCTTTTTCCCCCTCATAACTCCCCTCCACCCGGTTACCACCCACCTTCTGCCTTTACCCTCCCCCCCACTGTCTTCATCCATGGGTGTATGATTTTTGTCCAGTCTCTTCCTGAACCTCCCCATACCCCTTTCCCCCTGAGAATTATCAGTTCACTCCCTTTCTATGCCCCTGATTCTATTATATTCACCAGATTATTCTATTCCTCAGGTTTTTAATTCACTTGATTTTAGGTTCACTTGTTGATAGATATGTATTTGTTGTTCATAATTTTTATCTTTACTTTTTTCTTCTTCCTCTTCTTTAAGAATACCTTTCAGCATTTCATATAATACTGGTTTGGTGGTGATGAACTCGTTTAGCTTTTCTTATCTGTGAAGCTCTTTATCTGCCCTTCAATTCTGAATGATAGCTTTGCTGGGTAGAGTAATCTTGGTTGTAGGTTCTTGCTATTGATCACGTTGAAAATTTCTTGCCACTCCTGTCTGGCCTGCATAGTTTCTGTTGAGAAATCTGCTGATAGTCGTATGAGTGCTTTCTTGTAGGTAACTAACTATTTTTCTCTTGCTGCTTTTAATATTCTCTCTTTGTCTTTTGCTCTTGGCATTTTAATTATGATGTGTCTTGGTGTGGTCCTCTTTGGATTCCTTTAGTTTGCGGTTCTGTGAGCTTCCTGGACTTGTAAGTCTATTTCTTTCACCAGGTGGGGGAAGTTTTTGGTCATTATTTCTTTAAATAGGTTTTTAGTATCTTGCTCTCTGTCTTCTTCTGGCACCCCCATAATTCTGATGTTGGTACGCTTGAAGTTGTCCCAGAGGCTCCTTACACTATTTTTATATTTTTGGATTCTCTTTTCTTTTTGCTTTTCCTGTAGAGTGTTTTTTGCTTCTTTGTATTTCAATTCTTTGACTTGATTCTTGCGATCCTCTAGTCTGCTGTTAGATCTCTGTATAATATTTTTTTTTTAATTTCAGTCAGTGTATGCTAAATTTTTAGTTGGTCCTTTTTCATATCCTCGAGGGACTCACTAAATTTATCACCCTTTTCTAGAAAATTCTTAAAAAACCTTATATCCATGGTTTTGAACTCTATATCCAGTCATTTGCTTTCCTCCATTTCTTTCATTTGTGATCTGTTTCTTTGTCTCTGCATTTTGGCTGCTTCCCTGAGTTAATAGAGTGGCTTTGTGTGGCAGGTGTTCTATAGGGCCCAGTGGCTCAGCCTCCCCAGTTACCTGAGGTGGACACTCTTGATACACCACTTTGTGGGCTGTGTGCACAGTCTTGTTGTAGTTAAGTGTTGGTATCACTGGGAGGAACTGACCTCCAGGCCAATTGGCTGTGAGGATCAGCTGTGTCTATGCTGGGAGAACTTCTGTGCTGGAGACACCCTTATGGGAGAAGACTTGCAAAAGCCTCTGTGCTCAGCTTGAATGGGGCGGAGTCTCAGGGCGGAGCAGACAGCATTGGTTTCCTGTCAGCCCTGCCCTAATAGGCCCCTGTGTCTCAGTGTCCCGTGGTAATCACTGCAAGCACCTCTGAGAGAAAGGCGCCCTCGAGTTCCACCCACTGCCAGACAGTCCAGTTTCTCCCTGAATGAGTATGGGTCCCCAGAGTCTTGCCTGTAACTGGAGTTCAGCGCAGTCGGGAGCTTTTGTTTCCCTCTTGCTTGAGAAAGCTAGCCGCGCACTCAGTTGCCAGTCCTCTCTGCACACATGCATCTCAGTACCTCTGCCTCCTGCAATTCCTCTTAGTCTCAGTGTGCTTTTCTCTTTCCTTCTAGTTGCAGAATTTCCACTCAGCCAGCCTTCCTGTGGTTCTGGATGATGTCCGTTTTGTCTTTTAGTTGTAGTTTTGAAATTGTTGTGCGAGGCAGCAGTTTAGGTGTTTACTTATGCCGCCATCTTGGTTTCTCTCCTCTCTCTTTTGTTGTTGTTAATTCTCACCTGAGGATATTTTTTCATTTATTTTTAGAGAAAGTGGAAAGGAGGGAGTCGGAAAAAGAGAGAGAAGGCAAGAGAGTGAGAAACATTGATGTGAAAAAGGCACATTAATTGGTTGCCTCCCACACTTGCTCTGACCAGGGCAGGGATTGAACCTGCAACCCAGGTACATGCCCTTGACCAGGAATTGAACCTTTGACCCTTCCTTGCTCAGGACAGTGCTCTAACCATTGAGAATACCGACCAGGTGTTTTAATGCCTGGGACCTATTAAAGTAAAGAAGGTATTTAGAAGTGTAAAATAGAAGTATAAAAGGTATTTAATGGATGCATTTAAAAGAAGGAATATATTTCTTTTGTAACAAGTTTTTGTATTATATGGTTTGCCACTCAGGTAAGGATATTCTTGTCCTTTAACTCTGGAATTATTACAACAGTCCATATATATGAAAGTTCCTGTGATTTTCAAACTCTTTGAATGAGTTTGTTGAAAAATTACTGAAAAAAATTTTAAATAAGAATTTCATATATTCTCATTGATATAATGGCAAGAATGTTTATAACTTTGGGTGAAATTTTTTGTGGGGATATCTGATAAAATGCTCCATTCTCAGTTGGCAGAATACATTGCCCAAACTAGAGGATTGTCCTTGTCTAAAAAGGGAATTATTAAGACTCCCTCACCATCTTGTCATGTTACACCAATTTTAAGGTTCTGTGCAAGCCAACAACTTTGTCTCTGTCAGTTTTACGTAATATTTATTCAAAGATTTGAAGGATATCTATTATGTGCTAGGCACTAGAGGTACAATATAAATAACTTGTATTGGGAGATTATGTGATAAGCACTGAGAATACTATATACATACTCTGGGTATTAATTCTACCCATAACCCATGGGGTTGGGACCATAATATCCTTATTAAAAGAAAGATTAAATAACTTGCTAAGGTCACATGCCTAGTAAGTTAAAAGACCTCCCAACATAAACTCAGTTTGCTTTGACAATATTATTCTCAAGTAACTATTTACTGATCTTCTTGGACCTCTTGTAAGTTGCATACAAACTTGGTTAGATATGTCTAACTCTATTTTTATAGATGCCTTTGTCATCATGTACAACATTTTGGAATGCCTAGTAATTAGATTTCACTTTAGAATACAGGCAGTTCTCAGGTTATGTCGTATGTTGTTTCATGGTTACGTTGCCATCTCCTATTTATTTATTGAAAAAAAAAGTTCCGTCATTTCGACGTATGTACATATGTGCTTTACGTTTTTTATTATTTATTTACCACAAGTAAAGGTCAGGAATCTTCTTTTTAATTTTTTTTTTTTTTTTTTTTTTTTTTTTTTTTTTTTTTTTTTTTTTACTGTTTCACTTCATTACTGCTATGTATGCGCTCCATGTGAGTGATGTAGGTGCTTATGTAGGTGGGTTCCGACTTACGGCAAAAATCGCAATACATCGCATCATAGGAACAGATCTTCGACGTAACCCAAGGACCTACTGTAGAAACTTATAGAGGTAGATGCCATCTATTTCTAGGAAAATTGTACAAAGAACTCATCTTATTGTAGTCTGTCATGTATGAGCAATGACTTTAAAAAATATTTAATTGATTAGACACCACAAGTTGCTTCAAATTCAATGTTCATACCATTCATTTATTCCACAAATGTTGGTTAAGTTACTACTATATATGAGATATGTCTAGGCCCTGGAACTATATACAGAAGGAGATAGGTTTTGTCTCCTTGGAGAGATTATATCAAATGGGCAAAGACAGACAGACAAGCAGGTAATTACTACACAGAGTGATGTGTCTTGGGAGCAAAAAGCACAGAGTACTGTGGATACACATGGAAGGACATGTGACCTAGACTTGGGGCTGGAGGAAAGTTACAAATGGATTCCTAGAGAAAAATAAAGCTGACACCTTCCACTGAAGGACTGATGGATATCATGCTAAGGGAGGAGAAGATTATTTATGTGTAGATGGAATTGTGTGGACAAATGTCTGGATGCCAAAATTCACATTCACAGTGCATGTGGGGAAAAGTGAGGATGAAGGGTATGCTGGAGGTCTTCTATTTCACAAATTTAGACCCTGTCCTAAGAAACATGGGAAATTCATGAAGAGCTTTCAGTGAGAGAATGACAGATGTGAGTTTTTTAGAAGTTCTTCTGGTTGCTATATGGAAAATCAAAGGGATAAAATAAATACTTGAAAGCAAGGCGATCCATTAAGTGGTTGGTAGCCCTAATCCAGCAGCAGGTGATGTTGACCTAGGGGAGAGGCATTGGTATTAAGAGAAGTGGGAAGACTATAAAAGTATCTAATAATTAGAATTGACAGGACTTGGTGGAGGATTGTAGATGGGGGAGGACTTTGAGGTGATGTCCAGATTTCTGACTTAGTCACCAGGCTAGGGAACTCAGAGGATGAATGCTGTTTAGAGAAGAACATGGTGAGTCCTGCTTTTGAAAAGCTGAACCTGTGAAGCCAATAGAACATTATACAGTAGATTTGGACCCTGCTGGTCACAAGGAGATTTATGGATGATTTAAAGAGGATAATTATCAGGAATGAATAAAATGTCTATAGTGGGTCAAATGGTTTTTTAAAGCTTAAATTATTATCAGAGATTAATTCTTTGAACTTAGTGTAAGCCTGAAGTCGAGAAATATCCTTATACCGCTTACAAATAGTAAGTCTATATCTTGATATGATGTTTAGTACCCATTTAAATTTAGTTTTGATTGTCATGATTCCATCAACTAAGATCATATAATTGAAAATAGATATCCCCACATGTCTTCAACAATCAGCCATCCCAAAGACACCACAGAACAGATATTTTCTTCGTATTTTAGAATGCCTGAATTCAAATTTTAACTTTCATTGGTGATCAGATTATTGGAATGAATTCTAGAATAGCCTAAATTTAAGATGAATATTTTGGGGTATTTTTAATATTTGAAACATACAATGTATTGAGGAAAATAATAAACATGCTCACTATTTCAGAAACTAGTATTTTTTTTTTTTGCTTACTTTCACAAAGCCTTAATCTCAGTGGAATCCATCCTCATCATTTTATTAACCTTGATAAAACTAGTGAAGAAATAGCTCATCACCAGTAAATGGGAAAATGTCAATGAATCATCAGTATCTAACAAGTCATATTGTACTTTACTTTAGTCAACTCTAATAATAGGTATTATACTCTGTGAACTGGGTGATGGTAAATGCTGCTTTCAAATGTTGAAGTTAGTTCTTCACTTTATGTCATTTTGAATACATGAGTGCTGTTCTAGGTATGTCAAGAGCCCTTGGCAGCACATATGATGAATCAGTACACCCAACTGTGCACCCACAGAGGCCTGCTATTGTTAGAATGTTGACCCAGGTTTCTATGGCAATACAATAGCCCTCCTAGAGAACACATCAGCATGTATGGTGTCAATAGTGAGTGAACACAAACAGACTCAATCTCTGTCATAAGTACAATCAGTCCGGTGAAAATGATTTGACTCAAAGCCCTGAACAAAAACTGTGCAACTGATAAATTCAATTGAAGCATATACTTTTCAGGTCTCAAATAAAGTGTGATTCGCTCCCAGTGAAAAATAACCCTCGTGAGACTTTTATGTTCGTCAGGCAGTCATTTAGATTAAATTGACGAAAAGTGAACAGCACCCAGCAAGTGCCATTGGATTTGAAATCTTTCTGGATTTCATCAGAATCTTCTAAAGTCCCTTTTCAGTGCTGTATCAACCTTATACTCAAAAAGGCAGCAGAGAAACAAAGTAACATAATCAGAGTGTATTTTAAGGTTATTAACAAAGTAGTTCAGTCACATCAGTTGAAGGGAAACAGCTGTGGATGTTGAACCCCTTAATAAACTCTCCTGTTGGTTTTTACAAGAACTCTCTGTCATCATGCCTGTTGTGTCTGTCATTTGCACCTGGTATGAGGGCCTTTGGAAGTGATCACATATAATTTACATGTTATGCAGCCAGGCACCATGCATTGTAGAATCATTATTTCCAATGCTGACTCCTTTAAATTTAAAGGAAAAAAACACAATGATTTGAGTACAGTTTAAAAAGATTACACATTACATTGAATTTTAATTACTGGCTTACAGATAACCTTACAGTTTTTTTTTTACTTATTGTGTGTTTTGATTGACGATGCTTAATTAATCCTAGTCATTATCATACCTAACTGTGATTTAGGATGTCACTCAAATGTGTGCCTGTGCTCAGAATGAATATTGTCAATCAACTTTATATACATACATATATAATAAAGTTTTTAATATATATTCATATGTATAAAGTTATATATAAAAGCCTAAGCAACTGTTATGGCGGACCAACTGGAACAACCCATCACTATGATGAGCACTGAGCAGGGAGGCAGGCGAGTGGTTAGGGGTGAGCAGGCAGGCAGGTGAGCGGTTAGGGGCAAGCGGTCCCGGATTACAAGAGGGTGCAGGCCAGGCTGAGGGATCACTCCCCCCGCCCCATGCACGAATTTTGTGCACCTGGCCTCTAGTATGTATATAAAACAAAGTTTTACTTTTCTTTCTTTTTTTATTTTTCTCCATGATCTTAGGTTGTTTAGAAAAAGTAGATTTCTCTGTTCTTTTTTCAGATCTTTTCCTCTCGTAAGACAACGATCTTGTTGAAGTGTGCAAAGCTCTTTGAACAATGTGGAACCTTTAAACTCAACAATAGATAATTACAGCAATTAGACACGGATTAAACATACACTTTTGCACCTGGTTATCCAAATTTCTCAAGCAAGAGGGAGCTCATGAAGAAGGATATTGGAAGAAGAGGAAGATAACGAGGGCCAGGGAGGCAGAAAAATGGCTAACATACACCAATAGTGCCTTCCTTGCTCCTGGTTGTATGTTGTCATGCTTGGCTGGACTCCCAAAGACATTTATTAATTTGCAACTATCCCCCAAGTCAGCCCCTTCTTTGCAGACTTGTGCACCCACAAGGGCTTCTTCTTCGCTTCACATTACAATCCTCTCATCTACAAATGAAAGACATCAGTCATCACTGTGGTGTCTGACTTCTGCATGAGGTTTCTGCTGTTGGCAACAAATCTCTAAGGACCTGCTGCCTCCGAAAATAACCCCATAAAGTTCTGATGCTGCATCCCTCAAACATAAATTTCTCTCTAGTTTGAAATCCTTCCGGATGATCATTTCTGCTGAGAGGAGAGCATGCTGTAGATAAGGTTGCTTTAGTCAGTCAAAGGGGCCAAGGTGCTCATGCCAATGAGAGCCAAATAGATGGTTTTCGGTGACATGCTTTATGTTCCCTTTTCATGAGTTTTGTTTGTCATTGGTGAATGTCTGTGGATACTGGGAATGAATGATTGGTTCTCAAAAGGCCCTGAGCTCTACCCTCTCCTGATTTTGGATTTGACATACCCAAAGCTCAATCACATTCTGAAGGAGAAAGACTCACTGAAGTCACCAAACCCATATCACAGAAAGAGAATTTCAACTCCTACTGCCACTCAACTTATTAGGACACACTAGAACAGTGCAACACATTTATTTTAGCATGTTCTCAGACTAAGAATCTCTCTTATTTAAACAGAGTGATCCAAGGATTGCATTATCTAGAAATGGGTCCACTCAAAGTCCAATGCATGGTTATAAGTATGGGTTTTTGCCCATATTTGTAACTAACTATGGAAAACTGAAGTGAGGTATATTAGTCAGGGTTCTCTAAAGAAACAGAGCAAATTGATTGATATATATATAGAGAGAGAGAGAAAGAGAGAGAGAGAGTGTGTGTGTTATGTTGGAATTGGGTCATGTGATTATGGAGGCTGGGAAGTCCTCCGATCTGCCATCCACAACTTGAAGACCTAGAAAAATCAGTGGTGTAATTCAGTCTGAGTCTTAAGGCCTGGGAACTTGGGAAGCCAGTGGTGTAAGTTCCAATCCAAGTTAGAAGGTCTGATGATCAGGAGGCTGAGGGTATCAGTCCCTGTCTGAGTTATGTTAGTACATGCAGACCCAAGAAAAAGCCCAGAGACTGAAAATCTATCTCTGTGAGTGGAGGGCAGGGAGTGGGCTGGCCACTCTAGTACCGTACTTAGTAGAATTTATTAGGGGAAACTTATGTACGAGGTGCATCTTGGGCAGATGGAAGACGAAATAGATCCCTGTGCCACTTGGCAGGCACCAAAGGATTATATAGGGTAAATAGAGGAGGGGGAGATAGTCAAGGTACTAGTGTCTGAATGCTACCAGGCACAGGAAATTACTCTACATGCTTGAACAGGTCAGGACAACAGCCTGTTCCAGGAACCAGCACATAGTGGGAGGAAGGGGAGGGGTGCTGACTTATGTCAGATGAACATTGATTATGATCAGACAGTCTCTAAGGGGGGTTTGCAGTAAGCAATCTCCATTCTGGCCCAGGCCCAGCACATGGGTCATACAGTGGTCATGTTATGAAATAGTTTTTCTTCCACAAAGATGAAGGCCTGAGAGCTAGGAGCATCGATAGAAAAAGGCAGCAGATGGATGTCCCAAAGCAAGCAAAAACAGAAAATGTGCATTTCCTTCTGTGTTTTTGTTCTGTTCGAACCCTCATTGTGAAGGCAATCTTCTCTACTATTTTACTGAGTCAATGCTAATCTTTTCTGGATACACCCTCCCAGACACACCCAGGAATATTCTTTTACCAGCCATCTAGGTATCCCTCAGTCCGGTCAAGTCAACACACAAAATGAACCTTTTTATAAGGGCAGTGGTGGAAGCTATAGATTGGCTCAATTAAAACCATTCCCAACCCCTAAGTGCATGCAGAAACACACATTTCTCAGAAGCCTGGCAGCTAGGGCTCCTGACATGACTTAACTTTCACCAGCTAGATGTTCTAGTGCAAGATTGAATCAGAACTGAATTCTCTGGGAAGAGAAGCTAATTTGCAGGCATGGATCATGGCAACGGTAGCTTGTTCTGGACCCAATAACTCTAGGGCAGCATCTCAGAGTAGCAGGTGATACGCTGCTGTTTTAGTAGTCCTCCCCAAGTGAAGGCAGCATTCCTGATGATGGCAGGAGAGTGGTTCTGCAGGGTGGGTTTATCCCCTGTGTGCTCCTCCAGCCCAGCTAAAGGTTTTGCAAGAACCCAACTCCCTGAAATAAAGCCTTCTGTTTATAATAGGTTGAAGGATTTTATCTGTGATTGAAACCTGATGTGAAGAAGTGCCAAGAGAAAAGAAGACTAAACAAGATGGCCATTAGTATTTGTTGACCACTCATTTCCCATTTACTATTCTAATCTAATTTCAATTTGTGGAAGAATACTTTTGACTAGGAATTACAGCTTTACAGAAAAGAAAATTAATTCACAGAGCAGTTAAGAAATTTATCTTGGGTCACACAGTGTACAAGCAATAAAGCCATGATTTTAAGCCAGATCTGTCTTATAGCAAGTCCCATGATCATAATCACTATGCTGTTAAGCCTCTCCAGGAAAAAGGAAAATGGAGTCACTCACAATAACTTGGCAGGAATGATGGAGGGCAATTTTGTTAAGACTAAGAAACAACAATTTATTATGTTCTTAAATACTATTGGGATTCATCATTACTGATTAATATTTAGATTTGTTAAACATTACATATTGCCTTACTCCTATGCAGGAAGCAACTGGTCACTTTGGATGGACTCTTGATGATTTTACACATTGATGGCTTGTAGTTTAAGTGCTAGGTTGGTGCATCATCTCTGTGCTCTGCTGGTACTTCTGTGTTCAGCATCTGGCCTTTAGTTTGTCCAGTCAATAAGACTGGGTTCGTACTTAGAATGAACAACAATTCCAATTTTCCCAGGGCTGTCCTAGTGTTATAAATGAAAGTCCCATATCCTGGGAAACTCTTTAGTCGGAGCAAATAGGAATGGTCCTCACTCTATTTGTACCTCCCTTCTTAGTCTGCTGTTATCTTCCCTCTCCTCCCTGCGCTAACAGCTTTTATTACTGGAAATCCACCACAGCTGAGTTTTGTTGTTGTTGTTTTTCAGCTACTAGTCTTTTCAGAGAGCAAATGCCTGTCACCTTTGTCTACTAATGAGCCCGGGTCCCCTGGGCAGGGATGTGTTCTTTGCTTCTTTTCCCAGAGGACCAAGCAGCCCAGCCCAGCCCAGCCTGGACTGCCTGGTTCTTCCTTGAGGCACACATAGCATAAAATATCCCCCAAAGCAGAAATAACTGACGACAGGCACAGAGTTTACTTTTGGTAGCATGGCAACCACTGTGGGCAGTTTTTGAAGCTGCTTGTTAGAGTGTGAATTATTTTGCATACAGTTATTTGTTAGCTGGGCTAGAAACGTCCAGCTCCCTGCAAACCTTGCTTTCTTACAGATGATTTCCCCCTCAGAAACCTTTATGATCCAAAAGAAAATTGAAGATAGTTCACAAATAATAAGAAATATCTGCCAAGTGGTTAAGAGTATTCTTGCATCCTCAGCTTAAATTACTTTAGATTATTTCTTATTCCTTGACTACTAAATTATAGAGAACAAACCTGTACTCCAATATTCTTTTCTATTCAGTTGAAGATAATAGCTTACTCTCCATCTCATCCAATTGTATATGCTGCACAATGACAACCGGAAATTATTCGGGGAATTTGTTTGGCGATTACCTATCCATTCTCACCCACAACAAAGAAAAAAATTACTGATTCTAATAATTTGCAACTTATCCTTAATTTACGTATACAGTTTTGTTTCCCACTACTCTCCAATCCATTTTACATTTCAGGTAATCTCACTGATCTAAAAATAAGCACTCATAATCATTTCCTCATCTCTGTCCACCGTTGGTGTACTCTCTCCTCTACTCTTTGCTGATATCCACACCTCAGCTCAGGTAATTACTATTATTGATATCATTGTAATTAACCCAGTTATTAATTAACTGGAAAGAAACAAAGAGAAGACCAAATATTATAGGCATGCCCATTAACGTCTGGGTGACATAGGGAAGGTACTTGCCTAGCAGTCACACCTGGGGACAGGTCCTTGCCCAGAATGTGTGTGGCCACTCCAAGGGTGTGAAATCTGAGATGCATAAGCTCCTGAACAAAGGAGTTCCAGCTTTCTTGCTTTTGATACTTTCACCTGACTCCTGGCTTGTGGGGCTCTCATGCTCTGCACTGGTCACATGGGTCACAGCCATGTGGATCCCACACACAATGGACTGATGGACTGGAACTAGTCTGATGCTACTGAAACGTGGAAACTAAACTGAAACATGTGGTTTCTTTCTGGGCAGGATGCGAACGTGATTTCTTTCCCCAGTTCTTATCCAGGTGGATTTGAAGAATGAAGCTATGGAGAAAAGGTGGTATATGAAAAGGTGGAAATTTATTGGAAATAAGTACAGACTCCCACATGGGGAGGGGGTCTTTTAAAAATATATGTATTTTTATTGATTTCAGAGAGGAAGGAAGAGGGAGAGACAGATGGAAGCATCAATGATGAGAGAGAATTATTGATCAGCTGCCTCCTGCATGCCCCCCACTGGGGATTGAGCCCGAAACCCTACTGAAATTTTTACATGTGCCCTTGACCAGAATTGGACCCGGGACCCTTTAGTCCACAGGCTGATGATATATCCACTGAGCCAAACCAGCTAGGTCTCATTTGTCTTTTGATACTAATGTGATTCCTTGTCTCCAGGTTAGAAAAGTAAAGTTGAAGATAGGGCTCTGGTTGAACTATTACTTTTCTCTTTTTTCAGTGGGATAAATTTGCCTTCCCATCAGGCTTTTGGACCTGTGTCTAACTTATTACCTTTTAAAAAACTTTCCCTAGGCTTTTTGTTTTACCTTAGCTTTTGTTTTTTGTTTGTTTGTTTTTTCCTGAATTATTATGTTTTCTTGGCTTCTATCTGAGAAATTAGGTTAATAGCACTGATTTTTTTTTTTTTTTTTTAAGATAAAGTTCCCCTGACCAGGTAGCTCATTTGGTGGAGTGTTGTCCTCTACACCAAAAGATTGCAGGTTCGATTCCAAGTCAGGGCCAATGCCTGGGTTGCAGGTTCAATTCTGGGTCATTCCCTGGTTGAAACTTGTAAGGAAGGCAACTGATTGATGTTTCTTTCACCTCTCTCTCTCTTTTCTCAAGTCAGTGCAAATGTCCTCAGGTGAGGCTTTAAAAATTAAATAAATAAAGGTAATTTGCTTAAACTTAAAAAAAAACAACAACAACACAAAAAACAAAAACAAAACAAAACACCTGAGCATGTACCTTGGTTGCGGGCACATCCCCAGTAGGAGGGGTGCAGGAGGCAGCTGATCGATGTTTCTCTCTCATCGATGTTTCTAGCTCTCTATCCCTCTCCCTTTCTCTCTGTAAAAAATCAATAAAATACATTTATAAAAAATAAAATACGTTTTAAAAAAAACCTGAAATATTCTTATTTTTTGCTTAAATAATTCACTAAAATAAATTAGAAAACTTCTTGTAGAATTAAGACTTCTTGGAGAAGGGCCAAGTACAAAGTCATGTTTGATATTAATTCTCAAGTGATCTTAACACACAGAAGCATTTTCAGAAAAGTATGTTACATTCATTGTCTCTTGTTAATGGCAATGTGAAACCTGGGTAGCTAGAAATGAACTATATAAACGAACATCTTGATTGTCTAGAGATATTAAGAATGTGGGAAATTTTACTAATGTGCTCAGGCTCCTTGCTCATGCTAAAGACTGAAAACTTCCTGCCCTGGCAGGTGTGGCTCAGCTGGTTCAGTGTCATCCCATGAGCAGAGAGGTTGCTGGTTTGATTCCAAGTCAGGGCACATGTCTGGGTTGTGGGCAATCCCCAGTAGGGAGCGTGCAGGAGGCATCTGATTGATGTTTCTCTGTCACTGATGTTTCCATCTCTCTCTCCCTCTCCCTTCCTCTCTCACTCTAAAATCAATAAAAACATTATTTTAAAAAAAGACTGAAAACTTCCCTATGTGCCTCACTGGCATAGAATGTTTATTTTTAGAACCTGAAAATAATTACATAATGTGTTAAGCCTAAACTCCTACATTTGAAAACAACCCAATGCAATGCAAGTTCCAGCTTTGCAAAAGTTTATTTGATATTGCTATTTGAGGATAGAGAAAGGAAAAGATGCTTTCCTTTGTAATGAATCCACTTGGGATTTTTTTTAAATAGGGAAAGGCCATAATATTACTTCTTTAATGTCTTTACATAAGATATAATAAAGTTTTGGAAATCAAGGTGTTGAAGTCAAACAATATTAATTTCAGTTCAATGTTTTATCTCTTGTTAAGTTTTTCAATATCTCTTGGTATAAGATTCCCCACTTGTAAAATTAAGTTGATAAAAACATAGTTTTATGGTAAGGATTAAGGAGAAAATTTTAACATTATTCTTGAAACATATTAGGCCATGAAATATATATTTCATGTTCCTCCCTTCTTTCTAAAGCATAATTCTGAGTTTATTCCCTTAATCCAGAAATTCTGACCCCTCATTCATTATCAAATGTCTGTAATTTATTTACGTAAAGACAGTGACAGAGAAACAAATGGGAAGAACCCGAGACCCTGAATACACCATCCTGTCTTTCCACAAGTCACCCTTGTTCTGTAGGTCACCAAGAAATGAACTATAGAAGCTTGCCTCTTATCACTCCGAGGCTTTGGCCCTTAGCCACAGTGCAGCACCTTCGAGGCGACCTACACTGAACACCATGGGTAATTTCTTTTCATAGTCCAGTGGCGTAAGTAGTGCCTCCTTTTCTCCTTACCCCTATGTGAATCTTGCCTTGCTTTTTATTTTTATTTTTTATTTTTTTGTGAGTTTATTTGAACCAAACTATCGACAATTGCCAGGAAGTAATATCTCAACGGACTGGGATAGGACTCCAGAGAACGGCGGTTTCTCGTCTATTTTCATACATTGCAATAAAAGGAAGGGACGTAGGTGGGTTACATGAAATCCATTGGTGATAGACTAGAGAGGCAGGAGAAAGCAAAACAGGAAAAGCCCTGGGATTGGATAAAAAGTAAAATGATAGACACATACTTTGGTGGGTGCAGAAACAATTAACATGATAACAATGCAGGAATTTGTGGTATCTGTCCTGGCACCCAGGCACATTAGATTGTGCCCCAAAGGGTTCTTGCTTTGCTTTTGACGCTAATCAAAGGATGGTGAAAGTCCTTAATAAGGATAGCTGTTCTGCTAGGCCCACCGTGGTCGGCAAACTGCGGCTCGCAAGCCACATGCTGCTCTTTGGCCCCTTGAGTGTGGCTCTTCCACAAAATACCATGGCCTGGGCAAGTCTATTTTGAAGAAGTGGCGTTAGAAGAAGTTTAAGTTTAAAAAATTTGGCTCTCAAAAGAAATTTCAATCATTGTGCTGTTGATATTTGGCTCTGTTGACTAATGAGTTTGCCAACCACTGTGCTAGGGGAAACGCTTTTTCCCCCTTCTGAAAAAAGTGCCACTGGCAGGACCCTCTGCCCCTCTCCACCCCCTAACTCACTCATCCCCATAGGCTTAGGGACAAAGGACTGAGCACAGCTCAGTCAACCCCTACCTCTCAGCCTTCCTTTTGGGAGCCTGCAGCCTGCAGGAAGCATATGCTCTCCTCTGTTTCTTCCTGCTGGAAGTTCAGTGGTGGCCGGTGTCACCAATGTAAGGTTCAATGTAAGGAAGTGCATTGCTGCCATGCACCTATGCCGTGTTTCCCAATACGGAGTAAATATTAATAAGATGGTATTCTTTCCCTCATCTGCCATTTTGTGTAATCTCCCTCTTGGCTCAGGGCTTTAGTAGTCAATCAGATGTGGTCAGCCTCATGCCTTCTTGGCCCACCTTTTTCTCTAGCCATGCTGTATAACCAGCTTTGGGTAAGTGTACCCTGACGACAGTTTACCTCAGATGTACATATTTCTCACTCCCTGCTCCAGGCCTTTGGATGCCTAAGAAAACTTTGCCAGCACCCACAATTGCATGGCACTCTTGTATGACAACCTAGAAGTGCAAGGGAGTGAACACACTTTCTGTCCTGGGTTCAATCTCCACCCTTCAATACCATTCCCTGTAATCACTTCCCAGAAATGAATTATCTGCCTGCAAGCCCATATCTTGGGCTTTCTGTGAGAAAGAGACCTAGGCTAAGAGAAGTGGGAAAGTAGAGAATTATATATGTCTTTCCTTCTCTACAATATCTCTGGTAACCGTGGAGTTTGAGGAACAGAATTTAGTAAAATTTGAGGATCAAATTAATACAGGGAATGAGAATTTTGGTGAGGATTTTACCCCTACTTTGGCTGGTCACTGAACCTTGATTGCTTTATCCACGAGCAAAGGCAATTTTAATAATGGCTACGCCAGACTTGAGAGCACACTTGTGCCTCAGGCTGCTTTGGTTTAATCTTGAAATGTGCAGGTAGATTTTCCTAAGCTGGTGTGGCTTGAGCAGAGTTTTGATGAATAACTTTTGGGTAACAGAGGCCAAAGAAATGTTTTATATTTAAGTATACTATTGAAAAAATTAGATAAGCCAAAGCTTCAAACAGCAACTAAATTTTCTGTGGGCTACAAGAGTTCTATTGTATAAGCTTCTAGCTTCAAGTCATTTTTGCCATACCTGGGTAGAGGGAGGACTTATCAGGGTACTCTGCTCATGGTCTCACGGGTCAGACCAGGATGTGGGTTGATTTGGCTCTTACCTGCAGTCTGTGAAGAAGAATATGCTCTCAGTCTCATTCAGATTATTGGCAGAATTTAGTTCCTTGCGGTTGTAGGACTAAGGTCCCCATCTCCTTTCTGGCTATTAGCCAGAGTTCACTCTCAGCTCCTAGAGATGAATTTCTGGTCCTTCTATATAGCCCCTTTATCTTTAAAGCCAAAATCAGCACATCAAATTCTTGTGCTTCAAATTTCTCTGACTTTCCCTTCTACTACTGATTATAAAAAAAAAATTCTCTGCTTTTTGTTTTTCCCCCAAAAGCTGAATAATTAAATTAGACCCACCCAGATAATCTCCCTGTGGTCAACTGATTAGTTACCTTACATACTAGTACATCTACATAATCCGTTTTGCCATGTAATCTAACATAGTCATGGTCATGGTCTCTCATCATATTCACATCCTGGAAATATGGGTGGAGTAATATAAGACACTTTATTGAAATCTACCTACTATGTGTGCCAATCTTTGATAATACTGCTTTCCTTTTGAGGTACAAGAAGGTAATGGAGCAGGAGTTCAGAATCTAGTACCTGTGGTCACTGGTAGCAGTGGTGTAAGGTTTGGCCACCAGCACCCAATTATCAGGTGGAGTGTGGGGAGGCATGATTTCCTCATGAGATCAATTTCTCTGCGTGTGTATTATTTCTGGTTCACAAGTCTGATTCTCTTTACCTCAGGAGATTGTGAAGTACTCAATATCCTCTAATACATTTATTTTCTGATCAAATTTGTGTTGTGTTTGTTTTCCTGTTGCTTCCAATTAAAACACCTACATTAACCTAATTCATTGGTCTTATTTCCCCCTTTTCAGCTTTCAAAGATTTGTTCATGAATTTTTTTTCATGCCTGGCATGTACTTTTTATCATATCTACCTGTTGGAAATTCCACTTCCCCATAGACCAGTGGCCGACCACTGACCTATACTCTCGATTCCAATAATTACAGGCTGTTGTTCCTTGTGATTAAGCCCCTATCCCAGTGGTTGGCAAACTCATTAGTCAACAGAGCGGCAAACCTCTGCTCGTGAGCCGCATGTGGCTCTCGAGTCGCAGTTTGCCGACCACTGCCATAGGCCTTCTCTCATTTCCTCAAAAGTGTGCTTACCCTTTTCACCCTGGTCCCAGTGAATTTTTTCTTTTTTAAAAAATTTTATTTGGTACTTGTCACATTTTACCTTGATTTATAGTTAAATGTTATGTGTTATATCATCGCTGGAATCTATTATAGAGCTTCAAAAGTCTTTAAGGGTATTCTAGTGGTTGAATGGTGGCCCCCAAGAGATAAGTCTATGCCCTAATTCCTGGAACTGTGAATGTGACCTTATTTGAAAAAGAGCCTTTTAATGTAATTAAGTTAAGGATCTAGAGATGAGGTCATTCCGGAATTAGCATTTGCCCTAAATCCAATAAGGAGCATTCTTATAAGGGAAAAGCAAAGGGAGATTTGAAATAGACATGCACTGAGACACAGGGGAGAAGACCATGTAAAGAGGGAGCCAGAGATTGGAGTTACACAGCCTCAAGCCAAGGAATGCCTGGAGCCACTAGAAACTGGAAGAAGAAAAGGAAGATTTGACCTTAGAGTCTTTAGAGGAAGTACACTCTGATTTCAGACTTCTTGGCTCCAGAACTGTGAGAGTAATTTTTTATTGTTTTAAGTAACACAGTTTGTGGTCATAGTAACTATGCATGGGGTCAGGTGGGTACTTAAAATATTGAGGGGTCCACTCTGTAAATTACATGATTGTCTAATCACTATGCTGTACATTTAAAACTGATACAGAATAATATTTAATATAAGCTGTAATTGAAAAAAGATATATAAATGGTATATTACACATATGTACTATATTTTTATATAACATATCTATATATATAAAAGCCTAAGTGACCGTCGCAACTAAAACAACCGAACGAATGACTGAACAGGCTGTGTGGGGTGACCAGGCTGGCAAGGGGGTTAGTGAGGGACAACCAAAGGACTGAGCAGCGGGCTGCATGGGGCAACCAGGCCGGCAGGGGGGTTAGTGAGAGACGACCAAATGACTGAACAGCAGTCTGTGTGGGGCAACCAGGCCGGCAGGGGTGCAGTTATGGGTGACCAGGCTGACGGGGGGGGGGGGGGGGGCAGTAAGGAGTGACCAGGCTGGCAGAGGGGGCAGTAAGGGGCAACCAGGCCAGCGGGGGGGGGGGAGTTAGGGGTGACCAGGTCGGCATGGGGGCAGTTGGGGGCAACCAGGCTGGCAGGGGGGGCAGTTGGGGGTGACCAGGACATCGGGGGGGGGCAGTTAGGGGTGATCAGGTAGGCAGGCAGGTGAGCAGTTAGGAGCCAGTGGTCCCGGATTGTGAGAGGGATGTCCAACTGCCGGTGGGATTGGGCCTAAACCAGCAGTCAGACATACCCTGAGGGGTCCCAGATTGGAGAGGGTGCAGGCTGGTCTGAGGGGACCTCGCTGTGCCCAAATTTCATGCACTGGGCCTCCAGTAGATATATAATATATACATTAATATATATTATATGCAGATATATAATATATACTAGTAGCCCTGCGCACAAATCCGTGCGCCAGTAGCTTGCCAGTAGCTCGCTGCCACCCTCCTGTAGCTCTCCACCCACTGCCCCACCTTCCTGTAGCTCCCTCCGCCCCCCGCCCCCCCATAGCTTGCTGCCTTGCCCCCTCCTCTAGCTCTCCACTGCCTGCTTGTAGCTCACTGCCCCACTCTCCTGCTGATCTGTGATCTGGTCCTTATGTGGTCAGTCGTTATGCTTCATGGCGTAACAACCATTTGCATATTACATCTTTATTATATAGGATTATATATCTGTATATTAATATATATAGAAAGATTTGTTAAAATGGCACTGAGCTATCTCAAGTAATTCAAAGACTAGAGTGAGGTTGCTGGGCTTAAAAGGCAACTAAAGCTGGCTGGTATGGCTTAGTGGTTGAGAGTCAACCCATGCACCAAGTGGACACAGGTTGGATTTATGGTTGGGACACATGCCCGAGTTGAGGGTTGTGGGCCAAATCCCCAGTAGGGGGTATGCAGGAGGCTGCAGACCAATGTTCTCTTTCATTGATGTTTCTATCTCTCCCTTTTCCTTCTGCTCAAATCAATAAAAACATATTTTTACAAAGGCAACTAAAACTAGGCATGTATATACTATCAAGATCACTAATGTGCCTGAGCCAGCTCTACCAGTTCACTAGAATCAATTATTAAATTCAGGAATTTTGTAAGCTAGTTGTAAAACACAGCCATTATTAAAAATTAAATTAAATAAATTTACATTTAAGTAAATTATTTAGGTACTAACTAAACAGGTCTTACTATTTTCTAATTTTTTTTAGTATTATCAATTTTAACATTATCTATTCATATTTTACTGTTACCCATGCCCTTGACATTATTTACATTTATTGTATCTGTATGTTGGAAATACTATGTAATGGTGTGTGTGCTATTGTGATCTCTTTCCAAAGCACATTCAGTGACATCCAACTAGTAGTTTGAAATCAGCCATGATAAAAAATATTTACACCACAGAAAATAAAAAGTGCTGCAATTAGTGTTTTCTTGTTCTTTGTGTTTTGTTTTGTTTTGAAACCAAGGAACTGGTTGTTAAACATTATCAGCATATTAGTTTTTAGGACTCTCCTTGCCTTTTTTCTCATTTTTAAAATGTTGTTGCTTCATTATTCCTTTCTCCCTATTGGCCAGTTATCTCTGTATTTTTCTGTATGTGGAGGAAACATGGCTACCCAGAAGCTTTAAGATTCACAATTTAAGTCCAGGCACTCAAAGATAGTGCTATGATGATAGTACTTGTGACAACCCAGGGATGGACTGAGATAAGAGGAAATTCCCAGAGCAGGGGTTCTGGGTGGTAATCTCAAGAATACCCATCATATTATCATAGTTGCATCCCCTGTTTAGAGCTTTCCCTTGAAAGATTCTCCCATAGGTTAATTGCTTTGGGTATTGTCAGTAAGTTCATCTCACAGTGTCCTAATTGTCTTCTCTTCACTCTAGTCTTTCACTACTGTTCTCAATGCAAGTTAGAATTGTTTTGCCAAATTCAAATAGCTAGATTTGTCTCTTCCTATGAAAGTGGAACTTTGACACAAGTCTAAGTGCAGCGTAGTCTTTCAAATTCCCCAGGGAGGGCTAATAAAACAAAAAGATTCTTTTTGAAAGCAAGTTAAAATCTCACTAAGCCCAGGAAGTTTGGAGGATCTATTTCCCCAAACTCCCATAACTTTGGTCAATTTGTTAAAATGTATTTTCTACAAAATGAAGGGTTCTTTTTCAAAATTATTTCAAAGACAAGGAACTCTCCTGAGCTTTCTCCCCAGCCAAGATAATAGAAAAATGCTTACTGGACAGAATGATGCAACTACAGTCTCTCTACTAAAATGATGTATTACTCCAATTACATGTCAAAGCTGCATATAATTTCTTTGCTTGATATAGAAAAAGCAACCACTGCAGGGGTTCCTTGTTGGATCTGTCACCTGAGATTGAAATTCCAGAGTTTCTATTCTTCTATAAATTTTTTTAAGAATCATCTGACTCTCCTAGAAATCCATTTGTGACTAATGACAAAATATATATTGCTCTTCTGGTTGACTTTCATCCCAAAACAATTTGTCTGCAATAGTTTTTTTCTTTTTTAATATCTGTAAATGAAATACCTGCCAACCAATTTAAAAGGTTCATGTTCAAATACTGAGTTTTCTGATTTTTCTTTTAAATCTAATAATTATATAGAAACTTGACTTCAAATTAAAAACACATAAACCAATTGAGACTAAACCATGTTATAATAAAATACAAAAGTATACATTTTACTTTCCAAAATTAAAACTCAACATTCTTCTTAATATGGATCATGTCTAATATTTATATTAGTACCTATCAGATATTTAGATAACTAAGTCAGAGCTCTTTCTAGTACTTTCTATTTTTCCCCCTAGTACTTTCTTCTAAATATGTCTGCACAGTTAATCCAATATAATAAAAGGATAATATGCAAATTGACCCTAACGGCAGAATGACCAGAACGACCGCTGGACCAGTCACTATGAGGTGCACTGACCACCTCTTGGTACCT
Organism: Plecotus auritus; assembly: GCF_963455305.1. NCBI lineage: Eukaryota > Metazoa > Chordata > Mammalia > Chiroptera > Vespertilionidae > Plecotus > Plecotus auritus. The sequence continues at coordinate 146,624,433 of NC_137772.1, forward strand.
TTCATGGCCGGCAGGCTCTGATTGCCTGATGGTCACCTGTGGTGGGGGTGGGGCCGGCGAGCGGGTGGGAACAGCTAACCTCTCGGTTCCTTCTCCTGGCTGTCAGGCACTGATCACCCAATAGTGAATGGGGAACCCAGGGTGGATGGTGGCGGGGGGTGGGGCCAGCTGTAGGCAGCTGGGGAAGGTGGCCCTGATCACAAGCCAGGCCTAGGGACAGTACCCACACACAAATTTCATGTGCTGGGCCTCTAGTTTATATATAAGAATGGAGCCCTAGCTTTTAAGGGACTCAAATCCAGGACAGAGATTCTAAGGTCACTTCTAAATCAATAGCACCTATAGCACCTAATGCAGTGTTGAACCTATAGTAGTGCCCATTAAATCGTGGTTGAATAAGTAAATGAATGCACATCAGATACACTTCTTGAGATCACTTTGGACTTCAATGACAATATATTTGTAATCCTTGTGAATAATGATTCTATAGTTTCCATGGTAGTTCAAACTAGCAGTTTTTCCTCACATGAACAAAAACAGAAATATGGAATAGCTGAATTGGGTGTGTCACATCATAATGTGGTTTAATATGTTTATGTGTTTTTTTTTATTAATTTCAGAGAGAAAAGTGGAGGAGAGAGGGATAGAAACACCAATAATAAGAGAGAATCACTGATCAGCTGCCTCCTGCACATCTCCACTGGGGATGGAGCCTGCAACCTAGGCACGTGCCCTGACCAGGAATCGAACTGTGATGTTCATGGGTCGATATTCAACCACTGAACCACACCGGCCAGGATAGTGAGTCATTCTTTAAATGCTTCCTACTAAACTGGTAGACCTAGAGGCTTAATTAAATACATATTTAAAAATTTATTGGGCAATAATATTTCATGGATGGTACTATGTACTTTCTATAGCATCACGTTAGAATAAAGGTGTCAGGTCTGGTTGCTCCTCTTTGAGTGACAGGGGGATTAATAGCAGTTCAAGGAATATCAGTGTAATCCAAGCATGTCAAACTCAAAGGCTAACATGGGCCAAATAAACAAGGTTTAAGTTTGTGTGGGCCGCAAAAAAACAAAAGCTTCAGTTTATAAAGAAATGTAGATTTATTTCTATAGAGACATGCTGAATACAAAGGACAGAAATAAATGAGTAATCGTTAACATAAAATAATAGAACATTTTAATAAAAATTAATATTTTTTCTTGAACATCAACTTACCAGACACTGAATAACTGCACAAATTAATTAATAAGTGTAATACAAATAAACCTATTTTTCTTGTTCTCCGAAAGCGAAATATTTCCTGTTTCGCACACCAAATAAGTCAGTCCAAGACTAATGATGTGGCCATCAGCTGCTAAAATATTCGCTGCTAGTATTAGTGGAGAGAAATGGTGCACCTGTGAGGAAGGCATGTGAGGGAAATGAATGCAACACGATTATAGTGATCAGTCATTAGCGAACATTGTAGTTCTTATTAATAATTATGTATAACAGGATATTGTAAAAATTAAGTTAGGAAATTTTTATTAGAACATTTCTTACATACCGTTATATTGGCTGGGCCGCAAAAATATTCATTGTGGGCCACATGCGGCCCGTGGGCCGCGAGTTTGACATGCTTGGTCTAATCCATCTGTCATAAAGTTCCCCATCAGCCTTTACCTAATGGTTTTAGCAGACACTGATGATCTTTTCACTATTAAAAGTTTACTTAGGATTGCAAAATGTTGACTTTCTTTTTTTTAAAAAAATATATTTTATTGATATTTTACAGAGAGGAAGGGAGAGGGATAGAGAGCTAGAAACATCGATGAGAGAGAAACATCCATCAGCTGCCTCCTGCACACCTCCCACTGGGGATGTGCCCGCAACCACGGTACATGCTCTTGACCAGAATCGAACCTGGGACCCTGAGTCCGCAGGCCGACGCTCTATCCACTGAGCCAAACTGGTTTCAGCTTGACTTTCTTAATTTTCCCATGAATTATGTGTTCTACTGGAAGTAATTTTTCCACATTTACTATTTGGTACCTTGAGACATAGTTTGTATAGGAAAGGCAGGAGAAGTGCTTCATTTATTTTCTTTATTTACCAATTTTCAGAATAATTAGGGGATGCTCTAGCAAACCATTGAGGCTGCCTCTTTTGGTTTTAGTATCATGAAAAATTCATGGCTTTAAAAATATTTGATCTATTTTATATAGTGCACTCATTATTCCGTTTGGTGCTCCATTTTTCCATTTTATGCTAGTAAGAACTTCTTCAAGTTGATTCATGAGACACTTTGACATGACCTTTATAGTCTTGGTTTCCTTGCTTTTTAGTCCAACAAGATATCCCAGGGATATGTTGTGTATTATCTGCTGTAGATTTGGAATCAGTTTTAAAAAGATACCCAGATCTTCTTAGTAGGAAATTATATCCAGAGACCAAAATCTAGGTACTTGGGTTACACATTTCTACCCGGTTGGTATTGTTTCTGGGCATTTTCAATACAGACCAGTATGAAATAAGGCATTTTGCTTTTGTTACTTTTGGCAAGGTAAAAATAAGCAAGCTGTATTAACATTCTAGTAAAAACATCACAACTTTTCCTTAGTTTTCTTAATTTTGTATTTCTGTTTTTTATTTTCTAAATATTGGTTCTGAAAGACATGAGCACAATTGTTTATTTGCTCTGCCCTTCAACATAGAATTAATAAATTCAATATAATGATACCAATATTATTATAAAAATATCATTATATAATACTGTCTAATGATTTTATGTCTTTCTTTTGTTCTTAGGATAAATCCTGTTAGGGATGTACAGTCAAATGACTATGTTTCAAAGTCAGTTAAACTAATTCTTTCATTTTTTTTCCATTTTCTTTTTTACTATAATATCTCAAATCCCCATTTGTAAGGTGAAAATAAGAGTGTCTCTAGCTTTTCTTTCATCTTTTTAATTCTTTATCTTAGTCTAACTTCTAACAGTTATGCTTTTCACTTTAGACTTTTAAGGTTTTTAGCATGTATAATTGGCTCTACATGCAATTATTAGAATTTGTTGTTTGGTTTTGCTTTTTGAGGTTTCTAATTGCTTTTTTTTTTTTTTTTTATTGACGTATTACTCCAAGAAGGGTGTTTGGGAGGTACACCGGACTCCATTAAAGCTCCCCTCCAGATCCATGCAGTCACTGCTCTCTCTGTGTGCCTCAGTCATCTGCTTGACTTCTTGCCCAGAGCAACCCTAGCAATGGCTCAATCCATTCCCACAAACTTAGAGCCAGGTCTCGGCTGCAGTTGCTATCACAACTATAGTATTGAAGAGGCTCAAACATGGTGCCAGCTGGCAAGAAGAACTTGACCAAGTGGCTTTATTGAGCCTGCATGGGTTCCAGAACCTGCCCAGGTAGGTGGGTAATACATCTCGAGGTGCTGTGATGTGGGTGCATTTAAACAAGGGAGACTTGGGAGAGAAAGAAGCTAACAGATTATTCCTTCATTCCTTTTCTCTGACTATGGAGTTCTGGGACACAGTAGTTCATATGACTCTCAGAAGACCTCTCTGAAGCTAAAACACCAGTTGCTTAAGTTAAAAAGCTGTGGCCAGCTTGGTGATGCACCACTTTAATTTTCTACTTTCCTTCCCTACTTCTTGCTCTCATTCCTGCTTTCTTGGAATTAAACTTTCTAATACAATATTGCTACCTTACCTTTATTTCTATGAGTTTATTCCCATTTTTCTTCTGTATTTCTATACTTTTACTTCAGAGATATAAAATTACAGGACTACAGACAGGTAGTAGGCAACTTTTGCAACCAGTTTGCTATTCTGAACAGCATATCCATTTTAGAAGATATGGGTATGACTGGGCAAGTATGTGCATTTGGGCCAAGGCAAGAGTCAATTTCATTCATTTGTTACTCAACAAATATTTATTTGTGATAAATCCATATTTATCACAAATAAATATTTGTTGAGTAACAAATGAATGAAATTATAGTCCTATAATTTTATATCTCTGAAGTAAAAGTATAGAAATACAGAAGAAAAATGGGAATAAACTCATAGAAATAAAGGTAAGGTAGCAATATTGTATTAGAAAGTTTAATTCCAAGAAAGCAGGAATGAGAGCAAGAAGTAGGGAAGGAAAGTAGAAAATTAAAGTGGTGCATCACCAAGCTGGCCACAGCTTTTTAACTTAAGCAACTGGTGTTTTAGCTTCAGAGAGGTCTTCTGAGAGTCTTATGAACTACCGTGTCCTATAGAACTAGATGCATGGAGTTCAGAAATAAAAGATTTATTCTCCTCCTCAAAGAGATTATTTCTAATGGAAATACATATGTTTTCTGAACCAATCCTCTGGTAATTTCTCAGTCATGGTATACCTTTCTTGAAGTTTAATTTTTGTCAAAACTCTTCCCAGAGCTTCTGTTCTGTTCTTATTTCTAGGAGCTGCATAACCCGAAGGCTGGCCTTTGAAGCTGGCCACAATCTCCTTTTCTTTAGCTCTCTGTGTTTCTAAAACCTCTCTCTGCCATGGCTGAGAAATGGCTGTTCATAACAAAGGCTGGAAATGATGCCGGAGGGAAAGTAACATTTTTCTCTTGATCTTTTTTCTCAATTTACTAAGCTATCGCATCCATTTTCTCATGTGTTTCTCACAACTCAGGGTGGTAAACAGAGCAGTGTTGTTCATTGCACAGAAGGGGAAATTTAGACCCAGAGAGATTAACTGTCTGGCTCAGGGGTACTAAATGCAAAATCAGGCAAGAATCCCAGTCACAACTCCTGGACCATTTTTTTTCTAGTAACATTTTAATAGAGCTTCAAGGCCCGGGCAATAGATGGAAAAAGTATAATAATCTCCCTGTGTCTTCTGTTCTTAGTGCTACCAATGGACTCAGCTGTGCCTTATACTAGAGATCAATTTCAGAATTTTCCAGAATCAAAGAAAGAGTGTAAGAACCACGCTCAGGAGTAAGAAAGAAGTGGCTCCAGGGATCCAAGTGGCACAGTCTTCCTGAGGATCCTGTTCTGACAGCTCTCTGCCCCAAGTCATTGGGCTGTACTCACGGGTCCCACGTTCTCTGCTTCTGGCTGTCCAGCTCGCCTAGTGAATCCCTGACATGTATTAACAGGATCTCGTTACTTCCATTCCTTTGTATGCCCACAGGTTATCTCAGCCTGCCTGCCACAGAATAGATTTTTTAATATGTATTAAATCAGGATATGAATGTATACCCCTCATCTGAAATTCTGCTTCAGTCTGATTTTATAAATCTTTAGTTCTGTCATTTCCTTTCCTTTTTACTGGTTCTTTAAATTTTTTTGTTTTTATCTCATGTCCTGACATGTTTTATTCCTATAAGCAGAAGCAGAGCAGCAATTCCAGTTTTTCAACTTAAGTAAAAGAAATGGACGCTTCTGTGCTGAGCAAAAAGATTAAAAATATAATAACAACAGCCAAAAGAAACGTGAATACGATGGGATAATTTGAAAACACAAGGAAAGTGGAAGATCTGGGCTTACAAAAAGCAAGCATGAGGTGGCACCTGGAATCCAAGCAGCTGAGTTTAAGTGGCAGGCTTGTCACTGCTGTGCGATGATTCAGCCCCACCAGCTGCCTGTCCTACCATCAGTGTGTTCAGGATTCACAGTCCCAGAGAGTGAGTCAGGTCTGTCAGGCATTTGGTCACATATTCAAGCCCTAGATAGGGGGGACTTGACCAACAGACCCCCACATCTGCAGACAATTGGCAAGAACGGATTCCTCCCCCCCCCAAATTTAGAACATTATGACAAAAAAAGGGGAAACGGATTATAATTATCCTAGTTGCAAAGTATATTGCCAAAAGCAATAAACTGGAATTAGGGAACCTGGGTTCACATTTCAGTGTTTCTATGACTTAGCTGTAAGAACTCCGTATGCTCTTTGTCCTTTCTTTCCCTTTCTTTCTTTCTTTCTTTCTTTCTTTCTTTCTTTCTTTCTTTCTTTCTTTCTTTCTTTCTTTCTTTCTTTCTTAGAAACTTTGTCACTCAAACTGACAGCAATGCTTTCAATCTTATTTTCCCCACCCAGATTAATTATACCCATAAAATTTTTTTAAACAGTTTTGCTTTCTCTATTTTATCCAGAATAGACATTGAATTGATTCAGAATGAAAAGTTGAGACATCCTTTCTTCCCACCTTCTTTACACTTTGTTAATGTCAATACCAACCATCATGTATTTTTTAATACTTTCAACACTTATGGCAGCTATAGCTGAATTGACTCCATGTATTGCTTCTGAGCAAATTAAATTCATACTCCTTTATCATGTAATTTCCATTTTGTATTAGCCACTGAGTTCAGCTCATTACAAATGTAACGATATACAAGATATAACCCATACCCTGTAGGATCTGATATCCTAAGATTTTTGAGGGGAGATGAAGTATAACAGCTTCCTAAAACACAAGACTAAACATAATAAATGTCATAAAATAGTAGCAACCCAGTGTTGCACAGGGTAAAGGAGAGAGAAACTGTCTCCTTAGGATCCAGGTAAGGAAAGAACTGGTCTTCATATTCCACTTTAGCTTCCCAACAACCTATTTCTTAAATAGGAACAGTGATTAACAAGTCAATTGGTTCCTGCCTCCTTTCAGTCCAACTGTCCGATGACTTCTCGCTGTGCTAGGAATAAAATGTGCACATCTCCCTATTTTACAAGGCTCTACACGAATGGGTTTGTTCTCCTCAAATTCTGACACCTATCATCTTCCAGCCTTGCTGGCCTTCTTTTTAAGTCTCAAATATAGCAAAGAACATTTGCTGTAGGACACCTGTTTTTTTTTTTTTTTTGCTATTTTTTTTATTTTTATTTTTTTTGCCCAGCATTCTTTGCCCCAGATCTTTACATGACTGGTGTTTCTTGTCATTTAGGTTTCAACCCAAACATCACAGCTTTAGTAAGGCCTTCCATGAACCCAATCCAAACTAATGCATCTCCAAGACTCTATTGCAGCCATGGGCAAACTACAGCCCGTGGGCCGGATCTGGCCCGTTCGGCTGTTCTATCCGGCCCGCGGAGCCGAAAGAGCGGAGGGTTCTCTTGCTCTCCCCTCCGCTCCTTTACTTTGAATTTATATTAGTTCACACAAACACTCCATCCATGCTTTTGTTCTGGCCCTCCGGTCCAGTTTAAGAACCCATTGTGGCCCTCGAGTCAAAAAGTTTGCCCACCCCTGCTCTATTGCATCTCTTTAGTTTGCTCCTTTCAAACTACCAAAATTTTCATTGTTTATTCATTTATTTACTTTTTAAAATTCTGCTTTTCCCTGACAAGAATTTATTAATAGTTATTATATAACTAGAGGCCCGGTGCCCCGTGCCCCGGACTTTGGCCAGATGCCCTTCCCTCTGCGCGGCCAGGGCGCGGGACGCTGGGCTCGCATCGCCAGGGCGACAGCACCAGCATTCCCCCAGCACCGCTATGGGTGCTGCCATCTTTGTCACAGAGTGATGGTTAATTTGCATATTACTCTTTTATTAGATAGGCTGGGTTTTTGTAAGTGAGAGTAATACAAATACTTGACTTTATTAATATCTAAATTATTAATCTTATGATTTTATGAATCAGTTTTTAAAATTCCTCTAAATATTACTTATAGAAATTAATAAAACAAATATATAAATTTAACAAAGTAAATTTCCCCCAATTTAAAGATATTGTTTACAAAAACACATCTAAACACTTTATATTTTAGGTTACTTTCAATATTGTATACACCTTTAAAAAATAGGCAACACACTATTACAATGATTGCAAAATTAGTGAATACATTTATTCTAAAACCATAATGAAAGTGCCCTATATCATTCTTCTCCTTATTTTTATTATGTCTTGTCTTGTTTTCTTAGGTTTTCATTAAAACCCCCACCTGGGGCTTTAAAACCTTGCCAGAGCTGTAGGAAAATGGTATAATTTCACACTAACCAGGTTTTGGATATGGGTTATGGAGGGTTTAATTTTTGGTTGGAACATGGCTCCAGTTGAGCAATGTAAAGTGATTTTGAGGCTACTAATCAATAGTAAATTCATTTTTATAGTAAATTTCTAATCATTATATCCTGAGACTTCTAATTTATTTTCTTTATAAAAGCTTTGCTTTTTTGAGACTTGGTAACTTTCCAAGAAGTAAGGATTCTTCTAAATTTTATCCTGTCCATTGCCCTGTCATGTTGATGCATTAGTATAGTTTGTTAGTACTATTAAAATCTTTTGCATTTCTTATTAGTATTTCATTATAATTAGTTGGACTATCAACTCCTAGGAGATGAGGGATTGTGTCTGCATAGTCAGCTTTACTCTTTTGTACATTTGGTCAATTTATCATTTTAGAACACTCTGTTGAACCCTCCTTTTCCTTGATTATTGTGTGTGACCACTGAAGCTGATTAGCTGTGGACACTCTTGGAATCTGATTAATTGTAAGTGCTGATCAGGCCTTCCTTTGCTTGCTACTGAATCTACTTTTGCTCAGATAACTTGGCTTTCTTATGTTCTCTGTGTTGATCAAAGAAAGTGCAAACCTAAACTTTATAGCAAGATATTTAATTAATACTTTGTATATTAACAATTCAGATCAATAAAATATTAAGCATATTCTATTCTAGTCACTTACTTTTTGTGTATTATAATGCCTTCTGGTAATCTTATATAAATTTTTCTTTATTATTAGGAACTTAGACTTTCTTAGATTCAATCTGTTTAGTTAACTACTATAATTGGCATAGTAATTATTATCATTAATCTTATTTTAATGCTCAAACTGTATAAATTTGGCTAATAAGGGCCCTTGTAATTTGTCTCCCTTTATTTTGCACTTTGGCTGACATTTTAAAAAGTATGCTTGTGTCTAGTAACACCCTTTAAAGTTTAATTTTCTCATCTGTGAAATCAGTAGTGACAATAGGTATTCCTAGGTCCATACTGATGCTTTTCTGCCCTAAAATCTGGAATCATCCACATTTGAAGGAGTCCTCATCCTCACTCCGTGTGCATGTAGATTAGAGACCAAATATGGATGCTGGAGGGCTTTAATGAGATTTGAGTTACTTATAATAGTTACAAAGTTGAAATTAAGGTCTGTAAATCTCCTTCAACATGTCACTCAACATGCCATATGGCTGTACTGTTACATACATGTATGTGCACATGTGCACATAATGTGAACAAAACTGTATGGTATATAGTATATACATAAGAAAGAATAAAAATATATAAAAGCATAAAACCAAGAAAGATTTCCAAACATTTAGTAGATGACTCTGGTGGCAGTTTTTTAATTTCCCCAAACCTCCCCCTATAAACAGGTACAGGGGCTGGGACAGTGAAACCTAAAACACATGGATATCCAACACTAAACTAAAAATGGGTTAACTATAAACCCCCAAATGAAAGCAGGTGAAGACCAACCATCACCTGCTGACCAAGAGAAACCACATAGTGTCAGCAAAATGTGAGAGAAAGCAGAGGAAAGGCAAAGAAGGTTCTGAGGCTCCCAGAGCTGAAGGATACCCAAATTGCCAGCAGGTCCTCCCTGGTAAACTCATCAGGGCAATGTGGGGCTGCTGCTGGAACTGGGAAGGAGATTTACAGACCTTAACTCGCAGGGTGAGCTCAGGGACCACGGCATGCAAGATGGTGCTGAAGAACTGAGCTTTACAAACACTTAACAGTCATCAGCTACAACCCCTTCCAGAATCAAATCCTGCATCAAGTACAAACTACTGAGACTAGAACCCCAATAGGAAAGGTAAAGAGAAATTTGGGGAGAAGGAACCAGAGTTAGCAGATCTTGGGAAAACATCGGCTTTTGTTTTTTAACACATTTTGAAAATAATAGCAGAATGAGTTCTAGAGCCAGGAAGCTAAGAAAACTATCTGATCCCTCCCTCCCTAATAAGGGAAAATGTATAGCATATAAAAAGCACAACAGAAAAAGATTTTTATAAGAAAGTTTTATAATAAGAAGGAGAATGAGCAAAAGAATATCCTTACAGGCAATGAAGGTATGGCTGACAATTCAAATACAAAGATAGATGAAAACTGTAACCAAGTTTTTCAAAGCGAGATAATATTCTTTAAGCAAATGTTAATAGCAATGAAACAATATAGATCTCAATTCTAAAAATTCAGGAATAAGATAATTAGAGAAGAGAAAAAGTAATAGGAAGGTTGAAATTTAAGCTCACAGAATATAGAAACTTATTAAAAAAACAAGTCATTTTAGAATTTAAGAATAAACCAGGAAGAACACAAGAGGGAAATAATAAATAAATATGTACTGCATGCTTTAAGAGTAACATAAGGTAAAAAGTGGAAAAAAATATAAGGTTTTTATGTGGGGTGGAGGGGTAAATGGGCGGGGAGGGGAAGGGGACATTTGTAATACTTTCGACAATAAAAGCAAATTCAAAAGAAAAGTTTTTGAAAGACATGATAGTTATAGATGATAGGCAAAAATAAATAAATAAATAAATAAATAAATAACCCAATATTACATAAAAAGGAGACCCTGAGGACAAAACAGACTAGAGATCAAACACTAGAAAATATAAATCAAGAGAACTTTTCTGAAATGAAAGATGACTTGGAACTACCTTTTGAAAGGGCAACTTCATTCCTGCTTATGGAACAGCTAATTCTAGTCTGAGCTTATCTCTTTTTTGTAATATTTTGCCAAATGCAGTCAATAGAAATTAACACTTGCTACAAACGACCTTTGTCTTTCAACTTCTTCCCCTGAGGACTCAATTCTAATAGGTACATTAACTGTCTTTTAATTTTTTTTTTCTGGTGACAGTTGTACCATATGTTTTGCTACTGCATAATATGGATCTCCATCCTTACAGATTAGATTAAAGTTTTCTCAGTGACTACCACCCAACCCCTAACACCACATATTCTTTTCTTTGCAGCACCCCAATTCTGATACTAATGCTCTATTAGCCAGGATCATTATCAGTTATGCAGTGGTTATAATAACCCCATAATCTCAGAGGTTTCAACAATAAGAAATGCTGTGACTCCACATTTGTTGCAGGTTGGTTGGAGATTCCACTTTATGGTTTTCTCATTCTAGGACCCATATTTCCAACTGGATAATTGCCAGTAGCCATGACAAAGAGAAAGTTACTGAGGTCCTTGGGCCAATAATTAACTGTTACAATTCAGAATTGACTCATGTCTTATTGATAACTGATTTACAAAAACTAGTAACATGGCCCTGTCTCAACACAAAGGGGTCAGGAAAGGTATTCCTATCCTGGAGCTGGAAGGGGATGAAACAGAATATTTCTCAAACAGCACTAATGACTTCCAACACAAATAACAACAAATGCTATTTCATACTTTGCTTTTATCAGCTAACAATGTTTTAGAATTCTTCCTTTCAGCACATGCTTACACCATTTTTCACAGCTGCATAGTAATCTGTTTTACAGCTATAATCATATTTTGTTTCATCTTTCTGCCATCAGAGAATATTTAGAATATTTTGCTATAAATATTACTATAGTGCACATCTTTGTACATAAATTTCTTTAACACATGGAAATATTCCTTTAAGATATGAGAAGTAAGAGGACAGACTCTGACATCACTTATAGCTAGGTTTTAGTGTTATTTGAAGCTGGTGTGGCACTTACAGCTAGGTCATATTGTTCTCCTGAGGGACAAAAACAGTCTCATAGAATAACAATATCATATAAAGTCACTCTGAGAACATGATAAAATTAGTGAACAACAAGAAATAAGGTCATGGTAAAACACCACAAAACACCAAACATCCCTTCTGCTTATTTGGACTGTTTCTCTACTAATTACAGCTTTAGCCTCATTCTAGTCAACTCTACCTCTAGATAAGATTGAGATAACCATAGACTTGTCCCAACTTTCTGACAGCATCCAATCTAGAACAAAACCCCACTTCCTTGGACTGTCCCCTTCATCATTCAATTGAAGCCCAAATCCCTTAACAAGGAGTTAGAAATGACACCCTCTTGCTAAGACACCACACAGTTCCCTTTCTCCTTTCCTTGTGGTAATCCTATATAATAAAAGAGTAATATGCTAATTGACCATACCTACGCTATGCCCACAGCCAAACAGGGGTGCTATGCAAATTAACCCAGCAAAGATGGCGGGTAAATTTGCATATGCAGGCGGCAGGGGGGCAGCGCCCATGCCACCACCGCCAGCCGGGTCCAAGCCACGATCGTGCTGCCTGCCCAGGTCCAACCCGCTATGGGGAACCAGGCAAGCAGCATGGGGCAGCGCCTGACACCACTGGCTGTATCCAAGCCATGATCGCTGACCCGGGCAGGTGGTGTGGGGCAGCGCCCGATGCTGCCAGGCTGGATCCAAGCCACGATGGAGGACCGGGCAGGTGGCGGGGGGGCAGCGCCCTACGCCACCGGCTGGATCCAAGCCATGGTTGTGCCACCAGCTGGATCCAAGGCACATGGGGGACCCGGCAAGCAGCATGGGGCAGTGCCCGATGCCGCCAGCTGGATCCAAGCCACGATCACGGACCCGGGAAGGCGGTGTGGGGCAGTGCCTGATGCCACCGGCCGGATCCAAGCCAAAATGGGGGACCGGGCAGGCTGCGGAGGGCAGCGCCCTACGCCGCCGGCTGGATCCAAGCCATGATCGTGCCACCTGCCTGGTTCCAAGCCAAGATGGGGGACCAGGCAAGCAGAGGGGGGCAGCGCCCTACGCCGCCAGTGGAGGTCCAAGCCACGGGGACCTGGGCAGCCCCTGCCAAGGCCCACCTGTGGGGTCGAGGGCATTGCTCCCTCTGGAGCCCCAGCTTCCTCATCCCAGCTGTGGAAACTGACAACAGGTAGGAGGAAGTCCCACCCCCACAGAATCAGCCAGAATCAGCCGTTGGTCACACAGCTCAAAGGCCTGACAGTCAAGACTCTAATTCACCTGTATCTCAGACAACAGTGTACTCAACAATAATACTAGACAAAATGTAAGGACACGAGTCACACAAATGCAGTATTATGGATTTCATCTCTCTGTGAGGGACACGTTCAATCTTATTTTAAATGCAGGAAAATTAACTCAACAGTTTATTGTGGATTCATATTAAAAAATGGAGGCCAATCAGATAAATTTCATTAAAGCAAACCAATCTAAGTTGAGAGTTGAAAAATATAGTGGTTTGATGGATTATCTCAAATCTAGATCTGAAAATGACAATGTACCGATTGGTAAAACGATAATACTTCCATCATCTTTTGAGGGTAGTCCCAGAAATATGCAGCAGCGATATCAGGATGCTATGGCAATTGTAACAAAGTATGGCAAGCCCGATTTATTTATAACCATAACATGCAACCCCAAATGGGCAGATATTACAAACAATTTACAACACTGGCAAAAAGTTGAAAACAGTCCTGACTTGGTAGCCAGAGTTTTTAATATTAAGCTGAACGCTTTTAAATGATATATGTAAATTCTATTTATTTGACAAAGTAATAGCTAAGATTCATGTCATTGAATATCAGAAACGTGGACTGCCTCACGCTCACATATTATTGATATTAGATAGTGAGTCCAAATTACGTTCAGAAGATAACATTGACCATATAGTTAAGGCAGAAATTCCAGATAAGGACCAGTGTCCTTGACTTTTTCAAACTGTAAAATCAAATATGCTACATGGACCATGTGGAATACAAAATCCAAATAGTCCATGTATGGAAAATGGAAAGTGTTCAAAGGGATATCTGAAAGAATTTCAAAATGTGACCAGTGGAAATATTGATGGATATCCCAAATACAAACGAAGATCTGGTAGTACCATTTCTATTGGAAATAAAATTGTCGATAATACTTGGATTGTCCCTTATAACCCGTATTTGTGCCTCAAATATAACTGTCATATAAATGTTGAAGTCTGTGCATCTATTAGAAGTGTCAAATATCTATTTAAATACATCTATAAAGGGCATGATTGTGCAAATATTCAAATTTCTGAAAAAAATATTATCAATCATGAAGAAGTACAGGACTTCATTGACTCCAGGTATGTGAGCACTCCTGAGGCTGTTTGGAGACTTTTTGCAATGCGAATGCATGACCAATCTCATGCAATCATAAGATTAGCTATTCATTTGCCAAATGATCAGAATTTGTATTTTCATGCCGATGATTTTGCTGAAGTTTTAGATAGGGCTAAAAGACATAACTCAACTTTGATAGCTTAGTTCTTATTGAATAGAGAAGACTCTGATGCACGTAATTATTATTATTGGGAGATTCCCCAGCATTATGTGTTTAATAATTCTTTGTGGACAAGACCCCAAAAGGGTGGGAATAAAATATTAGGTAGACGCTTCACTGTGAGCTTTAGAGGGCCAGAACGATATTACCTTAGACTTTTGCTTCTGCATGTAAAAGGTGCAATAAGTTTTGAGGATCTGCAAACTGTAGGAGGTGTAACTTATGATACAATTCATGAAGCTGCTAAACACCGAGGATTATTACTTGACGACACTATCTGGAAATACATGATTGATGATGTGATTATCCTTAATATGCCCAAACAACTACGGCAACTTTTTGCATACATATGTGTGTTTGGATGTCTTTCTGCTGCAGACAAATTATGGGATGAGAATAAATCTCATTTTATTGAAGATTTCTGGTGGAAATTGCATCAAAGAGAAGGTGCCTGTGTGAACTGTGAAATGCATGCCCTTAATGAAATTCAGGAGGTATTCACATTGCATGGAATGAAATGTTCACATTTCAAACTTCCAGACTATCCTTTATTAATGAATGCAAATACATGTGATGAATTGTACAAGCAACAACAGGCAGAGGTTTTGATCAATTCTCTGAATGATGAACAGTTGGCAGCCTTTCAGACTATAACTTCAGCCATCGAAGATTGAACTATACACCCCAAATGCTTTTTCTTGGATGGTCCAGGTGGTAGTGGAAAAACATATCTGTATAAAGTTTTAATACATTATATTAGAGGTCGTGGTGGTACTGTTTTACCCACAGCATCTACAGCAATTGCTGCAAATTTACTTCTTGGTGGAACCTTTCATTCCCAATATAAATTAGCAATTCCATTAAATGAAACTTCAATTTCTAGACTTGATATAAAGAGCGCAGTTGCTAAAACCATTAAAAAGGCCCAACTTATTATTGATGAATGCACCATGGCATCCAGTCATACTATAAACGCCATAGACAGATTACTAAGAGAAATTATGAATTTGAATGTTGCATTTGGTGGAAAAGTTCTGCTTCTTGAAGGGGATTTTGGACAATGTCTCAGTATTGTGCCGCATGCTATGCGATCGGCCATAGTACAAACAAGTTTAAAGTACTGTGATGTTTGGGGATGTTTCAGAAAGTTGTCTCTTAAAACAAATATGAGATCAGAGGATTCTGCTTATAGCAAATGGTTAGTAAAACTTGGAGATGGCAGACTTGATAGCAGTTTTCATTTAGGAATGGATATTATTGAAATCCCCCATGAAATGATTTGTAATGGATCTATTATTGAAGCCACCTTTGGAAATAGTATATCTATAGATAATATTAAAAATATATCTAAACATGCGATTCTTTGTCCAAAAAATGAGCATGTTCAAAAATTAAATGAAGAAATTTTGGATATACTCGATGGAGATTTTCACACCTATTTGAGTGATGATTCCATTGACTCAACAGATGATGCTGAAAAGGAAAATTTTCCCATTGAATTTCTTAATAGTGTTACTCCTTCAGGGATGCCGTGTCATAAATTAAAATTGAAAGTGGGTGTAATCATCATGCTATTGAGAAATATTAATAGTAAATGGGGTCTTTGTAATGGTACCAGATTTATTATCAAAAGATTACAACCTAACATTATCGAAGCTGAAGTATTAACAGGATCTGCAGAGGGAGAGATTGTTCTGATTCCAAGAATTGATTTGTCCCCATCTGACACTGGCCTCCCATTTAAATTAATTCGACAACAGTTTCCTGTGATGTCAGCATTTGCAATGACTATTAATAAATCACAAGGACAAACTCTAGACAGAGTAGGAATATTCCTACCTGAACCCTTTTTCGCACATGGTCAGTTATATGTTGCTTTCTCTCAAGTTCGAAGAGCATGTGACGTTAAAGTTAAAGTTGTAAATATTTTATCCCAAGGGAAATTAGTCAAGCACTCTGAAAGTGTTTTCATTCTTAATGTGGTATACAGGGAGATATTAGGATAAGTTTAATCACTTTATCAGTTATTATTTTCATCAATGTTGTTTTTATATCATGAGTTTGTTATTGTTGTTATATCATTTTGTTATTGTTTATTTATTAATAAAATTATATATTATTTTCATATACATTGTACTCATTTCCTTTTTTCTCTCACACTTTTATTATAGAGAAAGGGCAAATAGCAATATTAAAATATTTCCTCTAATTAATTCCCTTTCAATGTGCACAAATTTCGTGCACTGGACCACTAGTAAATAATAAATCTAATTACAACTACAGGTATGATTCTGGTGCTCTTCAACTGAAGGGCATTCATTGACAGATGAAATATTTGGAGTCAAATTGCTTAGTCCTAAGGTAGTACAGGTAAATTTTGATTGCTACTACCAACTGTTCTTCCAAAAGATTGTACAGTTTATACTCCTACCAAGCGTTCATGAAAGGGTTTGTTTCCTCACAGCTTTGCCACTTTGCATAAAACCAACGTTTTTTGCTCTTTAGTCATCTAATATGTGAAAAATAATGTCTACATTTTTTATATACATTTCTTTAATTGTAACTGATGTTAAGCATCTTTTCATATTTTTAAGCCATTTTTTTCTGTTAATGACTTATATTCAATTTCCTCGTGGGTTTATCTTTCCTTTTGATTTGTAAGAGCTCTTGAAAGATTAAGGATATAATTTCTTTGTGTGTCATCTGAGTTGTAAAAATGTGTGAGTTTCAAATGTTACCAGTTTGTCTTCTTTTTTAATAAAACAATGTTATTGTAGACATGTAGAATTTTAAAGTTCTATGCTGTCAAGTTTATTTAGCTTCTCCTTTATGGCTTCTGAGTTTTGTATGGTAACTAGAAAGACCTTACTTTCAAATGATAGATATAAAATTCTTTGATGGTTCCTGCTAGTACTTTTACAGTGGGTATTTTCTCTTCTTGTATTTAAGGTCCCTGCAATAATTGCCTTTGATCCCCACACTTTTCACATTGACAATTTCACATTTATTGGCACTATCTTTTCTTACATTTTTTTTCTTCCAAATAAGATGGTTAACTTTCCATTTCCTTAATAGTTTTATTTTAATCTGGTGGCTATCATTGTAACTCTAAGTTCATTTCCCTTTCCCTACAGCTGCAATCCTTAAAGAAATATCGTGAAACTACTCTTTGCTAGGGTCAGCTATGATTATTGAGTAAGGTTGTTCGAGGAGAGTCCCTGAAACTCTGAGTAACTTAAGTTAAATGGTGATCCCATTTCTTGGCCATAGTAGTCCCAGGTAGGGATCACAACCTCACTGGAGATAGTTACATACAAAGAGAAACTTTGTACCCTTTTTTGGAAAGAGAAATTTATTCTCTTCTGCAGGAGATAAATAATTTCTTCTTCTCTTATAGGTGTAGTGTGAAGGTGTAAAGTCTAGAACATGGCAGCTCCTTTCAACTGAATCTCCTGAGTGTCACCATATGGAGCCTGAGGATGAAGCAGACACCTTGGAAGGCTGAGGGAAGGAATGGGGAGAAATGATGCTGACAATCATTTGAATTGCTAGATCCAGCCCTGCTTGAATGTTGTCTACCTCTGGATTTTTTCCTTGCATAAGACAGTAAATATCTCCCCCTGTAAAAAGCCAATTGGAGTTGAATTTTGTGTCACTTGTAGCCAAAGGATTGCTGACTTTTATTATTTTTTCTTTCCATCTGTTAACTTTTGTCTTCTAAATTCATTTCACTTTAAGTTAGATGTTGCACTTGG
Organism: Plecotus auritus; assembly: GCF_963455305.1. Classification (NCBI taxonomy): domain Eukaryota; kingdom Metazoa; phylum Chordata; class Mammalia; order Chiroptera; family Vespertilionidae; genus Plecotus; species Plecotus auritus. The sequence goes on from NC_137772.1 coordinate 146,642,473, forward strand.
TGGGCTATGACCTGATTCTGGTTCATAGCTCTTTTTTTTTTTTTGTCTACACAGTGTAATGTACAGAATATATTTTCCCTTTAATTTGAATTAGTTGCTGACGTTTAAAAATTAAAAGGAATTTTCATAAATATGCTGATTTGTCAACACTGGGCCTGCAATTCCAATGGGCTGGAACTAAATAAATAGCAACTGTGATATTAAGATAGTCACACTGGTTCCAGTTTTCAGTCTCCATACCTCTATTGCCTTCTACTGAGCACATACCCCTTGTTTTCCTGTCTGGTCTCTGGGCTTTTGAGTTTTTGATCCTGATCAACAGCATGGTAGATAATGGGATAAAGAAAACAAAAAGGGCATCCAGACTTGTTTCTATGTAAAATAAAAACCAATGACCCCTATAGAACATCTCTACTACTTTGACTAATCTCTATTTGTTTTTCTCAAAGTATCCAGGGAATTTCCATTCTTACAGAGTGTACTTAATTTAAAAAATAATTGAAAAATTAAGAATTACTTTTTCAAAACCTATGAAATGAAAAGGCAGTTAGTGTAAGACAGCTTAGAGTTATTTTTTTCTGCTTAATTTGATACATTATACACAGAAAAACCCATCTCATAATTAAATGCTACTTTAATGAATGTGCTAATGGTGGCATAAAGCTTTTTAAATTTAAAAAGATCTAAAAATATCACTCCATTCTTATCTTCAACACATTCTACTTTATATAAATCCAGAGTGATTGAGTCTGACAGTCAGAGGCATACTTTAGTTCTTTGTAAAAGGTTGCACTAACAAGCAAATGTAATTATATGATGTTATCAGCCCTCCAAGCAAGAGAATGAAATCCGCTCTAGGCTGGTGACCCATCTGGGAGGATTGGTTGCCCTTTCTATGTCAAAGAGGACAGGGATAATTTATAAAACAGTCTGAATTCTGTCCCAGTAAACACCAGGCACCCTGGGTCCTGGTGGATTACAACTGGCAGTTGTAAGGAACAGTGTTATACAGATGAAAGCTTTCTTTTTTAAAATAAAAATCTATCACACTTTAAACTTTGTTTTGGTAGAATATTGGCATTTGAATAACATGTAAATCTAGTAAGTATGTTTAATATATACACTCTAATGTAAAAATGCACTTTAATAAATATTCTGCAAATAATTTATAAATGCCATTCATGTATTATTTTCTTAGAAGAAAGCTGTGTGTTTATTTACTTGAATTAAGGTTAGAATTAAAGACCTACAAATTCTGCTTAGTGTTCAAAATCTAATCCTTCCATTGATGAGTTGAATATTAAGTTGAAAATTATGAAGAGGAAAAATGAGATCAAATGCTATTAAACCAAAGTAATAGCTACCAATACTGAGTACTTACAAAGTGCGAGGTATGGTATTAAAGAGTCTATATGCATTTGTCATGAGTTTTTACCTTACATCCTATTATTCCAATTTTATTTGCCAGAGGACTCTAGAAGGGCTGGAATGTTCCTATATTGTGGGGGCAGGTGGTGGTTGTCTAGAGATTCTGGCTCAGAAATCAATAGGAATATATAAGAGGAATGCGAGTAGGAGACATATTTATGCATCAGATAATTCAGTAGCAAGCTACTTTCTCTAGAATTTCCCTTTGATTATCCATTTAGTCATGTTTCTCAAAAGACCTAGATAACCACCAAAATCTGCTGATGGTTATCTCCATCAAAGTTAGTTCATTACCCACTGTTATTATTATACTAGAGGCCCGGTGTATGAAATTCATTCATGGGGGGGGGGGGTGTCCCTCAGCCCAGCCTGCACCCTCTTCAATCTAGGACCCCTTGAGGGATGTCCGGCTGCCCGGTAGGATCCTGGTAGGATCAGGCCTAAACGGGCAGTCAAACATCCCTCTCACAATCCAGGACTGCTGGCTCCCAACTGCTCGCCTGCCTGCCTTCCTGATTGCACCTAACCACTTCTGCCTGCCAGCCTGATCACCCCCTAACCACTCCCCTGCCAGCCTGATTGATGACTAACTGCTCCCCTGCCAGCCTGGTCACTCCTAACTGCCCTCCCCTGCAGGCTTGATTGCCCCCAACTGCCCTCCCTTGCAGGCCTGGTCCCTCCCAACTGCCATCCCCTGCTGGCCTGATCGCCCACAACTGCCCTCCCTTGCAGGCCTGGTCCCTCCCAACTGCCCTCTCCTGCTGGCCATCTTGTGGCGGCCATCTTGTGTCCACATGGGGGCAGCCATCTTGTGTGTTGGAGTGATGGTCAATTTGCATATTACTCTTTTATTAGATAGGATAGAGGCCTGGTGCACCAAATTCATGCACTGGGGGGGGGGGGGTGTCCCTCAGCCCAGCCTGCACCATCTCCAATCTGGGACCCCTCAGGGGTTGTCCAACTACCGGCAGTCAAACATCCTTCTCACAATCTGGGAATGCTGGCTCCCAACCGCTCACCTGCCTGCCTGCCTGATTGCCCCTAACCATAATCATGCTGGCCTGGTCACCCCTTACTGCCCTCCCCTGCAGGCCTGGTCCCCCCCAACTGCCCTTCCCTGCTGGCCTGTTCACCCCCAACTGCCCTCCCTTGCCAGCCATCTTGTGGTGGCCATCTTGTGACAACATGGGAGCGGCCATCTTGTGTGATGGTGTGAAGGTCAATTTGCATATTACATCTTTATTATATAGGATTATTATATGTCTACTGAATATCACCTAGATAGAGTCTGAATAGTGTCCCTGAAAAAGGTCACAAGTAGATATTTATAGGGTTTGAGGTCTGGGCTTCAGTGGTTTTAGTCCTTATTCTTCAAGGTAGAGATCTGTTTGGGAAAATTCATGATATAAATAGTTTAAGCTGAGTGGTCATAGAGAGGTGAGGATTTTGAAGTGCTATTTAATGAGTAAGCAATCATTTCATCAGTAAGCAGCTTGCCCAGATAAGCAATCTATTGTTTTAAGAAGAGGTTTGGTTGAATAGTTTATTTATGAATGAATTTTCTGGAAATTCCTGAAATAAATTGAAGAGCAGCAGCATGTGCCACCCTAAAATATGCCTCAATGTATAAGAATTATTTTTAGCTGATTATGTTAGATCAGGCAGTTAGATAAGTAACAAAAGATGAGGGAACAAATGGAACAGTCACCCTGGAGGTTAACTGGCATTATTCTGACAAATGGAGCAAAACATCCTGCCTAGTCAAATAGGATACAACAATTCCATATCAGAATGATGACACTGGGGATTCTGGTCCATCTCTACTTTAGAAGAATCAGCCAATGGCTCCATGTTCCAGTCTCAGATCCCATTCCCTTGTCTCTCTTAGATCAGGCAGGAAGAGACTTCCATTCCTTATATAGACAGGGACCACTGCCCTTGTCAGCAGGAAGCAGTTAATGAAGACAGACCCTTCCTAATCCTGACTTTACAAAATCTATTTTCCCCATGTAAAGGCTTTCCTCCCTCCTCTAATATTTCTCTCCTTTCTTTGGCAGATATCAAGAATCTCTGGGCCTGAGGACAGGCAGGACTATACCCCTTGACAGCTGGAAGAACCTACAGAAGATGAGACCTCCACCGATTTATCTTTGCAACATTTCAAGGGCCCAGAGTTCTTGAGGGGGGGAATGTTAGAGTAGGCAGTTAATTAGATAATTAACAAAAGAGGAGGAAATAAATGGAACAGTCACCTCTGGGAGTAACCAGCATCATTCCACCAAACATAGCAAAACATTCTGCCTAGTCAACAGGTAGGAAAGATAGCTTTACAACTACCCTGGCATCTTCTGTCTGGTTAATGGAGGGGCAGGGAGGGGAGAGACAATGAGAGGGAGTTCCTTTGATGGAGTGCATGCATAGTAGAAGCCAAATGATGAAGCAGAACTATGAAGCATGTCCAATAGGAGCCAAAATGGTGAACATAAAATGGGGAGGTCAAAGCCTGGGAAAGTCTGGGAAAAGAATTAGATAGGATAAGGGAACAAGCCCCTGAAAAATCCAGGAAAGAGACTGGATATGGGGAGGGCACAAACAGAAGCCCGGGAAAATCCAGGAAAAGATTGGGCAGTCTAAAAGAAAGCTTGCTCTTTCCCGAACCCTAGGAAATATGTGGAATTTAGACAAAGAACCAGCACGCGCCCTCCTTGGAGCACACCTGTGCCCTTCCTTCTCTTGGGCATGTACTTTTTGCCTTCTTTTCTCTGAAACTCTAAGGGTCCCCATAAGACTTGCAACCAGGGGACAAGCAAGCAATGACAGAGGATGCTCCCTTTGCCTCTGTAACTTCCTTTCCTGAGTCCATGCAGCTGCTACCTAGCCTGCTTGCTCTGTCTCTCTGAGAGTATAGTTCAGCTTTTCTCTCTAATAAATCTTACCACTATTTTTCAAAACTCTTCCTATGTGAGTGTCCCTGAAAGTCTTTTCCTATGACACCACTGAAGAACCTACTTCCTCTGGTAACAATTATTTTTTTAAAAATTGCAGACACAGACGAAGCTCTGAAAACAAAGAAGTATCCTATTGTAAGGAAAATCTGCCTTTATGAAGGAAATTAACATCAGAAGGGGGCGGGAGGGGCATGTGCCCGGAAGAGAGCTATTACCAGAAACCACCTTTTTATTGAGAAACTTACTTGTGGGGTAGGAAAATCTTTGTGTACCAAACATTTTTCCTCTCACCCTTTTTCTGAGTGAGAAATCCTTCATTTGAATCCTCAGACCCTATCCCTTTCCTTAACTCAGGAGATATAGAATCCTCAATCATCTAGCTGCCTTTTGAGTCTTATATTTTTGTGGGGCTCCCTTATGTGCATACAAATTAAAATTTTTTTTCTTCTGTTAACCTGTTTTTATTATAGATGGTTCCTAGCTAAGAACTCAGAAAGCAGAGGGAAAATTAATTTTCCTCCCCTACAAAGCAATGAAGTAGTTTACTGGTCTATAGTCTTACCTTCCCAGAAAAAAAAACAGAAAAGTTATATTGATATAAGCAACCTTAGTTCTGTTGAAATAACTTTCTAGGCCCATGATGGAGCTGCTCCTGCCTGGAGTGCTATGTTAGCAAACCAAAATTTAGATCACTTTTGTGTTCCTGTAAATGCTTTGTTTGGCCAGAAATACAGTATATTTAATCAGCCAGTTCCCAAATGCCAAGCCAACTCTGGACTCTATATTTATTTCCTTGTTTCCTATGCATTTTCTATTTTTTCTCTTCCTTGTTTCTTTTTTCCCCTCTATAAAAGCTTGCCATTTTCTCCCTTGCCTCAATGCTCTCTGAAGAGAGACTGTCCCCTTAAAGTGTTACATAAAATTTGTTTGCATCACCTAAATTGTTTTCTTTCATCATGTTTCACAGTTCTTGTTTTGGTAGTAAAATTAATCTTACTTATTTGTAATCTTATTTGTCAGGGATATATAAAGATATTTGGAGAGAAATCCTGGTGCTATGGAATAATCTAGGACTTTGGAGCTACTGAGTCCTTGGAAAATTACTAAATTTCCTCATTTTTGAGAATTGATATCAACTGTGCCAACATGACTTAACTATTTATTTCAGGTAAATCTTCTCCAGGAAGATAGGAATATAAACTAATACAAAATTTCACTTCTGCTTCAAAAAATTCTTGAAAACTAATTTTTTTCTGGGCAACAATTTGTTCATTCCGGCTAACATTTTGTCAGAACAATAATTACTCATCTGCGCAGACTGACTTATTAAAAAATTTTACTATCAAGACTCTCTTTAACTTTCATCTTGCCTTGTCCTCCAATTTTGAACTGTTATGCCACAAACTTTGCCCAATCCTAGTCAGTTTCCTGCCAGGGAAGACCACACTAAAGCATTTAATCTCAGTATCCAAACCCTACTATTACCCTTCCCTACCCTTTTAAGATGGTACTAGGACTAAGTCAAAGTGGTGTTCTCCCTTACTGTAGTAAGTCTACTAAACTTAGTTTTGCTTGATCAACAGGTTTTGATTGAGGTCTGTCTTGGGAGTTAATAACTGACATTTTTAAAAAGGGAATGGTAATAAATCCCTTCCAGTTTGGTTATAAAGATTAGAATATGTACATATAAAAGTACTAGGCTTAATGTCTGGCATAAGATAGGGACTTTGTAAATGGTGGTCATTGTTATAGGTTAGTTTCAGGAAGATTATATTTTGCTCACCAGCCCAAAACCAGCAAAGATAGCCTCTTCCAAATATAAGGGTTATGTTTCTGAAAATCCCTTTGGTAGGATTCAAGAATTTAAGAATATAAGACATTAATAAAAGGCGGGTTAAGTCTTGGGAGATTACATGTGAACAAATGAAGGTCCTTAAAAATGCTTCTTTACATTTACCAAAGTAAAACAATAATAAAGTATAATACATGCACTAAACTAAGAGAGTATTGGTAGTTGTAAATACAATTAAATGTAATTTCTAATTATCACTTCCAGATGCCTAGAAGAAAAGCCAGATTTTCTTAGTTTCAAAGAGGTAATATTCATTTGGTTGGTTATAATACGCTACCCAGAATTAACTAAACTCAAGGTTAAGGACAGTCTTCAGACTGTCAAGTCAGTCCAAGAGTTCAGACACCAAATGCAAGTTTGTGGGTTTCCCAAAACTACCATCAGTTTTGATAATTCACTAGAACAATTTACAGAACTCAGGGAAAGGCTATACTTAAGATTATAGTTTTATCATAGCCAAAGGATACAAATAAAAACCAGTCAAAGGAAAAGATGCATAGCAGAATCTGTGGTTGGGAGGTCACCAAATGTGAAGCTTCTTAGTCCTCAGGGATGTGAAACCCTTCTGGCATTGAATGTGGCAATACATGCATAAAGTACTGCCAATCCAGGAAGCTCACCTGAGCTTCAGTTTCCAGAATTTTTATTCAGACTTCATTATGTAGGCACTATTGATCAAATCATTGCCCATGTGGTTGAACATGCTGCCCACCCCCAACCCCTCCCCAGAGGTCAGGCTGATGATGCATGGCTCAAAGCCTCAATTTTCTAATCATATGGTTGATTTTTTGGAGTGGCCAGCTGCCATCTTGAGTCATCTTGCTACCATCCATTATCTAGGGGCTCACTATGAGTCACCTCATTACCATAAAATATTAGATGTAGTCTGAGGGATGTACCATGAATAACAAAGATGTTCTTATCACTTGGAAAGTTTCAAAGGTTTGGAGGTTACTTCCCAGGAGCAAGGACAAAGTCCAGATCTTTATTTGGGTATGGTTCATTATTCACTATCTATATGCATAAAATACTATTTATAAATTATTGAGCACCTACAATGTGGCAAGCACTTTATATATTATCTCTTAATTTTCACTAGGATTGCTATGATAAAGTGTTATACATCACATTTTAATGGGTAAGAAACTGATTGTTCTACCTAAGACTATAAACTAGTACATAGCTAATCTATAATTAGAATCCTGATCTATGTAGCTTCAAAGATCAAAGCCTTTTTATTACCTCTAACCTCTTTTTACTGTTAACAAACATAGACAAATACTCTATGCTTTATCATGATCCCCACTTCAACACCTCCCATGACTGGTCACCCATACAAATATTCAAACTTTATGGGTATTTTGTTTGTTTGTTTGTTTGTTTGTTTGTGTGTAAAGTAAAAATACCTAAGTTACACTTCTTAGATGAGAACAGAGTGACAATATAATACACTCTGTAAACTTTTGCAGGTAAGGAAAGCATACATGTAAAATTTAAGGGATACATCTTTTAGTGTTCTCTGATTGTAAGGAACAAAAACCACTTCTGGATAAGAAGTGAAAAAAAGAAATTTCTTGGGAGGATATGAGGCAATTCACAGAATTAAAGGAAAAGCCAAGGAACCAAGTAATAAAATTCCCTGGGCAGAGGGGCCATTGACCTAGTTTGATCTATGTCCCTAAATCTTGACAGCCATAACTGATCTTCATGGAAAGGAGAAAGGGTAATCCTCCACAGAAAAATCAATTGCTACTATTGTAAGAAGGAATGTGCGCTTACAAGAAGAAAAGAGAGAGAGAGCTTTCCACACCAAGGGGATTAGTGACAGGGGAAGTACATACATGCAAATAAACATAAGAGGGACATTAGTCATAATCTTCATGGAAGGTTTTTTAAAAAAGCCTTTACTTATATGTACACAGAATAAATTTTGAGAAAATGTCACAATATTAGGTTAGAGGTAGTGGAGAAATTTACTTAGATAAATCAAGTTCTGAATTATTAAAATATACCAAAATCTTGAACTGGTTTATCTGATCCCCCCCCCCCCCGCCCCCGCCTGCACTGTGCCTTACAATATAAATGACGTTAGTAGCCATAGTACCCAAAAAGGAGATAACACCACACCTCCTTTAAATACAAGCTATGTAAAAGCAGGTACTTGCTGTGGAAAACGCAGCTTTAAGCTATAGCCCCCTCGTTCCCATTTCCACCAAGTTTGTTGTGCTTTGTGGTTAATTTATTTCAAAAACATCCCTATGTTCACCCTGTTTGAGATGTGACTCTCCGGTCTCTTCCATGAAGACCTGAAGTCCCTTTCCAAGTCTTGAAACTTGCTTTGACCATGAGAATGTGACATAAGGAAAATCATTCTAGTTCGGAGCCTTGGCCTCAAGTGGCCTTGTATACTTCAGCTTGCTTGGATCCCTGCCAACACAGTGCGAACAAGTCCCATTAGCCGGCTAAAGTGAAGTGAGAAAAACGTGGAGGTGAACAGGGTTGTCCCCGCTGAGGCCATCCTGGAACAGTCAGCCACTAGCTGGGCTTCAAGCTGGCTGCAGAAGCAGAAGCAAGCCAACCTGGGATGAGCTGAGCCCAGTCCAGCTCTGCAGTGCTCCAGCCAAGTCATATATTCATAAGAAAGAATAAATGTCTATTGTTATATGTTCCTCTGAAGTGCTGTGTTCGTTTTGTATACAGCATTATCGTGGCAATGGGGAACTGATGTGCCCTCCTGCTATGTAACAGCCCCTGAGAGGAAGAACTCAGAGGCCTGCTCTGGTTCTTCCAAGTGTCCTCTGGCCGATACCCACAGATCAATAGAGAAGGAGAACTGAATGACACTTTTTTTACTATCCTGGTTTTAGGGAGAGGGAAAAGGAATACAAGCAAACCAGAGAAACTAAGTTTTATGAAACTAACTTTCCTGTACAAACATATAACCACAACCTAAATTTACTTGATCACTGTCAACTTTCCTCTTCACTTTGTGGCTTCTTAGACCTAGACACAATGTCTACTTAAGATAAAAATACTCATTCATGGCATCTTAAGACATAGCTATAAGCAAAATTTTAAAAAGAGGATTTTATTAAAAATTATTTGCTTATAAGCTAAGTATATAAATGTTTCTTTTTTAAAATATATTTTATTTTATTTTTTTTAATATATTTTATTGATTTTTTACAGAGAGGAAGGGAGAGGGACAGAGAGTTAGAAACATTGATCAGCTGCCTCCTGCACACCCCCTACTGGGGATGTGCCCGCAACCAAGGTACATGCCCTTGACTGGAATCGAACCTGGGACCCTTCAGTCTGCAGGCTGACGCTCTATTCACTGAGCCAAACCGGTTAGGGCTATAAATGTTTCTTTTCCAACCCAGACAACAAACTAAAAGTATCTCCCCAAGCTTAGAAATTACTCTTCTTGAGATAAAACAAACAAGCAAAGAAAAACCAAAGTATGTAACTTGAAATTGGAGCTAAGAATTAACATTTTAAGTTTTCTGAGTGATATTTTTAATATATATTGCATGCCAATGGGTCTTTCAGAACTGTGCAATATACCCATATACTTCTGTTTCACTTTTATAAATCTTGAACTCAGCTCCTTTTTTAAGGTTCCTTCTGGAGCAGAAGTTGCTCTGCACCTGTTTTTATAGCAGGATCAAATTGCATTGATTGAAATCTTAACAGAGATTTTGAGTCTCTTCCTTTCCCAAATATCTCCCTCCCTCCATCTTTTTCTTAAATCAGTCAAGATAGTTTTATTTTTTAAAACATATTTCTATTGATTTTAGAGAGGAAGGGAGAGGGAGAGAGAGATGGAAACATCAATGATGAGAAAGAATCATCGATCTGCTGCACCCTGCACACCTTCCACTGGGGATGGAGCCTGAAACCCGGCATGCACCCTGATCAGGAACCGAACCATGACCTCCTGGTTCATAGGTCAATGCTCAACCACTAAGCAACACCAGCCAGGCCGGTCAAGATATTTTTAAAAGCATCACTCCTAAATTTTGAGTAAACAATTTCCAAGTGCCTTTTACCCGAATGCTCTCTGGAATGCTATTTTTGTTATAGCAACTTTTATAATAGGTTAATAAATAATCACTTGAAACCAGATTATATTCTTGATAGGCTATAATGAGTGGAGTCAATTTTCTGAATAGAAATAGATGAAATTTTTCTCTTTGAATACTATGATAGCAAGCTTTTTAATTATGAACTTTTCATTGTAGTTCAGCAGTCTTATCAAATAATTATTTTCTACCAATTCATGGAATAGCATTCCCAAAGTACTGAATTTATTAATTCACATTTGATAGAGAGCTATTTTGTTTTGCTCACTTACATGTTTCAAAGAAGTGATGAGGATGCAACATATTCCCTGTGCCCCAAAGCAATGATGAAACTGAACAGCTACTCCAGCTCGGGAGCGAGGGTAAAGTGCTTAAATAGAACACAGAAGTGCATTAAAGAGAGAACCATGGGGACTCCTAAGAACAAATTGATAATTTATCTTTTAAGGTGTAAATATTCCTCATGGATACCTAAATGGAGATTTGAGAGGGCAATCCTAATGAGATATCTAGATTTTATGTTAAAAAGGAGCTCTCAGGTTGAGAAGGTCTTGCCTTGACTTGAGACAGTTGATTTCTAAAGGACTAGAATTATGGAATGGTAAAAGATGTTTTCAAAGAAGGTCTAAAAGGAAAAAAGAACAGAGAAGATAATATCCAGGCTCAGTCAAAGAAATTAGAGTCTTGGGAACAGCTGGAAAGCTGGAACTAAAGGTATAGACTGGAAAGGGGAGACAAATTAAAAAATGACTGTCAACAGGGCCTGGCCTAGGGGAGACTGGTTAACATGGTCAAGTGCATTAGTGAGTTATAAAGGCAGAGAAGGGAAGTCACTTAAGGATGTTCCTGCGGCCCTATCTAGGTAGGTTCAGAGTTCCCATAGGAACCTAAAGGCAGGCTAATAAGTCATTACCTGGGCCCAGAATAGTAATTAGAAGTTAAATGGAATATCCAAAAGTCCTACAACTGCACTTGGAGAGTATAGAAGGGCAGATACATAGTATATGAAATGATTTATTTGTGTCAAGAGACATGGCACTGACCAGCCTTGTGCCATTGCATAACTCTTTCAGTGTAGTTTCTTCCCTTATAAAATGAAAAGGTTGCACCAACTCACCCCTTAGATTTCAGCTTTCATATTGAAGAATCTGACACTAGTACTAAATCCTGGTTGCATTTAACTTGTAGACCCATTTCTTAGTAGGAGAGTAGGCTATTTTGTTACCCCTCTTCCCACCACCGGAGGGATATTTGGCAATATCTGGAGAAATTTTTGGTTGTCACAACTCATGGATACTGGAATATCATGGGTACAGGCTAGGGATGCTGCTAAATATTCTACAATGAACAGGGCAATTCCTTCTCCCCTCCAATAAAGAGTTATCTAGTCCACAATGTCAATAGAGTTGAGGTTAAGAAACCGCCAAAATTCCTTTGCATCCAGTTCTTATTTTGTGACCAGTTAGTTCTAGAGTTTTTCTAAGTAGAAATATTGGTGTAAGCATTCAATTAGTGAGAACATACATAAATGGGAATTAGAGATTTCAGAAAGAAGAGAGCTTAACCTACAAAAAAAAAAAAATCTGCTAATGATATATTTCATAGACTAGTATTGTGTGGGGAAGCCTGGGACTTGGTTGGAAGGTCTGTAAGGAGGATTCTCTGAAAGGTCAGGGGCCTCTGAGGGGAACTTGCCAAAGGTGGCAGCCCCTACCTTGACTTTTCCAAACAAGTCTGATCCCTCAGGGTTTTTTGCTAGAATCTCTATGTTTAGTCTTTAAAGATCCGACCTCATAAAAGCATATACTTTCTCAAGGATACTTACCCTGCTGATTGTATCTAAAGGTTAATTTGAGTTCAAGTTGTTGTTACAATAAAAAGCCAACGAGGCAGACAATCAGGGCTATTTGCTACTAAAGCAAACCAGTCCCTTAGCCTTCTCTTTCGCAGAAACGTGTGTCAGAGTAATCTGTTCATCTGTCGCTCAGGGTCTGCTGGTCAGCCCCAGCAGTAATGGAAGGTAGTTGTGTCCTTAATTCTCTAACAAAGTTTTAGTAAAGCAATGGGAGCGTATTTGGAAAGTAAGGAGATATGGATTCCAGTGTGTTTGTTCTTGTACTGTCATTAATCAATTGTGATTGGAGTAAGTCACTCAGTCAGTGAGAATTGTTAGCCAGTAATATAGAGTAAATATATTTTATCTTCCATTAGCATTTCAATAAAAATTAAATGAAAGGAGCTCAAAGTTATTTGAGGAAGCTATGCTATAACTAGATAAAAAGCAATTTGTGCTTATGTTTGACATTATTTAAAGCATTTTCTCTGGCTAAATCTTACTATGTATCAAATTGAGCTAAACAAAAACTTGAATTTCACTTTGGGAAAGCATATATTATATATTATGCAGACAAAGACAAAACAAAAGCAACCATTTCTCTTTTAAAAAAATTCTGTTTATAGGATTTAAAGCAAGTAAGTTTCTGTTTACTGAGGTCGATGGTTTGGAAAATGTATCAGTTATCTATTATCAGAAGAAGGCTGCATAAAAATAATTACAAAACCTAGGTGTCATAAAACATTAAGCATGTATTGCTCATGAGTCTAGGATCAGCTGGGGTTTAGCCAGGTGGCTCTGTCTTGGCTTAGCTCACTCATATATCTGGAAGTTGGCTAGTTGTCAAATAACCTAGGATGCCTTGGCCCTGCTCCATGTGTCTCTCATTCCTGTGTAGACTAGGCTTGAGCATATTCTCATGTTGATAGGTGATGGCAAGCTTCTGCTTACATCTTGACTGATAACTTCCCACTGGTCAAAGCAAGTCATGTGGCTGGGCTCAGAGTAAAAGGGTGGGCACAACATTTCATCCACAGTGAGTAGATGCAAAGATAAATGGCAAAGGATGTGGATAGAAGGAGTGGTTAATATTTGGACCAATGATGCAATCTACTTCAAGAAACACAGTCTCTAGACTATGAGGAGTCACATCTATTCCCGATGGGGATGATCACGCATCACCCTGATTTTCTGGACTTTGAGTTGGATGGAATTACTGAATGTGAATCTGAGTTGACTTCCTTGAAGAGGTAATGAGTTTGTTTAACATGTAAGTAGAAGGATATTTACATGTGGTTAGTTAGATGGACTGGGAAAAAGATAGCTAACTATGCTTCAAAGTTTGTGCTTCTGTTTCTCCCTAAATCTATATGGGATTATATGATTCATTCTTTCCAATGGAATATAGGCAGAAGCAATTGTGTCATTTCCTGGATAAGGTAGTTAAGAAGTAGGTGTGGATTCCCTGTTCTTTCTTTTCTCTTCCCCCAGCTGAATGCAAAATACTTTAGGCCTTAGGAGATGGAGGAGCCAGAAGATGGATAGGAGCTGAGTTCCTGAATCTTCACTTAGAGAAAAGTCACCTATCAAAAATCAATAACAGCAGGAGACCAGGGCATGAATTTGAAATAAATGATTGTGCTAAGCCACCAAAATTTTTAGACTTGTTTGTTAGATCAGCTAACATTATCCTAATAGGACATAATTTAAATATAACACTGTTATTGATATAAAATAAAGTAAGTCTTAAAACCAGTCTTTCTTAGAAGTTTAGTACAGCTTCTCACCTAAACCTGAGAATTTAAATCTCTAATATATTCTCACCAAGTGAGTATCTAATCTATTTGAGTATTTCCAGTGATGGTAAGGTCACTAACTTGTGAAAAAAAAATTTTTATTTAAAAAAATTCTGTTTATAGGAAAAGCTTCCCTTAGTTTGAGCTGCATATCACTATATGTCTAACCATTTGTCCATTCTACGATCACTAAGCTTAAGCCTATTCTCTCTTCTAAAGGGCAGATCTTTTCTTATTTCAAGATATCTATACATTTTACTTCCAAACTATAATGTAATTTCTTCTCAATTCAATCATGCCTTAAAGAAAATAAATTGAACTTTAAACTATCTTTGAGAAACCCAGCAGCAGTAATTACATATCAAAGCTTCAATATTCTTTGTAAATTGTGAGGATCACTAGTTATACTAACACTGTGACAAGTTTACTTTTATTGTGTAGTTGAGAAAACTAATACATTTTTAAAAATCTAATTTATAGAATGAAAATCACAGAAGAAGTTGGTGCAAAAGTAAATATTTGAGATTTTTAAGAGTTCTAAACATAGTGGTAGAAAGATACCACCAAATATACAGATTTTACAAATATACAGATTTTACTGTGTTGAGACTTGAAAACTTTTTGAGGTTTTCATTCCAACATTTTGACATAAAGAAAGATTTATATTATCTAAGTCAACTAGAAGAATTTTTAAGTAATTTCTAAGAAATTCTATTTTTTGAAGTTCCATAACACCAACATCTTGTATCCATTATTTTTATTTATACTTTCCTCTGACTTGAGCATTGGTTCAATTATGCAAAGCTTCCAAAAGGAAAGCTTCATATTGAAAACTTCTGACCTCTTTGTTCATTTTCTAAGGAATCAAGGAACTAAGGAATCAAGCTTTCAGGCTGTTTTTCCTTTCCTACAATGCTAGACCATGGTAGATGGCGACCTCTTCTGGCTCCTAGATAATGTAGCCAAAGTCACTGACAGTTTTGGCAAACAGCAGCCGCTTCTTTATGATATATGGGGAAAAATTACCAGTATCAATTGAAAAGTAACTGGTTAAGAAAGATAACAGTTGCTGGTTTTAATGCAGTTTTCAGTTTTATATTTAATAACTTCTTTAGTTTAAGAATGTGTATGGGTTTTTACAACCTCCCATTTGTGTCTTATTTTCTAAGAATAAATGCATAGCTGCTAGAGAAGTAAAACATATTTCAGATTTCAAAACCATCTTTACCTATTAAAAAAGGAATGCAATCTCGATTTTTTAAAAATCACACTCTTGAATGATACTAGTATAAAAGAGAAAGTCTCTTCATCAGCACTTCCCCTTAGTGTACTTTCCAGATTTAATTTACCATGAAAAACAATTATTTTTGTATGTAGATTACCTGGTTTTGGATTTTAGGCTTAGTTTGGGGGGGATGGAATTTAAGAATATATTGGCTTTTAGAGTAACAGGGTGAGGAGGGAGAAAATACTCTTCTTCCCTGCCCTTAAAGAACTTACCGCTCAAGAAGATTGCCGGCTGCTAGCATCAGAGGGAGGATTTCAGTTCTTTCTCTTAGAAATGTAAGTGCTAATATTAATTTTCAAACAGACAGGGAAAAGAACAAAGTGCATTGGAATGTAGGTATCCCAAAGCTAGGTTTTAAAAAGCTAGTAGAGAATACAATTGATTTTTAGACTTGCCTTCACTTTCAGTGGAAAGGTATTCCACCAGTGTTAATAAAATTAAGTTCTTTCTTCATATTAGGTTAAATATTTAAAAAGATCAGAACATCAAAAACCTTTGTATTACAAGGATTCTTAATTCTCCTCCTATAGATCACTTATCACTAGACATTCAACATAAGATAACCCCCCACCCAAAATAAAAGACAGAAAGAAGAAGAAGAAAGAAAGGAAAGAAGACAGCCAAAGTAATCGCAGTAGTTTCTTGGAGATAATGGTTTGATTTAACCTGTAAAAAAGAACAGGTGTTTAAAGACTTTTCTTATTCACGATGAAAAAAAAAAAGGCAAAATTAAGAGTGGTCTGTGCATGTAAATTAGAAGTTTATTAGTATTTCAAGATATGTCAATAGTTTTAATAGAAACTCTTCAAAGATGGATAAAATCCTAGCAATATCAGGTCCTTGAAAATGGGAATAAAAAATAACATAATTGCATTCTAAGAAATTTATTGAATTGGTACAGAAGAAAATACCATTTCCCAAAAAATGTAAATATTCACTAGAAGATTTAATCATATTATCCTAAATTATAGGAGTTTGCTTTCTAGTTAAATGTTGAAAGTTCTTAAATAAGATTTTAATGGTATGGAGATGTAAAGTACACAGTAAATAATATTGTAATAACTATGTAGGGTGCCAGTTGGGTACTGGAAATATCAGGGGGAACACTTTGTAAAGTATATGATTGTCTGATTTGCTATACATCTGAGACTAATAAAAATAATATTCAATGTAAATTTTAATTGAAAAAATATTAAGGAAATTTAAAAAACAATAACAACAAAAGATTTTAATAGTAGCTTAGGGTAGAGAACTAACTGATGCTAATGAAGTGAACCAGGCTATTGGTTTATTGGGGACTGGCAGACCAGCTCTGGTTTGCCACAATATTTTCACTGGTCCACAATGATATTGGAATACTAAGAAAATCCAAGATAATTTTTCATAAAGCTAACTACATTAAATTTAAAGAACCAGACTTTAAACAATGTCTGTGCTGTCAATGACCTTTTAAAATCCTATCTAATAATCCTATCTAATAAAAGAGTAATATGCAAATTGACCATCACTCCAAGACACAAGATGGCAGCCCCCATGTGGTCAAAGATGGCTGCCCCCATGTGGACATAAGATGGCCACCATAAGATGGCCAGCAGGGGAGGGCAGTTGTGGGCAGTTAGATGTGACCAGGCCAGCAGAGGAGGGCAGTTGGGAGGGACCCAGGCCAGCAGGGGAGGGCAGTTGGGGTGGACCCAGACCTGTAGGGGAGATCAGTTGGGGGTGACCAGGCCTGCAGGGGAGGGCAGTTAGGGGTGACCAGGCCTGCAGGGGAGGGCAGTTAGGGACAATCGGGCTAGCCGGGGAGCAGTTAGGCGTCGATCAGGCTGGTAGGGAGTGGTTAGGGGGTGATCAGGGTGGCAGGCAGAAGAGGTTAGGGGCAATCAGGCAGAGGCAGGTGAGCAGTGTGGAGCCAGCAGTCCTGGATTGTGAGAGGGATGTCCAACCGCCCATTTAGGCCCGATCCCACTGGGATCGGGCCTAAATGGGCGGTTGGACATCCCTCAAGGGGTCCCAGATTGGAGAGGGTACAGGCTGGGCTGAGGGTCAACCCACCACCCGTGCACAAATTTTGTGCACTAGGCCTCTAGTAAAAAGATAATAGAATAAAATTAAAATTAAGTAAAGAAAACTAGAATTAAAACTGATATTATTTGGCAAAAGAAAGTGTTGACAATTCCCTGGTCCCCCTCCCCTACTTTTGAAGTTTTACTTATCTTTAAAATACCAAAGGCTATAGTAACTGGCCTGTTCATCTTTCACTTTAAGTTTATTGAAAGCCATCTAACCCTAACATCTCAAGGGTGAAACTTCTGAACCAAGTTTCCTCAGGTCAAGGTTGGTCCAGTACTTACAAAACCCTCTATTTCACAGGAAGAATACTGCCAAAATACCTGTGACATCATAATTCCAAAATAGTTACAACTTTTGCATTTGTGGAAAGGATTTTCTTTTTTTGTCATATGGTTTTTAAGAAACACTTGTGAAATCCACACGTATATCAGTGGGATTTATCTTTCAAAATTGAGAAGATATGTTTTGCCAGTCACAAATGAACTGTAATCCCCATAGACTCAAGTTTAATTCAAAAACACTCTCTCCAGAGCTGCTAAATTTGGCAACCCACATTCTCTCCTCCATATGCTATCCTTAGGGGATTCTACATACATTGTCCATAATGGTTTCTACTTAGGTTGTCTGGAAAAGTAGATATTATGGTCACAGAAGGGCCATTAAAGAGAATTTGAAAACAGATCTATTAAGTTGAAGTATTCAATTGTAAGAGTCTTCAGTTAGATGAACTCTACTAATTGATATTCAAGGAATAACTCCATCTACCCACTGCTTATATTGTAGTCTTTAACTACTCATGCTTATATCACTTACCAACCTGGTTTTGGTGTTCTCCCTGGAGAGAGAAATATTAGCAGAACACGGTGTGCATAAAAAATCCAGCAGATAAATAAAGAATTGTCCCTAAATGTGGACCTCATTTCCATTCCATTCTGTTGTTCAGTGCCTTCCCTGCTTCAAATAGCCATCTTTTTTTCATTAATTACATCAGCTCTGCTTTTGTTATGTCTTGTTGGAAAAGAGAAAAGAAAGTTTCCATTATTTCTCTTCTAGACCGTGGCTCTCAGCAGCTGTTGTGTTTTGCAAACACCGAGTTGTATTTTAGAGTCTTTGGTCAGTTTCAGAGTGGATTAACAATATTTTTCTGCACTGTTATGCTAGCTTTCCCTGAATTTGTGAGTTTGCTTCTTTTCTCTCGCTGCTCATCTTTTGTGGACTTATTCTCTTTTCCTCCACCTGGCTCTCATTTTCAAGCCTCATAATAGTTCTCAAGAGCAACACAAGTATCTCAAAGGTTTCCCGGCTTGGCCCTGTTTCAGAATACAACACTAGTTTGGAGTTTTTTTGTTTTACTTTTCTTAGTGTGTATGTGTGTGTGTGTGTTTTAATTTTAAGTTTCCTTTCTTTCTGTTTAAATGATTCTCAGGACACATTCTCTCTTCTGCCATGCCCAAGAGCTGCTATCTGTAGGACATCTTTGTGGCTCTTGTCATGTGACATTTGGCTAAGGATGAACTTGCAGTTTTCCCTCCTCAGCTGCCTTCCTGAGATGGGAGTAGGAGAGTCACACTGGTCCCCTGAATGGGGACAGTACTTCATGATTCTAAAAGTTCTTACCCATCCATTATCTCATCTGACCTCACAAGGATCCTGCAGAACAAATGGGATAGATGGTATTCTTCTCATTTGATAGATGAGGAGAAATAGGGCCTTAAGGAATACTGGTCCAGCAAACTCTGAGCACTAGTAAGTGGTGGAAAGGAACCAGAAGGCAGAAGGCTGGTCTTCTGTCTTCCAGGTTTTCCCTGGGTCTCTCTCTTTTTTTTTGGTCTGTAAAATGGGAAAATACTAACTTTGTGTTGTTATGAGGAAAGAATGAAAGAATCTGGGTAAAGCCTTAGTAAGTGTTCAGTAAATGTTTATTATTTTTTTATTTGTTATATATTACAGATAAATTGGCTGAATAACATACACAAGCAGCTGCTACCTCCATGCACACATTAGGATATATTGTTCTGTAAAGGAGAGCTTTCAAGTAGCCATCGACTGAAATACAATGATTGGAAATTTATGTTTGGTTCCAGCTGGTCAGCAGCAGCAAGCTTTCTCCCTGCTCCCACAAGGAATATCACACACGTAGGTTGATTCTTCTATTTGTGTTTGATCCAGCTAATCCAAGCACAGAGCACATGTGGATAACAGATTCTGCATCCATAACCTGTCTCCTGATTTACAGGATGGATAATTATGGTTTGGACAAATGATTTAACCTCTTTGTGCCTCAGTTTTCCTATCTGTAAAATGTGGCTATCGAAGACTATAAAACAGGTTTGTTCAGGGGGCTAAATGAATATAATGGGGATGTTTAATTGGGATTTTTGACCAAACACAAAGATATAATGTCATATATAACAGGCTTTCAAAATGCAAATTTACAAAGAAAATACTTGTGTCCATTATGATTATGAACCCTTTACCCAGGGGTCCTTCACTCAGAAGGGTGGGACTTGGGTGGATCTTTCAGGAGACTTTCTAAGGTGAGAGCTGCACTCTTACTGACCCCTGGGGAGGGGTGTGGTGGCGCTGCCTCCCAACGCCAGGTCAGGTGAGAGAGGCTTCATTCACTGCGACCACTCAGAGAGCATGATCGGTGCTCCTGGGCCTCCCCAGACTGTGGCCTATCTCATGCCTGAGAATGTGAAAGCAGCTGATGAAAGCAGAACAGAGGGCTGCTCCCGAGAAGTCAATGCACTGCCCTGTCCTGTGGCAATAAAAGGTGTATGGAGCTTTGGGAATTAAGTGCACCTGCTCTGTCCTATGGCCGTTACAGGTACATGGACCCCGGGACAAGATGTGGAAGCAATGATTGTGATATAATCCTCAGGTTGTTTTGAAAGGGATCCCACTCAAGTACATGGTCTGCCAGGAAAAGGAGATGGTAGGCACATGTGAGTACTAGCCAGGGCAGGGACCAAGGGGAGGATGGGGGAGCCCACCCAAAGCTGAGGCCCAGCCCATAACAAGAGAGTTGCAGTTACAGAGTGTCGAGAGGGAGTCCTCAAAAGTGTCTCGTGAGCAAATGAGTCATTGTCAACCCCCACCTCCGCCACCTCTTGAGGACATGCAGCCATTTACAAAAGTGCCTGTTGAGCAAAACTCTCCATCTGTGCCCTGTCTTTACTCCCATGGGCCTTCTTGCACGGAAAGGCAGGCTCGAGCCAATGGGGGTGTGGAGGGAGGAGTGTTTTCACTTTAAATCAAGTTCAAACTTTGATTATAACACAATAATGGGTGTTTTAAATTATAAGTTAGATTGTGTTTGTGATCTGAAGTGGCTGTACGGCTATTAAATATAACTTGTGAAGTCATAGGCTGACCAAGACCTCATCCGAATACGGAAATGAATAACCCCACTGAACAGAAGTAAAAGGAGAAAGAAAAGCAAAATTAAGATTATTTTGTAACTAGAGGCCTGGTGCATGAAATTCGTGCACTGCAGGGGTGTATCCCTCAGCCCAGCCTGCACCCTCTCCAATCTGGGACCCCTTGGGGGATGGCCAACTGCCGGTTTAGGGCCGATCCCACTGGGCCCTGCATCCACTGTGTGTGATCCCACAGGGATCGGCCCTAAACCGGCAGTCGGACATTCCTCTCACAATCCGGGAATGATGCCTGATTGCCCCTAACCTCTTCAGCCTGCCAGCCTGATCACCCCCTAACCACTCCCCTGCCAGCCTGATTGACGACTAAATGCTCCCCTGCCAGCCCGATTGCCCCCAACTGTCCTCCCCTGCTGGCCCGGTTGCCCCCAACTTCCCTCCCCTGCTGGCCTGGTCACCCCCAACTGCCCTCCTCTGCAGGCCTGGTCCCCCCCAATTGTCCTCCCCTACAGGCCTGGGTCCCCCCACAACTGTCCTCCCCTACAGGCCTGGTCACCCCCAATTGCCCTCCCCTTCAGGCCTGATCGCCCACAACTGCCCTCCCCTGTCGGCCATCTTGTGGTGGCCATCTTGTGTCCACATGGGGGTGGCCATCTTTGACCACATGGATGTGGCCATCTTGTGTGTTGGAGTGATGGTCAATTTGCATATTACTCTTTTATTAGATAGGACTAGTGGCCCAGTGCATGAAATTTGTGCATGGGAGGGGGGAATGTCCCTCAGCCCGGCCTGCACCCTCTCCAATCTGCCCTCCCAGCCAGCCTGATTGCCCACAACTGCACTCCCCTGCTGGCCCAATCACCCCCAACTGCCCTCCACTGTCAGCCTGATCGCCCCAAACTGCCTGACCCTGCCGTGACCCATCTCCTCCACACGAGGTCGGGGAGACTCCAGGACTGGCCTCCTCTGCACTGTGTGGAGCCGCCGGACCCCCAGGCCTCAGCACACAGAGTGGCCACTGGGCCCTGCATCCACTGTGTGCGCAGCCATCTTGTGGTGGCCATCTTGTTACAACATCACGCACGAGGGCCACCTAGGCTTTTATTAGTATAGATAGCATACTTATCAACTTGATCTCCCTCTGTAGGTTTTCCAGTTTGTCAATGTCCCTCTACCCTAAATGAACATGAGGCTCAGAGGTAACCTACGAGCAAGGCTAAGTTAGCACTCATATAACATACATATTAAGTTTGTGATCAACTCAAACTCCTCAAGTTATTTTAATAGAAAATATTCTCGCAAGTGAGGCTTTTTTCATCCTGTACTTATAAAAAGTGAAGAAAAATATGTACCTTTGTTACACATCATTTTATTGGGTTTACCCCAGTGATCCAGGCTTTCACAAATATTTGGAATCTCTCTTCTGATTCACACTAACTTTTTAGAAATTTTAAACCATTCTATAGTTTCTAAGCATTTTTTAATTGCTCACTTAAGCCACCGATGAAAGGATTGCAGAGGCCATTCATTTTCAATGAACATCTTTGGATATGGAGCTCCTTGTGCATCCTGAGTGCGTTTCCCCTGGCATACACGCCAGATTGGAATTACTGGGTGATAAAATATAAGCATTTTCATTTTTATTAGATGTTGATCAAGGGCTCATTCTTTAGGTAAGTTAAATACAAACAATTTGGTTACAGTTAACTTTCTTTATATGATGGAGTTGCTATTGGGAAAATAATCTTTACAATGCATATTTGTAAGACAGGCCCTGGGATACACGTGGCAATGACACCCAGTATGCAGGGCTGAGCGAGCAAATGGCAAGGTCCAGGTTCCCATGGTGGCAGCGATGGTGGTCTCATCAGACTGGCTTGCAGCGTGATTTTGGCTCTGGTCTGACCCTATTTCTGCCTCATGCTAAGCTTGATTTTCTGGCTTTCTGGTGCTTCGCTGAACTGAACTTTAGTCTTTCAACAAACCCCATTTCTGTTTAATATAAGGGCAGAATTATTTTCTGTCGCTTACAGGAAGAAGAATATCATAATTTCCCATTGCTACTTAAATACTCATTTGCAATTATTTCTTCCCCCAACAGTTTCAGAGCAAGATTTCACACCTCATTAATATGAATATTCATAGATGTTTAGATGCTCCTGAAAGCTGAATGATTGCTATTACAAATGAGATTCACTCAGCTTTATTTTTGGATGCCCACTCTGCTGCTTCAGCTAGGAGACTCAGCGAAAGAGATTTCACAGCCTTCCCCTGCTCTCGGTTCTTCTCTTCCTTCTTACCTGGCCCATCCTTTCATTTGGATTTTGTTTCCATGTTTATTTGGCAGAAACCAAATCAAAACAAAATAAATCCCAGAAATAAAGAAATAGGGCACCGATGGCAGTTAAAATGAGCAAATTTAGCAGTGGTCAATACTTGGAAGGGAGTAAGTGGTGTGTGGATGAAAAATATTCTATAGTCCTTTTCCTGTTGGAAGTGAAAATGTTCGGCACCAAATATACATGATAAGACGCAAAAATAAAGTAATAAGAGTGCATTGCATATTTATTTTCCTGCTGCCCTTAGCTCATTCTGGCTCCTTTTGTTTGCTTTGCATATTTATATTCTAATCCATTCATTGTGTATCTCATAATTTGTTTCTCAAAGAGCAATCTTAATTCTTTTACTTACCAGTTTTGCCAATTTCTAGGGAAAGGAATGTCATTTCTGGTACACAGCTGCATTTTAGTAGGAGTATCTTACACATACATTAAAAATGGTTGAATTGGGGGCGTCTAAGTTCTGGTCACCAATTCCAACGGGTGTGTGAGGGAGGTGTTTCCACACTGCCAACAAGCAATTCTCCAGCACCAGGTGAGTGTCCTAAAATGCAACTCAATTCCGACACTATCTACCTAGAGACAGCATCAGGTCCTACAGATGAAGGGCTGAGTATCACCTGTGCTTCTGACTGACCAGCTAGAGACTGAAGTTTCCAACACCTCCCCACCTGGACCCCGAGCATAGGTTCAATTAATTTGCTAGAGCAGCTCACAGAACTCAGAAAAAAACAGTTTGCTTATCAGATCACTAGTTTATTATAAAAGGATGTCGCTCAGGAACAGCTAAATGGAAGATGTGCATGGGGTCAAGTATGGGGAAAGGGCAGGGGCTTTCATGCTCTCTCCAAGTCTGCTGCTCTCCCCAAATCTCCACGTGTTCACAAACTCGATAGCTCTCCAAACCCCGTCCTTTGGGTGTTTACAGAGGTTTCATTACACAGGCAGGGTTGATTAATCATTGGCCATTGGAGATTCAACTTCCAGCCCCTCTCCCCTTCCCAGGGGTGGGAGTGGGGGTGGGACGTGGGACTGAATGTTCCTACCCTCTAATCAGACAAATGGTTTCCGTAGCAACCAGCTCCTATCCTTAGATGCTTACAAAAGTCACTTTATTAACTAACACAAGATCTGGTGTGGCTGAAAGAGGTTTGTTAGGAATATTAGGACACCTTTGTTGCTCTTGTCACTTAAAAATTTCCAAGCGCTGCCCTGGCCGGTGGCTCAGTTTGTTGGAGATCTTCCTGTACACCCAAAGGTTGTGCATTCAGTACCCAACCAGGGCACACACCTAGGTTGCGGGTTTGGTCTCTCCCAGTTGGGGCATGTAGGAAAGAAGGCCAATTGATGTTTCCCTCTCACATTGAAGTTTCTCTCTCTCTCTCTCTCTCTCTCTCTCTTCCTCTTTCTAAAATCAATAAAAATATCTTCAGGTGAAAATTAAAAAAAGTTCCAAGGGCTGCCCTGGCCAGTGTGGCTCAGTTGGTTGGAGGCCCTCCCATACACGGGAAGTCTGTGTGTTCAATTTCCAGTCAGGGCACGTACTTGGGTTGCTTGCGAGTTTGATTCCTGGTCTGGGCGAGTTTGGGAAGGCAACCAACCAACCAATGTTTCTATCTCACTTCATCTCTCTCTCTCTCTTCCTCTCCCTTCCCCTCTCTCAAATCAATAAGCATATCCTCAGGTGAGGATTAAAAAAAAATTCCAAAGGATTTAGGAGCTCTGTGCCAGACATTGGGAGGAAGACTAAATATATATGTATTTTATCGAAATATCACACTCTCGTTAGTTTCCAATAATTTATACCTAAATAGACTGAATATCAGAATCAAGCTACCAAATAAAAAAGAAAAGTATTTCAGACTTCAGCCCCTTGTTCCTGCACCCTAGAAAGGCTTCTGAGGTAAGCATCTAATCAGAATCGCTGAGGGTATGCCTCTGGCATCCAGTTTTCACAGACACCCTCAGCATTTCAATGCACAGCCTTCGCTGAGCATTAAAGGCCTAGGATATGGTTTATAACATGGTGGCGAACTTACCGCGTTGTCTGCCTGGCATTTCTTCTGTCTTCTGGGGCATCCCTCTGTTTTTCATTCTGGGGAGCCACTCTCCTTCACTCATACCAATGGTTCAAAAGGGACTGACCACAGGCTGCCTGCTTCAGGGGGAGATAGGAAACCCAGGCTTAGCCAATCCATAGTAATGATTTTGGATAGGATTTGATACAAGCTAGCCCAGTAAGACTCCATCGCAAGCCTTTTGTCAGAACTGTGGAGGAAGAGAAACATTCTTCCCCCTGGGATTTCATTAGGATCATGCACTACAATCACCAGAAGCAGCTGATGACCTAGAATCACTACATCAGCCTGGGATGGGGCATAGGTGGGGCCTAGAGTGGATGCTGAACTGAGAATGAAGTCAAGAGAGACAGCCTAGTGTTAGAATCCATCTGTGCCTGAATTAGACTAACCCCAGGATTTTCAGAGCCATGCTGTGTTTTATTCTTCTCAGGCAGCCATAACAAAGTACCAAAATGGTTAAACAACAGAAATTTATTTTCTAATGAGGAAAAAATGGACTTCTCCTTTTGTAGCAAGATTCTCTGGAACTGCTGACTTGAGTTAGGAAAAAAAGATGATAATTGTGTGCGATTTCGCAGCCAGATTTACATTATAAATTAAAATTTGGGTTGGTAAGTCTCAGAAGCCGACTTCTCTTTCTTGTCATGGAAATGGATTCTTATGCCAAATAAGGGATGGTGGTCATCAGAATTTTTGTTTCTATTAAATTTTTAATTTCCAAATTATTCTTATAAAATTAAACAATAAAGCCAGGTTTAAAGAAAAATATAATCTTTCATCCTCTACTTCCCCCTTCAGTTTTGCTGCCTGAGGTAACCAATGTCATCAATATATTTCCTTTTAAATGAAAATGGAATCATATTGTACACATTACTCTGCCTTTTGCTTTTTTGTCTTTGTTTTTTTGGTTATTGGTATGAACATCCTTGCTCCAGGGCAGTACATGTAGCTCAAACACATTCTTTACACAGCGACATAATATTTCAAGCAAGCATGCATCCAAATTTATTCACCAGACCAGGTAAGTTGCTCAGATTTTATTTTATTTTTGACACCACAAAGAATGTTTCAATAAATATGCACCTGTTTCTACCTTGACAAAAACACAAAATGAGATTTCTCTAATGTGCCGTTATTTTAGGGTAATTTCAAGGTCCTACCACATCCCTCCAAAACAATAAAAGAAAATAATGACCTCTGTTGTCAGGAGACTTCGTTAATAAAAACAAAATAATGCAAAGACTAAGTTTAAATAACTTAGGTCACAAGCGATCCCATTCTCTTTTGCAATGTGGTACTTGTTATAGTCAACCTTCATAAATCACTTCTAGGTTTGCAAGATGGCCATGAAGTCTCCATATTCATTTGAAGGCCTTGGGTAGTTTTGCAAAGTGTGGTTCCTAGAGCCACACTAGTGGGGATAACACACATGTTCACAGTAAAGAGTCCATTGCTTACCATCCAGATATTTTTATTCCGTGGGTTTGGAGTGGGGCCCAGGTAGCTTCATACTTCAACAAAAAATTTCCAGGTAGAATTCCCGGGAGAAAGCACTGGAGTTTGCAAGCTTTGGACTAGATCAAGGATCAGCGAAATTTGGCCCTACACCTGTTTTTTATAGCCAGTGAGGTAAGAATGGCTTTTGCATTTTTAAATGGTTAGGGGGGAAAAAGAAGAACATTTCATATGTGAAAATTACATGCAATTCAAATTTCAGTGTCCATAAATAAAGTGTTAGTGGAACACAGCACGCCCATTCATTCCCTATTGTCTAGGCTGCTTTTGAGCTGCAACAGCAGAGTTGAGCAGTTGCCATACAGAAACCATATGGCCACAAAGCCAAAATATTTACAATCTGGCCCTTTGCAGAAGAAGAAGTTTGCCAACTCTTAGGCTAGATGATCTCTAAGGTCCCTGTCATTTCTAAATGTATTTTATTCACCATAATTATTTACCTCCTTCAATATGCAAATACACGGCCAAACCCTAGAGCTGGTGCAGACCCAGGGAGGTACAAAGTGTGGCTGAAGGCCAGACACCATGATGAATTTCCTTTTACCAGTCACTTATAAATTAGGAGACGATGTGCGCAACATATAATAAATTATGCATCAGCTAATCAGAAAACGAGTAACAACTGCAATAGCTAACATGTACATGGCACATTAAATACACCAGGACCCATTTTCAGTGCTTCCCACAATTGACTCGTAGAATCCTCACAAGAAGATGTGATGTAGGTACTATTTTTATCCTCCTTTTACAGTAGAGGAAACTATATAAAGAGCTTAAGTAACTTGCCTAAGGACACATAATTATAAATAGCAGAGTAGGAGCTTGAACCTATGAAGTCTAGCTACAGAGTCTGGGCTTAAAACCACTAAACTATTACTGCAAGCAATTGGGTCAAAGAAAGTTATAACTAAAAATCACTATGTTTGGACTCAGATCTCAATTCCAATTTTAAAGTCAGGGGAATGGGCCCTGCTTGCCTGGCTCAGTGGTTGAGCATCGACCTAGAAAGCAGGAGGTCACGGTTCGAATCCCGGTCTGGGCACATGCCAGGCTTTGCAGGCTCAATTCCTAGTGGGGGGCATGCAGGAGGCAGCTGATCAATGATTCTCTCTCACTGATATTTCTATCTCCCCCTCCTTCTCCCTTCCTCTCTGAAATCAATAAAAAATAAAAAAATAAAAAAAGAAAGCCAGGGTAGTGTCCCTGGGTAAAATGGTGTCATAATGTGATAAACATTATGACACCATTTTACCCAGGGTCACAAGATCAAAAATCCTCTAGGCCAGTTAGGAACATCAATGAATGCAAAAAACTGCCTTCTCAAACACAATTCCATTTTCTACTTTGGTCAACATGGTGGAAACAGCCTTCCCATCAGAGAAAACTGCTGTGTGCGGAGGGATGGTGACAATAGCTGCAGGGCAGGGAAACCATTGCCTGTGGTGGGGTCCGCGTACAGCATGAGAGAGGACATGCCCCATCCGCAAAGGGCCTGCTACTCATACCTAGCTTGTTGCTAGGTATAAATGAGGGCAATTCAGGATTTTATAGTGAAATATCACTATTTAAAAGTTCAACTCCTAATTCAAATATTAAAATCAAACAAACAAACAAAGAAAACACTCTAGGCCAAACAAAATAAAACTGCAAGTCACCAGTGTGTGACCCATGCTTAAGCAATTTTCTTTTGAGGCTAAATCCCCTTTAATTCCAAACCTTTCCAAATGGATCGCTAAGCCCGGACCTTTAATCAGAATCTTGACTGCCCCTTGAACTGGTGCCAAGCTGTGCAGTCATCTGCAGTTGATGAGAGTTACAAAGTTCTGTTCAGAAGTTGGAGTTCTACCTGGCAGACAGTTATGCTATGATCAAGCCTAATGCCCTCCTCATGTGTGTGATAAAAAATGTCTGCTTTATGTTAGAGTAGACGATCTTTAGTAGGACCAGCAGCATTGATAAGTGCTTTTCCTTAATGGAAAAGCATATTTTCATAGCTTTTCCAGGAATACCTTGGTGCTTTTAATGGAACCATAAACCATTCCCTTCTTTAATCTTCAATCACACACTGCTTATTTCATTGACTATAATGACTCATGCACATTCACTAATGGCCCCTAAATATAAGACTTTTTTAGAAATATAAATTTGAAAGTGATTCAGAATAGAGTACACAACAAGGAAAAGAACAAAACAAAAATGCCAATTGTTTAGTTGAAGTGAAAAAAAATGTTTGGAGTACTGCAGACTTGAGTTGTAAATCACTGTAATAAAATCATTAAAAAATGTCATCAGTCTGACAATCTGAAATAGTATTTAAATTGTTCTGATATTTCACTAAAAATCTACCTAAGGAACTTTCAGATCCTATAGGAAACAATATTTTTATAAAACAATATTTTAAAATATTTCCCGTGAGAATCTATTTAGAAAAATTGTACCTTAAATGGAATTTCAAAATCAATCAAAATTTATTGCTCAAATTTGACATTTATGTGCTCTGGTTAGAGTTCATGGACTCTGCACAAAGTAAGCATTATTTAGAAAATTTTCAGTTACTTTAATATATAGTATCATAAATAAGGGACAAATAGTCTTCAGAGGTCTGCCTAGGAGTTTGGAGTGTGAAAAACATGGCACTTTGGCACTGAAACACAATTCTCAAATGAGAATGAAATGAATATATAGAAACACAAAAAGGACACTGGATTCAGAAATGTGGAACTTTATAAAACATCACAAAACACTAAATGCAATGTGGTATCCTGGAGTAGATTAAAAAAACAGAAAAATGCCATTATTGGAAAACGATTGAAATTTGAATAAAATCTGGAGTTAAGTCAATATTAATGTAATGTACCATTGTTGGTTTTTTTAGTTTGAAAAATGCACCATGGGACTGTAAGCTATAACATTAGAGGAAAGTGGATGAGCAGTATATTGGAACTCTATTTTCACAACTTTTTTGTAAATCTAAGATTATTTCAAAATACAAAATCTATTTGAAAAATCACAAAACAATCAATAAGAGTATTAATCTGTGCCCTTACGCATCCAAAAGCATAAGGTAGGCTGGTAAAATTCACATGCCGTTAAGTGCCATTTGTGTACGCACATGTAAGTGGTGTGTGTGTATGCTGAGTGGACAGATGGGGATGTGTGGACACAATTAACACACTTCAATCTTTTCTTCAGACGACAGCCCTGCTGCCCAAAGTTTAAAAGGATAAAATGACTGCGCAAAGTAAGTTCCTAAACATTTTACTAGTAATATATATATAAATAAAATATATATATTGGTATCTATTAGTAATATATGTTTAAACTTTAGGAACTCCTCTCATCACAGTTTTAGAAAAGATAGGTCATCATAACTGGATAACTTCCAGCTTTTGCTTTTTTGTGTGCTTTTGCTTTTTTAAAATAGTTTTGTGGCTCTTTATAGCATCTTCAGATATACAGTGTGCGGCAAGATATATTTATCATTTTGAGTATGGGAAACACAGAGTTTATTCTTGTATTATTACTTATTGACTACTAGAGGTCCGGTGCATGAAATTTGTGCATGGAGGGGAGTTCCTCAGCCCGGCCTGCACCCTCTCCAATCTGGGACCCCTCGGGGGATGTCCAACTGCCAGTTTAGGCCTGATCCCTCTCGCAATCCAGGATGACTGGCTCCTAACCACTCAGCTGCCTGCCTGCCTGAACACCCCTACCCCTCTGCCTGCCAGCCTGATTGCTCCTACCTTGCCCCCCTGCCAGCCTAATTGCCTCTACCTTGCCCCCCTGCCTGCCTGATCACCCCTAACCTTTCTGCCTGACTGCCTGATCACCCCTAACTGCCCTCCTCTGCCGGCCTGATCACCCCTAAATGCCTCTGCCTTGGCCCCCACCACCATGGCTTTGTCTGGAAGGAAGTCGGACATCTGGAAGATGGCCGGTCCAACCGGTCTAATTAGCATATTACCCTTTTATTAGTATAGATCGATTATATTGGATAGGATTGCTTAAATGCAGGGGAATAGCCTTTTTCAGCAGGAGGAGATGTTCTTGGCAGACAAAAACACATAATCCCTATATCTGGACTGATAGCCAGCCATATGCACTATACTGCCAAATCAGTCACTAAAAAATTGAATCACTTTTTTACATCTTACACCAAACAGCTCTTTGCCTTAAAACCCCTCCTCAGCCCCCACCTTAGGTTCTGCCTTTGCAGTTCACCCAGATTTGGTTCTGATTGGTCGATTTCTATGCCAGTCAGCATCAAAAGCTCTGTCTCCTAGGCAGCCATTGGCTCCTTGCACTTCACCCAGATTTGGTTCTGAATGGTCGGTTTCTATGCCAGTCAGCATCAAAAGCTCCACCTCCTAGGTAGCCATTGGCTCCTCACAATTCACCCAGATTTGGTTCTGATTGGTCAGTTTCTATGCCAGTCAGCATCTCTGGGCCTATTTCCGGGCTTGGTCATAGAGGCAGGGCTGATCAGCAGCTGCCCCAGGTTGCTGGCCAGTGGGCTGAACTGCTGACCTGTGGGAGAGAGAGAGAGGCTTGGTTGCTGGCAAGGCCGGGAGAGAGAAGCAGGGTCAAATCACCCTGCTTCTCTCTCCAGGCCTCTCCAGCAGCCGCTCCGCTGCTGATCAGCCCTGCCTCTCTCTCTCTCTCCTCGAGAGGTCAGCAGTTCAGCCCACTCACCTGCTGCATGTGCAGCCTGGCGTTAGGTTGAGCCTCTGGTTGTTGTGGATGTTATGACCCTGGCTCTTTATATATATATATATATATATAGATTGTATTATTTTCCAAATGAGCAACTGTAAAACTACTTTTGCCACATCCTGTATTACAATGAAAATAATTATAGTTTGTTTCCAAACTCTACAAAGCACAACTTTATATTCATTTCTACCCCTTCAGCAAAGAGAGTACAATGTGATAGGTTTCCACTTTGCTGTACAGAACAGAGGCATTAATGAGGTGGAGGAGACATACATGTCAGCATCTATAATAATAAAAACATAATATGCTAAGTAGACCGGACAGCCGAACAACCTTTCAGAAGACCTTCTGGATGAAGCCGGGGCTACAAGGGCTGAGTGAGGCAAGCCGCCATGGCTGCGAGGGGTGAGCCCCTTGCATGAATTTCGTGCATCAGACCTCTAGTGTTAAAATAAATGTAATAGGTCTGATTTGGGGCAGAATAGCAAACCAACCCTTACACTGCAACAATCAAAAAAAGAAAATAAACTACAAAAAAGCATACTTTTAAATGTATCAGAGAATAAGGAAATAACATAAACAAAAATTCCAGAGAAAAGAGAACCACTTTCTGAAATAAACTAGTAATTGTTGGCCATCATTTTCCTTAGGCTCTGAGGGTTAATCTGGACTGATGCAGAGACCTTCTGCTGGGGAATGAGATCCTAGCAACTCTTAGTTTTCTTGAGGAGCTAGAGCAGAATGGGGGAATGTCCGGCCTGAGGGCAATATAAGGCCTGTGAAATCATTTGGTCTGGCCCTGCCAAGGCATTAGGGGTGAGTTAATTATATGTTTGACCAAATATAGCAGGCTAATTTTTAAGCTGATAATTTTGTATGGCCTTTGAATGATGTTATAAATATCCAAATAGCTCTTGGCAGAAAAAGGTTCCCACCCCTGAGCTAGAGGAATCAAAAGGACCTGTAAAGGGTCTCCATGACAGATGATAATATTGGGACATTTGAAATGCAAGTAGAGTCTGGACTTTTGCCAAATGAATTTTGACATGGTTGAGATCTCAAGAATCAGGGTTAGGACATACTGATTCAATTCACACACGACTGTACAGAAACAAAGGGTGGAGTGGAACGGAGACAGCCTGTTAGTCCTACCACCTCACCTCCTATGACCCAGCAGCCACTTTCACCTCTACAAATGGAAACCCTCAGAAGAGTGCCTCTGGGGTCATCAGTGATGTTATTGTGGGTGCAGCTCCTTCCTGGAGACAGAGGCATCTCAGATAGGAGAAGCACAGGATGTGCTCACCTGCAGATGTTCCCTCAGGTACTTATAAGAAACTCCATGTTTCACAAGGAAAATATATACTCGTCGTCAATACGACTTCATCCGAGATGAATAAAGCCCGGATGGCTGGGCTAGGCCTTCGACCCTCTGAAGTAAATCAGGATAACTTTCTCTTTCTCATTGTCTTTCTCTTTCTCTTTCTCAGTAAAAATGAATTGAGGCCATTTGCCTTGACAAAGGAAGTAGAATGTTTATACGTAAAGCTGCATTGAAGACCCACAGTAGCAGCTCCGTGCTGCACATTGTGCAGAGGAAACAGAAGAAAAGTAGTGTGACGGCTAGTGATTGAAAGGTGGTCTTTTCTTGATGGATTTGGTCAATATAATTTTTTTAATAATTTGTTTTTAAACTCCATGATTCCAACATGCATTGTTCTAAAAAGCTGTGCAGAGAATGTCAAATTCTAGTTTCTTGGTTTACTTCATTTGTCACCGTAAAAGAACATTGTTAACCTGAGTCAGCAGAATTGGTTCCTGGGCCCGGTAATTTTAGTGAAATTGAAGAATTAAAACTCAATGTCATGACCTAAGGGAATATTTCATTCCTTTACTTCATCCTCATCTGGATGTAAAGTCAGCCATATTTTACAGTATGGGGTTTATTTATTTAAGCAAAGCAGGTATGTGGCACATGATTTATCTCCAAACAATTTCAATTTGGCCTATTTGTCATTCAAGGCATGTGTTACGTTTAGAATTGCTTCTGTTCACTCAATTTTCTTTCACCTGCTCAGTGATTAAACATTTAGCTTTATATAAAGTTATTGATACCACAATTAAAAAGACCATATTTAAAAGAACTGCAAAGAGCACAAATGTCCTCAGAAAATCAAGTACAATCTCGAGGAATATTGCCAATATATGGAAAGACAGTATAGTGTATATTTTTATTTTCACTGATTTTGTATATAACGAGTTCTCATAAATGAAAGGAGGTCATATGTTCTAAAGAAAATCTGTCACATTAGCCTAGTTTTAGGTGCATCATATTGTTTTGTTTAATGAAGGCCTCAATTTGAATTTTAATATAAACAATAGTGAGTGGGGGCCATTTTAGGAGTTAGTCTGTGGCAAGTTTTTCTGGTTACAAGTAAATATGTAATATATACACTTTTATTAGAAAAGATTCTATGGGGGATAGGTGAAAGGTAAACAGATTGAGAAGTACAAATTGGTAGTTATAAAATAGTCACAGGGATGTA
The DNA here is from genome assembly GCF_963455305.1 of Plecotus auritus. Lineage (NCBI taxonomy): Eukaryota > Metazoa > Chordata > Mammalia > Chiroptera > Vespertilionidae > Plecotus > Plecotus auritus. Next base: position 146,676,348 of record NC_137772.1, read on the forward strand.
AAGTACAGCACAGGGAATACAGTAAAAAATAGTGTATTAACTATGTACAATGCCAGGTGGAATACTAGACTTACCGGTGGATTACTACATAGATTATAAAAATGTCTATCCATTTTGCTGTACACCTAAAAGTAATATAAAATAATATTGAATGTCAACTGTAATTGAAAAAAAATAGGCTTCTAAAGCTTCGGCAGTTGGCCCAAAGTCAAATGGCCAATAGGCTAAGCTTCGTTTCAACTCAGGTCTGCCTTGCTCCAAAGCCTGTGCTCTCAAATATGTTCTATCTAGTGGTTCTTTTAGCAATAATAAATCTCAGATCATTTCCAGAAAAAAATGTTTTAGTAGAGAAAAATAAAACATCAAACATAAATAAATATTATTTTAGCAAATATAATTTTTTATCATTAGATGTACTATTATTTTATATCTATAAAACAGATGATATAGACAAACAATCCAATTAAAAAATGGGCAAAGGACCTGAATAGACACTTCTCTAACAAGGACATAGAGCTGGCCAAGAGACATATGAAAAAATGCTCAAGGTCACTAATCATCAGAGAGATGCAAATTAAAATCTTAATAAGGTATCAACTCACACCTGCCAGAATGGTTACCAGCAATAAATCAAAAAACAACAAGTGCTGACGAGGATGTGGAGAAAAAGGAACCCTCATGCACTGCTGGTGGGAATGAAGACTGGGGCAGCCACTGTGGAAACCAGTATAGAGTTTCCTCAAAAAAATTAAAAATGGAATTGTCATTTGACCCAGCAATCCCACTTCTGGGAATATATCCTAAGAATCCTGAAACACCAACCAGAAAGAATGTATACATCCCAATGTTCAAAGCAGCACAACTTACAATAGCTAAGATCTAGAAACAGACCAGGTGCCCATTAGGAGATAAGTGGATAAAAAAAGCTGTGGTATATCTAAAAAAAAATTTTTTTTAAATTCGGGCAGTATGGCTCAGTGGTTGAGCATCCACCCATGAACCAGGAGGTCACTGTTTAATTTCCAGTCAGGGCACATGTCCAGGTTGTGGGCTCAATCCCCAGTGGGGGACTTGCAGGAGGCAGCTGATTGATGATTCTCTCTCATCATTGATGTTTTTATCTCTCTATCCCTTGCCCTTCCTCTCTGAAATAAATAAAAACATATTTTTTTTTTTTAAAAAAAAGCTGTGGTACATATTTACACAAATGGAATACTACTTAGCCATAAAAAGAAGGAACCCTCTTACCTTTTGCAACAGCATGGATGGGCCCAGAGATTATTATGCTAAGCAAAATAAGCCAGTCAGAGAAAGTCAAATATCATATGATCTCACATATCTGATGAACAAAATAAACTGATGGACAAAATAGGACCAGAGGTATGGATACATGGAACAGACTGACAGATCTCAGAGGGAAGTGATGTGGGGGGATGGGAAGAGATTAACCAAAGAACATATATGCACATATGCATAACCCATGGACACAGACAATAATGTGGTGAGGTCTGGGGTGGGGCTGGGGTTGGGTGGAGGGGGACAAAAAGGAGGTATGGGGGACATCTGTAATAGTGTCAACAACAACAAAATCAGATGCTATAAAAGAATGTAATCTATTTTAATATAAATTTCTTTAGAATATTATCTAGATTTACTAATTTTTACAGTGCCTTTTTAATGGGTTAGCTGGAAAGTCTACAATAAATATATTTGCCATCTATTAAAAATAATTATTAAATACAGATAATTTTAAATATTTTTTAATCCTAACCCGAGGACACGCTTTTTTTTTTTTTTTTAATTGATTTGAGAGATAGAGAGGAAGGGAGAGAGAGTGAAAGAAACATCGATGTGAGAGAGAAACATTGATGGGTTGCCTCTTATAAGCATCCCAACCGGGGATTGAACCTGAAATCTAGTTATGTGCCCTGCCCAGGAATTGAACCCATCACCTTTTAGTGTGTGGGACAGTGCTCCAACCAACTGAGCCAGGGCAGGACAAGTAATTTTTAGGATCAAGGCAATCTTTTACACCAGTTTAAGTGTCTTCATTACTTCCTTTCATAACATCCTATTTATATCCATTTTATTGTTAAATTATAATAATTGATAATTAATTGTGTAAATTAGATATACTGCCTTTCTTGTTATGTTCTGAACTCCACAAGGGCTGGGCCTATGTTTTCTTGCTCACCATGTTATCCTTCACATTTAACCCAGTGCTTAAAACATAGACATGCTCAATAAAGATGTGCTAAATGAAAAAGGGCTGAATGACCTGCACCAGAGGTGGGCAAATTGGGGCTCAAATCCAGCCTGCTGCCTGCTTTTTTACAGCACTTAGTTAAAAACGGTGTTTCCTTTTTAAATGAATCTGCTTTTCAAAAGGTTATGTAAGTACCTAAATAGTAACTTAATTTTGCCCATTGGCCCATAAATTCTAAAATATTTACCATCCAGCCCTTTAAGAAAAAAGTTTTCTGACCCTCATCTAGACCTGCACTGCCCAATAGAACTGTTGTGATAATGGAAATGCTCTACTTGTGCTGCCCAATAGGATAGCTGGGAAACACAGAGAGCTACTGAGCATGCAAAATTTGTCTAGTGTGACTGAGAAACTGAACTTTTTATTTTATTTCACTTTCACTCATTTAAATAATCCCATCTGGCTAGCAGCTAGTGTATTAGACAGCAGCAGATCTCGATATGCAGAAGAATAGACCCCATGTAAATACAGTAAGCAATTACTTAGAGATCACGGTAAAAAATAAAAAATGTACCCGAATTTTGCAGTTAGTTGTTCTTTCTGGAAAAAAAAATTTAAAAAATAAACTAAACTTCTACCCTTAGTTCTTTAAAACAGCTAATGCTATGACAACACTAAATGTAAAAATTAATTCATTAGATAGTTAAACAGAAACTCGTTTCAAATAAGAGGTGGTTCTTCATTCTATGAATTGTGGGTAAGAAAATAATTATTTTGGATAAGACAGATAATGTTAATGTTCTATTAACAAACAAATGAAGAACATTGATTTTATAAAGGATTTTAAATATTTGCTTTACTGAAGGAAACCACTTATCTATGTATATAAAAGCCTAATATGCAAAGTGTCCCCTCAGGAGTTCGACTGGGAGTTCAATTGCTCGCTATGACATGTGCTAACCACCAGGGGAAGGCCTGGAATGAAGGAAGGCCCCAGCCGGCAGCTGGGGAAGGGAGGCCCTGGCCGGCAGCCTAGCCACTAGGGACCCTACCCGTGCACAAATTTCATGCCCTGGGCCTCTAGTATTAAATAAAAATGATTTGGAAGCAAGATGTTCTATAATGCCTTAGGAAAGCATTATAGCACATGAACAAGTAAAAACACTGATATAGTTCAATAATATCCTTGAATAGTTAGCATTAAAGTACGAATTAAAGTAAACTGAGAAGTAAAGATTCAAACTGCAATGTGAAGTTTACAATGCCTACATTCACCAACTATTTCAAGTCTTTAAGTTGAAAAGCACTTAAAAGGAATTCTGACTTTTGTGCTATTTAGGATCAAAATTGTTTGCTGCAATTATTTATAACACTGAAAGTAAGTTATAATTAAAAATTGAAGTATAATTTCTTTTTTTGTTTATACTTTTTCCTGATGTGTCTGTGTATGAAATAATATCTCCCTGAGTAAAACTAGTTTGGCTGCTCTCTTGTATTTCAAATGATTTTATCATTAGGGAGAAATTTGAAATCGCAGTGGACAAATAATCCCTTAATGCTTTTCCTGGCTAGCAAGTAATTTGTCAAAACAATCCAATTTCCAAATAGCATACAAACTCAGTGAGACACTGAGCCAATGCATCTGTTCCTCTCTGTATTTAAAGTATACTCCAATGTCTCTCATTTTGGGGGAGAAATCCTGAGATTCAATTCTCTAAAATTATAATTTAGCTCTAGAAATGAAAATAATTTATATTTTCTCTCTGATAAACTTGGTGTCTTTTTTTAGTTTTTTTTTGTTGTTTTTTGTTTTGTTTTGTTTTGTTTTGTTTTGTTTTAGGTCCAGCATTTTAATAACCTGAACGATTTCATAGAAAAAATCAAAGCTGAAACTTCAATACCCCAGATGCTTAAGTTTGGTTCCAAACTAGTAGAACTTCTTTCTCATGATGAGGACATGCAATGGGCCCTGACTTACCCAATACTCATGGTGGACAGGGAGGTCTTCCATCTGCTGTCCTGCTGGTTGGAAACATCAGCTCAATCTTGGCTTTGATGGGAGGGACTGACTGCATTTGGCACTTTTTTTGTTCCTAGGATCTGGCTCCTTCATTTTTCTGGTCCATATTGAATCAGTATAGGCCCATCCTCTTCCAAGTCCCTCCACAGTGACAAGAGGTGGCTGTATTCTGCTGCAGAAGCCAGGAGGGGGTAGCCAGTTGTAGGTCTTGGGCATCAGTACCAGATGCTCTCTGAACCCCATCCTTTTGGGGTTTTATTGAGTCTTCAGTTGAGGCATGATTGATTAAATCATTGGCCATTGGTGATTCAAAACTAAGATTTTCTAAAGGTCAGGATTCATTGAGATATAATTTACATGCATACTATTCTTCCTTTTTACTCTAAGTGTACAGTTTAATTAATTTTGACTAACATACAAGTTGTATATCTACCACCAATATTAAGATATGGGACATTTTCATCACCCAAAAGTTCCTTCATGCCTCTCTGTAGATAATCCTTCCCTTCACCCTTGGCCCACTGGCAACCAGGGACCAATGTGTTTTCAGTTTCTAGTTTTGACTTTTTATGTAAATGGAACCATACTGCATGAAGTCTGTTATATCTGACTTATTGCACCTACATCCTTACTGTAATGCTTTTGAAATTCATCTATATTATATGTACCAGTTCATTGCTTTTTGTTTTTGAGAAGTATTCTGTTGTATGAATGTAACATTTTTATTCATTTGCCTGTTGATGAATAAAGCAACTATTAACACGTGTATGGACAATGTGTGTTCATTTCTCTTGGTTAAATATCTATGAGTGGAATTGTTGGGTCATATGGTAAGTATATATTTAACTTTAAGGGATGGTACTCCAACCAACTGAGCCACACAGACCAGGGCTTGAGTTGTATTATTTTCATGTATTCTGCATACAGTCTTGTTAACAGGTATGAGATTTGCTAACATTTTTTTTTTTTTTTTTTTTTTTTTACCAATGTTTGGCCTCTCTTTTCATTTTCTTAACAATGCCTTTTGGAGAGCAGATACTTTAAACTTGATGAAGTCCAATTTGTCATTTTTCACTTATGGTTCATGTTTTTGAATCCTAAAAAATCTTTCCTTTACCAAAGGTCACACATATTTTTTCCTACATTTTATTTTAGAAGTTTTTTTTAAGGTCTACAATATATTTCAAGTTACTTTTTGTATGTGATATGTAGTAAAAGTTGAGGTTTTTGTTTTATTTTTGCTTGTTTGTTTTTGCTATTTAATTATTAGCACCACTTGTTGAGAAGAGTGCTTTTCCCCACTGAGTTGCTTTGGCACTTTTGTCACAAATAAACTGACTAAATATGTGTGGATCTATTTCTGAGCTCACCAGTTTGTTCCATTCATCTATAAGGCTATCCTTAAATACCACACTGCCTTGATTACTGTAGTTTTATAGTAAGTCATGTGAACTTTTACATTTTAAGCAAATAAAGTGAATCTTGATAGCCTTCAAAAGCCCAATTATCCCTGAAATACATAGTTGCTATTATCTAGGGTAGGCTTACACTGATTTGGGAAGATACCATTCCTCCAAAGATGGAAGAATTGCTATTCTTAAGGTGTTACTTGAGGTGGTCTGTTTTCCTGTGTTGCACAAACAGGGGTTTTACTGAATCCAGGTGATCCACACATTTAGAATTTAGGTCTTGGGTCTTTGAGAAAACTTACTTCTTTATGTTCACTAACCTCTGATTGAAATTCAGTGTTTCCTTCAGTTATAAATGTGGACAACAAATCTTAGTAGTATTGGCAGTACCTGTACCTAAGGAGGTACAGATATTTTCATGTGACATTACAGTTGTGGCTGATATCTTCAAATATCGTTCACATTTATTACTGCCTCAAAATTATAGATTTTAGAAATGCTACTTGACCTTGTTATTTAATAAGTTAGTAAAAAACACACATGTAACTAAATTATGATTTAAAATGCTTTTGGTAGTTATCTCAATACAATTGATTACCCTTGCCACATTATGTATTTTACTATGTACTTAAAAAATTGTTTGAGAAGGGGTCCAAAGGCATTTCTGGACTGACTACTGACAGTTAGGTTGTCACCACCCCGAGAAGTCCATTAAAAGGGTCTTTAATTCTTCAGTTTAGAATATTACCAGCTTTGCCTTATTTCATTTTATTCTATATACTAGAGGCCCAGTGCATGAGATTCCTGCACTCAGGGGGGTCCCTCAGCCTGGCCTGCACTCTCTCGCAGTCCAGGAGCCCTTGGGAATGTCTCGACTGACGGCTTAGGCCCGTTCCCTAGGGGGAGTGGGCCTAAGCAGGCAGCCGGACACCCTTAGCACTGCTACAGAGGCGGGAGAGGCTCCCGCCACCGCTGCTGCGCTCGCCAGCCGTAAGTCCACCTTCTGGCTGAGTGGTGCTTCCCCTGTGGGAACACACTGACCACCAGGGGGCAGTTCCTGTATTGAGTGTCTGCCCACTGGTGGTCAGTGCGTGTCATAGCGACCGGTAGTTCTGCTGTTCAGTCGATTTGCATATTACCCTTTTATTATGTAGGATAATATAATTATAATATAAAATTATATATTATAAAACATTATACTTTTTATCTTATAATGATTCAATAGATCTTTATTAAACATGTGAGACTGGACAACGTTTCATGTCAGAAACTGGAGATTCAGAGGTGTATCACATGGTTCCTGCCTTTGAGGAACTTAGGTCCAGATTAAGCAGATAGGGAAGCAGTCCTGACAATCTACTGTTTATGTGCTCTAATGAGCAAACACAGGAGGGTCCTCGGTGATGTTCTTAACCCTTTGTCTGGGTGGTGGTAGAGGTATGGGCAGAATATTAGCAAATGCTTCCCACCGAAATTGACACAGGAGAAAACTGGAGAATAAGAAAGCATTGACTAGAATGGGAAGAGACTGTTTTGCACAGAAAAAACATGCAAGCATCAAACTAACTCAGCCTGGAGTCCTGGGGAAAGAACGGCCAAGCGAGGAGCTGTGCATGGACCCCAACTCCCCCGGGATGTGTCAAGGAAGACATTCTCATAATGCAGGAGGCAAAATGGCTTCCCACGCTGGGACAGAATATTCAGCTCTCATTCACCATTCTATTCTGGCAGGCACAGTTCTTCTCAGTCCTTTTGTCCTCTAGAAGCTGTTAGGAGGTAAAGAGCCCTTGTTTGGTTGATGGAGACCTTCTGGCAAGGAATCCTCCCTATTTATCAAGTCTTTTTTAGCCCATCCTCTTCCCACAGGCTCCCTCAGTGTGCAAGCTTGGCTTTAGCCAGGACTGGTGGTGGTGCATGACTGTTCTTAGATACAATGGTACAAATGGTAGGGATACCTGGGTATAGATGCACAGGCCCAATCTCTCCTTCAGCACTTCAGCCCGTGGATCCCGTCTAGAGCAGTGGAGGCCTCTCCCATCCTGGATTAAATGAGTCATTTATTACATCCTAAACAGACATTCCTGTTTAAACTGTCCTCAAGCAGTGGCTGCTCAGTTCATTAGGGAATAATTGACTCTTTAGCACTCTTACAGGCCATGACCGAGCCTTTCTGCCTGTGTGTGCCAGGTCCTGGGACCCTTCCTCTGTGAGGGGCTCCATTTTCACCTTGTTCATCAGGACCTAAATGGAGAAGTTCCAGCTGCACATTTACTACATTCTTGCTAAGATAGGAATGTAGATGAAAAAAATCTTTATATTTTTGAAGGTTTCTCTTTGGTTTAGAAAATTGTTTCATCTTGCCCCGTTATCCTTATGGGAAACAGGTTGCCTGACTTTGAGGGGTTTCTGCTTCCAATTGCTGAGGTGACATTACACTTTATGGGAAAGAGGATGGTGCCCTTTCTTGCTCTCTGTGGGAGAGGGTGGGATTTTTTGGAAGGCATTTTTAATAATGACTATAAAATTTCATGACTTCATTTACCCAGCATTATCCTTTTCTCTCAGAGAATAGGCTAAGGTTTTTGTTTTTTTTCCCCAATGAAGGACCAGTGTATTCATTGCCTTCCTTTTCTCCACAGCATGTTCTCAGTGCTCCCACTGCTAGGCATAAAACAGTAAAAATGATATATTTTCCACCCCCTCCCGCCCCCCAGGTAGACTAGAAAAATATAAACATTTTAAAGTTGAGTGCAGTAAAGTGATAATGATGTTGCCATAGTCATCTGTCCAAAGCATAGTTGGGACATAGTAAAAAGACAGGGATTTAAATGTGGGGGCAGGATCATAAATATTGAAGGACAACATAGGAATGTGTTGACAGGAGGAGAGAAGGATGCTAGCTTTCCTGGAAGAGGGATCACTGGGAGCAAAGTCCAGATGGAGGCAACAACGGAGATATTATGGAAGTCACAGAACATTGGATAATTTGAAACTGGGGTTAGATGGAGTTCAGCGAAAGATTCTGTTGATGAAGCAAACAGGGAGCATCAAGGAGGATTTGGATGCCTTGCTAAAGAGTTCTGATTTTCCTGTAAGAAAGTGTGAAGGCCAAGGAAGAGTTATAAGCAAGAGACTGGTGGCAAGGGAAGCAAGAGGGCAGTTATGAGGTCCTGAACTTAGACAGTAGCAGTGGGACTGGGGAGAAGAGGCAGTGAATAAAAATGCAAGAGGTTGAATGAATATGACCCAATGTTCAAATGGATTGGAAAGAGAGAAAAATCTAGGATGAACTTGTTTTTTTGCTGAAAGTTTACTTCACTTAAAAGGATCATTAGAGGAAGGTTAGGTTTGACAGGAAAGTTTTAATTTTGAGTTTGAGATGCTTGTAGTATGCTCATAGTAAGTGACAATATCCATCAGGCAATTGGATAGACAGGTCTAGAGTTCAAGAGAGAGCTTCAGGACAGAGAGATAGCCTAGAAATTAAGATTTAAGCATCATCAGATACACTTCATTTTGGAAGCCTGACCATGTCCTTTGGAAAGTGTGTACATTGAAAAAGGCTCAAGGACCAAGCTCTCCATGGGAAAGACTAATACTTAAGGAACAAATAGCAGAGAGTCTGTAAAGAAGGCAGGGAGGGAACAGAGAGATGAAGGAGAAAACTTTAGGAGGAGTGGCTCTTTTGGTTTCCAGGAAGCAACTCTTGGAGATTAGATGTTCCCTTTATCTGAGTCTTATGCCCTTTCTGTCTCTCCCTTTATATTGGCTTTATCTCTTCTCTCTCACAATCTCTTCCTTTGCTCATTCATAGTCTCTGACCCTCCTAACTTTGGCTTCCCATTGCCTCTAGAATCTCTATATGACATGACCTTTCGGCTACCACACCATGGTATTTTCTATTTCAAATTCCTGAGAAGAAGAGAACCTACTAGGTCTAACTCTTCTTTTTGAGCCATGTCTCATCAGGGATCTAGACTGCCATGAACAGGTGTGCATTTCCACTCCTGTCACCTGTGGTCCTGAGAATCTGGGGTATAAAACATGGCTGCCTGGGTTTACTCCTTTGGCAGGAGATATGGGCAAGGAGGAAAAAAAAAGTGATTAGTTACTTTGAATATCTGTAGTTTAGGGACTTTATGGAAGGGAGTTCTCAACAATGGCAGATACCATAGATAGCATGGTCAAAAAAGAGTTCTTTGGATCTGTTGATCTGGCTGCTAGCTGAAACACTGGCCAGTTGCTGAGATGGTGGGAGACATCTGCTTGTGTGAATTGGCAAATGAATGAAGGAAGTGGAGACAGAGTAGTGGCTACCGCTCAACCAGGATCTTTACTTCAAACTTTATAAGATAAAAGAAAGGGAGAGGAGTGGTGTCAATATAGGACACAGAGTGTAGTGGTAGTTGTCCTCCTCCTTCCCCCATCTCAAACATATATGTTATTATTTTTTAAAATTCAGATATAGTTGGTATACAATTTTATATTGGTTATATCAGTTTCAGGTGTAAAATATAGCTATTGGACATTTTTATACCTTACAATGTGATCACCCCATTAGTTCTAGTAATCATCTGTCACTGAGACCTGGAGAGGTTAGGTGACTTGTGCAGTGTCACATACCTTGTGGCAAAACCAGGAATAGAACACAGGCTTCCCAACTCAAAGCACAATATTATTATTATTTTCTTAAGTGTAACCATTATCCTACTAATTTCGTAATATCTTGCCTATACCCACCATATGCCCCTAACCAGAACACTGTATTTGAATTAGACTGGCAAGCTACTGTTCTAATCTAAGTCAGGATCCAGTCTGCATTTGGCTATACTGGCATAAGACCTATTATTACTGGGTAATCAGAACATAGAATCTAAAGCAAAGCTTATCTCACACAGGCTTTTATACATTCTTTTTTTTTTTACATTTCCTTTTTTTATTTGTTTTGTTAATCCTTGCCCGAGGATATTTTTCCATTTATTTTTTTTTAGAGAGAGTGGAAGGGACAGAGGAAGGGGGAGGGGAAAGAGGAACATCGATGTGAGAGAGACACCTCTATTGGTTGCCTCCCCCACTCGCCCTGACCCAGCCAGGGATCAAACCTGCAACTTAGGTATGTACCCTTCACTGGGAGTCAAACCTGCGATCCTTCAGTGTGCTGGCCTACACTCTACCACTGAGCTACACCGGCCAGGCCTATATACCTTCTAATATTGTTATGTTTCATGTTGTCCCATAGCTCCCTTAAGTTGTCCTTCTGTTTTTTCTTTTTGGTTCTCTGATTGAGTGATTTTTTTTTAAACCCTGTCTTCTAATTCACTGATTTGATCCTCAGCTTCCCCTAATCTGCTATGTATTCCTTCCAATGTGTTCTTTATTTGTGCTATGTCATTCTTTATTTCTGTTTTCATAGTTACTATATCTTTTCTCATGCGGTTGAGCATCTTTGCCATCATTATTCCTAACTCTATATCAGATAAATTTCTTATCTCCATTTCATTTATTACTTCTTCTGGAAAATTCTCTTGTTTTTTCATTTATGGGTTGTTTCTTTGTCTCCCCATTTTTTGCCTATTTGGGTTTGTGACTCTGTATTAGGTAGATCTGCTATGCCTCTCAATATCTGGTGCAGAACAGTGTGAAATGCTATTTCTCTACATTTTCTTAATTGAAATAAAACAACCCTAAAGTAGAAGCTAAAATTAGTAGTTATGAGTTTCTTCACTGTTCCCAGGGGAGAAGAGGAACAGTGATAATAATGAAATAGTATTGATTGGGGAGTCAGAAAATATGGGTCATCTTTGGCAAATCATGTACTTCTCTTTGAATTCCACTGTAGAGTGGGAATATTTCACCTACATGGCATCCAAGGTCTTCCATGTCTAGGTCAATCTTGCTGGTTTTTATCTCCATACTCACCATTCACATTGATCTTCTTTTAAGCCCTTATTGGAGTCATGCTGTCTCATGTTTTTGCAATAATTGTTGCTAATTCTTACATACCAAAACTTCTATTAATTGATCTATTCATTCTCAGAACCCCGTGTGGTCAGTTACAAATGGAGAAACTGAGGCATAGTTTCCTAACCAAGTAACCTAGCCAAGGTCACATAGCTAGTGAGGAACACAACTGGGACTTGAACCCTATCAATCTCTCTTTCGAATTAATTCTTTAAATCACTCTTTATAGTTCTCTCAATTTCCCTTCTTCTGGAAGACCCTTTTTTCTTTCTTCAGGTAGCTTACTTCATACTTACTCCTCATCCACCGAATCTGGCTTGTGCTTTCATCAAAACTCTGGAAAACCTCTCACAAAAATATCAAGGTTGAACTCCAAAGAAAATTCTTCCATTCTCTTCTAACTTGATCTTTTAAATGCTTTCAATCATTGCTCATTCCATAGGGCTTTACTATTGTAACGGAGCGCGTCCCCCGGAGATAGACCACCGAGACCAATTGGATCAAACAGGGAAAAAGTTTATTGCAGATTCAAATCTGGGCCCCGCCGTAGCTGACGCAGCAGCAGGCAAATGCCGTAGCAAGAGCACCGTTGAAAGGGGCAGTCCCTTCCTTTATACCCCTTCCCTCTATAACCGTTGGCCTGGCATTCCCTGATTGGCCCTTTTGAATGACCCACGAATGTGGGACCCCTTTGTCCTGGACTTTTCCTAATATGGTTCGCTCGCGCAGTGAGGAAGTTCTACACTGGACCTTTCCCTATATGGGTTGTTTGTTACAGAGACAGCCCTGTAATGCCTCTAGCAGGTAGGGGAGTGGTGGTCAGGCAGAAACTATTTCTTTTATTTATGGAACGGGGAGTTCTATAGTGCCTGCGGGGGGTGACCTTTCCAAGTGGTTGTTTTAAATTTTTCTACTCTGACTCTAGACCCCGAGGTCTAGTTCCTTCCTGCCCTCCACAACTATCTTCATCCTTGGTCCATGTGATGACATGCTTGTAGTCTTTCTGCTTTTCCTCTGGATGTGCTTTCTCGGCCACTTTTGTTGTTCATCCTTCTCTACAGAACCTTTATAATGGAATTACTAAAGATTCAGTCCAAGTTTCCCCATTCTTGTCTCCCTATGCTTTTGCCCCAGGGCTCATCCATGTCCATGTATATGTTGATAACTTTTAAATTTTTATCCAGGCTTCCTCTTTGTTCTACAGACCTTCCAGACCAGTGCTTCTTTAACATCACTTGAATTTCTCAAAAGAATCCTACACTCAACATATCCAAAATGAAATTTTCAAGTTTTCTCCCAAATATTGCTCTTCAGTGTACATCAGAATCACTTTTCACCTAGTCAAACAATGTAGACAGTGTTATCAACCATTAACCAAAGAACACTAGGAACAAAATTGTAATCCAAATTAGATTTATTTCACTTACTTCAGCTTGAAGGAATAAACTCCAGAGAAACTGTGGGTTGTCTCAAGAAAGAAAATGTTTAGAAGCTTCTGACAGGATTTGGAATTGTATTGCACAGTTGTAGGAAGGATTTTAAAAAATGGGATCCAGGTTTGAATTGGAGGTTGTCAAGAAGCTAGGGAAATTCAATGACTGGTCTTACTTTTTAAAAAATTTTTATAGGAGGCATGAGAATTAAAGTGGTCAGAGAGTAGTCACTGCTAAAGAAGTAGCAGTTACATGTTAGTCAGAAGAGAGGATGTTGAGAATGGTCTTGTGTGTCTTGTTCCAGATATGTCATTGAGTGGCCTGGTCTGACTATTGTTTAGAATTGTCACTTATTTTGAATTTTAGCACCTCTAAATTTTAGCTAGGTAATTTTGGAAAAGTGACTTGAACTTACAGTTTTATTTTTCCAATATAATAAATACAACACATAACTATTATTTTAGACAAAACTTCAAAATCACTTTTTATATGATTTAGTTGTACACATATTTCCTTCATTTTAATAATAAAACATTTTTTAGGTTTCTAAGAGAAAAAGCTCCAATATTATTGTACCCGTTTGCAAAAACAGTTTGACCTGGTTGGTAGATAATGAACCTACACATTTAGAGGCAGGGCAACCAGGAGATTATCAACTGCTTGAGGTCTGTAGGGTTATTCATCCACAGATATCTTGCTTTTCTCAAGAGGAAACTGAAAAAATGGAAGACTAACACAGAAGACCCTCAAATAATCAGGAGGTAAGAGAGTATCTGTAGTGGGTAACCAGTTAGACACTCAAGCCAGAATGCTTGGATTTGAATCTGACTTTACAATCCATGCCTCTCTCCCTTAGTGTTTGACCTCTTTGTGTCTTAATTTCATCTTCAGTGAAGCAGCAGAAATAGTCTCTCTTAGAACTGTGAGGATTAAATAAGCTAATAAATTGTTCAGAATAGCATGTAGCACACAGTAGACAACCAGCTATTTAGTTGGCATTATTATTACAATTCATTATATCATTTGGAGTTTAAGAAGCCTTTTAAAAATTGAGTAGCTGTCAAGAACACTCTGTATGAGTGGTATGCATGTATGTAAGAGAAATTTAAAGTTGGAGTTATCTCTAAAATTTTTAAGATAGATCTGGCCACTCAAGAAGAATCTTTCAGAGAGAGCTGCTCAGATGCCAGCACATTTGAAAACAGTGAGTCAGGAATTATGTTAACATATTGGAATCTTGCGTGGAGACTAGGATGGCAAAAGAGTAATATGAATTGTAGACTTTCAAAACTGTCAAAGAAATTGATGATGTATCCTGCTTGCCAGGAAGGGGCTTATGCAACACCACTGGACTGAATATAAGAGGAACTTCTGGTGTGATTCCATGAAATCTATAACTGAAGTGGCCCCATTCTTCTTTTCCTGTTAAGCTGGTCATTTTGACATCTACTAATACATGTAAGTGGGATAAAAATGCTTTTGATTATGACATCTGTTTAAATTGGCCTTCTGTGTCTGTTCATAATTTCAGTTAAACTATATGCTTTTAGCATTTACTATATTGGAGGTCATTTCTTTGGGGCAGAGGGAAAAAAAAAACAGTGTTTGCAACAAAGATTAAATTACAGGTTTAAAAAATATAATGCAGAACACAGAGAAAAGCTCTGTATTTATTCTTTTTTTAAAAATTTAATTGATTTTTTTAGACATAGACAAAGGAAGAGGGAGAGGGAGGGAGGGAGAGAGAGAGACAGAAACATCAATGTGAGAGCCAAACATTGATCAGCTGCCTCCTGCAACCCGGGCATGTGTCCTGATTGGGAATTGGGCTGGCAACCTTTTGGTGCATGGGTTGATGCCCAGCCAACTGAGCCACACCAGCCAGGGTTGTATTTATGCTTATATTTGGTGACTGGTCATTTATTTTTGAACGGTGTATTTGAATTAAGTTTATTGGCACATTTATGTTGAATACTAGTTATATAAATTGTCAAGTCATTATTAAATTGCTTGCCTATATTTACTTGTATTTTACATACAAATATGTAGATACACTATTTAAAATTTGCAGTTCATTGTCATGGATTCTGTGTTTAACCACCAATGACTTCCCAAGCTGGAAGCTATTATGAGAAGAACTAAATCCAGGGTTCCATATATTTGTTTTAAAATGGGAACTTCAGCCCTGGCAGTTTCAAAGGGGCAAAGAAAAGAAAAAGAAAAAGTAGAGTTCTTAAATAGTAATGTATACAATATGTTATTATCAGCCTTACATTAGCAATCCTACTTCTACTTCTGGGACTATATCCTTAGAGAGTAAATAATGGAAAAGAATAATGACATATGCTCAAAGGCATTCACAGCAGTCTTCGGTACAATAAATAGCAAGAGGTTAGAAACAACCTAAAGGTCTAACAATAAAATAATGGGTAAGAATATACCTCATTAGAATGAATTCTTATAAAGTCATTAAAATGATTATCATAAAGGAAGTATAGAATCATGGAAAAGTTTTCTTACTAGAGGCCTGGTGCACAAAATTTGTGCATGGGAGGGGGTGTGTCCCTCAGCCAGGCCTGCACCCTCTCCAATCTGGGACCCCTCGGGGGATATCCGACTGCCTCTTGCAATCCGGGACCACTGGCTCCTAACTGCTCACCTGCCTGCCTGCCTGACAGCCCCTAACCCCTCTGCCTGCCTGCCTGATCGCCCCTAACTGCTCCCCTATCGGACTGGTAGCCCCTAATTGCCTCTGCCTTGACCTGAACCCGGGACCCAGGATTCCCTCCCTCTGCCCGGCCACAGGCACCTAGGATCCAAGCTGGCTTTGCCCGGGCCACAGCTGCAGGTGCCCAGGACCACGGGGTGAGCGGCTTGTTCCTCTCCCGGGCTGCAGGTGCAGGTGCAGCTACTGGCATCCGGGACTGCAGGGCAGGCCGCTTGTCCCTCTCCCGGGCCGCAGGCGCTGGTGCCTGGGACCATGGGGTAGGCGGCTTGTCCCTCTCCTGGGCCACAGGTGCAGGTGTAGGCACTGGCACCTGGAACCGCAGGGTGGGCGGCTTGTCCCTCTCTTGGGCCCCAACCTGGCTGATCCCCATTCCTCTCTCGCGAGCTCATTTGTGCTTGGCTGGTCCCCATTCCTCTCTCCCCAGGGTTGAGTGTCTGAGCCGTTAGGTGTGATGGCATGAGGGCATGATGACCATTTGCATATTAGCTCTTTATTATATAGGATATGATGTTAAGTAAAAGAGGCAGAATATAAAATTTGTTGACTGCTAAGGCAAATATAAGCAATATATGCATTTGGATCAACTGAAAATAACTACCTGATGATCGGAATGTGAATACTTTAAATATATTTTCTTCATTTTTTTAAAGAGAAAAAGTAGAGTTTTAAACAACATGACCAGATTATTCAAGAGCCATGTTTCTTGTTCGTTTTTTTCATAGATTTGTAAGCAGCTTGTTTGTTAAGGCAATTTGAGCTTTAGCCCAGAAACCTGATTTGTTTGCTTCAATAGATTCACTGTATCTTGATTTTCTTAATAAATCCTGTGTAAATACCAATGCCAACTGGTTTGCTATCTTTATTAACATGAAAAGATTTCGAGGGTGAAAAGATACCATAATCAGAGTTAAACAGGAAAAGTGCCACATGTGGTCTTTTGAAGAGTTGTTCCTAAGTGCTATCTATATAGTTTTCTCAGAAGTTACAGTTTTAGGGTAGATATATAGATAATATACAACTTTTTCCAATTCTTAGGTTTTACCTTTAATTTATCTTTTGCATTATAATTAAAAGACATAACCATAGTCATTTGTGAGAAATAGTTACCAACTTCCTCCGCCCTCCCCCCTCAAAACACACACACACACACACAAAACAAAACCATAATTCAAACCCAAAATTTACTAACAAGTCCTCTGTTAAAAGAATGTTAGCTGAAGGAAGAGGAGATTTGTGAAATTCTGGTCTTCATTGTCTTTATTCTTTGGCAGTGTCTGAAGAGAGAGGGATCTGATCTTAGATACACACCTTGAGCAGGAGCCAAGATGTGGGTCCATTTAGGGCAAGGCTGTGAGTGTAGTAGCTTTGGGGCTGCATACTCCTAACCTCAGAATGCAGTATACACGATGGAGTATGGCAGAATCCTCTATCTTCTGGTGCATAAAGCTTTCTCATAAAAGCCCCTTTAAGCCTGTTTTCAAATGTCAAGCATTTGGGAATTTCTTTAAAATATCCATTCTGATTGAGTAGGATTGGAATGATGTTCATGCTGATGATCATGCTGATTATCCAAGGGCTTTGTTTGTTTGTTTGTTTGTTTGTTTGTTTTTTGAGAAAAAGACTCTAAGCTCACCTTGAGAAAAAGTAGTAACGCAGGGAGTTTCCTGATTAATCTTTGCTTTCTATATTATTTCTATAACTGGAAGAAACTAATCTTTGAGCAAGGAAGCATGCTATTGGAGTTGATTCCAATTTAAAAAGAAGTGTTATTGTCTATAGAAATAACTTCTTCCAATTTTTACTTACCATTCTTGTGCCCAGAAAGATCAGTATTGGTAACTTAGGCATTGCTCTCCAGTTTGTGTGGATATCTGTTTGGTTGGCTGTTTTAAAATTTTGCTTTGGAATTTTCAAATTTAATTTATAAATAAATCTCTTCATAAAACCCCCTCTCTGATTCTTTTGGTGGTTCTTGAATGTATATATAAAATGTTAAAGTATTTGGTATTTAATAATAAGCAATTATATTTAGGTTTATTTTTAGTAATTATCACAAGATTTCTTTTCTTGTGCAGAAAGTTCCTTGGTTTTTATTGATCTTCCTAAGTTATAATTAACCACTATCATTAGTGTTCAATTTTTCCAAAAGTGGCCTCTGTCTGAAACTTTTAACTTTAAATTGCTAAGTTCTGATTATAACTGCTATACTCATGAGACAGTAAAAGCCAAGCAAAAATATATTAAAGTAGTAAAAACAAAATATATTATTTGAAATACTAGAGGCCCATTGCACAAAGAGATTCATGCAATAGGCCTTCCTTACCTTGGCTTCCAGCACCGGTTTTCCTCCAGCACCCGGGACCCAGGCTTTCACTCTGGCCAGAGTCTGCCTTCTTCATCTATGCTGCAGACTCATCTTTGTCTTCGCTGCAGA
Source organism: Plecotus auritus (assembly GCF_963455305.1). Taxonomy (NCBI): domain Eukaryota; kingdom Metazoa; phylum Chordata; class Mammalia; order Chiroptera; family Vespertilionidae; genus Plecotus; species Plecotus auritus. The sequence continues at coordinate 146,694,539 of NC_137772.1, forward strand.
CTCCAGAGTCTGCAGTCTTGTCTTCACTGCAGCACTCCACTCCTGTAGATCCCTTCGCCCCCTCCCCCCCCACCCCGCCCTCCCCCCCACCCCGCCCTCCCCCCCCACCCCGCCCTCCCCCCCCACCCCGCCCTCCCCCCCCACCCCGCCCTCCCCCCCCCACCCCGCCCTCCCCCCCCACCCCGCCCTCCCCCCCCCACCCCGCCCTCCCCCCCCACCCCGCCCTTCCCCCCCCCACCCCGCCCTCCCCGCCCTCCCTCTCATAGCAGGCATCCTGCCCCACCTGGCCACTTCGTGCCTGGAGCAGCTGGGCGGCGCCATCTTTGGCCTTCTAATTTGCATACTCACTCTGATTGGCTGTGGGCATAGTGGAAGTACAGTCAGTTTATATGTTTGTCTATTATTAGGTAAGATAAATGGGATTCTTATGATTGAATCTTCTTTTTAAGCCTGTGAACAGTGAGCTGAAAGATCTCTTATGTGTTTCCTATGAGAAGACATTTCTGTGGAAAATATATCTAAATGTTGTTTTTGTTTTGTTTTGAATATATAGGACTATACCCTAATTTCTTGGCCTACCCAAGTTTTGAGACCTGCGGGCTAGACAAAAGAAAAGAACAAAAGGGAAGTCTGTAAGCAGATATTGGGCAATCAAATCATTATGCTTTCAAGGTAAAAAAAAATTCCTAAAGTGAACTATTTCAGAGAGTTACCACTTGCTCCTGGGGTTTAGACTACTGTTTTTATATTAAGAATCTCTATCCTGATGTATGTAAATAAATTATTTTGTTTTGAGGAATGAAGTTAAGTGTGAAAGCAACCAGCACAGTACCCATTTCATAGGAAATTTTTAATGAAGCTTTTTTGGACTTTATGTAACTTGGTCAGAAACATATACCCTGTTCTTTAAGAAGTTATAGAAATTTGGATTTCTGTTTCCTATCTTTCTAAGATAACATTTCTGTTTTCACCCCAATAAACAGCTATCCTATCCTTATACATTTGCATCTTGTGGAGAGGCTAGAATCTAAAAATTAAGACATAAATTAAATGTGTGTATGATGTAATTCCACTAAGCTACTAAGACCTTCAGAAGCTCTGTAAGATTGCTTTAATTACTTAACTGAATAAAGCTCCATGATATTTAACTTTAATTTTCATAATAAAAGAAAGGTAAGGAGATCTTGGTTGAATTTACCATTGTTTCATTACTCTTAAGGGTAGGAGCTATGCTATTAATGACAACAATTTTAATGAAATCCTTTATTCTCTAACCATCTGCAACCAATTTATTAGAATAAAAACACATTAGCAATAATCTCATTAACAAAAATGGACATTAAAACTGCTAGGATCTATATATAATATGATGCATACTTTACTTTAAAAGAATTTTAAGCCTGTTTATTTTTAAGATAAACAACAATATTTGGTAATAATGCAAAAAGTTATCCAAGAAAATCACTTACCTTGCAGAAGCTTTCAGTTCTTATACTTTAAATGTTGACCCTCATAACTTGCATTGACTTTTTTTTTTTTTTTTTTGAGAGAGAAAGGAAGAGGGGTAGAGAGATAGAGTGAAAAACATCATTGATCAGCTGCCCCCTACTGGGGATCAAGTCAACGCTCAACCACAAGCAATACTGGCAAGGCGATCCTCATAACTTTTAAATATCATTGTTCAGTACAGTAAAATCTGCTGTTAAAGAAGGGCTTCCCAAACTTCCTAAATTTAGCATAAATTGGTAACATTAATGTGGATCCTTTCAAGGCATTGTTGAGATACACCAGGGTTGGGAACTTTTTTTTCTGCCAAAGGTCATTTATTTATAACATCATTTGCTTAATATAATTCACTTAATATAAATGTATGTTGCTATGAAAAAAGATCCTAGATTTATTGAATTTTAAGTTCCACCTGCGGTTGCCTTGGCAGGGTCAGACGAAATTATTTTGAGGGCCTTATACAGTCTGGGGGCCAGACATTCCCCATCCCAGATATACACAAAAAATGTTCAACATCCTATACATTAAAAGTGAACCCTCTTTTGCTTTCAATTTTTGTCCTGTCCTTTTGAGCTAGGTGGAAAAAAAGCATTATTATTATTATTATTATTATTATTATTATTTCAAATCTACCCCTTATGGCTTAATTCACAGAGATTTACCTACACAGAGTTAGTTATATTGTCTACTAAAATTAAATCAGAAATATTTTGAAGTCACCAGAACACCAGATATGTCTGTTGTTACACTCAAATTTAGTATCTGGAATTGTTTCAGCTTTTCCTTAAAACATTATTTGAGTATACTTTGCTCGATGGAAAACCATCAAGTCTTTTTCTTTCTTTTTTTAAAAATATATTTTTATTGATTTCAGAGAGGAAGGGAGAGTGGGAGAGAGAGATAGAAACATCAATAATGAGAAAGAATCATTGATCTGCTGCCTCCTGCACACCCCCTATTAGGGACTGAGACCACAACCCAGGCATGTGCCCTTGACTGGAATCAAACCCAGCTAGGGCAAGTCTTTTTCTTAAAAGAGTTGTATCAGTATTAGAAGACTGGATTCTTTCCTGAAAGGGTAGCTAACTCAGAATACATGTGCAATTAGTTCAGGATGGTTAGCTGACATGATACACACTAAATCTCATGTTGACCAAATGGAAAGCAATATGGTTAATTTTACGTTGGAATTTACATACCTTTTCCACTTTTCCAAAATTTGACATGCTTAATCATAACTGTTTGAGTACAAGTTAGAGGACTTTTCCACCCATGAGATTTAAATACATGCTACTTTGTTCTGTGCTGGAATGTGTTAACTCTCTTATTCTGAATTGTACATTGGAAAATTCTAATAAAACAGTAATTTTTTTTTTTATAAAACAAAAGATCTTCTATGGATAGAACATCTGCAAACTTAATGAGGCAATCCATTGAGATAAATACCTCAACTAACAAATTCCACTGCATGCAGCCAGAAGCATCATTGGCCAAGTACAAACCATGTGGGGCTGTTTGGAGACGTTCAGTTTCTGTGGTCACAGGTAAACCAGAGCACATATTTCACATAGCAGACTGCTTCCTAAACAGGCCTCCTTCATGCAAACAAGCCCTTCTAATGACCACACTTAGAAACAACATAGGGAAACTATAATTAAGGGGAGAATGGGACAGAGTGTACAGTTCAGTACAAGGTTCATGGTAGTGTGTGCTTATGCAGATACTTTCTTTTTCTCTTCCCATATATCATTGTCTAAATCTTAACTCTTCCAATGTGCCCCCTATATGTGTTTCAATGACTAGAATATAAACTCCTGAAAATTAGAAACTGTCATAGTTTTTAAATCTATCTCCCCAACCTTTACTGTCTAGCATAGCCTTTTTTAAAAAAATATATTTTTATTGATTTCAGAGAGAAAGGGAGAGGGAGAAAGAGATAGAAACATCAATGTTGAGAGAGAATAACTGATCGGCTGCCTCCTGCATGTCCCACACTGGGGAACAAGCCCCCAACCCAGGCATGTGCCCTGACTGGGAATCAAGCCATGACCTCCTGGTTCATAGGTCAGTGCTCAACCACTGAGCCACACTGGCTGGGCTAGCATAGTCTTAGTCACATACTTGTGAGCTAATAGACAGTAGTATAATTCAATCCATTCCATAATGTACTTTTACTGAAATGTAGGGCATTAATAACAGATTCAACTTAACAGTTATATAATTATTCATGTTTTGTTTTTCTTCTTGAGACAGTTTTGGCATATTGTATTTGAGAAATTTTTCCATTTTAAACAAATGTTCAAATATCCTATATAATGAAAGCCTAATATGCTAAGTGTCCAGTTGTCTGGTTGGCTGTTAACCAATCAAAATGCAATATGCTAATGTATGCTAAGGCTGCTCAACCGCTTGCTATGATGTGCACTGACCACCAGGGGGCAGACGCTCTGACGGGTAGGTTAGCTTGCTGCTGGGGTTCAGTCAATCGGGACTGAATGAGTAGGACCGGACATGCCCTGGAGCCCTCCACGGTCCCTCCCCTGCTGGCCAACCTCTCACATCCCTCCCCAGCCTCAATCGTGCACCAGTGGGGTCCCTCAGCCTGGCCTGCACCCTCTTGCAATCTGTGATCCCTCGGGGGATGTCGGAGAGCCAGTTTCAGCCTAATCCCACAGGCCAGGCTGAGGGACCCCACTGGTGCACAAATTCGTGCACTGGGCCTCTAGTATTGACATAAAGTCATTTATAATATTCTTATTAACTTTCTAATTTCTGTAGGATCTATAGCAGTGGTCGGCAAACTCATTAGTCAACAGAGCAGCAAACCGCGGCTTGCAAGCCGCATGTGGCTCGCGAGCTGCGGTTTGCCGACCACTGATCTATAGTAATGTTCCCTTTAACATACCTGATTTGGGTTATTTAAATGTTCTATATTTTTTAATGACTGGTCTTGCCAGAGTTGTATCAATTTTATTAATCTAAGAACCAACTTTTGGAAGTGTTAATCACTTCTCTGTGTGTTTTTCTTTAACTACTCATCTTTAATATTTAATCTTTTTTTTCGAATATATGTGTTGAAAGCTATTTTTTTTTGTGTGTGTACCTTATGGTTTAGCTCAGTGGTTGGCAAACCGTGGCTCGCGAGCCACATGCGGCTCGTGAGCCGCGGTTTGCCGCTCTGTTGACTAATGAGTTTGCTGACCACTGGTTTAGCTCATATCACAAGTTTAATGTGTAATTTTTTATTATAATTCAATTATTTTCATTACTAGTAAAATGTTTCCTATTTCCACTGTGATTTCCTCTTTGACTCAAAAATTATTTGGATGGAATTTTTTTTTTTAATTTAAGGCATATGGGAATTTTCTATTTATATTTAAAACAATTATTTTTAGCTTAAATGTGCTGTGGTCAGAGACTACATAATTTTAATTTTTTGAAATTTGCTTTGAAGCTCAGCAAATGGTCTAATTTTTAAAATTCCATGTGTGCTTGAAAAAATAATATACTTTATAGTAGTTGGGAACAATCAATTTTACTTATTACATTGTTCAAATGTTGTATCTTTACAATTTTGTTTGCTTTTTCCATCAGATAGATCATAGAGTGAAAATACTCTCAGCATTATTATAGATTCATCTATTTCTCCTTGTAGTTGTGTTAATGTTTATACCGTATTTTTCCATGTATAAGACACTATTTTTTTCTAAAATCATTAGATTGAAAATCGAGGAGTGTCTCATACACAGAAGCCAGCCAAAGAGGGAGTCGCAGGGCTGCATAGCGGCCCATACCTTGTCAAACAGGCTTCCTCCAATCATGAGCCTTGTTATTGACATCAGCTGATGCTGTAATTGGAGGTGGAGGTGGAGAGTGTGCAGATGCAACAAGGACTAGAGTGTTCTGAGCCCATAAAGATGTCAGAAAATAAAAAGGTAACTATCAGTAAGTGATTGCCTTACTCTACAAAAATCAAACTGAATGTAATCAGCTTTGCAAAAGAGCATGGAAATAGAGCAGCAGAGAGACAATGTGGGCCTCCTCCCACTGAGGGTATGATCAGACAGTGGAGAAAACAGGAAGAACAACTCCTTAAGATGTAAAAAAAAAAAAAAAAAAAAAAGGCCTTAAGAGGAAAACCAGCAAAATGTTTAAAATATTTAAAATATTTATTTCTTAATTTTGGGTTGGAAGAGTGGGGAGCACCTTATACATGGAAATATACAGTATATTTTGAGATTGTTATTCATGAAATATAAATTTAGAACTATTATAACTTCCTGGAAAATTGCAACTTTTTTCTTTATGAAGGGTTTTTATTTATTTTTAAGAATACTTTTTACATGACATTAATTAAAATCTACTTGGTGTTAATATAGCTTTCTTTTGATGAGAATTTTCAAATATGTCTTTTTTCTTCCTATTAACTTTGAACTTTTTGTATCCTTGTTTTAGATGTGTGTCTTCAAGCATATTGTTGGGATTTATTTTTTAAATAAGTCAATCTTTGTTTCATAATTGAAGCATTTACATTTAATGAAATTACTGATGTATTTGGATTTAGGTCTACTGTCCTATTATTTGCTTTTTATATGGCCTGCCTACTCAGTTATTCAGTGTTTCTTTTTCTCTCTTTTATTACCTTTTTTTTTTTTTTTTTTAAGAGGTATTGAAAATCAGTAGACCTAGGCAAGCAGGGCCCTGTTCTGGACTCTACACTTCAGGGGTCTCTGTAGTATCCTCTGGTCTCTTGGACCATCTGGGTTGACAGTGCCATCTGGGTAGGGCAGCCCAAGTTGAAACTGGGAACAGTTTGAATTCTAGTCTCATTTCAACCCTTTGGGTCACTCTTCCTGCCTTCTACCCAATGTGTGGCCTCACTCTGACACCCCCCAAATTCTGAGATTTATTCCTGTAATGTGAGCCTGAGGCCCATAGTTATGGGAGGGCAGCCAGGTAAGCAGATTGCTCCTGCTGGGTAGCACAGCATTTCTTCCATGCAAGATTGGGCTGGCAGAATGGTACTGACAGGCTAATTTTGGATGACTCACATTGTTTATGTAAGGACAGGCATCCTGAAAAGAATTGCTCATGATTCTGCTCACGCTTGGGGTGGCCCCATTTAGAATATCATTTCATTATTTTCCTTGTGTTATCTTGGAAGTTATATTCTTTATAACTTTTCTCGTGGTTACCTTAGTATATTACAACTCTCAAGCTTAACTTATTAAAGTCTGATAATAATTTTTGCTATTATTCTCTTCCTGGTCATGAAAGGACCTTGTTAGAACATTGTTTTAAATTTACTTTTTATTTTTAAATAAGAGTTTGCATACAATATTATATTAGTTTCAGATGTATAACCCCATGATTAGGCACTTATATAATTTGCAAAGTGCTCACCTTGATAAATCTAGTACCCATCTGACACCATATATAGTTATTACAATATTTACTATATTCCCTATGCTGTAGTTTACATTCCCATGACTATTCTGTAACTACCAATTTGTACTTCTAAATCCCTTCACCTTTTTCACTCATCCCTCGCCAACCCCTCTCCCATCTGGCAACCACCTAAATGTTCTCTGTATCTATGTTTCCATTCTGCTTGTTTGTTTTTTAGATTCCACACATTAAGTGAAGTCATCTGGCATTTGTCTTTCTGTGTCTGACTTATTTCATCTAGTGCAATACCCTCTATGTCCATTTATGTTATTGCAGATAGCAAGATTTCATTCTTGTTCATGACTGGGTCATATTCCACTGTATATATAAGCCACATCTTATTTATCAATTCATCTATTGATGGACAGTTAGGTTGCTTCCATATCTTGGTTACTGTAAATAATGCTGTAACAAACATGGACATATATGTCTTTTTGATTTAGTGTTTTGGGTTTCTTCAGCTAAATACCCAGAAGTGGAGTTACTGGGTCCTTCTTTGTCTCCTGTTATAGCCTTTGTTATAAAATTTATTTTGTCTGGTATAAGTATTGATTGCTTCCCCAGCTCTTTTATTTTGTTTCTGTCTTCATGAAATATCTTTTGTATCTCTTTCCTTTCAGTCTCTGTGTGTCTTTCAGTCAGAAGTGAGTCTCTTGTAGATAGCATATGAAGGGTCTTATTTTGTTATCCATTCAGTCTTTTGATTGGTGCATTTAATCCATTTGCATTTAAAGTAATTGTTAATAGATATGCATTTATTGCTATCTTATTATTCATGTTTTTTATCTTTCTTTTTCTTCTTTAAGGAAGACCCTTTAACATTTCTTGTAATATTAGTTTGGTGCAAACAAACTCTTTTAGCATTTTCTTATCTGGGAAACTCTTTTCTTCCCCTTCAATTTTAAATGATAATCTTGCTGGGTAAAGTAGCCTTGTTTATAGGTCCTTGCTTTTCATCACTTTGAATATTTTTGTGCCAGTGCCTTCTGGTCTGAAATGTTTCTGTTGAGAAATCAGCTGACAGTCTTTGTCTTTAACCTTTGGCATTTTAATTATGATGTGTCTTCGTGTGGGCCTCTTTGGGTTCATCTTTTTGCTTCCTGGATCTGTATATTTATTTCCTCCACCAGGTTAGGGAAGTTTTCCATCATTATTTTTTCAAATAGGTTTTCAATTCCTTGCTTTCTCTCTTCTCCTTCTGGCACCCCCATAGTGTAAATGTTGGAATACTTCAAGTTGTCCTAGAGGATCCTTACACTATCCTCATTTTTTTGGATTTTTTCCTTTTGTCATTACGATTCGGTGTTTTTTGCTTCCTTATATTCCAAATCGCTGATTTCATTCTTGGTGTTATCTACTCTGTTGATTCACTGTAATTTATTCATTTTAGCTAGTGTATCCTTCATTTCTCACTGGTTCTTCTTTATGGTTCCACTAGAGGCCCAGTGAACAAAATCTGTGCATGGGTGGGTTCCCTAGGCCTGGCTGGCGATCGGGGCTGATTGTAGCCAGGCTGATCAGGGTTGGTCTGGAGAGGAGGTGACGGTTGCTGGGCAGGGTGTGGAAGGAACAAATGCTGGATGCCAATGCTGCCATCATCAGCTCTCCATCACCGTACGGTTCCTCCCCTCCCCCACTCCTCCTTTCCTCACTGCCATGCCACCACTGTAGTGGGCTGGCAGTGGGCTGATTGAGGTCTGCTGGCTGGGGGGAGGAACAGGGAATGGGAGGTTGGCCACTGGCCCTGAGGAGGGAGCTGGCCCTCGGCCCCCCTGGGAAAGGGGCCATGTCCGCCACCACCCACCCCTGGATCCCCGTCCCAGCCTGGGGCCCGAAGGTCCTGGCGGGGTTGGGAGAGAAGGGGACAGTCAACGGTCTGGGTGCCGAAGGAACAGATGCTGGATGCCAATGCTGCCATCATTGGCACTCCACCACCGTGCAGTTCCCCGCTCCCCCCGGCACTGATGCACTGCCACCGCGACAGGTGGGTGGTGGGCTGATTGGGGCCTTTGGAGCTGCTGCCCCAGCACTGGAGCTCAGGGCAACTGAGTCTGAGTAAATCCATGTGCTGGTCCTTCAAGAGGAATGTCTGGAACTCTAGGAGCCCATCCCCATCATCTCAATCAGCCACAATTTATGCTGGTTCTTACAGCCAGGAGTTATGGGGACTTTTCTTCCTGGCACTGGAGCGCTGGGGTGGGGGTTCTGATGTGGGGCCAGGACCAGTCAGTCACTCCTTAGGAGGGACTGCTGCAATTTTTTTTTTGTCTCCCAAGAGGTTATGTTTTTATTTATTTTAGAGGGAGAGGAAGGGGGAGAGAAAGAGAGAAAGAGAAACATCGATGTCAGAGTGAAATATTGATTGGTTGCCTCCCAATGCCTCCTGACTGGGAATTTAATCCACAACCTCTTTTTTTTTGGGGGGGGGGGTGTACAAGGTGATGCTCCAACCAAGCTACCTGGTTTTTAACTGCCACATGTGGGTGTGGGACCAGCCTGTTCGGCATCTCCTCCCCTCCTCCCAATCTGGATGTGGCTTCTTCTTAATATCTTTACTTATAGGACTTATGTTCAGCTAGATTTCAGGTGTCCTGAATGATGGTTGTTTTGTAATTTAGTTGTAATTTTGATGTGGTGGTGGGAGGTTCTGAATACCATGCTTATCTATGACAGGAACTTGTTTTTCAACTTCACTAAATGACAGGTCATTTTTTTTTTTCCTAGTGTGCCAGACACTGTATTTGCAAAATTGTTTGTAGAAATAATGTGAGGCCAAGAATGATGCTACTATTTCCAGGGAAGATTAATGTTTACTTCTACCAATTTCCTAATCTATACAATGGGACAATGGAAATAATATACTTACTTCATAAGTTGTTCTGGGTATTAAATAAATTAATACAAGTAAAGTGCTTAGGATAATGCCTAAGCAAAAATCAATGTTTTATAGTATATAAAGATAGAAATGTATCAGATACTATTCTAAAGGACATTTTGGTGAGCGATTTAAGGTAGAACTGATACATTCATTAAGAAATACTCATCATGAACATTTTATGGTGTAGGCATGGTGTTGGGTGCTGGGTTTAGAAATGTGCCTGATAATTGTTGGGAGATGCAATCCACCATGGTTACAAATTCCTTCTGTGGAATACACAGACATATTCAGGAGCCTCATCTGTGTTTCTTTCAATTTCTATCAATTCTAGACCTCTGGAATATTAATTAAGTCAGGATCATCAATAGTGAAGATTACAAGCTTGTCCACCTGCACATATTTTAACAGTATGTCTCCGGATTGCATACATTTATAAAGAATTAATGACAACAGTGTTTTTAAGAGTCTCATGCTCTACCGACTGAGCTAGCCGGGCACTTAACAGTGTTTTTAAATGACTTTAGAACAATGAAGTAAAGTTAAGATTTAAACAAAATATTTAGATGTGTTTTGAAAAAAACTTTAAAGAATGTAGAAGAGCAGCAGAATGCTAGGGGTAAAACAAAACAAAACAAAACAAAAAATAATCAATTTAGCTCATAGCCATATAGGGAAGGATTGAACTTCATACCTCATGACAAAGACTCTACGATGTATGTTGAAAGGGGGTAATAATAATAAATATGAATAATAATAATTATGCACAGTGGTTAAACCCACAAATCAAAGAACCATTTTTGAATGTATGTAGTGTGGAAAAGCCTTTTGTACAAGTCTCTGCATTTATACTTATAGATGTGGAATATATGCTAAGTTAGAAATTACCCTTTGAATAAACATCAATCTTAACAGATTATTTCAGCAAGTAATATTATATGTAAGTCAATGCTTTTCATCCAACAATCAAGTCCACATTGTTTGATTTAGAACGTATTTTGTGTCAATGTTATAAATATGGTTAATTTTCCATTTCTATCCCTCTAGGGCATTTAACAAATACATCTATTGCTTTTATATTATGCACAGTGTCTGAAATTAAGTGCTTTTATATTGAGAACTGCAAGCATCTGCATCAATAGGAGAGAGCAATGGGGTTTAAGAACTGAAACCACATGGTCAACATGATTCATTTGTTTGTTATAGGAAATCTTTGCCCAGAAAAGATAAAGCTGTAAACTACTAAATAACTTCATTGTTGTTTCAGGAAATCCCCATATATTCATTTATCTCAGACAAACAATCTTCTCACCTTGGCAAAGAGTTCACTTACTAAGCAACAGTGTGCTTATCAAGACTTGCTTCAACGCTCTTGCCTTGCTATAGATACTAATCATAAAACTATTATCTCATGAACTTTTTTCAAATCCCAGTCTCTTCTCCATCTAAACCACTTGAGCCCAGACTCCCAAGTTCTATGAATACCCTCCTCAGACTTTCCCCTTCGGAGACTGTCAAGATTGTCACAGCAGCCCTAGCCAGTTTGGCTCAGTGTCGGCCTGTGGACTGAAGGGTCCCAGGTTCGATTCCGGTCAGGGGCACATACCTGGGTTGCGTCCCCTGTAGGGAATGTGCAGGAGGTAGCTGATCAATGATGCTTTCTCATCATTGATGTTTCAATCTCTCCCTTCCTCTCTGAACTCAATAAAAATATATTTAAAAAAAAGATTGTCAGGACAGAGTCTTCTGTTATTGCAGAAAGTTCTAATAAATATAGTTTTGCTTTATTAACCAGTTATCTAACAATGTTTCAAGGGAGTTCAATAATATATTTTTAATTCTTTTAATCCTCATAACACCCTTATTAATATAGGTTCTATTATTATGTGCCTTTTAGAGATGAGAAAACTGAGATACACTGAATAAAGTGACTGACCCAAGGCCACAAAACAATTTAATTCACAGGAATCTAAACCATGGTAATATCACTGCACCATTCTTCCCCTAAGTTAATCAATTTGAAGAATCCCTGAAGAATTCTATTCTCTGACTCTCTCTGCCCGAAGCCTCTAACTACTGTAACTAGTAATTTTATTGTCTGTCTTCCTCATGGCACTGGGGCCTCTTTGTGGACAGGGACAAACCATAATCTCTGCTATATGGTAGGCATTCATAAAATAAATTTTATATGAAACTCCACTTTACAACAGAGGTTCTGAGATATTAGCTCACCCAGAAAGGAACTGTCAGAATTGATGCTCCCACCAATGCACCACATTCTCTAGCTCAACTGAAAATGAGTTCTCAAAGAGCAGTTTTAATGAGATGAAAATCTACAAACATTACAGTCCCACAAAAATATTATATTTCTTTGCTTTTGCTATAATATTATAATTTCAGTGTGATCATACCCATGTTCATTAGATGCCTGAATTATACATGTGGCTCTGATTAATAAAAATTTAAAAAAAACATTAATTAAAATTGCAAAAATATTTTAAAACATAGGGAAGTTCTATGTAGTTTCATTGATATTGAAAGAGTTGCAATTTTCTATTCTAAACTGTGCTTTATACATATAAAGTTCTTTTTTTCTTTACTATGATAAGAAATGAATGTCCTATAAATATTGGGCAGCAGGGAAAAGTTTAAAATTTTACATATAAGGTATGTTATGAAAGGAAAGACAATAGGCTGGAAAGGCTTTTGGTCCATTCTGAGATAGCTACTAAAATAGTAAACAATATGAGAAAATAATACAAAATAAACAGCCTAAAGACACACATTGACCAAATGCAAATATGTAAACCCCATTTTGATTCTGAATTGAACAAATTGATATAAAAGGATTTGTGAGCCAATAATGGAAATGTGAATAGAGGTTATTATGGAAAAAAATCCATAACTTTAGAAATATATACTAAGGTATTTATATAGAATAATAAACTGCTTAAGATTTGCTTTAAAATTCTCGGGGGAGGGGTAGGGTTCTGGTGGTGAGTGTATTCGTGTGCATGCTCACATGTGTAAATATGAAACAAAATTAATAAAATGTTGATAATTGTTAAAGTTTGTGATAAGTACATGGGGATTCATTACAGTCTACTCTCCATTTCTAGATATTTAAAATTCCCCAGAATAAAAAAGGGCTAATTTCACCAGTATTATAGTAGGTATATAAAGTATCTGATCTTTCACATATATATTGGCTGCAAACTCCAGATTAATATCAAAATTCAAAGCAAAACATTCTTCTCATCTGTGGATAGAGTCCAACATTTATGAAAGCAGTTATATCTCTGGTTAGGAGAATTTTATACAGTCTCTAGCTAAGCAACAAGGAAGACTCTCCAGCTGTTTTCACCTCTTCTGAATGTATTAGAAACCTTCAGTTTTCTGCTAATGAAAGAGACATGTACCACACTGGGCAGAGTGCTGGCCTTTTCTCACTCACTCTTGCTTTACTCAGTGGCTTTTTACAGAGAACAAAGCAATTTCATTAAGTGCCAACCTACCCCTTTATTTTAAGATAAACAACCTCAAGAATCCTTAAAAATAAATATCTCACTATAAGATGCATATTCCTTTAAGAGCATAGAATATTCCATCATGTAACTTTGATTAAAACACAATGTAAGAGAAACCAAGATGGCGGCATAGGTAAACACCTAAACTGCTGCCTCACACAACAATTTCAAAACTACAACTAAAAGACAAAACAGACATCATCCAGAACCATAGGAAGGCTGGCTGAGTAGAAATTCTACAACTAGAAGAAAAGAGAAAAGCACACTGAGACTCAGAGGAGCTGCAGGAGGCAGAGGTACCGAGACTCGCGCAGAGAGAGCGGGCAACTGAGTGCGTGGATGGCTTTCTCAAGCTGGAGGGAGACAAAAGCTCCCGACTGCGCTGAACTCCAGTTCCGGGCGAGACTCTGGGCAACCAGACTCATTCAGGGAGAAACTGGACTGTCTGGCAGTGGGCGGAACTCGAGGGTGGCTTTCTCTCAGAGGTGCTTGCAGCGATTACTACAGAACACTGAGACATAGGGGCCTTATAGGACAGGGCTGACGGGAAACCAATGTTGTCTGCTCCGCCCTGAGACTCCGCCCCATTCAAGCTGAGCACAGAGGCTTTTTCAAGTCTTCTCCCATAAGGGTGTCTCCAGCACAAAAGTTCTCCCAGCATAGACACAGTTGATCCTCACAGCCAATTGGCCTGGAGGTCAGTTCCTCACAGTGATACCAACAACAATCAAGGCTTAACTACAACAAGACTGTGCATAGAGCCCACAAAGGGGTGCACAAAGAGTGTCCACCTCAGGTAACTGGGGAGGCTCAGCCACTGGGCCCTATAGGACACCTAGCACACAAAGCCACTCTATCAACACAGGGAAGCAGCCAAAATGTGGAGACAAAGAAACAGGTCACAAATGACAGAAATGGAAGAAAGCAAATGACTGGATATAGAGTTCAAAACTAAGGTTATAAGGTTTTTGAAGAATTTTTTAGAAAAGGCCGATAAATTTAGTGAGACCCTCAAGGATATGAAAAAGGACCAACAGGAAATTAAGCATACACTGACTGAAATAAAAAAAATATTATACAGAGATCTAACAGCAGACTAGAGGATCGCAAGAATTGAGTCAAAGATTTGAAATAGAAGGAAGCAAAAAACACTCAACCAGAAAAGCAAAAAAAAAAAAAAAAATCCAAAAATATGAAGATAGTGTAAGGAGCCTCTGGGACAACTTCAAGCGTACCAACATCAGAATTATGGGGATGCCAGAAGAAGAGAGAGAGAAAGATACTGAAAACTTATTTGAAGAAATAATGACCGAAAACTTCCCCCACCTGGTGAAAGAAATAGACTTACAAGTCCAGGAAGCACAGAGAACCCCAAACAAAAGGAATCCAAAGAGGACCACACCAAGACACATCATAATTAAAATGTCAAGAGCAAAAGACAAAGAGAGAATCTTGAAAGCAGCAAGAGAAAAACAGTTACCTACAAGGGGGCACCCATACGATTGTCAGCTAATTTCTCAACAGAAACTATGCAGGCCAGATGGAAGTGGCAAGAAATATTCAAAGTGATGAATAGCAAGAACCTACAACCAAGATTACTCTACCCAGCAAAGCTATCATTCAGAATTGAAGGGCAGATAAAGAGCTTCACAGATAAGAAAAAGCTAAAGGAGTTCATCACTGCCAAACCAGTATTATATGAAATGCTGAAAGGTATTCTTTAAGAAGAGGAAGAAGAAAAAGGTAAAGATAAAAATTATGAACAACAAATACATATCTATCAACAAGTGAATCTAAAAATCAAGTGAATAAAAAAATCTGATGAACAGAATAAACTGGTGAATATAATAGAATTAGGGGCATAGAAAGGGAGTGGCCTGACAATTCTCAGGGGGAAATGGGTGTGGGGGTGCGGAAAGAGACTGGACAAAAGTCATACACCTATGGATGAGGACAGTGTGTGGGGGGGTAAGGGCAGAGGGTGGGGTGTAACAGGGTGGAGGGGAGCTATGGGGGAAAAAAGAGGAACAATTGTAATAATCTGAACAATAAAGATTTATTAAATTAAAAAAAAAGAAACAAAAAACAAAAAAACAAAACAAAACACACAATGTAAAATATAATTTATATCAGGCACTTTCTATGTCTGGCCTTGTTCCTGGGCATTTCTTTCCTTTAAATATGGATTTTTACCTTCTGATAACATGAAAAAGTCTTTCCAAAATGTGAAGAAAAAGGCAAATAATCTTCAGTACAAATAATTTTACTCTACCTATACCTTTCCTCTTTTTAAAAATAAATTAAAGGCAAAATGTGATATATAGTAAATATCAAGGGTCTCAAATACTGAGCAGAAAACAAAGCTCAGCCAGATCACGTAACTTGGTTGTAGCATCATCCCATACACCAAAATGCTTGTGGGTTTGATTCCAGGCCAGGGCACACACCTAGGTTGTGGGTTTGATCCCCAGTCGGGATGAGTATGGGGGGTAACCAATTGATGTTTCTCTCTCACATCGATCTCTCTCTCTTCCTCTCCTCTCTCATTCTCTCTCTCTCTAAATTCAACGAAAATGTCCTTGGGTGAGAATTAAAAAAACAACAACAAAAAAGAAAACAAGGCTCAAAATACAATGTCCTATTTATGTACTAAATCAGGAATGTAGATCAATACTTTTATAATATTTTCATGTGTTATTTTTATTAAATGTATGCTTTGACAATGAGAAAATGAATTATGGTATTCTGTTGTTAGCTATATTTTATTATTTATTTCAAATACAAGGAAGGCAATGTTTTAAAAATATTTACATAACATGACATAAAAGAAAAATTAGGAAAAGGTTCCACAAATAGATATATCTAATACCTTTCTTCTATTGACATCATTGCTGCTGCTTCAGAGCAATAACAGCATAACATCTGGGAGATTTCACAGGATCAAACAACTTCACAAGTGCCGACCATGCAATATCATCCTGCAGATTGATAAGTGATTTAGAAATAAAACCATTTGTTGAAGATAAAAACGAGAGATAAGTTAGGCTATATAATGTAATATTAAAAACTATGTAAAAACAAACCATATAAAATAAAACTATTCTTTGTTCAATAAAGTTAACATTCACAATTTTACCTTCAGGAATTTATGCTAAGAAAACAATTAAAGATGTACACAGAGAGTGAACTACAAGGTTACTCTTTGCCGTGATTGTGAAAAACTGAAACTTGCCAATAACAATTGGGTATTACTTAAATTATTTTATGATGAAACATTATTCAGCTTCTGTAGTAAATTTAATGAGATGAAAAAATTTTAAATTACTGAAACAAATTAGATGCAAATAGCATTTATAATTTGATTTCAATTTTAAATAAAGTATAAACTATGTGCACATATATATGCAATATATACATATATATGTGTATATATATATATATATATATATATATATATACATATATATATATGAGAGAAGCACTAAAAAACAAACCAAAAATTAAATAGTTAGTGCTTAAAGATGGCATCATTGTTACTTTTAATTTTCTTTTTTATATTGTTCATTTTAAATTTCAAAATAAATATGCATTAATTTTACACGGTATTATTAAAAATATTAACAAATGAATATTTATACAATTTCTATTATCTCATTACCAGCCCATTAATCTTTGTGCATACCATTTTTACTACATATTATACTTAAGTCAATAAAAATAGTTTTGAAAAGGGAAATGATGAGTAAAGTAGGACTGATTCTGTCACCTACAACTGAACCAAAGCTTTGCAGTACTTTCTGAGTTAGTAGCTTAGGAAAACACATCATTTTCTAAATATTTAAAAACTGCCTTTCTCCATATAAATACAAATTAGAACAAAAGCAAACATTTATTAAAATCCATTTGTTCCAAGTAGCCTGTTGAAAATAAGAAAGCAAAACTCCCCATATGATAAAACAGAATTGTTCAAATAAAGGGTTTATATAGTGGAAACACAGCCTGAATCCACAAACGGGTTTAATTTAAACAGTTCACAAAACTTTTATTTTGATCAAAGCTGAGTAAAATCTGCAAAAAACATTTTCCCGAAAGATAGCCAAAAGGACAATATTTTTAGTTATTCAACATAGATAAATAAGATTGGAAAAACTCCACAAAAAAACAGAAGCAGTCTTCATTGATCAGACTTCAGAGTGCATATGTCCCAAAATTCAAAAGGGAAATAAAAGGCAAATTTTTACAAAATATAACATATATATATCTTTCATGTCTGGTCTTTATTACTTTTAACTCTACAATATGGAATATATGATAATTTGTGCTCACTGCCTACTGTATAGTAATTATCATACAATTAAAAGAATGTAAGCTTTATTATGGCAGCATTGCTGAAAACATCTGTTATGCACATGTTTATGTTTTAAAAAGATGGAATGAATATTTAAACTTTGAAAATATGATGAGAAAGATCAACTTATATTTTAATCTTAAGTTTTATGTGAAAGAAACTTATCCTACATATAAGTGGATCCAAATTACTGAATTTAATAAAGATTTTTATTATGCATTTAAAAATAACACAACTTACCTGCTCTTTCAGGTAGCAAAGTCGATCCAGAAGAATCAATGTCTCTATACAAGGAGCCAGAAAAACTTTCAACTAAAGGAAAGAATAAGATAAGATGGTGTTACTTAAAAGGAAAAAAAAAAAAAAAAAAAAAAAAAAAAGACTAGCCAACTAACTTAATATTATGTTTAAAAAAATGTATCTATAGAAGTTTGTATATGGCCAAATCTTCAATACCCATTGTACATCTACAGAAAATGAATACTGCAGAGATCAAAAGTTTTCTTTAATAATAGGAAAAGAATGTCTTTTAAGTGACTTTGAGGTAGAATCCAAAGGCTATCATACATATGTGATGGAAAGCTTTTAAATGGGCACTAAGAATGAAATTCATTAAAAGGAATGCTTGTGAAATAACAGAATTGAGAGCAATATGTGTTCAAAGAACTCGGAAACTTCTTTCTGTGCATTTATAATACACTTTAAGAGAAATCTACCATGTGTTCTCTTTATTACATTACTAACACCTAATATAGTTCTGATATAGGAAGTGATCCCAAATGGTTTTTCTATAATAAGAGAAAAACAACATAGATTGGTTGGCCCCATAATAAAATTTAATAGGATCCTATTCAAGTCTAGCAACAAACCCAATTTAACATGTTTAATTCTGAGATTTACCATATTAAAAGCTTCCAGCTCATTCATTCTAGGCTTATACTTCTCATAGTAGTCCATTATCATTTTTTCTGGCAGCTTCAAGATAAAACAACAATACATTCAACAATAATTAACATTTTTTTCTTATCAAACACACCCAAAAGTAAAATAAACAACAAATGTAAAGGTGTCTGAAGAGCTCTGAGGATATTCATGAAGCAAGTCAATATAAATCTAAATTCTTTTTACTTAACTCTACTGTATCAATATAGGTTACTTAGCACATCACAAATAAAATTACCAATAACATCCTATTAATATTGTTTAATTTCAACCAATAGTGATGAAATATTTACTCTGATTTGTTTTTATGCTAGGGGTACATAATAGGAGCTCAATAAACATTTTTTGAATAAAATTAAGATTTAAAACACTCCATCTAAAACTATACATTCTAAAGAAAATAATAGAAACACATAATGACACAAATTCATATTTAAGGTTATTTCCTCTAACATCAACCAAATTAATCTATGAACAAGCATTACTTTTTGATTTTTCTTTCTCTAAAACATATGATACCCATAGTCCAGTGAACCCTTGTAGTTAGCAGGCCACTTTCTAGATCACCTACATGTTTCTGAGTTTGCTTACTGAATCAACTGTATTTGTTTCTACACTTGTTATGCTAGTTATAGTATTGTAATAAAATAATATAAATATGATGTAATCAATGAAATATGAATGCAAAAAGTTGTTTCTATAAGTTGAGTGCCTCTGTGAAAGGCATGATAAAGGAGAGTCACCAGAGGAAACTGTTGTGGTCAAAACAAATGAAAGACTGGACAAAGAGTAAAAAATCTGAAAGGCTTTGTACTCATTTCTTTGCAAATGTATAAATAAATGTGTGTTTTTTTTTCAAAGCCCATATTCCTTTTCTTATTGTACTAAATTTCTTTTGTATTTAAACACTAGAAAAATGTAACAGTAAAAAAAGTGAGGCTTTGTCTCATCCAATTTTTAGTGTAGCCTTCCAATAAAGATCTTTTTAAAACTTTGCCCATCTTTGACTCAAATGCATACGCCTGAACCAATTTTCTGCACTAGAGTATATTGAATTGGATCCAGGCTTGCACTTCAAGCAAGAAAAAATTCTCATCTCACAAAATTGTGTGTGTAAGTTAGTCTTTAGTGTTTACTTTGCTCTGGCCGTCTGAGATCAGCAGTTATGGGACAACACACAACGTTTGTTCGATCCTGCCTTACCAGCACACTGCTCCCTACAAACATGGTGTTTCAGTGTGATTCTTGGGTTCTCCAATATTCTGTTTCTCATTTATGCCAGACTGGAAGCACCACCTAAACTAGGAATTGTTGATTTTGCTGCTCAGGGTATGCTACTTCAGAAAACTGTATTATGTTGGTTTTGTTGTTGATCTGTATAACCCTAGGCATGTTCTCTTGGCATCCTTATGCATCCCTCTTTACCTTCATTGCACTTCACAATACCCATGGTTTGAGACTTAACATGCTGTCTGATTTTGTCAAAAAGTTTGTGTTTCTGTTTCTCTATTCGTTGCTTTTGTGGATTCGGAAGAAAAAAAGTGACAATCTCACCTTACTCTCTAAAAAATGGAAGTCTGTTGCTTCACTTAATGTGAAACAAAGCTGGACATTATAGATTACACATTATAGATATGTTTGATGCAAAATTTTCAGGTAAAATTTCAAATTGTGAATCTATATGCAAACCTGTTTCACAAAGCAAATCAAGTGGCCTTGTTCTTACACCAAAAGTTTGGTGAGTAAAAGTATATTAATATATTTTGAAGTAAAATATTCAATGTTTAAGGTATGATTTCATGCTATAATCAACTTTGTAAATCAAATGCTCAACTACCAGACTGATCAGATCACAGAGATTGTATGAAAATTTAAAAATAAAGATGCTATCTCATTTAATCCTAACATAAATCTGTAACATACATATGTTCATGGTCTCATTTTATTTTATTTTAAATTTTTAAATATATTTGTATTGATTTCAGAGAGGAAGGGATAGGGAGTGACAGAAACATCAATGATGAGAATCATTGATTGGCTGACTTCTGCACACCCCCCACTGGGGACTGAGCCCACAGCTTGGGAACCAAACCATGACCTCCTGTTCATAGGTTGACAGTCAACCACTGAGCCACACAAGCCGGGCCATGGTCTCATTATAAAGGTAACATTACTGAGTGTTAAAGCCACTGAGAGCCTAAATAGGGCCAACATCCTAGAGATAAAGGAAGGTATCAGAATTGAGGTACTGCTTGGTGTAGATCGTACTTAGGTAAAGACATACGTGGAAACTTAAGTGCACATTGAATGGTACTGGGAGTATTGGTCATGAAATCCATGCTCCCTGCTGCCCAACCCCTAGACTCCAGAAAAAGGGAGTAATATGAATTATGCTGTGTAATAGGGCACTAACTCAGTGGGCTATAGTTTGGGTTCAGAGAGACATCTAGACCTCAAGAAAAATTAGGGTGATAGAGTAAATGCGCAGCAATGTTCAGGTGTTATAGATCCCCCCCCCCCCATCACAGTTCTTATAATTTTTGTACAATTATTGTATCTTCAAAATAGCTTATGTGTTAAAAAGTATATGTTATTATTCAACACATTTCAAATGCTTGACCAATTTCATCCTGTCTGTACAAGTTTCAAGAGTCAAAGTTCTGGATATAAGCATCTCTTTTTCTTCAATGAGATACAGCATTCCTTAAATTCTTCTGCTTTTACTTCAGACCTAAATTGTTCAGTCTAGTTTAGATGTGCATTTATTTTGTCTGTTGGTTAGCACAAATTTCCTCTTCTTTCTAATAGGCTTATTTGTCTGACGACCGTTAGTTTTGGAAAACTATAAACATTCTTCTATTGCTCCATTGTCTGTTAACAATTTATATAAAAACTAGAGGCCCGATGCATGAAATTCATGCACAGGTGGGGTCTCTAGGCCAGGCAGGCAATCAGGGCCAATCAGGGTCAGGCTCATCAGGGCCTGAAGGCCCCAGTGGGGTCAGGAGAAGAGGTGACGGTAGTCGGGCCAGGTGCAGAAGGAACAGATGCCAGACATCAATGCTGCCCTGGGCGCCCCACCACCCCACGGTTCTCCGCCTCCCCCCTCCTCCTTCCCTCGGTGCTGCGCCATCACCGGGGGACTGCTGGCTGGAGGAGGGGCCAGGGGATGTTTTGATCCCCAGTTTGGAATGTGCAGGAGGCAGCCAATCAATGATTCTCTATCATCATTGATGTTTCTATCTCTATTTCCCTCTCCGAAATCAATCAAATATATATTTTTATAATGCAAGGTTTTTAGAGGAAGAAATGTAGGGCAAGGGAGCTATTGACAGGGGGGCATTTGAGATCTTGCTCACATTTCAGATAGGATAACATAAGGTGGTCCTCGGGGGTGACAGGTGAGGAGTGGCAGTGGGTGGAGCAGGGCACTGTGGGGAGAGGAATGGGCTGTAATGACTGGGAATGTCTGTGACAGTGACACTGAGCATGTGTTGGGGCCACTACTGGGATCATTCATCCCTAAGAGGTTTTGATTCCAGATGGGAGGAGAAACAAGGATATCAGCAGGCCTTTCTTAGCCTAGAAGGTGATGTGGGTGGCAGGAGCAGGCTGCCCTGCTTGCCTACAAATGTAAACACACAGTGTAACTGCACATGGATGTCAGTCACACGGCCAAATCAATGCCCAGCCAGCACTGGTGGCTGTGTCCTGCCCCTCTCTGGCTGTGCAGCAGCAATATTGGCTGGGGGTGCTGAAGCCACGCCCCCAAGTGCATGTAGTATATGAAAGGGTGGGCAGGAAGCCAGAAGCTGGAAGTTGGAACTGAGGAAGCCCAGCAGTGTTGCATCTGCCATGGAGCTGGACAGGGAGCAGCTGTGGGTGCAACTGGCTTTGGAGTAGGAGGGGCTGAGCTTCCTATACGTCACCAGTGAGTCCCTGCAAGCCTGTGGCATGCCAGCCAGGCCAAGTGGGGACTGGGGAGGCCTTTCCCTCTTGGAGCCATTCTTCCCAGGTGGCAACGTCGGCTGCTTTCTTTTTATTTTTTTGGAAAGAAAGCTCAGCTTGTGGTTCCTGGGATCCCTGGGCCATAGCATGCACCTCCAGGCTTCACTGCACCCCCCTCTCCCTCCTACTGCATTGAGTGTCTGGCCCCTGGTGGTCAGTGCGCATAATAGTGACTGGTCAACTGGTCATTCTGGTTGTTCCGCCATTATGGTCACTGGGCTTTTATTATATAGGATGACAAAAAGGAGCATGGGGTCTAGAGTTAGACAGTCTGAATTGGAATCCCTCCATCCCAAATTTCCTAGATTTTGGCCTTAGTAAATCCATTTAACCTATGTTTCGATTTCCTCACAAATAAAACGAGGGTAACCACTCCTTTCATAAGGTCAGGCTTAGTCTTCAGTGAGCTAACATAAACCAAGCTTTATAGCACAGTGTCTGACACAAAGGCTCAAAAAACTAGCTTTTCTCATATTGTTCTTTGTAAAATAAACTATATTTTTAAAGTTTTATTTACTTTTTTTAATTTAATAAATCTCTATTGTTTAGATTATTACAATTGTTTCTCCTTTCCCCCCCCATAGCTCCCCTCCACCCAGTTCCCACCCCACCCTCTGCCCTTACCTCCCCCCCACTGTCCTCATCCATAGGTGTATGATTTTTGTCCAGTCTCTTCCCGCACCCCCCACACCCCTTCCCCCCTGAGAATTGTCAGGCCACTCCCTTTCTATGCCCCTAATTCTATTATATTCACCAGTTTATTTTGTTCCTCAGATTTTTTTTTTAAACTATTTTTTAAATATATTTTATTGATATTTTACAGAGAGGAAGGGAGAGGGATAGAGAACCAGAAACATCGATGAGAGAGAAACATCGATCAGCCGCCTCCTGCACAACCCCACTGGGGATGTGCCCGCAACCAAGGCACATGCCCTTGACCGGAACCGAACCCGGGACCCTTCAGTCCGCAGGCCAACGCTCTATCCACTGAGCTAAACCGGTTTTGGCATTGTTCCTCATATTTTTAATTCACTTGATTTTTAGGTTCACTTGTTGATAGATATGTATTTGTTGTTCATAATGTTTCTCTTTACTTTTTTCTTCTTTCTCTTCTTAAAGAATACCTTTCAGCATTCATATAATACTGGTTTGGTGGTGATAAACTCCTTTAGCTTTTTCTTGTCTGTGAAGCTCTTTATCTGCCCTTCAATTCTGAATGATAACTTTGCTGGGTAGAGTAATCTTGGTTGTAGGTTCTTGCTATTCATTACTTAGAATATTTCTTGCCACTCCCGTCTGGCCTGCATAGTTTCTGTTGAGAAATCAGCTGACAATCGTATGGGTGCTCCCTTGTAGGTAATTAACTGTTCTTCTCTTGCTGCTTTTAATACTCTCTCTTTGTCTTTTGCTCTTGGCATTTTAATTATGATGTGTCTTGGTGTAGTCCTCTTGGAATTCCTCTTGTTTGGGGTTCTGTGCGCTTCCTGGACTTGTAAGTCTATTTCTTTCACCAGGTGGGGGAAGTTTTCGGTCATTATTTCTTCAAATAGTTTTTCAGTATCTTGCTCTCTGTCTTCTTCTGGCACCCCCATAATTCTGATGTTGGTACGTTTGAAGTTGTCCCAGAGGCTTCTTACACTATCTTCAACTTTTTGGATTATTTTTTCTTTTTGCTTTTCCTGTTGAGTGTTTTTTGCTTCTTTGTTTTTCAAATCTTTGACTTGATTCTTGTGGTCCTCTAGTCTGCCGTTGGGTCTCTCTGTATAATATTTTTTATTTCAGTCAGTGTATGTTTAATTTCTAGTTGGTCCTTTTTCATATCCTCGAGGGTCTCGCTAAATTTATCGGCCTTTTCTAGGATATTCTTGAAAAGTCTTATAACCATGGTTTTGAATTCTATATCCAGTTGTTTGTTTTCCTCCATTTCTTTCGTTTGTGATCTGCTTCTTTGCCTCCGCATTTTCGCTGCTTTCTGAGTTGGTAGGGTAGCTTTGTGTGCTAGGTTTCCTATAGGGCCCAGTGGGTCGGCCTCCCAGTTAACCTGAGGTGAACACTCTTGGTGCACCCCTTTGTGGACTGTGTATACAGCCTTGTTGTAGTTAAGTCTTGATTGTTGTTGGTATCACTGGGAGGAATAGACCTCTAGGCCAGTTGGCTGTGAGGATCAGCTGTGTCTATATATATTTTTAAAGTTTTAGATTTACAGAAACTTCAAAGATAAGTTTTCATATATCTACTTGTCCCTATTAAACATTACAACATGGTTATCTGTTATAATAACTGAACCAATATTGATACATTATTATTAGCTAAAATCCATATTTTATTCAGATTTCCTTAATTTTTATCTAATGTCCTTTTCCTGTTCCAGGACCCCATCCAGGACACCACATTGCATTTATTCCTACTGATTGTGAGAATTTTTCAGACTTGTCTTGATTCTGATGACCTGGGCGGCTTTGAGGAGTACTTATCAGGCATTTTGCAGAATGTTCCTTTTCTG
Organism: Plecotus auritus; assembly: GCF_963455305.1. NCBI lineage: Eukaryota > Metazoa > Chordata > Mammalia > Chiroptera > Vespertilionidae > Plecotus > Plecotus auritus. The sequence continues at coordinate 146,719,696 of NC_137772.1, forward strand.
GGATTTGTCAGAAGTTTTGCTCATAATTAGACTAGGGCTATGGGTTTTTGAGAGAAAGACCAAAGAAGGTCAATGTTCCTACATTATATCAAAGGCACATACTATCAATATGACCTATCTCTGTTGATGTTGACCTTGATTACCTGGCTGAGAGAATGTTTGTCACATTTCTTCACTGTGAAGTTCCTCTTTATTCCCCTTTCTACACTGTATGCTTTGGAAAAAAGTCACTATGTGCAGCCCATACTTAAGGAATTATTTTCCATGGGAGACTTGTCTCTTCTCCATGTATTTATTAATTAAAATTATCTTTTTTTATAGCTTTACTAGGGGGTCCAGATAAGCAAAGTTGGACCACATTTCAACTTAACGTGAAATGGTGAATAGATGGGATGTACACAGTTATTCAGAGAACCCTCCCATATCCTATGTGATCAGAAGATGAGTTAGCAAGTGACCTAGTTGTCAACATTAGATGGGGGGATTGAAGATGCTGATATACACTCGGGGAGCTCATGATTAGCTCAAGAACTAAGGTAGGTGAATGTGGGTTTAAGGTCTATTAGCTGTCCAGTCTAGGGAGTGGCAATGAGGCTGAAGTGGGCCTGATAGTCTTAGGTTGGTTGACAGAGGAAGGTATCCATGTGATCACTCAAAAGATTAGTGTCAGTGAGAATGTTCTGGAGCACACACACAAAAAGGTGATGGTTACTTTTACTTTTTAAATTTATTGATTGATTTTTAGAGAGAGAGGAAGGGAGGGAGAGAAGGAGTGGGAGAGAGACAGAGAGGTAGAGAGATGAGAGAGAGAGAGAGAGAGAGAGAGAGAGAGAGAGAGAGAGAGAGGAATAAGAGGAATATCGATTGATTTTTATATGTATCCTGGCAGTGATTGAACTCACAACCTTGGTGAATCGGGATGACACTGACCAACTGAGCTATTCAGCCAGGGTGGTTACTCTTACTTTTAGAAATGATGTAATATGTGTATAACTAATCTCCCTAAGCTTGAAATTATGGACAATAAGATGCAGGTTTTCTTAAAAAGAAAGGAAAATGTAATGCATAAAGTACTCTCCATATTTTATAATGTATACTACCTGTTCAATTACTAGCTGATGAAAATAAAATTTGAACTTAACACTATCTGAATAGCACAATTTACATATAAAATTCAGCTAAAATCTATTCTAAAATTGATTATTGATACAGCATATATTACATACATTTTCATTTGAATTAAATAAGTTATTTGTAGTTTTTGTAAACTAACAATTCTAATAAACTAAAATAATGTAATTTTGAAATTAGTTTTTTCCTATATTAACAGCATTAATAAAATAATTAAGCAGCTCTTATTTTTCTTCCTTAAATAAAAAATAAAAGGTGTGATGGGTTTTCCTATTCTCTCAATGATTATATCTTCTACTACTCCCTAGAGCTATTGGTTATCAGGAAGACATTCTTATACCTAATGCTTCTCTGTGCTTAGCTGGGAAAATAAAGATGATTTTCAGCCCAACCAGCTAAAAATGGGTTGAGCATCGACCTATGAACCAAAAGGTCAAGGTTTGATTCCCAGGCAGGGCACATGCCCGGGTTTTGGGTTCTATCCCCATGCAGGAGGCAGCCGATCAATGATTTTCTCTCATCATTGATGTTTCTATCTTTCTTCCTCTCTGAAATCAATAAAAATATATTAAAAATATTATTTTTATAGGCAATATGGCTATTATGTAGAATTAGACTTATATTACATAAGAATGTTCTGTGGCTTAATGAAAACATCCTTTTATCTTCTGTGAATTTGGCATTAAAATGTTATTAGACTTGGTCTTTGCATATAGCTTTGACATATTCTTTTTGATCACAATTTCAAAGAAGTTTAATTGTTAATACTTGTTTTTCCCTCAAATTTAATTGCTCCATATCTACATAATCATAAGTTAAAAGAAACATTATTAATGATGTGCTTATATGCAAGAACGATTTGAGGTGGTTTATAATATGAAACACAAAAACATATCAATAGTAGGGCCATTAAAGAAAGGATAAATTTTCAAGGGTAAAAGGATAAATTTTCAAGAGAAAATAATATAATAATACCAAAATAACCTAGCTAAGGACAGCTGCTGAAATCAAAGGTAAACTGACCTTTGGGTTTCCTGATAGCTAAGGCAAAAAAGAAAATGAATGTTCTTTGGAGATCATCCTATCATGAAAAATTAAACAATTTATGTAGATTATTGTATAACAGAACTCAGATAACATAAAAAGCTTCTTAATATTGTCTTATAGAATATCCAAAAATAGCCTCATACCAAATAAGTTAATACTCAGAATTAACTCATTTTAACGTCTTCCTGCTCAATCACTGCTTGAGGGAAAGGGTCATGGAGCTGCAGCTCATGCAGAGGTCTTTCGCAGGTACACATTTCCTCTCTCCTACTTCTCTCACCGTACTGGATTTAGGGTACTTGTGACTTATGACAGGGCTGCTGCTGCTAGTTGATATGTGTCTTTGTGAAAAATTAAAAAAAACACTCTATCCCCTTCCTTGTGGTAGATGCCAACGCACCTATCGTAAAAGGAAGATGGGCGGTAATTTTAGCTCTACTTTGCTCTTAGCTAGATGCCTTTGTGCAGAGCAAAGATTGCATAGTCCTCTCTGGTGGCCCAGCTGATGAAATGGCAGGGAATAAGAAGTCTATGCAAACAGTTATGAAAGAGACCAAATTAGTCAACTAGACCTCCTTTTTCTGTCTCAAAGTACCTTCCACAGATGATTTATTAATTACAAAACTGAATAAGCCTGGTCAACATAAGGCATGGTAAGGAGACTGAAAGTGATATACAAAGTTTGTTGAAGGTGAGAAGCATAATCATGAACAAACAACCCATTGCTAAGCAAAAATCTATAGAGAAAAATGATCTAGGTCCAGATTCAGGACAAAGAGTGAAATAGTTGGTAGTTCAGGAGTGAATCACTATAATGGTGAAGGATTTGAAAACATGAATTATTGCTAAAAAAAAAAAAAAAGTAACAGTAACTCAGTCACTATGTGTTTTGAATCCTGAAACCACTAACAAACTACATCCTAATGAGGTGAGGCTGCATATCTTTCTGGGTTCTTGTGAAGACAAGAGACTAGTTTTTTTTTGTTTTTGTTTTTTGTTTTTTGTTTTTGTAAGTATACATATTCCTGGAATAACCTCCCACAATTATTGAAACAAAGCTGAGTAAATCTTTATTCCTTGCAATCAAATACATGCATTTCTTTCTTCTTAAAATCTTGACAAAAGCAAATTACTTATTCATAGTTCTGATAATGCATCCCTACAGGGATGAACTACTGTAGGTAGTGATTTGAATTGATATAGAGATGGGGCTTGAATATTTGATATAGAGATGCATTGGGAGGGAACAAAATACGTTATAATATTCCTGCCCAAAATATATAACTTTAATCTACTCATGAGGAAACACTCAGGCAACTGGCCTTTTCAAAATATGTCAATGTCATGAAAGACAAAAAAAGAGTTGAGGAACTGTTCCAGATTAAATGCGACCAGAGACATGACAACCAAATGCAATGCCACATCTGGGATTGATGCTTTTAAGTACATGCTGTAAAAGACAGGGTCAGATGATGTCATTTTGTTCCATTAATGGTGATGCTAACTTTGATCACTTGGTATAGCATGCTGACCAGGCTTATTCACTTTTGTAATTAATAAATCATCTGTGGGAGGTACTTTGAGACTGTAAATACCTTATTCCCCCCAAATCTTTTACCCAATGGTTGTAACATCCATGAATGATTTTCCTGTGAGTCAATTATTACCTTGGTGGTTTCAAAAAGCATCAGGAACTTATTTATAGGAATAATACACATGTTTTTCTCATGTTAGCAAAGATGACAAGTTTTTCATAAATTTAATCTGTATCAGGAATCCACTGTTTCCTTAGGGTTAGAGGGTTTCATTCTATCTAGATCATTACTGAATACATTACCACAAGAAAAAGTTTATGAGCTCCTTACATCTGTTGTTGGCCAACTGTGGAACAATTCCTGCCCTCCCACCTGTATTTAAACTACTATGATTAGTCCTGATCAGACTCTGATTTAACTTCCAAAGATCAATTTAGTTGGCCTCCACATGTGCCCTATCTTTAACCTTATCTCTCACCACTGCCTCCCTTACTTGCTTTATGCTCCAACAATGCTGAGTCCAGAAACATGTTTTTCACATCTCTGTGGTTTTGCAGAAGTCCTTCCCCTCCCCCCACACCTGAAATGGATTTCTTACTCCCAACCTTCCCACCTTGTTTGCTTAGCCAACTCCTATGCACCCTTCAAGACCAAGTTAAGGCACCAAAATCATTTGTAAAATCTTCATAGGTAGAGTAAGTCACTCCTTTCCCCTATGCCTCCACTGTACTTTATTACAAGTTCATGCTACAATTATTCATTTTCTTTTTTCAGGGGTTAGGTCTTAATTATCTTTGTAGTTCCAGTTTTCATTTTTCTTGGCATATGAGAGATTCTTCAAAATAAATGTTTGTTGATGAATAATTAAATGATTTTGGTCTCAAAAGTTTTGCTTTTGCTGACCTGCTTTGGAAAAATATCTGAAGATATTTTTCTGAATTATCCTCTATCTACTTCCACTAAAGTTCTAGCTTGGTCGATTTCAACTTTCAACAGCATAACCCCCTTCCATCAATTCAATACTTGAAATTACTTCTTCATTTATTTGAGTATTCATTACATGTCTCTTTCTTTCTCTCTCTCTCTCTCTCTTTCTCTCTCTCTCTCTCTCACACACACACACACACACACACACACACACACACACACACGCTCTAGAACATAAGCACCTTTTATTCCCCTCTTCTTATGGACAATACTACAGTTCATTTTTTGTCTAGCAAACAATACCTGTTCTGATGCTTTTAAAATCCTACGTGTGTGTGTGTGTGTGTGTGTGTGTGTGTGTGTGTGTGTGTGCGCGCGCGCGCGCATGGGAAAGGAGACCGAAAGACAGAAAAATAATACAAAAGAAGATAAAGTGCTGTGGATCATGAGGAAAACATGAATCCTTAAAGATGATTTTGTAGGTTTTCTGAAATTTGATGAGATAAAGTTTGGGAAAGAAGATAGTAATTTTTTTTTTAGGTCTAGGTAAAGCCTGTCTGTCAGTAGGATTTTGTTATTTTAAACATTTTAAAAGTTCTATTAAAATGTTTTAAAATGATAATTGAACTTTACAAGAATTTTACTGTAACATTTCATTCTAAGAAATCCATCTAATAAACAGTATACCTGCTGATATATATTATGTGGGGCTGAAACAATATCATCCTTAGGTAGTAAGGGCTATACAAAATAAAGACCCAGGAGGGTATCATTTTGAATAAAAAGTCTTCAAAATCACTGCTTCTTCCCTCCTTAGCCTTTCCAAGCTTCTTGGTGTAACATGGCTTTTTTTTTTTTTTTTTTTTTTTTTTTTTTTTTTAATATGGAGTTTATAATGGAGATGTCAGATGACTGCAAATGGAATTACCCAGATGACAAATGCTCAAACATGGATCTCAACCAAGGTGGTTTTTTCCCCTTAGGGGCATTTTTGGCAATGTCTGGAGGCTTTTTTTTTTTTTTAATTTAATTTTTTTGGATTATTAGCACTAGGTTGCTACTGCTGACTTGTAGTGGGTAAACATCCTACAATGCACAGGACACCCCCCACAACAAAGGATTATCCAAATGTCAGTACTCCTCAGATTCAGAAATCCTGCTCTAATAGAAAATGTCCAAAGCTGTCTTTCACAACTGACTACAGAACTTAATCTTTTAAGCTGTTGAGAGCCACTTTTGTACCCAGCACAGGCAGCTCTGGTCTCTGGAATGATTTGTCTGTGAATGTTCTCTGTATAGTTCCACTTTTAACATGATTTCTTGAGACTGGAAATGTATCCAAACCATGTTAGGAGATTTTCTAGGAACTTCATTTGCTTACATAGTTTTAAATATGAAGAAATGTACTTTAAAAGTTCAGAAACACATCAACGAATCACCACACTTTCAATTATAAAGTTTGTTAAGAAATAATTATAAATTTAGTCAAAGATCTTTTAAATATTTTGGCATATTTACTCTTTTAAAGTTAAGTGGTTTTGATACTTTTTAGTAGTCAGAATCCCAGGTGAAAATTAAATAAAAAAAAATAAAACTATACATATACACAAGTGTCTTCTTTATTGTGCTTGTGTTTAAAACTTTCATTTTCGCACTGATACTTCATCATGTGAGGGAAAAAAACAGGATTTTGTCTGGTTTTAATTATTCTATTTCCAACCACTCTGGCCTGATGAACACAAATCTCTCAATTCCTATTGCTTAAAATTAAAACAGGCCAAACAAACAAACAAACAAAAAACCCAAAATACCCCAAACAAACAAAGCCCAAATTACATAAACTCAGCTATTTACTTCCTCTCATCAGCACATCCTTTTAAACACCTTATATTCTGTGCTTTCCTTTTCCTAACCAATTTTATTCAACATATTTGTTTTCAATGAGTTTCAATATTATTATGAGAAAATTAGTGAGGCACTATTTTTGTCTTTATTAACTAACTAGAGGCCCGGTGCATGAAAATTCATGCATTGGAGGGGTGGGGTCCCTCAGCCCAGCCTGCCCCCTCTCACAGTCTGGGAACACTCAGGGGCAGGAGGTGACCCAGCGATCAGGGGAAGGTGATGCCCCCATCACACCTCTGCAGCTGCCACTGCCAGCAGCACAAGCCTTGGCCGGCCCTGGTTACCTGAGCCTTGGGTGGCCCTGGGCGGCTAGGCAGCCACCATCCGAGGCTTGTCTGTGCCTCAAGCCAGCCTTGGGCAGCTGGGCAGCTGACATCCGAGGCTTGCCTGTGCCTCAGGCCTGCCCTGGGCGGCTAGGGGGCTGAAAGGACTGGGGGACGCTGGAGGCAGGCGCGCAGAGTGCTGCAAACCTGCCGCCCTGGCGGGGCTGAGGGGACTGGGTGCTGCCATCTTGTGGCTGTGGGTGCCACCATCTTTGTGGGCGGGGCAGTTAATTAGCATATTCCCTCCTTATTGGCTGTGGGCACTGCTATCTTTGAGGGCAGGGCAGTCAATTAGCATATTCCCTCCTTAGTGGCTGTGGGCACCGCCATCTTTGCGACAGCGTGAGGGTCATTTAGCATATTCCCTCTTTATTAAATAGGATAAAGTTAATAATTTAAGACTAATTTTACATGGTGACACTCATTTACATTAGTCTCTTTCACTTTTGTTTCCAATTTCACTTCTCAATATGGTGGTGGTTAATGTTAAGTTTCTATGTTGAATCTGTGTTTAAGTTCCAGCTCTACCACTTGCTAGCTCTTTGACCCTGGGAAACCGATTTGCCTTTTTCTGAGCCTTTCTAGATCAGTACATTGGGAAATATAATAGTATCAATCATAAGTGTTTTGTGAAGAATAAATGAGTTAAAGTTGAAATGTCCTTAGCATAACTATCACATAGTAAGTACTTAGTAAACATGAACTATTATTAATATTCTTATCAGTAATAAAATAAGCATATTAAGGAACATTTACCAGTATCATTTTTAAAGTCAAATCTGGGAAGAGAAAGCCATCTGAAAGAATAAAGTAACATTCTTTCTGGATTTTTACTGTTTGGTTTTTGGCAAAGGACAATACATTTTTAGTTCAAGTAAAAACTTAGCTCTTTATTTGTGAAAATAATGCATAGGTTTGTGATCTTGATATTAAATGCAAGACATGAAATTGAGATAGCAATAAAGATATGCACTAAATTTATACTAATTGGAAGGAAGATCAGTCTGATTAAAAATATATTTTACAAAACCTAGAAATAAAATAACTATAATAAAAGTTTCTATTCTTGTTAATTTATTCAAGACTAGAAGGATGTTCATTTTAGTGACTTAATAAAAATACTTACAGGAGTCATATTAATGGTGCCATGATAAATAGTAAATATAAAAAGATCAGAATAAATACTAGTACTCTTTAGTTAGCATTTACTATGAACATTGTGTACACTCAGTCTTTTATGTATATTATCTCATTTAATCTTTCTTAAATCCTATGAGTTAGAAATGCTTTTTTAAAATAGTAATTTTACAGAGGGAGGAAACTGTTTCATACCAGTCTGCTTGCTTTAAGCAATAAAGCAACTGGAGAGTAAATGGATAACTGTTATAATAACTAAAAATAACCTTTAGCTTTGAAATAACCATATCTGAAAATAAACGTATTTTCTCTTTCAAGAAATATAGTTCATTCCTTTAACCATATTTTATTCTTTATTTCAACTTATAATCAATCAAAATACCAGAGCAATCCTAAGCTAAACTTAATGTAAGTTTAAACATAAACTTAAATATTTTAGATAAATCATTTAAATCATGTTGAGAATTTTTTTTCTCAGTGTTAGAATATTTATTACTGGTAGTCAATTGGCTTAACTCTTTGTCTTCAATAATATGTTCTCAATTATTAGCTTAGACTAAAGGCTTTTTGAATTTAAGATTTTTAGTTGTAATCTTTCCTAATAATAGAGAAACATGTAAATTGACCGTACCTCCACTACACCCACAGCCAATCAGAGTGAGTACGCAAATTAACCCAATACAGATGGAGGTTAATTTGCATACATACCTGGATCCTGGGAACCTCCTCGGCACCCAGGTCACTCCCAGCCACCATCCCACGGAGGCTTTAAGCTTGGGGGACGGAGGTAACCGCTTCCCAAGCCTACAGCCTGAGGTGGAGGCTATAGGCTTGGGAAGGGGCAGAGCCTGGGATCGGAGGGGCGGGGGGTGCCTGCTTCCCAAGCCTACAGCCTGGGGCGGAGGCTGTAGGCTTGGGAAGTGGCCGTGCCTGGAATCGGAGGGAAAGGGAAAAAAATCAATGGAAACATAGCCTCAGGTGAGGATAAAAAGAAAAATAAAGAAAGAAATGTCATATCCTATGAAAGATACATCTTGAAAATGCCTAAAGAAAGTTGTCATTTTTTCATGGTGAAGGGACTGGAGTCCATGTTGATGAAAATATCTTGGTGGCTGCGGTGACTGGCAGTGGCTGCAGTAGTGGGGTGAGGGGGCTAGCGCCTTCCCCTGATCAGCCCGGTCACCTCCCGCAAAGGGAGGACAGACTGCTCCAACAGGGAGCAGGCCTAAGCCATCAGTAGGACATCCCCTGAGGGCTCCCAGTATGTGAGAGGGGGCAGGCTGGGCTGAGGGACCCCTCCCCCATGCACGAATTTCGTGCACCAGGCCCCTAGTTAGCTATATAATCCTCAAATATAAGCAATTCAAAATTAAAGCCATTGTCTCTTGCTTTACTTACAATTCCCATTTTGATTTGAGAATTGGCATGTTTTTCCTTGAATAAACCTAAAAAGGGAATCTCCAAAGGTGTAGGATTGCAAATTATCCACAGTGACAGGAAAGGTAAACTGAAATAAAGGTAATGGAGGTTTGGTTTCAATATAATTTAGAATGTTTTCACTAAATAAGAGAAAAATAGAAGGCAAATGATTTTGTATTATCTCAATTCATTACCCCATAGACATTCTGTTTTTATGAAAACAACGGGGAATCATATACTGACCTTGGACTCATCTAATCCAAGCTTCTTTAGAGACTTTCTGACATAATCCAGAAAGGAAGAGGATTTGGAATAAATTTTACCAACATATCGATCACTGTAAAACAAAATTGAATCACAAAATATTTAAAAATATCTTCTGTTTATATGGCACAAGATCCAGATGTGATAAAAATGTAGTAATATTATTTTCAACATTTTAAACTTACTTATTACAAATATTTGTTCTAGACAGCCACCTCAATTAAACTTATTATTACCTCAGGTCCTGATCATTATAGTTACTTCCAAGGTAAGACTGAAGCCTGTCCCCTTCATTCCTGCTTATATTGCTATACTATTTTTTTAGAGCACTATTTTTATTTACTTCCCTGCTCAAAAGACTGCTTTGAAATAATAGTCATTTAAATAGGTATAGGTTCCAGAAAGCAGAAATTATATATTTTATAAGTTTTCATGTAATTCTCAGATCCTACACATACTTACATTTTTTATTTTTTTTTGGTGTATAACAGATATCATATAACAGATATGTACATCTTATGTATCAAAAATATTGATTTGATTAACTGTGTGGCTAGAAAAAGATGTCATTTAATATTAACATCCAGCTTGTCATCTTAGAAAGACTTTTAAGATGTTTTACAGAAAGAAAAACATCTAGTTAGACTATAATAGGAAAATACATTACTACTGTTAGTAGATCTATTTATTAATCAAGTAGACAAAAGTATAGTCAAGCTTAACTATACAAAAAAGAGAGTATAATTTAAAATATATAAAGAATCACTGATCAAATATATAAGGAAAAGTGCAATGTAAACAAAACAAATAACAGCTAATATTTATTTCATGTTTAGTATGTGTCAGGGTCTCTTTGCTGCATTTACTAATTTAATCCTTAAAACGACCCCGTGTGGTAGGTCAAATTATTATCCCCATTTTAGAGATGGTGAAACTAAAGCACAGAGAGGTTAAGCAAACTATCCAAAGGTTGAATCCAGTTAATATAATTGTTTTCTGACAGAAAATTCCTAAGGTCCCCTGGATGCCATCTTTTTCTGCCTCCTGTTTTGTATTTTCCACTTCTCTTTATTCACTGAGTCTTTATACTTATCATATGAAAATGCTCAAGTTTCTGCCTGAAAAAAGCAAGCAAACAAACAAAATACCCCAAAACACAAGCTCTCTCTGATTCCATACCATAAAACTATCTACTATATATGGTGGATATCACATGGCCAAAGGATAGAGAGTTGAGTCCTATACAAATTCAATAATATAATTAAAAACATTGTAAAATTATACACATATATATATATATGTGTATATATATATATGTATATGTATATATATATATATATATATATATATATATATATTTCATACTGCATACAGGCAATCAATATACACTTGAACACTTTACATATTTCAATCACTGCTCTGGGTTATATATTGAAAACCATGTAAGGAATTTTCAAGGGTAAATTTTACTATACATGAGTCCTCTCTATGTTGCCACTGTATATTATGAATTTTTTATAAGAATTGTCTTACTCATTAGAGTCCCTTTATTATTAGGCCCAGAAAGCACGGGCCCCATGCCAAACAATGGGAGCTTATTGCGGTGATAAGACTGTTGGACTACTTCCAAGTACTGCTTACTATTCTCCTGAGAAAGAGTAATGGTACTATTTTGATTCTCCAATGATGTCCAATAGTTACCCTTTTAATATGCATAACTCTTTCCTCTACTGAGGGAATCCATGGATTATTTGACAGATTATCTGCAAAGCCTGAGAGTGCCTAAGAACATAAAGTGTAGTGCTTAACACAAAATAGATTATCCAACAAATGTGACAATGGCAGCAGGGTTAACAGAAAGATTCAGACTACAATCCAAAGTTTTGCCTCATCAACAGTAAGGACTTAAAATCAAGAATACTCTCTGAAATGGTGTTATAGCTCGGCCGGGGTGGCTCAGTGGTTGAGCATCGACCTATAAACCAGGAAGTCACAGTTCGATTACTGGTCAGGACACATGCCTGGGTTGTGGGCTTGATCCCCAGTGTGGGTCAGGCAGGAGGCAGCCAATTAATGATTCTCTCTCATCACTGATGTTTCCATCTCTCTCCCCCACTCCCTTCCTCTCCGAAATCAATCAAAAGGAAGGAAGGAAAGAAGGAAGGAAGGAAGGAAGGAAGGAAGGAAGGAAGGAAGGAAGGAAGGAAGGAAGGAAGGAAGAAATGGTGTTGTAAAAAAAAATACACTAGGAGTGAAAAGATCTTAATTCCACCTTCTGTAAACAAGTCACTTCTTAGAGCCTCAATTTCCTCACTGAGAAAACAGGTGGAATGGAGGCAACATCTACTTCATAGGACGATGGGAAGATGTAAATGAGATAACGCATGTGGAAGATAATTGTAAACTGCAAAGTGCTACATGTTAAGTACAGTAGTATTTATTTTGGTAATATCACTGTGTTGGTATTTTATTTTTTAAATAAGTATTTTGACTTGTTAAAAGTTTTAGTTTTTGATTGTGGAGGATCCCAGTCAAGACGGCAAGATGCTCACCTCCTTCCAGGATCACATCAAAATGACAACTAAATTATTGTGCAATCAACCTGGAGAACCATCTGAAGACTAGCTGAACAGAACTCCTATAACTAAGGATATAAAAAGTTTTGCTTTTAGTTATTGCTTGTATAAGAGGTTTTCCTTACTGCTTGTACAGATATGCAGTGACACTGTAAGGAATGTAACTGGTTAACTGCAGTGATATAAAACAGTGGTCTTCACATGGCTGTGAGAGATCTGCAAAGACTTTCAAGAAGTATATAGTTGGAAATAATTTTAAAGGAGTCAATTTCCAGATCCTCTATCTTCTTACATCCACACTCCTAAAACTCACCTGTTTGGGTGGGTGCCTATGTTCTAGATTCTGTTTTATACATCCCCTTTCACAAAGAGCCCTTTGCCTGCATTAGCCTGACAAAGGAACAGCCTACCTCTCACCCATAGTACTCTCTTACATTGCTATGAGGTAGGGCTCAGAAGATCGTCTGAAGCATCGGAAACAAAATAATTCCTTTTACTAAAGGCACTATTAAGGCCACCCCTATCAATCCCAATAGGAGACTCAGTCCACTAAAATTTTACCCCTCATGATTGATAATTTAAAATAAAAACTTATAATTTATGTTGTCTATATGTGTAAGTATTTATAAAATAATAATTCAATTAAAATAATTAAAAAAAAAACACTCAGAGCCCTGGCCGGTTTTCTCAGTGGTTAGAGCATTGGCCCAAGGATGGAAGGGTTGTGGGTTTGATTCCTGGTCAGGGGTAGGTACCTGGGTTGCAGGTTCCCCAGCCTCGTGGGGGGCAATCAATATATCTCTCTCATGTCAATGTCTGTCTCTCTCTCTCTCTCTCTCTCTCTCTCTCCCCTTCCACCTCCTCCCTCCCTTTCACTTTCTCTAAAAATTAATGGAAAAAATATCCTCGTGTGAGGATTGAAAACAAACAAACACATACTCAGAGACTTACTGGTATAGAAAATTTTGTTGTCAACTGGACATGATATCCTATATAATAAAAGGGTAATATGCAAATTGACCCTAATGGCAGAACGACCAGAATGACTGCTGGACCAGTTAATATGAGGCGCACTGACCACGTCTTGGTCCCTTTCCCAGGCTGGCAGGCTCTGACTGCCTGATGGCCACCCGCGGCGGGGGCGGGGCTGGCAAGCGGGGGGCGGGGGGGGGGGGAGGAACAGCGGACTTCTCAGTTCCTTCCCCCGGCCATCAGGCACCGATCACCCGATGGCGAACAGGGAATCGGGGGTGGGTGGCAGCGGCGGGTGGAGCTGGCTGCAGGCAGCTGGGGAAGATGGTCCTGATCACAGGCCAGGCTTAGAGATTGTACCTGTGCACGAATTTTGTGCGCCGGGCCTCTAGTAAAAAAATAAAAGGAGAGCAGAGACCAGTCACCAAAGGGAAAGAATGTTGCGCATGTTCTTGTTGTGGATTTAAAGAATGACTGGACTATACCTAACAGAAAAGATTAAATTTTAGAAAGTATTCATATTTCAGAAGAATCTTTCATAGAATTTTATAGTTGGCTGTCAACAATATATGTGATAATAAAGAAAATATAAGAATTTAATTTTGTTATTGTCATTTCATGTGGAGTTGACAGAAATATTATTACATAAATCACAAATGAGATTTTAGAAGAAGTTAGAATAATTATTTTCAAGATATTTCTGTGTTTCTTAGAGTGTGCCCCATGAAACACTTAGTGCTACAAATATTAATTGTGTACAGAGTTTTGGGAGAAGAAAGATAGTATTAATAAATATTGGTTTCAATAAAGTTTAATAGATTTCTTTTTATAATAATAGCTATGTTCTAAGAATAGTTTTAAATACTTTAAGGATATTAACTTATTTTTCACAACATCCCTTTGAGGTAGGTATTGTTATTATTCCCAATTTAAAGATGGTAACACAGACAAAAAGATGTTAAGTAACGTGCCCACGGTCACAGTGTAATAACCTAGTGAGGTCTGGGATTTAAAACCAGGCAGTAGAGCTTGTGCGTATGTTCTTAACTGTTACACTATGCTATCTCTCACCAAATTATTCAGTGTCTTTAAAATATGAATGGGCACTGGTAATTTTAAAGAAGATAATATTACATTAAAGCATTTACTTGATTAAGAAATTCTTTTCTCTCAAACGATTTTTACAGAATCACGGCTCTTCAGGACAATAATTTAGAGAACGCTGTTATAGAATAATCAAAATCTGATTTATCCTCTTTCAAAAGCATTTCTAAAATACTCTGGAACCAGATTATTGATTCTATCATTTGTAGTGAACAAAACATCATTTTAGTTGGGGCATGAACAATGAAACAAATTAGTAAAATATATAATGCATTAGTAAAAAGATTTGATGAGAAGCTGATGATGGAGGAGAGAGGACAGATATGAAGTGATAGAGGAGTAATGGGAACAATAATTAGACAATGATAATTCTGAGTAAAAAAAACTGAAGAAAGAGAGTGAGCTAGCCATGTGGATATCTGGGGAGGCACATTCCAGGCAGAGGATATGTCATATGCAAAGACCTGAGATAGAAGTGCTTCTGACATTTTTAAGGAATAGTGAGAACATAAATATAGACATAACTAAAGGGAAAAACAATAGAAATGAAATTAGGGAGATGAGAAGCCACACCATGTAAGGTTTTGTAGACTACAGTAAAAATATTAACTTCACTTCCAAGTGAATAAGAAACCATGAGAATATTTGAGCAAAATCTAACTTTTAACAAGATCATCATGGCTACTGTGGAGAGAATGGACTATAGGGAACAAACTAGAAGTAAGAAGACCAATTAGGAAGTTATTGACTTTGGGTGGTGGGCACACAGTGCAATATAAAGATCTTGAAACATAGGAATCCACACCTGAAACCTATATGATCCTATAAACCAATGTCACCCCAATTTATTTAATAAAAATAAAATAACAATAATCTAGATGAGAAATGATGGTGGCTTGAACCAGGTTGGTGACCTTGAGGATGGTGAAAAGTGGTAGAATTTTAGATATATTTTGAGGGAGAGAATACAAAATTGCTGAAGGACTGGATTTAGCAGTGTGAGAAAGAGAGTAGTCAAAGACTCCTCCAGGATTTTTGGCCTGAGCAACTGGAAGAACAAGATTGTAATTTACTGGACTAGAGATTTAGGATTTATCAACATATATGGTATTTAAAGCCATGAGACACAATGAGATCACCTAGGTAGTAGATATTTAGAGAAAAAAAAGCACTCCGACAATTAGAGGTTTGAAAGAAGAAGAATCAGCAAAATAAACTGAAAAGAAGAGAGAGAAAAAGATGAGTATTTTGTGAGGGACTTTCCCTAGTATGAGAGAAAAAGGGCTGCAATAAAGAGTGGTAAATTGTGTGACAACAGAACAAATAAGATAAGGATTGGGAACTGACAATGGGATTCAGCAACATAGAAGTAAAATCTGGTTAGAATACAAGAGAAAATGAGGAAAAAACCTGGCAGCACTTTGAAGGAATTTTCTGGTAAAAGGGAACAACAGATACAGAATAGTAGTTGGAGGGGTAGTGGCATCCAAAGAGCATTTTCAGAATGTGTGCTCTTAACTAGTATATCATTTCATTTAATAAGACTGAATACCGGGAGAGCTCCCACTAGGTGGTAAAAGAATAGATACAAATAAATAATTGTACTATTAAATTCAATAAGAGCCATGAATCATAGATTAAATACTATGGAAGAAGAGAAGATGAGAAAGAGAAAAGATATATATCAGGGATGTTTTCTAAACTGGGTTTTAAAGAATACCTAGAGTTTTACCCGCCAGAGATCACGGGAGGGAAGAGTGGCAGAAATGGGAGAATGATATTCCTGGAAGACAAAGGTGCTCCAAGGAAGCATACAAGGTGCAAAATTAACTGCATGGGCAATGATGCATAATCCAGGCCAGTGTGCATGGATGGTGCTTGAGGTGAAGAGGAGGAAGAATGGGGTGATGAATTAGGCTGGAAAGGATATCATTAGTGACAGATTAGAAATGACCTTTATGGCATAATAAGGATATTTTAAGTATAAAAAAAGGAATTTTCAAACATTTGAAGGTAGAAAAGTGACATGACCATTTCTGAAAGACAAATGATGGGACTGGGAGAACAGATTAAAAGGGGCCCTCTGTCAGAATAAAGCATGGCCAGCATGCTAAAAGGAATTACTATTCTTTCTTTTAATAAAAGTGAATGCACTAGATCTGATTAAAATTCTACTCAAGTGAATCCTACACCACCCACATTCTTTTCTAAAAATACAACTGTAAGAACATGGTTCACTTGTGCAACTTTCCAAAGAGACGACATTAGTGCACAAAGTTTTAGGAAGAGGTGAAGCTGATGTATACTAAATAACTGAAAACAAGCACGTGCAGGGCAGAAAGTACTAAAATTCATTTTCTCCAGCATCACAAAATCTTGATGGAACTATTTATTTTGTGTCTTTTATATGCTACTAGATATTAAAAGACTTAAAATATCAAAATTTTGCTGAAAATGGCAATCACTTAAGGCAGTGTCGGCAAATTGCGGCTTGCGAGCCACATGCGGCTTGCGAGCCACATGCGGCTTGCGAGCCACATGCGGCTCACAAGCCGAGGTTTGCCGCTCTGTTGACTAATGAGTTTGTCGACCAATGACTTAAGGGAGCTCCAAAAATCTTTATAGACCACTGTATTCTTCCATTTAAAAGATACAGGCTTGCTAATTCCAATGTGACCACATATTATGGATTAAATTATTAGCTTTAATTCTGTGAGCCAGTTTTCATTATCTGGTTTTTCACTTTCTTATTTGATTATAGCAAAATAAAAATTAAACGGTTATTCATAAGCATAGGCATCAATATTATATATTTCTTATATAGCTATTTACAGTATTCATTATGAAAGAGAATAATAAAGTGAGTAAAGTAATACATATTTTCCTTGCCCTCTTTCCAAGAGTTTTTAGCGACTTTTACCCCATGAAATTCCTTCTTTGGCATTTTATTTCACTTAGAAAGTTTCCAGATAAGAGCTAATTATATAAAAAAGAATTCTCTATAAATGACTGAGTTTTAACCTAAATATTAGATGCTAAATGACAATTACAATTAATAGAATAAAAATGCTATATATTTAAGTCCACACAAAAAAATTTACTTCTAATCTTAGGCTACATAAACAATTACACTTAAAGAAACTTTTAGAAAAAATGATTCAGGTATTCTGGAACAGTTTATCACCAGAGGACAATTTATTTTGGTTAATGAAAAAAAACAAAACAAAATGAAAAATAAGTTAAATAAGTGGTCATATTTTCTTAGTACTCTTGCTGGCTAGAGATTCAATCAAGTTAACCTTGATTTATAACACCATGCAACTTAACTCATATTTTAAAAAATCCCCCCCAAAATTTAAATGAAAAAACATGGTATACTGAAAACACAGACTATGAATTCAGTTCTAAACTTGATTCTTTCAGGCTGTATGAGACTTAGGACAAGCCTTTGATGACTTTTACCTTAATTTTTCTTAATACTATCATGAGGTGACTGTAATAAATGCTCAGAATATAATATGTAGCTCAATAATGTATATTGTAGCCAATGAGAGTTTGCTACTGAACACAAATAAGTATTTATTAAAAATATATATATAAAATATAAAGAATGTCTATAAAATGAATCCTTATAGTCAGCATCAAACTTACGAAATAGAATATTAACAGTGTATTGAAATCCCTCATCTTCCCCATCCTATTTCTCTGTTTACTCATTTCCCCATAGGAAATTAAGAACTGAAACTTGCTTGTGTTTACCATTATTATGTGTGTTTTTCTTGACTTTTTTGCCATATATTTATACTCTGAGATATACAATTGTGCTTGTTACTCAGTTATATAAATGGAACCATCCTGCAGGAATTTTTCTGTGACTTATATCCATAACATTGATCCACAATGATACATGTAGTTGTAATTCATACATTTTTACTGTGGCATAGAATTCCATTATAATTTATCCATTCTCCTATTAATGAAATCTTTGTTCCTAGATTTCTGTTCTTATAAACATTGCTGCTATTGACTATTCTTGTATAAATTTCTAAGAGCACATATTTAAGAGTTTCTCTAGGACACATATGTAGGTGTGGAACTGCTGAGACAGGTTATATATACACTAGAGGCCCGGTGCACAAAATCCGTGCACAGGCAGGGTCTCTAGGCCTGGCCAGCGATCAGGGCCAATTGGGGCCTACCTTCCCCTGACTTTTGGCTGCTGGCCAGGGCGTTCCTTCTCCTGGCTGCCGGCTGCTGGCTGGGGCCTTCCTTCCCCTGGCTGCTGGCTGCTGGCTGGGGCCTTCCTCATTCCACACCACCCCCTGGTGGTCAATGCACATCATAGCGAGCGTTCGAACTCCCGGTCAGTTGAACCCCCGAGGGGACAATTTGCATATTAGCTTTTTATTATATAGGATTGTCAACTTTATTAGATAATGTTAACTTGTTTTCCAAGGGATTGATTTTTTTCTCCCACCAGCAATGTGGACAGTTCCAGTTGTACATGCTTGGTAACATTTGATATTATAAAACTTTTAATTTTGTGCTAATGTCAATGGTTATAAAAATAATATCCCATTGCTGATTCATTTGATGTTCCTCTGATTACTAATCAAGATTGAGCATCTTATCTTACGTCATTGGCCATTTGAGAGTCCTCTTTGTGAAGTAACTAATCAAGTCTTTAGACTATCTTTCTTTTACAAAGGTTATTTTTTTTTTCCACAGATTTTTAGGAATTCTTTACCTATTTTGGATATTAATCTTTTGTTGGTTATAGATCTTATAATTAGTTTCTGCCTCTTGTCACTTTTCTTTTCACTCTTTTTATGGTATCTTCAGGAAACAGAAATTCTTAATTTTAATGTGGTTGAATTTTTAATCTTTTAAGATTTGCTGGTGTATATTTAAAGAAATTATTCCTCTGTTTCAAGGTTATAAATATATTCTTCAATATTCTAAAAGTACTATAGTATTGCCTTTCATAGTTAAGTTTTTAATCTACTATGAATTGATTTTTCAAATATATTTTTATTGACTTCAGAGAGGAAGGGAGAGGGAGAGATAGAAACATCATTGATGAGAGAGAACCATTGATCGACTGCCTCCTGCATGCCCCCTATTGGGGATTGAACCTGAAACCTGGGCATGTGCCCTGCCCGGGAATCATACTGTGACCTCCTGGTTCACAGATTAACACTCAGCCATTGAGCCACACCAGCTGGGCTGAATTTGTTTTTGTGTTTGTTATAAAGTAGAAATCAGATTTACTTATTTGTGTATGTGGCGAGGAGAACAGTACTCCAACCAAAGATGTCCACATTCTAATCCTCAGAACCTATGCATATATTATGTTACATGAAGAGGAGGAATTAAGGTTGCAGATGAAGTTTTTTCCAGTCTGCTGACCTTAAAATAAACAGAGCACCCTGGATTATACAGATGGCCCCAACATAACTTCAAGAACACTTTAAAGTGGAAGAGGGAGGAAGAAGAGGAAGTCAGAGTCAGAGTCAGATTTGAAGAGGCTACAATGCTACCTTTGAAGATGAAGGAAGGAGCCAAAAGCCAAAATACAGGGTTGGGCAAAAGTAGGTTTACAGTTGCTCCTATGGAAAATACTACAATACTTAATAAATAATAATATGAGAATAAAGTCTTGTGTTTCGTGTACTCACAAGTATAAATCTATTTGCCCACCCCTGTATGTAGGCTGCTTCTAGAAGCTGTCAAAGGTAAGTAAATAGTTTATCTGTTAGAGCCTCTAGAAAACATGTAGTCCTGCTGACACCTGATTTTAGCCCAGTGAAACTAATTTGGGACTGCTAATCTCCAGAATGCTAGAAACATCGATGTGAGAGAGAAGCATCAATCAGTTGCCTCCTGTACATACCTGACGGGGGATCGAACCAGCAATGTAGGGATGTGCCTTGATTGGGAATAGAACCTGCAATGTTTTGGTGCATGGGACAGGGCTCCAACCAACTGAGCCACACAGCCAGGGCACGGTCTTTAATCCATTTTGAATTTATTCTTGTATACATCAAACTAAAAAGTTTTTGCACAGCAGAGGAAACCATCAACAAAACAAAACACAGCCTACCAAATGGGAGAAAATATTTGCCAAAGATAGATCTGATAAGGGTTTAATACCCAAAATTTATAAATAACTCATATAACTTAACACTAAAAAAATAAGCAATTCAATTTAAAAATGGGCAGATGACCTAAATAGACATTTCTTCAACAAGAATATTCAAATGGCCAATAGACATATGAAAATATGCTCAATAACACTAGTCAACAGAGAAATGCAAACTAAAATCATATTGAGATATCACTTCACACCAATCAGAATGGCTATAATCAATAAATCAACAAACAAGTGGGTGAGGATGTGGAGTAAAGGGAACCCTCGTGCACTATTGATGGGAATGCAGACTGGTGCAGCCACTATAAAAAACAGTATGGAGGGTTCTTAAAATTTAAAAATAGAACTACCTATGACCCAGCAGTTCCTTCTGGGTATTTATCCCAATAAATTCAAAACACTAATTTGAAAAGATATATGTACCCCTATGTTCATTACAGTGTTATTTACAATAGCCAAAATATGCAAGCAACCTAAGTGCCCATCAATAGAAAAATGGATAATAAAGATGTGGTACATATATACAATGGAATATTACTTGGTCAAACAAAGAATGAAATCTTATCATTTGCAACAACATGGATAGACCTAGAGGGTATTATACTAATTGAAAAAAATCAGACAGAGAAAGTCAAATGCCATATGATTTCACTTATATGTGGAATCTAAAGAACAAAACAAGCAAACAAACAAACAAATAAAAACAGAAACAGACTCATAGATACAGAGAACAAGCTGATGTCTCCAGATGGGAAAGGAGCTTAGGGGGCTGGGTGAAAATGGTGAAGGAATTAAAAAGTACAAATTGATAATTACAAAATAGTCATGGGTATATAGTCAATAATAGTAATATATAAAAAGCCAGGGGCCATCATGACCGAAAACAACCAGATGGACGACTGAACAGCAGGCTGTGTGGGGTGACCAGGCCAGCAGGGGTGTTAGTGAGGGACGACCAAACGACTGAACAGCAGGCTGCGTGGGGCAACCAGGACGGCAGGGATGGCAGTTGGGGGCAACCAGGCTGGTGGGGGGGGGCAGTTGGGGGTGACCAGGCTGGCAGGGGGGTTAGTGAGGGATGACCAGGCTGTGTGGGGCAACCAGGCCAGAAGGGGGGGGGCAGTTGGGGGTGATCAGGCTGGCGGGGGGACTGTAGGGGGCGATCAGACCAGCAGGGAGGAGTTGGGGGTGACCAAGCCGGCAGGGGAGGCAGTTAGGGGAAACCAAGCTGGCAGAGGGGAGCAGTTGGGGGCAACCAGGCCAGCGGGGGGGGGGGCAGTAAGGGGTGACCAGGCTGGCAGGGGGGGCAGTTAGGGCAACCAGGCCAGCGGGGGGGGGGGCAGTTGGGGGTGACCAGGCTGGCAGGGGGGGAAGTTAGGGGCAATCAGGCCATCAGGCAGGTGAGCAGTTAGGAGCCAGCGGTCCGGGATTGTGAGAGGAATGTCCGACTGCCGGTTTAGGCCCGATCCCTAGGATCGGGCCTAAACCGGCAGTTGGACATCCCCCAAGGGGTCCCAGATTGGAGAGGGTGAAGGCTGGGCTGAGGGGACCCCCCACCCCTGTACATGAATTTTGTGTACTGGGCCTCTAATATTGTAATAACTATGTGTGGTTCCAGGTAGGTACTAGAGTTATTGGGGGGGATCACTTTGTAAATTATATAAATAACTATCCACTATGTTGTACACTTTAAATAAATGTAAAATAATATTGAATATGAACTGGGATTGAAAAATAAAAAAGAACTAAAATAAAATAAAATAATTTGATCACAGTTTAAATTCCAAGTGGGGCTCTAGTCCATGTTAGGACTATTTATTTCTAGTTCACCCTTATTCATACAGTGTGAACCTCCAGAGACCTAACTTAAATATGAGTGCTTTACCCAGCCTACACGGTCTTCATCGCAGGTAGGCCATGAACTCTTAACTTTTCTCTCACTGGAAATGTTATTCTACTGAAAGCTGTGATGACCTTCTCTGCCCACTCTGTTGATTGGCCAATAGCTGCTTATTCAAGAATTCAAAGATGCTTCTGGGAAAATGCAGCCCTAAAAGCTGAGCTCATTTCTCTTGGTTACCATCTTTTCCTAGATATTTGCCCTTAATTTAAACTTCCTTGATCACTCTCTGATGTTCGCAAATCAATTCAAAACAAATTTAAATACACTCACACATGTACACACACACCATACACACAGGGGCATGCATGCATACCTCCAGTGTTTTTAGTTTTTCTCACAGGAGGTTTGGCCCTAATTATCTAGCCGAGTGTTATTGGAAGTAGGTTTCTATCATTTTCCTTACTTTTTGCACATGTCATTCTAGAATATGAAGTACTGCTGTGTGGATACTATATCCTATGTGTCCAGAATCTAATAGGCTGCCTGTCACACAATAAAAAACTACTAAGCTAAAAAAAATAACATGTGAAAGTCTCAACAAGTAATTAGAAGGTGTGATTTGATGGTGAGAAAAGAACAGAATCAGTCCAGCCGGCTTGGCTCTGTCGTTGAGCTTTGACCTATGAACCAGGAGGTCATGGTTCAAGTCCTGGTCAAGGTACATGCCTGGGTTGTGGGCTCGATCACCAGTAGGGTGGATGCAGGAGGTAGCCGATTAATGGTTCTCATCATTGATGTTTCTATCTCTCTTTCTCTCCCTTCCTCTCTGATATCAATAAGAATATATATATTTTTAAAAAGAATAGAATCAGATATCATTTTAAGATTTCTAAAGGTGGAAAATGGTCATACTGTTCTCAGAAATGACAAAAGTCAAGACAGTGGAAAAGCCCAGCTGACATGGCTCAGTGGTTGAACATCGACCTATGAACTAGGAGGTCACGGTTCAAGTCCTGGTCAGGGCACATGCCCGGATTGCAGGCTTGATCCCCAGTGTGGAGCATGTAGGAGACAGCCAATCAATGATTTTCTCTCATCATTAATGTTTCTCTCTCTCTCCTTCTCCCTTCCTCTCTGAAATCAATAAAAACATTTTAAAAAAAAAGATAGTAGAAAAATGAGAAGTAGAATTGGTTGAGGTTGAAAGTTGACTTTGGTTTTTGGAAATGGCTGAATCTGATGTATTCATGAGGTACTTAAGAGAAGCTGTTCAGATAAAATCGAGGAATGTAGATTTGAAGTTCTCAAAAGAGGTGGAGCTGGATACAAGATTCAAGGTATTTGTTGTGAGGGTAATTACTGAGAGGAAATATAAAGAGATAAGAGATGGAAGCTATGCACAAAACATTAGAGAATACCTAGATATACTCAGGGGATGATTAAGGAGAAAGACCCTAAAAGAAAATAGATAAATGTTTAGAGTAGGCAAAGAAACTTAGAGGAATGCAACTTAATGGAAGATAATGAGAAAGAGAGTTTGGAGAAAAGCAATTATCATGGCCAAATGTGAGTGAAAGGTCAATGAAGCTCTGGGATGAAAGATGTCCTAACAAATACCACCAATCTTCTGGGTAGTAAAGGAAGGCAGGAATGTTGGAAAGATTTAATTTTTTAAGTGAGAATAAAGGTTTAGAAAGAATGTAGATGATTTTAACTGGTCATTAATAAACAAATAAATGAACAAATTTGAGGTCTTAAAAGAAGGTAGATAATCAATATTTGAGTGGATATGATTTGCAAAATTTTGTGACATTTTTCAACAAGGTTTGCATCATGGGGTAGGGTCAAGAGATAGAGCTAGTTCTCAGGAAAACAAGAAATTTGCTTATAGACATTCTAAAGATTGGTAAATCCTATATAATAAAACCCTAATATGCAAATCGACCAAACAGCAGAACGACTGGTCACTCTGACATGCACTGACCACCAGGGGCAGACACTCAATGCAGGAGCTGCACCCTGGTGGTCAGTGTGCTCCCACAAGGGGAGTGCGCTCAGCCAGAAGCGGGCTCACAGCTGGCGAGTGCAGCAGTGCAGGCAGGCAGTAAGGAGTGAAGGGTCCTGGACTGCAAGAGCCCCGGACTGTGAGAGGGATGTCTGACTGCCAGCTTAGGGGTCCTGGACTGCGAGAGGGCGCAGGCCAGGCTGAGAGACATCCCTGCCCCCCACCAGTGCATGAATCTCATGCACTGGGCCTCTAGTATATGGAAAAGAGAATGGAGATTAGGATACAGATTTGGGAGTTATCTACATAGAAAAGACAGTTGAAACCAACAGTATATGTAGATATTTATGTCGTAAATTCTTTCAATAAAAAAATGATTTCCTCTTACAGAGAAATAATACCTAATCTAAAGTACCTTCTATCTTCATTAATATGTGTAGATTAGTTTTTGAGAACCTGAAAGTTTCCTTATGGTAATTTGAAGAATAATCCTATTAAAATCAGTTGGCTATAAAAATCCTAAAATTATAATTAAAAAGAAGACATTCATAAAACTTGCTAGGATTACAAATGTATTCTTGAGTACAGCAGTTATTGAATCAATATTATGGAAAAATTCTCCAAACCCTTGCTTCTGCATTATTTGGGGAAATCACAAACAATAACAGAAGCATATGTAGGGCTACTATTCTACCAGTAGAGACCTGAATGGCCAAAAAGTTTATAATCAACATCTGTTCTAATTGGTTAAGTGGTTAATGCAGTATTAGTTGTGCAACATTTTAAATATAACTCCTGCTCCAATGATATTATATTCACCAAATTACTTATATATAACATTTCAATACTACTAAAATTCTAAAGTACATTTTGCATATATTACTTTATCATTATAACAATCTTTCACAACAAAATCATTTGAGCCTCCACTTTAATAATGATTAACCCAGATACAATTATTGCATACTTTGTTACTTACTGAAATCATGTTCAAATTAAAAGCTTCTTCTACCAATAAAGTGACCCTGAATAAATTCACCTGAAAACTAAAAGCCACTTCACATACAAAACAGCAGTTATTCTTATTAAAATAAAATTCTCATACCATTTGGTGATGCCATAACAATCTTTAATAATATCCTGAAGGACAGCACGATAGAAGAGTGATTCAGTAGGCAGCTGAAAAAAAATGCAGACATATATAAACACAGGAAACAAATTGTTGGAATCTGCCCATTGTCCTCACTAGCAGAGAGGTGTGGACAAGGAACCCTGAAGGCTGGTCAACCTTGAAGCTCTGAAAGGTCAGAGCCAAACACCCACTGTTTAGTTGAGACAATGGTAGCTAAAGCAACATCCACCTTTCAATCTTATGTAAATTCTTGCTGATTGGCTATTATTGGCATTGCCTGCCTAAAGGCTATGGTGTATCCCATAGTCTTAATAAAAGGGATAGCAAGGCCAGAGAAGGGTGGAGTCCTTCCCCTTGAGTTGGGCTCCCACCTGGCCCCCAATATTTCCAAATTAATATTTTCTAGTCTCTTTCATTTGTGTGCGGCCTCCTCCAGAGCCCGAACCCTGAACCTGAACCCTGAACCACGCGGGACATGGGGGGGACACTCGCAACTGGAGCCCAAACGTGGGGTGGTCATACTCGCAACTGGCAGCCCAACGTGGGGCACTCGCAACAAATAACAGAAATGAAATCAACACAAGAGAGTTGGGACCATAAGTGAATGTTAAAAACTTGATGTGAAACCTAAGATACAATTTTTTATAATTTTTCCATCCTAAGTTAAAATGTTACCAAAGAAAAATGAGCTAACATTCCAAATGGAGTGCTTATCAGTTAAATATGTAGAAATAAACTTTCATAATCATCCAAATCTGTATAAGACAGCAGTAAGACAGAATATATGTGAAAGAGAATGTGGGTTTGTCCTAATGGGGGTGGATTAGAGAGGATATTATCTAGGATCAACACCCAGAAAGAGATGGTACTACCTTAAGTAAGGACACTTTAAAAATATGTCTGAGGCCTGAATGATCATAGCATTGGCTACTTGTAGGCTTGAAAAAAAAGAACCTTGGATTGGACACAATATCAGAGATTGAAGTCTTGGCAAAGCTTCATTTCCTGGGGAAAAAGAGGTAGGAGGTGTCCATGAAGGTGCAAAGGTTTCCCCAAAGGAAAAAAGGAATGGATGAAGGGCCCCAATGAAACATGATAGTTTCACAGAAGCGGAAGGTAAAAACAGTATTATATAGTTGACCCTTGAAAACATTAGGGTTAGGGGCGATGACCTCCACACAGTCAAAAATCTGTGTATAACTTTTAAGTTTCCCGAAACTTAAGCTATCCCTCAGTAATATGAGGGGGATTGGTTTCAGGACCCCCTGCAGATACCAAAATCTGTGGATGCCCAAGTCCCATGTATAAAATGGCATAGATCAATGCATACAATTGGCCCTCCACATCCATGGACTTCCAACCATGGCTAGAAAATAGTACAGGAATTTATTGGGGAAAAAAATCCACATAGAAGTGGATCCATAGAGTTAAAACCCATGTTGTTCAAGTGTCAACACAGAAAGAGTGCACAGAGAAAAGAGCATTTTACAGTAGCAATGCAATAGGTACTTTTAAACCAAGAAACTACGAAATTCATCAAACTCCATTCACATCCCCAAAGACCTGTTAATATTGAGAGTAGAGAAAAATCAAACTCAAAATAGTATCAGCAACAATGACCTGCTTCCATGCAAAGTTATTATTAGAAAAAAAAAAAAAAGAAAAAGAAGCAAGAATGGAGGGAAGTCAACAATATTAACTGCTTTTGAGAAGTCAAATAAGATAAAAATCTAAAAACTGTTCAATGACTTGATACAGATCATTAAAGAGTTCAGTGAAATGTATGTATATATTCACTGAGTTATCCTTTTGTAACTCCTATTTTTCATCAAAGACCAACATTGTTATTTTCATCTGTTTTCGACCGGAATGTTTGGATTCAGATGGGGTGTAGCACAAAATAAATTTTGCCTGTGTGATCAGGAAGAAAACCTACTCGGTTGTCCCTCTCCCCCATCTAATGTCAAGTTCCTACACAGTGGGCCCCAGATGCTGAGACTCAAAACACCACAAACTGAGAGTTGAAGGTCCACCATTATTTCTTGGGTCTTCGCCTGATGGTACTACCTTCTTAAGTCACTAAAGAATGTCTTGTAGGATCTTAATAGAGCACTTTGAATGAACATATGTATCTTTTCTGAATGGTGGGAATAGTGTGGAGGGTGATTCTAGTAAGAATGGCATTAGGAATACCAGCCCCTGTCTCAACTCTTACAATAACTCACTAAAAGCAGACATACACACACACTTGAGTGTCCACACAAAAATTTATAACCTTTAAAAGGCACATTTCTTGCCTTAGCTGGTTTGGCTCAGTGGATAGAGCATCAGCCTGGGGACTGAAGGGTCGCAGGTTCGATTCTGGTCAAGGGCACATGCCTGGGTTGCAGCCAATCAATGGTTCTCTCTCGATGTTTCTATCTCTCTTTCTCTCTCTCCCCATTCCTCTCTGAAATCAATAAAAATATAAAAAAATAAATAAAAATTTAAAAAAATAAAAGGCACGTTTCTTATATAAATTTTTTTTTCCAAATGCAACTCCTTGAGACTTCAACTTTCCTTTCCTGAAACATTTCATATTCCAAACATTCACACTTCAAAACATTTTATTCAAAATTTCCCATCTTTGGTTATATTTTTCAGTTTGAATAATTTATTTCTGCAATACCCAAAATCTCTCCTTTATCATCTGTGCCTCACTTCCCCTCCCCCCAAAATCCTTCAGTTCTCTCACAAAAATGCTGAAATCACTTTTCATCTGTTGACACCTACTTTTATATTGTTCTATTAAAATTCAAAGCATTTTGGGAAATATATTATTACACGAAGTGAAATATTAGTATTACAAGTGGCTTACAAAGTTCTTAATTTGATTAGGTGTAAGAGAAGGGGACTTTAATTTTATGTGACTTTTATATAAAACTCCTAAAATAGTTAAAGCTCTCCTTTGCCATGCTTTTGAAAATTATACAAAATTGTATCAAGATAACTGAGAAATAAGTGTATATTTATATTGTTATTAACAACCAACTGTAGAAAAACTATAGGACCAAGAAATGCATTTTAACAAGAGAACATAAAGAAATGGGACACATAGAAAAATACAAACAGGATGGTATAAATCATTCCCAAGTTACTCTGAGTAAATAAGAACTTTACAGCTGTTTCCTAAGAGGAAGGGAAGAGAGTAATGAAGTGCCTTCAATTGTGCATTCCTGGAATAACTAGGACTATCTATCTTGGTAAATACAGAAGGGGGTCAACACTGTCAACATTTACACAGCCTAGACCTGACTATTCCAGGAATAAACTGGATGTGGCTCAGAGTTTACTTTCTTTCCTTCACAAGTGATAAATCAACTTTACGCTTTAATGCATGTTAAAATGGGAGGGAGCAGAAAGAGTGCACCATTAAAGTGTGTGTGTGTGTGTGTGTGTGTGTGACATGCATTTTACAGGTCTTGTGGAAAGGGTACTAAACTGGAAGTTGGGACTCTGCAATTAATTAAGGGAGCTGGAATACATTATTAAAATTCTGCTGGGTATCATGTTATATAAGTTTGGTATAATACCCAACTCATAAGATTGATTATAAACATGAGCAAGTACTTGGGAAATTTAAAAACATCATACAAATGCTTTGGGGCATTATGATAAAGGCACTTTCATCTTCCAGGCTCCTAGGGAACCACTAAGTTGATATGCAGTAGAGGAGTTAAGGGCTTGGGCTCCAGAGTCAGAGATTCAAATCTCAGGGTCCACTACTTAACAGTTTCCTCAAATGTATCACAGGATAATAATAGTACCTATCTCATAATACTATGTATATAGTATGCTTCAGGTGATGAAGAAAACTTTGCACAATGCTTTGTAATCTTTGTGTTAGATTTAAATATTATTTTCATAACCATAATTATTAATTATCCATAAGAGCAACAACAGTTGACATTTATTGAGCATTTACCATGTGCTATACATTGTTTTAAATATTTTACATTTTTCATTCATTTAATTCTCACAACTCTATGAAGAAGGTATTATTTCTATTCCCATTATTACTGTTATTATTCCTATTTTACAGATAAAAAATTAAGCTACAGAGAAATTGTGACATGTGTCCAAGGTCACTAAACAGTAACTATTGAAGAGAAAATGCAAACTAGTAGTTGAAGATTAAAGCACAAGCCCAAACAATATGCTCTAATGCCTTAAAAAATTCAGTTTTTATCAATTTTTAGATGGTGACATTTAAAAACAAAGTTTTTAGTATCATGCCTGGTCCAGGGTAAGTAAGCACTTAGTAAATGATACTTGTTGCTATAATTTTAAACTGACTATTTAAAAAATTTAAATTGACATATGATTCTTGAAGAGAAGCAAAAGAGAGGTTTCTAAAGTTTAAGTCCAACAAGAAAAATCTCGTGAAAAGTTTAAAAAGAACTCTTAAAAATAACTTTAAAAGTTCCTAGCATGTTTCATAAATCTTAAGGTGGAGGATTAGGAAGTTATATGGATGTTTTGGCGATATTTAACTTCTGTTTTTGTGTATAAACCTATTTGGCTGTTGCAACTAATGAATAATCAAGACAATAAAGAAAAAAGTTAAAAACAACTAATTGTAATATGTGTTTTGGATTACAGTCAGAAAATAAATTTAATACTATACCTTGGTTTTCTTACTTAAACTGAGCCCATTAAAAGCCTATTAGTCAGTGACAGCATTCTTTAGAAGTATTTGAAGACTGTTTAGTACATTATGAAGAAATAAGACAGTACAAGAGTATAATGTGGAAGTCTTCCTAAAAGTTCAATTTACTTTTTCTGAAAGTTCACTTATATTTAATGTAAACTTATAAAAAGAAGTATAAATTTAAATTTGAGGAGGTGACAAAAAAGAGGTGATATTTATGAAAATCCATCAGGTTTTAAGTTCATCAGCAGGTCAAGTATGAGGAGCACTTAAGAGAAAACTATCGTGTTCATCAGCTGAATCAGATAAACACCAGATAACTTACCCCTTGGCCAACTGCAACCCGCTCCAGTGCCTTTAAGGAGAGAAAAAAAAAAAAAAATAAGACTAAGACAGCTGATATATTTAGTCTTATCATATAAGACTTATAAACATACTATATAAGGGCTTGTAAAAGTGACATTTAAAAAGATTAATTAAGTGATAACATGTATGTTTATACACTTAAAAGTGTTAACATCATTAAGGAATGTTAACTAGTTTACTTATATAATTTAGGGCTGATTTATAATATATGTGTGTCACATACACAAACACACACCCCTACTGTATACAATCCTTGAATTTTAGAAGGCATTAGAAAACAGGAAAGAAATGAAATGACATATTCTTGGCTCACTTTTAGGGTAGCTAAAACAATTAGATAAATCCAGAGCTATTCTTATGCATATACATAGACACTTATATACTACTTTTAAAATGTTTTGTGAATACATTTTTTTATATTTTCTTTTAATTTTTTGTAAACATAGAATACATCTCTCATTAAAAAAATAAACAGATTATAGGTAAAAGTTTAGTTTAGAAAAGTACATCTATTTTTGGTTTGCAAATTCAACCCAAATTATACATGATCAAGTATCAAGTAGAAGAGAAAGTAATGCATGTTTTTATAATTTTATATGTAGCTGATTTTAAATCTGTATCTTCTTAAGATCCAAAATATTTTTACACAAATTTCCTAATATTTCTAAAAAATACTCTTAACCCAATATATAAAAGATATATATGAAAGATTTATTAGAATTTAAATGTGGAATAGAGCCTTCTGAAACTTTCATTTTTTTAGAGACATACATTTCCACACTCACATAGTTTTATAAATAATTTAGATTAAAATATTTTAACTGATATTTTAATTAGAAAATATTTCAAACATAAAGAAAAGTACCAAAAACATAATGGATCGGCATATACTTCCTATTCAAATTTAAAATACCCATATTTACTTCAGATTTGTTTTGATAAATAATACTTTTTAGATATAGTTGAATCATATACTTATAAAACTGAAGAATAATTTACAAAATATCTTGTTAAGTGTAATTTTTGTAGATGCATAAGGTCATTGACGAGGTAAAGTAATATAGCTGGTTAGCAGTTGACCAGGGACATAAAACTTGCTCTGTGAACTCTAATTTACTTCTCATACTTCATACCATATAGGTTCATCGGGAAGAAGAGTTCATTGTATGAAAATTTGTTTTACAGAAATTATTTTAGAAAATATGTAATTTTCCCATTGACTTGGAGGATACCTTTACTGAATATCTAGTGCCAGAGTTTTATGAATACAGGAGATAATTATATAATTTTCCTACTAAAGAGAAATAGGCCCCAAAACAGATTTATTATTGAAGAAAACAATGAGTTTTCATTTACAGTACTTGTACCAATTTCAGATTAGATTTTTGTTATGGCTTTTGCTAAAAGGCTGAACTGAATAAAGAAACAAAATAGTTTTTAATAATAAGTTATTTGATGTCAATAAAAATATCACATAACACACAAGGCTATTTTCGGTATGTGTTGCTGATGAGTTTATTTCAGAAATACAAATTTAAACTTTGATTACATAACAAAAGATAATCATATAGGTAATAAGAAGTTTCCAACAAACATTAATATTTTCCTTGGCCAATAAATAAAGATAATGAAGACAATATAGCAAGTATTCACTTCATACTAAAAATATTTTGCAGTTTTGTTAGGCTTAAAGTATGTTTACAAGATTGCATTAATCTAATTAAAATTTTATTTCTGGTTAGTGCCCTTAACAATGTATCTGAAGGCATCACCAGAAAGGTATTTAAAAAACAACAACAACATAAAAGAGCCCCTTAAGCTTTGAATATTTGTGGAACCAATCAGTTGTAAAGCAAAAGGCAATAAAATAAGATGCAGCACAAGAAATGTCCCTTATGCTTTCCAAGATGACTCTAGCATCAAAAAAAGAAGTCAAGGTGGGCAGGAACTAAAATGAAGTTTAGAGGGAGGCCTCCCATGGTCTACAAATTCTATATTTTGGAATTTACTTTTCAAAAACTCTTCTTTTTAGTTCTTTGAATGTTTATGCTTATAGTGTACATTCCTGTTTTGTGAATACATTTTTTTTATATTTCTTTGGGACATTAATAGCTATTTTCTTTTGGATAGTGTCCATTACCTCCAAGTTGCCTTTTTTTTTTCTATTTGTTTATTGGATCTTAATTCTTTCATGTTAGACTTTCTTAGATTTTTAGCTGTCTATTGACAATTCAAATGGGGGTATCACAAACCTGAGTAGAAGCACTGTGCTTATGAGGGAGGACTATTAATTGTGGGCCTCGCCATAAAGGTGAAATCTGTCCTGTTTCACTGAGAAATCCCCGATGCCAATATCTTTAGGTCTTTTCTGTTAGAATAGTCAGACTCCCTATATTGAAAGACTATTTTCATTTCTTACCTGATGGCATGAGGTGGAATCCTGCCTGCCAGCATTCTTGGAACCAAGTCATTCTAAGTATGAACTGCCATTCTAACAAGACCTTGAACATGTATCATTTGCAGATATAAATAGAGAACAAGATAAGGTTGCAAAAAGGAATTTTAAGAGGACTTATAAAAATAAATTATTATTTGAGTATAAGTAGATTTCTAAAATAATTCTATGATACATGATTTAGAACACTGGTACACATTTTTTATATTACGTTATTAGCATAGATATAATGGTCCTATAATATTAATTTATCTTGGTGTTGAACATTAAACACATTATTTAATTAACCATATTTTAAATTTCTGATGACCAAAATAATGTACTGTTTGACCTGCATCTGTTCCTTTGTAAACCGTTATAGCACCAAAACCAGAGAAGACCATGGCATAAAGTGTTCTAGGTCTAAGGACATTAGACAAATCAAGCACAATAAAGGTTTTATTTAACTAGACAGCTATTTCATATTCCAGGTAGCTTAATAATATTTTTCCTATTCTATAAAAATTAGGAGACCAAATTATCTTCTATAAACACAAACACACCACAGAGCTGGGGATAGAGCACTGAACTAATTCTCTGTTTAAGACTTGGTTGCCCTGGCTGATGTGGCTCAATTGGTTGGGTGTCATCTGTGCACTGAAAGGTCATTTGTTCAATTCCCAGTCAAGGCACAAGCCCATGTTGCAGGCTCGATCTTCAGTAGGTGCATGTAAGGAGGTAGCCAAGCAATGTTGCTCTCACATCGAAGTTTCTCTCTCTCCCTCTCACCCTAAAAATCAATAAAAAATCTTTTAAAAAAGACTTGGTAGTTGGTACATTTTATATAACAACTGAAGTAATTATATTTAAAAATTAAGTATCATAATGTAGATTATAGTATAACTATAAATTGTCACCATATTTCATGTAGAGTGATAATGTTGGAAGAGAAAGTCTTTTTTCCCCGTAATTTGAAATGCATCAATGATGATGCTCTGCAAAATTTGGCATTTAATGCATGGTATTAGCCAAAAATAATACATTCTGCAACATCTGGATAAAGTTCTTAGTCCAGAAAAAAAATACAATCATACCAAACATGCTGACATTCTGGCATTGCGACCACACGACCATCTCTCTTCCTTTAAATAGTGGCACATTGGAAATCCCCACTTTTCTTGGGTACATTCTGCAGATGGGGAAAAATATGGGTTATTTCAATAAAATTCTTCCTCTTTCAATTAAAGTAAATAATCTATTGAGAAAGCAAATCAATCACTGAGAGAGTCAAACAGTAGTCCAACATCAAAGTGGTAATGTTTAACAGTTCATTCCAGTTTCTTAATTGAAAGCATATTAATGTAATGAAAATGGTATTTTCTCAACAACAGCTGTTGGTGTTTAAGCGCCAACAATTTAAAACCAACCAAAATTATTTCTATAAGATTTAGCAAAAGCAGTTTAAAATAGAAATACTTTTCATGTTCAGTGTATAGTAGATGATTAATGAGATACTGGACATTTACTGCTGACCTGACTTTCTAGAAAAATGATTTATCAAATATGACATTTGGCAGTTTATTACAGAACAATATTAATTCGCTCCTAACAATGTTGAAGCATCATTTTTTTTCAGCCACTGTTCACTTTTCAAAAAAAGAACAGCTGTAAAGGCTTTTCTTTTTTCATCATATTAAGAGGCTGAAATATTTTCAACTGTGATTCAATCTGGCTCAATTGCATTTATGGTTCAAGTAACAATAACAAAAATCAACATTCATTGCTTGTCCAACTGATGTAGAGTTACATATGCAACTTGCTGATGCTTAAACACCTTATGTAGAACTATTAGGAAGTTTTTGAAAAGGAAAACAAACCAATTTCTATTTTAAATTAAAGCCTGAAAAATAAGAGCTTAAATTTTATCAAAACTGTGACAAAAGAAAATTTTGATAAGTGAAATTATTTTACTAGATTAAAAAGTAAAACTGAACTAAAAACTTGAAAACAAGAAAACTCTAAAAGAAAATACGGAGGTAAAGTCCATTAAATAAACTTTTGTGCTATGAAGGATCAGATGACTTTTGATTACAATAGAGAAAGTTTAAATTTCACAGAGATCATAAGCCTGTGAAAATGTTTTCTTTCAGGTAATAACTTAAGATTTACAATAGACCCTACTAATAATCAGATGGAAGATATGGACCTCTGGGGAATAGAAATAATAATGCTATTATTTACATAGCATTTAATATTATTAGCACTATTATAAGTGCTTTAAATGTATTAACTGGTCCCCACAGCAATTCTATGAAGTAGGTATACTCTTATTCTCATGTTTCAGATAGGGAGACTGAGCACAGAAAGGTTAAGTGAATTGCTTGACTAAACTGCAAATCTAGCACATGGCATAGCTTGAATTTAATTCCAGGAAGTCTGATTTCAGAGGCCATGCTCTTAACCTACAAGATATATAAACAATTTCACTTACAGTTACACAGGATTCATGGAGCCCTTGAAACTTATCTGGGTCCTAGGGACCCTGGACCACTTCCTCTATTTCCAAGATGACTTGAAACAGTGTGTTGAGAAGGCTTTATGATTTAACTAAGACACAATTATTTCTAAATGAAAGGGCTACTATAAGTAGTTTAATTTTCTTCTTACAAATAGACAGAAACACTTAGGTCTTACTATAAAGGGTAAAGCATTACAAAGATGGGTTGGGCTATTTATTCAGAGTGTTTAGGAAAAGTACTAACCAATAAAACAGCTAGTTCTTCCTCCTCTCCATCTCTGTCACTCTTACTTTGAGTCTGAACCACTTCACATTTAAATCTTTATCTTAATGTAATGCTTTCCAAACTTTTTATAGCTCAGCAGTCTTGGAATATGGCAAAATTTGTATGTCAAACTGGAATAATCAGAATATGATGATTGTGTTGAAGCAAAACCCATGGGATGCAGGAAGCCGTGTCTCAGGAACACTCACAAAGCATCCATAGTTGGATAGTTCTGTCCTAATTATGAAGAAGTCTTCTTTGAGGATGTGATATTTGAGCAGAGACTTAACTGAGGAAGCAAACCATGAGATTAAGGGAAGATCTAATGAATGAAAAAAAAACAACAAAAAAACCAAAGAAACAAACTAGGTCTTAAAAGGATTAGTTAATACCAAAAAACGTAGTACTGGATTATCTTATACTTCAAAATGATAATTAACTAGCAATTTTCTAATTTGTAATATCTCAACCAAGTGCCTAAAAAATGAACTTGTAACACTGGGAAAGAGGAGACAAAAGTCAACTTATTGCAAAAATGTGAAGAGAATCCCATTTAAAAAACATACGGTGAATTTGTAATGAAAGATATAATTAGTGTACCAACACTGCTCTGCAATTCACCTTATGCTGCTAGGAAAAAAGGAGGTCTACTTGCCTGAAAAAGGTAGAACAATCCTACCTCAGTAATAATCTAAAGAAAACTTTGAAAAAAATTACTACTTAATATTAGATTGCAAGTGCAACAGTATTTCTGGAAATTCATTCCATTGAAAGGGGTATATTGTTTCCAGGAAAAAGAATATAAGAAACCCACACCCAATTTACTCCCAAATTCTTGACCCACAGAAACTGTGAGAAATAATAAAAATTATGTGGCTTTAAGCCATTTAATTTTGGGGTGATTTCTCAAATAGCATTCGATGATACACAGTGTAGAAGTAGCAATAAGGAAGCTAATTATCTCACACAAGGTATGTGAAACAGAAAAATCCACTGCTTGAGGTGTATGGGAAGTGTGCTTCCTTAGGAAAAGGTTAGTTTTTTTATTAGAAAGAGAACAAAGAAAATTTCAGAGAAGAGGTTACAGAATATTCGCAATTTTGGTAATGACAGACTGAATTCTGAAATGTGAAATTTTGAAATTTGAGGAGAGGTGGAAGACAAGTCACAACA
The DNA here is from genome assembly GCF_963455305.1 of Plecotus auritus. Classification (NCBI taxonomy): domain Eukaryota; kingdom Metazoa; phylum Chordata; class Mammalia; order Chiroptera; family Vespertilionidae; genus Plecotus; species Plecotus auritus. Next base: position 146,756,613 of record NC_137772.1, read on the forward strand.
AATGACATAGATACATTTGATTAGAGGTACCCCTCTGGATGCTGACTCATATGGACTTCGTCAATTGGTTCCTATACCATCTAGCTGTTGACTGTGTTTGACCAATGGTGAGTCTAGGCAGAAGATTGGAGACAGAAAAGACTGAGGTCAGACTATTCATACTCTTGGCTGCCTCTCTGAGAGGTAGCCACCCACTGACCGAAGGTCACCTCCAAAGCCAGCCAATCCTTAAGTCATTCTCCTTTAAGGTTTCAGTAACTTCTTTCTCCCTTTATCCTTTTAAACATAGGCATGGTAAGCCCCCAATTTCTACACTATTTCCCCTCCTCTTCACCCGTGTCTATGTAAATAATCCATTTGTAAATAAAATTCAAATTATTCTAATTGATGTGTACCATCTGCTTAACTCCCTGATTCCCATTCTTTTAGAGTAAAAGACATAATGTCCTACACAGCTCTACACAACCTTCCACCCAAAGCTATGACCTCTCTGACCTCCTCTCCTCTCCCACTGTTCCCTCACCTCCACTCTGGCTTCTTGCTATTCTTCAAACACACCAGATTGTCTCCTTGTATGGAATGATTTTCCCCCAGCTATCCACTTCGTAACTTGTTTACTTTTTTCAAGTCTTTGCTGAAATCTCACCACTTAATGAGGCTACCTCTGTCTCCCTATTTAATTTACTTTCTTAAGTTATTTATTGTTTATTGTCTGTCTACCCCCCTCCCAACCCACACCATTGCCCTAGTTTCCATTAGAATATAATGTAAGCTCCCTGTACACAGGGATTTTTGTTTCTTTTGTTCACTGGTGCTATCTCAAATTCAATATATATTTTTGAATGAATGAACGAACTTCTACTATTGTAGAAAAAAGATACATGCTAAAATAGGTGATAATGAATATAGATGTTTATAAAACAAGTAACTTAACCTCAAGAATTACTTGTCATAGCAAACTAGCAAAACTTATATCCAATATTCTCAGGGCAATTTCACAATTAATTTTTTAACTTTGCCTCCCCACTACCCAAGCTTTTCTTCATTAGCATTACTATGTTATGTTTTTAGCTTATCCATTAGCACTGCTTCATAGAAGCTTTGATCAATGTGTGCTTTTATTATTTTAACTGGCTACCCTACTTAACCGCTTTGTGTCATCTTGGGAAAGTTACTCTCTTTATAACTCAGTTTCCCTATCTGCAGAGAGGAAAACTACTGCAACAGTTTTGATATTAAAAATAGGTAAGGGCTTAAAACAGTGCTAAGTACATAATAAGTGCTTGAATAATGTTATAATGACTGTGATTCTAAAAAATTAATATTTACTTCTACTTCTGCACTATCCAGTTATTTTTCCACGAGTTTTACATTCCCTGGTACTTAGTAGGATAAAAGAAACTGTTTATTTAATGAATAGAGAATGACTAAACTAATACAATATGTTCTGGCTTTCCACTCTTTACAATGCCATCTCTGAAGTGAACAAAAATAATCAATCTTGGCTATCATTTTATTTGACCAGTCCATAAATTGCATAGTATTAAAATTCTCTTTAAAATTTGCTTCTCTTTTTATTTATTTCTGTATATATTTTTTAATTGTCTAAAGTTTTACATATGTCTCCTTTTCCCCTAATTGACCCCCCTGCTGCCATTTTTGGTTTTGATAACAGGTTCTTCTTTTCAAAGGCCCTTTCTTCTACCTACTCTTCAAACATTAGTGTACTCAATATTACATTATGGCAAGTTTTCTGTTTCCACTCTTTAAATTCTTTTCTTGGGCAATTAACATCTACTCCTTTAAATTTAGTCCCTACATATCTCCAGTATCAACTTCTTTCTGAATTTCTAAATAAGAATTTTAAACTGTTTGCTTAACATTTCTAAAATTAAATATATGCAAAACCAAACTAATTTCCTGAGCCCACAAATCTGATCTTTCACCAATAATATGTCATTATATAATCAACCAAGTTAAAACCTTGCCATTATCTTTAACCCTCATGGCCTCACCTCCACCCATTTCCCCACCACTGGTCACCAAGTCAGTTGGTTTACCTTTGAAAAAATACCGGTAAATTATTGACTTCTCCTATGATTCTTATCTAATGTATCCTTGCTTTGACATTGACAGCTGCTTCTAACTAGTCTCCCTGTCTCTGATCTAGCTCCATGCTAAAAAATGTAGATAAATTTATGCAACTCTTTTGCATTAAACAAACACATAAAATATATTTTTATGGAACAAAGTATACTTTGTCTCTTACTGAATAATATTCTAAGGTCTCAGCATACCATTCAAAGCTCTCACAATCTGGCCCTAATTTGTTTTTCTTTCTAGCTATTTTTTATTTTTAAAGAAAATTTATTGTTATTATTTTTCATATTTTCATATCTTCACCTTCACTCCCACCTTACTCTCTGCCATATATCCATAAGGACTTGCCCTACTCAGAACATACAACATAGTTTTTGCCTCTATGCCTTTCTCCACAAAGGTCTCAAAACATCTTTCCCTATCTCATTCATCTTTCTAAATGAAGACCAAATGTCACCTTTTTTAGAAAGCTTTCCTTCATAAAAAATTATTTCCTCTTCTAGTTTTAATAGCACTTGGTTTAGATGCTCATCATTCATTACTTCTTTCATTCATTTTTTTTCAATAATTAATGTTCCTAGCTGATTAAGATCCATAGGGGCATGAATATATTACTCTCAAACATACATGGAAGTTCTATGTAATTCCTTCTGAATTCCTCACTATATCTTAAGCTCCCTAAGGGGCTAGTGTCTCATTTTTTCTTACACTTCTAATTCTAGTATAGAATCAATACATTAGTACTTCACTTATCCTTTGGTTAAAAGTACAGCTATGTAATCTCAAGGGAATATGTAAAGAATCTTATACACACACACACACACACACACAAAAAAAAACAACCTAAACACTCAGTTTAAAATGTATATATTATTTTAATAGAGTCATGTCTATACTATAACACTGTTTATTTTTTTACAATATATTTTTATTCATTTCAGAGAGGAAGGAAGAGGGTCAGAGAGATAGAAACATCAATGATGAGTCACTGACTGGCTGTCTCCTGTACACCCCACACTGGGGACCAAGCCCACAACCAAGGCATATGCCCTGACCGGGAATAGAACAGTGACCTCCTGGTTCATAGGTCGACACTCAACCACTGAGTCATGCCAGCTGAGCATAAAACACTGTTTCTTACTACTGTCTTGGTATTTTCATGCATGGCTATAATAATGGCAAAGTCTGGTGCTGAGTGAAAACACTGTTGGCCTGACAAACACTGTGATATCAGTTTCCCAATGGCACTTCTCACTCTGTGAGACAAGTTTCCTCTGCTTGCTCTTATAGACTCTGTATAATCTTTTATCAAGACTCTAGTCTTGAAATGGAACATCTGAAATATTAAGTCAATGAGACAGTGTTGACATGAATATTATAAATCATGTTGTTTGCCATGAAAAATATATTCACTGTGCCAGACTGATGATGGAAAAAAGTTGGACAACTTGCTTAAAATTTGTTTACCACGGGGAAAATAATGTGAAAATACATATTTATAACAAAATATTTTTCAAGATCATTTGCTCCAAAGTATACAAATCCAAATTTGTTTATAAAACTAGTAAAATGTAAGTTAGTTCTTTTTAATCCTGTTTTCAAAAAATGGCCAGAGTACATGAAGAGACATTTCTCCTAAAGAAGACATACTGACGGCCAACAGACATATGAAAAGATGCTCAACATCACTAAGCACCAGGGAAATGCAAATTAAAACCACACAGAGATACCACCTCATACCCCTAAGAATGGCTATTTTCAAAAGTCAACAAATAGCATGTGTTGGTGAGGATGGGGAGAAAAGAAAATCCTTACGCACTGTTGGTGGGACTGCAAACTTATGCAGGCACTATGGAGAACAGTATAGAAATTCCTCAAAAAACTAAAATAATATATGATCAGCAATTACACTTCTGAGTATTTATCTGAAAAAATGAAAGCACTAATTTGAAAACATTCATGCACCTTATGTTCATTGCAGCATTATTTACAATTGCCAACATATGGAAGCAACTTAGGTGTCCATCAAAAGAGGAATGGATAAGAAGATACAGCATACATATACAATGAAATATTCCTCAGCAATAAAAAAAATAATGAAATCTTGCCATTTGTGACAACATGGAAGGACCTTGAGGGTATTATGCTAAATAAGTCAGAGAAAGACAAACACTGTATGGTTTCACTTGAAAGCATAACCTATTTCTCTTTACTACTTCTTTTAAGTGGATATATTAATTTTCTACTTTAGATTTAATTACATTCTTGACTTCTTTTATTTATCATAAACCCAGAGAACTTTTTTAATGCTGAATATATATATATATATATATATATATATATATATATATATAATCTGTATTAGCTTCAAGAACCACCTTATATTAGTCACACAAAAATGAGGAACAAAAGAAATGGGAAAATATATTAAAACTCTACATCTAACTATGTCTAGGAAGCAAAAGATGCCCTATGAAATAAGTAAAATCAGTGCCAACACTCTGGAAAACACACAACTGACTGAAGATCAGATACAGCTGTCTGTGTGAGGTAATTGTGCAAAGACTGCCAAGTACATCTAAAAATCTCTGTGTTCATCCCATATTAATTGGCAAGAATTTTTCTGAGACATAAGCCAGTTGAATGGTGAGAAGTAATGTGATATGTAACAAAAGTTTATAAATAGTGAAATCTACAAGACTAACAGTAGAGTCTACTTATCTGCTCTAAGATTATAAGACCAATACCTCAGTCAAGCTGAGATAGCTCCGATAGCCTCTGGCTGAATTACTGAACAAACTAATAAACTGTTAATAGTTAAGTAAATGAAAACTTAAATAGGCATTTACTATGAATCATTATTACATAATTTTACTTCTTAAAAAGTAAACTTATAAAACTTTGGGGAAAACAAAATTTATGGCCATTATTACACTGGCATAGATGTAAAAGAATTATTTTCAAAAACTTCACATTATCATTCAAGTGCAGAATCATAGCAAGAAAGCAGAGTATTTGTTTATGCAAACCCAATATAATTTTAAAAAAGATTAAAACTGAAACTAAACAACATGATAAATAGAGGTGAGGTGAGGTTGAAATTAAAGGCATGTTTCATAAAGTTCCATTCAAGTCACAGGATCATATAATTAGTCATCAGAGACCTCCAATATCATCTAATTAACCCCTTTCTTTTCACGAATTTACAGGTGATCCACAAAAATTAACTAATTTATCCAAGGCTACAGCACTACAGAGACAGAAGTAAAACTTTAGTCAAAGAGTTTCTTCTTCTATGTGGTGTTCTTAGACTCCCTTGGCATTATAGGTATCTCTATCTCTACGCTTCTCAAGTAACTTATTTAATATAGCACCTATCACACTGCATTACAACTGACCAGTTATCTGTCTTCCCATTGGGTTGTAAATTTCTTTAAATCATTTTATCTAGAAATCCCTGGTATCTAGCAAAGTGGGAAGTTGGTGGGTACGCAGTTCCTCAGTGTCTCCCAAATTTCAGCACATTTTATAATGAATGTTTTTGGACAGTCTCAATGCCCAACATTGTTGTTCCTAAATCAGCTATTCTGTTCTCATAATTTTAGTCCTCATTTTAATTTAAGATTGGTTTTAAATTAGTAGGAGCTGCTAAGGAGTTTCTAGGCCTCAACATTCAGATTCTGGATCAAATATGAATGACTTATAGAAAGGCTAAAAGAAAGTTCTCTGACAAAAATTTCAGATATAATCAATCATTTATCATGCATTTGGTTTTAAAGTTTTATTTAAAGATTTTGAAGTGTAATTACTTGTAATTTATTGTTGATTTTTCCATTTTCTCAAAATTTGTGCTATAATTCTTAGAAAAAAATTCAAATAATGAACAAATGATATAGTAGGCATCATAATACATATAAATGAAGAAAAATATTTCCTCTCCCAACTCTAAAGTTTATGAATTTGGAAAATCCCTGTGATAATCAGTTGAGAAATTGAAGTTCTTATGCAAAAATTGAACTGAAAAGAAACAAACATAGGGAGACATAAATATTCTTTTGTATTTATCAAAGCAATTGATTTTTTTAACAAATATATATTTAGCATCTGCTACATACCAGATACTCTTTGGGACAGTTTACAGATAAGGTGATTTACCGCTTAAATGAGCATATTCACTTAACTTAAACAAACATAAACTTATATTTATTTTAAACTGTGGGTTACAGCCAGTGGTGTGATGAAGCTGGCTGTAGTGGCTCTAGGGAGAGCTGATTGTGTCATCCTTTCCCAGTGCAGCCTTCAGTGACATCAGGTTGGTAGCTTGAAATGGTCACGCTGGCTGTATTTACACCATGGAAATCAGGAAACATTGATTTTAGGGCTTTTATTCTGGGGCAGAGCCAACCATTAAACATTTACTATCACACCACTGGCCATAACCATTAATGGGTCATGAAGTCAATTTAGTGGATTGTGACCAATACTTGATAAAATTTAATAGAAAGAAATGGAATAAAAACATCAGCATGCTTGCCTAAACCAGTTTGGCTCAGTGGATAGAGCATCGGCCTGGGGACTGAAAGGTCCCAGGTTCGATTCCGGTCAAGGGCATGTACCTTGGTTGCGGGCACATCCCCAGTGGGGGGTGTGCAGGAGGCAGCTGATTGATGTTTCTAACTCTCTATGCCTCTCCCTTCTTCTCTGTAAAAAAGCAATAAAATATATTTAAAAACAAAACAAAACAAAACAAAAAAACATCAGCATGCATTGTGTTATAAGAGCCAGTACTTTTCAAAGAACAAATATTTACAACAAAAAAAGAGAGTATTTTTTGTAAAATGTCAGTACCAGTTTTATTTATTTATTTATATAGGTATATACATATTAGACAATGATGTAAAATGTATTTTTATTATGGATCTATGTTTTTTAAAATGTGAAACTGCTACTATATTCAAGAGAACAAATATAATTTCTTCCACAAACATTTTACAATCTTCTGGCAATTATATGTGTTGTGGTTAACCATTACCTGTTTGGGAGAGAAATAAAAACTTCATAGTTAATAGGTGAATATTTGGAAGCTTTTTGTTTCTTCTCAAGGAATACCAAAGAGGAATTATAATTTATGATCATAAAGAAATGTGAGTTTGTGTAGATTTAGTGTTAAATAAGACCTCTGTCTCACCAGTACAGTGTGTTCTCATCATTTTGCTCCAGTAGTCTCTGGAATGTAAACATTCTTCTCTAAACTTCTGCTTCTTCTCTTTGCTAAGAAGGGCAAAGCCAGCCCAGTACCCCAAGAATTCCCAAATTCCTTTGTCAACATAATAATTTCATCTCAAGATGTCATAACAAGTGCCTTATTTCTTCTTTAGTTTTAACCAGTGCTGAATCAGTTTTTTCATAATCTATACTTTTGTGTTATTTCTTTATTGAGCATTTGTTATATATCACATATTATGGTGAATACTGGGCATTCAAAGAAAAATTTCACAGAAAAGTTTTTTGTCCCAATGTTGCTCAGAGTCTATTGTGAGAGATAAATATTAAACCAGCCTTGATTAAATAGTGTGGTAGGTACCAAAGCAAAAGTAAATAAAAAAAACACAAAAAAATGTGGAGAAATCATGCACTTCTTTTTTGAGAGCATTTTTATGTTACTCTTCTCAATCCTCAAAATCAGGACATAAAATAGGGAGAAGTCAGAAGAAAGGAGGAAGAAAGGAAGGGGGGGCAGTAAAAAAAGAAAAAGGGTGGATGTTTTGAAGATGTTATTAAGCTATTCGACAGTCAGTCTTTTTTTTTTTCCAAAATATATTTTTATTGATTTCAGAGAGAAAGGGAGAGGGAGTAAGAGATGGAAACACCAATGATGAGAGAGAATCATTGATCAGCTGCCTCCTGCCTGTCCCACACTGGGATCGAGCCCACAATCTGGACATGTGCCCTTGACCAGAATCAAACTTGGGACCCTTCAGTCCATAGGCCAACACTCTATCCACTGAGCCAAACCAAGGAGGGCCAGACAGTCATTCTTTTTTTTTTTTTTTTAAATATATTTTTATTGATTTCAGAGAGGAAGGGAGAGGGATAGAGATAGAAACATCAATGATGAGAATCATTGATTGGCTGCCTCCTGCACACGCCCTACTGGGGATTGAGGCCGCAACCCAGGCATGTGCCCTTGGCCAGAATCGAACCTGGGATCCTTCAGTCTGCAGGCCGACACTATATCCACTGAGCCAAACCGGCTAGGGCCAGACAGTCATTCTTAATACCTGTCTACTTTGCCTGCCTCACCACAGAGGCTGAAAAAGTCAGTCACTTTTCCAGACTCCCTTGCAGCTAGAAGTTATATTGTGAATCATGTCTAGACAATGAGAGATGAAACAATTCTGCTAAGAAATTTCTGGACAGATATTTTTTTCTCTCCTTGACAAAAGAAGAGAATGACTGAGGCGGAAGCTTCCCACTTCTCAGGAAAACATGGTGCTGTTAACTGCAGCAGTCGCCTTGCAGCCCTTAGAGGGAAGTCCAGATGTGAAACCAGTGTGCCAGCATCACCAGGTCATTGAACCACCTTCTGACTTTTGGTTATGTGAGGAAATTAATGGCTTTATTGCTTATGCCACTATTAGATGAACTTGCTATTATTTACAGTTAAAAGTATTAAAACTCAGGTTCTGGTTTAGATGCTAGGAATGGTTAACCACTATTTTCTTTCTTTTCAAGACGTGGCTTTTCAGAAGTCAAATGCCTCCTACATTATAGGCAGAATTTACCCTAAAACTTTCACATTCTCCTTTCCCTTGAGGCCCATACAAATAGAAAATGAGTTTAAAAAATAAGAAGGTAATTATATGGTACAGGTTATAAAAGGAGAAATAAAAAGCAGGATATAGCTATTAAAATCATGCCAGTTCAATAAAATCTTAATCCTAGTAAAAAAAAAGACCTGACATCTACATAAAAAAGCAGAACGGGGGAGATGCCACATTTATCTTATAATGAATACATATATTTATTGAATCTTAACACAAAATAGCGGCCTTTAAAGATAGTACTGCCCCATAGACAAAAGATGAGTACTTCCACGTGCTAGGACACTCAGAGACACCTTACCCTTAAATATTTCAGAGAAAAAAAAATAGTACCAGGTCACTTTATTAAACTGTGAACAAGTTATAGGGCACAAAACTAAAGAGAGGGGCAGAGTTTAGAAAATTGTCTTAATCCAATGTTAGTGAGGATTTATTTACCAATCCCAAAACTGTCTCACTCTCTGCCAAAATCTACGGCACTATCCAGTTCCTGCACTCAAACTAACCAAGCTTTTCCATGTTAAGAAGCACTATTCTTAAAAACAGGTGGTTAGAATAGTCTTCTGTTTCATGTTTGGTCTCCGCTTTATATCTAGGAAGAACTAGAATTTGTGTGTCCCCAAGGTAAAGCTTCCCCTACTCACTTCCTTTTATCACAGAGTCTCCTATGCTTGTGTCTCAGGTTTTGGTTTAGATTCTAGTCCTCTGGTAAAACTGGAACCCATTCCAGAATGTTAACACTGGGTTGTAACCCTGATATTTTAAAATTTAACAGAATGTCCATAGGAGGCTAAATGTTAAGAGTATGACTCTAAAGCCAGACTTGACTGGTCTAAATGCTAACTTCTTCACTTATTAACTGTGACCTGAGGCACGTTACTTGACCTCTCTGTGATTCAGTTTTCTCATGTGCACACGGACAAAATAAAAACAGTACTACTTGATGGGGTATTATGATAAATAAAGGAGTTAATAAAAGTAAAGTATTTGGAATAGTGCTTCATTCATAGTAAGTGCTCATTAAAAGATTAACATTTATTGCCGAAACCGGTTTGGCTCAGTGGATAGAGCGTCGGCCTGCGGACTGAAAGGTCCCGGGTTCGATTCCGGTCAAGGGCACGTACCTTGGTTGCGGGCACATCCCCAGTAGGGGGTGTGCAGGAGGCAGCTGATCGATGTTTCTCTCTCATCGATGTTTCTAGCTCTCTATCCCTCTCCTCTCTCTTCCTCTCTGTAAAAAATTAATAAAAAAGATATAAAAAAAAAAAGATTAACATTTATTAACCAACATAGATAGTTTTGCACCTGATCAGAAACTCTTTCTGTATGTGCTCAAAATTTCCATTAAGACTCTGATAATAGATGCCAACTCATATCTAACTGGTGTTTACCTTTTGATTACCAATGTAAACAGCTGGGGCAAATACTTCTGTTAGGTTATTTCCCCTAGCCTTGGTCCCATAATTTCTGGTTCACTTTCCGTTCTCTACTGTTCCACTGTTAGGGTCCCAGTGTATATTATAGTTGAGAATCACAGGTCCTGACAATGCCCGGTTTTTGGTCATGATACTGTTCTGCTCAAAAATTCTCAAATCCATTCTCTCCTCCTTCCAGTGCCCTATTCATGCATTAATACTACACATACACACACACACACACACACACACACACACGGGTAGAGAATACTAATTGCCTACCAATATTCACTTTCTCTTTTGTCACCCACAGAACTTGATTTCATTAGGAGCTTCACTGTGCTCTTTAAAGGATATTGTCTCAGATGGGAGAAGCTCTTCTATCTTCATATTTCTTTCCATTGTGACTGCAATGGCTGAAGCAGTAGCAGCTATTATGTAATCATAAGTGAGAGGCTAAAAACACTGCAGAGACCTTGGCCTTCACACTCTTAGATCATATGAACCAGTGTCAGCTACTACCCTACAGATTTTTCTGGAAAACAAGAGAAAAATAAATCATATGTGGCTATGCTACAATAGTCCTATTTCCATGTATTTAGAAGTCTGTACTTAGAAAACTTACCCAAAATATGATTGTTCATATATAAAAATTATCAATAGTGTTCAAAACTTTGGCCCAAAATTTGGTCCTTTCTTAGTGTTTCTCATCATGCAAGTTGCACCATCACCTACCCAGTGGCCCAAAACAAAAACCTGATAATTCTTGACAATTCCTTCTTTATCTCCTATTCCTTTAAACAATCTTAAATGTTTCTTAAATTCTTCTAATTTTCTCTATTCCTACTACTGTTGCCCTAACTTTAGTGCTCACCTTTGCGGTCTCAACTTATGAGAGAATGTCCTATGAGTTCTATGAGACCCTCTTCTGCATGTGTAAGTATAGCTTTATCATTTGTACCCTACCCTTTATAGGGCTACAAAAACAAAGTTCAAGTTTTCCATGATACACAGATACCCTTTGTAGCTTTAGTGTTTCCATCATCTTTGTGGGCTCCTGCATTCCCCTATATATTGTTTTGATAAGTACTATGAATATTTCCAGTATGTCAGTGCTTTCAGGAAAGAAAATTTTACAATAATCAGTATTTTTAGTTAAATGGGGAGAAGGGATAAAAGATAGGATACATATATACATCATATATAACTAGAGGCCCGGTGCACGAAATTCATGTATGGGGGGCGGGGGGTTGTCCCTCAGCCCAGCCTGCACCCTCTCCAATCTGGGACCCCTTTAGGGATGTCCCTGGTGGGATCGGGCCTAAACGGGCAGTCGGATATCCCTCTCACAATCCAGGACTGCTGGCTCCCAACTGCTCGCCTGCCTGCCTTCCTGACTGCCCCTAACCGCTTCTGCCTGCCAGCCTGATCACCCCCTAACCACTCCCCTGCCAGCCTGATTGATGCCTAACTGCTCCCCTGCCAGCTTGTTTGCCCCTAACTGCCCTCCCCTGCAGGCTTGATCACCCCCAACTGCCCTCCCTTGCTGGCCATCTTGTGGTGGCCATCTTGTGTCCACATGGGGGCAGCCATCTTTGACCACATGGGGGCAGCCATCTTGTGTGTTGGAGTGATGGTCAATCTGCATATTACTCTTTTATTAGATAGGATAGAGGCCTGGTGCACAGGTGGGGGCAAGCTGGTTTGCCCTGAAGGGTGTCCCGGATCAGGGTGGGGGTTCCTATGGGGCATGGGGTGGCCTGAGCAAGGGGCCTGTGGTGGTTTGCAGGCTGGCCACGCCCCCCAGCAACCCAAGTGAGGCCCTCGTATCTGGGATTTATTTATCTTCTACAATTGAAACTTTGTAGCCCGCAGGGGAGCCAAGCCTTCTGCTTGCTCCGTGGCAGCAGCCATTTCTGTTGGGATTTATTTATCTTCTATAATTGAAACTTTGTAGCCTGGAGTGCAGGCCTGGGCCGGCCAGGGTGTGCGGAAAGCTTGGCTTCCTCCATCGCTGGGGAAACCCAAGCCTCCCTCCTGTTCTCTCCATGGCCGCAGCCATGTTGGTTGGGTTAATTTGCATACTCGCTCCTGATTGGCTGGTGGGCGTGGCTTGTGGGTGTAGTGGAGTGATGGTTAATTTGCGTACTACTCTTTTATTAGATAGTATGTATACAAGGTGGGGCAAAAATAGGTCTATAATTGTGAAACAGAGTTCATTCTTATATTATTTATTATTTATTGTATTATTTTCCTTTACAACACTATAAACCTACCTTTGTCACACTTTTTATATTTAGTTTTGAACTTATACTTGGTAGATTTTAATCTGTAGAAATTCCAAGGGCCTGCATTTGGGAGTATTCCCCCACAAGGATTTGAATTTGCTTCTACATGGAACTGAATGAAGACTGCTTTATCTCATTCAAGGTCATAGCTTAGTATAGACTTTTCAGGCTCAGCTCCCCCACCATGCAGAAGCCCAATATTAGTGTCTAGATTCCAGTGTGATAAGCGTTTGCCTCAGTACACTTGTCTGCAACCTTTATGGCTCACAGTTCCCTGCTCTGGTTTCAACTCTTCTTCCTTCTCTCCTTTTAACTCTTGTGATTTTTCTTGATCCACAAAGAATCCTCCCCTGCTTTTTTGTGTGGATTCAGTAATGCTTAAAAAATACATGTTCTAATTTAGCTGAGCTCTAGCTGAACTGTAATAGGAGGGTTCCTCAGAAAAAAGTCACATCTCCCACTACGCTAAAGATGGAAGTGAAATACATGCTTTTTTGAAAAGATAAATTATGCTTTATTCCTCTACATCCTCTAAACTTCTAGCATTAAACACCCATAGCAAACAGAAAGATTTAATAAAATACATATTATATGATATAGAAAGTACTGTCAAATCTTTACTGAAAAGACAGCAACTGAATTGTTGCAATGGGATTAATTCACTCCTACTAACTTGATTAAGAAATGAGTCACACCTTTCTGGATGATACAATACATGATTTAATGACAATATTAACTAGCTAGTACTGTCTTATAACTTTTTAATACTACATACTGAAAGATCTCAAAATTAAAACAAGCTTATATTTAAACAGTATTTTAAATTTTCAAATAATATCTATAATGAAAAAAGCATAATATGCTAATTAGACCAGACGTCCTTCCTTCTGGACAAAACCGCAGTGTGTGGGAGCCCAGGCAGAGGCGGCAGAGGCCCCTGGCCGCGGTAGCAGGTGGGGGCCAGGGCCAAAGCCCTAGCAAAAATTTTGTGCATTGGGCCTTTAGTGCTCAACATATTTTTATTCAACCTCAAGACACATTTCCAGGTGAAGTGACTCTACATTTATAGTGATGAAACCAACTGTTAATCCTCAAAGACAGTGACTACATACATATCTAGCCTCCTCCAGTAAATTCCTACTGGTAACATAAATTGAGATACCATCTACAGTAGAATAGATATCATATGCCCTTGACAAATGTGTTTGATACAAAAACAGCAGGACAAGATTGAAAGGTGCCATTAAAAGATGATCTGCAGCCCTTCCCTGGTTTAAAAAAAAAAAAGTAAATGGAGGGATCTTTGGGAGAATCACATTCATGCCCTATAACACATTAACGCTGAGAACAAACATGGAAGTAGACTAAAGGCTTTCAAAGGTTACACCATTTATATTTGACTCTAATGTTCTGCCGTTTTCTGGAGGGCACTAATAATACTAGAAGGCTTCCTGGCCTTGGGCTGGGAAGAGGTGGGGAAAGACAAAACACAAATCTGTTTTATGACAATGTTTGCTCCTAGAAGGGGCTCCTATTAAGGCCAAGGAAGAAGCTCAGTGATACTAGCTGGTGTGACTATTTGGGGTCCGAGCTTTCTTTACTCTCCTGCACTCATAAGCCTCTGAAATGATCAGGTAAACTTCCAGGAAAAGTAAAATTATCTTTCATCCCTCAGATTGGGCCTGCAGGACTCAGAGCACTAATACCAATTTCTGACAGAATACGTAGTAGGCTGAACAAACACATATGGATGACCAAGTCCAGAGGCAGAGAAGGAAAGTGATGGTCTTGTCTTCTGTTCAGTTTTAAGAACAACAAAACAAAAATTCCAGGAAACCTCCTAGAAGACATGCTCTTCACGCCTCACTGTTGAGAACTGTGTCTCTTATCCATTACTATACACATGGAATTACAGTAATAATTTAGATTCAGATTCACCGGCTTGCGAGGTTACAGAAGGGCTCAATCTTCCCAATAACCTACGCCTGAGCAAAATCAGTTAGTGAAGGAGGAAGAGATACGTGGATCTGGACAGGTAACCAGTAGTGTTTCCTACAGCATGTTTCTACCTTTCTGGGAAAAACCACCAAAAGAAATTCTCTCTCCAACTTCTAGGGGAAGAAATAATGTAAGTATTGAAGACTTAATTATGATAATAATCAATATTAAGACAAAACAATGAAACATGTCAAGCTTAGACAAATATATATATTCTATAAAGCACTGCAATAAAACTGTTTCTGGTATTTCTTGTTCTCCTAGGAACTACTGGCCCATAATATATAAATATTTAAAGGTAGTTTTTAAAACATATGGTCTAACTTTGGTATTCATAGTGGCTCAGAGAGCTTTGAGGTACTTTTGAAAATTGACATTCATGAAAGACCACCTCTATGGTCTACCACAGTGTATTGGGTAAACATATTCATGTAAAACGCATAATGTTTACATAGTACATATCATCATAAAAAGTTGTAGTATACATACCAGACTTTTCTAGTATACTACGTTGGACTATTAATAACTCAAATTTACATCCCAAAGGGCAACACTGCCCCAATTCAAACTCAAAAACAGCTGTGCAAACAAAGTGAGGGTGAGGGGTAGGTGTGTAAGATGTGAAGGGAGAGACACATGACATACTTGATCACTCAGAGATATAACTCCATGGCACCTAGTGCTGGATATATGACAGGAAATATGCATGCAAACATCTGGCCTTGTAAGTTAGTTAAAATATAATGATCCAACTGTATAGTGGTAGATTTCTTTTTTAGTAAGGAATAATAGTACTATATAGTATAGAGGGGTGGGTAAAAATAGGTTTACAGTTGTGAGTACATAAAACACAGTTTATTCTTGTATTATTATTTGTTATAACACTAGAGGCTTGGTGCATGGATTCATGTACCAGTGGGGTCCCTCGGCCTGGCCTGCGGCTCTCCGACATCCCCCAAGGGGTCCCAGATTGCGAGAGGGTGCAGGCCAGGCCAAGGGACCCCACTGGTGCATGATCGGGGCTAGGAGGGACCACGGGAGGGCTAAAGGGCATGTCCGGCCCGTCTAGCCCAGTCCCAATCAGGGGCTGATCAAGGCCGGCCGTCCGGGGAGGGACCACAGGAGGGTTCCAGGGCATGTCTGGCCCGTCTTGCCCAGTCCCGATTGGCCGGATCCCAGCAGCAAGGTAACCTACCAGTCAGAGTGTCTGCCCCCTGGTGGTCAGTGCGTGTCATAGCTACTGGTTGAACGGCTGAATGGTTGCTTAGGCTTTTATATATATAGTCTATTTTCCATATAAACAACTATAAACCTATTTTTGCCCTACCCTGTATGTTGTATACACAAAACTAGACTAAATTCATATCCATCTATCCAAGTAGTCATTGCTAAATAGTCCAGAACAAACTCTGCCACTGTCTGCCTTCATACACACAAATACATATACCTGCTCATCAATACAGGTAAGCTATCAAAATTCTAGTGATATTCATACTTATCTTTGGACATTCCTTGCTTGTTTTACATCTGCTCCCCCAGCACCACCTTGTCTGTGTCTATTTCCCAACCCTTAACTTCATTGATAATTTGGTTTCCAGATCTATTTGATTTCCCCAGGTTTTCACTCTGAGCTCTATACTTCAAGGATTTTGGGGGGCTGTTTACTCTAGCTCTCCACTCTGGACTTTGATATACCCTTCTGGGCCCTTTTGGGTTCATCCTTTGGTTCAGATCTGCAAACTAGTACATAAGTAGAGGCCACCTAAGTCTCTGCATGGGAAGGGTTGAAATAAGTGCAAATAATCTTTTTCTACAAATCATCTTCTAGAATTCTGTATATCTTCTCATGGAACCATCATAAATACCTTGTTTTCAACCATGCTGTTCATCAGAATTACCTATAGAACTTCTTAAGAATACTTATATTCAAAAGATTATACTTCAGAAGGTCAAAGTAAGTCCCACATACTGAAAGTAATATATTTGATTCATTGGGTAACCAGAGTTGAGGATCAGTGTTTACAAGAATTGCAAGAGGTGGTTCATATGGCCTCTCTTTTACTATATAGCCAAGTAAAGGCAAGAAAAAGGAGATAGGAGTGTGTTTTTTTGAGAAGAAAATTGTGACAGTCTAAAGGAAGGCAAAATTGCAGCATAAACCGAGGTTGCTTTTGTTATTCATATGACTTATTTTTCTACATTTTTTTCTCCTATATTTTGGCTTTCCGACTCTTACCTTGATCTCCAAAATATGTGAAGTTACTCATATTCATATATCTCCACCTAATTCATCATATCATCAGTCCAGTTTCTTCCTACTTATTCTTTGCTTTCCTGAAAGCAAAACTCCCAACTCTGTTCATTTCAGGTATGTATGAGGAAAGCAAGTAACACTAAGATATTATTATTAGCTTTTGCCACATAAGTCTAGTATTGTTTCCCTGATAATCTCAATGTTTCTCACTAGTTAAGAAATTTTTTACAGGAAGGCCTTTCCATGAATTGACTCTGTTTACAAGAAAGAAAAATGAGAGTTTGTAGCTATCAGTAACCTTTCCAACACTTTTCTTATCTGAATCTGGGGACCAAAAATTTCCTATCAACTCAGTTAACAATGGTAACTTCCACTCTAGAGAAGAGAAGGGGAAAGTGCCTTTAAACAGGCTGGATACAAGACTGATACTTGAGAATCTTAACTGAGAGGCTTCCATTTCGAGTGTAAAAATTTGGAGTTATTTTATTCAACTATTTTTCTCCCAGAAGACTCAAAGAGAAACACTGACTATGGAAGGGAAAGAGAAAAAACTGGATTTTGAACACTTATCCCCCACACCTTTGTGTAATCTGTCTGTAATAACCTTCCCACTTCTTTGTCTGATTAATTTCTACTGATCTTCCAATTCACCATATACAAATGTAGTGTATATGTATGTATGTATTTTCTGTCCTGGAAAGATATACAGGAAACCAAAAATATGGGTCTGGAAACTTTTGTTTTAATTTTTAAAATATTTTTATATTATTTAAATTTTCTATTCTAAATAATTTTTTAAAAATAAAAATGTTAAGTTACTAACAGGGATTATCTGATTCCTGGGATTAAGGGCCATTTTTACATCCCTCAAGGGTGAAGATGAGATAACATATATTTTTATATCACCCGCTTAGCACTGTGTGGGACATAGTTGACATTCAGTGTATGTTTATTAAACTGAACTGAACTTTGCTTTTCATCTATTTGAATTTCTTCTTTCTCAAATTATTCTATGTAAGAGAAAGGGACTTTTTAGGAGCCCTCACCATCTCCCTTTTTATACACTAGTGACCTGGTGCACAAATTCATGCACATTGAAAGAAAATTAATTAGAAGGTGGCCGGCGGGGCGGGATTGGGTGAGATGGTCCAGACACGCCCTGGAGCCAACCTCCCAAGGTCCCTCCCTAGCCCACTGCACCTGGGGTGGTGCCGTGGCTCAAAGGGCATCTGTAGAGTGAGTGGGGTCCCTCTGGCAGGTGGGGTCCCTCAGCCTGGCCTGCGGGGATTGGGCTGAAACTGGCTCTCCGACATACCCCAAGGGGTCCCATGGTTAGTGAGAGGGCACTCTGCAAAGTTGCTGTTGTATAGGGTGTGGAACGCAAACGCAAGTGTGCAGTAAACCAGATTCGGGGCCAACAGCGCCCCAGCAACAACAAAACCCAGGTCAAAGGTGGAATCACGCGGCCCAGTGAGGAATTGGGCTCCCTTCTTTCTGGTTTCGGGGTGCGTCACCCAAGAACTGCTGCTGTCAAGTCACTGCAGCTCAGCAGCTCCTGCGTTGAGTATCTGCCCCCTGGTGGTCAGTGCTCATCATAGCAACCAGTCGGACGGTCGGACACTTAGCATATTAGCCATTTAGATAGATAGATAGATAGATAGATAGATAGATAGATAGATAGATAGATAAAATGCCAAGCATAGTGCTTATTATCTTCTACTAGTCTGAAATGCAGCTGCCAGTGTAGCAACAGTGATTTTTTTTTCCCTATTCCTAGTCACTTGTTCAAAAGAGAGTATTTGCCCCATGGTGGGAAATACTGAAAGTAGGTCTGTGACCTGATGATGCAGTGCAATGGCTACAAGGGTCTAACAGGATCAGGGATGATAGTCTTAAGAAGAGAGGAGTCCTTTGGAAGGGGAAGGCATCTTTGGGAGCATGATGATAAAGAGGAAAGAAGGAAGCAGGCAGCTGAAGTTAATATATTGAAGGACAATACCTCTGAACTGAAAGACACACCAACTGTCTAAGAGCCTAAGATTAAAGAAACTCCTAGCAGTGTTATTGACCATAGCTAAGATGTAGAAACAGGCCGTATGCCCAATGGTAGATGAATGGATTAAAAAAACAACAACTGTGGTGCATATACACAACGGAATAATATGCAGCTGTAAAAAAGAAGGATCTCTTACCCTTTGAGACAGCATGGTGTGACCTGGAAAATATTATGCTAAGTGAAATAAGCCGGACAGAGAAAAACAAATATCTAATGAACAAAATAAACTGAACAAAATAGAACCAGAAACATTGAAGCATGGAACAGACTGATGTAATTCAGAGAGAAGGCAGGGGGTGCGAAGAGATTAACCAGAGAATTCATAAGCATATATGCATAACCCACGGACACAGACAATGGTGCGATGAAGACCTGGAGAGGAGGTGGGGGAGAGGAGAGGGTCAATGGGGGGGAAATGGTACATCTGTAATACTTTCAAAAACAAAAATAAAATTTTAAAAACCCATTTCATTGCACCTACAGAAGAGGAAATTTTTGAACTAAGAACCATACCTCCCTTACATAGAATCTTATGCTATTGTTGGTCCAGGAAAACACTATACACTTAATATTTTAAAAGCTATAAAATTCTGATTGTATTAAAGAGGTTTTTTTCTTTCTTTTAGAAAAGATGCACAAAAATATTGTAATATAGTGTAGATATTTGGATAAATATTTTATTATAACTATATTTTTTCTTTTTTAGGTTCACTATTTTCGCCAAATTTTTATCTTGAAGATTTTTGTACTCTGAATAAAATTAGAAAAATGGCAAGAAAAACATATATTCTCCATCTAAATTAAACTATTGTTAACTTTTTGCCAATTTTTTTCAATGTATCTCTATATATTCAAAAATTTTCTTCTACGCACCTTTTATAAAAGATACTTTAAAAATCTCTGACATAAAAAAATCAAATTCAATTAACTCTTTTTTATAAAAACCTTTGCCAGGTATATGGATGACCTCTGTCTCACCCAGTCAAATTTCAGTAGAATTATATAATGATAATTTTTACCTGTTATACACAACTATATAAAGAAGTGAAAATTTCCTATTCATCTGGATTTTAAAACTGAGAAAAGAACAAACAATACCATCCATATGCACACAGCTTCCTGGCTTAAGAATTCTTAGCAAGGGACACTGGATGTTGATAAAGACTTCATTAGAACTAATAGAAAAGAAAACTGCTATATTAATATTAATAAACTAACCATCTGTCCTGAACCAGCAGTTTTGAAACCATAGCTTATTAAGAGATATCCTATCTAATAAGAGTAATATGCAAATTGACCGGCACTCCAAGACACAAGATGGCCGCCCCCATGTGGTTTAAGATGGCTGCCCCCTTGTGGACACAAGATGGCCACCACAAGATGGCCAGCAAGGGAGGACAGTTTTGGGCAGTTGGGGGTAACCAGGCCAGCAGAGGAGGGCAGTTGGGGAAGACCAGGCCAGCAAGGTAGGGCAGTTGGAGGGACCAGGCCTACAGGGGAAGGCAGTTGAGGGGAACCAGGACAGCAGGAGAGGGCATTTGGGAGGGGACTAGGCCTGCAGGGGAGGGCAGTTAGGGGTAAACAGGCTGGCAGGGGAGCAGTTAGACATTGATCAGGCTGGCAGGGGAGTGGTTAGGGGGTGATCAGGCTGGCAGGCAGAAGCGGTTAGGGGCAATCAGGAAGGCAGGCAGGTGAGCAGTTGGGAGCCAGCAGTCCTGGATTGTGAGAGGGATGTCCGACCGCCCGTTTAGGCCCAATCCCGGTGGGCAGTCGTACATCCCTCAAGGGGTCCCAGATTGGAGAGGGTGCAGGCTGGACTGAGGGACACACCCCACCCCCATGCATGAATTTCGTGCACCGGGCCTCTAGTAACATATAAAAAGAGCTGTTCTGGATGAAGGTATATGTGGTGCTTTGAATCCTGCTATGTACTTTGCTCTTCAGGCAGCATCTCAGTCCAGGGAGCACAGTTTGAATACCATTATTTTAATGCCATTGCACAGTTTTGCAGTTTTTAAAATAATAAAATGTTAATTCTTAAAAACACAGTAAGGAAAGATTTTTGAGAAATATCAATATTTCTCACAAAACTGAAAAGGTTTTGAAAATAAAAGCAAACCTTGCAACTCTATATTCATGACAAAATAACTCAGTTTTATTATTTTAGTAAATGTATATCTTACAAGTAGTTTTAAACAGAAGTTCTGTAAAATATATACCACATAAAATTTTCAAATATTTGCAGTTTTCAGCATGCACTAAGACCATTTAATGAGCAAAGGAAGTATAACAAAATGCATAATGTGATTGTACATCAAATTTCAATTGATATAATATTAAAATTGCAAGAATATCAGATATTATTTTAAATGTTAATTCAAAATGACAACAATGTCAAAAAATGATGGAGAGCTTGAAAGCACCAATTATGCCGAAATAAATGAAATTATGAGATATGAAGAATTTTGTACCTTTATGTGGGTTTTCAAATTCTTCAGATAAGAGGTGGTAGCAACAACCCACACTGCAAACTCCCTTGATTTCAGAATTGGAAGTAAATATTCGTAGAGTATTTGAAGCAAGATCACCACAAGTATGTAGACCTACCATCAAGCAATCCTTTAAAAATGAGAAGAAAAACAAATTTTGGCAATTAAAAGGAGGGCTAAAAATACATTTCAGGTGAAGATTTTAAATGTTCATTAGAATATATGGAGCTTTTAAAAATGACCAAATTCTAACTAGAAAATACTGTGTTTTTAATTTATTTTTATAACAAACTAGAGGCCCAGTGCATGAAATTCGTGCACTGGAGGGGGGGTCCGTCAGCCCAGCCTGCCCCCTCTCACAATCCGGGAGCCCTCAGGGGATGTCCTACTGACGGCTTGCTGCTCCCCCCAGGAGCTTAAGCTACAGTCTGGCCTCCCTCTGTGGGAGGCGACCGGCTGATCAGGGGAAGGCGCCACCCCCATCACCCCGCTGCTGCTGCCACTGCCGGCCACCGCAGCCACCAAAGTGTTTTCATCAATGTGGACTCCAGTCCCTTCACCACAAAAGAATGACAACTTTCTTTAGGCATTTTCAAGATGTCTCTTTCATAGGATATGACATTTCTTTCTTTTTTTTTTATCCTCACCTGAGGATATTTTTCTATTGATTTTTAGAGAGTGTGGAAGAGAGAGGGAAAGACAGAGAGAAACATCAATGTGAGAGGGAACTTCAATTGGTTGCCTCCTGCATGAGCCCTGACCTGGGCCCTGGCCAGGGAGGAGCCTGCAACCTAGGTACATGCCCTTGATCAGAATTGAACCCAGGCCTTGCAGCCCGCAGGCCAAGAATCTATCCACTGAGCCAAACTGGTTAGGGCAGGATATGACATTTCTTAGCCCTTCCAGCAGCCGACCTTCGTTTTTTCCTCCAGGAGTGAGGTGGAAAAACCCTAGATTAACTTCTTGGATTCTTATTACCCAAGTTACCAAGAACACTGCAAGTGGCGTACAGGGAGCTTAGCCAATGAGCAGTAAGAAAAGGTGTTTCCTCTGCAGCTCATGTGCAGAGGCAGGACTGCTGGTGCGCTGTCTTCCAGCGGGGGCGGGCCCCCCCGTGTGTTGTGTCTCCGCTCCGGGCCTGCCCCCAGTCCCAGCCCCAGCCGCGCATGACTGCTGGGGCTGGGGGTGGCACGCAGTCCCCTCCCACCCATCTGCACGCACAGCCTCCTCCTGAGCCGGTTGTTACTGTTATGGCGTCCCGGCTACTTTGCATATTACCTCTTTATATACAGAGAGATAATCATTCCCTTTATGGACAAAATGACTGTGATCATTTATCACAACTAAATACTTTTGAGTTGATTTTTCTACTGTTTTTAGTTACTTATCCATTTGAATTTTCTCTTTTCTGTTTCACAACTAGCCAAACTAAAGATTGGACTAATCAAATGTAGCATGCATGACTATGAAAAACTTGTGATTTGAGACACATTTATACCTTACTAATATTTTTTATAAATTCACTTCTTCACAAATTGCCCATTAAAACTTATAAAAAATTGTAATAAAAAACAAATAAAAGGTGCCAAATTAACAAAAAAGTTTACTTCATTCCTTGCTTCAAATATAACAATTTAAAATTCAATGTAACAATTTTTGTTCTAAATTTTATAACATCAGTTTTATGTAAATATTCTCCTATGAACTGTTTCAAAGCCTAATTTTAATGTATACACATACTGAGTCAGTACAACTGCATGTACTCACGTAATCTTGATCAATATACCAATTTTATTTTAATTCTTCAGTGCCTTAATTTCCTCATCTGTAAAATGAGGATAATAATGGTACAAGCACTTTGGAAAACATTGGCAGCTTACCATAAAGTTAAAACATACACTTGCTAACAATATGACCTACAAATCCAACTCTGGGCTAATTATCCAAGAGAAATGAAAACATGTCCATACAGTTAAAAACTGGGCAGGGGACTTGAACAGACACATCTCCTAAGCAGGCATACAAATGCAAATTAAAACTACAATGAGATACCACTGACACCTGTTAGAATTGTTATTATCAATAAGACAAGTAACAAGTGTCAGAGAAATTGTGGAGAAAAAGGAGCCCTCATTCACTGCTGGTGGAAAGGCACACCAGTACAGCCACTATGGAAAACAGCACAGAGGCCTCCTCAAAAATTAAAAAAAAATAGTTATCATATGATCGTGTAGCCCCTCTTTTGGGTTTCTATCCAAAAACTTGAAAACATTTATTCATAAAGATATATGCATAAGATATATGTTAACTGCAGTATTATTCACAGTGCCTGAGACATGGAAAACAACTGAAGTGTCCTTTGATAGATGATTGGATAAAGATGTGGTACATATAAACAATGGAATACTACTCAGATGAAATGCTGCCATTTGTGACATGGGTGGATCTTGAGAATATCAGGCTAAGCGAAATAAGTCAGAAAAAGTCACTCATGATTTTACTCATATGTGGGCTGTAAAACTGAAAGCAACAAATGAATAAACAGAACAAACAAACAAAAACTCAGAGACATAGACAACAGTATGGTAGTTACCAGAGGGAAGGGAGGTGGGAGGTTAGTAAAGTATAAGGGGGTCAAATATATGGTGACAAAAGAAGATTTGACTTTGGGTGGTGGACATATAACACAATATATAGATAATGTGTCATAGAATTGTACACTGGAAACCTATATAATCTTATTAACCAATGTCACCCCAATCAAATTAATTTTAAAAAACTGAAAAATTTAATAAGTAGAATATTACAACTTCAAAGGCTACATTGTTGTTGTTTTTTAAACAATGAGTTAGTCTGAATGATTTCTAGAAGCTCCTCTACAATATTGTCTTAACATGCAATGGTGCCTTTGTTTAAGAAATATTCTCTTTGAATTACATTTGACATACTTACAGTTTAGAAAAAAGTTGAAATTCTTTAAGAATACTCAGAAGCTAACATTTGCTCAAAAAATTGAATATTTGGTTACCAAGGCTAACATTAAATACTAGGGGCCCAGTGCACAAATTCGTGCACCTTGAAAGGAACTGTGGGCCACGAAGCTGTGGTGGGCCCAGGGTGGGTCTCAGCCCTTCCTCCGTGCCCCTACCCGGTCCCTCCTGCTGTGGCCCCCAGTCCCCTCTCTGCTGGCAGCCCCACTCCCGCTGCTGCTGCCGCTCCCACCCGCTGACGGCACAGAGCAATTGATGCCAGCATCAGCTGTGAGTGCAAGTGGGGCTGGCACCGGCAGTGGGTGCGAGCTGCGGCTGCCGGCCCTGATTGCCCCTCAGGAGCAGGGGGAGGTGGAGAAGTCCTGAGGGGCGATCGGGGCAGAAGCTGCTTCTCGTATCCATTGACAGCGCTGAGCAATTGGGGCCGGCGCCAGACAGCAGCAGTGGGTACTACCGGCAGCTCCAGTGCCGGCAGTGGATGCCAGCAGGGCTGGCGCTGGCAGGAGGTGCAAGCACCCAGCAGGACCACGGCATGCGGGAGGGAGCAAAGAATTTTCAGTAACCACCAGAGGCTTGCACCGATGACAGCAACAAGCGCCCTGCCTTGGTCTGGTGCCCCCATGCACCTGCTCCACCATCCCGCTGCGGCCGATGCCCGCCATGTTCCACGCTCTGCTGCCTGCTGCCGACACCTGCCATGTTCCACGCACACCCCCTGGTGGTCAGCACACGTCATAGCAACCGGTTGTTCAGTTGTACCGCCGTTCGGTCTATTTGCATATTAGGGTTTTATATCTATATAATAAAAACCCAGTGGTCGTAACATCGTAACAACCAAAGACCAGCCACCAGGAGGCTGTGTGCACAGCGAGGCGCACGCAGGTGGGCAGGGCTGCGAGCGTAGTGAGGCACATGCGTGTGGCGGGACCACGCAATTTCACACACTGGGCTTCTAGTTTATAGACAATATTGCTGTAGATATCTCTCAAATATAAATTAAAATGTATAAGTTTTCTTGAATTGGAATTTTAATATTCCCTATATTACATAATGAGAACTTAGCTTACTACCTTTTGTGCTAGTACTTCTGTTTAATTTAGGAGGCTTGAAATGAGTAGAAGGCACTCTATTTTGGAAAACTGTAATTGTCATATTTTGTACTCTTATCAGATTTTGATAGCTGTGAGATCATAAACATCTATACATAATTTTAGCTCTTTAGATTAATGTAACCAAATAAGACATGTAGGTTAAGTAAGCTACTATTAAAATTTAATTCTATGTCCTAGAACAGTTTTATAAATCAAATTAAGGAATTCAAATGTGAAATTACCTCCAGATCTTTAATAATATCATGTAGTTCTGAATCAGCAGTAATAAAAGATGTTAAAGGTGAGTATATATTTGATTCATTTGACTTGGATGTTGTTTTTCTTCTCTCTTTATTTGCTTCAGACATTTTTCTCTCGGGTATTTGGGAGGAAGAAGTAGGTTCAATGGCATTAATAGGCAAAAGGTCTATAAGAGAAAAGGCATTTTCAAAACACAAATTTTCTTCTTGATGTGAATGAACATGTAGGTTTTCCATTTGTTTTCTGATGTTAGAAATAACAGAGCTAGAAAAGTCTGGCAAAAAATCTGATGTAGACATCATTCCTTGATTTGCAGGACTGTTGTTACATACTCCCTCAATATCTGCTTTATTTTTAACTTGATCTTGCATTTTCTTTTCTTTTGCCATTTTTAATGCCAGTTCATTGACATCTAAGTTTGACCGAGTATGATAGACTTTCCAATGTTTCTTCAGCTTCCTGTTTCTCTCCTGAGCTCCATGAGTATTGGTATTTGAGGAATCAATTCCATAAACTTTTAAGCCATACTTCAGGGACAAATAGGAACTTAGGTAGCCTTTTCCAGAACCCAGGTCAATTACCTAAAGAAAAACAGAATGAATTAAAGTAAACAAATGGTTGTATACTTTATACAACCTCTTATGTTTTTTATTTTAATTTTGATTCTTATTAAAAACCAACCACACTCATCATTTTTATTTAACTTTTTAAAAGAAGTTCTAGACAGTGTAATGTCAAGAAAAAGATGCAAAAGTCATAAATACTGGAAATAAAACTCTCTTTCTTCGTAGATAATATGACTGTGTCTCAGAAAATCCTGATTAATATACCAAAAAAGCTAACATAACAAGTAAGTGAATTTAGCAATGTGTCAGAATACAGGATCACTAGAAACTAATAATGAACCATTAGAATATATACAATACAGTAGCAAATTATAAAATAATTAGCATATTACTAGAATATCTAGTAATAAATGTAACAAAGGTTGTGTAAGATCCCTATACACTGAAAACTACAAAATATTGCATAGAAAAAAATTAATAGATTAAATAATAATATACCATATTGACAAAACATGAGACTCAATTTTTAGATGGCAATTCTCCCAAATTGACATACAGATTCAATGCAATCCTAATAAAAAAAGCAGATTTTTAAAAAAGAAATTGACAAACAGATATTACAATTTATATGAAAAGGCACAGTTCCTAGAATAACCACAACACTTTTGAAAAAAATAAGGTCAGAGGATTTACACAAGTTTGGAATCAATATAAGACTAGAGTAATCAAAATACTATGATGCTAGTATAAAAACAGACATATAAATCAATGAAAAAAATAGAGTTCAGAAACAGACCCATACTAATATAGACAACTGATTTTTCAAAAAAACTTCTAAGGTAATTTGATGAAGACAAGAGTCTTTTCAACAAATGGTGCTGGTATAACTGGATGCCTGTATGAAAAAATGAACTTTGCTTGTGTCATTCCAAAAACAAAATTAATTAAAAGTGGATCACATATCTAAATGTAATAGTAAAAACTAATAGCTTCTTAAAGAAAACATAAAAAAATCTTTGTCACATTAGGAGAAGCAAAGATTTCTTATGTAGGACATAAAAAGCATGAACTACAAATAACTGAAAAAATAAACTTCTTTAAAAATGAAAACTTTTGCTATTCAAAATAGTTAAAAAAGAAAAGAACTACTGAATAGTGTATTTACAAATCATTTATTTGACACATGGTTCATGTCCAGAATATATAAAGAAATCTTATCTATACTAATAAAAAAGAAACATGCAAATTAACCATCACTCCGTTACGCTCACCAGCTAATCTGAGCGAGTACGCAAATTAACCCAACTAAGATGGTGGCTGCCACGGAGCTGGAGCGAGCAGGAGGCTTGGGTTGCCCCCGGCAATGGAGGAAGCCAAGCTTCCCACCCGCCCTGGCCTGCCCTGGCCTCCGCTCAAGGCTATAAAGTTTCAATTATAGAAGATAAATAAATCCTAACAAAAATGGTGGCAGCCACGGAGCTGGAGCCAGCTGGAGGCTTGAGTTGCCCCCGGAGATGGAGGAAGTCAAGCTTCCCCCCCACCCTGGCCAGCCCTGGCCTCCGCTAAAGGCTACAAAGTTTCAATTATAGAAGATAAGTGAATCCTAGATACTTGCTTCCAGCGGGCCCTGGCCTCCGCTCAAGGAGGTGCTGGAAAAAAAAAAAAGAAAAAGAAATAAAGGAGGGGCTGGGACCTTGGGTCACTGGGGGGTGATCAGGCCAGGATGGGACAGCAGGGGCCATTGGGGGTAAGCAGACCAGCAGGGGGGCGAGTTAGGGGTGAGCAGGCCATCAGTGGGGGTCAGTTGGAGGTGATCAGGACAGTGGGGGGGGCAGTTTGGAGTGAGCAGGCCAGCAGGAGGGGGGCAGTTGGGGGTAAGCAGGCCAGTGGGGAGGAAAAGTGGGGGTGAGCAGGCCAGCAGGGGGGGCAGTTGGAGGTTAGCAGGCTGGCACGGGGGGCAGTTGGGAGTGATCTGGCTGGCTGGGGGCATTTGGGGGCAAGCAGGCCAGTGGCGGGGGGCAGTTGGGGGCGAGCAGGCTGGCAGGCAGAGTGGTTAGGGGCAATCAGGAAGGCAGGCAGGCAGGTGAGCGGCTGGAACCAGCAGTTCAGGATTGTGAGAGGGATGTCTGACTGCCGGTTTAGGCCCGATCCCTGTAAACCGGCAGTAGGACATCCTTCGAGGGGTCCCAGATTGGAGAGGGTGCAGGCTGGGCTGAGGAACATCCCCCCCGCCCCCGCCCCGTGCACAAATTTCATGCACCAGGCCACTAGTCCTATCTAATAAAAGAGTAATATGCAAATTGACTGTCATTCCAACACACAAGATGGCTGCCCCCATGTGGACACAAATGGCTGCCACAAGATGGCCAGCAGGGGAGGGCAGTTGGGAGGAACCAGGCCTGCAAGGGAGGGCAGTTGCTGGTGATCAAGCCTGCAGGAGAGGGCAGTTGGGGGTGACCAGGCCAGCCGAGGAGGGAAGTTGGGAGTGACCGGGCCTGCAGGGAAGGGCAGTTGGGGGGGACCAGGCCTGCAGGGTAAGGCAGTTGGAGGGGACCCAGGCCTTCAGGAGAGGGCAGTTGGGTGGGGGGCACCAGGCCTGCAGGGGAGGGCAGTTGGGTGGGACCAGGCCTGCAGGGGAGGGCAGTTGGGGGGGACCAGGTCTGCAGGGAAGGGCAGTTGGGGGGGGGGGGACCAGATCAGCAGGGGAGAGTTCAAGGCAATGAGGCTGGCAGGGGAGGGCATTTAGGGGTGACCGGGTTGGCAGGGGAGGGCAGTTGGGGTGGACCAGGCTGGCAGGGGAAGGCAGTTAAGGGTGACCAGGCTTGCAGGGGAGGGCAGTTAGGGGTGACCCAGCTGGCAGGGGAGGGCAGTTAGGGGTAATCGGGCTGGCAGGGGAGCAGTTAGGCATCAATCAGGCTGGCAGGGAAGTGGTTAAGGGGTGATCAGGCTGGCAGGCAGAAGCGGTTAGGGGCAATCAGGAAGGCAGGCAGGAGAGCAGTTGGGAGCCAGCAGTCCTGGATTATGAGAGGGATGTCCGACTGCCCGTTTAGGCCTGATCCTACCGGGCAGTCGGACATCCCTCAAGGGGTCCCAGATTGGAGAGGGTGCAGGCTGGGCTGAGGGACACACACCCCCATGCACGAATTTCGTGCACCGGGCCTCTAGTAACTCAATAAAAGACAAGCAACCAATTAAAAATGGGCAAATTATTTGAACACACACTTCACAATATGTCATATAAATGGCCAATATTAAAGGATGCACAATATCACTAGTCTTCAGGGAAATGCAAACTAAAATCATAAAGAGAAATGCACAAATGTAAAATGGTACAGGCACTTTGGAAAACAGTGGCAGTTTAACATAAAGTTAAAACATATACTTACTGTATAATCTACAAATCCCACTCTGGGCTAATTATTCAAGAGAAATAAAAACATGTCCACACAAAGTCTTGTAAGTGAACTGTAACAGCAGACAAAGGTAACAACTCAAATGGTCATGAACTGGTAAATGAAAAAACAAATTGTGGTATAACCATACTATGGTCTACTACTCAGCAAAAAAGAGGAACAAAGAGTAAATATAACAACATTGATGGTGCTCAAAAACTATTTCGTAAAGATGTCAAACACAAAACATCATTTATACAATGTTCTAGAACAGTCAAAACTATAAGCTGATCAGTAGTTCCCTGAGAATAGAGGAGAAGATAACTTGCAAAAGGGCATGAGGAAACTTTTTACCATGACAGAAATATTTTTTATTATGGTGGTGGTTACACAACTGCATACAATTACCAAATTTATCAAACTGAACACCTAGAATTGGATAATATATTAATTAAACTAAAAATGATAAGATAAATAAAATGTTACCAAGATTACTATTATATTACCATGCCTCTTCATAAGAAATAAATGGACAATTACAGAAATACTATCATAAGAAATTATCTAATATTATTATATCTATCTTTAATTCCTAACTAAAATCAATCAAACTTTGTCGTAAGTATGAGCCACTCAAGGAAACATGCCTATATTTATAGTAATGCATATCATTAATTAAATCCTCAAAATTTTCAGGGGTCTTGTAATTCAAGTAGTTCATAGGTAAGACTCCAATAAATAATGTCCTCTAAATAAGTAACTAGCTTACAAATACTTCCCTATACCAGTTTTTAATGTTAATCTCTGGGAAACACAGAAGCATAATATATCTTGACTTTAAGGAAGTATAATCTAATTGAAGTTACCATACCTATACTCATGAATATAAGAGCTGTACAGTAGAAACTCTATTAATCAATTCCCTTATGTCTGAATCTCCAGAGAAAGCAAAACTTTCCTTTGCTTCTATAAAACACACTCACTGATGTCAATGACAAATTTAATGCTAGCAATCAATGGTTGATGTAAACACCAGAATATTTGTTCCCACCAATTTAGATGTTTTCTTACCAAGAGGTAATTGAGTTTGTTTTCAAATCTATATATATAAAAGCCTAAGCAACCGTCCGAACAGTAGCTATGATGTGCAATGACCACCAGGGGGCAGATGGTCTTACCACCAGTTATGACATGCACTGACCACCAGGGGGTAGACGCTCAACACAGGAGCTGCCAAGCTGCGGTGACTTGGCAGCTGCAGTTCTCCAGTGACACACTAGGAACCAGAGATGAGGGAGCCCAATTCCAGGGTGCATCACCCAAGAACCGCCCTCTTGCAATCCAAGACCCCTTGAGGGATGTTGGAGAGCCGGTTTCAGCCCGATGCCCGCAGGCCAGGCCAAGGGACCCCCCGGTACACGAATCCGTGCACCGGGCCTCTAGTATGTTTATAATAATTCCACTTGTAAATCAGGAAAATTCTGGTTGCAAGTAACAGAACATCAAGTTTTGAACAATGAAGAAAATTCACTTTATTTTAGGAAATCTTTCAGTACAATGGTTGAACCATTCAGAGATTCGACAACATTCAACCTTAGAAAATATGTACCCCTATGTTCATGGCAGTGTTTTTTACCATAGCCAAGGTATGGAAAACACCCAAGTGCCTATCAACAAACAAGTGGATAAAAGAGCTATGATACATATGTATGTACAATGGAATATTAAGTCAGTCATAAAAAAGAATGAAATCTTATCATTTATGACAGCATGAGTGGAACTAAAGTGTATTATACTAAGAGGAATAAGTCAGAGAAAGACAAATACCATTATTTCACTTGCATGTAGAATTTAAAGAGCAAAATAAACTTTTGCTAGCTTATTTTTAATTCCTCTTATTGCAAGATGGCTGTCGAAACCCTTAGAATCATGTCTTCACATTATTATACCTAAAAACCTTTTCAGTAATGAGCAACTTCTCCTAGAAAATTTGTCAGCCTACATTTACATCTTATTGACCCAAGCAGACTTCTATCCCTTTCCAAACTGACCTTTAGTATCATATGCAGTGTTAGCAATAGAATGGAAAACTCTGTGCATTAAAAGTTGTATAAGCCATAAAACGTTTTGCCGTCAAACTATCTGGTCTCAATTGCAAAATTTCCACCATCCTGATTTCCTACTCTTTACTCACAATAGTATTTTCCATCCTGGACCATTTTATAGGTTAGAAGACAGAGGAGTCTCTAGTCCAGCTGTGGGCAAACTACGGCCCGCGGGCCGGATCCGGCCCATTTGGCTGTTCTATCCGGCCCGTGGAGCCGAAAGAGCGGAGGGTTCTCTTGCTCTCCCCTCCGCTCCTTTACTTTGAATTTATATTAGTTCACACAAACACTCCATCCATGCTTTTGTTCCGGCCCTCCGGTCCAGTTTAAGAACCCATTGTGGCCCTCGAGTCAAAAAGTTTGCCCACCCCTGCTCTAGTCCAATGCCTGGTGTGACTGGCCTTCCTAGTCTCCTAATTCTGTTTAGGACACTTTCTCACAAAACATTGTTACACACAGTGGTCACTATACTTCAGATAGGAGTTACATTTTGTTGACCAACTTGAAGATTTAATTACCATTCTAAGCTAAAGCCTTTCAAATTTTAAATAAATTTATAACACCAATATGGAATTCTCTGGTGAACTTCATAATCATATATATCCATCAGTTTACCTAACATTTCTACTGAGTGTCTAATAAGCTTCTCAAACTTAACATGTTCCAAACTAAGTGCTTGATATTTTCTGTAAAACCTGCCTCTCCCCAAATCTTCTCCATCACAGTTAATGAGAGCTCTCTAGGGTCACTAGTAAAGGCAAGTGTTTCTGATCCTGGATTTCCATCGACCATCATGAAATCTGCATTTTAAAAGTAAAGTAGTACATATGTAAAACATTTTAAACTAAACTACTGTGAGAATCAAATATTGCTATTAAATGATTTAAGACACAGACCTTGTAAAAGTCTTTACTTTAGGAGATTTCATTCACTAGAAACAATCTCCTTTGCTTTGAAAAAAATCCCTTAAAGCAGGTCTAACATGATACAAATTTTTCTCTGCTATTTAGAAATAAAATAAATCTGCTTTACTAAATGTATTTATTATTATGCAATATTTTACATAAATAAAAGAATAAATAGTCAAAATGTAAAGTTATGAAGCACAATAAATACCCTTTATCTTAGTTTTTGTGTTACAACAGAGCAGATTCTACACCAGAGATTTAAGTATGTGATTTATTTGGGAGGTGAAAGAAGGGTAGGGAAGTAGAGAAGAGAAAAAGAGAAAGGAAGGCAGCCCAATAAAAGGTTCATTATTAATCAAGATACTTTTAGGGCAACTTGGATTTAATTGCACTGGGAAAATCTGAGAGCTAGTGTAGAAGGCATACCTCAGAAGCATCCACCCGAAATGTCAGGGAGTTGATGTATTTGCATATTAACTTGTACCAATCAGTGGTTCAAGGCTTGCCACAGAGAGGGATTAATTCCCAGAACGTGTATGCAAGCAGCGCCTTGTTTCAGCAGCCAGAGAAAACCCACAGAGAAAGAAATGCAGACATTGCCAGGTAGAAAGTAGGCTGGCACACCATGAAATGGTAAGGCCCAAGAGTATTTGGGTTAGGTGTCCAACAGCACTGGCTATACCCACGAACCTACCAGCCATCCTAAAAACTAGAACATTAATATTGCTACTGCATTAACTGTGGATGATTTTCCATCCATAACCCATTTCCCTACTTCCCCTACAGAGGTAATTAACTATTCTCAAATTATTATGATTCCATTGCTTTTTTTTTAAATAATTTTTTGCCTTAGGAATATACCATTATTTTTCTTTACAGCTTTTAAATATGGTGGTCTTCTGTAAATTGCTTATTTTTCCCCATTCAATTTTATGTTTCTAATATTCATCCATGTGATTTGCATGGCAATAGTTTGTTAAGTTTTACTATGTACTTGCACGTTCTGGTCTAGATGAGCATCACTGCCATGGTGAACCTGTTACTAATCCTGAAAGGTATTGCTTAGATATGATACACTTGAGAAAAGGTTAAAAACTATTGCTTAGCTCTTGCCTCTAGCCTCTACCCTACAGAGCTACACTGTCACATGTGGCTGTGCACACCTAGCCTACACTGTGATAATTTTCTAATCATCCTTAGACTCTCCGCAAGTCTGGAAGAATCCATGGAAAAAATTGTAACACCTAATAAAAATTGAAGGAGGGAAAATCGTCCATTACCCCCATAGATGTTCTCATAGGGATAAGAAAAATAACTTACTATTTTTATAAGCCGGGGGAAAAAATAACTTACTATTTTTATAGGTCCAGGCAATCTTTGATTTTATTTTAACATCTGTTTTCAAAGATCTGTTACACAAAAGCGATTTTTCACAACAGGAATGCATTGTAATTCTGACAGTGTAAAAGAATCCAAGTTCTAAAATATAGTTTCTTTGTGTTACTATAATGAGGTAGGTGCCCCATATCACAGCTTGGCCAGGTCCTGAGAACAATTTTGCAAAATGTCATCATCATAATGCTGCTTCAAGTTGGAGTTATAACATGTCAAAGGGAATCATTTTTAACTTCTATCCACTCTGAAAAGAGTGAAATTTGTGGCAAAACATGCTTGGTGATATCTTATTTTTGGTATAGATTTGTTATAATTGGAGTGTATTTGGGAAATGAGAGCACATTTTTAAAGGTTCTGACATATCTCATGTCAGCTTTCATTTAATGGCATTTTAAAGTCAGTAATAGTAGAAAAAAGAATTTGAATGATACAAAAAAAAGGGGCAATAATCTCAACACCTGAAAATATAGGGAAATACTCTTACCTGCTTTATACCACAGAAATCAGCAATACTGCTGATCAGCTCTGACATGGCCTGAACTTCGTGAGATTTTTTCAAATTCATAAACTCATCTGGCTTCACATTGTCACCTGAGTAAAAATACAACAAAATTAAAACACTGCTATTAAAGAAACAAAAGTTAATAAGGACCATCACTTGACATTCATGTTTTCTGTAAGTAACTATGAAAATAATATAGATTCTATTGTGGTGTCTACTAGTATATAATAGATCTCTATAGGTTTAGCTCCTATGATTCAAATTTGGATTAATAAAATAAATAAGACCCACAGAACATTATTAAAATGTTCCCTGATACATAAAACAATTAACTATAAAGAAAAAGACTGATAATTGAACTACCATATAGAAAAAAATGTGGAGATCCAGAATGAAGTTCTGTTTACTATGTTGCATGAGAAGACCCACTTGCATGAGCCTATTTGGGTTCATGATATACTACTAAGGTCGAACACTAAATTAAGACCATATTGGAAAGACATACATATATGAACAATATACTGCTTCTAAGTGCCTAAAATCATACATACTCACACGTGTGTGCGCGCGCGCACACACACACACACACACACACACACACAAACACACCTACCAGTTTTCTCTTCTTTATTTCCTCGAAGGGTTACAAGCAATTGCTCAAAAGGAGTACATATTCCCAAGTTTTGTATAGAATAATATTTTGCAGCCAGAGCAAAGGCTTCCACACTAACTAGCTTCTGGGAAGTTTCACAAAATATTTTGGAAAAACCAGTAATACCTAAAAAAAAAAAAAGCCAGGAAATGTTAGCAATAATTAAATAAAAGCTAATTGTGTGAGATTAAAAAAATAAACGAAAAGAACAGTGGATCTTTACAACAAATTACAATACTTTCATTTTAGTGTGAATTATGCGATAACTTTAATGGTTCAATTATATTTGTTATTTAAACTGTTAGCTATTGTAGCACTCAGTTTTCTCCTAACATAGTACACAATTAATATATTTAAACTCCAAATTAAAATTTGGCCTTTTTTTTTGTTCCATGAGACAGAAAAAAAGAAAAAGAAATTTAAATCCTGCTAAACTATAATGTAGTCATGAAATTTATGAATGGTCCCGGCCAACCTACAAATGTGATTTAAAGCAGGTTAGTCCCCACAACATTGTCATTCCCTGTCCACACTGCATGTGGAACAATGCCAATATCCCCTGTGGTATAAATATTTCTGTAAAAACAGTTCCTACACAATTTAAACCATGTGGAATTGTGTGTGTGTGTGTCGGGGGGTGGGTATGTGTTCAGTGCACTGAACCCAATATGAGTTCTAAAACTAATGAGATGATGATCAGGTGAAAATATTTCATTTTCTTCCCATGCTCAGTTGAAACCAGACACTCTGAGGTTATCGACAGTTTTCAAATGCTCACTCATTTAGAAGAGTCTGGTGAACTGCTGTACTGTCTGCAACATCCAGTGGCCCATTCTTTAGGAGGATCATGCAGCTTGTTGAACTCAGGTGTGGCCACACCTTGCTCAGGGAAACTATGTCATTTATAGACAGAAGTTTTAAGAGTATTAGAAGATTCACTGCACATCCTTTCCCCAGAACTGTAATAGCTGAAGGATGTGCCAAGGTGCAACCTGCTTCAGCCTGAGTCACCAAGTAACTACAACAAAGACATCACTGCTGTCAAACTACAATGGACATGCAGAATGAGAAAAGTAAACTTGGTTGTTTTCAGTCACTGAGATTCTAAGCTTATTACTGCAACATAATATTACCTATTCTAATGAATATGCATAAACACACTGATAGATTTACTTTGTATATATAGGCAATCCCACTTTCCCATGGTCATTTTTAATACATGTTAATTTATTAACAAAAGGCTAAAAAAGGCATTCAAATGTGTCTATAGTGGTTCAAAGAAACTCTTTGAATGAAGAAATTCAATGAAGTCCATTTACTGAAAATTATTTTTAATAACTCAAAAAAGCCACACATCCAGTGGTTAAATGAAGTATTTAAAAACTTCTGGTTATAAAAGCATGTGCAATCCAGGGAATAACTTTGGTCCTACCAGAAAAACCATACTATATACTATGAAGTCTATTCTATGAAAGCTGATCCTTCATAGTTCCTTATAAATTATACAAATCCACTTACACACAAAGAATAATGATGCTCCTTAGCAAAAATTGAGAGCAAGAAAATCGACGAAGGTTTGCAGAATTCTAAACAAAAACTGTATGCTTAAGATAGTTTTTTATTTTTTGTTACTTGTATTTTTAAAGAGTTTTAAAAAATATATTTTGATTGATTTCAGAGAGGAAGGGAGAGGGAAAGAGAGATATAAATATCAATGATGAGAGAGAATCATTGATCAACTGCCTCCTGCTCACCCCCAATTGGGGATCAAGCCCGCAACCCAGGCACGTGCCCTAACCTGGAATCGAACTGTGACCTCCTGGTTCATTGGTCGATGCTCAACCACTGAGCCATGCGAGCAGGGTAAGATAGTATCTTTTTAAAGCTATTATCTACTGAGTTGTTGGTGGTAACATTTCCAATTTAATTTATAAAAATAAAATTGTCAGAGATATATAACTTCCACTTCTGAATCAACTCAGTGGAAATTTAAACTGTAAAATTACTATAGTGCATGCAGACTGGTGCAGCCAATGTGGAGAACAGTACGGAGTTTCCTCAAAAAACTAAAAATGGAACTCCCATTTGACCCAGTGATCCCACTTCTAGGAATATATCCCAAGAAGCTAGAAACACCAATCAGAAAGGATATATGCACCCATATGTTCATAGCAGCACAATTCACCATAGCTAAGATTTGGAAACAGCCTAAGTGCCCATCAGCAGATGAGTGGATTAAAAAACTGTGGTACAGTTACACAATGGAATACTACGCTGCGATAAAAAAGAAGGAATTCTTACCATTTGCAACCACATGGATGGAACTGGAGAGCATTATGCTAAGTGAAATAAGCCAGTCAGAGAAAGATCTATATCACATGATCTCACTCATTTATGGAATATAATGAACAATATAAACTAATGAACAAAAACAGATCCAGAGACAGAGAAGCATCAATCAGACCATCAAATCTCAGAGGGAAGGTAGGGGAGGGTAGGGGTAAGGGGAGAGATCAACCAACGGACTTGTATGCATGCATATAAGCCTAATCAATGGACACAGACTACAGGGGGGTGAGGGCATGAGTGGGGGGCGGGGGCGGGCAATGGGGCGATAAGGACACATATATAATACCTTAATCAATAAAGAAAAAAAAATTTAATATACTATAGTGATTTATTTAACATATATTTTGTTTATGATATAAAGTTCTTTGGACATTTTACAAACTGAATTTACTAATGCAGCCAAAAGTAATAAAATCCACATCAAAATATTTAGGCATGATACAGAGGGGAAAACTCAGTCAACTATTAAGTGAGACTCTCAGGTTTAAGGGCTGTCTCAACATCCCCAAGTTCCAGGGCAGCAATTTCTTAGAGTGTGATAGAATAAGAGTATTAAATCTCCAAGTGCAGAGGGACTATTATAGTAGTCAGTTATTGGACAATGTTGCCAACAGAAAGAAATGTGATGTTTCTGTTGGAAGAGTAAAAATTCAAATCAACTTAATTATCCTATTCAAAATACTTGAAAAAATTCCAATTCAAGCTTAATTAAATGTTGTTAATTTGCTTTTAATTATAGGCCTCCCAGTAATTTCAGAATATTGGAGATCTAAATTGCAAAGATATTATTTTTTCAATAATGTTTACTTTTATAAAAAGAATAGTGTTTTTATTCAGTCCATCAGTTTAGATCACTAAGCGTGACACCAGTTTATTCAGAAAAATCCAGAACTCAATGAAAAAATCTTTTGGAATTAGGAAAATATATATAGATTCTGTACTTTCTTTGTTTTCAAGTAATCAGCCTGTAACTTCTACTGAGAGGGAGAAAGAGGTGTGTGTCAATATTCTTGTCATTACTTCCATCTCTGAAACAATACGTGAGCAAAACTGTATGGAGTGGTAACAGTGTACATACTCATCATAGTGCTTCTCCAGGTAACTGTATGATGAGTTTGGGTTTGACAGCTAGCAAAACAGAATCCACAGCCCTACTGAATTTATATTTAGTTAATTCTTAATTAGTTAGATGTTTTTATACGGGGAAAGCTTTGTTTTTAAATTCTTTGCCCACTGCACCTGCATATTATGTCTTGATTATTTTGCCAACATCTCCCTCTACTGGACATACATGTTTTGCTTTATTACATGCATTGTCTTTATTTACTTAGGTTTTTTTTTTAATTTATTGTTTAAGGTACTACAAATAGTCTCCTTTTTTTTTCCCACTGACCTCCCCCCTGACTCCCCTACCCCCCGACACTTGCCCTCACCACCCCCCTCCCCCAGTGACTTGCATCTGCTGGTTGTGCTTATATGCATGCATACAAGTCCTTCGGTTGATCTCTTACCCCCCCAATCCTCCCCTACCTTCCCCCTGTAGTTTGACAGTCTGTTTGATGCTTCTTTGCCTCTATTTTTGTTCAACAGTTTATAATGTTCTTTATATTCCATAAATGAGTGAGATCATGTGGTATTTATCTTTCACTGACTGGCTTATTTCACTTAGCTCTCCAGTTCCATATTTACTTAGCTTTTATACACCCTAAATCACTATTCCACAGAGGTTTCTTATAAGATAGGTTAATAGGGCATAAGGAAGCAAGGGGAGCAAACAATTAGGGGAGAAGGTATTGTCTACAATATGAGATCAGGAAATCTCTAAGTATTGTTTTTTTAACAGCAGAGATCAATGTATAAGGAAAGACAGAGAAGTTATATATACACGTTGGATTATAAAAATGTTAAGGTAAAGCCCTAGCTGATTTAGCTCAGTGGACAGAGCATCGGCCTGCAAAATGAAGGGTCCTGGGTTCGATTCTGGTCAAGGGCATATGCCCGGGTTGCAGGCTTGATCCCCAGAGGGGGGTGTGCAGGAGACAATTGATCAATGATACTCGCTCATCATTGATGTAGCTATCTCTCCCTCTCCCTTACTCTTTGAAATCATGAAAATATATTTTTAAAAAAAGTTAAGGTAAAGAAATGAATAATGTTTCAAAATTAAAAATAAAATAGAAACAATTAATGAATATATAATATTTATTTAATAAATAAAAAATGTCAAAACTAGATATATGTTCTTTTACTTGAATATTGCCTAGCTCTTTAAGGAAGTCAGAGTATTATTAGGATACACAAAAACTCATTACTATTATTGCTTTATTGCTAACACTTATTACACATATACTATATGCCAGGCACCACGCTAAACAGCTTACATTAAATGGAACAGTCTGATAAGTTAGCTACATAGTGCTATTACCCCCATTTATAGAGGAAGAAATTGAGACTTAGAGAGGCTGTAATTTATCCAGGTTCACAGAAACATGAAGTGGCAAGGTGTGAACCAGGGCAGTGTTCGACCTTGATTCTAATTCCCACATTCAATTAGCAATAAGTCCACTGGACAACAAATGAAGTCAGGCAAAAGAGCAGTTAAGAAAAGTGCTAGACAAAGGGGGAGAAAAATGGCGGCGGAATAGACAGACATGTTCCAAGCCTTGTCCCAGAGTAGAAAGAAAGAACAGCTGAGGGTCGCACGAGGAGTGTTTGTTGGCAAGTTAAGGGACAGCTAAACTCCAGGAGAAGGTGGGGGACTGCTAGACGGGGTTCCCCTGACCGGGCAGCCCCCACTGCGGCTGGGTCCCCTCCCGGAGCTACGGGCTCGGACGCGGAGACTGCGCCATCTTGAACGGGAAAGTGGAGCTTATTGGAAGCCTGAGAATCCACAACTGCGGCACCCACGGAATAGCTGCGAGCCCCAGAATACCGGTCCCCAATTGGCGCAAACACAGGGATTCAAAGGAGCTCTACACTCCACCACGGAAAGGTCAGATTTCGCATGGGATAAGGTGAGGTCTCTGGTCCCTGCAGGAGAGAGAAACGTGCGTTTTGCGGGAGCTGGAGGACCAGGGAAGTCTGTGCCTAGAAAAATCCGTGGCTCTTGGAGATGGCGTGATCCGTGAATGTGGAAGGGGATCCTCAGAGCTGCTAACAGAAGGGCTCTCTAAAAAGCAACCCATTTTGATCTGACATGCAGGGACACTCTAAGAATTTCAGGGGTGTGCCGGCTGCTTAGACTTGCGTGCAGACCCATTGTTCGCACACTTGGGCTTTTTCCTCTTCAAATCCTTGCTTCTGATTACTAAGCCCAATACATAGGATCACACAGTTGGAAACACCCTGGGAGACTGCAGGGGAAAGTTGTTTTTCTGGAACCTGGGGATGGGAGCGGGGAGTGGCCATCGGAGAGCCAGCTCTGAGGCAACCCACTCCCACAAACCGGTATTGAGTTCCACAGGGAAAGAAGGATCTAAATACAGGCTAGAGAGGCCATATATAGACCCGGAAGTCAATCCAGAAACACTGCCACCCAAGGGCTGAATCACAAATTGACTCTTGTGTAATAAAAAATAAAGGAATATGAGAAATTAAGACACACCACCTGCTTAAAAATCAGGACTGGTTTACAACACTGAGGAGCTGTGGAATGCAGGGAACTGCAATACTTTCCAGACTGAGAAACAGGCGTGCCAAACAGAACAATAGAGAAAGTGAATGACCTTCATTACTGCACTTTTTATTTTTTTTTATTTTCATTTTTGCATCTTTTACTCAAGAAACTAATTTTTTTCTTTTTCCCTCACTTGATTTTACTTTTATAATTATTACATTTTTATTTTCAATCAGTATTATTACTACTACTATTTTACCTTTTTTTAAAAGTATTTTATTATCTCTTTATTTTACTTTGGGATTAGTGTTCTACATTCTATTTTCATCTTCCCTTTAGCATCATTTTACTCTGTCTCAACTCTACCTTCATGCCATCACTCTCTTCCTAACCTTTCCCCTTTTGGTGTCCTGTTTATCTTACCCCTTTCCTGCTTTAGATTTTCCCTATTCTTTCTGTTTACCCCCTGTTAAAATTTCACCCTACTTATATATCTAATCTCCAATCCCCGGCCCAAGTCCAAACACACCTCTCTCTTCACTGTCTTAACTATCCAAAAAATTGTTTGTCTCTCTGTCCTTTTGTTGTTGTTTGCTTGAATGTTGATTATGTAGAATTTTTATGCTTTTTTGTGAGATTGTTTTGCTTATTCTTTTGTTTGTTTGTTTTTTGTTTGTTTTGTGCTTCTGTTTTCCCTTGCCTCGCTTGATATTAGTTGGTATTGTAGTTTTTATGAATCCCCAGGTACTTGTTGCTGGCATTTGCTGGGATTAGTGGTTGTTCTATTGGAGTTTTCTCCCCATGTATATAGTTTCTTCCCCTTTCTCTCCTAGTCTCTTTCGTGTCTCTCTTACCTTTTTTTTTCCTTTTCCCAATTTCATTTTGACACTCCTTTGTTTTTTTCTTTCTTTCTTTTTTCTCTTCTTTCTCTCCTATCCCCTAATTTGCCTTTCTCTGGTGGTCAACTTTATTAGAGGTTATTAATAACGTGAATACATTTCTGTTCAGTGCCTTGTGTGTTGTACCTAGCTGTGTTGTATTTTGTGCCTTTAAATCAACGCAGGAGAGAGAGAACTACATAACCAGACATCCGGAGAAGAGAGACCATGGGGAGACAAAAAAACAGCCCGCATATGAAAGAAAGGAGTCATCACCAGAAAAGGAAGTAAACGAAATGGAGGCAAGCATCCTGTCAGAGAAAGAATTCAGAGAAAAGGTCATAAGGTGGCTGAAAAGAATGGAAGACGAATTCAACAATATGAGTAAGAACCAAGAGGAAATGAAGAAGAACCAAGAAGAAATGAAAAATGACATCGCTGCTGTAAAGAACTCAATAGAAAGCATCAAGAGTAGACTAGAAGAAGCAGAGGACCGCATCAGTGAGCTAGAAGACAAGATGGGAAGAAATACCCAAGTAGAGCAGATTCTAGAAAAAAAAATTAAAAAGCAGGAGGAGAGCCCAAGGGAACTTTGGGACAACACGAAACAAAACAACATCCGCATAATAGGGGTTCCAGAAGGAAAGGAAGCTGAGCAAGGAATAGAAAACCTGTTTGAAGAAATAATGACAGAAAACTTCTCTGATATAGGGAAGAAAAATCCCACACAAATCCAAGAAGCTCACAGACTCCCAAGCAAAATGAACCCCAAAAGACCGACGCCAAGGCACATCATAATTAAATTGGCAAACACCAACGACAAAGTAAGAATCTTAAAAGCGGCAAGAGAGACACAGAAAGTTACATACAAAGGAACCCCCATCAGACTAGCAACTGATTTCTCAACAGAAACTCATCAGGCCAGAAGGGAATGGAATGAAATACACAAAGTCATGTAAAGGAAGGGTCTGAATCCAAGAATACTGTACCCAGCAAGGCTATCAATCTAAATTGAAGGTGAAATCAGGAGCTTCACAGACAAAAAAGGACTAAGGGAATTTATTACCACCAAACCAGCAATGCAAGAAATGCTAAAGGGTCTGCTGTAAAAAAAAAAGAAACAGGAAATGAAGAAGGAACACAGGGGTAAAGAATAAAAATGGCGACAAATAAGTACCTATCAATAATAACTTTAAATGAAAATGGATTAAATGCCCCAATCAAAAGACATAGTATAATGATTGGATAAGAAAACACGACCCATATATCTGCTGTCTACAAGAAACCCACCTCAGAAAAAAAGATGCACACAGACTGAGGGTGAAGGGATGGAAAAAGGTTTTCCAGGCAAATGGAAATGAAAAAAAAGCTGGGGTAGCAATATTTATATCTGACAAATTAGATCTCAAAGTGAAGGACATAACAAGAGATAAGAAAGGCCACTTCATAATACTAAAGGGAGCAATCCAACAAGAAGAAATAACTCTGGTAAACATATATGAACCCAATACAGGAGCACCCAAATACATAAAAATCTCCTGGGGGATATCAAGGGAGAGATTGACAGCAATACAATCATAGTAGGAGACTTTAATACCCCACTATCACCATTGGACAAATTCTCTAAACAAAAAATCAGCAAAGAAACATCAATCCTAAATGACTCACTAGACCAGCTGGAATTAATTGACATCTTCAGAACATTTCACCCCAAAGCCACAGAATATACATTCTTCTCAAGTGCACATGGGTCATTTTCAAAGATAGACCATATGTTGGGACATAAGCAAAGTCTCTTCAAATTCAAGAAGATAGAAATCATATCAAGCATCTTCACAGACCACAATGGCATAAAACTGGAACAACTACAATAAAAACAATCCAAAGAAATCAAACACATGGAGACTACACAGCATGCTATTAAACAATGACTGGATTTCCAGAGAGATCAAGGAAGAAATAAAAAACATCATGGCAACAAATGACAACGAAAACACAACAATCCAAAATCTATGGGACACGGCGAAAGAGTCTTGAGAGGGAAGTTCATAGCTCTACAAGCATACTGCTAAAAACAAGAAACAATGGTAATAAATTACCTAACCCTACAACTCAAAGAGTTAGAAAAAGAGCAACAAGAAAAGCCCATTGTAAGCAGAAGG
Source organism: Plecotus auritus (assembly GCF_963455305.1). Lineage (NCBI taxonomy): Eukaryota > Metazoa > Chordata > Mammalia > Chiroptera > Vespertilionidae > Plecotus > Plecotus auritus. The sequence goes on from NC_137772.1 coordinate 146,800,904, forward strand.
AAGGGAATAATAAAGATCAGAGCGGAGATAAATGACATAGAGACCAAAGAAACAATACAAAAGATCAACAAAACCAAGAGCTGGTTCTTTGAAAGGATAAACAAGATTGATGAACCTCTAGCCAGGCTCACCAAGAAGCAAAGATAGAGGACCCAAATAAACAAAATCAGAAATGAAAGAGGTGAAATAACAACAGATCCTGCCGAAATTCAAAGGATTGTTAAAATATACTATGAACAACTCTATCCCAACAAACTGCATAACGTGGAGGAAATGGACATATTCCTAGAAAAATATAACCTTCCAAAACTCAATCAGGAAGAATCTAAACAGCTCAATATGCCAGTAACTATGGAAGAAATTGAAGCAGTCATCAAAAAGTTCCCGGCAAACAAAAGCCCAGGGCCAGACGGCTTCACAGGAGCGTTTTACCAAACATTCAAGGAAGAACTAAAACTTATCCTCCTCAGACTATTCCAGAAAATTCAAGAGGAAGGAACACTTCCAAGCTCCTTCTATGAAGCCAGCAACACCATAAAACCAAAACCAGATAAAACAACACAATGAAAGAGAATTATAGGCTAATATCCCTCATGAACGTAGATGCCAAAATCCTCAACAAAATTTTAGCAAATTGGATCCAGCAGTACATCAGAAAGATCATACACCATGACCATGTAGGATTTATCCCTGGAATGCAAGGATGGTACAATATCCGCAAATCAATAAACTTGATACATCACATAAACAAATTGAGAGATAAAAAACACATAGTAATATCAATTGATGCAGAAAAAGCATTTGACAAAATCCAAAACCCTTTCTTGATAAAAACTCTCAACAAGGTGGGAATAGAAGGATCATACCTCAACATAATAAAAGTTATATATGATAAACCCACAGCTAACATCATACTCAAAGGGCAAAAACTAAAACCATTTCCCCTAAGAACAGGAACAAGACAGGGATGCCCACTCTCACCACTCCTGTTTGACATAGTACTGGAACTATTAGCCATTGCAATCAGACAAGAATAAGAAATAAAAGGCATCCAAATTGGAAAAGAAGAAGTAAAGTTGTCCTTATTTGCAGATGACATGATATTGTACATAAAAAAACTCGAAAGACTCCATCAAAAAACTAACAGACTTAATAAACGAATTTGGCAATATAGCAGGATACAAAATTAATGCAAGAAATTTATGGCATTTCTATACACCAATAGTGAACTTACAGAAAGAGAGACTCAAAAAGCAATCCCATTTACCATCGCACCAAAAAAATTAAGATACCTAGGAATAAACTCAACTAAGGAGGTAAAAGACCTATACGCGGAAAACTACAGGACACTGAAAAAAGTGATAGAGGAAGATGTAAACAGATGGAAGAACATACCATGTTCATGGATTGGTAGAGTCAACATCATTAAAATGTCCATACTACCCAAAGCAATCTATAGATTCAATGCACTCCCCATTAAAATACCAACGGCATATTTCACAGACCTGGAAAGAACTCTCCAAAAATTCATCTGGAATAAAAAAAGACCCTGAATAGCCACAGCAATCCTGAAAAAGAAGAATAAAGTAGGAGAGATCTCAATACCAGATTTCAAGTTGTATTACAAAGCCACTGTTCTCAAAACAGCCTGGTACTGGCACAAGAACAGACATATAGATCAATGGAATAGAATAGAGAACCCAGAAATCGACCCAAACCACTATGCGCAATTAATATTTGACAAAGGAGGCATGAACATACAATGGAATCAAGACAGGCTCTTCAATAAATGGTGTTGGGAAAATTGGACAGATACATGCAAAAAAATGAAACTAGATCACCAACTTACACCATATACAAAAATAAACTCAAAATGGATACAGGACTTAAACATAAGACGGGAAACCATAAAAATACTAGAGGAATCCACAGGCAGCAAAATCTCAGACATATGCCAAAAGAACTTCTTCACTGATACTGCCCCTAGGGCAACGGAAGCCAAAGAGAAAATAAACAAATGGGACTACATCAAAATAAAAAGCTTTTGCACAGCAAAAGAAACCATCAATAAAACAACAAGAAACCCCTCTGTATGGGAGAACATATTTGCAAATGTTATCACTGATAAAGGTTTAATCTCCAACATCTACAGGCAGCTTATACAACTTAATAAAAGGAAGATAAATGATCCAATAAAAAAATGGGCAACGGACCTAAATAGAATCTTTTCGAAAGAAGACAGAAGGAAGGCCAAGAGACACATGAAAACATGCTCAAAGTCACTAATTATCCGAGAGATGCAAATCAAAACGACAATGTGGTACCATCTCACACCTGTTAGAATGGCTATCATCAACAAATCAACTAACGATAAGAGTTGCCAAGGATGCGGAGAAAAAGGAACCCTCGTGCACTGCTGGTGGGAATGCAGACTGGTGCAGCCACTGTGGAGAACAGTATGGAGTTTCCTCAAAAAACTGAAAATGGAACTCCCATTTGACCCAGTAATCCCACTCCTAGGAATATATCCTAAGAAACTAGAAACACCAATCAGAAAGGATATATGCACCCCTATGTTCATAGCAGCACAATTTACAATAGCTAAGATTTGGAAACAGCCTAGGTGCCCGTTAGCAGATGACTGGATCAGAAAACTATGGTACATCTACACAATGGAATACTATGCTGCCATAAAAAAGAAGGAATTATTACCATTTGTAGGCACCTGGATGAAATGGAGAACATTATGCTAAGTGAAATAAGCCAGTCAATGAAAGAAAAATACCACATGATCTCACTCATTTGTGGATAATAAGAAACATTATAAACTGATGAACAAAACAGAATGTCAAATTACAGCGGGAAGGTTAGGGAGAGGTGGGGGAAATAAGAGATCAACCTAAGGACTTATATGCATGCATATAAGAATAACCAACGGATGCAAAACATTGGGGGTTGAGGGCATGTATGGTTGTAGGGTGGGGGTGGGGGGCAATGGTTAGATATGTACACATATAGTATCTTAATTTAAAAAAAAAAAGAAAGAAAAGAAAAGTGCTAGACAGATTGGAATGTCAGAATCAGGTCTAGCAAGAATTGGCTCTGGCATAGATCAATACATGTAATATCTTAAGCTAGTTCATACTCACTTTGTTTATCTCCTTAATTCTTTCACTTTCTTTACTCCCTTCAACACCTCCTTCTTTACCAGAAGCGGTCTTAAGGTTTCAAGAAATTAAAAAAGTAATTTCTACATTTAAAACAACTGATAAGTCTCTGAAAACAAAATAAAGGTTTTTAATGATAAGGTTTTGTTGTAGTATCTATTTGTAGAAACAAAACAATGGTACTGCTTTACGTCCAGTTGAAAAGCAACATACCTTGTATATAGCAGGTATTCAGTTAATAGGAAATAAATGGATGAATGAATGAATGAATGAAAACAATTCCTCAGTACATTTACTACTGTAGCATCACCAGGTACTCTGGGCAGAATGAATTCTCAGATTCTGTGGTGGCAGTGATTACTGAGGCCACTAGGAGGACTTCACTAGCACTGCTGAGCCTGTGAGAACAGCATGAAACCTCACTTCAGCCCTAAAGTTTATAATTGCAAGGTGAAGAGAAGAGTGATTTAGAAAATTTAGAATGTGATGAAATATAAAATGCAACAGTGTATTAATTCTGGGCTTTAAATGTGTTACAAGGGATTAGGGCAAAGGTTACTATTGCTATTATAATACAGACTAGAACAGTCCCATGCCCAGAATTTCAAGAATAAATCAATAGTGCCCTCTTAACAATCTTCACAAGGACATAAAAATGTTCTGAATTCATCCTATATAATAAAAGCCTAATATGCAAATAGACCTAACGGCAGAATTACCAGTCGCTATGATGCACACTGACCACCAGGGGGCAGACACTCAATGCTGGCAAGTGCAGCAGCGGTGGCGGAAGCCTCTCCTGCCTCCATGGCAGTGCTAAGGATGTCCAACTGATGGCTTAGGCCCGCTCCCCTGGGCCTAAGCCATCAAGGGGGCATTCCCTGAGGGCTCCTGGACTGCGAGAGGGCGCATGCCTGGCTGAGGGAGCCCCCCCTCTGAGTGCACGAATTTTGAGTACCAGGCCTCTAGTTTCTACATAAATGCCCTACAGATATCTGCAATTCAAAAAGTTCAAAACTGAACAAAAGTTCTCATGTTTGCCAAACCTTTTCTTTCTCCTGTTTCTTATCTAGTTAACAGTGTCATCCCTCACCTAGTGCTGAAGCTGAAAATCTTTACATTACCATAAAAGCATCTTGTGCCTTCAATGGACATACCCAGCCTCCCATCAATCCTAATGTAAAATGTCCTTCATGTGGGGACCCTCCACACACACCATCATGCTATGCTTCAAACTCCATTAACTCTCACCAGTGCCACGGCAATAGCTCCATAGGTGATATTTTTCCTTACGGATAAATCTACGATAGAATAATGCTCAATAAGTGTTGGCTGAATTGAATTAGACATATTTTCTAGAATGGAAACTTACTTATATTCAATGCAAATTTAATAATGTAGTTTAAGGCTTTGGCTTCTGTTGATTTGAGGCTTCAATCCTTTATACTTTCTTAGGAGACTTCAATGCAAAGTTAAAGTCTGCCTTGTTATACTATGAAAATATAGATGGGGTGTATTAAATTTTATGAGTGCCTTAATATACCTATAATTCTATCATTTATGTAAGAAAGAAAACAGAATATATACTGTTGCTTTTTAAAATAAATCAATTTATATCATCCAAGTATGTGTTAAGAAACTTTGCCAATGCTACCTGAGTGTAATTTATGGTTGCATGCACAATGAAAAAATATGTTATTTCCACATGAAAATCTCTTAGAAAGAATAACATATTACTAACAAAGAATTGACATGCATGTTCTTATTGTTCCAATATTAACATGAGATTGGATGTATAAAGCACGTGTAAGCATTTCAAAAGCATTATTCACCTTTAACTGTTACTCACAAAAATCCTATCTAATAAAAGAGTAATATGCAAATTAACCATCACTCTGCTACACCCACCAGCCATGCCCACCAGCCAATCAGGAGCAAATATGCAAATAAACCCAACCAAGGTGGCTACGGCCACAGAGAGCAGGAGGGAGGCTTGGGTTTCCCTGGCAATGGAGGAAGCCAAGCTTTCCGCCTGCCCTTGCCGGCCTAGGTCTCCACTCAAGGCTACAAAGTTTCAATGATAGAAGATACATAAACCCAAATAGAAATGGCGGAAGCCACAGAGCTGGAAAGAGCAGGAGGCTAGGGTTGCCCCGGGCGATGGAGGAAGCCAAGCTTTCTGCACACCCTGGCCTGCCCAGGCCTCCGCTTAAGGCTACAAAGTTTCAATTACATAAATCCCCAAAAAGATGGCTGCCCCCACAGAGCAAGCAGAAGGCTTGGCTCTGCTCCAGGCTACAAAGTTTCAATTGTAGAAGATAAATAAACCCCAGATACCAGAACCTCCGCTTGGGTCGCCAGGGGGCGTGGCTGGCCTGCAAACCACCACAGGCCCCTCACCCAGGCCACCCCACACCCCAAGGGAACCCCCACCCTGATCCAGGACACCCTTCAGGGCAAACCAGCTGGCCCCCACCCATGCACCAGGCCTCTATCCTAGCTAATAAAAGAGTAATATGCAGAATGACCATCACTCCAACACACAAGATGGCTGCCCCCATGTGGTCAAAGATCCTGCCCCCATGTGGACAAAAGATAGCCGCCACAAGATGGCCAGCAGGGGAGGGCATTTGGGAGGGACCAGGCCTGCAAGGGAGGGCAGTTGTGGGTGATCAGGCCAGCAGGGGAGGGCAGTTGGGAGGGACCAGGCCTGTAAGGGAGGGCAGTTGTGGGTGATCAGGCCAGCAGGGGAGGGCAGTTGGGAGGGACCAGGCCTGTAAGGGAGAGCAGTTGGGGTCAATTAAGCCTGCAGGGGAGGGCAGTTAGGGGTGATCAAGCCAGCAGAGGAGGGAAGTTGGGGTGACCAGGCCTGCAGGGAAAGGCAGTTGGGAGGGACCCAGGCCTGCAGGGTAGAGCAGTTGGGGGGGGGGGGGACCAGGCCTGCAGGGGAGGGCAGTAAGAAGTGACCAGGCCGGCAGGGGAGGATAGTTAGGGGAAAACAGGCTGGCAGGGGAGCAGTTAGGCATCAATCAGGCTGGCAGGGAGTGGTTAGGGGGTAATCAGTTTGGCAGGCAGAAGCGGTTAGGAGCAATCAGGAAGGTATGCAGGCGAGCAGTTGGGAGCCAGCAGTCCCGGATTGTGAAAGCGATGTCCAACTGCCCGTTTAGGCCCGATCCCCCACCGGGATCGGGCCTAAATGGGCAGTCGGACATCCCTCAACGGGCCCCAGATTGGAGAGGGTGCAGGGGGGGTGAGGTACAACCCCCCCCCAGTGCACGAATTTCATGCACTGGGCCTCTAGTAAAATATAAAAATAGGAAAAATCTAACCACAGTATTTTAATTCTAACAGATCCTTTCTATAGTTTAATTTGAAGGAAAATATAAAACCATACAAAACTCCCAGCAATTTATAAGTTGATTTGGTAAATGAAAATAATCTTGATTAAAATAAACAATTGAGCCCTGGTCGGGTAGCTCAGTTGGTTAGAGCATCATCCTGATACACCAAGGTTTAATCCCCAGTCAGGGCACATACAAGAATCAACCAATGAATGTATAAATAAGTGGAACAATTTGATGTCTCTGTCTCTCTCTCTCTTAAAAATCAATTTAAAAAAAGAAACAATTCAGAGGTGCCCACTATCTATACTAATAAAATGGTAATATGCTAATTAGACCAGATGTCTTCCAGACAACCTTCCGGACGTCCTTCCTGACAAAGCCAGGCCCGGGCGAAGCAGCCCGGGGTCCCAGGCGCCTGCGGCTGGCCTGGGCGAAGCTGCCTGTGGTCCCAGCGCCTGTGGCTGCAGTCGGATTGGGCCTAAACTGGCAGTCGGACAGCCCCTGAGGGGTCCCGGATTGGAGAGGGTGCAGGCCAGGCTGAGGGACACCTCCCCCACCCCGTGCATAAATTTCGTGCACAGAGCCTCTAGTGTACAACATAATAACTGAACCTGAATAAAGCTAATTTGTTACAATTTGTGATTCATCTATGGGACATTGTGTCTTATCATTTACAAAGCATTTCGACAAGTGTTCAAAGTGTGGATCCTAATTCCAAGGGGATCAGCACTACCCACCTGTAATTTTATTGAGATGCCACATGGGATGTGCTTACTCAGGTCTTTACACTTGTTTTTAACTCTGTCTGAGACCATCTTCTATCAGATATTTTTATGGCTGACTTTCTCACTTCCTTCAGGTCTTTGCTCAAATGTTACCATTTCAGTGAAAACTTCTCTGACAATCCTATTTTTAAAAATGCACCCCACTCAACTCTTATTACTCTCTGATTCTTTATTAATTTTTATAGCACTTACACCATCTGACATTGCAAGTAAAATCCAAGAGAACACAGATTTTTATTTACTGCCATATTTCTAGAACCTAGAATAATGCCTGGCACTTGGTTAAGTTCTCAATGAATGAACAAAGAAATGAGCAAAAACTAGTTTTGAGCCTGGCCAGTGTGGCTCAGTGGTTGAATGTCAAACTATGAACCAGGAGGTCACGGTTCGATTCCCAGTAAGGACATATGCCCAGGTTCCTGGCTAGATCCTAAATACGGAACATTGCAGGAGGCAGCCAATCAATGATTCTCTCTCATCATTGATGTTTCTATCCCTCTCTCCCTTCCTCTCTCTGAAATCAATACAAAAATAAAAACAAGAAACAAACTTGTTTAAAAAAAAAAAAAGAATTAGGTCTGAATTCTGACTCTCAGACTGTCTATCTCTGTGTGGCCATGAACTATTTATTTGCTCTAAGACTTGATTTATCTATAAAACTAGAAACCCAGTGCACGAATTTGTGCACCAGTGGGGTCCCTCAGTTTGGCTTGCGGGATTGGGCTGAAACCAGCTCTCCGACATCCTCCGAGGGGTCCCAGATTGCGAGTGGGCGCAGGCCAGGCTGAGGGACCCCACTGGTGCACGATTGGGGCTGAGGAGGGACGCAGGAGGTTGGTCAGCTGGAGAGGGGCCACGGGAGGGCTCCAGGGCACGTCCAGCCCATCTCGCTCAGTCCCGATGGGCCGGACCCCAGCAGCAAGCTAACCTACTGGTCAGAGCATCTGCCCCTTGGTGGTCAGTGCACGTCAAGCGAGCGGTTGAGCGGCCTTAGCATATAGTTAGCTATTATGTTTTGATTGGTTGAACAGATGACCAGATGACCTGACACTTAGCATATTAGGCTTTTATTATATAGGATTATATAGGATATAAAATGATCAAAAGTTTCTGTTTTCAGAAGATAACCAAAACCAAGTAATAGATTTCTAGAAATTGAACAACTTCAAAACTCAATTTAGAATTAGAAGTATTTAATAAATGAAATAAACATTATCCAAAAAGTTAATTTAAATTTAATAAATCAATGTGATTGTTAGCAAATAAACAAATTCCAGATTGCAAAACTTCAAAAAATTGATGTTATAATTGTAAAGGCTATTTTAAAAAATGAATGCATTGCAGTGCATTAAGTGCTCTGAAATCAATTTCTTGTTCTTCTCTTGTTCCTACCACAGACATTTCCTTCCCTACTTCAACTGTCAACCCCACTGTAGGCTCTACTCCCCAAGGTGCCTCAACAAATGCCAGTATTTTAGGAACTAACTCTGCCATTGACCTCTTACTGAGAAGACCAGTATTTCTTTTCTATACATTGACATGGGCCTACACTTCCAGGCTTTCAAGAATAAAATAGATTTTTCAGATTTTTATATTGAGGCAAGATACATAAAAGACTTTTTGTCCCAGGTAAACTGTAATTGTAATTAAATTACTAAAGAGGGACTTGAGAAAGTGAAATTGTCACAACTTTCCCTTAAAATTGTACTTTTTTGTGCATTTTATTAACTTGAGTTTAATTTCTTCTGTTATTCTTATTCTAAACTCCATTATTTACATTTCAACATTAATACAAAATACATGCATGTCTAGTCTACTGTCTCATAAATTCAGTTATAACATTTGCCAAGTAAAAAAATATGCAAAAGGAATTTGTGTTAAATACATATTTTTCTCTATCTAGTTCCTACTGTATCTCCAGCAGATCTTATTCTTTACTTGCTTAATATTAGTAATGTACATAATTCATAAAAATCAAATCAAATTTATTCTTTGGTGGCTGCTGTATAGAGAATAAACATAAAATGTTAGCCTAAACTTTAAGTTTTGCCATTTTAGTTAAATAATCAAATAAGAGGGAAGAATTAAGTTTCAGTAATTGACAATTGGTGTTGATTCCCCTCACAGAGGACCTATTTCAGCACTTGATTAAGATGAGTTAAATAAATGTTTAGAAATATGTAAATATACCATAATAAAGAACAAAAAGTTACAAGAAGAAAATGCAGAATGAGCAGAGGTGTTGGACTAAATCAAGATAACTTCAAAGAGCTCTGTGACCAATAATGCTTTCAACCTCTTGTCCTGAGGTATAAAAGCTAGAGGTCTATGAATCACCTATAGCTGTATGTAAAGTTTCATATCCATTTGTGAGCATAGATGCACTACTTGGGTTATCTCAAATTCAATATATCTAAAACAGAATGCATTATTTCTCCAAACAGCTCCTCCACTGATTTTCCTAATTTTGCTAATAGTATTATACATTATTATTCTTTAAGACCTTCCCAGAGTGAAAATCTCAGAATTATCTCTGATTCCTGCATTTCTATGAACTCTATATAAATATCATTCACCAAGACTTCCAATTTTCTTTGTACAATATCTTTTTAAACTATCACTTCCTTTTATTTACTTATTTTTAATTGAATTGACTGGGTGACATTGGTTATTAAAATGATTTGGTTTCAGGTGTACAATTCTATAATACATCAACTTTATATTGTATTGTGTGTTTACCAACCCAAATTAAGTCTCCTTCTGTTACCGGAGGATTGAATTCCTCTGTTGCTCCTGGGAGCGAGGTTCTTGCAATACCTTCAGAAAATGAATTTTCTAAGATTTGCATGGGAGGATGGTATGTGGAAAAAGGTTTTATTTGTGTGAAGTTACATTTCTCAGGTTCCAAAGTCCCCTTCCCCTTAAGCCAATCTGGGAAAGGTGCAGTTGGGGTTCCAGCAGAGCCAGAAGGAAGGCCAATGTCCAGAGTTTTCATTTTATGTTGTAGCCAGATGTGGCTTAGTATCCAAGCTAATTAAAGTCCATTAGTCCATGTAAAGTCCCGAGTGCCATGTAGGTTCAGGGGAACGTGTCCCTGCAACAGGAGTCACAGGAGCCTGGTGCCCTGAAGTCAAGAGCTAGAGAAGAAGGGAGAGAGGCTTCTTTGTCTAGAAGTTTATCTATCCTATCTAATAAAAGAGTAATATGCAGATTGACCATCACTCCAACACACAAGCTGGCTGCCCCCATGTGGTCAAAGATGGCTGCCCCCATGTGGACACAAGATGGCCACCACAAGATGGCCAGCAGGGGAGGGCAGTTGGGAGGGACCAGGCCTGCAAGGGAGAACAGTTGGGGGTGATCAAGCCTGCAGGGGAGGGCAGTTAGGGGTGACCAGGCCAGCAGAGGAGGGAAGTTGGGGGCAATGGGGCCTTCAGGGAAAGGCAGTTGGGGGGGGGGACCCAGGCCTTCAGGGAAAGGCAGTTGGGGGGGGGGACCCAGGCCTTCAGGGAAAGGCAGTTGGGGGGGGGGGGACCCAGGCCTGCAGGGGAGGGCAGTTAGGGGTGACCAGGCCTGCAGGGGAGGGCAGTTAGGGGCAAAGAGGCTGACAGGGGAGCAGTTAGGCATCAATCAGGCTGGCAGGGGAGTGGTTAGGGGGTGATCAGGCTGGCAGGCAGAAGCGGTTAGGGGCAATCAGGAAGGCAGGCAGGCGAGCAGTTGGGAGCTAGCAGTCCTGGATTGTGAAAGGGATGTCCGACTGCCCGTTTAGGCCCGATCCCTGGGAGTTGAACATCCCTCGAGGGGTCCCAGATTGGAAAGGGTGCAGGCTGGGCTGAGGGACACACACCCCCTGAGCATGAATTTCATGCACCAGGCCTCTAGTTTAGTATAATTTGACCTGGGCTTTGAAAGAAGATGAGAAATAAACAAATGTGTATTAAATAGATGGGGTGGGAGAGTTCCAGGCAAAGAGTACAGCATATACCCAATTACAGAGGGGAAAAATACATGGCATATCAGGAAACAAGGCAGCTGAAGTATAAGGTATATGGGTAGAAAGAGAATGGTTAAGAAAGCATTGATGATGCTATACTACTCCCTCATATTCCCTCTCTTCAACTCTAGTTGAAGACACATTTTAAAAATTGAGAACTGACATCAAATTATTCCAGCCACCTCCCTGATTAAAGTTTATCTAGAGTTCGATCATGTCAGAAGTTCAATCCTTTATCAACTTGGCTGACCCAATAACAACTTGCCATAGGCTTTTCATCCCAAGATACCAGTTGATCCAGGCCCTCAACATGATTATGACTTTAACATTAGGGATTATTAAGGTATGGAGATTATATTTCTATAGGATTTGAGCACCCGAAGCAACCCTAGATATCTTTTCATCAAATGATCCATAACTATTTTCATTCTTATTCTGCTTTGAAAATGTGAAGCAAACTCCTGAATTCATTTTCAAGGGGTATAAGGAAACTGACTGAGACCCACAAACCAAGAGCCATAGTCTTTTTGGGGCCAGGAAGGTTATTTCAGTTTGTGAAGTTAGGGGAAGAGGATACACCCAGTAAAGGGAGCTATACAACAAAGTAATCATATTTTTAATTTTTTTTCAAGAGAAGCTGTAAATCCAGATTTGTGTGTGTGAATTTTGAAATGCTTCCTAAAATATTAAAAAATGTAAACTTACTGGTCATGCAAGACATGTTTATAAGCCATGTTGAGACTGGGGTTGTCTATTTTTCCACCTCAGCTATTGATGAACACCCCAGGCAGTTACTTCTTAAATGAGAAAATTGAGGCCTACAGCTAAATGTCCTGTGCAAGATATACAGCTAATCAGAGTTAGAGATGGAAAGAAGCAGGTCTCTAACTCTGGGCTTCTGCCTCTACCTGACCGGAGCGGAGTATAAAGAAGGTGACTAATATTTATTATGCTGACTCACTTATATGAGTAAGTTTTAACATCTATCTCATTTACTTTTATATAACCTATTCAGGCCAGAATGGATTCCTATTTTTTAAAATAAAAAACAATGAGGCTCAAAAGCTTAACTAATTTACACAAGATTACATAGCACTAAAGCATCAGAACAAGGATTCAAATCTATATATGATAACCACAAGACCCATATCCTTTCTATGTTGTCTCCTATTTGCTTTCATTAATAGTGGGAGGTTCCAGGTAGAGAGGCGATAGTAAATAAGGGCAGAAGGTAAAGAACTTTAATTTTGTACAAAATGGAGACCTAGATGATGGTTTTTGAGCAGAGGAATGACAAGATCAGAACTATGATTTTGAATGATAACTGGAGATCAGTTTGAATGAAAAAGCAATTGAAAAATAGGGTCTGGCGGAAACCGGTTTGGCTCAGAGCGTGGGCCTGCGGACTGAGGGGTCCCGGGTTTGATTCCGGTCAAGGGCATGTACCTTGGTTTCAGGCACATCCCCAGTGAGGGGTGTGCAGGAGGCAGCTGATCGATGTTTCTCTCTCATCGATGTTTCTAGCTCTCTATCCCTCTCCCTTCCTCTCTGTAAAAAATCAATAAAATATATTTAAAAAAAAAAAAAGAAAGAAAAATAGGGTCTGGAGGCAAGAATAAGAGCTCTGAGGTACTGCTAAAATTCTGTTGCAAAATTAAGAAAGGAGGGGCCAAATGATTTGTTGTGGAGATAAGCAGCAGCCGATCCAAGAGAAATGTAGGAAGAAATAAGCCTGAGTAACAGGAAGGATGTCAATACCCTTTATAGAGGAGCCACTGAGGTGATGAGATGAGAAAAATAGAAGAAATATAAACACTAGAAGTCATGAAGCCATGTAGGCAATTTTTTTTTCTTTCTTTATAAATCAGGAAAGAAATCTAAATTATGATAAATCACGAAGCTAGATTATTATAACTGCAAGCTTGCAGTGAAATGTTAATGATGTGACATAATTTAAACAAACAACAACATAAATGGATATCTAAACAAATAGAAGGTATTCAAATTTATTCTGACTGGCTAAACTAAAGTATCATTTAAGTAGAATGAGGGGGAAAAATGCCATAGATGAGAGTACTGTCCATGAATTTTGTTTTACTGAACTTTTTAATGATTGAAAGTTAGGAGGGGTGGAGAACAGAAATGGGGGAATTACCATTGAGAACTAGAATAGAAATTAAATTCTTAATGGACTCATCTAAAAAATATGACAGCACTTTCTATAAATCAAATAAACAAAGTATGATGACAAATTATTATGGGTTTCTGCAGATTTGTTTGCATTTCTGCTCATCCTTACTTATAATTTCAGTAACAACCCAGGAAAAACTAAAAAAGGAATAAACAGAGTTCAGGATAAATTACATGAGGAAAGTGAATGAATAAAGGTTAAATACAACAGAGCAAAACAGATGTCAATATTTCTTTTTCTATTCTCCCTTTTTATTTCCAACATGCTTCCTGGCTCCATGTGTTCCAAATTACAGGTGAGTGCCATTTCAATAGACCACAGTCACCACCATCACCACAACCAACAAAAGCTACTAAGGATGGACAAAAAGAAATTTAATCTATTAAATGAAAGAAAAACAATGTAAGAGAAAGCTCCACAAAGTAATAATCTATCATGGGCATATACTTTCTGTGTTGTTCAGTTAAAATATAGTAAATTAATTATACAGATGCTCACCAAAAGGAACCTGGCCAGAGTTTATCATTGTTATCTAGTAGAGAAATTGCCTGACCTCTTCAAGCTGCCATTACCTGAAGTCTCCTTGGACTAATTTAATAGCCTCTATCTATCTTGTCTTCTTGCTTCCTGCCTTACCTTCAATAGCCTTTTCTCCACACAGAAGTCAAAGTCATCCCTTTGAAACATAAATCACATATCACACCACCACACAAAAATCCTTAAAGAGCTTTCCATGCTACTCAGAGTAAAAGCCAAGCCCTCAGTATGGCCTACAAGTCCTACATGAAGTTGCCCCAGCTCACCTCTCAAACCTCATCTCTTACCAGTCTAACCGGACAGCTCTGCTGTGTTTCCAGCATACCCAGCATGCCCCAGCTTGGGCACCTGCTCTTCACTAGGGCCGAAACACTCTTCCTTCAGACAGCTACGTGACTGGCTCTCGCTTTCTTCAAGTTTCTGTTCAAATTTTGTCTCGATAGATAAGACTTCCTGATCACGATCACTGTACCTAAAATAGCATTTCTCTCCACCACACCGTCATCTTTCACTTCCCCATGCCTGTCATGCTTTTCCTCACTATATTTACTGCTACCTGATATTATGTACAGAGTTGACTATGTATCTACCCTCACTACCAGTAAACATCAGCTCCATGTGGACAGGAACTTTGTTGTGTTCAACACCGTAATTGTAGGGCCTAGAACACGGCCTGGCAGGTAGATGGTGCAAAATAAACATTAGTCAAATACATGAATGGATTAAGTGCTGCTATTCGTTAGGCATATTCCCAAGCCTTTCTGTGTATTAACTCATTTAACTTTCATAGTACTCCATCAAGTAGGTACTATAATTATCCCCATTTTACAGATGAGGAACTGAGGCACAGGGCATTAAAGCCCAAGTAAATAAAGCTAATAAGCTTGGGATCCAGGACTTGAATCCAGGTGGTATCTCCAAAGCCTATTGAACTATTGCTCAGGCTGTCACAGACTAGGTGGCTTAAACAACAAATATATGTTCTTTCTCACAGTCCTGGAACCTGAAAGTCCAAGATCAAAATGCTGCCGGAGTAGATTTCTGGTGAAGCCTCTCTTCTTGGCTTTTAGATGGCTGCCTTCTCCCTGTATCATCACAGTTTTCTTGCCAGTGTATGCCCTCCTAGTGTCTCGTCCTCTTCCTATTGGATTCACCCACATGACCTCATTAAACATTAATTACCTCCTTAAAGGCCCCATATCCAAATACAGTCACATTGGTGATTAGAGCTTCAACATATAAATTTTGAAAGGATACAATTCAATCTATAACACCCATAATTTATGTCTCTGAAATATAGCTATTTTAAACATCTTTCTTTTTTATTTTGGAGAATCAAGTTTGTGGTTTTTTTTGCTAGGTCTTTTTAGTTGAACTGAGGAGAAGAAACTTTCAGGACTCTGACTGGGCCCAAAGATCACCTGGCAAGAGAAATCTACTGAAATGGCTACACTGAGGATTTCAGAAACAACTTGTTCTTACAAAATACCAAATGATTGTGCCAAACATCTGTTAGTGTACTTCCATACACCATGCATTAGCGCGTTGCAGCTCCGGGAATTGTGTTTGTTTGTAACTCCTCATACAAAACCAGCAGAAAACCATACTTCTTGTGAGTCCCGGATGGAAATCTGTTTCAGTCTCCTTGCTGCTCCTGAAACACACCACGCAGGCTCCCACCCCAGGGCCTTTGCGCTCCCTGTTCTAATTATCTGGAGTGATTTCCCTCCAGGTAGCTTCATGACTCATATTTCCCCTTATTTAGATTTTTTTTTCCAGTGTCATCTCCATGAGGGCTTGCTGAAACAATCTATTTAAAATTGCAAACATACTTTCCGCCTGCACTTAGCCTTACCTACTCTCTCTACTTAATTTTTCTCTGTGGCATTTTCTTGGGGAGTGAGGGGGAGGGGTCTAACTCTTCCCTCTAGAATGCAGGCAAGATGAAGGTGAGGATTTTGGTTTGTTTTCTTTACTGCTGTTTCCCCAGCTCCTAGATAGTGCTGGCCCACAGGAGACACTCATTGCTGAATGAATGAACTTCCCCAAGGTCACACAGCTGGTAAGTGGTCGAACTGGAGTTTGAACCCTATCAGACACAAAAGTCTAAAATTTTAACTGTTAAATTATACTGCCCATAGGAGCGAACAATTCTTAAGTAAAGTACAAATCTGGTCAAAGGATTCCACAGCTCTTCTCTGACACAAACAACAGATTGCATATAGGAATGGAGAAAATGCCCATCTTCAAATAATCTCTAAAGAAACAGAAATTAATATTCCTTACAAGCATAAATTGTAAAAATTCATTCTTTTTAACACTATAGGCAACTGGCCATCTGTAAAATTAAATATTTTGTTTCCAGGGCCAAAGACGTTTCAAAGGTGAACAACTGAGTCCAAATTCCATTTTTTGTTGGATACAAAATTGATTGTAAGGTTTTCCCAAAATACGTTAGAATTTTATCCCTAGCCTAAATAAGTGATGTCATTTATTCATTCATTTACTTACTTGCCAAATATTTACTAACCACCTAATCTGACCAGGCACTGTTCTGGGCAATACGTATACAGCAGTGAACAAAACAATTCTTCCATCTTTGAAGGGGAAACAATAAAAACAAAGCTAAAATTAAGAAATGTATGAATGTCATAAAAAGTACTGGTTTTGATAATAATGGCCTTTGGAATTCATCCCTAAATAATTCAGACTATAATTTTATCATGGTGGCAAAGAGCTCAGACTCTGGAGTCAGAAGTTTGAAACCCCATGAAGAGCTGGGCTCTTGACAAATTAACTCCTCAAGTTGCAATTTCATAACTTGGGAGAAACAGAACGCATCCCACAAGGCTGGTGGGAAGATTAAAAGAGAAAACGTGCAAGAAAACACTTACTAGTAGTACACTGCAGAGTAAATAATAAATATTAATTAATCCTATTGTTATGATTGGGATATATAAGACAACCTAATTCTTTCATTGCATGAAGACAAAGTTAAAGCCATAGGAAAGTCTTGGGCTTTACATTTAAAGGTAGTTTCTTTTCTCTTGGAGGGAAGCTGCCATGAGTCATTCATTCATTCATTCATGTAACAAAGATTCATTGAGCATTTAATGCATGCCAGGGATTTGGCTAGTTCCTGGGAATACAGCTCTTTACTGGAAAGACATGGTCTCTGCCCTTTTGAGGTGTAACTTGCCACATTATCCTAAGTAGTGGGTATTAGGAGAGCAAACTGAAGACAGGCCTAACTTTCTCAACAATAAACTGTGACTTAGAAAGAAACCAATATTTACCACGTCCTGTTATAGGAAGCTCCTCTTGTGGAGCTTTGCATTCAGAGAATGCCCAATGCATAAGGTTCACTAGCAAGGGCAAGGTTGGGAACACCTGGAAGCAAAGTAGGAGCGAACTCAGGAGCCTGTTCGGATCCTCTCACCATTCTACTTCCCAAATACACTAGCCTTGGTTGAATCTAAGTTTCTTGAGGGGAAAAAAACAAAACAAACAAACAAAAAAAAAACAACCACAGCCTACCAAAGTTCATGGCACGTCCTAGATACTTTATAAACAATTTTCAAATGAACTAATAAATATTCCAGATCTTCACTGCTGCCATCCTAGGCCACGATATCATCATCTCTTTCTTGTTCTGTTGAAATGGTCTTCTAACCGGCCTCTCAGCTTTTGCCCTATTAGTCTGTTCTTCAAATAATCATCAGAGTTATCTTTTCAAAGGTAAGTGAGGTCACTCCGTATATTGACCAAACGGCTCCAAAGTTTCCTCTCCCGCTTAAGATCCAATAGCCTCCCCAGGCAGCCCGGCTCCTGCCTGCCTCCCACGCCCGGCGCTGCCCGGCGCTGCCCGGCACCGGTTCCAGCCTCCGCCTGACCCTGGGTGGCCCCGCTCTCCGGCCGCAGGGCCTGACCACCCTCCCGGGCTCCCTGTGGCCGGCGCCCTCTCCCGCTCCTGGCCACCGGTTAGAGCAGCCTCCTCCACAACTGCTGTCACAGGGGCCTGTCTTCATTTTCTTCTTGCCCATCATCATCATTTGACATTATCTCGATGTATTCAGTGCTGATGTCCTTCTGCCGTGTTTCCACCAGGAACCTATAGGCACTGTGAGTACCCTGTTCCCCGTTTCCTCCCGGTCAACAATAATTGATGAGTTACTAAATGAAGGGACTCCCCTGCCGGTCTCTAGTTCTCTTTAAATAGTGGAAACACACAAGCACCCAGGGACGAAAGTGAGGTCCTGGGACGGTGTCCCCGCCCCACCTCGGCGGCCCCCAAGGCAGGCCTCGCGGGCCCCGCCCAGGCCCGCCCGCGGCTCACGCGATTCCACCCGGCTGCCGCTGGAGGGCACGCTTCGCGGGGCGGAACCTCCTCTCCGCCTCCCTGACCGCCCCTCCCACCGCCGTTCACCTGCTCCTCCCTCGGCCTCCGCCAGGGGGCGCGCCTCCGAAGTCCGGTCCTGCGCCTTCGCTCTCAGCACTTCCAGCACAGTCTCCGGAGGCAAGTCGACCAGTTGCTCCCACACGGATTCCGTGTAGAAGTCCACTGTATGTGCATTGGAAATGGACAGGGCTTGCCTCAGGAACCGCAGCAGCCCCTGCAGCTTGGCACGCAACGTGGACAAGTCCTGGGCCGCCGGGAGCGGGCTGGAAGCCGCCATGACGCTCCCCCGCCCGAGCTGTAGGTGGCGCCAACGGGGACGCGAGGCGGGGGCTCCGCTGAAAGTCGCACAGGCCGGATCAGTAGAGCTCCGATATACACTGCAGTTGGGCGATGGATTGCTTCTGCCTGGTGACGTACTTTGACAGCGTCCTTTGTGATCTTTTCCGGCGACGCGCTTGATATCCCATGGCGTCCATGAGGCCGGCACCAGGGCGGCGGACGGGAAGTTTTGGGAGGCCGGGCGAAGGGTTTTCTCCGGTCGGATTCAAGAATAAGAATGTGAAACAGAGGACGTGGCGACCTAACCATCTGCAGGCCTTCGTGGGGAGCGTTCGCGAGGGTATGTGAGAAGGCAGCCTTCCAAGTCCCCAGGCCTTTGAACTCTTAGAGTACGCGACCCACCGATGCAGGGAAGCAGGATTTAGGAACTGGATCAGGCCCTCCCTGGGGCGGAGGGAGTCATTCCTAAACCAGCTGAAGCCTTGGGTGTCTCAGCTCCGGGTGGGAAGACGAGGCAGTGTTGATGACCGTCTTTCATCATCTTCCCCCACTTATCTCCATTCTTGTTCAGAACTCTTCCTCCATATTTATCCACGAAAGCGTAAACAGAGAGCATCTACGGTTCCACTTGTGGATGTGTTATGTGTATACATTGGTGCATGTATTACGGAAAAGGATAGAAAGCAGGATAGGGCCAGAAATCTGCCCCATACCCTTGCTGATTACAAATAACCCAGAGCCCTCCAGTCTTCTTTTACTGATCTTCCTTTCCTTTGCTTTCCTTTGTTTGTGTTTGTCATTTTGCCCTGTTGTCTGTAAGTTCCCTCAGATCTCATTTGGAATGCATACATCTTAAATTCAGGTAGCTGTTCAGAAAGTCATGGCCATCTTCTCTCTCTCGTGTTGAGTTACTTTTAAAAGTAAGTCGTACAGTAGTTTCTCTAAGGTAAAATAATAGTTGTAAGCTGTATTTTTTAAATATTTATTGAAGACCTAGATTAAGTCTTTTAGATGAATTAAGGAATTTGTTTTGATTTGTGAGTGCAATAAACTGGAGTCGTGCAACGCTCTGGTCATTTTGCCTTATTTGAGATTCTTACTTGAAGTGTCTGCATGACTAAGTTTGCCTGGTCTTTTGCAAAGAATCAACATACTGTTCACTCCATTAGTTTAAACTTGGTGTTTTTTTTTGAAATGACCTCTCAAAGCAAAACAAAGTAATTCTAGCATCTGAATAGGATGATGGAAAAGTCACAGCTGCATTTTTTCATGCCACTTATTTTCTGAGAAAGCAATTAACGAGTAATGTTCTTCAATGTAGGACAAGGCTTTGCATTTCGAAGAAAATTGAAGATTCAGCAAAACTACAAGAAATTGCTATGGCGGAAAAACAAGGCTCAAACCTCACAGGAATCCCAATTCAGAGATCGATATCCCGATCATCTGAAACATCTCTATTTAGCTGAAGAGGAAAGACTCAGGAAGCAGCGTAGAAAAGTTGAGCAGCCTTTGTCAGAAGAACAAGTTAATCAGGCTCTGCCAACAGAACAATGTAACATTGACCAGACTTTGTCTGAAGAACATTGTAGCATTGACGAGCCTCAGCTAGAAGAACAATGTAAAGAAGAAAGGGTAAAGTATGTATTTTCTTATTTTGAAATCCTTTAAGTTTAAGTAGTATTTTATGAAATTAGACAATTTATGTAGAAATTGGAATTGTTATTTGAGGCATTTTAGAAGTCACAGTGTAATTAGGTGATAATTTTTTCATGGAGTCACTTTTTTTTTAAATCTTAAATGACTGAATTAGGCTCCGTTAGCTTAATTGAAGAAGTAATGGAATGGGTATTAAAATATCTGGGTTTTAGATTTCAGCCTTTCAAGTACATTTAACTTACTCTGACTGTGGTTAATGCCTGTTGTTAATATATGTTTTTTAAAAAACTAATTTTTGAGAGGTATAGTTTTGTGTTCAGCAGCATGAATGGACTCGAGCTGGACTTCTCTAAAATGGAAATTATAATAAGTATTTAATTCAGAGTTGCCATGTTGTACCTCTCCAGAATGAATTATTCTCAGACTCTATGGTGTCCCTGACCTATCGTGACATTGTAAATACTAAATGAGTTCATTTGTTATAAAGTACTTTAAAAAGTATATGGTACATGAGAAGTACCACGTGTTAGCTACTACTGCTGCTGCTACTATTATTATTCCAGATTTTTCCCCCCACAGGATGTGGATTTAGTATCAATTCAAAAAGAAACAGCATAGCACCATACACTTTGGTTTTTATAAATGCTAATTTACAAAGCTTTCTCTGCACATATCTCAAGTTAAGAAAAGATGCTAAAATCTAAACTTACAGAGAAGCTAGGTGTTACTTGGGACCATAACCTTTAACTTCACTAAAATTCTGCCCTTTCAAATCGGAGATATTTGTGCTAAACATAATAGGAACTTGGACCCCAGGAAAGAGTGTAGTTGGGGATGAAGACAGAGACACTAAAAATTCAGCTTTTCAGTAGGTTTGTCCATCAATGGGTGTAAAGGTTGGCAAAAAAATAGCACAAAAAATGGAGGAATGAATCATTTCCAGTGATAATTGAAGTGAGGAGGGTTTAATCATGACACAAAATTCTTTGGTTAAAATAGTATTTTTAAAGATTTCTTATTTTGAAGGGAAATGTTGTCACTGAAGAAGTTAAATAGAACTGCCTTAATTGGAGAAAGAGGGGGATACAGTGACAGCTTTGTCAGTATAGGAAAATTGTGCAGAGTAGAAATTGGTCAACTCAAATACTATGAAGTTCAAGAAAACAAGACTGAGAGCAGGTCTTCTGGGTTTGTGCTCTCGGCAATTATTAGTGACCTAGTAAAGAAGATTTTCAATAGATAAACCTGATGAAATGTTTACCCTTACATGTAGCATCCAAAGCCATGGTCATGGATATGATTATCCAAGAAGAACATGAGGACCAAAGAGAGAAACACTTGGGGGGAAAACTGGGGTTAGAAAGAGAAAGATGCTCTAGCATAGCACACTGAGAAGGAGCAGTTAGAAAGGATCAGGGCGAAAGGATGTCACCAAAACTAATGGAATGGAATTTTCAAAAGTAGTGAGTGGTCAATTAATGAAACTGAAAAGTGCCCATTGACTTGATCATCATATTTGGCTAGAAGGCCGTTACTGTTTTGGCATGGGTAGTTTGATTACAATGTGAGAGCAGAAACCAGATTACAGAGCTCAGTGAATATGAAGTGCCTATCTTAGTCTATGCACTGTTCTTTCTAGATACTTGACCATGAAAGGATGAGTAATAAGCGATTGGTAGTTAGAAGAGGATCTAGAGTTTGGTGATGGATAATGAGTGCATTTGTTTACTTTAAGAAGGTAGCTACTGAAATATTTTATACTGTGTTTATGAAGTTGGTATAGTGAAAAGTTGAGAAACAGGAAAAAGGAAGATTATTAATGAATCAGATAGCCTGAGGAAATGGATGGAGTCTGGGTCTAAGTGGTTGAATTATCTGTGACAGGGTGGGATACCTTCAGAGACATGAGAAGTACTTCAAGATAGAATAGTTCGCCCTGGCCAGTGTAGCCCAGTGGTTGGAGTGTCGGCCCACGCACATAAGGGTCATGAATTCCATTCCCAATCAAGGGCACTTTGTGGTTCACTATCCCACCCAGGGGTGCCTATGGGAGATAGCCAGTCCCCCGTCCCCCCCATCTCCCCTCTCTCTCTCTATCCCTCCCTCCTTTCTTCCTCCTCTCCTTCCTTCCTTCTATCTCTGAAAAACAATGGAAAAAATATCCTCAAGTGAGGGAAAAAAACAAAAGATAGAATAGTTCTAAGTGGACTTGTGGTCATTTATGAACAAGTAGGTGAAGTGGAATAGAGATGAAGTGGTCAGAGAACTTTGGGATTAAAGTTCATATCCACCTACAACTTCCATTATGTCCTTCAATTTAATGCCTTCCTCAGTTTGTCATTCCTGCCATTCATATGCTGGTTTCCCAGTTGTGTTTTTTAATGTGTGTGTGTGTGTGTTTTTGTTTGTTTGTTTTTTTTACATTCTAGGATCTTTCAAATCTTTCTGTATTTTCCCTGGTTGAAATATTTCTCCAAGAGTCTCCAGTTACCCCTTGTAATCTACCTTGAAAGTTATAACTATATTTTTAATACTGTTATTTGTATATTTTATCAATAAGATTAATGTCTGTCCTCTTTCTTTCCTCTTATCTCTTCCCCGTTCTATTAATTTGCATTAGTGAGATTTTAATATAGAAGTACTATATTTGACATACTTGTCATAATTTCGGTTATATTGTTTTTAATCTTTACAACTTATTTTTCTTTATCTTATAAAGCTACATTACTATTCCAAAGAAAAATAAAAAGAAAACATCAAATCAGAAAGCACAAGAAGAATATGAACGGGTACAAGCTAAGCGTGCTGCTAAGAAACAAGTAAGATCTTTAAAAATGTTCAGATTCCTGTTTATGCTAAATGTATATATAATATGTGTTTCTTAGTGTGGGGTACATAGTATGCCCTCTGTAAACATTTGTTGAATGTATGATCAGAGTTGGAGAATTTTAACATATTTAGATTCCTTGATTTGTTTATATTATCCTTGAGAGGTAGTCAGAAATAGAATTTTAAAGATATTGCTTAGATTAATTGATATGAGCTTCTGGGATAATGTTTACTAAGAGTTTGGTCTAGGAACTGGCACTTTTAACAAGTACCTCAAGAGATTCTTATGAATAATAAAATTTGAGAACCACTGATGTAAGAAAAATATAAATTACTTGCATAATTTTACATTGAAGCAAGTAAAATCCAGAGGGGAAGTGAATACAGTATTTCTTTACTATAAAGAGTTAGTCTTGCTAATTAAAAAACCTACTAGAGCCCTGGCCAGGTAGTTCAGTTGGTTGCAGAAGATAAAAAACCTAGATAACACTTTTAAAGAATGAAATGTACTATGATGTATGTGAAAGTACTTGGTTAAATATGAGTGACCATACAAATTTAAGGCTGTGTCATTTGGGGGCTATATGTGTTACAGGGGAAATTGAAAAACAGTCCATATATTGCATTATTAAAGAACTTTTGTTTAACTTTTATATTTGATTTAGTAAATGTAATAGTGCATTTTAAATAGTGCTTTTTGGATCTATACACTATATAACGCAATCATTTTCCTTAGACTCAAATGAACTTGAGTCTTTCTCTTAGCAAATGAAATGAGCATGATCATTCTTAAATGGTTAAAAATCATAATGCCTAGCACAGTGTTTTACACATATATGGTATGTAGCCAAACATTTTTCTGGAATTAAATCTGTCAGGTGGCAAATTAAAAAGAATATGAGATATTCTGGAAATGAAGGTTTTAGTGTTACATGACTAGATAAAGTCACTTTTAACTCTTCAATGGGTCTAGTTAAATGATGAAATCATTTCATAAATATGCCTTCTGTGCTCTGACTTTATTTGCATACAGATAATTAAAATTATTTAATAACTTTATGTAATAGCATGTATTATAGTGCATACTCTTTGCCTTAACATTCAACATTTGAAAATAAAAGAGACACTTAATATTTTGAAAATAAAAGAGACAGACCTAAAGTTTTAGCATGGTGATACCTGTTTCAACACAATTTTGGAACTATATTTACTGTTTGTTACTAATGAAAATTACATATGTTAATTTCAGGAATTTGAGAGGAGAAAACAAGAGAGAGAAGAAGCTCAAAGACTCTACAAAAAGAAGAAAATGGAAATGTTTAAAATATTGAGCAAAAAGACTAAAAAGGGCCAACCAAACTTAAATTTACAGATGGAGTATCTTCTAAAAAAAATACAAGAAAACAATTAAATCAGACACTTTATATTAAATCAAGGGTTAAAATACCTGCTGCCTATTGAGTTCTTTTGTATATGTAATGTATAAATATAAAATGTCCAAATATTTTTGTTCATTTATATAAAGGAAAATTTTCTACATATACTCTGCATAATGTCATTTGCTTTCTATTTATTTGCCCCTGAAAGAAGGGTGGCTTGAATGACTGAAAGAACCTGCTATTTGGGTGACAGTACTTTTGTACCACATAAATTCACATGAAATAAAAATGTTTTTAAAATGGAGCAGAGCTTTCAATGGAGCATTTCAATGAAAATTTTCAATTTAGTAAACAACTGTTATGGTTTTAAAATTCATTTTAATAATGGAGGCAGTGATTCTCCTTGGACTTTTTATTTATTTATTTTTAGACTAAGCACATGCTATAGGGGAGTGGGCTTTCTAGAAACCTGAGAGCACGGTGCACGATATCTTCTGTCCCCACCATTTAACTATGGGGCATTCATAAAGCAGAGTTTGGTGTGAAAGCACAGAAAGCCTGATATTTATAAACATTCCCAAAGTGGAAATACATAGCTTATTAGTGTAAGATCTTGGGAACTTGGCAGTGTCACACCAATAATTAAGCTTTCCAGATCATGTTATTGTGTAAGACATTGTCACTGGAACATTACTTTGTTATCTCTGTGTATACTTGTGAACTGAGACACAGTGCTGAAATACTGCTCCTCCTGCCTCCTTGCAATCTCTGCAAAATGAGAAAGCCTTCATTGTCATTATTTTAAATGATATTTGTAAAACTACATAATAAAGTCTATAAAATAATAAGAAATACAGCCTGAAATTGCATTAAGGTTTGAGGAGTCCTTGCATTCTACTGCTCACATTTAAAAGTGTAATAGATGCTGAGGAAGCAACTTACTAAGGAAAGGCGATCTTTTATTGCAGTGAAAAACAATGCTTAGAAATTTTCAGTGCATAATATTGCATTTAAAATAACTTAGAAAACCTACATTTGGCTATGTTAATGAAGAAGTACATTATGAAGCAGAGTAAGATATTTTAATTCCTTTATAATGATTTTGCTTGTGTTTTACTTCTAGACACTTTATCAGGGTAGGACAAAACATAGGAGATCTAGTCCTTTTGAGAGTAAAAATTAAGTTCATTTTAACAAGTTTGTTGTTGAGCAGTTGTTATATATGCAAGGTCCAGGTTGAGTTACTCATTAGAAAAAAAAAAAGATTCTCCAAGGATCTTATAGAGCAATGCCAAGTAAGGTTATAGGACATATGTAATCAGTAATGATCAGGTGCAAAACAAAGACTCAGACTTAAGTGCACCAGAGAATCTCCTAGAGAGCTCACAATGCACATTCGAGGGCCCTACCCCAAGAGATGGATAGCATTGATGCGCTCAGTAATGCATATTTTAACAACTATTAAGACATCCTGTTGTGGTTGGTCTTTAGACCATACTTTGCAAAGCATTGGACCCAGGCCTCAAAAGAGAGGTTTCATCTCATTGAAGACATCAGGGAAAGTTTCATGGATGAGATGGCATGTGAGAAAAGCCTTCCAGAATGAGAAGAGAATTAGAGGTGACAGCATGAAGGGAACAAAACTTATGGTGAATTTAAAAGTCTAAAGAGTAGTTATGTTACATGTATATTATTACTGATTGGGGAATCACACTCAACTTCCCATTCCTGTTGTTTCCTTCCTTATGGAGGGGCACCCTCAGCCTAACATGGTGTCTACTTTTCTGCCCAGGGAGGTAGTGACTTAAGTTTGGGAGGAGGACCTGGCCTGTCTGTACAGTGCGTGTACTCTTGATTACTACTTTTATACTGAAAATGGTAAAGAACAGGCTGTATTGATGGGTAGGAGGGGATGGAGATGGAGGCAGAGCAGGGCAGAGACCTCGTGTTTTGTAGAAGGAAACATCTAAACCTCCCAATTTGTGATGTATACTCGAGTACAGTGAGAAGTAAAGCAGGAATGAAATTTGAGGGAACACAATATACAAGTGGAGAAGTATTGGGTGGCCAGAGCTTGTTTCAGACTTTAATGTGTATTCAGGGAGTTTTGATCTTGGCAGTTTGTAGACGCTTATACTGGGCCATTAATTTTATTTTTATTATTGCAATAGGCTTTTAATTGCTGCGGTTTTGGCAAGAAGGTTTCAGCCTTAGGGCACATGGGGTTTTAACATGAAATGTAAGGTAGCTTTGTCCACAGAAAATTAGTTATTCTGGAGACAGGGTGAAATACTGGGCCTTAAGCAGAGAAGTGCACAGACCTCAACAAAGAAGCAGGGTTGGGGCGTGGGAGTGTGGAGACACAAGCTTCAGCAAAGTCACAGAACGTGTCACTGTGGCTCACACATATGCTGGCTTCCTGGATGGCTGCAGCCAGTGCCAGCTAAGATGAGATTTGGTGAGCTGCCCTGGCTTTGCTGGCATTAACAGGCATTGGCATGGTTAGGCAGCTTTCAGGGTGCAGGCTTGACCTTGACCTACATTTTAATTCATTAGAGGCTGCAGGGACATGGGAAAGCAACTCATTTGAGTAAAGGATTTAATGTCAGAAAAAAAAAAATACTGTAGATGTGCTAAACCTTAATGACTATCAATATTTGCTACTTTAAATGTCAAGGCAGAAGACTTTTATGCCATATGGATTTCTAGAGAAGTTCAAGTTTAAATTGCTCATGCCAGTCGTTAAAATGCAATGTAAAACAGGAAATTTTGACTATAAAGAGATTTTAAATATCCTAGAGAGATTGTGATTGGTACTGCATCACTGTTTATCTATCCTTTGCAAGATAGCATTAGTGTCTCAAATGACACTGAGAAGATAGTTTGCCAGGCTAAATGCATGGTGATAAATTTAACTTCTTTTTAAAAAATATATTTTTATTGATTTCAGAGCGGGAGAGAAAGATAGAAACATCAATGATGAGAATCATTGATCAGCTGCCTCCTGCACGTCTCTACTAGGGATTGAGCCCGCAACCCAGGCATGTGCCCCTGACCGGAATCGAACCTGGGACCCTTCAGTCCGCAGGCCAATGCTCTATCCACTGAGCCAAACCAGCTAGAGCAAATTTAACTTCTTGATAAGAAATTGTTTCCAATTTAGTTTTAGTGTGCAGGTCATGGACTCTGGCATATACTGATTGGCATTCCAAGGAGGAAAGCCCTTGACAGCTATCCTTCCTACAGATTCATGAGTTTCTACGATAGGGTTTCTGCTATGTATTGCCTTTGGCAATTTTCTGGGAACATAATTTTGTTCAGGATTACTGCTTGTTAAATTTTGTAGAGGTTAGGCAAGTGTTATGATGAATTTGGGTGTTCTATTCTTTGGACCTTTTAAAAATTGAGACACACCATAGACTTAATGTGGAGTTAATTTAACTTTGAAGGAGCTGAATGATTCACATCTATTCCCAAGAAAGACACACAGGCCGCAGCTGCTATAAAAATCCATCTAGGCCATTAAGAACATTTCTGGTTGTGAGTGAACAAAATAAACTGGGAAAGACTTTAATTTCATTGGACTTTTACCTTATGAGGGCAAGAGAATTTGATTCTGGGTTTTGGTATTTTGGCCTTTGAATACTAACTTGAAAGGTATTTTATATATAGAGGTTAATTTTCCCCCTAGGAGTTTGAATAAGGGGAAATACTTATACTAAAATATTTTGGTATCTTTCTGTATTTGGACAATTCCCATGGAGAACACCTGATTGAATCACCCATGGAATCGATAGAGAGTCCTGCATCAGAGATGCGCATGTCATGGGCCTAGTGACCCAGGTTTTTACAAGTGGATTTATTGAGGTATAAAAGATTGACCATATTTAAAGAGTATAATCTGGTGAGTTTGGGTACATGTATATAATGATGAAACCACCTCTATAATCACAAATTCATTACCATCATATCCAAAAGTTTCCTCAAGGCCCTTAGTAATTAAACATCTTAGGGGCTCTCAAACTGGTCCCGGGCACCCACCGATCTGCTTTCTGTTACTATAGATGATATTTTCAAAAATTTTATAAAATTGAAATAATATACCATGTACTCTTATTTATTTTTTGGCCTGGCTTCTTTCAGTCAGCACAATTATTTTGAGATTCATCCATGTTGTTGCATTTATGAATAGTTTGTTCCTGTTTATTGCTGAGTGTTCCATTATGTGGATATACCAGCAGTTGTTTATCCATTCACCTATTGATTGGGATTGTTTCCAGATGGGGGCTCTTACAAATAAAGCTACTATGAACATTTGTATGTAGGTCTTAATTCTCTTGGATAAATACTTAGGAATGGAATGGTTCCATCATATGGGAGGTACATATTTAACTTTTTAGGAAATGTGACATCGGTAAAGAGATTGGGTACTGAAAAAATGGCTACCTGCTAAAACTGAGAAAGGAACCTATGAAATCAAATTATATCTATTTATAGGGCATGTCTTCCAATTTCTAATGGGTGCAGATGTGACTTTATATCTATTTGTAGCTCAGGCCTTCCAATGTCTAGTGTGTGCAGATGCTAAATTTTCAACCTGAAATCTCACCACTTCATCTCCTCCATCTGTTCCCTAGCGTACTAATAAAATACTTGGGGAATATATGTCCAAAAGACATGATCTCACTGGTCTTGTAACTTTTATCAATTTCAATTGTGTATCTTTGCTCCAGCTAAGTTAATTGAGACTTGCTCTGTAACAGCATTGTGAAGTTTAATACTTTCCAGAAGGCGCCACATCAGAGCAACCCAAATTATAGCAGTTCTTTTGAAAGTACTGTCCTCTCCTGATGCAATGTGAGATCAGATTCCTTCTACTCACTGGGCTGCAGATTCTACTGACATGAGTAGAATGTTTGGAACCGATCTACTAAGGTTCAAATGAATCCTTATTACCTCATCCCCCACTCCCCACCGAGGTTATCCCAATATCTACTCAAACCTGGAGAAATCTCAGGAATAAAACCATTACTGGGTCTTTATTAGAATAGACTGTATATCAATTCTTGTAATACTTCCACATAAGAAGCTTATCAGAAAAGGGTACCCCTATTCGTTCCAGATCTCAAACTGAGCAATAGAATTGTGATCCCTAGATTCCTGGTAGTTTCAAACACAGATTTGCCCTGTCCTTTATCCCCTAAAAAAAAAAAAAGTAAATTTCACAGTGAGCAATTCATATGCAGTATTTCTTAGTAGACATATAGATAAAGGTAGTTAATATTTGCTATTTTGTGGAACTAACAGCATATATAGATAGTTATACTTCAGGGATTTACAGAATCCCCCTCATATTTCAACCTCAACAAGTCAATCTAAACAAAAGGACTTGATTTTCCTGAAGGACATCCTCATACAATATGTAGATGATTTGTTGCTGTGCCCCCCAACGATACTATATTGCATAAGTAGTTCACAAGGAGACTTTATATACAGCTGTCCCCCTTATCTGCAGTTTTGCTTCCCACAGTTTTAGTTACTTGTGGTCAACTGCAGTCCAAAATAACATTAAATGGAAAATTCCAGAAATACATTTTAGAGTGCACGCTTTTCTGAGTAGCATGATGAAATCTGGTGAGTCCTGCTCAATCCCCCTCTCTCCCCGAGGGACTGAATCATCCCGTTGTCCAGTGTTTCCTCACTGAGTATCCTCCAGCCCATTTGTCACATAGTAGCCGCCTACATTATCAAATCGGCTGTCCTGATATGGCAGTGCTGGTGTTCAACCTTTACTTTACTTAATAATGGCCCTAAAGTTCAAGAGTAGTGATGATGGCTATTCCCATATGTCCAGAAGCTGTAAAGTATGTCCTTTAAGTGGAAGGTAAGTTTTCAACTTAATAAGTAAAGGGGAAAACAGTATGCTGATGTTGCTAAAATCTGCGGTAAGAATGAATCTTCTACCTGTAAATTTGTGAAGGAAAAGTAAGTTCGTGTTAGTTTTGCTGTTGCACCTCAAACTGCAAAAGTTACAGCCACGGTGCATGAGAAGTGCTTAGTTCAGACGGAAAAGGCATTAAATTTGTGGGTAGAAGACATGAACAGAAAAAGCATTTCGATTCACTGCAACATGTTCCCCCCAGTAAGCACTGAGCCTATGTGAGGACTTCAGCAAGGGATTTCCTCAAACGAGTGACACCAAGCTATTTATAGCAAGTAGGAGTGGCTGCAAAGCTTCAGGAATAGGTTTGGCATTTGATCATTTCACATCAGGTAAAGAAGGGTGAGTATGGTACAATATGATATTTTGAGAGAGAGAGATCACATTTTACGTTTATTAAAATACTAGAGGCCCGGTGCACGAATTCCTGCACCAGTTCGGTCCCTCGGCCTGGCCTGTGGCCTCTTGTAACTCGGGACCCCTCAGGGGATGTCAGAGAGCCAGTTTTGGCCCGATATCCGCAGGCCAGGCTGAGGGACCCCACGGGTGCATGAATGGTGCACCAGGCCTCTAGTATGCATATAAGATCTTTGGTTAATCTCTTCCTGCCCCCCCCCTTCCCCTTCCCTCTGAAATTCATCAATCTGTTCTATGTTTCCATGCCTGTGCATTGAGTGTCTGCCCCCTGGTGGTCAGTGCACGTCATAACTGTTCTAT
This sequence comes from Plecotus auritus, assembly GCF_963455305.1. Lineage (NCBI taxonomy): Eukaryota > Metazoa > Chordata > Mammalia > Chiroptera > Vespertilionidae > Plecotus > Plecotus auritus. Next base: position 146,832,122 of record NC_137772.1, read on the forward strand.
TTTGTTGTTATTAATTTCTTACTGTGCCTAATTTATAAATTAAACTTTGTAATTGATATGTATGTATAAGAAAAACTTATATAGGGTTCAGTAATATCTACCTTTTCAGGCATCCACTGCGGGGTCTTAGTACATATCCACCCAGGAAAAGCTGGGGCATGGGGGGGGTGGAATGGGTGGGAGAGGCTATTGTATCTTTTTTCAAGATGAGCTAAAAGGGTTACAAGCCATCTAGAGAAAAGCTATTATTTTGTTAAGAAACTACAAATAATTTGCATCACGATCTGTCAGCACACGGAGGTTTTCTGATCTCCACCAGAGCAGAGATGATTCGATTTTGCCAAGGCCCTAAACTAAAAGACAATGAAAATATTTTTAGGATTGACTGGTTATTGTAAGCAATAAATACCTAATTTTTAAAAAGCTAAATATTCTCATGAGTTTATTAAGGCAACCATACGTTTATAAATGAAACTTTATCATAGGTATGTATGTATAGGAAAAAATATATATGTTAATTTCACCCCAAGAATATTTTTTCCATTGATTTTTTTGTTTTTAGAGAGAGTGGAAGGAAGGGAGGTGAGAGAGGGAGAGAGAGAGAGAGAGAGAGAGAGAGAGAGAGAGAGAGAGAGGGAGATTGGTTGCCTCTCTCACAGGGCTGGGAATCAAACCCGAGACCTTCAGTGCATGGGCCAACACTAACCATAGAACCATGCCGACCAGGGCAGTATATATATATTTTAAAAGTAGGGTATTTAGGGAGCCTCTTCCATGGGATGCAACATGAAAGAAGCTTTCTTTTCTTTGAATGCTTCCCTTCAACAATCTCCTACTTTGTCAACTCTTCTCTCTTTTGTTCAGGAAAGACAAAATGATACATTAGGAGTTTTAACTCACTGGAACCTGTTGATTGCCTCTATTTGCATAACTCCCGGTTTGGTAACAGGAATATTTTATATGTTTGCAGGATGTGGCAGTGGTTGCCAAACTGGTTGAAGCTTCTATCAATACTGTGTTTGCTTTTCACTATGATTTGTACCTACTGTGAAGCCTTGTGTACTTTTAGGCAATGCTCAAGATTTCTCTATCAGCAACTTTTACATTTATGAAATCCTTTTATTATCTCTTTTACATATCATTATTTAACATAGGTCAAACCTTACTCTTGCAACTTGATTCCCTCTTCTGGATGAATTGGAAACATGTGACTATAGCAGTGACTCAGGAAAGTGTGCCCAGGTCTGATAGGCATCCTTTTAGTCAATTTTGATTCACTATGGTTTATAGATGGATTTTATTTTTAAAATTACAAAGGCATTCTCTTTTGTTGTAATACTGAAAATTTAGCCATTAAAGCAGACCCATTATACAATATTTGATCTTCCCAGGTAACAGAATTAATAGTTCTGACTGAATGAAACCTGTACTGTGGCAAAAATACAAGAGATAAAAAGATGATAGATATGCTTTCAGTATTGTTCATGACTTGAAATGTTATGTAAGCTAAAGGATTTGTGACTTCAGATATTGTGACTAATAGTGGGAAAGATACCAGGGACTTAGTGAAAGCTATTTCAGACTCGCAAGGGAACCATGGTTATTAAGGTAGGAGCACATAGGCAGGCCAAAAGCCAACAGCAGTGCCGTGCATGCTACATGCTAAATGAGCAGCTTTTACCATCCCAGTTATAGGTGATGCTTCTAAGATGACATCTCTCCCCACCAAACCTTCAGATGGATAATTGTCACAATGTAAGCTGGCTATGGTTGACCCAGCAATCTGATCAGCCTTCTGAAAGACAGAATTGGCTAGAGGCTAGAAGTCTATAATCAAGGAAGGGCAATGCTTCCTCAGAAGGCACGAGGGAAAGATCTGTTCCATGTCTACCTTCTGGCTCTGGTAGTTCTTGATTTGTGATAGCATACCTCCTGTCTTTTTATGGTGGTCGCCCTGTGTGAGTGTCTCCGTGTCCAAATTTTCCTTTTTATAAGACTACAGTTATATTGTATTACTAATCACCCTAATTACCTCATTTTAACTTGATCACTGCTGTAAAGACCCTATCTCCAAGTAAAGTCACAGTAAAGTCACATTCTGAGGTCCTGGGGATTAGTATATATATATACATATATATATATATATATATATATATATATATATATATATATATATATGTAAAATACAATTCAACCCATAACACATATCAACATGGAATTACTTTATAACATTACTGGGACACCATTTATATTTCTTTTATAGGCTATGTGTCTCAGTGCAAACAAACTACCAACCCAAATCAGAGGTTTTCCTCTCAAGACCTTAAACTGAAGCTGAGTCAGAAAGGTCTTCAGAAGCAGACAATTTCAAGAAGTAGTCACTTTGCCCCGAAACTCTGAACCAAGGAGATTACAGTAGATATACAGCCCTTGCCTAAGATTGGCAAAATAAGATAGAGCATAATTTCTTTAAAGAACATTTTTTGTAATTATTGTTCTAATATTCTTTGGTGATTTAACCCAGCTGTCATGAGATTATTGTTTTCTGGCAGCATAGTTTAATTTAACCATACTCAGTTCATGGTATATTCACAATACCTTGTGACAGCCTGTGCATTGCCAATAGCATTAAATGCAAAAATGATTGAGTATATGGAAACTACTCTTCTGATACCATGAATATCTCCATGCTGCCAATTCTTTGTAACTCCTGTTATTGTGCACAGGCACCTGTGATTGCTCTGGTCCTCAATGTAGTAATGCAGTATAGTAATAAAGATTTAAGAAAATCATTATCTCACTGAGCTAGCTCTATCACTGAACCTCTGATATACAATGACACTCAAATGATGATTCTATGCAAAGTAGACCAAATTGCTTATGGCCAACCTTATCCCCTGGGATACAGGCATAACCACAGGAAGGTACTAATTGACTTCTCAGGCACACCACCTACAAAGCAGAGGCAGCCAAATGCCATAATCCTAAATTGGTGAAATCACACAAAAAGCAGAGGTGCTTAGATGATATAATCTTAAAATGAGCACTAAAAGACACTTTACCCAGTCTGTCCTAATTAAGCCGAATATCAGAACAGTGGAATGACCGACTGGATGTCCTTCCGGACGACCTTCTGGATGACCTTCCAGACGACGTCAGGCCTGCGAAGGCCTACTCTTGCACGAATTTCATGCATAGGGACTCTAGTATATAATATTAATATAACAGAAATAAGGCAACTAGTAGAAGGAGATGACTTGGGTTGAAAAATGTTGTTTCTTGGATTTACACCTAAGTAGCCCTCAAATGGTCTGTTCACATCAGTGAAGAAAGTGGATTTGCAATATCATCCACTCACTCCTGCCATCCTTATGAGAAAGTCTTCCAAAAATTCTCCTTGAGTTAATTACCATGGCAGTAGATTTTGATGTAGATTAAAATCTGAATTCATTTAAAATATTAGCATAGTATTTGTATGACTTGCATTGTATGCTTGCATAATGAGAAGAGTGGTCCAGATTTCTTTTGTTCTAATCAATATACAATTTGGTGTAGTATCAATGTATCATCTTCTATTGTAAACATTCACAAAAGCTGTTTCCTTTAGTAAAAAGTGATAAATTGCAGCTAAAATTGTTTATTAAATTCTTACCTCCATTTCCAAGCAACTTTATTTTTGGAATACTTTAATTAGAAAGTTAATAAAAAATCAGAGACGAGGGCTTACAACATACAGCAACCCATTCTAGCCCTTTAACATTTTTTTGAGATGTAATCTGCAATATGAACTATCAGAATTTATAACTCTGGAAAACTGCATATTCTTTACAGGGTATATACTCTATCATCAACTCTAAAGCCTTATCCATATTCTTTGATTTGATAGAAATGTTTTCACATTAGTGGCCTAATAAGTGAGCCATTCCCATAAGTCAGGACAACAACTCTTCGGTATTCCTAGAGGTTTTATGAATTGTGGAATATGTACTGTTCTAGAAATCAGAAGCCACTGATCCAGTGGGAAAGGAGAGAATTGTTCTTTTCTCTTAATTAAGCTAGTTTAAGAGCTTGTTTGTTTATTGTCTTCATTTTTATTGTTGACACTGTTACAGATAGTCCCCATCCCAGCTTTGCCTGCCTCCACCCAGCCCCCACCTACTTCCCTCTGGCCATCCCCACATTGTTGTCTGTGTCTATGGGTTATGCATATATGTTTTTTGGCTGATCTCTTCACCTTCTTTCATCCAGTTTGCAGTATTCTGCTGTCCAATAATTACTGAAATTGGGAAACATTAATAATTTATGTAGAGTGTAATAGGAAAAATAAGCTTTAATTATTAACTTACACATTCTTAATTTGACTAAGGATGGAATCTATGTTTGGAGAAATGATTATAAAATTATTATTGTTTTGTCATTTTGAAAGAAGTTGTTAAAGAATTTGAAAACTAGCTTAAAGGTCCTATCTTGGGACACACTGCAGCTGACGTTTTTGAGTTTGTCTCCCGATACTGTGAAAATGGGACAAAATGCTTCCAGATTAGACATTGAAATAGTAGTCATACACTTTTAGGCCTTCCTGTGCTCACGAACATTTACTTCATATGGATTTCATGAAAACAGAATTGTAAATATAATTTAGAAATGGGAACATATGAAATTAAATACTGCTCAATTATTTATTTAAGGTCACACAACAATTTGGTTTCTTTGCTAGAAACAGAAACTCAATTTCCTAACATTCACCCAAGCTGCTATATGAATAACTCTAGACATTCCATCTGTAAAATTTCAATCAAGACAGATATATTTAAGCTCTTTGAAAACTTTGCTTGCTCTGTAATTACAGATTTCAGACTGATTATTATATCGTAATTTACACTTTTTTTGACAGTACATGCTGGCACTGCACTTGGCACTCTTTTGGAGTAACCATGACATACATACATTCAAATAAATAATGTTCCAGTCTCAACTGACTCATCTGGATCAACCAATATGGTCTTCCTAAAATACAAATGAGCCCTAGCTGGCTTGGCTTGGTGGACAGAGCGTCGGCCTGCAGAGTGACAGGTCCTGGGTTTGATTTGGTTTGATTCTAGTCAGGGGCACATGCCTGGGTTGCAGTCTAGACCCCCAGTGGGGGGTGTGCAGGAGGCAGCCGATCAATGATTCTCTCTCATCATTGATGATTCTATCTCTCTTTCCCCTCTCCCTTCCTCTCTGAAATCAATAAAAATATTTTTAAAAAAATACAAATCATTTTTTAGCTAGCAGTATTGGGAACAGTAAGCTTTTCAAGTTTTCTTTTTTTTAATGACACTCATAAACATTCTACATTTGAGATTTGGAGTCAGCAGAAAAGAAGGAATAGGAAAAACATTTAAAATCATATTAAATGTTTGCATGGAAATTACTCACATTTCTACTACTTATAAGCTGTGTGACTTTGCAAAATGACTTTCTGTCTCTGTGCCCCAGTTTACCTATCAGTAAAATAAGCATAATAGATTCCACGATGAACAAAACAAACTGATGAACAAAATATATTCAGAGACATAGAGGCATGGAACAGACTGTTGAATCTCAGAGGGAAGGTGGGGGTGGGTGGGAAGAGATCAGTCAAAGAACTTGTATGCATCTATGCATAACCCATGGACATAGACAATAGGGTGGTGAAGGCCTGGGGTGGGAGGTGGGGGCAAGCTAGAAGGGATCAATGGGGGGAAAAAGGAGACATACGTAATCTTTCAACAATAAAGATTTTTTAAAAGATAAAATGAGCATAATAATATAGGTTTACAACTTATTTTCTGAAACCTTTGGGTCCAAGGCTATTTCAAATTCAGAATGTTTTGAATTTTAAATAGGTAATTTAGTGCAAACATTATATATTTATTTAACAGTCACAGGAGAGTCTCAAGAACCATATTAAAATTCCTGCAGCAAAATTAATTATTCAAAATAAAGGATAATTTAAGAATATAAATATGTTCATTTCAATTCTTATCAGATTTCTGCTTGTGCGAGAAAAACACACAAAATTTTCAGAAACATTTGCTTTCAAATTGTAGGCAAAAGTCATAGACCTGAAATAATATGTACATCATAGGGTAATTTAAGTAGATAAATAAGTTTTTTCATGCAAAACACTTAGAATGGTAACTGGCACATAGTAAGTACTCATATGCGTTAGCTATTATTATTTTACTATCATGTATTCCATTTTTTTCCTTCAGTTGTTACACATTTAATCATCTTGTTTGCAATGAAATATGGCCAGTTAACCAAAGTTTCACAGTAAATTAATCTTGAATAGATTTGGTTGAGTCGTTGACAAAATTTGTGCTGTAAGAAAAAAATTAAAACTAAAAAATGATAAAGGCATAAAAAAGCATATGTGTTTTCAATAGGAAGCACTTGCAATCGCCTGTCTGGAATTATTTGCTTGTAATATTTTAGATATTAATTACTTTATGTTCGGTATCAGTAATATTTAATAATATTTTTACATTGCCAAAGTAAAATTATACAGGATTATTTGTCACTGACTATAATAATGTCACAGGCTCATTTTACTGATAGGAATACTGGAGCAGAGATGGTAAGTCATTTTGCAAAGTCACACAGCTTACATGTAGTATAAATGGGATTAATTTCCATGTAAACATTTAATATGGTTTTAAATGTTTTTCCCATTCCTTCTTCCTTTTCCACTGACTACAAAATATCAAATATGGAATGTTAGATGGGTACCTGGAGATATGAGCGTCATTTTAAAAAGGAAATTATTAATGTCAATTAATAATGACAATTACAAATGTTAGGGGACTAGAAAAAATTTCTCAAATGACAAGAGTTCTAGATGTCTTACAAATAAAACCTTCCAATATTTAAATTACCCATTCTTCTTTATTTTTCTCTGAAAACTTTTAACACTTTTGTTACTTAAAAAGATATGATTTTAATCATATGATATGAATTAAATTTTATTGTCATTCAAATTTAATTGCACAGGCTTCTTTAAATAGGCTAATGTTAATATCACTTGAAAATAAAAATATAATTTCACTTAAAGCCCATTTTCAAACGTAGATTTTAAAATGTATTTTTATATCTATATAAGCTAAGCACTCAGATATGTTGGACTTTTAGAACTACTTTGCTAAAAGTTAAATACTTTCTTTTCCTCTCATAATTACCAGATATTTCCACCTGAAGTAGAAATATTATTTTGAGGTCAATTAATAGCAAACCATTAATTGAGGTCATTAAAGAGGTACATGTTAGAGAAACCAGTAGATATTAATATGATGCTGAACATATGTCAGAAATTAATTACTATTTTTATTATTATTATAATAATGTGACACTGTGCTAAGATTTATAAGTATTATTTAATCCCCAATGAACTCTATGATTATACTCAACCCTATGAATGGTTGAATAATAATATGATGATGATTATAATGAATATAGTAATATTAATATTGTGCAATACTGTACTAAGACCTTTACATACATTACTTCATTTAATCTCCTAACAATCCTTTGATAAATACTATTATTGCTGCCATTCACACTTGAGAAAATTATCATTCTTTGTAATATAATCCCTTACCTATATTTAGTAAATGAATTGATTTGCAAGACAGGATTCATACATTTCATACATAGAATAGTATTCACCCAAATTAAACTTCTCAAAATTTGTTTTTTTTGTATAAAATTTTTTAATTAGTACCCCTGTTGATTCAAACACCTTGATTCCCAAATAGAAATGATATTCTTTACTTATTTGATGAAACTTTTTGTAAGCCAGTAAATCATTTTAAAATTATGAAAATAAGCAAAAAAGGTATTTGAAAGTTATTAAACTAACATATAATTTGTTTCCAAAGAAATGTTAACTAAAGAATTGTTAAACTTCTTTTTTTTTTATTTTCTAGTATCAAACGAATACACAAAATAGTTCTCTCAGCTACCTGGTGGCCAATACATTTTTATACAGTACTAATTCTGCTAAAAAATAGGCTGAGTAACAGTACATTTAAAAGTGTATATGTATATGAGTATTGCATTTTCCCTAAATATTAGAGTCAGATGAAAATGCAGATATTTTTTTTTTTTTTTTTTATTGCAAAAAGTTTTATTATTTTCATTTGGTCCAATGCATGAGAGAGGGCTCCAGGTTGGTTAAAAGGAAGGCTAGTGGTTTTGGGGGAAAGCTCAGGCAAAAGCCAGACATCAGGGGAATGCAGAGGTGCCCCTCAAAGGCCTCTGGGCCACAGAGGCTCCTAGTCATGCCTGAGGGTGATCCTTTTGAAGTGATACTGGTCCAGCCTGGCCTGGGGGCCAGCCACCCTGTGGAAGTTAGTCAGGTGTTGCCCATCTTCTTGATGAGTTTCACCTCCTCATCCAGGAAATCGTTCTCCCGAAGTCACAGAGCCTGAGGGTCTGCACAGGTAGAACCCAGGGCAGGTGGATCCTGGTTCATGTTCCTCTCCAATGCCATGGTGGCTTCCATGGCGTCCTGAGTTTTATCCCACTCATCTTGGGAAGGCTTCAGCATATCCTGGAAGAGAATGCGGCCACGGTGCTGGTTTTGTATCTTTAAGAGATGCTCAGTGCCCTCTCACCTCTTCTCTGCCAACCCCAGGAAGAAGTGGCCCACGTCCTCCACTGCCACATCGTCTTGGTTGAAATAGAAGCCCAGAGAGAGGTAAGTGTAGGAGGCCGGCAGATTCAGGTTGGCCAGGCGATTGATGGCAGCCTCCACCTTGGTGGAATAGTTCTGACTAATTTGGGGGCTCATGGATGTTCAACCATAAGGAGTTAAGGTCAAAAAGTGATGTTGGCTGGTCTCAGAGGCTGAGGATGGATGGCTAAGGTGGTTCCGAAGGTGATGACTGGAAAAGGGTTTGGAGGGTGGTTAGAGGCTGGAAGAAGGGGCATCCCCGGTCTGTTTCATCCAAACACCGTTGAAGCAAAAGAGAGATCTGGGGACAGAGCACTACCTTAAATGTAGAATTTTAAGAGAGAAAAGTTATGTAGAATTATGAACTATCAATGCACTGGTATTCATCTTCCCAGTACAGTGTTTTATATTCCACTTACTATATTGCAAGCATCATTAGTCTGATAAGCCAATGTTTTAATAATTTATAGTTGAATAATATTTTATTATAATGTTGAGCCATAATGTTTTAATTAACAGAAAATTACTGACTTTTAGATTATAACTATCCTAAAAGAAAAAACAATATAATAAAATCTGTGTATACAAATCTTTAAACATTTTTCAATTAAATTTTCTTTACAAATTTCTGTTTTATGTAAAATATCTATACAGAAATTCACATCACATTTTATGTTAAAGTAAATATTTAGGAAGCTTTCCAGTGGTCAGCAAACTCATTAGCCAACAGAGCGGCAAACCGCGACTCGCGAGCCTCATGTGGCTGGCGAGCCGCGGTTTGCTGACCACTGCTTTAGCCTATTAGCTATTACCATAAATGTATGTCAGGTAGATGTTGCAACATATTTTTTTTGGCTTAGAAAAACCTCTCAAATATCACACAATCAGTTTTCATAGAAAGAAAATGTAGAAAAATAGTATTATATATTTTTTAGTTTGGAGAGTAAAAAAATATGATTATTTTCTAACCAAATCAAACATAGGTTTATTGAAAGATGAAAGTTTCTATTATATTATCATCATAAGACTATAATAATTCCCACTATTTTTTAAAGTAAAGATATTTTATTTTCCTAGTTAATTTGAAATGGTAGTTCATGCAAATGAGAGATAGAAAAAATATAACTTCTTGGAATTGGCTTTAGGCTCCAAAAAATATGAAGTGTAATAATTACCACATTGCTTTTCAATAATATCCTGAGATATTGTAGTATATTTTGAGAATCTTTCAGTTCTCTAGAATGGTTCCATTTTTTCTAGATCTTCCAGAAAAGAAATATGCTTTCAGAAAATAATTTTTTAAAGCAATTAATATTAGGTCTTGAAATGACATTTTGGAATTTTAACTGCCTCATGCCTTCAAAAAAAGACACAAACAAAAAAATGGAAACTCAAGTTGAAGAACTAAAAATGTATTTGATGGACAAAGGTTATAGGGAGACTGGTGACCTGGACTATGCATATTTATTGTCTGATTTTTTTTCCTCCTATGCACAGTAGGAACTGTTAACAATGTGTTGATTCATTTTAGAGTAACAGAAAAGTGCAGCTATTGTCCCATCTTTTAATTAATCCTTTTCTTAGAATATATGATATTTTATTTTTCTTTCTAATAGATATGTCCTCTTTGAACCAAAGGCTGTCTGGCCTGAACAATGCCTTATGGAGTTTAGAAAAGAAAGGAAAAGTGATGTTTCTATCTAGCCTCGTTTTGTTTCATGAATGCTCTATTCTATAATGCTTTATTAAGGCTCAAAATGCCAAGATATGTTTTTTTCTAGCAATTAAAAGATGTTTAACATGGTGAGATATATTGAATATCCTGAAAGAGTTGTCTGTTTTATCCTGTAGTACAGATTCTCCTTCAAAGAATATGTCTTCCATTTTTGGTTTAAAGTAAATGAGCTCCAGAAGGAAAATTGGATAAATAAATTGAGGAATGGGAAACCATGTGCATAATTTATTTAGATATTACTTTTTCTCATAGAGGTCTCATAAAAGGTAATTCTTTATTATATTTTATTCTTAAAAGTAAATTATTATAAAATGATATCTTAAAATGACAAACAGAATCCATGAATTTGGCCTACATTTAATTTGCAAGTAACACACATAACACAACAATCAGCACTTTATATTAACACGTTACTACAATACAGATAGGAGACCAATGGGTATGCTTTATTCTCACATTTTATAGTTAATCTAAACTTTTATATTATTATATTATATTATATTATATTATATTATATTATATTATATTATATTATATTATTATATTATCTATACTAATAATAGCCTAGGGCCGTCACAACCTAAACAATCAGATGGAAGTGCATGGAGCACCTCTCGGTCCCTCCCCCATGGCCCACAGGCTCCTATAACAGCAAGGGTGGGTGGGGTGGTGGGGAGGTGAGTGGGGTAAGGCAGGTGCAGCGAGGTCATTAGCCTCCAGCACAAGGCCAGCTGGAGGTCTAACGACCTCACCACTGCTGCAGCGGCTGCGTATCAGGCCCAGAGAGAGGCCCGGAGAGAGAGTCAGGGCCTGATCTGCAGCCTCCGTGGCTGCTGGCGAGGCCTGGAGTGAGAGAGAGGCAGGGCCTGATCCGCAGCTGCTGCCGAGGCTGCAGATCAGGCCCGGAGAGAGACAGCTGTCAGTGGGCCATTCTGGATTCCCCAGAAGAGCCAATGGTTGCCTACAGGCAGAGTTTTTGACACTGACTGACATAGAAATCAACCAATCAGAACCTAATCTGGGTGAACTGTGAGGAGTCAATGGCTGCCTAGGAGGCGGAGCTTTTGACACTGACTGGCATAGAAACTAACTAATCAGAACCTAATCTGGGTGAACTGTGAAGGCAGAACCTAAGGTGGGGGCTGAGGAGGGGTTTTAAGGGCAACAACTGTTTGGTGTAAGGTGTAAGAAAGTGGTTCAATTTTTTAATAACTGGTTTGGCAGTATAGTGCATATGGCTGGCTATCAGTCAAAATATAGGAATTATGTATTTTTGTCTGCAAAGATCATCTTCTCCTGCTGAAAAAGGCTCCCCCCCATTTAAGCAATCCTATCCTATATAATCTATCTATAGTAATAAAAGGGTAATATGCTAATTAGACTGGGTAGACCAACCATCTTCCGGATGTCTGACTTCCTTCCAGACAAAGCCATGGTGGTGGGGGCTGAGGCAGAGACAGTTAGGGGTGATTCAGGCCAGCAGGGGGTTAGGGGTAAACAAGCTCACAGGGGAGGGCAGTTGGGGGTGACCAGGCTGGCAGGGGAGGGCAGTTGGGGGCGATATCAGGCTGTCAGGGGAGGACAGTTGGGGGTGAGATCAGGCCGGCAGGGGAGGGCAGTTGGGGGCAACCAGGCTGGCAGGGGAGAGCAGTTGTGGGCGGGGAGGGTAGTTGTGGGTGACCAGGCCAGTGGGGGTGGGGGGGAGTTGTGGGCAACTCGGCCGGGAGGGGGGGCAGTTGGGGGCAACCAGGCCGGCAGGGGGGGCAGTTGGTGGTGACCAGGCCGGCAGGAGGGGCAGTTGGGGGCAACCAGGCCTGCAGGGGAGAGCAGTTCAGGGCTATCAGGCTGGCAGGGGAGGGCAATTAGGGGAGATCAGGCCGGCAGGGAAGAGCAGTTAGGGGCGATCAGGCTGACAGGGGAGAGCAGTTGGGTACAATCAGGCCAGCAGGGGAGAAGTTAGGGGTTATCAGGCAGGCAGGCAGGTGAGCAGTTAGGAGCCAGCATTCCTGGATTGCGAGAGGGATGTCCGACTACTGGTTTAGGCCCTATCCCACTGGCAGTCAGACATCCCCCAAGAGGTCCCCGATTGGAGAGGGTGCAGGCTGGGCTGAGGGGACCCCCCCCCATGCATGAATTTCATGCACCGGTCTCTAATATTTAATAAAATACATAGGCAATAGGTGGGGGGAATTATAGATATGTTTCATTCTATACTTAATAGTTAGTAAATGGTACCATAGTTGAGAAAGGGAGACCTTTAGATATGTTGGCCTTATCCATTTTATGCCATGTAACATTTCCTTAGTAATACTGATCAAAATAAAGAACTAAGTCTATATGTCCCCTGAATTGTGTTAAAGTTTGTAATTCCCAAGTCATAATATAGCTTGATCTTTAATAAAATGCAAGATGAAATGAGAATGTATACTTTGCCTTTTTCTAAAGTCACAGCATGAGACAGCTTAAACTCTGCAGCTATATATTTATAGCTGCTTTTCTCCAAATTCTTTATAGTGCTGTAATTGGATGTGCTACATATTAAAATTCACATCTTTTGTGCTGATGTTGTATTAATGTATTTTCTCAAGTTGAGCATTCAATTGCAATAATACAAATAATATGGAAATATAAAAGGCTCTGCTATCCCAATTTACTTATTTATTTTTTGCTATCAGTTAAAGGAGAATGAACTTCTCATTATGACATAGTCTTCCATGACCTACTAATTCCTTATTTCTCCAGTATCCTCTCTTATTACTCTTGTATATGAAATCTACATTACACTAAAATTCTTATGATTCAATAATAATTGAATTATGATGACACACTGGATGGGGCAATGTTGTAGAAAGAGTAGATATTTTAGGTGGATATTTAGAAGGACTGGTATTTAAATAATTGAAAGTAGTATGTAATAGAAAAAAATAATATTGAATGACTCCCAAATTTGTATTTTGCTTAACACGGTGAAATAAAGTTCTAGGGGAGAGGAAGTAAAAACTTGGAAATATTATGGTATCCGGGATTCTACATGATCCCTTGTGGTTTTCCTACACCTTACCTGCACCTGTGTAAATAGTTTCCTTATGAACCCCTTCTCCAGTTTGCTTCATCTGTTTCTTGCCAGGACCTTGACTGGTGCAATAATTGGTACCTAAAAGAGGTCCTGGAAACAGAACTTCAAATTAGGAAATGAATTGCTCACATATTTAAGGTGTCTTGGGGATAAAGGATGATGGGTAATCCATGATGTGTCATTCTGATGACTTAAATGATCACTGACAGTGGCATGGGATAAAGTACATGGACAGGTTATGGCACTGGGATATCAAGTGGTTGTAAAAATGACAAAAACACAGATTATAAAATTTTTGCTATGACAAAAATACAGATGATAAGATTTGTGGTGTTACCTGGCTCCATCTAATGGCCCTAGAGAGTATAAATGTATAAAATGGGCAATTGAAAACTAAAAATATCTGGCATGGATGATCAGGAAGATTAAAGAGAAGTCTTAAAGAAGTCCCTCATTTCCTGTGGCCAGAAGGAAGATATGGGTGATATCCATGTCCAAGGACCAGTTGTGAAGGTTCCAGAGTTCTAACTCAACTAATTTATCAAGCCCTGTAGGTCTCTTACATTGACAGGGAAGTGTTGACAGGAAAGGGTAGAGTTTTATATCATGAGAAAAGAACATTTGAGAAACATGGATGAAACCGAGAATGTTGTGTTCTTCCCATGTCCACCACCAATTACCTGAATATAAGACTAGAAAAAGAAGAACAAACCTTTCTGTATAAAATCATTTCAATGGCTACACTGCCTCACAAGCTGATTATCCTTATTACCGCCTTATCATTGGTAGGTTAGAGATACATGGTTAATAAAGGAAAAAACTTCCTCATAAATCCACCAGAAAGCAGATTTCTAGAAATAATACTAACAGTACATCAAAAGAAATGACCACAACTAAATATGCCTCATTAGTTTATTTGATTCGATGCAAGTAATTTCTTTTATTTTGGATCTGTTTTCTTTAAATCTTCTGCTTCTGGATAAAATCATTCCTGGATGTCATAATTCAGTCCTCTGGACTGTCTAAAATTGTCTGCAAAATGTCTGCTTAAACTCCAAAACCTGTAACCATGCATATCTATATATATAAAAGCCTAAGCAACTGGCCGATCATCCAACTGGTAGCTATGGTGCACACTGACCACCAGGGGGGCAGATGCTCAACGCAGGAACTGCCAAGCTGCGGTGATTTGGCAGCTGCAGTTCTTGGGTGACGTACCCGGAACCAGAGAGGAGGGAGCCCAATTCTGGAGTGTGTCATCTGAGAACAGCCCTCTGGCAATCTGGAACCCTTCGGGGGATGTTGGAGAGCTGGTTTTGGCCCAATTCCGGCAGGCCAGGCCGAGAGACCCCACGGTGCACTAATCCATGCACTGGACCTCTAGTATTTCTATAAAGATTACCTGGTATAGTCCTTTCAATGAATCTCTGAGACTGGCTCTTTTTTTTTTTTTTTTTTTTTTTTGCATGTAGTGTATAGTAGTAAAGCCTTCAAGAAACAGAAAAGAGCACTAGCCAGTTTGGCTCAGTGGATAGAATGTTGGCTTGTGGACTGAGGACTCACAGGTTTGAATCTGGTCAAGGGCACATGCTCAGGCTGCAGGCTCGATCCCCAGTAGAGAGCATGCAGGAGGCAGCCGATCCATGATTCTCTCTCATCATTGTTTCTCTCTCTTTCTCTTTCTTCCTCTCTGAAATCAATAAAAATATATTTAAAAAAAAACATAAAAAGAAAGAAGAAATTATAAGTTGATGATAAAAATTGAAATAGTCAATTTATTAGAACAACCAAAAATATTAGACTGAGGAAAGATCACCAATAGTCAGACCATAAACTTAGGTTCCCATTTACTGATGCTGCAAACATCATAAGAATAGACATAAAGATGAATGGAAAGTATAGACTTTAGAAATAAACTAGAAAATGATCAATATTTTTTAATAGGTGACAAGATAATTCAATGATGAAAGTATTATCTTTTAAATAAATAGTGCTAGACCAATAGAATTATGTATTTTTAGAGTATGAGGTGGAGGTGTATCTTTATTTTCTTCCAGAAATATGACTAATTATATCAGTATGCATTGTTGTCAAACTCCTTATTCCACACCTGAGTAAATTGTCATGTTTGTCATTTATTAAATTCCTAATACAATCTTTTGTATGTTCTACTCTCTACACTGATCTTTTCTTATGTTTACCTCAAAACTGTTTTTGATTAATGTCCTATGATTTTATGTTAATATTCTTTCAATATTTACTTCCTATAACATAGAACTATAATTTTTAATTCTAAATGAAGATAAACATGCTTATTTTATTAAATTATTATTAGGGTGAAACAATTATGTAAGATTTAAAGCATTTCTGAGTGTTTCTGTTTTCTATATTAAATTATAATGCAAATATAGTTATATGAATCTTTTAAAAGTTAAACTACACTTTAAAGCCAGCAGAGGGGGTACAAAGCACAGTTTTACTAGTGAGGAATTAAAAATCATTTTAAAATGTGTTCTTTTACTGATTTATGGAATAAGTTTAAGAATTCAAAAAATTTATTCCATCAAATGTATTTATTGATCAATAGGTACAAGATAAAAATTGCCTAAATATTTCTAGGTCCTCCATAAGTCACATAATTTAAAGAATCTAAATTTCTCTCTTAATGAGGAAATTTTTTGGCACAAATTTATATATAGAATGCAGATAACAAAATTGAAATAATGTGTAGAGTATAGTAAATGTGATTCTGACTTATTTTTGAAAATCAAATTCAGAAAAAATAACTAGAATACTTGATAAATGTCTTTTATTTTGTCACATCTTCTTGATTACATGAGTACAGTTTTCTAATGCTAGTAGGCACATATAAACAGATGAAAATTTTGAATGAATAAGACTTTTAAATGTTTTTTTGAAGTACCTTTTTTTTTTAAGTGTAAGAAATTATAAAAAGCTAAAAGATGGCTAACAATTTAGTAGAAACTTACAAATGGGCTAATTTATATTGGACACTTTGAAAAAGCTGTGTTATTCCAGTGAAAGTTTTTCTCTGCAGCCTGCTGCTGTTTGATTTTACAGATATCAGAATGATGGAGACTGCTATGAGGTAGAAAATGCTTCACTGAACCTCTCAGAAGCAGTAATTCAATCAAACAAAGGTTACAAAAGCCCTGTGGGCCACTTGTTATGTGATAGCAGAGGGTAGACCTGATTTTGTTGTATCAAATATTTTTTTAAGCCTGGAAGCTTGTGTTAAATTTAATGCTCTATCAAGGTAATTCAGTTTCTCTGAGTTTGATATATCCATTTCATTTTTCTTCCACATTTTGTTCTGTTTGTTGTCAGCATATATTATGTACTGGATATACACACACAGACACACACACATATACACACATTTTTATATGTATTTTACACAATACTATACATTCTAAATAAAATTAAATATTATAAAGTACAATGTATAAGAATAATTCTAAGTTTTATTTTAAAACTAGTATTTCTCAAATATAAGCACTTTGTAGTACAGCCAGAATTAAATTTTGGAATAAATATCCAGAGTGATATATTTTAACCATCATTACTGAATTTTTCATGCTTTCATTTTCAAAATATTTTGCCCAAGATAAACTTTTGAGCTTTGAATTTTTCAAGAAATGTAAATTTAACTATTTTTGAGTTTCTAGTCATCTTTCATGAAAAGTTATAAGTATTCTTATAAAATATACTCAATCGAAAATAGATTTACAAATCAGCAAAAAATATTCTTGGTTATCCTTCTTTTCCTGGAGATAAGAAATAATTGAGCACTACCTGAAAGTGAATTTTATAGAAAAAGATAGATATTTTACTGCATGAACTTAAAAATATTCATTCATGTTAAAATAAACACAATCAAATATAAAAGGCAAGCTCCAAAAGGAGAAAACATTTGTATTAAATATTAAAGGTTACAGATTGCAGAATAAACATTCTCAATCCTATCTCATACAGAGGGAATATGCAAATTGACCATCGCTCTGTCACAAAGATGGCGGTGCCCATGGCCACAAGATGGCAGTGCCCAGTCCCCTCAGGCCTGCTGGAGTCCCCCAGTCCCTGGGGGTGGCAGGTGGGTGGCACAGCCGGACTGCCTCCAGGCAGGTCCACCCTGCCGCTTGCCTGCAGCTGGAGTCCCCCAGTCCTTTCAGTCCCGCCAGCGGCGAGCAGGCAAGAGGACCCCGCAGACAGCAGACAGCAGGGCCTGCTTGCCCATTGCCCCGGCCTTGAGCAGGCAGGCCCCTCAGAGAGCAGAGAACCACGGGGTGTGGGCCTAAGCCATCAGTAGGACATCCTCTGAGGGCTCCTGGATTGGAGAGGGTGCAGGTTGAGCTGAGGGACGCCCCCCCCCATGCACGAATTTCATGCACCGGGCCTCTAGTCTAATATAATTTTTAAAAAGCATACATTTCAAAGTATAGACATTTCTTAAAAGAAAAAAATACAAATGATTACTAGATACATGAAAAAAATACATTTGTGCCAGAAAATGCAAACTTAAACAATGAAGGTTTTTTGTTTGTTTTGTTTTTGCCTTTCAACTTGGCAATTAAAAACAATAATATACAGTGTAAAAATTTAGGAATTCATTACTGATATAAATTTCCAGTGGTGACTAATAAGATGCAACCTTTCAGGTAGATATTTATCAGTAGGTTTAAAAATGTCCATCCATTTTGACTTGGCAATTCTATTTCTAGAAATGTATCCTAAAGACATATTCAGAAATTGGCACTTTACATTGACTTTTTCCTTTTGCCTGGAAGACCTTTTTTGGGTTAAATACATAGGTCACTCCCTTATTACATCCATCTTTAATCAAGTGTGAACTACTCAATAAGGCCTTTCCTAACTGACCTATTTAAATTGCAAATCCCATCATTTCAACCTAAAATCCCTTATTCTGCCCCCCCTTTTTTTTATTCCATAGCACATGACACCTTCCAACATACTCCATTACTTATGTGTTTATTATGTATATTGTTCATTGAAAGCTCAATGAGGACTGAAGTCTTTGTCTTGTTTCCTGACATCTTGTTCCTCCAGTTATATGGAAGAATATCTGGCATATAGTAGGTGTGTAATTTTTTTTGAATGAATGAGTGAATGTCAAGGATGTTTATTCTAGCATTATTTATGAAAACAAAATAAAAAAAGGGAAAATTCTTTTGTCTGGGGATTGTTAAATAACTCAGAGTCTTTTTACATGCATATTATTAATTACCCTGTGTTGTGAAAACAAATTACCCCCAAGTGGGTAGTTTAAAACATTAGAAATTTATTTTCTCATAGTTCTGGTGGACAGGAGTCTGAAATCAAGGTGTTGGCAAAATTGGTTCCTTCTGAAGACTCAGAGGCCGAATGCATTCCATGCTTCCTAACTTGTGGTGACTCCTGGCAATCCTTGGTGCATCACTGTTCCTCAATCTTCACATTACCTCTCTGTGTCTTCTTTCCATCTATTCTCTCATAAATACACTTTTCATTGGAGTTAGGGTCCATATTGATCCAGGATAATCTCACCTCAAAATCCTTCATTTAGTCTGCAAAGAACCTTTTCCCCAAATAGGGTCTCATTCACAAGTTCAAAAACACATCTTTGGGGAGAGGGGTTACCATTCAATACACTATAATAGGTTACATTGTAACAGTGCTATTAAGAATTTTAGTTTGGTTATTGTTTAAAGTCTTGAGAAATTTTCATGATGTAATGTCCAATTAAGAAAGGATAATGCAACACACAGAGTAAATAACTTAATTTTACTTAAATTTGTGAATTCAAAGTGTTCAAAGGGAAAGGAAATATACCAAAATATTTAAAAATGTTCATGCTGGGATGCTGGTTGATAGGAATACAGGTGCTTTTTCTTTTCATAATTTCCAGAGCTTTTAAAAATTTCTACAAAGAAAATATATTTTAATTTTTATATTTACAATCATCGTATTATGAGAAAAATGAACACAAATTAAATAGAAACAGTCTTTATAAATGACTTATTGGAAAGTAAGAAAAATTTAAGTTTCAAAATGACACAGTGATTACTCATCTCTTTTATATCTACAACATTAGGTTTACTCTCATAAAATTGTTGGGTCAATATGCTCAGGAGAATGTGAAGTCATTTGTCCCTAGAGATTTTCTAGAAAAGATAAGAGAATCATTCCATTGGAAAGTTTAGAAATCCACCTTTCTGAGAACAACAGAGTGGAACTAATGTACCCTTAAACTCCCTTGTAGTCTTATGATCCTGCCAGTTTTAGCATATTGAACATTTTGATTTATCGGAGGCAAATTAAATAGAAAGTTCTCATCATCTTCTCTTGACTCTGTTTTGCTAGCTTTTAAAATTTGACACTCTTATGCTCACATTTGGGGATCCCGCCATTTTTTTCTTATCATCACGTTATTAATTAAATTAAACAGGTATTCAATGAGTGCTCCTCATGTGCCAAGCACTGTCACCAGTGAGTTTGATTTGGGAGAATATCAGTCCTGAGTTTAGGAGCAGATGTTTTCACAGGGGTCTTGTGCTTGGGCTTTCTGAAGAACCAATGTCCCTTGGGTGCGGTATATCAGCTTCATTGCACATACCTGGCCACTTCCTCTGAGCAAGGCTCCACACCAGGGACCAGACTCTGGCAGGTTTGGATGGGAACCTGGGAGGGAATTGTTGTGAAATTAACTGTCATTGAGATTCTGGGGTCTTGTCCTCATTTACTGGCACCTTGATTGACTGGTGTTGGTTAGGGTTTGCGACCTGGGGAATTTCCCAGGTGAAACCTCAAACTGGCCCCCCTACTCAGAGTGCCAGGAGAGACAAGAAAGAGGCAGGCAATTCCATGTTGGTAGGTGGCAGGTTTAATAAGCAAGGAACTTACATAGCAGCTTTTTCTTGGGTGGACACAAGATGAGGTGATCTCCACAGCTACCTGCCAGAACCTTAAAAATTTGCATAGAAGCCTTAACTGGGTTCGGTCACAAATACAATGATGGTCTCAACAACACAATGTTCTCTACAGGCTGTATTCTTGAATGTGTTTTTTACTGTGGAAACTGCAGAATGTACATCCTACTAGTAAAGACAGGGGAGGAACAAGGAGCCTCTGAATGCCTGGGTCCAGGTGGAGAGTTGATGGTGGTTACATCCTTTCGATGATCTCCTCCAACACTAAAGGGCCTATGTGGAAAAAGCTATGTAGAAGCTTATTCCCCAAGGTAATTGGGCCATAACCATTAGAAAATTATGGGAGGAAAGTAAAGAAAGAGAGTTAAAATGAATGATTAGTGAATTATTCCCCTTTTAATATTTTAATTCTCATGGTTAAATCCTATTTTATGCAGTTTATAGTGTTTTGATTAATGGTATTTAAGAGACTCTCCTAAGACATAAAGTACAATAAAGTCAAAATAACTTTTTAAAAAGATACTTTTGAATTTATTAATAAACAAATTCATTGAAGCAAGGAAGAACTTGATTTGAAAAACTATATCATCGAAGGCATAAATGAAAGCAATTTTGTAAATTTGCTTAATTGTTCTGTCCTGCTGTGGACATTATCCAGTATTAGGCCTTTTAGCACTAACAAGAACTCTTCGACTTGAATCTAATTCAAAAGAAGATTCCACTAGGAATTTAACAATCCTTTTAGTTCCTTTGAAAATCTACCTGTGTAGCTCTAGGGAAATCTGTTGGGTTGCCTCTCAATAAGTCCATTTCTCCAAAAGCCTTTAACACATCAATGATCCAGAGAAGCTACTTGTATCAAATGACATTTAAACTGGAAAAAAAGAGCCACTTCCCCTGTTCCATCCCTGTTGATGACCACTGGGGCCCTGGAAGCCACACCTCAGCCTCCCAATGTCAGTCAGTCATGTCTGGGGAAAACAAGGACGTTTCTGCAAATGTTCTCCTTTGAGCTCATTCTGTTTTGTGTTTTTTTCACTCACCTCAGATAACGTTTGTAAATTATAATAGGGAAAGCTACATTTTAAGTTAGATAGACTGATTTTTTGGCATGCAATCTCTGATAGCTTCTGGAAGTGAGTCAGGCATTTGCCAGAAGGAAGCATGACTGAGATTAAGCCTCTTACTTCCAGGCTCATGTGTCTAAGAGTTAGGGTGCTTTACTAGGTTAATTTTAGAAGAAGCATGATTGCTTCTATCCAGGGATCAAAAACAGTGAACCGTATTTGTTTTTATAATATTTACCACGTGTCTGACTCATCAAAGAATTTCAATAACATTTTCTTCAGTGGACCTAGGTTCAATTCCCAGCTGTGTCACTAGACCTGGGCCAGCCATTTAAGGTCCCGAGGCTCATTTTCTCCATTTTGTAAAATGGATATAAAAATGTTGCTAGTGCTCCATTTGAGGAAAAAAACAGGCTAATGTTAATAAATATATTTTTAAGCTGTGGCTTTGTGTGAAAAAGAGTTATTACTGTGTATATGTGCTAAATGTGTTTATAGGTAACTGTATATTTTAATGTTGAGGTTATGAGCAGAGGTTAAAAGAGGTTGTTGGAATACCCAATTTGAGTCCCAATAGGGATATTGGTACTTTTTACCTGAGTTAAATTTCTTCATAGTACTTATCCTATGTAATAAAGATGTAATATGCAAGGTCTTTATGCTGCGAAGCGTAATGACCAACCGTGTAACTACCGGATCACAGATCAGCAGGAGGGCGGGGCAGCAAGCTACAAACAGGTGGCGGAAAGCTAAAGGAGGGGGCAGGGCAGCAAGCTATGAGGGGTGGGTTGTGGGAAGGGGGCCGGGGGAAGCTACAGGAGGGCGGGGCAGCAGGCGAGAGCTACTGGAGGGTAGCAGCGAGCTACTGGTGCATGAATTCGTGTGTAAGACTGCTAGTATCATATATTTTTGTTTGTTTTAAAATATTTCTCTAACAAACTAATAGCATTTACTAAAATATTAGTAAATATTTTACTAATGACAGCTTTCCTGTCATGGAAAAGCCAAACCCCAAGCACTTAAAACAACATCTGGCACTCAGTAGACACTCAGATGTTTAAAAAATAAATTAATGCCACCACATGGCAGAGGACCAGTGACCACTGGGTCTCTGTCTGTCACTGTCTGTGCTGGTCAGTATTTTTGAACCTACTTGAGATTAGAGATATGAATGATAAGAAAATCACAATTTTAAATCCTATTCAAATAGATAAGAAAATTATTTTAAAATACTGTGTATGGGAAAGTGTTTTGCTACTGAAAATTAGAGATTTATGCAGGAAGATATAATTATTAAATCAAAAATTTATGGTAGGTAAAATGTTTTACCTCAGATCATTATGCTTAAGCTTTGTGTAATTAATATCATATTCTTATTTGTTACACTTTCTAAGAAATAGATTTTAGTGTTCTTTTGATATTAAAAAGCATTATTGGCTCGCCTCCTGAAAGAAACAGTTTTAAATGGGATATCATGAATATATAACAAAATCTTATCATTAATCAGTATATCCAAATATTGTTTCATGTTTATTCAAGCATTCACTGAAGAAGTTGACATATTTTTGACAAGTCTTGGCAAATTACTTCATCCTTTCCTAAATGTTTAAACCAAACTGACAGTTTGGTCTATTTGACAACCTGTATCCACAATTGTCTAATTTTTTCACACTATGAACCAAATTATTTTCTTGCACATAAAGTTAAGAACAAAAAAGGGGTTGTCTACCATAATGATTACTTTGCAATTTGAGAATTGGGTAAGCATTATAGTTGTGCTCAAAGTACATGAATAATTTATATGAAATGTTTCTGGAGGAATCATTTTAAGGACTTTAGAAACTTTTTGTTTTATATTCTACTTTCTCTGGTAGACACAATTTACATTTCTTTCTGAATTTGAACATTTTTGTTTGTTTGATTTGAACACTTTTAAATGCTTTCTGTCTTCTATTTCTCTCAATGCCATTATATATTCTAAAAATTTGTTCTCTGGTTGATGTGAATTCTGTTTTAATATTTTAAATATTACATGGGGTTGCTTGATCATTTTGGTACTTTCTCAGTTTTTAAAAAATCCTGTTACAGTGTTTTTGTTTGTTTCTGTAATAACAGAACACTTTAAAATTGACAATTTATTTTCATTGGTATTCACTTATATGAATAGAATTCAATTTTTTAACATTGATAAAAATATCCAAATTATCTAATACCATCATATTCCTTTCTTTAATATTGTAGTAGTAATTCCAAATTCAAAATAATTTTATCTATTGAATGTTTTGTGTAGGGGATATAAAATAAGGCCCAGTAATGTGAGGAACTATTTCAGTACTATATTGTGTTAGACTCTATATTGTATTTTACTTGATAGAGAAATAGTAAAGAAATATTTAGTATCATTGCCTTAATTAAAATTCTGTTGATTGCGAACAACAGAAACCAACTGGAACGAATTTACAAAAACTAGGAAATGTAATGACAGACATTGAGTTATCCAATGAAGCACCAGGGCAACTAGAGCTCCCAAATGAGTGGAGTCAGGATTAAGTAAACCATCAGGATGCCTCGTTATAATCTGTCACTTTTCTCTGTTTTGTTTTGAGTATCTGTGTCACTCTTTCTTTCTTTGTAGACTGGCTTCTTCTGCTTCTCTACGACTATGATGGAAAAACGGTTACTCAAGTACCAAGTTTATATCAACATTGCTTCATCTACCCTAACAGGCTGTCTATGACCTTCAATTGCAAGTTCTTGATAAAGCGTTCTTTATAAATTTGGCTTTGACAAAAATTGTGGTAATTATTAATGCTATTCACCAACTATTTCTTTCCACCTTGGAAGCATGTGATAGGATTGCACTTCCTAGCTCCATTGTAGTTGGGGGAGACCATGTGACATATTCTGGTCTATGATGTATGAGCAGTTGTGATGTGTGTCATTTAAACACCAGTGAGAGATTCTCTAGAGTGTGCTGTTCCTCTGCTTTGATGATGAGCAATGTTACATTTAACGGCTACTTCATCAGCTTGAGATCCTAAATGAAGATATGCCTCGGCATCCCTCAATGGAACAAGAAATAAAACTTGATTGTTTTAAATTACTGAGATCTTATGGTTGTTTGTTATCTCAGCACATAGCCAAGCCTGTCTTGGCTAATAAATAAATATACCTGGAATTGTATTCGATTTGCAATATTTTCATGTGAATTTGATCTGTCATTTAAAACTCCTCTCCAGGCCACTGCTTTATGCCTGTTTGCCCTACACTCGCACCATTTTCCTGTGCTTGGCTCAGTACCCATTTTCTTCTATCATTCTGTGTTGCTATTTTAAAAATTCTCAGAAAACACATAGACAGGGCATTAAAGTATGTTGGAATAATCATTGGCATGCATTTTTTAAACTTATTATTCAGCTATGAACTATAGCATTTTATAATTTTGAAACTGTATATTCATGGGTGTGGGCTACAAGGAGTCAATGGGATAAAAGGAGGGGCATCTGCAATACTTTCAACAATAAAGATTTTTTAAAAAGTAAATGAGCATATTATACTCCCTTATGCCTCAATTATAGTGTATAAGGAGTAAAGCACTATAGTATACATATTTACTAGTAAGTTATTGCTATCTATTCATCCATTGGTAATTTTTATAGAAATTGCTTAGGTGTGTTTTCCTAAGGCATAGCTAGGCATTGTTTTACTTGCTAAGTTTAACTAATGAATATACAAGTGTATAAATTCTTAAACAATGATAACAACATGTGACAAATTAATAGTGATCTCTTTTCAATATTTTAATTGCTTTTAAAGTTTTGTTTCCTCTGTACTTCTTATATTATGTTTCAACATAGTGATTAAAGGAAATGATGATTCTAGTCCCAACTTCAGGACACAATGGATAATGCCCAGGTAGTGATTTAACTATGCTGCCCATTGGATGCCAATACTAGTGCTAAGTTATGCCTGTGTAGCTATGTTTCTGGTTAAACAAGAGGATTTATTAGTCATGTGCACTGGTGTGAGATTTGGGAGACAGACACAATCTTTCTGTGTCCTTGGAATATCATTCTGTGAGAAACAAGGTCAGAGGTGCTTCTCAGGCTCCATTCTCCAGCTTCTGGTGTTGAGAGGCACAGATGTAGCCTCAGTAATGGTGGCTTCTTATTTTCAGCATCCTGACAACCTCTGCACTTACAGCATTTTCTCTTAAAATCTGTTTTCCAGTAGAGGACTCTGAGGTGGTAATTCCCTAGTGGCTCACTTCTGTCCTGGTCTTTATTTCTAGAGGCCCAGTTCAGAGCTTACTCCTGTACCTTCTTAATGCTTCTGTAAGAACCTAACCTGTATTTAATTTATTTTTACATAAAATATCTAGAGTGGCGGTTATCAAACATTAGTGTGCCTCAGAATGACCTGGTAAACTTGTTAAAGCATAGATAACATGGCTTTGCTCCCAGAGTTTCTGGTTTATTAGGTATGGAGGTAGGATCCAAGAATATTGACATATAATAAATTCCCAGATTGCTGAACCAGAGACCATACTTTGAGAACCATTGATCTAGAGTGTTTTGTTTCCTACTCAGCAACTGTAATGAGGTAGGCCTTGTCCTCAAATATATCAAATAATCCAGGCCAGTCAAAATTATTCCTCAAAATTTCAATATTTGGATTCATAATGAAGTAATGGTTCCCACACGGAGAATATTAATTGGATTTACAATAAAACCCTATCTAATAAAAGAGTAATATGCAAATTAACCATCACTCTGCTACACCCACAAGCCATGCCCACCAGCCAATCAGGAGCAAGTATGCAAATTAACCCAACCAAGATGGCTGTGGCCACAGAGAGAGCAGGAGCGAGGCTTGGGTTTCCCCAGCGTTGGAGGAAGCCAAGCTTTCCACACACCCTGGCCGGCCCAGGCCTCCGCTTAAGGCTACAAAGTTTCAATTATAGAAGATAAATAAATCCCAACAAAAATGGCGGCAGCCACAGAGCTGGAGAGAGCAGGAGGCTAGGGTTGCTCCCGGTGATGGAGGAAGCCAAGCTTCTGCAGCCCTGGCCTGCTTTGGCCTCCGCTTAAGGCTACAAAGTTTCAATTATAGAAGATACACAAATCCCAACAGAAATGGCTGCCGCCACGGAGCGAGCAGAAGGCTTGGCTCTGCTCCAGGCTACAAAGTTTCAATTGTAGAAGATAAATAAATTCCAGATATGAGGGCCTCCGGTTGGGTCGCTGGGGGGCATGGCCAGCCTGCAAACCACCACAGGCACCTTGCCCAGACCGCCCCATGCCCCAAGGGAACCCCCACCCTGATCCTGGACACCCTTCAGGGCAAACCAGCTGGCCCCTACCCTTGCACCAGGCCTCTATCATATCTAATAAAAGAGTAATATGCAGATTGACCATCACTCCAACACACAAGATGGCTGCCCCCATGTGGTCAAAGATCCTGCCCCCATGTGGACACAAGATGGCCACCACAAGATGGCCAGCAGGGCAGGGCAGTTGGGAGGGACCAGGCCTGCAAGGGAGGGCAGTTGTGGGTGATCAGGCCAGCAGCAGAGGGCAGTTGGGAGGAACCAGGCCTGCAAGAAAGAGCAGTTGGGGGTGATCAAGCCTGCAGGGGAGGGCAGTTAGGGGTTACCAGGCCAGCAGAGGAGGGAAGTTGGGGGCAAACAGGCTGGCAGGGGAGCAGTTAGACATTAATCAGGCTGTCAGGGGAGTGATTAGGGAGTGATCAGGCTGGCAGGCAGAAGCAGTTAGAGGTAATGAGGAAGGCAGGCAGGCAAGCAGTTGGGAGCCAGCAGTCCTGGATTGTGAGAGGGATGTCCAACTGCCTGTGGGATCGGGTCTAAACGGGCAGTCGGACATCCCTCAAGGGGTCCCAGATTGGAGAGGGTGCAGGCTGGGCTGAGGGACAGCTTTCCCACCCCATGCATGAATTTCGTGCACCGAGCCTCTAGTGTATGATAAGAGGTGTTAGTATAGATTTAATAATTAGTAAAGTATGGGAGAATGGCTTAGGTTATGTTGAGAATATATATTTTATTCTTTGGAATAAAACCTGTTTGGATGATGTTATAATAGTATAACATTATCATACAGCAACATATATCTCATATACCTTCCCACCCTCATACCCCATCTGAATATCAGCTTAGGATAGAGAGGTAATACTTTTATCACTATAGAGCTTTTCTGTACATTCCATTTTGAAAATAGAGGCTTAAACTAAATTATCATTTAAATTTAATTATTATCTTTTCATACTGCATATATAAAGAATCTTATTTTAAATGTTAGCTTAGCCATCTATTTTACTTTGTTTAGCTCAATACTTTTTACATAAAATATTTTGAGGCCCAAAGATATAAGCACATGGAAAAAAAGTTGAAGCTAGCATCTAAATCTTTTGATACCTTGTTCTTTCTTTTTTCTTCTTCTTTTTTTTTTTTTTTTCCTTCCCATTACTACTATCAACTTTCTCTCTCTGGAATGTGGGCTTCATGTTATGTGTGCATTCAAATCAGCAATGGAAAATTTTGCCATACTTGAAACAAAAGTTAAAAAATACATTACTATGAAATACATGCCAAACCCCATGCTGATGTTTAATACTTAAATATCAACCAGAGATCACTAGTTGCTACCAATATTTAAGTTTTTTTTATGTTGTTTAAAGTATAATTTGATGCTATTTTAAGTTCTTTAATTCTTAGAAATAAATAATATATTTGGATGTCATCCAATATCTCCCTATGAATTAAACTCCCTCATGCTATAATCATGTTATTTACTCAAAAATTAGCTTCCTGCCAGAGTGGCTTGTTAAGGATTTGATAATTTCAACTTTCTTCTCTGAAACTTAATGAACACAGCGGTCAATAACTACTTTCCCCAGTTCTCAGATACCAAAATATGTTTTGGATTTTTATTATTTTCTCCAGATTTATTATTTTTCAAAATC
Organism: Plecotus auritus; assembly: GCF_963455305.1. Classification (NCBI taxonomy): domain Eukaryota; kingdom Metazoa; phylum Chordata; class Mammalia; order Chiroptera; family Vespertilionidae; genus Plecotus; species Plecotus auritus. Next base: position 146,860,623 of record NC_137772.1, read on the forward strand.
ACCTTTTTAAACAACAACTGAAGCAATTATAAAAGAGAAACAACTCACCAGTAATTGAGTATTCTTGAGGCTCTGCTATTTTTAATCAATTTAGGATAATTTCAAATTCTTCTAACTTGATTTTATATCCAATTAAAATATGTTACAATCAGGAATTTCCTAACCCAGTCTAGCCTCCTGGGCAACTCATTTCTTCTCTGTTGTCAGCTCTGGTCCATGAAAAGCATCCTTCCAAGGCTCTTTCCTGATTTACCAGAAACCTAGTAAAATTCTCTCATGGAGTTGTGATATAGTTTAAAACTTAGGTTGCAAATTGGACATCAAATCTTATAATTTAGTGCAGTTTGAAGAAATGAAACAAGTCTCTGCAAAATCATTTTTTATTTAGTATTGATTAGGTGATTGATAATTGTCAAAACTGGGTACAGAGGGTTTACTTTAACAGTCTCTCTACATTTGCATATGATTAAATTTTCTGAAATAAAAAGTTTTTAAAAACAGGATGTAAAATGATACTTATAAGGATGTGTGGCAAGGTGAGGTGCATAGCGAGGTGTTTAGTACATAACAGAGAAATTTTTAGGATATAAGTGAAAATTAAGTATATCTCTTCTGGGATTTATTGTATGCAACTAGACCATGATTAGGAGAAAATGGGCTAAAAAAAGAAGTTGATATGTTAGAGCAGAGATACCAGTAAATTATTTTCATTGATATTTTCTTTATACATCATAAATATAAATTTTAAGTGTACTTAAATTTTTTATGTAAATTTCTTTTCTATAAAGCTTAATTATATAAAACTAGTGGCCCGGTGCACGAAATTCATGCATGGGGGCAGGTGTGCCTCAGCTCGGCCTGCACCCTCTCCAATCTGGGACCCCTCAAAGGATGTCCTACTGCCAGTTTACAGGGATCGGGCCTAAACTGGCAGTTGGACATACCTCTCGCAATCCAGGACTGCTGGCTCCTAACCACTCACCTGCCTGCCTGCCTGCCTGATTGCCCCTAACCACTCTGCCTGCTGGCCTGCTCGCTCCCAACTGCCCTCCTGCTGGCCTGCTCACTCCAAACTGCCCCCCCCCACTGTCCTGATCACCTCCAACTGACCCCCACTGACGGCCTGCTGGCCCCCCTGCTAGTCTGCTTACCTCCAACGGCCCTGTCCCCCACCAGCCTGATCACCCACAACTACCGTCCCATCCTGGCCTGATCACCCACAACTTCCCTCCCCTCTTGGCCTCTAACCGCCTCTACCTCGGCCCCGCCACCATGGCTTTGTTCAGAAGAACATCCAGAAGGTCTCCTGGAAGGTCTCCCAGTCTAATTAGCATATTACCCTTTTATTAGTATAGATAGAGGCCTGGTGCATGGGTGGGGGCCGGCTGGTTTGCCCTGAAGGGTGTCCTGGATCAGGGTGGGAGTCCCACTGGGGTGCCTGGCCAGCCTGGGTGAGGGGCTGATGGCTGTTTGCAGGCTGGCCACGGCCCCCGGTGACCCAAGCTCCCAGCCCCTCCTTTTTTTTATTTTTTTTTCCTTTTTTTTAGCACCCCCTTGAGCAGAGGCCAGGGTCAGCTGGAAGCAGGTATCTGGGATTTATTTATCTTCTATAATTGAAACTTTGTAGCCTTGAGCGGAGGCCAGGGCCAGCCAGGGTGGGCGGGAAGCTTGGCTTCCTCCATCGCCAGGGGCAATCCAAGCCTCCTGCTCTCTCCGGCTCTGCGGCCACCGCCATCTTTGTTGGGTTAATTCGCATACTTGCTCTGATTGGCTGGTGGGCATAGCAGAGGTACGGTCAATTTGCATGTTTCTCTTTTATTAGATAGGATTAGTGAAATATAGTTTTCATTCTTACTGCCAAACAGCAATTAGTAATGAAGATCACATCCATGCATTTAAAAATGATGACCGAGTGGGGTTCTGCACATGAGTCTGCACGAGGTGAGAGAGAAATGGAGGACTCAGCTTAGACCCCACCCACAAGCTCAGCCTTGACCTCAGCCTTGACCCCGTCCTGGCTCAGCAACTGGGGCCATACTGGAACAGCTGGATAAAGGGCAGATCAGAGAGGCAGTGGAAGCTCTGCTGGCACATTACAGGTCCAGGAAAAACGCTAAAGGGTTGCTTTTGAATGAGAAGTAAACCTTTTATTTTTAATGGTGGTATTATGGAAAATTCCAAGAAAAGAACTGAGGGTCAGATTGTCCTTGCCTCAGATTTAGCATATATCTCTTTATTTACGAAGGACGAACCCAATGTAACTCCTAAAAAGACAGAACATTTTTATAAGAAGCTTTTGAATAAGCATGAGAATTAAATCCATTTCTTAGATGATCCCCCTCCAAACTTTAAAAAGGAGTATAAAACCCATCAGGACAAGTTCTGCCTTGTCGGCAGCTTTGATTTCTTCCTTACTGACTGACACAAGAATCAGATGGCTCTTACTCTTGCACCGTGGCAGACATTTCTATAAGAGAAAGAAAGTTCCAGCACCTATAAACCTTCAAGCCAAAAATCTCTCCAGGGATATCAATGAATTGATAGGCAGAACTGTCTTAAAACTTCTCTAAAAGTGGTCCTTGCAGCACTTCAGCATTATATGCATCAGTCTCACTGGAATGCAGGCTCAGCACATCATCCAGAACACTGTTACTGTCCCGAGAAGGCTTTCACAGAACTTGCCGAAGCGAACTCTTGTACATGAAAACCAAGGGATCCGTTACCCTTCCCATCTTTTCTTCATTTGTCAGCAGTCAGGATGATGCTAAAAGAATGTACACTCCTAGTAGGAAGCAAAAAGAAGCAAAGAAAATACAGAAACAAAAAGAACATAATGAAAAACAAAAGGAGAAGAGACAGAAGACTTATAAACAGGCTAGAAAGGCTGCATCAACCCTAACTACAGAGAAGGCTGCCCCTAAAATTAGTGTTCCACCAGAGAAGGATCCTGGACCCCAGAAGAAAGACACACACACACCCCCGACCCAAGCCTGAAAAGAAAGAGACCCACAGAATAAAAGCCCCAAATAAAGTGCAAGACAAATCTGGAAATGAAATTTCATTACTGGTCCCAGTAGAAAAGAACTCCCAGCAAAGAAAATGTGGGGGTACAAAACATGCCACAGGAAAGAAGTCTCCAAAAAAGAGTCCTGGTCCTAACACACCTCTCAGGAAGAAGAGAAAGGCCTTCCCAGCAGAGCCTAAGATCTAAGGGAAGAAGGGTCGAGGCCCAGGGAAGAAGGGGAGAGGCCCAGGGAAGAAGGGTCGAGGCCCAGGGAAGAAGGGGAGAGGCCCAGGGAAGAAGGGGAGAGGTCCAGGGAAGGGGAGAGGTCCAGGGAAGATTAGAGGCCCAGGAAAGAAGGGGAGAGGCCCAGGGAAGGGGAGAGGTCCAGGGAAGAAGGGGAGAGGCCCAGGGAAGATTAGAGGCCCAGGAAAGAAGGGGAGAGGCCCAGGGAAGGGGGGAGGCCCAGGGAAGGGGAGAGGTCCAGGGAAGGGGAGAGGTCCAGGGAAGAAGGGGAGAGGCCCAGGGAAGAAGGGGAGAGGCCCAGGGAAGATTAGAGGCCCAGGAAAGAAGGGGAGAGGCCCAGGGAAGGGGAGAGGTCCAGGGAAGAAGGGGAGAGGCCCAGGGAAGACGGGGAGAGGCCCAGGGAAGATTAGAGGCCCAAGAAAGAAGGGGACAGGCCCAGGGAAGGGGAGAGGCCCAGGGAAGGGGAGAGGTCCAGGGAAGAAGGGGAGAGGCCCAGGGAAGATTAGAGGCCCAGGAAAGAAGCCAAGACTCAAAGAAGAGGTAGAAAAGGAGAGAAACTCTCTGCTGGGGAAAAAAGACCCAAGAAAGACACCCAAAAAACCAGAGGCCAAGTTTTTCACTACGGCTAAAAATCTGCCAAAAAAGCTCCCCACACCCCCAAACAATGGCCCCAGTCGATTTAAATTCAGTGACTCAAGCCTGGAGAGCTTTTGAAAAATACTTGGGTCCTGACCTCTGTCACAACCTTCTCCAAGAGTGAGGCCTGGACTTAAAATTGTTTAAAACTTTGACAAGTAATTCTGATATATGTTCCTGGGTATAAGAACCAGTAGTTTGAATGCATTTTTTAAATTGCTCTTCCATGTATTTGCTAATATAATAGAAAATACAGTGTTTTTATTAAAGTGAAACATTTGCTTCTGAGAAAAAAAAAAGTGTGACTGAGTTTTGTAGGACAAATGAGAGTAAACACTCCAAAATCTGAAAAAAAAAAAAAAAAAAAGGATGCTGTAATTCACAATGAAGAAGTAGTTGTAGTTTTTTTTTTTTTTTTGGGGGGGGGGGGCGTGTTAAAGATCATGAACCACTACTACCCCAGAAAAATGATCATAAATATAACTCAAATATCACAATATTGGAGTGTTCATGGACCATGCTCATGGAACTCCTGGGCAGGGGGCGAGGGGCGGGGCTACGGGCAGGCTAGGAAAGGTCAATGGGGGAAAAAGGGGAACATATGTAATACTTTCAACAATAAAGGTTTAAATTAATAAAATAAAATAAATTTTAAAAAAATCTTTTCCATTCTATTCATCCAAGACAGGTTACAGAACTATGACTATTAGAAACATCTTGTGTTAAGAGATAAAATGTACCACTAAAAATTATGACAGAAATGTTAACTTAATATTTTTAAAATTTAAAATAAAATTATAAAATAAAACCTCCACTAGTTAAATGCATGATGGCTTTGAATTTGTAATTGTTGAAGAAGGTAATCAAAAGAATATGACCACCTGTTGACTCATGAGCTGGACTCTGGCAATTGGAGGCTCTTTATTGCCTACTATTACCACAGTGGGGATCATATTCAGGAATAGTCATGAGAGAGCAATGTGTTCTTGAGACCATATGGATGATATATTCAACTGAACCCAGTTAAAGGCCTCGATATAAACTTTTAAGGTCCTGGCAGGTGGGTGTGGCATTCTACTCATTTTGTGGTCACCCAAGACAAGCCTGGTATAAAGTTCCCTTGGTTATTAAACCTGACACCTACCATATGGAGTTCTTTGGTCTCTCCTTACCTTCTGTGTATGGGGGACAGTTTCCACTGGGAAGCTCCTGAGGGTGCAAACCAACAGTAATAAATAATAGGAAAGATAGTAAATTAAAACATGGAAGAGTGCTTATCCTTTGTATTAAGGTGGTACTAGGGTAAAGCAAGCAAGACACCTAGGGAGCAAACTGTAAAGAGGTACTCATTCTCTGGGTCATGGAGTGCAGAGTCGATACCAGAGAATAAGTATCTCCTTAAGTTTTGCCCCCTAGGTGCCTCACTTGCCTTGCCTTAGTCCCAGTCCTATTTTACATCAATCAAAGAAATTCAAATTACAGCTATGATTGCCAGTCTTCCAGTTGGTTTCCTATTATCTGCTGCTCCTGATATTCATACTTTTGTGTATGGCATCCTATATAATAAAAGCCTACTATGCTAAGTGTCCAGTTGTCTGGTCATCTGTTCAACCAATGAAAGTGTAATATACTAATGATATGCTAAGGCCTCTCAACTGCTTGCTATGATGTGCACTGACCACCAGGGGGAAGACGCTCTGACCAGTAGGTGAGCTTGCTGCTGGGGTCTGGCCCATTAGGACTGATTGAGATGGGCCGGACATGCCCTAGAGCCCTCCCGTGGTCCCTCCCCAGCTGGCCAACCTTCCATGTCCCTCCCTGGCCCAATCATGCACTGGTGGGGTCCCTTGGCCTGGCCTGTGCCTTCTTGCAATCCAGAACCCCTCAGGGGATATCAGAGAGCCAGTTTCGGTCCAATCCCACAGACCAGGCCAAGGGACCCCACTGGTGCATGAATTCGTGCACTGGCCTCTGGTTCATAAATATAAGGCATTCTGTGTGATCATACTAGTAGAATATGTCTGAAGTGATGGCATGTGATGTTTACTGAATTGCTCTCTCTTCTGAGAGAAGCTCTCACTCATTCTTCTGACATTTTGTAAGATGCATAAGTCCAAGGGTTAAGGGACTGAGACCTCCTGCCAACAGACATGAAAATGAGCCCTTTGGAAACAGATTTTTTAGCCCTAATCAAGCCTTCAGGTGACTGTGCCTTGCCAACACTTTAAGTAAAACCTATCAGGAAAACCTGAGCCAGAACAATTCAACCCAGCTACTCCTGAATTCCTGACTCACAGATTTGAAATAATAAATGCTTATTCTTTTAAGCCATTTGTTATGCAGCAATAACTAACACAGCAGCAGGCTTGAGGAATTTTATCATTTGTACCTTAGGAAAAGGAATTCTGTGTTAGTAATATAGTCCTATCATAGTGGTTAAAAACACAGACTCTGGAGCCAAACTGTCACAATTTGAATTCTGGATCAGTCACTTGTTAGTTGTGTGACCTTGGAAAAATTACGGAACCTATTTGTGTTTTAGTTGTTGATCTATAAAAGAAGGAAAATAATAGCACCTATATTCTACAGGGTTGATGGAAGGATGAAGGTGAATATATGTAAAGTGTATAAAAAATAAATATCATAAAATGTTATTATTCTTAACTACTTTTATCTGTGCTTATTTTTCACATAGATACAAGTATTGTTAACAATGAGTGACATGCAGCTTTCCTTGTGTACAAACAAACATGTCTCATTCATGCCTGACACAATAATTCCTGGGAGTAGATGTGCATGGCTTCTGAAATGATATTTTGTTCCTTAAGAGCAGGAGAAATGAAATTTTAGGTGGGGAAACTAATTTTCTGGATTATGTAGCCAGGAAAAGTGTCCCCTTATTTTTCACATTTTATTTTATGGTTATTTCCTTCTTGTCATATCAGAGGTGCTCCAAATTTCAGTAGCTTGGGTTAAATTTTTGCAGGCCTCCTATAATAAAAACTCAAAAAGGTTTTATTGTCCAAATGTTGCATGCCTACAATATGTTTGCACTACCCTATAAATGAATCTTTTATTCTTTTGCATTGGATGTGTGTCTGTGTGTGTTTGTGTGTTTGGCCAACATGCAGTCTTCTCTGTTTAAAGCAATGTTCTTACTGCTCTGAAGACATTATCTAGCCTGAGCTAGAGGTTACCATGGTGATGTGGCCATACAGGATAACTTCAAGACTACATCTTGCCGAGTTGTTTTCAGGGAGAAATGAGGACTGTTGTCTTTTGCTGATAGACTCTACTTAAACTTGACCTTTCCTGCCATTTCTTCTAAGGTTAATTAAAGGGCCCTTTGGAAACAGACTGGTGGTGGATATCCAGGGTGGCTGTTTTCAGAAGTGTAAAGTTGGTAGCATTTATCTATGCAGTTTCCTTTTCTGCAACCTTTTCCCCAATAACAGCATCCTTCTTTTCCTCTAGGCACTTGACCTTATGTTACCTTCCCAACAAGGAATAAACTCATCTGATAAACTTATCCATACTGATTTTTTTAAAAAAATGACATCACTATATTTGAGTTGCATTATTTATACTCACCTCACAAGTTACAACTGTGGAGAAAGTTACTCTAGAGGGAAAATCATATTTTTCTTCAAAAAACACACATATGTGGTAGAAATCTCTGCAGTTAGAAATATACAGTGAGCTCTTTATTTTAAACTTAAAACTATAAAAACATTTAATCAGCTTTCAAATATGTCTCACAATGTGTTGATTTCTACCCAAAACAACACAGGTTGTTTTTTTTTCCTTCTGTCTCAGAGTGAAAATTCTCCATTTAATTTAGTTATGTTTTTAGTGAACACCAGTTACATTTGGTTTTTATTTTTCTTGAATTGTATGAAATAGTTTTTTAAAATGTCTCAAAATATTGTTACCAGATTATATACTAGTATTTAGTTGGGCACCAAAATCTTCAAGAAATGTAATTACACTTCAACATTTAAGAAAACAAAACCATTGGTATTTAGTTGGTATTTAAAGCCATGGATTGTATAACATTAAGTAGAAATATTTGAGAATACTGAGAAGTTGATGAAAGAGGGCCTTGAAGCACTTCAATGCTTAGAGGTTCAAAAAAGGAGAAAGGGTCATAAAAAAGATAGTGTGGTGAGAGGACAGAAGGAAAGAATGAGGTAAGTAAAAGGACTGAAGAGTTAAGTAAATGTGAAAAAAGGACAGCAGAATAGTTAAGACAAGACGAGAAAGGGGTACATTGGATTTGGTTTCATGGAAGTTATTAGTGATGTTGACATAAACAATATTAATGGAGTGGGGAGAAAGCTTGACTAGGGTAATTTTACCTATGAAAACAATGAAAAGATCACATAGTATGTAGGAGGTGATGACAACAGTAATAGAATGAAAATACCCATCATTTAACAGGTGCTACCTTTATGTATAGCATTTTGCTAAGCACTTTTTATGTATTATTTTATTAAATGCTTGCAACAACACTTTGAAAGCCACATTATTACCTTAATTTAGAGATAAAAATTTTGAGACCTAGAGAATTAAGTGACTTGCTAAGGTCACAATGCTTTATCACAAGCAAAATATTTGTAACATTGGTGTTAACCTAAAGAATTAAAGGAGGAAAATAGTTATTGTGCATATTATTTTCCATATATTTTTGCTTTTTAATTAAGGCAGTAGTTCACATATGTTAAGTTTGGTTTTTGGTTTATTAGCATAACTGGATCACAAGAAAGTGATAATCACATTAGCACTACAAAAAAACCTGATGGCTGCAAAATGTGTTATTTCTGATTTTTCAGTCTTAAAATCCAAACCTGGAGGACTCTAAAATGTATTTGTATCAAAAGTTTCAGATATAATGAATGCATTTCAGACAGTGAAATTTTAAAAATTCATTTCTTATTTAAATTGTACCCCTAAATGTGACAGTAAAATACCTAGAATGATCCATATTTCATAATTTAATGTCCTTAAAATCAACCTGTATAATTTTTGGTGATCAGAGTCTATTTTTAGATACATTTGTAATTTAAAAATGTATCTAAAAATAGAAGTGTGCTATGATAAGTTAATAATTTGTATTGTGCAAATTAATAGGAAATAATTAGCTACTTACCTGGCATTACACTAAAATAATTTCAGAAAGGTTAAGCATTTAAATGCAAAAACTTAAACACATTAGGAAATCTAGTATCTTTTAAAAAATAATATTGGATTGGGAGTGGCCTTTCCAGCATGACAGAAAATAAAGAAAGAAAGCACTGAATTTTTTGACTATACAAAATAAAAGAAAGATTAGCACCACACAGAAGTTAAAACATGGGGGATATGTATATAGCATATACAAAAGAGAAATGTATGATATCCATATGAATAGTTTTTATAAACAAATAGAAGATAAATGAGGCTAGAGTGCACTAGAGCTGTGTGGGGAGAGTCTGGAGTTAGTGGCTCTGGGGAGAGAGCTGAAGGATCAGCTGCCAGAATCTTGTGCTGAGACATTCCACCATACTGCAAAAGCCATCTTTCTCAGGTAGAGCATTCCTCTCCATGTGGCATCAGCATGGGGGAAAGCAATAGCCCTACCCGTTGGAATCCCTCTCACCCCACTCTGTGGAGCTTAAGTCCTGCTGAGGAGGATAGCCAAGGCTTTTTAAGTGACTGAGCCTAATTGACAGCCTGCAGGCAGAGGTGGATCTCTGGGTGCTTTGAGACTTTTGTAATACATTAAAAAGATCATACACCATGATCAAATGGGATTTATTCTGGGATGCAAGATTGGTACAATATCAGCAAAACAATAAATGTGACACACTACATCAGGGGTCCTCAAACTTTTTAAACGGGGCCAGTTCACTGTCCCTCAGACCGTTGGAGGGCCGGATTATAGTTTAAAAAAAAACACCTATGAACAAATTCCTATGCGCACTGCGGGCCCGGGACAAGTCGGCTGCTAAGCAGACAGGCAGCGGCACCCAGCGGGCCGGATAAATGTCCTCGGTGGGTCACGTGTGGCCCGCGGGCCATAGTTTGAGGATACCTGCACTACATAAACAAAATGAAGGATAAAAACCACATGATCATATCAATAGGTGCAAAAAAAGCATTTGATAAAATCTAGCACCCATCTACATATATAAAAGGCTAAGTGACCATCTAACCATCTGACCATCTGACCGGCCAGTACATATGACATGCATTGACCACCAGGGGGCAAATGCTTAATGCAGGAGATGCTGAGCTGTGGTGACTTGGCAGTGGTGGTTCTTGGGTGATGCACCCCGGACCAGAGAGGAGGAAGCCCGATTCCTCGCAGGGCCGTATGATTCCATCTTGGGATGTGGGTGTATGAATTCATGCACTGGGCCACTAGTCCTATATAATAAAAGCCTAATATACTAAGTGTTCAGTTGGCCGGTAGGCCATTCAACCAGTCAAAGCATAATATGCTAATGATATGCTAAGGCCGCTCAACTGCTCATTGTGATGTGCACTGACCACCAGGGGCCAGACACTCTGACTGGTAGGTTAGCTTTGCTGCTGGGGTCCAGGCCATTGGGATTGAGTGAGATGGACCGGATATGCCCTGGAGCCCTCCTGTGGTCCCTCCCATGTCCCTCCCCAACCTCAATCATGTACTGGTGGAGTCCCTTGGCCTGACCTGCACCGTCTCACAATCTGGGACCCCTCAGGGTATGTTGGGGAGCCAGTGTCAGCCCGATCCTGTAGGCCAGTCTGAGGGACCCCACTGTTTCATGAATTTGTGCAACAGGCCTCTAGTTTATAATAAAATCTCTCAGCAAAGTGGAAATAGAAGAAACATATCTCAACATAAGTTAGGCCATCTATGATAAACCTACAGCCAACATCATACTCAATGGAAAAACACTATAAGTGTCCCCTTAAAAATGAAAACAAGACAGCTTTCATCACTCCTATTCAACAAAATACTGGAAGTCCTATCCACAGCAATCAGACAAGAAGAAATAAAAGGCATCCAAATTGGAAAGGAAGAAGTAAAACTGTTATTATTAGCAGATGACATGATACTGTATGTAGAGAACCCTAGGATTCCACAAAAAAACCTACTAGAACTGATTAATGAATTCAGTAAAGTAGCAGTATACAAAATAAGTATCCAGAAATCAGTTGCAATTTTATACACCAACTAGAGGCCCAGTGCATGAAAATTGTGCACTGCGGAGGTGGGGGGTAGTCCCTCAGCCTGGCCTGCACCCTCTCGCAGTCTAGGAGCCCTCAGGGATGTCTGACAGCTTAGGTCCACTGTGGGGAGTGGGCCTAAGCTGGCAGTTGACATCTTTAGCACTGCCATGGAGGTGGGAGAGGCTCCTGCCACTGCTACTGTGCTTACCAGTTGTGAGCCCAGCTTCTGGCACACTGACCACCAGGGGGCAGCTCTTGCATTGAGCGTCTGCCCCCTGGTGGTCAGTGCATGTCATAGCAACTGGTTGATCTGCTGTTCAGTTGAAATGCATATTAGCCTTTTATTATATAGAATAATGAAGTATCAGAAAGGGAAACTAAAATGAAACAAAACAATCTTACTCATAATTGCTTCAAAAAGAATAAAATAACTAAGAATAAATTTAATAAAGTATGTAAAAGATCTGTACTAAGAAAATTATAAGACACTGAAAAAAGAAATTGAAGAAGGTACAAATAAGTGGAAGTATATACTGCATTCATGGAAAGAAAGAATTAACATCATTAAAATGTCCACACTACCCAAAGCAATCTACAGATTCAATGCAATTCCTATCAAGATACTAATAGTGTGTTTCACAAAACTAGAACAAATGTTCCACAAATTTATATGGAACCAAAAAGGACCATAAATAGAAACAGTAATCTTAAGAAAGAACAAAAAGTTGGAGGAATCATGCTACCTGATATTGTTATAGGCACCTCTCACTGATACCAGAGAGGTGTTACCAGAAAGGACAGCCCTCTGAGCCTGTGGGAGAAGGCTGTCCCCAAACTAGATCCTTGTTTTCTCATATAAATGAAGTTATATTCCATTGGTCTATATGTCTGTTCTTGTGCCAGTACCAGGCAGTTTTGAGAACCGTGTCTTGGTAATATAGCTTGATATCTGGTATTGTGATCCCTCCAACTTTGTTTTTCTTTCTTAGGATTGCTGTGGCTATTCAGAGTCTTTTTTTTATTCCAGTTGAATTTTTGGAGTTTGTTCTAGGTCTTTGAAATATGCTGTTGGTTTTAATGAGGATTACATTGAATCTACAAATTGCTTTGGGTAGTATGGATATTTTAATGATGTTGATTGTACCAATCTATGAACACAGTATATTCTTCCATTTGTTTATGTCTTCCTCTATCTCTTTTTTCAATGTCCTGTAGTTTTCTGAGTATAGGTCTTTTACCTCCTTGGTTAAGTTTATTCCTAGGTATCTTTTTTTTTTTTTTTTTTGGTGCAATGGTAAATGGGATTCTTTTTTTAGTTTCTCTTTCTGTGAGTTCATTATCTACACTAATAAAAGAGAAACATGCAAATTGACCATACCTCCGCTATGCCCACCAGCCAATTAGGGCAAGTATGCAAATTAACCCAACAAAGATGGCGGCAGCCACGGAGCTGGAGCAAGCAGGAGGCTTGGGTTGCCCCCAGCGATGGAGGAAGCCAAGCTTCCTGCCCACCCTGGCCGGCCCTGGCCTCTGCTTAAGGCTACAAAGTTTCAATTATAGAAGATAAATAAATCCCAGATACCTGCTTCCAGCCAGCCCTGGCCTCCGCTCAAGGAGGTGCTGAAAAAAAAAAAAAAGAATAAAAGGAGGGGCTGGGAGCCATCAGCCTCTCACCCAGGATGGCCAGGCACCCCAGCGGGGACCCCAACCCTGAAGGGGGTGTGGCCAGCCTGAAAACGGCCCTCTGCCCCTTACTCTGGCTGGCCAGGCACCCCAGCGGGACCCCCCACCCTGAAGGGGCTGTAGCCAGCCTAAAATTGGCCATTACCCAGGCTGGCCATCCCCCCATGGAGTAAGAGTCCCCGCTGGGGGGCTTGGCCAGCCTATAAACAGCCATCATCCCCTCACCCAGGCTGGCCAGGAACCCCAGCAGGGACCCCCAACCTGAAGGGGCTGTGGCCAGCTTGAAAACAGCCCTCAGCCCCTCACCCAGGCTGGCCATACCCCCCAAGCGGGGACCCTCACCCCATGGGGGCATGGCTGGCCGGCAAACCACCATAGCCCCCTCACCCAGGCTACCCCACACCCTAAGGGAACCCCCACCCTGATCCGGGACACCCTTCAGGGCAAACCAGCCGGCCCCCACCCATGCACCAGGCCTCTCTACTAATAAAAGGGTAATATGCTAATTAGACTGGGAGACCTTCCAGGAGACCTTCAGATGTTCTTCTGGACAAAGCCATGGTGGCAGGGCCAAGGTAGAGTTGATTAGAGGCCAAGAGGGGAGGGCAGTTGTGGGTGACCATGCCAGGATGGGATGGCAGTTGTGATTGATCAGGCTGGTGGGGGCGGGGCTGTTGGGGGTAAGCATACCAGCAGAGGGACCAGTTGGGGGTGAGCAGGACATCTGTGGGGGTCAGTTGGAGATGATCAGGATAGTGGGGGGGCAGTTTGGAGTGAGCAGGCCAGTGGGGAGGGATGGTGGGGGTGAGCAGGCCAGCAGGGGGGGCAGTTGGGGGTGAGCACACTGGCACGGGTGGCAGTTGGGGGTGATCAGGCTGGCGAGGGGGCATTTGGGGGCAGGCAGGCCAGCAGGCAGAGTGGTTAGGGGCAATCAGGCAGGCAGGCAGGCAGGTGAGCGGTTAGGAGCCAGCAGTCCCAGTTTGTGAGAGGGATGTCTGACTGCCGGTTTAGGCCCGATCCCTATAAACCGGCAGTAGGACATTCTTTGAGGGGTCCCAGATTGGAGAGGGTGCGGGCCAAGCTGAGGGACCCCCCCCCCGTGCACAAATTTCATGCACCGGGCCACTAGTTGGTGTATAAAAAGCCATAGATTTCTGGGTGTTAATTTTGTATCCTGCTAACTTGCCAAATTCATTTATAGGTTCTAGTAGTTTTTTGACGGAGTCTTTGGGGTTTTCTATGTACAGTATCATGTCATCTGTGAATAATGACAGTTTTACTTCTTCTTTTCCAATTTGGATGCCTTTTATTTCTTCTTCTTGTCTGATCGCTATGGCTAGCACTTCCAGTACTATCTCAAACAGGAGTGGAGAGAGTGGGTATCCTGGTCTCGTTCCTGTTCTTAGAGGAATGAGTTTATTTTTTGCACATTGAGTATGATGTTGGCTGTAGGTTTGTCATTTAAGGCTTTTATTATGTTGAGGTATGATCCCTCTATTCTCACTTTGCTGAGAGTTTTTATCAAGAAAGGGTGTTGGATTTTGACAAATGCTTTTTCTGCATTGATTGATATGATTGTTATTTTTGTCTCTCAATTTGTTTATATGATGTATCACATTAATTGATTTGAAAATATTGTACTATCCTTGCATCCCTGGAATAAATCCCACTTGGTCGTGGTGTATAATCTTTCTAATGTAATCCTGGATCCGATTTGCTAGAATTTTTTTGAGGATTTTAGCATCTATGTTCATCAGGATATAGGCCTGTTGTTCTCTTTCTTTGTGGTGTCTTTATCTGGTTTTGGAATTAGGGTAATGCTGGCTTCATAGAAAGAGCTTGGGAGTGTGACTTCCTCTTGAATTTTTTGGAATAGTCTGAGAAGGATAGGTTTCAGTTCTTCTTTGAATGTTTTGAAGAAATCCCCTCTAAAGCTGTCCAGATCAGGGTCTTTGTTTGCTGGAAGATTTTTCATTTTTGTTTCAATTTCTTTGGTAATTATTGGCCTATTCATGGACATTTCTTGTAACAATATTTTTTCTGATGTATCTCCTTGGGCAAGGGACACAAAAGAAAAAATAAACAAATGGGACTACATCAAACAAAAGAGTTTTTGCACAACAAAGAAAACCATCAGCAAAATAAAAAGACAACCCACTGAATGGGAGAACATATTTGCTGATTCATCTGATAAGTGATTAATATACAAAATTTAAAAAGAACTTAAAACTCAACACCAATGAAACAAACAATCCAATTTAAAAATGGGCAAAGGTCCTGAATAGACACTTCTCCAAAGATGACATACAGATGGCCAATATACATATGAAAAGATATTCAAACTCACAAATCATCTGAGAAATGCAAATTATAACCACAATGAGATATCACCTTAGACCTGCCAGAATAGCTGTCATCCTAGCTAATAAAAGAGTAATATGCAAATTAACCATCACTCCACTACACCCACAAGCCACACCCACAAGCCATGCCCAAAAGCCAATCAGGAGTGAATACGCAAATAAACCCAACCAAGATGGCTACGGCCACAGAGATCAGGAGGGAGGCTTGGGTTTCCCCGGCAATGGAGGAAGCCAAGCTTTCCGCCTGCCCTTGCCGGCCTAGGCCTCCACTCAAGGTTACAAAGTTTCAATGATAGAAGATACATAAACCCAAACAGAAATGGCGGCAGCCACGGAGCTGGAAAGAGCAGGAGGCTAGGGTTGCCCCCAGCGATGGAGGAAGCCAAGCTTTCCGCACACCCTGGCCAGCCCAGGCCTCCCCTAAGGCTACAAAGTTTCAATGATAGAAGATACATAAATCCCAATAGAAATGGCTGCCACCACGGAGCAAGCAGAAGGCTTGGCTCTGCTCCAGGCTACAAAGTTGCAATTGTAGAAGATAAATAAACCCCAGATACCAGGGCCTCCGCTAGGGTCACCAGGGGGAGTGGCCAGCCTGCAAACCACCACAGGCCCCTCGCCCAGGCCACCCCACGCCCCAAGGGAACCCCACCCTGATCCGGGACACCCTTCAGGGCAAACCAGCTGGCCCCCACCCATGCACCAGGCCTCTATCACCTATCTAATAAAAGAGTAATATGCAGATTGACCATCACTCCAACACACAAGATGGCTGCCCCCATGTGGTCAAAGATCCTGCCCCCATGTGGACACAAGATGGCCACCACAAGATGGCCAGCAGGGGAGGGAATTTGGGAGGGACCAGGCCTGCAAGGGAGGGCAGTTGGGGGGGACCCAGGCCTGCAGGGGAGAGCAGTTGGGGGTGATAAAGCCTGCAGGGGAGGGCAGTTAGGGGTGACCAAGCCGCAGAGGAGGGAAGTTGGGGGCGACCAGGCCTGCAGGGAAAGGCAGTTAAGAGGGACCCAGGCCTGCAGGGGAGGGCAGTTAGGGGAAAACAGGCTGGCAGGGGAGCAGTTAGGCATCAATCAGGCTGGCAGGGGAGTGGTTAGGGGGTGATCAGGCTGGCAGGCAGAAGTGGTTAGGGGCCATCAGGAAGGCAGGCAGGCTACCAGTTGGGAGCCAGCAGTCCTGGATTGTGAGAGGGATGTCTGACTTCCCATTTAGGCCTGATCCCACTGGGTTCCAGATTGGAGAGGGTGCAGGCTGGGCTGAGGGACACACACCCCCGTGCACGAATTTCGTGCACTGGGCCTCTAGTCTATAATAATAAAAGCATAATATGCTAATTAGATCAGAGGTCCTTCAGGACGAAGCTGGGCCTGCAAGGGAAGCTCGGGTCCCAGGTACCAGAGGGAAGCCGGTTCCAGCAGCCAGGGGAAGGAAGGCCTACTCTTGCATGAATTTCGTGCATCAGGACTTTAGTCAATAAATAAAAAAAGAAGTTTTGGTGAGGATGTGGAGTAAAGGGAACCCTTGGGCACTATTGGTGGAAATGAAAATTGGTGTAGGCATTGTGGAAAGCACTATGGAGTTACCTCAAAAAATTGAAAATGAAACTGCCTTATCACCCAGCATTTCCAGTTCTGGGAATATATCCAAAGAAACCAGAAACACTAAATCAAAAGATTATATGCACTTATATTCTATTGAGAGAGAGGTACAATATACAAATATGTAATATAATTTGCTGTTTCTTTGGGTCCTCTAGAAAGTAGACATAGAAATAGATGTAGGAGTGAGAAAGTTCATTGGGGACTAATGCCAGTAAAAGAGCAAGAGAGGAAGGGGAGTTGGCCCATGATGCTGCACCTGAAAATATCTCTACCCATCCAATGAGGCACTCCAGAGCAGAAATCCTCATTAGGATAGGTGAGGTTCTTGTATTTACACATTGCTTAGCCTTTGCCCATTTTTAAATTGGATTGTTTGTTTCATTGGTGTTGAGTTTTAAGTTCTTTTTAAAGTTATCATGGAAGCATTTGAACAAGAGAATACCATGACCTGATTTACATTTTTATAAGTCACATTAGAGAATTGTGGTTTGCACTAGGGTATTAGTGGTGGTAGGTGTTCAAAGAAGTAGAATTCGAGTATACATTTAAACCTTGGCTTTCTGATGGGTTGAATGTGGGAGATGAGGTAAAGAGAGAAGTCAAGGATGACTTCTGGACTTGTGGCCTGAGGAAATGTGAACAGAAGGAAAGAATGGGGAATAAACAGGTTGTGGTCCTGGTGGGGAGATAAAGAGTTGTTTTGGATATGCTAAATTTAAGGCGTGTATTAGATTTCTAATTGACAGATAAGCAGTTTAAGAGTATCACAAAAATCAGAGTAGAGTAGAGATTGAATTTAGGAGTCATTGGAATATAAGTGAAATTTATTGCAAAAAATTGGATGAGATCAACTATGGAAATGAGTGTAAATAGAGAAGTCTACTTCTGATTAAGTCCCAAGGCAGTCACAATTCAAAAGCAGAGATAGAGAGGAAGAGGTGGCAAAGGAGACAGAGAAGGAACAGTCAGACTCATAAGAACACCAGGATATGGTGTCCTGGAAAGCCAACTATTAAAAAAAAAAAAAAAAAAAAAAAAAAAAGAGGGGAAATGATCAGCTATGTCAAATGTTACTGAGCGGTCAAGTAAGATGAGAACTGGGTGTTGACTTTTGGAAATGATAAAAAGGGAATCAATGATGAACATAAAAGGAGCACTTTCATAGCCGTAGCAGGGAGGAAAGCCTTGTTTGAAATCAGGAAAAGGAAATTGGACTTTGAGAAAAGAGAAGCAAAGCAAAATTGTGTGTGTGCATGTGTGTACATTTTATTCCTACAAGGAATTTTTTTTAAAGGCCCTGTACATTGTGTTCTTTGGACTACAGTTATTTCTCTTTCAGATGAGAGATCTGAAATATAGTTGAGGTGTGTTAGTGAAGCCAGTTAAGTTCTACTGTAACAGTTTTAGAATATAGGTAGTGCTAAACTCTTTATAAATACTATGCCTGGATAAAGAGAGTTGGATAAATTTTGTTACTGCAAAAGTTTTCACTTTGGATATAAAAAGCTAAATATATCATTATAAATTATAGTATAAACTCTTTTGTTTGGAGCAGCATTCCATTTACATTTCTGCATTGATAATTAAACCACTAATTAGAAAAAATTAATTGGTAGTTAAGTTATAATAATACATACTATTATTATTACTAGAGGCCCTGTGCATGGATTCATGCACGGTGGGGTCCCTTGGCCTGGCCTGCAGGGATAGGGCTGAAACTGGCTCTCCGACATCCCCCGAGGGGTCCCGGATTGCAAGAGGGTACATATAAGATCTGAATTGTATATAAATCTTTGGTTAATCTCTTCCTGCCCTCCCCCCTCCCCCCTTCCCTCTGAGATTCATCAGTCTGTTCCAAGTTTCCATGCCTGTGGTTTCCGCTCCTGTGTTGAACGTCTGCCCCTTGGTGGCCAGCGCGCATCATAGCTAGTGGTCAGCCATTCAAACGGTTGGCCAGTTGCTTAGGCTTTTATATATATAGATATTGTTCCCACATACATTATCTCATTTAGTATTGAAAATGATCCTGTGGATGTCCTTTATAAATGAGAAAACTGAGGCTCTGAGCTGCAGGTAATTTTCTCAAAATCACATAGCTAGTTTCAGACATGGAATTTGATTGGGAGTCTGCCATTAGGCTCTTGCTTACTCTGTTGTGCAATGCTACTTCTTGATTTAAAATTACCAAACAACTTAGAAGAGGCAATCATTTAGGCCCTGTATGACACCAATCAAAACTTTTAAATACTTCAGAATGAATTACAACTCAATAATTAAAGATCTAGGAATTATACATGTAAATTAAGGTCAATTATTTTGTTGTTTGTTTTCCTAGAGAGATAACTTGGTTAAATAATTATAACAGTTGACCTAATAAGTAGAAGTGAATATTGTATTAAAATATCTTTTTGGGGGTTTTTAGGTTTTGTATATGTTCATAGTACAGAAATGTACTTGAAATTTATTTTTCAATTACAGTTGACATACAATATTATATTAGTTTCAGGTGTGCAACATAGTTATTATATATTTACATACTTTATGAAGTGATCACCCCAAAAAATCTAATACCCCTCTGAGACCATACTTGATATTTCTTTTGTATAGAAATTAAATTGTATAGCTTTTAACATCTTTAAGACCAATATACATACATATACAGAATTATGAAATTTAAAAAAATTCTTGACCTTGAATACATTATAAATAAAAGGAGTAAATAGGCATATTTGGTATTGATAGATAAACAATGCAAAGATGAACACATTTATTTATGACTGTATTTAAAATAGTGATCTGAAGCTCTAGTGTAGCACCAATTATGAATATAATGTTAAACTGATTATGTATTCCAGAGCTATGGCAACTATTACCTAGGTAACCACAAAAAATATATAATCTTGAGTTGAATTTATTAAAAGTTTTCTTTTGAATTATTGCTATTGCAATATATAAAATAAGCACATCATTTAAAGTGATTTGGAATAGTGTAAAACAGATTTTTTAATTAAATTTTTATATGATTAGAGAACATAAACTAATTGTGAAATTTGTTTCAACTAAATATACCAAGCTATATGTGCTAATCATTTATTACACATTTTCCCCTAGAAAATTAAATATGTTCTATACTATTTTTAGGGAATTCTGATAATTTTTGTATGAATTGCTTATTGGTAGACATTTTTATATTATACATACTCTTATTCAGTGAGAAAAGAAGCACTGACAGAACTTTTAAAAAATTCAATGTACATAGATATACATCTTTAATTCCCATTTATCTTTCTTTTTAGTTATTTTAGCATGATTCTGTGGCCTTGATATCAAGGCAGACTTCATTCTCCACCTCCCAGCTAGTTCTATTTCCAAGTTAGGGGACTAAATTTTCTCTGAAAATATGTGAATGGAAGTGATGTGCACCACGTAGGGACCTACTCCTGGGAATATACCACCATACTCTCTTCTGCCTGTTAGCCAGATGCACTCTTAATGGGGTAGTGACCCAACTTTAATCATATAATCAATTCAAGGCGCTAAGGAACGGTGGAAGAACATGAACAAAGGAACCTGGGTTTTTGAATGACTGCATGGAACAGCACTGTCTTTTGACCTGGACTGCTAACTTTAGACTATCAGATGACAGAGAAATGTATCTTTGTCTTTACCAGCAAGCTACCCAGTTCTTATAGCAGCCTCGCCTACATAATGCATACTGATTTGACTAGATTAAGTGAGAGTAGGAATTTGTCCTGATACTTTCTCAAATTCACAGGTTCAAATTAATTCTTTTCTACCTAGGTCATATTCTTCACTGTAATGACATCAGCTCTGGTGATACAGTCTTTCTCACACTCCTCTCCAGTTATTTTATCATTTAGACCATACGTGGCTCTAACTCTTATTAACTGATTT
The DNA here is from genome assembly GCF_963455305.1 of Plecotus auritus. Classification (NCBI taxonomy): domain Eukaryota; kingdom Metazoa; phylum Chordata; class Mammalia; order Chiroptera; family Vespertilionidae; genus Plecotus; species Plecotus auritus. Next base: position 146,881,277 of record NC_137772.1, read on the forward strand.
TTCTTATTAGAATATTAACATAAATAGGAGGTGGTTGGTGTCTTGCCAAGACAGCCAGGATAGGCATATATACATTGCAATTTTGTTAGAGAGATTTAATTCAACTTGATTGGTTTCCTTGTGTGTTTTTGGCTACCCTTATCCTTACTACCCTTACTCTTGTGATTAAAATAATATAAAACATTCCATAGTTCACCTGTTTTCTCTCCTTTTAAATTTTTGTACCTCTGATGATTTACATAGATTCTGATGAAAATATAAAATTAATAAGTGTTTAAAATGCAATGAGTATAATTTATTTTTCTAAATATACATTTTGTACCATGTATCATTTTTGTATACAATATATTTTACATATGTTTTCTATACAATATTTATTATTTTATATTTTTTTCATGCAGTATACTTCTCTTTTTAATTTATTTCCTAGCCAATGCTTTCTCATTTTACAGAGGAATAAGCTGAGAGATAGAAGGGATTTCACACAGCTTCTAACTAGAAGAAACAGTTCTCAAACATGGTTCCTCTGACTCCAAGTTCATTTTTGTTTCTGTTTTCTAAATAATAATGGAGGAGGTGCCAGAATGTACAGGGGAAATATAAGTACAGTCAAGATCTTGGGGAAAGAAGGGACATATAGAAGAATAGCAAAGACAAGTAAGGGATAGAGAGAGATTTGCAGGCATGTGGGGAAGCTGTCCTTGTTTTAGGTAATTTATGGTTGCATGGTTGAGAGGCTTCATTGAAAGTAACTGTTTTCAGGTATCCCAATATTGGAAGAACACTTTTGTTGTCAGACAGGTTGAGAATTCCTAATGATCTATGTGGACAAATGATCTATGTCCAGAGTAGACATAAGGGTCCTGGTCAAGGCTGGCAGTGTTTTAAGGTATGTGGCAGTGTGTCCTTGAAGGCCCTGTTCTAGCACCGACTCTTTTGACATTAATAAGAATCTCTTTACTGTGTTTTGTTAATTTCCAAAAATGAAAGCATTAGCATAAGGAATTTCTTTACGATGACTGACCATCATCTGGCTCTCATTTCCAGATTAGTTACAGACTTATTTATGGCTTTATCATCTTTTTGTTCCTCTTTGACTGATCTCCCTGTATTCTATCTATGTAAAATTTATCACAAACTAGTTAGAATGCATGAAGTAATAAATGTTTACTTTTATATACATTGATAGATAAGGTGGTATTAGTGAGGATAGAAAGACATCTGTATGAGAAAGCTTTAAAATATCAACAGTTAAATCTGAGAAGTCAAATATTTTTTAAAAATGGAAAAATTTATTTTGCATTCTCTTTTAATATCTTATTAATATATTTATGTACATATTTCAAGAAATGTCAACTGAAATTTGTTGGGTTGTTCTGCTTTTAGTAATGGCTACCATTTACAAATGTGTCTGCATTAGTGTGCTGGAACTGCCATAATAAAATACCACAGACTGGGTGGCTTAAACAAAAAATTTATTTTCTCAAGTTTTGGAGGCTGAAAGTCCAAGATCAAGGTGTCATCAGGTTTGTTTTCTTCTGAGGCCTTTTTCCTTACCTTGCAGATGGCCATGTCCTCACATGGCTTTTTCTTTGGGCATATGCATCTCTGATGTTTCTCTGTGTGTCCAAATGTCCTCTTCTTATAAGAACCCATTCAGATTAAATTAGGGCCCACCCTAGTAGCCTCACTTTAACTTAATTAATTCATTAATGGCCCTATCTCCAGAACAGTCACATTCTGTAGAAATGAGGATTAGTGCTTCAACATAGGAATTTGGGGAGGGGAAGACACAACTCAGCTCATAATAGTAGCTAACATTAAATAAATGCTAATGATGAATCTGCACTATTCTAAACTCTTTTCATGTTCTGGCTTGTTTAATCTATGAAACAAACCTATGAGCTAAATTGCCACAACCTTTTGCAGCAAGGATTCAGAATCTAGAGAAGGGGCCATGCACAAACAGATATACTAGATAAGAAATATAAATTTGGAAGGAATTGGGAGAACCAGGTGGAGGCCCTTCTCTAGTGGAATGGCTCCCCAAATCTTCAGATCCCTAGCTTTTTATTTACTAGAATATACATTTGCTTTTTAGCAAAGCAAACATGCATATCAAAGGTAAGGTTTGATAAACAGTAAAAGATTATCTGGTTAGGACAGTGGTTGGCAAACTGTGGCTCATGAGTGGCGGTTTGCCACTCTGTTGACTAATGAGTTTGCCGACCACTGACCTAGACTCTCGATTCCAGTAATTACAGGCTGTTGTTGTACCTTGTGATTAAGCCCCTATCCCAGTGGTTGGCAAACTCATTAGTTAACAGAGCGGCAAACTGCGGCTTGCGAGCCGCATGTGGCTTGCGAGTCACAGTTTGCCGACCACTGGGTTAGGAGATTGCCTTTTGCCACCATTGTCTCCACAGAACAATTGGTGCATAGCTTTTAGCCCTTGCTAAAGCCCAAGGTCCATCAGCCTTCTGACAGACCTCTCGCATTTATTATGCTAACTACTTGTTGGTCTTTGCCTCCAGCACTAAATACAATGAAAAATTCTATTTTAGCCCTGGCCAGTGTGGCTCAGTTGGGCATCATCCTGTGCACCAGGAGGTTGCAAGGTTGATTCCTGATCAGGGCACATGTTTGGGTTGCAGGCTTGATCCCCAGTAGCGGGTGTATAGGAGGCAGCTGATTTATGTTTCTCTCTCTCTCTCTCTCCCTCTTCCTTTCTCTAAAATCAATCAAACATATAAAAAAATCCATTTTAAAGATGTGAAAACTGAAGTACAAAGAGGTAAAATAACTTTCTCAAAGTCACAAAGGTAGTAAGTGGCTGAGTAGTGAACAAATGGAGGTAGCCTGGTCTCAGAGGTGCTTTCTTAGCCACCATGCCATTTAATGCTAGTGTATATAAATTTAAGGCTGAACACATTAAGAATGAATTCTCAGTTCAGAAGAATATTTCATGGTTTTTAAAAACATATTTTTTATTGATTTCAGGGAGGAAGGAAGAGGGAGAAAAAAAGATAGAAACATCAATGAGAGAAAATCATCAATTGGCTGCCGCCTGCACACCCCCTACTGGGGATCAAGCACACAACCCAGGCATGTGCCCTGACCAGGAATTGAATCATGACCTCCTGGTTCATAGGTAGACCCTCAACCACTGAGCAACACTGGCTGGCCAAGACTTCATGTTTTGGCTCTACAACTCCATGCCTTTCAGAAAGCCATTTGGGTCATCCACAGTCTCCTTTTTCTGAGAAATACCTGACAAGATGATGTAAAACTCTTTTGAAAATAAGAAGGAGTATATAAATGTCAACTATTATAGTAATATAACCTGTGGGGGTGTGTTTGTCATATATATTTATGGGTATACTGGCTACTGAGATGAGGCAAGACTGTTAATTTCCAGGAAAAACAGGTTCATGACAGTGTGCATGAGAGATGATCATGCAGTGTGTGTCAGTAAACCTTTTGGCTCCTGTAGTAAATCCAAAATGGTACCAAAATATCCCAAGCCTAGTCTGTGTGTACAGTATAACTTCACAATTCAGTGAAAGATTTGTTATTCCTAAAACATTCAGAGGTGAGAAAGAAACAACAATAAACTCTTGACAATGGGAAACTGGTTTGATGCAGCTCTAGGTTTCAGAGTTATCTGAAGCTGGCCTGGTACTTACAGCTAGTGGTTCTGTCCCGGGACATAAATAGTCTCATCAAATATCAACATTAGACAAATCTACTCTTTGACCATGACTGAGTGAGAAAAAATAAAGCTACTTCATAGCTTTTTTAAAAATTATTTTTTAATTTTTCAATTATAATTGACATAAATATCATATTAGTTTCAGGTGCACATCCCAGTGATTAGACACTATATAACTTATGATGTGATCTTGTACCCATCTGACACCATACATAGTTATTATAAAATTATTGACTATATTTCCTCTGCTGTACTTTACATCACTTTGACTATTCCATAACTACCAATACTTCTTTTTTTTTATTAAAAAATATTTTTTATTGATATTTTACAGAGAGGAAGGGAGAGGGATAGAGAGTTAGAAACATCTATGGGAGAGAAACATCGATCAGCTGCCTCCTGCACACCTCCTACTGGGGATGTGCCCACAACCAAGGTACATGCCCTTGACCGGAATCGAACCTGGGACCTTTCAGTCCACAGGCCGACGCTCTATCCACTGAGCCAAACCGGTTTTGGCACTACCAACACTTCTTAATTTCCTTACCTTTTTTACCCACCTACTTAAGTCTCCTCCCATCTGGAAACCATCAAAATGTTCTCTGTATCTATGAGTTCATTTCTGCTCTGCTTGTTTATTTATTTTTTAGATTAAATTGTTGATAGATACGTACTTATCACCATTTTTTAAAAAATCATCACCTGAGGATATTTTTTCCATTGATTTTCACAGAGAGGGAGGGAGAGAGGAAGACAGTAAGACATTGATATAAGAGAGAAACATCAATTGGTTGCCTCCCATATGGTACATGACCCAACCGAGGATTGAACTCACAACCTGGGTATGTGTCGTGACTGAGAATCAAACCCACCAACTTCCTATGTATGGGATGATGCTCCAACCAACTGAGCTATTCTGGCCAGGGCTCCATGTCCTTTATAATGCTGTTGAAGTTCTCACTAAGTTCATCTACTCTTCCCTTAAGTTTATTGAATACTAGAGGCCCAATGCATGAAATTCGTGCAAGGGGCTTAGCCCTCACAGCCCCGGCTTCATCCAGAAGGTCATCCGGAAGGACATCTGGAAGGTCATTAGGCTGTCTGGTCTAATTAGCATATTATGCTTTTATTATTTTAGATTCTTATAACCAGTGTATTGAACTCTGCATTTAGTAGATTGCTTGTCTCCATATTTTCTTTTCTGGAGTTTTGTTCTGTTCTTTCATTTTGGACAATTTTTTTGTCTCCTCATTTTGGCAGTTCTATGTATTAGGAAGACCTGCTATATCTCCAGGCTTGGTAGAATGGCCTAATGTAGTGAGTGTCCTGTAGGGACCAGTGTACAGCCTCCCTGGTCACCTGAGTTGGACACTCCAGTTGTGTCCACTGTCTAGGCCAGCCGTGGGCAAACTACGGCCCGCGGGCCGGATCCGGCCCGTTCAGCTGTTCTATCCGGCCCGCGGAGCCGAAAGAGCGGAGGGTTCTCTTGCTCTCCCCTCCGCTCCTTTACTTTGAATTTATATTAGTTCACACAAACACTCCATCCATGCTTTTGTTCCGGCCCTCCAGTCCAGTTTAAGAACCCATTGTGGCCCTCGAGTCAAAAAGTTTGCCCACCCCTGGTCTAGGCTGTGTGCACTGTCCTGTTGTAGTTGAGCTTGATTGCTGTTGGCATGTGAATGGGACGGATTTACCCCCAGGTCAATGGGCTGCAAGGACTGGCTGAGACCACCATGGAGGATCTCTGTGCAGGGTGCAGGACTTACTTAAGTTCTGGTGCCCGTTGAGTTTGCTACTTGAGTTGTCACTTGTGAAGGTGGTTGGGTGATGCTTTGACATGGTATGAAGCTTTGAACTGGGTGTGCTGGCTCTGGACTCTCCCAGGAAGTGCAGCCCAAGGTCAGCCACTGCCTGTGTTCTTCCTGAAGCCACCTGACACGAGCTACAAAGTGATCTGTAGGTGACTGCTATACTTGCTGAGCTTGGAGGTGCCCAGGAGAGCTCAAGATGTGAACTCAGGCTCTCTGTTTGGCCTAGGGCCACTTCATGAGAGGTATAGGGCATACTGAGGCCAGGTGCTGCTTGTTTGTGAGATTTTAGAAAAGTTGAAGCATGAATCAAGATAGGCAGTTTTTATGAAAAAACTATTGGAAACAGCTTGGGTGGGACAGCAAACAAGGTGGGGTGGCTTCTCAGGGTATCACCAGGCCAGGGTGAACAGTGATAGCCATGGAGTCTCAGATATGTTGCCAACTTGCTGAATCTGTGAAGCTAATCCTTAGAAAAGAAACATGGCCTTTGCTAGCACTTTTGTCTGGGAGAAAGCTAACCCTCCAGCTCTTGTCCTGATGCCAGACAATTCAGTTCCTCCTTATATGTCCCTGGTGCCTTTGAACTGCTGTCCCACTGCAGGAGCTCAAAGGGAGTGAGTCTGAGTAAGTCCATGCACTGGCCCTTTAAGAGGGACTTTCTGGGACTCCAGCAGCTTCTGTCTCACTCAGCCTCAATCCCCACTGTTTTTTATAGTCAGAAGTTCTGGGAACATCTCTTTCTGGCACTGGAAACCTGTACTGGGGGATCTGGTGGGGGATTAATGCTCTAATAACAGAACTACCAGGCCTGGGCCTTCATAGTTTTTTTTATTCCCCCCTACTTGGATTTATTTATTTATTTATTTATTTATTTATTTATTTATTTATTTAAAATCTTCATTGTTGAAAGTATTATGTCTCCTTTTCCCCCTCATTGACTTCTAGCCCATCCCCACCCCCTGCCCCAGGCCTTTACCACCCTATTGTCTGTGTCCACGGATTATGCATATATGCATACAAGTTTTTTGGTTGATATCTTCCCACCCACTCACCCTCCCAGCCTTCCCTCTTCAGAAAAACATGGTCACTGTGCCTGCTACAAAAATAATAAGCGCCCTCTTCTGGCCAACATAAACAACTGCTACTTCATTACCAATTACAGCTTCAGCATTACTCTTGTCAGCTATCTACTATCAGAGATTTTCAACTTTTTCATCTCATGGCACACATAAACTAACTACTAAAATTCTGCAGCACACCAAAAATATATTTTTTGCAGATCTGACAAAAAAAAGTATAATTTTGACTATTCACACCAGATGCTATTGTTGTGTTGGCTATTGTAATTTTTATATTTGACAATATAAGGAAAAAGAGGTCAGTGCCCATGACTAAATAGTCAGGTATTGCATGTTTTAAAAATTCTTGGGGCACACCAGTGTACCTCTTGCAGCACACCCATGTGTCTTGGCACACTGGTTGAAAATCGCTGATCTATATAGATAAGGTTTGTTGAGATACCCAACCCAGAATTATCCCTGCTTTCTAACAGCATCTAGAGTGAACCCCTGCTTTCTTAGTTTCTCCTCAAAAGCACCAAACCAAATCCCAAATACTCTAATATACTTTCTAACACCCTCTATAGCAAACATGTCAAACTCAAAGGCTAATACAGGCAAAATAAATGAGGCATGCGGCCCACAGGCCACGAGTTTGACATGCCTGTTCTACAGAGATGGCCCACAATTCCCCATGCATCTTTTCCCTTACTTCAGTGAGTAGTAAACACAACTTGTTCAACTACAGGTGTAGGCATTGATAAAGGTAATTGCCCAGCCAGATTTTAGGAAAACAATCGCATTTATGCTACTTTTTTCCTAAGTGAGAAAGACTTAAAAACATCTTCTTAGTACATAAAGCTTTGGGAGTTTTTAGGGAGAAAGACCATCTGCAGTTGAGACTATTTCTGTAGGAGAGAAAAAATTTCTTCCATTTGAACACCTCTGCTTTACATTTGCCTTTACAGATCTCAGGCTCTGTTCACATATATTTCTAGTGTATCTTTAATTTTTGCTTGAATAAAACTGTGAAGTTTTGAATATCATGTATTCCATCTTGTTACAATGACTGTCACACATGGTTTAGTATAAAGCTCTAGTTTTATATATTCTTATGTTCTTCCTACGCACAATGGAAAAAGAAAAAAGATTGCTATACTGGTGTTTGCTGCCTACCCAATTTAGTTGCTAACTGTCCACCCACTGTTCTTTTCTTTGCACCTTATGCCTCTGCTGCAATTTGAGTGATCAAATTAAATGATAGGCCTAATTAACTGTAAGAATTTTGTCAGCTTCTAAATGGAAAATCTGCTTCTTTTTTTCTTGCAGAAAACTGCTTTATACTTTTAGCTTATTACCGTCTGATAATTTATACAGTATTTGCCTACATATACACATTCAACTAATTTTATTTGAACATCGTAATTCATGTGCCCATATTCTCTGGCTTGAAAACGCCCTTTCTCCTACTATGGTTGCATAGCAACCTCTGCAAGTTGTGAACAACAAAATGACTTGTTATTGGATGCTAGGAAAGAGCTTTTCAAGTATCATTGAGTTCGATAAGTAAATATTTTCTCTTATACTTTGGTGTAAATATATTTAAAGAGGGATGATTGGAATCTGTGATTAATCAGAGAAAAATAGAATGATTAGTCAAAGGGAAATGTTTAGACAGGTTGACCAATCAGCTGGTGTGACAGATTCAAAGATTTCTGTCCTTTGTTGAAACATGAGTTTCATTGAAATAATAGTCCTAAGATGCCAGGTGCTGGAGGTAAAGATGTATCAGACACAAATACAAGTGCTAAGAAATTTCAAAAAATAGATTAAGTTCTATTTTTCATGGCAGTTGATAATCTTTCCTGGATTTCAGTTTAGGCTTTGGATCTGACTAAAGCTGCAGAAGTCAGAAGGATCAGTGTCTGAGGACCCTCCTCTTTCATTATAAGGATAGTTTCATCTTTCAGAATAGAATCTGTGGTTTTGTTGTGGAAGGTCTAACCTGGAGGAATCCAGGTTGAAAAGATGCACATTTTTTTCCCTTTTTATTGAGCAGGTTGCTATTTTCAGAATTTGTAATTTGTACTATCCAACTTTTCCACCCACCATCTGTTAATGTGCCTAATTAAAGTATATGTACATGCAGACAACTCCTTACTCCTGACTATAGCACACCAGTGAGTATTTTCTGATGCATATTTGTCCTCTGGTCGTATTATACTACACATTTTAGAGTTATCCTTTAGTATCTTATTCACCTAATATTTTTAAAACAACTGTTTCTGTCTGAGCTGCTTATTTTTGTCTGTCTGGGTAGTTTCACTATTAATGTCTGAGACTGCACTATTGACGTGATTTGTGTTTTACATTTTGTACTCAGAAAGATTCAAGACCAATACTTAATTGACTCTGGATCTGATGTCTGTAATAAACTTGTGATGTTTAATTTATGTGAGCGCAGGACTGGGCCATGGAATGCATAGATAGTTGGACAAACATTTCTGTGAGGGTGTTTCTGGAAGATATTAGCACTTGAATTGGTGAACTCAGTAAAACAGATCGCCTTTCCCAATGTGGATGGGCCTCAACCAATCCATTGAGGGCCAGAATCAAATAAAAAGGCAGAGGAAGTTTAATTCAATCTTTCTCTGCATGACTGCTTGAACTGGAACATCAATCTTCTCCGACGCTTGGTGCTCCTGGTTTTCAGGCCTTCCCACTGGCAGGCTCTCAGGCCTTTGAACCACACCGCTGGCTTTCCTGGGTTTCCAGCTTCCGTAGGGCAGATTGTGGCACTTCTCAGTCTCCACTGGTTCTGCTTTTCTGGAGAACTATGAAAAATACAAAACTCGGGGATCAAGATCATGTAAAGATCAATATTCTAATGGAGGGAAAACTTAACATATTTATTGAGCACCTACTATGTTTCATTGTCTATTATACACTACTGTCAATGCATACAACAATAAGGTGGATAATACTGTATGACTGTTAACTGATGAGATAACCATATATCAAGGAAATTAAGAAAATTGACCTATGTCACATAGCTTAGAATCAGAATAGGTGTTATTCAAACCTAATTGACTCTAAAACTCATTCCTAACACCCCATTCTGATGTTCAGGGAGCCAAAATTTATTGACAGATACTGAATAAAAGATTTATATACATTTTATGTGTAATATACTCTATAAGGTTCTCTGGACACAACAAATAATTGTATTCCATGACTTCTGAACTCAAAGTCATTGTATTGTATTTAAGGAGATTAATTGTAAGAGACAACATTAAAATGTTTGAGAAGTGGAGATAATTGCTGTAAGAGCTGATAGGAAGGACTTTACTAATTCTCTCAGGTCAGCTTGCAGCTTGATACCCCAGAAGCACATATTCATTTTATATTTTTCCTTTAATATAGGAACAGAGAGTTTGCTGCTTTTGTCATAAATTGCAGGAGTTGCTTTCAACTCTATATTTCAATTTATATTTTTATGACCTTTTGAATTTTAAGTGACTGTTGTTTGAATAGTTATGGCTCAGCTCTATCATGTACTACATGTTTGATTCTGGGCAAATTACTTCTTAGTGTCCAAATTATTTCATTTGTAAAATGTACATAATAACAGTAGCTAGTTTATAAGTTTGTTGTGACAATAGAATAATTAAATGTTATGTTATTATATGTACATATTAATTTATACCTCTAACATCTTCCTGGTGAATATTTCTTTTTATTGTTGAATCACTTTTTATGGATTTTATAATCCATAAAGTCTATTTTGTCTTCTGCCAGCTTTCTTTTGATTAATATTTGCTATCAGTATTTGATGCCTTTTTTCTATTTTTCACTTGTAATTATTTGGGGTTCATATATTTTAGGTACAGTACTTAAAAATTACATTTATGTTTATGGTAATTATTATTAACTAGAGGCCCGGTGCACAAAATTTGTGCACGGGGGGGGGGGGGGAGGAGGGGGCGGGGTGTGTGTCCCTCAGCCCAGCCTGCACCCTCTCCAATCTGGGACCCCTCGAGGGATGTCCGACTGCCCGTTTAAACGGGCAGTCAGACATCCCTCTCACAATCCAGTACTGCTGGCTCCCAACTGCTCACCTGCCTGCCTTCCTGATTGCCCCTAACCACTTCTGCCTGCCAGCCTGATCACCCCTAACCACTCCCCTGCCAGCCTGATGGATGTCTAACTGCTCCCTTGCCAGCCTGTTTGCTCCTAACTGCCCTCCCCTGCAGGCCTGGTCCCTCCCAACTGCCCTCCCTTGCAGGCCTGGTCTCTCCCAACTGCCCTCCCCTGCTGGCCTGGTCCCTCCCAACTGCCCTCCCCTGCTGGCCTGATTGCCTACAACTGCCCCCCCCCCTTGCAGACCTGGTCCCTCCCCTGCTGGCCATCTTGTGGCAGCCATTCTGTGTCCACATGGGGGTAGCCATCTTGTGTGTTGGAGTTATTGTCAATTTGCATATTACTCTTTTATTAGATTGGATAGAGGCCTGGTGCACGGGTGGAGGCCGGGTGGTTTGCCCTGAAGGGTGTCCCGGATCAGGGTGGGGGTTCCCTTGGGGCGTGGGGTGGCCTGGGCGAGGGGCCTGTGGTGGTTTGCAGGCCGGCCACGCCTCCCGGCGACCCAAGCGGAGGCCCTGGTATCTGGGATTTATTTATCTTCTATAATTGAAACTTTGTAGCCTTGAGCGGAGGCTAGGGCAGGCCAGGGTGTGCAAGAAGCTTGGATTCCTCCATCACTGGGGAAACCCAAGCCTCCTGTTTGCTCTGTGGCTGTAGCCATCTTGGTTGGGTTAATTTGCACACTCGCTCCTGATTGGCTAATGGGTGTTGCTTGTGGGTGTAGCGGAGGTATGGTCAATTTGCATATTATTCTTTTATTAGATAGGATTTTTATTTATTTTCACCATTTTATCTTAAGCTATTTTTTATGCTTACATTTTCCTTCTTATGAATTATATTGGATTGGTAAAATTTACTTTCTTTTATTTATCGTTATTGTTGGAAGCATTACAGATGTCCCCCCTTTCCCCCCATTGACTTTCTCCACCCCTTGCCTGTACCCCTCAGCCCCCAGCCCCCAGGCCTACTGCACTACTTTGTGTCCATAGGGAACTTATGCACATAAGTTCTTTGGCTAATCTCTTCCTGCCTTCCCCCTTCCCCCTGAGTTTATGTTTTTTAGTCTTTCTATTCATCAGAGAATTATGTATTCCCACTTAAAGGAAATTATCTATTTCTCTTTAGGCATCACCCTTAAATTTTTAACATATATATTTAACAAAATTTAAAGAAATCGGGATTTTTGCTTTTTTCCTAAACAATATAACCGGCTTAGAATGTTTTCTCTTTAATAACTCCCAGCATATTTTCCATGTTATTGCAATCAAATTTTTATAGCTACACCTTGATTTTATATCCCTAACTTAATCATCATTCTTATTTACAGTCATTGCTTTCTTGGTTACTTTCTCAGCACTATTTAACAATTTGTTAATCATGTTTTTAGCTTATGTAATTTTCTGATTTTACTCTTTATTCAACTTCTAGGAATTCTATTTGATTCCTTTTCAAATCTGCCTGGATTTTTCTAAATATATATATATATATATATGTATGTATATTTTACTCAGGGTTTTCATTTCCTTCTTTATATACCTAATCATTTAAATATACTTAGTATTTTGCATAAGGTCATTCTATTATTTGAACTCTTCGGGGGTGTTATCTGGTGATTCTTGCCCTCTGTGGAGGGTTTCTTTATGTGCTTTTTAATTTTAGATTGCTCATCCTTAGGAGGCAATCTTCTGTTGCCTGGATTTAGAATTTCTCCTTTAAGAATAATTTTGCATTTAGTTCAACCAAGAGTCTTGATTTACCAGCCTCTGGGCAATATTTCATATTAATTCCTAAGCTTTGGAGATTTGGATTCAACAACTGGTTGGAATTCAAACACCAAACTTGACTGAGGTCAGACCTGTGGTTACAAATTCTTGGCAGAAATTTCTCTTTCCTCTTTATCATGAGCCAGACAAAAAGGATAGATATGCTACTTTTTCATTTTTCTCTGGTGGGAGATGGCTGTATATTTTATAGCATATCATTTCATGTGAAGGTGCTCTCTGTGAGGGTCCTAGTTTTATGGGGGAGGGACAAAGAATTAAGGCAAACAGTGCATAAGGCTTTTGGTAGGAGCAACAGTACACTCCACCATGCATGCCACTGACTTAGTGTTTACAGTTCTGGATTTCAGTTTTTTCTTCACCTTTGAATTGTTCTTCTCTTTTCACCCAAATTTCCTTGAATTATTTTTACTTTTTTTCTGATCTACTCTGTATTTAAAAAATATTTTTTATATTTACCCAGGGTGCCTAGAGGTCCTTTAGTTTGAGGACTTTTGAATTTCTAATTCACCGTATTGCAAGAAATGCATCTATATTCATAGGCAAGAGAAAGTGGAGTCTAAAAGCAGTAGAGTTTGTTGTCAGTGATAGGGAAAGTCCTGTGTTCTTATTTTCCTTCTAAATAAAAAATTTCATTATACCAATGCATAAAAACCTTTTAGTGATTTCCTATTGCTCTTGGGATAAAATCTAATTTTTTTAAGTATGTCTTTTCCTGACTTTCATGATCTTCCCCTGTGCATGCCCATTTAGCTCTCCCTTTCTTGTCATGTGTTTTTTTGTGCAGCTAGAATGATTTTCCTTAAGTTCTCCAAGTTTGTTATTTTGTTTTTTCACCTCCAGACTTCCTGCCACTCTTTATCCCTCTTCTTGGAACACAAATTCTTTCTCATCTTCACCCCAGTTCTGTTGATAGTTGTCCAGTTCTTCAGGATTCAGTTTAAGCATCATTCCTTCCAGGGGGTTTCTCTTAATCAACCTCCAACCCCCCGACTCACATGTATTCCTATTACATATTCCTATAGCATTGTGTACTTGCTGTTTCCTCTGTTTTGTCACTAAAATAGCATTTATTTACATTTGATAATTTATTGGTCATTTTTGCTAGTCTCTAAATTCTATGGTAATAGAAACCCAAATTAACCCCTCACTATTGAGTATATCCTTGCTCGATGTCATTGTAGTCAATTAGTAAATATTTGTTAAGTATTTTGTATTATATTTGCTGTGTTTATTTTTATTTCCAACTGTTATCATTTATGTACATAGTACTGGGTAGAATTTATAGGCATTTTGGTGTTATAGGGTAAGTTTAATTTGGGGTGACTTATAAGAACCTTTCGCAAATAGAAAATGACCATGTCCTGTAATCTTAATCATCTACTCTGTGTGGCTGTGTATTCAGGTCCATCATAGCAAATAGAGAAGATTTAACTCTGGTGGCTACTTTCAAACAGGATACCAAGTGGACCGTTTTGATGAAAGAGTCTCTGAGGATGAGTCTTGTGCAAAGGTGATTAAAGTTACTAATATGTTCCCTTAGGGTGTGCCATGTATGTTGGCATAAAGAGTAGGAAAAGCCCTGGAGTTTCAGGGTACATCACACTTAGGACATGTTGCATTGCCAGATGGCAAATAAGGGTGAGGAAAAGTCCAGAAAATATTGGGTTCCAGCTAAGGCTGTGGCACAACCAGAGTAGGTATCTGTGGGCATTTGTGGAAGGGACACATAGACAGAAATGCACATACAGAAGAATATTTATAACAGAATTAGAGGCCTGGTGCATGAAATTCTTGCACTTGGGAGGGCTGGGTCCCTCAGCCCAGCCTGTGCCCTCTCACAGTCCAGGAGCCCTCGGGGGGTGTCCAACTGCCGTGGGGGCAGGAGAGGCTCCCGCCACTGCCACTGTGCTCGCCAGCCGTGAGCCTGGCTTCTGGCTGAGTGGCGCTCCTCCTGTGGGAGTGCACTGATCACCAGGGGACAGCTCCTGCATTGAGCATCTTGCCCCTGATGGTCAGTGCACATCATAGCAAACGGTTAAGCAGCCTTAGCATATTACACTTTGATTAGTTGACTGGACGACTTAGCATATTAGACTTTTATTTATAGGATATGCTTATAGGTACAAATAAGAATGTGAATATCAGCAAATCAGTTGGGTAAGTAGACCAGTTTGTGTTGATTCCAGGTAAGAAAAATGAGGTTCCCAAAGTAGGCTGAATGATGGTAAATGTCTTATTCAAAATAAGGTGGGGGCTATTTTTAGAGATTAACAATTTCAGTACAGTAAAATATCCTTGCTTTTAGGTTATATATGTGGTTTAGATATCTAGGTTTTAGGTTATATTTGTAGGCTTGTTTATGATTTCGAGATACACAAAGAACAGCAATAACTATCTTTGTCACCTGGTAGCAGATAATTATACAGAGTTATTTTAAGCTGTGGCAGTGGGTTGCATGTATTACATTGTGACATATTCCCACACTTCTAGTAAAGACATCCCACTTTAAATGTGGTTCTCGTGGTTTCATTATCCACATAGAGTGCATAGTTGTGTTCTGCTGAACTGAGCTCCTTTAAGAATTTCACACACAGGAAGAAGAGCCAAAATGTGGGGTTCTTCTGGGCCTCCATTGTAGTATAATAATTTAGGCCCATCAATTTCAATCATAAGCAGCTGAGAAAGTTTTAAAGTGAAATTTGAATTGCAGACTCTGACGACTATATTATGCCGTGAAATGAGGGATTCTTTTATAGAAGGTGTATTAAAAGAACTGGGTGATGTCAAAGATTGGAAAATAAAACCAAGAAGAACCAGAGGTTTTTTGAATCATTTGATGTTCTCATTGATATATGAATTACTTTATCACTCACCATTAATTACCCTATCACTTACCATTAATTATCTATTTCAGGAATGTTTGGACTTCCTTAAGGAAGTAGATATGACATTCAACACTAGGACAATAGAGCACATCTTGTTCAAATTGTATACACAAATAATATGACACAAATGTCCCAGGATAAAAAGTCTGAAATGGCTTTGTGAGTTGGGAGTATGTGAGTATATTAAGTTGATTAACTTATTATTCAGAGACAGGGTAATTCCTTGGTCTAGAAGTGTGTGTGTGTGTGTGTGTGTGTGTGTGTGTGTGTGTGTGCGCGTGTGTGTGCGCGCGCGTGCGCGATGGAATAGGGACAGATAGCCCTTGGAAAATTGTGAGTGCTTTTTATAGATAAAAGATCATCAATTGGTATTCGAGTGTTCCGGTGTATTTTTGTAAGGTGTACTATTTTGGTTGCATAAAATGGACCCCAAGTTATACCAACTTATGAAAAAAACACACAAAACATTGCAAGGATCTTGGGATAGTTTTCAGAGTGCAAAATTATCACTTCAGGAAGATGGGAATAAGAACAATTCTAGGGTCCACAGTTACTGATTCAGTGGCTTGAATGCCAGCAAAATGGTTTTGTTTGATCACTTAAATCTATCATCTTGACCTTTCTTTGCATTTTGCATGCATATGAGCTTTTTTTTTTTTTTTTTTTGTAGAGATGAGGGGGTGGTGGTGTGTAAATGACACCTAGCAGTTTCCAGATGGTTGGGGGTAATTAGTGGGGGTGAGTGAGTGGGGGTAAGTTGTACCTTGAACAGAGGAAAAAGGTATGACATTTTACTTTTAAACTCAGAAGCCACGATCAGACTACATGTGTGGACGAAACTTGCTAAATCAGTTTTTATAGTTGCAATTCAGAGAAGGAATAATATAGGAGGAGGATGGGCCACGGAGAAGGACCCTCATGCCTCCCATTCTAGGGTTAGCTCCAAGCTAGGTGGTAAAATAAACTCTCTGGGTTTGAGGATATGAAATTAGAGTGAACTTGTGAGTCACCTACCACCTGGTTGCCTGGTAGCAGAATGACACATTGCACTGATAACCATGGTGTGGGAAAATGGAACTGGGATAATTGTATCAGATGCCTCAGCAGAAGAGTGTACAGTAGGCATATTAAATTGATGTAAGATCTTTTACAAGTGAGGTTCTTCAGAAGCAGATGCCAAGACAGAGTTTGGGGTGTAAGGTGTATGCTAGGGGTTTAGTACCTTTGAAAGATAGGGGGAAAGAAATAGGATGGGACATAAGAAGCCTAACTGTGATATGTATGTGGCCAACCTCATGGAAAGTTTTGGAATAAGAATTGCTATTTAGAGTTTCCTGGGTCAGTCAAAATGGCTGCGTGATCTATCCCCCTACTTTGTTTGTCATTGGGCTTGGACCACCCAGCAATGTGCATGAGCCCAGGCAAGGCAGCTCATGGCAGCTGAGATAGACTAAGAAGGGGCTGGCAGCTAAAGGCTCTCTCCTGACTGCACTCCCCACATCTGGACCCCAAACCCTTCTTGAAAGGAGACTTGGAATGTATCTTGATCTACAAATGCTGTCATGAGATATGAGAGGCAGCCATTGTTGTCTTTTGTTGCTGAGAATGATGAGGACCTAATGGATCTTGTGGTGATGACAACAGACAGAGTGGAAAATATCAGGGACTATGTGGTTATTGACTTAGAGCAGAGATTTTCAACCTTTGTGCCATGGCAGGCACACTGGTGTGCTGCAAGAATTTTTAAAACATGCAGTGCCTGACTATTTCCACAGGGCAATTACCCCTTTTCCCTTAGATTGTCAAATAAAAAAATAATAACATCCAACACAGCAATAGCTGTCCAGTGTGAATGAATCAAAATTATATCTATTTTTTTTGGTCAGATTGGCAAAAAATATATTGTTTTTGTGTGCTGTAGAATTTTAGTAATTAGTTTATGTGTGCCATGAGATGAAAAAGGTTGAAAACCACTGACTTAGAGAGAAGGCAAAATCCCTCGGCAGTTGCCAGTGTAGCAAAAAGAGCATATCAAAGAACCTGGGTGGATTTTTGACTTTAATAGATGAGAAAAGAAAACAGATTGCACTTCCTACCTCGAAATCCACCCTCCTACCTCCATGTCATGGTGTTGTGTTAACCTACTTGACTTTATGTCACTGAGGGAGGTGATCTGAAATAACATAAGTGACTTGGAATTGAATATTGTGTGTTTTTTTCATCTGGTAAAATATTGATTCAAAATGGAGATGAAAATGCATTATAGAGAAACCAAAATTTAACTTTTATATCTAGAGACATAATTTATAGCCACTTCAAATTAATTGAAATACAACTAACTCTTGCTATTTACTTTTATCAGAAGAATATAATGGTTACCAAAGTCTTTGGTTAAATTGGGCCAGCTATGTTTTACAAGAAATCAGTGACTGATTTCAAAATATTTTATTATTTTCAGGTCTTATATGCTTACTTGAAGAAAGTGCAACTTACTGTTGTGATGTTATTTGAATACATGCTCACCTCAGCCCTTTCCATTATATTCCCTTATTCTGAAATGCTCTTCAACAACATTCTATTCCTCTTATATCATTTTGTTCCTTGCTCAAATATCACTTCCTTAGACAGACATTTCCTGGTCAAATTGCTTATATTTTCTTAACATAGTTTAATTTAGCTAAGCTTTGATTCCTTTAACTCTTTATTACTATTTGATATTATATGTTGTTTTTTTATATGCTTACAGACTGTCTCCTCACAAGAAAAAAGTCTATGAGGGCAAGACATTGTTTTAGTTATCTTTATAAACCCCAGCTCCCAACACCTGGTAGAGGTTCAATAAATATTTGTTGAATGAATGAATCAATGTATTTAAAGATTTACCAATTCCAAAAATTCATTTAAATTGCTTCCAATGGGGAATATATACAAATTCTCTTTACATATCTTCCTACATAAAATACTTCTGTATTCATGTAAAATAATGCCTCTGAAAGGAATTTTAAAATATGAAGGCACTAAAATGGCCTCATTTTGAACATATCTTCAATATTAAATTGGAGCTTCTAAAGTATATTTTTCTAGATTGCTGAAACAATGAAATATTGTCAAATGTAATAGATTAGCATTATTAATCATACATTTGTATTACTATATTATGCTTCATGACCATAGCAAGATTGCATTTTGTTAAATAGAGGGAGACACTTTTGATTATAGCTCAGCAGTAATTATCCTTGGAAAAACAGCATTTGGGTTAAAGGTAAAGTTAGACACCCAGGTTTTCCAACCATGGAATTAGAAAGGAAAACGTGCTTTTGCTTTTTCTTCTCCTTCGTATTCCTCTGTGTCTTCCTCAACCTCCTGGACCCCCTTATCTTCTCCTCCACCTTCTCTTATTATTAATCTCTTTCCCTCTATTCTCTACCTCCTCTTTTCCTTTTAATCCTCTTGTGAATAAATCCCACTGGGTAGAGTATAGAGTTAGTTTTACTAGAAAAGAGCAATAGAAAGCAACACATATATACAGTTGCTGTTTCAATATATTAATGCTATTATTCTTAGAAAGTATTTTTTTATGTGTTTTTTTTTTCTTTTTCAAACTTCTACAAATTGAGAGGAGGAATGACGAATGGGATGCAGATAGATATGTGACAGATTGGCAAGACTTGTCCAGACAGGACAGTTGATACTTTAGTTTACTTCAAATGTGTTCAATTTATAAGAAGAGGACCAGTGAAGAAAGTGCTTTCGAATTAAGTGTTTTCATGACGTATTTCTTTAGTTTATTCATTAATTTCCTAGTCACTTAAATTATGTAATTTTAGCTTTTCCTTTCTCAAGATTTATGAAAAAGTAATAATGGATTAGTGAAATAAAATAACTTAGAGGAGCTAGAAACTAGATAATACTCTTATTAAAAATATGATACATGGCTTTGAATTGATGCCTTTAGTAGGCAATCACATTTATTTCAGAAAAACATCATGTGTGTTGCTGAGCATGAGATAATATTTAGCTATTTCCTATTTTCATGTATTAAGGCACATCTCCAAAAACAGTACAAATGTCATAGCAATAATTTTTAAAATTTCCTATATAATAAAAGGCTAATATGCAAATTGTCCCCTTAAGAGTTGGACAAGGAGACCGGGATTTCGATTGCTCATCACTATGACGTGCGCTGACCACAAGTGGGCGGTGTGGAACATTGTGGGAGACCAGCAGCTGTGGTGGGGTGCTGAGGAAGTGAGGGAAGGAGGAGGCGGGAGGCCGGGAGGCAGGGAACCTGATAGGCCCTGATGGCTGGCCAGGCCTAGGGACCCTACCCGTGCACGTATTTCATGCACCGAGCCTCTAGTTATATATATAAATGTCTGGCTATTGCCTGGGACTTTCATATTTTTCACCACCAGCATCCCCTTTAATAAAACGTGGAAAGTTCTGTGACAGGGAAAGGAGGATAGGAGTAAATTATGACCATTTAAAACCACAAAAATTCCTCTGTACATGTCTAGAGCATGGCAGAGAGGAGGGCAAACAGGGTAGTGACAGGCTGGGGTCAGCCCTATTTGTAGGGGATGTTGTAGTGTTCAGGCTGGTAGAGAAGCAAGATCTTGGGCTCTGAGCCCTCAGAGGAGATGTGTGGGTTGGTGGTACCCCTTGCCATGTTTATGTCTTCCATCTGAATGGAGACACTGAGGGCCTGGGCCAGCATGATAATGTGGATGTGGTCACTTCTCATGCACATGGGCTCCACTTCCTAATGGCAGAACTCCTTGACAGTCAATCCACCTCTGATGATGTTGTTGAAGAATGCACTGTCATGCTGAAGGTAGTCTGAGGTGAGCACTGCAGGTAGACCACCAGTTAGTTCCAGGTGCTCTAGGCATTGAAGGAGGCCAGGAGGTTGGTGACTGAAGTCTGCTTCTCCACTTGCTCAATCAGGCCCATGGAAGTGTTGTGTAAATTCTTAATTGTGAATTTGGTGAAGTCAGGGAATACCAGGTCCTCCTTGCTCTTGACAGACAGCCTGGAACTGCTGCAATTATGGAACAATCAGGAAGGTGTCAGAATAAATATATGGGCTGTGCAGTTTGTTGGTGTATAGTTGTTCATAATAGTCTCTTATGATCCTTTGTATTTTTGTGGTATAAGTTGTAACATGTCTCTCATTTATGATTTTATTTATTTGTGTTCTCTCTATTTATTTTAATTTTTGGCGAGTCTAGCCAAAGGTTTGTCAAATTTGTTTTCCTTTTCAGGAACCAGACTTTAGTTTCATTGCTCTTTTCTATTTTCTTTTTAGTTTCATTGATTTTTTTCTATTTTCTTTTTAGCTCTAATCTTTATTATTTCATTCCTTCTACCAACTATGAGATTTAGTAGTTCTTTTCATAGTTCATTGAGGTGTAAAGTTAGATTGTTTATTTGAGACTTTTGTGGTTTTTTTGGCATAGACATTTATTGCTATGAACTTCGTCTTAGAACTGCTTTTGCTGAATCCCATAAATTTTTGTGTATTATATTTCCATTTTTTTGTTTGTTCTAAGGCACTTTTTATTTCTTATTTAACTCATTGGTTGTTCAGTACCATGTTGTTTAATCTCCACATATTTGTGAATTTTCCAGTTTTTTTCATAAAATTAATTTCTAGTTTCAAACTAGATGAGAAAGGTGCTTGATATGATTTCAGTCATCTTGAATTTATTAATTACTGTTTTGTGGCCTAACATATGATCTATCTTGGAAAATGTTCCATATGTACTTGAAAAGAATGCATATTCTATTGCTTTTGAATGGAATGTTATATATATATATATATATATATATATATATATATATATATATATATATAATCTAATATGTTGTTTAAGGCCAGTGTTTGCTTATTGATTTCCTCTGGATGATATATCCAGATGTAAGTGGGGTTTTAAAGTCCCCTAACTATTATTATATTGCTGTGCCTTTTTCCCTTTATGTCTTTCAATATTTGATTTATATATTTAGGTGATCCTTTGTTTGGTTCATAAATATTTACAAATGTTATAATTCTTTGTTGGCTTGACCCCTTTATCATTATGTAATACTCTTATTTGTCTCTAATTACAGTCTTTGTTTTAAAGTCTATTTTGTCTGATATATGTACTAGTATAGCTACTCCAGCTTTCTTTTGGTTTCCATTTTCATGAAATGCATTTTTCTATCTTTTCACTTTAGTCTGAAGCTGTCCTTAACATCTAAAATGGGGTTTTATAGTCAGTATACAGATGGGTCTAGTTTTTTTTTTTAATAAATTCAGTCACTCTATGTCTCTTAAAAAATTTTTATTGATTTTTTTTTTTTGTTAGAGTGGAAGGGAGAGTGAGAGAGAGAAACATTAATGAGAGAGGAACACTGATCAACTGCTTCCTATATACCCCCTACTGGAAATTGAGCCTGAAACCCAGGCATGTGCCCTGATGGGGAATCTAACCGGTGACCTTGTTTCATGGGTCAATACTCAACTACTGAGCTACACTGGCTGGGCAACCACTCAATGTCTCTTGATTAGAGAATTTAATTAATTTACTTTTAAAGTAATTATTAATATATATGAATTTATTGCCGTTTTGATAATTGTTTTCTGGTGTTTTTTTGTAATTACTCTCAGTTTCTTCTCTTATTCTCTTCCTTGTGTTTGATGACTTTTTTAATGGTATGGTAATTTTTCTTTTTCTTTACTTTTATGTGTATTTACTATAGGTTTTTGCTTTATGCTTACCATAGGTTTACATATAATAACTTCTCTCTATAACAGTTTAAGTTGATAACAACTTAAGTTTTGTCCCATTGTAAAGTGTAACATTATTATTGTCCCCCTCCACATTTTATGTTTTTTATATAACATTTACATCTTTTAATTTTGTGCATTTAACTAATTGTTGTATTCATAGTTCTTTTTACAACTTTTATCTTTTAACCTTCATACTAATTTTATGTGATTAATTCTCTATCTTTACCATATATTTACCTTTCCAGCGAGATTAATTTTTTTTCAAATGTATTCTTGTTATTAATTAGCACCCTTTCTTTGCAGCTTAAAGAAGTTCATTTAATATTTCTTGTAAGGCCAGTGTAGTGATGATGGATTCTTTTAGCTTTTGCTTGTCTGAAAAACTCTTCTGAATGGTAACTTTTCCAGGTAAAATAGTATTGGTTAAAAGTGTTTTCCCTTTCCCATTTTGAATACATGATGCCACTCTCTTTTAGCCTAAAAAGTTTCTGCTGAAAAATCTTCCAGTTTTATGGGGGTTCCCTGTACATAACAATTTTTTTCTCTTTCTGCTTTAAATGTTTTCACCTTGTCTTTAACTTTTGACACTTTAATTATAATGTGTTTTGGTGTGGATCTCTTTGGGTTCATCTTATTTGGAATTTTCTGGGTTTTCTGTATTTGGATTTTGTTCTTTTACTCAAGATAGGGACATTTTTAGCCACTATTACTTCAAATTAAATTTTTGCCCCTTTCTCTCTCTTTTCACCTTCTGGAAGCCCTTTGATGTAAATATTAGTTTGTTTGATGTTGTTCCATAAGTCCTTAATTTATATTCACTTTTTAGTTTTTTATTTTATGTTCCTCTGATTGTGATTTCCAGTGCTTTGCCTTCGAGTTGACTAATTCTTTATTCTGCTTCATCTAGTCTCCTGTTGAACCCCTTAGTGTATTTTACATTTCAGTTATTGCATTCTTCAGCTCTCTCATTTCTATTTTCTAGTTTCTTATGTTTTCCATCTCTTTGTTGAACTTCTTACTTTGTTCATCATCCATTCTCCCCAGTTTGATGAGCATTTTTATGACCATTACTTCAAACTCTTTAATAAATTTCATTAAGGATTTCCCCCAAAGTTTATCTTGTTCATTCATTTGGGATATATTCCTTTGTATCTTCATTTTGCTTGAGTCTCTGTGTTGGTTTCTTTACAGCAAGTGAAACAACCACCTCTCCCCAGTCTTGAAGGAGTGTGACCAGGTCATTTAATTCTGCCCTACCCTTGGTTGTCTATCAACACTTTGTGCTTGTCCAAGCAGCCTATTAAATTTTTAATAGCTCCTAGTTGTTTAGGGTGTGTCAAGACCTGTGAGTGTCCCAAAGGGGAGAATTTCCTCACCCAGATTCAGGCTGACTACAAACCAGACCCACAGGCAGCATACTTTAAAAGTATGCAAACATATACTGTCCTGTGGGACTACAAGTATAAGTTGTACTGGCCACCAGAGCCAGGTGATCTGTAGGTGTTGGATGGCAGCCATAATAACGAGTTCCAGAGAAGGGCACAAACTCTTTCTGGGAAATGCTGGTTTGGAACTTTTTAGATACTTGTTTCTGAATTCCTGATGGCTAGCCCAAGGATTCCTGTGATTGTTCAAGAACTAGTTATCAGTGCAGGATAGCCATACACCAAAACAAACAAACAAACAAAAACATTGCAAAACCAAAGAACAAAATTGAATAAGAAACTGCTGTTACTTGAGAAGAGGAGTGGCTACTAGAATCCCATGGTTGGTGAGCAAGGAATACTTGTCTCATAGGGACCTGACTCAGGAGATGACTTTTCTTTGGATGGAAGCAGCTTCAGAGAAGATCTTTTATCCTAGCTTTTGAGAAGGAATGAACAGATATAGAAATTAGAGGTCAGATGTCTAACTATGTTGAACAGCTCCAAAACTTGCAGAAGATAAAAGGGAAGTTTGAAATTGCACTAGAAAAACACGAAGATTCTTTCATGTGGAAATTTAAAGAGCAGAATAATATATTTCAAGTCAATGGAGTCAAAATAGCAGGAGGATTGGCTTTGACATTAACCAGAAAGGACCAGGAATGGTCAGAAAAAATGGATCAGCTCAAAAAGAAGTAAATTATTTTTTGACAGTTTAAGGGGTTACAGTTCAAAAAAGTTACAGAGAAAGATCCTAAACTCACCTCTTCCCACAGACGCAATGAGTCTACAGCTACATATGGAACAATTTATTCTTTAAAAACCCTAAAGGCTGACTGAGTGATGACTACACATTGGGAAAATGAGAAAAAACACACACACCTAAAGTGGGTAGGAGAGGTCAGGACACAATCTTGCCATCAACCTCACCCCTTGCTGAAACCCACAATCAGAAGGGAATTGAAAACCCAGAGCTTCTCCCTAGGGAGTAAAGTGTTTGAACACAGCATTCGGCACCTCAAATTTTAAGGCATGGGTTTACATTGTTTTTTGTTGTGTGTTTTTTGTTTTTTTTTAGAAAGAAAATGTAAATTTCATTTACTAAATTCTAGAGAAAAGCACAACCTAGAGTAGTTCTCCAGTTGAGATTAGTTACTGTGATTGTGTGACTACAGATAAACCATCTCCATGGTAATTTAAACAGCTTTGGGCACAAGCAGTGGTAGAAATAAATAACTTAAATTCAATACAGATGTGAAAACAATTACCATGTGGTGTATTTAGTGTGATGGAAGAGTAATTTGCTTTGATACTTTGCAACAACATTTCTGGACTCTAAAAAAGGCATACTGACTACAACTAAGCAGAATAGAGCTCAAAACTGCAGCCAGAGACTTTGGAGAAAATGGTAAAGAAAATAAGTATTTATATCTGAGGAAATAATAATTGATGCCAATGATAATTAAACCATACTGCAGCCATATGATCTTTGGAAATATAAATCTGTTAATGTCACCACTTTGAATAAAACCCTTTATCTCTTCATATTGCTTTTAGATAGAACCGAAATCTTTATCCTGTTCTTACCCACCTCTTTTCTAGGCTCTATCTCAATTGCTTTCTCTTTCTCCTCTTTCAGTAACACTGAAAATCTTTTATTTGCTGAAAAGGAGCTAAGTATCCTCCAGCTATAATCTCTTCCTGCTGTTTGGAAACAGGAGAAGACCCTGGTTCTCTTGCCCACTTAACTCTTACTCATCCATCAGATTTCAAGTATCACTTCTTCAGGGAAGCCTTCTCTGGTGTCTAGTGCAGTTCAAGTTCCCAGTTACAAACTCTCAAGGCATCCTGTACACTTCCTTTGTTGTATGATTATTTGATTGATGTGTTTACCAGTCTTGACATGAGGGCAGGGACTGGATTGGATTTTGGCTAACATTGTACTCAAAGCTCTAGCATTTTACCTCTGACCCCATTCCATCTCTTACCCCTTCACTAATCCTGCCTGTTTTGAATACTGATTTTTGAGATTCCCATAGTACTGTCAGATGATAGCCACATCAGTTCCTCCCCTTATACATAAAGCCAGAGATTGGAGATATGCATCAAACTCTGACAAATACTCTGTAACCAAGAAAAGTGAGGTGACATTTGAAAGGAACTTGGTAGCAATGCATGCAAAAGGCTGTAGCTTTTCATGAACTGCCTTAGTTCAACTCATTAGAAGACAAGAAAATGAAAGTAGTAGAAGATCCCAAGTCCCAACTAAGAAAACCAGAGCATTTGAAACCTTATAAGCCGCGTTTTGGACTGTGCATGTGACATTGACTTTCACAATGAATTTACTGTATATAGTTGTCTATTTTAAAAAATAAACATAAATAGAATAAGTGTTAAGATTGGTACACAAAAATAGGAAATATTTCTCAATAATTAATATTCATTTTTTTCTTGGTTTAGTAATAAGGACACCAACTGAAACCAAAATGACACCATGATAGCCTCATTGCGCTTTCATTGGGGGAGAACAAAGTCTTATGGTTTAATTATTATTGGCATCAATTGTTATTTCCTCAGATGTAAATATTTTATCAATTTCCTCAAAGTCCCTGATAAAAGTGAGATGAGAGATAATTACAAAGCTTCATATCTCCAAGTATGGGAAACCAATGTAATGAGAATTTTTTTATATAGCTTATTAGAATGAAGGTAATCTAATTCAAATTTCTCATCAACAGGTTAGAAAATAATACTTGTATTGTGAGTGCACAATATCAAGAACATAGGTGATTTGTTTCATTTAGGTTGCCTGTGTGTATATACATATACACATCTGGATATGTGAGATGGTACATAACTTACTAATTTATCAAAGATGCCTATACAGCCACCACCATTCTAAGACCCAGACATGGCCTTATCTAAATAGGGTTATACAACTAAGAAAATTAATTAAAAGAGAAGAAAGATAAAGAGAATAATTGGAAATACAGACAACTTGGGAGTCCTATATGTGGTATGTTATTCATATTCTCCTAAAGAAACTTATATTATTGTCTATGAAATCTGAGATTTAGTCAGAATTTGCTAATGTTGTTATATTTGGATATTGATACAGTATATTTTATTGTGATGAACCAAGAAATAGTTATATAAACTGAGAAAATAAGGAGTTAGTACAATTGTGTACTGACATCCAGGTGGGAATAGAAAAATGCTCTGGGTTTAGAAACAGCTACAGAGAGAATACAAATTATCTTGGACATGTGAAGTAGTTTACTGACTACCAATTTATGATGAAAACCACAGCTGTACTAAAATTGTACAGTGATATAATACATTGTACGTGAAAAACGTTTTAAATCTCAGAAAAAAAGTCATTGGATAATTTCAGTAAATAGTCTAGAGCCAAATTTGAAATTCCTACAAAATTACTTTAAGGCTGCAAAATATGTAAAAACTTAGAAAATTTTATTTGTTTATATTAAAAATTTTCTTAAAGCCAATAAATATCCAAATATTAATTAAGGTAAAGTATCTCCTGTTTTACATACAAATATATTCTAAAAATAAGGCTGAAAATGCTCACTTTGGTTGCTATAACATTTTTGGCTATTTATGGTGTAGCTATTATAAGCCTTCAAACATGCTTTGTTGACACTTGTCAATATTTTTATATGTAAATATTTATAATTTTTTTAAAAAATAAGATCTAACACTGGATTAGGAGTAGGAAGAAGTGGGAATAGTGTAAATTATAGCTCTAAGGAGATCTCAAACATAAAATTATGGCATCAATATAAACAAATTATATTATAACTAGAGGACCGGTGCATGAAATTCATGCATGGGGTGGGGGAGTTCCTTAGCCCAGCCTGCACCCTCTCTCAGTCTGGGACCCCGCAGGGGATGTCTGGCAATCGGACATCCCTCTTGCAGTCTGGGATCCCTCTCGCAGTCTGGATCCCCTCACTCCTTACCGCCCGCTTGCTCGCTGCTTCTTTACCGCTGCTGCAGAGGCGGGAGAGGCTCCTGCCACAGCCGCTGTGCTCACCAGCCGTGAGCCCGGCTTCTGGCTGAGCAGCGCTCCCCCTGTGGGAGTGCACTTACCACCAGGGGGCAGCTCCTGCATTGAGTGTTTGCTCCCTGGTGGTCAGTACACATCATAGTGACTGGTCGTTCCGCTGTTCGGTCAATTTGCACGTTAGGGTTTTATTATATAGAATATTTAATAAGAATTTATTTGCCAATCCAAGTAAGACTGAGATGTTAAGCAGGTAAAAAAAGAAAGTAATCAATATAATTAGACTCCATTTGGTGGAAACCTGGTATAATCTTGATTACAACTCGGATTAAAATAACCATATTTTGAACTATTCTTTATGGGATTTGCATATAACTGAAGAGACAAGCTGCTATATTACATTCTTATACAGTAGCCCAAAGTGTGGGATCCAGATTCAGAATGCTTATTTGGGACAAGTAACTTGTCTTCTCTATGCTTCATTATTAAATTTACAGGGTTGCAATGGATATTAGATGACAATATATTTAAACATATTAGAACTAACCAGCCATATAGTACATTGCTCTGAAGTGTTATCTGTCCTGCTACTACTGCTACCACTATTAATCTTTATAATCTGTGAGTAATTGTGTAGAAGATGTAGATGTCTGAAGAAAGTTATAATTTTCAAAGAGATGAAAAAAAATAGAAACCATAGCTATAATTTTGCTAGAAATGAAAGTGACTATCAGGAGTCAAGATAAATTTATTTTGAACAGTCATGTCAATCTAAATAAATTTCTTGTTTCAGAAATATTAGACTGATAATCCCCCCCAAATATCATTAGGTACAGTGGATTCTGACCTTTAATAAGTAGATAAGCTCTTTCATCATGTGATAAGATGAAAAAAAGACAAATGCTTGAAGAATTAATTAGAAAAATAATCAATCTTATAACTCTAGCCAAAGGTCCAGATTAATGAATTAATGTAAACATTAAAAAAAAAATTGTAACAGTTTGTTTCAGGGTCTAGCTTTGGCTGCCCCCATGTTACCAATTAATGTATAGAATAATTATAATAATAACAATAATAATGAATAGTAATAACTTTAGAAGACTTTATTTTTATACTGTCCATCTCTTCCTTTTCTGTCTAACAAAAGTCCAATTTTCTTTAGCTATTACCTGTCTTTATAGCAATCATGTGCCTTTGGGGAAAGACATCATCCCCAACCACAGAATCATGACTGATTTAACAATCACTGTGTACTTATACCATTTTGCCAATGATTAGTTTGGAAATAGGAATGAGAGAACATTTTGACCTATAAAGAAAGTTGGCTGGGAAAGTTTCTGAGAGGCAAAGGAGAATGTTATTTAAGGTCTTTGGACCTCATCATAAAGAATAAATGGCTAACAATGCTAATGTCATCTAGAGACCACAAAGGTATAAAGCCAACATGCCGCCCTGACCGGTTTGGCCCAGTGGATAGAACGTCGACCTGCGGACTGAAGGGTCCCAGGTTCGAGTCTGGTGAAGGGCATGTGCCTTGGTTGCGGCCATATCCCCAGTAGGGGGTGTGCAGGAGGCAGCTGATGGATGTTTCTCTCCCATCAATGTTTCTGACTCTCTATCCCTCTCCCTTACTCTCTGTAAAATTTCAGTAGAATGTATTTAAAAAAAAAAGCCAACATGCCAAGGGATAGCATGGGAGGAAGATAAGAAAGACCCCAATCATTGATAATGTCCTTGAGCCACTGAATAATCTAACCTTTGGACATATTTGTGAAGTAAAACTTAACCTACTGTGACAGTTGAAGCAGGGTTGACCTTGTCTGTACCTTGCAACATAAAACATATTAATGAGAGAATCTTGTGTTCCAGGTGCTGTGCTCCACGTCTTAAGCCCACAATCCCATTTACTCATCTCAATAACACCATGTATCTACATTTTACAGAGAAGTATATTGAGGCTCAGAGAGGTGAGCTGCACCAATCTTACTGCTAGTAAACTGCAGAGTTGAGATATATGCTTAGGTATACTTGACTTTAGCTGTTATAATACACAGTCTTTCCACTTAAGATATGAAAGAATAATTGTAAAGTATTTAGAAGGATAGGAAATGTATTGAATGGCAGATTCAGATCCCAAGAACTTTGAAAACTAGGCTGTGTTGAAGCAGCTTTTGCCCTGAGGGCATTTTGCTGAACTTGGCAATCTTGAGTTTGAGATCTGATGATTATGTGAGGAACTATGTGTGAAGTCAAAGCTTAGGATTTAATAAAAAAGAGGGAGGTTAATGCAGGGATTCTGTCACCTCAAAGGACTACAACGTCAAGGTAACTGTGAACTAGAAAGAAGTTAAACTTGTATGTACCCACTCTCTCATTCCCAGGATCTTACAAGGAAACTTTCTCTGCAATTTTTAGCAAAGCAAGAGAAAAATTTTGCCATATGTGGGGATTTTGAATCGGGTCTTTATTGCTTGGAGAATAAAAACAATAACACCAAAATAATCCTCCCACCACAGTTTACCATGCAACTAATAGTCAAAAGAAAACAGATGCAGTTCTATTGCTGTCAGACAAAATTGACTTTAGTGTATATAAGAATTGCTAGGGATAGAGCCAGTCACTTCATAGAGATAAAATTCAATTCTCAAGGAAGATACAGAAATTATATATGGATATCTAACAGCATAGCCTCAAAATAAACAAAACTACCACAGTAAATAAATCTCCAGTCACATTGGTAGATTTTAGTAGACATCTCACATTAATTGATAGAACAAAGAGACCAAAGACTAAGTATGATATGAACAATTCCATGAGCATTCTTGACCTATTAGACTCCCAAATTTAGGAATACATATACTTTTAAAGCATAAATAAAATTTTAAAAAATTGGCTGTGTTCCATAAAGAAAGTTTCAAAAAAACTTAAAAGGACTGAAATGATGCACATGTTCTCTTACCAAAGTGCATTTAACTATAGAAAGCACAAAAAAGTTAACAATAAAATATTCATAGAATATGCCCTAACCGGTTTGGCTCAGTGGATAGAGCATTGACCTGTGGACTGAAAGGTCCCAGGTTCGATTCCGGTCAAGGGCATGTAGCTTGGTTGAGGGCACATCCCCAGTAGGAGGTGTGCAGGAGGCGGCTGATCGATGTTTCTACCTCTCTATCCCTATCCCTTCTTCTCTGTAAAAAAATCAATAAAATATATTTAAAAAATATTCATAGAATAGGAAATTAGGAAACACAGTTATAAATGGTAATTATGATTAGAAATTAGAGGACATTTAACTTAATAATGATAATATTAAATAGAATATCTAAGTGAATATAGCTAACTCAATAATTAGAAATTTGTAACCTTATATGTTGTTCATTTTAGAAAATAAGGCTAAAAATTAATATCAATCATGTCTTTGTAAAAGTTAGAAAAGTACAGCAAAATAAACTCAAAATTGTATGAGAAATAATATAATAAATAAGAGCACAGATTAATGATCCAGAAAACAAATATACAAGGAAAAGCAATAACAGAGATAAAAGTCGGTTGTTTTGGATGGTAAAGATCAATAAAATTGACTAACTCATTGCAAGCTTAATCACAAAAATAGGAGGAAAGGTATACATAATCTCTATAAAGAATGAAAAAGGGAACATAAGTATAGGTGATGCAGACAGAAAATGGATAGATGATATTATGATTAATTTATGTCAATAAATTTGAAAGTATGGAAAAATTCCTAGGGAAAATATCACTTTCCCAAAGTGAGTCAAGGTAAAACAGAAAATAGGAATTGTTCTATAAAAATAAAACGAATTGAATAACCAAAAGATCTAACAAAAAAACCTCAGATCCAAATTACTTTACTAGTGACTTTTACCAAGTAATCAACAAGAAGTAATTTTTATGCAAACTTTTCCAGAGGATAGATGAGGAGGAAATGTTCTAGTTTACTTGATAAGCTCATGAAGTTTTATAACAAAAATACCAGTTTTTCATGAAAAATTGAAAGCTTTCTCTTGAGATCTGGAACCTGGGTGTCCAATAATACTAATTCAATTCACATTATACATATAAATGATGCAAATTAATAAAAAATTAGCAAAATTTATAGATACAAAATTAATACCCAACAATAAATTAATATACAATGCTACACCAGCCACAAACAAAAGATATAATTTTAGAATATAACATCCACAAAAGCAACAAAAATAGCAAGTACTTAGGAACAAGTTCAACAAAAGAATGCAAAATCTCTGCATAAAATAATGACATTTTTGAAGGTCATTAATATGTAAATAAACAGATATGATCAGAGATGAAAAAACCTAAGAATATAAAGATGTCAGTTCTTTCCAAATTGATCCATAGATTTGATGCAATTCTCACTAAGATCACTGTAGATATTATTACTACTGTTGTTGAATTTGAGGAGTTGATTCCAAAATTTTTATGGCAATGCAAAGAATGAAGACTTTCTTAAAGGAAAAGAACATGATTGTTGGTGAATGTGCTCTAATAGATATTAAGACTCCTTATAAAGCAATAATGTAGAGTATTGTATTGAATTTGGTTTAGACAAATAGACTAAAGGAATAGAACAGAGTCCAAAACCAGATCCAGGCATATCTAACAGAGGTGCCACTGCGGTTGGGTAAGAAAATGATAGACTTTCAACTAATGGTCATGGGAAACTGAATATTTATTAAGGAATGAATAGAAATTGTAACTGGTTTCTCATACCATGCACAGAAGTCAAGTGTAGGTTCCTTAAAGTTAAGGTTTTAAAATATTCAATAGGAAAATGTATTTATGTACTTGAGATATAGAAATATTTCTTCATTAAGAAATGAAAACCTCTAACTATAAAGGAAAAGACTGATCAGTTCTATTACATTAATACTGAAATTTCCTTTACATCAAAAGAATAAAGTGACAGAGTAAAAGTTGCAGAATATATAAGCAATAAAATGATCATATGCACAATATGTAGAGATTCCTATAAGTTAATGAGAAAAATCAGATATATCAATAGAAAAATGAGTAAAAGGCTTGTGCAGAGACTTGACACAATAGGAAATCTAAGTGGTCAATGGACAAATAAAAAAGCTGATTATTTCATTTATTATTAAAGAAATGCAAATTACAGTCATAGCTAGATATCATTACTTCCTATAGGGGAATGTAAAATAAAAAAAAAATATTGTGTGGTAAGAATGTGAGGTGGAGGATATTTTTTGGGTAAATATTTTGGGAAACAGCATAACATTTTCTAGTGAAGTTGAAAATAGGCAAAATAGTTATTCCTCTCCTAATATATTCTCTAGAGAATTTCCTGCATGTGCGTACCAGGAGATAGCTATGGAAATTTCTATACTGTCAGGTTTTAAAAATAACTCCAAATTGAGAGCAACACTAATTTCATCAACAAGAAAATGGATTTAAAAAATCACGGTAGTTGAAAATCAATGTAGTTAGATTTAATAGTGAATGAATTAATCTGACAAATATAATGAGAATTTAATAATATTTACACTATTAAAGTTCAAAAACAAGAAAAACTACATTGTTAAAAAAAACAAAGAATAATTTTATTCAGTTAGTTAAAGCTCAAAAACAAGAAAAACTACCTTGTTAAAAACAATGAATAATTTTATTAAAATAGAAATATTGGGTATTTGAAGGCAGGAAGGAGAAGGATGTGCTAGACTCTGAATTGCAATAATTATAGGCTGTTGTTCCTTGTGATTAAGCCCCTATCCCAGTATTGCTGACTAAGGTCAGCAAACTCATTAGCCAACAGAGCGGCAAACCATGGCTCGCGAACCGCAGTTTGCCCACCACTGTGCTAGAGGAAGGCATAATTCCAGGCTTCCCAGGATGTTGTCAATGTCCTATTTCTTCACCTGATGAAATTAGACATCTGTTTTTATAAATATAACAAACTATGCAAGTATATTTTATATAATTTTAAGTAGATTATACCACTCAAAGTACTATGTTTAGAAAAAGGACAAGCCAAAAGTGATATTTAACATTTTCATTCATATGGAACCACTGCTATTTTATTGATGTATATTTTACCAGTCTTTGGCTGATGTGTGTGTGTAAAGTTAATTAAATGACATATATCAATATATTTTTAACCTGAATATTTCAATGAACAATACAGTTAAAATGTATTTTGCCTGACTGGCATGGCTCAGTGATTGAGTGTTGATTTATGAACCAGGAGATCACAGTTTGATTCCCAGTAAGGGCACATCCCAGGATTGTGGGGCTCAATCCCCAGTGTGGGGCATGCAGGAGGCAGCCGATCAATGATTCTCTCTCATCATTGATATTTCTCTCTCTCTTTCTCTCTCTCCCTCTCCCTTCTTCTCTGAAATAAATAAAAATATATTTTAAAAAATAATAAAAAGTATTTTAATCTCTTAAAAGATATTTTTACATCATTTAGAGAATGTAGTTTATCCTATATAATAAAAGGCTAATATGCAAATAGACCGAACAGCAGAACAACTGAACAACCGAACAACTGGTCACTATGATGTGTGCTGACCCCCAGGGGGCGTGTGTGGAACATGGTAGGTGTCAGATGCAGTGGGATGGTGGAGCAGGTGAGTGGGGGTGCCAGACCAAGGCAGGGCACCGGTTGATGTCATTGGGGTGAGCCTCTCGTGGTTACTGAAAATTCTTTGCTCCCACATGCTGTGTCCCGCCCGCTGTTCACACCTGCTGCTGGCACCGGAGCTGCTGCTCACACCCATTGCCAGTGCTGGCTCTGCTTGCACCCACAGCCAGTGCCAGAGCCACTGCTTGCACCCACTGCCGATGCCAGGCGCTGGTCCCAATCACTCAGTGCCATCAGTGGGTATGAGTGGTGGCTGCCAGCCCTTCTCGCCCCTGAGGGCTTCTCCACTGCCCCCTGCTCCTGAAGGGTGATTGGGGCAGCAGCTGCTGCTCACACTTGCTGACGGTGCTGGCCCCAATTGCTCTGCACCATCAGTGGATGCGAGCAGGGCCAGTGCCTTCAGCGTGTGGGAGTGGTGGCGGGAGTGGGGCTGCCGGCAGACAGAGGACCCGGGACCTTGGTGGGAGGGGCTGGGCGGGGGCACAGAGGATAGGCCAAGACCTGCCCCTGTGCCTACCGCAGCCTCGCGGCCCACAGTTCCTTTTAAGGTGCACGAATTCATGCACTGGGCCCCTAGTTATTTATAAAAATACTAAGGTGAAATTTTATAAACATGTACACAAAATGTAAAATAGAGTTTTATGCCTTATATTGAATCTAAAGCTTGGCATGGACCTTTGTGCACAAATATAGAAAGTAGCAAAAACTTAGAAATTTTATTTCTCTCTAAAATCAATAAAGTCTGAAAGAACTATTTTTTGAAGTATAAAAATTAATACAAATGATATAAAATTCTTAATCTTCCATGAACTAGATAATAACTGAATTATCCAGTTCACACTTAAAAAGGCAATGTTCAGACTAAAGTAAAGAGTATATTGAAAAGGTATTTTCAATAGGATATTTGATGAAAAAATATGGATCAGGTGCAGTGCAGATTTAACATAGACATAAGAGCTATTTTCAAATATCTGAATGACCATTATGGGAAATTGTGATTAATCTTATTAAGATTGGCTCAAGAATACCAAAAGCACAAAGAAAATAAATGGATAAATTGGTCTTCATCAAAATTAAAATCTCTTTTACTGCAGATGATACCAGCAAGAAAGTGAAAAGACAGCTCACAAAATTGGAAAAAGTATTCGCAAATCATATATGCAATAAAATATTTGTATCTAGATTATCTACAGAACTCTTGTAAGTCATTAAGCAAAAGATAAGACAGCAAATTTTAAAAAATTGGGCAAAAATTCGA
The DNA here is from genome assembly GCF_963455305.1 of Plecotus auritus. Classification (NCBI taxonomy): domain Eukaryota; kingdom Metazoa; phylum Chordata; class Mammalia; order Chiroptera; family Vespertilionidae; genus Plecotus; species Plecotus auritus. The sequence goes on from NC_137772.1 coordinate 146,916,788, forward strand.
ATAAACATTTCTCTATGGAAGATGTACAAATGAGCAAAGCACATGAAAAAGTCAACATTATCAGCCACAAGGGAAATGAAAATAAATACCAGATGAGATAGTACTTTACACCCACAAAAATCACTACAGTAAGAAAAACAGATAATAACGAGTGTTGATGAAAGTATAGAAAATTTGGAATATACCCACTGCTGGTGGGAACCTAAAATGAGGCAGCCACTTGGAAAACAGGCAGTTCTTCAAAATGTTAAATGTTGAACTACTATATGACCCAGGAATTTCACTCCTAGATGTATACCCAAGAGAAATGAAAACATGTGACCACAAAAATAAGTTGTACACAAATATTTATAGTTATATTATTCAAAATAGCCAAAAAGTAAAAACAACTGAAATATCAACCAACTGATGAATGGATAAATAAAATGTGGTATACTCATACAATAGGTTATTATCTATATATATAAAAGGCTAATATGCAAAATGTTCCCTTGGGAGTTCAACCAGGAGACCAGGGATTTGATTGCTCGCTATGACATGAGCTGAGCACCAGGAGGCGGCGCAGAACAAAGGAAGGCCCCAACCGGCAGCTGGAAGGAAGGCCCTGGCCAGCAGCTGGAAGGCCCTGATCGGCCCTGATCCCCAGCCAGGCCTAGGGACCCTACCTGTGCATGAATTTCATGCACGGAGCCTCTAATTTAACAGTAAAAAGGAATGAAGTACTAATACTTCCATAAGTGGATATATCTTGAAAGTACTATGCTAAGGAAAAGAAGCCAGTCAAAAAAACCTCACTGATGCCCTAGTTCAGTGGTCAGCAAACTCATTAGTCAACAAAGCGGCAAACCGCAGCTCGCGAGCTGCATGTGGCTCGTGAGCCGCAGTTTGCCAACCACTGCTCTAGTTAGTTTGGCTCAGTGGATAGAGCATCAGCCTGTGGACTGAAGGGTCCTGGGTTCAATTCCTGTCAACAGCATGTATCTCAGTTGTAGGCTTTTCCCAGGCCCAGGCCCTGGTTGGGGCTTGTACAGGAGGCAACCAATTGATGTGTTTCCCTCATATTGATATTTCTCTCTGTCTTTCCCTCTCTCTTTTGCTCTCTAAAAATAAATGGAAAAATATCCTCAGGTGAGGATTAAAAACAAACAAGAAAACCCACACTGATTGTATTACATATTTATGAAATGTCCAGACAGGAGAAAGTGGATTATTGGTTGCCTGTGCTCAGGAGACAGAGTTGGAGAGATGGGGAGTGATTGCTAAAGGGTGTGTGTGTGTGTGTGTGTGTGTGTGTGTGTGTGTGTATGTGTGTTTGAGAGAGAGAGAGATGATTCATATAGTCTTAAATGGATTGTGGTCATGGTTGCACAACTCTGTGAATATACTTAAAAGGATTGAATTGTACATTTTAAATGGGTGAATCATATACTATATGAATCTCAATATAGTTGTTAAAACAAACAAAAGCCGAAAGATAAAATTAGGATAAACAAATAGAAGGTACAGGAAGACAGATTTTTGGCTCAATATATGAGTGAATTGCTAGCTGATGGAAGTGTCTACCTTTGTACATTTGGAGATTCTCTTCACTCCTAGATAGGATATAGTAGAGGATCAAAATAATTTATGTGTAGTTGATATAGATAGTCTTCCAGGTATCTTTTAACCTTAAAAGTCCTTGGTTATATGAGGAGGGACCTAGTTTGATTTCATAATTAATATTGTATAAATAACTCAATTCGTGGGAAAAAATAGGTCCTAAATACATAAATAAAATAGTAAATAAAATATGGAATTAATATATATTATTTGCTAATTAAATTGTGAGTCAATTTTCTTTTTTTACTGAGGTATCCTATATAATAAAGAGATAATATGCAAATTAACCCTCATGCCCTCACAAGATGGCTGCCTACGACCAGGCTAGCAGGGGGGTTAGTGAGGGGCGACTAAACGACTGAACAGCAGGCCACGTGGGGTGACCAGGCTGGGGGGGGGCATGAGGGGCAACCAGGCCGGCGGGGGGGTAGTTGGGGTGACCAAGCCAGTGGGGGGGAGTTAGGGGCGACCAGACTGGCAGGGTGGGCAGTTAGGGGCGATCAGGCCAGCACACAGAGGCAGTGAGGGGCGATCAGGCTGGTGGGGGGGGAAGTTAGGGGCGACCAGGCAGGCAGGCAGGTGAGTGATTAGGAGCCAGCAGTCCAGGATTGTAACATCCCCCGAGGGGTCCCAGATTGGAGAGGGTGCAGGCTGGGCTGATGGGACCCCCTGCCCTGTGCACAAATTTCATGCACCAGACCTCTAGTAATTGATATGTAACATTTTATTGAGGTACAACATGATTCAATATTTGTATATATTATGACACTAGAGGCCCAGTGCACGAATTCATGCACAGGTGGGGTCTGGCCTGCTCCCATCCAGGCCAATGGACTGGGCTGGCCAGGGGGGAAGGGCCACAGGAGGTTGGCAGCTGGCCCTGCCCCTAATCGGGGTTGGGGAGCCAATCAGGGGTGGGGCTGGCCTGGGGGAGGGACCTGGAAAAGACCCACTGAGCTGGAGCTGAGCATGAGCCCCATGCTTTTCAGGGAGGATGGCTTCAGCAAGGAAACAGAAACCACCAGAAGGCTCTGCAAACAGGCCCTGAGCTCCCTTTGTCCAGGGGGACTCAGAGCTGGTGTCTCTGTGTGTACATTAGACACAGCCCAGCACTCGCCTTTGTCTGTTGGTCAAATCCATTGCATCGAAAACTTGTTTCCCTTCTTCTCTTTGGGCCCTTACAACAAATACAGGCCAATTGGAAGATGTGGGGCCCCAGTGTCAGAGCCAGCCCCCACAATCACCCGGAATTTAGGCCTAAGACAGCCGTGTAGCAATCTCCCCAGAACAGAACACACTGTTTTAGAATCTTAATTCTCCCCTAAAATGTGCCCAGCTGCTTCTCTTTAGCCAGGATAGACTGAACTAAGGAACCAAAGACTGAGTTTCTTTTGAGGTGGGATCCACTGAAAGCTGGCTGGTGGCAAGGTGCCTCACAGGCAGCTGCCTTCTTCCCAAGCTCAGTGTGCTATGAGCCAGTCTATTTCTGGTGGTGCCGGGTCCTGGGCTGCTGGTAGAGCAGCAGGTCCACAGGGTTTCTCTCCACTGCCTTCCTGTCCTCCCAAGCAGTACCCTCCAGCCTGGAGCACCAGGCGGCTGTCCTAGAGCCAGGACTCAGAGAGCAAAGGAGCTGGTCCCCACTGAGAAGGACCTGCAGGTGGCCAGGCCGAGTCCCCCACTTGGCTTCTCAGTCTCCCTCGGGTGGATCAGGCCAAAGCCTGCTGCCCAAGACTGGCACCATGTGGGGAGGGTTGCAGCGGGGAGAGGGGCGCCCTGACCTGCCAGCCTTGGTGACAATCATCCTCATGCCCAGCTGATAGAATTCATTCCACAGAGCTTCATTTCAAGCTTCACGCTCACGCTGGCCACCTTCGTGTTCTTTACCTGTGCCTTCTTCTTTAGCAGGAGGAGTGGCAGTCCAGCCCTGCAGAAGCTGTGGGGGAGGCTGTGACCCTGGGGCCTGGGCCAGGCTGCAGGCACCATGCCAGCTCAGGAGCTGTCGTGGCGCCACCCCCGCCCTGCAGCATCCAGCACCGCCAGCACCTCCCAAGGCCCTCCGCTGCCACTTCCCAGCTCTCCGCGGCAGACTGCCCTCCACTTCCGAGGAAGTCAGTGGGAACAGCAGTGCACCACTGGGAGCTGCGCTGCTTCTATGGGATCTGTGAGGCTTCCACAGGAGGTGGAAGTGACCGTGGGTGCCGGGAGGGAGTCACACTTCTTCTGTGGGAGGTGGTCCTGCCGTCTCCTCTCCGGGCCTGCACTTGGCCATGGAGGCTGCAGGCCATCCCCCCTGTCCCCCAGAGGCCCTCCATGGCAGGGGCGTCACCATGGCGACGAAGCAAGTGTCCTGCCCTGGCAGCTCCGCACCAGCTGCCCAGAGGCCCTCTGTTGCTGCAGCTATGAAGCAAGCATTCCACCAGGCTGCTCATGCTGCCCGCTCTCAGCGGCAGCCCCCCCCCAGGACTGGGGGATTCCAGCGAGGCTGAGGGGACTGGGCGCTGCCATCTTGTGGCTATGGGTGCCAACATCTTTGTGACAGAGTGACAGTTAATTTGCATATTACCTTTTTATTAGATAGGATGATCACCACACTGAGTGTAGTTACCCTACATAGTTACAAAAATCTTTCTCTTTTTTTTTCTTGTGATGAGGACTTTTAAGATTTTCTTAGCAACTTTCAAATATGCAATACAGTGTTATTAATTATAGTGTCCATGCTCTACATTACATCCCCATGACTTATTTTATAACTAGAGTTTTGTACCTCTTCACCCATTTTGCAAATCCCTCAACCATACCTTTCTGGCAACCATCAATCTCTGTATCTATGAGCTGGTTTTGTTTTACTTATTTGGTTGGTTGGTTTTTTAGATTCAGATAAGTGCACTCATATGGTATTTATTTTTCTCTGACTTATTTCACTTAGCATAATACCCTCAAGATGATACCATGTTGTTGCTAATGGCAAGACCCCACTAATTAACAGCTGAATAATATTCAATTTGTGTGTGTGTGTGTGTGTGTGTGTGTATGACATATTCTTTATCCATTCATACTTTGATGGACATTTGGATTGATTCAATATCGTGGCTATTGTAAATAATTTTACAGTGAATATGGGGGTACAGATGTCTTTTTGAATTTGTGTTTTCATTTTCCTTACATAAATACCCAGAAGTGGAAATGCTAGGTCATACAGTAGTTTAATTTTTTGAGGAAACTCTGTACTGCTTTTTATAGTGGCTGCAGCAATTGACATTCTCATCAACAATTCACGAGGGTTTCATTTTCTCCACATTCTCATCAGCATTTGTTAGTTCTTGTCTTTGGCAATAGCCATCCTAACAAGTGTGAGATGATATCTGATTGTGGTTTCCATACTGATCATTTTTCTCTAACTATTGGCCATCTGTATTTATCTATGTATTAATTGAAAAAAATGTCTATTCAGATCCTTTGCCCATTTTAAAAATCAATTATTTTTTTGCTACTGAGTTGTATGAGTTCTTTATTAGTATATATTTGGATATTAACCCTTCACAGACATGATTTGTAAATATTTTCTCCATTTAGCAGGTTGCCTATTAATGTTGTTGATTATTTCCTTTGCTCTGCAGAAGCTTTTTAGTTTGATGTAGTCTCACTTGTTCATTTTTGCTTTTGTTGTTTTTACTTTTGGAGTCAGCTCCAAAAAATCATCACTAAGACTGATGCCAAGGAGCTTACCACCTATATTTACTTTTGTAATATTATGGTTTTAGTTCTTACATGCAAATCTTTGATTCATTTTTGAGTTAATTTTTGTGTATGCTGTAAAATAATAACCTAGTTTCTTTCTTTTGCATGTGAATGTCTTGTTTTCCAAAAACCATTTATTGAAGAGCCTGTCCTTTCCCCACTATATTTTTGGCTCCTTTGTCATAAATTAATTGACCATATACTCATGGCTTACTTCTGGGGTCTGTATTCTGTTTTATTGTCAACTAGAGGCCCAGTGCACAAAATTTGTGATGGGGAGTGTGTCCCTCAGCCCAGCCTGCACCCTCTCCAATCTGGGACCCCTCAAGGAATGTCCGACTGCCCATTTAGGCCCGATCCCTGCTTCTGCCTGCCAGCCTGATCACCCCTTAACCACTCCCCTGCCAGCCTGATTGATACCTAACTGCTCCCCTGCCAGCCTGATTGCCCCTAACTGCCCTCCCCTACAGGCCTGATCTCCCCTAACTGCTCTCCCCTGCAAACCTGGGTCCTTCCCAACTGACCTTCCCTGCAGGCCCGGTTGCCCCCAACTTCCCTCCTCTGCTGGCCTGGTCACCCCTAACTGCCCTCCCCTGCAGGCTTGATTGCCCCCAACTGTCCTCCCTTGCAGGCCTGGTCCCTCCCAACTGCCCTCCCCTGCTGGCCTGATCGCCACCAACTGCCCTCCCTTGCAGGACTGGTCCCTCCCAACTACCCTCCACTGCTGGCTATCCTGTGGTGGCCATCTTGTGTCCACATGGGGGAAGCCATCTTTGACCACATGGGGCAGCCATCTTGTATGTTGGAGTGACAGTCAATTTGCATATTACTCTTTTATTAGATAGGATAGAGGCCTGCTGCACAGGTGGGGGCCGGCTGGTTTGCCCTGAAGGGTGTCCCGGATCAGGGTGGGGGTTCTCTTGGGGTGTGAGGCAGGCTGGGCGAGGGGCCTGTGGTGGTTTGCAGGCTGGCCACACCCCCTGGTGACCCAAGCAGAGGCCCTGGTATCTGGTATTTATTTATCTTCTATAATTGAAACTTTGTAGCCTTGAGCAGAGGCCAGGGCCGGCCAGGAAGCTTGGCTTCCTCCATTGCTGGGGGCAACCCAAGCCTCCTGATCTCTCCAGCTCTGTGGCTGCCACCATTTTTGTTGGGATTTATTTATCTTCTATAATTGAAACTTTGTAGCCTTGAGCAGAGGCCAGGGCCGGCCAGAGCGGGTGGGAAGCTTGGCTTCCTCCATTGCCAGGGAAACCCAAGCCTCCAGTTTGCTCTGTGGCTGCAGCCATCTTGGTTGGGTTAATTTGCATACTCGCTCCTGATTGGCTGGTGGATGTGGCTTGTGGGCGTAGCAGAGGTACGGTCAGTTTACATGTTTCTCTTTTATTAGTGTAGATTGTATTTCTAAAATATGAAGGCAACTCATCAATTTCAGAGGATTGTGTCTCATTTCTATAAAGAGAAAACACAGCAACTGCCTTATGCTGAAATTAAGGAAATAAAATTCCCACACACCCTTTTCCCTCATTTCTATCTTCTTGGAAAAGAAATAAATCTCAAATTTTAATGGAGAAAATGTTTAGCTTTGGAAGAGAAGGATTGCCTCAATATATGCTTTAATGACCCTTCTGATTTACAAATTATTCTGGAAAAAGCAGCCTTATCCAAACAAACTGTATTCTAGCTTTATAATCCTCTGCAAGTCACTAAAGTCACTTAGTTTTTTATTTGTTTTTATTTTTTTAATTGATTTCAGAGAGAGGAAAGGAGAGGTAGAGAGATAAAAGCATCAATGAAGAGAGAGAATCATTGATTGGCTGCCTCCTGCATGCCCCCTGCTGGGTATTGAAGCCTGCAACTCAGGCATGTGCCCCAACAGGATTCAAACCATGACCTCCTGGTTCATGTGTTGACACTCAACAATGGAGCCACACCAGCTGGGCAAGCCACAGCTTTTTATTTGTTTACATTTATTATTTATTTATTTATTTATTTATTTATTTATTTATTTTTGAGGGATTTCAGGCATTTATTTATTTATTTTTAAATCATTATTGTTGAAAGTATTACAGATGTCCCCCTGTTCTCCCCCCATCGCTCCCATCTACTCAGTTCTGGCCCCACCCCAAGCATTCACCACTCTATTTTCTGTGTCCATAGGTAATACATATCCTATATAATCCTATATAATAAAAGGGTAATATGCAAATTGACCCTAATGGAACAACTGGGAATAATCAGTCGCTATGACATACACTGACCACCAGGGGGCAGACACTCAAGTCTGGAGCTTCCCCCTGGTGGTCAGTACCCTTCCATAGGGGGAGCACTGCTCAGCCAGAAGCCAGCTCATGGCTGGCCAGTGCAGCGGTGGTGGTGAGAGACTTTCCCACCTTTGTGGCAGCGTTAAGGATGTCCGACTAATGGCTTAGGGGGATTGGGCCTAAGCCATCAGTTGGGCTTCCCCCGAGGGGTACTGGACTGAGAGAAGTGCTGGCTGGGATGAGGGACCCCCCCAAGAGCATGAATTTTCATGTACTGGGCCTCTAGTATGCATATAAGTTCTTCGGTAAATCTCTTCCCGCCCCAACTCCCCCCTTCCCTCTGAGATTCATAAGTCTGTTCCATGTTTCCATGCCTCTGGTTCTATTTTTTTCATCAGTTAACTTTTTTTCATTAGATTCGTTGTTTATTTTGATTTTTAGATTCAATTATTGATATATATGTAGTTATTGTCATTTTATTGTTCATGTTTTTATTTTTTCCCCCTCTTCTTCTTCTTACTATCTGCTTTTCTCTTGCTGCTTTTAAGATTCTCTCTTTGTCTTTAATCTTCACTGTTTTAATTATCATGTGTCTTGGTGTGGGCCTCTTTGAGTTCCTCTTGTTTGGGACTCTCTTTGCTTCCTGGACTTGTAAGTATTTTTCTCACCTTGTAGGGGAAGTTTTCTGTCAGTATTTCTTCAAACACACTTTCAAAATCTTGCTTTCCCTCTCTTCTCTTCTGGCACCCCCATAATGCAAACGTTGGTACACTTGAAGTTGTCCCAGTGGCTCCTTAGACTATTTTCATATGTTTGGATTCTTTTTTTCTTTTTGCTCTTCTGATTGGGTGTTTTTTGCTTCTCCATATTCCAAATCCTTGATTTGCTTCTCAGAATCCTCTACTCTACTGTTGAATCACTCTAAAGTATTCTTTAAAAAAATTGATTTCAGAAAGGAAGGTAGAGGGGAAATGAGATAGAAACATCAATAATGGGAGAGAATCATCGATTGGCTGCCTCCTGCACACCCCCTGCTGAGGATTGATCCTGCAACCTGGGCATGTGTCCTGACTGGGAATCGAACTCTGACCTCCTGCTTCATAGCTTGATGCTCAACCACTGAGCATCACCAGCTGAGCTGTAAATAATATTTTATTTCAGTTAATGTATGCTTAATTTCTGACTGGTACTTTTTCATGTCTTTGAAATTCTGACTAATTTTCTTGAAAATTTCACTAAGTTCCTTGAAGCTCTCATTAAGATCCTTGGGCAACCTTATAACCATTGTTTTGAACTCTGTATCTAGTAGTCTGCATGCTTTCATTTCATTTAGTTCTTTTTCTGGAGATTTCTTCTGTTCTTTTATTTGTGACATGTTTCTTTGTCTCCACATTTTGGCTGCTTCCCTGTGTTTTTTTCTATGTATTAGGTAGAGCTAATGGAATTGGTAGAATGGCCTTATGTAGTAGGTGTCCTGTAGGGCTCAGTGGTTTTGCCTCCCCAGTCACCTGAGCTGGGCACTCTAGGTGGGCTCCTGTGTAGGCTGTATGCACAGTCTTGTTTTAGTGTAGCCTTAATTGCTATTGGCATCACAGTCCAAATTGGCTGTGAGGACCAGCTGCAACTACAGTGGAAGAGACATCCCTATGGAGTGGGACTTGCTTCAGTGGAGCTTTGGTGCTTACTGAGTCTGCCCCTTGAGTGTGTCACTCATGAATGTGTAAAGTTGTAATCTGGTATGGTCTGAAGCAGTCCACTGGGTGCACTGGCTCTGTGGCCTCCTGGGAAGTGCAAAGCTAGCCACTGCCTGGTGCCACCCAGCAGGAGCTACAGAGCAATCTGCAGATAACTGCTACTTGTGTTGGGCTTAGAAGTGCCCAGGTGAGGCCAAGTTCTCTTGGCCTCTTATTGATAGGTATGGGGCACACTGATGCCAACTATGGCTTGTTTAAGGGGTTTAGGAAAGTTGGAATCCTGAAACCGGGTAGGCCATTCATATGGAAAAAAACTGCTGCAAATAGCTTGGGTAGGGCTGCAAATTGGATTGGGCAGGGTCTCAGGGAATCCCCAGGGTGGAGCGAACAGTGTGAGCCAGGCTGATGGTAACTCAGATATGGCTGCCAGTCAGCTCAGCAACAGTGAAGGTCTCAGAATAGGAACAATGACCCCTGCAAGCACTCCTGTCTGGGAAAAAGCTGCCCCCGACTTCTTGCTCTGTTGCCAGACAATGCAGTTCCTCTCCGTATGTCCCTGGATGCCCCCTACTCCCCGCCATTGCCCCTGTGCTGGAGCTCAGAGGGAGTGAGTCCATGTAAGTTCGTGTGCCAGCCCTTTGAAAGGAACTGCCTGGGTCTCCAACTGCCTCCATGTCACTCAGCCACAATCCCTGCAATTTTCTGTAGCCTGAAGTTATGGGGGCTTCTCTTCCCAGCACTGGAACCTTGGGATGGGGTCTGGTGTGGGGCTGGGACCCCTTGCTCCTCACAGGAGGCCTCTGCAGCCAGGATATCCCTTCTGATTTAAAAAAATGGTACACATGGGTGTCGAACCAGCCCGTTCCACACCTTTGCCCCTCCTACTAATCTCAATGTCCTTTCTTCTTTATTTCTCTAGCCATAGGACTTCAATTCAGCCAGTTCTGAATGATGGTTGTTCTGTATTTTAGTTGTAATTTTAATGTGGTTGTGGGAGGTGGTGAGTACAGGCATTTACCTATGCTGTCATCATGGCTCTCTCTCAAGTCACAGCTTTAAAATCTCAATTTTTTTTTTAATCAGCAAATGAGGATAACAATAGTGTTAATTTCATTGGTGTTTGGAAGTATTAAATTAAAAAAAATAATGCATGTAAACCACTTAGCACAGTGCATAATATATGGTAAGTGTTCTATAATTATTTATTATAAAGACTGGAGATAACCACTTAGCCTCTGTTCTTAGAATGGGTAGTATTTGATCAAAGTTTCAGGAATGCAATGGAGATTTAGGAAAGAAAATTGTATTTAATCAGATTTTTAATGGGATTTATTTATATTTACTTTTATCTTAGCACAGTTTTCCTCATCCCAGTTGCCTGACTTGTCCTGGGACTAGGAGGTATAGACAATGGATTGGCAAACAGGGATTTCTAGACATTCATAAACCTGCCACTTCACAGATGCTCCTGGAGGCTAAGAATGCATATGTTTAGTGGACTGGCAGAAGACAGTAGAGAATTATCTGTTATATATATTTATGAGAACATATTACTGGCTTTCCATGAACATATGTGGAACCTCACAGGGAATGTTATAGATTAAAGTTTTGAAATAACTGATGGGATCTGTCACTTCATTCTTGATGCTTAGAATATATTCAAGATAAATCCAACATAAAATAGTAAATATTTCAGTTTTAGTGCTGACACTAAAAATATAAAAGCATTAATAAGTCAAATCCTGGATGCTGATCTTCCTTAGATTTTATTTTCAAATTCCTCCAACAGCCTGCATTGGGCTGATAGGGCAGTCATCATTTGAGTTCTAATTTATAGCTTGTTGAAAGGTAAAACATTTCACATTCAGAGGCTAAATCAATAATGTTTTCAGTGGCCTTCAACTCGAAATAAACCTGAGTTTTAGAGACCAAGATAATGCTTATGTCAGTCAATAGTTGTAATATCTAGTGATATTTTTCTATTTTCTGAACTTTTTGATACATTCTAAAAATGTACACAGGTAACAAATAATTCTAGAATAGTAATAGGTTTAATTATTCCTAATTTTAGCATTCTGATTTTCACTTTCCCACTTTTTTTTGGTGTTAGAGACTTAACTAATAACAGACTTTGAAATACACTGTGTAGAGGGAGCCGCCGAGACTTATAAATATCTTGAGGGATCTTTTTTTGTTATATCTTAGTGTAAAGGCATCAAGCTCCTTCCACTATTAAAACTGAGTTGTGTGAAAGAATTAAACTCCTAGCTATAGAATTTCTGTCTTCATATCAATCTCATTCAATACCCAAGTTCTGGTTCTCAAAATTGCTTACTTGCTTCCTAACTGGTTATGCAGTTTCTTATTTTTTTCTTTTCTCTCATTTCATTAACTCCTACTTCTTAGTCTTTTTTGTTATTGTTGTTCCTCATCTTCTTCCTTTTTAGTGTTGAAGAATTCCTAAGATTATTTCTGGAAAAACTTTTCCCTAAATCTTCTCCACTAACACCTCTATATCCATTATAAAATTCTACTAATCCTGAAAGAAAAGACTAATGGTTAATTTTTCTTACTACCCAAAACAGAATTAATTTCTTATGTGTGTTTCTTAACATGAAAATGCTTTCCTTAAATTATAGCATGTACATGTGATCATATAGTTTTAAAAATGTACATGTTGGTCCATGGTGTGAAAATGAGAGCTCTTTGAGAAATGAAATTATGTCTGTTTTATAAAAATACTAGTGGCCTGGTGCACGAAATTCATGCACGGGGATGTCCCTCAGTCTGGCCTGCACCCTCTCCAATCTGGGAACCCTCTGGAGATGTCCGACTGCCAGTTTAGGCCTGATCCCTGTGGCAGTCGGACATCCCTCTCACAATCTGGGACTGCTGGCTCCTAACCACTCACCTGTATGCCTGCCTGATTGTCCCTAACCGCTTCTGCCTGCCAGCCTGATCGCCCCCTAACCACTCCCCTGCCGGCCCGATTGACACCTAACTGCTCCCCTGCTGGTCCAATTGCCCTCAACTGCTCTCTCCTGCCAGCTTGATCGCTCACAACTGCCCTTTCCTGATGCGACCCACCGGGTCCCACCTCCACATCACAGGACCCCCAGGCCTTACCTCAAGGAGTGGCCACTGGGCCCCACCTCCACTGTGCATGTGGCCATCCTGTGGTGGCCATCCTGTGGCGGCCATCTTTTGCCGACATCACACACGAGGGCTACCTAGGCTTTTATTAGTATAGATAACCCCAAGTCTACCATGATTCTTGTCCTTGGAGATAAAATGGGGTAGAGGTAACAGAAAATGAAGATAAATAAATTATTTCAAATATATATTAAAGGCAAACTGTTGGAAAATGCTGATGGGCTAGATGTAACAAATGAGAGAAGTAGATCATCAAGATAAAGCCTATGTTTTTGTCTTGGACAACTAGAACTACTTAGTCAGATATGGGATACTGCATATGGATATATCCCTCTGTTTTGTAGATATTAAGGAGCAGTTAATCATGGATGAAATGTACATTTGAAAGTCATTAAATTACAGTTAATATTTAAATGCCTTTGGAATGTTAAAAATAAAGTAGGAAGAGAATACAATAAACCCTCGATTTTGCAGACCTCTATTTAACTGACTTCAATTTAATGGATAAAATTTCCACTCCATATGTCATATATAAAAATTAACACCCTGCTAATTTTGAAATGTTTTAACCAATATTTGCTTATAATTAAATTAATAGATTATTTTCGTGTTATTAACTGTTATTTTTAACAAATTTAAGCAAATAGACCATATGTTGTCAAAAACACAGTAGTAATTTCACTGACATAAGTAAATGTGACATAGCTACAACTATAGTCTACATATTTAAATCCAAGAGTCACCATCATAAACGATGTTCACTCATAAACAATGTTCAGGGAATGATTAGCATGTGCTCACACTACATCGAGTGGTAATTGGTTCTGTTGTCACATGGCTGGACTTTATGCAGCAGTTTTAAAGCTGTCGACTGCTCTTCCCACGTGCACTAAGCCACATCTCAGCCATGTGCATTTGTTTGCTCTCAGTGATTGGTGAATGCACACATTTAGTAGACCTTTTCAGTATAAATTTAAAATTACAGTAATACCTGTAGAAAACTTTTCTGTGTAATTAAACTTTTCATACATATTTCATTTTAATTACACAAATGTACCTACATAAGTAAAAGCAGGTAAACTAATTTGCTAAATTTTTACCATACACATTTGGAAAATGTACCTTGTTATATATAATGGACTTTCAACTTTAACGGACCTTGCCCAAATCAGTCTGTTATAGCAAGGTTTTACTGTATACATATAGAAGAAAAGTTTTCCCAGAAATAATCTTAGGAATTCCATTAACATTAAAAAGAAAGAGTATGTGGAACCCCCCCCCAAAAAAAAATGACTAAAAAGGAGGAATTAATGAAATGGGAGCAAGATCAAAAGAGTATGGTAAGAGAAGACCTGCCACCACAGCTGCAGACCCAGGGACACCAAGACTCCAGGCACCCGGCCGCAGATTTCTGTGAGTCACAAAGCCAATCCCCCTCCCCTGCTGCCCCTGCGGCAGCGACATAGAAACTATCAGACCGCAGCCACACAATAAGGCTTTCTGCACACACAAAGCAGTGGCGACTCTGCCTGACTTTGGGCCTTGGTGTCGGACACGGGAAGTTTGTTTCCCTCAATTAGTCACTGTGCCCAGGCAGGGAGACTGAGCGGAATTCGAGCCTAGCTGCACATCCCTAGGGAGGCAGTTTCTGTGACCAGATCCCGCGCCCATGCAGGGCAGGGAGACAGTGCTGAACTTGAGTCCGGACTTGCGAACTCTGGGAATTTGTTTCCCGCAACTCATCTCCGCGCCCAGGCAGGGAGACTGAGCGGAATTCGAGCCTAGTTGCACATCCCTAGGGAGGCAGTTCCTGTGACCAGATCCCACGCCCACGCAGGGCAGGGAGACAGTGCTGAACTTGAGTCCGGACTTGCGAACTCGGGGAATTTGTTTCCCGCAACTAGTCTCCATGCCCAGGCAGGAAGGCAGTCCTGAATTTGAGCCTGGAGGTGCAAACCCAGGGAGTTTGTTTCCCATGACCAGACCCTGCACCTTAGCAGAGAGGCTGCGCTGAATTTGAACCTGGATGTGCGGTCTCGGGGAGTTTGTTTCCCACGACCAGACCCTGTGCCCACACAGGGAGGCAGTGCTGAATTTGAGCCTGGAGGGGGCGGGGGGAGGCAAACCGGGGGAGTTTGTTTCCCATGACCACACCCTGCACCTTAGCAGAGAGGCTGCGCTGAATTTGAACCTGGATGTGCGGTCTCGGGGAGTTTGTTCCCCATGACCAGACCCTGTGCCCACACAGGAAGGCAGCACTGAATTGGAGCCTGGGTACATGCACACAGGGAGTTTGTTTTCCATAGTGCACACCCTGTGTGACCAGACCCAACACCCACACTAAGTGGCAGTGCTACCTGACTTTGATTCAGGGCAAGCGCACACAGAAGGCTGTTTACCACAGGGCAGAAGTGGACCTCCTGCCAACACAGTGAAACTAAGCAACCCAGTCTCCTGGGCAGATCGGGGAACCTGAATCTCCACACAAGAGGCAGCATTGACCACCAGTGACTAGACTCCATTCCTCATTACGTGCACCTGAGATCCCTGATTCCCAGTACATTCACACTAAGAACCAGTGACTCCAATTCTTGGTGCATGTGCACACTGGGACCTGATTCTCAGTGTGAGGTAGCACCCAGAAACAGAGACTCTGATACTCTATTCTCGGCATGGACACAAGGAGCCTCTGACTCCTGACACACAATAGGGGACTTTGATTTTTGGCACACGCCAATGGGTTCTCTTTTTCAACATGACACAGGCAAGGTCCCTGATTCTAGGTGCACACATGAGGCCACAACACTAAGCGCCTGTGACTCTGACCCAGGGTGAGCGTGGCTCCCACCAACCCATAGCAACTGCACGTCTTGGTATCAGAGCTCTTCAGTGACTCTTGGGGGTGGGGTGCAAAACTGCCACTGCACGCGGTCCAGGCCCCTGCATCTGAACCTTCTGGTGATAGTCAGAATGGGGAGACAACAAAGCAATCCCCAGAGGAAAAAAAAGGAGGAATCGCCAAGTAAGGAAATAAGTGAAATGGAAGCATGCAACATGACAGAAAAATAATTTAGAGTAATGGTCATACAGTTCATACACGGGATGGACAAGAAAATCAACAACCTATGCAAAAATCAGGAAGAAATGAAAAATGATATAGCTACAATCAAAAACACCATGGAGCCGAAACCGGTTTGGCTCAGTGGATAAAGCGTCGGCCTGCGGACTGAAGGGTCCCAGGTTCGATTCCGGTCAAGGGCACGTACCTTGGTTGCGGGCACATCCCCAGTAGGAGGTGTGCAGGAGGCAGCTGATCGATGTTTCTCTCTCATCGATGTTTCTAGCTCTCTATCCCTCTCCTCTCTCTTCCTCTCTGTAAAAAATTAATAAAATATATTAAAAAAAAAGAAAGAAAATGTGTTTTTTTTTAAAAAAAAACCACCATGGAAGGCTTCAACAGTAGACTAGAAGAAGCAGAGGACCGAATCAGTGAGTTAGAAGATCAGGTACAGAAACAAGCCCAATCTGAACAGCAACTAGAGAAAAAAATTAAAAAGCAGGAGGAGAGCCTAAGGGAGCTTTGGGACAATGCAAAATGAAATAACATAGGTATAATAGGGCTGCCAGAAGGACAAGAAAAGCAGCAAGGATTAGAAAATTTATTTGAAGAAATAATGACAGAAAACTTCCCTGATATGGGGAAGAAAAAAGTTCCTCAAGTACAGAGAGTCCCAAGCAAGATGAATCCCAAAAGACCCACACCAAGACACGCCATAATTACAATGGCAAATGTTATCAACAAAGAGAGAATATTAAAGGCTGCAAGAGAGAGACAGAAAGTTACCTACAAAGGATCCCCCAGCAGATTATCAAATGATTTCTCAACAGAAACACATCAAGCTAGAAGGGAATGGAAGGAGATATACAAAGTGATGCAAAGCAAGGGACTCAATCCAAGAATACTCTATCCAGCAAGACTATCAATCAAAATTGAAGGGGAAATCAGGAGCTTCACAGACACAAAAAAGGCTATGGGAGTTTATCACTACCAAACCATCAATGCAAGAAATGCTAAAGGGAATGCTGTAAAAAGAAGAAACAAAAAGGTAAGAAGGAACACAGCCTCAAAAAATAAAAATGACTACAAATAAGTACCTTTCAATAATAACTTTAAATGTAAATGGACTAAATGCTCCAATCAAAAGACATCGAGTGGCTGAATGGATAAAAAACATGACCCATATATATGCTGTTTACAAGAAACCCACCTCAGAACAAGGGACTCACACAGACCGAAAGTGAAGGGATGGAAAAATATCTTTCAGGCAAATGGAAATGAAAAAAAAAGCTGGGGTAGCAATACTTATATCTGACAAAATAGACCTCAAAGTGATGGCCATAACAAGAGATAAGGAAGGCCACTTCATAATACTAAAGGGATTGATACAACAAGAGGAAATAACCCTGGTAAACATATATGCACCCAATGCAGAGGCACTCAAATAAATAAAAAAACTCCTGGAAGATATCAAGAGAGAGATAGACAACAATACAATCACAGTAGGGGACTTTAATACACCACTGACATCACTGGATAAATCCGCTAGACAAAAAAATAGGCAAAGAAACAACAATCCTAAATGACTCACTAGATCATATAGACTTAATTGACATCTTCAGAACATTTCAGCCCAAAGCTGCAGAATATACATTCTTCTCAAGTGCACATGGGACATTTTAAAAAATAAACCACATACTGGGTCACAAGCAAAGTCTCCCCAAATTCAAGAAGATTGAAATCATACCAAGCATCTTTTCTGATCACAATGGCATAATATTAGAAATAAACTACAATAAAAATAATTTAAAACACTCAAACACTTGGAAGCTGAATAGCATGTTATTAAATATTGATTGGGTTACCAATGAGATCAAAGAAGAAATTAAAAACATTCTGGAAACTAATGACAATAAAAACACAACAATCCAAAACCTATGGGACACAATGAAAGCAGTCCTGAGAGGGAAGTTTATAGCTCTACAGGCCTACCTAAAAAAATAAGAACAAATGGTAGTAAATCATCTAATGCTACAACTCAAAGAATTAGAAAGAGAGCAACAAGAAAAGCCCAGAGTGAGCAGAAGGAATGAGATAATAAAGATTAGAGAAGAAATAAATGACATAGAGACCAAAAAAAACCACCAACAACAACAACAAAAACACAACAATACAAAAGATCAATGAAACCAAGAGTTGGTTCTTTGAAAGGATAAACAAGATTGATGGACCACTAGCCAGGCTCACCAAGAAGCAAAGAGAGAGGACTCAAATAAATAAACTCAGAAATGATAGAGGCAAAATAACAACAGATCCCAGTGAAATACAAAGGATTGTTAAAAAATATTATGAACAACTCTGTTCCAACAAACTAGACAACCTGGAGGAAATGGACATATTCCTAGAAAAATATAACCTTCCAAAACTCAATCAGGAAGATTCTAAAAATCTCAATAGGCCAATAACTATGGAAGAAATTGAAGCAGTCATCAAAGAGCTCCCAGCAAACAAAAGCCCAGGGCCAGACAGCTTCACAGAGAGTTTTACCAAACATTCAAGGAAGAACTAAAACCTATCCTCCTCAGACTATTCCAAAAAATTCAAGAGGAACGAACACTTCCAAGCTCCTTCTATGTAGCCATTAAAATACCTATGGCATATTTCACAGACCTAGAAAGAACTCTCCAAAAATTCATCTGGAATAAAAAAAAGACCCCAAATAGCCACAGAAATCCTGAGAAAGAAGAACAAAGTAGGTGGGATCTCAATACCAGATATCAAGCTGTATTACAAAGCCATTGTTCTCAAAACAGCCTGATACTGGCACAAGAACAGACATATAGATCCATGGAATAGAATAGAGAACCCAGAAATCGACCCAAACCACTATAGGCAATTAATATTTGACAAAGGTAGCATGAACATACAATGGAGTCAAGACAGTCTCTTCAATAAATGGTGTTGGGAAAATTGGACAGATACATGCAAAAAAATGAAACTAGACCACCAACTTACACATACACAAAAATAAACTCAAAATGGATACAGGACTTAACATAAGATGGGAAACCATAAAAATACTAGAGGAATCCACAGGCAGCAAAATCTCAGTCTTATGCCAAAGGCTCTTCTTCACTGATACTGCTCCTAGGGCAATGGAAACTAAAGAGAAAATAAACAAATGGGACTACATCAAAATAAAAAGCTTTTGCACAGCAAGAGAAACCATCAATAAAACAACTAGAAAGCCCACTACATGGGAGAACATATTTGCCAATGTTATCACTGATAATGGTTTAATCTCCAACATTTACAGGGAACTCCTACAACTCAACAAAAGGAAGATAAACAATCCAATCAAGAAATGGGCAATGGACCTAAATAGAAACTTTTTGAAAGAAGACAGAAGGAAGGCCAAGAGACATATGAAAACATGCTCAAAGTCACTAATTATCTGAGAGATGCAAATCAAAATGACAATGTGGTACCATCTCACACCTGTCAGAATGGCTATCATCAACACATCAATAAATGACAAATGTTGGCAAGGATGTGGAGAAAAAGAACCCTGGTGCACTGATGGTGGGAAAGCAGATTGGTGCAGCTACTGTGGAGAACAGTATGGAGTTTCCTCAAAAAACTAAAAATGGAACTCCCATTTGACCCAGTGATCCCACTTCTAGGAATATATCCCAAGAAGCTAGAAACATCATTCAGAAAGGATATATGTACCCCTATGTTCATAGCAGCACAATTTACCATAGCTAAGATTTGGAAATAGCCTAAGTGCCCATCAGCAGATGAGTGGATTAAAAAACTGTGGTACATCTACACAGTGGAATACTACACTGTGCTAAAAAAGAAGGTATTCCTACCATTTGCAACAACATGGATGGAACTGGAGAGCATTATGCTAAGTGAAATAAGCCAGTCAGAGAAAGATAAGTATCATATGATCTCACTCATTTGTGGAATATAATGAACAACATAAACTGATGAACAAAAACAGTACCAGGGACAGAAACATAGATCAGACCATCAAACCTTGGAGGGAAGGTAGGGGAGGGTGGGGGTAAGGGAGAGAGATCAACCAAAGGACTTGTATGCATGCATATGGGCCTAACCAATGGACACAGACTACAGGGGAGTTGAGGGCATGAGTGGGGGGGGGGGGATGGGGGGTAATAGGGGAATAAGGATACATATGTAACACCTTAATCAATAAAGAAATTAAAAATAAAAAGAGTATGGTAAGTGAGACACTGTGGTACATTGTATCATTGTGCCTTGGTATCCATTCCCTGTCTTGTAAAAGGATTATTCATCCCTGCCTGTTGCCATATAAGTCTTAGAGAGGGATACTTTTACACAATAGTGGCATTGGGCTCAGTCATGTGGCTTGCATTGGCAAATGGAATATGAGCAGACCTGATATTCAAGCAGAATATTTCAAAGCATTGCCACTTTCTACCAGGCCTCATGTTCTTGAGCCCTCTACCAAGAGAAGGGCACAACCCTTGACCTGGGTCTCAGAATGAGAAGACACATATAGTAGGTATGAACAGAGCTATGTCAGGCAAAGTACAGAAGCTGATAAGTAACTAGAATCAGAAATAGTTTTCTTAAGTCAATATGATTTAGCAATTTTTATATAGTATAGCTTAGCCAAAGAAGACTAATATAAGAACAAAAACAATTTCAAGACAGAGGAATGATTTATTAAATTGATTATGAAATTAAGTAAGATAGGTATATATAGATAGTGTCCATTATTATATTTACAACATGGAGGTTTGTTGTGACCTTGCAATTTAAGCTTGACTGAAAGATGTTTAAGAGTGAACAGAAGGTGAAGAAGTGAAAACAGTGAATGCTAATATATTTCCAGACATTTCTTGTGACAGTGGTTCTAAAAAGAGTGGTGGTAGCTGGAGGTGGATATATTCCAAGGAATGTTTGCTTGAAGATAAGAGACAGTATGGCATATATGGTGAAGGCAATGAATAGAGTCAAGAGAAATTGACAATACAGGAGAGAAAGAAAAGATAATACAAGGAGCAAGATCTTGAGAAAATGAAAGGTTATGTAAAAGCCTAGGCTGAAGAGAAAAGGAGACCTTTGTAGATTGGGTAGTGGGAAGATGTAGTTCTTGCCTGAAGGCTATTTTCTGAAATAAGCATGGAGTGTGTTTGTACCCTGAAAGTGGGGTAAAAATAAAAGAATATAGGATGTCTGAGCAGAAGGTTAAGTACACAATTGCAGTTTCTGGAGTGAGGAAGCAAACTTATTAGGAAAAACAATAGAGTAAGTGGACAGAGTTCAATGCTTATTTGAGGCTAGGATCCTGAATGTAAGGGAAACTGGTCCGCTCAGGTATGTGCCATTCTCAAGCCACATTCAGCTCCTGGAGTGCGGGTTTGGGGAAGGCAGATACCTGGGCTCAATCAAACATGGAGTTTTGTTAGATGTGTGTGTCGGTGGGAAGGAAAGATGAGGAAGAGTGGATGTCTTCAAGAAGAGGTTATAAGCATGGTCATGGAATATAAGCTTAGTAAGGAATAAAAGAAAGAGAGAATGAGGTCATAGATACTGGAATTGAAGAGGAGTGAGAGGATTAAAGGTCTTGATGAATAATTAGTGCCTATATAGTGCATGTGCTGTTGGACATTAAGTGAAGAATTAGTAATAAAAATGAACTGTTACTGCTGGAGGTTAATGGTGCTAGAAAGGAAATCTCACAGGATTGGATAATGTTTTCTTGGACACCAAGTATAGGATGTGACTCAATGTGGTAAAGCATTTTTAAAAATCTCCCTTCCATTGCTTAAATGTGTACAATGATGGTAATGGCAGGGAAAATTCAGCTCCTCTGAAAAAATACAGACACGGAGTACTTCAGGTTAAAGAATCAGTGGGCTGCAGCTTTACAAAAGAAGCCATAAAAGGTCCTGGGGATTTAATGAGGGGAAGCAAGGCCTTTCTTTGAAGTCAATAAAAAGTATTTAGTACAAAAAGTTTGTATCCTGAGCATGTGTGTAATCACATTTCAAGGGCAAATGCACAGAAATGACTTGACTATCTTGTTCTATTTTTTTTTTTTTTTTTTTTTTTAGTTTTTAAAAAATATTTTTTATCGATTTTAGAGAGAGGTAGAAAGAGATAGAAACACCAATGAGAGAGAAATATCAATTGGATGCCTCCTGTATGTCCCCCTCTGGGGACTGAGCTTGCAACCTAGGCATGTGCCCTGACCAGGAATCGA
Organism: Plecotus auritus; assembly: GCF_963455305.1. Taxonomy (NCBI): domain Eukaryota; kingdom Metazoa; phylum Chordata; class Mammalia; order Chiroptera; family Vespertilionidae; genus Plecotus; species Plecotus auritus. The sequence continues at coordinate 146,938,556 of NC_137772.1, forward strand.
ACCAGCAATCTCCTGGTGCATGGGTTGATGTTCAACCACTGAGCTACACTGGTCAGACTTGCTATAACTTTGTAAAGAAGAAAAAGAGAATTTCAGAAAAGGTACTTCACTCAAATTTCCTGTTTTCTCAAAAATAAAGCAATATGGATGAAAGAGTGTAATGTAGGGATATGTTTTCTGAATAACTTGGACCATTGTATATTAACTTAAAAAATTCAGTAGTTAGGAGAATCAAGATGGCGGTATAGGTAAATGTCTGTACTTGCTGCCTCCCATAACCACATCAAAATTACAACTAAAATACAGAACAATAATTATCCAGAACTGCCGAAAGCTGGCTGAATGGAAGTACTAGAACTAGTGAAGTAAAGAAAGCACACTGAGACTGGTAGGAGGTGCAGAGGCACGGAACAGGCTGGTCCGGCACCCGGATGTGACACTTTTTTAATCAGGAGGGAGGTCGCCTCTGCAGAGGCACCTGTATGAGCGAGGGGTCACAGCCCCACACCAGACCCCCAGCCCAGGGTTCTAGAGCTGGGAAAAGAAGTCCCTATGGGCAGTAAGAACTACGGACTGTAAAAACCAGTGTGGATTGGGGCTGATTGACACACAGGCTGCTGGAGACCCAGCTGCTCCTCTTAAAGGCCAGCACCACTAACTGAATTTATAAACTCACACTTCCTCTGAGGTCCAGTGCCAGGTGTGCCTCTGGGGGACCCAGACACATACAGGGAGAAACTGGACTGTCTGGAATCAGGGTAGGAACTCAAGGGTGACTTTTTCCAGATAGAGGTGCTCACAGGGATCATTGTTCTAATGCTGGGACCTCCCCAGTTGCAGGGCTGACTGGCAGCCATTTCTGTTGCTCAACCCTGGTACCCTGAGACCCTGCCCCACCCAATTTAAAACCCCACCCAAATTGTGCACAGTGGCTTTTGTATATGAGTGGCCTGTCCTTTCTCAAGCTAAAAATCTGTCAAACAAGCTGCAGCTGGGTCAGGGAGCCCCAAAGCTATCAATAAAAGGACCAAGGCCGGCACCAGCACCAGCCTGCCTTGCTTCACAGGTGGGCCTCGCAGATTCTAATACAAAGAGGAGGAATCTGCAGATCTCTCTATAGCTCCTGCTGGGTAGCACCAAGCAGTGGCTGACTTTGCACCTTCCTGGAGACCCAAGAGCCAGTGTACCCAGTGGTCAGTGTGAGACCTTACCAGATTAAAACTCTTCACATCCATAAGTGACACACTCAAGGGGCAGACTCAGTGAGCACCAAAGCCCCACTGAAGGAAGTCCTGCTCCATAAGGGTATCTCCTGAACAGCAGCTCTCCCACTGTAGTCGCAGCTGGTCCCCACAGCCAATTGGCCTGGAGGTCAGTTCCTCCCAGTGACACCAACAGCAATCAAGGCTCACTACAGGCAGTCCTCGGGTTACGTCGGACTTGACATACATCGTTTTGTGGTTACATCACCATCTCCCATTTATTTATAAAAAAAGAAGTTCCGTCATTTTGACATATGTACATATGTGCTTTATATTTTTTTATTATTTATTTACCACAAGTAAAGGTCAGGAATTGTTTTCTTTCTTTTAAATTTTGTTTTTACTGTTTCACTTCATTACTGCTGTGTATGTACTCCATGTGAGTGACATAGGTACTTATGTAGGTGGGTTCCATCTTACAATAAAAATCACATTACATCATGCTGTAGGAACGGATCTCTGACATAACCCAAGGACCTACTGTACAACAAAACTGTGCACCCAACCCACAAAGGGGTGCACCAAGAGTGTCCACCTCAGGTGATTGGGGAGGCTGAGCCACTGGGCCCTATAGGTCACCTACTACACAAGGCCACTCTATCAACTCAAGGAGACTTAGCAGCTACCCAAAAACATGGAAACAAACACAGGGAAGCAGCCAAAATGTGGAGACAAAGAAACAGGTCACAAATGAAAGAAATGGAAGAAAGCAAATTACTAGATATAGAGTTCAAAACCATAGTTATAAGGTTACTGAAGAATCTTCTAGAAACCTCTGAGGAACTTAGTGAGACTTTCAAGGATCTTAGTGAGAATGCCAAAAAAATGGAAAAAGACCAGTCAGAAATTAAGCATACACTGACTGAAATAAAGAATAATATACAGGGATTCAACAATAAACTAGAGGATCCCAAGAATCAAATCAATGTTTTGAAATACGAGGAAGCAAAAAACACCCAACTGGAACAGAAAAAAGAAAAAAGAACCCCAAAAATATGAAGATAGTGTAAGGAGCCTCTGGGACAACTTCAAGCATACCAACATCTGAATTATGGGGGTGCCAGAAGAAGAGAGAGAGCAAGATATTGAAAATGTATTGGAAGAAATAATGACAGAAAACTTCCCCTACCTGGTGAAAATAATAGACTTATAAGTCCAGGAAGCACAGAGAACACCAAACAAGAGGAATCCAAAGAGGAGCACACCAAGACACATCATAATTAAAATGCTGAGGGCAAAAGTCAAAGAGAGAATCTTAAAGCAGCAAGAGAAAAACAGTTAGTTACCTCCAAGGGAGTACCCAATACGACTGTCAGCTGATTTCTCAACAGAAACTATGCAGGCCAGAAGGGAGTGGCAAGAAATATTCAAAGTGATGAATAGCAAGAACCTACAACCAAGATTACTCTACCCAGCAAAGCTATCATTCAGAGTTGAAGGTCAGAGAAAGAGCTTCACAGACAAGAAAAAAAAGCAAAAGAAGTTCATCACCACCAAACCAGTATTACATGAAATGCTGAAGAGTACTCTTTAAGAAGAGGAAGAAGGAGAAAAAGGTAAAGATAAAAAATATGAACAACAGCCCTAGCTGGTTTGGCTCAGTGGATAGAGCATTGGCCTGCAGACTCAAGGGTCCCAGGTTCGATTCCGGTCAAGGGCATGTACCTTGGTTGCGGGCACCTACCCAGTAGGGAGTGTGCAGGAGGCAGCTGATCAATGTTTCTCTCTCATCGATGTTTCTAACTCTCTCTCCCTTCCTCTCTGTAAAAAATCAATAAAATATCTTTAAAAAAATATGAACAACACACTGAAAACAAATACATATCTATCAACAATTGAATTTAAAAATCAAATAAATAAAAAATCTGATGAACAGAATAAACTGGTGAATGGAATAGAATCAGGGGCATGGAAATGGAACAAACTGATGATTCTCAGAGGGAAGGGGTTGTGGGGGGATGCAGGAAGAGATTAGACAAAGATCTTATATGTGCGGAATGGGCTGGTCCAGCTGGTCTGGCTGACTCCATGTCCATCCATGCTGTTGCAAATGGTAGGAGTTCCTTCCTTTTTACAGCAGCGTAGTATTCCATTGTGTAGATATACCCCAGTTTTTTAATCCGCTCATCTGCTGATGGGCACTTAGTCTGTTTCCAAATCTTAGCTATTGTAAATTGTGCTGCTATGAACATAGAGGTGCATAAATCCTTTCTGATTGTGTTCTGTATTATTTGCTAACATTGACAACCCTAAATGGCAGGAGTGTCAACAATCTGTCCCTTTCTTGTTACTCTCCTTATGCTGCCTCAGATCCTATAACTAATGTATCCTAGGACAACCCAAAGTTGTTTAATGTCAAGCTATGAGCATAGTGCCATTTTAGACCTAGATTAACATTCAATTAAAATACCAACCAAGGAAAATTTCAGAGAGAAGACTAAGTCAATGGTTTTAATATGTGGCTGAGAGCCCAGGCTCTGGAGTCAGCCAGACCTGAATCAGAATATCTGCTCAGAATTCCACTCTCTGTGTATCCCTAGTTATGCCCCTGCTTTCTCAGAGATTATCATGTAAAATGGGGATGCTAATAATTCCTGTTTGTATTTCTGTGAGGAACAAGTATAATTATGTCTATAAGATGCTTAGGACAGTTCCTGGCACAATGGTATACTATTGACTGTTACCCAATGACTACTTCAAAGTAACAACTTTCCATAAACTCTATTTTGAGATAGAAACTAAGAAAAACAATATGTTCTGCACAGAATCAAAAGGTTAATTTTAATGCTGCTTGCACATTGTCTATTTCTGCTTAGCCATCAGATTTTATCACAACTATATATAATATTTATTGATTTAACTATGCATATTTAATATTTATGAATAACAGTTGCTGTCTTGATAATTTTTTTCTCATATATGAAGGCTGGTGAATATCTATCTACATAAAATCTCATGTTTATATTAACAAAAAAAGAAATTCAGTAAATTAGTAGAATTATTTATATTTTTTGTTCATATGCTAATTGCTTCTTTATTAGACTGATAACTATTAATTTGTTATGAAACTCTTAATGTGTCTGAGTGATGATAATTAGGTGTGGAATGGTAGTAAATTGGCTCAATTTAAGTTTTCCTACTGGAGTTATAATTGTTGATCTTTTTAACAATATATATATGATTTCAATATAGATTATGAAAAGAGCCAATTAGAAAAACCCTGGGTATAGACCAAGTTTATTCACTAAAATTATGTAGTATATTTAACCAGATAAATGAGAGTTATATAAATGTCTAAAATATTATTTTTCTTAAAATTCTCTTAGTTGTCATGCTTGAATGACCTTCACATTCTTTTTGCTGGTGAGAATACAAATGAGTGGGCTAAAATACATTATATTTTAAAATACCTTTATATATTATTTAGCACTGTGGTATTTTAGAATGAACTTGCCATTAAAACAATATTGTTGGGAAAACTCTTTGGAAACCAGTATCTGAAACATTTGTAATAAAAATAAATATTTCAGTCCTTAAAATATTGTGTTATTAGAACTGCCCTATTAATAAGAAAACAAGTCACTTCTCTATCTTATGATCTTTTGGCTGAATCCCATCTAATGTTGAGCTTTTGCATTGTCATACAAAATGCCAATTCATAGCTAATTGTTGCCATTTCTCCCTTAGTTCTATTTGGCATTGTCAGAAAAATTATTTAAAAGTATTGAAATTCAAGATGCGTGGGGCGTGGGGATTAAATAGAGGGATGAAGACTCAGTAGGATTCTAAAATTTCTGACAGATGTTATTCTTAAAGATGCATGTTTTACTTAAAGATATTCATTTTAATTATTTTATAACAGATTTTGACCAGTACATTATAAATTCTTGATGAAGGTCAATTTTTTGCTTTCTTGGAAAAAAATAAACCTGATTGAATAAACTATTGGATTTACCAGACTACTTTTTTTGTCATGATTACTTAAGTTTTTAAAAATAGAGACAATAGAATTGTTGTAAGTTTTAAGTTTACTTTCATTATAAAAATTTTAATTCCCACCTTACTTAGGATGCAATGTACCTGCCTTTAATAAAACGGACTTAATTGCATATTTCTAAAGAACACTCCCATGAGATTACTATTTGTAGACAAGAAACCAGAAAAAAAATTTTGTCTAGATTTAACTAAAAATAGCAGAGCATATGAGACAATTTTTTTCCTCTTATATTTCCCAGAAAATGCAAGATTGTCCTCAACTATTGATTTTAGAACAGATCATTTTTTAATTCAATAATAGTCACCAATTTTTTTCCAGTGTTGAAAGTAGGGTTCTCTCAATACCTGCATCTATTTGTCTTGGATATCTGGATAACAAATGGAACATGTGACAGACTATTAAAAATTATGTTCTTAAACTAACCTTAAGAATTAATTTTAGTGGCATCAAGTATTTATCTTTTCAGCTAGAAATTTTACATTTTTTTCTTGAATTACCTAAAATGTCTATGCATAAAGATGTGTCTCAGAAAATATTCAGCATAATATCTAATATCAATGAAGAATCCAAAAATTTTGTAACTTATAAAAATCTTTATGTATTCCAAACTCTCAAGATCTACTATTTACTAAGAATTAACAATGAGTCAACTCCTGTTTTAAATTTTCAGAATCCCATTGATTAATTAATCTCAGGGCCTGACCTCAAGATGCTTATGAGTTAAAGGGGAAACAACAATCCATTGGGCCATTAACATACAGACTTAAGTGTGATATGGTAGTTATGGGATGTTCAAAATTCTGTGGAATCCAGGGGCACCAATTTCAACCTCAGTGGATCATGGGAGGTTTCCTAGAGGTGGCAATTTATAATCTGATTTCTAATTAGGAGAAAGGCAAATGGTATTGGTGGAAGAGTTTTGGAAAAGGGAAGGACTTCAGCAAAGAGCTCTCAAGGTGCATTAAACATTTTATTTCCACCTGATTTGGAATTGTGCCCATGGAAAGATAAGTCACCATGGGTCCCTCACAATTCTGTCTGTACATCTTGTGAGCAGACCATTGACTGCTATTTTCCCAGACTCTCTTTCCAAAGATGTATTTATAGTGAACCGCTTTGAAAGATGGAGGTAGTGGCTTCATCTGGAGAAAAGGACAGGGATGTTTAGTGTTCATTATAGTAATGTCTCATTCTGGACCAAAGTCAGGGTTTCGCTTCTGTTTACTGCATTCCACTAGATGGGTAGGCATCATGTGTCCATCTTCGAATACTCATTTGGAAACCCAAGCTCAGAGAACTAGCTCATGCTGTTACTCTCATTATTGCCATTTCTGTGATTAATGAATTTCTTTGTCTCTGATCAGAAGTCTTTTATCTTATGTCAGTATTTATAAAACTGGCAGTCAAACTTGTTAGCTTACAAGCAGGATAAATCTCAGGCCAGTAACAGTTAAAATCTCTTTATAAAATAATTTAAAAAATTATTTCTTTCTATTTCCCTCTTCAGAGATAGATTTTTAAAAAAGAAAATAATTATGTAATTCTGTTAGTAGGTGAATGGTTGGTAATTCATTATATAATGACTAGAGGCCCAGTACACAAATTCATGCCTGGGTGGGGTCCTTTGGACTGGCCAGCAATCCAGGCCAATCAGGGCCTGATCGGGGCCGGCCACCTGGGGAAGAGACCATTGGAGGATGGCTGTGGGGAGAGATGTGGGAGGTTGACTGGCCATGAGAGGTTGGCTGTTGGAGCACACTGACCACCAGGGGTCAGCTCCTGCATTGAGCTTCTGCCCCCTGGTGGTCAGTGCACATCTTAGCAACCGGTCATTTGGTCAACCCGTCATAACTGTTGCTTAGGCTTTTATATATATATAGATTATTGTGGCTAGAACATAATTTTATTTAGATAAACAAATACTATTTCAGATAAAAACTGTTTATTCAAAGTTTAATAAATATATCTGTTGGAGTACTTACACCTAAAGCCTGCTTGACTATGCCAACTGTGGGTTCTTCTCTGCAAGGAACTGGACCTTCGTGGATGCCGGGTAGTGGATGAAGAAAACATGAGAAGTCATAGGCATATAGGAGAGGCTTTATTGCAGGCCAAGTAGCCATTGCTAATAAAGAGCTATCAGACAAAATAGTTCTTCAAAGTAACCTCACAGAGTAGCCGTACAAGGTAGCCCTTGCTAATACAGTAGCAAACACAGGAGCCATTGTAAACACAGCAGCAGCACAAAACCATCACATAAAGCAGTCCAGGCCTACATAAAAGCAGCCTCATACTGCCTGGTCAGTAACACACTTTTATACCAACTTAGACAAAAGAAGCTTCTTGCCAAATAATGACATCAGTATTTGGGTTATAGAAAGGTATGCCTGTGCAGTGCATACAGTACAATCACTGTGTCCTTGCTTTTGCATCTGCGTATGGCAACTTGGCCTTGGCATCTTGACCTTGAACATCTAGTGTACTCTGGACAAGGCCCCCACAATATTATTTGTTAGAAGAATGCATTTTTTCACAGAATGGAGTATTTTTGGAAAAAGTAATGGGAACTATTATGAAATAAATGGGAACAATTATTATTGCAATTGTAACAATTTTTTTCTGCTCTGATACTATTAAAATGAATTATCAGACATGTTGCCCATAAAAATACACATCAGAAGTGAGAATTATCATGGAAAATATGGCTAAAAGGCATTATTCATCTATTTATGTTTATTGTTCACCTTTTATGTGCCAAACACATTTCTAGACACAAGGATTACAGACATAACTAATAGACAAAATCCTTACTCTTATGGAGTCATATTTCCATGGAAAGAGAATGATAAAAAATAAGAAGACAGATAATTGTACAATGTTTTCAGAGCATTAATTAGTGATTAGTGCAATGAATAAAAATAAAACATGTTCAGGATATAGAGAATGACAGCAGAGAAGTGCCACTTTTTTTATTCCCACCTGAGACATGTTTCTATTGATTTTTAGACAGAGGAAGGGAGGGAGGGAGAGAGAAACATTCTTGTGAGAGAGAAATATCAACGTGAGAGAGAAACATCCATCAGTTGCCTCCAATGTACTCAGATGGGGATCAAACCCACAACCTAGATATATGCCCTGATTGGGAATCGAACCCACAACCTTTAGGTGTACAGGATGATTCTTCAACTAACTGCACCATCCAGCTAGGGCAGATGTGCCATTTTTTAATGAATATTTTTTAAAAATATATATATTTTTTTATTGATTTCAGAGAGAAAGGAAGAAGGAGAGAGAGATACAAACATCCATGATGAGAGAGAACTATGGAATCATGGATCGGCTGCCTCCTGCAAGTCCCAACTGGGGATCGAGCCCACAACCCAGGCATGTGCCCTTGACCGGAATTGAACCTGGGACCTTTCAGTTCGCAGGCCGACGCTCTATCCACTGAGCCAAACCAGCTAGGGCCAGATGTGCCATTTTTTAAAAGAATGATGAGAAAGGATCTCTATGAGAAATATTTGAGCAGACAGGTTAAAAATGGGAGCAAACAAGTTCTGCCACATTATTAGGAAGAAGGTGATAGACTGAGGCAAAAGGCAGTGTAAAACTCTAAGGCAGAAGCTTGCTTGGTGTGTTTGAGGAGCAGCTAGGGCACTGAGTGAGAGCATGTAGAGCATGACATCTTGGAAAGCCTCTGGACTTGTAATACACCCCCCTGAGTTAAAATCTTGGCTGTTGGCTCTACCACTTACCAGCTAAATGGCCCTAAGAAAATTCATCAGAGAAACCCTAAAATAGTGAGAAGATCAGGCACAAAGTGTGAGATTTTTATAACACACAAATCTGTCAAAAATTACATTCGAAACTATATGAAGATTAGCTAAAAATGAAGATGAGAAAAATAAAGACTTTGGTGGAGGAATGGCCAAATGGCATGAACAGGCATTTCCGAGGAAACAAACATCCAAAATGCACAAGAAGAGATCCTCAACTTCGTTAATAACCATAGATGCAAATTGAAAGTAGGATTTAATTGCATTTTTACTCATAGATCTGCAAAAATTTTAATGTTAAGTGATGGCAAGGATGTAGAATCATCTAATCTGTGAGAATAATATTCTGTGAAACTGATGACATTTTTTTCAAAATAATTTGGCACTATTTAATATTATTAAAAACTAGAGGCCTGGTGCAAGAAATTTGTGCATTTAGGGGGGGGGTGTCCCTCAGCCCGGCCTGCACCCTGTCACAGTCTGGAAGCCTTCGGGGGATGTCCGACTGATGGCTTAGGCCCACTCCCCTCATCAGTCGGACATCTTCAGTGCTGCCATAGAGGTGGGAGAGGCTCCCGCCACTGCCACTGCACTTGCCAGCCATGAGCTCAGCTTCTGGTTGAGTAGTGCTCCCCCTATGGGAGCGCACTGACTACCAGGGGGCAGCTCCTGTGTTGAGCATCTGCCCCCTGGTGGTCAGTGCACATCATAGAAACCGGATGTGCATATTAGCCTTTTATTATATAGGATGGCGATTCTCTGGAAACCAGAAATTCCAGCTTAGAGAAAATCTTGCGCAAGTGCCAAAGTGTAGGAATGTTCACTTCAATAACAACAATAAAAACCCTAAACAACTCCAATGCTCACAGGTAGATATGTGTATAAGTAGATAGTGAAAATTAGTGTTAGTGAACCATGATACATATGTCTTCATGAGTGTATCTGAAAATCATAATTATAAATACAAATAGGCAAGACATAGAAAAATATATATGGCTAATATGTTAATAAAGTTAAGAAACTATACAAATATATAATGTATCATTTAATGGTGCATGCATTTATGGTAAAAGCAAATCCTATATAATAAAGAGGTAATATGCAAATTGACCATCACTCCAACACACAAGATGGCCACCCCCATGTGGACACAAGGTGGCTGCCACAAGATGGCCAGCAGGGTAGGGCAGTTGTGGGTGATCAGGCCAGCAGGAGAGGGCAGTTGGGAGGGACCAGGCCAACAGGGGAGAGAAGTTAGGGGTGACCGGGCCAGCAGAGGAGGGCAGTTGGGGGTAACCAGGCCTGCAGGGGAGGGCAGTTGGGAGGGACGAGGCCTGCAGGGGAGGGCAGTTGGGGGGGACCAGGCCTGCAGGGGAGGGCAGTTGGGAGTGACCAGGCCAGCAACAGAGGGTAGTTAGGGGCGACCAGGCTGGCAAGGGAGGGCAGTTAGGGGTGACCAGTTTGGCAGGGGAGGGCAGTTAAAGGCAATCAGGCCAGCAGGGGAACAGTTAGGCTGGCAGGGGAGTCAATCAGGCTGGCAGGGGAGTGGTTAGGGGTGATCAGGCTGGCAGGCAGAAGCGGTTAGGGGCAATCAGGCAGGCAGGCAGGCGAGCGGTTGGGAGCCAGCAGTTCTGGATTGTGAGAGGGATTGGGCCTAAACGGGCAGTTGGACATCCCTCCGGGGGTTCCAGATTGAAGTGGGTGCAGGCTGGGCTGAGGGACACTCCCTGCCCCTGTGCACAAATTTTGTGCACCGGGCCTCTAGTAAATTATGAGAAACCTGATTTGTTATAATGCCTACTCTGATTAAGGTAGGAAGTGAGGCATGGTGGGGTAGGACACTTCAAAGGGAGCTTATATAACATTTTATTGCAAATGTTCTATTTCTTAAAATTTGTGGTGTGTATAAGGGGTTTTATTGCTTTTTATATATTCCTATATACATTATGCTTCTTCTGTATGTTTGAAATATTTCAAAGGAAAGTTATTAAAGAGTAAATGAGAAAAGAAAATGTGGAGATACTGAATATAGGCAGGAGGGATTTTTCTCTAAAGTAGCTGGAGACACAGGAGGATAATAAAGATTTTAGAAGGCATTTTTAATAATGTGAAGTTCCTTGGCTTATGACCAAGATGGTCATGGTGTTTCCTCCAGCTTCTTCCTGAGTCTAAGCCCCTAACCTCACTTTTCATAGAGTATTTACTTTAGAAAACTTGTGACTGTAAACTCTTCCTCTGCCCCTTTGAGATGCAAATCTTAATAAAAGTCTTTAGACATTTTTACAACTCAGGGATGTCTTTCTCAAGGCCTTGGGATGTATCCCTTTGAAATGTAATAATAAAAGATAGTGCCCTACCTTCCTATTTCTGTGGGAGAGTAGGAACCTAACTTCAATGGGCTACTTGCTCCAAGTTGTAAAATTACCTCCTATTATGAAGATAAGAGAAAGTTTACTTTTCCTTTGGATGAGGCCAATTAGCATATCCAGATGGTCATTGTTCCCTTCACCCCAGCTCTTAAAAACTCTACCACCCATTGTTTCAGGGAGTTAAGTTCAGACTAATGTCTCTTCCCACTATTGTAAGAGTCCCCTACCCCCAACTCAGCTCCCTAAATCAAAACAGGTGATAGAGGCCTGAGGAGAGTGTGGAGAACATCTGCTCTAATAAGAAGAAAGCTGAAAAAGACCCCCCCAAAAAATTGGCTTCAGGTAGGTGCAGGTAAGCTGATAGATTTGGTGGAAGGAGACTGAAAGTTATATTTTGATTATAGTTTTTTAAAAGTAAAATAAGCAGGTAATCTAGGTGAGAAAAAAGGAGAGGGAGGGAGTATTGGCACTTTTAGGATGGAGGAGAGCAATGACACTGGGGAATGAGAGATTGATAGCCAAGGAAATAAAGTAGGATCCGTTGAATTCTGCAAAATATCACCAGATAACTAACATGTTAACAGAGAAAGGGTAAGTTTACTAGAACTTTCTCCAGTGAAGAAGTATGCCACCTTGATAGAGTACTGTCAATATTATAGAAAGGAGAGTTCAGAAATGAATTAGTTATAGTTCTTAGCTGTGTAAGTTGAAGTTGTTTAGGGTGGGTCTTTAAAGATGGGGAACTAATTAGCTTTAAACCAAGTTAATAATATAATAGTTTAGGATAGGCGGACATAGGGAAACACAGGTCATGCAGTGAAGTCTTAATAAGTAAACTATGGTTGATGAGAAGTTGTAATTTAAAAATTTAAAAATGTGCATGAAAGGCAGAATAAATGGACACAGACAACAGGGGGGCGAGGGCCTGAGTGGGGGGGGATAAGGGGTAATGGGGGAATAAGGACACACATGTAACACCTTAATCAATAAAGAAATTAAAAAAAAAAGACAGGATGGGAGTAAAAGAGAGAGGGACAAATGAAGGGAAGAGGGAAAAATAGAAGAAAAGAATATATCCTTAACAATTAGAGGACTTATCAAGTAGATGTCCTAGCATAGTGTCCAGTACGTAAAACTTAGCTGCCTACTACATTAAAGCAGACATATTAAAGGCATTTAATACATTTTCAAAGAGATTTGTAATCATAATGGTTTCAAATTTAGCTATTAATCAACTCACCAATGACTACTCCAGAGGCATAATTACAATAAATTTCAGTAAGTTGTGTTATCTAGCATGGTTGGAAATTAAATGCTTTGGCTAGTCAATTATTCTGGTTATGTTATAAACCGTATAATTCTTTCCATTTTAAGAATAAAATGACCGTTAACTAATTTAAATTGTTTTACAATTAAGAAAACTCTGAAATTCTTGAAGTGAGTCATATTATTATAATAAATATCTTTCAGGGTAATGTTACTAAGTAGAGAAAGCTTAAAAAAATAAACGCCAGAAAAACCAAAACCTACTGTAGCCCTTTTGGGAAAATTAATTTCTTATTCTACAAAAATGTCATTTCACCTTGGAGATGCCACAGCAACTTCTAGATTTAGATATAACCTTCCTAGAACTAAAATTTAGGGGGTAAGTGGAATTTGTTATGTATTACTTTAAAAAAATACTGATGAGAAGTAATCTGCTTTAGTCATCTTGGTTGGGCTTTATGGGGATATCCTTGAATAAAATGCAAATAACTTCCTCAGCAGCAGATAATTGTCAGAGTGGGATGGTTCACAGAACATCTGAGGAAACGATGTCCTTGATGAAAGCATTGCAGGATTTCTCTGCAAGACAGGGCTTATGGTCATAAAGTTGCTTTCTTGACAGTTTTAGGTTTTCTTCTAAACTAACTTAATGCTCAGAGGTCTTTTAGTAGGGGTGTTATAAGTGCAAGGTTTTTCTGTCAGTTGTTTCCATGGCAGACAATCTAAAAACTTTCATTTTAATCTAAGCCCTGCAGCTATATATTTACTGGCAAGCTTACAAGTTTTGTTTTGTTTTGTTTTGTTTTTATCTGAAAGAAACAGCATTAGGTTCTTTAGGTTAATTCCATTCCAAACACATTACATCAGTACACCTGACGTGCTTTGCTTCTATGGTAACCCACAATCTTGAAGTGTCCAGATGATATTTATCGTGCTCATTTCTCACTTGTGTACAGGAGAAAGCTCCTGCCGCCTCCGAAGAGTAAAGATGGTGGGGCTGGGCCAGAGTGGGAGTGAGAGGACTAGAGATAGATTGTCTGACTTTCAATTTCCTCCCTTTTCTTCCCGCCTCCAAATTGACTGTTTCTGATGAGAAGCATTTTTCTTAATGCCATAAAGATGGATCTCAATTATCCACGGTAATTGAGTTCAGAGTCAGAAAAAAATGAAATCCACTGCTAATCAAAAACACTAATTTAATTATAAGTTTCAATTTCCCCTCCCAAGAGTATTTAACAAATTTGCTGCAAAAAAAACTAAGTGGAATTACTTCCTTTTCCCACTGTCACTCCTTTCCTTTTTTCAGTGTGTGATAGAAGTGCCAAAGTAAATAAGGAGGGAGTTTTCTGAATAATTCCCAAATTGGATAATCAATTTCTGAATGGCCTAGATTGAGAACAAGTCAAATAAATTTTCTACACCAAAATATATGTGTATTTTATCTTATTAATATATTTTCTCATCATGAACTCTGTTCTTTGTATTACACATTTTGTGTTCATCAATTTGGGGTCTGTGTGTGTGTGTGTGTGTGTGTGTGTGTGTGTGTCTAAGTAAGGAGTTGATGGTGGTTAGTGTATGATTTGGTAATGCTACAACTTGTAATGACCTAATGCTTATAGCATTTCTTTGCTCTTATATTTTTATGTAGATGAAATATTCCTGGTGTTTTTATTTTATCAAAGAACAAATAGAACTGTGACTTAATATTGCATTTTGTTACTGAATTCATGTCTCATGTTCTGTTATGGTTCCAATAGTTATAGTCTGGTTTCTCTATGAGGTGAGGGGCCTCACATTGAGTTATTACCTCCTGTCTCTTCCTGATTTTACATTTTATGCTATAAATAGCAAATAAGTAATAAGCTCAGTTTCTACACATACTGGTTGAGAAAAAATTGTATTTAACTCTTTTTCCAATTCTCTTTAAAACTGTTAGAGATTTATTATCATTCCCAAAGTTTTCATTTTTATAATTGTAAGTAAATGCAAACATATAAACTATATTTCTTAGAGAACTCTTCACACCCTTGTTTATCAAAACATCTCTGGATATTCAAATTGCTACATTAGAACTTATTAGAAAGTAGAATTTTATTTTTAAAACTTCAACTGTAACAGTGATTTGTACTCTGAAAAGAGTGCTACATGGGTAGAAAATCCTTATCACCATGTTTCTGTTATGGACCAATATTTAAAAACAAAACAATACTCGATTTGCTCATATTTTCCAGATGCTCATTCTTTTCATAAATATTGATTGGTTTATTGGTGTGTGTGAAAGTTAATTATACATAAACCTTATCTGCAAAAAAAATTATACATGAGGACCATAGGTCATGCACATAAATAACTAGTATCACATAGACAGATACAATTATTTCTCTTACAATTTTATGAGAGATAGCAGTTGAGTTGAGCTTTGAAAATAAAATTAAAACCTAGAAGCATAAAGATAGAAGAAAAGACAGTTACTTGACCCGTGGTTTCCTTTTTTCTATCTATTATCTATCTATCTATCTATCTATCTATCTATCTATCTATCTATCTATCTATCATCTATCTGTCATCCATCTATCATTTCTGAAGTTGCAATGCATGGATTAGGAACTTCAGTTTAATTTTATAAAAGTTTTGAAAAATGTACTGGCTTGAAATGACAAATAGAAAAGCTTCTCTTATCTCTCCTTACACATGTGGATGTGTGATCCATCTTTGTTAGAGTGATGGCAATATTAGGAAAGCCTTGCCTCCAAGCATTTGTTGCTTAATTTATAACTCTTGGGGAATGCTTAATCTATAGGGTTCCCTTCTGTTCTGCATATGCTGAGAGATCAAATGTTGTGGAGCCCAGGATCATCTACTTGCTGCCTGTCTCCCCTGACATTAACCGCTGCCAGTACTTTAGCAGGGGGATATACATTTCTGTCACCTGAATCTTAACCTGAAATGAAAAAAAAAAATGTATGGGAGCTTTATGGAGTTGAACCAATGCTATTAGTATTAGTTTTAGGCCCATTGTAGTGAAATTGACTTTTGTCAGGTGGAAACCAAGTTACAACATTAATTCTCTTGGGAAATGAAGGTTCAAATAATCATGCTATAAGCAAACTTTAGGAAAATACTTATATTCACAAATGGTGGGCTTCATATATTTGTCAAAAAATATTGGGTTTTGATAAAGCTTACTTGTATGGTATTTTGCTCGGAATAAAGAATGTACCCTGAACAGCAGTGGAATGTCTACATATAAACCATGAGCATCTCTTTTCAGCCCTGCCGGAGACTTGTGCTGAGTAGATAAAGAAGACAATGATATTTATTTATTGTGATAGCTGTTTTAGCAGCCTCAAGGTTGATGTAGCACTGGTGTGTTTTCCCCCTTTCCTCTATGTGACTCAATATATGTGACTCAATATATTTCTCTTTCTCGAGACTCACACAGAACTATAAAGGATGAATAATACATGTAGAATGTGTTTATAATTTCTTCCTTTAGGACAATTACTTTCATCAATTATTAAAAACTGATAATAATGTTGATAATCTGAAAATGGGCTAAGAAAATTAGAAACTTGGTAGATACATATGCAATTTATGTATTAAAAGAGATTAGAATAAATTAAGGAGGAATTTAAAGGATTTAAAAAGGGCTTCAGGGCTTATCTAATAATTTTAGTGAGCCTTTGGTGTTTGAGATGGGGCTGCTGTCAGAGCAGGTTGTAGGATAGGCTATAAGTAATGTGAGCTAGACTGCTGGTGAGGAACAAGATGAGCCAGTGTAGCCAGACAAGAAATGATGAAATGATCACTACAGTAACATCAAGAACCACGTGGGGATGTGGCCATGCCTGAGTTTCTGGAAGATTAAGAAGGTTAAAATTAATATGGGGGTGGGAGGAAGATGGCCCAAAGCAAAATGATTTAGCCTTGAAAGCTCTTGTGGACAAAAACAAAAAGGTGGGAGTTTGAGGGAAACTATTTTCAGTATAAGGTAGTATCACACATGAGGCAGTATTGCAAGAGCGATGCAGTAGAAACAACAAGATAAGAGCTGGAATGGAAAAAAATTTTTACTAATAAAAAATGAAAAAAAAAAATAGCCCCTTAAAAATCAGTGTATATGTAAAGGTAGTAGGCATAGTGTAGGATACATAGTAAACTTTCAACACATAATTTGAAGTTGAGTCTGAAATTCAAAAGGATTCTAGCAATCTGTAGCAGCCACCTTGCAAGGATTACTGTTGTATTAAATAAAAGGAAAATGAGAAAATATGTGATAATATTAGAGGATCAAGAAAGAGAATTTGTTCCCAGTCACAACTACCTAGACCTAGGTCTTCTGAGAATGTTTTGATATTAAACAATTTTGGGAATCCTTTTAATAAATTAATTTCATTTGTGACAAATTATATAGGCATATAATTTGCATATATGCAGTGTTGCATATATAAACCTTTCCCCCTATTTCTGTTGTTTTTTTTCTTCCCAAAATAACTTTTCTTACAGTTTCCAAAGTCCTCTTTAAAGAACTCTATACGTGTTGAAAATTGGATAATCCTAAAATAATATACAGAGCAATTCCGTCATTTATTTATTCAGCATTTATTTATTCAGTTATTATTTATTAAGTATCTTTTAAATGTCAGCCATTATAAAACTTGCTGTGCCCTCGACTTGTTCACCAAGGGAAATTCAAATTTAGGAACAGATAACAGTATACCCTGAAAGATTTGGGAGCAGGGATGCAACTAATCCTCCCTGGAAGAGGCACTTAACATTTGAGTTGGAGTTTGCAGAGGTAAAGAATCTTTACTGTAAAGATGGTGGGGGAAACGTGATTAATTTAAAGAGACATGGAGATAAAAAAAAGCATTGATATTTGAGGAAAAGGTGAGAAAAAAAAAATGTTGTGGCTGGAGCATAGCATCCAGGAAGATGAGATGCATTGGCATCAGATTCTGAAGCCCCTGAGATGTTAAGCTAGGAAGTTTAGGTCTCATTCTCTCCTATCTGTCAATCCAACGAATGTTTTGAATTACAGAAGTGTCTTAATCTGAACAGCATTCTAGAATGTTAACTCCAGCAGCAGTTGGAAGGCAGATTGGTGGGAGGAAAGACTAGGTTTAGGGGAGAAAACAGTTATTGCGGTTTTACAAGCAAGAGATAAGTTCTTGTACGCAGTGAGGGTGGAAAAGAGAAACCAGATTCAAAGGTATGTCCCCAGTAAAATCCATGGAATTTGTGTGTAGATGTGGGAGGGAAGGGTGAAGGGGTAGTTGAGAATGGTTAGAAAGTATTTACTCTGAGAGCTAATTCAATAGTGATGTAAATGAAGATTAAGAATAGGAGAGGCTTTTTAAGGTGGGAGGCAGATAACATTTTGAATTAGCCATGTCAGACCACTGCTTAGATTTAAAAAAAAAAATTATACAACTGGCATTCAAACAGGGACTAACACTGGCAGAGTACTGCTTGGTAAACCAGACTTAAATGTAAAATTGAAATCATACATTAGAGATATGTTCAACTACTTATGCTTTGGCACCAGTGGCAAGTAACTTTCTTATGCAGTGGTATGAGCAATGGCAGCATCTCTTGTTTCCATATTTTTTCTTTAATGTTTTCCCATGCATGGCAAGTTTTCCATATGCTCTGCTGGGTAGACTCTTGTTGCCATATGGCAGCATGTAATATGAGAAAAAAAATCATGAAGAACTTGCTTCTAATTGTCTAAAGGGATTGCCCCTGGAAAAATCTTAATTCCATGCTGGGTTGCAGAACTATTCATATTAGGCAGAATGTCGCGGTAAGGAGTTGGCCAATGCAGTTACCATTATAGTGTGGAAGCTGAAGATTTAGTAAGTTTCTATATTTCTTACAAAAACAAACAGACAAATTCAACACAAAATAGAAACAAAATTGGTCACAGCTTGATATCCTTAGAGGAAAGAATTTTACTCCTGCCATCTGGGAAAGGTTGAAAACGAAGTAAAGTGGCTACTTTTGCTGATTTATCTCATAGAATTGAGGATCTGTCCTCTCTCAATTTAGCAAACATTTTTATGAATATTTAGGTATTTGGAGTATTAAAAAAATGGTCTCAGGACACTGTGTGAGTAGCACAGTATTGTGGTATCAGACAAATCATTTTTGTCTGAAGCCTGGTTTAGTGGCTGTGTTCTTAGGCAGATCTCTTTACCTCGTTGAGCACCACTATCCTCATCTCTAAAATGGAGATAATAATGCCTACCTTTATGAGCTATCATAAATATTAGAAATAATATACATAAATGCCATATGATACTGCCTGCCATAGTAAATGGAAGTCATTTTGATTCTAGCTTTCAACTCTATAACTATACCACGCCTGGCAATTAACTTCAATGATAAACACCTTCCAATTATATTTAGACTTTATCCTTTTATTTGTATGTATTGAGCAAATATATATATATATATATATATATATATATATATATATATATATATATATATAAAAGCATAATATGCTAGTTAGACTAGGTAGACGAACGACCTTCCAGATGAAGCCGAGGCTGTGAGGGCTGATCCCCTTGCACAAATTTCATGCATCGGTCTTCTAATGTATATATATCCTATCTAATAAAAGAGTAATATGCAAATTAACCATCACTCTGTGGCAAAAATGGCAGTGCCCATAGCCACACGATGGCGGTGCCCAGTCCCCTCAGCCCCGCCGCTGGAGTGTTTGGGCCTGTCGGCCCAGCCAGTGGTCCCGGAGACCAAGCAGAGAGGTGGGATCCGCCCACTCCAGTAGCGGATCATGCCTCACTGCTCTGCTGCCTCTGGAGTGTCTGGGGCTGAGCAGCGAAGCTGGAGTGTTTGGGCCTGTCGGCCCGGCCAGGGGTCACGGGGACCAAGGGGAGAGGCGGGATCCACCCACTCCAGCAATGGATCCAGCCTCACTGTTCCCCAGACTCTGGAAGTGTCTGGGCCTGTCAGCCCCTCCATGAGGGTGGATGCTGTGTCCAGGGGGCACACACAAGTGGGCAGGGAGTTGACTCTGGGTCTTTTGGCGCAGGGGGACTTGATGCTGTGTCCCAGTTTGTGCTGGCCCAGACTCTGACAGCAGGGAGGAAGAAGTCCCACTCCCACAGAATGAGCCAGAATCAGCCATTGGTCAGACAGCTCTCAGTGGCCTGACAGCAGGGAGGAGGAAGTCCCACCCCTAGAGAATCAGCGGTTGGTCAGACAGCTCTCTGCCACCTGACTGACAGCCAGGACTCTCATTCACCTGACAGCAGGGAGGTGGGACTATGTCTAAACATCTACTGTTGATACAAGGTAGCTCTGCAGCTGAAAGAAGCCAGCGTTATCGACAGAAAATGTCTGAAGACCAACATGTATCTGATCTTGAAGGCAGGCAGACAAGCAGTTGGGAGCCAGCAGTCCTGGATTGTGAGAGGGATGTCCGACTGCTTGTTCAGGCCCGATCCTGTGTCCGGGCCTAAAAGGGCAGTCAGAAATCCCTCGAGGGGTCCCAGATTGAAGAGGGTGCAGGCTGAGCTGAGGGACACCCTTGACCCCGTGCACAAATTTTGTGCACCGGGCCTCTAGTATATATATATATATAATACTTCATTATTGAAAGTATTTCATAGATCCTTCCCCCCTATTAACCTACCTTTAATATAAATTTAGAAAATTCCAAAAGTGCTATTTTCATTAAATTTGAGATCTATGTTATGTTTATTCACTGGTGCTTATGATAAGTAGTTTAAAACACAGACATTCTGCAATCATTAAAAGTGTTTCTTTTTTAAATTAAAGTATTTTTATAATTAAATTTATTGGGGTGACATTGGTTAATAAAATTATATAGGTTTCAAGTGTATGATTCTATAATATATCATCTGTATATTGCATAGTGTGTACCACCCAAAGTCAAATCTCGTTCTGTCATCATATATTTAACCCCTTTACCCTTTGTTAACTCCCTTTCAGATTCCTTTTCCTCTGGTAATATCCATACTGTTGTTTGTGTCTATGATTTTTTGTTTGTCTGTCTTGTTTGTTCATTTGTTGCTTTCAGTTTTATATCCCACATAGTGAAATAATATGGTTCTTGACTTTCTGATTTATTTCACTTAGCATGATATTTTCAAGACCCATCCATGCTGTCACAAATGATGGTATTTCATCTTTTTTTATGGCTGAGTAGTATTCCATTATATATATGTACATATGTAACATATCTTCTTTATCCAGTCATTTATCAAAGAACACTTCAGTTGTTTCCATGTCTTGACTACTGCAAATAATGCTGCAGTGATGTAGTTGAATTATGATTACCCATCATGGAGCTGCCATACATGAGTGGGGTCCTTAAAGAAAAATGTCATGATAAAATGAGTGAGATAAAAAGTGTGGACATCAGGTTTTTTTTGTTTGTTTGTTTGTTTGTGTGTGTGTGTGTTAATCTTCACCAGAGGATATTTTTTTTCCATTGCTTTTCAGAGAGAGTGGGAGGGAGGGACAGAGAGAGAGAAAGAGAGAAAGAGAGAGTGAGAGAGAGAGAGAAAAAAGAGAGGAGATACATCTACCAGTTGTGTCCCACACATGCCCTGACCAGGAGGTGGGGAGTGAACCCACAACCCAGGCACATGCTCTTGACCAGGAATTGAACCCAGGACCCTTCAGTGCTTGGGTTGATGCTCTAATCACTGAACCACACCAGTAAAGGCATGGACATCAGTATTTTAATGAACAGATATGACATATTTGGTGAGAAACTGCCACTTGAGCTGCTTGAGAAAATACACGTGCAGGTTCAGTCTCCACAAAAGAGCAATAACTTTGACTTAAAAACAAGTTGGTTTCTAGTTTCTTGTAAACATTGCTGAAATGCTTTACTGTATAGTATATACCTCACTAGTATTTCAGATTTTTCAAGAGCCTTTATCCTATAGTCCTCCATCTCTCTCTGGGAAAAGTAACTCATTCATTCACAAGATTGATGCATTTGGTTGGTCTAGTCATGTTTATAATCTCCGTGTGCCATGCATATAGCAATTCCTAAATAAACATTTGTTAAATGCATAATAATAATCCTATATAATAAAAGCCTAATGTGGAAATTGTCCCCTTGAGAGTTCAACTGACCAGGAGTTTGACCACTCGCTATGATGTGTGCTGAACACCAGGGGGCAGTGTGGAACAAAAAAAAAGCCCTGGCCGGCAGCCACAGCTGGGGGAAGGAAGGCCCCGATCAGCCCTGATTGCCAGCCAGGCCTAGGGACCTACCTGTGTATGAATTTCATGCACTGGGCCTCTAGTAATCTATAATAATAAAAGTGTAATATGCTAATTAGACCAAACAGCTGAATGACCTTCTGGACAAAGCTGGGGCTGCAAAGGCCGAGGCAGCTGCCATGGCTACAAGGGCCAAGTCCCTTGCATGAATTTCATGCATCGGGCCTCTAGTAATAATAATAATCCTGCAATGACCATAGAGGTACATATATCTTTCCCAACAAATGTTTTCAAATGTTTCAGGTAGATATCCAGTCATGTGGTAGCCCTATTCTTAATTTTTTGAGGAATCTCCACACTGTTTTCCATAGTGGCTCTACAATTTTACATTCTCAGCAAAAGTGTATGTGGGCCAATTGTACAGACCTGAATCGTTCAGTGCAACGATTAAGGCTGTTGAACCCATGAGTGTGAGAGAAGCTACATCTCATTTTAAAGGATTCCTGATTCCTGCTCTCAAAGAATTAAACCAACAATGTCATGCTCTATGCAAGTAAATGTTAGAGTTGTGCTTGGGGTCCTGTGGAAATAAAGAGGAGGTACATAGTTAAATTAAAAACAAAACAAAACACCTCAATGACTGAGCATAATGAAGCATTGGATTCCACTGACGGTCACAAACACCCAAAGAGCCAAGAAAAAAGAGTTCTGTAGCTTCATAAATAGAAGACAATGCAAGAATTTTCAACTATTAGAATATTTTGCTTATTTTTACTTAATAGTACAAATAAGTAATTTCTATCTTTTTTATCAGTAATAGTTGGATTTTATTGTTTAGACACACATCAAGTATCAACCTAATTTTCAAACGAATTTCTTTTATACATTTCTAGAACAAATTTATGCTTTAATTTCTTTTCTAAATGTATGAAAAAAAAAGATATAAGCTGATATTGAATAGGTAACATGATGCTATAACTACTGAAGAACAACTATGTAAAATGCATATGAACTTAATCATTAAGGTTAAGAGAACAGGGGAAATAACAGCCTTGTGTGCTCTACTCACTGTATTGGTGTAATAAAACACAGGCAAATCAGACCTGCCAACATGCATGGATATTAAAATTACTCCGTCATCCACTTTTGTTGACCAAATAACAACTTATGTTCATAAAATGCTCTACTTTTATATATCTGACCTCTTGCCAAAACCTATTTATTTTACCTCACAGCATTAAAAAAAAAAAAAAAAACACAAAAAAACACAACAGCTTTTCCTCTGCATTTCTGTAGCCCTATTCTTTATCTAGCTACAGTAATTTCTGGCATAAAGTTTCCAATCACTGAGTGACCTTTAAAAATGCAAATTTTATCATGTCTTCTGCCTGCATAAAACTCTTTACTGACTTCTCATTGCTCTTAGGGTGAAGTAAATAATCCTCTTCGTGGCCTCCATGCCCTGTCTCTGTGGTCCCTGTTCACCTCACTAATCTTATCTGTCACATTCTCACTCTCAGCAACTCAGGCTGCTCAGATTCACTCCCACCTCCACTAGTGATCTCTTGTTCACTCTCTCCCATTCCTTTGCTTGATTATAAGGGACAAAACACAGCTTGGACTAATTGAAGGAGAAAAAATATTAAAAGATGTTAGGATATGGACAGAATTATTGGGAGTGCCCTAGAGAGCAAAACATGTGGCCATAGAGCCAGGAAACACTTCCCAAATCACTCCAGACCCATTGCAATGCAGACATCATGGTCCTCAATGCCAAGCCCCATATGTGGCTATTTATCCTGCCAAGCCTGTTGCCCAAGCAACCCATTATTGCTGCATCAGCTGACACCTACAGAAAACATCTCCATTCCCTGTTCATTCTGAATCACTTGTTCCTAATTCAGTCTTTTGTATTTATATCTTTAAGGTAGAGCCTACACAAATGTGGCCTTATTTTAACTGCAAAGGATGTTTGGCAAATGTGTAGGTGCTATTTTTAACTTCTTTACACTGGGATGGACTCTGTCTCTACCAAAAACTCATTCAGTGGTAAAATTACCAAATAAAGAAAAAGGATTTAGCTGCTGTCTTGCCAAATAATAATGTTAGTTAATTTCTGATTCTTCAGGCACTCAGCTAAACTGTAACTCCAAAGGTGTCTCTATGGGTCACTCCCTCCTGCTCGTCCAGGTCAGGCCTCTTAGTAATACATTTTCATAATAACCTCTACTTATCTTTTATAGCATTAAAACTAACATTATGAAATGATTAAGTGTATAATTTTTGCTAATTCCTGCCTCTCCCTGCTAGACTATAAGATCTGCAAAGACAATTACTGTGTCTATCTTAGTCAAACCTTTCTATCTAAACATTAATATGAATAAATTATACATTGAATGACGTACACTTATCAGAATGCTTTCTAAATAACATCGTCTAAAATGTAAGGAACCCCCTGCTTGATGGCAATTTACAAGGTTCCTATTTCTTTTGGTGAAAAACTAGAGATGGAAGATATAATATTGGAAAAAATGTTTTCCTCTACTCTCATAGGGTCAGTAGCTGGACTGTGATAATTAAAATGAGAAAAGATAGATTAACAGGAGAAAGGTTTATTATGCGTGCACATGGGATCTCACAGAAAAGAAGGGATAATCCATAGAAGAGGTTAGGATCATTAAGAGCTTATATACTGTTTTAACAAAGGGCAACAAATTATGGATAGGTGTCAAGATAAAGGAAAAGGAGTTTGGGCCTATCGGGACAGTAAATTGTGGAAAGGTAAAAATCTGAGGGAAATTAATGGAAGATAAAGGTTGTTTAGTAAGGTTTGTTTTGCACTCAAGTGGGTGCCATCTTTAGTGATAAGAGTTGAGTAGTCTTCAGTGTTAAGAGTCAGTCTCCTCTGCTTGGTATGGAAGGGGGAAGGCAATCAGCTTCGCTATGGTGAGAGGGCAGAGAATTCCTCTTATTTCTGCTGTTTCTTATCGCCTTCATCTCAAAATAATCATTATGCCAAAGTGGCATATTTTGAGGAATCATATTCAAAACCTCTTCAGTGGAAAAACCTTACATGTATTGAACAAATATACACTAACATTGTAGGTAAAGAAGATTCCAATTGAGCATGCATATAAAAGAAACTGATACTTTGGGTTAATTCTTACTTATACTCTTACTAGAGGCCTGGTGCATGAAAATCTGTGCACTTGGGGGGTTCCCTCAGCCTGGCCTGCACCCTCTCACAATCTGGGACCCCTCGGGTAGGGTCCCTAGGCCTGGCCTCAGTTCAGGGCCTATCGGGGCTTTCCTTCCCCGGGTTGCAGGCAGCTGGCCCCACCCCCGCCGCTGCCACTGCTTGCCATCTGTGCAGCACTGCCCCCCTCTCCCCTGCCACTGGTGGCCTCCCTCTGCAGGCCACAGGCTGGGGTACAATGGCTTGGCTGGCCTGGGCATCCCTCTTTCTTTGCTAGGGGGCGGGGCCAGCCCTGCGAGGGGCCATCTGATCACCCCAACCTCTTGCCTACCTACCTGATCACCCCTAACTGCTCTGCCTACCTGATCACTCCTAATCACTCTGCCTGCCTGCCTGATTGCCCATAACCACTTGCTTGGGCTGGGGTCAGCCCAGCGAGGGGCCGTCTGCCTACCTGACCTCCCCTAACCACTTGCCTGCCTACCTGATCATCCTAGCCACTGGTCTACCTACCTGATCACCCCTAACTACTTTGCCTGCCTGCCTGCCTGATTGCCCCTAATGCTTCCTTGGGGGCGGGGCCAGCCCCACAAGGGGCCGTCTGCCTACCTGATCACCCCTAACTGCTGGTCTGCCTACCTGATCACCCCTAACTGCTGGTCTGCCTACCTAATCACCCCTAACCCCTCTGCCTGCCTGCCTGATTGCCCTTTACAGCTTGTTTGGGGGCAGGGCCAGCACTGACTTCCGGTTGATCAGCCTCCAGTCGTTACTGGTTGTTACAACCCAGGGTTTTTATATATTAGGATTATTCTAATGTTTTCAAGCTTAAACTCATTTGTACAACTTTCTTAACCCACATTTTTGAGCTATGTTACCAAGTTACCTCTCCCTTGATTTCCAAAATTATCTTCTGTACCTGTCTTTTCCCTATTGTCCTTTTGTTTAGGTTTCTTAGTACTTTATGGGCTTTGCAATACTTTATGGTTGATAAACTTCATTCTTACCTATAGTTGAGTTCTTGCTATTCTTCATTGAGTTCTTGCTATTCTACATGGGGACTGCATTTTCATATAGATTACTGTTATGAAGATCTCAGGCCACATTTTCCAGAGAAGCAAGGTCGTATTGTGGATTTCATATCTGATCAAGGGCTAAACAACATATATAACAGTAAACTCATTAACATACAGCAACTGTATATGTTTATAATCAAGCAAGTAGGGAAGTTATGCTCAAAGCCATGCAAATAAACTTAAATATATGGCAAAAGCGGTAAAGGGGTACATCAGTAACATTTTCTAGGTTTAAAACCAGTATACTAGACATTGTATTGAGAGTTTTACATATATAAATGGGTGAATTAATCTGGTTTACCTGTTCATTTTGTTTTAATTTCTCTTACTTCTGCTCCATAACTCCATTCCTATCTCATTTTGAGAATCATTATTGGAAAGGGCTCAATTATTCAACAACTATTTAATGATTCATTCTGTGCAAGGAATCCAGTGTTGATCAAAAAATACCTTTCATTGTCCTTCATGGAGCTAACAGTCTATGAAAACTCAGGAATTTTATTAACCCACTGGCAGATATTTATTAAGGAATCACTGGCATATAATTACTGTCTACAATTGCACAATTATAGAATGCTGTGAAAGACAAATATGAAGATGACAAAAGCATTTATCAGGGCATTGTTATCTAGTCTAGGGGGTCTGAGAAAGCTCCCGTGAACAATGTCAAAGCAGGCAAAAGTGCATATAGGCATAGGGGTGGGATGAGGACAGTGAATCTGACAAGATTGAGGTATTGGCACTTAATCACATTGAAAGGTTTCTGTGCACTGAATGAATAGAGGCCTGGTGTGTGTGTGTGTGTGTGTGTGTGTGTGTGTGTGTGTTTTGACAAAGATTCTTTTCCTGACCAAACTCTAGTCAGGTTCCTCTCAACTCTCTACTCAACTCAGCCCTAACTTTTTGGCTTCTGTATTCATCTGCATTGTCCAATTATAACAAGAATTTAGCTGTCAGTTTAGCCAGAATCTTCCAACCTGGATATCTAATTGGGTTCATTGTCCTCCACCATGCCCCAGGTAATGTCTGATCACCTGGTTTGCCTTCAGCAAGAGTCCTGGTAGGTTGGTCTAGCCAGAATTACCCACAATTTTTGATGTTTCCTCTTAATAATTTTTTATCCACTGACACTGTCTCCTCCACTTTTTGGCTATAAATTCTCTTTTTTAAAAAATAAAATATATATTTTTTTGTTCTATACAGTGTTGAGCCCAATATCTTTTCTCTGCCACATAACTCCATCTCATAAGTCCTCCCACCCTGCCCACATAAAGTCTGCCTTACTATCGTTGACAAGTGTCATGAGTAATTTTTCTTTAATAGTTTATATATTTCTTTTTGTGCTATTTCCCCAGTTATTTACCTTATACATAGCTCATCACCAGCAGCTTAAAACTATGAGTTAGAAATTGCCAAATATGTGGGTAAAGTTGGCCTTGAGTATGGGATAGGCATGGTATAGACCACTATGAATGAAGGAAAAAGTGAAATACAAACTAGATAACTGGACTCGAGCACTGTCCACAAGAGAATGATGGCACCTTCTATTTGCCATTATGCATGTTTCTTTTAGCAAAAGAATTAACTAAACTTTTTGATTCATTAATTCTACGTCTGCCTCTATTTGGTCTCCCACATCATACTCTCTTTCTGGAACGCCCTTCTGGCTGGATTATCAAGCTTTTTTGCATTCATATCAAAAAACATTTAAAAATGTTCACATTTTTGTTGTTGCTGTTGTTTGTATTTTACTTCAAAGTTCATGTGTTTTAGCGATAGCAAGAGGTATGCTCTCCTGATTATTGTCCTTTGGATTATATGCTCTAAACTGTTTGGCTCCTGTATATATATATATATATATATATATATATATATATATGCATGCATATATGTACATATATATATAACATATGTATAATATCTTTTATTTCTATTTAAGTTGTTTGGGGTCCATAATTCCTTTGTTATTCATACTGTAAGCTCTTAGAAATAAACTACTGTAATGATTTAATTTGCTTGTTATGGGTTTGCTTGCCTCAGGCTGCTGCCAAATGAATCCAGGAACATTAGCAATTTGTAGCAGTTCCAAACCACCATCATTTATAAGACAAAACAACAACACTGCACTATGATTACATAGAAATTAGAGCAATCAATAGGCATAGTGCTTCCCTTACAATACATATGACTCCGTAGATTATAAAATAGTCAGCGTGTTAGTGCACAATGGTGTACTGTATTATTCTTTATTTTTGTTCACATGCACTTGAGCTATGGCAAGGCATAATAAAAAAAGAACTGAGTAGTGATTCTACTCCTGGTTCTTTCTAAGCCCTGCCTGATGACCTTGATCAAGACATCCATCTCCTTTAAATATCAGCTTCTACATATGTAAAGTGGGGGTAATCACACCTGTTCTATCAGGTTCTTCAGTGGATGTGAAAATTCTTTGGAAATGCAAAGTTTAAGGTGTGATAATGGCTATTGAAGCCAATAAAATAGCCATAGACTTGTATAGTACAGTATGTTTAAATGAAGGAAAAACTGAGGCTAGTGTGTAGCTTTCTGCTTGGCAGATGTTGCTATGTAATACACATTACCCCATTGAGAAAGCCTGAGAAAATTGCACTTTTATTTTAGCATTAGCTGTGTGACTGTGTGAGAGACCAGGAAAAGATTAGCCTTCTGCAGAAATATGCTGGACAATGCATTAAACCTGTTAATGTTCTGAATCTATCAGACCTAATTTCCAGAATGTTTGATTTGTAGTTGCTAAAATTTACATAATATTGTAACAAAAATAAAAATAGGCATCTAAATAAATTTGTTGTATGTAGAAATTAGCATTGACTTCATCAAGTAGCATTCAAGATCTTCCTACAGTAATTTTGTTTACCAATGAAAAAATAAAAGAAATTTAAAAATATTTTACAACCATTTGAAAAAGAACAACTGATTATAAAAGATAAGAAGGCTGGTCCTTGGCACAATTTCAAAAAGACTTTTACAAAATGTCTTTAATATGAATGAATAAATTAGTTAATCCACTCACCACTTTAGTGAGGAACTCAAAGTAATAAAATATATGACCCCAATTTTCTGCATATGGATACTAAAGTAGAAAGGTTATTACATGCCATAGGCCATTCTGAGAATCAATGACTGAGCAGGAAAAAAAAATAATAACTTCTGATTCTGGTTCCTGAGAATGAGGTAGTCATGGACTTTGTCTGCTTGGGGCTTTGAGTAGTCTATCTTAGATTTATTTCACTATTCATGTTATTTGTATTCCCCTCTCCTGAAACCCCTTAATTTCCTCTCAAATAAAGTTTAACATAGGAAAGCAAACCTTATCTACTTGTGGCATTATGTACATCAGTTGGATAACACACATTTGATTGAGTTACTAATAGAATAATAGAAGAGAAGAAGCAGTTACTTCCATGAAACCAAAACCCCCCCAAAAATGTTGAGTTTGATATTTCTCTTTGCTCCATAGGTGACTAGAAGACTGTCTTCCTAAAAGGCACCCAACAACCATGTTGCTTGTGCAATGCTTTTCTCCTCACATAGGCTGCTATTTCGTTTGGATTTAGGTGAAGCTGTCTGTGCTGCAGTGAGTACACAGAAACCGTGCTGCATCTGTTAGATTATCACGTGGGGTGCCTGGTCCCAGAGTTGGCTTTATTCCCAAAAGGCAGTTGGGGCTTTGATCACACAGCTGCTCTGCACGGATAACAATAGATGCTGCTACATTCATTTTATACCACCTCACTCGGCTTTTTCAGGAATATTAGCTTTTTATATGATGTATGTATCTTTCAGAAAATATGCTTCAGTGAATTGTGAAAATACATCTGTTATATATTTATATGAGACTTGGTTCTTAATTAAAGAGTTTTTAGTAGTGTTCCCCACCTCTAACTGGGTTATATAATTTTTATCATTCATACACTTAATTTTATTGAGCAATAATACATAACATTCGGTAAATGTTTCCTACTGGTTAATTATCTAAAAGCATATGTTATGAGCTGCAATAGTTTATTTTAACAGGATTTGACACACCAGCTAGTCATAACTGGGTTTGTATTATTACAAACAAGGTTTTTAAAAAAGCAATATATGTAAGTGAAAGTTGAAAATGAAAGCTTACTTGTAGATCAAATGAGGTGAAGAGAAACATTTTTATTATGTTTCAGTCCATTAGGTAAACAATCTCTCTCTTACTGCATGCTGAACTGAATCCCGGCCATTAACAATAGCGTTAGAAAGAAGGAGATTGATTCATATAGGAAGAATACAAGGGAATTTTCATGGCCACACTAACCAGTTCTGTTAGGTCTCTAGAGATGGCAGTTTCATATATGAGAAAATATGTGGAAAGAATAAGGAAAAAAAATTCCCAAATTACTAAAATGCCTGGAAAAGAAAGCTTAGAGAAAGGGATTTAGTCTTGAAAGAGAAAATGGAATATGAACAGGGAATACTTTTGGGTATTTCCAAGTATGTTAGGAAGAAACATTATCTATGGCCATTTGTTACCTCTAAGCCCAAACAATACATAGGGTATTTTGTATTGTAGGTGATTTTGATCATAAAAAAAGAGTTAAATTTAGTACTGGGGACTCAGCATGTCTTAAGGAGAATTACTAAAGAGATTTTCGTCCCTAGATTTGGTTGCGTATATGTTATTTTAGATGCTGATGTAATAGTGCTGTGAGGCCATGGTGTCACAGTTGGTCCTGATCACATCTTATAGAATGTGATAATCCTATCTAAGAAAGAGGGAATATGCTAATTGACCATTATGCCCTCACAAAGATGGTGGTGCCCACAGCCACAAGAAAGCGGTGCCCAGCCCCCTCAGCCCCTTAGCCGCCCAGGGCCGCCCGAGGCTCAGGTAACCAGGGCTGGCTGAGGCTTGTGCTGCCGGCCGTGGCAGCAGCAGAGGTATGATGGGGGTGTCACCTTCCCCTGATCAGCCAGTCACCTCCCGCCCCGAGGGCTCCTGGACTGTCAGAGGGGCAGGCCGAGCTGAGGGACCTCCCCTCCAGTGCATGAATTTTCATGCACCGGGCCTCTAGTTTTAAATAAATATTTTATTATGTTTATTATAAAAGTTATGTTTAATGTAGAAAATTAGAATAAGCAGAGAAACAAAGAGAAAAGTTTATTAACACTCCATTGTGTGATATGTAATATTTTGTAGTATATACTCCCCAAATTTCACGTTTTGTATACATATATTCACACACACACACACAAATACACACACAGCAGGACCATATTTTATGTAACTTAATAACAATTATTTTCAATTCTCTTAAACATGTTTCTATATCTAAATGTTTAAAATTTGTTTTAAATTCTCCTCATAGGTAATTAAACTTCTATTAATTATTTAATTATTTAATCTCTTAATTGTGTAATTATGTAACCTCTCCAGATTTTGTTAACCTCATTCATTTTTATGCAAAGTTTACTGAGCACCTACTATGTAATAAAAAACATAGACTAAGTTTCTGCTTTCATGAAGCTGCAATATAGACAGACAATAAACAAATTGAAAATATCTTACCACCCTGCTTGGTGTGGCTCAGTTGGTTGAATACTCTCATGCATGAAGTGTTGCTGGTTCCATTCCCTGTCAGGGCACATACTCAGGTTGTGGGTTGGATCCCTGGTCAGGGTGTGTACAGGAGGCAACCAATCAATGTTTCTCTGTTGCATTACTGTTTCTCTCTTTCTCTCTCCCTCTCTCCCTAAAATCAGTAAAATATATTTAAAAGACACATATTTGAAAAATAATATCTTATGTTGTAGACAGATAATAAGCAGGTAAAAAAACAACAACCTCCAGCAAGAAGACAATTAATATCAACTCTGAGTTATAATCATTGAGAAGAAAATAAAAGGACAATGTGATAGGGAATCACTAGTGTGAGAGGGAAGTTGTAATGGTTTCGGTCTAGAACATTTTCCATATTTCTTTTTTATACTTATTTTTTTAGATTAGTGGTATTGAGACCCAATAGAGTCAAGCAGGACCTACTCTGGGCTGATATGTCCTTTGTTCACATATTCATCACACTGTAGAAAAAGGGACCAGATCAGTTTATCCTAAGGAATGAGAGGCATTTTAGTATAGTCCATTTTGAGACTAGTAGTCACCTTCTTCTAACTGACTCTCCTCTCCCACTTTCACAGGCCCTTGTGATTTCATTGGGCCCCTCTGGATAATCCAGGATAATCTCCCTATTTTGAGGTTAGTTTACTAGCAGCCTTAATCCATTTGCAACCATAATTCCTTTTTTACATGTAACCTAATGCATTTAAAGTTTCTGGGGATTAGAACATGGATATCTTGGGAAGCCATTTTTCTGCCTGTGATGATTGGATATTGCAATCATATTTATTTGTCTAGACCTTCTGTGAGAATATAAGGTAGAGTGTGGGTCCTACTCATCTTTTCATCTCTGTCCCAAGCACAGTACCTGATACACAGTATTTGTCAGTGAATGGTTTGTTAAGTAACATGAAGTTTTATTTTGCAAAGAAATGCAAAAGCTGTAAATAAGTAAAAAGCAGCATAGATTTGCCAAGGGGGATAGATATATGTAATCTTGTAATAAGTGTGACTTTATTCTAGTTTCACTTTCACTATCTTTTTAAAGTTTAGATTTATAAAATAGATGAATGTAATTTAAATGATACAAACTCTGGGAAGTATTCCATAATATATCATTTTAGAAAGAAAATCAATATGTGCTTAGCTTATTATAAGTACTAAATAGGTAATCCAACAAAAGCAATTTCCTAACCTTTACAGAGGAGAAAAAGTGATTAATAAAATAGATTTCATATTTAAAAGTAACTTGCTATGGCCTTTAAGGATCTTCTCCTTTGTCACTCTGCCAGGTTCAACAATCTTACTTACCCCTGTAGATCTCAGGGAATGGAAAAATATTTCAGTTTGTTTATATAGAGATTTCAAAATGTATGAGCTAGAGGAAATGACAGTAGTGACTCCAGCCCTTAGACTAGTTAAGTCTTGAATTTGTCAAATGTATGACTGTATTTTAGATGACTCAAAGAGGAAAGATGAAAAAGAAGCAAACTCTAGAAAATTTTAAACAATATAAACTTTACAAAGCTCAAATTTATTTGCAAAAAAAAAAAGAAAAAGAAAAGAAAGATGGATTTAAATTATAATGTTTAATGTTTGCTTCTTTCTCAATATAGTCTTATGGAATCCACAAATCTCATCATGCTTCCCATTATAAATGGAGGAGTCAGCCATATTTGGACATTCAAAATGAGTTTTGTCAATTATTATTCTCTGGGTTAGACCTCATTTGCTCAGACAGAGAGGAAGAAGAGTTGAGAATGTGGCCCTGGACAGAGACTGCCTGTGATTTACTTTGATTTCTGCCATTTTCTAGTGTGTGACTCTAGACAAGCCTATTATCATTTCTTTGTCTCAATTTTCTTATCTATAAAATGAGGATAATAGCACCTTCCAGATAGGGTTATTTTGAGGATTAAATGTGTTGATATGTATAACCTGTGGAAGACATGTTATCTGATACTAGCTAGTAGAGTCAAGGGAGAGTGAAGAGATAGGTATAGTGTGTCAGCTCTTACCCTGCATGTAGACAAAATATTACCTTGCCTACATGCTATAGTTTGGGCTGCTAGTTAACAGTCCATGACATATTAATATAGCACAGTAGAATAACTTAATCACTTACCTTCGTCATATAAAGGAGTTCAACAGCATAATCCTTTACTTGCTCTATAATGTTCATTTTTATGATACAGTAGACTGGCACCAAATTAGCCTTTTTACACACAAGATAAACTCAGTAATGCCAAATATGAACCTGATTTAAAATCTAATATGTTTGCCTTATTCAAAAACTTTTCTTAAATTTAGAAGAGATGTGAAAGAACTTGCTAGTTATATGACATTTGAAATGGCATCTGGCATCTGGCTGGTGTGTCTCAGTGGTTGAGCATCAACCTATGAACCAGGAGGTCATGGTTCAATTCCTGGTCAGGGCTTGATCCCCAGTGTGGGGCATGCAAAGGCAGCCCTTCAATGATTCGGATAATTGATGTTTCTATCTCTCTTTCTCTTTCTCTTCCCCTCTGAAATCTATAAAATATATATATATATGTAAAAAAGAAATGGCATCTGGCTAGGAGCATCCAATGCAACTTCTTTCCACTTCTTGATAGAAACTTAAAAAGACAGAAATAAAAAATAAAAATTTATAGTAATACTGAAAATAAAACCATAGCCAATCTCTAGATATCCTGAGGTAGATAAAATGAGTGTACAAAAACTATTAGTTTCACTTCTTGGCACACCTAAAAAAAAGGGGGGGAAAGGATAATATGTACTTTGTATAAATACATGTGTACAAATATTTTATGTACATATATTTACATATAAATGTACAAACATACACATTAGATTTGCCATTCATAGTTTCAAATCTGAGAATTTTTAATTGCAATTTCTAAATAGTTGGTTCCAATTATTCAGTGATGTTTTAAAATATTTAACAATAAGCTTTCCAATCAACCATTCAACTCATCAAGTAATCGATAGCTAACCCTAATTTGTAGGGTTTTCTGATTTCAAAACACCCACCATGGCTAATTTTCAAACCACCAATGTGACATCACTGATGTTCACCACTGTCATTTGAGTAATGAGCCTTCAAATGTTCTAGCTTCTAATTTTTGAGCTGCATCAGATGCAGCCAGACTTTGAAAAATCCTGCCCAAATTGCAGATTCATAAGTCAAATAAATGTTGTTTTGAGCCAGTAAGTTTGGGGGTAGGTTTGTATGTTACAATAGATAATCAAAACATGTGCTATTCCCCCCAGTCTAAATGGTCATTATGGGGCCACTTCATATTAATATTTGTGACCCTGTAGCTTAGCAAGAGCTTGTCACAGGGTTGGCAGTTAATTAATGTTTCTTGGTGTTATAACAAAGAGATAATTTTCCCTCAATTAAAAAAAAAAGTAAATATAATGAGTTTTACAACTTTATTCAGTAATTCCAAGATAATCTGACTGAAAATATAAGACACATTTCAAGAATACCTAGTACTTCTAGATAGATGAAAAGTAAATAAAAATAAATATAAAAAATATTTCAAAACTTTTTTATTCATTATTATGAATTATCAGGGTTGTATAGTTAAATTTATGAAAATTACATGTTAACTTTTTGATATAGTGTCAGGACCAGGTAATCTGTGCAGTTAAGTTAAATTTTTAAAAATATGCAATGTGAAAGTAAAGTTAGGTTTCAATTAGTCCTAGAGTTTAAGAATAATTTAAGGCCCGGCCAGCGTGGCTCAGTAGTTGAGCATCCACCTATGAACCAGGAGGTCACGGAGTTGATTCCCGGTCAGAGCACATGCCAGGGTTGTGGGCTCGATCCCCAGTATGGGGTGTGCAGGAGGCAGCCGGTCAATGATCCTCTCTAATCATTGATGTTTCTATCTCTCTCTCCTTCTACCTTCCTTTCTGAAATCAATGATACATATATTTTTTTAAAGAATAATTTAAGAAAGCACAATTATCAGGACCTATTGATTTGAATTCTGACAATCGGGCTGCTCCTTCTTTCCAGTTCTTTGTTTATATAATCCACTCATTCCTATTGACCGTTTTGTTGCTTCCTGCCCTAATTCCACCATTACAGTCCAGGTTCCTCAAGTCTGAATTATAATATCATTTGATCAGCATGCTAAGATCAGATATTCCATTTCTTCCTACTTATCTCTGACAAATTAGTCTTTGCTATACTATTTTTTCCTATTAGTCTCATACTAAAAAGTCTTCCAGAATTTCTAATGTTTACAAAATAAAGTCCAAAGACTTTAATGATCTTTAAGACCCCATTATTTGGAACCAAAGGATCTTTAAATCTCATTTCTCACCAATCCTACACTCATTAGGTGTGGTTTTCTCTCTGGTTTTCTAAATATGTCTTACTTGTATTATGTATCTTGCTTTTTTCTTTATTTGAATCACACTCATTTTCAATTAAACTCATTAGATAATTAATTTAAGTTCCAATTTCCAAAGCCTCTATTTTATTAACATTTTTAGTGAACACTCTCAATGCCCTATCGACCTCTCCTTTGCATTCATTATTTTAATATATGCCTACTACATACATCCTAGTTCAACAACCTTTAACTATCTGCCAGATGCCTCTTTCTTAGTCAAATAGGGCAGGAAGGAAATCCTAAAGAGGTGGTAGGTAATATTCCCAGCAGGAACCCTTAGCCAGTGGTGGGTGGTATTTGGAGGATCAAGACTCCATCTTTCTCACCTTCAGGAGGAATAATTTTGAGTTACAGTCTAGTAGTCTCTCTCAGAGTTTCCTGCTTGCTCACAGTGCCAAACTGCTATGGGAGCCTGCTAGATAACATAACCGTATTGGCTTCCCTCTCTTTCCCATATTACTTCTCTACCTCCTTATCGGTGCTTCTTGTGATCATCTCCTAAAGGAACTACATGCTTTCCAGTCCTTGTCGATATTGAAGGAACCTAACATAAGACAGCACTTCAGCACAGTAGGAACCTCTTTTTTTTCCAGAATACTGAATCATTTACTCTGTACTAATAATTTAGTATTTATTTTTTTCCATGAACAACATTTATCAACTATGTGTCTTCCACTTATCTAAGTTTTAGGGATACTAAAATGAGCAAGACTGGGAAAACTTCTACCCTCTTTATGTTTTCTAGTGGTGGGAGACAGGAATGCAAGCTAACAAATTATAATAAAATATCATCATATACCATTATACATAGGGCATATTGCATTATATGCTGTTCGGTATTGAGCTGATTTGTTATAACCCTGTTCCAAGTGCTGTATAGTTGAGTAAGCACCCTCCTATCTGTACTCTCCCTCATTGAGTTTTATTTATTTTGCTAAGTTCTCCCCCCATCTGGTTGATTTATTTGCTATGGTCTTGCTTTTTACAACTAATATCTTATTTTCTTTCAAGCAAGCTTTTAATTCAATTTAGGTTAATAAGGCTAGTGATCTAGGCCTAATGGGCTCTACCATTAGAATAATTTTTAAATGTATTGGAAAAATAAAGCCACAAGCCTGTAAACCATAGTTTGTTGATTAGAGGATAAATTCCAGTGTCAGGTATGTATCTCCATGGGGACTAGGCTATAATGACCTTATGTGAGAACTAATGTTCTCATTTCCTGGAATACCTTGGACCTTTGGCTGATAGTTTAAATTACCACCTCTCCATCTAGATTTTTAGTTTAAGGAATTGAATAGTATCTTTATTTTCCTATCACAGTATCTAGCACTGTCTTCTTTAAATAGACCTGTTGTCGGTACTCATTAGATTTTTTGAAAGAATAGATAGATAAATACTATTTATATAAAAATATGAAATGTGTAATTGAATTACATTGGGTAATATTTAACTGATAGATCACATCCCATCTGTAGCTGGTGCTATAGAAAGACATTGTGTCTAATATAGTTCTTTAATACATATATTATTTATTTTATTTCAACCTCACCTACTTTCAGATTATTTAGACAGTTATAAATTATGCTAAATGTAATAACAGAATAAAAACAGAAGAAAGACAAGCTTAGGGAAGCATAAGGAGTTTATGTCACCAGATTTCTCAGATGACCTCATTACTACTGCTGGGTACAAAATTTGGCTTAGTTTCCTGGCAGCTAAGGCAAAAAAAAAAAAAGAAAAAAGAAAAAAAAAAAAAGAAATATACTGAGCTAAGTATTTATGTCTGATATAACTATTCTGTTATGCCCAGATTTCGTGATCCCCAAAGACCACCAGGGAGCCGAGACCGATGCAAAAGCAAAGAGCCTTTAATCGAGCTAGCTTGAGCCCAGTCCCCCCCACCCACACACACCGGCGCAGCGGTGAGGTGGAGAGAGAGAGAGAGCCCCAGACCCCAAACGCGCTGATTTATAGGGGGCCTGGGAGAGGTAGGAGGGGTGAGGTAGTGTGGCCTCCGCTGATTGGTCGGGGTCAGGTTGCACATGGGGGCAGGGTGCGGCTTACTTTCCCTTGCATTTCTATTGGCTAATTCAAAGGTGTGGGTTGGGCTCTTGGAGAGGTTCTAGGGCGGGAACCTGACTCCACGAGGTGGAGGACATGGAACAAAGGGAACATGGAGTCGGTCTCTCCCCGCCCTTTCAATTCCTCTTTAGAAGGGAATTATTTCTTGAAAATAATTTTAGTGAGGTCTATATCATGGAGAGCTAGGGATAAGAAGCAGTCTTTACATTTGATAATATCTTCCTTTTTATTTATACCAAAGAAATAAAAACTGTCAAATAAAGAGTTTTTCTTTGACATTTTATAAAGGTTGAGGGCAGACCATTAAATCAGAGGAAGTTATAACAAATAAGTCAGTCAAGGCATTTCTGTGCAGCTCTGAGCTATTATGACTCAGGTATTTCAAGAGGCCCCTAATTTATTACAGGGATAGAATTGACCAAATCCAGATAAATGGATTCTTACCCTCTTATGAAACTGTCATTCTTGTATAGCCATATTTTAAGGTAGACCTTAACAAGTGCTCTTGACAACTTCAGCCATCAGATGTAAGGGAGCAAAGTTGTTTTTCTTCTACAATTTTAAAAGCTGAACTTATATTCCTACCTGAACAAAGGGCCAACTCATTTTGTCATGAATGTGGGTAGGAGACATGTCCACAGAGCCCTATTTTCCTCTACAAAAGAACTTTGCATAATCTCATTGACTCTCAAGGGCTCAAATCTCATGACATGAAAGAAAGCACTTGAATTGGCAACATTGAGGGTGTGTACTATTGACTAACTTCATAGTTCCAAGAACTTCAGGGTGGCCCCTTTAGAACAATTTAATTTTTAAAAGAATTGCCTCTGGACTCAAATCTTCCAACTTTCTAGCTTTTATAACTTATGTTTACTTTTTTGAATGGGTTGATTTTTATCTTTGCTCATATAATCCTAACTGGTTTATTGATATCAATGAAATAATTTAACTCATTGTCAATTCAAGCATTCATTAATCAGACATTTGCTAAATATCCAGTGTTGAGGACATAACAGTGAACCAGACACCCTAATTTCTATGTTCATGTATCTATAATCAAAGAGGAAAAACACACACTTAAGAGTAACTATACTTTCATTTCCAGCAATATGATACTGCAGATGCCTAGAGAAATAATATTTACAATAACCTATCTATGAATAAAATATTTTAAAAATGTAAACTAGAGGAAGATTTACCATGCAGTTTATTTCTTTATTGTAATTAATTAATTAATTGTTAAAATTAGAGTTGACAAATTTGTTTCAAGTGTACAAGATAGTGATTTGACATTTCTATACCTTATGAAGTGATTACCACAAGTCTAGTCACCATCTTCCATCATACAAATTTATCACAATATATTATTGACTATATTCTCTAGGTTGTATATTATATTACCATGCTTTGTTTTATAACTGGAAGTTTATTACCATGAAGTTTATTAAAATATAATATTCAGATTCCAACTCAAGGCACTAATAAATTTTTAATTATTTTTGTATTCTTTTTCTTAATGAGTCTCCCCCAAATTATATAATGTTTTGGTCCCATAAAAGTGATCCTTCCCTATATTAATTCAGAGATGAGTGAATGAGAAAGTTAGAGGAAAGTCTCAGAGATAATACACAAGGAAAAGCTATGAATCCAGAAAGATAAAGTATCTCTAAAACAGATTAGATCCTGGAAAACATCTATCCATTCTCTGTGGCCTTAGTGGGGAGACAGACTCATGTATTCCTTGGGTGGGAGTTAGACAGGAAAAGCACTTCATATAGCCAAGTTCCCTACAGATGATCCCTTCATTAGGTAAACCAGAAAAACAAACACACAAAGAAACAAACAAAAACCGTGCCACATAAAAGTTCACTGATGATAGTTGCCTGTTTTGGATTTGTTCTGGTGGAGTGTACAAAAGCACCCCATAAGAATTCATAACCATAAGTCTGGCTTCAGGAGAATCTGGGTCCAGAATTAAATTCATACATTTAATTCCATGCTTAAAATTTAGTTAGAGTGGTACACCAAATTCTGCTTGTGTACCAAACGTTTTATTTTAGGTTCTTCTCTCTCTCTTACCTTATCATATGCAGCTTAAAAGAAATCAATGGACAATTCCAACATTCTGTATGGAAATCTGTCAGCCTTAATCCTCAAGTTCATTAGGAACATTTTATATTTCAGTTACTGTGGCAACAAAATTTGCCCAGTGTTTGGCCACTGCAAAATACAGATCATCATGCTGTCAGTCTCTAGCTTTGGTTTCTTTATGGCTCCTTCAACTCCTTTCCTGTTGCCTTTGTAGCCTCTATCACTGACCAGTTTCAAAACTAATGTCACATGTTTCAAGTTTTGTACCCCACTTCCAGTTATAAATTCTGTATCAGTAATCTATTGCGGCAAACAAATAATTCCATATTTTGGAGGCTTAAGATAACTATTGACTATTTTTCATGATTTTGTGGTTTGGCTGGTTCTACTGGTTTCTGTGGACCCACTCAAACAGATGTATGTACCTTGAGGACTGACTGGAGGCTTGTCCTCTCTCCAACACAGTAGAGGCAGCATTTCAAGAGGGGAAGCTACACATGGAAGTACTTGAGCTTATGCATACTGCTTGTGTCACCATTGCTGATATCCTATTGGTCAAAGCAAATCATATGGCCAATCCCAGAGTCCGTGTGGGAGGGTACCACTAGTTTATGATGATTGGAAAATGTGACACATTGGGGGTGGTTAGTTAGCACTCAACCACAATGAGATAGAAGCTGCTTTTATGTGGATATATAGCTATATAGTTTTATCTTAAAACTAATCATAGTTAGAGGATATAAGGTTAATAAAAATAAATAATTTAGTGAAGAGTTGGATCCATCATACAGGATAAATTGTAAACTTTTGGGTAGCAATTAA
Source organism: Plecotus auritus (assembly GCF_963455305.1). Classification (NCBI taxonomy): domain Eukaryota; kingdom Metazoa; phylum Chordata; class Mammalia; order Chiroptera; family Vespertilionidae; genus Plecotus; species Plecotus auritus. The sequence continues at coordinate 146,979,771 of NC_137772.1, forward strand.
TCTTCTTTGGATAATTTTATCAATATTAAGTGACTGGCAAAATAATCTACAATAGGTGACTCCAAAACACCAGCTCTTGAATTTATAAAATATCATATGCGAGTGGAATGAACAGATTTTTGGTCACTTATTTGAGCTTCATTCTATTTAGAACATTATACATCTAGAATGTAAAGCTTCTGTTATTTCTCCTGCAATGGCCATGCTGAGACAGTGCTTCTTGCAAATGGAGTTCATTTTCCAACAACAAATCCAAAATATCTCACTGTAGTATGTTCTAACCCAGTGAATCAGAATTGGTGTCTTTAACTGGTTGTCCTCATCTTTTTTTTTTTTTCTTTTTTCTTTTTTATGCATTTATTCTTCTTTATTTTCTTTCTTTTTTAATTTTTTTTCTTTTTTTATGCATTTATTCTTTTTTATGTTCTTTCTATTTTTTATTAGGATTTACATTCACCATTAGTTTCAGGTATACAGCATAACAGTTAGATAATCATATACTTTACGAAGTGCTCTATCCACTATTTCCAGTACCTAGCTGGCACCATACATAGTTGTTACAATATTATATACTATGCTGTACTTTACATCTTTTGACTATTTTGTAACTCCCAATTTGTATTTCTTAATCCCTTCACCTTTTTCACCCAGCCACCTAACACCCCTTCCATCTGGCAACTACCAGTGTGCCCACCTTCTTTAGGCAAAGGAGCCAAAGCATTCAAAGAAGATTTGTGTATGGTGTAAGTTGGTGATCTAGTTTTATTTTTTCGCATGTATTTGTCCAATTTTCCCAATACCATTTATTGAAGAGACTATCTTGACTCCATTGTAAACTCTTGCCTCCTTTGTCAAATATTAATTGAGCATAATGGCTTGTGTTGATTTCTGGTTTCTCTGTTCTGTTCCATTGGTCTATATGTCTGTTCTTGTGCCAGAACCAGGCAGTTTTGAGAACAGTGGCTTTGTAGTATAATTTCATATCTGGTATTGTGATTCCCTCCAACTTTGTTTTTCTTTCTCAAGATTGCTGGAGCTATTCTGGGTCTTATTTTATTCCAGATGAATTTTTGGAGAGTTTGTTCTAGGTTTTTGAAATATGCCATTGGGGATTGCATTGAATATATAGATTGCTTTGAGTAGTATGGACATTTTAATGATATTGATTCTACCAATCCATGAACATGATATATTCTTCCATTTGTTTATATCTTCCTTCATCTCTTTTTTCAGCATCCTATAATTTTCTGAGCACAGGTCCTTTACCTCCTTGGTTAAGTTTATTCCTAGGTATCTTATTTTTTTTTTTGTTGCAATGGTAAATGGGATTATTTTTTTAGTTTCTCATTCTGTGAGTTCATTATTGGTGTATAAAAAAGCCATAGATTTCTGGGTGTTAATTTTTTATTCTGCTACATTGCCAAATTAATTTATTATGTCAAGTAATTTTTTGATGGAGTCTTTGGGGTTTTCTATGTACAATATCATGTCATCTGCGAATAATACCGTGTTCCCCGAAAATAAAACATCCTCCGAAAATAAGACCTACTTACAGGTTTTCTTCTGCGTGAAATATAAGGCATCCCCCGAAAATAAGGCCCCCAGGCTCAGTCTCAGAATGAAAATTAATTTACCGTAAACTGGTCGCTAGGGCCGCCCCGACTGGCGTCTAGCAACCAGTGACGTTACACGGAGTCCTGACGTCACTGCTATGTGGAGGCGGAGCGGAGGTCGGAGTGAGCAGTGAGCGCGGGGCGGGAGAGAGGAGGAGACTTTCACAGATGCGTGTAGAAGAACAGGAGGATTAGAGCAGATGGGACGCGGCGAAGGTGGTGAGTGCTGGTGACACTACCTGATGCTCGCGGCCGCCTTCATGATGACTGAAGGTTCTCAGTCAGTGGCAGACCCTGCTCCAGCCCAGGTCCAGGCCCCAGCAAGCCCAGTGACAGTCCCCAGGCAGGCCCCAGGGGGTAAATGTCTGATAAAGGGGTAGGGGGGATGTCTGGTGAAGGTGTTCAGTGGCACAGGGGTGGGGGGAGGGGGATCACTTAAAATGACACAGGAGAATCAGAGGGGGCAATCAAAATGTCACAGGAGGATCAAAAGGGGTTACTAAAATGGTAATCCCCCCTCTGATTCTCCTGTGTCATTTTGATTCCCCCTTCTGATCCCCCCTGTGTCATTTTGAGTGATCCCCCTCCCCCCACCTTGATACCCCAATTCCTTTTTTTTTTTACCCCTAGAAATGAGTGCAAAAAGAAAAAGCTACTCCGTGGAGTACAAGAAAGGAATCATGGAAGGCTCTTGGGGCCAAAATCTTACTGCTTTCTTCAAAGAGAAGATGTTGAGTATCCGATTGGTCCGAAAATGGCGAGCAGAGTATGGTAACCTCATTGAACAAGTGGACAAGGGAAATGCTAAAAAGCGCAAGTGTGGATCAGGTCGGCAACTATTATTTTCCGAGCTGGAAGACCTGATCTGTGAATGGGTTGTTGACAGGAGAGCAAAGGCTTTGGTTGTGAATAGGGCTCAGATTCAAGAATTTGCCCTTGCAATGGCACCACAGTTTGACATAGCCCCCAAAGACTTCAAAGCATCACAACACTGGCTGGATAATTTCCTTCAGCGAAGTGAACTGTCTTTAAGAAGATCTACAACATTGTTTAGGTTGGAAGATACTCAAGTTATTAAGCGAGCACTTGCATTCAAGTCCTTTATTGATGATGCTGACTTCTCTAAATACAATCTTTCCAACATGATTGCTATGGATGAAACTGCAATGTTTATGGGCCAATCATCTCAAACAACAATTGAACAGTGGGGTGCCTCTTTAGAGTACATTCCCTCCACTGCTTACGAAAGTGCACGTGTTTCCTGTATTTTGGCAATTCGTCTGGATGGCCCTAAAATCCCACCTTTAATCATTTCTAAGGGCAAGAAGGAAAAGATTGAATGTGTTTTGGGCGTTTTTATTCTTGAAACTGAAAATGCCTGGGCCACACAAGCAGTTATAAGGAAGTGGGTCGATTTAATGCTGCCGCTTGTTATGCGAGGGAGCCAAAGAGGTCTGCTAGTCTGGGATGCAGCCAGCACTCACCACGCTAAAGACATGAAGACATTTCTTCACGAAAGAAAAATAGATCAGATAATGATTCCCGCAGGAATGATGGCCTATCTCCAGACTCTTGATATTGCAATAAACAAGCCATTCAAAGACAATTTGCGCATGGAAATTATGACTACATTGAAAATAGAATGGAGAGAAATCAGCGTGGAAACTTTGTGAAACCTAAACTGCAAGAAGTTGTGACTTCGGTGAAGAATTCATGGGAGAAAATCACTGACAGTTGCATTGCAAGTGCACTGCGAGCAGGCAACCTTGACAAGAAGTACTCATTTAAAGACAGTGCTATTGCTAAACATGAGAGATTTGGTCCACTGATTCTGAAAGAAATGGAGTCACAAGCAATTCACCAGGAAATTCAGAAATTGGATTGTTATGATGATGTTCCAGAAGATGATGACATGATTGTCATTGAATAAATGAGTAAATTCTTGATACTGTAGGATTCACAGTTTGTCTGGTTTGTGTTGACAACTACTGTACTACTGTACCGTATACAGGTAATAAATTTCCTTTATTTTCATTTAACAATAAATGTGTACCGTATTCTTCTTCATGGAAAAATAAGACATCCCCTGAAAATAAGACCTAGCGTGTCTTTGGGGCAACAATTAATATAAGACACTGTCTTATTTTCGGGGAAACAGGGTAACAGTTTTCTTCTTGTCCAATTTGGATGCCTCTTATTTCTTCTTGTCTGAACACTATGGCTAGCACTTCCAGTATTATGTCAAACAGTAGCAGTGAAAGTGGGCATCCCTATCTTGATCCTTTTCTTAGGGGAAATGGTTTTAGTTTTTTCCCATTGAGTATGATGTTGTCTGTAGGTTTGTCATATATGGCCTTTATCATGTTGAGATATGCTCCCTCTATTCCAACTTTGCTGAGAGTTTTTATCAAAAATGGGTGTTGGATTTTGTTGAATACTTTTTCTGCATCTATTGATATGATCATGTGATTTTTGTCTCTCAATTTGTTTATATGATGTATCATGTTTATTGATTTGAGAATATTGCACCAGCCTTACATCCCTAGAATAAATCCCACTTGATCATGGTATATGATCTTTTTATATATTGCTGGATGCGATTTGCTAATATTTTGTTGAGGATTTTAGCATCTATGTTCATCAGGGATATTGACCTGTAATTCTCTTTCTTTGTATTGTCTTTATCTGCTTTTGGGATTATGGTAATGCTGACTTCATAGAAAGAGCTTGGAAGTGTACCTTCTTTTTGAATTTTTTGGAATAGTTTGAGGACAGTTTTTTTTTAAAATTTTATTTTATTGTTTAAAGTGTTATAAATAGTAGTACATATATCTCCTTTTTTTCCCCCCATTGAACTTCCCCCAGCCTCCCCTAACCCCTGTCGCATGCCCTCATCCCTACCATCCAGTGTCTTGTGTCCATTGGTGTGCTTATATGCATGCATACAAGTCCTTCAGTTGATCTCCTTCCATTCTTCCCAACACTCCCTAGCCTTCCCCCTGTAATTTGACAGTCTGTTCGATGCTTTACTGCCTCTGTATCTATCTTTTTGTTCATCAGGTTATAATGTTCTTTATTTTCCATAAATGAGTGAGATCATGTGGTATTTTTCTTTCATTGCCTGGCTTATTTCACTTAACATAATGCTCTCCAGGTCCATCCATGCTGCTGCAAATGGTAAGAATTCCTTCCTTTTTATAGCAGCGTAGTAGTCCATTGTGTAGATGTATGATAGTTTCCTAATCCACTCATCTGCTGATGGGCATTTAGGCTGTTTCCAAATCTTAGCTATGGTAAATTGTGCTGCTATGAACATAGGGGTGCATATATCCTTTCTGGTTGATGTTTCTAGTTTCTTGGGATATATTCCTAAAAGTGGGATCACTGGGTCAAATGGAAGTTCCATTTATAGTTTTTTGAGGAAACTCCATACTGTTCTCCACAGTGGCTGCACCAGTCTGCATTCCCACCAGCAGTGCACAAGGGTTCCTTTTTCTCCACATCCTTGCCAGCATTTGTCGTTTCTTGATATGTTGATGATAGCTATTCTGACAGGTGTGAGATGGTACTGCATTGTCGTTTTGATTTGCATCTCTCGGATAATTAGTGACTTTGAGCATGTTTTCATATGTCTCTTGGCCTTCCTTCTGTCTTCTTCTGAAAAGTATCTATTTAGGTCCGTTGCCCATTTTTTTTAAAACATATTTTATTGATTTTTTACAGAGAGTAAGGAAGAGGGATAGAGAATTAGAAACATCGATGAGAGAGAAACATCGATCAGCTGCCTCCTGCACACCTCCCACTGGGGATGTGCCTGCAACCAAGGTACATGCCCTTTGACCGGAATCGAACCTGGGACCCTTCAGTCCTCAGACCGACGCTCTATCCACTGAGCCAAACCGATTAGGGCACCGTTGCCCATATTTTTATTGGATCATTTATCTTCCTTTTATTAAGTTGTATGAGTTCACTGTAAATGTCGGAGATTAAACCTTTATCGATGATAACATTGGCAAATATGTTCTCCCATACAGTGGGCTTTCTTGTTGTTTTGTTGATGGTATCTTTTGCTGTGCAAAAGCTTTTTATTTTGATGAAGTCCCATTTGTTTATTTTCTCTTTAGTTTCCATTGCCCTTAGGAGCAGTATCAGTGAAGAAATTGCTTCGGCATATGTCTGAGATTTTGCTGCCTGTGGATTCCTCTAATATTTTTATGGTTTCCTGTCTTATGTTTAAGTCCTTTATCCATTTTGAGTTTATTTTTGTGTGTGGTGTAAATTGGTGGTCTAGTTTCATTTTTTTTTTTGCATATATCTGTCCAATTTTCCCAACACCATTTATTGAAGAGACTGTCTTGACTCCATTGTATGTTCATGCCTCCTATGTCAAATATTAATTGAGCATAGTGGTTTGGGTCAATTTCTGGGTTCTCTATTCTATTCCGTTGGTCTATATGTCAGTTCTTGTGCCAGTACTAGACTGTTTTGAGAACAGTGGCTTTGTAATACAGCTTGAAATCTGGTATTGAGATCCCACCTACTTTGTTCTTCTTTCTCAGGATTGCTGTGGCTATTTGGGGTCTTTTTTTATTCCAGATGAATTTTTGAAGAGTTCTTTCTAGGTCTGTGAAATATGCTATTGGTATTTTAATGGGGAGTGCATTGAATCTATAGATTGCTTTGGGTAGTATGGACATTTTAATGATGTTGATTCTATTAATCCATGAACATGGTATGTTCTTCCATAAGTTTATGTCTTCCTCATTCTCTTTTTTCAGTGTCCTATAGTTTTCTGAGTATAGTTCCTTTACCTCTTTAGTTAAGTTTATTCCTAGGTATCTTAATTTTTTTGGTGCGATGGTAAATGGGATTGCTTTTTTTAGTCTTTCTTGGTGTTAATTTTGAATCTTGCTACATTGCTGAATTCATTTATTAAGTCTAATAATTTTTTGATGCAGTCTTTAGGGTTTTTTTATGTACAATATCATGTCATCTGTGAATAAGGACAGTTTTACTTCTTTTTTTCCAATTTGAATGCCTTTTATTTCTTCTTCTTGTCTAATAGCAATGGCTAATACTTCCAGTACTGTGTTGAACAGGAGTGGTGAGAGTGGGCATCCCTATCATGTTCCTGTTCTTAGGGGAAATGGTTTCAGTTTTTGCCCATTGAGTATGATGTTGGCTGTGGGTTTATCATATATGGCTTTTATTATGTTGAGGTATGATCCTTCTATTCCCACCTTTCTGAGAGTTTTTGTCAAAAATGGGTGTTGGATTTTGTCAAATGCTTTTTCTGCATCAATTGATATGACTATGTGGTTTTTTTTGTTGTTTTTTTTTAAATATATTTTATTGATTTTTTTACAAAGAGGAAGGAAGAGGGATAGAGAGTCAGAAACATCGATGAGAGAGAAACATCGATCAGCTGCCTCCCGCACACCTCCCACTGGGGATGTGCCCGCAGCCAAGTTACGTGCCCTTGACCGGAATCAAACCCGGGACCCCTCAGTCCGCAGGCTGACGCTCTATCCACTGAGCCAAACCGGTTTTGGCGACTATGTGGTTTTTATCTCTCAATTTGTTTATGTGATGTATCACGTTTATTGATTTGCGGATATTGTACCATCCTTGCATCCCTGGTATAAATCCTACTTGGTCATGGTGTATGATGTTTCTGATGTACTGTTGAATCTGATTTGCTAGAATTTTGTTGAGGATTTGGGCATCTATGTTCATGAGGGATATTGGCCTGTAATTCTCTTTCATTGTGTTGTTTTTATCTGGTTTTGGTATTAGGGTGATGCTGGCTTCATAGAATGAGCTTGGAAGTGTTCCTTACTCTTGAATTTTTTGGAATAGTCTGAGGAGGATAGGTTTTAGTTCTTCCTTGAATGTTTGGTGTAACTCCCCTGTGAAGCCGTCTGGCCCTGGGCTTTTGTTTGCTGGAAGCTTTTTGATGACTGCTTCAATTTCTTCCATAGTTATTGGCCTATTGAGATTTTTATAATCTTCCTGATTGAGTTTTGGAAGGTTGTATTTTTCTAGGAATATGTCCATTTCCTCCAGGTTGTCCAGTTTGTTGGAATAGAGTTGTTCATAGTATTTTTTAACAATCCTTTGTATTTCAGTGGGGTCTGTTGTTATTTTGCCTCTATCATTTCTGAGTTTACATATTTGAGTCCTCTCTCTTTGCTTCTTGGTGAGCCTGGCTAGAGATTCATCAATCTTGTTTATCCTTTCAAAGAACCAGCTCTTGGTTTTGTTGATCTTTTGTATTGTTTTGGTTTTTTTTGTGTGTGTTTTTTTGTTGTTGTTTGTGTGTGTGTGTGTGTGTGTGTGTGTGTGTGTGTTTTGTCTCTATGTCATTTATCTCCACTCTGATCTTTATTATTTTCTTCGTTCTGCTTACGCTGGGCTTTTCTTGTTTCTCTCTTGCTAACTCTTTGAGTTGTAGGGTTAGGTAATTTATTACCATTGTTTCTTTCTTTTTTTTTTTTTTTCAGTAGGCTTGTAAAGCTATGAACTTCCCTTTCAAGACTGCTTTCACTGTGTCCCATAGATTTTGGATTGTTTTTTTCATTGTCATTTGTTGTCATGATGTTTTTTATTTCTTCTTTTATCTCTCTGGTAACCCAGTCATTGTTTAATAGCATGCTATTTCATCTCCATGTGTTTGATTTTTTTGGATTGTTTTTACTGTAGTTGATTTCCAGTTTTATGCTATTGTGATCTGAGAAGATGCTGTTTGATATGATTTCTATCTTCTTGAATTTTAAGAGACTTTGCCTGTGACCCAATATGTGGTCTATCTTTGAAAATGACCCATGTGCACTTGAGAAGAATGTATATTCTGTGGCTTTGGGGTGAAATGTTCTGAAGATGTCAGTTAATTCCATCTGATCTAGTGAGTCATTTAGGATTGATGTTTCTTTGCTGATTTTTTGTTTAGAGGATTTGTCCAATTGTGATTGTGGTGTATAAAGTCCCCTACTATGATTGTATTGCTGTCAATCTCTCCCTTGATATCCTCCAGAAGTTTTTTTATGTATTTGGGTGCTCCTGTATTGGGTGCGTATTGTTTACTAGAGTTATTTCTTCTTGTTGGATTGCTCCCTTTAGTATTATGAAGTGGCCTTCCTTATCTCTTGTTATGTCCTTCACGTTGAGATTTAATTTGTCAGATATAAGTATTTCTACCCCAGCTTTTTTTTTTTTCATTTCCATTTGCCTGGAAAACCTTTTTCCATCCCTTCACCATTAGTCTGTGTGCATCTTTTTTTCTGAGGGGTTTTCCTGTAGACAGCAGATATATGGGTCATGTTTTCTTATCCACTCAGTTAGCCTATGTCTTTTGATTAGGGCATTTAATCCATTTACATTTAAAGTTATTATTGATAGGTACTTGTTTGTTGCCATTTTTATTCTTTACTCCTGTGTTCCTTCTTCACTTCCTATTTCTTTTTTTTACAGCAGACCCTTTAGCACTTCTTGCATTGCTGGTTTGGTGGTAATAAACTTTGTTAGTCCTTTTTTGTCTGTGAAGCTCCTGATTTCACCCTCAATTTTGATTGATAGCCTTGCTGGGTACAGTATTCTTGGATTCAGACCCTTCCTTTGCATGACTTTGTATATTTCATTCCATTCCCTTCTGGCCTGATGTTTCTGTTGAGAAATCTGTCACAAGTCTGATGGGGGATCCTTTGTAGGTAACTTTCTGTCTCTCTCTGGCTGCTTTTAAGATTCTTACTTTGTCATTGGTGTTTGCCAATTTAATTATAATGTGCCTTGGTGTTGGTCTTTTGGGGTTCATTTTGTTTGGGACTCTGTGAACTTCTTGAATTTGTGTGAGTTTTTTCTTCCCTAGATCAGGGAAGTTTTTTGTCATCATTTCTTCAAACAGGTTTTCTATTCCTTGCTCAGTTTCCTCTCCTTCTGGCAACTCTATTATGCGGATGTTGTTTCATTTCATGTTGTCCCAAAGTTCTCTTATGCTCTCCTCCTGCTTTTTAATTTTTTTTTCTAGATGCTACTCTGCTTGGGTATTTTTTCCTACCTTGTTTTCTAGCTCACTGATGCAGTCCTCTGCTTCTTCTAGTCTACTGTTGATTATTTCTATTGAGTTCTTTATAGCAGCAATGTCATTTTTCATTTCTTCTTGGTTCTTCTTCATTTCCTCTTGGTTCTTACACATAACATTGAATTTGTCTCCCATTCTTGTCATCCACCTTATGACTATTTCTCTGAATTCTTTCTCTGATAGGTTGCTTGCCTCCATTTTGTTTACTTTCTTTTCTGGTGATGCCTCCTTTTCTTTCCTATGCGGGCTGTTTCTTTGTCTCCCAATGACCTCTCTTCTCTGGGTGTCTGGTTATGTTCTCTCTCTCCTGTGTTGATTTAAAGACACAAAATACAACACAACAAGGCACACGGACAAGTCACTGAACACAAATGTATTCATGATACTTATAACCCCAAATAAAGGGGACCACCAGAGAAAAGAGAATTAGGGGATAAGAAAGAAAGAAGAAGAAGAAGAAGAAGAAGAAGAAGAAGAAGAAGAAGAAGAAGAAGAAGAAGAAGAAGAAGAAGGAGAAGAAGAAGGAGGAGGAAAAAAAGGAGTGCAGAAATGAAATTGGGAAAAGGATAAAAAAGTAAGAGAGAAAAGAAAGAGAATAAAAAAGAAGAGGGGAAAAAACTATTTATATGGGGAGATTACTCCAATAGAACAGCCACTAATCCCAACAAATACAAGCAGCAAATACCTAGAGATGAATGCAAACTACAAACAACAACTAATATCAAGCGAGGCGAGGGAAAACAGAAGCAAAAAACAAACAAAACAAAACAAAAGAAAAAGTGAAACAATCTCACAAAAAAGCATAAAAAAAACAATAATCAACAATCAAGCAAACAACAACAAAAGTACAGAGAGAAAAAAAATTGGATAGTGAAGAAAGAGCAGAGAGAGGTGTGTATGGACTTAGAGCAGGGGATTGGAAATTAGATATATAAGTAGGGTGAAATTTTAACAGGGGGTAAAAAGAAGAATAGGGAGAATCTAAAGCAGGAATAGGGTAAGAGAAATAGGACAACAAAAGGGGAAAAGTGAGGAAGAGAGTGTTGGCATAAAGGTAAAGTTGAGATAGAGTAAAATGATGCTAAAGGAAAGATGAAAATAGAATGTAGAACACTAATCCCAAAATAAAATGAAGAGAAAATAAAATGACACTTTTTAAAAAAAGGTAAAATAGTAGTAGTAATAATACTGATTACAAATAAAAATGTAATAATTAAAAAGGTAAAAAGATTTTTAATTCTGGGTGTTGTTGTAGATTCCCAGGATTTTCCTCAAGTGAGGAAAAAAGAAAAAAAATAGTTTCTTAAGTAAAAGATGAAAAAAATACAAATACGCATGTGCAGTAGTGAAGGTCATTGACTTCCTCTATTGTTCTGTTTGGCACGCCTGTTTCCTAGTCAGGACAGTATTGAAGTTCTCTGTGTTCCACTGCTCCTCAGTGTTTTAAGTCACAGTCCTGATTTTCAAACTGGCAGTACTTCTTTTTTTCTTATACTCCTTTATTTGTGTTTACACAAGAGTCAATTTATGATTCAACCGCTGGGTGGTAGAGTTTCTGGATTGACCTCTGGGTCTATAGGTCCTCTCTAGCTAGTGCTTAGATTTTGTTTTCCCTGTGGCACTTAATACCGGTTTGGAGGAATGGGCTGCCCCAGAGCTGGTTCTCTGATCATTATTCCCCACTCTGATCCCCAGGTTCCACAAAAACAACTTTCCCCTGCAGTCTCTTAGAGTGTCCCCAATTGGGTGATCCTATGTATTGGGCTTAGTAATCAAAAGCAAGAATTTAAAGAGAAAAAAAAAGAAAAAAGAAAAAGGAGCCAGAGTAAGTTGCCAAACTCCACTCCGGCACTGTGCGCAAGTCTGTGCAGTCTTTTTTCCCCTTGGCTCTAATCAGCCGGTACACTGTTAAAATTTTTAGGCTGCTCTTTTGCGCCCAGATCAGCTATGGGTTGCTTTTTAGAGTTCCCTTCTGTTAGCAGCTCTGTCGATCCCCTTCCACATTCACGGATCACTATACCTCAATGGCCATGGATGTTTTTGGGCACATACTTCCCCTGATTCTCTAGCTCATGTTGTGCGTGTTTCTCTCTTCTGCCTGGATCACAGACCTCACCTTATCCTAGGCAAAATCAGACCTTTCCGTGAGGAGGTGCAGAACTCCTCTGAATCCTCATGTTGGCACTACGTGGGGATCGGTGTTTCTGGGTTTGCAGCTGTTTGCTGGGTGTTGTTGTTGTAGATTCCTGGAATTTTTAGGCTTCTGATAACATCTACTCTCCCCTTCAAGATGGCGTGATCTCCACGTCAGAGCTGGTTGCTCCAGGAGGGATTTCAGCAGCAGTGGAGGCTGCCCAGTCAGGGGAACCCCGTCTGGCAATCCCCAACAGTCCCTTGGAGTATAGCTGTCCCTCAACTCACAAATAAACACTCCCCGTGCGACCACACACTCTCCTTTCATTCTCTCACTCACGCACTATCTTACAGTCTGCCTTGCCTTTGGCAGCCATCTTTCCTGCCTCTGACAAGGACAGGTTTTAGTTCTCTGAATGTTTGGGAAAACTCCCCTGTGAAGCCATATGACCCTGGGCTTTTGTTTGCTGGAAGGTTTTTGATGACTGCTTCAATTTCCTCCTTAATTACCAGCCTGTTGAAATTTTTTTATTCTTCTTGATTGAGTTTTGGAAGGTTATATTTTTCTAGGAATATGTCCATTTCCTCCAGGTTGTCCAGTTTGTGGGAATAGAGTTGTTCATAGCATTTTTTACAATCCTTTGTATTCCCATGGGGTCTGTTGTTATTTGGCCTCTTTCATTTCTGATTTTATTTATTTGGTCCTCTCTCTTTGCTTCTTAGTGAGCCTGGCTAGAGGTTCATCAATCTTGTTTATCCTTTCAAAGAACCAGCTCTTTTTTTTCATTGATCTTTTGTATTTTTTTTTTTGGTCTCTATGTCATTTATTTCTGCCCTGATCTTTATTATCTCCTTCCTTCTGCTCACTCTGGGCTTTTCTTGTTGCTCTCTTTCTAATTATTTAAATTGTAGAGTTATATAATTTATTACCAGTTATTCTTGTGTTTTGAGATAGACCTGTAATGCTATGAACTTCCCTCTCAGGACTGCTTTCACTGTGTCCCATAGATTTTGGATTGTTTTGTTTTCATTGTCATTCATTTCCAGGATGTTTTTATTTTTTTCTTTTATCTCTTTGGTAACCCAATCATTGTTTAATTGCATGCTATTCAGCCTCCAAGTGTTTGAAATTTTTTAATTGTTTTTATTGTAGTTGATTTTTAATATGCCATTGTTATCTGAGAAGATGCTTGATATGATTTCAATCTTCTTAAATTTGGAGAGACTTTGCCTGTGACCCAATATGTGGTCTATCTTTGAAAATGATCCTTGTGCACTTGAGAAGAATGTATATTCTGTAGCTTTGGGGTGAAATGTTCTGAATATGTCAATTAATTCCATCTAATCTAGTGAGTCATTTAGGATTTCTATTTCTTTGCTGATTTTTTGTCTAGAGGATTTATCCAGTGATATCAGTGGGGTATTAAAGTCCCCTACTATGATTATATTGCTGTCAATCTCTCCTTTGATATCTTCCAGAAGATTTTTAAAAATGTATTTGGGTGCTCCTGCATTGAGTGCATATATGTTTACCAGAGTTATATCCTCTTGTTGTATCAATCCCTTTAGTATTATGAAGTGGCATTCCTTATCTCTTGTTATGGCCTTCACTTTGAGTTCTATTTTGTCAACTATAAGTATTGCTACCCCAGGTGTTTTTTTTTTCATTTCCATTTTTCTGAAAGATATTTTTCCATTCCTTCACTTTCAGTCTTGTGAGTCTCTTGTTCTGAGGTGAGTCTCCAGTAGACAGCATATATATGGGTCATGTTTTCTTATCCATTCAGCTACTTGATGTCTTTTGATTGAAGCATTTAGTCCATTTACATTTGAAGTTATTATTGTAAATGATATTTATAGCCATTTTTAATTTTTGTGCCTGTGTCCCTTCTTCCTTTTTTTCTTCTTTTTAACAGTCCCTTTAGCATTTCTTGCATTGCTGGCTTGGTAGTGATAAACTCCTTAGCTTTTTTTTTTAGTCTCTGAAGCTCTTATTCCCTCTTCAATTTTGAATGAGTCTTCCTGGATAGAGTATTCTTGGATTCAGTCTCTTGCTTTGGATCACTTTGTATACTTCCTTCCATTCCTTTCTGGCCTGATGTGTTTCTGTTGAGAAATCATTTGATAATCTAATGGGAGATCCCTTGTCCATAACTTTCTGTCTCTCTCTTGCAGCCTTTAAGATTCTCTCTTTGTCATTAACATTTGCCATTGTAATTATGATGTGTCTTGGTGTGGGTCTTTTTGGTTTCATCTTGTTTGGGACTCTCTGTGCTTGTGTGACGTTTTTCCTTCCCCAAATCAGGAAGTTTTCTGACATTATTTCTTCAAATAAGTTTTTTAACCCTTGCTCCTCTTATTGTCATTTTGGAACCCCTATTATAAGTATGTTGCTTTGTTTCACATTTTCCCAAAGCTCCCTTAGGCTCTCCTCCTGTCTTGATTTTTTTTCTCCAATTACAGTTCATATCAGGTGTGTTTTGCTTCCTTGTCTTCTAATTTGCTAATTCGGTCCTCCACTTCTTCTAGTCTACTGTTGGAAGCTTCCATAGTGTTTTTTTTTATTGTAGCTATATCACTTTTTATTTCCTCTTGATTCTCGCATAGGTTGTTGATTTTCTCATCCATCTGGTTTATGAACTGTATGACCCTTATTCTGAATTCTTTTTCTGACATATTGCATACTTACATTTCATTCAGTTCCTTTACTGATGATTCCTCCTTTTCTTTCATTTGGGGGTTGTTCTTCTGTCTCCCCATTTTTGCTCCCACCAAAGGATCTAGGTCTCGAGTTGTGTGGGGTCTGTGGCTGTAGTGGTGGGCTTGGTGGCGCGTTGCATGGCTGTGAAGGTTGCTGCTCCTCTGGTGGTCACATGGTCACAGGTGGCAGCTGCTCCTCAGGGACTTATGGGTGATGGTTGCTCCTCAGGAGGTCACTAATGCTGCTGCTCAAGTGTCTTTTCACAGGATGGCGGGCAGTGGATGTTCCTCAGATGGTTGCAGCTGCTGTATTTAGCATTTTTAATCCCTACTATTTTTGGTTGTTGTTGTTAATCCTCACCCAATGATATTTTTATATTGATTTTTAGAGAGTGTGGAACGGAGAAGGAGAGACAGTGAGACAGAGAAACATTGATGTGAGATAGACACATCAATTGGTTGCTTCCCACACAAGCTCCTACTTGGGCTGGGGAACCTGCAACCAAGGTATGTGCCCTTGAATTGAACCTGGACCCTTCAGTCTACTTGCTTATGCTCTATCCCAGGGGTCCTCAAACTACGGCCCACAGGCCACATGCGGCCCACCGAAGACATTTATCCAGCCTGCTGGGTGCCGCTGCCTGTCCTGCTTAGAAGCCAACTTGTCCCGGGCCCGCAGTGAGGATAGGGATTTGTTCATAGTTTTTTTTTAAAACTATAGTCCGGCCCTCCAACGGACTGAGGGACAGTGAACTGGCCCCCTGTTTAAAAAGTTTGAGGACCCCTGCTCTATCTACTGAGCCAAACTAGCTAAGGCTAACTCTCACTCTTTCAGTTGAAAATGCAGATTATCTGAATAAATCAGAATATATAATAGACACTATAAAAATGTTGGCAATTTTATAAACATGTATTGTTCACAGGTAATATTAGTAAAAGCTTTAATAACTACCTATAAAACTTTGACAAATATTTAAATCTTAGGCAATTATTATTTTTGATTCAAAATAGGGATCATGAGTTGATAAAGAATATGTTTTCCCTAAATGGTGAATTTATCTATAAAATAACTTTAACTGTATTTATAAACCCAGTAGTTAAATACCGTTTGTTTTAATGGAAAACAATTTAATGGAATTAGGACTTTATGGATAACTTAGGACATAACATATTTATTGACAAATATAAGTTGTGGTTCACTTGCAAAAACTGACTAAAGAATCTAGGTAGTATTTAATCATCAAACTTCTGCTTAGTTTTCTTATTTAACCCATTGTATGCCATAAGCATCTGTAGAAACAAGTGGTGGACCTTCCCCACATGTGCATCTATAAAAAAAATGTTTTCCCTAAGTGGCAGCCCTGACCAACTTTAAAATCATTTTTTGTGAGAATTTTCAGCTGAAAATATTCAAGAACACCCAAATTGTAATGTATTTATTTTTATAATATTCATTGCAAATTGATTTTTAAAATTAAATTCAGAATATTGTGGTGTGTGGGGATGGTTTCTGTTTTGGATGCATGACAGTTAACTGGTCAAAATTGAATAAACACACACACACATACACACCAATTTTCTTGAACTTCAAAAAAAAAAAAAAAACCCCAAAACTTCAATTTGATTTTTCATTTTCTCCTTTATATTGCTCTCTGGATAAAGAGTCACTTTCTAGTCTCTGGGTCTTTTGTCTAATAGCCAGAGTGCTATTCTGGCATAACTTCACTGACAGTTATGCTGAGAGGCACAGAGCTTAGTATGTTCATGGGTTAATGGTGGTTAGCAAGCAATCTATTTGTTTACTATCTGCTCATCTTCTAAAAAGCTAATATTCTGTCAGAGACAATAACTTTTGGAGCTTAACTTGTGCATCTGGCTTCTCCTAAGTTCTTTGGGGGAAACATTACCAAAACAATACCTAGTCTCAACAGTAGACTAGGAGAATGTGTAAGCCAGGATCTCTTTGAAATCAAGGGTTGGTTTTGATTCTCAGTTCAATTCCATGCTGATCTTACTTTGACTCTTAGCTATACCATCTTTCTCCTTCAGAATCCCAAGTGCCAAAGGCCCTTTTCCCCTCTCCTAGGAACTAGAACATGCTTGGTTTGAGAGAGGTAGAGATATTATAGTTGATGAATGAAGCCTGAAACAGCCATATTCCTTTTCTTTCACTTAGAAAGAACGGTGACTGTTTTCAGTTTGTGTGTGTGTGTGTGTCTATAAATAGTGAATATTCTCTACTAGGTTGTCTACCTACTTTATCCTATTTTCAGATGTTCTGAAGAAAGAAAATTTTACACATAAAACAGGAAAAAACTCCCATTTTCAAGTAATGTCTTTTTCAGAAAGTTATATGCTACAATTCTTTGAAAGAAGATAGAAACAATTCATTTGAATGCTGAATGGTTGACATTAATGATTATATTTTATAGTGAAGACCATGTCTAGTGAATTCCTTTGATTATTTTGGAATGTAATGTTTGTAGACTTCTTATTGTGAATATGCTTTCTGTGAGACTTCAATAGTCTCTGGAAATAAATGAACCTTACAATGCTTATTTTCTCATTTAATGGTTTTTCTCTTAAATAAGCCCAGTTTTCTAATCTGGAGTGAGTAGCAGTTTGCTTTAGCCTATGTTGACAAAAAATTATATGGGAAGAAAAATTCAACTAATATATGATCTTAATCTCTTTGGAAACTGAATAAATCTATTCCTAAGTGTTTTTCGTGTCTCTTTGCAGGTTGACTTTGCAAAACCAATGCTTTTAAATTATGCATGCAGTATTTCCTAGAGTGTGTCATTTGATAGAAAAGAACATAGATTTTTTAAAAATGCATGAGAAAACATAAAGTGTATGCTTTTATTGATTTAATAAGTACTTCACTGTATGACTACACCATGTTAGACACTTGTCCAGTCACTAGAAAAGCTGGTGAGCAGACAGATGAAATGGGCAAGACAGATGGACTGCTGAGCAAGACAGCCTTCAGGAAGTTTAAAAGTGTGTGTATGGCAAGACAATAAATAGATAAACAGATAAACTAATACATATATGTATAACATAATATCTGGGAATGACAAGTATAATGAAGGAAAATAAAGCAGGGAAAGAGCATAGAGTTGAATAGTATTTTAGACAGGACACTGTCCTCTTGGGTAGCAGCCTGTTTACACATACATCCATACACATATAGATATATACACATACATAGATATATGTATGTATGTATAATTTTTCACAGGAAAATGATCTATTTGAATTTGAAATTTGTTGTCATATATTTTATATAGTACTTACTTACAATTTTATCTCTTTTTTATCTGTGAGTGTGTGTTTCCTTTCTTATTCTTATACTTGTCTATTTTTGCTCTCTCAATTTTTAACACTTGATTTGTCTATTTCATTGGTCTTCTCAAAAACAAAAATGCCTTAATTTGAATTTATCCTTTAACACTTTTTGTTTTTATTTCCTTAATTTCAGCCTATATTCTTATTATCTTTGTATACTTTCTTTTAAACTTGACTTGGGGTGGTGAGCACACAATAAAATATACAGATGATGTATTACAGAATTGTATACCTGAAACTATATAATTTTATTGACCAATGTCACCCTAATTAATCCAATAAAAAGAAAAATACCAAACATTTGTATTATAAAGAAACTAGAGACCTGGTGCACAAATTCATGCACATTGAAAGGAAATTAATTAGAAGAAATATTTTAATATTGCTATTCGCCCTTTCTCTATAACAGAAGTGTCAACCAAATTCACAATCAACAATGACAGAAACACATGCGTGAGATTGGTGCCAGCGAGAGCTTTATATGTATCGTGCATGTGCAAGTCAACTTAGCCTTTTATATATATACTAGTGACCTGGTACACAAAATTCGTGCACATTAAAAGGGAATTAAGTAGAGGAAATCTTTTAATATTGCTATTTGCCCTTTCTCTATAATAGAAGTGTCAGAGATGAAAGAAAATCAGTAAAATGTATATGAAAATCTCCCTCCTGTCAGAGTCTGGGGTGTACTGTGGGACCCAAAGTCAAGTCCCTGCCCACCTGCACGCGCCTCAAAATCACATGAGGCCCAGACCCAGCCGGCCCCACCCCTGTCAAGCCCCGTTGGGCAGGAGGCACAGCCTCAGGTCCCGCGGCACAGCCTCAGCCCCCTGGCCTGGCGTCGGGGCGAGGGGCATGGCCTGAGGTCCCCTGTTAAGCCCTGCTGGGCAGGGGGCATGGCCTGTGGTTCCCCGCCCTGGCCAGGTGCCACGCAGCCTCAGGTCCCTCGACGATTTGCATATTGGCCTTTTATTATGATGATAAAATAAACTTGCTTAATTAGATCTGCTTTCTGATAGCTAAGCTTTTTCCAGCTCAGTGAAGCACCCCAACTTCTCTTTTAGGTAATGGTCAGCAACATAGCAGTAAATATCAACAAGAAGCAAATTATTATTATAGATCATGCAGGGAGAACAAAGGGTAAAATATTTAACTGTAGTAGTGTTTGACTATATTCTGCACAGTGAGAAAACCTGAAATCATTTTCAAGGTCCACCATTTCTTACTTCCTTTCAGTCGGGTCAAGTTTCTAAGCTTTCTAAGTCTCCGTTTTCTGACTAATGAAAATAAAATAGGATTCCACCGAGTCTCCTATCTACCTACTCCAGGACTTCTGTGAGGATCAAATGAGGTGTGGCATGGGAAAATGCTTCACAGACATTTGGTTAAAGTGTGAAATATTTGCACCTGGCTATAAAGCAAGTTGTGTTCCTGGGCTGAAGAAACTGCAAGGAGGCTAATTGTCGCAGGGAGAGGAAGCTGGATGTTGTTATGTGACATCATTACCTGGTGCCCAGAGCCACCGTTTCTGGGCTAGGCTGGGCTGTGGGCTGCATTTTGTGCCATGGGGTCTCAGCAGCATCTGCTGCGATTTGGTGGGCTGTTGCTCCAGGGTGGTGGCAGGGCCTGTGTCCCACTTGGGGGAAGCTGAGTGTTGCTTTGTGGACATCAGGTTCCCAGCGCTGTTTCTCTGTGTGCATCACAGCAGCTCCTGCATTGAGCATCTGCCCCCTGGTGGTCAGTGTGCATCATAGCAACCAGTCAGACTGTCAGACACTTAGTATATTAGCCTTTTATATATTTATATAAGTATTAAGTTTCCCTACTGTAGACTTTTGTTTTAGTAATTAATTCATTGAAGTCTATATATTTTATTCTGAATAACATTATGGATACACTCTTCTGAGTCCATTAAAGAATGGTGGGAATGCATACTGGTGCAGCCACTGTGGAAAACAGTATGGATTTTCCTCAAAAAACTAAAAATGGAACCCACATTTGACCCAGTGATCACACTTCTAGGAATATATCCCAAGAAACTAGAAACACCAATCAGAAAGGACATATGCACCCCTATGTTCATAGCAGCACAATTTTCAATAGCTAAGATTTGGAAACAGCCTAAGTGCCCAAGAGCAGGTGAGTGGATTAAAAAACTGTGGTACATCTACACAATGGAATACTATGCTGCTATAAAAAGGAAGAAACTCCTACCATTTGCAACAACATGAATGGACCTGGAAAGCATTATGCTAAGCAAAATAAGTCAGTCAGAGAAAGATAAATATCACCTGATCTCACTTATTTGTGGAATATAATGAACAACATAAACTGATGAACAAAAACAGATCCAGAGACAAAGAAGCATCAATCAGACCGTCAAACCTCAGAGGGAAGTTAGGGACTTATATGCATGCATATAAGCATAACCAATGGACACAGACACCTGGAGGGTGAGGGCATGACCAGGGGTGGGGTGGGGGACAATGGGAGATTAA
Source organism: Plecotus auritus (assembly GCF_963455305.1). Taxonomy (NCBI): domain Eukaryota; kingdom Metazoa; phylum Chordata; class Mammalia; order Chiroptera; family Vespertilionidae; genus Plecotus; species Plecotus auritus. The sequence goes on from NC_137772.1 coordinate 147,000,143, forward strand.
GGATACATATGTAATACCTTAATCAATAAAGAAAATTTTTAAAAAGTTACCATGGAAGATAATAAACAAGGAAGAACTTCCTGAATGCCAAGCCATGGAATATAATAACAAGGAAATTACTTTCAGAGAGTGGAACCAGGGGGTGCCAAATGAACTCTCCAAGGAATTACTGCATAGCTAGGTGTGGAGTCTGTGATTTTTAAAGAGTAGGAATTGATAGCATAACTAATGTGGATCAGTGAATGTTGTTTTCTATGCTGCTTCTTCCAATGAAAGCTCTCAGTATTGTCATCTGGTTCAAACTCTACCAGTGGATATTATTTATCTGGGTGAGAAATGCAGATAAATAACCTTTAAAAATGTCCCTCATTGAGCCATGGGCAACCACTTACAGACCTCGTGGAGAAAACTGATCATAAGCCAGAGATCTAGGACTTTGTGAGTGGTTATAGATGACTGCTTGATTTCTGGCAGGTACAGTTCGGTGCTATGTACTGAAATGCAGCTTGGGAAGTGATGAGTCAGTTTTTTGCCCACTAATTTTGAGTTGCCTCTAAGACATTTCCATTTTTGGTGGCTATTTTGCTGTTATAAATGCAGTTTGTTCTCTGTGACAGACCCTTAATTTTCCTGGACTAATTTTCTCAATATTTAAGAGAGAGGTCCAGGGAAATTAATTGATCACTTATTTATGATTCTGTAACAACTTATACATAACCTGATTGTAGGAATTATTGTATTAAACAGTCTTGTCTGTGTCCTCCAATAGACAGTAAACTTCCTGAGGGCAGTGACTAACTACCTCTTATTTATTATTTTACATCAAATATAGCGCAGGGCTACAACAACGTGGAAGAAAGCCATCCAGAAGATCATTAAGAATAACCTTTTGTTCAGAAAACTAGAACATGAGAACTATTCCAAAGAAGTAATCTATTTGGGAGAATAAAGGCAGAGAGTTTTTTGTAAAACTTTACCAAAAGAGGTCAGCCGAAGTTCTGCTAATTTCTGTAATATGAATAAAAAATGATTTTTGGCTCTGGCCAGGGCTCTTAGTGGTTAGAACATCTGCCGTGCATTGAAGGGCATGTATCTAGTTGCAGGTTTGATTCCCTAACCTGTCAGAAGCACATGTGGGAGGCAACCGACCAATATCTGTCTGTCTGTCTGTCTGTCTCTCTCTCTCTGCCCCACCACCTCCCTTCTACCCTCTCTAAAAAGTCAATGGGAAAAATACCCTTGGGTGAGGATTAACAACAAAAAAAAAAGATTTTGGAGAAGTGAGAAATTATTCTTATGGTTTAGCAGCAGTGAGTTGAGAAACTCAAGTTTAACAGAAGAGAAGAAGAGGAACAGTTGGAGCCTAGGGTCACAGTGGGCCACGATAAAGAAGTTTTAGTCCTTTTCGTCTTTCAAATGGCAACCATTACATTCTTTTATGAATAAATAAATAAACTTGATTCTCATATTTCTCTTTCTCTAAATCTCAACATTTCTCCACTGCCGGCAGAAAAGTTCTTATATTAAGTATTTTCTTGGTGTTTTGTTTGATAGAGTTTCTGAGTATTTTTTTTTTAATGTACTTTTATTGATTTCAGAGAGGAAGGGAGAGGGTGAGAGAGAGAAATGTCAGAGATGACATAGAATCATTGATTGGCTGCCTCCTGAACGCTGGGATGGAGCACACAACCAGGGAATGTACCCAGAGTCTAACCCGGGACCCTTCAGTCCTCAGGCAAATGCTCTATCCACTGAGCCAAACCAGCTAGGGCTCTGAGTGTTTTCTTAGTTGAGATTTTTAAGTTAGATAAATTATGTTCAAGTGTAATTATTTATTGACAGCAGACACAAATAATCTAAGCACTTTTATTCTGCCTCTTTCCTCCCGTCTATAATGTAATCAATGCAAAATTAAAGTGTTAGGGTGGTTTTACTTATATACAAATTTTGAACTTGGTTCAATGATTTATTGTACAGAATTCCTTGTAACCAGGATAAAAAGATGAATTATAACCATAATCTACATGAGTAAAGTGGCATATGACAATTTGTGTGAATATAATTAATTTATTTAAATGCTCAAAAATCATTAATCTTTCATTAGAGAGTTACATGATTTTTATTCTTTGAACATACCTTAATATTTTTATTTTTAAATTAATTAAAATTAATCTTCGCTACTCCAAAAATTTATGTATTAAACTGTATGCTAAAATGCAGTTTCTTATGTACATTTCTAACCAATGTCATTGCTCACATAATAATCACATTTTTGTCACTTGAAAACAAATTTTTTATCGGAAATAACAAAATAACTCAATTTTTTGGAAAGAGTATATATGTCTTACTTTTGTACTATTTTAGAAAATAAAATCACCTTTGTGACTTTCTGATCTATTCAAGTGTCCTTTTATCTGTGAGTTCCAAAATAAGTAGTATTACAAACAAGTTTGCTTGTTGTTACTCATACTTGGTTGATTTTGTATCACAATGAGAATTTTCCAGGTTTCAACTATATAATTTGATAAAAATCAAAGAATTTGAGAACTAGAAGATATAGTTCTGGTAATGTGACTTGCTTTGGCCAATGGGATGTTGGAAAATAATATAGCAATGAAAAAAGTCTAGAACTAAATGATAATGAAGGTTCAACATATCAGTATTTATGGGATATTGTTAAGCACTTCCTAGAGGGAATTTTATAGCCTTAAATGTATATATTAGAGAAGAAGACAGACTGAAAATATTAATGAATTTTACAATTAGAAAGAGTTACTAAAATTTCTTGTTCTTGCATCCATATTCATGCTCAGCACATACAGCTCCATCAGTGTGCACCTAAAATTATTTCTGGGTATCCCATGTGCTTTCTTCCTCTGCAACTCAGAATGTCCATTATCTTTGACCTTTGTATAGGTAATTGAAGGTTACTTACTATTGCTACTGTTGTATTTTTCCATGAATTCTTGACAAAATGAACTTGCATTTTTTTCTATTGTTTTTAACAGCTTTAGTGAGGTATAGCTTACAGTAACATCTATCATTTTAAGTATATAGTTCAATGATATTATTATATTTTTAAATTTGTACAATCATGATTACAATATAATTTTAGAACATATCCATCACTTTATGCCCATTTATAGTCACTCCTTATTCCAAATGCTAGGCTTAGGCAACCACTAATTTGCCTTTTCTGGACACTTCATGTAAAAGGAATAATATGCTATATGGTATTTTGTATCTTATTTCTTTCAAAAAACATAGTGGCTTTGAGGTTTATCAATTTTGTAGCTTGTATCATACTAGGTTCCTTCTTATTGACTAATAGATTGGTTTTGAGATTCTATGGAGGGAAAACTTAGTTAACTGATTTCTTAAGATAATTAATGGTACTCTAAGTACAAGAAATGATGCTTTGTAGCTCATGTGAAAACTACATAAGTGTGTTAGGGAGAGTGAAATTTCCTCCAACTAGGCATAGAATACAGAACAAGCTTGATTTGTCAAGAAATGATAGAATTCAAACTTTCAATATCACCCTTGGCATAGATTTTTGTATTCTCATGTTTAATCTCTTACAATTTATGTAGCTTGCTCAAGTTAGTATAGCTAGTAAGTGGCAAAACCTGGATTCCAACTCAACAATTCTGGATCAGAGTCTTACCTCTAGGATTTACTGACACTTATGACCAGAACCAAAAGCACAGCCATGGCCCAACAATAGGAATATGTTCTCCAGTTGTCACTACTGGCCATTCTGATCATGGGAAATCATGCCATCTTCCTTTTACTTTAGCATTCTCTGAAATAGGAATGTCTTGATGTATGGCAGCCTAAAGTGACTAATGCCCATACAACATCTTATATTTTAATAGAACAAATAAAAATGGTAGCTTGACATTATATTATCTGTTTTTTTTTATATTTTCTCATTAGAAAAACCTAAAAAAGGTAGTTTTCGTATCAAGTTAATAGTATTGCTCCATAGTTTAAAAGAATTTCAATGTACAGCCTTATTTGATTCTCATTAAAATAAGCTAGTTTTGAGTATTTTATATGTGCCAGGCATTATCCTGAACGTTTTAAATGTATTTTCTAATTTATTGATAATAGAAATTCTGTGAGGAAATACTATTTTTCTAATTTTATAAATGAGGAAAATGAGTCTCAGAGGGAAAAATAGCTCACAGTAGGCCACCTGACTAATAGGTGGCAGATCTGGAATTAGAACCCTGGGTCCTTCCTTCTAGTCTTTCTATTTTATTTTATATCTGTAAAAGTAAATATGCGAAAGCAGATTAGTAGAATAAGGATGTGCAGAAGAGGCTATGAAGACATAAGGAAGGCTGATTGTACTGCCAAGTTGTGTTTTTATGGATTTTCTGTAAATTATGAGGTATTTGCATTATGCATATGTAAAGCTGTGTTTGCACTCTGTATAGAATTTACCTGGAGGTTAATTATATCTAGCAAGTAAATATTTACTGAGCAGCTATGATTAAGTTACTAGATTACTGTGCTGATGTGAAGTCAATAAGGGAAGGGTGGAGAGAGACTGAGAGAACAATAATAAAAACTGCGTTCCTTGAAACTCTAAACTCATTGCTGTGTGAATTCAATCTTTCTAACATAACTGAACTTTCTCACAGTATGTTGCAGAAAACATGAAACTTGATTTTGACATAATATTCTCTAGCTAAGATAACATGCAGAATCACTGATTTTTAGAGTTGTGACAGAGACCTTGAAGCTCATGCAGTCCATTGATTTTCAGACTTGACTGCACAACAGGAATCAACCAGAGAATTTCCTAAACCACACTCTTTGAGATCCTGATTCACCATGTCTAGGATTAGTCTTTGAATCTGAATTTTTAATAAAAATTTTAGTTAGTCAATAACAGATCTGTATATGTGCCTTTGGGAACCATTTAGTCTACATATCAACATGTAAAGGTGGGGAAACTGAGGCACTCAGAGATGAAGGACTCCATTAGTTTAAGCATATATGTTTGGCAGACAGGGGCAGGCTAATGTTTTGTACAATATGCTATGATGTGGACTCCTTAAATAACTGCATGTAATTCTTAACCATACAGAATTTAAATGAAATATGTGAGACTTTATATGATTTTCCAACTATCTTAATGAGAAGAACATGAAAACATTTTATAGCAATAGCCTCAATACTTGATAGAACTGTACTAAGAGAAAAATATTTAATACTAGAGGCCCGGTGCACAAATTCATGCATGGGTGGGGTCCCTTGGCCTGGCCAGCTATTGGGGCCGGCTGGCCAGGGGAAGAGACCACGGGAGGTTGGCCGGCTGCAGGAGGTTGGCTGTGGGAGTGCACTGACCACCAGGGGGCAACTCCAGCATTAAGTGTCTGCCCCCTGGTGGTCAGTGCACGTCACAGCAACTGGTCACTTAGGCTTTTATATATATATATATATTTATGCCTGTACCAACAACTATGAGCTCTGCATGGTTCCGGGTCTTAGTCTCCATAGGGAACACTTTTACCAGGAATCATGTCAAGAGAAGCATTGAACTCTTAAGTTATGTCCAGGTACCAGTATGCAAGAAGAGAAGTTACCATCATGCAGGGGTTATTGTCCCTGGTTATCACAAAAAGTTGGGGCTGCTGTTATTCAGTAGGGGTAGGGAGAACATGTTTGGCACTCAGGTGATCTTGTTAGTTGCTTCTTGTTATTCTCTTGTCTGTTGTGATGGGAAATGGCTAAGATCAAGATCCATAACCTGAGAAGAGCTTGGTAGTTGACTAAGCTCTCAGAATGAAGATCAGGTCTGCCACCAGGTAAACCAATAAGACCAGCAAAGGTAGTAGATGAGGGTGAAGGGAATCTAGAATGGATAATGATGGGAGATAAGTATCAGTTGCTGTGTGATATTTGCTGCAGTATAAACAGTAGTTCTTCCCATTGCTATCCTCCTCTATGATCCCTTCAGGAAGAGCCCACCTGGAATCCTGGAGGAGCTGTTCCCAAAAAGATATTAGTTGATATGAGAAATACATGAACTGGCTATGATTAGGGTTGCCACATAAAATATAGAACACTCAGTTAAATTTGAATTTTATTTTATTTTTTCCATCACCACTTATCCCCTCTATGCCTTCTTCCACCTCCACCCATGCCCCTCCCCCCACAATCACCGCACTGTTCAGATAAACAACAAGCTTTTAAAAGCACAATTATATACAAGCATGTTCTATGCAGTAATTATACCAAAAATTATTAGGTGTGCTGTTTTTTATTTGCTGAAAATAGTAACCTACCTGTGGTGGACATGAGGGATGCCTTGATGCACCCCCCTGATCTATCTTCAAAGAAGTACTTGTCCCAGGTGCTGGGAATGCTGTCAGCAGATGCCTTCAGCTGTGGGCCTTTTCAGGGGTTGCCTGGGCTTCAGAGCATCAGCTCATCTGAGGACACGCCCCTCTGGGGGCGTCCCATATTCCATGACTGATTAGAGCAGATATGTAAAAGTCTGGCCACTTATACCCAACAAGGACAACTTGAGAGCTCCTAGTGGGGTCAGCTGATATTGTTGGGCTGGTAGTGTATTTAAATTCTCCCACTGCTCAAGCCCGCTTCCTCCTTTTCCTTTTTGCAACTGTAGATCCCAAAGGTACTCCCAAATAAATATCCTGTAAACACTAAACTCTGTCTCAGAGTTTGTTTTCTGGAGGAAGCAAACTGCTACATTTTGTTTCATCTGGACTCCCTTATATAAAAGGGAGAGAAAAAAATATGTCCTTCCTTAAGTAATTTTTATTGAGATATAATTTATATGTGGATGTTATAGGTATACAGTTTAAGTTTTGATTAGTTCATATACTCACATAACCCACACTTCTATCAACTTTTTCATCAACCAAGAAAAGTTTCCTTTTGATCTTCCAGTCATTTCCCTCACCTCCACCAGAAGTAAACACTGAATTGATTTCTATCATTATATATCAGCTTTCCTGATTGTAGAACTTAATATAAATAAAAAGAACCATGCACTATGCATTCTTTTGTATGTGGCTTCTTTCACTCAGATCAATACTTTTGAGATCCACCCATATCAATATTAGGCTTATTATTGCTGAATTATCATTCCATTGATCCACAGCCAGTTAACCATGTTTCTATTAATGGGCATTGTTTCCAGTTTTGGGCTCTCCTTTGTAAAATTATTATGGATACTTTTATATCAAGATTTATTTGGGCATGTATTTTCATTCCATTGGGCAAATATGTAGGAGTTGAAAGTACTGATATGTAGGTTAAATATATATTTAATTTTAAAAGAAATGGCTAGTTTTCCAAGGTGGTTGAACTATATTGTATTACTACTAGCAATGTTGGAGGTCTGGTGTTTGTGCATCCACTCCAACATTTGGTCCTATATATATCGTATATAATAAAAGCCTAATATGCTAAATGTCCAACTGTTAAACCATTCGACCGTTCAACCAGTCACTATGACGTGCACTGACCACCAGGGGGCAGATGCTCCAACTGGTAGGTTAGCTTGCTGCTGGGGTCCTGACAATTGGGACTGGGCAAGACAGGCCGGACATGCCCTGGAGCCCTCCCACAGCTCCTCCCTGGCCCCGATCATGCACCAGTGGGGTCCCTCTGCCTGGCCTGCACCCTGTTGCAATCTGGAACCCCTCAGGGGATGTCGGAGAGCCAGTTCCAGCCTGACCCCTGTAGACCAGGCTGAGGGACCCCATCAGTGCATGAATCTATGCACTGGGCCTCTAGTCTATCTATCTCTACCTCTATATTGATCTCTATCTCTATCTTTATCTCTATATCATCTATCTATATCTATCTATATCTATCTATACTATATCTATCTATATCTAATCTCTCTCTCTCTCTCTCTCTCTCTCTCTCTCCTCTCTCTCTCTCTCTCTCTCTCTCTCTCTCTATATATATATATATATATATATATATATATATATATATATATATCCTAATATATAAAAACCCAGGGTCTGTAAAGACCGAAGGCTCAACTGAACACCGGAAGTCGGTCCTGCAGTCAGTGTTGGGTTGCCATGGTGACCCAGCACTGACTGCCGCTGCTGCAGGTGTGGCGACCCAGCACTGACTGCAGAGGGGGCTGTGGATCAGGCCTGGAGAGAGGCCTGGTCTGATCCACAGCCTCCGTGGCAGCTGTTGATCAGCCCTTGCCTCTCTCTTTCTCTCCGGGCTTTGCCAGCAGCTGCACCTTTCTTTCTCTTCAGGCCTCTGCAGGGGCTGCTGATCAGCCCTGCCTTTCTGATCAGGCCCAGAGATAGGCCTAGAGATGCTGACTGGCATAGAAACCGACCAATCAGAACCTAATCTGGGTGAACTGCAAAGGCAGAACCTAAGGTGGGGGCTGAGGAAGGTTTTAAGGCAACAGCTGTTTGGTGTAAGGTGTAAGAAAGTGGTTCAATTTTTTAATGACAGGTTTGGCAGTATAGTGCATATGGCTGGCTATCAGTCCAGATATAGGGATTAGTATTTTTGTCTGCCAAGAGAATATCCTCCTGCTGAAAAAGGCTTTTCCCCCCATTTAAGCAATCCTATCCTATATAATCTATCTATACTACTAAAAGGGTAATATGCTAATTAGACTGGGTCAACCAGCCATCTTCCGGACATCCAACTTCCTTCCAGACAAAGCCATGTTGGTGGGGGCCAAGGCAGAGGCAGTTAGGGGCAATCAGGCCAGCAGGGGAGGGCAGTTGGGGGTGAGATCAGGCTGGAAGGGGAGGGCAGTTAGGGGTGATCAGGCAGGCAGGGGCAGTTGGGAGTGAGATCAGGCCAGCAGGGGAGAGCAGTTGGGGGCAATCAGGCAGGCAGGCAGAGAGGTTAGGGGCATTCAGGCAGGCAAGCAGAGGGGTTAGGGGCAATCAGGCAGGTGAGCAGTTAGGAGCCAGTGGTCCCAGATTGCGAGAGGGATGTCCAACTGTCGGTTTAGGCCCAATCCTGTGGGAGGGCAACAGTCAGACATCCCCCAAGTGGTCCCCGATTGGAGAGGGCGCAGGCTTGGTTGAGGGACCCCCCCCCCCATGCATGAATTTCATGCACCAGGCCACTAGTATATATATACATATTTTAACTACACTAGTGTGAGTATACTGATATCTTGTGGTTTGATTTGTTTATATCCATAATGTCTAATAATGTTGAACACTTTTCATGTGCTTATTGGCAATTTGTATGTTCTTTTATAAAATGTTTGCTCAAATCTTTTGCCTATTTTAAAAATGGCTTTCTCGCTGTATATTCATTGGGCAGATACATGTATTATGAATGTTTTCTCCCAGTCTGTGAATTACCTGTTTATTTTAATAAGCAGAAGTTTTAAAATCTTGTTGGGTGTCCAGTTTATCAATTTTTTAATGATTGTTGCTTTTGTGTTTTTTCAAAATCACTTTTTCTCTGAGTTTACTTCATGAGCAGCTAAAATTAATCCTAGCTGATATGTTTTTTTCATAGTAACAAAAATACTTTAATTTTCAGTTTTAAATTAATATATCTGTTTCTTATATGTGAATTTCTTTGATTTTTCTTAAACTCTTTACATCTCATTTGATAGCTAGTAGATGTGAATTCAAGTTTTAGGAATGTTTCATAACATTTAAAAAAAGAGTTTCAAAAATTATGAAATTTGTTCAGCATATTTAATTAATCAGGTATTCCACTATTAGTGTAAATATTTGAGAGCTGACTATATAGTCAATATTTTGGGAATTTTTATGTGTGATCTACTATATTGCATTATTATTCTTTTTCTATAATATAAATGCTAAGTAGGTTGTCAATATAAACTCTCTGATAATGGTAAGTGTGTGTGTGTGTGTGTGTGTGTGTGTGTGTGTGTGTGTATCTTTGTATTTGAAGTGAGTGTATGTGAAATGAAAAAATCCACTGAAGAGGAGCTATTCAAATAATGAATACAGTATTTTTATACAATGGAAAAACAACTCAGGTAATCTAAAATTATGTTCTTTAAATAATAAAAGCAAATGATAAGAAAGTTGTGCTCAGTTAAATATTATGCATAAGAAATCTCTTTATATGCTAAAAATAGAAGCCATGATATTTAGCAGGATAATTTTCCCCATTGATTTAATATTCAACTCACTTGTACTGAAGTGGGAGGCACTTATGGAGGCAGTAAGATATCTCTAAGTTAAGCACTGAAGAAAGCTGGTAAGAAGCTAGTGAAATAGATTTCAAAATGAAACACTTAAACCCTATCCTTTAAAAATTTATCTAACCACCAGATTTTAATTGCAAGGTGACATCTATGGATGATTAAAATATATACATAAAATATATTTTCTCTATTCTCAATTTCTGAAATGAATTTCTTTCAGAGTTTTAAAAAGTATTCTATGATAAATAGTTTATTTATACACATTTTTTTCTGCTCCCCAATATTATTAGTTAACTTGAACTTATCTGCCTATCTTGTGTGAGTTCAAATCCTGGCTTTACTGTGTATCAAATTTGCGCATATAAACAATTACATAATTGTTGTGATAAGTATATGAAATTATGCATGTATCTAGCTTTAAATAGCATTTGGGCATTTGGTAAGCATTAAATAAATACTGACCATGTTTACTAATATGGTTTATGCATCCATATATATATCTTAGTCTGCTTGAACTGCCATAACAAAACGCTATAGACTGGGTGGTTTAAAACATAGAAATTTACTCTTTACAGTTCCAGAGACTGGGAAGTCCCAGATCAAGATGCCAGCTATTTGGTTTCTGTCGAAAGCTCTCTTCCTTTTGCAGATGGCTATCTCCTCACTGTGCCCTCACATAGTAGAGAGAGAAAGAGCTTTTTCTCTCCCTCTTTTTAGAAAAAAAAATGTTTTTATTGATTTGAGAGAGAGAGAGGACAGGTGAGGGAAGGAGAGTGAGAAAAATGGAAGTGATAAAGAAACATTGATCAGTTGCCTCCCTTACCCATGACCAGGGCATATGCCCTGACTGGGAATGGAACCAAAAACCTTTCCATACAGGGGACATTGTTCAGTCAACTGAGCCACACTGGTCAGGGCTTCTCTCTCTTCTTTTAAGCCCACAGTCCTATCTGGTCAGGGCCCCACCCGTATGACATCATTTAACTTTACCTCCTAAAGACCTTACCTCCAGATTCCTCACATTGTGTGTTAGAGCTACACAATTCAGTTCAGAGCAACATATTTATAATGACTGTCAATTGGCTTATTAGTTATGTATTCTTTACTTCCACTCCTCTGCTGAATCTGATAATCTGTGATGCTAACCCAGAGTGCTCCATCTGTCTTATTGCAGTAATAGGTTTATTTGAAATACTAGAGGCCAGGTGCATGAATTCGTGCATGGGTGGGGTCTGGCCGCCCCCCCACACCCAATCTGGGCCAATCAGGCCAGCCAGCCAGGAGGAGGGGCTGCAGGAGGTTGGCTGGCCGGCCCTGCCCCTGATCGGGGTGGGGGGGCCCAATCAGGGGTAGGGCTGGCCAGGGGGAGGGGCCACAGGAGGTTGGTGGGCTGGCCCTGCCCCCTGGTTGAACTCCAGTCGAACTCCTGGTTGAGGGGACAATTTGCATATTACCCTTTTATTATATAGGATGATCTAAAATAGATAAATCTGAGTCTTCTGTGGATTTATTTTATTTCTAAAAATTATTTTTTAAACTGATATTCAAGCTTTAAAGATAAAGTAGGTATTGCACCACCGCTTTATGGTGTTGTCCATCTTCTAAGGAGAGCTACACAGATAACTAGGTAGCTAGATAGGAATAGAAATGGAGGAGAAAAAAACAGGGAGATAAGGGGATCCCCTTCCCCCATGCCCTCTGAGATTTATCATCCTGTTCCATGCTTCCATGTTTCTGGATCTATTTTGTTCATCAGTTTATTTTGTTCATTAGATTCCACTTATAAGTGATACTTGTCTTTCTCTGATTGGCTTATTTTACTTAGCATAATACTCTCTAGGTCCCTCTAGGCTATCTAAAAGGGTAAGAGATCCTTCTTTTTTATAGATGCATAGTATTCCATTGTGATAATTTTTTAAATGTAATATTGAGTTAGTCCTATGAAACAGTAACACATTGTATATAGTTAACCTTAATACAAATTATTTGTAGGACAAAAATTATCCTAAGCATTGCCTGATTATACAATTAAATTTATCTTGCATCTTGAACATATTTCTGCTTATTATAAAGAAAATTATATGATAAACATTTACTAAATGAATTAATTCTTTTGTGTAATAAACATATTAAAGCATAATATCATTAATTAAATTTTAGTAAATCATAGATTCTTGTATAAATGAAAATCAATCACTGAAGAAAAAAAGTCATTGTAAATTTCAGATTAATGTTTATAAGAAAAAAATACCAAGTTTGGAATCTCATAGGCTTGAACTTGTTATTAAAACACACTTGGCATACTTATATACTCATACAAGCCAAATAGTATGAGATTATTATCTGATACAGATAACTTGGAAAATCTTGACATTTCCCATTTCTTGAAATATCTCCTAGGAGTCTGACTATTATGGCAGAATATGAAGAACATGACATTCATAATAGCTGACAAAGTTAAGTTTTCTTTGTTAAGTTGCAAGAAAAATTACTTAGCAGAAGAAGACTTACAATGAATCAGATTGAGTGTCTTGAAATGTTAGCAAGTAATGGCTTATTGGATCTCATTCAATACCTCTTCACTGTCACATTGTTCAATGGAATATGTCTGTATTTGCATGGATCTGGCACATATTCAACACATCCTTGTTAATCTATTAAGAAATATAATGGTTTTGTTTTACAAGGAAGCCAGGAACCTTACTTGTTAGGACCTACATTTCAAGATTGTCACACTTCCTGGAATTAGTTCATTGACTTTTCCATATCTCTTTTGTCTTTATTGCATTAGGAAGATATAGTTGTAGAATTTTTTTGCTGATTATACACAGGGGAATAGAGATATACCAAAAATGTTTATAACTGTACTTTAAAATTCTAAATCTCATTTATCTTTAAATCTGAAATTACATCTTTCCTACTCTCCAGATCTTTATCTGATTTATAATAATTTGTCTTTGTTCTCAGATCTTGTATTATTTCTGTTAATCATGCAGTACTCATTGTTGAGACTAGTAGGGGTGGCAATAAAATCACACCTCTACCCTACTCAAATTCTGAAGCAATTAAAAAATAAGACAAATGAGGGCAAACAGGAGATTAAAAAAAAAGCTTCATTACTGATAAATTTGATATAGGTAAATGTGGCTTATATCTTATGGGCAAATGAGTTTACTCATAGTGTTCTCCAGCAAGTGGCTGGGCTAAACATGCCAATGTGTTTTTGCCAGTTCATAGATCTTCTGTGAGGGTAGGGTAAGTGAAGAGGTAAAATGAGAGTGGAGCTCCTGCCCCATATAAATAAATATCATGTGTGTGAAGAAGAGTTCAACTCCCTGAACATTCTAGCTGTTCTTGTTCTCCAAATTCACTGGGTTTAGCTAGTAAGGATGTGTATTACCAGTATTGTGACTGTTCCCTTGAGAAAAAATGTCATCAGCTTACTAAGACAGTCTTGCTCTACTTTCATAAAGCCACTTCTATACACACTAGGCTTCCTTGGGTATTTTTCTGGGACTGCTGATGGACAATATGATTTTGCTGCCACAAAGTTCTGGAATTGCACACAAAAATTCAATATTAAATTAAAATTTAGATCACATTTACATAAGCACTGAAAATTCATTTTCAAGTTTATTTCCCTTTTCATATTGTCTTCAGCCATATTGTTCCAACATAGCCTATCAGGAATTCATGACAACACCAAAGACAGCATCTATATACAGACAGTCCTTGGGTTACGTCAGACTCAATGTATATCGTTTCGTGATTACGTCGCCATTTCCCATTTATTTATTTTTAAAAAAGTTCCATCATTTTGACGTATGTACATATGTGCTTTATGTTTTTTATTATTTATTTACCACAAGTAAAGGTCAGGAATTGTTATCTTTCTTTTAAATTTTTTTTCTGTTTCACTTCATTACTGCTGTGTAATGTGCTCCATGTGAGTGACGTAGGTGCATATGTAGGTGGGTTCTGAATTACGTCAAAAATTGCATTACGTAGCACCGTAGGAACGATCTCTGGCGTAACCCGAGGACCTACTGTATATAAAAGGCTAATATGCTAAGTGTCTGTCTGACTGGTCGCTATGATGCGTACTGACCACCAGGGGGCAGATACTCAATGCAAGAGCTACCATGATGCGCACTAGCCATTTACAGAGAAATGGCACCATGGACCTGGTGCCCACAAAGCAACACTTGGCTTCCCCCAAGTGGGATGCAGGCCCCACCACCACTCTGGAGTGACACCCCACCAATTTGCAGCTGACACTGCCAAGGCCCCATGGCACAAAATGCAGGCTATAGCCCTGCCCAGCCCGGAAACAGTCACTGAGGGTGCTGGGTAATGATGTCCCATAACAATGCCTGGCTTCTTCTCCCTAGCGACTGACTAGCCTCCTTGGAATTTCTTCAGCCCAGGAACATGACTTGCTTTATAGGCAGGTGGAAACATTTTACACTTTAACCAAATGTCTGTGAAGCATTTTCTTGTGCCTCATCTCATTTGATCCTCACAGAAGTCCTGGAGTTGGTAGATAGGAGACTTGGTGAAATCCTATTTTCTTTTCATTAGCCAGAAAATGGAGATTTAGAAAGTTTAGGACAGCCTTGGGCAAACTACAGCCTGAGGGCCAGATCCGGCTGTTCTATCCGGTTCTCTTGCTCTCCCCTCCACTCCTTTACTTTGAATTTATATTAGTTCACACAAACACTCCATCCATGCTTTTGTTCCGGCCCTCCGGTCCAGTTTAAGAACCCATTGTGGCCCTCGAGTCAAAAAGTTTGCCCACCCCTGGTTTAGAAACTTGACCCGACTGAAAAGAAGTAAGAAATGGTGGACCTTGAAAATGACTTCAGGTTTTGTCACTGTGCAGAATATAGTCAAACACTGCTACAGTTAAATATTTTACCCTTTGTTCTCCCTGCGTGATCCTATCTAATAAAAGAGTAATATGCAGATTGACCATCACTCCAATACACAAGATGGCTGCCCCCATGTGGTCAAAAATGGCTGCCCCATGTGGACACAAGATGGCCGCCACAAGATGGCCAGCAGGGTAGGGCAGTTGGGAGGGACCAGGCCTACAAGGGAGGGCAGTTGTGGGCGATCAGGCCAGCAGGGAAGGGCAGTTGGGAGGGACCAGACCTGCAAGGGAGGGCAGTTGTGGGCAATCAGGCCAGCAGGGGAGGGCAGTTAGGGGCGACCAGGCCGGCAGAGGAGGGATGTTGGGGGCGACCAGGCCTGCAGGGAAGGGCAGTTTGGGGTGACCAGGCCTTCATGGGAGGGCAGTTAGGGGCAATCAGGCTGGCAGGGGAGCAGTTAGGCATCAATCAGCTGGCAGGGGAGTGGTTAGGGGGTGATCAGGCTGGCAGGAAGAAGCAGTTAGGGGCAATCAGGAAGGCAGGCAGGCGAGCAGTTGGGAGCCAGCAGTCCTGGATTGTGAGAGGGATCCCAGATTGGAGAGGATGCAGGCTGAACTGAGGGACACACACCCCCGTGCATGAATTTCATGCACCGGGCCTCTAGTCTACAATAATAATCTGATTCATGTTGATATTTACTGCTGTGTTGCTAACAATTACCTGAAAGAGAAATTGGGGTGCTTTACTGGGCTGGAAAAAGTTTAGCTAAATTAGAAAGCAGGTCTAATTAAGCAAGTTTATTCTATATATATATAAAAGGCTAAGTTGACTCACACATGTGCAATACATATAAAGCTCTCACTGGCACCAATAGCACACGTGTGTTTTGATCTGTCATTGTCCATCATGAATTTGGTTGACACTTCTATTATAGAGAAAGAGTAATAGTGATATTAAAATATTTTTTCTAATTAATTTTCTTTCAATGTGCAAGAATTTGTGCACTGGGCCACTAGGTAAGATATAAAAGTAATGCAGTGTCAACATAGAAATGCCCCAAATTTTGACATGAACCCCCTCACATTATCAGGCATTGGAGAGAAGTTGATATTCAAGGAAATTAAATTCTTTTGCAGGTTAAATTACCAAACATAAAACATTAAGAAATTGAAGTTTACTATCAAGTGTTTTTATCCCTGATTGTTAAATTTTAAATAAATTAAAATCTAAAGTTTATCCTTTTCTCTTTTTCTTTTGTATCTCAGCTAGGAAGTTTCCTGTGTTTGGGGTGATTAAGGACTTCAACAGAAGAATTCAGAAGTTAATTAATTGAATGCCAAGGGTCCAAGTGACTTACTTTTTAAATGCTTTATAGAACACACAGATATAGCTCTGGTCCCAAGCTTATTGAATTTAGAAAACTAACCATTCCTCATTCAATAAAAGTTATTTCGGGCAAAATTATATTGCCAAAAGCCATTAGAAAAACTTGGTTATTTGAGTGGAGAAGAGTAGACTAGGAACAGATTCTGCTTTCAAAGTTTAGTCTCATTAGATTTTAGTTAATTCATACCAGAGGTCCAGAATTCATGAGTGAATTTAAATACAAGGAGAGTTCCTACATTAGAATGTGGATTTTGGCATCATACCATTATCATACCTAGAGGGAATATGCTCAGGCTTTCTGTTTATTCATGTCAAACTGAGTCTGCTGCTATAACAAACCATCCCACAATCTCAGTAGTTTAGAAAAATATTTTTAACATGCTAGTTGCTTTAGATTGCCTGTGGGTCTGTTCAACATTTGTTTTTGTTTTCAGGATCCAGGCTGAAGGATCTTTGCTTATTTGTAACATGCTTTTCTCATAGCAGGGGAAAAAGAGTAAGAGAGATGACCAAGAAAAGTGGTGGCTATTAAAGCTGTTGTGGAGACATGGTGAATATCACTTCTGCTCATATGCCATTGGTCAGAGCAAGTGGCGTGGCAAATCCCATTATTAACATGACATATGTATATTCCTTGACTGGAGGCACTGCATGTCTTATGAAAAAATGATGGTATTCATAATTTGCTTACAGGAAGTGGGAATGCATATTTGGGAACAATACAAGCTATTACCAACTCCTTACAAAGTTTAGGTTTATAAAAGAGGTCATCTAATTGCCTGGTCTTCCTAATCCATTATGTACTAAATAAATCTTCATTTCTTCTTTGGAAGTTCAATTTCTTCAAGGTACTCTATATTCCATAAAATGTGAGATTGGTCTAGTGTAGTAGTATCAAAAATCTCTTCTGAGAAGATATTTTCACATATTCTTAAACCTTTGTGTATGGATTTGCTTAGGCTCCAAATGAATTAATCTATACATTTTTGTTATACTAGTAATTTATTTATTCACATAGTTTTGAAAAACATGTTTCATACTGTAAATTAATCTTTTTAATATTAATGTCTAATTTAATAACATTATAGTCACAAAATGTATAATTAAGAGAGTGCTTTTTTAAAATATATTTTTTATTGATTTCAGAGAGGAAGGGGGAGGGAGAGAGAGATAGAAACTTCAATGATGATGACAGACTCATTGCCCCCAACTGGGGATCCAACCTGCAACCCGGGCATGTGCCCTGATCAGGAATCGAACTGTGATCTCCTGGTTCCTAGGTGAATGCTCAACCACTGAGCCACGCTGGCCAAACAAGGGAGTGATTTTTGAAATTTGTTGAGTGTTTTCATAACTTGTTGTATAGTGGATTGTGTACATAAAGCATGCATACTGAAAAAGATTGTGTACCTCTCATTTGTGGATACAGAGCTCTATTTTTGTCCATTAAATACAGATTGTTAATTTTACTTTTAAAACTTACTATATTTTCATTAATTTTTTGGATGTCCCATCAATTATTAAAAAAAGCATATTGAAATATTTAATTATGACAGTCAATTCATTATATTCACCCTATAACACTATACTTACCTTATATGTGTTGTAACTGTTTTATTAAGGGTTTTTAATTTTATAATTGTTATATCTTCCTGTTTGCTTGAATTAGATGGCACAAAGTCTCTTAGCTAGAGACTCCCTTTCCTGGCCTTCATTGCAAGCAGATGTATACATGTACCTAAGCTCTAACTAATGGGATGGGAGCAAAAGTGAAATAACTTCTCATCACCTACATTAGAAGGAAGACAATTGCCTTCTTTCCCTTTTCATCCCTGTTTCTTCCAGTGAGACATGGACATATTGGTGACTCAGATTTATGCATAAAAAAAGAATAACCTTCCAGAAGGTGGCCGACCAACAAGGTTTAGGAACTATGAACTCCTAGTTACCTGTGGTCCATTGCTGCTACCTTCCTAGGACTGCTGTATCTCTTGCCTTACCTTTTAAAATTTTTATTGTTGAAAGTATTACACATGTCACTTTTTCCCCCATTGATCTCTCCCACCCTGCCCCCGCCCCCCATCCTAGGCTTTCACCATTCTATTGTCTGTGTCCATGGGTTATGTATAAGAATTCATTGGTTGACCTCTCACCTCATCCCCAAACCCTCCCCTGCCTTCCTTCTGAGGTTTGACAGTCTGTTGGATGCTTTTATGTCTCTGGGTCTATTTTTGTTCATCAGTTTATGTTGGTCATTAGATTCCACAAATGAGTGAGATCATGTGATACTTATCTTTCTCAGACTGACTTATTTCACTCTTGCCTTTGGATTGTCATGTGACAGAGCAGCTTTGTTTGACATTTCACTTGTTCCTGCAACTCAAGCTGTAAACAAACCAAGTTTATTGGCTTAAAGTCAACCTGGTCTGATAGTAAGACAATCACTTCAGCTTTCTTTTCATTAGTATTTTCCTAGTATATATTTCATTAGCCTCTGATACCAAACTTTGCATTTTATTATATTTTAGGTGTGTATCTTATACAGAGAATATAGGTAGCTTTTTTTTCCCTCCTCCAATCGGAGAATATTTGGCAAGTTCAGTCCATTTAATTTTATTGTGATTATTGATAATTTTGTACTTGTTTTCACAATTTTCTTTTTTGTTTTCTATTTTACCACATTTTTGCACTTCTTTGTCTCATTGCTAGTCTTTTCTAAGTATATATACACTAGAGGCCTGGTGCATGAAAATTTGTGCACTCAGTGGCGGGGGAGTCCCTCAGCCTTGCCTACACCCTCTCATGGTCCAGGAGCCCTCGGGGGATGTCCGACTGACAGCTTACGCCCGCTCCAATTCTTAGCACTGCCGAGGAGGTGGGAGAGGCTCCTGCCACTGCCGCTGAGCTCGCAGCCATCAGCCAGGCTTGTGGCTGAGCCAAGCTCCCCTGTGGGAGTGCACTGATCACCAGGGGGTAGCTCCTGCATTGAGCGTCTCCCACCTGGTGATCAGTGCACGTCATAGTGACTGGTTGTTTCTGGTCATTCCACCGTTAGGGTCAATTTGCATATTACCCTTTTATTATATAGGATATGTATATATATTTACATATATATGTATATATATTTCCTTATGTAATATAATTTAACAAATGATATTTTAATCTAATTTTAAACAACATTCCCCTAAACAATTAATTGATCAAAGAAAAAATAAAAAGAGAAATCTAAAGATATCATGAAACAAACAAAAATGAAAACATAAATACTAAAACTTATGGGATGCAACAAAAGTGGTTCTAAAAGGAAATTTTATTGTGATAAATTACGGAAAAAGAAAATTCTCAAGAAAACAACCTTAATTTACACCTAGAGAATGAGAAAAAGAACAAACTAAGCCTAAGGTCAGCAGGAGGAAGGAAGTAACTAAGAATAGAATGGAAGTAATGAAATAGAGAATAGAAAAATAAAATAAAATAAAAGATTTGATTTTTAGGAATGAGAAAATTGAAGAAAAGAGTCAAGTAGATAAAATCAGAAGTGAAAGATGAAACATTACAACTGATACTACAGAAATACAGATATCATAGAGTAAGATAAATAATTATAAACAAACAAAGTGGATAATTGAAAGAAATGGATAAATTCTTAGAAATATACAACCTATCAAGACTAAACCATTAAGAAATTGAAAATCTGAACAGACCAATAGTGAGTAAGCAGACTGAATCAGTAATCAAAAATCTCCCAACAAACAAAATTCCAGGACTTGATGGCTTCACTGGTGAACCAACTATTTAAAGAATTAATACCAACTCCTTTCAAATTTTCCCAAAAATTTTGAAGAAGAGGAAAAGTTTTCAAACTCATTTTACAAGGCCAGCATTACCACATTCTATTTTCTTAATCTTTTCTCACATATTTATTTTTGTTCTTTTGGCAAGACCATATTTTCCAAAGATGGCCACTACAATATATCCCATCCCACATGTCCTTATGTAATGTGACCTTGCCACTACCTCATTAAGAAATGAGTCTATCTCTCCACCTCATAAATCTGGATGGATATTATAACTGCTTAGCCCAATATTTTACAGTGGAAATGACACTCTTTCAATTCTGAGCAAGTCCCTTGAATGTTCTGGAAGAGTTCCACTTACTACTTCTTGGAATTAAATTTGTTAGTAATTTTAAGCATAAGTGTGTTCCAGCCAATGTTTTGGATATTTTATACCAAAGAAAAATTATTTGTTTTCTTGAAATTTAAGTGGGTATCCTGTATTTGTATTTACTGAATATGGCAACCATACTTGGAAGCCAATATATGTACCAGGAGTGTGAGTCACTTGAAACTACCATGCTTGGGAAGCCCAAACTAAGTGAGAAGGCCTTGGAGGATGAGACACCAGGTGGAGAAAAAAAAAAAAAAAAGGAGCATTGAGACACCAATCATATAAGGAAAGAAGACTCTTGGAAGTAGTTCCTCCTGCCCCAACAATTCCAACTAATACCAAGTAGAGCAGAGATGAGCCAGCCAGCTAAGACTCTCAAATTTAATAAAATGGTTTATATCAAGCCAAAAACATTTAAGGTTGTTGTTATGCAATAATTGATGATTAAAATAAATCTGTATTTGAAAACAAACAAAATCCTGATGTCTTTGTAGGTCTAAATTTGTAATTCTACTGATTTTTTCTGCTTTTGCTCATATTCCGTAATGAACTCATATGTGATTGCTTTTAACAGCTGAGAATCCTAAGCACCAGAATTAAAACTATTCTCTGGGAAAAGGGAATTGCATTTGTTTTACTGGAAGTAGGTCCCAGATGTAATGCAGGTTTCTCAATTTTAGCTCCCCATCTAACCATAGATCCAAAGTTTAGTACTGTGTTTGGAGAATAATATGGGCAACCCTACCTTTCACCTTCACTTATCAATAACCACTCTCTATTCAGGTTTCAGATCATGAGTTTTATTTTGTTTTGTTTGTACAAAGAGGTTGCAAATTGGAGATTTCTCTCAGTTCCTATAAATTTAACAATGTATTAACAAGTATGTTTTATCTAGAAGTGGTTTTTTTTTGTTTGTTTGTTTTTTCTAGAGAGCCTCTCAGCTATCTACCTGCCATATTGCATGATTTCCTTCTGTTATTTCATTGGTAATTTAAAAATGGCCCATTGAGAGACAAATTTATGTTTTAAGGTCCTAAAGGGGCTACACCACTTCTTGAAAGACCTCTAATCCGTGGCTGTGAAAAAGCCCAAATTCTATAGGAGCATCAGTAACCCTCTCCAGCTAAGACCCAGCATGATAAAACATTTGGGAAGAATTTTATTTCTTTAGGCTTTTTATTTAAAAAGAACAAGATGATTCAATTTGAGGCTTTATTCATTTGGATTGTGATGTCTTTAATTTATACTAGGATTTAATATTTGTATTTTAATTTCTTCCATGGAATATAAGAATAAGAGGAAATTTCTTTCAGATTTTGGAATCTCTGCTATTATTATTAGACTATTCCAATTTGACATTTGATCCTTTTTGTAGACTCTGAGAGAATTTATGCACAATATGAGTGGATATAATTTGAAATGGGAAATAGAAGTTAGAGTGCACTGTTGCCTTTAGGTATAAAATGACCTTGGAGTTAATTCTTAATGGAATGCGAAATGACCAATCCTCCATGGTAATTATCTGGTTTGTACACAAGGAGAAAATGATCTGATTCAACTTGAGGTGGTCCTGTGCCTTCTGTTTGGACAGTGTGCAGTTTTATACAGTTATTTAATAATTCCAAGTTTTACTATTTTACTATTCACATGAATTACTAGACTGTTAAAAATATTTTGTACCACAGATAATTTCTCTGATTAAATAAAAAAGAGTAGTTGTCAGGCTAGTAGATCATAATATGAAATTTTACAAGTAGATTTTTTAAGTTTGATTTGTAAGTTTGATTGTGGGACTTTTAGATAAATTTTCTGAGTTAAGTTTTAAAAATTTCTGGAGCTACAAATGAATATTTTTTCTTTCTTGTCATAAAAAGTAGTCTGCAAATAGCCCTGTGCATTTCATATTTGTTAGTATTAGCTCTAAACTTTTCATTTTGGAGGGGTCAGTCATAGTTCCAAAATTTTCTCAACCAATTTAATTAATTAGTATTTTAAGTCATTTTAGAAACTTTAAGAAACAGAATCTGCACTATTCACCAATGATCCCAGGAAGGTACTAAAAGAAGTAAAAGTTGGTAAGGGAAGAAGTGGCCTCATGAAAAAAAGAAACAAATTGTCATGTTTCTCTTTTAATCACCATCAAAGGGAACATAATCTTAATGTTTAAAATGAATGGATTAAGAGAACCAATAGCTAAAGAAGATTACAGGGAAATGCTTCTTCCCTATTCTTGGTAATTCCTTGTATGTGGAGGGGTTCTAGTAGTGAAGCATCTTAGCCTCTTTGATACTCCCCTTCTCTCAATTCTCCCCACAAATGTGGAGTGAGTTATTATATTAGAGCCCTTGAAAAGAGAAAATGCTGATGCTGCTGGTCTAGGAAC
The DNA here is from genome assembly GCF_963455305.1 of Plecotus auritus. Lineage (NCBI taxonomy): Eukaryota > Metazoa > Chordata > Mammalia > Chiroptera > Vespertilionidae > Plecotus > Plecotus auritus. The sequence continues at coordinate 147,023,130 of NC_137772.1, forward strand.
CTCACTTTGAGAACTACCGCTGTAATATAACTCTGCCCAAAGAGAGCACATTCTGCTCTGCTTCTCCATCTAACAGTTAAGTAGCGGCAGCTTCTGCCCCCATGGTGAGGCCAGCACTGGGGTCACTTCTAACAAAGTTAGTAAATCTGTAAATCTGTTCAATTCTGGGTCGATATAAGTAAGCCTCCTTTACCGCAGATAGCTCCCTAATTTTGGTCTTTTATCTGCCTTAACCTCTTGTCTGTTTTAACTTGGTCAGAATTTGAGTTGGGAAGAAGGGTGCTATTATTGTATCTTCTCAAAATCTCAAAATGAATATATAAGGTCTCCTGAAGTCAATTAACATGTATTTTGGTCCGCCTACTTGGATTGCAGGAATTTAAAAAGAAGAAGCATACGTTCTCTTTGTAAAGTCAGTATGCAATCCAGGGCTGCCCTTTGTTCACCTGAACCCAGTGTAGATTACTAGTAAATAAAAAAGACTTTATATATAAGTATTGTCAGCTCCTATATTTCATGGTTAGAATTTTAGACATTCCCTCAAACATATGAAGAACCTGATCTATAGAGTGGACTACCAGCGATCTCTTTTAAAGGGCTGATGCTGCTGAAATCATTAGAATGGAACTTTTGGGAATGATGTCTATAGCCCAGTGACTAAGCCATCTTGATATATGCTATCCCAGGAAGTTAATTTTTCAAGTTTGATTAATCATTGACGTATTCCTTCAAGGTTTTCTATCTCATGCTGGGTGAATTACAGTCCAGTGACTACTCCTAGCAGCTAGCCAGCTGGTGATAATTGCTGTTAATTTCCTGGTATTTGGCAACTAACTGTTCCCTGACAATTGGTGGGACATAATATAAGAAAATGTCAGAAGGGAATTACTAAAAATCACATTTATTTTTCCAGTTGATTATAAAATGACTAGAGGCCCAGTGCATGAATTTGTACATCAGTGGGGTCCCTTAGCCTGGCCTGCGGGATCAGGCCGAAACCGGCTCTCAACATCCCCCGAGGGGTCCTGGATCGCAATAGGGCACAGGCCAGGCCAAGGGACCCTGCTGGTGCACGATTGGAGCCAGGGAGGGACGCAGGAGGTTGGCCAGCTGGGGAGGGACTGGGAGGGCTCTAGGGCATGTCTGGCCCATCTTGCTCAGTCCCGATCAGCCAGACCCCAGCAGCAAGCTAACCTACTGGTCAGAGCATCTGCCCCCAGGTGGTCAGTGCACATCATAGCAACTGGTTGACCAGTCTACTGTCTGCCCCCTGGTGGTCAGTGCATGTCATAGTGAGTTGTTGAGCGGCCTTAGCATATCATTAGCATATTATGTTTTGATTGGCTGAACAGATGAATGGATGACCAGACACTTAGCACATTAGGCTTTTATTATATAGTATACATGCTTATAGTTCAAAGTTAAAAATATGGAAAATATAAAGAAAATATAAGAATTTAAACATAACCTTTCTATTCAAATAAACTAATTTGCATAATTTTAGTAAATATTTGTTTTGTATGTCATCTATGTATACTTACACATACTTATATGTACATGTACACCACATCACCACTACCACCACCACCACTTCTACTAAGAAAATTTGGCATCATTTCTGTTTTTCCAGCTCTGAGTTTCACTTTTCTTTTCGATTTAGAAATCTATCTTCAGCATTTCTTATCTCTAGTTTTCAGAAGGGTAATTTTTTCATGGTAACACAATATTCTATCAGATGGTTGTGAAGTATATTGGTTTAAAAATTAACTAGGAGTCATAAAGATAAATAAATAAATAAATAAATAAATAAAATAACCGGGAGCCAAAAAGTCCATCAAACAGGAAATTAATTCTGAAGCTCATTGTAGAACTCAGGAAGGGTGATTCTCTAAAGCGGCCAGATAATATAATTTTACTTGATGACCATAGCCTGATGAGGACCTAGGGAGCCAAAGACACAAATCTAGTGTTATAGGATACATGCTATGTTTTTGCTACATACATGTTAATCATCAGAAACCCATGTATTTTCTACCTCTAAGTGCTAGTTAAGGGATAACGCTCGCTGATTCACCCAACAGAGCTCTTCTGATGCTTAAAAAAGATTGGTACTTGTTATTACTCAGGGTTCTCTAGTGAAGCAGAACAAATAAGATCTATCAAGAAATATACAGTATATAAGAAGAGATTTATTATGGGAATTGGCCCAAGTGGTTATAAAAGCTGAGAAGTCCCACCATCTGCCATTTGCAAGCTAGAGAACTGGGAAAGTGAGAGGTCTACAAGGGCAGGAGAGATAGATGTCAAAGCCCAAAAGAGAGAGAATTCACCTTTCCTTTTCCTTCTTTCTCATTTGGGCCTCCAACGGATTGGATAATGCCATGTACATTGGTGAGGTTGGATATGATTTACTCAGTTTATTACTGAATCAAATGTTAATCTCTTCTGGAAACACCCTCACAGACACACATGGAAATAATGTTTTACCAGATATCTGAGCATCTCTTAGGCCAATCAAGTTGACACATAAAATTAACCATCGCAGAACTCCTTGGTGAGTATGCATTGGGTACTCTTTGGGTGCTGATTCTTTTTTTTAAAAAAAAAATATGTTTTTATTGATTTTTAGAGAGAGAAGAAGGGAGAGGGAGATAGAAACATGATGAGAAAGCAACATCATCCATCGGCTGCCTCCTGCATGTCCTCCCCTGGGGATAAAGACTGCAATCTGGGCATGTGCTCTGGCCAGAATCCAACCATGACCTCCTGATTCATAGGTCCACACTCAACCACTGAGCCACACCAGTTGGGCGGGGTGCTGATTCTTTAGAAGCTTAGTACAAGCATCTCTTCAGAGTTTTACCAACAAGCCTATCTACTGCCCTGAAGTACATAAGGATGGAATTTATCCTGTGCTTCAAATTTATTTTCATCTGTGAGAAATATCTTCTTTTATTTTCATGCTCTTTGAAAACATAATATTTTTAATAAGATGGGCTAACTAAAATAGGAAAAAGCACTGTCTTCCAATAGTTTTGGGTTTGGTGCACAAAATCTCTAAGACAAGGAAGTTTCAAGTTCCTCAGTACCTGCTTGGACTGGAGTGAAAGGGAACTATAGAGTTTAATATATTTTTTAATACATGAATGTATGCATGAATGAATGAATAAGAGGTTACTAAATTATGACTGTCAAGCATTTTTATAGTGTGTTATAGTTTAAAAATCATACCTATAGTGTTATTTTAGCTTACAACTTCTCTAAGTAATACCAATAATTATTCCTATGTTTAGAGGAGAAATAGATGCTCAAAATAGTCTTGAAATGCCTAGGATCACATTTATAGAAAATATCAAGTGCATGTAGTTTTGATACTAGGGTAAGTGCTCATTTTGCCAAACACGACTCATCTCATATAATGGAGTAAGCACTAGAGAAAGAAGAAATAGTACAGGAGTCTAAGGGAATAGAATTATCTATAAAAATCTATTCAGAGAATGGAGACTCATGACTCAGGAATGAAGATAACAGCTCTATAACTTCCTAACTAATACACATGGGACTTGTTGCATCAAGGTTGACACTAGGGCAAATTCATGCTGTGTGAAATAAGAATGAAAGAACATTTGGAAATCAAAAGAAAGTCACATAGATAGATAGTTTAGAGAAGTGAGGTAAGGAGGAGAGTAGCGGAATAAACAGCTCTACTGGAGTTCTAAAATCAATAAGCATGTTCTGTTATAGAAAATATAGATTTCTGGGAAAACAATGTACCAGTGTAATAACATTCCCTGAGTTCCATTGATTCCAAGAATCCAACAGTGTTCTTAGAAAGTAGTGCTGGTTGGTTATGGACTCCCTACTGAGGGCTGTAGATCTGTGATCCACAGAGAGATGTGCTCATTGAGTATGGGATGTAACAGACAGCCTGCCCTTACCCTGCCTAATCTGCTGGATGCTAGTTGTTGCTACTAATTTATAAGGAGGTAAATGATATTTTTGGAAGAGGGTTTCCCATATTCTTAGAGAACTTAGCAAAGTGGTTTTGAACAGAAAAATGAAGTACTGAAAGGGAATATTTTCAAGTGAATTCAAATATTACAAGTGGTACTGAAAAAGGGAGTCTGAGTCATAACATCAAAAGCCTGAACCCTTAACTATGAAATTAGCTTACTTCACAAGAACCAAAAAGAATGTATTTGCTTTTTGCCTGAAAATGATATGACTTGAATACTGTCTAGTAGTAATCATAAATTACTTAGGAGAGGCTAAGGGATAAAATCCATGATCTCAGAGGTCTATCATATACCAATTTTCAGCATATGGGTAATAAATGTGAGGTGATTGCATAAGTTGGTAATGTTTAATGTCACTGAGGTCCTAAGGAGTTGTTGGAATGCATTCACAAAGGAAATAAGCAATTGGAACTAGTGAAAATAGACACACAAATCATGAGAGCAGGAACCAACATCAGGAAGACATATTCTAATATATGCTGGATCCTTGAATGCCTTGGGGCTATAACAGATAATGGAGATGTGCATATACTCTCCTAATGCCAGTATACCTTTTAAATATCCACTCATCTTCGTGGTGTTAGGAGCCTCTCGCATAAAACAACAACAACAAAACAAAAATGAAACAATATAAAATAAGCCTTGACTTTTTCCACACTGAGAGTATAGATCTAGGTTAGATAGTTATGAGTGATGAATTGAGGAAGCAGGAGGCATCAGAGGTCAAATTGTAATGAAGTGAGAGAGGGAATGGAACCTTTGGCCCTTGAGAAAGGATTCTTTTAAAGGAAAGACAGATTCTGAACCTCAAAAGAGAGCAGTGGTTTTGGCTATAATTGGGAGCTGGAAGAAAAGTGAGACTGTAGCTCTGTTTTTCCATTTCCCTCAAGGCAAGAAATTTTGTGAATATTCTGGTGGAATTTACCAGCTGGAAGATAAATGAAGGTCTCCAAGGAGCTGCTATATACTGATCAGGTATCTTTTTAGCAGATAATTTCTGGCTTGTTAAAACTGGTTATTATAAATAAACCTACATTTATAGATTTATGAGACACAGCTGTACTGAAGAATAGAAGCACTCATATAATCTTTGTAGCTATCTAGCTAGTAAGGGATAAAAATCTGAAGGACCACAAACTAAGTAGCTTCCCTGTAAAGTTTGTAACAGTCATTGCTAGTGCTGGTCACTCCCAATAAACTGTAGAGTGGAAGCAGTTTTAGGAAGGTGATTCTGATAGGGTTAGGGCATCCAGATTTGATTTAGCATCGAGTGTGGCTCCAGCTTGGTGCTGGATAAGATTTGTTCTTTGTAAGTCTGGTTGAGAATAGAGCCTTTTGGAAGAGAGCAGTAAATATAACCTGATATAAGATAGACTGAGGTCCTACAACCAGGTCTGTGGGATTAATGAGCTAATGAAATCTAAGTCTCTATGACTCAGTGTTAAAATGACTTCAAAGTAGGGACCGTTTGTGAAAAGGTAAAAGGGAAGAAGTGCTGAAGGAACATCATTATCATGTCCGAGTCAAATACAAATGCTGCTTCTTTATAAATCTTACATTTGAAGGTGACAGACGAACAGATGGAGGAAAAGGATGATGTGTTCCTGACACAAGTTACGGAACTGGCACCGAGGCAAAATGAGGGGCTTTCTGGACATCTGCTGGAAGCCTCCGTTGGCTAGAATCAGAGTAAAACAAGTTCTTGACTCGTGTTACTGATTACTTCATGTCCCAAAAGACAAGAACAGAAACTGCTATTCTAACTTTGACCTTCTCCTCAAAAGAATTGGTGCAATAGAAAGGAAAGGGGGTGGGGGGGAAAGCCATTCTGGAAGTTAGTGGAGCCGTGAAGAAAAGACTGGGTTTAAAATGACCTATAGTTTATTGTGAAAGCCAGTTTCCTAAAGGTAAGGGGAAGGATAGGCTCCCTTACAGCAAACAGGGCTTCCCAATGGGAGAGAGTTGTGAACGTCTGAGTTTTCAATTAAAACCACGCACATTATCTCAGAGGATTAAGGGTCAGGACTCTGGGCTCAGTGTGGCTAAGCTGGACTCTCTGCTCAAGGCATCACAAGGCCAAAATGACTGTGTGGTCTTGGCTGGGTCTTATCTGGACGTTCTGAGGAAAATTCCACTTCTAAGCTCATCCAGGTTGTTGACCAAATTTATTTCCTTGAGGTTAGAGTACTAAAGCCCCTATCTCCTTGCTGGCTATGAGAAAGGGGCTAGTTTTTGCTCCTAGAGGCTCCCTGGGTTACTTCTCATTCTTTTCATGTGGCTCCTTTCAGTAACAGCAGAAATGTCCTTCTCACAGTTTGAATCTCTCTGACTTCTCTTTCTGTGGCATCTCTCAGACTCCATATGAATACAATTTTCTGCATTTAAGGGCTCATATGATTACATTGGCTAAGCATGGACCATCATGGGTAATTGCCCTTTCTTAAGGTCTGTAACTAATTATGTCTACAAAGTCTCCTTTTCCTGTAAAAAGGAAGGGATTGAAAATTTGGGGATCATTTTGTACATGACATTAGAACTTTCTTGATAAGATTTGAACTGTACTAAAGGTCAAAATAAGGCATGCAAAGTACAGATTAAATTTCCCTTCAGGTCAAGTTTTTAATGAATATCTATCTATATATCTATAATTTTAATAACAGTGTCAGAAAGACTAATACCCTAAATGAGATGAGATATCAAAAAATGTTAAAAAATACTAAAAGGACCATTACATTTATATTTTCATTAAAAATATATTTGTATATTATGCTTATGATTTATCTGGGAATTCTAGTATGAAGCCTCAATTGAATATACTTGCTCTGTCAGGCACTTATAGGAATATGTATAAAAAAAATAAAAATTTATACCCTAGCCCTGACTGGTTTGGCTCAGTGGATAGAGCGTCGGCCTGCGGACTGAAGGGTCCCAGGTTCGATTCCGGTCAAGGGCATGTGCCTTGGTTGCGGGCACATCCACAGTGGGAGGTGTGCAGGAGGCAGCTGATCGATGTTTCTCTCCCATCAATGTTTCTAACTCTCTATCCCTCTTCCTTCCTCTCTGTAACAAATCAATAAAATATATTAAAAAAAAATTTATACCCTAAACTTTTGATGACAAGGCTTTGGGAATTTTTAGTGGAAGACTTTTGTTTTTGTTTCTATCAAGATTCTAGACTAGACAGCTTTTATTTGTCAGAAATTTATATATATATATATTATATATATATATATATATATATATATATATATATATATATATATATATATATAAACTAGGGGCCCAGTGCACAAAATTCACAATTCACATTTCACTTTATCTTCTGAGAGGAAGAGCATTTATTCTTTCATTAAAAAGTTAAGCTCTTAGGGCAGCAGCAGGTATGTAGAGCCTTCTTCCTATATATGGTACTATCCAATGAATGTGAAATGTTTCCGTATTAATACAAAAGAGAAAAAGAAATAAAGCAAATGATTTCTGCCACCATCCATCATCCCATCCCTGCCAATATGCTCCTTTTATTGTATAAATACCAACAGGTAAACAGTTCTCACATTAGTAGTTCCATCAATCAGAAGAGTATTGTTAACATTTATTTGGCACCACTAAGTTCAGAACCTCCTTGAGGCTGTGTGACAGTTGACAAAAGGAGTCCAAGGCTGTGGCCACTTCCTTAGGAAGAGGCCTTTTTGACAGCAAGGGTGGAAAATCACAAGGGCTTTCATCAGCCTGTTCAAGTTTCTACTGTTTTTCAAGTTTTGAGATGTTTACTTGATACATCATCAGAAATCTGCCATTCAAATGAAAAACGGGAATATCAAATTTATACCTCTCACACCAAGCAGAGTTTTCTAGAAGTATGATGTCCACCTCCTATAAAATGGGAATATTTTCAACAGCTACAATTTCTTGGAGCTTAAAGGGCTATCCTTTCCTTGCTTGCCAGGTTCCAGCACAGGGGCCATGGGGACAGGTATTTAGTAACATTTTTAAGAACCCAAGCTAGCTTATGCAGGGAAGTGGAGTTTAGTGATAGAATACAACACAAGACTAGTGATTCTCATTATCTATATTTATAAAGAGGTAATATGCAAATTGTCCATTATGGCATCACAGTAATGACCGTTCAACAGGCTGCGCATGCATGGAGCACCTCCAGGCCCCCCCTCCAGCCCCCCGTCTGCTCCCGCAGGCGGTGGTGACGGCTCCCCCCAGCCGCCTGAAGTGGCACAGCTCTCTCCCTGCTCCCATGGGTGGTGGCAGCTCGCTACTGCCTCCTGCAGAAGTGGCAGGCTCCCGTGGAAGCAGCGCAGCTCCCTCCTGCTGGCTTCTGAGGAAGCGGCGGGCGGCCTACTGAGTGCGATATCGCGCGTTGGGCCACTAGTATATCTATAATTTACTAAGCTGGCCCCTCCAAACTCAGCAGATTGCAATGAATCATGTTTACCAAATGGGTGAAATGAGCACAGTGGTCCCATTTGAGCAAATGATGGTTGCTTTTTGCCCAACATGGTTAAGACTTACCTGGGAAAGTATTATACCACATGTTACCACATGCATGAGAGGCAAAATAGCACATTGATCAGAAGGGTCCTTTGGCTTTGTAATACAACAGTCTCAAAATCTTTTTAGTAAGCTAGATGTAACTATCCCAAAGGACTCCCCTACACATGGCATAGAGCCAGTGGAGGGTTAGCGAGGGGCACAAAGAAGAAAATATGCTGGTTATCATCCTCAGATGTTGCAGACCAGAGGCAGCATGGTGGTAAGAAAATGGGTGCATGAGATTTGACACATGAATCTGAATATTGATCCAACACATGAGCTCACACCAAAGGGTCAACAGTTAATTGTTGGTAGCTCAGGTCTCTTAACTTGCCCTGTGTCTGATGTCTTTTAACATCCTACACAATTAGCTTGTCAGGGCCATTCTGGAAGCCCAATTTTATGTAGTCCTGTGAAAGAAATAGCACATTGGCCTATAGGGTGCAATTCTCTCTCCAAGTTATCCTTCAGGAAATAAAGCCCAGCCTAGGGCTCTGAGGTGATCTCACGGGCATATGTCCTGGAGTTTCCGAGGGCCTCTGTTTGACCCCAGGCATGGGATAGACTTGAAAAGTGACTGAAGGGGAGAGACAGGGAGGAGGGACCCCACAGGACCTAATCTGAGCCTGAGACTGTCCTCTTGGACAACACTGCTGCCTCTGAAGGCCCCAGGCATAGGAGGGGACTTTGACAATTTTGAGGAAAGCTGGTCCTTCAATGTCTATGGCCCCTTGAAGAGCAGAGTCTGGGCCAGGGGCTCCATTTACCTGAACCTAAGGGAGTTACTGGTCTCCCTTATGAAATTCAATAGAGCAGGAACAAACACTAAATACATTTTTGAAGAATGAATGTATTGGAACTTAATAGCTACACACACACACACACACACACACACACGAAAGATTAAGTTAATCATGACAAGATTTTAACTTGGGAGTCCTAGTTTCTTAACTGTACAGTATCTATACTAATAAAAGCCTAGGTGGCCCTCGCGCCCTCACGCCCTGGCATGACGCCCTCACATCATCACAAGATGGCTGCCCCACGTCGTCACAAGATGGCCACCACAAGATGGCCACTCCCACATCATCACAAGACGGCCACCACAAGATGGCCAGCAGGGGAGGACAGTTGGGGGCAACCAGGCCGGCAGAAGAGGGAAGTTGGAGGCGATCAGGCCTGCGTGGATGGCAGTTGGGGGTGACAAGGCTGGCAGGGGAGGGCAGCTGGGGTGACCAGACCTGCAGGGGAGGGCAGTTGGGGGTGACCAGGCTGGCAGGGGAAGGTAGTTGGGGGCCATCAGGCTGGCAGGGGAGGGCAGTTGAGGGATCCCCGGGATCAGGCCTAAACCAGCAGTTGGACATTTCCCAAGGGGTCCCAGATTGGAGAGGGTGCAGGCTGGGCTGAGGGACACCCCCCCCCCCCCCCGCCATGCACGAATTTTGTGCATTGGGCCTCTAGTATATCATAATACCTTTATCATAAAATTTTTTTGAACATTGCTGTAATAAGTTATATAAAGTGCTTGGCAGAGTATCTGGCACAAAGGTATATTTAATACATATTTGTTGAACAGTGGATGAATAAATTAATAAATCCATAAATAAAAGTAATATTTTTAGTTTTTCTGTTTGTAGAGCTTTAATTCATTATTTAATTTATAATTTCTAACTCTATCATGACTTAAAAATTCATTTCATAAATGTATGTGTTGCCTTGATTTACCCTGGCTGGTAGGCAGGAGTATATGTGGATTTTGTCTCCTGCATTTTTATTTTTCAAAGAATGAAACTTCTGGTGTTCCAGGTACCAGTATTTACTTTAGTGTCTACACACAATAGGCACTTAGTTTTTGTAGAACTCAAGTTGATTCTATGGAAATAAAACTAATCCTATATCATAAAAGCCTAATGTGCAAATAGTCCTATATCATAAAAGCCTGATATGCAAATAGACCAAACGGTGGAATGACTGGTGGAACGACGAGTTGCTATGATGTGCACTGACCACCAGGGGTCAGATGCTCAATGCAGGAGCTGCCCCAGCCTGCAAGCCCCAGGCCAGCCAAGGCAGGTGCCAGCAGGGGCCCTCCTGACCACCGCTCTGGTCGCCCTGCAAAGGGAGGTGACTGGCAGCGGTGGTGATGGGGGATGGCTCCAGCCAGCAAGTGGGCAGCAGCAAGGGGCAGGGCCGGCTGGTGAGTGGGCCAGCGCTGCCCCCCCTCCCTCCCCCCATCACCTTGCCTGTCACCTCCCACAGAGGGAGGCGACCGGTGGCAGCAATTCGGGGGATGGGGCGGCAAGCAGGCGGCACCAGGCTGGCCAAGGCAGGTGCCAGCAGGGCCCCCCATCGCCCTGCCGGTAGCCCCACAGATTGGCTCTGATTGCTGGCCAAGCCTAGGGACCCTACCCATGCATGAATTTCATGCACTGAGACGCTAGTTGATTATATTGGTGGTACTCTGGCCTTAGAGCTTTCCAGGGACTATAAAAGTTCTTGTTATGTTGTTTTAAATTTTTATTTGACCTAAGTGTGTAGAAACCTTAAAAATTCTGAAAAGAAATCTGGGTTTAGGTTTTGTTTTAGAGACTTCTAACTAGAAGAGCTAAGAAGTGATTTTAGAGGGGTTGATTTCCTTGTGGTCATTTCTATTTTCTTACCTACCTAAAAATAACACTCCCAAAGGCCAAAAGATTATAGAAAGCAGTTAAATATTTTGAAGCAAGTAGAAAAATGCTAGTTTTTCTTTTATTTTTAAGTTGTACATATTGTATAGCAAGCAGAAAAATGTTGAATATTTAATTCATCCATAGGACTCTCTAATTCATATTAATAAAAAATGTGCTGAGACATTCATATTATAGCTTTCCTTAGAAAATCTTTAAGGGCTAAAATTATTCTTTTATGCATACATAAAACCCTCACTCTCTGGCGTGTTTTCTCTTTAAATAACAATGACTACTTGAGAAAAATGTATAATTCCTTGGTAGCTAGAAGCTAGTAATATTTCTGCAGAGGTTTGGCATATTCTGGAGGATAATAAAAGAAAGTCTAAATAACCTTATTTGGACTTGGGGTTATAATAATAAAAATGTGTACTCTTCAAATTTTTTTTTCTTTGGTATTTAAAATGTCATTAGCATATAAAAGCTAATCTACCAGTATCTTAAAATCTCTACTCATGTTTCTCACCTTACTTATGCCTGCATTAGGATGACAGCTACCAGTCTGGTCTTCTGGCATAAATCCAGGAGCCTGATCACTCCCACTGTAGTCCCAGTTACCCATGAAATGGTGTCAACTTTAACAGTAAGTGCAAAACTGCCCTCACCAGATGATGTCATGATTTTCTTTAATGTATCACAAAGTTTTAACCTGAACATTAACATTATGCTGATTGGCATAGTATGATTGATATTAGAAAATCTACTTTGTTCCCTTCTCTAAAGATAAAAGGAAAATATGGAGATGAGTTGCACCATGAAGAATACATAGCTGGACAACAGCTATAGTTTCCTTGATTGCTAAGGACTAATAGGCAATGTCCCACCTGCTAACTTAAAACCATCAATTGAACCATAAAACTTTAAAAAAAATTCCCTTATTCTTTCCTAACTTAGAAATCCTGAGACAGTGGCACGGTCCTCCATGCTTTTGATTGTTATAATGATTATCACTTTTAGATTTCATTAATCTGGAATGGAGAGCACTTTTTGGCAAATGGGATTTTTTTCTATTGAGTCTCACCATCAGCCCGTGACAAATAACAGTTTTACATGCAGTGAATCATCTGTAAAGATGGAATATGCTCAGATAGTGAGGGAGGGTGTGCTTTAGCTCTCCTGCCTGCTGTCCTTATTGCAGTTGAATTCAGATAACTGAAAGCCTCCACATTCAAAATGTTTTCAACTGCCAATTGCTCCACACTATTATTTTTGAAATCATAACTGCTTATAATATCACTAATTAACTTTTAGTTAACTTGTGCTCATTTGAGCTATTTTGGTGTTGTGTGTGTGTGCAATATGCATTGTTAATAAAGAATGCAAAGCAATGATCTCATTAAGTGATCTTTTTTGAGTTCCATTGATACTAAATGCAGTAGGTGTATATGGTGGGGTCGAATAGAAAACTTCTGTGGATTTTATAAATTTAACCCAATGTAGATTACCCAGATCTAGACATACCTGACATTAAAGACAATAGATATTTACTAAAAAGATAATAAATTCTAAGTGAATGACAAAAAATTTAGTGTCTATTTAAAGTAGATTAGTAGATGACAAGGAAGTTCTAAGTAGGTATTGGAATCCCACATGACTTACAGATTTCAGGATCATATTATTTTTAGGAACATTTCACCATTATTTTGAGCCATTCATCACTGAAATAAGCAAGATTATAGACAAAATGCAGCTATAGTGACCTAGGTATGGCTTAACATATATTGAGGTTTAATTTGGAAACATTTTAAGTTAGTGTTGCTTTTATGCATCTGATATTGGCACATTAGGCGACTTCCTACCTTCATGACTCTTCAGTTATACATGCATGCGTTTACTGGTCCTCTGAAGACATCTCTGGCTCTACCATGCTCCAGTCCCTTTCTTAGCAGAGGATATTTGAGGAGCTTTAGAGGAGCAGCTTGGCATCTAGCTCATTTTGCTATTAGTCATGTTCTAATCTTTGGCCCAGACCCAGTATCTGAGCTCTTGCCTGGAGTCATTTTCTGTTATGGGGGTCCCTGTGGCACTTTTTGCCAGAATCTTTTCCTTATTGAGTTTTACACACATCTTTATTATATTTTCTGGTTATGTTAGGTTTCCTGCCTTTTGGTCCCTTCATTAGTTTGCTAGGGCTGCTATAGCAAAGCACCACAGACTGGATGGCTAAAGCAACAGGAATTTGTTTTCTTGCATTCTGGAGGTTGGAAGTCTAAGATCAAAGTGTAAGCAGGGTTGATTTCTTCTGAGTTCTCGCTTCTTGGCTTATAGATGGCTATCTTCTCCTTGTGTTTTCATGGGGTTTTTCCCCTGTACATATCTGTGTTCTAATCTTCTCTTTTTATAAGGACACAAGTCATATTGGGTCAGGACCCACCTTAATGGTCCCATTTTAATTTCATTACCTCTTTAAAGACCCCATTTCCAAATATAGTCACATTGTGAGGTACTGGGGATTAATATTTCAACATATGAATTTGGGGTGGGGGACAAAGCCTAAAAATGTCACCATTTTTCTTCTTCCTATTACAATTATTATTTTCATAGCTAACATTCATTGAGTGCGTATTATATACCAGACACTATTGTAGCTGCTTCATATCCACTGTGCCCACACAGATCTCTAACCCAATGACATGAGCCTTGGTACCTACTGCCAGCATCTATGATGTTAGCTGGTTGATACCTGACTGTGTAGAGTGTGTAGTGGGAATGAGTGTACGCTCTAGAGCTGGGGAGCATGGACTTTTATCCTAGCTCTGCCTTTTATTGGCTGTTTGACCTTGAGCAAGTTACTAACCTCATTGTACTTCAGTTTACTCATCTGTGCAAAGGGAGAAATAATACTAGCTACAAATTGTAGTTAATGTAAGTAAGTTACTACAAGTAAACATTTTGAGTTTTGCTAGGTAAGGGCTTGGCCAGTAGAACAGTGAGATCCTTTACCCTGAGATAGTGCAGTGTTGGATAGAATGTGATTGGCAGTCATCCTTTACAGCAGTCTTACCCCAGTCATTTCATCACCTTCATATATTGTTAACTTCACATGGTACAGGTTATGGTTTTTTTTGGATCTCACATATGGTATTATGCTGGGGTTTCACTGTGCTTGCTGTATTTTAACTCTTGTTACTATTTTATTGTTCCTGCTGATGGGATTCCTGCTTCTGTTTCTATACTTGCCTTTGTGACTTCTGCCTGAATTGCCACCTAACCTACCGTTGGAAGACCATGCTGGCCTGACTGTGTTTCTGACTGCAGCTTGTAATACGTTTAATTCCTCACCTGATTGGGTCATCTGGGTGCCTACTTTCCATACCTGCAATAAGGCAGGAGTCCTTGAAATTCATCATCGGCTGCAAAAATTTTTGGTATCTGTGTATAAATCCAAATAACCAGTGGACTATGTTCATTGGAGTGGTAAAATTAGTTTACTCCAGCTACTTAGCAATGTATGTTTTCAGAGGTTGCATGTCTGTCACTGTCTCATCCAACCGTTAGCTGTCAATAAAACTCTTGCCATGTGCAAGAAATTGTGGGCATGGTATTGTTATCAGAGAATTGTACAGGTGGAACTGCTCTGTTGCTAGTGGAAGTGGGGTTTTTGGGGCACCACTGGAATAAGAATTTCCTGAGGCCCCCATGGAAGGATGCGATGTGGTAGAAAGCTTTATTTACGTGGAATTATGTCCCTTGGTTTTCAAAGTCCCATTTCCTGTAAACCAGTCCTGGAAAATGTTCAGCAGGGGAGCCAGCAGAGCTAAAAGCAAAGCCAGTGTCCAGAGTTTCTGTTCTGCGGTGGAACTGGGTCTGATGCAGCATCAGGCTAAAGTCAACTAGTCCGTTGTGTGGGGGTCCACATGGCATGGACGTAAGAGCCCCACAAGCCAGGAGTCAGGCTAGAGCAGCAAGAGAGAAAGGAAGGAGGCTTCTTTGTTTAGGGGCTTATGTATCTTTATTTCATGCCCTTGTAGTGGGCATGCCTATTCTGGCC
Organism: Plecotus auritus; assembly: GCF_963455305.1. Taxonomy (NCBI): domain Eukaryota; kingdom Metazoa; phylum Chordata; class Mammalia; order Chiroptera; family Vespertilionidae; genus Plecotus; species Plecotus auritus. Next base: position 147,038,408 of record NC_137772.1, read on the forward strand.
AATGACCTGTTCCCGGGCGTGACCGACATCATGCCAACCTCCCTGGGCATGTGCCTATTCTTTCTTTGCCCAGGCCTTTCCCCCAGGATCTGCAGGGAACAGACCTGGAGAGTGTTAACTGCAGCTTCCTGGCAAATCTGTACAAATGACATCCTATGTTACTTGGCCTTCCCTTTGCTCCTTTCCTGTTAATTAACTAATAACTGGGTCAATCACAAGGTATCAGTAGTAGTATATTTGGAAGGTGTTATCAAAGATGAGTTAAGTCTATCACTTCTGGTGGCATATTGATGAGCCTGAATATCCTCCTTACCATTTACTAGCCTGATGATTTGGCCTCAGTTTCTTCATCTGTCAAATTGGGTTATATGAAACACTGGGGAAGTCGTAGCAACATAATTTATTAAACAATTACATTTGCCAATTATCTTATCTTATTTGACTCTGTGGAAACTCTTTATTTTAGATATTATTCTACTCATTTTAAAGAGAGGCTATTATTAAACCAGAGTAGACCCTGATATTTTTTCTATACTGTCCTGCTATTTTTTTGTGAAATATCTTTTGATGTTCAGATATAATTTATAAGCTTCTTAGATATGGGAAGTGTTATATGTTTTTTTCACTATGCTAAAGCCAGCTCTTAAGCCTGATAATTGTATAGTACACATTTTTAAATAAGTAAATTAATAAATTTTCTGAAAGTGATTTTATAATGAAACTTTATTACAATAGAACCTGTCATGGCAATTAGAAAGAAATGTATTTTTTTCACTTTTCTAACTGAAAAGTCATATTTGGGAAGGAATAGAAATCCTATGAATAAAAAGGATAATAGCAAAAAATTGACTGTGAAGATCATTTTCAATAGAGCTTATTTGAACATTTCTGGAAAAAAGATTCAGAGCTTTTTAAAAAAGGTCATTAATGTGTTGGCACATCTTATAGTCAATTTTCTCTTATTTTTTTAAAAAAGGCAGTAGAAATCCTTTAAGAAAATAACTATGGTAGGAATGTATGCCACGCGTTAGGAAAGGCAATACTATAATTGGCATCAGATCCAGAGACTATTTGGGCTGAGAAAGCACTGGAACAACCATGCAATCAAAGCCCTCAAATAAAGGGTGAGGGGGCTGAATTCTAACTGCATTGTGTGCTTTGCTCAAAATCACACATAGAGCCTCAGAGCTAGGATTAGATTCCCTGATCCCATGTCCTTAAAATATATAGTATTAATGGATGTTGAGGAAAATGGCCCTTAACATTTGTATATTTTGTACAGATTTATTCTAGTGTAAGAAAAATGTCAAGCTTGCCTCATTTAAGTGCACTTGCCATCAATATAATTAAGGTCATCTACTATTTGTGTATCCGTGTTACTCACCCTTAGGTCAGTTCTACACTAAAGCTGCTTCATTGAAAAACCCTCATTTATGCCACACACAGCTACTGGGTTTGCTCTGATTGTGTCCATTGAATACATAAATAAATAATGTAATATGAACATAATATCACTTTGAATTCATTTAAAATAAAACCTAATTCCAAGGGAACCTGCCATGACACCTGGAATCTGGATCCTGTCTATCCGTCCTCTTGAGAAGATGGTGGTAATCTACCCAAGAATTGGTAGAAGGGGTAATTGTAGTGAGGACCACATTTCCTGTTTCTACTTTTCTTTCTTTTCCTCCCTTCCTTCCTTTCTTCCTTCCTCCCTCCCTTCCTCCCTCCCTCCCTCCCTCCCTTTCTTTCTTCCCTTTCTCCCTCCCTTTCTTTCTTCCTTTCTTTCTTCCCTTTTCTTTTTGTTGTTAATTCTTACCCAAGGATAATTTTCCAATTGATTTTAGAGAGAGTGGAAGGGAAGAGGAGAGACAGAGAGAAATAAACAAAACATCGATGTGAGAGAGATACATCAATTAGTTGCCTCCTCCACATGTTCTGACCAGGGCCAGGGATGGAGCCTGCAACCAAGGTACTTGCCCTTGATCAGAATCGAACCCATAACCCTTAAGTCCTCCGCAGTGGGATGACACTCTAATCACTGAACCAAACTGGCTAGGGTTTTTTCTTATTCTTAACACCACCACATGAGGACATGTTAGTGTATCAGGCTTTCCTGAAAATGTGTGTTTTAATATTATATGAATGAAAATAACTTAGAATCGAATATTTAGTACCCTCTGTTCTAAAACATTCCCATTAGCCATGAGAAAGTTCTCTCTGGTTACATTATTCTTCTCTTTTTCTCTCTCTCTTCCTCTCTCTCTCATTCCGCATCCCTCCCCACTCTGCAGCACTCCACTCATACCCACCCCCACCCCTCCTCTTCCTTCGCTTTCTCTTCGTCCTCCTCATTCTCCTCCTTGTTCTCTCCCTCTTCATCCCTTCTCCTTTCTTCTTTGACCTCTTCTACCCTGAAATTCTCATTGATTTATTATGCAGTACAGTTTAGCTATGCTGTTTGTCTATTTCACTATTGTATAACCTACATCCAGCTCCCTCCCTAATAAGGTTACATTTCTTCCTCCAGCAAATTTGGAAGCAAGGAGTTTTGCCTCACATCTGCTGCTGAATCAGTTCCATACTTCAACTGTAATCTTAGCCTAGACCTCTTCATCCAGGTGATGTTTTAGGTAGATATTGTCCCACACAAAACTGCACCCCTTTTTACAAGCATTTAGGGTGTCCATGTTGCAATGATAATAATTATTCATCTACATAGTTAAAAAAAATCTTGCTCTAGATTCTCTTTGCATTTCTATTTGACATTGATGTTATCCAATCCAGTGCTGGGTCCTGTTTACTGAACAAGGTGTTTCTAATTCTCATACTATTTTATTCCATAGCATCATAGTAAGTGGTATTTAATATTCACTTATGTGTTTTTTTTTCCTAAGAGGAAAGCACAAATTATTTATTATATGCTTCTGGTGTCTTCATTTTTTCTCCTAATCTTTGGATTTGGCAAAAAAGCATCAGGATTTAACAATTATGGAGAAAAACTTAATTCACAAAAAAAAGAGAATCGGGTCCTTTGCTAATAATTAGTAATTATTATATCTAATTTTCCATTTTTGCTTCTATTATAGAGTTGCATTTATAACTTGAACATCTGAAATGGCAAGACACTGAGAACTGAAACAACTTCAAAGTTACAAAATATAGACATGTCAAACGTATACCCAGAAACCAGTTAATCATTTCTCATCACAAATTGTATCTCCTTTGGCTGTTGGTACCAACACCATACATGTCCTTCTGACCAATCATAACACATGGAATTCTTCCTTAACTTTGTTCTCTCCTTCATTTCTTAAATACAAATAATCTCCAATATCTGTCTATTCTGTTGAATATCTCTTGAATCTTGTGTCAGTTTCTCTCTACTGATAGCACTTTGTAACAACCTGCTATCTAGTTTCTGTTTCTCTTCTTGAGTCTGTCCACTATTCTTGCAGAGTGATACTGCTAACATGGAAATCTGAGTGGTTTCTTCCTTTGCTCAGTTTGGTGGCTCTTAGTTGCTTTTATGATACAATTGAAGTTATATGGCAAATACAACAGGCCAGCTGCCCATGCATTCAATTTTATTTTTCCCATTACCAATACCCCAGTTTCTACTGGTTCCCTATTGTTTCAGGGCTATTGATTTCATCTAGGCTCCAGGGATTGAGCAGACCTGGTAAAACCAGTCAGTCCATTCCAATAGCTCACCTTCATGTGACCTAATTTGACCCAACCAAAGTGAACCTCAGGACTTTCCTTGTTTTCCTATGCTGGTTGTGAAAGGGGAAGCAAGTAGTTCTGGGAACCGCTGGTAGTCACTTTGAGACTATCAGTGCAGGTATTGGGGTGCCGACAATGAAATGAGTGGTGAGGAATTGGAACTGAGAAAAGGAAAGAATAAATTGGGTCCTATTCTAATTGTATGCATAGCAGCTCAGGATTTTGAGGTGATTTTTCTGCTTCTTAGTGCTGAAAGCATCTGCTAAAAAATACTTAACTGATAACCACTCCTCCCTCCTCAATTTAAACTCCATAATAGAATTGGCCCAGAAAGGAGGGAATGACCTTAGAGAAATCCCTTACAATTCTATTAGATTTGAGAAATCTAATTGTTCTGGTCATTTAAATTGTTCCTAACAATTATTTTCTAAAGAAAATGCTTTACTTTTGAAACCAATGTCCAGAAGTTAGAAGAGCATTAACAATTATCTAGCAACATTAATCTTAAACCTCCTTCCACTCTTTTTTTTTTAATGCAATAATATTAACAAAGTAATATTTCTAAGAACCTGTTAACCACCTTCTTAGCTTTTTATTCATTGTGTTTGAATGGTGCAGATTATTATTAAAGTATAGGTTATTATAATTTAAAATAATAAAGATGAGAAAATTTATGAATATTTAAATTCTTCAATCATATCTTTGAACAAGTTGTCAGTTTCAAATTGCCTTTAAAATGATTTCTCAAAGTCACTCTTTCAATTTCTTTCCAGAATCATGAATTATAAATGATAGTATAGAAGTACCTATGAGACAAGACTGAAAAAGAGGTGGTTCATAGCATCTTTGAATTGGTTTTAAATTACCCTAATTTCAGCTTTTGAGTCCTGATATAATTTTCACTGAAACTAGATACAGATACTACTATAATAAAGAAAAGAGGTTTTTGTTGTCATTTTTATAAATACTAACTGACCTTTTAAAAAGATACAACACCTATTATTTCTTCTTCAAAACAGCTATTTGGAGATATGAGTTTCTAGCCTGGCAGAAACATTTTGCTTCTTGTGCGTGTGAATCTTTTAAAATTTACTTACATAATTATGGGTGTTTTTAGTTTTCTTTAGAAGGCCCACTTTCCTTTGCATTATTAACACAAATATCTAACATATTACCATATTTTCTTTTGTCATCTTACACAAAATGGAGTAGAAATACAGTGTATCCTATCTAATAAAAGAGCAATATGCAAATTGATCATCACTCCAAGACACAAGATGGCCGACCCCATGTGGCCAAAGATGTCTGCCCCCATGTAGACACAAGATGGCCACCAAAAGATGGCTGGAAGGGGAGGCAGTTGTGGGCAGTTGGGGGTGACCAGGCCAGCAGAGGAGGGCAGTTGGGGGAGACCAGGCCATCAAGGGAGGGCAGTTGGGGGGGAACCAGGCCTGCAGGGGAGGGCAGTTGGGGGGACCCAGGCCTGCAGGGGAGGGTAGTTGTTTTCTGGTTTTATAAACTAGGATAGGAGTGTGGCACAATGGATTTTCAATAACTGAGATTTATTCTTAGAATGAACTCAGGAAAATTTAGAGAGGTTTGCCCTTTTTCCACAAAGTAGAAAATATTTGTCATCTTATTTCTTCAGCCTTCCTTTCTCTTAAACCAATGGACGTGTCTTTAAGGAAGAAAGAGAAGGAGAGAGGAAATGACAGGGATGGTGGGGAAGCTTACTGAGTGCTTGCTATATTTCTGGCCTTGTGATAGATAACCCATTTAATCTTGTCAACCATGCCTACAAACCTTGGCAAAGCCCCTTTTCCTTAGGCAAATTAGATGACATCATGCAGAATTCAAACATGGTTTGTGTGACTCCAATGGCTGATTTTACATTATACTGCTAAATAATAACATCAAAGACCTAAGTCCATAATGTGGGCATGCTAATTTTTTTTTAGTTCAAGTGAAGCTCCTGTTAAAATGTTTGGGGAACATGTTTTCTAAAAGGAGAAAAATATCTCTATTGACGGATTGGTTGCAAGGATAAAATTAAAAAGCAAGTGCAAACAAAGCTTTCACAGCTGCAAAGCATCATGCAATCTAAGACCTGGTATGATTTTTATAGGTCCTGTGGTGGGTGCTCAGTGCATACTTGTTCATGAATAACATCACTGAACAAAAGTGGATTCTATCCTTCTGTGTGCAAATGAGTTTTAGTACACATTAGCTTAATAACTGCATGTTTCTATAAGACAGCATGGATTTAAATTTTTTTTCTATTTGTAAATCTGACATGCACTTATTTCTTGCATTGAGAATCTACTTTAGAAAGATTTTTATAGATATAAAATTTATGAGAGAAAAATAATCTTCAAGATATAGAAGGTAGAATGTTATCACTGCACATTATCTGAAGCACACGAATATAGATAAAGCAGTCTTAAATTGCTGAAAACATACATGCTAATGTCAGCTTTGGTTACTTTGTTTTATCTTACATGCTGCTTTGTTTTAGCTATGTATATCATTTTGTGACTTGTTGATGCTAGCCGTGGCATTACCAATATGCATTTATATGTCTTTTACTTCAATTAACACCAAAATGAATCTGTAATTGGTCCCTTTCAACTGAAAGTGTTGGAGGCATGTTTGAACTTTTGTCCTACTGCTTTACTAATGTCAATTCTAAAAGCAGCTATATTTACTGACAAAGTTTAGTAACTTATGTTTATAGCTATTTAAGTAAGTGAACAATTGAATAATTCTACATACAAGCTATTGGTTTCTTATAGGGAAATGAAGAATCAAGTAAAAAACAAAACACTGAGAATGAAGGCTCACATGTAATATTGATTAGATCTCAGTATCCTTATATGTTATAAAAATATGTTTTTAAAATTCTTTTCAAAATTATTTTGAGTTCCATGACATAGAAGACCAGGAATTCATTTTGCATCATTTTCTTTTTTTTTAAATATATTTTATTGATATTTTACAGAGAGGAAGGGAGAGGGATAGAGAGCTAGAAACATCGATGAGAGAGAAACATCGATCAGCTGCCTCCTGCACACCTCCCACTGGGGATGTGCCCGCAACCAAGGTACATGCCCTTGACCGGAATCGAACCCGGGACCCTTCAGTCCACAAGCTGACACTCTATCCACCGAGCCAAACCGGTTTCAGCGCATTATTTTCTACACATATGAGTTAGGACTAGATCCTGAGCAACTGGTTGGTTATGTCTTCTAACATGGGATTCAGATAATTTACAGAAAAATTATCTGATGGCAAATTTCATTTTTGTGAGCATTCATAGAATAAAAAATTGTGATAAAAGGGAAACTACATAGAGATTGGATTGTGTTTGCCCAATATTTATTATATCCTTAATAAGTGTATGCTTATTATTAACCTTTAAATTAACAGATGAATTAAGGAAGCTGGAGAGGCATTTATATGCCAGTCATCCAGGTTATGATAAGGCCTTTGAATTTTAGCCTCACAGAAATGGGGAACCACTAAAGGGTCTTAAAGAGAATGTGATGAATTTTGGACTACAAAAAAATTATCTGATGGCAAATGGATTAAACTGGAGGCTGTAAGACCGATCATATGGCTGATCCAGGCAATAGATGCTGGTATGCTAATAAGAATGGTTAGAGTGGGAGAGTGGGAGAGTGGGATGCGATTCTGCATACTTGGCATGTTAAATAGGAAGGCATTTGGCTGCAAGTAGTAGAACACTCTATTTCCAGTGGTAAATGCCTGGTTTATGTTTTTCACAAATGGACTCCTGGAGCATATGGTTGCTGAAGTTGGTTCAGGAACTCAGTGATGTAGGATCCAGTGTCTTTGTAGTTCCTTGGGAAATATGCTATTCCTTCTTAAACACAAAATAATACAGGACAATAACAAAGGAAAGGGAAATGGCTAGGTACAAATGTCTGTTTTTATCATGGAAAGCTTCCCCAGAAACTCCTTCAGCAGATTTTTAAAAAATATATTTGGATAGAGCCAAATACCACAGCCACCCTAGCTTCAGGGGAGGAAGGGAAATCAGGGAAAATATTGTCATGTTTGATTGGCATGACCCATCACTAGGGTGCAATATTACTTCCCTAAAATAAAATCACAATTCTGTTAGTCATGGAGATGGGGAGAATGGATGCTGCAAGAAAATTAACAATGTCTTCCATAGTATGTATTTTCACCCAGGTGACGTGATGAAATAGGTTGCTGTGACTCTACTTAGGTATGAATGTGCTGCTTCATTGGTGGGTTCATGTCCATAATTATTTGTGATGGCTTTAATTGGTGAATATATAACCTATCAGGTGTGAAAATTCAATTAAAAAATAAAACTTTTCATACAGTATAATTTTGTTTATCTTCTATTTTTATTTATAAGTTCCACATAGACAACCTGTACCAACCAAAGCATCTGTCTCTTTAGCCAAGCTGCTATAGAGCTTTTTTGACCCATGGTGATAATATTTTAATTTTCATTTCATTGAGAAGACATTGAAATTCATGTTTCAGAACTGGTATGTGAAAGGATACCATAACACTGATCTGCATTTAAGATTTTTCATCATCCAGATATTTCACTTCTTTTTTTTTTTTTATTAAGGCAGTTGATTTTTCTTGTGGCCGTAGTTTCTCAATAGGAATAAAATCATATGATATTGCAGACTTGTATAATCTGCTTCAGGTTTTTTGGCAACAACTGCCAGAGAGGACATTAACTTCAGGGAGCCTTCATCAAGCTTGGAGATCTGCAGCATCTGGCACGTTAATCAATGATTTTTGTAAAGTCAGTGAAAACAAGGGAGCTTTTATGTATTTTTAATTCATTTAAGAAAATTGAATACCATGTACCTTCAAATGTTATCAATTTAGCAATTGAATTACAGTAATCAAGTTCTTTGTCTGTTGAAGGGAAGGTATTACGCTACTCTCTAAGATGCATAGAAAACACCTGGCTTCCTGCAACTGTACAATAAATATTACTTAGTTTACCTTTAAAGGAAAATTGAATGTCTTTTTTTATTATTAATTTCTTTATTGATTAAGGTATCACATAATTGTCCTCATCCCCCCATTCCCATCCCAAACCCCTCCCCACGCATGCCCCCACCCCCCTGTTGTCCGTGACCACTGGTTAGGCTTATATGCATGCATACAAGTCCTTTGGTTGATCTCTCCCCCTTACCCCCACCCTCCCCTACCTTCCCTCTGAGGTTTGACAGTCTGATCGATGCTTCCCTGTCTCCAGGTCTGTTTTTGTTAATCAGTTTATGTTGTTCATTATTTCCCTTAGATGAGTGAGATCATGTGATATTAGAAATACACTTATAGGAACCGAAAATGAGACAAGCAATAATGGTTATGCTGAGAGGCAAATGAACAGTCTGTAGTGAGTTTCTTTCTAGGCCAACAGTTCTTTTGAGTCCCAATTTCAATGTCAAACAGTTCCTTATGTGTACATGTCAGCAATGATATTTCAGTTCTGGATGGTGGACAACTGGTGGTAATGTAGGTCCGACTTTCTCTGGTTTGGTCCTGGGCAACCTGCTGCGACGCACAGCTGCTAATTGCTAGTATGGCAAGGCGTCGTCAGCGTCTTCCATCTCTGGACTGTTTCTCTTCTGTCTTCATGGCTGGAGCAGTCCTGTCAATTCCTCTCTGTTGCAGGAATCCACATGGTCTTGGAGGTGTTTTCTGAAAATATACAAACATATTCTCGACCAAAAGTTAATAAAGGAATCTTTTCTATAAATTTGACTTGGGATCCTTTTTCATTTTTTGTCCAAACAATTTTCCTTTGGCTTGTTTTGACACCATGTGTGTTTTTCATGGGTGTCTTGCTGTTAGCATTACAAATGAAAGTTAATTTTCTAAAGTAAAAATTTTCTAGATGTAATTTACTTACAGGATGTTTTTCCTTACATGATATTCTTCTACTCTCCCCCTTTTTTTATTTAAATATTAGGAGGCTTTTGGAAATTTTATAATGTAGTCTTGATAGCTTTTAAATTTTATTTTTTTGCACTAAAATATGACTGCTTTAGGTTCATTACATGTTGCGCAATTTTACCATGAGATGAACTACCAATAAAAATTTTAGTTAACACTTTAGGAACAGCTTTTTGTCTAGTACCATTAATTTTTCTAGAATATTCGCTTATTTCACTTAGCCAATTTAAATTATTCTGAGAACTTGACTACTATTTTACTGTCAAATTTAATATTCTAACAACAATCTTATTTTACCCTGTAAATATTAGTGAAAAGGATTATTTGCCTTCTTGAGTAGGTCTTGAGCATTCCTGGTGCTAGGTTGGATTTAGATATCAAAAACCCACTTCCCCACACCATGGCTACAAGACAACTCAAACAAATCTTGTTGCAGTGAGAGGGCAGCTGCTGTCGGCCAAGTCTCTGTCTGTTACCTGGGTCCCGATTTGAGCTGAGCATGGGAAGTGAAGCAGCTATGGGGGCAGGAGACCTCCCTCAGAAGGGATGAGGGTTCAGGCCCCTGCAAGGTTGCGGGGGTGAGGGTCTGTGCCCCACCTCTGTTGACCCCCAAGTTTTCTCCTGATGGCCCCTCTGCGACTGTGCCTGTCTTAGGAATGTCTTAAGCAGTTTTGTTATGGAGTAATTTCTTGGATGGAAACTACAAAATATGCACCTAAAATATATAATCAAAAAAAGAACAACTAGCTGATGGAGTTCAATTTATGTCATTTTTCTATTCTTATATTTTCATATTTTATATTTACATATATATTTTTACTGTATGTACTATAAATAAAACTAAAATATTAATAGATATGTCCTATTCTATAATGTACTTTTACATTAAATTATAGGCTAAATGAAAATATCCCACTCATTTAAAAAATAAACCAATCAAAAATATAATTTTTGGGGTCATTGAAATTTAGATAATATAGGTGGTTTGAGATATTAACTTCTTAAGAATACTAAATTTGCAGATAATTAAGTACAAAACCTAGGTCATTGAGTTACCTGTTCAAGATCTCACAGCTTATCAGGGACAATCAGTACTAGCTAGGATCACAGGATCCTAATAGTCAGTGTAATGATCCTAAATTTATTTTCCTAAATATCCAGATATAGTCATTACTCAAACCTGGAAGTCCTTCAACTGTAGCATAATGTAACACCAGATAGATGAGATTGCTTTATGATACACTAAAGAGCCTCTTAGGTAGTTGCTCTTTAAACCTCAATTTGTTGAAAGATGGAATCTGTGGGAGGTTAGGAGATAGTTGACTGGAAATCATTAGAGTTTTGGTTAATTCATTCACTCATGTAATAGATATCCTATATAATAAAAGAGTAACATGCAAATTGACCCTAAGGGCAGAACGACCAGAACAACCACTGGACCAGTCACTATGAGGCGCACTGACCACCTATTGGTCCCTTTCCTTGGCCAGCAGGCTCCAATTGCCTGATGACCAACCACCCACAGCAGAAGTGGGGCCAGCGAGCAGGTGGGAACAGCTGACCTCTCGGTCCCTTCCCCTGGCTGCCAGGCACCGATCACCCAATGGCAAATGGGAAACGGGGGTGGGTGGTAGCGGGGGGCAGGGCCAGCTGCAGGCAGCTGGGGAAGATGGCTTTGATTGCAGGCCAGGCCTAGGGACCATACCCAAGCACAAATTTCGTGTACCAGGCCTCTAGTATAGGGAATATTTGAAAAGTCCAAAGTCCATATGCCCAACACTTGGAAAGACCTCAACTCAAAACATCAGTTTGGAATAAGGGAAGATTTATTGATCAAGAATGAACCAATTGAGAAGATGGGAGACCTAATCCTCAAATCTCTCTTAAGAAAATGCAGAGTTCAGGCTTATTTTATGTCAAGGAAAAAGGAATTGGGAAGGACTGTTTTTGTAAAATTCTAGCCACAAGCAGAATGCCTCTAACGATTCATATGTCTATATGTAAGACTAGGCAGAAACTATTAGCCTGGAGGCCATGGGAACTAAGCAAGCTTGAACAAGATGGAGTCAAAGAGAGACTGAGCATTTTACTCTGTTACACCATGTACTGTTTGAGGAGCTGGGGCTATAATCCTATATAATAAAGAGGAAATACGCAAATTGACCATCACGCCATAACAAGATGGCTGTGCCCACAGCAGAGGCGGGGATCCCATAACACAAGATGGCTGTGCCCACAGTGGAGGCCGAGTTCCCATAACGAGCCTTAATGAGCAATTAGCAGGGACCTGAGGCTGCGTGGTGCTGGGCCAGGGCAGGGGACCTGAGGCTGTGCCTCCTGCCTGGTGGGGCTTGACCCGGGGCCTCAGGCCATGCCCCCCATCCTGGTGCTGGGCTGGGGGACCTCAGGCTGCACCCCCCGCCTCAGTGCTAGGCTGGGGCACCTGAGGCCACACCTTCCACCTGGCGGGGCTTGACAGGGGACCTCAGGCCGTGCCCTCTGCCCAGTGGGGATTGATGGGGGATCTCAGGGTGCACCCCCCCCACCCTGTGGTGCTTGACAGGGGACATCAGGCTGCCCTCCCTGCCCTGGTGCTGGGCTGGGGGACCTGAGGCTGCACCCCCACCATGCGGGGCTTGATGGGGGACCTCAGGCCACGCCCCCCCCCCCCTGGCTGGGCTGAGGGACTTCAGGCCACAACCCTCACCTGGAAGGGTTTGATGGGGACCTCAAAGGGCCAGGCCGGGGGACCTGAGGCTGCACCCCCTGCCTGGTGTCCTTGACAGGGGTGGGGCCGGCCGGGTCTGGATCTAGCCCAATGGGGGTGGGCCAGCCAGGTCTGGGTATCATGCAATTTCAAGGCACACATGGGTGGGCAGGGACTTGACTCTGCTTCCCATGGCGCACCCCAGACTCTGACAGGAGGAAGATTTTCATATACATTTTACTAATTTTCTTTCATCTCTGACACTTCTATTATAGAGAAAGGGCAAATAGCAACATTAAAATATTTCCTCTAATTAATTCCCTTTTAATGTGCACAAATTTTGTGCACTGGGTCACTAGTATTGTGTAACACATAAAATTCTTGTTATGGCACTTACATTCAGAGAAGACAACTATGTAGGGATTAAGCAAACAAAAGAATAAGAGGAAATGTATGTACTTGTAAATGTTGATTCTCAACACCTTGCTACAATAAAGTTTTCCAACTGACAGGTCCCACACATTCTTTGAAGTAGATGGAAAATCTGTTATACTTTAGTATTTTTAAATGTGTGTGTATATATATATATATATATATATATATATATATATATATATATATTTACTGAGGCAATTATTTAGCCTTATTCTAGCATTGCACATTAGAAAATTATGGGCTTTAGAATGAAACTCACCTGGGCTCCAATTTTCATTCAAACATATATCATATTTATTTATTCAACTTAAAAATAGACCTAACTCTATGCCTAGTATATATTAGGCACTCAGTAAATGCTATTTTCCTTTATTTCCATCATTCTTAGGGTTAGATCTACATGGGGAATATAGATTTCATCTAAGATAAGCCTGGATAAATCTTCCATTTAAGTAATCTATTCAGAATCTAATTCTGGTTTAAGTTTAAGTGAGTAGTTACTATGAGTTGGTAAGATAGCAGCATCTTGATATTTTGTCCTCTAGCTGGGAACACCATTGAGTCTTCACTAGTCCTTTATTTCATTTTTAGGGTGATAAAATCATTAAATCCATGAGCATTAGCCCTTTGTTTTTGTCTTTTGCCATTTGTCTGATGATTAGAAGTGGTGTTGTATGGGACAAAATGTTGATCCATTAGGCATTTAGCAAACCCACAAATGGTGGTTCTGACAGAAGCACGGTGAGTAAAAAAATCAAATTCAAAAGTAGAAAGTTTCTATTTCCATGAAGATGTTTTACTGCCTTCTTCATGATGGAAGAAATCCAGTGTAGTTAATCTGCCATCATCTAGCTGGCTGATTTCACTGAAGCATGATAGCATATTAAGGGACTGGAGTTAGTTATCACTTCTGAAAACTGAATTACAGTGTTGATAGATCAGTCTTTACAATGACAATTCCATAGTGTTATCCCAATGCATATTCTATGTCCATGCCACCATGTCTGCTTACCTCATTTTTGAGTTGTAAGTAGTGGGTTCCTGGGAAGAAAGCTAACATACATCCAGAGCAGGTGAACATACCCATCAGATTTTAATGGTCTACTTCACTGTGGAAGTGTTTTGTTAAGTATTTCTTCCCTAATGTTCTTAGTCATAAGTCTTTAATCTTGTTTCTTACAAGTTCCTGATTATTAGCCAATATTCATTAGCCACAGCCCAATAATTGGTACAGCTTCTTACTTCAGATCATCTATCTTTGCAGGCAAAGTGGACAATGAGATAATAAGGCTAATATTCTGTCTGTTGAAAGAATTGCCTTTAGTTCCAGACCTTCAGAGTCTTTCAGAATTTGGTTAAAATAGTCCACTTTTGGATCTGTGTCTGGGCTTTAGACGATTTCATCTATCTATTTTTCTATGTTTTATGGTTTTAATTATTTACTTTATGGCAAATTTTAATAATAGTATATACTTCCTCTCAACAATTTCTTTAAAAATAGTACTGCCAATCCTTGCATATCTCTTCTTCTGTGTAATATTTTACATTAATTTAGGAAAACTGGATAGTTTTATTATGTAACTCATCAGTTACTCAAGGCTTGTTTTAATACTTTTAATAAAATTGAGCATGTATTTGGCCTGGTTTTGAGGGTCCAACATAATAGGACCTCACTCAAGCAATTTAACTTTGTCTCGATGATCAGATCCTTTTTATTAGACTTACCCACACAGCTATTTAAATGAATAACATTAATTGTTATTAGTGAATAATAAAATACTGCAAACTTACTGTGTTAGTTGCCAAGTAGCTAGCAGACTTGGTCAAATATGCTTTATTTTTTACTAGAAATTTGTAATGTAGTGGAGAAAATTTGTTATGCACACACAAGTGAGAATGGCACAAGCTAGTCTGTAAATAGATGCTCCATAATAAAGGTGTGAATGAAATTTAAATCCAGCCTTCCAATCCTGTCTCTATCACTTTCCCAATGTTTACTCATTTTCAAAGCCCAGATCAAAATCATTTTCTACATGATATCTTCTCTCATGGATATGATTCTTAATGATCTCATCCATTCCACTATTCTATAATATTAACTAACTAATATTGAATGAATTTCCTGTTGTGCTAAATATTGTAGTATGTGCTTTAAAAAAGCACATTTTACACAAGGAGATATATTCCCCACATTTTACACAAGGAGATATATTACTATCATTCTCACTTTATTGATGAGGGTAGAGAGGCTCAAAGAATTTCCTTTCTCCTAAGTTATGTAATTAATAACTGGTAGAATTAAAATTTGATCTCAGATTTGTTTGACTTCAGGCTTCAAACTTTTCCAATATGTTTCCTCTTCACTCAGATCAACACTAATTTATATTCTGTATATTTAAGCTTCTCGTTGAGCATTATATTATTTTATTTCCTCAATGCCCGTTTGACACCAAAGGTCTGTCAAATTTTGGCTGCATTTATTCAGCATCTTAAATTATTCCTTTACTAGTACATATTTACCAAATGTTATGCTCTATCATCCCTTGAAAGAAAATCTCACTTATTACCTTGGGAATTTGTTGGTAATTACCTTATTTTATCATGAGGATATCCTCTAAGATAGTAAGTTTGGGAAGTAATACATAAATGTTCTACTTTAAAATGTAGTGAGAATCATATTTTGACTGGCTATGCATGACACTTAATCTTTCCTAAAATATTCATTTTCTTCCTTGTTTATTTACTGTCTATTTGTGAAGTGCCTATTTTCCTGTCTCTCTGCCAGACTGGGGATATGGTGGTAAATAAGTCGGGGAGAGATGAAGGGACCCAGGCAGGAAACCCATTATAGTTTTCAGTATTCCTGGAGAATGTGACACCTAAAATGAGATCTGATGGATAAGGATTAATTAGACGATATAGGGGAAGAGTATTTTAAACAATGAAAAAGGCATGTATAGAAGCTCAGGGGTTTACAGAAGCATAGCATACACGCATACACGGGGTGGGACTGGGGATTGCATGTTGGGAAATGTATGTAGAGGAATGGTTATACAACTTTTAAAAAGTTCAGGCTCTGTCTTGAGATGGGTGGGTAACCACTAGGAGACTTCCAAGTGAAGTTTGATGCTCAGAATTGTATAGCAGAAAGATTATTTTTTGTCTAGCTGTATGTTGGAGAATGCATTGGGCTGGGGATGGTGATGAGATTAGAACCAGAGAGTTAGGTTGAGTGGACAAATAGATACCAGAGATGGACATGGCAGGACTTTGTGATCAATGGGAGCAGAGATTCAGGCAAGCAGCAGACTAAAATCAGTGAACCAGCCATGTGCAATCTGAAGCTATAATTTTTTGAAGAAAATATTAAGGCATAAGAAATGCAAAGATAATTGTAGGTATTATTTTCTTATAAGTTACATAGTGGGAATGAAATATTTTATAAACAGTTTAAAAATAATTTCTAGGCAACATAATGTTAAAGTGGCTTTCAGATATGATCAACACAAAGGCTGTTTGAGATTTTGGAGGTGCCACAATTTGTTCCATTTCCAGGAGCAAATTTACAGAAAGTATTTACTTAGCCAAAAATTCTCAGGAAAACAGTGATCCTCCATTTTACTAGTACACTGTAGTGTTGGCTAGTTCAAAACTAATTTATTGTTTATAGTAACATTTACCTGACCATGTACAATGTGATGTGGTATTTAAAATATACATATTTCATTGCTATTATATATTCTCTCTGCTATGACATTATCATTCATTTTTTATTCATTTTTTTCTTTGCTACCTCACCTTGAATCTTTTCAAATTGTTGCATTAATAGCTCCTATTTTTTCTTCATATTCTTCAGTTATCCCTGTAAGTCAAATGTACAAGATGAAAATCAAACTAAAATTAAACATAATCAAAACATGATTTTACCATAATTCAGTACATATTCTCTAATGAATGGAAATCTTTTGTCTTGTTATACACTAATGTCCTGAGAATGAAAGTAAATTACACAGAAAAATTGCTAATAAGAAAAGGGAAATGAATGAACTAATTGCAATGAGAGGAGAAATGATTACTCTATGAATATTTCTATATTGTTTAATTGCACTGATACCAATATTACAGCTATTCAATCCAAGTTACTGTTATTTGAAATAATGATTATTCCAGGGAACAATAGAAGGCAACACCAGAGGTACAGCAACACTAAATAGAATTTTTGTATCATATTGATGGGATAAATTTGGTTTTGATGTTGTATTCTAAGTTCAAGAGTATTTGAATGTTTCATCTTACAGAACACTTTCATATTTCCTATCTTTTTTGATCCCGTCAATAATTCTGTTAAAAAGTCAAGAAAATTGAGATGTAGTGAGGTTGAGTAACTTTTCTGATAACACCAAACTGGTAAACATCAGAGCTGGCACTCAAACTTAGATGTCTGACTCTAAATTCTATTCTTTTTCCTGTATTATGATTATGCAAAAAAAAAAAACACACACACACTGCCGAAACTGGTTTGGCTCAGTGGATAGAGCGTCGGCCTGCGGACTGAAGGGTCCCGGGTTCGATTCCGGTCAAGGGCATGTACCTTGGTTGCGGGCACATCCCCAGTGGGAGGTGTGCAGGAGGCAGCTGATCGATGTTTCTCTCTCATCGATGTTTCTAGCTTTCTATCCCTTTCCCATCCTCTCTGTAAAATATCAATAAAATATATTTAAAAAAAAAACAAAAACACACACACACAATCTGATGAGTTTCAGTGGCTCGTTTTCAGTCCCACTAACGTTTATTGTATGCGGATTAAGTGATTCTTCTAACGATGGGCAGCAGTGCTCAGAGTGCTCAGGCTAACATCAGGATCGCTTCTTACATACAGATAACTGCAATTCATGAGGGGATATGCTATTTAAATTACATTGTTGTTGAGTTAGTATATTCTTCAGTATAATTTTTCTTTTATTAAGTTTATGAAAGCACAAGAAATGTTATCCACTATGAAAAGTGCGAAGAATCACATTCTAATCCTGATAGTTCTCCTTAGATGCCTGTACTAGGCTAGGAGGTGACAATATATACTGGTAACTGTTTTGTGAGCAAAGGGTTTTTTTTTGTTTTTTTTGCTTTTATACTAAAGAGCAGAATACAGTGGGTCCAATAAGACAAACATAGCACACCTCATTGCCATATATCAAATTCCAAGTACTGCATTTAAAGTTATGTCTCTTTAAATGAAGAGGACATCTCTTTTTGAGTGGTTTGAGAAATGAATTTTAAGTAGCTTTTTACAAATAAGAAGAAACAAATATACATTTTAACTGGTATCTTTATAGTTTGAGGAGTGGCTTATTTTTGAAGTAAGACTACCTCCAAAGTTAGTCTTAAAAGAAATAATGACCTTAGAACTACTTTTTTTTTTTTATTGGAGTTAAATTCCAAATCTAAATTTGTTACATTAATTTTTCCCCAATATATAAGCTTAAGTCTTTGGTGAGTTTAGATAATGTTTTCAATTATTAAAAAATGATTTGTTAGGGATTTATTGAGATGAAATGATAGCCAGTAGAGCAAATGAGGAACTCAGCTTGTGGCACATTGATCATTACTTGGTTAATAAACTGTAAGTAGAAATTCTCAGCAGTAAATGGTCAAATACAAATTATAATGCTGTGATTAAAATTACCTTGGGGTAATGTAGACTTTTTAATATGCTTGAATTTTTTATTCATAGCATATTTTCCCTGGTTACTTCTGTTCATAGCCAGAGAGAGAGAGAAAAAAAAGTGCTTGCTGATTTTTGGGATGTTGGGTCTTATTGTTACTTGCTACTCAGATTCTGATAGAACTTAAAGGATACTGAAGACCTGACTTTCTGTATGAGTATGAGGTCTCTGAAGCATAAAGAACCTGTAGGACACTGCCATATGATTCCAAGTTATTGCACTAAGGAAGGCATCTCCTATTTTATAGCCTGAGTAGGTCCTCTGTACATAATGAGGAATTTGTAAAGCCCTGAGTCCTGTCAGTACCCAGGAATGGCCTGTATGAGGCTGCTGAAAGATTTGGAAGCATTAGCAAGTGGGAAAAAAGAGATCTTATGCTGCTCATGGTGGCCTGAGTTTAGTCACTGAGGTGGGGGTGGGGCTGTGTTTGAGGGAATATGAATAGACTAATCTTAATAATTTTTATTTCTTTTGTAAAAATCACAAAATAGGCTATTGATCCAAAGTTAATAGTGCATTTTGTTGTGAATACTGTACAATTGAACAGTTGTGTAAACATACAGAAGTTGGAGGTTTCAGAGACCCCTAGCTTCATGGAGGTACTTCAGAAAATGGCTCAAAAATCTTTTCTATTATATTTATAAGTCACCTAGTGCCTAAGTGAAAGCAAGAGAAACTGAAGTTTTATGAAAACTAACAAAATTTTAGTGGGAATATGGTTTAAATTTAAGTGGAAGATATATTGAGAAAAAAATTTATGTTGCACTGTTCCTTGACGCTGATGAAAAACATACGCTTAGATAGAGAGCAGGCAGGTGGCTCTGGTGGAGAGGAGTGTGGGGATTAAGCAAAAAAAGAAAAAGAGAGAGAAAGAACTCGTGGACAAGGACAACAGGGTGGTGATTACATTGGGGAGAGAGGGTAGTTGGAGGTGTAAGAGAGGATGGGGATAAATGGTGATGGGGAAAAAACAAACAAATAAATAAATAATCAAATACTAAAAAAATTAAAAAGAACATAAAAATATCCTATATAATAAAAGCTTAATATGCTAAGTGTTCAGTCGTCCGGTGACTGGTCGACTGTTCAACCAATCAAAGCGTAATATGCTAATGATATGCTAAGGCCGCTCAACCACACGCTATGACATGCACTGACCACCAGGGGGCAGATACTCTGACTGGTAGGTTAGCTTGCTGCTGGGTCCGGCCGATCGGGACTGAACGAGATGGACTGGGCATGCCCTAGAGCCCTCCTGTGGTCCCTCCCCAGCCCCGACCGTGCACTGGTGGGGTCCTTCGGCCTGGCCTGTGCCCTCTTGCAATCCAAGACCCCTCAGGGGATGTCGGAGAGCCGGTTTCAGCCTGATCCTGCAGACCACTTCCCTGGGGAGGGTGCCAGATGCAGGGCTCACGGCTGGCGAGCTGCTGTGGTGGTGTGAGCCTCTCCTGATCAGGACTGATTGGGTGTGAGCCTGCGATAGGCACAGTGGGGCCGGGATGAGCGGGAGCAGCAGGTAGGAGCAGCAGGTGGCATTGGACTGCCAGTTTTGGCCCTATCCCTGCAGGCCACCTTGAGGGATCACACCCGTGCACGAATTCGTGCACCAGGCCTCCAGTGTATATATAAAAGAAAATAGCTTTCTGTTATCTTTGCATTTTGATACAAATAATAGGAAGTTCTAGTGCTTATTATTGGACCTGATAAATAAATTAATATATATTATTTTAATATCTATAGCAGATAAAAGAGTATTATTTGTATTGATTACTCTTTTGCTCCATAAGAAATGGTGTTCTGCCCTAGCTAGTTTTGTTCAATGGATAGAGCATCAGCCCGTGGCCTAAAGGGTTTTGGGTTCGATTCTGGCCAAGACACATATCTCAATTGTATGCTACTGAGATTTAGGGTTTTTTTTCTCGGAAATGCAGAATGATTGTGGTCATAGAATTAACTGATACAGAGGAATACTTATACAAATAACAGATATCAATTTCACAAAACAATGTTTTTTGTATGCTAGCTTAAGTTTATTAAATGTTATGCCCTTTGATTTTTTAAATAATTATACTAATTTTTTTCATTTTTCCTCTTTTTTTGTTTCTATTTTAGTATTAAAAGTGATAGTTGTATCCAATTAGAATGTATTGTATTTCATGACTATCTCAAATACCTTTCTCACTTTATTATTTCAGTTCTCCTGGACTTCTCTATGCCTCCTATTATCTTCAGTGTGGAGATCCTGTTAGTATCAGGCAAATACACAAGAAAGGTAAGGCCAAGCTCAAGGCCTGACTGATCCAGCTCTAAAGATACAATGAGCTGCTTACAGATTTAGACAGCCTATTTCTTAATAGACAATGAAGATAAGATTAAGACAAAGGTGTCAGCTGTCTGAGATTCTTTTTCCACACACCAAAAAGGATGGTATTGAAGCAAAAGGGGCTGGATAATTGCAATGAGAACTGTTGGACATGCCATTGCTGAGGAACCAAATATAGACTGTAGCTAAGTGGGTTTATATTATGACATTAGTCTGAGGCGGGGCAGGGGTTAGGTAGAAAGCACACTACCTCATTAGAACCCAGAGACCATAAGAAACTATTTTGTGAAAGCATCAGGGGTAGGAGATTGTGGAAGGGAAATAGGTTAGTGGGAAACGACCTCATAGCAGCTTCTCTTAGTCTTTCCACCCTCTCCTATTCCAGGAAAATCATAAGGTATCCTGCTTCAGACCTTGGCCTATATGGATATGTGCAAGGTAAGCAGGGCACCATGGTGGAGTTATTCCCCTAGAGGTAACACCTTATCTGTTTTTGGTGTGGTGAGTGCTCAAAGTTCACAGACTTTATAGAAGTGTGACATGACTCCAATAATCTATGCAAAAATAGTAATAGCCTGTTTTACTTATTATCCCAAATGGCTGCACAATAAATATATCAGCATCCTTCTCATCAAGTACACTTAAGAACAATTTCATTCCTCTGACCTAATCATTTTTCCCCAGTGATTAGCATTATGTAGACTCTGGTGATTAAAGCGTTACTTAAAACTCTTTTGGAAGGAAGAGTAATTTTTTTTTAAGTCTGAGTTGAATATGGACTTAAATTATATAATGCCATGAAGTTTCTTGTGTAACATCAGTAATTTTTGTCCAGAGCAATCTTTCAGAGACTTTAACATTTAATCATTTCATCTGATATTATTACTGGAGGCCTGGTACACAAATTCATGCACAGGTGGGGTCCAGCCGGCCTGGGGGAGGGGATGCTGGAGGTTGGCCAGCCAGCCCCATGCCTAATTGCGGTGGGGGGTGGATCAGGGGTGGGGCTGACCGGGGGCAGGGGCCAGGGGCGGAGCTTACCAGGGGGAGGGGCTGCGGGTGATTGATGGACCAGCCCCACCCCCTGGTCGAACTCCCAAACTCCCGGTTGAGGGGACAATTTGCATATTATTATATAGGATAGGATTTAATTGTTGCCATGCTAGAGAAAGGTACCAATTAAATAAACAGTAATTTGGAATTTGTGTTTCAAATAGTATTGCTATATGTAAGCTGTTCATGATCCAACTATTCAGAGTATGTAAAATAGTATTATACTAGGGCAGTGAAAATATTGTGTATGATACTACAATGGTAGGCAGATACATTTTATTATACATTTTTCTGGATCCAGAGGATGTAAAATACTGAGAGAAAATTCTAAAGTAAACTATGGATTTGGAGTAATTATGATATGTAGGTTCATCAATTGCAGCAAATGTACAGCTCTGGTGGGGAATGTTGATAATGCTGGAGTCCAGGTATGCATGGGGTAAGGTTATATGGGAAATCTTTGTACCTTCCTCTTACTTTTGCTGTAAACTTAAAATTGCTCTAAAAATCAGTCTTTAAAAACAGGTAAAAATATTATTACAGCTCAACCATTATAGTGTACTTATTAAAAAATAGTTTATTTTAAACTAAATTTCATTTCCTTCCATGTATGAAAAAATGTGAATTAGACCATTAAATGTTTTATACAATCAGAAAACAATATATTTTTCTGGCATTGGCATAATTATAAAATTACTGCAAGAAATTTATTAAATTTTTCATGAATAAACATAGCTTCATTGTTCTGAGAGAGGCAAAGCAATTAATTCTACACAAATGTTTCTGCAAAATGTTCTGACTAGTGAATTAATCAAAATCTCATTTTATATTTCTTACTTTTTATAAGCCATAGATAAAAGTGAAAATATCCCCAAATATTAGGGCTAATTCTAATGACATAAAATAGCTATTCTTGGAGAGACTTTGCATGACAAGGTTAAAATTAGATAATTATGAACACAAAGACATTAAAAATAAAAGATAGAAAAGTGTGTTTCTTTAATATACATAGTCAACAGTTTCAACACTTTATAAGAAGAAGACGATTTTACAACTTTCCTAGAAATTGCACTGAAAAAACTGCTATTTTTTTGTTTTCTTTCTCCTTGGAATAAAACTGTACTCTTCATTTAAGGATCCCTTGCCACCCTGACCCACAATCTTCCATTATAACCATATGATGTGTTACTTCCATTTGTACCAAACGTTCTTTGGCTCAGTGATATCAGAGATAAAATGGTACTTGGTTCCAAATATATTTCTGGTTGGGAAGACTATATATTTTAAAATAATCTGGAACAGAGAGTACTCCTGTTGCCAAGGTGCATGAGGTTAATCTTGCTCTGACAGGTCCTCAATAAATAGGGTGCTTTCCTGCCCTAACCCAGCAGGAAGTACTATTCATGCCAGAGTTAAAAAGCTCCCTTAATGTTCATGCATAGTTCAACACATGCCTTCTGATTTCTATGGGCTGTGCCTATTGGAGCAAAGGAAAAAAAATCATTGAAACAGAAAATACATCTGATGAGGCAAAATAAATTGCTCTGTATGGAGAAAAATATTTTTATATATTTTTAATTAAAATGCTATGAGAAGCATATATAAAACAACAACAAACAACAAAAAAACACCAACAACCCTGACTGGCCTTGTGGCTCCCAGGTTGAGCATGGACCTATGAACCAGAAGGTCATGGTTGGATTCCATGTCAGGGCACAAGCCCAGGCTGAGGGCTTGATCCCCAGTAAGGGACATGCAGGAAGCAACCAATCAATGATTTTCTCTCATCATTTGATGTTTTGCTCTCTTTCTCCCTCTCTTGTCCTCTCTGAAGTCAATAAAAATATATTTTTTAAAAAAACAACAACAACCCTAACACACAAGAATATACAATTAAAATGTTCTCTCTCCATTATATATCTACTAGAGGCCTGGTGCTCAAAATCTGTGCATGGTTAGGCTCCCTAGGCCTGGCCAGCGATTAGGGCCGATTTGGGCCTTCCTTCCCCTGGCTGCCGGCTGCCAGGCCGGGGCCTTCCTTCCCCAGCTGCCAGTTGCTGGCCAGGGCCTTCCTTCATTTCATGCCACCCTCTGCTGCTCAGTGCACATCATAGCGAGCGGTCGAACTCCTGGGAGGTCGAACTCCCGAGGGGACAAATTGCATATTAGCCTTTTATTATATAAGATAACACCTCTTCCTCAGAGGTAAATACCTGAACAGATATTTGTATCTTTCCTGATATAACATTCTATGTGTTTGCAAACATAAATAAATAAATATGTATTTACACATATATAAACCATATATTTATGCATATATTTATATATAAATACACACATACTTATCTATATAATAAAAGCCTAAGCGACCATTATGGCGGAACGACCAGAACGACCAGTTGCTATGATGTGCACTGACCACCAGGGGGTAGACACTCAATGCAGGAGCTGCCTTCTGGTGATCAGTGCACTCCCACAGGGGGAGCGCCACTCAGCCAGAAGCTGGGCTCATGGTTGGCGAGCACAGCGATGGTGGCGGGACCCTCTCCCACCTCCGCGGCAGCACTAAGGAGTAGCGAGCCGAGCGGTAAGGAGCCGAGCAGTGAGGAGGCAGGCGGTAAGGAGTGAGGGGTCCCGGACTGCGAGAGGGCGCAGGCCGGGCTGAGGGACCCCCCCCACCAGTGCATGAATTTCATGCACCAAGCCTC
This sequence comes from Plecotus auritus, assembly GCF_963455305.1. Classification (NCBI taxonomy): domain Eukaryota; kingdom Metazoa; phylum Chordata; class Mammalia; order Chiroptera; family Vespertilionidae; genus Plecotus; species Plecotus auritus. Next base: position 147,063,059 of record NC_137772.1, read on the forward strand.
TAATATATAAATATAAATACATGTATATATCCTATATAATAAAAGCCCAATATACTAAGTGTCCGACTGTTCATTTGACCATTCGACCAGTCACTATGACACACACTGACCTCCAGGGGGTAGACGCTCCAACCGGTAGGTTAGCTTGCTGCTGGGGTCTGGCCAATTGGGACTGGGCGAGATGGGCCGAACACGCCCTGAAGCCCTCCCACGGTCACTCCCCGGCCTCGATCGTGCACTGGTGGGGTCCCTTGGCCTGGCCTGCTCCCTTTTGCAATCCAGGACCCCTCGGGGGATGTTGGAAAGCCAGACTCGGGATTCGGCCCAATCCCCACAGGCCAAGCCGAGGGACCCCACCAGTGCATGAATCTGTGCACCGGACCTCTAGTTTATATGTAAATTCATAAATATGATTTTTATATATTTGCATATATACACATATGTACTTACATATGCAAATATATATGTATGTATTTAAAGCAAATTATGGGCATACCTTGAGAAATATTTTTTAATTAATATTCTACATAGTAGGTATTAATGTAAGTAGTACCAGTGGAGGTATTTCCAAAAGATATGTTTAAAATATTTTATTTTCAGTAGCTAATTTCTCCCTGGACTCAGTTTATTGAGAATAATTCAACATTGCCTCTAAGTCATTTTAATACATTACCAGATTCCTAGAGGAGACATATTATTCAAGTAAGATATTAACTTGGCCCTAACCGGTTTGGCTCAGTGGATAGAGCGTTGGCCTGTGGACTGAAGGGTCCTGGGCTTGATTCTGGTCAAGGGCATGCTCCTTGGTTTGTGGGCACATCCCCAGCTGGGGGGTGTGCAGGAGGCAGCTGATCGATGTTTCTCTCTCATCAATGTTTCTAACTCTCTATCCCTCTCCCTTCCTCTCTGTAAAAAATCAATAAAATATATTTTTAAAAGATATTAACTTGACCAATAATAATAATGAATAAAGTAGAGTGCTCATTGTGTACTAGACTCTCTTTTAAGTGATTTACATGTATTAACTTATTTAATCATTGCAACAAAAGCCTACTAATTTTATTCTGTCTTATAGATGAAGAAGCTGAATCCCAGAAAGATAAGTAATCTGCGAAAACGCACATAAAATATTAATAGCAAAGGCTGAGCTTGAATCCAGATAGTCTGACTCATGTTCTTATGTATTTTGCTATATTAGCTATTAATATTTAATAAGAACTAATTTCCTGTTATTAATATGAAAATACTTTAAATATAGTATACAGCTTTAAAGAAAATTTATGCCACAACATTTTCTTTAATTTTTTCTGTGGTTTCCTAATACAAATGGCAAAGAGGTCTTTCTTTTTTCATCATCATATAGTCCCTAGAAATTACTTCCCACAATCTATATTGCTATCATTCCTCCTCTTTCTGACAGAACTCTCAGAAATACAGTTTGTATGGGACTGTCTTGACAGCATAGAGTGCTGGATTCATCTTGTGTACCTGACATTATGGCCTCAAGCTTTCGGCTTCAAGTAGATCCATCTGGACATTGACTTCCTGTCTCTCTCTGTCATTGAGTGCCTTAGCTCTGTGACACTTGGATAGCTATTGGGCTCTTCTTCTGGCTTCTCTCTTATCTTCTCTGTCACTCCCAGCAAATAAAAAATATCCTTTTGTGTATGTTAACTCTTCTGGAATCAAATCTCCTTTTACTGGGGAAATTGTGATTTTACAAAAAAGGTCCTCATCAGTGTGAGAGTGTGGACCCATATTGTCTTCCTCAATAGCAACATTCTGCTAACCGTGTCTGAGTGCAACTGTGCATGCCCAAAATACTTCCATACACAGTTTCTCTTTGTCATTATAGAGCACAAGCTAAACCGTGTTCTTGAAAAGAAAAATAACTAGGATTTTTAAGGTGGTTTTTTTTTTTTTTTTAGAAGATCTCAGCTTTTTTATGAAATTACATTCAGTTCTTATCACTGTAAGTAGATATTTATTTTTAAGTCCTATATCTCAAAATATGAAACCATCAGATTACATCTACTAAAGAATTCAGACTCATCTGAGAGAAAAAGAAAAAAAATGGAGGTGCAGAGTAAGGAAGATTTTTCCAAATTTATTCTAAGAATATTTGCCTAGAAGCCTGGTTTAGCACTTGTCGCCTGACTGATAAAAACTCTATATATTGCATTTCATTTTCAATTGTATATAAGGGGAAATTTTCATCCCTTGAGAATAATGAGGTAGAGGGGTAGGCCTCCTTGGTGCTAATCTCTCAAAGGGTGAGACAGCATTAAAAATTTGTTAGGAACTAAAATTGTTAACTGCTTAGTAGTTAAATTAAGCCTTTTCTCTTAAAAATTTATATATGCACATTTGCTTTTGAAAAATTTTGTTGTTATTTATTTGGTTTATTTTCTTATAATCCTGTTGTGGTCATTAGGGCTATTCACAAATAATTCATTTCTCTGCCTTCATTGCTTCGGCTGACAAATTATGAACAGAAGTAGTATATATAACTTCCACATGTTACCATGCCAGTGTTGCAGAAGGGCTCTGTCAGCTGGGTCCATGAGTGACCTCCATGAACAGCTTCTCTGCTGATCTGCATTGGATATGTAGTGTGAGGGGGGAATAAATCATTACTATCATAATCCATTGAGATTTGGAAATCATTTGTTACTGTAGCAAAACCTAGTCAGTCTTGCCTATCATAATACACATAATTTCTCTCTTCCAAATATATCTGTATATATCCTTTATAATATATATTTTGTTAAAATTTCTATCAAGATATCTTATTGGGGTATATTAGTTTTGTTATTTTAACCATCATGTATTTTTATATTATTAAATATATATTCTTCATAATTTTCATCCTATGTCTACTCTTAGGAGAAATTATACCTAATTCTCCATCTACCAGTTTTGTTTTTCATATCACATTCATATTGTCTCTGATTTTATTGTCTTAGTTATTATACTTTCACTAGAGGCCTGGTGAATAAAATCAGTGCACTTATTGGGGGTGGGGGGGGGGGCCTCAGCCCGGCCTGTGCCCTCTTGCAGTCTGGGAGCCCTCAGGGGATGTCTGACTGCTGCTACACTTGCCAGCCACCAGCTGTGAGCCTGACTTCTGGCTGAGCAGCGCTCTCCCTGTGGGAGCGTACTGATCACCAGGGGCAGCTCCTGTGTTGAGCATCTTCCCCCTGGTGGTCAGTGCATGTCATAGCGACCAGTCATTGCACTGTTCAGTTGATTTGCATATTAGCCTTTTATTATATAGGATACAACCTTAGTAATTAACATTAAGGGAAGTCTCCATGTATCATAGGTCTGACTCTTAAAATTAATGGGTATTTTGCATATATTGGTGCATCAGATACCTACTCATGTCACTTTCTGTAATACACGGATATAACAGTCTCTGAGAAAATGCTCTGATCTCATGTACTATAAGAGATGTTTTTCCCTTCCTCTATTTATAGCATGGAGGAAGACTTTCTGTCTCATTTCAATTTGTAACGGTAACTCTATAAATATATTCTTTTGGAGACCAATTCCACAAAGTCATATATGTTATTTAATGCCCTTTAACTGTAACTAAGTTGGCCTTACATTCAAACAAAGCTTTAAATTAAGATGAATATTGAGGACCATGCATTTTATATCACTGATTTTCTTCATTAGAATGTCTACACTAATAAAAGAGAAAGATGCAAATTGAACATACCTTCATGATGCCCACCAGCCAATCAGGAGTGAGTATGAAAATTAACCCAACAAAGATGGTGGGTTAATTTGCATATGCAGGCGCCGAGTGGCTGGGGGTAGGACGCAGGCATTCCACCCCGCCCCAGCTGCTCAGGGCCTCTGGGCAGTGTGGGAAAGTGGGGCCAGAGTGGAAAGAGGTGGCTCTGGGGGCCAGAGCGGAAAGGCAGTGCCAGCAGCCAGGGAAAGGAAGGCCCATTCTTGCACGAATCTTAGTGCATCAGGCTTCCAGTATATTATAAATGATATTCACTTATTAAGAATTTTATTTCCTTTTGTGCAGTCACTCTCTTGTGACTTAATATTGAATATTTAAAAATATTCAAAATATGCATGTAGGTAATTTTTCCATCATCATACTCTCTCTGGCTTTGATCCCTTCACCTCCGTTGACCTTGTCCTCCATCTTACCTCAGCTACACTTGTCCATGTAGATACCCTAAAGACCCTGTCCTTACTATAATTGCAACATTCCAAATTTCAATTTCATGTATCTCACTCTGTAACCATATCTTTCTCCTTTAAAAATAAAATTGACCACAAGAACCCAGACATCAAGTCTCCTTTAATCTAACTAATACCTCCACTCACTTCAGATGGACATTCTTGTACTGTTCTTCATCTGCTCATGTCTTTTTCTTCTACTCAGCTTAAAATCATGGTCTCTGATTTTTATGTCTTGTATATACTCTCTACTTTCTTTTAATTATGTTACTCTTAGCTTTATTTTACTTCCTTAGCAAAACACAAATCTTATTTAATTAAACTATTCTCCTATACCAAGCTTCCACTCTGCAACATAAGGCTGGTGGAAAAAGCACAACTATGCTAACTTGTCTCACATTAAATTCACGAGTTTGAATCACAGATGGATCCTTCATTTTTCCCAGAGATCATACTCTGTATCCCTAATTATTTCATCTTTTAAGATGACTATTTTATTTTCTCCTTAAACTCTCAATATTTATTCAGCCTCACTTTACTTCTTACTTCAGTGAGAAATTATAGCAATCACCACTGAACCTTCACAGAAAACCACTACTACATCTAATTACCAACCAATATTTGGACATTCAGACTCTAATTACCTATTTGTTTCCATATATGAATTCACTAGTGGCCCGGTGCACAAAATTTGTGCACATTAAAAGGGGATTAGAGGAAATAATTTAATATTGCTATTTGCCCTTTCTCTATAATAGAAGTGTCAGAGATGAAAGAAAATTAGTAAAATGTATATGAAAACCTTCCTCTTGTCAGAGTCTGGGGCACACCACGGGACCCAGAGTCAAGTCCCCGCCCACCCACATGCGCCTCAAAATCACGTGAGACCAGACCCGGCTGTCCCCCCCCCCCCATTGGGGTAGATCCAGACCTGGCTAGTCCCACCCTTGTCAAGCCCCGCCAGGCAGGGAACGTAGCCTCATGTCCCCTGGCCCGGTGCCAGGACAGGGGGCGTGGTCTGAGGTCCCCCAGCCCAGACCGGGGTGGGGCGGCATGCCTTGAGGCTCCCCATCAAGCCCCACCAGGCAGGGGGGCACAGCCTCAGGTCCCTGGCTCGGTGCTGGGGCAGGGGGAGCAGCCTGAGGTCCCCTAGCCCAGCACCAGGACGGGAAGCGCACCTTGAGATCCCCTGTCAAGCCCTGCCGGGTGGGAGGTGTGGCCTGAGGTCCCCTGTCAAGCCCCACCTGGTGGGGGGGGGTGGCCTGAGGTCCCCTGGCCTGGCACTGGGGCGGGGGGAGCAGCCTGAGGTCCCCTAGCCCAGCACCAGGATGGGAAGCGCACCTTGAGGTCCCCTGTCAAGCCCTGCTGGGTGGGGGGCATGGCCTGAGATCCCCTGTCAAGCCCCATGGGGGCGGAGGAGAGCATAGCCTCAGGTCCCTGCTGATTGCTCGTTAAGGCTCCTTATGGGAACTTGGCCTCAGCTGTGGGTGCAGCCATCTGTGACGGAGTGATGGTTAATTAGCATATTCCCTCTTTATTAGATAGGATAGTGTTCCTATTTAGAGACAACCCCTCCATTCACGCACTAGATTCCATTTTCTGTCACCTACTCAATGTCATTGTTCTGAAATATGACTTTTTACTCACTTAGTACTTGATCACTATACAAATATATTTTTATTTCTTCTGTCTAAAAGTAGTTCTTCCCTCATTACCTCCAATGTTTTTTTTTTCCAAGGAAGATATACAAATACCAATAGGTACATGAAAAGGAATTCAATATCACTAATCTTCAAGAAAATACAATTCAGATCACAATGATGTATCACCTAACAGCTGTTAAGATAGTTATTATTAAAAAAGAGAGAGAGATAGTAAATGTTGGCAAGGATGTTGGAAAAAAAAAAAGAGAATCCTTGTACACTGTTGGTGTGATTATAATTTGATGCAACCATTGTGGAAAACAATACAAAGGTTCCTCAAAAAATTAAAAACAGAACTACCATATCATCCAGCAATCTCACTTCTGTGTAAATATACCAAAGAAACAAAATCACTATCTTAAAGAGATATTTACATTCCCATATTCATTGCAACATTATTCCCAATAGCCAAGATATTAAAACAACTTAAATGTCTGTCAATAGAAGAGTGGACAAGGAAAATGTGATCTATATATAATCTACCCTAATAAAAGAGAAATATGAAAATTGACCATACCTCCGTGACATCCACCAGCCAATCAGGAGTGAGTATGCAAATTAACCCAACAAAAAATGGTGGGTTAATTTGCATATGCAGGCGTGGAGCGGCCGGGCGGGACAGGACTCCTGCTATGAGGGGCAGGGCGGGGGAGGTGGAGGGTGCTACAGGAGAGGTGCTCCGGCCTGAGTGGAGAAGACTGAAGGCTCTGGCCAGAGCGAAGACTGAAGGTGGTGGCCAGAGCGAAGGCCTGGGTCCTGGGTGCCAGAGGAAAACCAGTGCTGGCAGCCAGGCGAAGGAAGGCCTATTGCACGAATCTTCGTGCAACGGGCCTCTAGTCTATATATATAAGGATAATATGCAGAGTGTCTCCTCAAGAGTTCGACCAGGAGACTGGGAGTTCAATCGCTTGCTATGATATGTGCTAACCACCAGGGGACAGCGTGGAATGAAGGAAGGCCCCAGCTGGCAGCAGGCAGCCAAGGAAGGAAGGCCCTGGCTGGCAGCCAGAAGGAAGATCACTGGCCAGGCCTAGGGACCCTACTTGTGCATGAATTTCATGCACTGGGCCTCTAGTATATATATAATGGAATAATGTGCAGCCTTAAAGAACAAGAAAATCCCACCATCTGTGACAACATGGATATTATCTATACCAACCTGGTGGGTATTATCTATACTAATAAAAGAGTAATATGCTAATTAGACTGGGCAGATCAGAAGTCTTCCAGACATCCTTCTGGACGTCCTTCTGGATAAAGCCACAAAGGCTGCTACGAGGGCCAAGGGCCAGCAGCAGCGGCAGCCAGCAGTGGCAGCAGCAGTGGGGTGATGGGGGTGGTGCCTTCCCGTGATTGGCCCGATCACCTCCTGCAGAGGAGGCCAGACTGTAGCTTAGCTGTCAGTAGGACATCCTAGACTGTGAGAGGGGGCAGGCTGGGCTGAAGGACCCCCCCCCCCCACGCACTAATTTTCGTACACTGGGCCTCTATTGTTAAGTAAAATAAGTCAGTCACAGAAATATATATAATGAAGTACTGTATGATAGCACTTAAAAGTAGAATCTAGACAAGACAAAACAAAACAAAAAACACCCCATAAACCCTCAAACTTACAGAAACAGAGAATAGAATGGTAGCTACTAGTGGGCAGAGATTTTGGCCAAAGGTTATATATTTTTAGGTATAAGATGAGTAAGTTCTGGGGATCTAATATACTGCATGGTGACTATAGCTAATAACACTCTATTTTGTACTTGAAATTTACTGAGATTATATCTTTTTTTTTTTAATAAATCTTTATTCAGATTATTACAATTGTTTCTCCTTTTTCCCCCCATAGCTCCCCTCCACCCGGTTCCCACCCCACCTTCTGCCCTTACCTCCCCGCACTGTCCTCATCCATGGGTGTATGATTTTTGTCCAGTCTCTTCCTGAACCCCCCATACCCCTTTCCCCCTGGGAATTATCAGTCCACTCCCTTTCTATGCCCCTGATTCTATTATATTCACCAGATTATTCTGTCCCTTAGGTTTTTAATTCACTTGATTTTTAGGTTCACTTGTTGATAGATATGTATTTGTTGTTCATAATTTTTATCTTTACTTTTTTCTTCTTCCTCTTCTTTAAGAATACCTTTCAGCATTTCATATAATACTGGTTTGGTGGTGATGAACTCCTTTAGCTTTTTCTTATCTGTGAAGCTCTTTATCTGCCCTTCAATTCTGAATGATAGCTTTGCTGGGTAGAGTAATCTTGGTTGTAGGTTCTTGCTATTCATCACATTGAATATTTCTTGCCACTCCCATCTGGCCTGCATAGTTTCTGTTGAGAAATCAGCTGACAATCGTATGGGATCTCCCTTGTAGGTAATTAACTGTTTTTCTCTTGCTGCTTTTAATATTCTCTCTTTGTCTTTTGCTCTTGGCATTTTAATTATGACGTGTCTTGGTGTGGTCCTCTTTGGATTCCTTTTGTTTGGGGTTCTGTGCGCTTCCTGGACTTGTAAGTCTATTTCTTTCACCAGGTGGGGGAAGTTTTCAGTCATTATTTCTTCAAATAGGTTTTCAGTATCTTGCTCTCTCTCTTCTTCTGGCACCCCCATAATTTGGATGTTGGTACACTTGAAGTTGTCCCAGAGTCTTCTTACACTATCTTCAACTATTTGGAATTTTTTTTTTTTTTTTTGCTTTTTCGGTTGAGTGTTTTTTGCTTCTTTGTATTTCAATTCTTTGACTTGATTCTTGTGTTCCTCTAGTCTGTTGTTGGGTCTCTGTATAATATTTTTTATTTCAGTCAGTGTATGTTTAATTTCTAGTTGGTCCTTTTTCATATCTTCGAGGGTCTCGTTATATTTATCGGCCTTTTCTAGGATATTCTTGAAAAGCCTTATAACTGTGGTTTTGAATTCTATATCCAGTCATTTGTTTTCCTCCATTTCTTTCGTTTGTGATCTGTTTCTTTGACACCGCATTTTCACTGATTCCCTGAGTTGGTAGGGTAGATTTGTGTGCTAGATTTCCTACATGGCCCAGTGGGTCGGCCTCCCCAGTTAACCTGAGGTGAACACTCTTGGTGCACCCCTTTGTGGACTGTGTGTACAGCCTTGTTGTAATTAAGTCTTGATTGTTGTTGGTATCACTGGGAGGAATTGACCTCCAGTCCAGTTGGCTGTAAGGATCAGCTGTGTGTGTCTATGCTGGGAGAAGTTCGCTGCTGGAGACAGCCTTATAAGATTAGACTTGCCAAATTGCAATAGCCTCTGTGCTCGGCTTGGATGGGGTGGAGTCTCAGGGCGGAGCAGACAGTCTTGGCTTCCAGTCAGCCTTGCCCTTGCACTCACGCGCGTGCCTTCAGACCTCTGCCTTCCCCGGCTCCCGAGTCTCCGCCCGAGAGTCCAGATTCCCCCCACAAGAGCATGAGTCCCCAGGGGCTTGCCTGGAACTGGGGTTCAGTGCAGTCAGAACTGGGGCTCAGTGCAGTCAGGAGCTTCTGACTCCCTTCCACTAGGGAAAGCCTGTGGCAACCTCCGCAGCCTTTGTGCGCACTGGCACATGCGCGCCTTCAGACCTCTGCCTTCCCCGGCTCCCGAGTCTCCGCCTGAGAGTCCAGATTCCCCCCACAAGAGCGTGGGTCCCCAGGGGCTCACCTGGATCTGGGGTTCAGTGTAGTCAGAACTGGGGTTCAGTGCGGTCGGGGGCTTCCTTCCCCCTTCTGCCAGAGAAAGTCAGCCAGGCTCTCAGCCGCCCATCCTCTCTGCGTGCACAAAGACCCTTTGCCGTACCTCCAATTCTCTGTGAGCTTTTCTCTTTCCTTCTAGTTGTAAAATTTTTACTCAGCCAGCTTTCCTGTGGTTCAGGATGGTGTCCGTTCTGTCTTTTAGTTGTAGTTTTGAAATTGTTGTGCGAGGCAGCAGTTTAGATGCTTACCTATGCCGCCATCTTGGTTTCTCTTTATACAAATCCTGAGATTATATCTTAACAGTTCTCAACACACACACACATACATACACACACACATAAAGTAAATATGTGAAGCAATGAATGTGTTAATGAACTTGATTATGGTAATTATTTCACAATGTATATTAAATCATCATTTGTACACTTTAAATATATACAATTTTATTTTTAAATTATACTTTAATAAAGCTGGAAAAATTCACTATTTCAAATTAATTTCTTTTACAGTAGTATATGTGGCCCAGATTCAGCCACACATTTACATATTTTAGCTTCTAATTATTTTTTAAGTTTTATGCAGTTTTATTTTGAAAATCCATTTTTATACCTGATTTCCTATTAAAAAATCAATTTCTATGTCACAAAATAATTGATGAACTTAATGTTACCAGTTTACCTGATTAAAAACTATTCTTAAAAAATTTTTTTCAATACACTGTAAAAATATTTTATTCAAATGGTTACTTCTGTTCTCACATATCCTTTATAGGAAAAGGACATAAAGCTATAAAGTGTTCCAGATTGATCTGTATATTTATTTAAGAACTTTGTTAAATATGAAAAGGAAGTTGATCTGAAGAAGTACTATAAATGGTACACATTATTCTATCAGGAGGAAATATCTCATTTAAGTCATATGCTTACTTATTCTATATATAATTCAAATATATGATTAGCTCAACATAGACTCCTGCTAGCTTGCAAACTAAAAGTGGAAATTGTAAGAAAATAACATAGTGGGCAATTCTTGTTGCACAATATTAAGGGTAGATTATTGCAATGTTTATTTGATTTTTTTGCCTTTTTTTATGTTATTCTTCATATTTTGGCTGTGTTTTTTACAGCATTTAATTTATAAAAATGATATTACAATTATAGTAACCCTTGCTTCTAGTTACTAGAAGTATATATTTTCACCTAGAAAATGCTCTAAGATTCTTAAGTTTTAAGAGATTATAATTGATAAAGTTGTAAATTAATTTCTTATATTTATGTAAATAACTGGAGACCCAGTGCACGAAATTCGTGGACAGGTGTGTGTGTGTGTGTGTGTGTGTGTGTGTGTGTGTGTGTGTCCCTCAGCCCAGCCTGCACCCTCTCCAATCTGGGAACCCTAAAGGGATGTCCGACTGCCCATTTAGGCCCGATCCCACCAGGCCTAAATAGGCAGTGGGACATCCTTCCCACAATCTAGGACTGCTGGCTCCCACTGCTTGCCTGCCTGATTGCCCCTAACCGCTTCTGCCTGCCAGCTTGATCACCCCCGAACCACTTCCCTGCCAGCCTGGTCGACGCCTAACTGCCCTCCCCTGCCAGCAAGGTTGCCCCTAACTGTCCTCCCCTGCAGGCCTGGTTGCCCCTAACTGCCTTCCCCTGCTGGCCCAGTCACCCCTAACTGCCCTCCCTAGCTGGCCTGGTCACCTGCAACTGCCTTCCCCTGCAGGCCTGGTCCCCCTGCAACTGCCCTCCCCTGCAGGCCTGGTCACCGCCAAGTACCCTCCCCTGCCTGCCTGGTCTCCCCAAACTGCCCTCCCCTGCAGGTCTGGTCACCCCCAAATGCCCTCCTCTGCTGGCCTGATTGCCCCTAACTTCCCTCCTCTGCTGGCCTGGTCATCCCTAACTGCCCTCCCCTTCCGGCCTGGTCGCGCCTAACTATCCTCCCTTGCCGACCTCATCACCCCCAACTGCCCTCCCCTGTAGGCCCAGTCGCCCCTAACTGCCTTCCCTTGCCAGCCTGGTTGCCTCTAACTGGCCTCCCCTATAGGCCTGGTCCCCCCCGAACTGCCCTCCCTTGCAGGCCTAGTTGCCCCTAACTTCCCTCCCTTGCTGGCCTGGTCACCCCCCAACTTCCCTCCCCTGCTGGCCTGATCACCCACAAATGCCCTCCCTGCCGGCCTGGTCGCCCCACAACAGCCCTCCCCTGCAGGCCTGGTCCACCCCCAACTGTCCTCCCCTGCATGCCTGGGTCCCCCCAAACTGCCCTCCCCTGCTGGCCGTCTTGTGGAAGCCATCTTGTGTTCACATGGGGGTGGCCATCTTTGACCACATGGGGGCGGCTATCTTGTGTGTTGGAATGATGGTCAATTTGCATATTAGCACTTTATTATTTAGGAGGAGGAGGATAGTACATTTAAAATATTTTGAGCACTCTTTGGAGTAAAGTTTATAAGCTAGTTCTTTATAAAAGAACTAGCCTGATGAAACTGACTATGATTTACTCCATTTCATTGGTTTTTACATTTTTATATGTAGTTTGAAAACCAGGTATACAATACGTGTGTGTGTGTGTGTGTGTGTGTGTGTGTGTAGTCAGTCTTCTGGCATATTCTTATGACTCAACTCATAGTAAGCATCATCAGACTTCAACAATCACATACAATTTTATTTGTGATCTTGATTTTTTTCTTCCTGGAGAATTAGACAAGGTGAGAAGGTGTAAAAATAAAAAAAAAGTAGATACATAGGTGAGCTTCCTATTAAAAATAACCACCATTGATGGTTGTGTATTTATGACATTTAAAATATTTTAGAGCACTTTTATGAAATTACTTTTGAGTCAAATTTATGAGTGATAAAATAATTAGCTTATTATTAGACTTCATGTATAATGAAAATGTAGTTGAAATCATACCCATATTTTTAGAGTCCAAACAGCAGTATGAAATGTTAGTCTGGTAACATCGGGCTCATATCAGTTTAAATGAAAACAACTTTGAACACACACAAAATGTATCATTTCATAAATTAAATTAAATTCCCATCAAATTCTATTAATCTATGCTCTATGTTGCCTTAGGGTAATAATGGGGAAAACTTATTAGGGAACAGTGTCACACATGTAAAAATTGCCTGACATTATAATATAAATATAACTCAAATAAGAATCCACTCAATTATACCATTTCATGATTCTTCTTAAACTACCTTTGTTCTAAAAGAGATGTATTAGCTACAGGCATTATCTATTGATTTCCATTATCTAGGAAGAAAGTAAAATATTTCAATGAAGCCAGAGCACCAACATTGATATTATTTTTCTGACAACTGGACAATATTCATCCTGGTTTGTTTAGAAAACCAATTAAAGTAAGATATCAAATCAATTGCTGATCCCTTTCTGTTGTGATAAAGTCAATACCATGACATTCTCGCTTTCATTTTTTTTCTCATATTTTTATTTTGTCACCATGAGAGTAGTCTAGTAGAATATGCTGACTTTTCTCTATTTGCTCTTCATCCCTAGACTCACTGGATTTATAAGCAGGAAGTAGGGAGTATTCAAATGATTAGTAAAATATGGGTGCCAGAGAATGAGAGATAGACTTCATAACACTTAGAAGCCTGCCATATCTGTGTTGCCTGGTGGCCAAGGAGTCTGTAGCATGTCAGGGCACTTCTTTTAAAGAAAAAGAGAAACATCTATACCTTACATGACTCACTCATGAGCAAAGAGGTACACCACCTGCAGAACCTGTCTGGATTCCGGTGAAGATAAAAGCCACATTTGTCTTCCCCTCTCTGAGTAGCCCCATAAGTTTTGAGTGGTACCCAGAAGATGAGTGCTCTGCAGAAAGTGTATGTTATGCCCACTATCCTGCCCCTTGGGCCTTATGACTAAGAAGATCCAAGAAAAATTGAATATCCGTGGAAAATATTGCCTCATTTATAAAGTTTTGTTTCTCACATTTGTGAGTTAATTTATTTTTTTAAAAGACAAACTGAAGTTCGTTAGCAATCATCTCAGGTAGAAACTGCAGTTTAACTTTAACCCTGCTGTTTTGGCTTCTGTACTTATTTGCTTGCTAAAACAATAGAAAAATTACTTTGATTTTCTGAACTTATGTATGCTATCCCAATCAATTGGATACTCCGTTGTTGGTGGTTTGAATATCCCATTGATTGTGATCTTACTGGTTATCGAAGCACATTCTTCTGTACCTGGAAACCAGGACAGTACAATCACCCTAAATTGCCTCAGTGGCTTCAGATAAAGCATTCCAGTTGACTCAGTGGTCCCAAGACCAGGACAGCACAATTATTCTAAATCGCCTCAGTGGCTCCAGATAATGTGTTTCCATTGATTCAGTGATCCGGAGACCCAAAACTATAATTAATCTTTATAGATAACTAACTTGCTCAATTTTGCTTCTGTAACTGCTTTGTGCAAACCAGGTTCCTCATTCCAAACCCAAATATGTAATTGATACCTTTGTGATATTCTGCCTATATAAGCCTGATGTAGCCAGCATTTCAGGGTTGCGAGATTTGGAGTGCTTTTGCCCCCTCATAACCATCAGCTTTTGAATAAATGCCTCCATAATTCAACTTTTTGATTGAGGCGTCCTTTGTGAGATTCAGGGTTACACTACAACAAAACAACACCAATGTTGGGCAAGTGTAGAAGAAAAAAGAGTAAAACTCAAAATGGATTTCCTTTGCTTTTTACAAACTAACATGACATGAATCATAAGAGACAGATCCATGAAAAAAACTGATAGCTTCCAATTAGTTAATTAGCTCATAGGGTCACTAAAAAAATGGTTAAATGATTTTGAGTAAAAGTTTTGTCAGTCATTCACAAGTGTTTTCAGCAGTACATGTTGATAAAGAGTTGAAAATTATGTGAGACAAAGATTTCAAATATTACCGACTTGTTTTATATTTTTATCATGTTACTGAATTTTTTTTTTTTTTTGGCAATTTTCATTGTGAGCTGGGAGGTAGTTTGATATAATAGGTAAGAATTTAGGCTTTTTAGTTAAACCATATCTATTCAAATGTTAAATCTACCACTTCTAAGTTTCATGGCCTTTAGTAGGTTATTTAAATACTCTGAACCCCAATTTTACCCCACATAAAGTGGGGATAAAAATCATAGTGGATTAGAGTTTGTGTGAGGCTTAAGTGAGATAGAACATGTAAAGTACTGGCCACAGAGAAAGACTGCAATAAATATTAAGTATTTGTGATCGAGACTGCATGTCAGCTTCAACTGTAAGAGAAGTTATTTACAACACCCAGAAATCTATGGCTTTTTTACACACCAATAATGAACTCAAAAAAAGAGAAACTAAAAAAAAAATCCCATTTACCATTTCAACAAAAAAAATTAAGATACCTAGGAATAAACTGAACTAAGGAGGTAAAGGACCTGTGCTCAGAAAATTATAGGACACTGAGTAAGAAATAGAGGAAGACATAAACAAATGAAAGAATATACCATGTTCATGGATTGGTAGAACCAACATCATTAAAATCTCCAAACTACCCAAGTAATCTATAAATTCAAAGCAATCCCCTTTAAAATACCAACAGCATACTTCAAAGACCTAGAACAAACTCTCCAAAAATTCATCTGGCATAAAAAAAAGACACCAAATAGCTGCAGCAATCTTGAGAAAAAACAAAAAACAAACAAAGTTAGAGGGATCACAATACCACATATCAAGCTATATTACAAAGCCACTGTTCTCAAAACTCAAAACTGCCTGGTATGGCACAAGAACAGACATATAGACTAATGGAATGGAACAGAGAACCCAGAAACCAACCCAAGCCATTATGCTCAATTAATATTTGACAAAGGAAGCAAGAGCATGCAATGGAGTCAAGACAAATGGTGTTGGAACAATTGGACAGATAAATGCAAAAAAATGAAACAAGACCACCAACTTACACCATACACAAAAATAAACTCAAAATGGATAAAGGACTTAAACATAATATGGAAAACCATAAAAATCTTAGAAGAAGCCATAGTCAGCAAAATAGCAGACATTTGTCGTAGCAATATCTTTACCGATACAGCTCCTTGGCAATGGAAACTAAGGATAAAATAAACAAATGGGACTACAATCAAAATAAAAAGCTTCTGCACAGCAAAAGAAACCATCAACAACACAACAAGAAAGCCAACTGCATGAGAGAACATATTTGCCAATGTTATCTCCCATAAGGGTTTAATCTCCAAAATTTATAGGGAACTCATACAACTTAACAAAAGGAAGATAAACAATCCACTCAAAAAATGGGCTAAGGACCTAGACACTTTCTGAAAGAAGAAATACAGAAGGCCAAGAGACATATGAAGACATTCTTAAAGTCACTAATCATCCAAGAGATGCAAATCAAAACAGCAATGAGGTACCATCTCACACCTGTCAGAATGGCTATCATCAACAAATCAACAAACGTCAAGTGCTGGAGAGGATGCGAAGAAAAAGGAACCCTCTTGCACTGCTGGTGAGAATGCAGACTGGTGCAGCCACTGTGGAAAACAGTATGGCATTTCCTCAGAAAATTAAAAACGGGACTTCCATTTGACCCAGTAATCCCACTTCTAGGAATATATCCCAAGAAACCAGAAACACCCATCAGAAAGGATATATGCACCCCTATATTCATAGCAGCACAATTTATAATAGCTAAGATTTGGAAACAGCCTAAGTGCCCATCAGCAAATGAGAGAATTAGAAAACAGTGGTACATCTACACAATGGAATACTATGCTGCTGTAAAAAAGAAGGAAGTCTTACCATTTTCAACAGTATGGAGGGAACTGGAGAGCATTATGCTAAGCGAAAAAAGCCAGTCAGAGAAAGATAAATATCACATGATCTCACTCATTTGTGGAATATAATGAACAACATAAACTGATGAACAAAAATAGAACCAGAATCATAGAAGCATGGAACAGACTGTCCAATCTATGGGGAAAGGTGGGGGATGAGTGGTAAGAGATCAACCAAAGGACTTGTATGCATGCATATAAGCATAACCAATAGACACAAACAGGTGCGGGGAGGGGGTGGGGTGATGAGAGCATGTGCTAAGGGATGGGGGCGGCCAGGGAGAGGTCAATGCGGGAAAAAGGAGATTTATGTAATACTTTAAACAATAAGGAATTTAAATTATATAAAAAAGAAGTTATTTATAGCCTTAAAATGGTAGATTACTGGTATTTTAGGTCATATATATGGAAATTGAAATGGTGATTTAATCAGCTATTCAGTGAACAGAGAAAATAACCAATATATAATCAAGGTTTACGAACAAATTGTATGGACCATTTGTATATCAATGATTCACTGAATAATTACTATTTTTGTTAACTTTAACAAGTCAATCTCATTAAACCCCCTTTCAGAAGCATTTACTTATACCACAGAGATATTGTATCCTAAATTGCCTTAGTTCCCAGCTACCTCATCCTTTTCTTTCAAATTGCATTTATCGTGTCTTCCTCATATTAAAGACTTTGCAATTAGGACACATAATGTATATAATTAGCAACTTAATTTAGGTTTAAATAATGTTTTTATCTTGTGTTTAGTGAAAAGACTTAACTTTTTTTACAATCTTAATTTTTTTCGTACCAATACTATCAAAGTAAATATTTTTTAAAGGCAGAAATATTAATGGAAATATGGGTTCATTTTCTCATCCAAGAGCAGAAAAGACCAAAGAACAAAAAAACAAACAAAAGACAAAAAAAACTTTTTTGGCATTTTCAATTACAGAGGGTCTCACAGCAGAAAATAACTGGGTAATTGTTTTGTCAGTTAGAGATCACAAGCAAAATTATAGTATTTGCTTCATTTCACTCCGTGTCTTGAATTGATAGGATACATCATTTGGGGGAAGATTTTGGCTTCAAAATATACTGTTGCCTTTTTTCATCAAAATCAATATCTCTAAAAATGTGTCCATGATGAATGAAATTTTGTGTTATTAATGATGGCCTGCACAGTTCCCAACTATTTGTCACTGTAAAGTATGAAGTAGTTATCATAAAAAGAACTTACATCAGGCTTTGCATTGTTTCCTTCAAATTGTGGACTGATTTCTCATATTTGGATTTTACTGCCTGACCTGAAATTGGCTGATTGATCATGATGCATTTCTCAGTAATTTTTTTTTTTTTTGCCAAAGAATGTGTCTTACATGTTAAATGCTAAATAGTTTGTGTAGGATCAGGAGACATCAATAATGAACCTAAAAATAAAATGCATGGTATATAATTAAATACTAATAATCTTCAAGACATCACTGTAGCTAACAATTTCCATTGAAATCCTTATAAGTAGTGTCAACTATAAATTTTTTAAAATGGCCTTAGAGTCAGACATTCATAATTCTAACATTACTCAAAAATACTATTCAAACTATGGAAATCAGTGATGTGTTTATTATGATAAAAGAGAGCATCACAAATATGATGTGGAAAAATCATCTTTACCTGAGACAACAAAGGAAAGACTTCTGAGCCCTCCTCTCCAACTATCCTGGTACTCCTAAATTTAGACCAGAACTCACAAACTTAAATGCCTGAGGAAATTGTGCTAATAACATTTCTTTCATAAAGGTAAAGAAAACAGACAACAAATCTGCTTATGAATTCCATGCATAGCATCTGCCTGATTTCACTGCTGCTTATCAATAACAGCCTACACAGGTCACACCTTTGTTTAGAATAATTTTTACAACTTGATTTAGACCACTTAGCATGTAGTCTCTGCTTTCTATTTCCAATAACTCAAGTACACCCCCATATACACTACACTGATCTCCTAAACATCCAAACTGATTGCATCATTTTCCTATTTAAAATTTTTACTGCATTCCTTTGTTATTTAATGCAAACACTTTACTTTCCAATACCATCTTCTCCCTCTGGCCTCATGGCAGCAGCGCATGCTCCTATGCTCCGTCCACACTGAATGTTTCATTGAGCCCTGTCAGTCCCTCAAGATTTTTCATCACCAACATCTATCCTTTAATTTCCTTCATTTCCAAAAATTGACTTTGTCTACAAATCTTTCCTTTACAATCAGCTGTATTTCATCAGGTTCTACCTATATCCATATCACTTCTCACATTGTATTGCAATTTTCAGTGTATGTGTATGTTTCTGGTACTTGACTCTCAAGTCATAGAAACAATTTTGTTTATGCTTGTAGCAAAACCTAGCAATATATAGTACTCAAGAGATTTTTAATTAATATTTGTGTGTATGTATGTGTGTTTGTGTAAATAAATGGATGAGTAAGCTTAGCAGTGTGATAATATTAAATTTTAATATGTATACATCAAAGCATTGTGAATGTTTCCTACAATTTTCTCTTAGTTATGATTGCTTCAACAAATGTGAAAATATAGAAACTAACAACAAATGCAGTGAGAATTTTCAAAGGACATGTGTCTTCTGGTTTTCATATTAACTGAGAATATTCTCTACTCAATCTATGTATTGACCATTGTTTCTTCACCTTGACTTAAGTGCCTTAAGTCGTATCTCTGATTCTTTTATGATTTGCTACATTTCTGTAAAGATTTCACTCACTTTTCATTCTAGCAAATAGCACTGTCCTTGAGATTTGAATGTTTTTAAAGTAACAAGACAGTTTAGCTAGCTGCTTCTGAGATAATAGACTTTTCTATGATATCCTGCACCTGGGTCTCAATTATGCCTCAAAAGACAAAATGGAAAGGCACAATAAACTTTCATTTGGTGCATGATTATGTGTGTGTGTGTATGTGTGTGTGTGTGTTTAAATAGTATGGGCTAAAACTAGTGATTTGAAAATTCAGTATGGTGTTATTACCTATGTCTCCATAAAATCTCTATTTTTCTTTACTTGAATTAGAATATTACTATTATTTGTTTTTGTAATTATTCTGCTCTATTATTATAATATTTTAAAATTAATTTCCCACTAGAATTGGTTTTACAGACTAATGAAAGAGCATAGTCATTGTCTACTTTTATCAATAAAGGCAATGATGTAAGTCTAGGGTATAGCATAAAGCTCTCCTTTTTTTAGATATTGATATTTTTCTGATCTCTTTAAAAACTCACATTTTTATTAAAGCACACGTTTTACATAAGAAATGTTTGTATTTCTTACTGCTGAACTACTTTGATATTTTTCTGTCTTTTTCTATTTCTTTGGTGTACTGCAAAGCTCTAGAACTGTTCTCTGTGATGATTTCTGTGCTCACCAAAGAGTTTAGGTTATGAACTGAAGCTTTAGTATGAAATCCAGTTTGAAATAACAGCTCTGCCAATTATCTCTATCTTAATTAAGGTGCTTAAGCTAAGCTGTAGAAAAAATGGGACTAATACTAGAGCCCAAGTCATAGAGTTGGGAAGATTAAAAAAGATAATGCATGCAAAACAGATTGCAAAGTATCTGGCACATAATAATCATTCAATAAATGCTGGTTGTTGGGATAATAATGATGATGTTAATGATGATGATGTGGAGGCTAAAAAAAATAATTTTTAAAATTTTCCTCCCACCTTCCAAATTCTTCTAGCTGGGCTAATAAGTTAAGAGACAGATTAACAGGAGAAAATAAAAATTTAATGCATGCACAGAGGGAATTCACATAAGCATGAAAATTCCAAAGGCTGTAAAGTAACATTGGGTATAAATGACATTTTTGAACAAAGGAGAAAGGGGGAGGACAGGGTATTAGACTTCAGAAGTGAGAATGGGAGATTCAGGTAGTCAAGAAAGAGCAGCACACATGGCAAGAAAATTCTTGTTTAGGTAACTCAAACAATGGCACACGGGGTAAAGAGCTGACAGGCTTGGAGTCTTGCTGACTAATGCTAGGGAGAAGATTCTTAAGGTGCTTAAGCCAAAGCTCCTTTCCTGAAGCAAGTTTTTCTGTCTGAATCTCTTGGGAAGGAAAGGAGGGAAGGTCAAAGGTCTTTCTGAGTCATATATATACACACACACACACACACACACACACACACACACACACACACGTAATATGCAAATTAGCCAGGACACTGTAACAGTCATGACCAGCTCAGGAGGAGGCTGCACACGCAGATGGGCCCAGAGCAGAGACACAACACACAGCAGGGCCCGCCCTTGCTGGGAGACAGCGTGCCAGGAGTTTCGCCTCTGCACGTGAGCTGCATAAGAAACACCTTTTCTTACAGCTCATTGGCTAATCTCCCTGTATGCCACTTGCAGTGTTCTTGGTAACTTGGGTAATAAGAATCCAAGAAGGTAATCTAGGGTTTTTCCACCTCACTCCTGGAGGAAAAAACAAAGGTCTACTGCTGGAGAGGCTAAGAAATGTCATATCCTGCCCTAGCCAGTTTGGCTCAGTGGACAGAGTCTTGGCCTGCGGACTGCAGGGTCTGGGTTCAATTCTGATCAAGGGCACATACCTAGGTTGCAGGCTCCTCACTGGCCGGGGCCCAGGTCAGGGCTCATGAAGGAGGCAACCAGTCGAAGTGTCCCTCTCACATTGATGTTTCTCTCTGTCTTTCTTTCTCTCTTCCACACTCTCTAAAAATCAATGGAAAAATATCCTCAGTTGAGGATAAAAAAAAAAAAAAAAAAAAAAGGAAGAACAAAATGTCATATCCTATGAAAGAGACATCTTGAAAATGACTAAAGAAAGTTGTCATTTTTTTGTGGTGAAGAAACTGGAGTCTGTGTTGTTGAAAACACTTGGTGGCTGCAGCGGCGGGCAGTGGCAGCAGCAGTGGGGTGATGGGGGTGGCACCTTCCCCTGATCAGCCAGTTGCCTCCCGCAGAGGACATCCCCTGAGGGCTCCTGGACTGTGAGAGGGGGCAGGCTAGGCTGAGGGACCCCCCTCCCCCAGTGCACAAATTTCGTGCACTGGGCCTCTAGTTTCTTAATAAACAGTTTAAAATCAATATCCCAAAAAGGCAACTTCAGGGTGGAAACACTTTGGTTCCTTTCAATGATGATGCTATTCTGTGTCCATTTACACTATAACACCTTTGTAATCCGGCTTCCACCTATGTCACTTCACACTCTAGCCATCACTGCTGTTAAAGAACAAAAATTCAATTGTGCAAATTTAAAAATGTAATTGGCTTTATTGAATGACTCATGAATCAAGCAGCATATCATCTAGTAAATATAGAGATAGTCTAAGAAGCTGTGCAATTTGGAAGGCTTTTATAGGCAGAAACCAGGTGGGACTAGAAACTTATTAGCAAAACAAAAGAGAAGACTGTTTCAGGCTAGGTTACTGTCCCTTGGGAGAAAGGAGGGGTCTTATCAGGTGGATCATCTCATCTCAGCTTCCTTTGTGAGAGGAGTTGGGGGAGAGGGCACTTAATAGGCTACCTCAATGGTATGAACCAGAAAATTCCAGACTGACTGATCAAAATGACATTTCTGAAGAAGGTTGTTGTAATTAGATCATTTATTAAGTTTAGGTTTGGTGTGTGGGCTTTAACACAAGTGACACCATTTTAGGCCTGAGATTTTCTCTTTAACACTGCCTAGAATGATAACCACTCATCACATCATTCAATAAGATCTACAGTGGACCAGGCCCTGCTCTAGTGGATGGAGATGCAGTAGCATAGGATAAAAAATCTCAGTCTTTTTGAAGTTTACATTTGAGTGGAGGAGCAATAGATAATACAGAAATAAAAATGAATTATATTGTATTTCAGGTGATGATAAGTGCTATGGAGAAAAATAAAGCAGGAATGGAATACAGACAACTGAGAAGCAATGCCGTTCAAATAGGGCAGTCATGAAGCTCCTTCTAAGAAGGTAATATCTAAATAACGACAAAAAAAAGATGACAAAACACTTGTGTCAAATTCCTAGGAAAAAAGCATTTCAGGAACTGAGCAAATACTAAGTGTGATATCAGAATAAGTTTAGAGGATTATAAGGATGTGGCTAGAGATTAATTCCATTATGATATAGGTCATTACTAATATAGGGAAAGATTATAAGAACTAAACAAATAGACCCAAGTGAAGGCTCGGAGCATGCTACATGCCATCAGATATAAAAACTTGGTTAATTAGTCATGAGATAAGATTATTGCTCCTATCACAAACGTTTACTCATTCCATAAAGACAAACAGACAACACAAAATGAATGCACCTTGTAAGGGTTAAAGTCAATCCTGTTATTGTTTTTCCCCTCTTTACTAGTATTTCACTGTACAAGTAATTTTTCATAGAAACTACAAACAGACATAAGCTAAACTTCTAAGGAGAGTTGGCATCTCTTTTCCTTCTCTTGTGAGGAAAGACCGCTACTCTGTGAAGTGGCTTCTCTTTCTTGTTTCTCTGCTCAATAAAATCTGCTTTTCCACTTCATTCCAAGGTTCCCTCCAGAGTTCTTTTCTTTTCTTTTTTTTTTTTTTTTTTTTTTTGCTTGAAGTGAAGAACTGGGCTCCAGTCCCCACTAGAGAATCGCCTCTCTGGCGTCATTAACATACTTTGCTTTTTTCTTCAAGTCGGTTAAGGTTTTGAGCCCTTGCTGATCATAACCTTTTCAGTTTAAGATTGCTCTATGTGTCTGTTCTTAGTAACAATGGGGCCAGGGAGCACTAGAAGGCACCCAAGTGAATCACTTGATTTCCACACAGATTCTTTCCTGCCCTCATTGTGTAGAAGCAAATCTACTTCCTGTTGAACACAGTCAGTACTCAGGGAGGATGGCAAACTCATTGCCAGCTGGTCCCTTGATACAAGAAGTCTAAAGCTCTGACAGCAGCTGTAATTTATAATTCAATAGGCCCCTTGTGGTGTCTCCTGACAAAAGAGTGACTCCTTGGGGTACTGAGATCTCCAGTACTGACAAGCCCAGAGTGATGGGGCCAGGAAGCATAAGATCCTCCAATGTGTAATTGGAAGGGATGGTAAGTAGGATAACTCCTGTTTCCTGGAAGGATCCTTGTATCTTTCCTATTGAGAGTACAGAACTGTACTGTGGTCTCTGATTAATTAATATACTGTATTCTGAACAATAATGCATTGCCTTTTTAGAATGCTTCCTTTAGGCACACCTTTAGATGGCTCCTGCAACATCTTATGAGACTAGCTGCTTCTGAAGGGTGTGGGACAAGATTTGACCAGGGGATTACATGGCCATGAGGTCACTCTCACACCTCATTTACTGTAAAGTGAGTATTCTGGTCTGATGCTATGCTATGTGGGATTCCATGTTTATGAACTAAACATTCCATAGCCCCTTGATAGTAGTGGCTCTGCAGAGAAGAAAAGCAAACCCAACCTGCAATCAGTCTCCCTATTGGTACAAAACACTTGCCCTTCTAGGATGGGAAGGGACTGATGCAGCCAATTTGCCAGCAACAGGGTGGTTAGTCTTCTTAGGGAATAATGCCATATTGGAGTTCAATGTTGATGTCTGTTTTTACAATTTAGCTCATCAGAGGCCTCAATTAGTAGATAGATTTGCCTTGAGAAGTAGACTCCATAATTTTGGTATGCATATGTAGGTTTCATATTATATCTTCAGTGGCCACAGTGGCCACTCTAGTTCAGCTTAAGCTTGATCCTGGATATGTTATTTCTATCTTGTGATAGACTTCTGCCAGTCATGTTTAACTTTATGACTTGGCAGGTCTGAAAGAAGCCAGCTCATAATGAATAGTTCTGGACACATACCAGTACTCACTGGGCATCCCATTGGTCAAACATTGCCTTTCTACCAGGTCCCAATAACATGCCAAGACTTACTTCTCAAAAGGCATAAATTACCTGGTGTTTTTCTGAATCCCAGTGGCTTACAGGTGATTCTCCCACCAGAGCTTGAATGTTTTCCCATCACTGACACCTCCAACACCATTATGTCTACCAGATCACATTAAGCTGCAGACAAGGCCTGGACCTACCACAGCATCCTATGGTGCTTTAGGACCTACTCTGTGCAGGTAACTTATGTTTCACCCAGTATCTGGACCAGAGGAAAATTCCTAACTGTGGAACATCTTGGCTCCAGACCCTAAAGAGGCCTATAGACATTAAGCTCCATTTATTCTACAGATAACTCAAAATGCATCAATTTGTATTTTAATTTGTGGGGAATCATAGCATACTTTGTGTACTGGATCCCTGAAAATTGCACTGCACTATATGTATGGTTTCTGAAACTTCCTAGGGCTCATTTCCTCTACCATGGAATACATGTGTCTTACCATAGCCTCTAGAATACTAACCATCTTTTGTTCATCCTGTCCAGTCAGCATGACGTCCATCAATGTCATGGATAAGTGAGATGTTTTGTGGGATGTCTAATACAGATCTCTTCTATATTATGAATGTATTATGACAGAGGATAGAAGTATTAAAATACCTGAGACAAATATGCAAATGAAAATTGTCATCTATTCCATAAGAGCAGTGATTTTTTTATAGTTTATTTTATTTTTAATTCTCATCCAAAGATATGTTTAAAGAGAGAAAGGGAGGGAGGGAGGGAGGAAGGGAGAGAGAAAGAGAGAGAGAGAAGCATTAATGTGAGAGAGAAACATCTATTGGTTGCCTTCTATACGTGCCCTGACCAGGGATCAAACCTGCAAACCAGGCATGTGCCTTATCAGGAATTGAACTTCAAATCCTTTTGTGCACAGGAATATGTTCAACCAACTGAGCCACTCTGGCTGGGCAAGAGCAGTGTTTTCTTATCCTTTTTGTCTAACTGGAATGGTAAAAGCACCTTTACCAAGTTAACAACCACCAGGCATATATTTGTGCCTTTAATAATCTGCTTAGCTGTAAAACATGAACAAACAGGTGCTGATATCAGTGATACTGCTTTGTTAAATCTGAGATGGTCTATAACCATTCTAAGTATTCATCCCATTTCTTCAGGGGTTATACTGTGAATTAAATGAAGATATAATATGGAGCCCCAACCTTGCATCTTCAGTCTTTATTGATAGTACTATTCTAGAACCCATGGAACATGATATTGATTTTAATTTATTATCTTGACAGGGAGTGGGTGATTGGAGGGTAGATGGTTTCAGAGGTTTCCTTTTGTCCTTTCCTGATATGATAGCTCTTATTCTACAGACTAAGGATTCCCACAAACAAGTACAGTAATATAAAATATTCCCTCAAGGATTGATAAAATGACCACTGGGTTGGTTTTCTTTGCCCACTGAGCACACTCTATGCTGGAAGTTAACCAGGACACCACTCATTACCTGTTTCCTATAGACTGCCATTCTAAGAAAAAGACTGTGATAAAAGTAGGAATCTTCAGGTATCAAAGTCATTTCAGAACTTTCATCTAATGTTATTAAAAAGTTTGGTTATTAAAAATAATAATAAAGTAAGTAATTAAAGAAATAAAATTTAGTTATTCCCCTCTAACTAGGCTACAATTACTTGAGTACATGGCCATATGTAGGTCCTTTTGGAGAGTTCTGATGTGTATACTTGCCAGGTCACTCTTCCTACAGATTTAAACACTTACTCAATTAATGGGCTCCAGATCTGAAAATGGGTTCAGGCCTGGGAACTGAGCAAGGGGTTATAATTTTATTGTGACTGGCCTTCTGTTTTTCTATTCTTTTTCTGTTTGTGTTTTTTTTGTTTGTTTGTTTGTTTTTTGTGTGTGTTTTTTTTGTTTGTTTTTGTTTTTCTCCTAGGAACATCATGGTCTATTAATCATCTTCACAACTTTCTGTAGGTCAAGGCCCTTTGTCTGTTCCCTGACCTTACCATAGTTATAGTAATTGTAGCCTCTTGGCTTCTGCCAATTAGTAACTACCTTTAGCATCTATTATTTTGAGGCCACCATCATCCCATGAATGTTAATGACAGCATCTCACTGATTTCTTCTTCTACCATCTTTCCTGGATTATGGAGGAGATCCAACAAAGA
This sequence comes from Plecotus auritus, assembly GCF_963455305.1. Lineage (NCBI taxonomy): Eukaryota > Metazoa > Chordata > Mammalia > Chiroptera > Vespertilionidae > Plecotus > Plecotus auritus. Next base: position 147,089,595 of record NC_137772.1, read on the forward strand.
ACTTCTTAATGATGGTATCCCTGTCCCCACACATTCCTGAAGGACTTGGTGAATAGTGTGTTCTCTGAATCTCATTATGAATCATAACTCTCTGGTGGGCCTTTTGCCCTTTCATAATATACTATTCCAGGATGCTCACTTCTCTCAGACTCCTCATTTCTTTCTCAATCATCTACTAGGGTAACTCAGACATTTCTACTTCACTTAAAGTTAACTATCACTTTATTTCCAGCTTGTAAGAACCATTTCAGCAACAACTTTATTCCATTTAATAGTGTCCTTGGTAGAGTATTAAATCCCATGTCCCAGTAAAATTCCCTGCCTCCTCAAATACAAGAATTCTTGCTTATTCAATCTTACATCCTGGCACGCTTAAGCAAATTTAAAATCCAATCCCAAGAGGACTCTCCTGGCTCCTACTGGTAAATACCAACTAATTCTTGCAATTGCTTATTTTGGATAGTCTCTATCCTCCTTTATCATACTCAGCACATCCCTACCTGGGTTATGTTGGGATTTAACATATTATCAGCTTGGAGGCTAGGAGAGGAGCAGAAAGATGCTTCATGAGAGAGAGGCTCCTGAAGCCTATTCCAGCACAGTGAAGGGCTAGCTCTAATCGAGAAAGTATAGGCCACCTTTCTGCTAGCCCAGAGGGTCTGAATAGGTCAGAAGTCTCCATCTAGTTATCCCTGACTTTATGTTAGCATCTCAGTTTTCTCTACCATGCCCTGACCTTTGTGTAACAAACTCACCTTGATTGAGCATTAAAATATCTCAACTATCTTCAAACTTATGCTTGACTGTGTTTTTCCTCTACCTGTAAGCAATAAGGACCACCATCTCAGACACTCTGTAACTCTAATACTTAGCCATTAACTGCTTGCTAATAGCCCTCAATTTCTCAGTGTTTTTCTGCAGGACATCAGTAAATTATGGCAGAACACAGTCAACTCCACTGTCTTTGTAGGCAGCCCTGTCCCTGCCAAGTTTTCAAATGGCTGCATCACTTCACCTGCCAAGGTAGTCTCCTCCATTGGGGCTGATTTATTTATTTTCTTTTATGTTTTTTTCAAGTCACTATAGGAAACACTATTAGTAATGACAGTGTCACTTTGTGCCAGGGACTATCCATGTCTTATTTATCAACCAGATGACATTCTCTTCATCTTTGGGGTCGCAGTGAGACAGTCCCAAATCCACATCTTATGGCCTGCTTTCTCAGATCATTCTACTTCCAATACCAGTTTTATTTGTTGAGGTCTAACAAGAAGTAGACATTAAGATGGGATTAATTAGGTCACAATTTTATTAGAAGAAATGCCTCCATGACAGAACATGGGAGGCAGCTAAAGAAACCTGCAGGAGGTAAGTCTGACCCCTAGTAAAGAAAGGTCAGATGGAAGCATCCTATTGTGTCCTACAATCTTAGAGGATTTAGCAAAATCATCAGAGAATCTGGAGTGTATTTTAGAATCTCTGCATGCTCAGTCAAGGATTGGCTTAGTAAAAATGTGGTAGTGGGTTCAAAGTACAGCATGGTGGCTTTGGCAATTAAGTTCCCTAGAGCTGGAGGTCTGTGAGGTGCCTCCTCATGGCTGCCACATTAAACTAATAAAATATAAAACGTTAGTTCAGGGGTTGGAAGGAGTGGGTTACAAACTCAAATAATTATATGGATGAGGCAGATAACATAAATGAACAAAGTAGGCAGCCTGGCTACTGGAAAGAAAGACTGCTCAAACTTGAAGGTAACTTGGCCTCAGTGTTAGAAAAACAATAGGGTTTGGTGCTAACTGTGAGGGAATGATTCTTGGGTAGAAAAATGGAGTCTAGGATTGCCATATCTTCTGATTTTATTTTTGAGAATCCAGAAATGTAGATATTTATATGACATAAATTTTGCATAATGAAAATAAATTTTTAAAAACCTATTGGAGCCCAGCTGGTATTGCTTAGTGGTTGACCTATAAACCAGGAGATCACAGGTTCCATTCCAGGTCAAGGCAGATGCCTGGGTTGCAGGCTCAATCCCCAGTAGGGGCATGCAGGAGGCAGCCGATCAGTGATTCTCTCTCATCATATATATATCCCTCTCCCTTCCTCTGTGAAATCAATAAAAATATATATTAAAAAATATATTGGATATATTCCTAAAAGTGAGATCACTGGGTCAAATGGCAGTTCCATTTTGAATAATTTAAGGAATCTCCATACTGTTTTCTGTAGTGCCTACACCAGTCTGCATTCTCACCAGAACTTGTCATTTGTTGATTTATTGATGGTAGCCATTCTGACAGGTAATGAGGTGATACCTCATTGTCATTTTAATTTGCATCTCTCTGATGATTAGTGACTTTAAGAATTTTTTCATATGTCTCAGCCTTTTGTATGTCCATTTTGAAGAAGTGTCTATTTAGGTCCTTTGCCCATTTTTTAATTGTTTGTCTTCCTTTTGTTAGGTTTTATGAATTCCTTATATAGTCTGGATATTAACCCCTTATCAGATATGTCATTGGCAAATATATTATCCCGTACAGTGGGATCCCTTTTCATTTTGTTGATTCTTTTTTTTTTTTGCTATGCAGAAGCTTTTTATTTTGATGTAGTCCCATTTGTTTATTTTCTCCTTAGTTTCCCTTGCCCTAAAAGAATCTTAAAGGAGCCTTTGTCCCAAAAATATATATGAAAATCTGTGTTCTTGCTGTTGATATGAGGGAAATGTAGTTGGCCCAAGCATCATTAAGCTATTTTTCTATGCTCTCTGTTTCAGAGCAATGATTGTCTCAGCCACTAATAATAAAAGGAACTTAGAGAGTAAATTTTCTCTCCTGCACATCCCTGCATACCACACCATCCATCATTCCTCGCTTAGAATTAGTCCCTTTCAAAAAAAATATGTCATTTCATTGTTCTCCTGTTTCTTTGTTTAAGTGTCCATTCAAGTAAAGAGCATTTAGAGAGATTGGAGCCTGATCGTTGATATTATTTTCAACCTCTTGCAGCCCCAATTGTTTATTTCAATGCTAAAAGCAGTTTAAAATATGAAATAAAAATATTATTATAGCATTTGTAGATATATATATATATATATATATATATATATATATATATATATGTATATATATATATTTGGAGGATCATTAATCCATTTCCCTATAAATGCCATGAAGTTTACATTTACTATAAGAATGTTATTGAGAAAGTCATTTAGTGTTAAAGATACTCTTTTTTTTTTTTTTTGAGGTTTCTTGGGATAAACTTTGCTCTGATCTCAGAAGCAGAAATAGTTAATGCTTTCCTTGGGAAACTAGTTTTTTATCTTAAGGCACTAAGAATGCAACTGAATAAATGCCATTCTTCTGGAAAGTTTGGAGCCAATATGTGAACCTTCCAAAAAATATGTAGTACCTTAATCAATAAAGAAATTTAAAAAAAAGTTAATGGTATTTATTTTGTGTTAAGCTCATGCTGGCCCCATTTTATTTCCCCATACTTCTTTTTTCTTTGACTTGTTTTTCCTTTTCTTTTAAGAATTTAATCTTACCTTGATACATAACATATGTCTTTTATTGTATAACTTCTTAAAATTCCTTTTGGACCAAAGTCAAAGATATCAATAAATTACATATCAAGTCAACACTCCTCCAACTAACAAGTTTCTAATTTGAATGGCCACACCCAATTCTTAAATACCATGTATGGTTTCATGGGAGCCTTTAGCCTGTCGAATTCAAAGACATATTACCAGACATGTGATTAATTTTAGACTTATTTCCTAAGTGTATGGTGACGTTTATTTAAAGTGCATTTCAGAACAAATGCGTGCAGTGAAATTAGGTTGTGTGTCTACCAGTAGAATACTTGTGAAGTTTATCTGCAGAGGCTGACATTCTTCAATCTCTATTTCTCACCAAAGTCAGGATAGTCCTGTGAAATGTGACTTTGCTGAAGGAATAATCTGACCTTCTAAACTTAGACATTTCTAGAGAATAATTTGCTGCTCATCCATCCAGATATAGGAGTGAAGAGACAAACACCATGAGCAGCCCAGAGTTTTATTGAACTTCTAAAGCTCAAACTCTTTTTTAGATTAATAACTTCTCCTAAGAAAATTCAATTTAAATTATAAACCTTAGTTGATATTGTCTCTAAATTTTTTCACATGCACTATAATGATTGTTGATTTCTCCTATTTTTCTCTGCAAACTGTATATAATTTAATTGAAGGTTTATTCTTAATATTTCATGTACTATAATTAAAAATATCATTTATGTAATCTACTTTTAGTGAGACTGCTAAATGGTTAAATTGTCATGGTGAAATTCACTTTTTCAAAATGGTGGATATCACATTTTCATGCCTAGAACCCGCCAAGAGCTCCCCACTGAATTTAGAATAAATCTCAGCTGTATTATGACTAGTAATCCTTCCCTAGTCTGATGTCTGACTAAATCTTCTGTCCTCACCACCTACCTCTCTCCCTTTCACTTTCGGGATCCAATAATATGGGTCATCTTTTTATTCTTCTAATAATCAATATTGTTTCCCCTCTCAAGCATTTGCACTTACTTCTTCCTTTTCTTGGAAATTTCCCCAGGAATCTTCAAATATCTACCTCTTTTTATTTATTCAAACTTGGTTTAAGTTAACCTCTTAAGAGAGAGGCATTTTTGAACAATAGCCTATAATGTCTATAATAGACTACTTCCCTGTGTCCCCACTGAACCCCCCATCACATCATTCTTCTCTTTATTGTGTTAGGTTACACTAATTGGTTTGTTAACTTATTGGTTTTCTTATTGACTCTTGGTTGTCATTGGTTGATTGTAAACCCCTTGAGGGAGTAAGCCAGCCAGCTGGTCACGTTAAGTGCTTTACCTCCTGTTTCTGTCAGAGAAATTGGTACACAGTAGGCTCTCAATCAACAATCTTGATTGCTATTTTAATTAACAAAATAAAAACAATGCCAGGTATTAGCAAACTATGCCAAGTATTAACTTTAGCTGTGCTCTATCAAGCTGGTGAACAAACATCCTGAAATGTCTTCTCTCCAGAAGCTGGGTTGAGGACTGGGAATTCTGTTTCCTTCACTCAATTATTATTTTTTTTCCTGAAAAAATACGTACCTGTGAAATAGCTCAGTTGGTTTTAGAAGGCCCAAATATATGGCCATTAGAATATTCTGTAAGACTTACTTTTCAATTTGGCAAATTTCAATGGTTATATTTGAAAACACTGTGTACTTTCCACTTGAAGCTCATAATTGAAAACTGTATTGCTTGTCTGCATTATTTTAAAGTTAGTTTTAAAACCCTGAAACCTAGAGTTACACAATATGATTATATAAGTCAGGAAATTATTAGAATGAAATGTCTTTCAAATTCCATATTATTCAGTCTTTATTCCTGTTTTACCACATACCTAATAAAACTATTTAATGACTCAATCTCATATTTTATTCAAAGTATATGAGTGATAGTTATGAAAAATCATACAAAATAATGTTAATTTAGTCCATGTCATGTCCCAAGCATTTTTCTAAGCACTTAATTTAATTCCGAAACAACCTTCTCTGGCAGTACTATTATTGGTTCTATTTTAAAAGTGAGGAGACTGAGGCAATGAGATCAAACATCTTTAGTGTGGACCTAGACTTTGAATGCAAGTTATCTGATAAATGGCCTTTGTGGATTTCAGAAGGGAGAAGAAAGGATATTTTCTTCCCTCTCAGTGGGTAGACATCATTCTACTTCCTGATCACATTCTAGGTAAGCTATGAAGTCTTTTGCTCTTGAGGTGACCTCTCAGATCTTCCTTCACTTCTACCCAGAATTATTTTACTCATACTAGCTTTGGAGGTGCCATTCAATCCTCTCTAAAACTTTTATTGTGTGTTTTTTATTAAAAAATATTTTATCACTCTAGACAATTTCGTAAAGAGTAAGACTGTGTTTATAAATGTAAAAAACCTTATAATTTTAAAACCATTAATAATTATTTATTTTCTTCCAGACTTTTACCATGTCTTCCCTTTATACTTATACTTTGTGCTTACATATCCTTATGTATTGTTTCAGGTCTTCTTAGAAGCAGATGCCAAGTAGGACTAAATATGATAGAGATTTAGTGAGGGAAATGCCTGTGCTGGGTCAAAGGCAAGAGAGCTAAGGAGGGTCAGGAGAATCTTCAGATTATGATGCAGGTTTGATCCCAGTAAAGGTGAGAGGGAATGAAAAAGAAAAAGTTTCAAACTGTAGGGCAGTTCTCAAAGTTTCACTGTGGTGGCAGATTAGAGACATAGTAGCTGGGGCTATCTGTCAATTGTGCTCTGCATGGCTCATTATCAAAGTCATCAAGATCTACCCATTGTGCAGTACACATCTATTTCTCCATGCACATTCCAGGAGCTCCTCATGGTACATGTGGGTCTCTCAACTTGAGGAGAAATATAAAAGTTGGAGGTTAGTAGCATGAACATTAGTCGGTGACCTTCCTGTTGATCTAGCGGCCACATATGATCTTCTTCCTCCTCCACCATTCATTCTAAAACATCTCTTACCTTCAACTATCACCTTATCAAGTCATATTGGCTTACCTGTGTGACTCAAACCTGTATTTCTGAAGATTCTCAGCTCTTGGTAACTATACCCTCCTTAGGCTAGAGTTGCTGTATATGTTTGTTCAGTGACATGGGGCCACAGATTACCAGAGGCACCAAGTGAATCACTGGGTTTTGTCTCCACTGTGTGAAAGCATCACTGCTTCCTTCTGATGACCACAGTCAATTACTTCTGCCACAGTAGTGACACCTCTTTTTACCTACTGGGTCCTAAACACAATAAATCCAAAATTCCCTGGTAACAGGTATGTTGGTCAATGAGACCCTTGTTGTGTCCGCTGGCAAGAATATGGCCCCTTTGTGGACCAGAACATCCAGCACTGGAGATCCCAGAGTTGATTTAGAGAGGAAGACAAATTCTTTAATCTTTAGGAGTGACAGTAAGAGTGATAGTAGGTTGTCAGTTTGCTTTCTGGTCAGGGCACATGCCTATGTTGCAGGCTTGATGCACGGTAGGGGTTGTACAAGAGGTAGCCGATTGATGTATTGCTCTCACAACATGTTTCTATCTCTCCTTCTCTCTTCCTCTATCTAAAAATCAATAAAAATAATTTTAAAATAAGAGTAATGGTAATATAGGCTACTCAAAGGGTACATCTTTAATACTTTCAACAATAAAGATAAATTTAAAAAAATAAAAGATGGGCTACACAATGTTTTCACTCCTTGGATCTTAGACCCATAAAATCTTTATATTGGGAACACAGCATCATAATACAGTTCTCAGATTATATGCATACAAAGAAATCATGAAGGATTTCACCCTACCTTCTCTGAATATGGGCTCCATACTAGAACTTCAACTGTTCTTTAAAACGCTGTTCCATTGTCCTCTGGGCTGGCTATTTCTGAATGATATGTATGACCCGCGAATCCCATAGTCATGGTTGCACTCCCACACCCACTTGCCCTAAAGTGTGTCTGCTGATTGGAAGCTGTGTTGTAGGGGTTCAATGCCTATAGAACAGGCACTCTGTAAGCCTCAGGACAGTGGTGGTAACTGAGTCCTGGAAGGCAGGAAAGGCAAACCTTTGCCCTGTGTAAGTATCTGTCTCTATGAGGATGAACCACAGCCCATCTCAGCATGGGGAGAGTCAAACATAGTTGATTTTCTAACTGATCAGTTGGTCTTTGAGGAATAGTACCACATTGGGGGTTTGTCTAGTGTTAATGGCCTGAATTGTATCCAAAATTTGTATGTTGAAGTCTTAACCCTCATTGTTACTGTATTTAGAAACAAAGCCTTTAAGGAGATTAATTAAGGTGAAATGAGGAAATTATGGTGAGGCCCTAATCCAATGGGACCCGAGTCTTTATAAACAGAGGAAGCAACACCAGATCTTTCTTCCTCTTCATGTGCAGAGAAAAAGGCCATGTGAGAACACAGAGGGAAAGTGACATCTGCAGGCCCAGGAGAGAGGCCTCACCAGAAACCACTTCTACCTGGCACCTTGACCTTGGACTTCCAGCCTTAAGAACTGTATGAAAATAAATTTCTGTTGTTAAAGCCACCAGTAGGTAGTATTGTGCTATGGAAGCCTGAGCAGACTAACATGGTTGCTGACAGGATGGAAATTCAGAGATGTAGCATCTTGGATGCAGGTGTCCATTATACTCTTCACAGCAGATCTGAGAGAGGAAACATTTTCAAGGCTTCCACACTGTTTTATTATTTATTAGGCAGGAGACGGTCGTAGAATTGGAACTGTTTTAATTAATTAACTATAAAATTATAATATTAAACATTCTCCCCTCAATTCTTATTAAGCACCTGGACATTTAAGTTAATAGTGTTGAGGAAGATATGATTAATACAATATTTCAGCCATTGGAGCTTCTAGTAAGCTGTGGAAAACTCAGTTGGTATGATATTTCTGCAAGAAGGTATCTTTTGCCTTCAGTTCCAAAAGGCATTGCCAAAGCTAGAAAGTAGAATTGTTTGAGTATCTTTTTATGGTTCATTTACTAAACATTTAGTATGAATAAAAGTGAATCTGATGTTTTTTTAACATCTTAAAATAAATACATAAAAAAACAATTTCCTACTTCTTTAGAGTTGATATCCCTGAACCAGTAGATACATTCCTAAATAATTCTGCAAATTTTATTTTGCATTTACTCTAGTAGGTGGTGTGAACAAAAGAATGAAAAAAAAAAAACAGGTATTAGTTACACTCTTAAAGAGATTATATATTAATGGCTTTTTTGTCAGAGTTTCACTTAAGGTGTCAAGGTAAGATATTTGTTACATCTTTTGAGGCAGCTTTTGAAGCCTATGTATCTACTTCAACTCCATTATCATCTACACAGTCAAGAAAGTCAAGAAGAATAGCATAATGAGAGGAAACATTAACCAGGTATCTGTCACTTTGACTAGTTGATACACACAGTGAATATAAATCTTGCTAATAGACTAAGCAAGAATGAGCATTGTCATAATGTGTATAGTTAGTTGAAAGTACAACATAAAAGCAAAGAAAGGAAACCTAATTCATGCAACAAATCCAGCTTAAACTGAATTCGTGACATACAAAAATGGAACCTGCGTAAATTTACTAATTGTTAGTCTCTTAAGTTATTTGTTATAGAACATTTCTATAATGTGTTTTAATGTGGAAAAATATTTACAAAATAATTCCAAGTGATGAAATTCTTTTGTTTATCATTTACCAAAGTACTTTAATCTTTTAACTTACCATTATTATTTTTGTATTTACTGAAATCCTTTTGTTGAAAGCTGCTGGCACCGTGTGTGTGTGTGTGTGTGTGTGTGTGTGTGTGTGTACATGCATTGTTGAATAAAACCCATATACTTTTCCCTATATTATCTGGTTCTTTATTCTACAATATATCTTTTCTAGGGTTTCTGGTAAACTACTATTATGTATTAAGTTGCTAATTCTCATGAGGAAATGTCTTTTCTTTCCCAAAATAGATTTAATATAGTCATACAAAGGTTTATTCCCAAGACCTTTAGCAATATCCAATAAATATGTCCGAATAAGAACATGCATTATTTTTCATATCATCAAACTCAAGGACAATATCACTGGGGCAACTTTACAGTGCTCCATAAAATTAAATGCATATAATAACTCTTTCACTGCAGTTACCTAGGAACACATTGTGTTTTACAATGCTTTCCACAGCAAATTTGTAGATGTTGAATTGAGCCAAGCAGAAGATTTTCTTTATTAATACAGTGTAAACTACTTTTAAAAACATACTGAGATGTACTAGTATATTTGCTTCTGAGTTCAATAGAAAAAAATATACCTCCTAATTAGTCATATTTGCTAAACTACTAAAAATTGCCACATCTTATCTCACATGATTTGGTTGCTAGATTACATAATTAATAATGTATAATCTATGGAGGTGTGAGTACTCCCTTAGTAATATGACAAGACATTTCAGTTTATTATTTTTCCTTATAATTTATCTTCAATTGTGAAGGTGATTCTAGTGGCAAAAGGTTTATGAATAAAAAATAATCATTACTATATCATTTTGCTTTTGGGTGAGGAAATATTTGGCTCTGAAAAGAGTAAACAAAAATAAATATGTTGTGATAGGGAATGCATGACTAGAGTAAGCTATGCTACTCAAAAGTGTGTTGTTTTTGTCTTTTTGAATAATACAAAAATCCTATTCTTTCTTACTTATTGATATTTTTTTTGCCATGGGTCTAATCATATTATTTTATTATTAGCCCCTAAACTCTACAATTGGTTTATATTTTGTATAAAGTACCCTATTAACAAGTACCAAGATTGCTGGTGTAAAAAGTAGTTTGTATGTGACCTTAACATAATTAGAGAATTATTTAGTTATATAATTAGGGTTCTTATTTAATTAGAGAGATATTTAACTATATAGTTAGAGATCTGGTTGGTTGTATTTCATTTGGTCAAGCAGGGATCCACATCTCAAAGATGCAGGAAGCATAAAACATTCCTATGGCAAACATAATACTGCCTGACTTTTATGTTTAAGACTAGAGGCCCAGTGCATGAAAATTCATGCGCTAGAGGGGGGGTCCCTCAGCCCGGCCTGCCCCCTCTCACAGTCCGGGAGCCCTCAGGGATGGGAGGCTACCCAGCGATCAGGGGAAGGCAACGCCTCATGACACCTCTGCTGCTGCCACTGCCAGCAGCGCAAGCCTCAGCGGGCTCTGGTTACCTGAGCCTCAGGCCGGCCGTGGGTGGCTGGGGGGCTGAGGGGACTGGGGGACTCCAGAGGCAGGTGAGCAGAACAGTTGGGCCCACCTGGGGGCGGGCCCGGCCTTGCCACGCACCTGTCACCCCAGTGGGGCTGAGGGGACTGGACGCTGCCATCTTGTGGCTGTGGGTGCTGCCATCTTTGAGGGTGGGCAGTCAATTAGCATATTCCCTCCTTATTGGCTGTGGGCACCGCCATCTTTGCAATGATGTGAGAGTCAATTAGCACACTCCCTCTTTATTAGATAGGATGATATGTGACAAGTAATATTTGTTTTATATAAATTCAAAAATGACAGTTCAACAAATTCAACAGATAAAATAACCCCAAGCACCAAACTCATTTATATTGTATCAGTAAGTCAGATATCTTCTGGCTAGAGTCTTCTGTTCCTTTGAAATCATTTAAGAGGCTCAAACAAACTTCCAAACATGATCTTCAGAAACCTACACCCCGTCTCTGACATTGTGGGAACTGACTGGAGCGTCTGAGATTTTGATTCCTCTTCTGTTGGGCTAATGCTTTTCTACATGCTGTTTTATTCCATACAGCATGGTTCAGGGAAAATATCCTACAAAAAATCATTTGTAACTGAGCTTCCTCCATCAAATGCTGGTTGGAAAGCATATTATTCTGGGGTGCTGGAGTTGGAGAGGAGAGGCTGTACATCAAAGAAACAGAAAATAGAAAGTAGGTAATTTCTACTAGATACTTCCTATAGGTATGTCTGCCATACACCATCACTCTGGTTCTTCTGACTCCCTTGTTATTCTTTCTTTGTCTTCATATACTTCTATCCTAAGAGCAAGACTAATTTCTTTCTTCATCTTTTACAGAAAAGTTTAGTCCAATTCATTTTATTTATGTGTTTTTCTGATAATAAGGTCCATAGAACTAAACCTCTATAGAAAGTAGCTTAGCAGGATGATTACCCAAAGACATTTCTTTTAAGTTTTTGTTTTTGCCTTGTTCCATCTGACTTTTGTAAATTAGATGTTATGTGAATGCAGCAGAAATGGTTCACTTGTTAATAACTGAGGGCTTGACATTCCCTCGTTAGGCGTGCAGTGGGTGTCTTGAGGTTCGTGGTCAACTTAGCTCCTCACAGAGTGATGGCTTCTTCAGCCACCAAGTTCACCCTATGGTGGAGCTATCTCTGTAAAAACAAAGCAGTATTTTTATAGGAAAATAATTCACAGGCCTCCTCCACTGGCTGCATGACTTTATATGGAAAGTGAATCTTCTCTTTTTGTTTAAGAAGTGACAAGTATATTTCTGGCCTTTTTAATATTAGCAAAAACCTACAGTTATTAAGTAATTTATTGTTGGATTTTTAGTGTTGTGCCCTCATAATAAAGTTATGTTAATTACCTAATGTGTTTTAAATTAGAATATATGTTATCAAGTCAGGTAATACCTTCTTGTCTTGGATTTTTCCAGAAATAATATCTGTAATATGCCCTATTTCCAGAGAAGAGTCATTGCTCTAGAACATCTAAATGGTTGCCTGTTTAGAAGTACAAATAAACCAAAAATATTTTTAAAAATTTCATGCTTTTGCAGGCTAACAGGGCCAATGCAGAACTAAAGAATTATTATTTAAAATTAACCCAATTTGGTTTAGATTTTGCTTTCTTCTTCACACTTATCCACTTTCTCTGAAGACACATGCACATTTATAAAAAAGAATACTGAAAATATTTATTTTAAAAATAATATGAACTGACTATATATAAATATTAGACAAATATTATCATATACTTTATATGCTCATGTCTTTATATTTAAGAATTGTTTTACACTGTTAGTTAGCAACAGTCTGGTCATTTAATTCAAAAGCAATATCTAAATTAAAAAGTCTTTTTTTGAGAAACTAATCAAATAATCTGTATTTTTATGTATAGAAAAAATGCAGAGAAGGTTATGCATAAAGCAACCATAGTATTAAGTGCTGAAAAGTACTTTTTGACTAAATTATTTGTCATGATTTTTATTTTAGTCTGTTTATATAACACACTGATAACAATAAAAGTAATTGTTCTTCATTCAAAATGTTAAGTGTATATAGAAAGCCTAATCTTTCAAGAAAAATCTTGAAGAAATGTGCTCCTCGGCCTTCTTTTCTTTTTTAAATATATTTTATTGATTTTTTACACAGAGAGGAAGGGAGAGGGATAGAGAGTCAGAAACATCAATCAGCTGCCTCCTGCACACCCCCTACTGGGGATGTGCCTGCAACCAAGGTACATGCCCTTGACCAGAATCGAACCCGGGACCCTTCAGTCCGCAGGCCGATGCTCTATCCACTGAGCCAAACTGGTCAGGGCCTTCTGATACTGAATTTTTGGACTGGACCCCGGATTCTTTGTCTGCTGGAATCGAAGAATGAATTCATGGACAGAAAGTGGTATAGCAAAGATGAAGATTTATTGAAGAACAAGTACAGACTCCCACGTGGGGAGAAGGAAGAGTCCTACAGAATGGACTCCCAAGCAGGGAGGGGAAAAGTCCCTGAACTGACTCCCACGTGGGGAGGGGGAAGAGTCCCACTGAGTTCTTTTTCCCATGGTTTATAAAGGCTGCAGATCCTGATGCCTTGATATCCCCTCTGATTGGTCAATATTCCCCTTGGACATGTGAGGTTTTCCCCCCTCCTTCCTTATTGTTTTCCTAATCCCTATGGGCTTTCTTCTTCTCCTTCTGAATGAAGGGCTTCCTTCTCTTTATTTTGTAAATGTGACCTTTCTTGGCTACTTCCAGTTCCCTTGTCTGATGGAAATATGCCTGTTGCTGCCTCCTTGTCTTATGGAAATGTAACTGCACCTGGCTTCCTTGTGTTATGGAAATGTACCTTCTCCCAGTCTGCAGCCCCAAGCTTTCCATGGACCCCAATTCTGAAAAAATCCCTAAGCCTGCCTAGGTGTCCCCCTAAAATTCCTGCTTCACTTCTTTTTTTGTGTTACTTAAAGAAGAGATTAAGTAGAGACTTATTATTTAAAACACATAAACATGTATTATAGTCATAGCACTTATGCATCTATTGGAAGATGCATTTAGAGACTTATTACATTCTACCTAGTATTAGAGTTTTGTGTTTATATATTTTATCTTCCATGTTAGACTCTGTGCTTAAAATCAAAATCCTTATACATCTGTGAGTTTCTATGATCTAGTAGTATATTGTACATAACTAGCACTCCATAAATATGTGTCAAGTTGAATATTTAATAATAATAACAATGACATTTTTGAACAGTTATTTATGTGTCATATACTATACCAAGTACTGAAAGGGTGGGGAGAGACCGACTCCATGTTCCTTTTGTTCCATGTCCTCCACCTTGTGGAGTCAGGTTCCCGCCCTAGAACCTCTCCAAGAGCCCAACCCACACTTTTGAATTAGCCAATAGAAATGCAAGAGGAAAGTAAGCCGCGCCCTGCCCCCATGTGCCACCTGACCCCGACCAATCAGTGGAGGCCACACTACCTCACCCCTCCTACCTCTCCCAGGCCCCCTATAAATCAGCGCGTTTGGGTTCTGGGGCTCTCTCTCTCTCCACCTCGCCGCTGCGCCGGTGTGTGTGTGGGGGGGACTGGGCTCGAGCCAGCTCGATGAAAGGCTCTTTGCTTTTGCATCGGACTCGGCTCCCTGGTGGTCTTTGGGGATCACGAAATCTGGGCATAACAGTACTCTACTTTGATAGTGGAAAAATTTGGTTCTTTTTTCTGTTTATATCAAAAACAGAGAAGAAAAGCTTAAATTATAGCAACTGTAAGGGTTGGGAAATACTGAAATAGATGACCAAGAATTTGCAGTCTTTCATATTGTGTTAAATAGGTAAATTTAAATGCGCATATTTTAATTATTGATAGGTTTAATAATTGTTACTGACAAACTTAGACCTCAAGACACACCAGGAATAATTGGTTATATCTTAATGTAGTGGAGATCTGTTGATCTAGACTGTACATCATCTATTGTCTCTCATGGTAACAGCATCCTGGTTTTCCTTGGGGAATCTTTTCTCCTGCATTCTCAGTTCACGTGGTTACAGTGAGACTACCCCATTCGCCAACCCCAGGAGTGGGGATAAAAACCAGGCCTAGTCTGTGACAGTCATCTTCCCTTTGGCTATTAATTTGGTAATCAGCCAATTCCTTTTTTTGTAACCCAAAGAAAGAAAACAATTGATGGCACTGTTTTGTTGCAACTGGGGGAAGAAGTGGGCTGTTTTCACTGGGATTGCTGAGCTGGTTGAATTTAAGTCTAGAGCTACTTCTAAGTCACTATTTCTTTAGCAGTGTCCCTTTGAGACTGAAACTAATGAAGGAAACACAGTGCCAAAACAAACATCACAGAATAATTGTTCCTGACAATATCTACCAATGGATGCCAAAATCACTGGGTGAAAGTTTGAGGAGAAACAGGATATTGAAGCATCCATCTTATATAAATACTGCTGTTTGAAATTTTAACCCTGCTATTTGGCTTCTGTAAATTCTTGCTTGCTAAGACTACTCCCACTTCAGAGAGGCCATTAAACCTTCCCCAGACAAGGTTATCAGTGCTGGCGCCAGGCCAGGCCTCTGGTTGAGGTCTCAAGGCCCCAGCACATACGGGCTCTTTAAGAACTTGCAAAAGGGGCCGGAAACACCCCATATTTGGAAGACAAAGAAGGTAAAAGATATAAATAGGGAAAATTCCTGCATGTTGGGGCCCAGAATTTGAGAGACATTTTCCTCTGGTAATGGAGACATTTCCGCGTGTAACAAATGTAACTCCATCTCTCTAAGTATTGCTTTGTTCTTCTTCGGTTTTCTGTAACAATATTAGTATAGTCTCCCCCTAGTTATCAATTACAAAGGGAGAAATATTAACATTACAATAAAGAGACCTGGGAAAGAAATCTTAAGAAAGCAAACAAGGTTAACATCACCAGAAATAAGATATATTGGCATTGTGTTCTCTCAATATTATGCACTTAGAGAGAAAAAAAATCATTACTTCTGTGGTATTCTTGCCAAAAGTACGTAACCTAAATCTAATTAGCATACAAGAAGAAAAAACATCAAACTCAAATTGAGATACATCTACAAAATTAGTGACCAGTACTCATCAAAAGTATCAAGATAATGAAAGATAAGGAAAGACAGTGAAATTATCACAGATGGGAAGAGACTGAAGAGACAGAACAACTAAATGCAATGTAGGTGTCTGGATTGTATCTTGGAAAAGAAAATTAAAAAAGACCTTGGGTGGTGAAATTCAAATGAGAGCTGTAATTTAATTACTAATATGGTAACAATGCTAATTTCCTGATTTTGAAAATGATTGGCTATCAAAATTTTTAACATTAAGAGAAACTGTGTAAGAATATATGTAAATTTTTTGTAATGTCCTCCTAAAATTTAGTAAGTCTAAAACTATTTAAAAACTAAAAGTTAATAAAAAAGAAAGAAATTGAGTCAAGAGATTAATAACAACAGATTCCTGGCAACTTTATAAACCTCTATCCAGCTATATTCAGACTCATGTCAAACAGTAGGAAACAGTAGGCTTTTGAAGTATGTGAGTCAAAATAATATTTAATCATTTAAGTTGGGTTTTCTCACTTGCAAGCAAAAAGATATGGCAAATATATATTTCTTTTCTTTGCCAGTTAGTTTACTGTGCCTAGTCTAGAAAATGCCTCGTGACTAATGCAGTGTTTCACATAAGGAAATTTTCCAGATAACTTCTATACTCAAGGTAATATTTTTTTTGTTTTCATTTTAATAATTTTGCATGGAGACATTTATATAATGTATTTTTCACTTTTATGTGTTTGTTGTGAAGTGTATGGAAGGTGATTTTTCATTCTTTTCTTTAAATTTTTATATATTTTTATTTATTTTTAGAGAGAGAGGAAGGGAGAGGGAGAGAGGGAAAGAAACATCGATGTGAGAGCAAACCATCAATAGGCTGCCTCCTGTACACCCCCTACTAGGAGTCGAACCTGAAACCTTTAAGTGCATGGGACAGACCAGGAATAATTGGTTATATCTTGCCCAACCAACCAGGCATGATTTTTTATTCTTTTAATGATTTTGAGTCATCATTCAGAACATAAAGCATCTTATAGAATGTGTTGGTATCATGATAGATATAGATGCAGAAATATATGTTTCTATATTTATTGACCGCTGATTAAGATATATTTATTTTATCTATTCCTATAATTTTCATGAACCCCTCCCTTAGCTTATATGGTTTTACATACATTTTTCTGCTTTTAACATATTTATAGCAGCTCCTTCCCTCTAAAACTTGCTGCTGTATATCTGCTGTTGGAGAACACAATCTTATTAAAATTAAATCTAAAATGAAGAATCATGCTGTAAATGAGGGTATCTCATGTTATCAAAGTTGGTGGATTTTTTTATATCTGGAAAATAAGTTTTTGTTGGTTTTGTTTTCTTCATATTCATAACTATGCATGTGATATATATGGGTGATTTGTTGAATGTGTAACCTTGGGACATGATAGTGTGACTCAATGAGAATTAGTTTACATTTTTAGCAATATTTTTTAGCATTGGTTGTCATAATAAGTCATCAGCATTCTTATTCACCATGATGGAATTCCCAAAAAGGCCTAAGGAAAATGAATATCACATGTTGACAAGAAGAACTAAGAGTAACTCCCTGGGAAGACTAAATGTGTCTCCATGTTCCAGGCTGTGTGATTACTTCTTTCTGCTTAAAAGTCATTCATGACATCCTTTCTGTCACAGGTCTTTTGTCCTAGCTAATGTAAATATAGAGTCTTCTTTTTTTCTAAATGTATCAGTTCCCTATAGCCACATTCAAAGTCTCTCCCCTTTTATCTTCTTCTCCTTCAAAATTCGTCTCTTGCACATGTATTGGGCTTATAATTAATCTGAGCTGATTGTGCTTCTCACTGTCCACATGTAGCTATTCTTATCCATTTTTTTCTTTATTCCTTAAAGTCAGCAGCAGCTATACGGTGCTGTCATTTCCTTGGCTTGGAATCAATTCACTTTTCCTGCCAAGTGCCATAGATTCTACAAAGTGCTTCTGATGCAGTATTTTGTTACCTAATATAAACAAATAGCACAGCTTCAGAGTATTCACTATAAATAGCATGGAGTTTCTCTAAGGTCTCCCACTCATTGTACACCAGAGCAATTTAATATCTACTAATAGTCTTAATTCATAAATTGACATTTTAGTAGTCCTTTCTGGATTTTTTCACCATAGCACCAATTAGTTTTTCTTATTGTTTTTAGAGAATCAGCTCTTAATTGTCTGTTTTAGAGCACTTATATATAAACATATATAATCTTAAAGAGGAAAAAAAGGAATACACAGGAAGATTTAAAAATTTCCACTATTTCTTATTCTTGTGAACGCTTTGTCTTTCAACCCTCTGAATAGAAAGTTACTGGTTTTCTATACATTTTGTCAAATGGGATCATCTTTGGTAAGCAAATTATTGATCACTGACTATGCTCAGGTATAGTTTCAGTAAAAGGGAAATGAGGTAATGATATGATGGTGAAAACCCTGGGCAGGGAGCCATAAGACATGGGTTTTAGTACCAACCATGCCAATATACCTCTGTGTGCTAATGTGTAAGTTAACTTGCATCTTCTGAAAATAGTTAGGCTTGACTACATGAACTTAAATTGCTTTCATGTCTATTATGTTCTCAGTCTAGAATAGTGTATTCCTTGAGGAATTCAAAATTTAATTGAGATGTGGAATGAGAAAAGTGGCATTGCCTGCAATTTCCATAAGTGTTTTGTAGCACAGGGACAACATCATATTCTCTCTATATTCCCTAGTCTAAGCATAACCTGAAACAGAGGTTCCAATTTTTCCCCACAGAGACACAAAAGACAGATGACAGTCACACTTGTAACATATACTCAAAGGAGCACATGGGAGCATGAGCTATTCCATGTCTAAATTGTAACTTTCATCCTTTCTGACATACTAAAATCCAGTGATACTAGTCAATATCCCCTTGTTCATTTATTTAAACATCTTTATTCAGGTATAATTGATATATGTAGCCTGCACATATTTAACATGTAATATTTAATATGTAAAATTATCACAGTATAATGAACATATCTCCAATTACAACAATTTCCTCAAGTTTGTTTGTAATTCCACCCTTCTACTTCCCCACCATATTTTTTTTAGTCTTCAGGCTACTACTGACCTGCTTTCTAAAACTAGAGATTAGTTTGAATTTTCTAAACTATTTTGAGGTGAGGTGAGGGTCTGTTTTTTTGTACTGCATAATTATATTTATATTCATATTTTATATTCATTTTTATATTATGGTATAATAAGGTCATTAATTTTTTTTAATATATTTTATTGATATTTCGCAGAGAGGAAGGGAGAGGGATAGAAAGCTAGAAACATCGATGAGAGAGAGACATCGATCAGCTGCCTCCTGCACACCTCCCACTGGGGATGTGCCCACAACCAAGGTACATGCCCTTGACCGGAATCGAACCCGGGACCTTTCAGTCCGCAGGCCGACGCTCTATCCACTGAGCCAAACCGGTTTCGGCAAGGTCATTAATTTTTATTGTGGGGTCATATTTTATTGTATGAATATCCAACAATTTGTTAATCTATTATGTGGCTGGTGGAAATTTGTTTATTTCAAGTATTTGGCAATTACAAAATAAAGCTACTGTAAACATGTCTATTTGACTTGTATGGACCTATGCTTTCATTTATCAGGGGTAAATGCCTAGAAGTGGAATGAATGATTGGGTCATGTGGCAGGTGTATGTTTAACTTTGAAAAAAAATTGCTAAATTATTTTCCAAACTAGTTGTACTATTTTACATTTCTACTATGAGTGTTTATGAGAGTTTCAGGACCTCCACATATTCATCAGTATTATGCTCCATCATTTGAATTTTAGTCATCCTAATAGATATGGTTGAATATCATTTTGGTTAACTTTCATTTTTTTAATTATTAATGATGATGAAGATGTCAGTATGTGTATATGCTAGAGATGTTCATATCCCTGACAATGTCAGTTAAAATCTTTTGCCCATCATAGACAACTCTCAAGTTTTCAAAGGCTTCTCACATATATTACTAGGCTGAGCCCACTCAGGTATAGTCAAAGCAAGATGTGGGCTAGACTTGAAAGCATTATCCAAACCTCACACAAAGCAAACATGTCTGAAAATTTAACAGCAAAGGGGCTTAAACACAACATCTGACTGAACAATGATAGAAAAATAAGCCACTCTGACCAGTTGTTTTAAAATAATATTACAGTCATCTTTGGCAGCCTCAAAGATCATGTAAATGCCCAAGACTGTATTCTCTCAGGCATGGTTAGAGAGAGAACCTCTAAACTACTATTCCTAGATGAACATGGCAAAAAATATATAAAATCCATGAATTGTAACAGCAGTCTCTAAACCATAAATATGTATTCAACTAGAGGCCCAGTGCATGAATTCATGCATGGGTGAGGTCTGGCTGGCCCACCCCAATTGGGCCAATCGGGCCAGGCCAGCCAGGGGGCCAAGGGTGGTTGGCTGGCCAACTCCACCCCCTGGTCAAATTCCCAGTTGGACTCCTGGTCAAGGGAAAAATTTGCATATTAGCCTTTTATTATACAGGATGATAAAGGGTCAAAATCTAACTGGCTAAGGAGGTCTATGTCTCACTATGACCAATAAGTGATTTATGATGACCCAGGAGTGGCCAGGGTAAAAAACAAAACAAAAACAACAAGGAAATATATGAATGCCTTTATCAGAGGCTATACACTGTAGAGGAAATATACTTTCTAGAATCATTTCAGCTAAGTTATTTAAAAAATAAACTATTGACTAAGAAAGTAAGAACAACCTTCAGGGGTAAGTAGGATCCAGAATTTATACAATACATACATACCTTGGACATATTGTGGATTCAGTTCTAGACTACCACAATAAAATGATTAGTATTGCAATAAAGTGAGTTATAATTTTTTTTTTTTTTTTTTTTTTTTTTTTTTTTTTTTGCTGGTGGAGCATCTTGCCTTCAATTTGTAAAAAAAAAAAAAATCTGTAAAGTACAATAAAGTAAAGCACAGTAAAAACAAGGGATTCCTGTATATTATCAAAAAATCTCCAGTTTTCAACAAAAACAAAGGAATATAACAAACAGAAAAATGTGAGCCATACACAAGAAAGAAAAAGGCAATTTAATATATCTTTGAAGGTGTCCAGATGGTGGACTTAGAAGACAAAGACTTCAAAGCAGATAATATTAATATGATGAAAGAACTAAAGGAAATTATGCTTAAAGAATTAAACAAAGGTATGACAATGTCTCATCAAATATTAAATATCAGTGATCAGATACAAATTAAAATTATGTGGTTGAAAAGTATAATAATTGAACTGAAATATTCACTAGAATGGCTCAACAGTAGGTTTCAACTAGCAGAAGAAAAGTATCAATGAACATAAAGCTGGATCAATAGAGATTAATCTGAAACAGAATAAAGAGTGAAGAATAATTAAGAGTCAGGGAAAAGTGGACACAGCATACATGTAATGGAACTACCTGAAGGAGAAGAAAGCAAGGAACAGAATAAATAATCAAGAAAATAAAGGCTGAGAACTTCCCAAATTTGATGAAAAACCTGGAATCTCTACAAATTACATGTAATATAAGTACAAAGAGCAAAACACCCAGAACAACTGGGGCTGCAGGTGGTTGGCTGGCCAACTCCGCCCCCTGGTCAAATTCCCGGTTGGACTCCCAGTCAAGGGAACAATTTGCATATTAGCCTTTTATTATACAGGATGATAAAGGGTCAAAATCTAACTGGATAAGTAGACAAATGTTGAAATACAAAAGTAAATCTTGAAGAGAAAATAAAAGGTGATCAAAATATCAAGCTGACTATTCATTGAAAACTATGGATGCTAGAAAGCAGTGGGATTAAATATTCAAAGTGGTAAAAGCAAAAATTGTCAAAAAATAATCTTATATCTAGCAAAACTCTCAAAAATGATGCTAAAGAAAACAGATAATTTATTGCTAGTAGATCAAAAGAAATATTTTTAAAAAGTACTTCATGCTGACAGCAATTAATATTTAAAAATTATAAGAAAAACCAGAGTGCCAGCAAAGGCAATTACGTAGGTATTTACAAAATAAAGTATCATTGCATAGTTTTGTTGTTGTTATTAATCCTTATCAGAGGACATTTTTTCCATTGATTTTTTTAGAGAAAATGGAAAGGAGGGGGAGAGACAGAGAGAGAGAAACATGGATGCGAGAGAGACACATCAACTGATTGTGTCCAGTACATGCCCAGACTGGGTTGGGGAATTAAGTTTGAACTGAGGTCTGTGCCCTTGACCTGAATCGAACACACAACCCTTCAATTCATGGGCCAAGTCTCTAATCACTGAGCCAAACTGGTCAGGGCATGCATAGCTCTTTTCCTTTTTTTTTTTTTTTTTTTCTTTTTTAATGGACTGATTTCTAAAGCAATTACATAACACAAAATGTAGGCATGGTGATTATATTATTGGGAATATAACATACAGAAATGTAATATATTTGACAATAACTGCATAGAAGAGGTGGATGGGAGCAAAGTTATGATGGAATAAACAAATGATACCAGAAAGTAGAAATAGAACTAGAAAGGTATAATCAGAAATTTCATATAAAAAACTGTACAGGCCCAGCTGGTGTGCTCAGTGGTTCAGTGTCGACCTATAAACCAGGAGGTCATGGTTTGATTCCTGGTTGGGGCACATGGTTTGATTCCGTGCAGAAGGCAGCTGATCAATGATTTTCTCTCATCATTTATGTTTCTCTCTCTCTCTCTCCCACTCCTTTCCTTTCTGAAATAAATAAAAATATATTTTAAAAAATAAATATAATAAATAACTGTACAAATAGACATTTTCAGTGTCTAAAATATGATTACATAAAGTAATAATGTAATTATAACATTATATTATTTGGTTTGTAAAATGTGTAAAGTATGCATAAGAATAACAACACAAAAATATAGTCAGGAAATGGAACTATATAAGCAATAAAACTTTAATGCTATAAAGGCATATATAATAAAAGACCTCAAATTAAATAACATAACCTGCCACTTTAGACACTAGAAGTAGAGAAAATTAAAACATGAAGAAAGAAATATTAAAGTAGAAATAAATGAGTAGAGAATAGAAAAAAGCAAATGAAGCCAAAATTTGGTTCTTTGAAAATATCAACAATGTTAACAAATTTTTAGCTAGAATAACTAAGAATAAAATATAGAAAACCTAAATTATTAAAATTAAGAATCAAAGTTAGACCATCAGCCTTACTGAAATAAAAAAATATATAAATATTACATAGGACTATATACCAATATGTTAGATAACAAAAATAAAATGAACTAACTTTTAGAAAGACACAAGACTGAATCTGACTTAAGAAGAGATAAAAATTTCTAATAGTCTTATGACAATTAAAATGATTAAATTATTAATTTTAACACTTCCCAGAAGTCCAGGCCCAGTTAGATCAATTCCAATAGTGAAGACTGCAAAGGCTTGAAAGGTTGACCATGGCCACTCCTTCTCTACCAAGTCTTCCTCAGAGAGGAGGTTCTCAAGAGAGGGTGCCCATTAGAGTTACCTGGGGAGCTACACAAAATCTTGATGCCCTGGTAACACTCAGCTTAATTAAATAAGAATATCTGGGATGAGACTACCATCACAGATAAGTAACATGACTTATTGGCTGGATAAATTGGACTAACATGCTGAATGTATATATGCTGAATGTATATAGATCACCTGTTCCTTTCTGCTTTCATTTTGAAATTTGAGTGCATAGAGATGCATTATCTGTGCCTCTGTGTTGCAGTTTTTCTCAGATACAGAACCTCATGGGTAAGAAGTATAGTATTTGTTCTAGGTTTGGGACTGGATAGGTAAATCTGATAAATTTAGGGTGACTTATTAGAAGATTGTCTTTCACCCCTTAGCTTTTATCACTAAATTAAAGCTGGCAATTTGATTTCTATTACATTTCCCAATTTGTCTCTCAATTGGTTCCAGACTAGGGCCCTAATTTATTAGCTCTGTACAATCCTAATAGATATGACATCTATGAAGCAGTCAGGAATGAGGGTAACCCGAAGGAACCAAGCTGTAGAAAATACAGCTGATTTCACATGTTTTAGAAGGTTAACAAGCAACCTCTGTCTTCTTTCATTTTTATACTCTAGTTCTCTCTTACTCTAGTTGTTTCTCTGGGGCTGTATGTTATGTACACACCAGCTTCATTCTCATTTTCTTCAGACAGGCTTGCCTCTGAGTCTCTTTACAACTCATGGTGAGTCTAGGTTTCTATGATACTGGTTCAAACACCAACTGAACAATCTATATATATAAAAAGCCAGCGACCAGAACGCTGTAACAACTGGAATAATCAGTCACTATGACACCCACTGCGGTCAGTGAACCAGCCTGATCTTGGGTGGGGCTGGCCCGCCAACCTCCCACAGCCCCTCCCCCCTGGGCAGCCCCGCTCCCAATCAGCCTCTCCCACCCCGATCAAGGATGGGGCAGTCAGCCAACCCCCTTACAGTCCCTCCCCCTGGCCAGCTCTGCCCCCAATTGCCCCCCTTACCCCAATAGGGGGTGGGCCCAGCTGGATAACCACCTTTGGCCCCTCCCCCTGGCCGGCCCTGCCCCCAATGAACCCCCCCACCCCATTAGCTCGAGGCCCCTCCCCCCACTGGCCCTTCCCCCAATCAGCCCCCCCACCCCATTTCGGGGTGGGGCCCACTGGCCCATCACCCACAGCCCCTCCCCCTGGCTGGACCCACCCCTGATCAGCCCCCACCACCCCAATCAGCCTGTGGCCCCTTCCCCAGCCAGCTCCACCCCTGATCAGCTCCCCCACTCCAGTCAGGGGGAAGGCCATTGGCTACCACCCATAGCCCCTCCTCCCAGCTGTCCCCACTCCCACTTAGCCCCCCCCACCCCAATTGAGGGTGGGACCTGCCAGCCAATCACCTGCAGCCCCGGCCCCCTGGCCAGCCCGGCCTTGATTGGGCCCTGATTGGGGCAGGCTGGCTGGCCAACCTCCCGCTGTTTCCTCCTCCCAACAGGCCTGGCCCTGATCTGCCCCAATCAGGGCCAGTCTAGCCAGATCCCACCTGTGCATGACTTCGTGCACTGGGCCTCTAGTACCTTATAATGCTAAGGACTAATACAAATAAACTAAGTCCCCAATCAGAAAACACACATTTCCAAGAAAGGTTTTGTTGGAATATATGCCCACTTTTGTTCCCATCAATTGTGCTTGCAGGGAAGTCACAGGTGTATAAGAAGGCAGCCTGGCCTTCCTCTGAGTCTGAGTCTGAGGTTACTTCTCCAGGAAAGGCATACCACAGTGTATTTACAGAATTAACAGCTTTCTTTTGTGTTTATATTTATGGTAGGTCTGCTATATAAATTTCAGGAAGCCATCTGAACCTTTTTTCCTATAATTGCAAAATTATCAAAATTCTCATATGAAGAATAAAAAAGATAATTATATGCACCATTTTGAGAATTTAAAAAGCCTAATATATAATTTTTAACTAATTTAATTTTATATATTGAAATTCAGGTGAAATAGGAATAGTTGTTTAAATTTCAAAAGGTGTTACTAATTTTTAGAACAGGAAATGAATACTGGTGGTTGTACTATCTTGGGAAAGATAACAATAAAAATCATTTTATTTTTATAACTAGTGGCCTGGTGCATGAAATTTGTGCATGGAGTGGGGGTGTCCCTCAGCCTGGCCTGCACCCCCTCCAATCTGGGACCCCTCAGGGGATGTCCGAATGCCGGTTTAAGCCTGATCCCTGTGGGGCATTCGGACAACCGGCATTCGGACATGCCCCTCAGAATCCGGGACTGCTGTCTCCTAACTGCTCACCTGCCTGCCTGCCTGATTGCCCCTAACCACTCTGCCTGCTGGACTGCTCACCCCAACTGCCCCTCCGCCAGCCTGATCACCCCCAACTGGCCCTCCTACCAGTCTGATTGCCCCCAACTGCCCCCCTGCCAACCTGCTTGCCCCCAACTGTCCCCCTGCTGCCCTGCTCACCCCCAGCTGCCCTCCCTGCTGGCCTAATTGCCCCCAACTGACCCCCACTGACAGCATGCTCACCCCCAATTGCCCCCCCAACAGCCTGATCACCCCCAATAGCCTCCACACTGGCCTGATCACCCACAACTGCCCTCCCCTCTTGGCCCCTAACCGCCTCTACCTTGGCCCTGCCACCATGGCTTTATCCAGAAGAACGTCTGGAAGGTCTCCTGGAAGGTCTCCCAGTCTAATTAGCATATTACCCTTTTATTAGTATAGATAGAGGCCTGGTGCATGGGTTGGGGCCGGCTGGTTTGCCCTGAAGGGTGTCCTGATTCAAGTTGGGGGTTCCCTTGGGGGGTGAGGAAGCCTGGGCAAGGGGCCTGTGGTGGTTTGCAGGCCAGCCATGCCCCCATTGGGGTGGGGGTCCCCACTGGGGACGGTGCCAACCTGGGCGAGAGGCTGGGACAGTTTGCAGGCCAGCCATGCCCCCATGGGGTGAAGGTCCCTGCTGGGGGGACGTGGCCAGCCTGGGTGAGGGGCTGAGGTTCATTCATAGGCCCCTCTCTTGGTGGCCGTCCCAGGTGACCCAAGCCTCCTGTGTGTCAGGCCAGCTCTGTGGCTGCTGCCCACAGGCCCCTCCTTTGGCAGCCGGCCCAGGCGGGTGGGAAGCTTGGCTTCCTCCATCGCCAGGGGTGACCCAAGCCTCCCGCCCGCTCTGGCTGGCTCGTGGTTGCTTCCATCTTTGTCCCGCTAATTTGCATATTCCTTCCTGATTGGCTGTGGGCATCACGGAGTGATGGTCAATTACCATATTTCTCTCTTATTAGTATAGATAATTCTTTTTTAGGCACTAATTATTGCTCTACAACATTCATTTTTAAAAATTCTTTAAAGTATGCTTTAACTGCACTCTTGAATATTTAATTTTATTTTAAAATAGTCTCTGCTGAATTTTACCTCTCTAGTGAACTACATAAAAATTGATTTTTGTTTTCCCAGAAAAGTGTTGAAAATGTAGTATAAGAAAAGACTGTTGCCTTTTTTGTTAATTCTTTATATTCTCTTGTGTTTTAGTTTAGAGTCCTTCCATTTACTTGTATTTTAATGTTGTAGGACTTGAAAATTTCCTGGGATACAAAAGTATGTATTTTGGTTTTCCCTTCCACTTACCAATCATTGATTGGAAGCAATACATTTAAAGTTGAAAAGACATTGGCCAGAGGTGTATTTGATTCCATTTTTGTAACTAATGAACTATATGACCCTGGGCTGATGAAATTTCTGAACCTCAGTTTTTTTCATCTGTGAAAGGAGGGGGTTAGAATATATTTTCTTTAATTTCCCTACTAGTTCTGTTGCAGAAGACCAAAGAAAACCAATGATGCTTCTGAGAAAAAAAGGAGGGACACTGTTTAATATGCCAGCAGACTCAGGGAACAGCCTTCCAAATCTGAGTGAAGGAACACGCATGGGGCTTTCCTTTATATCTCCCTCCCTGTGATCTTTGTCCCACAAACATGGATTATGCTTCCGGTCCTTTTTGTGGACCTTGCAAGAAGGCCCCCATGTGTTGGGGATCTCCAGGCCATATCTGATGGTCTGGCCTGGTGCTAGCATTAATAACCCTCCCTCCAGGGCAGTACACTGTTCACAGTAACAGGTTCTGCAAGACCAGTATCTGGGAAGGAGAGAGGGACTCAATTATAGGTTATCAGGAATGTACACTGAGCTTCCTGGCTTGGATTCAGATCACTAGCCCCGAATATGAGGGTTACATTGGAATTAGTCCTTTTTAGCCTTCTCATCCTCCTCCCCCCCCCCTCCGCCCTTGTCCCACAAGCTTCTCTTAGCCTTGTGGTACAATGACTATGGGATGTTATGGTGAACATGGTTGATGACCGCTCTTAACTGCTTCCAGCTGGAAAGGGGTGATGACAAAGGGGTTAGCACCCTGTGAGGGGTTTGTAGGGAATTCTGAAGTTTAAAGGCATTCCTATCCAGTTTGCAGGCAGGCAGAGGCAAGCAGCGGTTCCACACATGTAGAATGTTCCTGCAGGGGAGCACCAGGTGGTGTTTTCAGCCTTGAGGGTAGAGTTGCATAGTTTATCTGGGAAGCAACCTGTTGGATGTTGGCCCTGGGTACTGCTGAAACAAATAGGAGCAACATTAATTAGCTGCACATTGGCCATGACAGGTCCTATCATTTTTTCCATCCAATACAATTTCCACCCCCATGTGCATTTGGTAGTGGAGTCATAACATGCTGCAAGCTGATAAGTATAGCTAACAAACATCTGGCGTGATGGGGCTTTCCCATAGGCTACCCGGTCTAGCATATTTGGGTAGTGAGTTTCTAAGGAAGGACACATGGCAGTGGTCCCTATCAGAGGCAAGTATGTGCTAGTTAATATTATTAGTGGGAGCATGTTATTCCCTCTATTTCTGTTCAGTGCGGGTCCACAACAGTGAACCGCTAGGACAAAGAGCAGTATTATGGTTATTCCTGCAAGGCAGAGGTAGCCAAGGATAGCATGACAAGGTGCAGTCCAGAAATCCATGATGAGGCCTTTGTTTCCTTGCTGTGTGGGAAGCAGTAATTTTATGGTGCTTCTGTGTTCCAGCAAGAACAGATGAGTTCTCTTCCTGGTGCTAGTCTCGGATTCCGGTGGCACTCTTTAGGAGGAGATAAGAAAGAGAGATTAGTGTTAGGGAGAATTCAGCAGGGTGTTTCTGACTTCCTTGGAGCAGGTTGATCAGCCAGATCCGCTGTCTTCTTTTTTTTTTAAATATATATTTTATTGATTTTTTACAGAGAGGAAGGGAGAGGGATAGAGAGTTAGAAACATCGATGAGAGAGAAACATCGATCAGCTGCCTCCTGCACACCTCCTACTGGGGATGTGCCCGCAACCAAGTTACGTGCCCTTGACCGGAATCGAACCTGGGACCTTTCAGTCCGCAGGCTGACGCTCTATCCACTGAGCCAAACCGGTTTTGGCTCCGCTGTCTTCTTGAGAGTGATCCTCAAGGGGTGTTTCTGATCAGAGGTCACCTTCCACTCAGGCTGGGCATCACTCGGCTGGTGGGCTGCCTTCACCCGGGAGTTGTGGATCCAGATATTCAGTCCTGCAACCTTGAGAGCTGTCAGGGTGGTTAATATGACTGGATAGGGTCCCTTCCAGATAGGCATGAGGGGCTCCCTTTTCCAGTCCTTTACCCAAACCTGGCCTCCAGGTTTATAAGGATGTATGGCTGTTCCTAGAGAGATGGGTAGTTGGTCAGTAACCCATCTGTGTACCTCAAAGACAGTTTTTCCAAGTCCTTGTAGTTGTTTCTGGATTTCTAAGTTCCCTATTTCCCCCAAATCTCCCTTTGGCTGAATTAAGGGAGGGGGTCTACCATATAGAATTTCAAAGGGAGAGAAACCTACCCTGGCCCTTGGGGCACAGCGTACCCACAGAAGTACAAGAGGCAAGATATCTGTCCAGGGTAAGGTTGTCTCTTGGCATAGGTTAGCCATAGTCTGCTTTAGAGTCCAGTTCATGCATTCTACTTTCCCTGAACTCTGAGGCCTGTAGGCTGTATGTAGGTTCCATTTAATTCGTAAAGCCTTAGCTACCTGTTGTACTATTTCTGTTACAAAGGCTGGGCCATTATCGGACCCTATGGTCAGAGGCATTCCATACCGTGGAATTATGTCCTTTAGCAATGCCTTAGTGACTTCTCTCGCCTTTTCCATGCGAGTGGGATATGCCTTGACCCAGCCTGAAAAGGTGCAAACAAAAACTAGCAGGTATTTATTTCCTCTGCTAGGCCCTATTTCTGTAAAATATACTTCTAAGTCCTCAAAAGGAGCTTGTCCACAGCGCTGAACTCCTATTGATCCCACAGGACCCTGTTTGGCATTGTTCTGAGCACAGAGGAGACAACGTTGAGAGACTGAGGCACACAAGAAGGGTAGACGGGCAATTAGGTAGTATCTGCCTAACAAAGCTTCTAGGGCAGTCTTCCCTAAATGAGTAAGTTCATGCTGCTGGAGGACTACTTTATGGGCTAACTATTCTGGAACATAGACCCCATGATCTGGGAGTATCCACCAGCCTTCCTTCGTTCTCTTGCCCCCTTCTTGCTGGGCCCATTCCTCTTCCTGAGGAGTGTGCTTTGGAGGTTCAAGTAATTCGGGGGCCAACATGATCAGTGACGGTGCCACTTGTTCTTTAGCAGCCAGTTTGGCTGCGGCATCAGCACGTTGATTTCCTTCTGACACTGAGTCTTTCCTTTTCTGGTGACCTTTTCAATGGATGACGGCTATTTCCTTGGGCCTCCCAGACTGCTTCTAGTAACTTTAAAATCTCATTCTGATTTTTTATTCTTTTTCCTCCAATTGTCAAGAGCCCCCTTTCCTTATATATTGCCCCATGGATATGCAGGGTAGCAAAGGCATAGCATGAGTCAGTGTAAATGTTGGCATTCTTATCTTTACTGAGTTCTAAGGCTCTGGCAAGGGCCCAAAGTTCTGCCCTCTGTGCTGACCATCCTTCAGGCAGGGCCTGTGCCTCGATTGTCTCAAAGTTTGATACCACTGCATATCCGGCTCGTCTTTTCCCTTCATCTAAGAAGCTGCTGCCATCTGTGAACAGGTTTGGCAGGGGCCTATCAGTTAGATCTGGCTGGCTGGAATAAACCTCCTCTAGGACTTCCATGCAATCATGCTCAGGGGCTCCCTCAGCAACAGGTAGAAAGGTGGCAGGATTAAGAGTTCTCACTGCTTCTAATCATACCCACGGGTTCTCACTTAATAGGCCTTGATAGTGAGTTATTCGAGCATGAGTCAGTCAGTGCTGCCCCCTTGCTTCCATCAGGGTGACAACAGCATGAGGTACTTTTACATTTAAGTTTTGTCCTAAGGTAAGCTTATCTGTTTCCTTGACTAACAATGCAGTGGCTACAAGGGCCCTGAGACATGGGGGCCACCCGGAGGCTACTGGGTCAATCTGCTTAGAGAGATAGGCTACTGGTCTTTGCCAGGGTCCAAACTCCTGGGTTAGAACCCCTAGGGCTCCCCCGATGTTCTTGTGAACAAAAAGATTAAAGTCTCGTGTCACATCTGGTAGCCCTAGTGCTGGGGCCTCAGTGAGCTTTGCCTTTATGGTGATGAAGGCTTTCTCCTGTTCGGGACCCCAGTTGATGGGTGCCTTCTCTTCTCCTTTTGAAGCTTCATAGAGAGGCTTAGCCAGGTCTGAAAACCCTGGGATCCAAATTCAACAGAACCCTGCCGCTCCCAGGAATTCCCGAATCTGCCGCCGGGTGCTAGGGACTGGGATGGCACATACTGCCTGCTTTCTTTCAGTCCCTAGCCTTCGTTTCCCTTGGGTGATCTGGAAGCCTAGATACTTGACTTCTTTCTGACAAATCTGTGCTTTTTTCTTAGACACCCGATAACCTGTTTCAGTTAATAGTCTCAGAAGGGCTCATGTTCCCTCCTAGCACTGAGCTCTTGTGGAGCTGGCCAGTAGGAGGTCGTCTACATACTGGAGTAGAACACGCCCCAAGTCCTGTCCTGGGAACTTAGACAGATCAGATGCTAGTGCTCCACTAAAAAGAGTAGAGAGTTCTTGAACCCTTGTGGCAGTCTGGTCCAGGTGAACTGCTTCTTGGCCCCTGTAGTTGGGTTTTCCCATTCGAAAGCGAAGAGAGGCTGACTGGAAGGAGCTAATCTAAGGCAGAAAAAGGCATCTTTCAGATCTAGGCATGTAAACCATTCCGCCTCTGATGGGATGAGTCCCAGAAGAGTGTAGTGGTTCGGCAGTGCTGAATGCAGGGTTATAACAGCCTCATTAACAGCTTGTAGATCCTGGACCGGGAGGTAGTCATTAGTCCCAGGCTTTTTGACAAGGCAAGAGTGGCATGTTCCATGGAGACCTTCATCGTTTAACAAGTCTCCACTGAAGCAGCCGGTCTAAGTGGACCTGGATTCCTAGGCATGCTTCTCTCGGAATTGGATATTGGCAGATTTTAACAGGCTGTGCCCCAGGCTTTAAGTCAATCAGCACTGGGGCGTGGTCCTTAGCCAGGCCTGGAGGATTTCCTTCAGCCCAGACCAGCGGGAATTCTTTTTCTAATTCAGGTTCTAATGGTGAGGCCTTTGACTGGGGTGTATAAAGTCTCCATTCTTCCTCCCTTCGCACTGCTAAAGACAGGATCATTGGGGAGGTCTCCTCACTTAGGCGAAGCTGTGCTGAGCCATCTGGAGCAAAAGTGATTTCTGCCCCCATTTTGGCTAAAAGGTCTCTACCCATTAGAGGCACTGGGCAGTCTGGCAAGTACAGGAATTCATGAATTACTTGATGACCACCAAGTTGGCATCGGCGAGGGCAGCAGAATGGTCTACGAGTCTGATCCCCAGTAGCTCCAATAATGGTGACCTCCTTTCCCGAGAGAGGCACTATTTTTGTGTGACTACTGAGTGCTCAGCAGTATCAACCATAAAGTCCACAGTCTGGCCCCCAATTTTCATTCTGACCATGGGCTTGTGGGGGCCTAGCTGAAAAGAGCCCTGTCTGTCCTAGTCGGAATCAGCCATTGCTAGCCGAATGAGATCTGCTTCGAGTGGCTCTGGTTGATAGCGACTGGGTGGAAAAGGGGGTCCAGTTTTCTTACTTTGTCGTTTGGGACATTCATTCTTCCAGTCCTGTTTCCTTACAATAGGCACACTGGTCTCGTCTCAGGCTCGCTCTTCCTTTTCCCCCTGATCTGTCTTCTTGCTTCCCTTTCTGATCTGTCTGGGAGCCTGAGCCTCTAAAAGCTGCTGCTATTATATTGGCCCTTCTTTGTATTTTCTTTTCTTCCTCCCTCCTTGCCACACTGTCTCGGTTGATGAAAACCTTGTTGGCTATCTCCAGCAGTTTGGTGGCATTTTTTCCTGGAAACCCTTCCAGCTTCTGTAATTTTCTCCTGATGTCAGGCTGGGCTTGGCCTACAAAAGCGGCATTTACCATGGTCTGATTTTCCAGGGCCTCAAGGTTAAAGGGAGTGTAGATTCGGTATGCCTCACATAGTCTCTCATAGAAAGCTGCTGGACTTTCATCAGGCTTCTGGAAAACTTCAGAGATTTTAGCCATATTGGTGGGCTTCTTGGCTCCAGCCCTGACCCCTTGGAGGAAGACCAGCAGATATCTTTCTAGCCTGGTCCTTCCATCTTCTGAGTTCGAGTTCCAATCAGGTTCCTCATCTGGGAAGGCCTTCCTGGCCCATCTGTCTGTATCTAATATTCCTGCCAGGGCCTGGGTCTGGAGCCACTTCCGAGCCTCTGATACTACTCTCATGTGCTCCTCAGTGTTAAAGAACGTGAAAAGGAGCTGCTTGCAGTCCACCCAGGTGGGCTTCTGGGTCTGGAAGATCATTTCTAGGAGGTCTACCATGGCCTGAGGGTTTTCAGAATAAGCTGGGGTGTGATGTTTCCAATTCAGTATGTCGCTTGTGGTAAAGGGCTGATAATAATACACTGGCCTTCCCTCTTGCAAGGTCCCATCTTCACCAAGCACTTGGGCACCCCGAATCTCCCTAAGAGGCATCTCACGTGCCGGTTGTGGCTTGGGCCCTTGATTGGCTGAATGCAAGTGCCTCCCAACTGGCTCTGGAGAGCCCAGTTGAGGAGAGACGGAGGGGGCCGGTGTTTCTAGACTTTCCAGACCTTCCAGACCAGCGCAGGGAACACTTGTTGCTGCCTGTGGCACATATGGAGGTGGTAAAACTGGCGGGACTTCCTCAGGGGGTCCTGGCAGAACAGGGGGGTGTGTTCCCTTCTGAGGGACCTGTTTCTTTTCTCCTGCCTGCTTCTCTTCTGCTTTCTCCTCTCCTGCCTGCTTTTCCTTAGCCTGCACCTGCCCTGCCTTCCTCTTCACTCCTGCTATTAAAACCTTACTCTGTCCCTTGTTACAACACGCAGAACCGGACCTAAGGCGACAAGGTTTGAGCAATTTCTAACCAGCTGTCTAGGTAGGGAAACTGATCTGAATGTCCAGGATCTTTTGTGACTACATTCCAGACTGCTCTGGCCAGTCCTTTATTTAAGGAGCCTTCTGAGGGCCAGCCGACCCCGAAGGCTGGCCATTCTAATTCACAGAATTTCCTCAGTGTTTTGGGGTTCATTTTAATACCATAGTCTCCATTGAAACCCTTTTCAAAATTTTTCAACATGCAATTGAGAACAGTGGATTTACTTTGTCCCGACCCCATGATGATTGGTGGCACGAGACAGACAAGGGAGGGGGTGACCTGTTTTCACAGATCCTCACTCAGATGCCCGCCTGGCCGCGTCCTTTGGGAGCTTAGATTCGTCTTAGCTAAGGTGCACCCGTATGAACCCCGGGCCTGGTCACCGCCACGTGGGGGTGAGTCACGGTTATGCCATATGAGGAATCGTGGAACCGCAGGTTGGGGCCCACTCGGACTCCGTAACCAAGGTCGTGGAGCCACACAAAGGATAAGAGAGGGCAGGCCCTCTCCCTCCACACTCACACACTTTCACCAGACATTCACTCAGAGTTTAAAAACACAGTCCACCCAATTCCTGACCAATTTAACTGATGAAGTCCTATGACTTCTGGGGAGGTGATCAAGCTCCCCCTTCCACTCACTGGAGTGGGCCTGACTGACTGGGGCCCCTACATTACCGATTCTGTCAACAGGTCCAGAAGTGTCCGTCCGCTCTCTCCAGATGCCGGCCGGGTCCTAGGCTGAGGTTCGGGAGTGCCAGGAGTCCCCCGGTTCAATTCTGCTAAAATCAGCAGGGTGCGCCTTTCAGAGGCCTATCCCACGTCCCCGGCCCCCAAGCCCTGTCCCCTCACCGGAGGCCAAAAAAGCCAAGCGCAGTTGGTTTCCCGGTATCAGGGAACCAGCTGTTGCAGAAGACCAAAGAAAACCAAGGATGCTTCTGAGAAAAAACGGAGGGACACTATTTAATATGCCAGCGGACTCAGGGAATAGCCTTCCAAATCTGAGTGAAGGAACATGCATGGGGCTTTCCTTTATATCTCCCTCCCTGTGATCTTTGTCCCACAAACATGGATTATGCTTCCGGTCCTTTTCGTGGACCTTGCAAGAAGGCCCCCATGTGTTGGGGATCTCCAGGCCATATCTGATGGTCTGACCTGGTGCTAGCGTTAATAACCCTCCCTCCGGGCCAGTGCACTGTTCACAGTAACAGGTTCTGCAAGACCAGTATCTGGGAAAGAGAGAGGGACTTAATTATAGGTTATCAGGAATGTACACTGAGCTTGCTGGGTAGGATTCAGATCACTAGCTCCGAATATCAGGGTTACATTGGAATTAGTCCTTTTTAGCCTTCTCAGTTCTGGTATATTCTTTTATGATGGCTCTGTGGAATGATTCTTGGTTTACAGTTATTATGGTAAACAACTGTGATGACCATTGAATAAAATACAGCACTTGCCTGGCATAAAGTCGGCACTTGATAGATCAGCTGCATATTATTATTAGAAATGTTACCTATGTTTAGATCACCTGGATAACCACATCCTGTTACTTGTACCCCTGTCTTGTATTCCTTCTTCTCTATCTCTGTTGCTATTGCCTGAATTATACATCTTTCACTTCTCTCTAAGATTATTGAAATAACCTATTGAGTAGTACACAATTGGCTGTCTCTATCGGGAACTATAAACTCCATGAAGGCAGGGACTCCGACATTTGTATTTATAGTTACATAGTTATTTCCTGATACTTCCCATGTTCACAAATATTTGTTGAATGTATGAATAGAATATTACACTCTGTATACAGAGAAAGTTTTAGAAAATCAAATTGTGTTACTCTGCCTTTTTATATTCCTCCAGTGGCTCCCCGTAGTGTTCATAATAAAATGTAAGTTTTTTACCTTAATCTATAAGCTGTCTAGGATCTAATCCCTGCCTCTGCAACTTCATCTGTGACTCTTTCTGTACATGTAACCTGTCTTTGAGCAGTTTTTTGAATCCCATCATGTTTTAATGAAAGATATTCTTTTCCCCGGAATATTCTGAGCTCTCTTTTTCACCTGACCTACCTCATACTTGTCTTCAAGACTTAGGTCAACAATTTCCTATTCTGGGACATCCTCCTTGACATTCCAGCCTTGGCCAATATCACTCCTAGCCATACAACACATAAACCTGGCATGATGATTATCAAGCTAGAGAGCAGATGCTGTATCTTTCACCTACATATGACCAGCAATTATCTGGCATACAGTAGATGCTTTATAATTATTATGTGAGTGAATAAAGACAAGATGGCAGGTGAGGAGAAAGGGTAGCTTTAAAATTCATTGCCAGGAGTTTGATGGATGCCCCATTTAAGCCTGGGAATATTAACGTCTCATTAGAGTTTTCTTCCACTAAATGGACTAAATTGGCTTTCTTTGTGCTTAAAATAATTCTCAGTAGTGAGCTTGGTGTAACTCTATTCCCAGCTGACTATTGTTCTAACTTTTCTTTGCACTGAAGCTTGACTTCATTTCTCTTTGATTGCTTTTGTTGATTGAGCAGGTGGCTTGTGCTTTATTTCTGAACAATCTCAAAAGGCAGACTTGTCCGAGTAAAGCTATATTTGCACACTGCTAGACTATTCACTTGGTAGTGGCTAAATTATTTTGGCATCTTGAGCACAGAACCAGTCTCAGCTTTTCCATAATAATAATGATATTGTGTTAGTATAAGTGCCTCCAGGAAAGGAGAGGAAATCCAGCATCAATTTGACAAGACTAATGTTTAGTGAATTCTGCTGCATTTGCTTTTCAATAGAAAGAGAAAAATGATAGTTCCTGTGTGTGCCATTTGTGCATAAGCGAAAGTAGCCCCAAGCAACTTTTTACTTACTCTTCTTTGATTTACTGTTTTTGTTTTTTCCCCTCAAAATGAAATATAAAGGCATTCTACACAATTTTAGGTCACTGAGTGCTTCTCCTTATTTCCCAACTATAGCCTAATTCTTAAAATTCTTAACTACTTAAAGGAAGAGTGACCAAAAGGAACACAATTTAGTAAAGAAAAATACAACATCCACAATATGGGAAAAACCACCTTTTCCTATTTCTTAACAGCAAACTGGAGCTAGTCATTTTGTAAACACACTGGATAATTTTAGAAGATGGATGGACTTCTTTTTGAAAAAATATTATTCTTTATTTTTCTTTGTGATATTGTCTAAGATTGAGCATGAACTTTCATTATCAATTAATTAATATTAGGATCAATTAATTCCCCTTACTGTACTAATAATAACAATTGACATACTTCAAATGCACTTATGATGAGTAGGACTTTGTTTGACTAAAACTGACATTCTCTTTACCCAGGTGAGAAAACTGAGGCCCAAAAAAGAGGGTGATTAGGACAAGGTCATACAGCTATCTGATGCAAGAATTAAACCAGGTAACACATCTTCAGTTTCCTTTCTGTTCTTTCTACTACATCACTACACATTTTATTCTACTTGTTCTTTTTGGTGTTTTCCTTCTGAATGTTTATTTATAACAAATTGTTTTAATGTGGTTATACCATTTTAAAAGGAGTAAGATTTTTAGCTTAATAGAATTGGTTCTAAGGATTTATTTAAAGACACAATGAAATTATTATCCAGTTTTAATTTCCTAAAGCTACTTTTTATGGTATTTTACATAAATAAAAAAGAAATTAGTGTTTAATTAATTAGTATTGCTATAGGAACTATAACTTATTCATTTGGGGATACATGCTATAGGCAAGATATGCTAGAAGTAAAATGTATCATCTATATTTAATTTGTATTTAAATTAATTTTTACTGGATGCCAGGAATTGCTTGGAAGTATTTTAAAGCATTGTTTTGGATATCCTTACCCCATCTTATTATATTGTACTCATCTTACCTAATAATAGACAAACATGTAAATTGACTGTACCTCCGCTATGCCACCAGCCAATCAAGAGTGATATGCAAATTAACCCAACAAAGATGGCTGGTAAATTTGCATACATAGGTGGGGTGGGCAGCGCCAGGCCCCAACTGCAGGGTCCCGGCCCATTGGGGGCCCAGGGAGGTGGGGCAGGCAGCATCAGGCCATGCCCACTAGGTCCCAGTCCATCGGGGGCCTGGGGAGGCGGGGAAGGCAGCGGCAGGGCCCGCCAGCGGGGTCCTGGTCCATCCTGTTCCCGGGGAGGACGGGAGGGCAGTTCCAGGCCCTGCCCACAAAGTTCTGTTTCATCAGGGGCCGGGGAGGCAGGATGGGCAGTGCGAGGCTTTTTAGGCTTCTGTAGGGCATGAGGGAAGGCCCACATTTCTGCTGTTTCTAGCAACACAATTGTCTATTTATTGTGCCTGAATTCTTCTGCACCCTTACAAAGACTCTAAATTCCCTTGGGGGTTGATTTTCAATGATAGCTATTCATGGGAATTACTTGAGGAGTGTGTGTGTAAAATATTCCAAACAACAAGTCTACCCCTTCAGAAATTAGTGTTCCAATTCTGTTCAATTTCCATAGATTCTGATTTTGCTGATTTGGAGAGTATCTAGCCAACAGTAAATTTTAAGTGTCCCTGAATGATTCTAACCTGTGGGTTAGAAGCCACTGCTTATGTTTATGCAAACACAAGAGCCAAATGTCCAGGTAAAATAGAGAAATCTCAATTGTA
This sequence comes from Plecotus auritus, assembly GCF_963455305.1. Classification (NCBI taxonomy): domain Eukaryota; kingdom Metazoa; phylum Chordata; class Mammalia; order Chiroptera; family Vespertilionidae; genus Plecotus; species Plecotus auritus. The sequence goes on from NC_137772.1 coordinate 147,128,261, forward strand.
CAGCTCAATAAATGTTTACCTATGTCTACACCCAGGTAGCCACCATCCAGAATGTTCTGTTGAATCTTTCTCCATTAGCAATAAAGACAGAACCAGCTACTTATCTTGGAGAGAGGAAAAAGAGAAAACAAAGGAGAATGTGTGGTAATATGTAATAATACCTCAAAACAGTACCTCCCAATAATTTTATTTACCAGATTATAGGCTCTTACTCATCTGTGTTGTACTTACTGGCAGTTGGACATCCCCGAGGGGTCCCAGATTGGAGAGGGTGCAGGCTGGGCTGAGGAAACCCCCCCACCCCTGGTGCACAAAATTTGTGCACCGGGCCACTAGTATCTAATATAAATCTACATATAGAAATACAGATATATTTATGATCCGTCCAATTTAGCATTCTGGCTAGGTCAATAGTCATGCAATCAAGATATAAATATATCTGTATAGTATTAAATACTGGTTGAGCTATTTTTCCTTTAAATTAAATACTTTGTACACATCTCAAGGTATTATAACGCATATAGATTTAATTTGCTTTCTATATGTGTAAATATATAAAAAACATGCAAACTTTTTATTTCCATAATTATGGTCTAGGTGAATAAGAATATAAGTATTCCTCTACATGTCAAGATTAAATGGTATATATGTGACTATTAATATGTATATTTCTTTTCAGACCTTATTCATTTACTATCACCTAATATTTCTTCACATTATAATGTGTATCTACCTCTTTAAGTCCTCATTGCCAAAGAGCAGTTGCTCATTTTTAGAAGCATTTCACAACTCTTTTTAATTAGACTTTTGAAACAATATTGTGAGGTTTAGATATTATAGTTTTTATTACAGAAGAAATAAAAAGGCAGAAACATTTTCTAAAACCATGTTTTCCCCAGCAGTGTTGTCAAAATAGGTGGGACTAGATCTCAGTTTACTTGAGTTCTGTTCTATTAGGAGTCATGCTGAAACCATATCTATTTTTCTAGTGCAGAACACTGTTTGGATTACTTTGAAAGCTACACATTTTCAAAGTAACTGTTTATTAATTATGAGCAAATGATAACTAGCATTTTTGTCTGTGTCTGCGTGCACATGTGTGTGTGTGTGTGTGTGTGTGTGTGTGTGTGTGTGTGTGTGTGTGTGCTGAGCTGGGAAAGGAGGAGGATGATAATGGGGAGGGTGAGAATGTTTCTGGAGGAGCAGGAGTGTGTTTGTAGGGCTACTATTATCCTAACCTTGAGGAGACAGGAAACATGACCAAGAAATGAGCTCTGGATCGATGACAAATAGAAAACACTGAGGAACATTTCTGAATTAGTCAAATATGATTTTGGTTGTTAGTAACAGAGACCCAGCTCAGTATGGCTTAAGCAAGAAGAATCTATATATATAAAAGCCTAAGCGACCAACACAACCAAAAAAGCTGTGTGGAGTGACCAGGCTGGCAGGGGGGTTAGTGAGAGGCAACCAAATGACTGAGCAACAGGCTGCGTGGGGCAACCAGGCTGCAGGGACGTTAGTGAGGAATGACCAAACGACCAAGCAGCAGGCTGTGTGGGGTGACTAGGCCGGCGGAGGGGGCAGTTGGGGGCAACTAGGCCAGCAAGGGGGGACAGTTGGGGGTAACCAGGCCAACAGGGGGGCAGATAGGGGTGATCAGGCAGGCAGGCAGGTGAGCAGTTAGGAGCCAGTGGTCTCAGATTGTGAGAGGGATGTCAATCCTGAATCGGGCCTAAACCAGCAGTTGGACATCCCCCGAGGGGTCCAGGATTGGAGAAGGTGCAAGCTGGTCTGAGGGGATCTCCCCCTCCCCCACATGAATTTTGTGCACTGAGCCTCTAGTTCTTATTATAAAATATTACTTAGAGACAGGTCTAATTTTAGGCAAGCTAAATCTAGTGTGTTGATTCTCCAGGTGCCATAAAGATGTTTCTCTCTCTTCACCTCTCAGCTCTGTTCTCAGTGGTATTTTCCAAGCCTGCCACTTAGGAGTGAGATCTAAAAAAGAGGTATAGATTTAGGTGTCAATACTGGAAAACTGTTCATTGGGAAAGGATGAAATCACCCAGGGGAGAGTCCCAGAATGAGAAGAGAAGAGGACCCTGAAGAGAATCCTGACGATCACCAGCATTTAAGGTCAAGGAAGAAAGAGCCCAACAAGGAGACTGGGAAGGAACCACCTGAAAGTGAAGAACACCAGGAACACAGAGGCCATGGGAAAGCTCAAGTGTCATAGATACATGTTGTCTGGCTATTGACTTATAACAACTTCTCCTTCTCCAGAAATACTCAGGAATGGCCACCAGGATCATATGATTGACTCCTGGCCACAGTTGAATGTTTCAGGTGGGTCTAATTGAACCTAGCTGGCCCATCAGATTCTTGCTTCTAGGAAGCGGGAATTTAGAACCAAGAGTCACAAAAACCACATAAGGCAGATGGGAGGATCCAAGATGGCGGAGTAGGTAAACACCTAAACTGCTGCCTTGCACAACAATTTCAAAACTACAACTAAAAGACATAACATCTATCACCCAGAACCATGGGAAAGCTGGCTGAGTGGAAGTTGTACAACTAGAAGGAAAGAGAAAACAGCATTGAGAGGAGTACAAGTCCTGAAAAGCTGAGGTACGGAGGCGCGCGAATCGGGCTGGCGATGGGCGACTGGGAGCGCTGCTTTTTTTCAACCCAAAGGGAGACAAGCTCCCGATTACTCAGAACTTCAGTTTCTGGGGAGACACGGGGGACCCAAACTTGTATAGGGAGAAGCTGGACTGTCTGCCATCGGGTCGGAAAGTGAGGCTTGCCTGCAGGGCTGTGCGCAGGAATAATTGTTACTGTGCTGGGGCCCGGGACGTGGAGACGTGGTCGGAGACGCAGAGCCAGCTTAATGGCAGCCATCGCTGTTTGCCACGCCCTAGCCTAGTGATGCCCTGAGACCCCACCCTGCACAATCAACAAACCTACCCAAGCTCCAAGCAGCGGCTGTAGCATATGAATGGCCTGCCCTATCGCAGCTTAACCTAGCAAACTTGCAGCCAGGGTCAGACAGCTCCAAAACCTCCAAACCCCAAGCAAAGAGGAGAAAACTGTAGTTCTCGCTGTAGCTCCTGCTGGGTGGCCTCAGACAGTAGCTGACCTGCACCCCATTGGAGATCCAGAAGCCAGTGTATCTAGTGGTCAGTGTGAGACACCAGATTTCAACTCCTCACATTCATAAGTGACACATTCAAGAGGCAGACTCAGTGAGCACCAAAGCCCCACTGAAACAAGTCCTGCACCATAAGCGTGTCTCCAGTGCAGCAGTTCTTCCATTATAGACACAGCGGGTCCTCACAGCCAATTGGCCTGGAGGTCAAATCCTCCCAGTGTACCAACAGCAATCAAGACTTAACTACACCAAGACTTTGCACTCAGCCCACAAAGGGGTGTACCAAGAACGTCCACCTCAGGTGATTGGGGAGGCTGAGCTACTGGCCCCTATAGGTCACTTACCACACAAAGCCACTCCATCAACACAGGGAAGCAGCAAAATGCGGAGACAAAGAAACGTGTCACGAATGAAAGAAGTGGAGAAAAGCAAACTACTGGATGACATAGAGTTCAGAACCACATTTATAAGGTTACTCAAGAATCTTCTAAAAACCTCCAAGAAACTTGAGGAGACCTTCAAGGACCTTAATGAGAATGCCAAAAAAATGGAAAAGGACCAGTCAGAAATTAAGCATACACTGTCTGAAATAAAGAACATACAGAAACTCAACTGTAGATCAATGTACCCCAAGAATCAAACCAAAGATCTGAAATATGAGAAAACAAAAAACAAAAAGAAAAAAGAATCCAAAAATATTAAGATAGTGTAAAGAGCCTCTGGGACAACTTTAAGTGTACCAACATCCGAATTTTTGGGGTGCCAGAAGAAGATAGAGAGCAAAATATTGAAAACCTATTAAAAGAAATAAAGACAGAAAACTTTCCCTACCTGGTGAAAATAAATAGGCTTACAAGTTCAGGAAGCGAACAGAACCCCGTACAAGAGGAATCCAAAGAGGACCACACCAAGACACATCATAATTAAAATGCTAAGGGCAAAAGACAAAGAGAGAATCTTGAAAGCAGCAAGAGAATAACGGTTAGTTACCTACAAGGGAGCACCCATACGACTGTCAGCTGATTTCTTGGCAGAAACTATGCAGGCCAGAAGGGAGTGGCAAGAAATATTCAAAGTGATGAACAGCAAGAACCTACAACCAAGATTACTCGACCCAGCAAAGCTATCATTCAGAGTTGAAGGTCAGATAAAGAGCTTCACAGACAAGAAAAAGCTAAAGGAGTTCATCACCACCAAACTGGGATTACATGAAATGCTGAAGGGTATTCTTTAAGAAGAGGAAGAAGAAGAAAAAGGTAAAGATAAAAATTATGAACAACAAAATGACATCAAACACATACCTACCAACAAGTGAATCTAAAAATCAAGTGAATAAAAAATCTGAAGAACAGAATAAACTGGTGAATATAATAGAATCAGGGACATAGAAAGGGAGTGGACTGACAATTCTCAGGGGGAAGGGGGTGTGAGGGGTTCAGGAAGAGATTGGACAAAAATCTTACACCTATGGATGAAGACAGTGGCGGGGGGTAAGGGCATGGTGTGGGGTGGGGAATCAGGTGGAGGGGAGCTATGGGGAAAAAAAAAAAGAGGAACACTTGTAATAATCTGAACAATAAAGATTTATTTAAAAAAAAACACATAAGGCAGGCTTAGTTGAAGCAAACAAAAAAATAAATAAACACAGACACATCAGGAAGTAGAGGTGTTTAAAGAGACTCAGCAGCAGAAGGAAAAAATATTTGTTGGGAAGACTGAGAAGGGATGCATAGGAATGGGGAACATTTTTGCTGTGTGTTTTTTAAGTTGTTAAAGATGAGTTTGTTTTGATGCATTTACTTCACCATTCTCATCAGATGAACTTGCTTCCTTAATCACAGACAAAATGGGACTCAGTAGGTAGAAAACTCCTCGATTCCTTCCACTACAGTTGTCAACTGTCTGCATCATTGTTCAGTATTTGTCCTTCCTTGTACCATGCCAAAGTGGAAAAAAGTGCCTCTCTGGTAATTCCCTCACATAATATTATATAGTAGGATCCAAAAATTAAGTAACTTATTATGTGGGGGTTACATTTTTTGCAGGATTAATAAAATGAATTCTGATCCTGCACAGCTACCCATCCTGAATTCCAGGGGTCTGTCTGCAAGAGTCACATCCAATTTGTTCTGGCTGATGTTTGGAACCATATGATAACTGTTTTCCACTGTGGTTTAAATACGTATGAAGATGATTCTAGGACCTAAAGCTGGTTGTGACTTCTAGCACTTGCAACTCCAGGAATATTCCTAGTTATTGTTACCTTGGGAGATTGAGACTGGAAAATTCTGATAAGATAAAAATCTCTTGCAATACCTGCAGTTTTCCTGCCTGAATTCAATCCCCTTCAATATATTCTCTTCCTTCCAGGAAATAAAAGTTTTGGTCAGCTCCAGTTCGGAATGGGGTCTGATTGGATGACAGAAGCTGATTGGCAGTTTTACTAAATGTTAATTTTCTTTGTCTTCTCAAAAATTTTCTCTAAGATTGTATTATCTTCAGTCACTATCATAATTCTCAGTACATACTAGAATCACAATACAATTTCAAAGACTATGTGAATGAATGAATAAATGAATGAAAATATAGATCATTTTGTGCAAGTTAGAAGAGGCCAGGAAGGAAGAATTTTAGGGAAGGAAGAATTTTAGGAAAGAGGAACTCCTTTTCCTTTTATAACCTCTCTGTTCTGCTGGGAAGATAACAATATAGATTTTTGTCTCACGCAGTACAAAGAAAAAAGAAAATCAGATAATAGGTGTTTGATGTTATTTTTAATTCTCAGAATGGTATTCTGGGTGAATAAAGGATTATAATAATTGGAAATATGTTTAAATGTTTACTTCTTCTAATTTTCAATTCCAAATGAGTTAATTGAAGTAGTTTGATACAATTTTCTTATTTTGGAACAACCAGCCTTATTAAAGTAAGTTATCAGAGATTTAACAGCTGTGGGTTTTAAACTAAGGATAACTATTAAGCTGTGTCTCTTCAGTTTGAAAACAAAGTGCTTTATTTATATTGCTACAATTATAATGTGGTTCTGTTTGGTCAACACCTTTGGAATTTTTTTTTAAAGAAAAAAATATGTATAGCTCAGCTGGTGTGTTCAGTGGTTGAGTGTCGACCTATGAATCAGGAGGTCACAGTTCAATGCCAGAGTTGGGGGCTCCATCTCTAGTAGGGGGCATGCAGGAGGCAACCAATCAATGATTTGCCCTCATCATTGATGTTTTTATCTCTATCTCCCTCTCCCTTGCTCTCTGAAATCAATAAAAATATATTTTTTAAAAGTAAAAATATGTATAGACATGCTTTTTAAATGTTAGTCTTTGGCTTTTTGCACCTTTCTTATTCAAAATTGACATGGAACCCTAATTCTCTTAAAATATTAAGCCATAAAGAAACAGCGATCTAGAATGAGCTTTATTTTTAGCGTATATCTAATAAGTTACTCTGGTCCTGATTTTTTTTTCATACTGCCTAGGTTTATCTCCTGTTATTTCTAAATCATCCTGGAACACTGATTTGTTTGATAAATCCTCTCTGATGAATGAAAAATGGACAAATCCACTTTGAAATCTCTTTTCAGATTATAAAGTGTTGGAGATACTTTAGTATTCAGTGAAGTAGGGGATTCATCAAAAAAGCTAGCTATTGCCCTAACCCGTTTGGCTCCCTGGATAGAGCGCTGGCCTGCAGAGTCAAGGGTCCCAGGTTCAATTCTGGGCAAAGGCATGTACCTTGGTTGCAGGCATATCCCCAGTAGGGGGTCTGCAGGAGGCAGCTGATCGATGTTTCTCATGGATGTTTCTAACTCTCTATCCCTCTCCCTTCCTCTCTGTAAAAAGTCAATTATATATATATATATATATATATATATATATATATATATATATATATGGCTAGTTATTATTGCTAATACAGGAAATTATCACCAGTAGTAGTTGTCCACTGTAAAAATATGTGAATGTAAAAAGGTCCTATGGAAAATAACCTCACAGGGTGATCTGTTTATAAATTCTTAGCTGGGCAAGTCATGGTGGGTAGTCATACCTAGGTACATAAGTCTTTACTAAGAGATTATCTTTGCCTTAAGCAAGCCATGTGCATTGTTTCTGTGCATTAACACACCATTGAGATGCCTCCTTTCATACCCCTCCTTCTAATATCAAGGCCACCCTACCATATTTCTCCTTTTAAAGCATACAAGAGGTAATGTGATCCCCTTATTGCTTTCTCTTACCTTCCTCTAATCACCTATCCCTTCCCTCCTCATCGTAAATGCTTAGAAGAAACTGCAAACTTATTCTCCAAAGCATTTTTCCTGTCTGTCGAGATCTTGATTCCAGCCGTATCCTCTTTTTGACTCAAGTAAACTTTTATAAAATTATCTACAAATTTGAACCTTTCTTATATAAACAAACAAAAATATAGGGTCTCCCAAAAATGTATACACACTTTGAATAGTTATAAAGACAGTGTGTATTAAAATAGATTTCATTTTCAAAATTGAGCTACCAGCTGTTAAAGTGTGTATGCATTTTTTTGGGATACCTTGTGTGATGTTAGTTTAACAGCAGTGCCTGGATAGAAGGCAATCCATATTATGCTATGGCAAATTATTAGGCAATATGTCTGCTGAGGTCACATGGAGGACAGTTATGTACACAATGAACTCAACTTTAGGAGGTGTCGGAAAATAGAAAGCCAATATGTATGTTGGTTGTTGTTTGCATTTGCTCAGGAATTACAGAAAGGGATGAGCTCAAAAATAAAATTGGTGGGTTTGCAAGCAAGAAACAACAGGATTACATAACCCAGAAATCGGGGTCTTAAAATGTTGTTAGAGGCAACTAATTTTAGAACATAAACAATAAAAATAACATTAAGAAACAAAGACTGATTTGAGCAACAAAGCCTTTATCTTTCCACTACCCAACTATCAGAATCCTAAACTCCAAAGCATAGGCAACACCACATGCTGGTGAGGATGTGGAGCAACAGGAACTCTCATTCATTGCTGATGAAAATGAAACAGCCACTTTGGAAGAAGTTGACAGTTTCTCACAAAGCTAACCATACGCTTTAGCAACCCTGCTCCTATGTATGTACACAAAGTTATTGAAAACGTGTCCATACAAAAACATGCACATAAATGTTAATGGCAGTTTTATAATAATTATCTCAAATTGGAAGCAAGCAAAATGTCCTTCCATCGGTAAACATATGAACAAATGGTGGTACATCCATACAATGATAAAGAGAAATGAGCTATCAGGCCAGAAGAAGACATAGACAGACCTTAGATGTATTTTGCTATGTGAAAGAAGCCAGGCTAAAAAGTCTACATATTTGCTGTCTGATGCCAATTATATGACATTCTAGAAAAGGCAAAACTATGGAGACAGTGAAAAAAAATAGTGGTTGCCAGCCCCCTCTCCCACAAATACACATCTGGAAGTATGTCATACATTAAGATTTTAAGCCACTACAAACGATAATCTCAGCTTTGACTGGAATTTTCTGTTGATCTGTGAAGAACCTTGAAGAAGTTTGAGCTTCAGCAGTTGGCTTGTTTCTTATTCTCCACAAGACTAAGGAAATAATATTTGAAATAAATAAAAATGAGAATCTAAGAATGTTGTACAAATTATTTTTATAACTTTGAGTAGTAACTTCATGTAAACTTTTGGGGATCTTTAAGTAAATATTTTCCTTCTTATTACTCTATTTTTTTTTTTTAGAACAAATAGTATCTTCTGGAGTGTTTGTGTGTGAGCTTCTCAGTTTGTGAGAGAGAAATAGAGTGGTGTGTGTGTGTGTTCATGTGTAAAAATAAGAAGTCTGCGCAAATGACACTGGTGAGAGAACGAAAAACAAAACAGGTTTGGCTTATCAAAGCACTGGCAGACACTGTAGTATGGTGGAAAGAATTTGGACTTTGAGATTAAGAAGTTTTGTGTTTAATTCAGGTTTTAGTTTCCCTAATCTCTATGAGTGTTTATTTACTTATTTGCAAGTGATTTATAGCTCTTAAGATTATATGAGGTGATACATGCAAAGGGATTGGCTCATGGTAGAAACTCAATAAATGTTAGCTAGTTTTATTCTGCTGATATTTAAAAACCATTGAAATTGCTTGAATAAATAGTGGGTCATATTAAGAAGTAATATGAGACATTTCTTTAGTCAGGGCACCATACAGATCTTGGTCCAACTCCATGTAGATTCTTTTATACAAATGAGTAAACTTTTCTTTATATTAAGTCTTAATTATTAAACATTTACTGAACAATTATTTTTAGTACATACTAAAGTAAATGCATTTAAAATATATAATTATTTTCTTCAAAATGCTTAGAAAAAAATTCAGAGAGTGATTATTTATATGTCCAATAAAACAAATATAACAGTGTTAAAAATTGAATGCTGATTCACAAGTGAGGTCAGATTACTATGATGTGGGAATGTTGGAAAAATTCAAGTGGAAAATGAAGGATTTTATCTGCATATTAAAAGAGGAAAATGGCTTAAATAAATATGTGGGGTCAGAACACCAGAGAAGAGTAGATGACTGATGTTGAGTGTTCACTGTATTTCAGACACTACCTACAAATACCTAAGTATTCAGATAGGGCCTGATAGTGTTTGCATACAAAAAGATGGAGAGAGAGAGAGAGAATGAGAGACAAAGAGATAAATCTTCATTTCAACTCTTAAAATTAGCTATTATTAATTCAGTTTTGCAGATAAAGAAATGGAAAATTATTCCATTGAGAAACTTGTCAGGTTCTTATGGCCAGCAGGAAAGAACTCTGTTTACCAGCCCAATTCTGACCCATTAGTATGTGCTCTTTCTAATACAATAAGGTACTTCTTAGACATTACAGTGTTTTTTTAAGAGAGATAGTGAAATACAAGGTTAGAGAGGCTAAATTATGCTCTCCCAAATTCACTGATTTCTGTAAAGATCAAGAGTAAGGCTGGGACACTCAGGTGGAAACAGGGAAAAATATAAAAAAATGTCAGTCTTATGAAATACTAACCCAACTTTTCATTTTGACCTTTAACTTACAAGTTTAGAAAGAAATTCTTGAGATGACTAATATCTCTTTTCTTTTATAATATTTGTTTTTTGTTTTTTTTTAATATTTTATTGATTTTTTACAGAGAGGAAGGGAGAGGGATAGAGAGTTAGAAACATCGATGAGAGAGAAACATCGATGAGAGAGAAACATCGATCAGCTGCCTCCTGCACACCCCTCACTGGGGATGTGCCCGCAACCAAGGTACATGCCCTTGACCGGAATCGCACCTGGGACCTTTCAGTCCGCAGGCCGACGCTCTATCCACTGAGCCAAACCGGTTAGGGCTATAATATTTGTTTTTATAAATTTTGATTTATTAGCAATCCCTCCTATCTTCATAGGTGTTTTCTGAGTAAATGTGTTTGAAATTTATAAGTTGACATCAGCAGTCAGGGCACTGGATTTAGTTTGCATTGTATCATCAAAATAGAATCTAGTAGTTTTTCATTTTATTTTTTTAAATGTTTTTATTGATTTCAGAGAGGAAGAGAGATAAAAACATCAATGATGAAAGAGAGTCATTGATGGGCTGCCTCCTGTATGCCCACTACTGGGGATCAAGCCTGAAACCTGAGTATGTGCCCCTGACTGGAATCGAACCCAAGACCCTTCAGTCCATAGGTTGATGCTCTATCCACTGAGCAGAACCAGCTAGGGCAGTTTTTCATTTTAATATGTTTAAATTTGTTTAGATTATAAGAATTTTCTTTTTGTTTGGATAGCATTTGAGTTATATAGTATTTACAATATAATTTTATCTTTATTGATATATATCAGGTTGTATAGAATCATTAACAACTAGAGGCCCAGTGCATGAATTTGTGCCCCGATGGGGGATGATTGGGCCAGGCCAGTGGGGAGGAGGGGATGTGGGAGGTTAGCCAGCCAGCTCAACCCATGATGGGGTGGGGGGAGCAGTCAGGGGTGGGGCCAGCCAGGGGGAGTGGCTGCAAGAGGTTGGCCGGCCAGCCCCGCCCCCGATCTGGCCGGGGCTGGCTGGGGAGAGGGACTGTCTCCCAATTGGGCCGGTTGGCCGGCCGCAGTGCATGTCATAGTGATAAGTCGTTCCAGTTGTTCCAGCATTTTGGTCGCTTGGCTTTTAAATATATAGATGAGCAATAGTCAAATATTTATGGGTATATCACCAAGGCCAGTAAAAGGAATCATCATGATTTATTGTTACAGTGCTTGAACATATTATGCAAGGCTTTAATTTCTATCTTCTTTGATGAGACATCTTCAAAAGGTAAGAGAGTACATACAGATTGAGGAAATAGTTACAGACTTTCTACTTCATGATTAATTTTATCAGTTTTATACATATGGTTTGTTTTGTACCATTATTTAACACCATCTATTAATATTGCTATAAAATTCTGTTGGAATCAACTATTTGCTCTCTTGAGGGAGAGTTTTTTGATAGTCAAATTAATTTTCTACAACATTCTGTAACATATTCATTGTCTTTTACACAAGCCTTACATTGTTTGCTTAGATCAGCACTAGATTTTTCTCAAATTAGTTTAGCATATTATTTTCTTGTGAGGCTATTATTTGTTGTTTAAGCTTGTGGCTTAAAATGTATCTGTATATTATTAGATTTTCCTAGAAGTTGGCCAACTGCTTTATGTCCTATGTACTAAAATTTTGTCCTAATCATAATATTTACTATCTTTTGGTGTTTTGCGTAAAAAATGTAACACATAATCAGTGCATATGATATTTATAATATAGGCATACATAAACAAGAAAATGCTACCCATAGTTCTATAACACAGGGGTAATTATCATTAACCTAGATATGTGTGAGAGAAAAAATAAATACATAGATGCAAAAGTTATATTAGAATGTTTAATTTTCTTGGTGAAGTTAGATTCAGACACACATTTTTCCCAAAGAATATAAATAAATGGCCAATGCGTACATGAAAAGATGGCGAATTTTAGTAATAATAAAGACAGTACAAATCAAAACCACAAGTAGATAACACCCCGCACTTGTTAGATGGCTATTGTTTTAAAAAAAAGAAAAAGAAAGAGAAAAAGAAAGGAAAGGAGAGGAAAGGGGAAAAAAAGAAAAAAAAAGAAGAGGAAAAGAAAAGAGTGTTGGTGAGTTTGTGGAAAAATTGGAATCCTTGTATACTGTTGGTGGGAATGTAAAATGATGCAGCCACTATGGAAACCAGTGTGGAGATACCAAAAAAATTAAAAATAGTATTACCAAACAGTCCCTTACTATTCAACTTATAAGTGTCCAATCTGACAGCAACAGAGATTGATACCAAGTCCCCAGTATGGTACCATTCCTCAGGTGGTCAGCTAGCTACCTGGTGACAAGTTGACTACACTGCACTGCTTTCATCATGGGAGAGACAGTGCTTTGTTCTAATTGGAATGGACACTTACCTTGGATATGGTGTTTTTCCTCCCTACACACAATGCTTGTGTCATAACTATCATCCAAGAATCCACAGAATGCCTTATCCCTTATCCACAGTCATGGTGTTTCATACACAGTGCTTGTGATCAAGGAATCACTTCACAACAAATAATGTGTGGGCCTATGCACACAGAATTCACTGGACTTATCATGTTCACTGTCATCTTGAAGCAATTGTCCTGTGCTACAGATTTCAGATTTGCCAACATGGAAAACCACATGAGCCAATTCCTTAAAATAAACTTATCCTATATAATAAAGATGTAATATGCCAATGGTCGTTACACAGTGAAGCGTAACAACCGACTGCGTACCGACCAGATCATGGATCAGGAGGAGGGTGGGGCAGTGAGCTACAAGCGAGCAGTGGAGGGCTACAGGAGGGGGCAGAGTGGCAGAGGGCTACAGGAGGGGGGTGGGGGTCAGAGGGAGCTACAGGAGGGCAGGACAGCAGGTAGAGAGCTACAGGAGGGTGGCAGCGAGCTACTGTCTACAAGCGGGCAGCAGAGAGCTCTGGGAGAGGGCAGGGCAGCAAACTATGGGGGAGTGGGGGGCAGAGGGAACTACAGGAGGGCAGGGCAGTGGGCAGAGGGTTACTAGAGGGTGACAGCGAGCTACTGGAAAGCTACTGGTGCACAGATTCGTGCACAGGGCTACTAGCTGTATCTAATAAAAAGGGAATATGCAAATTGACTGTCACACCATAACAAAGATGGCTGTGCCCACAGTGGAAGCAAGGATTCCGTAACACAAGATGGCTGCACCCACAACAGGCAGGGATCCTGTAACACAAGATGGCTGCGCCCACAGTGGAGGCTGAGTTCCCATAACGAGCCTTAATGAGCAATCAGCAGGGACCTGAGGCTGCACCCCCTGCCTGGCGGGGCTTGACAGGGAATCTCAGGCCACGCCCCCACCTGGCAGGGCTTGACAGGGGACCTCAGGCCATGACCCCTGGCTCAGGCCAGGGTACCTCAGTCTTCACCCCCCGCCCTGGCACTGGGCCAAGCAACCTGAGGCCGCAGCCCCCACCCGACTTGGTTTGACAGGGATGGGGCTGGCCGGGTCTGGATCTAGCCCAATGGGGATGGGGCTGGCCGGGTCTGGGTCTCCTGCGTTTTTGAAGTGCATGCAGGTGGTGGGCGAGGACTTGACTCTAGGTCCCACGGCACACCCCAGACTCTGACAGGAGGAAAATTTTCATATACATTTTACTAATTTTCTTTCTTCTCTGACACTTCTCTTATAGAGAAAGGGCAAACAGAAATATTAAAATATTTCCTCTAATTAATTCCCTTTTAATGTGCATGAATTTTGTGCACCAGGTCACTAGTGATATATATGTATGGATATCTCCTATTGGTTCTGTTTTTCTGGCGAAACCTCACACAACAAGTTTTTAAAATTATTTAAGTATCCGTTAGCTTATCTCTTGCATGTAATAATAAAACTTCTTATATGATAGAGTTAAGAGTAAAAAATGAAAGGCCTTAAGAAAAGATCTATGACTTCCTTGAGAAAAAAGACATTTTATCTGTGAATACCAGCTTTATATTGTGCCCAGAAGATCCTGAAAGCCTGCCCTGCAGAGTTCGGATTTACTTTTTCAGCTCCAATAATTGTGCAATCCAATTTCTTGTAATAATTTTCTTTTTATACAGGGTGTCCCCAAAATGTATACATACTTTAACAGCTAGTAGTTGAATTTTGAAAATGAAATGTATTTTTTTAATATATTTTATTGATATTTCACAGAGAGGAAGGGAGAGAGATAGAGAGCTAGAAACATCGATGAGAGAGAAACATCGATCAGCTGCCTCCTGCACACCTCCCACTGGGGATGTGCCCGCAACCAAGGTACATGCCCTTGACCGGAATCGAACCCGGGACCTTTCAGTCCGCAGGCCGACGCTCTATCCACTGAGCCAAACCGGTTTCGGCTGAAATGTATTTTAATAAACACTTCCTTTATAATTATTCAAAGTGTGTGTATACATTTTTTGGGGGGACACTATATATATATGTCTCTTACTGGTTCTGTTTCTCTGAACCTTGGCTGATAAAGGCTGACAACTGAGAATTGCCTACTAACACAATGCCTAGTAGCGGTTGATTAATCCTTCGGTCCATAAGGGATACCTAAGCTGGACATCACAGTGTTCACTGTGGGTTAGTTGATTATTTCTTGTTCTCTTCATTTTACATTCAAATTCACACTTACTAGACAGATCAAGAAAGATGGGGGGAATGGGAATAGCTATGAAGCTATTGTACTAGAGATGACTCTCATATTCAGGATGAAGAAATCCCATTCAAGCAGTCTTCGATTCACTCTAATTGAAAGGTCTGGGGGCAATGCGAGCTTCACCTGCTGTTAAACGTGGGGATTCAAAAAAAATTAATTTTTGGATTTCCATCCTTCATCTTCCACCTTTGCTTTCATCTGGATTAATAGCATTCTCCCCCCTGGTTGGCTCCTCCACTGCTCAGGCCTTCATAAGCCTCACTCATGCAGGCACACCAATGCAAACAAAGAAAACAGAAGATTTAGAAGTACAATTAAGTTTCATTTCTCATATTTGTATGGTAAGACTAATCCTGATCTAATACTATGAGTAAGGTAGGCAAAATATGCAGATTGACCAACGAAATCTGGGCCACTAGCCTACCAATGGAGATAGGGGTTTTAAATTTCATGGAAGGGAAGGAGCTAGAGCCCTGGTGGGTAGGTGATCGTGATATACTTGTTTACAGCTGGAAATCATCATAAAGATAAACTAGAAAAGCACCCACTCTAGGATAAGAAGATAACAAGGATGTTTCTCTGTTGCAACTTCGACTCTGGAAAGAACAATAGTTTCTTATCTATAATAATAAAAGTGTAATATGCTAATTAGACCAGACATCCTTCTGGACAACCTTCCAGATGAAGCCGGGGCTGCGAGGGAAGCCCGGGTCCCAGGTGCCAGAGGGAAGCCGGTGCCAGCAGCCGGGGGAAGAAAGGCCTACTCTTGCACGAATTTTGTGCATCGGGACTCTAGTTATTTAATAAGTAAATAAGTACTTATTAAATAAGCATGTTTAAAATAAAGAATAAAATAAAAAATCAAAAGATAAGAAGTGACAATATTTTATGAAATGGGTGGAATTTAACAAAAATAAAATAAAACATAAAATTAAAGTTTTTTTAATATAGTTATTGAAATTAAAAACCCAGTAGATGGGCCAAATAGCCATTTAAGCACAACATAAGATGAAATTGGTAAAATGAAAAATAGATTGAAGGCAATTACCTAAAATGCAGCACTGAGAATTAAAGAGGAAAAAAAATCTGAAAAATTAAAATAGTGGGAGGATTCAACACATATGAAATAAGAATTACATGACTAGAAACTAAATGAAACAAGAAGCAACAATATTTGAAACTTAAGCTGAAAAGAACTTAGCATATTTGAATTCCTAACTCCTCCTGAAAGGTTTTCTGTGGGTATAGCCTTTGACCAGTTAGTCAATTTGGTAATTGGACTGATTCGTCCCACAAAGTAAATTCTGATGAGCAACATTGAATTATTTCCCTATTCCATTTCTTTCTTTAGTTCTATCTTCACTTTTCATAGTAAACTATTTTTTAATCATGTATACCTATCATGTATATTTTATGATTTGTTTTAACCAATACTTTGGTTAAATTGTATATGAAAGAAATTTAATGACTATAAAACCTTTTGATTAATATAAAACCAATGTATTAGATTCATATTTCTATCTCTGAAAAATCTAGAAAATAAATTCTTCAGTATTTATCTGAACTTCATTATTTAAACACTTAACAATTAGTTTTTTGGGAGATAGGTAAGATGAATTCTACCTATCAAGTCTTTGAGTAGAATTTTATCCCTCCCTAGTCTTAGCATAACATAAAAAGTTATAATAGTATGCCATTTATTTCTATTTTTTAAAGATGATCATAAAATGCTTAATTTTTAATTAAATTTAAAGCATTATTTCTTAAATAGGCTGAGCTGAAATACACATTATTAGAGGTCTTGACACATGTCACTAGATGTAGAAAAATATTGTAACCTAAGAAAAGTTTTGGAGGCATTATTTTATATCAAATAATGTTTGAAAACAAGTAAAGTTGTTTATCCTGGAAAAGAAATTAATAAAAGTAGACCTAATAAGTATCACCATAGATTTTTCAAACACAGTTTTCTTTTGAAAGAGAAATTAGTGTATTATGAAAAGACAAATTTTAAGTTACTTCGTAGAAAACCTTTTTAGTAGCCAGCCATCCAATATTAGAATAAAAATGAATAATTTATGTCATGCTGGATATCAGAAGGTCTAATATAAAAATGATTCCTGAATTAGAGTATAGCAACTACATATAGCAAGTAAAGCAAATTTTTAGTTTTGCTTAAAGGAGAAGAGAAGTGGCACAGAAAGAGACTATGGGACAAGAGAAATTTGTTTTTTTTTTCTTAAACCAGAAGAAAAGACAGCATGGTTATATGTTAAGAAAGATAATCCAGGAGAAAAGGGGTGCATAGAGAAAAAACATTAGGAAAATTATGGAAGCAGAACTCTATGCTGTAAAAAAGCAGGTGGGATGCAGCAGACAAGTGGCAGATACATCTTTGATAGGAATACAAGTTGTTCATTTCTGATAATGTGAGGTGAGGCAGAAACATGAGTATAATGCAGTGGATTGAGTTATATCATGGTGAGAGAATGAAAGGACTCTAATAACATTTAATTACATCTCTTAATTTCCTCTTCCATGAAAATTCTAAAAATAAAAATCTGATTTTTGAACTTTTTTGATTTATGTAAGAAGAGTAAAAATGTACAGAAAGGATACCAACATGTACAGAATATTTACGATATTTCCAGGCACTCTTAATAAAGTTTACTTATTTTATCACATTTTATTTTCATAAAACTGCTGAATTAAAGAAATTAGTGTAATTCTTTTATAGGTAAGTAAACTAAAAATCAGAAAGATGAAGCTATTTGCATAAATGACACACTGCTAGAAGTGACAAAGTCAGGACTTAGAGCAAAGGTCTGGAAAATTTAGATGCCATGTTTCTCCCGTAACTCATCATTGCCTCAGTAATTGAAAACCACATGCAAGAAACCCCATTCAATTTCATTTTAATGAAAAATTAATACTAGTGTGTTTATAAAATCTTTCCTAGCATGTGAATTTTACGATAATGGTTTGAGCAATTATTATAAGCTCCCTTTATTTTCAGTTTTTAAAGACTTTAGAACACATTGGCACTCTGGTAGTACTTAACAGACAATTCCTAAGACAGTGCACTTAGAAGCTAATAAGTATATTTTTACAGTTCAAAATTTATCTCAATTTTCTAACTCCTCCATTATACAACTCCTCTTTGTTGTGTAATTCTGCCCAATAATTATTTGTACATATTTTTTTTGAAATTGACAACACACCATATGTTTAATGTAAAGAACTCAGCACTAGCTTCACAAAGTTTTGAACTTCAAGTAAAATATCTCGCCTTGAAAAACAATGCGGTCCCTGAGAACGCAGGCAGCTGCAGGGGATGGCTTCCCTGGCATGCTGTTATTCTGTGCTCTGGGGGATTCATACGTGATTGATATCTACCCCTGATGTAACTGTGCCCAGAAAACCTGGCCATGGGATTGCAGATTGTCCAGCTGCCCTTGAGAATCAGGAGAGGGGCGCTGGAATATGTTATCGCTGTGGATCTACAGAGCACGAAATAACCAAGTACAAGGCTAAAGAGAGCCAGCTCTTGGTGAATTTCCTTTTGTAAAATGTTTTGCTTGTGGGGAAATGGGCACCTGTCCAGATCATGCCCTGATAATCCCAAAGGAGTCTATGCTGATGGTGGTTGCTGCAGACTCTGTGGCTCTGTGGAAAATTTTAAGAAAGATCTCCCTCACAGTCAGAGTTCAAATCAAATAGTTACAGTTGATTCCTGGGCCAAGAGAATGAGTGCAAGTTACCAATAAATTTTGGATGTGCCTGAACCACTGACACCAAAAACAAAGATACCTAAAGTTGTTAATTTTTGACAATGATCAGTACTATCCTATGTTACCACCTCATTGTTACATTCTCAATTGGGCCTTCTCACAAGTTGGAGCCTGGCTCCTTGGAGAGGCCGATATTGTGAATATCAATATGTCAGATAGTTTCCTGAGCTCTTTCCATCAATGAGTGCTTCTACTGCGTGGAGAAAGTCACTGAAGAAAAGCATAAGATGTTTAAATTGAATACTTTGAAACAACTTGTTTAATAGATAGAACTTAGGTGTAACTAAGTGGTTACATGCTGACTTTTAACAATCATCTTTTTCTTCTTTTTTAAAAAAAAAAATATATTTTTATTGATTTCAGAGAGGAACGGAGAGGAAGAGAAAGAGAGACATCAATGATGAGAGAGAATAATTGATCGGCTGCTTCCTGCACACGCCCTACTGGGGATTGAGCAACACAAGCATGGGCCCTAACTGGGAATTGAACCGTGACCTCCTGGTTCATAGGTCAATGCCTAACCACTGAGAAACACCAGCCAGGCAATCATCTTTTTTTTAAAACCAAATCAAGCTTTCATCTGAACCACCCCTAAACAAAGGGTGACTGCTTTGCATTTAGAAATTAATTTTTGTTTATATTGTTTTCTAGGTTCAAAATATCTATTTATAAGTTGCCACAATATCTGCTGTATTTTAAAAATACTTAATAAAAACTGATTTGCTATTTTTCTGAACACCTAAAAAGAGAAAAAAAAAAGCAGTACAATTTCATAAAGTAATCACTCAGAAGGTGCTGAATATCAGTAATCCCTTTTAATTTGTCTACAGTAGGAAAATCAGTTGTGTGTTCTTCCATTCTATTAGTATACATGGTCATTTATAAATCAACATCTTGACTTTAACAAAACTTATGGACTATGAATGTTCAATTTTTCCCTCCTAAGTGCATGCCATGTTAAGCGTCTTTGCCCTATCTTCTATAGTGTTATCAAATATTTGATGCTATTCATAAATAGGAGATTCATGAATGCTTGAAAGTTCTTTATAAATTGGAGAAAACAAACCTCTATTCTATTTGGCCTAATTATTATTAATATTAATAAATCTCAAAAAAAATTAGAAATAAGTACATTATCAAAAGAGACTGTTAGACATAAAGTGAGCTGAATGCAGAATAATTTAATTGGAAGTAAAAACAAAAGAAACATACTGTAATCCTATATAATAAAAGCCTAAGTGGCGTCACACACTCGCGTGACATCCTTGTGCAATGTCGTCACAAGATGGCCTCCAGAAGATGGCTGCACAAGATGGTCACCACAAGATGGCCGCCAGATGATGGCTGCGTGCACAGTGGAGGCGGGGCCCGGTGGCCACTCTGCACAGTGAGGCCTGGGGGTCCCACAGCTCTGCGTGGCGTGGAGGAGGCTGGTCTCAGCATCTCCGCTGCCTCGCATGGAGGAAGCGGGTCCCAGAGGAGGAGGTGGGTCACATCAGGGGAGGGCAGTTGTGGGCGATTGGGCCGGCAGGAGAGGGCATGTGGGGGCCATCAGGCTTGCAGGGGAGCAGTTAGGCATCAATCAGGCTGGCAGGGGAGTGGTTAGGGGGTGATCAGGCTGGCAGGCAGAAGCGGTTAAGGGCAATCAGGCAGGCAGGCAGGCGAGCGGTTAGGAGCCAGTGGTCCTGGATTGTGAGAAGGATGTTCGACTGCTGGTTTAGGCCTGAAACTGGGAGTGAGACATCCCCTGAGGGTTCCCAGATTGGAGAGGGTGCAGGCTGGGTTGAGGGATACTCCCCGCCCCCAAGAACGAATTTCATCCACCGGGCCTCTGATTATATATAACTTCACCCCTCCTGTCTTTCCTAATGATGGAAACAAGTAACCAAGACTGATAAGGCCTTTAAAAACATTTAAAATGTTCAGGTTATTCAAAGAGAAAATTTTCAGAAAAAGTGTTATAGAATATATAGGGATTTATAAGACAAGGTTAGGCTTTGTTTTTTAAAAACACAAGTCATAACAATGAGAAATATTTAGATAAATTATTTTATGCTGAACATTACGATAATACATTAAAGGCAGTCTAGATCATGTTGGCTTTCTTAAAAAGAGAGCATTGAGCTTTAAGCTGGCTAGAGATTAAGTGGAACTTTTTGATCCCATCAGGCTCTTTTTCTTTGGGCACTTTATTTCAGTTTTATTTTTACCTATAGGCTGTGGTCTTACTCTATGCACGGTACCTACTCTTAAGTTTTGGGTGACTACGGATCTCACTTGATGACCTTCCAAGAGAGTTTTCTTCACTCTGGTCAAGCAGCAATATCATGGCGTGACCTCTGGTGTCATGGGTCAGCCATGCAGCACTAGCCCTTGCCCTTATCATTTGCAGTCCAGGCATTGATCAAAGACTCATTAGAAACCCTCACATGGACTTCTGGATGGACATCATCAGCTTTGAAATTAGCAACCACTTCAGCAGCCCTAACTCTAATCCTTGATCCTTACTTCACAGAGAAACTATGTATTTTGTTTAGTTTTATAATTATTTATGGTGGAGGATAGCTCTAGTACCAATCACTCTATTATTGCTGGAAGTGAAAGCTCTATAGATAAATTATTAACCAAAACATAATCATGGTTTTTTTTTCTCCTAAGAACTCTTTTCTTTCCTGAAGGATATATGCTAAAGCAATCCTTAAAACGATAAACATTATATGTGTGTTGTAGGAGAAAGTAAATATATATTACCTTTTGTAACTTATGCTACTTGTTGGTAAACAAGATTTCCAGCATGCAGTAAAATAATGCAGGAATTAAAGCAAAACAGCTAAAGGTAAAACTGTAATTGTGCAATTCATGGGGAATAGCAGTATGGCCACTTTAATTTTTCCTTTTTAAAAATTTACATATTCCTCAGGTTATCAATTAAAAAGATCTAGAAGCAATGACAACATAGTAGTATTGACCTCTTAATGTCTCTAAATATCATTGCCACTTAAAGGAAGGAAGCCTCCTTGAAAACATGACTGGCTTCAAGTCTGGGTCAGAGGATGTATATGAGGAGGCTGAGACATCATGCTGTGCTGGGAAGTAAGCTAAAAGAACTAATGGTGTTATATCAAAACTTCACAGGAGTTGTCACTGACTAATGATGGGACAATGTGACTCTCAAAGGAAAAAAAAGACGGAATTTGATTAAAACATTGTGAGTATTAAAAGCCATGAGTTTATCATTGTACTTAAAATAAAAAGGATGGACTGAGAAACAAAATTCAGTATACAACATTAGAAATAAATAGTACACTAATCAATAATTTGTAGTAGCAAAAGAATTAATAAATTTTTCTACCTTTCCAACATAAATTGTAAATCATGGTAACAAAAAGACTCTAATGGATGAATAAAAGTTTTTTTTTAGAGAAGAATTCCAGGTAATGAATCTAGAAGGAAGGACATAATTAGAAAAATCACTGTTTTGCTATCATGAACAAAAGGATTGATTTGGGAAATTCCCAGGAATGGATGTTAAAATCATCAGGTGAACTTTGATGTAGAATTTTGAAGTGAAGGAATAGAGATGTCATCATCTAAATCAACATATCAATCAGTGTCACTAAAGTAAGACAATTAGACAATGTGTACCTCCAAAGTGATGCATTATGAAGTACAAAGCATATAGAATGACTTTGTGAAAAAGAAAATAAAGTACCAGAATTGACTCAGATCTTAAAAACTTATACCCAGTCTAACAAAATATATAGTGAAACACCACAAGAAATAATCAGCTAAATCCAGACTGTGGATCATCTATAGGATAACTGATCTAATTTCTCCAAAAAAGCAATGACATGAAATATACAATGGGAGGAGAAGAAACTGGTCTATATTTTATAAAAAAAATAGAGAGAGAAAAAGAGAGAGAGAGGGAGAGAGAGAGAGAGAGATGAGAAATATAATAACTTATTTTCTCTTCCCTTTTTATGATTAATATGTAATTAACACCCCTAAAAAGTCTAGCCTCCCTTGTCTTAAAAGTATAGAACAGCTGCTTATTGAACTGTCTTGTTTTTTGTTTGTTTGTTTTATTTTTTTTAAGCTGGGTGAAAGTACACAGAGGAGTATGTTGGTAAAATATTTACAGAAGAATATGTCTGAAATCCCTTGAAAAAGGCGAGCAGAGAAAAATGAGTGATATTTTTTTGTTTTAAAAAAAGGACAAATCTGAAGATATCTCTTCATAGATGTGGCCAGAATGCTGGAATTGAAAACATTTGAAATAAATATGCTTAAAAAAAGAGAAAGAAAAAAAAAGAATGACTATTTAGGTACAGAAAGAATATCTGCAAATCTCTAAGGAAAAAAGAAGAAAGTCAACAAAGGATCATGATGACAATTTATAGAATTGGAGAAAGGAGGTAATTTTCTGAAAATGCTGGAGTCCAGTCTATGTCTCAATGAAGATAAACTGAACATCAGTTAGAACCAGTCTATAGATATAGCTTATATTATTTGTAGTTTTGAGTGTGTCATCTATTTCCTGCACATACAAAAATGATAAAATTGGCCAATAGTAAGCAAAAAAAAATACTGTTAATAAAACTATTTTAGGTGTGTAAAGGGCATTATATTTCTGAGTACATTGTAAGTGCTCAATAAATGGTATTATTATTATTAGCCAAGATTTATTCTCAATATTGGCATCTTAGTAGAATTCTGGATAGCATTTTACATATGGTATTGCTTTTTAGCATATACTATAGCATTTAATATAGCATTTTACTAAATCCATCTGCCCTTCCCCAAGTTAAAATATGTTACCAATAACTAGAAAGTGGTAGAATAATAACTTTGTTAAGACGTGGGTCTTCACGATTAATTTATTGTCATTTTATAAAAATTCAAGTGCATTTTCCAAAACTGCTGCAGTAGCAGAAGTACATTTACTTTGTTTTATGTCAACTGGGAGAGTCCTCTGTATACAATAGTGTGGTTCAAATACAGTTCAATTTATGATTCAGACAAGAAGGTAAATCATAGAACAAGGTTCTAAAAATAGCCAGTGATTACCTGTCTGCTTCCTGAGTTTCAGATGCTATAGTAAAGCCACTCACTTCTACTTCATTCAGACAATAGCCACAAAATTCAACTGGCCAAATATAAAGCTATGGGATACTCAATAATTAATTTAAACCTAGGTTTTAAATTCTGTGTTCTTCTAATTATTGTTTGTGTGTAATTTTTTGAGAAGGTAAATCTACATGATGCTATTAACGACTTTTTAAAATTCTTTGCTGGTGAGGAAATCAACATCCTAGCCTTCCCTTTGGAATTGCTCTTAAGCTCATACCTGAGCATGATGTAGTCACTATAACACAGCATGGAGTCCCAGATCTTTAATGAGCTAGGCAGAATGACTGGGGTTAGAAGTACTTGAATGTCTACAGGAAGTCCTGCAAGCTTCTTATTGTCAAAAAGATAAAACTGGAAAGAGGGAGCACCACAGTCTTTGGTCAACATATAAACTCAAAAAAAAAAAATTACTTCTATGGCAATATTATGTAATTTACTTTATTCTGTAATTATAATTTTTAAACTACATAATTAGTAATTTTAGTTTTAGTAATTTATTTTATTGACGGTAAAAAATCAAATAAATCTGATTTTGTTAAAAGCCAAATATCCTTTGAGATATATCAGATAAATCCATGTGGAATCTATATTTTTGTCATACATATCCACTATGACTATGAAAGTCAGTAAAGCTTTATATCCCCCTATTTTCCAAAATTCCTTTAACTCAAATTCTTCTGTGTCAACCACCTATGACATTTGTCTTCCAGATTTACAGTTAAGCCATTTGTCAGACATTTCTTTACTCCTGGCACATAGAATACAACCAGCTGTTTTCAATCTTTATCCCTACCAAGCCTTTTGGCTCAGTGACAACATCTCACCTCAAAAGATTCCTTGGTGTCTTGACTACATAGAAAACCAAATGAATATCCATAGTCTCATACCACAGAAAAATGCTTCTGGGAAATGAAAGACTGTTATAGTTGCCCACTGTAATGATAAAAATGGCCAAAAGTACAATTTGTTTACAGATCACCTAGGATAGGACATCACTCTTCATGCTACAGAGTCAATTCTGAACACTTCCCACTTACGAGGAAAAGAAACACTGCTAGCCAGCTGTTGGGATTGTTCATCTTAACTTCTCTAGAATACCTACAGTTTTAAAGATCTAAAAAGTTCATGTTCCATAAAAATCTATGGAAAAATTTTAAGTATAGGTAATAAGAATGTTTAATATTTTAAAAAGTGAACTTAAAAATGTAGTCAATATGATTGACCTTTGTTTTTTATTCACTAACACTTTTTATTAATCAGATCATTTGATTGTTCCTCATAGAATTAAGATTGCCTACTTTTGTAAGTCCCACCTGACAAATGGCAGGCAGCTCAGCAAGGCAGCAGCTATGACACATCCTTCACCATGCTGTAATGTCTTCATGCCCACGCCTTTTTGTGATATAAAGGGGATGGTAGACGGACCAGAAAGAGCAATGAGAAATGCACAGATGATCTCTAATGGTGCCTTCTGGCTCATGGACTCTGGGGCCCAAGATAATCTAAATGATTCATTTAACTCCATTTCTGCCCAGATGGTACTCTGTACATATATATTCAGTGTATATATATTTAGCAATCATAAAAAAATAAGTTTAGAAATCATTACTGCATCGGGCATATTGTAACATTTCATTCTAGGGATTTTTACTGAATTTTTCTCTCCATTGACTACCTTCCCTCCCCAATTTTTTATTTCATATAAAAATACTTATCAAAGTAATATAAAATATAAACCAGTTTAAAAATACAGAGCATTGAAAAATCACACTTCCCATTGCTAATCCCCAGTGCAATGACCTCTCTGTTTCAGTTGTCTCTTCTGATACTTACCTATAGTTTTCTAGGAAACAAGTTGATGCCATCATTTCTTTTTTTTTTTTTTTCCACTTCTTAATTTGTATCTTTGTACATATATATTGACTTCCTTTTATGGTAGATAAAGATTTAGTTTCCCCGTGTTCTTGCTATTCCCTTTCTTCCACTCAATATGGAAATTATAATTTTTAGTTAAATTAGAAATCAGTGTTTAGAATATCATGGTTGTGTAAATGTTATTGTTGAGTGTACTGTGATTTATATTTCCTTTATTGAATACCTTTTAGTGGTTTTAATGTTTTCCCCCATAAATTTGTTGTTGACTTTTCTGGTGAAAATCAAAAATTATAGAAGAATATGGAAAAGTAATGTTAGCCCTGGCCGGTTTGGCTCAGTGGATAGAGCGTCGGCTTGCAGACTGAAAGGTCCCGGGTTCGATTCCAGTCGAGGGCATGTACCTTGGTTGCGGGCACGTCCCCGGTGGGAGGTGTGCAGGAGGCAGCTGATCGATGTTTCTCTCTCATCGATGTTTCTAGCTCTCTATCCCTCTCCCTTCCTCTCTGTAAAAAATCAATAAGGTATATTTAAAAAAAAAAAAAAAAAAAAAAAAAAGAAAAGTAATGTTAAAGACACACAAAGGGAAATTTAAAAGCTAAAAGTCATGTCAATGTATTACAGTTCTTCAGAGAATCAGAATCAATTATATATATATATACATATATATATATATATATATATATATATATATAATTTATATATAATTGATCTGTGTATATTTTATTTATATATGAAATAAGGAATTGGCTCACACACACAACTATGGGGCCTGGCCATCTGCCATGTGGGCCAGCAAACTCAACACTCAGGAGAGTCGGTGGTGCAGTTCTAGTCCAAAGGCCAGCAAGCAGACCCAAGAAAGCCGCTGATGCTGAATTAGTCCAAAGGTAGTCTGCTGGAGAACTCCCTCTAGGTCAGAAGGACCAATCTTTTTATTCTATTCAGGCTTTCAACTCACTGGATGAAGCCCACTCACACTATGGAGAGCAATCTGGTTATTCACAGTTTACTGATTTAAATGTTAATCTCATCCAAAATGACTCTCCAAGTTAATACATAAAATTAACCTTCACATCCATAGTTTTCCTAACTACAAGCACTATATTTAAAATGACATTCTACTTAACCAGAATTTCCCCCAATATGCACATTTTAAGAAAATTATGAGAAAACAAATGGTCTCTTTTGTACATCCTTGTGTTTAAAATAGTAATTGACTTTGTTATAATGTACTGCTAGAAGCTTACTATGGCTTGTTTTTATCAGGGGATACAAAAGTTCAAATAAAAAGAGAACATGAGCTTTCAGTGACTATAATAGAAGCAGGGGGAAAGAAATAAACTATAATTTAAAAAATATGAGTGTTCCGCCTGTCTTCAGGATTCTATTATTTTTTTAAATTGTTTTCACTTTTCTAGACCTGTGCTATACAATGTGGGAGCCATTAGCTACATGTGGCTTTTTAATTTTAAATTAATTAAAATAAAATACAATTGTAAATTCAGTTCCTTAGTCACACTAGCTCCTTCTTTTAAAGGCCACATGTCCTTACTCCACTGCACAGAGCAGATATAGAACATTCATATTCAGTGGCCACATGTCCTTACTACACTGCACAGAACAGATATAGAACATTCATATCATCATGGAATGTTCTGCCCTGGGCAAACATATAGAATAATTAATGATGAACAAAAATATTATTCCTATCTTACAAGATAATTGAAGCATGAGTTGGATTTCTAAAGGCTGCTTGATTCTCTTTTCCATTAATAAAAGCTGTTTGAAATTTAAAACTAAAACTTGAACAAAATCTTACCTTTAAAACATCCCATTAGGACTTCTTGGTCCTTACAACTCAACCTATAATAAAGGCCAAGACATGAAAAATAGCATGGAACATTAGAGGAAGAGCAATATGCTTCATATTTGGGAATGTGGTACATGAAGGGAGAGAGCTAGGCTGTCAGGGGTGGGTAAGGACTAGGTTCTGAACGTGTATGTCAAGCATGTTAAGAAGTTTAACTTGAAAGCTTCACTAGAAACTTTTCTGAACTCCAAAGACAGCTTGGATTGGGAATTAGAGCCAGGGGCAGAATATGTTTGACATTTATTCGGTAGAGGTTGCACATTGGATGTACACTTCTCACATCCTCCCTGAAGGCATTTTTTCCCCTGACAAGGTGTAAAAGTATTGAATTATTTTACAACATTTTTAAAATGCTTGATTTCATAGCAAACTGAACTATGGGCTTCTGGGCTCCATTCTTGCTATCCTACATGGCAAAACTTTTATGGAATGAGAACCTGCAGGGTCCCCTTAATGGAGCCTTTGTACTCAGGCTTGTCACCCAAGATCTGCATTGCTCATATATATATATCACTTGCCCAACTCCTTTATAGAATTTGAATTTATGATCACTTCATTAGGTTATTTTCTTGCCTAACAGAAAATTATTTCCCAAAATGTCTGCTATGCCATCAAATTCCATAAATAAAGACCTTGTTTTTGGTTTACAAACTCTACAAAATTATCAGGCAGAGAGCAGATGGTGTACTATGGGAGAAATTAATAATTTCATTCTCACATTAATGAAGATTGGTTTATTAATGCCTAAATAGGGAGTAGAGTTCTCAGTGAAGGTGATATATAGGGTATATAACTGTTCATGGGTTGAACTTAGAAGCTATTGATACCAAAAGGTCTATGAAACTCTGAGTGATCAGGCTGCAGGGATGAGAGATAAAACAAACAGTCCATAGAAATCAACAAAATTAATTTACTTCTGAAATTAGTGTGTAAAATTCCCTGACTTGTGATAAACACAGCAGCTTAAAAAGCTGCTCACATTGGCTTTTGAATAATTCTGAGTTAGTTGCAGAATTTTGAAATAGTGGCTTAAATATACCATCCTTATTAAACGTATAATATGTTTAATATTCTATGGTAGTTTGAACTCAGAAACACTTTTTAAATCTCATACTCTTCTATATTTTCATGAAAAACAACTTTGAAATCTGTTGTTTTCTCTTCAGGACATATGCAATTAGTCTACATTGGCATTAATCTAAGAGTAAACATCATTAAAATTGTAATGAAACCACTCATACAGCCATTAATAAAATGTGAATAAAATCCATATTTAAAAATTCACATGGTTCTTTCTGTAAATCTATTCAACTTTTCTATTTTTGTCTCAGGCAATTTGGAATTGAAATTTACCGCAGTCAGCAGTTTGTTGGAATGGTTTGATGTCCTATGGGATGATAAAAACTGGGTCAGAGAATTTAGGTCCCATTTGGGAAAATAGAGTATATGCTCCTTTTACTAACTCAAAAACATTGAAAAAAATCTGACTATATAATACAAACATGTCAAACTTGCGACCCACAGGCTGCATGCCTCTTTTATTTGTCCCATGTTAGCCTTTGAGTTTGACATGCTTGATAATACTTTCATTAGTCCTTGCTGAGACTATAAAGAGGAAAAGACATGGTTCCTATTTATCAGGAGCTAGCACATAGCCAGGAGGAAAGACAGCTAACTAGTATCTTGTGATAACTGTAGCAATGATCAGAGGTGACTGCAAAGGGAGCACCTGGGGAGGATAGATTAATATTGCCATGAGAAGCAGAGTTTTCCAAAAAAAGCAATAACAGTGAATTGGACTTAAAAGCAGACTATGATTTTATCTCAAAGCGAAGGGATGTATGAAAGCACATGGCAGGCTCAGAGAGCCATTAGTAAACTCACATGAAAATAAATTTGATGAGTGATAAGGTGGCTAAAGGATATTGGAACCAGATGGCAAAGTGTTTTACATTGAGGCATTGTCCAAGAAAAATTGGAGACAACTGGGAAATGTATACCAAGAATCTTGGAAGTTATATATGTACTTTGAGCAATTTCATGTCTGGGAGTTTATTCTAAGAAAATAATGCCAAATAGACAAGGATGTTCCTTACAGCATTATATAAAAGACAAAAATTTAGAGACATCTGCAATGAATAACATTAGGGGCCTACAGGCATAGACCTTTAGAATAGACATTTAGAATTATCTACATTTTGGTCTGTAAGGATAAGATTTTAAAGTTAAAGCAAACTGAGTTAGACAGGATGAACTTCCAACATCTCTAATTCTCTCCAGAAGCACTATTTCTCATATCCCACTTACAATCTTTCCATAGATTTTAATGAATTATGAATAAACTAGTAGATTCAGGGAATGACTGGGGAAAACAACTGGTAGGCAAAGCAAGTCTTCCAGACAGTCAGGTTTCTGCATTTATATCTATCTCTTCACTCTCATTTCACAGTACCTTTTTTTATATGGTTTATTTATACTTCTTAAAGTGAAATGTATCACTTTTCCTTAAAGTGAAATATTTGTACTATGTTCAGTATACACTAAGTCAACCTCCTATCACAGGTAGTTTTTAAATCCACACTAACCACTAAGTTAAAGAATGGCATATGAAGCCAGGCTGCTAGAATGCAGATTTGGACTCCACCTAGATGACCTTTGACAATTTACTTAGGCCTTTTCACCCTCAGTTTACTCATCTTTAAAAATTTGGATTAAAAACACTACCTACCTATTATGGCTTGAATTGTATTTCTCAAGTACTCATTTGTTGAAGTCCTAAGTCCCAGTACATCAGATCATTACCTTATTTGGAAATAAGGCCATTGCAGATATCTATACTAATAAAAGGGTAATATGCTAATTAGACTGGGTCGACCCGTTATCTTCCGGACTTCATTCCAGACAAAGCCACAGTGGCAGGGGCCAAGGCAAAGGTGGTTAGGGGTGAGATCAGGCTGGCAGGGGAGCAAGCAGTTAGGGGCCATCAGGCCATCAGGGGAGCAAGCAGTTAGGGGCAAGATTAGGCCGGTGTGGGGGAGCAAGCAGTTAGGCGTGAGATCAGGCCAGCAGGGGAGGGCAGTTGGGGCTATCAGGCCAGCAGGGGAGCAAGCAGTTAGGTGGCGATCAAGCCAGCAGGGGAGCAGTTAGGGACAATCAGGCTGTCAGGGGAGCAAGCAGTTAGGGGGCGATCAGGCCAGCAGGGGAGGGCAGTTGGAGGTGATCAGGCTGGCAGGGGAGGGCAGTTGGGGGTGATCAGGCTGGCAGGGGAGCGGTTAGGGGGTGATCAGGCAGTCAGGCAGGCGAGCGGTTAGGAGCCAGTGGTCCCGGATTGTGAGAGGGATGTCCGACTGAATCAGGCCTAAACCATCAGTCAGACATCCCCCAAGGGGTCCCAGATTGGAGAGGGTGCAGGCTGGGCTGAGGGACACACCCCCCATGAACAAATTTCGTGCACTGGGCCTCTAGTAATTAAATAAGGGCCTAATCCAATTAGACTAGTGTCCTTATAAAAAGGGGAAATTTGGACAGACTTATAGGAAGAACATTATGTGAAAATGAAGACAGAGATCTACAAGCCAAAGAATTCCAAAGATTTCCAACAGACTATAGAAACTAGGAAAGAGGCATGGAATAGCCTCCCCCTTGCAGCCATCAGAGGAACCAAACCTATTTATACACACACACACACACACACACACACACACACACACACACACACATATACACACACATACATATACACTAGGGGCCCAGTACACGAAATTCGTGCACTGGCAGCGGGTGGGGGGCCCTCAGCCCAGGCTGCCCCCTCTCACATACTGGGAACCCTCAGGGGATGTCCTACTGAGGCGACGGGGCTGATCAGGGAAGTCACCAGCCCCATCACCCCTCTGCTGCAGCCCCTGCTAGTCACCGCAGCCACCAAAGTGTTTTCACCAACACGGACTCCAGTCCCTTCACCATGAAAAAATGACAACTTTCTTCAGGCATTTTCAAGATATGTCTTTCATAGGATATGACATTTCTTTATTTTTTTTTTTAGCCTCACCTGAGAATATGTTTCCATTGATTTTTAGAGAATGTGGAAGAGAAAGGGAAAGACAGAGAGAAACATCAAAGTGAGAGGAACACTTTGATTGGTTGCCTTCTGCATGAGCCCTGACCTGGGCCCCAGCCAGGGAGGAGCCTGCAACCTAGGTACATGCCCTTGATCAGAATCGAACCGGACCCTGCGGTCGGTAAGCCGAGGCATTATCCACTGAGCCAAACCGGCTAGGGCAGGATGACATTTCTTAGCCCTCCAGCAACGGACCTTCCTTTTTTCTCCAGAAGTGTGATGGAAAAACCCTAGATCACCTTTTTGGATTCTTATACCCAAGTTACTAAAAATATTACTAGTGGCAAACAGGGAGCTTAGCCAATGAGCGTTCAGAAAAAGTATTTCCTCTGTAGTTCACACCAATCACCTCTGATCTCTGGCTCTGCCCCTGCCAAGGCCTAAAGCCTCCGGGCTTGGGCAGGGGACCCCCAACTCCCTCCAATCGCCCAGCTCCGCTCCTGCCCAGGCCCCAAGCCTCTGGCCGGGGCTTGGAGCCTGGGCAGGGGACCCCCAGCTCCCTCCAATCGCCCGATCGCCCGGCTCCACCCCTGCCCAGGCCCCAAGACTCTGGCCCGGGCATGGGGCCTGGACAGGGGACCCCGAGCTCCCTCCGATTGCCCGGCTCCGCCCCTGCCCAGGAGCCCCCTGGCTCAGGCCCTTCCCAGGTTGCTCAGGACCCACCGGGGGCCTACCTCAGAGTGACCTGGGAGCTGAGAAAGTTCCTGGGACCCAGGCTGCTGGGTGCCTACGTATGCAAATTAAGCTCCATCTTTGTTGGGTTAATTTGCATACTCACTCTGATTGGTTGCGGGTGTAGCGGAGGTATGGTCAATGTACATGTTTGTCTATTATTAGGTATGATATATATCTATATATATATATACATATATATATTTATTGTTGAAAGTGTTATAGATGTTCCCCCTTTTTCTCCCCATTAACACCCTTCTCTCGTGCTTCCCCCTCCCAGGCCTTTACCTTACTGTTGTCTTTGTCCATAGGTTATGCATATATGCAAATATGTTCTTTCATTAATCTCTGCAAGCCCCTTCTGCCCCCTTTCCTCTGATATTCCTGTCTGTTCCATGCTTCCATATCTCTGGATCTATTTTTTTCATCAGTTTATTTGTTCAATAGACGCCGCATATAAATGAGAGCATATGATACTTGTCTTCCTCTGACTGGCTTATTTCGCTTAACATAATGCTCTCCAGGTCCCTCCATGCTGTCTCAAAAGTTTCTTTAAAAAAAAATTCCATTTAATTTTTAAAAAAATTCTAGCCTTTCCTCTAGACTGCCCCCTGTTCCAGGAAATGCTGCTATCTTTTTTTTATAACCTTTGATTTGATGTAAAAACTTTAACTCAACTTAGATTTTTTATATCCTTCATGATTGGTCACAACAATCTTATTATTTTTTTTGTGTTCAGATTTTCATAACATTTAGGTGATCTTTTAAAATATGTTTTTATTTATTTTTTAGAGACAGGGAGAAGAAGAGAGAGATAGAAACATTGATGAGAGAGAAACATCAATTGGCTGCCTCCTTCATGCTTCCTACTGGCGATCAAGAGCACAGTGCAGGCATGTGTCCTGACCAGAAATGGAACCACCATCTCTTTGTGCACAGGATGACACTCAACCAACTAAGCCATACCATCTGGGCACATTTAGATGATCTTAATAGTTTCCATATTGTCTTTCCTGTACATTTTATGCACTGATACTCAACACACCATCCTGAAATGCTCTTTTGAGCACGTCATCTCCTTGCTAGAAAATATAGTTTTCAGAAACTGACTTAAATTCTTCAGTTTAGCATTTAAGACTCTTCATGATTAATTGACCATTTAATTGATACTTTACTCCCATTTACATTAGCAGTTATTCTCAGGGGCAGAGAACATAGCAAAAGAAACCCTTCTGCTTTTGCATTTTACCTTGTTCCAAACAAATACTATCGTTCAATGTTCCTATAAATAGGAACATTTCTCCTTTTTTTCCAGAGCAATTTACTTTATTATTTTTATTAACTATATTGTATTTATGAAAAAGTTTATAAAATAATATGAATATTCATGTGCTCATTACCCAGAAATAAATATAGAGCATTAAAAAAATTCTTGGCAGTTCAGTATGCATTCCTCCCCAATCTAATCTCCCTTCTTAAACTTCAGAGAAAATCAGCTTCATGAATGTCTTTATACTTGCATTATGTTTTCATCTCTAAATAATGTACAGTATTATTTTAACATGTAGTATTTTATATTTACTAGTGACCTGGTGCATGAAATTCGTGCACATTAAAAGGGAATTAATTAGAGGAAATATTTTAATATTGCTATTTGCCCTTTCTCTATAATAGAAGTGTCAGAGGTGAAAGAAAATTAGTAAAATGTATATGAAAATCTTCCTCCTGTCAGAGTCTGGGACGTGCCATGGGAACCAGTGTCAAGTGCCTGCCCACCCACATGCACCTTGAAATCATGCAAGACCCAGACCGACTGGCCCCACCCCCATCAAGCCCTGTCTGGTAGGGGGGTGTGACCTCAGGTCACCAGGTCTGGTGCCGGGGCAGGGGGTGGGGCCTGAGGTCCCCCAGCCTAGCTCCAGGGTTGGGGGCATACCTTGAGGTCCCCCCTTCAAGCCCGGTGGGCGGAAGGCATGGCCTGAGGTCCCCTGTCAAACCCCACCAGGTGGGGGATGCAGCCTCAGGTCCCCTGCCCTGGCCCAGTGCCAAGCACCCTTAGGACCCTACTGATTGCTGTTAAGGCTCATTATGGGAACTTGGCCTCCACTGTGGGTGCAGCCATTTTGTTATGGTGTGACAGTTAGTTTGCATGTTCTCTCTTTATTAGATAGGAAGTTGTATGTATTCCTTCTGCTGTAACTGTTTTACTCAGTATTATGCATTTGGTACTCATCATGTTGATGTAGCTCTGGTTAGTTTATTTTCCCTTTTGTATGGATTTTTTATATATGACTATGCCAAATGAATTCATTGTCCTGTTGGTGCACATTTAATTGGTAATTGATTTTATTTTATTCATTTAACAAATACTTACCAATCACTAAGCATAAGAGAAAAATGAAGCCCTCATTTTCCTGAAGCTTATGTTTTTGTACAAATCCATTGTAAACTTCCCAGTGGTGACATTGCTGGGGGGATTGATTATTCATTTATTTAACATCAATAGATAGTGTCAAAATTTTCACCACAGAATTTGTATCAGAATATTAGCATGCTACCTGATCTATAGCCTCATCAATACAAACAAATTTTACCACCCTAATGGATATGAAATAATCTTTCCATATGGCTTTAACATGCAATTTCTTAATTACTGGAAATACACACATTTTGTTAGTTTGTTTTTGTTCCTTATGTTCATAAGCCATTTGTGTTTTCTGTGCTTTTGCCCATTTTACTACTGGAATATTAGACTTTTAAAAACTGATTGGTAGGAGTTCTTTATATTTTTTGCATGATAATCTTATAATTTTCTCTATATAATTTAAAATATCTCTCATATTTACTCTATAATTTTCTCTACAAAATCTTAACAATTTGATACATTTGTCTTTTTAAAAATGTTTTTATTGATTTCAGAGAGAGGAAGGAAGAGGGAGATAGAGATAGAAACATCAATGATGAGAGAGAATCTTCAGTTGGCTGCCTCCAGCATACCCCTGCTGGGGATTGAGCCCACAACTGGGGCATGTACCCTGACCAGGAACCAAACTGTGATCTCATTCATGGGTTGACACTCAAGCACTGAGCAATACCAGCGAGGCTGATACATTAGTCTTAACTTATATATTAACTTTTGTAAATGACATTTATAAATTACATTGTCTAATTTTTTGTGTGTGTGGTTGTGAAAGGATTTTATTTGGGGAAATAAGTCAGGAGTTGGCAAGCTTTTTCTATAAAAGGGTAGTTAGTAATTATTTGGGGCTTTGAATACTAAGAAGCAAAATCTAGGAACTGTTTTCACCCCAAAGCTAAGAGATTTTTTACATTTAAAATCATTTTTAGTTGATAGGTCTTAGAAAAAACAGGCAGCAAAATGGATTTGGTCTGCAGGCTGTAGTTTGCTGACCACTCTAAATTATAGCACACTAAATTATAGCACACTTGAAAAATCTATTTTCAAGTGTAATGCTTTTATACATTTGTGTGAAATTTTTAGTTAGGCAATGATATCATCTTTGATATGGAATAGTTTTACTTTTCTTTTTAATGATCATAAAATTACTTCCTTTATTTTACTGCATTTTATGAGGACTTTCAGAAAAATATTGAGT
Source organism: Plecotus auritus (assembly GCF_963455305.1). NCBI lineage: Eukaryota > Metazoa > Chordata > Mammalia > Chiroptera > Vespertilionidae > Plecotus > Plecotus auritus. The sequence goes on from NC_137772.1 coordinate 147,164,266, forward strand.
AAAGTGTTGATTGTGGTATCGTTCTTGTTTTTTATATACTGGCATATCTCATTTTATTGTGCTTTGCTTTATTGCACTTCACAAGTGTTGTGTTTTTTTACAGATTGAAGACAAAACCCTCCACCAGCAAAAATATCACTACTTAATTGTGGTAGTTATTTCATTACAGTGTTTTGGAACCCAAACCTCAGTATCTCCAAGGTAAGCCTATAATAGTGATCATCTTAATATTTCACCATTGGGTATGGTATTTGTTAGGGGCTTGTATTAGTATATTCATCAACTTAAGGGATTATCTTCTGTTCCTAGTTTCCCAAGGGATTATAATAATTATTATTAATTACTATGAATGCACATTTAATCATGTTTAATTCCTTTTCTTTATTTTTAAATTAAGACTATCATATTTTCCTCTTATGACTAAAACAAAACAAGAGATCTTCTGATGTTAAATTCTTTTGCATTACTTGTATTTATTATTGCTAAATAAGATTTACTATTTATTAAGAATTTTTCACCTATGATAATATGTGAGATTAATCTACAAATTTTCTTTGTCATGTTGTCCTTTTCTGGCTTTGGTATCAATGCTATATTTGCTTAATAAAGTGAGTTGGAGAGATACTCATTTTACCACTCTTTCAAAGGATTTGTATGTAATTGAAATTGCCTGTTTCTTGAATATATAGGTCTCACCTGGAAAAAAACACTTAAGACTAGTAGGTTTGGTGTGTGTGTGTGTGTGTGTGTGTGTGTGTGTGTGTGTGTAGATTTTTAAATATGGGTTCCAATTTCTTTAATGGTTATATATCTACTAGAGGCCCGGTGCATGAAAACTCATGCACTGGAGGGGGGTTCCTCAGCCCTGCCCCCTCTCACAGTCCGGGAGCCCTCAGGGGCGGTAGGCGACCCAGTGAACAGGGGAAGGTGATGCCCCCATCGCATCTCTGCTGCTGTCACTGCCAGCAGCGCAAGCCTCAGCCAGCCCTGGTTACCTGAGCCTCGGGTGGCCCTGGGCAGCTGAGTAGCCACCATCCAAGGATTGCCTGCACCTCGGGCCAGCCCTGGGTGGCTGGGGGACTGAGGGGACTGAGGACTATAGAGACAGGTGCGCAGAGCGGCTGGACAACCCTGGGGGCAAGCCCGGCCATGCCGCATGCCTGCCACCCTGGCAGGGCTTGAGGGGACTGGGTGCTGCCATCTTGTGGCTGTGGGCACCGCCATCTTTGAGGGCATGGCAGTCAATTAGCATATTCCCTCCTTATTGGCTGTGGGCACTGCCATCTTTGTGAAGGTGTGACAGCAATTAGCATATTACCTCTTTATTAGATAGGATTAAGATTTTTGTTTCTTAAAAATGAGGTTTGATAAGATGTTTTAGGAAATTGCTTATTTTCATCTAAGTTTTTAAATTCATTGGCATAGATTTGTACTACTTTAAGTTTTCAGATATTTTATTATGGAAAATTTCCAAACATTCATCAAATAGAGTAATGAAATAAACTGCCATGCACCCATTGCCCAACTTCAATTATATATAATTATATAAATATTGTACTATATTATTTTATTTATCTTCCTGACAGATTTCTTTGGTGTATTTTAAAGTAAATTTAATAAGTCATATAATTTTACCTGTAAATAATTTACTATGTATTAATTAATCTATAATAACAAAAGTTTAATATGCTAATTAGACCGGACAGCCGAATGACCTTCCTGATGTCATTCCGGACGTCCTTCTTGACAAAGCTGCGGCTTGGGGGCCAAGGCAGAGGCAGTTAGGGGCAATCAGGCAGGCAGGCAGGCAAGCAGTTAGGGGTGATCAGGCAGGCAGGCAAGTGATTAGAGTTCAGGCAGGCAGGCGGAGTGGTTAGGGGTGATCAGCCAGGCAGGCAGGTAAGCAGTTAACAGCCAGTGGTCCTGGATTGCGAGAGGGATGTGGGATCGGGCCTAAACCAGCAGTTGGACATCCCCCAAGGGATCCTGGATTGCGAGAGGGTGCAGCCGGGCTGAGGAATCCCGCCCCCCCCCCCATGCACAAATTTTGTGCCCTGGGCCTCTAGTAAACTAATAATGACCAATATATGTATTTTAATACACTGTCTGCATTTAGTTTACCTCATTTTGGGGGAATGAGCAGAATGTACCTTTTTGAGGAAAATAATTATGCTTCTAAGTTCAGTCTGATTTTTTCTGTAGTTTCTCACTTAGTAGTAATGAGTTTTAATGCTTATATGACCTTGTTAATCATTTTATCTTCATGGCTGAAAACTATCCTGTAATGATAAGATAATGTTGATCAGAGAGAAAACTTGATTAGAGAATCTGAATTTTAGTTCTCATTATCTATATGTGATTTGCCAAGTCTCTTGCATCTCCAATTCCTTAATTGGATAAACAGAGCAAAAATACTTATCTCCTACTGAGTTTGAGTTTGGCATATAATAATCAACATGAGCAGAATTTTGCAGGAAAAATATCCTATATAATAAAAGGGTAATATGCAAATTGACCGAACGGCAGAATGACTGGTCGCTGTGATGCACACTGACCACCAGGGGACAGACGCTCAATGCAGGAACTCCCTGGTGGTCAGTGTGCTCCCACAGGGGGAGTGCTGCTCAGCCAGAAGCCCAGAAGCCCAGAAGCTGGGCTCACAGCTGACAAGCACAGCGGCAGTGACGGGAGCCTCTCCTGCCTCCGCGGCAGTGCTAAGGATATCCAACTGATGACTCCCAGACTGCAAGAGGGTGCAGGCTGGGCTGAGGGACACCCCTGAGTGCACAAATCTCAGGCACCGGGCCTCTAATCCTATATAATAAAAACCCAGTGACCAAATGGCGGAACGACCAGAACGACTGGTCAACCAGTCACTATAATGCACACTGACCACCAGGGGGCAGATGCTCAATGCAGGAGTTGCCCCCTGGTGGTCAGTGCACTACCACAGTAGGAGTGCTGCTTGGCTGACTGGAATGAGCAGCTGCTCTGGCTGCAAACCCCAGGCCAATAGGCAGGAACCTGGGCTGTAATTGTCTCCTCCTTGCCCCAGGCTCCTCCTCCTTGCTCCCTGCCACCTCCTCCAGGCTCCCGCAGGCCGCCCAATCTGCCACTGGGCTTGCAGAGCTGACCCCAGAGGCTGGGAGGTGGGTTCGTGGCTGCCACGGGATTGAGGCCTACTCCACCTTCTCTCAGTGCTATTGTCCCTGTGACAAGCCCCAACTGGGTCCCCTGAGAGGCGAGTGCTCTGGCTCCACAGAAGATGCTGGACCAAGGAGCAGCCGCTCAGAGGGCCGGTCCACAGCCACTTGTCTGACTGAGATGAGCAATGAGCGGCGCTCCCACAGTGGGCCAATCCCCACAGGCCATGCTCCCCACCAGTGCACGAATATTGTAATCTAGTAATTTAATAAAATTTCTTACTGCTACTTTTTGGAGTTGGGTAGAGGAGATGATAACATTTTCAATTATTCTTTTAAAAGTTTATTTTGTATCTAATGACACAAAAATATTTCTGTAGATTGCCAATATTTATATTTTAATAATTATAGCAGAAATGCTAGGACTATATTATCTGCACATTTTCCATGTACCACTTGCAATCTCTTTTATTTATGCTCATATTTATTTTTCTAACCCTTATATTAATTTTTTTTTCATTATGAGAATAATATTTAAAGACCTATTTACCTCTTATGAAGCCAATAATGCCCATGGAAAGTCTATTTTGAATATAGTTGAATTGTATCTCAAATAGTCTGCCAATACATTTAATCACTCATAATGTGCAAGGCAGAAGTCATTAACTATAGATAGATGTTGGTAATCACTACCTACTTAAGACTTTATTGTTAGAATCTACAAAATCATCTGGATTATTGGTGTGCTATGCCTTCTCTTTTGCCCTTTGCCCTTTTTAAAAAATGGCAAGGCATTTTTATCTGTGTTTTTTTTTAAAGGGGTATTGGGGTTGCTATTGTTAATTTTAAAACATTTTTCTCATTGTAAAAAATGTTGTGTTGAATAATTATTTGGAAAATATGTTTTAAAAAGAGAAATAGAAAAAATGGTAATCCCTTCACCTAAAAAAATATACTATTATTTTGAATTCTTCAATCCCAGTATTTATATGCATTTTACTATTATATTTTCATTTAATAGAAATGTTTGCTAATATATTTTTACTTAAAAACATTTTAAGGAAATTTATATGATAAAATTTAAAGTTCAAATAAAATTTAAAAATTGAACTAAGAAAGAAAAGTAAGTTAAAATGTTAACACTGTGATGTAAGCATACTAATAATTTAGTGAACCCTTTCAAGATCTCTAAGTGCGCGCATGCACACACATACACACACAACATATTCTGATATATCCTGTTAATCATGCTGTTCCATAAGTACCCTTTTCCCTTATCAGCATATTCGAAACTGAACAGGAACAACTTTTAAGAAAAATTACAATAAAGATAAAACTCAAGAGAATTGTTTACTTGAGACCCAGCAGGGAAAGCTTAAATATATAACATTCATTTTTATCTTTTCATGAGGTCTTTCAAATAACTGCCTCATAAATTATTACCTTCTGTGACTTGGTTCATTCTCATGCATTTCTCCATGCGTGTATACAGTAGGCCTTAATTCTACTATGGAGAGCCCATTATTTTGAGTGCTAGAGTTAGCTTCTGGGAAGCAAATGCAGCCCTGCTCTTGAGACATATCAGCTTAGTGAAGAGTAAAAAGAATTAAACATGTATAATACGTATTAGTGACCTACATAGAAAACATCAGCAGGACTTAGAGGAGTGGGCATTCTTCCTAGGGATGAAAATGGTTTAAAAAAATCTTAAAATAAAATATCTGTGTTGAGTCTTAATAATAAAAGGATGTCTGTTTTACATTGTGAAATTTTAAGCCTCAGAGAAAGGAAAAAGAAATCTGAAATCGTATCTGATATTGAAGTAATAGCAACTTCAACAGATTCACTAAGTCAAGAGTGTAAGAGTACCAAATCATAGGTATTGGTAGAAGTAATAAGCCCAATTACAGAAAAAAATTGAGCTAAAAAAAGACTTTTTTTTCCAAATTTATTTCATTTTCAGTGATATGTACTCCTTATCTTATAAGACATAGCTATTTTGTATGACCTCCTGCTATGATGGTGAAATTAGATATTCATTTCAGTAAACACTTCAGTATGTTTTAATTAAAATGCCTTCTGAGAAAATAAAATGTCACATTTTTAAATAGAATTGTAGGTTGCTATAGTAACTAGTAAAACTGTCACTATTTATTCTAAATAACATTAAAGCATCTTTAAAGAGGATAAATCATTTTTGAAATATTCTGACCATTAGTTACTGATATTAAATTGAATTGTATTAACAATTAGTTGGATGTTTCGCATGTGAGAAACTGTAGAAACTATATAGAAAATGAAGAAAGTAGAGCTATCTTTAAAAACAAATATTTAACGTACCTTCTACAAAATAGAAGACTGTTTGGAAACAAATATTTAACGTACCTTCTACAAAATAGAAGACTGTTTCTCTTCACTGATCAGATCATCTGTTAATTTCAAATCATCCGAAAAAATATTTTTTTTTGTTCCCATAATAGTATGCAAGCCACTGAAACATAAGGGTAGCTAAGTGAGGGAACCAGTGAGTGACATAAGTGAGTAATTCATCCTGGAAGTGTGGGCCTCTTGCGGTCAAATCCCTGCAGGAATACTTGTCTCTCCATTGCAGACTTGATGACATTGGAAACAAAAGGGCAAATGAAAACAGTTTAATATTTTGAAGACTGTTTTTGCACAATATAACGAATGCATTATAGAATCTCAGAGATTTCCCGACATCTTTTGAAACTTACAATATTGTATTAGTTTCAGGTGTATAACATAGTGATTAAACATTTACATAACTTAGAATGTGATTGCCCTGGTAATTCTTGTAGTTCTTAATCCCTTCAACTTTTTCACTCCTCTTTCCAACACTCCTATCTGGGAACCATCACTTTATTCTCTGCATGAGTTTGTTTTTGTTTTGTTTGTTTATTCTGTTCTTTAGATTCCACATACAAGTGAAATCATATGGCATTTGTCTTTCTCTGTCTGACTTATTTCACTAGCATAATACCCTCTAATCCATCCATGTTGTCACAAATGGCAAGATTTCATTCACTTTATGGCTGAGTAATATTCAATTGTATATATGTACCACCTCCTCTTTATTCATTTATCTACCCATGGACATTTGAATTACTTCCATATCTTGGCTGTTGTAAATAATGCTGCAGTGAGCATAGGGGTGCATATGTCTTTGACTTTGTGTTTTAGATTTCTTCATATAAATAACTGAAAGTGGAATTTCTAGGCCATATTGTAGTTCTTTTCAATTTTTTTTTTTTGTGGAACCTTTATACTGTTTTCCTTGGTGGCTACACCAATTTACAATCTTACCAACTGTGCACGAGGTCTCCCTTTTTTCCACATCTTCCCAACACTTGTTGTTTATTGACTTATTGATGATAGTTATTCTGGCAGGTGTGATGTGATATCCCATTATGGTTTTAATTTGTATTTCCCTGATGATTAGTGATGCTGAGAATCTTTTCATATGTCTATTGGCCATTTGCATGTCCTCTCTGAAGAAATCTCTGCACATTTTAAAATCAGATTATTGGGTGATTTTTTTTTTTCGTGTGTTGTTGTATGAGTTTGTTATATATTTTAGATATTCTCCCTACCAGATTTATCATTGGTGAATACTAGTATATTCTTCCATTTAGTAGGTTCTTTTTTTGTTTTGTTGACAATTTCGTTCCCTATGCAAAAGCTTTTTAGTTTGATATAGTCCCATTTGTTTATTTTACTGGAGTTGTTTCCTTTGCCCTAGGAGACATATTCAAAAAGTATTACTAAGAGTGATAGCAAAAACTTGCTGCTTATGTTTTCTTTTAGCAGTTTTATGGTTTGGGGTCTTAATTTAAGTCTTTAATCCATTTTGAGTTTATTCTAATATCCTATGTAATAAAAGCCTAATATGCTAAGTGTCCGACCATTTGTTCGAATGTTCGACCACTCGCTATCATGTGCACTGACCACCAGGGGGCAGACGCTCTGACTGGTAGGTTAGCTTGCTGCTGGGGTCCAGCCAATCGGAACTGGGTGAGACAGGCTGGACACGCATTGGAGCCCTCCTGTGGTCCCTCCCTGGTCCCGATTGTGCACTGGTGGGGTCCCTCATTCTGGCCTGCTCCCTCTTACAAGGGGATGTTGGAGAGCTGGTTTCAGCCCAATCCCGGCAGGCCAGGCTGAGGGACCCCACCGGTTCATGAATCCATGCACCGGGCTTCTAGTATGGTATAAGAAAGTAATCCAGTTCCATTCTTTTGCATGTATCTATTCAGTTTTCCCAACACCTTTTATTGAATAAACTGTCTATACCCTACAGTATGTTATTGCCTCCTTTGTCATGGATTAATTGACCATATAGGCATGGGCTTATTTCTGGATTCTCTATCCTTGTTCTAAACATCTATGTGTCTGTTTTTATGCCCATAGAATGCCATTTTGATTACTATATTACTATATTTGTGTAGTATAGTTTAATACTAGGTTGCATGATACCTCCAACTTTGTTCTTTTTCAAGATTACTTTCGCTATTTGAGATCTTTTATGGTTCCATATGATTTTAGGGTTATTTGTTCTAGTTCTGTGAAAAATGTCACTAAAATTTCAATAACCATTAAAAAGGATAAAAGTATACATTCATGCTTTTCCAAGGAATACTATAATATACCAAATAATCAGCTTTTGCTTTAATACAATATTTAATAATATTTTTGTGGGAGAGGAAAGAACATATGACTGATTTTCTTAATTAAGTACCTTAGTCATTAAAATATTTGCACATTTGAGTGCATATATATTTAAGGCATAGTATTGTCAACTTATGGCATTAGTATACTGAAGAGCATAAAAACTGATATTTAAGGCTTAAGATAGCAAAGGTAATTTTACCACACTATAGAGATATTTCTAAATTCCATGTAATTTGTAATTAAATTCTGAACCCAAGTAACAAGAATAATTATATGTTCCTTCTCTAGATTTCTATAATAACCACTTTCATTTATGCATTTATATTACTTTAACATGTCAGAGGGAGTGCATATAAAGTCCAGAATGTTTTAATCAGTGTTTTATAAAGTATTTGGGGGAAAAAACTTGGTAAGAAATCAAGAAAAAAAAAACTTTTAGGAAGGGTTTATGACACATTAACTGCATGTGATTCCTATCCACACATTAAATCACAGTTGTTTTCCATTGTTTCTCTATGTAGTGATTTACATTTTCAAATTTTTTATGTCTCATAATAAGTTTTTGAATTATGTTATCAAATTTGTAAGTTCCTAAATAATGGAACTCCTTTTCATCTAACTTTGAATGGACATCAATCGGTACCTGGTATTTGATTGACTAAAATTGAATTTCATGAAAGACTCCTTCTGTCTGATTTTGAAAAACTTAGATTCATATACTAGCTCTATTATTAATACTCTGAGACACTAGGATAGTTGAAAGCACTCTAAATCTCTGACTTCTCAGCTGTCACATACAGATCATAACATGTTCTGCACTGCTGTCCTCATAGGTCTATTTAGTGCAATAATATGAGTAAAAATGTGGTTGTTTACTCTAAATCCATTGCTTCCTTTCTAATCACACATTGTCCAGCTAAGCCAGGAACTCCCCTTTAGCAACTCATATAAACTATAGGGGACAGATTTTATCAGACCAACCTTTAGTGGCAAATAGTCCTGTTCTCACTTCTTTTTTTTCAATAAAAACAAAACCACAATAAATGTATGTCCAAAAATATTAGCTGATATTCTTTTCTATAGGACAAATTTGTAAAACATCACCAAGGACAAAAATGTGTCTATGTCTATTAATTTTTTAGCATAATTCATAGATCTGGACACTTTGTTAATTCTATTATTCATCTTTAATATGTCTTGTACTTTATCAATTCTGATTGCTTGCATTTCCATTGGAGATGTATGCCTTTCCCTAAGTTGTATTTGTGTCTCAACTAGGCAGTTTTATAAAAAATATATATATAAGAAACATCATAAACCAATTATAGATAGTGTTTTTATGATGTTGTTTTGGCCATAATTTTCTTGAGTTATTTTTACTATGATATCTAACATGTGTTTGACAGTTTTATTAAACTCTCCATAATTACCCAGTGTGAGTATACAATCTGTTTCCTGATGGGCCATGGCTGACACAGAGTGTTAAGTATAGTAGCTAAAAAGGAAATGTAGCTACTGAATGTAAAGGACTTTCATTTCACCAAAAAGGTATAACTTTATGTTATAATCAGGGGGCCACTGAAGATTGTTAAATAGAAGAGTAGCATTTTCAAATTTCAATGCTTATCCTACTAGTAATAACCCAAGGTCATGGCAATTCAATACATCAAGAGATTCTGAAATTTGAGAATTAAGCACATTCAGATCCAGTGATTTAATAAATAAAACATGAGCAAATAGCTTGTCTACATCAGTTTATTGACTGTGATATTTAATCTAGATGAGGCAAGACATGAAAAAGAGGATTTATCAGTAGTAGTCTTTCCTGAAAAACACCTTCAGACTCCTCAAACATTAATGAACTTCCATTCTTAGACCACTTCATCATACCAGCCATTATTATTATCCTTTCCTTGTCTTGCTATCTCAAAAGTACTAACAGACATTCCTTTTACATTTAATCTTGACTGGACTTATATCTTATTCTCACTTATGAGAAGACTCAGAAAATATTCTACCGTATATTTCTTGTTATGCAATTTTTTCTTTTCCCTTTAGTCAAAGTCAAAAACTTCTACAACTTATTCCTAGAAATGTTTTTGTTATCTACTTGTTTCAAAGTTTTTTTTTTTTAACTAGGTATCTATATGGTTAAGTCCCTTACCTTAGATAATACTTGCTCAAATGACTTTTTCTTTTTTAAAATTAAATTTATTGGGGTGACAGTTAATAAGACTATATAGTTTTTAATATACAGGATCGGTATACTGCATTGTGTACCCACCACCCAAAGTCAAATTATCTTCAGTCTCCAGATATTTATCCCCCTTTACCTTTTACTCCCCCTCCCCACCCCATTTCCTCTGGTAACCATCATACTGTTGTCCATGTCTATGACTTTCACTTTTATATCCCACATATGAGTAAAATCACATGGTTCTTAGCTTTTTCTGACCTTATTTTGCTTAGCATGATATTCTCAAGGTCCATCCATGTTGTCACAAATGACAGTAATTCACCTTTTTATGGCTGAGTAGTATTCCTTTGTATATATGTACCACATCTTCTTTATCGAAGCATCTATTGAAGGACATTTTAGTAGTTTCCATCTTGGCCATCATGAATAATGTTGCAATGAATATAGGGTGCATATGTCTTTCTAAATAAATGTTTTCAAAATTTTTGGTTATATACCTAGAAGAGGGTTTGCAGGGTCATATGGTAACTTTATTCTTAAGTTTTTGAGGAACCTCCATACTGTTTTCTATAGTGGCTGTACCAGCTTTACATTTCCAACATCAGTAAATGACGGTTCCTTTTTGTCCACAACCTCTCCAACACTTGTTATTACTTGTCTTATTGATAATATCTATTCAAACAGGTGTGCAATGGTATCTTGTTGTAGTTTTGATTGGCATTTCCCTAATTGAGCATCTTTTCAAATATATATTAGAGGCCCGTTGCACGAAATTTGTGCACTGGGGGGGTGTCCCTCAGCCCAGCCTTCACCCTCTCCAATATGAGACCCCTTGGGGCATGTCTGCCGGTTTAGGCAGTCTGACATCCCTCTTACAATCTGGGACTGCTGGCTCCTAACCGCTCACCTGCCTGCCTGCCTGATCACCCCTAACCACTTTTGCCTGCCAGCCTGATCACCCCTAATAGCTCCCCTGCCAACCATCTTGTGATGACATGGGGGCGGCCATCTTGTGATGACATGGAGGCAGCCATCTTGTGACAACATGGGGGTGGCCATCTTGTGGCAGCCATCTTGTGACAACATGGAGGCAGCCATCTTGTGATGATGTGAGTGTGAGACGCCACCTAGGCTTTTATTAGTATAGATATATGCCATTTGTATGTCTTCTTGTGATAAATGTCTGTTCAGGTCCACTGCCATTTTTTAATTGGATTGTTTGTTTGCTGTTGAGATGTATGATTTTTTTAGATATTTTGAATATTAACCCCTTGCTGGAGCTGTTGTTTGCTAATACCTTCTCCCATTCAATTGTTTGCCTTTTTGTTGTTTTTTTTTTTTGATGATTTCTTTTGCTGTGCAGAAACTTTGTACTTTTATTCATTTACTAGAGGCCTGGTGCATGAAATTCGTGCATGGGGGGTGGTGTCCCTCAGCCCAGCCTGCACTCTCTCCAATCTGGGACCCTGGCTCCCAACTGCTCACCTGCCTGCCTTCCTGATTGCCCCTAACTGCTTCTGCCTGCCAGCCTGATCACCCCCTAACCACTTCCCTGCCAGCCTGATTGCTCCTAACTGCCCTCCCCTGCAGGCCTGGTCACCCCCAACTTCCCTCCTCTGCCAACCGGGGTGACCCCTAAAGGCCCTCCCTTGCAGGTTTGATCACTCCCAACTGCCCTCCCTTGCAGACCTGGTCCCTCCCAACTGCCCTCCCCTGCTGGCCATCTTGTGGCAGCCATCTTGTGTCCACATGGGGGCAGTCATCTTTGACCACATGGAGGCAGCCATCTTGTGTGTTGGAGTTATGGTCAATTTGCATATTACTCTTTTATTAGATAGGATAGAGGCCAGGTGTATGGGTGGGGGCTGGCTGGTTTGCTCTGAAGGGTGTCCTGGATCAAGGTGGGGGTTCCCTTGGGGCATGGGGCAGCCTGGGCGAGGGGCCTGTGGTGGTTTGCAGGTTGGACATGCCCCCCGGTAACCCAAGCAGAGGCCCTGGTATCTGGGATTTATTTATCTTCTATAATTGAAACTTTGTAGCCTGGAGTGGAGTCCAGGGCCGGGCAGGGTGTGTGGGAAGCTTGGCTTCCTCCATTGCCGGGGAAACCCAAGCCTCCTGCTGGCTCCGTGGCAGCAACCATCTTGGTTGGGTTAATTTGCATACTCGTTCCTGATTGGCTGGTGGGCATGGCTTGTTGGTGTAGCGGAGGTATGGTCAATTTGCATATTACTCTTTTATTATATAGGATTTATTTCCATTCATTCATTCACTCATTTTTGCCTTTGCTTCCCTTGTCTTTGGGGTCAAATTCAAAAATCTTCTCTAAGACCAAGGTCCATAACTTAAGTACCTATGTTTTCTTCTGTGTAATTTATTGTTCCAGATCTTATATTTAGGCCCTGGATCTATTTTGAATTAATTTTTGTACATAGTTTCAACTAGTTTTGTACAATGAAACTAGCCACTGCCATTTTTTAATTGGATTGTTTAAATATTCGGATTAAATATATGGTACTGGGAAATTCAAAAAGCCACATAACAAAGAATGAAACTAGTTGACAAAGAATGAAACTATACTAATACCAAGCTGTTTGGATTGTTGATACTCTATAGTATACTAGTAATTTGAAGTTAGGTAGTGCCGGGAGCCATAAAAACAGAGTTCGGTCTCACTTCCTGGTCAGCCCTACTTCCTGATTAAGCAAGAACAAAGAAAGCCCGCGCGCGCCAAAGGCCAAAAGAACCTCCCACATCAGAATAACCAATCAGCTAGGACAGATTCCCAGTCCCCAACCAATCATCCCATGGCAACTCCTTATCCTACCCCTCCCCTCCTGAGTGCTTATATACCACAACACTCGAATGAATAAAAAACAAGGCTTGATCAGAACCTTGTCTTGCCTCCGTTCTTCGCATTCCTTGTTTGTTTCATTCTCTTAGGTGGTTCCTGCGTGCCCTCGTGGTTGCCCCACGAGCCGGGGCAAGGTAGTGTGATACCTCCAGCTTCCTTCTTTCTTTTTTCAGGATTGTTTGGCTATTCGGATTGCTTTGGCTATTTGACCGGGCCTGCAGGGAAGGGCAGTTGGGGGTGACCAGGCCTGCAGGGGAGGGCAGTTAGGGGCAATCAGGCTGGCAGGAAAGTGGTTAGGGGGTGATCAGGCTGGCAGGCAGAAGCGGTTAGGGGCAATTAGGAAGGCAGGCAGGTGAGCAGTTGGGAGCCAGGGTCCCAGATTGGAGAGAGTGCAGGCTGTGCTGAGGGACACCCCTGCCCCCCGTGCATGAATTTCATGCACCGGGCCTCTAGTAAATGAATAAAAGTACAAAGTTTCTGCACAGCAAAAGAAATCATCAAAAAAAAACAACAACAAAAAGGCAAACAATTGAATGGGAGAAGGTATTAGCAAACAACAGCTCCAGCAAGGGGTTAATATTCAAAATATCTAAAAAAATCATACATCTCAACTAGTTTCATTCTTTGTCATGTGGCTTTTTGAATTTCCCAGTACCATTTATTGAAGAGGCTTTCTTTTCTCCATTTTATGTTTTTTATTCCTTTGTCAAAAATTATTTGCCCATACACATTTGGTTTTACTATATCTGGGCTTTCAATTCTGCTCCTTTGGTCTGTATGTCTGTTTCTTTACTAATACCAAGCTGTTTGGATTGTTGATAGTCTATAGTATACTAGTAATTTGAAGTTAGGTAGTGTGATACCTCCAGCTTCCTTCTTTCTTTTTTCAGGATTGCTTTGGCTATTCGGGATATATTGTGGTTCTACAAATCTTATAAATTTTTTTGTTGTATTTCTTTAAAAAGTGGATTTTTTTTTATGGGGATTGTATTAAATCTGTATATTGCTTTGGGTAATATGGGCATTTTAACTATGTTGATCCTTCCAATGCATGGACACAGAATATCTTTCATTTTATTGTGTCTTTTTCAATCTCTTTTAATAATGCTTTGTGATTTTCAGTATATAGGTCCTTCACATCCTTTGTTAAGTTTCTCCTATGAGTTTTCAATAGCAACTTTACACATAATTTAAGTTGTTCAATCTTAATCAAGTTGAATGAGATAGAGCAAAGAGCTCCAGTTAAAATTATATGCTTGTGGTATGTAGGGCCAAATAATCTATAAAAAGTTAGATTCGTTTTAGAAATAGCATAGTGATTGTGCAGTGGTTGGAAAGCCAGGAAGACCACTGAGGGTGCTATTTCGATAGCATAAACAAGAGAAGTTAATTGAGGATAGAGTGTAGGGAAGAAATTTGAAAGTTAGTCACTAAGGAGAACTTGCTGACTAAATGTGGAAGATATTAATAGAAGTTGAGGATGTTTATAACTTGAGTGAGGGTTGGCAAGTGACATGACTATTTCTATCATTTCCTTCAGGATCTCAAATATTGTTGGTGGGATTATAAACTGGTATTTCTTTCTTCCCATTCTCTCATATCATTTCAATTAGGCCTTCATTTTCATCACTCCAGTAAACAAGCTCTTTTCAAGGTCATCTATGTCTTGTATGTTGCTAAACCTTAATGGTCAATTCTGTTCTCATGTTATGTGACCTCTCAGCAGCATTTGACTAAAGTGATCATTATGTTTTCTTCAATATACTGTTGTCACTAGTTTTCTTTCTTGATTTTTTTCTTTCCTTTCAAGTCGCTCTTTCTTTCTTTATTTTTGCTAGTTATTCCTCTTTTCATTGATCTTTTAATGCTTGAATATCACAAGACTCAGCCCTAGGCTCTATTTTTTCTTTATCAACAATCACTTCCTTATAGTCTTATCTAAGATACTCCAACTTTTCCCAAATTTACATTTTCAGATAAGAGATCTCTCTCAAACTCCAGATATGAGTATAATAGTGTTCACTTGACATCTTTATTTAAATTCCATATATATATTTTTTAAACTTAGGTAAAAACATGAAAAATAATGCTATTTATGTTATTTTAGCAAATTGTTTTCTTTCTACATTTGTCATCTTAGGTAATGGAAACTTAAAGTTCTGGATGATTGGACCCAAAATTTTGGAATTATATTTGACTTCCATTTATCTTTACACATCACATACATTCTCATGGGAATATTTTTGTGTTGTTCAAATGTTTCTAAAGTCCAATCATTTACTTTTCCTTTTTTCACAGTATTTCATTATTTATTTATCAGGAGAAACTATTCCTTAGCTCAAATATTCATGTTTCATAGTTCAGGAATACAAGTCAGTGACAAACTTCCATGGAAATCAACCCAAAGAAATTCTTTACGTTCCAAGATCACTTTGTACTCTGAAAGATACCAGCCTTCCTCATCTTCTCAAAATCTTTCATGGAATCATAATTTTGGTAAAAATCTGCATATGCCTTCTTTCTTGGTTCAGCTATATCAAACTTATGGGAAGCTACAACCCCCAGGGATACAATTATGGCTCCAACAATATGAAATCTCAGACACTTGGCCAGAAGGCCATGCATTTGAGGTTTTGGCAAAGTACCAGAAGACATGGTAGTTATATTCTCCCCAACACCAATGTCCCAAGTCCAATCATTTCTTACAAAAGTCAATGCTACAATAGATCCAAAACACCATTAACTCTTAGCTGAAATATTCTAATAGCCTCCTTGTGGATCTTCTTTTCCTTTATCCTTGCCACTATACAGTATCTTCTCAACATAGCATGAAGAGTGCTCCCTTGGAAACATTATTTAGACCATGTCTTCCATATGCTCTAAAATCCATTTTATTAAAAGTAAAACCCAAAGTCTTTATGATGAGCAATAATTTCCTTCATAATCTGTGTCACCACAGACTCTATTATCTTTCTGATTTTATCTCCTACTTACTCACTTCTTCAGCTGCAAGGGCATTGTTGCACATGTATTTTGAACCCATGTTCCCTCTACTTGAATAATCTTCCACTAAATATCTGTATGGTCAACTCCCTCACCTCCTTCAATTCTTGCTCAAATGAGTTGTCAATGGAATTAAATTGCAGGGCACCCCTGCTCAACAGTTCTCCCAATTCTCCTAAGCATATTACACTTCTTTTTTTCTCATTGTGCTTATCACCCTCTAACATACTATGTAATTTAGTTAGTATATGTATTGTCTGTATTCTCTATTTAAATGTAAGTACCAGGAAGGCAGCATTATGTTCTTTTCATTTATTGATGTATTCCATGGATACAAAATGATGATTGACACAATACATATTTTTTTCAATAAATACTTGCTGAATGAATAAGCTATTTCTCAATTTGACATTGTATCATGGCATTAGACATTAGCATACTCTCCAGTAATTTCACTTCAAGGTACATATACCCAAAAGAAACTTTAGCACACTGTACTAGGAGATGTATTCAATCCAAAATATAGAAAGAATGCCTACAACTTAATAGCACAAATCCAAATAATTAATTCTAAAAATGGACAAAGGACTTGAATAGACATTTTTCCAAGGAAGATATCCAAATGGCCAATATGTATAGGAAATGTTGCTCAGCATCATCCTATCTAATAAAAGAGTAATATGCAAATTAACCACCACTCCGCTACACCCACAAGCCACGCCCATCAGCCAATCAGGAGTGAGTATGCAAATTAACCCAACCAAGATGGCTGCGGCCACAGAGAGAGCAGGAGGGAGGTTTAGGTTTCCCCGGTGATGGAGGAAGCCAAGCTTTCCACACACCCTGGCCGGCCCAGGCCTGCACTCCAGGCTACAAAGTTTCAATTATAGAAGATAAATAAATCCCAACAGAAATGGCTGCCGCCACGGAGTGAGCAGAAGGCTTGGCTCAGCTCCAGGCTACAAAGTTTCAATTGTAGAAGATAAATAAATCCCAGATACCTGGGCCTCCGCTTGGGTCGCCGGGAGGTGTGGCCAGCCTGCAAAGCACCACAGGCCCCTCACCCAGGCTGCCCCATGCCCCAAGGGAACCCCTACCCTGATCTGGGACACCCTTCAGGGCAAACCAGCTGGCCCCCACCCATGCACCAGGCTTCTATCCTATCTAATAAAAGAGTAATATGCAGATTGACCATCACTCGAACACACAAGATTGCTGCCCCCATGTGGTCAAAGATGGCTGCCCTTATGTGGACACAAGATGGCCACCACAAGATGGCCAGCAGGGGAGGGCAGTTGGGAGGGACCAGGCCTGCAAGGGAGGGCAATTGTGGGCAATCAGGCCAGCAGGGGAGGGCAGTTGGGAGGGACCAGACCTGCAAGGGAGGGCAGTTGTAGGCGATCAAGCCTGCAGGGGAGGGCAGTTAGGGGTGACCAAGCCAGCAGAGGAGGGAAGTTGGGTGTGACTGGGCCTCCAGGAAAGGGCAATTGGGGGTGACCAGGCCTGCAGGGGAGGGCAGTTAGGGGTGACCAGGCCTGCAGGGAGGGCAGTTAGGGGCAATCAGGCTGGCAGGGGAGCAGTTAGGCATCAATCAGGCTGGCAGGGGAGTGGTTAGGGGGTGATCAGGCTGGCAGGCAGAAGCGGTTAGCAGCAATCAGGATGGCAGGCAGGTGAGAAGTTGGGAGCCAGCAGTCCTGGATTGTGAGAGGAATGTCCGACTGCCCATTTAAGCCCGATTCCACCATGATTAGGCCTAAACGGGCAGTCGGACATCCCTCAAGGGGTCCCAGATTGGAGAGGGTGCAGGCTGGGCTGATGGACACTGCCCCCCTGTGCACGAATTTTGTGCACTGGGCCTCTAGTTAATTATAATGGATATGCAAAACAAAACCACAGTGAGATATTACCTCACACCTATTAGAATAGCTATTATAAAAAATGAAAGATAACAAGTGCTGTCGAGATTGTGGAGAAATTGGAAACTATGTGCCGTTGGTGGGCCTGTAAAATGGTGCAGGTACTATGGAAAACAGTATGTATGTTCCTCAAATAATTAAAATCAGAACTGCCATATAATCTAGCAATATTACTTATGGATATAATATTTAAAAGAATTGCAATCAAGATCTTGAATATATATATGAACTCCTGTGTTTATAGCAGATTTATTCACAATAGCCAAGATATAGAAACAACACAAATATTCCTCAATATATGGATAAGTTAAAAAAAAACAAAAAACATGGTATATACATACAATGGAATACTATTCAGCCTTAAATAAGGATGAAATATTGCCCTTTGCAACAATGTGGAGGAATATATTGGAGGGCATTATGCTAAGTAAAATAAGCCAGTCACAGAAAGACAAATACAGCATAATTCTACTTAGATGAGGTATCTAAAATAGTCAAGGGATATGAATAGTACTGCTAATAGTCCAGTATAGGAAAATTTGCAATAAATCTTAATAACAATGTTAAGTGAAAATGCAGATAGTAATATAAATAAAATATTCAGGTTGCAGATTTGATGAGGAAGAATCCATAGTAAATATAAATAGGGTTAGTGTTTTAATTGTTAGTGGGTAGTGGGTTTATGAATTTTTTTGTTTTTATAAAGAAGAAAAACATGACAGAAAAAAGTGCATGTATGAATCAATGCTAACAGTGTACCATGAACTACATGCTATTTTATCATTCATCTAATTCTCTATATATAACTTCCAAAAAAGAAAGAAGAAGAATATTTGGAATTTGGGAAGAAACTTTCGATTCTCCTTGGTTGTGCGTCAACTTCCTTCCTTCCTTTTTTTCATTTGAAGACCTAGGAATATTCAGAGCAATCATCTTCCATTTATCTGAGCTGGGTGTCTTGGGTCTTACAGAAGAGTGCTCAGTAAGCAACATGAGTCAGGTTATGTTCTGGTATGAAATTAAGAAGTCTTCAAGTGTGATGCAGAATATGAAAAGGTCAAAACACCACCTCTTTTTATGTAGTTTCAAAAAGTGGAAATTTATTCTCAGCATGTAGATATCACAGTGGGAGAATCTGGTGCAGCAATTAACACTCAAAAGTAGTCAAGTGCTCAAGTAGTTTAATACCATGAGATTCTCTGGTTTTTTAAGTAATTTAGAAAAAGCAGAAATATAAATAATCAACTACATACATGAATTAAAATGAAAATAGCCAGCAACATGGTGGAATGATACTTAAAATCAATTTTTTAAAAAAAATATTGTCAAATTTCATTTAGCTCTCCAAATAGAAATGCTCATTTTCTTGCTTTTAAAATATATATGTGCCTTTAAAAATTCAGCAGTATCTTGGTTTCTGAATTTTATTTTACCTTATACACATAATAAAGTAAATATGATGATGAAGATAATATACACATTAGCTATGACACTTTCTGAAAATAAGGAGTTTTTAAAATAATATTATTATGAATATTAGCACTAGAATACCAATGAAAAGTATAAAAAGTAAAATCCAGATCAAATAATTGACATTGTCTAGAAAAGAGCCTAGAGTTTAAATTTTTATTATTCATCATATTTTTTCTTATTGGAAGAGACTTATGAAATATACATCATAATATTCATGCAGGAGAATAGTAAAAATTTTGCTTTCCAAACATGCTTAGTAGTACATGAATAATTTTATGCTGAAAATTATATAATATCAATTATAATTATTTTATAATCAAGAGGTGGATGATACATGTTAAACTAAGTTTTTTTTACTAGAAAATATTCACTCTTTCCATAATGGGAAAGTTTACCACTTTCCTGGCTCTTTACCCTGAAAACAGACTAGTTAAAGTATGACTGAAACAATTATCTTTGGTGATAACAATATAAATACCATCACTAAAGTCTTAGTAAAATTTCTAATAATGATGTAACCAGCTGATATTTTTCTTCTATTAAACATAATTCCATTTTGGATCAATAAGAAAACTGTAGCTTACTCCAAAACAGAGTAGAAAAACAAATCATAGTGGGTTAACTGATTTGCATGCTCGGAGATGTTACCAGCTGCTGTTCTTAATAATAAATGAAGTCATCACTTTCAGCAATCTGGAAAATAAACTGAAGTAATTATGTTTTCAATTTCGATTTAACTGGAAAATAGTTCATAGGAAGGGAGCAAATATTCTCCCAACTAAAAAAAAAGAAAGAAAGAAAAAGAAAAGAAAAGGTTGTAGCCCACTAACAAGCAGGTCAAGTGTGTGTTTTTTACAATGGCCTGACTTATTGGTATGCATACCCCCTAAAGTGAAGAAGGCCTCAGAGGGCCTTAATGCAGAGGCCCAAGAATTAAAATCACAAACTCTATTCAGAGTCAATAGCTATCAAAGGCACTGTCTTGAGATTACTACTCATTTCTGACCTTATTTTTTATTAATAACAAACATTATTGAACATTTAATCTACAGTTTGTTTTCCTGTTACATTAAATATATTTAATCCCCAAAAATATGCTTGAGAAGAGGTTGATGTTATCATTATCCTATTTTAAATGTAAAGAAACTGAAAAGTATTAACTTGCCCAAAGTTACACAGTAAGCAACAGATCTTGGATTTCTTACAGTATTTCTGATTCAAAGCCTGGGATTCCCCCTCCCTGCCACATGATAGTAACTTCCTATGGGCTCATTATTTTTTTTTTGGGTGGGGGAGTTTTTTTTTTAATAAATCTTTATTGTTCAGATTATTACAGGTGTTCCTCTTTTTTTTTCCCCCATAGCTCCCCTCCACCTGATTCCCCACCCCACCCCATGCCCTTACCCCCCGCCACTGTCTTCATCCATAGGTATAAGATTTTTGTCCAATCTCTTCCCGCACCCCTCAGACCCCCTTCCCCCTGAGAATTGTCAGTCCACTCCCTTTCTATGTCCCTGATTCTATTATATTCACCAGTCCATTCCATTCTTCAGATTTTTTATTCACTTGATTTTTAGATTCACTTGTTGGTAGGTATGTATTTGATGTCATTTTGTTGTTCATAATTTTTATCTTTACCTTTTTCTTCTTCTTCCTCTTCTTAAAGAATACCCTTCAGCATTTCATGTAATCCTGGTTTGGTGGTGATAAACTCCTTTAGCTTTTTCTTGTCTGTGAAGCTCTTTATCTGACCTTCAACTCTGAATGATAGCTTTGCTGGGTCGAGTAATCTTGGTTGTAGGTTCTTGCTGTTCATCACTTTGAATATTTCTTGCCACTCCCTTCTGGTCTGCATAGTTTCTGCAGAGAAGCTGACAGTTGTATGGGTACTCCCTTGTAGGTAACTAACCGTTTTTCTCTGGCTGCTTTCAAGATTCTCTCTTTGTCTTTTGCTCTTGGCATTTTAATTATGATGTGTCTTGGTGTGGTCCTCTTTGGATTCCTCTTGTACGGGGTTCTGTGCGCTTCCTGAACTTGTAAGTCTATTTCTTTCACCAGGTAGGGAAAGTTTTCTGTCATTATTTCTTCAAATAGGTTTTCAGTATCTTGCTCTCTCTCTTCTTCTGGCACCCCAAAAATTCAGATGTTGGTACGCTTAAAGTTGTCCCAGAGGCTCCTTACACTATCTTCATATTTTTGGATTCTTTTTTCTTTTTGTTTTTCTGGTTGGGTGATTTTTGTTTCCTCATATTTCAGATCTTTGGTTTGATTCTTGGGGTACGTTGATCTACGGTTGGGTTTCTGTATATTCTTTATTTCAGACAGTGTATGCTTAATTTCTGACTGGTCCTTTTCCATTTTTTTTTTTTTTTGGCATTCTCATTAAGATCCTTAAAGGTCTCACTAAGTTCCTCAGCAGTTTTTAGAAGATTCTTAAGTAACCTTATAAATGTGATTCTGAACTCTATGTCATCCAGTAGTTTGCTTTCCTCCATTTCTTTCATTCGTGACATGTTTCTTTGTCTCCACATTTTGCTGCTTCCCTGTGTTGATGGAGTTGCTTTGTGTGGTAGGTGACCTATAGGGGCCAGTAGTTCAGCCTCCCCAATCACCTAAGGTGGACGCTCTCGGTACACCCCTTTGTGGGCTGAGTGCAAAGTCTTGGTGTAGTTAAGCCTTGATTGCTGTTGGTACACTGGGAGGAATTGACCTCCAGGCCAATTGGCTGTGAGGACCCGCTGTGTCTATAATGGAAGAACTGCTGCGCTGGAGACACGCTTATGGTGCAGGACTTGTTTCAGTGGGGCTTTGCTGCTCACTGAGTCTGCCTCTTGAATGTGTCACTTATGGATGTGAGGAGTTGAAATCTGGTGTCTCACACTGACCACTAGGTACACTGGCTTCTGGATCTCCAATGGGGTGCAGGTCAGCTACTGTCTGAGGCCACCCAGCAGGAGCTAGCTGCAGTGAGAACTACAGTTTTCTCCTCTGTGCTTGGTGTTTGGAGATTTTGGAGCTGTCTGACCCTGGCTGCAAGTTTGCTAGGTTAAGCTGCGATGGGGCAGGCCATTCATATGCTACAGCCACTGCTTGGAGCTTGGGTGGGTTTGTAGGTTGTGTGGGGCAGGGTCTCAGGGCGTCACTAGGCTAGGGCGTGGCAAACAGCAATGGCTGCCAATTAGCTGGCTCTGCGTCTCCGGCCACGTCCCCACGTCCCGCGCCCTAGCGCAGTAAACAATTATTCCTGTGTGCAGCCGTGCAAGCAAGCCACCCTCACTTTCCGACCCAATGGCAGACAGTCCAGCTTCTCCCTGTACAAGTTTGGGTCCCCCGTGTCTCCCCAGAAACTGGAGTTCAGAGTAATCGGGAGCTTGTCTCCCTTCGGGTTGAAAAATACAGCGCTCCCAGTCGCCAGCCACCAGCCCGATTTGTGTGCCTCCATACCTCAGATTTTTAGCACTTGTGCTCCTCTCAATGCTGTTTTCTCTTTCCTTCTAGTTGTAGAACTTCCACTCAGCCAGCTTTCCCATGGTTCTGGGTGATAGACATTTTGTCTTTTAGTTGTAGTTTTGAAATTGTTGTGCGAGGCAGCAGTTTAGGTGTTTACCTATGACGCCATCTTGGATCCTCCCTATGGGCTCATTATTAAACCCACTATTTCCATTCAGGAATTAATATATAGATTGCATGTTTGGTTTAAGAAACATTTTCAAGAGAAACAAAGAAACTCTTTTTAAAAAAAAATATTTTTATTGATTTTAGAGAGGAAGGGAGAGTGAGAGAGAGATAGAAACATCAATGATGAGAGAAAATCATTGATTGGCTACCTCCTGCCTGCCCCACACTGGGGATCAAGCCTGCAACCTTGGCATATGTCCTAACTAGGAATCCAACCATGACCTCCTGGTTCATAGGTCAACACTCAACTACTGAGCAATGCCAGCCAGGCAAATAAACTCTTTATAGCTCCATATAGCACAGGAGTCACAATCTAATACCATAAATATTTAAGATCCCAATGTTCCTGAAGACAGTACTAAAAGCACATTGCAAATAAATTAAAATATTTATTTTATTAGACCTTATAAGTTAGTAGTTGGATACCAGAATTTAGCAACTCAGAGCTACAATGCACAATTGTGGTGCTTTTCACACCCAACTCTACTGGGCACTATTCATGTTGCTGACTGTGTAACTGAGATACACTATTAAATGATATATATCCAACTTCTGTGTATTTCCAATACTTTGTAGAGCTTTGATTTCAAAGAGCTAACACTGGAACACATTTCTTTTGTATGTATTTTGCTAAGCAGTAAATTACCAGGAATTAGTATTTTTTCTTCTTTAATGAAGAGACAGAAATACAAATTAAGCATAATACAATTCTATGTAATCAGAGCCTTAAATATCTATGTTCAAAATAGACCAAAAACAATATGCCTATTGTAAGACATTAGATATTACTAGGGAAGTAGTAGGAGTTCTGGAGTTAATCTGCTGGAATTTGGAGTCTGGCTTTCCTTACTAGAAGTTATTTAACTACTTTATACCTTAGTTTCCTGTTTATAAAGTGAGGGTAACAATAGCACCTGTCTTGTAATTAGTTTTGAGAATATAATGAGCTAGTGTACAGCAACTCCATGGCCCAGTGCTTGTGACACAGAATAGTTCAATTAATGTTCAATAAGTATAAAACAAAATTGCAAATGTGGTAGAAATTTTTGGTTTATAAATAATCTTGCAAATTAATTAGAAAAAAATCAAATAAATTATGACTATAATAGAAACATGCAAGGAGGAAATATAATTAGTACCTAAATGTATATTTTAAAGAAGTAAACTTCAGTCATAAACTAATGCAAAGTGAGGCAAAAAAAAGTGGTGAAAATTTTTCTATGCACTCAGTAAAAAAAGTAGAATAAATATTTATAATAGAGAATGTGATTTAAAGTAGTTTTATCCTTCATTGATAGTACTATAATTATGCAATTATATTGAAAATATGTTTTGCAATATGTATCAAGAAGCATCCTTAATTTTAATAATCTTTGATATAGTAATATTAGTCCTGTGGACCTTATCTAATAAAATAACCTTGATATAAAAAACAAAGACAAAAAATATTTTAATAAGGACATTCTTACATAAATAATAATTTATTTACATAAAAATATTGCATACTGCCCTAGTTGGTTTGGCTCAATGCGTCGGCCTGCGGACTGAAAGGTCCCAGCCAAGGGCACATGCCTGGGTTGCGGGCTCAATCCCCAGTAGAGGGCAGCCGATCAATGATTCTCTCTCATCATTGATGTTTCTATCTCTCCCTCTCCCTTCCTCTCTAAAATCAATAAAATATATTTTAAAAAAATATAGTGCATACTGTTAAAAATAAACACTATAGTTTATACAAAAAAGGAAAATCCTTGGTGTTTTAAGTATAAAGGGGGCAGAAATTATAAATAAGTTTTTTAAAAAGATTAAAAAAATCCTAGATGAAAATACAACATCACATCACAGTAATTATATTATATTCATAGCATTTTTAGTGACTTTTTTTCTTTCCATATTTTGTAATATGGTTACAATACTTTATAATTCTAAAAAGTGTTTAAAAATATATCTCATAAAATATAAATAATATTAAATAAATTCATAATTATGTACATTGTCTACATAAGAAATTTATAAAATAAGCTTTTACTCTTTGGAAACTTTGTAAAAAAAAAAAAAAATGATAGCTCCCTCTCTTTAGTGTTTATCACAAATCAGGCATTATGCTTCACACAGTGATACACATTTAAAAAATTTAAAAGATAGAATGTCCCTGCAATAAGTTTTGGGGCAAGAGAGAAAAGCTAGCTCAGTTTAGGAGTTTGGAGTGATTTGATATCTTAGCCAAATCTTGAAGGATGCGAAAAGTTTGCTAAACTAAAAATGCAGAGGCAGAGGATACGGTATAAAAGATATTAAAGAAAGAAATATCAAAGTGAATTTAAATAGGGAAGAGGCAGTTCATTATTAATATAATGTAAATTGCCAGACAGGAGTAGCAAGAGATGATGTCCAAGAGACAGCCAGTTCATGAGAAAGCAGATATGCAATATTTAGAAAATAAACTCAATAAATAGTTTCCTCTGTTGCTTTAAGTTATGGGCCTCTAATTATCTGCTGAAGGTAATTAACTCACTTCTCCTCAAATTGTGCACCTATATAATCAATTATTTTGCACACAATTTTCATGATTTCACTGAGCACCTGAAATCTATTCATTGACTCTGGAATCTCGTGACAGGTGAATAACAACAACAACAACAACAAAAAACCCAAAACAACAAAACCTGATCTCATTAACTAAACCGAAATGATGACAGTAAAAAAAGGAGCTGTGATTATTTTTATCAGAAGTCTATCAGTAACTTTTGCTTATTCAAAATTAAAACAAATTCCAAACAAATCAACCTTTCCCCACTTCTAAAGCCCCATCCTGGACCAAAGCCACTGTTTGGCTACCTAGCAGACTTCTTAGTTGGTCTCAGTGTTTCCATTCTGCCTTCCTATAAGCTGTTTTCTGCTCTAAAGCCAGAGTGATAAAAGGAACACCAATTCATGCTACCCACTGACTGAGACTCTGAAGGCATTGTATCGCACTTAGCTTAAACCCAAAACCACAACAAGTACCGGAGCCCACAGGACTGGTGCTCTGGCCCTGGCTGACTTCCCCACCCTCACCTGATACCTGCTTTTCTGAGTGCCTGAACTCCAGGCCACTGGTTTCTTCTCTCCACCCACCAAGCTTGTTCCCATCTGAAGCCTTTGAATCTGCTCTTTCCTCTGCATCATATCCTTCCCCAACAGCCTCATGATTGATTTCTTCCTATAATTAAAATCTCAGCTCAAACATTACTCCTGAGAGTAATATTATTGAAAAAGAAATTCCTTAACAACTCAATCAATAGTACCCTGGTACCTTACAGTCACTATCTCAATAATATATTTTATAACAATTATTGTTTGCTATATTGTGATTATTTATGATTATTTACATTAGGTTTCTTTCTTTCCCTCCACAAACCTGTAGGTAGAATTTGACTGCTTTTTTCTCAACATATCTACCTGCCAGGCACATAGTAGGCAGTCGATAAATGTCATTTAAATCAATTTCTCCAAATAATTGAGAATGTATCACGAAGTATTTAGACTAAGTTTAAAATATAGCTTCTATGTGTGTCCTGAACAAATGCGTTAAAATGGACAATATCTTTCAGTAGTTGTTTTATGTTGACATTCCTGAGATGAACAATTAACCTTAGCAAATGAATTTAGGTTTATGTACAGTTCTCTGATTTGTTTTACAACTACCCCTTTTAAAGAACTGACTTAAGTAATTTAAAGTTTGAAATATTTGTGTATCTAAAGGGAACATAAAATTCTCTGTATTTTTCCAGCCTAGCTCCTCTGCCAAGTTGTTTTCCTGCTTATTTGAAGTATAAAGCAAACATTGCTGAAAATTGTTTTG
The DNA here is from genome assembly GCF_963455305.1 of Plecotus auritus. Lineage (NCBI taxonomy): Eukaryota > Metazoa > Chordata > Mammalia > Chiroptera > Vespertilionidae > Plecotus > Plecotus auritus. Next base: position 147,191,057 of record NC_137772.1, read on the forward strand.
GCATTGCTACTAAGAAACTATACAGTCAGTCCCAAGGATTTGGAACGAGTGAAATAAAAATTTAGCACTGTACTGATTTTTTTTAAGTGTGAGAAAAAGGAAGATTAAACATTGTGTAACTTCTATTTTCTTAAATCCATCATGAAATATAAGTGAGATGATAAATGGTTTTGTTTGCCTGAAATAGCCCTAGTTTATGTTTGGTGTCTTATCCTAATTATTCATACTTTCACTCTCAAAGTATCCCAAAATGGACAGCAAGTTATATGCTAACTATAAGTAGGGGCTATATTAATTTTGGTAGCATTGTGAGAAAAATAATAATAGCATTTACTCTTATAAGTTTCTGTCAGGATTAAATACTTCAGCATATGCAAGTACTTAAAAGGTGTCTGGCATATGATGCATGTGAAATAAATATTAGCTCTCATTATCTAGTTCCTTTGGAAAGGATAGACCAGCAAAAGCTATTCATTTTGGTAGAATGAAAGCATTTAGATTTTAGAAGGTCTAAGCACTAGGTACCCATCATAGGTACCTTTTCCTGTTTGGTTATATTTGATTTTGTTGTTGTTGATCCTCACCTGAGGATATTTTTTTCCATTGACTTTTTTTTAGAGTGGGATGGAGGAAGAGAGAGAGAAAAAAAAAGAGAGAGAGAGAGAAACATTCATGTGAGAGACACATCAATAGGTTGCCTCCCACACGTGCCCCGAGTCGGGTGGGGATTGAACCTATAAACCAGGTATATGCCCCTGCCTGGGAATCGAACCTGAGACCTTTAGTGCATGGGCCAACACTCTAACCATTGAGCACACCAGCCAGAGCTGTATTTGATTTTTACATTATATTTTCAAGCTCCCTGATTTTTCTATGGAAATGAAACCAAATAACCACGCAGACCACCACAGTCTTTTAAAATAATTGCCTCCCTTTGTAGACATTTTTCTAGCATTTTGATTTCACTAGAAACAGGGTTATGCTGAACAAAAGACTGAAAAAATATAACATACTGACATTATTAGGTTATGAATAGTATAGGAATACAAATTTCTTTTCATGTGGGGAGAGAATTAGATTTTGGAGAGTGTGAGAACTGGAAGACAGAAAATCTGTTTGATTAAAGTTATTGTGCTCTAGCTAACATATTCTTCTAGTCCTCTAGTTTTAGAATGAAACTTAATTAGGTAAATCAGTTTCAGATGTAATAGACTCACAACTGAAATGAAAGTATATGTATCATATATCCAACCAACACGAAAGAAATTACTATTCTTGTGTTAAGAAGCATTTTCTTGTATTTAATGATTTAAAAAAAGATTTGAGAATTTCTTTCTTTGTGATCTTCAAGATATTAATTAATATTTCAGAACTACAACTCTTTTATTTTTCTTTAAACTAAACAAAATTTTGTCTTTTAATTTATGTATGGTGATCACATTCATTTTAAAATTGAGGCAATTTACTTAAATTTTACAGCAAACATCCCTAGTTGGTCAGGCGATCTTCACTCTTGAATGTGTCTGTATGAAAGGTCACTATTTCAGAATGCTAAATTACCAAGGTATTTATGACCTTTTCTTAATTTATATATTAATTACAAAAAGATTTTGAAAAGCATTGCTGGTGTATATTTGTCTTTTTATATTCATTGGTCCTTAGTTTACATTGTTATCCAGTTCTAAATATATTCTTCTTAAAATAGATCTTTTTGGAGAAATCTACAGATCCATTTTGAGTGACAATTGCTAGAGAACACAGTAAGCTCCTCTATTCCCAAATTCTGTCACAGAGCAAAGAATTTCAATGCTTATCTTTAGTCTGCATTTCCTCAGACCATGGTCTTCCATGAGTGTACTAGTATTTGTGGGAAATGTTTATTTTTTAACATAACAAGTGTCAAAGTAGCAAAAGTTTTGCATTTAAATTGTGCAAAAATAGATCCTTAAATTGAATTCACAATCAGTTTTACTGGCTTGGATTTATAATACTTCCTATAGAATAAAACAGGAAGTAGAGATCATTTGCCATTTAATTGGTTGTGTAGTACTCTGAACAGTGGAAAGATATCTTTTTTGGGGGGTGACAAATCCTATATGATTGTAAAGAGCGGAAGGATGATGGTTTATCATAAAAGGGTGCTACTGTGAAAAACAAGAAACGGAAAACTTATATTCTGAAAGTGACTAAAAAAATGACAGCCAAAGTAAAGACAACTCCTAAGAAATAATATGTCAGATATTGGCTGTTAAACAGTAACTTCTACATAAGATTGGATTTAAACATATAGCAAAATTGATCATTGTTCATTATTGAATGGATTACTGAAGATTTGGTTAGATTCCATTGAAAAGGCAACCAGAAAAAAGTAGTATTGCCACTTTATCAAATTAACCATTGAGTTATTTTAGATGTTGACTCTTTTCAACATGAATGGAAGCTGGAAAAAAATTGCCACACCCATATCCAGCCATTTTTAGTGCATTATCTGGAACCAATATGCAGAGTTGCTACAGGCTGTTTTTAGGGATGATTCTCAACTTGCATCATTTATTCATTCATTTATCAAATAATTACAATCCTATATAATAAAATCGTAATATGCAAATCGACCAAACGGTGGAACAACCAGTCGGCAGGGGGTGGGGCTGGTGAGCAGGTGGCACCAGGCTAGCCAAGGTGTGTACCAGTGGGCAGAGGGAGGGAATGGCGATGGGGGGGGCACAGTGACCAGCGGCAGCAGAGGGGCAATGGGGGGGACAGTGCCAGTCGCTCACTGGCCTGTGCCATCCCCTGATCAGCCTGCCCTGCCCGGTCGCCTCCCGCAGAGGGAGACCAGACTGTGGCTTAGGCCCGCTAGAGGGAGCAGGCCTAAGCCATTAGTCGGACATCCCCTCAGGACTTCCCAACTGCAAGAGGATGCAGGCCGAGCTGAGGGACCCCCACCCCCAGTAATAAATATAAAAGAAGCAGGCATTCATTGTGCAAAACCCTGGAGATTCAGTATTGACAGAATACTTTGTCTCTTTCGATAATATGAAATACTTTATGGATCAAATGGCATACTAATAATGTGGCTTTAAAAAGTTCAATTTATTGTTTAAATCCTCTTAGATTACAGTTGATTGACATTTTTTAGTTATCTTATAGAAATAACTGACTGATAAGGCAACTGTGCAAATATCAAGGAATATTTCACAGTAAGAGCATTCCTGATAACATTTACTAAGCTTTTACTAAGTGTTAAATCTTTCCTCACAACAATCCTTGGTCAGTTGTATTAGTTAGAATAGGGTAAATTACTCTGGCTGGTGTGGCTCTGTTGGTTGAGCATTGACACATAAATCAAGAGGTTGCTGGTTCAATTCCCAGTCAGGGCATATGCCAAGGTTGTGGCCTGGGTTCCATGTAGGGGTTATGCAGGAGGCAGCTAATTCATGTTTCTCTTTCTCTCTCCCTCTTCCTTCCTCTATCTCTCTAACATAAATTTAAAAAATAAAATAAAAGAATAGAGTAAATTACTTTCAAATGGCTCAAACCTATTTATCAGTTAAATAATCAAAGGTAGGTGGGCAGCTGTTCTTCATGGAGTGATTCATCTGCAATGAGCTAGTTCAGTGAGAAAAAAGACATGGAGGAAAATATCTCTCTTTTTAATAATCTTGGTCCAGAGCAGGCAAACATTACTTCTGTTCAGATTCCATCAGTAAGTGCTAGTAATATGGCCATCCTGGCTGCAGTTAGAGCTGAGAAATGAAGTATATGGATGGGCAAACTTTTCTCAGCGAAACCCAGTGAAGAAGTGGAGAGAGTTAAACAGCTAACCCACCTGCCTAATATGTGTTAATGTGATCCACATTTTACTGATGTGGAAACTGAATAATAGAATTACTCAGAATTTTCCAAGGTATTTTATTCCAATTGATTAAGTAATCTGTTAAATCCTCATTTCTGAAAAAATACTCAGTTTATAGAACTTGAGTGTTGTTAAACATGGACCTGATGATGCAGGGCATGTTGAGGATTTTGAATTTGATCTTTGGATCAAAGAAAAAATATTGAAGATTTTTAGATAAAACAACATGATCATATTTGCATATATATATATACTAGAGGCCTGGTGCATAAAATTCGTGCATGGGGGGATGGGGGGCAGTGTTCCTCAGCCCAGCCTGCACCCTCTCCAATCTGGGACCCCTTGAGGGATGTCTGACCGCCTGTTTAGGCCTGATCCCACCAGGCCTAAATGGGCAGTTGGACATCCCTCTCACAATCCAGGACTGCTGGCTCCCAACTGCTCTCCTGCCTCTGCCTGATTGCCCCTAACTGCTTCTGCCTGCCAGCTCGATCACCCCCTAACCACTCCACTGCCAGACTAATTGACGCTTAACTGCTTCCCTGCCAGCCGGATTGCCCCTAACTGCCCTCCCCTGCCAATCTGGTTGCCCCTAACTGTCCTCTCCTACAGGCCTGATCGCCCCCAACTGCCCTCCCCTGCTGGCCTGGCCCTGTCCAACTGCCCTCCCCTGCAGGCCTGGTCTCCCCCAACTGCCCTCCCCTGCTGGCCTGGTCCCCCCCAACTGCCCTCCCCTGCTGGCCTGGTCTCCCCTACCTGCCCTCCCCTGCTGGCCTGGTTCCCCCCAACTGCCCCCACCTGCAGGCCTGGTCCCCCCCAACTGCCCTCCCCTGCAGGCCTGGTCCCCCCCAACTGCCCTCCCCTGCTGTCCTGGTCCCCCCCAACTGCCCTCCCCTGCTGGCCTGGTCTCCCCCACCTGCCCTCCTCTGCTGGCGTGGTCCCCTTCAACTGCCCTCCCTACATGCCTGGTCTCCCCCAACTGCCCTCCTCTGCAGCCTGTCACCCCCAACTGCCCACAACTGCCCTCCCCTGCCAGCCATCTTGTGGTGGCCATCTTATGTCCATGTGGGGGCAGCCATCTTTGACCACATGGGGGCGGCCATCTTGTGTCTTGGAGTGGTGGTCAATTTGCATATTACTCTTTTATTAAATAGGATATCCTATCTAATAAAGAGGGAATATGCTAATTAACCATCACTCCATCACAAAGATGGCTGCACTCACAGCTGAGGCCAAGTTCCCATAAGGAGCCTTAATAAGCAATCAGCAGGGACCTGAGGCTACACCCTCCCCCGCCTCCATGGGGCTTGACAGGGGACCTCAGGCCACATCCCCCACCTGGCAGAGCTTGACAGGGGACCTCACCTGCACGCCCTGCCCTGGTATCAGGCCAGGAGACCTGAGGTCATGCCCCCCCCGCCCGGCGGGGCTTGACGGGGGACCTCAAGGTACGCTTCCCATCCTGGTACTGGGCTAGGGGACCTCAGGCTGCTCCTCCCACCCCAGCGCCAGGCCGGGTGACCTCAGGCTGCACCCCCCTGCCTGGCTGGACTTGACAAGGAAGCTCAAGATGCACCCCCAGTGCTGGGTTGGGAGACCTCAGGCCATGCCCCCCACCCAGCAGGGCTTGACAGGGGACCTCAGGCCGTGCCCCCTACCCAGCGGGGCTTGACAGGGGACCTCAGACTGTGTTCCTCACCCAGCGGGGCTTGACAGGGAACCTCAGGCTATGCCCCGCACCCGGCAGGGCTTGACGGGGGACCTCAGGCCGTGCCCCATGCCCTGGCACCGGGCCAGGGGACCTGAGGCTATGCCCCCTGCCTGGCAGGGCTTGACAAGGGTGGGACTGGCCGGGTCTGGATCTAGCCCAATGCAGGGGACGGCCGGGTCTGGGTCTCAAGCAATTTTGAGGTGCATGTGGGTGGGCGGGGACTTAACTCTGGGTCCCGTGGTGAGCTCCAGACTCTGACAGGAGGAAGGTTTTCATATACATTTTACTAATTTTCTTTCATCTCTGACACTTCTATTATAGAGAAAGGGCAAATAGCAATATTAAATTATTTCCTCTAATTAATCTCCTTTTAATGTACATGAATTTCGTGCACGGGTCAGTAGTATATATATATTTATTTATTTACAATATATTTTTATTGATTTCAGAGAGAAAAAGAGAGATAGAAACATCAATGATGAGAGAGAATCATTGATCAGCTGCCTCCTGCATGGCCCCTACTGGATATCGAGCCTGCAACCCAGGCATGTGCCCTGACCTGGAATGGAACCATGACTTCCTGGTTCATAGGTCAATGTTCAACCACTGAGCCATGTTGGTCAGGCTACATTTATATTTTTAAATTATATTTATTGGGGTGACATCTATATGTAAAAGCCTAAGCGACTGTTTGACCCTTCGGCCCTTTGACCATTCAACCAGTAGCTATGACGTGCACTGACCACCAGGGGGAAGACACTCAATGCACAGGCATGGAAACATGGAACAGACTGATGAATCTCAGAGGGAAGTGGGGAGGGGAGGGTGGGAAGAGATTAACCAAAAATCTTATATGCATACTAGAGGCCTGGTGCACTGGTGGAGTCCCTAGGCCTGGCCTGCGGGGATCTGGCCGAAACCGGCAGTCTGACATCCCCCGAGGGGTCCTGGATTGCGAGAGGGCACAAGCCAGGCTGAGGGACCCCACCAGTGCACATGCACAGGGCCTCTAGTTGGTAAATAAGATTACAAAGTAAAAAGGGAATCATAAATATATGGTGACATCTTTGCATTTAAAATGATTTGTGGGAAATAGATTGGATTAAGGAAAGAACAGTGAGTTGAGAGTCAGTATCAAGATTCAGCCTACTTTTTTTTCCTTATATTGATTGTAGATCTTCTTCCTTGTCTGAGCTCCCCTTTCAAACAGAGAATCCTGAATTACTTCTCCACTTATGAAAACTACACTCATCAATTCCAAGATAAAGAAGAACATCATAGGAGAAACAAGAAGTAGCCTCTCAGTATGGGGAACAGGAGTTACTTACTGATAGGTAGGGACATAGCCAAAGGGAGCAGGAAGGAGAACAGGAGTGGTAGACAGTGAATGTTTCAAAGCCTGGATTCTTAAAAATCACTGCTCACATCAGTTTTATTTAATTTATGTTTCTTGGCAAGATCTTTGGCTTAGTATAGATAAGCATGATAAATGTTAGAAATGAATACTATATTAATATCATATTTTAAATTTTTGACTGGAAGAGGAAACAGTTTGAAAAGTTAAAGAGACAAATACAATAAATTGTAAGAAAAATTATTTTAAAATGATAATACTTAATCCTGAAAAATATTTTGGATGTGTGGAGTTTTATGTTGTTTCTCAAAGCTGAAGATAAATTATATTCTAGTTGATTAATTATTTTTTTGCTCAACTTAACTATATTATTTTTGGTATTCAAATAGACTTTATCACTTTTGAAGAAACTTGCAAATTACAAATTTATTGCTAACTCTTCTATTCATCTCATATACATTGTGGTCAAATAGGACTAATGTTTCTTAAAAATAATTATATTTTAAATTGTACTTTTGGTTTCAATTATTTTCTTAAGATTGTTTTATTATGCAAAATCTTTACTTTGATTGTCTCAAAGGAATATAGATTAAACCATACAACTTATATAAAATAGATGATATAGATTTTACATTTTTGAAATAAATTCAATTCATTTAACTTGATAATTGACATTCATGGTACTAAAAGTTTTTCTTACACAACTGTACTTAGAAAAATAAGTATTAATTTAATCAGGTTAATAAATTATCTTTCATTTTTTCATTTCCTCTTTGGTACATAGATTCTCTCTAATTTTGATCTCAAGTATTATGCAAAATATATGTAGTTAACTCATCTACATCATTTAATTAAGAGCCTATTAGTACTACAAAATTAAGTAAGTAGCTAAATAAGCTAATATAAGAATTTTTCAAGAGATGTCAATAATATGGGAGTAGATGGGAGAATGGTAGGCATACTGAAAAGTGTAGGTTACTGAAGAGACAAGCTTTGCACTAAATTCCTATTTGAAAACCACATCCAGGTTAACAATTATGTATCTCATTATTTGAAGAAAAAAGAAAATAACAACTTAATAATACTAGTATTATGGGATAAAATTATTGATTATTTTGAAGAAAGAAATATTTTCCTTTAAAATATTTCCATTTTCAACAGTTATTCATCATTTCAGGATATTAATCTAAAAAGATTCATAATCTTTTCAGCAAAGCCTCACAAAGCATGAAGAAAATAGAAGGGAGTCATTTTGTATTCACATAAAAAATTAACCAGAGTGTTTTTCAGACCTGCTTATGCTCAGTCTTAGGCATGAAGCGTGTGAGAGGATGGGAATTCATGAGAGGATGGGGTATTTACCTGGGCACTGCTTCAGCTGAACTTAAGTTTCCACAGATGAAAGTAATGTTGTCTCCTCTACATTTTCAAATCATTTGATCATACCAATTCTTGTATGTGTATTTGTCTGCCTGTGTTTATTTTAAAATTAAAGCACACATTTATAAAATTAATTGCACTAATTTTAAGTCTATGACTGGAGAAATTTTAACATGAGTTTTATATATTAATACACTTATTTAACACTACCAAGATTAATATGTTCAACTCCATGTGATTTTATTTTTATTGTGCTCCATCCAAGAGTCCCTTCCTCCAGAGGTAACCAGTATTTGAATATACACTGAGTGGTCAGATTATTATGACCACCCCATCAGTACTTCGTTGGGCCACCTTTTGCCTACAATACTGTGGCGATTCTTCTTGGCATTGACTCCACGAGATGTTGAAAGGTGATGAGAGGAATCTGACACCATGCCTGATGAATAGCACTGTCCAGTTCTGTGAGATCTGATGGTTGTGGAACCAGCTGTCTGATGGCTCTTTTAACTTCGTCCCACAAATGCTCAATTGGATTGAGATCTGGTGATTGTAGGGGCCACCTAAGCAAGATAAATTTTCCCTCAAGTTCTTGAAACCACTCCTGCACAATATGAGCACCGTGGCATGGTGCATTGACTTGTTGGAAGAAGCCATCTCCATTGGGATATGCCATCAACATGATAGGATGAACTTGATCAGCAACGATACTTAGGTATGTTGTGCTATTCAGACGTTGATCCACATGAATTAAAGGGCCCAAATCATGTCAGGAAAACATGCTCCAAACCATAACCTGCCCCCACCAGCTTGAAGGGTTGTACTCATGCATGTGGGGGTGCATGCTTTCATGCTGTTTCCGTGAAATTCTCACTCTGCCATCTGCATGATGCAACTGGAAACATGATTCATTGGACCACATAACTTTTTTCCAATGCTTGACTGTCCAATCCTTGTGTGAGATGTTTTATCTTGGTAACTGCAGACAGCAAAGGTGTTCGAACAGGCCTTCGACTTCCATATGCCATACGATGCAGTGAACGGTTAATTTACCTACAAACGTCAGGTGGTCATAATAATCTGGCCACTCAATGTATATTACAATAGATTTGTTTCACCTATTCTTGAAGCTAATATAAATTTAATTATACAGTATGTATAACTTTTTTCAATTAAAATGTTATCTGTGAGATCCATTTATGCCATGGTGGTTATTATAAATTTGTTCTTTTTATTACTAGGTGTGCATATACATAATCTATATATCCATTCTATTGTTTATGGCCATTTAAGTTTTTTCAAGTACTTGAGTATCCTATATAATAAAAGCCTAATATGCAAATCGATCAAATGGCAGAACGATCGGTGGAATACCGGTCTCTATGATGTGCACTGACCACAAGGGGGAAGATGCTAAATACAGGAGCTGCCCCCACCCACAGACTCTAGGCCAACCAAGGAACCAAGGCCCCACCAGTAGCCCTGCAGAGGGAGGTGACCAGCGGCGGTGATGGGGGATGGGGCTGGTGAGCGGGCAGCACCAGGCCGGCCAAGGCAGGTGTCAGTGGGGGCCCCTGATTGCCCCATGGTCACTCTACAAATCAGCCCTGATTGCCAGGCAGGCCTAGGGATCCTACCCGTGCATGACTTTCATGCACTGGGCCTCTAGTTATAAATAAAGTTGGATAAACAAATCATTTGGTACACATATGTACTCTTGGGAATTTAAAAGTAGAAGTGATGGGTATAGGGCAGCAACTTTCAACTGGCGTGCTACAAGAATTTTTAAAATATGCCATACCTGACTATTTAGTCAGGGGCACTTAAATTGTCCAGTAAAAAAAAAAAATGAACCTGGATGGCGTGGCTCAGCGCTTGACCATTGAACTATGAACAAGGAGGTCATGGTTTGATTCCTGGTCAGGGCACATGCCTGGGTTGCGGGCTCGATTCCCAGTAGGAGGCCTGCAGAAGGCAGCCAATCAATGATTCTCTCTCATCATTGATGTTTCTATCTCTCTCCCTCTCCCTGCCTCTCTGAAATCAATAAATTTTATTTTTTAAATTACAACAGCCAACACAACAATAGCTGTCAAATGTGAATGAATCAAAATTATACCAATTTTTAAATCAGATCCCCCCAAAATATATATTTTTTGGTGTGCTGCAGAATTTTAATAATTTGTTTATGTATGCCATGAGATGAAAAAAAGTTGAAAATTGCTGGTCTAGGATAAGTGCAGGTGTAATTTTCATAAATACTACCTAAAAATTTGCCTAAGTGGTTGGACAAATTTATACTACCACCAGCAATGTATGAGGGTTTTTCTTACTATATATCTGTTCTAACACTTGGAATGGTCTCTCATCTTAATTTTAGCCACTGTGATAGGTGTTTTGTGGTTTTAATTTCAATTCTTAGATAATAATGTTTATTGCCTATGTGAACATCCTCTTTTGTGAAGTACTTGGTCATCCTTGGCTATTTTTAAATTGAGTCATTTATTAATTTTTTTATTGTTAGTTTAGTGAGAGTTTTTAATATATTCTGAATATGAGTGCTTTGTCAGGTGTATTTATTGTGAATATTTTCTTCTAGTATGTCTTATTCACTCTCTTAATTATAATTTTTAATGATAAGATATTGCTAATTTAATGTTGTACAGTTAGCAATTTTTAGTTAATTTTTGTGTGTGTGCTTGGAAAGTCAGGAAGGCTTAGGATAGAAGCACAGATAGAAGAATTGGGCTTGAATATGATAGGGGCACCTCTTTTGAAAGGAGAAAGATAGAGGAGAGAATGTATATAGATATGTGGTTTGCAAGATAGGTGGGAGGAAGCTGAAAGACTTCCTTTTACTTTTCTTCTGTGAAAGAGCAAGGAAGATCATTTGCTGACAGGGAGGAAGACAAAAGATTGGATGTAGAGAGTGGAAAAGATTTTAAATAATTTATAGAATAAGAAAGCAATTTGACCAGAGAAACTTAGAAGGACAGCTGTTGGGAGGGGTTCAAGGTTAATGTTACTTTGTTATCATAAATTTGCTTATTGTAGAAATCTCTCTAGAAGTAACTGTGCAAATTATTGTCTTGTAGGTATATCTAAAAAATCTTTTCAAAATAAGTTTTCTCACAGACACATATTTCATTACATCTGGATTCTAACTTAATATGAAAATATCCTTTGATACAGAATATTATTATGCTTAGAAATCTTAAGAAAAGTCTTTATTTTAATTTATCTAGATTACAAAAACTCTTGTTTTATCTGTGGTGAAGAAGAAAAATAACTTTATTATTATTTATATGATTAATCATCAGCTGCTTAAAAGTAATTATAAAGTTAATTCAGGTTTTTCCTACCAAAAAATTTTTAATGTTTTTATTTATTTCAAAGAGGAAGGGAGAGGGAGGGTAAGATAGAAACATCAATGATGAGAGAGAATCATTCCTCAGCTGCCTGCTGCACGCCCCTCCTGGGGACTGAGCCTGCAACACGGGCATATGCCCTGATTCAGAACTGAACCATTACCTCCTGTTTCATGGATCGATGCTCAACCACTGAGCCACACAGGCTGGGCCAAAATTTTTATGTATATACATATATCTTATTATACAATCCTTAGGTGAATTTTCCTACTGTATATTTCTTTATATTCCTTTAATTGTCCGGCTTAGAATAGTAATAATTTATGTTTACATAAACTTGAAGATTTACCAAGTATTTTCTCCTGTCTTGCCTAAATTCATGCAACTTTTATGCTATATAACTAGAACATAAACTCAATTCTTTTGATTCTAATCTAGTGCTATTTCCTCTACACACAGGGGGAATAATAATACACTTTTCGTCAGACTGACTTAATTATACTAGAAAATTTGAATTGTATTTATTGATGAGTATGTTTTCATTTGAATATGAAGATACAGTATTTTTTCCTTTTATGTTTCATAAATATTTTGTATAAACTTATTAACTAGTCAGATGATTAAATGCAGTAGACAAGTATTGTTTTTTAATCCTATAATCATTCTTTTTCTTATGGTTTTGTTTGTGGGTTTTTTTGGAGAAGAAAAGAATACCATATGATGTGTATGTGATTTTACCCTAGTTTATTAGTTTTGTAAATGTAGATTCTTTTATTTCAGTTTCATTTTTTTCTAGAGTGAGGCATACCTAAAATTATAAGAAGGAACATTTAACATATAATGTTAAATAACCAAGACATTGATCATCTACATTTTAACTCCATCTATATTTCAGGAAACAATTTCAAAATTTGAAGGTATGATTCATGGTTTAATGTTTTATGTAAATTAACACTGGCTGAGATTCAAAAATAAATAGCAGCACTAATAAAGACAGATTGTTCATATTTTCTCATGACCTACATGAAATGTTTTTGTTTTTGTTACACTATTACATCACTTAAATGACAGTTAAAATATTGCTTTAAAAATCTCCTTAAATCTGAAAAATCAAAACAAGAGCATTTTAAATTTAAATCCATATAAAAGATTTGAGCAGATATTTCTTCAAAGATGACAAGCACATGAAAGATACTCAATTTCATTAGGAAATAAAAATCAAACCACAATGGGTTTCTGTAATATGCCCAGTAGAATTGCAGTGATAAAATAGATAATAATAAATGCTGGAATGATATGGTATCATTTGAACTCATATATTGTTGGTGGGAATGTGAACCTGTGCAGTCACTTTGGGAAAGAGTTTAGCAGTTTCTCAAAATGTTACACATGGAGCTAACTCAGCAATTTCACTCTTCAAAATATATCCAAGGGAAATGAAAACGTGTCCACACAAAGTCTTGTAGATGAATGCTCATAGCAGAATTATTTTTCATAGTCAAAAAGTAGACGCAATCCAAATGTCTATCAACTACTGAATGAATAAACAAAACGGTACATCCATACAAGGGAAATATTATTCAGCAATAAAAAGGGATGAAATCCTGACACATACTACAACATGCATGGAACTTGAAAGCATTATGCTAAATAAAATACCATGTATTATGTAATGACATTAATTTATAAAATATGCAGCATAGGCAAATATATAAAAATAGAAAATAGATTACTGTTGCCTATATCAAAGGAAAATTGCACCAGACAAGCTAAATAGGCAAGGAAGATTTTATTGAAAACTAAAATCTTCCTTGGCTCAGTGGAGAGAGCGTTGGCCTGCGGACTGAAGGGGCCCAGGTTCAATTCCGGTCAAGGGCATGTACCTTGGTTGCGGGCACATCCCCAGTAGGAGGTGTGCAGAAGGCAGCTGATCAATGTTTCTCTCTCACTGATGTTTCTAACTCTCTATCCCTCTCATTTCCTCTCTGTAAAAAAGCAATAAAATATATAAAAAAGAAACTTTTAAAACTATTGCAATAGAGGAGAGAGCCTGAAATAAAAAGTGAAAGAATTGTTAAATGCTGGGGTGAGCTAGGGATGCACTGGAGGACATTAGGGGGGAAAAAGTAGAGGTGAATGGATTGGATGTGGAGTATGAGAGAAAGAGAGGTGTCAGAATAACTTCAACTATTTTATTATGCAATAACTAGAAGGATGAGTTTTCTTTAACTGACATAGGATGAAAGTTTTGGGAGGTAAAACGCAGAGATGGTTAGAGCCATGCTAATTGTGAAATGACTAATAGAGAGATTGAGAATGCAATTGAATCTCTGAAAATGCAATTCAAAGAAAATGACTCAGTATGAGATTTACAGTTGGGAGTCATCACTATATATATATATATAGTGATGTATATATATAGTGATATATGTATCCTATCTAATAAAAGAGTAATATGCAAATTAACCATCACTCTGCTACACCCACAAGCCATGCCCACAAGCCACGCCCACCAGCCAATCAGGAGCGAATATGCAAATATGCCCAACCAAGATGGCTACAGCCACAGAGAGCAGGAGGGAGGCTTGGGTTTCCCCGGCAATGGAGGAAGCCAAGCTTTCTGCCTGCCCTTGCAGGCCTAGGCCTCCACTCAATGCTACAAAGTTTCAATGATAGAAGATAGATAAACCCAAACTGAAATGGTGGCAGCCACGGAGCTGGAAAGAGCAGGAGGCTAGGGTTGCCCCCGGCGATGGAGGAAGCCAAGCTTTCCACACACCCTGGCAAGCCCAGGCCTCTGCTTAAGGCTACAAAGTTTCAATTATAGAAGATAAATAAATCCCAACAGAAATGGCTGCCGCCACAGAGCAAGCAGAAGGCTTGGCTCCGCTCCAGGCTACAAAGTTTCAATTATAGAAGATAAATAAACCCCAGATCCCAGGGCCTCCGCTTGGGTCACCAGGGAGCGTGGCCTGCCTACAAACCACCAAAGGCCCCTCGCCCAGGCCACCCCACGCCCCAAGGGAACCCCCACCCTGATCTGGGACACCCTTCAGGGCAAACCAGCTGGCCCCCACCCGTGCACCAGGCCTCTATCCTATCTAATACAAGAGTAATATGCAGATTGACCATAACTCCAACACACAAGATGGCTACCCCCATGTGGTCAAAGATCCTGCCCCCATGTGGACACAAGATGGCCACCACAAGATGGCCAGCAGGAGAGGGCAGTTGGGAGGGACCAGGCCTGCAAGGAAGGGCACTTGGGGGCAATCAAGCCTGCAGGGGAGGGCAGTTAGGGGTGACCAAGCCAGCAGAGGAGGGAAGTTGGGGGTAACCAGGGCTCCAGGGAAAGGCAGTTGGGAGGGACCCAGGCCTGCAGGGGAGAGCAGTTGGGGGGGACCCAGGCCTGCAGGGGAGGGCAGTTAGGGGTGACCAGGCCTGCAGGGGAGAGCAGTTGGGGGGGACAAGGCCTGCAAGGGAGGGCAGTTAGGGGTGACCAGGCCTGCAGGGGAGGGTAGTTAGGGGAAAACAGGCTGGCAGGGGAGCAGTTAGGCATCAATCAGGCTGGCAGGGGAGTGGTTAGGGGGTGATCAGGCTGGCAGGCAGAAGTGGTTAGGGTCAATCAAGCAGGCAGGCAGCCAAGCAGTTGGGAGCCAGCAGTCCTGGATTGTGAGAGGGATGTCCGACTGCCCGTTTAGGCCCGATCCCACCGGGATCGGGCTTAAACGGGCAGTCGGACATCCCTCGAGGGTCCCAGATTGGAGAGGGTGCAGGCTGGGCTGAGGGACACACCCCCCGTGCACAAATTTCATGCACCAGGCCTCTAGTATGTATACACACACACACACACACACACACACATATATCTCCTATCTAATAAAAGAGTGATATGCAAATTGACCGTACCTCTGCTACACCCACAAGCCACGCCCACCAGTCAATCAGGAGCGAGTATGCAAATTAACTCAACCAAGATGGCAGTTAATTTGCATATCCAGGAGTAGAATGAAGACTGAAGACAGTGTAGAAGGAAGCCAAGTGTTCCAGAAAGGAGCGAAGCTACAGGAGAAGCAAGCAAGTGGGGCTGTGGAGAAGGGAGGGAAGCAGGCAGTGTGGGGGAGAAGGGAGGGAAGCAGGTGGGTTGGCGGAGAAGGGAGGGAAGCAGACCACCGCAGGAAGCCCTATTGCAGTAATCTTCCTGCAACAGGCCTCTAATATATATATATATATATATATATATATATATATATATATATATATATAATTTATGAATGAGATCTCCAAGGAAAGACTAGGTAGAGAGGCAAGTAACCCAAATCCTGAGAGTCAGAAAAGAGACTGAGATAGCCACTATGAAAGGAAGAAACCAAAAATGTATGGTATCCTGGAAGCCAAGGGAATAAAATCTATCAAGATAGAAATGAGCAATTATGTAAATACTACAGGCCTGGTGCACGAATTAGTGTATGGGTGGGGTCCCTCAGCCTGGCTGGTGATCAAGGCCTATTGAGGGGCCGGCCAGCCAGGGGAAGGGACCACAGGAGGTGGGCCAGCTGTGGGGGCTGGGTGCAGGAAATTGGCCAGCCAGGGGAAGGCGCCGTGGGAGATTGGCTGTGGGAAATGCTCCTGCATTGAGTGTCTGCCCCCTGGTGGTCAGTATGTGTCATAGCAACTGGTCGACCAGTCATTCGATCATTCTGGTTGTTTGGTCATAATGGTCACTTAGGCTTTTATATATATAGAAGACTAGAGGCCCGGTGCATGAAATTCGTGTATGGGGGGTGTCCCTCAGCCCAGCCGGCACCCTCTCCAATCTGGGACCCCTTGAGGGATGTCCGACTGCCCGTCGGACAGTCAGACATCCCTCTCACAATCCAGGACTGCTAGCTCCCAACTGCTCACCTGCCTGCCTTCCTGATTGCCCCTAACCACTTCTGCCTGCCAGCCTGATCACCCCCTAACCACTCCCATGCCAGCCTGATTGATGCCTAACTACTCCCCTGCCAGCCTGTTTGCCCTTAACTGCCCTCCCCTACAGGCCTGGTCACCCCTAACTGCCCTCCACTGCATGCCTGGTCACCCCTAAATGCCCTCCCCTGAAGGCCTGGTCCCCCCCAACTGCTCTCCCCTGCAGGCCTAGGTCCCCCCCAGCTACCTTTCCCTGCAGGCCCAGTCACCCCCAACTTCCCTCCTCTGCCAGCCTGGTCACCCCTAACTGCCCTCTGCTACAGGCCTGATCACCCCCAACTGCCCTCCCTTGCAGGCCTGGTCCCTCCCAACTGCCCTCTCCTGCTGGCCATCTTGTGGCAGACATCTTGTGTCCACATGGGGGCAGGATCTTACATGGGGGCAGCCATCTTGTGTGTTGGAGTGATGGTCAATCTGCAAATTACTCTTTTATTAGATAGGATAGAGGCCTGGTGCATGGGTGGGGGCCAGCTGGTTTGCCCTGAAAGGTGTCCCGGATCAGGGTGGGGGTTCCCTTGGGGCGTTGGGTGGCCTGGGCGAGGGGCCTGTGGTGGTTTGCAGGCTGGCCATGCCCCCGACGACCCAAGCGGAGGCCCTGGTATCTGGGATATTTTTTATCTTCTATAATTGAAACTTTGTAGCCTGGAGCGGAGCCAAGCCTTCTGCTGGCTCCATGGTGGCAGCCATTTCTGTTGGGATTTATTTATCTTCTATAATTGAAACTTTGTTGCCTGGAGTGGAGGCCTGGGCCGGCCAGGGTGTGCGGAAAACTTGGCTTCCTATATCTCCAGGGAAACCCAAGCCTCCCTCCTGCTCTCTCCATGGCCACAGCCATCTTGTTTGGGTTAATTTGCCTACTGGCTCCTGATTGGCTTGTGGGCATGGCTTGTGGGTGTAGCAGAGTGATGGTTAATTTGCATATTGCTCTTTTATTAGATAGGATAGCTGAGAGATCAAGTAAGATAAGAAATAAGAATTGACCATGAGATTAAGCAACTGGTGTCTTTGAAACAGTTTTGATTTTTAACATATGACTAGATGGATAACTACAAGAGTTCTTAAATCTCTTCAAGGGTGCCTGTCACCAAGTGTTTTAGTTTCATGAGTGTATGGGAAATATCTTGTAATCAGAAGATCCATCAGAACCATGATCTCAAAAAGTTACTTCTTTGGTGCTTGTTAGTAGCCTTGATAAGTGGAAAACTGTGGCAAAGTAAGATGCCACATTCTATAAGAAAGATGATTTGGGTTACTACATTGATGAACCCTGTCCAGAAAAGTTACTAGTATAGGGTAAGGAGAATATGACTGTATTGTGAATTAAGGCAATTATGATCACCAACCCAGGTCAAAGAAGTGGGGACATAGCTGTATTTCACATTATTTAACTCTTTTTTTTTCTCACTCTTTTTTAACCCATTTTCTTAAATGAACACTAGTTTGGGTTAATATTTTAGGTTTTAGACGGGAATATGATTGAATGAACGTTCTGTGGGACTTTTATGTATCTTCTGTGTTTGGGACACACCTGTCACCTATGTCAAGACAACAGTGTGTGCTGAGAAACAGAAGGACGAACTTCCATATATCTTCTTTTGTGCTTTCAGATTCACTCTCCCCCGGCTCACCTTCCTGGAAAGTGTACCTGTAGAGGTTATCTCAGCAGGCTGTCTTGTCCTCTCACTTCCAAACTGAAACTAGCCAACGAAAATTTCTGAAAGATGTTCAGAAGGAAAGCAGACAGACACATTGGGTATTTAGTGCACGAGTCCTTTCCCTATGGAGTTCCTCAAGCAAAGATTGTCACACTACTAACTTTTAAAATAATCTCTTTAATAAACTATCCTCAATTTATACTAATTGAATATACTATCTGTTTCTTGCTGGCATCTTGATTTATACATTAACTAGAAACCAACCAATAGAAACCAACCAATCAGAACCAAATCTGGGTGAAATGCGAGGAGCCAATGGCTGCCTAAGAGGCGGAGCTTTCGACGCTGACTGGCATAGAAACCGACCAATCAGAACATAATCTGGTTGAACTGTGAAGGCAGAACCTAAGGTGGGGGCTGAGGAGGGGTTTTAAAATATATCTATGATATATTTTTGTTTGCATTGTATTAAGTATGAAGCTAAGTGAATAAATATTTTGGCCACAGAAAATATTCCAAATATTGAAAGCTTTCAAATTAACTGCTACCTTAGGAAAACTGAATATAATATGACCTGGTAAGGTCAGTCATAATAGAGTATAACATTCTTCCAGGAAAACCAAGTTTTTTTTAAGAAGCCTTTATATTAACTTACATACTATCCTATTGATGAACAAGAATGATAAATAAATTATCTATATTGCATTTTTTCTGATCATCCTAACATATAAAAACCCAGGGTCTGTAATGACAGAAGGCTTAACTGAATGTCAGGCTGCGTGCGCAGCAGGCTCCAGTGGGCAGCGACTGGCAAGCGGGCTGAACTGCTGACCTCTCAGGGAAAGAGAGAGGCGGGGCTGATCAGTGGCTATCGTGGATGCTGGCAAGGCCCCAAGAGAGAAGCGGGATCTGATCCGCAGCCTTGAGGACCTTGCTTCTCTCTCTCTTGGGGCCTCGCCAGCAGCAGTGCCTCTCTCTCTCCAAGAGATCAGCAGTTCAGCCCGCTAGCCAGCAGCCTGGGGTGACTGTTGATTAGCCCCGCCTCTCTAATCAGGCCTGGAAATAGGCCCGGAAATAGGCGTGGAGATGCTGACTTGCATAGAAACCAACCAATCAGAACCAAATCTGGGTGAAATGCGAGGAGCCAATGGCTGCCTAAGAGGCGGAGCTTTTGACGCTGACTGGCATAGAAACTGACCAATCAGAACATAATCTGGTTGAACTGTGAAGGCAGAACCTAAGGTGGGGGCTGAGGAGGGGTTTTAATGGCAACAGCTGTTTAGTGTAAGGTGTAAGAAAGTGGTTCAATTTTTTAATAACCGGTTTGGCAGTATAGTGCATATGGCTGGCTATCAGTCCAGATACAGGGATTATGTATTTTTGTCTGCCAAGACCATCTCTTCCTGCTGAAAAAGGTTCCCGCCCACCCCCACCAATTTAAGCAATCCTATCTTATATAATCTATCTATGCTGGAAGCCGATCATTGTTTTATTAATGGAGAGGTGTGGACAGGGAATCCGGAGGGCTGATCAACCTTAATTGCTCTGAAGGGTCAGAGCTAATCACTAGACATTGATAGTTAAAGCAGCCTCCACCTGTTAGTCTTAAGTAAATTCGCTGATTGGCTATTATTGGAGTTTCCTGCCTAGGGGATATTGGTGTATCCCATAATCTTAATCTTAATAAAAGGGATGGCAAGGCTGGAGCGAGTAGTAGTCCTCCCACTAGAGTTGGACTACCACCTGGCCTCCATTTCCCAAATTAATGCTTTTCTAAGTCTCTTTTCATTTGTGTGTGGCCTTCTCCAGAACCCAAACCCTGAACTGGAACACTGAACCATGTGGGACGTGAAAGGGGTTCCCACATTTGGCACCTGACTGAGGGACATCTGGAGGAGATGATATTTTTCACATAGAGAGAAGGGAGGAAAAATACACCAAGAAAAGGTGTGGAAAATTCACCTAGAAAAAGGTGAGGGAAATTCACCGCATGCAAAGCCCACGGACTAACTGCAGAAACCAGATCTGTAAGTAGGGTGGGAACGTCTTTTTCAGCCAGGCTAATGGGGAAGAATTAGATTATAAAATAATGTGGTTTCTTGTTCAAATTAAAATCTTAATTGGTATTTGGAATTTAAAATCTGTAATAAGTGAAACTCTACTGATGAAACCATCTCTGGTGCAGAGAAATTCAAAGGTGGCAGGAGAGGGCAAGGCTATCTGCTCTCCTGCAATGAGATTGCTTAAGGTACTGTTTAAAAATTATAAAAGAACTCACAGGGAAATGCAAATTTTGGCCAAATTGGGTGTTAGTTATTGCTTTGGAAAGCGAAAAAGAAAGAAAAAATTTAAGATCTGTCTATCTTTTAAGCATGAAAAGAAATTTGTCCAGATCTGTTGCTGAAACTTCCCCCGAAGTAAGCAGGATGTGGGGGAAGGGAGACACGTGGTGATCCAATATGGAAGCCCACTCTCCCAGTATGCTAATTTAAAGTTTCCTTTCTCGCCATGAAAAAGTCTTAAAAATTTAGAAATGTGTCTGGAATTTCTGTGCTCGTGGGGAGAGAACCTAGCTGTAAGACAGAATGCGTGAATGGTCTGATTTCGGACATTTAGATTGTCTTCAGCTGGAATCTCTCTGCAAAAGCTATAGAAAATGAGAAACCCAGAACTGGTTCTTTTTCCTAAGAAAAACAGCAAAAAAGTCTTCTCGAAAGAAATTCAAGCTAATTCCAGCAACAGGATTCACATTTCCATAATAAAGAGTAGTTTTTACAATGCTAATGAACCTCGGTCAAAGTTAACTTTTAAGGCCTTCAAGAAAATAAGTAAAATTGTCTCTTATAGAATTTATCCAAAGTAAATGCTTTAAAATAATTATAATTGACTTTAGAATCTCAAAGAAATTGTTGAAATATAGATAAATAATGTATTAATTATAAAGATATAAGTAGCCCAGGTAACTGGCTATGCCCTTTGTTAATGGAGGAAGGGGTAGACGCCCTTCCCCCAGCAGACAGGTAATCTAGTTTCCTGCCAGGAACCATCTTTGAAAAATGTGGTAATTTACACTTGAATAAACCAAACCTGGTTTTCCAGAGCTACTGGCAAATAAAAAGTAAAGTTTAAATTTGCCTCATAAAAAACCTAGAAGACAGAATTGAATCTATTAATTGATTATGTCTTGTATTTTTCTTAAAAATGTAAAGTGTTATTAATCTAGGAAATGCTAAATATATTTGACTTGCCAGCTTTAAAAGTTCAAAGTGCAAATTAAATTGGGAGAAATTATATAGTTGTGGTAATTAAATGCCTAAAGTATAAGAACTTATTTTTGAGAAAATAAAATGTTGTGTTTTCTCTAATAATTAGGAATTCAAAATAAATTGCTTATTATTGGTCTAATTAAAAAAGAGGATTAATTCTGTGATCCCAACCAAAATTTTTCTATGCAAAAACTAGTTTAAAATCTAATTGATATCTTAAAATAATTATAAAAAGTATTAAAATATTTAAATGATATATAGATATTTGTTTGATGGTTTTTTCCATGTTAAAATTTCAAGGCTTTAACAGAGATGATTCTTGGAAACATCCAAGGGCCCAGAGTAATACAGGAAATTTGTTCTCTCTTCTTAAAAGAAATATTTTTGAAATTTAACCGATCTAATATGCTTAAAATTGCATGGAAAGCTTTATCAAATAAAAATTAATAACTTTAGATGTTATAAAGGTTTTGGCCTCTCAGGAGGGCAAAATATTTCTTAAAATCCCAACTTGAAAAACAAAAAGGGGGAATGATGGAGAAATCACCTGCGTGTAGGTTGCACCAAGCCTTAATTACTTTAAATTTCTTCACTTGTGATGCTGATGGAAAGACACCTATGGAGCTACATTGGTGTCAGAATAAAACAAAATAAAATGGTCTAGTTAAATGGAAAGATCCCGAATCTGGTTTATGGAAGGGACCCGATCCATTATTAACCTTTGGCAGAGGGTATGCTTGTATATTTCGAGAGAATTTTTCCAAGCCAGTGTGGATTCCGGCTAGAAATATTAAACTGCAACAGGGACCCAAGAGAGAAACTAGTTAGATTAGTGAAAGAAGATTTCTGCTGGCATTTTGGGGTTTCACTAAAGGCAGGAAAATTTGAGTTGGGGCTACATTTATTCTCCTGTAGAATTCTGTTAGTACTACCCATCCGAGTGTAGGAATGGCTTCCCAGAACTACCACTGCTGTCTACTGTGACAACTTACCCTGCTTTATGACAAGGGGATTCAAGGAAAGAGGATATAATCCTAATATATAAAAAGCCAGGGGCCGTCACGACCTAAACAACTGGATGGACGACTGAACAGCAGGCTGCGTGGGGTGACCAGGCCAGCAGGGGGGTCAGTGAGGCACGACCAAACGACTGAACAGCAGGCTGCATGGGGTGACCAGGCCAGCGGGAGGGGCAGTTAGGGGTGACCAAGCCAGCAGGGGGGGCAGTAAGGGATAACCAGGCCAGCAGTGGGGGGGCAGTTAGGGGCAACCAGGCCAGCAGGGGAGGACAGTTAGGGGCAATCAGGCCAGTGGGGGGGGGGCAGTTGGGGGCAACCAGCGCGGCAGGCAAGGTGGTTAGGGGTGATCAGGATGGCAGGAGGGGGGGCAGTTAGGGGTGATCAGGCAGGCAGGCAGGTGAGCAGTTAGGAGCCAGTGGTCCCAGATTGTGAGAGGGATGTCCCGGATTGAAGAGGGTGCAGGCTGGGCTGAGGGGACCCTCCCCCCCCCCCCATGCACAAATTTCATGCCCTGGGCTTCTAGTATAATATAAACATGTTTTATGGCATCAGAGACCAGAAGTATGTGGACAGCAATGGGGAAAAGAAAAGGTCTAAAATGTATAAATGATACAGATACAGAGCCAGAAGCTAATCTATGAAAACATTCTTCCAATTACTTTAGTATATGTGCTGCCAAAGCAAGCACTCTTCCAATTATTAAATATGTAAAATTGCAGGGGACACTCTCTGTGTCTCTTTCTGTCTGTCTCTCTCTTTTACTCTCTCTGTCTCCCTTCATCTCTTTGTCTCCTTTCACTTTGCCTCTCTCTGTCTCTGTGTCTTTCTCTGTGTCCATCTCTATCAATATGTATCATGGAATTGCTTAAATAGAATTGATCTGTATTTGTTTTGTATGGCACAAATCAGCAGCAATATTACCAAGTCAGGTCTAAAATTAGGGACCAGTGAAACTCATAATCTGTTTCCTTCTAGTTTGGTCAAAGCACAAAAAATGGTGCTCCCTGAGAGAATTGGTCTCATTTTCAGGTCTTTTTGTCCCACCCCACTTGGGTGGCTCACCAACCTGTGTGAACTCCCAACCACTCTTGGAAAGCTCAGCAGACAGGATCCTCTGTACCTTCTGGCCCCACACTAATTCATGCAAAAACTCCGGGGAGTCAAACTGAATTGCCTAATATGCCATATGACCACTTACTCTGATGTGGACAACCCAGGATTGATGTGGGAGAAGATAACACCTGAGAAGCCTTTTTATTCCATAATCCAAAAGGAAATGGGGTAGGACATCCAAACTCTCTCTTGTCTGACTCTTCCTTCCATGTCAAGACCTAGAAGGAAAGATCAGAACACAAGTTTCACCAATTTCACTCTTATCTCTCTTCCCTGCTCTGATAATCTCATGGGTCAGAGAAGAACTGGCTCATCCCCTCCTCTTTATCCTAATTTCTTTCTATTAAGAACAAGAAGCTCTCAGGCTCAGCCATCAAAGGAAGAAGAGGTGTCTTCTCTGTGCTATGCTTGTGCCCTTTATAATTGCCCTTCAATATGTTAAATGGGAGTTGAAACAGTCTGGAAATTTTTTCCTCTCTCCATAGTTTGTTCTTCAAGTCCAATGTCTTGCTAAAGAGAGAAAATTCCTAACCTTTCCTTCCCAGGAACAATAAACCTCCTGGCTTAGCTCTGGAAATAGAAGAAGGAAAAATCAGACATGATTTAAAGGGGAAATTAAAATGCATTTGGGTCGCCATTTGCAAAATATTAATCATGATACACAAGTTTGTGTCTTTCCGCAGTTTTTCCTTTTTTTTCATAACCTTATTCACAACCCTTGTTTTCAGAATGGAACACACAAAAGTGAT
Organism: Plecotus auritus; assembly: GCF_963455305.1. NCBI lineage: Eukaryota > Metazoa > Chordata > Mammalia > Chiroptera > Vespertilionidae > Plecotus > Plecotus auritus. Next base: position 147,215,499 of record NC_137772.1, read on the forward strand.
GGAAACAAACCCTGAAACACTTAAAAGTATAGAAAATTGATATTTCCTACTTAAAAAAAAAAAAGTTCTACTCTACTTATTGTTAATATCCTTGAAACTATGAATTTTAATTTCCTTGGATAAAAGAATTATAATCAAAGTTAGGAAGCCATCCTAATATATAAAGAGCCAGGGTCCATCACTGCCTAAAGGTCCGACCGAACACCAGGCTAGGGTCCCGGCCGGCACAGCAGAAGTCAGTCCTGGGTCCCAGATGCCCATGGTGGGAGTCAGTCCTGGGTCCCGGCCTCCCGTGGCAAGGTGGCGGGAGGGAGCTGTGTGCCCCAGCCGCCCACGGCATGGTGGTGGGAGGGAGCTGTGGGAATAGAGCCATTCTTCCATGAGACTGGCCTCTGGGTCCCTCCCCCCACCCGCAGGCTCCAAGGAACCAGAGCCATGCTGCAGTCAGACTGGCCTCTTGGTCCCACGGGCCGGGGAAGCAGATCCATGCTGCGATGGGACTGGGCGCTCCCTGAGGGGGCCCGGATTGTGAGAGCATGCAGGCTGGGCTGAGAGACCCCCCTGCGTGCACACGTCTTTGTGCACCAGGTCTCTAGTATCTATATAAGAGTATTGACATGTTTGTGCATATGAATAAAACATCAAATTTTTATCTGCCCTTTGTATAACTTACAGCTTAACTCTCAAATTACACATGTGATTTATTTTGTTTTTAATAATATTTAACAAAAATAAATTAAAATTATGTCAGTTATTCTACCAAATGACAACAGAATTTAAATTTATCTTACAAAAACATACTGTCATTCTAATTTTTGCCTAAAAGTAAAATATTAATAACATTCTTCAGTTTATCACATTTTCTATGATAAGTAGAAAGGGAAGGGTTCTGTCTTATCTTTAAAATGATTTTCAATCACTGCAACTATTTTAAACTTTTAAAATTCTGTTATATATTTGCTCTATTAGGGTAATGAGGCAGTTAATTTTCTTTATGATCAAGGATCTGGAGGTTACATGGTCCAGGTCTATACAAGGATGTCTTCATCTTTGTGCTTCTTCTCTCTTCTTTTCCTTCCATCCTTGGCATACACCCTAGACACTTCCTGGTCTTAAGAAAGCTGCTGCACTTCTAATCACCATGTTCACATTCTAAAAAGGAGGAAGGAGAAAGGGGAAGGTCATATGTAAAAGTCTTTTTTTAAAAGAGATTTTGACTTTTCATTCAGGATGTAAAGCTTGAGATGTCCTTCCACATTCTACTGGCCAGAACACTACATCCTGACCAACTCTGGAGTAATGAATATTTTCTTATTGTGCTTCCCAGTCTCTAGAGTAGAGAAAGGTAGAGAGTATTTCAATGAGTTTTGAGTGAGCCATCTGCCAGCATCTGCCACACTGACATGCAGCTGTCTTTTGGCACAAATTCAAACTTAAAGGAACTTTGAAAATACCCTTACCTACCTACATTCAAAATTATAAATTATATTGTAATTATAATTCTTTATTTATAGTAAATGTTTGTGATTTGGGGTAATAAGTATAACTAGTACAGTACCACTTACATACTATGTAACATCTAGTATAATTAAATACTAATTCTGATCTATTATGACAAAAATTTCTTCATGATTAGGACGATAATTCTTAGTCAAACTATTGTAAGCTAACAATATTTTCAAGTATAATAAAATGTCATTGTGTGCAATATTAATTTTCTCCCAGGAAACAAAGGCAATTGATTTTCAATTGAAATTCCACTTGAACTTCAGTGAAAAATTTGTTTGGTCAGCACATCCAAAACAATACAAAAAGAAAAAGGAAAAGGAAAAACTCATGAATGAGAATGAACTTGATTAAAAAGAACATTATATTTAGTTCTTTTATTTTCTTTACGTAAAGTTCTTTATCATAGCTACAGTTCAAGTTATACTATTTCTGATTATGTACTATAACATTGCAGGATAAAAAATTTGAGGATAAGGGTCAGATGGCATTATTTGAGCTTTTGTTTATTTATTTTACAACTAGAGGCCTGGTGCACAAAATTTGTGCATGGGGGGAGGAGTCTCTCAGCCCAGCCTGCACCCTCTCCAATCTGGGATCCCTCTCACAATCCAGGACTGCTGGCTCCCAACCGCTCACCTGCCTGCCTTCCTGATTGCCCCTAACCGCTTCTGCCTGCCAGCCTGATCACCCCCTAACCACTCCCCTGCCAGCCTGATCGACGCCTAACTGCTCCACTGCCAGCCTGATTGCCCCTTACTGCCCTCCCCTGCTGGCCTTGTCACCCCCAACTGTCCTCCCCTGCTAGCCCGGTCACCCCTAACTGTCCTCCCCTGCAGGCCTGGTTGCCCCCAACTGCCCTCCTCTGCTGGCCCGGTCATCCATAACTGCTCTCCCCTGCAGGCCTGGTCCCTCCCAACTGCCCTCCCCTGCCAGCCATGTTGTGGCAGCCATCTTGTGTCCACCTAGAGGCAGCCATCTTTGACCACATGGGGGTGGTCATCTTGTGTGTTGGAGTGATGGTCAATTTGCATATTACTCTTTTATTAGATAGGATAACAGATACCTGGTATATGTTTACAAATGAAAAAATTAATTTGTCTAAATGAGGAAATATACTATGTATTTTATATAATTACTATGAGGGGGGGGGGAAATCCTAAAATCAAGTTATGAAACAAATACAACTAATTTTTCATAAGAAAATAAATATCCCAAAATAAGACTTGATGGGCAGTTTGAGAACTTTTACCTAAATATACAGAAATTACCCATTTGGGAAATATTTATGGAGTATCTACATCAAGCATGTCAAACTTGCAGCCCACGGGCTGCATGCCTCATTTATTTGACCCATGTTAGCCTTTGAGTTTAACATGCTTGATCTACATTTTATTAAGGAATAATTCTAGGTGATGAAAATACAGTCATAAACAAGATAGATGTTAAGATATTTGAACCATATTTATATAGTTCAACCTAGAGAGGAAGAGATTTCTATGCACAATAGTTTAAGGGCCAATAACTAAGAGCCATTAGCTTCTTTTTTCAAGAATTCAGCCCCGCTGGCATGGCTCAGTGGTTGAGCATCAACCTGGAGGTTATGGTTCAATTTCTGGTCAGGACACAAGCCCGGGTTGCAGGCTCGATCCCCACTGTGGGGCATGCAGGAGGCAGCTGATCAGTGATTCTTTCTCATCGTTGATGTTTCTCTCTCTCTCCCTCTCCCTTCCTCTCTGAAAGCAATAAAAATATATTTTAAACAATTAAAAAAAGAAAATAATTCAATCTGGGTGGTCGGTCCCATCATTCCAACTAATGGTATTCTAATTAGCATACTGGACATCAGAAATGGGTTTATATTAGTGAAAGTAGTGGCTCTTGAGTATTATGATGAATACTACATTTGGATTCTCAGTGGAGAACATTCAAGAAAAATCCATTGTGTTTTAGAAATACTTCTGCCGCTGCACAACAAAGCATAAGACTCTAGCAAATCCTTTCTCTTGTAACCTTCCGTCAGCCTCAAGCAGGTCAGTGCCTGAAGATGACCGTAAGTGTAATAGAACAGATTGTTTTATCTGCCCTTTTGGCAAAGTGTGGTTGGAGCTCCTCAAATAAAAGAGAGCTGAATTGTTTTGATTTACAGAATGGTTTGTGTGAACTGTTTTGGGCCAGCTTGCTAATGATTGTATTTACTAATGTCTGACATAGAATTGGTCTGAGGTAACATTCATCCTGATCTAGCAGTAGAACTGTGGAAGAGAAGACTATGGAGGAGGGTCATGCTACCCTGTACTTCTTTGGAAACTGCTGTAATATAAAGCTAAAACCATAAAAGTTTAAGGCTTCTGCATGATCAAATTGTTACCCCAAACAGCAAGCCAGAGTTCTTATTCCAGGTTCTTGTCCCACAAAGTTTGAAGAATAAAAATTGTGGACTAAAAGATTTGAAGCAAAAGTGTGGAAATTTATTGCTAGTTTATACAAACTCCCCCCTGGGAGGGGAGTTACCCCAGAAATGGGTAACTAGTTACCCAGAAATGGGTAACTGGTGAGGTCTCTTCGTCTAAGGGTTTATAAATGCTGGCAGCTTCTTTTTCTGCTCATGCTACTTACTAATTGGGCCCTTCCCATTTTATATCCCCTTGTGTTTTTTCTCAATTGACAGATTTCCCTCTTCCCTGCCTGGTATTGGTTTCAAAGTTTGAAAACCCACTCAGCACTCTCCCTCGACTCCCCCTTCTTTTGTAATATTCTGCTGCCTTTTTTCTTGTAAGATAAACATTCTGGTGGTTTGGAGCTGGCTCCGCCCATCACATACTCATTCCTTTCCCATAGACCCTACCCTAACCGCCTCTCTTATCTCTAAATCCTCTCAAAATCAAATTAGGTCAGATTACAACAAAAACTTCCCTAATCTGTGGAGTTTACATCCTGGTAAGAGAGATGAATAACCCACAAATGTATATACCACATGTTACTATTACACTATTTTATTGGGTACTCACAGAATGCCCCTTAGTAGATGATGATTGAATAAGACCTGAATAAAATGGATTGAAGCAAGTTTAAAAAATTACATCAGCGTAGAGTCTTGTTAGGTATCATCAGGATCTGGGAGCTCTTCTTCCCAAGGTGTACCTAAACCAGGGTTGTTGGAACTACGGGTCTGCTAACCATGCAAAATGAATATCAGGCAGGAGGGAATAGTCCTAAATTCTGTGGAAAGTTTTATCATCTAGTTGTGTGACCTGGAAAAAGACAGAGACTATTTTGTCCTTTATGATATGTAAACTGAAGTTGGAATATAAAGTATCTCATGTTTCTTTCAATTCTAAAATTTAAGTGATTATTATTCTAAATACTAGTACTTTAGGAAATGTTGACCTTCTAGGCTTTGATATAAATGAAAGTCAAGACAAACATTTTTATAAGTACTTTGTTAACATATAATTCACATAATTTACAATTTACCCATTTACAGTGAACAATAATTTCTAGTATATTTACAGTCATGCAACCAAAAGGAGTTTTAGGGGTAAAATAGGCAGATTTAGGGAGTTTTAGAAATAAAGAGGGTCCATGGGGGAGGACTGCAGAGATGGGGGCTTGGAGCTGCCAAAAGGCATACATCCACAGAAAAGAAAAAAGGTGCCACAGGATAAGGAGAGAGGATGATATCCATTTTCAGAAGATAGGGAAAAGCCACAGGGTATGGGGAGAAAAGGAAACGAACTTTCACAAAGGATAGAGAAATGCCAAAAATGGGAGAAAGGAAAACAGATTTTCACAGGAGATAGAGAATTCTACCACTGAATGGGGGAGAAAAAGAGGGGGACACCACATGGGTTTTGAGCTTTGAAGCTGATATTCTACCAATTGGAAGGCTGTATGAAGAAACAAAGAACTGCAGCCTTTATAAACCTTAGAAAAAAGGAGCTTAGTGGGTCACCCCCTTGGTACCCCCTCCATACATGGGAGTCTGTACTTGCTTCCAAGAAATTTCCACCCTTTTCATCTACCACCTTTTATCCGTGGCTTCATTCTTCGAATCCACCTGGACAAGAACCAGGGAAAGAAACAATCCTTGCATCCTGCTCAGGAGAAAACCACCCAACTTACAGCCATCGCCACAATCGATTTTAGAACATTTTCTTCATCCCCAAAAGAAACCCTATACCCATTAGCAATCTTTCTTCACTTTGCCCCAAATTCCTTCACTTCCAGTCCTAGCCAACCACCAATCAACTTTCTTTCTCCGTGGATGTGCCTATACCAACCATTTAATAAAAATGGAATCATATGTGAGTCTTTGTGATTTGCTTCTTTCACTTAACCTAATGCTTCCAAGGTTCATCCATGTTGGAAAATTCATCAGTACTTGATTTCATTTATCACCACATCATATTCCATCAAATGTATATACATCTATTTATTGACATTTGACTTGTTTTCATTCTTGCCTATTATAAATCAGATGCAGCTATGAATATTCATATACATGTTTTTGTGTGGACATATTTTAGCTTTTTCTGGCTACATACCTAGGACTAGAATTACTAAGTCATGTAGTAATGAAAGGTAAAGAATTTTGTTTACTTTATCTTATCTGGGCAAATCCTGAACTTCTTAACTCCAGAGATTAAAAAGCAACAATAGAAAATGGAGCTTCAGGAAAAAAAGCAAACCCTAACTGAAAGAGTAAAGTTTTTTTTTTACAGCTGTCCGTTTTATCTTAAATCTCCAAGGTCTTCCCCCTTCGCCAGTGATGGGAACAAGACCCTTAAACCTGTCCCAGGAAACAGCACCGAGCTAAGAGCAGACAGAGCAAATAGTGCTCTGACAGATAAGAAAAGCAGGACATGAGATTACCGGATGGGACTGTTGACTGAAAACTTAGGCCCTGTCATTAAACATGTTATCAACGAGCCCTGTTGGAATTTCCTGGCGACTTTGTCCTCTCTTCCCCCCTCACATGTGTAACCCCTCGATGTATGGTTTTTGCCTATATATACTTGTAAGACTTTCTCACGATCCGTGAGATAGAGTAAGGGTCTCCCTCTGGGGGTCTTACAGTAACTATACGTTTAATCTTTTGAAAAACTGCCAGATTGTTTTCAAAGCTGTTAACATTTTAAATTATACATGCAGTGTATGAGGTTTCAAATTTTACACAAGGTAACTAGTTAAAGGTAAAGTTTTTTAATTCAAAAAACTTTAATCTTAGGGATAGATTAGCAGTTCAGTCATCCTGGCCCCCAACTTGTTCTTAGAATGTCACAAGTTGTGCTAGAAATACAATGCATGCTTATCAGAGTTTGTTATGCAAGGATTAAAGGAGATACACTTTATAAAATACTAAATACAGAGCCTAGTGCATAGTATACATTCAAAAGTGGCATTTCTTTGTTTTATTATTAACAAAGTTATTAATGAGTGACAGTTGCATATTGATGAAGAGCTCAGATTCTGAACTCAGAATCCCTAGAATTCAGACAAATATTAGGTGTATGATCCCGGAAAGTCATTTATCATCTCTGTGTCTCAGTTTATTTCTTTATAAAATGGTTTTACTAATAGAACCAAGTCACAGGGATGTTGCAAGTACCTAGAAGCTCAGTAAATTTTAATATTATTTATGGCAGAATTGCTTTCAATCTCCTTAATTACCACATTGAAGGTCTCACTTTTTCATTTGTGGAGTTGTATTTGTTTACTTGTGGGTAGAGGAATCTTGAATAGTTTGGTGTTGTGTTTCTATAATTATCTTCCAGTCTGTCACACCCTACTTGTCACACAATTCACACCAAACAATGTTGCCTAGATCATAAACCAGTGGGGAAAATCCCCTATTAAGTGGCCCATTTCCTCAACCCCTGTCACAGTGCTTGATCACCAAAGAGGCTTCTAATTCTGAAAGCTTCCCTGAGGGCAACATCCCCAGGCCTGCACTTGTGTGCAAAGTTGTTTTCACTTTCAGGAAAGGAGCTTTGTTTGCCCTGATAGCACCCATGCAATTACCCATGGGCTCTCAGCTTAGAGTCCAGTCAGGCTCAAATTCAGGTCAGGTATGAGAAAGGAGCAAATCAGCCTGCACAAGCATGCCAGAATCAAACAAAAATATATCTGGATTTTATGTATGAATTTTCTTCAAAAGCACTCAGAACAATTCATACACTTGGATTTGCACAAGCATTATATTGATAACTCTTTTCAAGAACAACATCTCACTGTTCCATATTGCAGGACACTTTTAATGTATCATAATATTTACTCTTGACACGAATACCCTGGAACAGATATTATTGACCCAGATTTGCACTTGAGGAAACAAAGTGTAAGATAACTAACAGAAACAGGCAGATGTAGAGAATAGAGAGAATCAGGACTTGGATCTATGCCTACCTAGTAACCCAACAGCAGATGGATATGCCAATATTTTAATCATTTTCTAAACATTGAACATGTAAGTTTTCCCCCCCAATATCTTGCTTTTAACAGTAATGCTGCAATGAATATAACTGTACATTAATCTTAGTCAGAATTTCTATTACCTCTAGATAAAATAGTAGAAAGTAACACATTAGGTCAAATGGTATGCAATATTTTTTAAAGGTTTTTCTTTTTTTAATACATAAGATTGCTTCCCAAAAAGGTTGTTCTGGCCCTTACTTCCAGCAGAAGTAAGAGTGCCCAATACATGCATTTTAACCCAAAGGAAGAGTGCCCAATTTGTGCACTTTTCCCCACATTGTCATTCTTTGTGAATTTAATAGGTAATGTAGAATATTTACTTACCTATTTCACAATGAGGTTGAAAATTATTGTATGTTTATTAGTTATTCATATTTCTCCTATAAATTGTCTATGCATATCTTTTAAAATAACAACTGGAGCTATTAATGGAATTTTAGAAATTGATTTGTGAGAAATATCTTTTGGGTTCTCACATGTTATATTTCCTCTGCTTAAATTTTGCTTATTATTTTGTTTATGATGGTTTTGATGTCTGTAATAGGTAATAATGTGTTAAAAAACAAAATTCTGTGGTAAATTTGAAAGATCTTATTGGCTTTATTCAACGATTTATGAACTGGGCAATATCCCATCCAAAGAGCCATGCAAAATAGACTGGGGTGGGAAAAGGGAGCTATGCTAGCAAAGAGCAGCTTGTTTGTGTCAAGGTCACCTTTATTAAGGGGCAAATTACCTTACTAGTGCTAACCGGGTAATTTCAGGTTGACTGGTTTAATATTCTGATACCACTGTCATTAGCTAGTTAGTTATTAATAACTAGAGGCCCAGTGCACAAATTCATGCACAGGTGAGATCCCTCGGCCTTCCCAGCGATCAGGGTGATCGGGACTGTCTCGCCCAGTCCTGATCAGGGCCAGCCAGCCAAGGGGGGGGGGACTGCGGGAGGTTGAGTGTCTGCCCCCTGGTGGTCAGTGTGTGTCATTGCTACCGGTCGGTTGTCCAGTCTTAAGGGTTGTTTGGGCTTTTATATAGTTAGATAGAAAAGGAGCAAAGGAAAGGCCAAATATTATAGACATGTCATTTGGGCAGCTTCACTAGGAAGCTGCAATTTCACACTCCCCAGGGGACACCTGTCTATTCCCTACAAAATGTTGGGTGAAGGAATCCAACAAAGGAAGATAGACACATGCCCAGTAAAGTTGGGTGGAGCAGGGAAGGTACTTGTCTGTCAATCAAACCTGGGGACAGAGATGGTTGGCCAGAATAGGTGTGACCATTGCAAGTGTGCCAAAATTTGGGAATACATATCCCTAAACAAAGGAATTTGCTCTCTTGAAACTCTTGTTGCTCTTGGGACTCTTGGCTCTTGTTGCTCAGGGTGCACTCTCTTGTTTTTGTGTGTATGTGGTTTTTGTTTTGTTTGTTTGTTTGTTTGTTTGTTTTTGCTTTTACCCATGTGATCATGGCCATGTGGACCCACACATGCAACTTACTGATAGATTGCAGTGGGGAACACAAGTTAAGCTAGGCTGGTGCTGGACTGGACCTGGCTCCAACATGGAAAGGAAACTCTGGACACTGGCTCTGATTTTAGCTCTACTGAAACCCCAGCTACACTTCTTCTATGAGTGGACTAAGGGAAATGGAACTTTGGAAGCTCAGAGATTTCATTCTGCACAAATAAAAATCATTCATTCTCCCAGGTGAGTCTCAGAGAATTCATTTTCTTGGGCTATCACAAGAACTTCACCCCCAGCAGCAACCGAGGGAGATAAGACCTTCTCCCATCTTTTAGCAATTCTACTCCTGGAAGAGGCTGAAAATGTAATTATTATGTCTCATTTTAGTGACATGGGACTTAGCACAAGTAACTCCATTTTGGGCCTTTTATATCCTTTCTAACATATTGCGGACGGATCACGAGAATTCTTGTTTCCTGTTCTAAGATTTGTGGCCAATTACGAAAATTCTCGGCTTTCCGTTGTGATTTAGAAAGAAATAGTGTAATGGACGATGCATTCGTTGAAGTTAAAAATTACAAAAGGAATTAAAAGTGATTAGTCTCTTGTTAGTAATAAAAATAACTGTTTTTCATATCAATTTTATATTTTTAAAGTGCTCAGTAACCATGGATAGTGATGAAGAATATGATAAAATTCTGGATATATTTGCTGACAATTTATCAGGTATTCCAAGTGAAAGTGATGAAAGCTTTGACAGTGGCAGTGATATAGTTATTCCTTCAAAAAGGTGAAAAATAGTAATTTCAAATGACTCTGAACCTGAAAATTTGAGCAATTCCACACATGATTTTGAGTGTAATTTGTGTCTTGGTTGCTGAGATAATGATTGGTCAAAAGAGGACTTTCAACCTAATTTGGAAAAAATTGAAGGTAATTCTGGGGTTACAGTTATACTGTCTGAGTCTAAAAACATCATTGAAGTCACCAACTTGATTTTTGATGACCATCTGTTTGAATTATTTTGTCATCAATCAAACATATATTATAACCAAAATTTAGGAAAGCACAAAATTTCTAAAGCAACAAAGTGGTCTCCTGTTACTCCAACAGATATGAAAAATTTTTAGGACTTACAGTGCTAATGGGGAATACTTGAAAGGATACTTGGAAAGAATATTGGTCTACAAATCCAGTTCTAGCTGTTCCAAGATTTCCTCCGATGATGAGTGGAAATAGTTTTGAACAAATCTAGACTTATTGGCATTTCAATGACAATGCAAACATGACTAAATCTTCATCCAGGCTATTTAAAATTCAACCTGTACTTGACCACTTTATTAGTAAATTTCAAACAATATATAAACCTATGTGAGAATTATCATTAGATGAAGGCATGATTCCCTGGAGGGGACTTCTTCTATTTTGAACTTACAACCCAGCTAAAATTATTAAATATGGTTTACTTGTAAGAATGGTATGTGAGAGCAAGACTGGGTATATTTGCAATATGGAAATTTACACAGGTGAAGGGAAAAAATTGAATGACTCTATTCTGTCACTACTTCAGCCAGATCTGGAATTAGGGCATCACATATACCAAGATAACTATTACAACAGTGTTTCAATTGCAGAAACTTTATATAAAAAGAAATATCCTACTGAAGTTTGCAAAGAATGCAAAAGTAACGGTAAGAGAAGAGAAATGCGTTACATTTGCCAGCTTTGTTTAGTTCCACTTCATATTCCATACAGTGTTTTACAAAGTATCATACTTTAAAAAGATATTAGCTTGTAAGAACATGTAATAAATAACTTCAAAATGCAACGGATATTTAATTTTAATGTGTGCCCTTAACATTTATGTAAAATATATTTTTTACTCATTCAATAGAAACTTATCTGGCCACTGGGTAAAGCTAGCAATAAAACTAATGGTCAGCAATGTGTTAACATATCTAATAATAATATATGCAAATTAATTTTTCCTTTATGATTTACTCATAATTTTGTGATAGAAACCTTTATTATCTCCTTCCCTTAGGTCACACACCCATGATCATCTATATTAGGGGTCCTCAAACTACAGCCCGCGGGCCACATGCAGCCCGCTGAGGACATTTATCCGGCCTGCCGGGTGCCGCTGCCTGTCCTGCTTAGCAGCCGACTCGTCCCGTGCCCACAGTGCGCATAGGAATTTGTTCATAGTTTTTTTTTTAAACTATAGTCCGGCCCTCCAACGGTCTGAGGGACAGTGAACTGGCCCCCTGTTTAAAAAGTTTGAGGACCCCTGATCTATATCTTCGTCTTATCTATTTGCAGGTGTATGTTTCACATATAATTCTTCAAACTGATTGGCATATTATAGTATACTAGAGGCCCGGTGCATGAAATTCATGCACAGGGAGGGGGGTCCCCTCAGCCCAGCCTGCACCCTCTCTAATCTGGGACCCCTTGGGGGATGTCTGACTGCTGGTTTAGGCCCAATCCAGGATTGGGCCTAAACCAGCAGTCGAACATCTCTCTAACAATCCTGGACTGCTGGCTCCTAAATGCTAACCTGCCTGCCTGCCTGGTCACCCTTAACTACCTCCCCTGCCAGCCTGATCGCCCCTAACTGCCCCCCCTGACAGCCTGGTTGCCCCTAACTGCCCCCTGCTGACGGCCAGGTCGCCCCCAACTGCCCCCTTCCTGCTGGCCTGGTTGCTCTTAACTGCCCTACCCCCACCAGCCTGGTCACCTCTTACTGACCCTGCTGCCAGCCTGGTTGCCCCCAACTGCCCTCCTCTGCCAGCCTGGTCATCCCTAATGCCCCCCCCCACAAGCCTGGTCACCCCCAACTGCCCCCCTCTGCCAGCCTGCTCGCCCCTAACTGCCACACCCTGCTGGCCTGGTCACCCTCAACTGCCCCCCTGCCATGTCCTGGTCACGCCAAACTGCCAGCCTGGTTGCCCTTCATGGACCCCTGCTGGCCTGGTCGCCCCACGCAGCCTGCTTGTTCAGTCATTTGGTCATCCTTCACTAGTGCCCCTGCCGGCCTGGTTGCCCCATGCAGCCTGCTTGTTCAGTTGTTTGGTCATCCCTCACTAAGCTCCCTGCCAGCCTGCTCACCCCACACAGCCTGCTTGTTCAGTCGTTTGGTCATTCCTCACTACCCCACCTGCCGACCTGGATGTAGGCAGCCATCTTGTGAGGCCGTGAGGGTTAATTTGCATATTACCTCTTTATTATATAGGATAGTGTAAGGTTAGAATATAACTATTTTTTTCTCAAATAGCAAAAAATATCTAGCTGTATCATATATTTATTTATTCTTGGTAGTATTTTTAAAACACATTTTTTATTGATTTTAGAGAGACACAGCAAGGGAGAGGGAGAGAGAGAAAAACATTGATGGTTTTCCTCCTGTCCCATACACACCCCAACTGAGGACCAAACCTGCAACCTGGGCATTTGTGGTAACAGGGAATTGAACGGGTGACCTTTCAGTGCATGGGATGATGCTTAACCAACTGAGCTACACCAGCCAGGGCTATTCTTGTAGTTTTTATTAGAGCTCTTAAACCTAGTATGGAGGCTAAAACATTTATTTATTTTTCTTCTACCTTCTAAAAATTATTCTGGCTTCTAAGTTCTTCTGGCTGGATGAATAAGAAAATTAACAGAGACAGATTAACAAGAGAAAAAGCCAAGTTTCAATACATGCACGTGGGGAATTCACATAGGCATGAAAATTCCAAAGACAGCGACATTTTGGACAAAGGAGAAAGAGGGAGAACGGGGTATTAGATTTACAGATAGTTGAGGAACAGCCAGAGCATAAATGGCAGGAAAATTCTTGCTACACAGGCTTGGGGTCTTTCTGCCGGAAGCCCTCTATGTCCCATACTTAATTCAAACTAGCCTATAGCAAATACCCCTAGATCTCCTTCCTGAAGCAAGTTTCTCTCTCTGAATCTCTTGGACAGGAAATGGGGGAGAGTCAAAGGTTCTTTCTGAGTCTTTTGTTTCTCTAATATATGGCTCAAAATCCATACCCCAGAAAGGCAGCTTCAGGCTAGTAAAACTTTGGTCCCTTCAGTAGGTATTATTCTGCATTTTCTTTTTTTATTTTGAACTATCTGTATAAATTTTAGCTTTTTTTTATTATTTGCAAGGAACTGTATGATTCCATAAAGCTAAATAACAAACTAAAATCAGAGTTGGTAAGTGATGCGATGAAGCCACGTTTGAGCAAGCAATCAAGCTCTAAATGATGTATGGTTATCATCACGCTGGTCTGTCTCCATTTTATTTATTTTATTTTTTCTCTTATTTGAGATAGCATATATGTTTCTTACATTTTAGTGACTGCACATATTAAAGGCATTTTAACATTTTCTTACTTTTCCTTTATTACATTTGAGGAGTCAACTTTATGCTATATTTTTAAGGCAATGTTCCCATTAAGTCTTGCCTAGTCTTTTCATTAGCCTAAGGCCATTTCCTCTGTTTTAAACTTTCTCCAGTTTCCTTATTCTTTTATTATACTTTTATTATTTTATTACTTTTTCTATCACCATTTATTTCCCTCTATGCCCTCTTCCAGTTTCCTTATTCTTGAATAATGACTGCTCTATCCCAGTAGTTTGCAGCTCAGCACAGACAAGACGCACATTTTTCTCTTGAAATCCCTCAGTTCCATCTGCGTGCTACCAGAACACTCTCAGATTTTGAGCTGCAAAATCTTAGCCAAATTTCCACTGTCTGACAGCTTTTAGCCAGTATGGTTCTGCAAATCTAAGAATGATGTGCCTCTCATTTTGCCTGTGCTTCCAACTCTAAAGGATAGGACTGTTTTCCCTAGACATTTTGAAAGAAATTGTAGCTCTTTTGCCAGCCTCAGAATGACTGCCTCAGGTACAGTAGTGTTTACATCCCCGGGGGCTGGTTTCCCTGTTTGGAAATGTTCTCACCTGGCCAAGCTACATTACTGGGTTCTTAGTCTCCAGGGCAAATGCTAAAAGTATAAAAGGAACACCTGAAAGTGGAGAAAGATTCAGAGTTTTAATGCAGATCCTGTCTTTCCAAGGGCTCTCACTGCACCATGTGACCGTCCCTGAGCCTCATACTCATGACTTTCCTAGGTGGTCCTGTTTGTTTCACTAGTCAAAACAGAATCTGACACATCTGCTGTGTAGCAGGGGGAATTCCTTGCTGAATGTGCCAAATAAGAGTTAGTACTCTCTCTAGGGCGGTGATTTTCAGCCTCTTTCATCTCATGGCACACATACCATAATTATTAAAACTCTGCCACACACCAAGAAATATATTTTTTACCAACCGGTCAAAAATAGGTATACTTTTGATTTGTTCACACTGGACAGCTATTGTTATATTGACTGTTGTCATTTTTTTATTTGGCAATATAAAGGAAAGGAGGTCAGTACCCCTGACTAAGTAGTCAGGTATTGCATGTTTTAAAATTTTTTGAGGCGCACTGGTTGAAAATTGCTGCTATAGAGTCATGGAGACACAGACACTTGTGATTTCAGGGGTAATTTGAGGAGAAAGCAGAGCAGGTGGATGAGTCAAACACTGAGAAGTGTTAGTCACCAATGTAAGACAAAAGCCATAAGCTGGTTTAAGAATTCTAATACCACACAAACTACGATGATTTACAGGCTTGTAACACCTTATTTCAACCCACCTCCCTGAGAACTGTTCTGGAAGTACATGATTTCAGGCAAGCTAATGGGAGAGTCCTGCCTATTTCTCACTGATGCTTTGTACTTTTTCCTATCTATTTCTCATCATAGAACCCAGTGCAGTGAGGCAATTGTGAGTCACATAAGTGGTTATAAGTTGATTCCGACTAGGTTTTCTTCTCTTAACATTTGGTTTCGTCGTTTTCATCCACCCTGACTTAGCTGCTATGTTTGCGCACATGAAACTCAGATAAAAGCTATATTGACTCTGGAAAGCTTCTGAATCATTCCCTATTCCTGCTTCTTCATTATCTTTAGGAGACACACATAACAAAGTCCTGTTCCTGTTTTTTGTTTGTTTTTTTTTTTTTTGTTTGTTTGTTTTTACTCAAAACCTTTTGGTTCAGGTGTACCTTCTATTTGTTTCTTCCTCCTCACTCAGTTATTACTTTGTATTTACTTGAAACAGTTTCTCAAAACTCACAAGGCCTATTGTTAGGGGTCATTTCAGTAGCTTGCCCATAACCATATACCTGATGAATCAGTGGTAGAACCCTAAGTTAGGGTAAGGATATTAATCTTACTGGTTTACACTTTAAAAATCATTCTAATATACTCATTACCTCAATGAAGGCTATTATTCATTTTATAGTTAATAATGACAAACTGATATAAAATGTATTTTTGCTGAACTATGACATAATATAAATTCTTTATAAAGCTAATAAATGTTGCCTAGATTGCATTCAATTTTATAACAATTCATTAGAACAGTAAATGGGACAATAACGTGGTTAGCAGAGTGTCTGGCACGTAGTGGGTGCTCAACAAGTCTTTCCTATCCTTATTTATTAAGTGACTTACAGATTCCAAATGAGCTGGTATTTACTTTATAGCCAAGGAAGATTTTAAAGCAAATTATTTATCTGGATTTTTTTAGGCTCTGATATTTTTTTAGGCTCTGATATTACACTGTTATTTCCAGTATAATTTATATCTCAGTATGATTAGAATTGACATATCAGAGAGCAGTGTGTTTTTCTTCATCTATTTAAGTTCCTTTAGTGAATGCTGCAGTGAATTGGTCACATCCAGAACTGCATTTTCTGGAAATAAATGTGTTCTTATAAGTCTGCTTTTGACTGTTTACCATAATTTCTACTTGAAAAAAAATTTTAAAAACTTTTAAAATGTTTTTATGCTCTGATTTTTCTTATACAATGTGTATATAAAATGAAAGCCTGCTGATTGAAAATAAGCAATTCCAATTTAATATCATGGCTTCAGTTAGTATCAAATAGACATTAAGGCCAAAGCTGGAAAATGAAATTAAAGACAGTAATAATTTATTTCATAAATACACTGAAGCTTTTTTTTTTCCCCAAAGGATGCCCCACAATTTCTTTGTTTGAAACACTATTGGGCTGTACCTCCATAAGCAATGTTGGGTGAAAATCCCCACCACAGCTTAATCTTTAATACATGGTGTGCATGGAGTTTTCTTTATGGCTGTGATTGGGATTCCAGTGAAATGTGGAAATCAAATTGAAACACATGGTTTCTTCTAAGTAGGATGCAGAGGTGATGTCTTTCCTGGGTTCTTGTCCAGATGGATTCGAAGAATGAAGCCACGGTAGAAAACATTTCTATAAGACTGTTGCTCTGTTTTCATTAGTATCCCAGCCCCCTTCGGTGGCCTATTTAACCAATTGGTGCCATAAATTCCTATAAATTTCTTTTACTCTCTTGTTCCAATCCTTAAATATCTTTTATTTTCAGATATCTATTTTACTTTTGAATAAAAACATTATTTGTCATCAGCAGATGAGTGGATTAAAAACTGTGGTACATCTACACAATGAAATGCTACGCTGCTGTAAAAAGGAAGGAACCCCTACCATTTGCAACAGCATGGATGGAGCTGGAGAGCATTAAGCGAAATAAGTCAGTCAGAGAATGATAAATATTACATGATCTCATTCATTTGTGGATTGTAATGAACAATATAAACTGATGAACAAAAACAGATCCAGAGACAGAGAAGCATCGATCAGATGCTCAAATCTCAGAGGGAAGGTAGGGGAGGGAGGGAGTAAGGGGGAGAGATCAACCAAAGGACTTGTATGCATGCATATAAGCCTAACCAATGGACACAGACACCAGCGGGGTGAGGGAATGAGCGGGGGGGTGGGGGGGGGCGCAATGGGGGGGGGGATAAGGACACATATGTAATACCTTAATCAATAAAGAAAAAAAACACATTATTATTATTATTATTATTATTTATTTTTTTTTTTGTGGAATGACTGGAAGCAGAGTTCCCTGCGGCACTGCTTCCTGGTTTTGTTTTTTTAATTTAATAAATCTTTATTGTTCAGATTATTACAATTGTTTCTCCTTTTTCCCCCCATAGCTCCCTTCCACCCGGTTCCCACCCCACCCTCTGCCCTTACCTCCCCCCACTGTCCTCATCCATAGGTATATGATTTTTGTCCAGTCTCTTCCTGCACCCTCCCCTACCCCTTTCCCCCTGAGAATTATCAGTCCACTCCCTTTCTATGCCCCTGATTCTATTATATTCACCAGTTTATTCTGTTCCTCAGATTTTTAATTCACTTGATTTTTAGGTTCACTTGTTGATAGATATGTATTTGTTGTTCATAATTTTTATCTTTACTTTTTTCTTCTTCCTCTTCTTAAAGAATACCTTTCAGCATTTCATATAATACTGGTTTGGCGGTAATGAACTCCTTTAGCTTTTTCTTATCTGTGAAGCTCTTTATCTGACCTTCCAGGCTGAATGATAACTTTGCTGGGTAGAGTAATCTTGGTTGTAGGTTCTTGCTATTCATCACTTTGAATATTTCTTGCCACTCCCATCTGGCCTGCATAGTTTCTGTTGAGAAATCAGCTGACAATCCTATGGATGCTCCCTTGTAGGTAATTAACTGTTTTTCTCTTGCTGCTTTTAATATTCTCTCTTTGTCTTTTGCTCTTGGCATTTTAATTATGATGTGTCTTGGTGTGGTCCTCTTTGGATTCCTTTTGTTTGGGGTTCTGTGTGCTTCCTGGACTTGTAAGTCTATTTCTTTCACCAGGTAGGGGAAGTTTTCAGTCATTATTTCTTCAAATAGGTTTTCAGTATCTTGCTCTCTCTCTTCTTCTGGCACCCACGTAATTCTGATGTAGGTATGCTTGAAGTTGTCCCAGAGGCTTCTTACACTATCTTCAACTTTTTGCATTCTTTTTGTTTTTGCTTTTCCGGTTGAGTGTTTTTTGCTTCTTTGTTTTTCAAATCTTTGACTTGATTCTTGTGATCCTCTAGTCTGCTGTTGGGTCTCTGTATAATATTTTTTATTTCAGTCAGTATATGTTTAATTTCTAGTTGGTCCTTTTTCATATTTTCGAGGGTCTCGCTAAATTTATCAGCCTTTTCTAGGATATTCTTGAAAAGCCTTATAACCATGGTTTTGGATTCTATATCCAGTCATTTGCCTTCCTCTATTTCTTTCATTTGTGATCTGTTTCTTTGTCTCCGCATTTTCGTTGCTTCCTTGAGTTGGTAGGGTAGTTTTGTGTGCTAGGTGTCCTATAGGGCCCAGTGGGTCAGCCTCCCCAGTTAACCTGAGGTGGACACTCTTGGTGCACCCCTTTGTGGACTGTGTGTACAGCCTTGTTGTAGTTAAGTCTTGATTGTTGTTGGTATCACTGGGAGGAATTGACCTCCAGGCCAGTTGGCTGTGAGGATCAGCTGTGTCTACGCTGGGAGAAGTTCAGTGCTGGAGACAGCCTTATAGGATCAGACTTGCAAAATTGCAAAAGCCTCTGTGCTCAGCTTGGATGGGGTGGAGTCTCAGGGCGGAGCAGACAGTCTTGGCTTCCCATCAGCCCTGCCCTTGCACACGTGCCTCCAGACCTCTGCCTTCCGCCTGACAGTCCAGATTCCCCCCGTAAGAGCGTGGATCCCCAGTGGCTTGGGGTTCAGTGCAGTTAGAACTAGGGTTCAGTGCATTCAGGAGCTTATAATTCCTTTCCGCTAGGGAATGCCTGTGGCAACCTCTGCATTCAGTCTTCTCTGCGAGCACTTGCGCACGCCTGCAGAAACACTGCCCGCTGCGGCTCCCCCATATCTCTGATTTTCCATGTGCCTTTTTCTCTACCGACAGTCCAGACTCCCCCTGTATGAGCCTGGGTCCATGGGGTTTCGCCCGGAACTGGGGTTCAGTGCAGTCAGGGGCTTCCTTCCCCCTCCTGCTAGAGAAAGTCAGCCAGGCACTCAGTCGCCCTTCCTCTCTGTGCGTGTGTCTCCGTACCTCAGCCCTTTGCCACTCCTCTGAGTCTCCGTGTGCTTTTCTCTTTCCTTCTAGTTGTAGAATTTCCATTCAGCCAGCCTTCCTGTGGTTCTGGATGATGTCAGTCCTGTCTTTTAGTTGTAGTTTTGAAATTGTTGTGCGAGGCAGCGGTTTAGGTGCTTACCTATGCCGCCATCTTGGTTTCTCTCAAAACCACATTATTTGTGACAGAAAAAAAGATTTAATATTTTAAGCCCCCAAAACTTTATAAGGAACACTAGAGGCCTCGTGCACGAATTCGAGCATGGGTGGGGTCCATCAGGGTGGCCTGCAGAGATCGGGCCCCAGCTTGCACCCCCAGCCTTGTAGCTCCAGCTCATGGCCCCAGCCTTGCAGCCCTGCAGCCTGGCACCCCACCTTGGCCTGGTGCTGCCCCCTCACCTGCTCCACCATCCCGCTTGCAGGACAATGGATCAGGGCCGGGCCCCCCACCCGGCTACCTCAGTGCCTGGGAGCCCAGCGGTGGCCCTGCCCCTGGTTGCCGCTGCTGGTTGCCATCTGCAGGGTGATCAGCAGGGCAATCAGGCCCCTGCTTGCACCCGCCTTGGCCTGGCACAGCCCCCTCACCTGCTCCACCATCCTGCAGCGGTCCCACTCTTGTCGGGGCCCATCGGGGCCAGCAGCGCCTCCACTGCTGCCCGCTGCCAGCGCTGCATCACCAATGCCTGCCATGTTCCATGCCACCACCTGGTGGTCAGCACATGTCACAGTGAGTGGTTGAACTCCCGGTCTCCTGGTTGAACGACCTCCATAGGGGACAATTTGCATATTAGACTTTTATTATATAGGATGCTTTGCTTACTGAATGAGGTGATAGGAATGAGGACATATGCAAGATTTAGAATTTGAAGGGATAACTGAATTCTGCTGAAGAAGAAACAAGTGAAATGGAGAGACCCTGAGGGCAGATTCCAGAGTTTGAAGGCTGGAGAGAGCTAGAGGAGGGGAATGGAATGAAGGAACTTTGAAAAATTTTCTTAAATTATGTTACATGATTGCAACAATCATGTAACATAATTTTTCAGTGAAATATACATGTAAAGCTGTTGCTTTCTAGAATTGCATTTACTTTGCTGGAGGGTGTGCAAGGGGTTCTTATTCAGAATGGGCACAAATAAGTGAGATGCTGATCAAGAGTACCCCATAACACTTGCATTACCCACAGCTCCAACTTACATCTGAACAGTATAATTTATACTGCTTTTTAAGTTGTATTTTCAGTTAACAATAGGAAAATGATGTATATAATCTTATAACAATGCATTTATAACAAATAAAATGATATCATATTTCCAACTATAGTTCTCTAATTTGTGGACATGTGATAATTATATCTGAATTGAGCTTGTCTTTGAAAATTTCCATTTTTTGTTTGCTACATCATATTCATATTTTTAATCAGATTTGCATTGGTAACAGACAGCCACTTGCCATGTTGTAGTTACAAAGTAGGTTTTGTCATATTTGACAAACTTTAGCCATGTCTTTTTTTTTTATCTCAATTATATTATTTTAGAGAAATGTGGTTTTAGTGTGTCCAGGAAAAAATATACCAGCAAAAATGAATAGTAATAATTGCTTTTCATGTTGACATTTCTTTTGAAAAAAAAAAAAAATGCTGTACCCTCAGACGGCACTATTAGTGCTAATACTCATGTTTAAAAACCATATTTGATTACAGTGTATCACTAAAATTCCTTTTCTGCTAGATTATGTAATTTCTTATAGTATTATAAATTAATAAAATTCACTGAATTACTATCCCTTACAGATAATTCCCGCCTTCCTTTCTACAAAAGAAAGGCTTTCACATAAAATTCCCATCAAAATAATTTTAAGACTCATACCATTTTGTATGCATGTAAAATTCATGTCACATGTACATTCACAAAGGCCCTTCATACTGCTAAAATTAGAATTGGTGAGAACTGATCTAGTGGGGAGGAATGCCAATGCCCTGGGGGTGGGAAGGGGTAAGATGATTTCTGCAGGGAACCCGAGTGCCGATGCTAGAGTCCTGATGGGATTCTTTGTTGACACTTTCAACAGAGATTTTCAGTCATAAACTTTAGATGTTGGTAATTCCTACATTTTGTAAAATGACATAGAACTCGTTTTGTGTGGTATCTTCTATCAAAAGAATTTACTTTTTGTCATTGACTGCCAAAGGCTGATTAGGTAACACAGAAGCTGAATACTAAAAGACTCTTTTATTTAAATTAAAAAATTAATGTCCACAACCTTCTAGAACAAAAAGGTTTATATTCTGTTGCCAGTAGGATAAAGGGATTTAAAAAAAGGATTGCACATGAAATAAAGCAAGACATTTAATGGACATGTATGGAATATTTGTTGAGTGCCTTCTTTGTGTCGTATGGACACTCAATGGAATGGCCTAAAGATTATTTTACTTCTTTCATTTGCTTGGAGAGAATGTTAATGATCAGGTGTCAATTCTCTTTGTGTGTGTGTTGTTTTTTCTCCTCAATTGCCTTACAAATTGGTGTTTAAAAAAGGAAAGATTGTGCCCAGCCAGTATTGCTCAGTAGTAGAGCATCAGCCCAAGAAGCAAGAGATGGCAATCTGATTCCAGTCAGGGCACATGCCCAGGTTGTGGACTCGATCTCCAGAAGGAGGCGTGCAGGAGGCAGCCAATCAATAGTTTCTCTCTCATAGGTGTTTCTATCTCTCTATCCCTCTCCCCTTCTTTCTTTCTCTAAAAACCAATAAAAACATATTTAAAATAAATAAATAAATAAATAATATTAAAAAGCCAGGCTTGTTACTATTACTATTTATGTATATTTGACTGAATCAGGGAAAATATGTCATATAGGAGCAGCATGAGTGTCGCCAGTCCTGCTGGATGTTTTTCCTGCCATCTGCTTCATGATTCTCCACTTTGCTTTTCTGCCCTTCTCTAATAATTCAGCAAACAGAAGGTTGCAGCAATCTCGGTAGTTTTTCTTTCATCCAGCACCCATCCTCTTGTTGATTATTTGTTTCCTTGAGGTCAGATATCAAGAACAAACAAAACTTATTAGAAGGCAGCATGTTGTGGTGTGTAGAGAGAGGGCTTTGGAGCCCAGGGTCTTCGGTTTGAATCGTGGTTTTGTCACTTACTTAGCAGCATGGACTTAAACACAAGTCACATGTTTCTCTGTCACTTGGTTTTCCTATTATAAGATGGTGATAACAATACCTAGCAGGATGTGTGGTGTAATTAAAGATATGAGACATGTAACATTATTAGAACATAAGATGTGTGACTTAAGTGATAGCTAGATGTCAAAAGTAAAATCCAAGGTCTCTGTCCTCAGTAGCTTAGAATATAATTGGAGATCCTTTTTTTTTTTTTTTTTGGTTAATCCTCACCCAAGGATATTTTTCCATTGATTTTTAGAGAGTGTGGAAAGGAAGGGGAGAGATAGAGCGAGAGAGCAACATCGAGAGAGCAACACATGGAATGGTTGGCTCCCGCTCAGTCCCAACCATGGTGGAGCCTGCAACCAAGGTATGTACCCTTGACCGTGAGGTACTCGCCCTTGACCAGAATCAAACCTACGGCCCTTCAATCTGCAGGCCCACGCTCTATCCACTGAGCCAAACCAGCTAGGGCTGGAGATACATTTTACACACAAACACACACACACTCAGTATTACAATACAGTATGTGACTTTGCCAAATTGTTGATCAGGATTATCATTGCTAGAGAATTTTAGAAGCCCATGTGAAAGATTCCATGACATTCATAAGCTAGTGACCTTTTCTGAGCCAAGGGCACCACTGTGAAATCTCTGTCTTGGGCACGTTCTCTTGACAGCAGTTGCCGCAAGACACTAGAAGTGGCTATGGAAGACTACAGAGCTACTGCAAAAATTTAACAATGTGTTAGAGGATGGAATTGTACAGGCAGATAATTCTGTTTACATTGAGATTAACAGCATTTAAAGACTGAGAGGAGCGAGCAGCACAACTAGGTAATTCGCTCACCAAATGTTAAGCAGAGATATAGTAAGCATAATTTTTTCCCACAGATAGTTTGGTAGCATCATTGACTTGAAATGAATTCAGTTGCATTGTGTTACCGATTAGTCCAGAGAAAACCAATTGCAGCTATGTATAAGTATCTTTCCAAATTATTTCCCTAGCAAGTCCACAGCCTGGTGCTAGGGTTCAATTTAATAAAACAGGGCCAAAGCAGCTGTGGCAATGGAAGCATGTAGCTTAACTGCAGAGCTGAGGGCGGGCACACAGGGCTTTATCCAGACCATTTCACAAAGATGTAGCTTCCACAGAAAGCACCTCAGGATTTGCTTTCTTATAAATTCCTCATCTTCCCTTCACTCTTGGCCTCCTACATATAAGAAAGATTAAAAAAAATCTACTGCCCAATAGAATAATAATAATAACTCTCTTATCCTATATGGGCTTAGTACTTTGGAGCTGTCATAGTGAAATCACATAGATCTTAAGCAGTTTTTATTGGCTATCTTCTCTACTAGTAAATTTCTAAATATCTTAAAATGCATTTTAGTGTCTCAAAAATTGCATAATATTCACATTATTGGAAGACAGTCTGTGAATTAAATTTAAAATGTCCCCTATTTTAAAATCACTTTAAACATTGATGAATAGAAATATGAGAAGTTTGGTCAGAATAATTATGTCTCTTGGTAGGAAAGGAAGTGGAAGTGTGAAGAACATGGCTTTTGTTTAAAAAAACAAAATGAATTGTTTGAAATAGGACATTAAAGATGATGAGCAATAGAAAAAGAGCAACATGTTCCCCTATACCCCATCCAGATTGAACGCATCAATTTAGCATTAATATTGAATTTTTGGACTCGAACCCGAATTCTTTGTCCACCGGAATTGAAGAATGAATCCACGAACAGAGGTAGTATAGCAAAGGTGGAGATTTATTGAAGAACAAGTACAGACCCCCACATGGGGAGAGGGAAAGAGTTCCACAGAATGGATTCCCATGTAGGGCGGGGGAAGAGTCCCACTGGGTTCCTTTTCCCTATGGCTTATAAAGGCTGCAGATCCTGGTGCCTTGATATCCCCTCTGATTGGTCACTATTCCCTTAGACTGGTTACTATAGTAACTCCTGAACTCAAAGGTCAAACACCACAAGGGATGTGTGATACCCTCTTCCCTCATTATTCTTTTCTTTCTGGCTTTCTTCCTTCTTTATTTTGTAAATATAGACCTTTTTGGCTACTTCCAGCTCCCTTATCTTATGTAAATGCAACTGTTGCTGCTCCCTGCACCTGGCTTCCTTGTGTTATGGAGATGTACCTTCTTCCAATCTATAGCCCTGTGTTTTTCCATGGACCTCAATTCTAAAAATTCCCTAAGCATGCCTATATACCCCTAAAATTCCTGTTTCAATATGACTATACAAGTCTTCAGAGAAAGAGATTGAAGTCTTCAGAACTCTAAACTCAGACACTGAGAACAGCAAGTAATATATGAGCATTAAAAGTGCCACTTAAACATAGTGTGCTCAAGGACAAATGCCCAAGTTGAAAAACACCTACTGCTCATTATCAATCATAATGAATGTGAGTGGTGCACATTGCAATCCATCTACCAGTCTTTCTTTCTTTCTTTCTTTCTTTCTTTCTTTCTTTCTTTCTTTCTTTCTTTCTTTCTTTCTTCTTTCTTTCTTTCTTTCTTTCTTTCTTTCTTTCTTTCTTTCTTTCTATTTTTTTAAATAAATCTTTATTCAGATTATTACAATTGTTTCTCCTTTTCCCCCCCATAGCTCCCCTCCACCTGGTTCCCATCCCACCTTCTGCCCTTACCTCCCCCACACTGTACTCATCCATGGGTGTATGATTTTTGTCCAGTCTCTTCCTGAACCCCCCATACCCCTTTCCCCCTGAGAGTTATCAGTCCACTCCCTTTCTATGCCCCTGATTCTATTATATTCACCAGATTATTCTGTTCCTCAGGTTTTTAATTCACTTGATTTTTAGGTTTACTTGTTGATAGATTTGTATTTGTTGTTCATAATTTTTATCTTTACTTTTTTCTTCTTCCTCTTCTTTAAGAATACCTTTCAGCATTTCATATAATACTGGTTTGGTGGTGATGAACTCCTTTAGCTGTTTCTTATCTGTGAAGCTCTTTATCTGCCCTTCAATTCTGAATGATAGCTTTGCTGGGTAGAGTAATCTTGGTTGTAGGTTCTTGCTATTCATCACTTTGAATATTTCTTGCCACTCCCGTCTGGCCTGCATAGTTTCTGTTGAGAAATCAGCTGACAATCGTATGGGTGCTCCCTTGTAGGTAATTAACTGTTTTTCTCTTGCTGCTTTTAATATTCTCTCTTTGTCTTTTGCTCTTGGCATTTTAATTATGATGTGTCTTGGGGTGGTCCTCTTTGGATTCCTTTTGTTTGGGGTTCTGTGCACTTCCTGGACTTGTAAGTCTATTTCTTTCACCAGGTGGGGGAAGTTTTCAGTCATTATTTCTTCAAATAGGTTTTCAGTATCTTGCTCTCTCTCTTCTTCTGGCACCCCCATAATTCTGATGTTGGTACGCTTGAAGTTGTCCCAGAGTCTTCTTACACTATCTTCAACTTTTTGCATTCTTTCTTTTTTTTGCTTTTTCGGTTGAGTGTTTTTTGCTTCTTTGTATTTCAATTCTTTGACTTGATTCTTGTGTTCCTCTAGTCTGTTGTTGGGTCTCTGTATAATATTTTTTATTTCAGTCAGTGTATGTTTAATTTCTAGTTGGTCCTTTTTCATATCTTCGAGGGTCTCGTTATATTTATCGGCCTTTTCTAGGATATTCTTGAAAAGCCTTAAAACCGTGGTTTTGAATTCTATATCCAGTTGTTTGTTTTCCTCCATTTCTTTCATTTGTGATCTGTTTCTTTGCCTCTGCATTTTCGTTGCTTCCCTGAGTTTGTAGGGTAGCTTTGTGTGCTAGGTTTCCTATATGGCCCAGTGGGTCGGCCTCCCCAGTTAACCTGAGGTGGACACTCTTGGTGCACCCCTTTGTGGACTGTGTGTACAGCCTTGTTGTAGTTAAGTCTTGATTGTTGTTGGTATCACTGGGAGGAATTGACCTCCAGGCCAGTTGGCTGTAAGGATCAGCTGTGTCTACGCTGGGAGAAGTTCGGTGCTGGAGACAGCCTTATAGGATTAGACTTGCCAAATTGCAATAGCCTCTGTGCTCAGCTTGGATGGGGTGGAGTCTCAGAGCAGAGCAGACAGTCTTGGCTTCCAGTCAGCCTTGCCCTTGTGCTCGTGCGCGCCTGCAGACCTCTGCCTTCCCCAGCTCCTGAGTCTCCGCCCGAGAGTACAGATTCCCCCCACAGGAGCATGGGTCCCCAGGGGCTCGCCTGGAACTGGGGTTTAGTGCAGTCAGAACTGAGGCTCAGTGCAGTCAGGAGCTTCTGACTCCCTTCCACTAGGGAAAGCCTGTGGCAACCTCCACAGCCTTTGTGCACACTGGCATGCGCGCGCCTGCAGACCTCTGCCTTCCCCGGCTCCCGAGTCTCTGCCCGAGAGTTCAGATTCCCCCCCGTAAGAGCACAGGTCCCCAGAGGCTTGCCTGGAACTGGGGTTGAGTGCAGTCAGAATTGGGGTTCAGTGAAGTCAGGAGCTTCGGCCTCCCTTCTGCTAGGGAAAGCCTGTGGCAACCTCCACAGCCTTTGTGCGCACTGGCATGCGCGCGCCTGCAGACCTCTGCCTTCCCCGGCTCCCGAGTCTCTGCCCGAGAGTCCAGATTCCCCCCCGTAAGAGCATGGGTCCCCAGAGGCTCGCCTGGAACTGGGGTTCAGTGCAGTCAGGAGCTTCGGCCTCCCTTCTGCTAGGGAAAGCCTGTGGCAAGCTCCGCAGCCTTTGTGCACACTGGCGCACGCGCCTCCAGAACCCTGCCTGCCGGGGCTGCCCCGGGTCTCCCCCGGGTCCCCGAGTCTCTGGGTGCCTTTCTCTCTACCTGACAGTCCAGACTCCCCCTGTATGAGCCTGGGTCCACGAGGTTTCGCCCGGGACTGGGGTTCAGTGTGGTCGGGGGCTTCCTTCCCCCTTCCGCCAGAGAAAATCAGCCAGGCACTCAGCCACCCTTCCTCTCTGCATGCACAAAGACCCTTTGCCGTACCTCCAATTCTCTGTGAGCTTTTCTCATTCCTTCTAGTTGTAGAATTTTCACTCAGCCAGCTTTCCTGTGGTTCTGGATGGTGTCCGTTCTGTCTTTTAGTTGTAGTTTTGAAATTGTGTGAGGCAGCAGTTTAGGTGCTTACCTATGCCGCCATCTTGGTTTCTCTCATCTACCAGTGTTCTTGACAAAGGAACTGTATCGTTTTTAAAGCATGTGCCCTGAGTGTATGAGTCCACTTTTCAGCTATAGGAATCTATTGGTAAAGCATAATAAGCCCCAAAGAAGTCAAATAGTAGGAGAGCCTTTACTGTGAGTGTGTGTTGTGTGTGTGTGTGTGTGTGTGTGTGTGTGTGTGTGTGTGTAAGAGGGGAAAAAAAGCACCTAGTGTAAATAGAAAGTTCAGATAAACAAACATTGGAAATAGAATTTTTAAGTGCTGTAAAACATTGTGTATTTCAAAACAATGATTCTGAGTATTCACTTAATACTATATTTTTTAAAAGTTTAACCATTCTATTTGGGAAAGGCCAGGAATAATAATGAAACTAATCATACTATCTCTAACTTTTGCTCTGTTCAAATATATTGTGAGTGTAAATTCTACAGTCTATATGAGATCACATCCAAGGATATTTTAATGAAAATATCATAATACTAATGTTTAAACTATTATTAAAATGAGGATTCTGTGTATTGCCCATGTTTTTCACATGCTAGGCAACATTATAGCAGAAGCTGGACATTTTGAAGTAGCAGTTTACCAAGTGCATCTTGCCATACTTAATGCAAGAGTTAATAGTAAAATTTTATGAAAAAATGAAAAATCTTGGACAAATATAAAAATGAATGTGGCACCATAATAGTAAGCATGATCCAAGGTTCTCTTGAGCAACCCAAGAAATGTTGTCATTATGGTTAGGAGTAAAATTAGGAAATACGGTTTTAGGAAAGCTAAAGAAAGAGTTCTGAGAAACAGGGCTGTCAGCACTGCCTACTGTTTCTGCGAGCTCAGGTTAGATGAAGCCTGGAAAATGCCCATTTGGTGTAATGTTGTAGTATAACCCCCATCTTACAAAGGATGCCTCAAAAATTCAAATTATGAAGTCATTTATTAAAAGCTGGCGGCATACAGGGGAGCAAAAGCACTCCAGACCTTGCAGCCTCGAACAGCTTGCCACTTCTGGCTTATATGCAGAATATCACAAAAGTATTGATTACATCTTTGGGTCTGGAATAAGGAACCTGTTTCGCAAAAAGCATTCTTTACAGAAGCAACAATTGAGCAAGTTAGTTATCTAAGGTATTTACGAATCACTGAATCAATAGAAACACATTATTTGGGACCACCAGGGCAATCCTATCTAACCACCAGCCAATCAGGAGTGAATATGCAAATAAACCCAACCAAAATGGCTATGGCCACAGAGAGCAGGAGAGAGGCTTGGGTTTCCCCGGCAATGGAGGAAGCCAAGCTTTCCGCCTGCCCTTGCCGGCCTAGGCCTCCACTCAAGGCTACAAAGTTTCAATGATAGAAGATACATAAACCCAAACAGAAATGGCGGCAGCCACGGAGCTGGAAAGAGCAGGAGGGTAGGGTTGCCCCCAGTGATGGAGGAAGCCAAGCTTTCTGCACACCCTGGCCGGCCCAGGCCTCCACTTAAGGCTACAAAGTTTCAATTATAGAAGATACATAAGTCCCAAAAACAATGGATGCTGCCACAGGCTACAAAGTTTCAATTATAGAAGATAAATAAACCCCAGATACCAGGGCCTCTGCTTGGGTTGCCAGGGGGTGTGGCCAGCCTGCAAACCACCACAGGCCCCTCGCCCAGGCAGCCTCATGCCCCAAGGGAACCCCAACCCTGATCCGGGACACCCTTCAGGGCAAACCAGCTGGCCCCCACCTGTGCACCTGGCCTCTATCCTATCTAATAAAAGAGTAATATGCAGATTGACCATCACTCCAACACACAAGATGGCTGTCCTCATGTAGATATAAGATGGCCACCACAAGATGGCCATCAAGGGAGGGCAGTTGGGAGGGACCAGGCCTGCAAGGGAGGGCAGTTTGGGGGGGACCCAGGCCTGCAGGGGAGAGCAGTTGGGGGGGGACCAGGCCTGCAGTGGAGGGCAGTTAGGGGTGACCAGGCCTGCAGGGGAGGGCAGTTAGGGGGGACCAGGTCTGCAGTAGAGGGCAGTTAGGGGTGACCAGGCCTGCAGTGGAGGGCAGTTAGGGGTGACCAGGCCTGCAGGGGAGTGGTTAGGGGAAATCAGGAAGGCAGGCAGGCAGCAGTTGGGAGCCAGCAGTCTTGAACTGTGAGAGAGATCCCAGATTGGAGAGGGTGCAGGCTGGGCTGAGGGACACCCCCCTCCCCCATGCACGAATTTCATGAACTGGGCCTCTAGTTTAGAATAATTGTGCTGTCCAGATTCCGGGACCACTGAGTCAACCAAAACTCAGTTATCTGTAGCTACTGAGACAATTTAGGATAATTGTGCTGTTCTGATTCCCAGAAGAATGTGCTTCAATAACCAGTGAGATCACAATCAATGGAATATTCAAACCATCATCAATGGAGTATTGGGATAGCATACATAAGTTCAGAAAATCAAAATAACTTTCTATTGTTTTAGCAAACAAATAAGTACAGAACCCAAACAGCAAGGTTAAAATATTAAACAGCAATTTTTACCCAAGGATGGTTGCTACCATACTTCAGTAGTAGCATGAAGCTCAAAGTTGACCTTCATTAGAGAATATTGTTGTGTGTTGTAGAATGAGTGGAAGCTCATGAAATGGAGAGATTATGGGTAAATATGTCAAGAAGATTGGCTATGATACGGAAATTTTGGACTGGAACCCAATTCTTTTTCCACCAGAGCTGAGGATTGAATCCATGGACAGTGGGTAGTATAGCAAAGGTGGAGATTTACTGAAGAACAAGTACAGACTCCCACGTGGGGAGTGGGAAAGAGTCCCACAGAATGGACTCCCACGTGGTGATGATGGGGAAAATGGGACATTTGGGGGGGCTGGCAATTTGAATCTGTGCCAGTAACTTGATGTACATTCTTGGTAGCCTATAATTAAGTCGCTGCCCCTTTCTCCACAATCTGGTATGGTGGGACCTGTTTTTCTGATTGCTCCCAATTTGCAAGGGGGCCATAAACAAAGAATGTAACAGCTTAGCTCCAGGGGAAGGCACTGACACCACCCAGACCAGACATTTAGATACAATCTAACTTCCCCATTCTAACTGACTCAGGATGGGCTGTGGAAGCCCACCACAAAAGCCTGGTAGTTAGGAAACAGATAGAAAACAAAGAAATTGAAGGGTATAGAGAGAAAGTCTCCTCCATATTGGCTTACTCAGGATTTGAAGAACTGACCCCTCGAGTCACTGTACTAGTACATGTGAAACATCTGAAAATAAATGGGTTTATCCTGGACCTCCAAGTACTCCTGTGTATTTTTTGGTCATCTGGTAAATTCTGTAACAGGGAGGGGGAAAGGGTCTCACAGACTTCCTGTTTCCATGGTTTATAAAAGCTGCAGTTCCTGTGTCCTGATATCCCCTCTGATCGGTCTATATTCCCTTTCAAATTGGTTACTATAGTGATTCCTGAGGCCCTCCTCCCTCATAGTCCTTCCATTCCTTCTGGGCTTTCTTCCTCCTTCTTTATTTTGTAAACATAGACCTTTTTTGGCTACTTCTAGTTCCCTTGTCTTATGGAAATATAGCTTCACCTGGCTTCCTTGTGTATGGAAATGTACCTTCTCCCAATCTGTTGCCCTATTTTTTTTTCCCATAGACCCCAATTCTAAAAATTCCCTAAACCTGCCTATATCCCACTAAAATTCTTGTTTCAGCTATAAATGGGAAGAGATCTAGATTATTAATTGATAGTAGAGTAGATAGGCCCTAGGAGGGATTTAAAAGATAGATGAGGCTTGAATAGGTTTGTATGTTTGTAATTATTAGGAGCCAAAAGAAAGGGAGAGGTTGATGATAAAAAAGAGAGGTAGATCAATAGAATAAAACATGGAGAGAGCTCCAGAGCACAAGCATATATTTAAAGCCAATTTAAATGAACTCTGAACATGCTATAAAAAATTTGCTTGTCATTGTGTGAAGCAAACCTAAAGTGAATTAGATCCAACAGAAAGAACAGAAAAAAAGTACACTTATTAAGAGAGGATAAAATAATAAGTTATGAAGACAAAGTCTTCAGTAATTTGAAATGAATTTCACTTTAAACTACATTAAATAAATGAGAAAATATTAAGAAGGTATTATGGCAATAATGAGTTTTAAGTTTTTTTTTAAAATGCTGAATAATTAGGTCAGATTTTCAAGTGAAGATTGAGTGATCATCCTTAGAGATGCAAAATATTCATGGAACCTATAACAAGGATGTTATTAAAGTTTCAGATAAGCGTAATTCAGTTCAAAATAATAAGCTTTCATTTATCTTCCAGAATGTCAGTAAAATTTAGCTCCAAATTTTTTATGGAAACTAAAATTCTATATAATAATTTTTACAGTTTCCAGATGAGAATGTCTGAAACTCTTCTAAAGCTGGAAAACAATTTTTTGAAGAGTTGAAAACCAGTGAAACTGCTATGTATAAATATCTACACTAATAAAAGAGAAAGTTGCAAATTGGCCGTACCTTCGCGACACCCACCAGCCAATCAGGAGTGAGTACGCAAATTAATCCAACAAAGATGGTGGGTTAATTTGCATACACAGGCACCAAGCGGCCGGGGGTGGGACACTTGCATCATTGCCATGGTGATGATGCAGGCATTCCACACCACCCCAGCTCCTCTGGGCCTCTGGGCAGCATGGGAAGGCAGAAAGGCAGCTCCGGATGGAGCGAAGGCGGTGCTGGCAGCCAGGGGAAGGAAGGCCCATTCTTGCATGAATCTTCATGCATCGGGCCTCTAGAAATTAAATAATTCCCCTGTTTAAAAACTTTGGTTCAATTCAGTCATTACATCACTTCTCACATAACAATGTAACTTGTTAAGGTTTAATTTATTGTCTACATTTGGCTGTATCATTCTATCTTTTCATTATTTATACCACTACTGGAAAGAAATCAATATCTGTTTATATGCTACAGCTGATAAAAATAAAGTTTCTTTATTATTAAGGTACATGATAGAGTGGCTAGTAAAAACTTAAAATGAGAAAACCTATATTCTATTATAGGAATATGGCTTTCTTGTTGTCTAACAATATAAAATCATTCTATCTCTTTTTATATTTAATTTCTGCAAGAGAAACAGAATGAGATAACTTTCTATATATTCATAGTAGAACAAATTTCACAGACACAGCTCTTTTCTTTCATAGCATTTTAGCAATACTATGATTATTAATGATATATCTATTTAGTGTTACCACTTATTTCACCCTATATTTTCAAATATTTATAATTAAATAGCTCACTTGCTATCAGAGTAAGTAAAAATAATTTAACAGATTTTTATTTGGAGTGGTGAGAAGCTTATAATATGGCTTAGAAACTAGTATTTTTGTCATGTAGTGAAAGAAAGCACATGAAAGACACAATATCTGCATGCATATGGAGAATATGATTATTAATTGAACTCAAAGAAATTTTAACGTGTGACTTCAGTTTAATCATTAAAAATAAGTCCATGTCTGGTAGCCCAAGCTTAGTGGAGAGAGGTCAGGAGTGAATCTGGAGACCCAAACTGACAGTGTCCAAAACACTCTCCTTGTATGATATCCTTTGAAAACATTACAGAATAACAATTGTATTTCAAAACCTTAATTTGCTTAAGTAGTCCCTCAGGAATGATCATTAGTTTTGTTTTTTCAGTTTTGACTATTATAAACTTATATAATGATGATTTTTATCTTCAGAATGCTATTTTACATATGCTCAATGAAAGAGTATATACTTTAGTTCTGTTTTACTTAGAAGCTTTTGATATTGTTTAATATAAGTAGTTGATATTTTAAAATCCTGTCTCTTACTGTACCTCCCTCAATAATAGAGGCTGTTTTAAAATATTAAAATATGCCTCAAATGATGGACATAACACAAATTAATAGCAGCTCTGACTAATGCAGAACTTCTTCTAGTGTAACCATGGTTTCATCATTGAACATTTCTATTGTTAGTTCCCTATTCTAGTGGAGAAAGGCAAAACAGCAGGACTTTTTGATATCAGGATAATTTGAATGTAAAATGATAGACTATAATACAAAAGGAAGATAGCTGAGCTTTTATGTGAGTATTGAATTAAATATATATATATATATATATATATATATATATATATATATATATATATATCTTAATTTCACAGAGGTAATATGAATTCTTATGCCAAAGCTATGCCTCTAAGTTAAACTTCAATTCATTGTGAAGAATGAAGTGCATGATGAAACATTAAGGCAAACTGTCAATACCAATGCTGAAATGTTGTGATTACAGTTGCTACTCGAGAGCAGGGATCATTTTGCTGAATTCCTTGCCAGTAAATTTATTGTTCAAATAATATGGTCCCTAAAATGTGGTCTAAAATGGATGGCTACAATCAATAGACTTATGATTTATGCATCTGTTGTAGATATTTTCATTGTCAGGTTGCAAAGAAAAGAAAGAGGGCATACCAGTGGGAAATATGTTGAAGATGCAAATTACAGAATATGCTTTCAATTCACTAGTGGCAAGGAAATTTCAAGGTACACACCAGCTTCATATGTTTTTACCTTTTTTTGTAATTAGAAGAGAATAAATGTTCTTAAAAAGGTGTAAAGTGACAAGAGACATTAGCTCCTTTGGTAAATAATATTGAACAATTTTATGTGTTCTTGAAGTTACATTATAAATTTATATTGATCAATAGGTCTGTGACATAATTTATTAAATTAATTGTTATAATGTAAAGTTTAAGTTTAAAAGCTCCCAGAGCAAAACCTTCAAAGATAATAAATTAACATTCCTTTGACCTGTTAGCCAAACTTTGATGGGCATAGAAGATAATTTTTTTTGTTTGTTTTTAGAATTTTGCCCTGAGCTTCATCAAATTATGTTCAAATAAAAAATTCCTATTTCACTTTTTAGAATGCTACATCAAAGTTCCTATTTGGGTTTTGGCATATTTTAAAAAAAACAACTTGTAAATATTCTTTAAACTGATAAATCATAATGGTGATTAATGACCCTCTAAAATAAATTCTTGAAATAGATATTAGAATGGCAGGGTTTTTTTTGTGTGTGTGTTTTTTTTTCAGTTTTCATGATTTGTGTTGAGCTACTATGTACTTTCCTTATTCATTTTTTATGGTCAAGTATTAGAAAACATTTTCTAACTAATCAGAGATGCAGATGACAGGAATAATTATTTTATTTAGTTTTAGCTTTGATTCTAAAACACTGTATTAAAGAGAAAAAGAAACAATATTTATGGCCTGATTTTCTTTTTTCTTTTCTTTCTTTCTTCCTTTCTTTCTTTCTTTCTTTCTTTCTTTCTTTCTTTCTTTCTTTCTTTCTTTCTAATTGTCTAAAGTTTTACATATGTCTCTTTTTTCCCCAATTGACACCCCCCGCCCCATCCATTCCCACCCCGGGCAAGCCCCATTGCCTCAGTGTCTGTGTCCATTGTGGCTTGATTTTCTTATAAAAATGGTTTAATTATTAGTAGTATTAATATTATTATTAAGAATTGATTTCTTTTTAGTTCACAGAATGGTGTCATATGTAATGATTTACTATGGAAATCATATATGATTCTCAGGTTTCTTAAATGTGAATTCATTACCAGTACAAAGTGGAGTTAGAACATTAGAAATGTATTTTAAACCCTACTCAGCATACCTTCTATTTACCATTTGATCTGACCATATTTTAAATTCTTTGGAGAAATGTAGTATAATTAATTTTATTATCTTCCACAAATATATATATAACAATTTTTTTCTGTGTATCACACAAAGATAAGCAAATGATTTGTTTTACTCTGTTTCTTTTTGCCTTTTTACATTAGCTTTTAAAGTGACTTTACTTTCAAAGATCTGAATCAAAGGGTAGTGTTAGCACTTATTTTAAAGGTGTCATTTAAGATTTTAATATACTTTTCTTTCACAATAATTAAATTGTGAACTGCTTGGCTATAATGGTTCCTGATACAAAAAATTTTTACTATAGGGATATCATTTAAGAACAAATTTATTTCAGAAAACTGATAGTATAATGGATATCACATCATTAACCTTGAAACCAAGACCTATAATTAGCTAAAGTTGACAAAGAACAAAAGTCACCATCTGAAGGTTATCCTGAACATCTTGATCTAATTTCTAAAGAACAAACCATTTCTTTTAACACTTGATCACAAAATAATAACTGTAAATTAGTCTACACTAAATCACCTTGTGGTACCTGTGGAGTGGTTTTGTCACATGATAGGGAAATGACCACGAAGGAAATATTAGATTACTTTTGCTGATATTCACATGGTGCCTGATCCATAATGTATACACCTACTAAGCTAGTGGTTTTATTAATCTTCTCCAATTAGCCAATGTGGTTAGTCCTTTCTAAAATGTGCCATTCCTTCACCAAGTATAGGTTTTCCTAAAGTTTTTAAAATAGATAACCCTTAAGCCTTGAATAGTCTTCCCACTTGAGTAAGTTAAAGATATCTTCAGGTCACATAAAAGTAATTAATCAAACCATTCAAAGGACTTTTAGGTAAAGATGTGGCCTTTAATTTACGTGGCATGTACATTATTCCAGTAAAATACAAGAAAATAAATAAGTACAAATGTAATTTGGGATTTTTTTCAACTAGTATAGGTTTGTAAAATAATATAATGTAAGATTAAAATGTAAATACCTAATGTACAAGTTCATGAAAGAAATAACATCTCTTATTCATATAAATGTAAATAATAGAGATGAAGGAAGGAAGGAAGGAAGGAAGGAAGGAAGGAAAGAAGGAAAGAAGGAAGGAAGGAAGGAAGGAAGGAAGAAAAGAAAGAGAGTAAGAAGGAAGGAAGAAAGACTGTTAAAACAGTCATTATTTATGGAATGACTGGGCATCAAATATTTCATGCAGATGGTACTGATCAATGACAAATATTCTTAGTTGCATGCTCATTTTACAATGTTTTGACAGTACCTATTTTATTAGTTATATCTTCAAGTGTTTAGCCAATTTTAAATGTGCATAATCCTTCTGTACAGCTTGAATTTATTTTTAGAATACATTTATATGGACTATTATGAGTTATTTGTTAAAATTAGAGCTTCTGATATAAGTTTAATGTCTCCTAAAATGAACCTAAGCATAAATTATACATTTAAATTCATAAAATGTAATGTTTATGGCAGTAAACATAACAGGATATAATAATACTACAGGCACGGTACACAAAATGCATGGATGGATAGGGTCCCTAGGCCTGGCCAGTGATCAGGGCCAATCAGTGCCTTCTGGCTGCCGGCCGGGGCCTTCCTTCATTCCACGTCACCCCCTGGTGATCAGTGCATGTCATAGCAAGCAATAAGTCTCCTGGTCCAACTCCCGCGGGGACAATTTGCATATTAGGCTTTTATATATATAGATTTTTAAACACTGTCTGACAGGAGTATCAAGTTTATACTTAAAGTAAAAATAAAGAAATTTAATTAAATTATATTTTCCCATATTATAAAAAAACTCTGTTTTAATCCTAATACAATTTTAATATTCAGTTTTTTATAACATGCACCTAAATATTCAAATTACCTTATAGTACTTAAAAGAATTTCCTGTAATATGCCTTCTATTTGAAAATTTTGTCTTATTTTACCATAAAAATAATATCTGGGAGGTAATTATTTTTAGTAGCCCGCATTTTATTTAAGATTTTGAAAATGGTTTCTTGCTTTGGCAGAATTCATCCTGATTCTTGAAGCCTTATCAGAACTCTGGATAAGCCTTCCCAGATGTTGCAAATCAACAAAGAATTCCTATTTAGAGATCCTCACATTTTCTGTGTCCTGAGTCTTTCCTGCTACACCCTCACTTGTCAGCCTCCTACCTCAGTTTCTCTCCATGGCAGAACTTAGGAAAAAATTTAAAGTAAGCTTAGAGCCACTATGGTGTTCATTAAATGTTATAAAATGATTGAATAAAAGTGTGCCTTAAAAGAAAGACAGAATAAAATGTCTTCTCATAACTACTATACATGACGATATCAGAAGTTAGCTTGGCAAAATATTGGTGAGGTAGGAGGGATAAATGAATAAAAAAATAAAATTGTATTTGATGTAGGAAAAGTTATTTGAGTGAACGATGTCTTTGCATATTTTAGTTTAATATTAAAAAAAATAAATGTTGGGAAACCAAGATGGTGGCATAAGGTATACACCTGTACGTGCTGCCTCTCACAACCACACCAAAACTACAACTAAAAGACAAAACAACTATCACCCAGAACCACGGGAAAGCTGATGGAGTAGAAGTTCTACAACTAGAAGGAAAGAAAGAAGCTCATTGAGACTGTGTAGGAGGTGCAAAGGCTCTGAAAAGCAGAGGCAAGGAGGCACACATAAACCAGGCTGGCGACTGGGTGCGCTGTTTTTTCCAATTGGAAGGGACATACAAGCTCCCGACTGATCTGAACTCCAGTTTCCGGTGAGAATCTGGGGACCCA
This sequence comes from Plecotus auritus, assembly GCF_963455305.1. Taxonomy (NCBI): domain Eukaryota; kingdom Metazoa; phylum Chordata; class Mammalia; order Chiroptera; family Vespertilionidae; genus Plecotus; species Plecotus auritus. The sequence goes on from NC_137772.1 coordinate 147,253,795, forward strand.
GACACATATGTGGAGAAACTGGACTGTCTGGCATTGGGTCGGAAAGTGAGGGAGGCTTTCTCACAGAGGTGCACGCAGGAATCATTGTTTACTGCTCTGGGGCGTGGGACACAAGGACGCGGAAACGTGGAGATGCAGAGAGGGCTGACTGGCAGCCATTGCTGTTTGCCACACCCTAGTGATTCCCTGAGACCCTGCCCCACCCAATTTACAAACCCGCTCTCGCTGTGCGCAGCAGCTTTTGCATATGAATAGCCTGCCCTTTCACAGCTTAAACTAACAAATTTCAGGTGGGTCAGACAGCTCCAAAACTTCCAAACCCCAAGCAAAGAGGAGAAATATGCAGATCTCACTGTAGCTCCTGCTGGGTGGCCTCAGACAGTAGCTGACTTGCACCTCCTTGGAGATCCAGGAACCAGTGTACCTAGAGGTCAGTGTGAGACAACACCAGATTTCAACTCCTCACATACATAAGTGACACACTCAGGGGGCAGACTTAGTGAGCACCAAAGCCCCACTGAAGCAATTTCTGCCCCATAAGGGTGTCTCCAGCATAGCAGTTCTTCCATTATAGACACAGCTGATCCTCATAGCCAGTTGGCCTGGAGGTCAATTCCTCCCAGTGTAGCAACAGCAATCAAGGCTTAACTACAACAAGACTGTGCACACAGCCCACAAAGGGGTGCACGAAGAGTGTCCACCTCAGGTGATTGGGGAGGCTGAGCCACTGGGCCCTATAGGTCACCTACCACATAAAGCCACTACATCAACACAGGGAAGCAGCCAAAATGTGGAGACAAAGAAACATGTCAGGAATGAAAGAAATGGAGGAAAGCAAACTACTGGATATAGAGTTCAAAATCACAGTTATAAGGTTACTCAAGAATCTTCTAGAAACCTCCGAGAAACTTAGTGAGACCTCTGAGGAACTTAGTGAGACATTCAAGGATCTTAATGAGAATGCCAAAAAAATGGAAAAGGACCAGTCAGAAATTAAGCATACACTGTCTGAAATAAACAATAATATACAGAAATCCAACAGTAGACTAGAGGACCCCAAGAATCAAACCAAAGATTTGAAATATGAGGAAGCAAAAAACACCCAACCAGAAAAACAAAAAGAAAAAAGAATGCAAAAATATGAAGATAGTGTAAGGAGCCTCTGGAACAACGTCAAGCATACCAACATCAGAATTATGGGGGTGCCAGAAGAAGAGAGAGAGCAAGATACTGAAAACCTATTTGAAGAAATAATGACTGAAAATTTCCCCCATCTGGTGAAAGAAATAGACTTACAAGTTCAGGAAGCACAGAGAACCCCAAACAAAAGGAATCCAAAGAGGACCACACCAAGACACATCATAATTAAAATGCCAAGGGCAAAAGACAAAGAGAGAATCTTGAAAGCAGCAAGAGAAAAACAGTTAGTTACCTACAAGGGAGTACTCATATGACTATCAGCTGATTTCTCAACAGAAACTATGCAGGCCAGAAGGGAGTGGCAAGAAATATTCAAAGTGATGAATAGCAAGAACCTACAACCAAGATTACTCTACCCAGCAAAGCTATCATTTAGAATTGAAGGTCAGATAAAGAGCTTCACAGACTAGAAGAAGCTAAAGGAGTTCAGCACCACCAAACCAGGATTATATGAAATGCTGAAGGGTATTCTTTAAGAAGAGGAAGAAGAAGAAAAAGGTAAAGATAAAAAATATGAACAACAAAGTGACAACAAATACATATCTATCAAGTGACTCTAAAAATCAAGTGAATAAAAAATTTGATGAACAGAATAAACTGGTGAATATAATAGAATCAGGGGCATAGAAAGGGAGTGGACTGACAATTCTCAGGGGGAAGTGGGCGTGAGGGGTGCGGGAAGAGATTGGACAAAAATTGTATATCTATGGATGAGGACAGTGGCGGGGGGTAAGGGCACGGGGTGTGGGGGGGAATCAGGTGGAGGGGAGCTATGGGGGGAAAAAGAGGAACATCTGTAATAATTTTAACAATAAAGATTTATTAAAAAAATAAAAATAAATAAATGTTTTCTTTTCTTGAGTAAGTCCAGTGTGTCAGCTACTAATTCAAGTGCATTGAAGCACATACAACTCTTTACCTTTTTAAAGTAAAAACAATACCTTAGAACAGCAAATTTCAACCTTGTGCCATAGCAGGCACACTGGTGTGCCACAAGAATTTTTAAAAACATGCAATACCTGACTATTTAGTCAGGGCATTGACTTCTTTCCCCTTAGGTTTTCAAATTAAGAACTGAGGACAGCCAACACAACAATAGCTGGCCAATGTGAATGAGTGAAAGTTTCATTATTTTTTCTTTAGATTGGCAAAAAAATGTTTTTGGGGGTACCTCAGAATTTTAGTTATGAGTTCATGTGTGACACGAGGTAAAAAGGTTGGAAGTTGCTGCCTTAGTACAGTTTAAGTAGATATTTATTGCTTGTTTTGACTGGTTGCTCATCTGAATTTAACAATCATTATGGTAACTGCTCAAAGAGAGTATGTCAGATTTATCCTATCTACTGTGTCTGGCACAATAAATATTTGTTGGATGAATTAATAATTTACTGTTTTAAACACAGGGATATTTTCTATTGATATAAAACACATGTAATCCTAAAATAGTTGTACTATTAATGTTTTACCATGTGTTCTTATTTTTTTAAGCGAGCTCTCATATAGCCTTGTCAAAGAATAATATTATCTGAGATTAATAAACTAAATGGTATGTTGATGGCATAAATCTATAGATATACTAGTAAAAGCCTAAGCGACTATTATGACCAGAACAACCAGTCGACCAGTCACTATGATGTGCACTGACCACCAGGGGGCAGACACTCAATGCAGGAGCTTCCCCCTGGTGGTCAGTGCACTCCCACAGTGGGAGCGCTGCTCAGCCAGAAGCCAGGCTTGTGGCTGGCAAGCGCAGCTGCAGCGGCTGGAGCCTCTCCGGCCTTCATGGCAGTGCTACCCAGCAGCAGTGGTGGCAGGTGCTGCAGGTCAGGATGAGTCGTGGCGTGGCAGCTGGGCCTGGCCCCGGCTTGGGCTCCTCCCCAGTCACCTGCTGCTTTGGCACTGCTACATCCCTTGGGGGATGTCAGACTGCCGGTTTTGGCTTGACTTGCAGGGATCGGGCTGAAACTGGCAGTCTTACATCCCCTGAGGGGTCCCAGATTGCGAGAGGGTACAGGCCAGGCTGAAGGACCCCACCTGTGCACAAATCCGTGCACCAGGGCTCTAATATTAACATAAATTTTATATAATTTAGTTATATATTCTCTAGATGAAACCTCAGAATTCAAAGAAAGCAAGGTATCTATTAGGAACATCCCTGACTTTCATCTGCTTATATAAATTCGATCTATGGTGACCTCTAATTTTTATCTCACTGCAAATACTAGGTTTTGCCTGGTTTCTCTGGTCTCAAAATACTGATGCTAATAATAGCTGGCATTTATTTAGCTCTGTATATAAATGATCTCTTTTAATTCTATGACGCAGATACTATTTTATCTCTATTTTATACATAATGAAATGGGAAATACAGAAAATTTAAATAATCTGCTTAAGGTTAGCTAGCATATGATAGGATTTGAAACTGGGCAGTCTGCTTAATTAATACTTTCAAGAATACATTTTATTCCCTTACTTAGGGCCAGTGTCCTCGCTTGCTCTTGCAAGGTCTGGAACTCTGCTCATGTCTGTATCTGAGTAAACCTCACATGATTCCCGGCATTCCGTTTGCCCCTACTCAACTGCTGTTGGCAGTTTGGCACCACTTGGTGATAACTTACATATTATAAGATTATTTTAGGTTTTGTGGCTGAATGGGAATTCATAGGTTCCAGAGGACATCCAGTTGACTGACATCTGGTTGGTTGATATCAGGGTTTTGTTGTTTGTTTATTTGTTTTATTTTGGGCGTAATCCATGGAGATAACCCTGGGAAAATATTTGGGGTTATGGAGAACCCAGTTTGCCTCTTCACTTGTCAAAATAAATTGTCATATGGGACATCACCTTGATACACCAGTGGCCTCCAAATATATTATCAGCAAACTATATCAGTGGTCATAAAATAGAAAAGCTCACAGAACAAATTAGTGAAATCACACATTTTATCAAATCTATTGAAAACACACAGAAGCAGAGAAAAGAGCTAGGATAAATTAACATACCTATGATAAGGTACAGTGTAGAAGGACAACACCATCTGAATCCTGGGGCATGTAATGTTCAGATGTCCTGTTCTTCTCTCTGCTGCACCAACCTTCCACACTGATGGTATGGTTTCGAGGGCCAGAGTTGAAGTTTGAGCTAGGAGTCCACAGGCAGAAGACACTCTGGGGCAACAACACATCCTTGTTCCACTAGCGAGATGCAGGAACAATTATACCTGGCAGAGATGTAGCTCTCCAATTAGCTGAAAGAACAGTCATGAGCTTCATTTGTATTACTTAGCAGAAAACATATAGTGTTGTAATTGAGGTCACCTATGGATGGCCAAAAAAGATTTGAGAATGATCAATTTTTTTTTGGCATATCTAGTGTTATCTGAACACCTACAAGCTCTTATATATTTATTCTTAGGCATACATACATGTTATAAATATATAGTACCTAGGTGTCTCATGAATATTTGGTATCTCTTATCTTTCCATCTCTTTCTGTCTGTGTTTGACACACAGGTGATCTGCTTTCTCATACTTCATTCCTATGAATTCTGCCCATTTCTAACAAACATTTTGCTTATCAGCTACTTATATATTCTTATTCTTAAAATACTTTGCCTACGTTTTTAAAACCTATTAATCTAATATAATTGAATTTTTAATAATAAATATGCATTTCATAAAGGTAGGCTGCTTGATTGTATTTGCTAAATTGGCTTCAATAATATTCTTATTATCGTGTGATTTTGATGCTCTTCACACCAAGAGGAATTGGGCGGGGAGGTTGTTTTTTCTCTTTGAAATCAAGAGAGCTCATTACTATGATCTAATGACAGAGTGTGGTGGAAGTGACACTATGTGACTTTCAAAGCTAGGTCATGAAATGTGAAGCAGCTTCTGCTGACATGTCTGACTGCCCTTAAGCTGCTGTGCTGTGATGAAGTCCAAACTATCCCATTTAGCAATACCACATGGAGAAGTCGAAAGAAGAGAGAGAGAGAGAGAGAGAGAGAGAGAGAGAGAGAGAGAGAGAGAGAGGGAGCCTATCCCTCCGAGTCAGCCCTAGCTGCTTTAGTTGTCCCTACACTGTTACATTGCACCCCATGAGAGATTCCAAGCCAGAACTACCTAGGCAAGCTATGATCAAATTCCTGGCCCACTAATACTATGATAAATAAGAAAAAGATAGTTGTTTTAAACTACTAAATTTGGAAATAATTTTTAAAATATATTTTATTGATTTTTTTTACAGAGGAAGGGAGAGGGATAGAGAGTTAGAAACATTGATGAGAAAGAAACATTGATCAGCTGCCTCCTGCACACCCCCTACTGGGGATGTGCCCGAAACCAAGGTACATGCCCTTGACCGGAATTGAACCTGGGACCCTTCAGTCAGCAGGCCGACGCTCTATTCACTGATCCAAACAGGTCAGGGCTGGAAATAATTTTTTAAGTACATGCCAGGACACTTGCCATTTTCCCACTTGGTCTTGACCATCCTTCCACATCTCACTCCTCTGTATTCATGAGATATAAATTTGAGTCCACCTCTTTTAAGACTGAACATAAGACAAGAGCCAGTTACTAAAGACATATATAACAATCATTTTGGAGAAAGTTTTCTACACAACATCAACTGTCTAGGAATTATTCTTTTTTTTTAAATATATTTTATTGATTTTTAACAGAGAGGAAGGGAGAGAGATAGTTAAAAACATCGATGAGAGAGAAACATCAATCAGCTGCCTCCTGCACACTCCCTACTGGGTATATGCCCACAACCAAGGTACATGCCCTTGACCCGAATCGAACCTGGGACCCTTGAGTCTGCAGGCTGACTCTCTATCCACTGAGCCAAACCGGTTAAAGCTAGGAATTACTCTTAATAATTTTTTATTGAAGATGCTGTCTTCTATTCACAGTCTTTATAAGCATACATTTGTATTCCTCATTGCTGTATGAATCTTTAAACTGCATTCTATAAGGATTATCCATGTAAGTTATTTTTTAAAAATATACTTTTATTGATTTCAAAGAGGAAGGGAGAGAGAGAGAGAGAAAGAGAGAGAGAGAGAGAGAGAGAGAGAGAGAGAGAGAGAGAGAGAGAGAAACATCAGTGATGAGAGGGAATCATTGATCAGCTGTCTCATGCATGCCCCATATTGGGGATCGAACCTGCAACCCGGGCATGTCCCTGATCTGGAATCTAACTATAACCTCCTGGTTCATGGGTCAACACTCAACCACTGAACAACACCAGCCATGCATTATCATTTTATTTTTATTTAATTTACTATCCATGACTGCTTACATGTCTTTGAATGGTGAACACTAAGGAAAAGCTTATTTTTATGTTGGTGAATTTTCTTTCCCCAATGATTTCTACTCTGAAGAAAAGCAATACTCACTTATCTCAACTTCATCCACTTTATCTGTGTTGCCAATTGAAACAAAGAAATATTGGATTGGTATCAGTGATGTCAATGATTGAAGTAATTAGGTAATCATTAATAATTTTGAATCAAATTCTGGAAGATTTATGTTTACTAGAAGTTAAAAAGTACCTGCCTAGCTTCTTCAGACACTTCATTTGAAAACCCAGGAATTAATTCTACTGACTTTTATTTTATTCATCTGTAAAACTGGAATTAGATTAGAACTCCCAGCATAATATCCTATGATTCTTTAATTACAAAGTGAGGTTGCCTGAATTGGAACAAAAAATGAAAACCTTTATTATGAGGGTTCATGTTAGAATAAATCTTTCTAAGTAAAAACAATTAGAGAATACAATTAGAATTTTTTTCCCTTTTAATATTTTATCTCAGGGATTAAAAATATATTTCCTACAATGTTATTTTGTTCTTTAATAAGAATAAAAAATATTCCAAAAGCCATCACTATTTAACTTATTTTAGAGCCCTTATATTGCTCTTGGATTGATGTCTGATAGCATTAAAGAATGCAAAAAATAAAAATCTCAAACTCGTTTCCTCTTATCACACCTTGACTTCAAAAAATAAGTTTTTGCTGTTTTGTAACACTAAGATATTCTTAGTTATGAGTTGAAATCTCAGTGACTATTTGTCAAATTGCTACATTTTACAGTAATCCCATAGAAATGCATAGATAAAGGTTGATTAATGCACCCTTTCACAACAATTTATTTTGTGAGAATTAATACTTATACATGTAGTGGAGGCACAAGAGCCAGCAAGTGTGTGCTTAGCATAGCTTTCATATTCTGTAGTTTGCTTCTTTAGACAAATAAGAAGAGTAATGTGTAACATATAAAATAAAATACATAATGTCATGTAGTTGTTTTAATAATGTTAATATAAACTATTGTGAATATAGGTGAAGTATTTTCATAAATGGGTAGCTATCTATTTGAAATGAGGTGATATTAATATCAACATGTCTGTTACAACTAATATTACTTGTTTTCATTTTGCATGAAAATTATCCTTGTACTTAAAAGAAAATTACTGCCATTACTAAGTCGTTATTATTGTCATGGTCCATGCTTAATTACCCATTTTCTTTGGTGCATGATTTAAGTAAACTTTATCTTTACAAACAAAGCTATATTTGATTTAAATAAAACAAGTGCTTCTTCTCATTATTATTACTACTAGAGGCCCAGTGCACGAATTTATGCACCAGTGGGGTCCCTCAGCCTGGCCTGCGGAATTGGGCCAAAACCGGCTCTCCAATATCCCTCAAGGGGTCCCAGATTGCGAGAGGGTGCAGGCCAGGCCGAGGGACCCCACTGGTGCACAATCAGGGCTGGGGTGGGATGTGGGAGGCTGGCCAGCTGGGGAGGGACTGCGGGGGTGAGGGGGGGGCTCCAGGGTGTGTCCGGCCCATCTCGCTCAGTCCTGATGAGCCAAACCCCAGCAGCAAGCTAACCTACTGGTCAGAGCATCTGCCCCCTGGTGGTCAGTGCATGTCATAGTGAGCAGTTGAGTGGCCTTAGTATATCATTAGCATATTACGCTTTGATTGGTTGAACAGACGATCGGACACTTAGCATATTAGGCTTTTATTATATAGGATCACTTTTACTACGAACAGAACATGCAATATGTAGAATATCTAAAGAGATGGAAAGACTAGCCATCATAGTAAAAATGAAAGTGGTTGTACTTAAGAGTATATAGACAAGAATACTCATATTAAAATAAAATGCAGTAGAAGAATTAGTGAGTGTGGCTGATAATATTGTATGCCTCTATAGACTAATTCATTTCATTGACATTAGGTACTAAGACTAAAGAAAGAGGTAGCAAATAGTTGACTATTTAGGAGGTAAGCTATTTCATCTTAATAATTGATTCTGACCTATCAAAAACTAGTAGGAGTAGATGATAAAGTCAGCATAATAATTGGTTTTATATTTGTATGAGAGATTTTTGTCCTGAGTGAAAAATATTTATCAGTTGTTTTTCTTGTTCTGTAGAATAAGTACTTATTGTACAGAACAAGAAATATTTTTGTTCAGGTTAATTTCTTCAGATTAATGTAATCAGTGGTTCTCAAAGTTGGATTTCTGACCTAGCACTATTATTAGCATTACTTAGGAATTTATTAGGAATGCAAAATCTCTGGCTACACCACAGATCTATTGAGTATGAAACTGGGACCCGTCTTAGAAATCTGTATTGTAACAAGCCCTTTGGACATTCTCTTGCATGCTAAGTTAGAGGGTCGTGAAACTTGAATAACTGGTGCAGGGAGTGACTTTTTTCATGTGAATTGATTAACCTGATGTTTTCTGCAAAGTTGCTCCTTAATAATGCCTCTCAGTTTGATAGAAAATGTTATTTATACTCTTGACTATAATGTTGGGAGTGATAACAGTAGAATGTATAGTTTCTAAGCTGAGAGTATCCATAAAGACTATATCTTCTTAATTAAAAACGTTTACTTCACAACTATTCTCTGCCTTCCATTATCAAATTCTTCCTTTCTGTGATACCACTATGGAGTAGTCTTTCAACTCTGTTATGTCAACTGAATGTGCAGGGTTTATACTTAGAACTACAACTTCTATTTGATATGGGAATGGGAGTCAGGCAAATGAAGACTTGCTGGAAATGACCCTGTATTTGAAAAATGTTTACTACCAAAAGAAATTACAACCAAGGGTTAAGAAGGAAGGAATTCTCGGACAAAGAGACATATTAACTGTCTTTTAAAATGTGAAGGTCTATCATGTAAAAGACATTTTATGTCTTCTGGGGAATTCTAGAGAGTGAGAGTTATGAGCGCTGATATGTGATTAATATGATAAAGCTATTATTTAATCAGATGTATTTGAAAATGGACTGGGCTGCCTTTGTGTTAATAGGTTTCTTATGGTTAAGAGTATTTAAGTCACAGCAAAGGATGACATGATAGGGTGGTTTAGAACTTGCTGCTCACGGTGTGATCCCATCTGGGAGCTGTCAGAAATGCAGAAACTCAGAGTCCACCCCAATCCTAGTGAATCATAATCTGAAATTTAATAAGATCCACGAATGGTCTACATGTACATTAAATTTGGGAGAGTGTTCCAGTTGACATATAGTGAATCTTCATATTATTCTATATTTAATTTTTACGGAATTATCTTGTGATTCAGAATTTGAATAACAATCTAGAAGAGACTGGGAAGGGGGTACTTGACTTCCCATTTCACGGTGGAGTCACTAAATGAATTAAATGCTACCCTCAAAATGAAAGATCATATCTTGAATATTGTACTTAGGGAGCTGGTATTTGAATATTATTTCATTAGTTAGCTTGTGACTCTTTGCTTTAAACAAAAGTAAAACATACCTTTTAGATTTATTGCACTATGTCCTGAAGGTACTTGCACTAACCCCAACATTATTCCTAATGTTTAACCCTCTTCCCAGTTCCCTTCTGTACACCCCCTTTTTTTCATGGAAACTAGGATATGTGAATTTCCTACACAGAAGCTTTTCTTTTTTGCTGAGAGTAGGTATTGGTTTTGTCTTCTGCTTTCTCCCTGCTCCTGGGAGATGAGATGGGTTTGTATGAATGAAGAAGGGAAGGAGAATGGGTAAAGGGACATGTAGGTATAGAGAAACTAGAACGCTATGGAGATCAGACTGCCCAAAGCTGAAATTTACTAGGGCAGGGAGTACTTAACACACAATCTTCATCGCCAAAGCAATGAATGGAGAAGAACTGTAGAGGTAATGAGAAGTGACAGATGCCACCACACCCTGGATTGACTCAGGTCTTTACAACCGTGACTGTCATGCCCTCGTCCTGGGAGAAGGAAGCTGCTTAAAGAAATGAGCACAGGAGACCAGAGAGCCAGAAGGTGCCCAAGCCCATTCCCCTCCCCAGCAGCGCGGGCAGACGCACGGTTTCCTGCAAAGACCATTGTGTGTGGGGAGGCTCGGTGAGGAAGAGCCTACTCCTCCCCACACCTGCCCATCCCTAGCTCCCGCCTTCGCCAGGGGCACTGGGACCAGCGCGAGCCCAGCAGCCTGGCAGCGGCTTCGGGGCAGTCGTGTGTATCCGCGAGCGCGTGTGCGTGAGGAGGAGAGAGCGAAGACGTGATTACTTCAGAATTTATTTAAGGGCCGGTGGAAACCACTGCAGCAGCTTCCAGGGGAAGCCCTTGTTCCAGAGGAAGAGGAGGTGGCTGCTGCCAAGGAGGAGGAGGGGGAGAGACGGAGGAGGAGCAGCGGCAGCAGCAACAGCAAGAGGCAAGTGAGGAGAGATGCTGTAGCATCCAAAGCGGCTCCCAGCAGGTTGGTCCTCCCGGCCCATGGATGCCAGCAAGGAGGCTTGCAAAGAGGCTGGGAGGAGAAACTGGGTGTGTGGGGTTGACTGCTCGACTGCTTGCCTTTCCAGAGAAGAACTGCCTTTTTTTTTTTTTTTTTTAAGTGAAACGAGACACCGTAGCGCGGAAATAGGCTGGGGGCCAGGAGGGCACCTGTCCTGCCTCTCGCATCCCTGGGGACTCGCTTCCCTTTAGCTTTCCTACTTCGGGCGTCAGCGGTAAACTCCGGAGGGGCTCCAGGAGGGGGATGTGGTGGAGAACTTCCCTGCCAGTTACTCAGCATCCTTTTCCCCGAAGCTCACGTTTGGGGAGATACCCTGCGGGTGGCTTGGACCTGGAGGGGGAGCAGTGCCACTAGATTAAGTTTTTACAGGTCCAACCCAGCCCCCAGTTCCCGGCTCCCCGCGCCGGGTGTCCGGCTGCACGCGTGGAGCTGGGGCGGCTCTGGCAAAGGGGCTGCTGCTGCTTTAAGAGCTGCCTCCCCCTCTCCTCCCTTTGACAATGGTCTGAACCGAGCTCTGCTTCCCAAAGCAAAATTTGTAATATGCCATTTTTCCGATGGACGCTTCTCCTTTTGGCTGCTGACGGAGCCGCGGGAAGATGCGGAGCCGCTGCCTCGCCACCCAGCCGCGGCAGGTTCCGGAGGGCGCGGGGGCGCGCGCGTGTCTAAGCTGCCTTTCTCCTCCCATTGCCAGGGAAATGGTCCTGGAGCGCCGGGCGTGAGCCTCCCCTCTGGTCCAGCCGGAGACTGCGGTTGTCATTGATCAATTGAAGAAGCAGAACCCGAAATTACTGGCATTAGGTACAATAACTGTATTTGAGTTACATGGTCTCCCCTACCGCTTTATTTATTTTTTAACTCCCTCCCCACCCCGGCCCCACCCCGCCCCCAGGGAAGATGAGATGCAAATTCCTCCTTGCCAATTACTGCTCTGTACCTTTTGCTTTCCACCAGACTCCCATCCCTCCTATTTCTCTACTGCCTCCCTACTTGGTTCCCTCCTGTTGGGCAGAATGAAGAATGTTAAGTGTGGAAATGATGAAGTCAACTTCTTCAGGGGGTGGGGGTGTGGCCGAGAGATAGCTGTCCAGCCCTGTGAGATGATCTGGCTCTTTGGCCAGCTGTAGAGGCACTGGGGTAAAGAAAGTGCAAAATGCTTCCTTAGAGGCGATGGTATTATTTCCTGAGGACAGGGGATTTTAGAGTTAAATAGGAGGAGGAATATTCATGTAACATAATCAGACAATAGCTAGGATTTCTCTCAAGGAATTACTTTTGTGTGTGTGTTAACTGAGATGGAGCTGGGTTAGTTCTTAAAACTCAAGCTTTGCAAAAGAAACTAACTACCAAAGATAATTTCATCTTTGCCTCTACTAAGGTCTAAATCCTAGTGATCTGCCTGAATAAAGTGATTCACTGACAGAAAAAAAAAAAAAGCCTTTTGTAGCACTATTATATCTATATAGGTATTGCTTAAATGGTATATATTGCTAAGAAACACATTGGATCTTGAAGCTTTTGAGTACTGGCTTCAGTGGGCATTCAAACTTTTATTTTGAAATCTGAGAGATTTAGGAGACAGTCAAGGTTATGTGCTAAGAATAAGGGAGTTGGTTTTCCTTGTATAAAATTATTCAAGCTAAATTTAAGCACTGGGATAATTAAACCAACCAAGTTTATTGTTGTTGTTTTTTCCTTTTAAAATACAATAATCTCTACCCGGTCTTGAGACCTTCAATAATTTAATGAACAAGGCATACACATCTAGAAGAGGATAATGTAATTCATGTATCCCATTGACTTTGGAGAGGAGGAGATGAAAAGGCAAATATCAAAGCAAAGTGTTAGTAACCCCTTCCGGTTTTTCAGGAATTATGCTATGCAAGGCAGTTGCAATTTTGAAAATTATTAGAAAAGTTAAAAGTGGCATATGAAGATGAAATGTACTAGAGGTTGAATGACCATAGACTCCTGGACTGTCCAAGTTGCTTCAGATGTCATCTATTCTATGAGAGGGTGTTTAATCTTACACTGAATATCTATTTTTAATTGTTTTTAATTCCTAAAATGTGCATTTAAGAAATAGGTTACATTATATTTTGAGGATTATACAAATATTTTGTAATTTATATTAGAATCTGAGTTCTATTGCAAGAAGCTAAAGTAGTTCATGAAAGTGCCTTATTTTTTGTAGAAACATCCCCCTCCCTGCCCAGTTTTCTCGAGAAGAGTTCAGATGTATTTATTTGGGTTGACTGCTGGTTAAGAAAAGCATCATGTATTTATCTTATTTCCTAAGTAATTTTTGCATAGTTTGATTTTTTAAGTTGAATGTGGAGAGTTCAGAGTACCCAATGAAATTAAATGTTTAGGCATGGAAATATAATGAATCAAAAACCAAAATATTCTTTCTGAAAAGATGAATGTTGGCCACTTTATAATAAAAAGAAATACTTGAATTTCTAAAAGCCCTTTATTATTTTACTGTGTAATCTCAGTCAGGTATATGATCAGAGCATTAGAACACTTTTTTTAAAGCATAGATTATTAACCCGACTTTACAGAAGTTTTGACAGGTGCAGTGACTTTCCCTGGTTCACATGCTACAGGAGTGAAATTGAATCCAGTTACTTGAGTGTAGATTTGATAGACTTTCTGAAGTCCCCAAGGTGATTCTTCTCATCATAGCATCTTTGAACTTACTCAAAACCCAGCTTTTATAGCCTGGTGACAAGTCTTTGTTAGAAGTAGTGTAGTATATTCAGGAGAAAATTATAACGGAGTTAATCAATGAAGTTGTGTTTTTTTCATTGGAATTTAAAGTGAAGATGGGCTAGTGGCTTTCTTTCAAGAAGGATATAATTTAAAATATATATTTAATAATGTTTAAGTAATCCTAAAATTTAAACCTTGCAAGTGTTTTGACACAAATTGTCACAATGCTACCATTTTCTCTTCCAGTATTTTGTTGTAACCGTACATGTCAAACAAACAAACAAACAAACAAACAAAAAACACACAAAAAATTCTACATTGGCTCCTGGTAATGATTTCTCAGAATGACACAGCTGTTCAGTGTGTATGTCATGCATGGCAAGTAAACTAATCGTTTTAAATATTAAAATGTGTTGGAACACTTTTTTGTTTTGCAATTCCCTTTCAATCAATGTAAAGAAAATTTGTAAGTTTAGGAGTCTTTTTATTCCATCTTTGTGATAGTGTTTGAATAAAATTCAAATTAAAAAATACAAATAATATTTTATTTTTATCATTAAGTGCTTAACAATAGTAACAATGTATGTGTATGTGTGTGTGTGTGTGTGCCTGTGTGCACACGTGTGCATTAATACATCCTGTGTGTGTACCTTGTTATTTATTTTAGGGTGAATAAGAAATTGAACAAGTCAAATTCTTACCTACAGATAGCCCACTGTTTTGAATGATAAGCAATAATTCAAAGCATTATCTTGAATTATTCTAAAAATTGCCCTCCTTAATTTTTTTACATAGGGTATCAGTGACAAAAGTACTTTCCTCTTATCTTTCTGAAAGTTTCTCCTAGCTTTCAGTGAGCCCTGATCAAATCATTTACAGATCATTGAATTTCTCTCCTCAATAATTCAATTTATAGAAAGAATTACATAAAAATAATTAACTATTGAGCTGTTAAGTCTTGACATTTTATTTGAAAATATCATCCTAAACGTTTTCCCCAAGGACAGGAACATGTAGGCAGAAAAATGAATTGACCTTGCATTATAAAACCAGAGAATGCTTCAGGATCAACAACCAAACCAGCCTTTCTCCACATCAGCCTTCTACAAAACCAAGCCCTCTAATTAATAGCTCCTGGCCTCAGGACAACAGCTGAAGCTGAGATGTGTTTGATTCTTTTAAAAATATAAGACAGAGCATAAATGAGAAAAACAGATAATTTCTGATTATTAAAATGCCACACAATAGATCAATGTTGTATCTTAATGTCTGTGTTGTCTATTTAAAAATAAATCAATAAATTATTATTTTTTAAATATCCTGTGTAGTTAATTTATTTCATGACTGGTAACCTCTGATTAGCAGCTGAGATGTGAAGTTACTGCATTGGCTAATGTAATTTATGGTATCAGTTTTGTGGAATATTCGGAAGTGTTAATTTGTATTGTTTGGATGAAAACCAGACAATGCAGCTCACAGGAAACAAAGGAATATTTAGTGCAATTAGTAGTATATTAATCTAAACAAATGTATGTACCTCAGTCTGTTTCATAAAGCTTATATTTAATTCAGGCACTTTACCTTGTAGTCTACTGCAGGAATTTAGGGAGAGAGCATGTAAAAATAATAAAATGGGAGTTTTGAAGTAAAAAAAGCTTTAAATTGGTGTGAAAAAAATGTTGATAAAATAAAAAAGTAAAAACTGTTTATTGTATAAACAGAATACTCTCTTATTTGTGAATTTTGCTGAATAAAAGAGTGAACATTAATTCATTGAATTAAGTCATTTAAAAATAATTTACTGCCCACCCATCAAGTGGCAGACACTGCTTGTTGTTAACAATATATAACAAATAAAGATAACATGAAGGTATTAGCAATGAGGGATTTGTAAATTTATAGGGGAAGAAAGATGATCAATTAACAAATGTAGTGACATGTTACTATAAATTGAATTAGGTGTAATAAATCATGAAAAAAATCACTTTTCTTTGAGATAAAAATATTTAGTTTGCTTGGAATAAGGGAAAAAGAGACAATTAGGCTAAGGAGCTGCAAAGCATTTGCTGGGTTGAGGCCTGGGCAGCATTATTGGAAAACATTTCTTTACTAAGACTTCCCTCCCCTTTACTTTCTTTAAGCAATGATGTGTGAAGTGATGCCCACGATTAATGAGGACACCCCAATGAGCCAAAGGGGGTCCCAAAGCAGTGGCTCGGACTCAGACTCCCATTTTGAGCAGCTGATGGTGAATATGCTCGATGAAAGGGACCGTCTTCTAGACACCCTACGCGAGACCCAAGAAAGTCTTTCACTTGCCCAGCAAAGACTGCAGGATGTCATCTACGACAGAGATTCGCTCCAGAGACAGCTCAACTCAGCCCTGCCACAGGTATGCTTCCTCGTAGCTTTTGTCCTTCCAACTGCAATTGAAAATGTGATAAGACTTAAGTAAGCTTTGTTTTATTTCCATTCTTATAATTATGTTTCTCTTTATAATATATGGTATGTATGTTTTGGTGAGAAAAAAAAATTAGGAATAGATACTAATTCACATAAAACCTTGCCTCAAAGACAATTGTGGTATGTTGGTGATGGGAAGTGTGAAGCATGAGTTTCTATCTGGTCTTTTCTTTTTCTTTTTTTAATTTAATCTGTAGGTTTTGGTGGGGGCAGAAAATCACCTGTTGATCATCAGAATATGGGAACAGTTCATTTCTTTTCCTTGTTTTTTTAAATACAATCATGACATTTGGAAGTATGTACTTTCCGCTTTCAGTTGTGTGTTCTATCTTTGGAAGGGATAATAGTTTGGAAAACTACTGTTTAATTATTTTGATTTAGACAGTGTTAGGAATATTTCTTTAAAAATGCCTAATCCTGCTTAAAAATTCTGGGAGTTATTGATATATTGCCTTCTCCACTCAAAAACATTTCAACCAGTTTCTTTTAATAAACTATTTTGGAAATTAGAAAAAAGGCAAAAGTTCAGCACTTATTCCCACAAACTTAAAATTGTTAGATGAGTTATTTTTTAGAATATTTTTGTCAAGAATATCATTTTATAAAAAATATAAAA
Organism: Plecotus auritus; assembly: GCF_963455305.1. NCBI lineage: Eukaryota > Metazoa > Chordata > Mammalia > Chiroptera > Vespertilionidae > Plecotus > Plecotus auritus. The sequence continues at coordinate 147,270,591 of NC_137772.1, forward strand.
TTTTAAGGATTTCCAGATTAATTATATACAAAGTTAGTAATGAAAGTTAATTTTCTTATTTAAGAGTAGCATACTTGTATTTACTTGAGGTGTGGAAAAAAGCACAGGAAATGAATGAGATTCTTAATAACCACTTCCAATATATACTATATTTTTTGTATAATATACAAAAAATCGGTCCTCTGCTTTACTACAATATAGCTAATGTTGAAGAGTTTACTTCTCTCTGTGAAATTATATCTTGTAAATATTATGCTTTCATAAATATTAAAATGTATATAATGAAAGTTGATGAAATTCTAAGCCCAGCTGTATTATTAACTTGCACTGTGATGGTGAGGTACTGATCACTATCAGAATGGATAGGATCACCTAGAACCGTGGTCGGCAAACTGCGGCTCACGAGCCACATGCGGCTCTTTGGCCCCTTGAGTGTGGCTCTTCCACAAAATACCACGGCCTGGGCGAGTCTATTTTGAAGAAGTGGCATTAGAAGAAGTTTAAGTTTAAAAAATTTGGTTCTCAAAAGAAATTTCAATAGTTGTATGTTGATATTTGGCTCTGTTGACTAATGAGTTTGCTGACCACTGACCTAGAACCTTTTTCACACCCCATTAGGTAATCCCATAACTTTATATGGATAACACCTGTCCTAGACTTTTCATTTTCAGTCAGCTTGTCTTGCTTTGAGATACAATCATATTTCCAGTAACTCTCACCTGTAGGTACACTGGTGTGTCTAATTACACTGGATGAGTTGTGTTCATTTCAAAAACTTCATCAATAATTTTATTCTTAAAGCTAGACATTTCTGTCTTTGCAATTGTTCTTCACAAGGTAATTTCTAGAGTGATCACATCAAGTTTAATCCTCACTAGGATTATTTGAGTTGGTCAGTGCTGCTGTTAAAGGGTGGTCCCTGAACCAAACATATTATTCATTATCTTCTGTGACAAGCATAGACTGGGACAGTCATTTCTCTTTCTGGATAGAGTGTTTCATTATAAGAAGCATAGGATTGTATTATATCTGGGAGCAGCTTCAACATACTTTCAGTATGTCCTGGGACAGTAGCCAACTTACAACTGAGTTGCATAAATGTTACCTGTGTTCCCCTTTTCCCTACGCCTCTTGGAAGTTGACTCTTTGGTCCTAAGTGTACGAATATGCATGTACCCCTCCTATATTTATCTTTTCATATTTTATTCAAGCCTGATGGTGTTGATTTGGATCCTAACTCTATCAAAGTGATTTTAAGAATAATTTAGGCTTTTGAATTTTTTTCTCTATCTTTACAAAAAGAGTGATTATTTCATAAGGATGCTGAAAATAGAAAGTACTAGAACAATATATATTTTTGGGGAAAAGAAATAAAACTGGAAATGTTTTCATACATAATAATATTGTATAGATAAATCTATTCTTAAAGGTATAAGGATGAAAATTTTAATTCTAGAAATTCGGTTGTGTTGAATATCTGGTTTATAACATGACCTAAAATTTCAAGTTTTGAATTTTAGTCAATCTCTTATCCAAACACTTTGGGGCCAGGTGTTTTAGAATTCAGAATTTTCCTTAGTGTTTTGTATAAATGTAATCAATATTATGGAATACTCCAGCAGATGGGTTCTGGATAGAATCCCATAAATATACATTTACATATCTGAAGATAATTCTATGAATATTTCTATTGCATGGAAAAAATAAAAACTATAAATGTCTCATGTTAGTACAGGCTTGGTCTTGCCACCCTTCAAGGTTGAAACATACAACAAAATATCAGTTTATAGAATGTATAGGTTTGGGAATTATATACTAGGCATTATGAACCTGTACATTTAGATGCACATAGTTTCAATCTGATCTACAAATACTTGGACACATTTCTTTAATATTGTTTTGTAGTTTACAATTATAAATATCAAATACTCTGAGTAATCCACAGGTTCTTAAGTGATAGTCCTGTCATTTTAATTACCTACTCTGTACCTTAAGGGCTATAGGTTTTCTATAAGTAATAGAAGAGTATTCTTTAATTGCTATCTTTGAATCTTTTTCAATATTTTGTAAGCAATGCACTTGCACTGTTTGGTGGCACTGCATTTGACATTTATCTTGACAGAGAAAGTGATTACCATAAATGTTAGTTTTAAGGCAGAAATAAAGCATGTAAATTTGAAAATTACTATAAATACATCAAGTGAAAATTATTTTAGCAAATATGGGAGAAAATTCAAAGCAGAGTCAAACTTTATGACACATCATTGTAAAAATTGCCTATCTAATACTTTTAGGTATTGATGACTTGGTGCTTTGCTTTAGTTACTTTCTCTCATCATTCTTTTATGAACAATGCATCAGTGATTAGTTCTTCACTATATGAGTGGGTATAAATGTGTTTAAATAGTACTTATAATTTAAAATTATTCCACATCTCCAGGCCTGATGTTTCTAAACTATACACTCAATTTTTTACCTCACACAGATCCATTTACATGTTCCACAGAACCTCAGATTCAATGTGCCTCAAACTCAGTCATCATCTGTCTCCCATTCCTCAACCTAATCTGCTTGAATTCCTCACCCAGACACCTGAGAATCCTCATAGATGAAGTCTTCTCCCTCATCTCTGAATTTAGTGCTCTTTGGGCCATACTGTTTTTAATCTCTTAAGTAATTCTCAAATCTCTCTGTATTTTCTGGTTTTCTGCAGCTGGACTATAGTGTTCCTCCTCAATATCTTTGACTCACTTCTCATTCCAGCCTAGTCTTTATATCTTCCCAGAAGGCTTCTCTGAATTCCCAAGTATATTTCCTCTGTGTTCCTTACCCTTATTATTTACCATATTATCATTAAGATATCTGATTAGGTGACTAGATTGTAGACTCCTTGAGAGCAGGCACATATGTCAATCATCTACAACTCTCTCAACCAGTAGAGTAACAGTATTAAGTACTTTCAAGGTAAAACTAGACTAAATGTATACGGTTTAATGTAGAAAGAGCAATACATTTGAAATGGGAAGATTTGGTTGGTATTGTGACTCTACCATACATCATAATTTGAGTCAGGACTTCAGATTTCCATACTACAAAAAGTGGTTAATACAAATACCTCAAATGATAGTTTATGATGATTAAAGAAAAGAATATAAATAATAATGTAAGTAAAAATTAATTAATTTGTAAAGCATTATATAAAAAATGATTGTATTTGTTTAATCCAGAATGCCAAAAGATAAACTAATTTCTACATATGTATGTCAATGGGCATTAGAACAACTTGCTAGGAATATTGATAAAATAAACAGTCTAACATTTTTGAAATCAGGATAAATATTTGTTAATTACCAATATGTTTATTAAGAATATTTAAAGAAAAATTAAAGACAGTGAGATTTCTATTGCAAAAAATCATATATAAAAGTTTAAAAATAATTTTTATCATTTTATTTAATATTTATTGAAGGCCTTCTGTATATTATTAAATGGTTACATATGTTTGTAAAAGGACTAGAATAAAAGGAATACAATTTGGTTCCCAGAGAATTTAGGGAATAGAGTTGCTTTGCAAAAATATGTAAGTGGATCAAAATTAATATGGTAAAAGATTATAGAAGTACTGGAAATATTTGAGATATAATATTGATTGTGATTAACAGCAGAAAGTTTCATGTGGAAAGCAATTTTAGAGAGTTATTTTTAGGAGAAGGTTGGAAATAACTCGAGGGTATTCCATGTGAAGGAGTAGAGTTTTGCATAGGCCTCTGTTCAAGGACATTTGGGGGATAGAAATTCAGCCTGTACTCTGCTTTCAGGGTTAGGCTTTGGGTTTCCTGATATTCACAGTGTCCTTTTTTTTTTTTTTTCTTAAAGAAGACTAGGAATTAAATTAAATAAGGAGAATAACAATTGTTTATTGAAGGGTTGTAGGGTAGGAATGAAATTTTTTATAGTGTCAGTGGAGGAGTGGAAGAGTGTGGCCTGTTCATATGTGTGGTGACAGCTAAAAACAGGAGTTTGTCTACAGGATAATTAGTAAAATTATGAATGAACTGGTGATATGATAAGGTGATAATGAAGAAATATTATTCTGATGTTTGAATTAGGATAGATTGCATACTATTCACGTATTAGCTATCTTGCTAAAACAATGCTGTGTGACAAACAACACAAAAGCTCAGTGTCTTGCAAAAATACTGGTTTATGAAATTCAGGTGATCTTGACTTGGATTGGTTGATCTTGGCTGTGCTCACTTATGCCACTGGTTAGCTAAAGGTTGGCATGGTTAGTTATACTGGCCATTGTCTGATATAGTTGGCCTTAGCTAGACCAACTGGGGTCACTCAGCCCTATGCATGCGTTTAATCCTGCAATAGGCCAGATTATTCATGGTCATGGCAAAGGACTATGAGCAAAGCAGAAATAAGCAAGTGCTCCATAAGCTTCTTCTTGGGTATATTTTGCTAATATCACTTGGCCTATACCAGAGACCAAGTAGAAAGCAATACAAAATTACATGGAAAAACTACAGGGAGGGGTGAAGAAGGGACCATGAGTGCAATTCATCTATTGTTAAAATAATGCTGTGTAATCTACGCTAAAAGAGTTACTTAGGTAATCATTATGTTAGGGAAACATTATCATGGTAATGTGTCAGTTTTGGTGAAATGTAGGAATTTAAAATAGGATTGTGAACCTTGAATATAACAGAAACAATACAAATGGAAAGAATATTGAGGAGAAAAAAGAAACAAGAACTAGTAATGAACTGAATGGCCAAGGCGTTGGACTTGAGTTGGAAGATTTGATTATTTATTTATTTAAAATATATTTTATTGCTTTCAGAGAGGAAGGGAGAGGGAGAGAGAGAGATAGGAACATCAATGATGAGAGAGAATCATTGATCAGCTGCCTCCTGCACGCACCTCACTGGGGATCAAGCCCACAACCCAGGCATGTGCCCTGACTGGGAATTGAACCATGACCCCCAGGTTCATAGGTCAATGATAAACCACTGAGCCATGCAGGCCAGGCAGAAGATTTGAATTTGAATTGGAGTCCTTTCACATACTAGCTGAGGAACCACTGGTACATAACTTGACTTCTCTGAAACTCTGTTTCCTTAATTGGAAGAAGGGATGATACCTTCTCTCAGGAGTGGTTGAAAAGAGCTGTGTGTATGTGCTTCAGAAACCCTGAACATTATAAAATGTCAGGAGGTACTTTTCATAAACTGGAATGTACTCATATATTCTCTGAAGAGGAATTAAATTAAAAGAGGCTACTTGTGGAGAAGAGAGATATGTTTTTATTTTGACATTTTATTTATTTATTTATTTAACTTTATATTTAATGTTGACACTAATTACAGATGTCCCATTTCCCCCTTTGCCCACCTCTACCCAACCTTCACTCCCCCTTCCCTCTGGCAATCACTGCACTGCAGTCTGTGTCTATGGTTTATGCATATATTTTCTTTGGCTAATTCTTTCACCTTCCTTCATCCACTTCCCCAATCCCCTCCCTTCTGATAGCTGTCAATCTGTTCTATGCTTCCATGCCTCTGGTTCTATTTTGTTCAACAGTTTATTTTGTTCCTTAGATCCCACATATAAGTGAGATCATATGGTATTTGTCTTTCTCTGACTGGTTTATTTCACTTAGCATAATAATCTCCAGTTTATACTTTGACATTTTAAAATGCAAAATATTTAAGTAAAACTTGCTGAGAGTGACAGAAGTTACTTTTATTCTGGAGGCACACTACCTAGGTATCTTTTTGGCTTGCTAGTTACTAGCTCAATAACTTTGGTCAAAGTAGTTAATTCAAATAATGATAGAACCTGCCTTATAGGATCATTATGAGAAATAAATGAGCTGGAACATGTCAAATGACCAATTCAATGCCTCATAGATAGTACATGCTCAATAAATGTTAAAAGCCACTATTGATGCTGTTATTATTACCATAGGTGTTATCATCACTATTAGCCAACCTTAACTGCACAATTTTACTGGGTATTAATGAACACTGGCACACAGTGAAAGCACTAAAATCCTTACTGTCCAAAATCTTTATCAAATTTTGCAAGTCCTTTTATTATTTATTTGTGTGGTGTTTTTTTATTAATCTTAACTACACTCTTCTAAATAGTTTTCCCAAATTCTCCACTTCTTCAAAGGCCACTCTTATGTGTTTCTTGATTAAGTCAAACAACATTCTTTCCTATTGTGCTGAGAAGATAAAATCTGGGTTGAGCTTCTAGCTTTTCAGGGAAACCTAATGCCACCACACTAAGCAACAGGCCAATTTTATCCCTTGCTCCTGTCAGAGAAAGATGCTGAATTTTTTACTACCTCTTATTGTAGTCATTTTATTTTCTTGATGGCTATTTCTATCAGTTGGCTATTTTCCCGCCCAGGCAACTGAAGTGGTATTCACTTGAAGCTTTTATTTTTCATTATTTCTATCTCTTTTTTTAACCTTTATAATAAGACTTCTATTATCACCATTCTTCTAAAACTGTATGCTGTCAATGGATGCAGTTTTTTAAATCTATCAATCCTCTTTCTCTCTCTATACTCCTTACATCTTTGTGCCAAGCAATGCTATTAATTATTTTATCTTGAAATTCTAATGTCCTTAATTCTCCATAACCATTCATTTTCTAGGCTACTAGGTATGTTGTCCTTCAATATACATTCATTTCTCACATACCACTATACACTTATTTAAACCCATAATTGTCTTTATTTACTATGTTCTCTAATCTTAAGCATTGCTTTTCCTGCATAGGACTAATACTTCACTCTAAATCCTTGATCCCTCCTCATCTCCTCCAAGTATTTTTTTTTCTGGCTTTTGGGGTAACATTAAAATCTATCCCTTAAAAGTAAAACGATGACAAGTACAATACTAATAATAAAAACAAAAACAAAACACTGTCTCCACAATCTAACTTTTCTTTTCCTATAAACTTATTTCCCAACTTGTCTGTCCTCACCTTCTATTTACTCTTTGAGCAAATGCAGTTTGGCTTTCCCTCTAACTCACTGCTCAAAATTAAGTCTCCATTAACCAATTAATGAATGAGGTTGTTTTGTTTTATTAAAATTCACCGTAAAATTTGACATTGTGATTACTACCTTCTCAACAAAACAAAGCACCTACTCTCTTGATTTTTATGACACCAAACTGTCTTGGTTTTTAAATCATTTTGATTTTTTCTCTAATTTTTTTTATATGTGTAGCTCCTCATCTAGCCACTCTTTAAATGTTAAATAAGATGAATAATAGCAATAGCTAACATCTCTGAACTCTCCCACAATGCCAGGCAATGTTTCATTTAAGTATCACATATTAAAATGGGAGTCTTTCTTTCTGTTGAGAGGAGGCTAAATAAGTGAGGTGTAAGACTTTACTTGCAGGGCTTGATAAGATATAGTCCTACTAATAAGTCCAGCATTAGCTCAAACTCCATTTTAAGATTCTAAAATTTGAGGTGGTAAAGCTCAAAAGGATGGGGTTTTCTTGGAGAGCTGTTGCTTTGCTGTGTATAATCTACCACTCTATGTATGAGGGCTGAGTGGTTCCTGTTCAACTTAACTAAGTGAGAAGGTCTTCAGGGAAAACATTCAGAGAGCTTGATGTTTCTTTTTTTTCGAGATGGAGATGAAGGATATAGAGTCTGATGTCTGTTTCCTCTAAGATGAAGATGAAGGATATAGCGTCTGAAGTCAGATGTAGCTTGAGATATCCTGCGTCTATGGTAGATTAAAGAGTCATATATCAGGCAAGTTGTAAGAACTCCAATGCCAATACAAAAGTTGGTGATTTTTTGAAGAGCCAATGGGACCCTCAAAACGGGAGTTTGGCCCAGTTGGTTCAGCTTAGTTGGTTGAGCATCGTCCCATGCAGCAAGAGATTGCCTACCAGGGGTCCTCAAACTACGGCCCGCGGGCCACGTGCAGCCCGCTGAGGACATTTATACGGCCCGCCGGGTGCCGCTGCCTGTCCTGCTTAGCAGCCGACTCGTCCCAGGCCCGCAGTGCGCATAGGAATTTCTTCATAGTTTTTTTTTTTTAAACTATAGTCCGGCCCTCCAATGGTCTGAGGGACAGTGAACTGGCCCCCTGTTTAAAAAGTTTGAGGACCCCTGGGCCCTATTCCATTCCTGGTCAGGGCACATGCCCAGTTGTGGGCTCAATCCACAGTAGGAGGCATGCAGGAGGCAGCCAATTGATATTCTATCTCATCAATACTTCTATCTCTCTCACCCTCTTCCTTCCTCTCTCTGAAATTTCTGAAATCAATAAAAACATATTTTTAAAAAGGGGAGGAGCTTGCTTAGGATTATTTTGGTGTAAACCTACAGAGTAAGTACTTTCCTTGTTAGAAGAAGCCCAGGTACCTAAATAGTGAACAATAAGTGAGGATTGGGTGATTGGTACCAAAGAAGAGACTGAGAGCAAGTCAATAAAACTGGGGAAGAACCATTTCTACTTGGGAAAGCCACAAATATACTCCAGAAGGAGGGTCACTAATTATATATATTTTAATATATTTTTATTGATTTCAGAGAGGAAGAGAGAGGGAGAGATAGAAACATCAATGATGAAGAAGAATCATTGATCAGCTGCCTCCTGAACACCCCCCACTGGGAATCAAGCCTGAAACCCCAGCATGTGTCCTGACCAGGGATAGAACTGTGACCTCCTGGTTCTTAGGTTGATCCTCAACCACTGAGCCACACCGGTCAGGCAAGGAGCCCAATTTTATCCTCAGAGCAATGGGAACACATAGTAGTGTTTTAAACATGGAAGCATCCTGATTAAATACTGTTATGAACTGTCCATGTTCATAGAAAAGGCCAGCTACCTTTCAAGTGTTCTAGATCTCATCCTCTCTTGCTATTCCAGGATAAAACATTCCTCTTTGTTTTCTACATCATCAATGTTTCTATCTCTAATGGATTATAGCCAAGAGCATTAAATAGTCTTATATTTATCCCATTTAAGAAATCTATTAATGACCCTGCCCTACCAAGCTACCACTGCTTTTTTCTTTTCCAGTACAGCAAAAGTATTTTTTAAATTATGTTCACTTTATTTTTTTAATAATTTCTCTTGAATCCATTTCAGTTAGGTATTCACTCAATCAACTTTATCTAACTGCTCTTGTGAACATTATCTATAACTTCCATATTGCTAAACGTAATGATCAATTCTCTGCCTTCATTCCTGTTTATCAATATATATAGTAGATTTCTCCCTTCTGTAAACATTTCCATTAGGCTCTAGGGCATCTCACTTGTCTGGTTTTTCTCCTACTTCATTGCTCACTCCTCAGTCTTTATTATTGGTTATGCCTCATCCTCCAGGGTTTAGTTCCTGTACCTTTTCTCAAGTCTCGACTGACACCATTAACGATCTCTTTCATCTCCTGGCTTTACACATCAGCTAAATGTTGATGATGCAAATGTGTATTTCTCATCTAGACATTTTCTTTGATGTGCAAACTCATATTGCCAAGTCAGAAATTTAACATGTCCAAAACTGAGTTCATGATTTTCATTTAGTCTTCTTCATGTCAATTAATAGCAATGCCAATTTTCCATTGGCCTAGGCCAGAACCGTAGTGTCTTATTTTGTTCACATTCTGTATTTAGTCTAGCAGTTAAGTCTATCCGTTTTATCTTCAAAAGTATATGTAGAACTGAATCACTATAATCACCTCTACAACTTGATCCTGATTAGTCTTCATCTCAGACCTGGGGATTAGACAGGATTTTCCTAAATAGTCTCCTTGCTTGGGTGCTTGTACCTCACCAGGAATAGCAAGTGATATTCTGATTTTGATAAAAGGTAAGTCATGTTGGTTTTAAATCCACTCAAATCTCTGAAATGCCTGCCCATCTCAAAGTACAAGCCCAAATTTTAAACTGGCCGAGGTCTAACATCTGTCCCCTTCTTTTTCTCTGTCTGATCTCATCTGCAGTTTTCTAGCTTACTCACTCTATCCCACCACCCAGGTGTTCTTGCTGTTCAACATTTCAGACAGTTGCCTTAGGGATTTTGCACTGGCTTTTTCCTACGCCTGGGAAAGTTGTCCTCCTACCATTTGACTTGCTTTCTCAAGTCAATCAAGGCTTTACTCAGCTATCACCTCCTCAGTGAGGCTAGGCCTGATCACCCTATTTAAAATTGTAATAGCCCCTACTTAATTACTCCCAACCCCTAGTCTCAGCTTTCACTCCATAGCACACAACCATCCAACACAGTGTATATTATATTTCTTTGTCCTGTTTATTAACTCTTTCTCCCTCTACTAGATTCTGTTCTGTGAGCCAGGGGATTCTTTTCCAAAGGTTTACAGCTGTATTTTCTACCTATAACAGTATCTGGCATTTGATTGCTGTTCAAAAATACTAAGTAATAAAATGAAAATAAAAATAATTCTTTTGCATGTTGAACATATTTCATGATATTTCTTCTGTGCTTAATTGGCAAGTCATATAGTCTGAATTATTAGGATATATTAAATATCTGGATAAAACAAGAAACAAATACAACTTATAGAGCTTTATACTATACTAAAGTCATAGTATAAAAAGGATGGTGTTAATATTGCACCTCAAAGCCCCTGCTAGAATGAAGTGTGTTTTATATCAAGAGGTGGAGGCATTTTGAATATTTTATAAATCAGATCAAAGATCAGGATGTAAATTACTTGCTTTGAAAATATGCATAAAGGATATAGATCCAAGTCTTTTAAAATTCAAATTCCAATCTTTTTTTTTTTTTTTATTAAGGAGTGTTTTTATAAAATAAATGATATGGATCATTTTGTGATGTTGTAATACTACTAACACTATTTGATAGCTATGTCTGACTTTCATTTTATAGAAGGACAAAAATAAAATAATGTTTTGGTTGTTTTTTAATTTTTGAATCAGTTGTTGTAATCATTGATTTTTTTACTTGCTCTCTCTTTCTCTCAGAAGGAATGATATCAACAGGAAAATGGCCACTAGATGAGTGTCTAACCTGTTTTCTACAGAATTTCACAGAGTGATTTCTTATACTTAATATTAGCATATAGATGATTCATTTATTTTTGAAGTGTTCCTAAAAACCCATGTTAATTTTGATGCTAATTAGAGGAAATTATTTAAGAATGGATGTGATTAGAATTTGATACTACATTATTCTACAGTAAGCTAATTTTCTTGATTATTCTGACCTATGATTCTTTTTTTTAAATGCCCACTTGCTGGGTAATCTGCTTCAATTAGGATATGTAATATATTGGCTCAAAATTTTATCAATACTTGTGAGAGTTTAGAAGTTACATGTTTTGGTGACTTATTATATACTATAGGCCCAGTGCACAAAATTTGTGCATAGGGTGTGTGTGTGTCCCTCAGCCCAGCCTGCACTCTCTCCAATCTGGGACATCCCTCTCACAATCCAGGACTGCTGGCTCCCAACTGCTCGCCTGCCTGCCTGCCTGATTACCCCTAACCACTTCTGCCTGCCAGCCTGATCACCCCCTAACCACTCCCCTGCCAGCCTGATCAATGCCTAACTGCTCCCCTGTAAGCCTGTTTGCCCCTAACTGCCCTCCCCTGCCAGCCTGGTCACCCCTAACTGCCCTCCCCTGCAGGCCTGGGTCCCCCTAAACTATCCTCCCCTGCAGGCCTGGTCTCCCCCAACTGCCCTTCCCTGCAGGCCTGGTCGCCCCTAACTGCCCTCCCCTGCAGGCCTGATCACCCCCAACTGCCCTCCCTTGCAAGCCTGGTCCCTCCCAACTGCTCTCCCCTGATTGCCCACAACTGCCCTCCCCTGCCAGCCATCTTGTGGCAGCCATCTTACGTCCACATGAGGGTGGCCATCTTGTGTGTTGGAGCAACAGTCAATTTGCATATTACTCTTTTATTAGATAGGATTTTTAATGGACCAAGCTTAAAAAATAATACTTGTTATTTGAAAGTTTTTCATGATGAAGGTCTTACCTAGAGGTCTATTTCTAAGATAAAGGAGATAAATCACTTTCAAATATTACCAAGATTATTTTATCTTTGTTAATTTTATATATGAGAAATATTATTTAACAATATGCATAAAATGTCATTTAAAAAGTCTAATAGCCAGTTGCCTCATATACTGTCACTAGAAGCCTGGTGTATGGGATTCGTGCACTGGTGGAAGGGCGTGGCCTTCTGTGGGAGCGCCACACCCACTGTGGGAGTGCACTGACCACCAGGGGGCAGCTCCTGCATTGAGCATCTGCTCCCTGGTGGTCAGTGCGCATCATAGCGACTGGTTGACTGGTTGACCGGTTGTTCTGGTCATTCTGCCATTCGGTCGCTGGGCTTTTATTATATAGGACTAGAATATGGTCCCATAAACTATATTCAATCAATATAAAATAATTCCTGGGAGTTGACATTGATAGAGTTAGAAGAAACATATCTATTAGGATCTTTTCTTGTAGAAAAATGGTGTGTCTTGGGCAAATCCTTCTCATTTGGAGCTGAGACTCTGAAGGGTTGTAGTATAGAAGAAATAATCCCTGGATGATAGATCTTCCCAGAAATTGGACAGAGTGATTGAGGATTGCTATTTTCTCAGACACATGGCCAGGACAAATAGATATTCCCTCTGGAAGAAGATAATATAATCCTAAAACTAAAATGACTTCCACTAACAATTTTATAAATAAAATGACTGAAACACATACAAAAATCCTATCTAATAAAAGAGTAATATGCAGATTGACCATCACTCCAACACACAAGATGGCTGCCCCCATGTGGACACAAGATGGCCACCACAAGATGGCCAGCAGGGGAGGGCAGTTGGGAGGGACCCAGGCCTGCAGGGGAGAGCACTTGGGGTTGACCAGGCCTGCAGGGGAGGGCAGTTAGGGGTGACCAGGCCTGCAGGGGAGGGCAGTTAGGGGCAAACAGGCTGGGAGGGAAGCAGTTAGGCATCAATCAGGCTGGCAGGGGAGTGGTTAGGGGTGATCAGGCTGGCAGGCAGAAGCGGTTAGGGGCAATCAGGAAGGCAGGCAGGTGAGCAGTTGGGAACCAGCAGTCCTGGATTGTGAGAGGGATGTCCAACTGCCCGGTGGGATTGGGCCTAAATGGGCAGCCGGACATCCCTCGAGGGGTCTCAGATTGGAGAGGGTGCAGGCTGGGCTGAGGGACACCACCCTCCCCCCCCCCCCCCCCCGTGCACAAATTTCGTGCACCTGGCCTCTAGTAACCATATAAATGAGATGACAAGGAATCAAAAATACATTTTTTGCAGATCTGACTTAAAAAAAATAGGTTTAATTTTGATTCATTCACACCAGATGGCTATTGTGTTGGCTGTTGTCACTTTTTATTTGACAGCCTAAGGGAAAAGAGGTCAGTGCCCTGACTAAATAGTCAGGTAGTGCATGTTTTAAAAAATTTGGCATACTGGTTGAAAATTGCTGCTCTAGACCAATGAACTTGCCAAATATACTGAGTTAGCCCCTCTAAAACTAGGGAAAAAACAGGTATTAATGTCTGAGACCAAACTTTCCCCCTATTCCAAACTCTTCATTCTTCTCTATCCTTCTTTTTGAATTAGGTCATAAGTGAATAAAAAAGTTAACATTTGTGATTTTCTAAATAAACAGAGCTGGTCCATCATGCACAGTCTGCCATTACTAGAAACAGAAGTTTATAAGCTTTAATGAGTACAATGAATGTAATTAATTCAATAGACAGCTTAAAGCAATTTTCTTAAGATAAACAGGTCAATTTCTGTGAAAAAAAAATAGCAATTATATTTCTTAATTCATTTTCTGGTTGACTCCTAGTCTTGTTAAATATTCCTGCTAGGATTCTGATGTCAGTAACTGTTTCAACTGTGTTAAAAAAATAATCTTCTTTCTTCAGCACTTCCTCCTTCAAATACATCCTTCTTGCAGCTGCAAAATTATCTATTTTAAATGCAAATTTGACTATGCTTCTCCCTTTCTTAAAATGCTTCCATGTTCACAAGAAGGAAAAAGAAAATCACCCAAAACTACTAGAACCAATAAACTAATTCAGCAAGGTCACAGGATAAAAGGTGCATATAAAAAATATTTATTGTTTCTATATAGTATCTAAAAGTGGTCAATAATGGCTGTTGTCACTTTTTATTTGACAGCCTAAGGGAAAAGAGGTCAGTGCCCTGACTAAATAGTCAGGTAGTGCATGTTTTAAGAAAATTGAAATTAAGAAAATAATTTCATTCAAAATAGTACCAAAAATAGTAAAATAATTAAGACTAAATTTAACAAAATGCATGCAAGGCTTATGTACTGAAAATAACAAAATGTTACAAAGAAAAATTAAAGATTTTGAACAGATGGAGAGATATTCCATGCTCATGTTTTGGAAGACTCAAAATTATTAAGATAGCCTATATGCACCAATTGATCTATAGATTGAGCACAATTCCTATCAAAATGTCAGATGGCTCTTTTTTAGCAAGGGAGAAGGTGATTCTAAGATTTATAAAAGCAAAAAAGAACAAAATAGCCAAAACAATGTTGAAAATTAATAACAAAGTTGAAAAACTTAAATTACTGATTTCACTACTTATTTAAAAGTGCAGTGATCAATAAAGGCTAAAGACAGCATATTCTTAACATAGCTTAAAAATAGACATAAGGCTAGAACAATGGAAAACAATAGAGTACAAAACTAAACTCTAAGATTTATGGTCAATTGATTTAACAACTATACCAAAAGTCTTCAATGTAGAAACGATAGTCTTTTCAATAAATTATGCTGGGATGAATTGATATTCACATATGCAAAAAGATTAATTTAGGTCTTTACCATGCACTATCCATAAAAATCAACCCGAAATGGCCCAGAGACCTAAATGCAAGAGCAAAACTATATACATCTTAGAAGAAAAGAATAAGATCTTTGAGACCTTGAATTATGGCACATAATTCATGAGAAAAATAATAAATTGAACTTCATCAAAGTTAAAAACTTTTATACTTCAAAAGGCACTGTCAAGAAAATAAAAAGACAGACACCTAGAGAAAATATTTCCAAATCGCTAATCTAATAAAAGACTTGTATTCAGAATATATAAAAACTCTCACAACTGAATAAGAAAACAACTTAGTAAACAGGACGTGATGTCAGGAACAGAGCTGAATAATAGTTCCACACTCCTATTCTCTACTCAACAACAATTTGACATCTTTTCATGGCAAAGTGCCTTTGTGGGGGCTGTGGGATCCAGCACCATATGCAAAGGGACCCAGGAGAAGTCTCACTCAATTGAGTGTCAGGTAATAGACATATTGACCTGGGTTCGAGTTTGAACTCTGCAATGGCTCCAGTCCCTGGTAACTACAGTCCAGGAACTCATGGAGAAAAATGTCAGACAGATACCCCTGGTCGAGAAAGTCTTTCTGGAAGTTCAGGTTTCCAGTGAAGTTGCAGCATCAACAAAATTGGTACAGTCACTATGGAGGGTCCTCAAAAAAGTAAAAATAGAACTATCACATGACCCAGAAATTCACCTCTGGGCATATTTTTTTAAAATATATTTTTATTGATTTTTTACAGAGAGGAAAAGAGAGGGATAGATAGTTAGAAACATCAATGAGAGAGAAACATCAATCAGCTGCCTCCTGCACACCTCCCAATGGGGATGTGCCCACAACCAAGGTACATGCCCTTGACCGGAATCGAACCTGGGACATTTCAGTCTGCAGGGTGACACTCTATCCACTGAACCAAACTGGTTTCGGCAGGGCATATTTGTAAAGAAAATGATATCAGGACCTAGAAGAGATATCTGCAAATGCAGAATTACAATAGCCAAGATATAGAAAATACCTAAGTGTGTGCCAATGGATGAAAGCATAATATACAATGGAATATTATTCAGTCATGATAAGAAGGAAATCCTGACACTTGCAAAAACATGAATAGATATTGAAAGCATTATGCTAAGTGAACTAAGTCAGACATAGAAAGACAAACACTGCATGATATTACTTATATGGGAATCTAAAAAAAGTCAAAATCATAGAAATAGATTGTAGAATGGTTGTTGCTAGGGCCTGGGGAGTAGGGGATTTGTGGGGGATGTTGGTGAGATATTGTTTTAAAGATACAAACTTTGAGATATAAGAAATAATTTCAGAGGATCTAATGTCCAGCAATATGCCTATCCTATATAATAAAGGGGTAATATGCAAATGGACCATCACTCCAACACACAAGATGGCCACCCCTATGTGGTCAAAGATGGCCGCCCCTATGTGGATACAAGATGGCCACCACAAGATGGCCGGCAGGGGAGGGCAGTTGTGGGAAGACATGTTGAACCCAGGTCAATATGTCTATTACCTAACACTCACTTGAGTGAGACTTCTCCTGGGTTTCTTTGCATATGGTGCTGGATCCCACAGCCCCCACAAAGGCACTTTGCCATGAAAAGATGTCAAATTGTTGTTGAGTGGAGAATAGGAGTGTGGGACTATTATTTAGCTCTGTTCCTGACATCACGTCTTGTTTACCAAGATTTTAACTGAGTTGTTAAAATCTATGTGGTCAAAGATGGCCACCCCTATGTGGACACAATATGGCCACCACAAGATGGCCAGCAGAGGAGGGCAGTTGGGGAGGATCCAGGCCAGCAGGGGAGGGCAGTTAGTGGCAATTGGACTGGCAGGGGAGCTGTTAGGCATTGATCAGGCTGGCAGGGGAGTGGTTAGGGGGTGATCAGGCTGGCAGGCAGAAGTGGTTAGGGGCAATCAGGCAGGCAGGCAGGCGAGAGGTTGGGAGCCAGCAGTCCTGGATTGTGATCGGGCCTAAATGGGCAGTCAGACATCCCTCGAGGGGTCCCAGATTGGAGAGGGTGCAGGCTGGGCTGAGGGACACACCCTCACATGCACGAATTTCATGCACTGGGCCTCTAGTAGTTAATACCATATTGTTTACTTGAAAGTTGCTAAGAGAGTAGATTAAATGTTCTCATCACAACAAAGAAACAATAATTATTTGTGGTCATGGAGTTGTAACTAACCCTATTGTGGGAATCATTTTGCAATGTCTGAGTGTATCAAATCATCCTGTGGTACACCTTAAACCTACACAATGTTATATGTCAATTATGTCACAATAAAACTGGAAAAAATTAAAATATTGGAACATTAAAAATGGGAAAACAATTTGAAATGATGTTTTATCACTAATGATAAATGGATGTCAGTAAGCACATGTAAGCACTCAACACATTTAGTCATTATGAATTCAAATTAAAGGCACACTTCACATTTATAAATAAAAAGACATCCAATACCAACTGTTAATGGTATTGTAGAGATCCTATAACTTCCATAAATTGCTAATTGGCATATAATATGGTACAATCACCATGAAAACTTAGTGGCAGCTTTCTAAATAGTTAAGCTTAAATTCCATTCTTAGAAATCTACCCAAGAGAAATGAAAACATATGTCCACATATAACCTGTTTACAAATGTTTATAGCAGCATTATTCATGATAGCCAAAATGGCAGCAGCATAAACATTCCTGAACTGCCAAATTAGTAAACAAAATAAGTGTATATTCATGCGATGGTATGCTATTCAGCAATATCAATAATAAACTACTGATACTCAAAAGCATTATCCCAAGTGAAAGAAGCCAGTCACAAATGGTATGATTTTATTCATATGAAATATATAGAAAAGGCAAAGATAGAGTGATGGAAAGTATATTAAAGTTTTGAGGGATAGAGGTGGGAATATGAAGTGGCTGCAGTTGAGCAGTAGGGATCTCTTTGGGATAATGGAAATATTCTAAAATGGTATTGTGGCGATGATGACATAACACTATGAATTTATTAAAATCAGGCCATTGTACATTTAAAGCAGATGAATTTTATGGTATTTAAATTATTTATCAATTAAGATCTTTAAAAAAACAACACATTTTTTCATGGTTCTCAGTCATCTAAAACAGTTTTCCCAAACTTGACTGAAGATAGGAATCACTCACAGTGCTTCTTGATAATGACATATTCTCTAGAGTTTTTTATCATATTTTTAACAATTACCTTGGGTAATTCACATAGATTTGGAAAGCACTAACCTGGAATATAAATCATTACGTTTTTACTATATCTTTAGGGTCTGACCTCTAATCTGCCTCTCTCACCTCATATTCTTTCACTCTCTGCCTCATAACTTAAGATACCTGTCTAAACTTCCTTATTAATGCTGTCCTGCTCAATGTCATTTCATGCATTTTTTTTTCTCCAAATGAAATATAATCTCTGAGAATATAGATATATTATCTTATGTTTCCCCAAACTACTAATGCAGTCCTGAGCCTGGCTTTATTTGCAATTAACAATTGTTAGATATTTCAAGGGTTCACCTGAATTAAGAGAAACTCAAATTATGAGCTCCACAGTCCCAGGGAGAGCACTCATAATTTTCACCAGAGTGTTCTCAGATTTGGGCACTATATGCACCCCTCAAATAGGAAATGGTGGTGACATGAGAGCATGGTTTTATCTAGGACATGAATTGATTATCTTTTGCCTGCATTTCTACCCTCAATAATTTTATGTATTTTCAGAAGACACAGATCCTAATCAGAAAATTATAATACCGGGTGGGACAAAAGTAGGTTTATAGTTGTTTATATAAAAAATAATGCAAAAATTAATAAATAATGATACAAGAATAAACTGCATTTTGTGTACTCACAAGTGTAGAGCTAATTTTGCCCCACTTTATATAATGGTTATGTACTAGACAGGCATGTGACTACTAGCATGGGAACACATAGAATGGACAGGAGTTCACTGTACTGGGCTTACAGAAATGGAAAAGAAAAATGAAAAATACCTCTCCTTCTAGAAATGCTTAGCTTATTTGAGGTGACTGACGAGTAAACCTATATTTACGGTGTTATGTGATAGAAGCATGGCAATGATGGAAGTATGCAGATAATGAA
This sequence comes from Plecotus auritus, assembly GCF_963455305.1. Taxonomy (NCBI): domain Eukaryota; kingdom Metazoa; phylum Chordata; class Mammalia; order Chiroptera; family Vespertilionidae; genus Plecotus; species Plecotus auritus. The sequence continues at coordinate 147,289,624 of NC_137772.1, forward strand.
TAGTGCACAGTAGTGGAATGGTAGAAGAGGAGAAACATCTGTTCATCATGTATTATACTACTCCCAAGTACTACATTAGATGACTCCTACACATAGTTTACTCTCATTGGGGTCCAGAATGCAATCCCTTTAATTATATTTCATATATAGTAAGATAAAGTCTCAGAAAAGTTTGTTTTCTACTCTCACATTATTGGTGTCAGGAGCAGGATTTAAATACAAATTTCCCTGATTTATCTTATTTCTTTTAAATTATTGTTCTTGTGGTAAGAATACTTAACATGAAATTTATCCTCTTAAATATTTTAAATGCACACAATACACAGTATTGTTAACTATAGGCACAAAGTTTATTGAACAGCACATCTCCAGAACTTATTCATCTTATAAACTGAAACTTTATACCATTACACCTTTGAAATACAGCTTCTCTTAAAGCACTTAACATGTTAGCGTCAAAGGCAGTCAAAGATAGTCAAGAACAGTATTAAACATGTGATACTTACTAGTTGTTTTACATTTTTTTAAAAAAAATATTTTATTGATTTTTTACAGAGAGGAAGGGAGAGGGATAGAGAGTTAGAAACATTGATGAGAGAGAAACATCGATCAGCTGCCTCCTGCACACCTCCTACTGGGGATGTGCACCCAACCAAGGTACATGCCCTTGACGGGAATCGAACCTGGGACCTTTCAGTCCACAGGTCAACGCTCTATCCACTGAGCCAAACCAGCTAGGGCGATATTTCTGGGGGAATTATTTAACCTGAATCTTAAAGAAAAAGATTCTTAAAAATGATAACTCACATGTTAGAACTGGAATTACATGTATTTCATCATCATAAACTTAAATATAATGTATATTTATATATGTAGTCTGTCTATATAAGAGACCACAAAGGGATAGCTGTTTTACTTTAAGGAATCTCCTCACTAAAAGATTTGTCAAAAACATAAGACCAGATATAACTAAGATAATTTTTTTCTGATGCTGTGAGCTGATTTTCAACACAGTTTACACATATATTTTGCTGATTTTCCACTTTGAGTCACATACTGACCTTGTTCAATTTTTGCCTGTTCTTGGAAGTTGTCTTAATTTGCTTTTTTGTGCTTTGCAGTACATGTTCAGGTATCTATATCTACAATTACTTGAAGGTCAATTTAAGTAGATTTTTATCACTGGCTATACTAAGGGAGAGGTACTTTTCTCAAAATTAAAATTTATATATTGATTTTCTCATTTATTATGTCACTAATTGTTTTTTCTTTTTTCTTCTTTGATATTGCATTTGCTTTTTTGCTTTGGCAGTTAACTGGCTTTGTTTGCTTTTCTTCCTGCAACATATGTAAGAAATACAAATTAGTGTATCCTGTTTTCTTTTTAAAAATTATCCATAGTATTTTATAGCAAAATTAGGAAAATAATTGCATCACTTTTGTATAGACTATGAAGAGGAAGAATTTAGCACTTCTCTCTTTTTACTGTTTTCTCATACTGAACTTACCCCTCTGTATTAACATGAATTAATATTTATTTTTAGAAACTTTTATACAAGATTTTTATCCAAGACGTATTGTCTTGAAGTACAAAGAAAAAGCACTGCCTGTGAAATTTGATGTTTAGATTTCAAGTTACATCAACCTTGAGCCTCTCCATGCCAAAGGGTCTTCATGTTTGAATCAGCAAAAAAAGACTTAACCCACAGATTCAAATATTTCACCTTGTTAGGGAGGGAAGTGGAAAGATACACTGGAAAGTTTCAGTTTCAATCTCAATCCTCCTAGACAGATAAGAAAAGAAGAAAAGAGGATGAAAAAGTAAAAAACATTTTTAAAAAATAGTATTTTATTGATTTTTTTACAGAGAGGAAGGGAGAGGGAGAGAGAGAGATAGAAACATCGATGAGAGAGAAACATCAATCAGCTGCCTCCTGCACACCCCCTACTGGGGATGTGCCCACAACCAAGGTACATGCCCTTGACCGGAATCGAACCTGGGACCCTTGAGTCCGCAGGCCAACGTTCTATCCACTGAGCCAAACCGGTTAGGGCGAAAAACATTTTTTTTAAAAATATGTTTTTATTGAATTTTAGAGAGAGAGGGAGGGAGAGGGAGAAAGAGATAGAAACATCAATGAGGGAGAAACATCAATCTCAGTCAGCTACCTCTTGCATACCCTCCACTGGGGATCCAGCTGGCAACCCATATGTGTGCCCTGACTGGGAATCAAACCGGTGACCTCTTGGTGCATGGGTCAACACTCAACCACTGAACCAGTGGGGTGAGAAAACATTTTTTGAGCAGCCAGCACTGGGTGGGGTGTCAAAGCAGCATCCCCACCCTGGTGGAGTCCAGAAGGGACGTGCCACACCAGCTCTCTGCCAACTCCCCAACCCTGCTTCCATGCCTTACTGGGACACCAAGCCTTATAGGCTGCACTCTGTGGTGGCTGTTGCTGCCTCCTCTCGTGTGACCAGCTCACTGTGGCTGGTAAAGGAGCTCAAGGCCTTGGGCAGGGAGCCCTGCTCCAAATGAACATCTGGCCAGCTGTCTGAGGGACCTGAAAGCAGCTGAAGCTCTGTGAGCATTGTGTGGAGGGGGACAAAGCACTTCCTCAAGGCCAAGGACAGTACCTACCAGATACTATCTGACCCCCTCAGGCCTGGGTTGCACACTGAGGGGAGGAGGACAAAGGTAGCTCTCTTGGCCCCCTTGGGGGCACTGGAAATGGCAAAAACTTTGGCCACCAATTTTTGGCCCCTGAAGGCACCAAGCATTCTCAGTGTCAATACCTTCAGCCGAGAGCATACTTCAGCTACCTCTTGTCTCCTATGTCATCCCTGTGGGCCCCCTCCAGACCCTCTGCTTGGCACTGGCCTGGGTACTGTCCCCAAATAAAGGAACTGTTTCCAAACAACAAAACAAAAAAAGACTCATTGACCAGCTATGGAAAAGGTTGAATTTCAACTGAACTTAGTAGCAGTGCTATCAACGTGTGGAAGTGGTGGTAGTTGGAATCAGAGTAGCAATATCAGGATGTCAGGAGTCACAGAAATGTAATGGGTAAGCAAACATTATTGACTCTTTTTTGCTATCATTAAAGAGTACTATTTGAGTGCTTAAAATTTTCACTTTTCTTTTTAATCTTTTTGTAATTGATAGTATCTATTTCTTATCTTAATTGTTTGTAATCCTCAGGAAAGTATGACTGTTTTACATTAGAAACTTCTCAGAAGCAAAGCTTGTATCTAATTAAATTTTGAGTGTGCCCAACACTACACTATCTAGCATATTGTAACTTTTTTTTTTTTGGCACATTTTCAGTGAAGCAGGGTAGGCAAAGCCAGTTTCAGTAAATTTAAGAGAAATTGAGTTGAGTAGAATAAGAGATTTTAAGTATTTAAGAGATGTTTCAAGGAATTTGCTATAAACAGGAAGATATAAATAGATGGTAGCTGATGGGTAAAGTAAATAAAGATACTTTTTTTTCTTTCTTTTAGGTAGAATAACAGGATGTTCTTATAGTTACGGATGCTGATAGGAATAATTCATACATTTGTGGTGTATGAAGAGGAGAGATTTCCTGGAATTATGTTGTTGAGAAGGTTGACAGGGAAAGTACTGACAATAGCTGCAGTAAGAGAATACACATTTTTTTCTATGTAGTATCTGAGATGTTAAAGGATGTTAGTAGAGGTGCTGGTGAGTCAACTGATGTGATCAGGGAGCCTGTTGCTTTAATTTCAGTGCAGTAGGGATCATGGGCATCAGCTGAAATTGAATATGGGAGAGTAGTGGGAGGATAGAAGAGATGCAAAATAGTTTTCTAAGAGAGTGAAAGAAAAATGAATTAGATGTGGAATATGATTGCTGGAAAGCGTGAAGGATTCTGTTAGATTTGTTAAAGTAGCTATTACTTTACCTGTTGTTGTTTTTTTCATTTTGTGTACCCATGCTTGTCCCTTCCCCTTTATCTTGATTAGAATACTCAAAAGGTGGTCCGTTTGTTCTGTTTTCAACTTACGGACTTTTATTTGGTTTATAACTTTTTAATATTTGTTTCTGTATTTATCAATTTATTTTTTACCATTTAAAAAGATTTTATCCTATATTCTGTAGGTTTATCTTATTTTTCTTACTTTGTGACTTGGATGTTTAATCTCATTTTTTTTATTAATATGGATATTAAAGATATCCCCCCCACACCCCAAACTGTTTTGGTTTCTTTCCAATAGGTTCTGATATGCTATATTTAAAATATTCTGCAATTTAAAAAAATGTTTAAATAGTTTTGAAAGGATTTGGGGGGGTTATTTTCTAATTTTATTAGTATTTCTATTTTTATAAATTGTGATAATAAATTGTGGTCTCTACTTCCAAATTATTGATTTTCTTATGTTTTAATATGATAACATTTTTGAACTTTCTAAAACAGTTTGGGAAAAAACTTTATTTTTTGTATTTCAATTTATAGAATTTAAGGCACATTTCAGGTAGACATATATTATTATGTTATTAAGTTCTTCTAAATTGTTATTTAATTTTTGTTCACTTGATCTCACATGAACTGAAAAAAATCTGAATTAATTATAAAGGCAATTTAATAACATTTTGTCATTCCTTATAATTATAGAGCTTTCAAATTATCAGCCAGGCATAACATAATGGCATTTTGAAACTTATAATAAATGGAACAATTAACAATCACTATTAACAATGTCAAATCAACCTATTTACAGAAGATATTCTACGAATCTTTTAATGTTATTTTTAACATTCAAATTTAGAAATAAACAGTTGCAGTCAAGCCAAAAGGTGACTGGAAATACTCTCACATGAAACAGTGAAGTTTTCTGTTTTTCCCCTTATATTTGCAGATAACTCCATTATTTAAAGTAAGAAAAGTAATCATAATTTGAAATTCTTTAAAATGTGCTTCAGTTTCAAACATTTTAGTTGACAATTCAGATAAAATTAACAGAAAATGTCACATAATTTATCTCATTTACAGTCTTGAAGGAGAAATGTCTATTAATTTTACCCTCTAATTTGTGCTTTCAGAAATAAAGCACCTTAAGTAGGGAAATTATCCCATTGTAATATGCAGAACTTTCTCAATGAGCTTGCTTTATAGACAGAAATTATAGAGTATCTTTATATTTCATAATTTGCATTACAATAGATGTTATTTGCAAGAACTTAATGTACGCAACTGAAAGCTTTTCAGTGTGTACAGGGAATTGTATTCTGTGAAGTGATGTCATGATTTTTTTCTTTATGTAGAAGAGTAATTATTTTCTTGGACACCTGGAGTATATGTTAGATTTAGAATACCCAGGACAGAATAGATGACTATTATGATATGTAAGAGTATATCTCATTGATTCCCCAAGTACCTCAATATAGACAGTTTTCTACAGAATGATAATCTTTCTTTGTTCACTGTTTTCAAGAAACTAAAAAAAATAATTAACTTTCTATTTATTTACATTCTTTTAACATTATATATTTAAAACAATTATAGGTATATCCTATGTTATTTCAATTAATTGTCTCCATACACTGTGAGGCAGCTTGTACAATCTTGGCTGTGAAATCTCTGTAGACTGACAAAGCATATCCTCTTTATGTTTTGTGTTCAATTGCAAGCAGAAAAGGTGAAGTGAACTAGTCAGTATTTTGAGATGTTAATTATGGGTTTCAAAGGAGTTGCATGGAGTTAGCAGAGCAGTGAAATTGAGGCGGTGAAATAAAGACCCAGTATATTTATAACCTTTATGTTCCTGAACATGTTTGCCTATGTGCTTAAACCTGTACACATGTGCAACTAAACTTAATTGAGGCGAGGCACAGATGACAGAGGTTATATCTGAGGCAGTTTGTTTGCTGTTATTTATTGCCAATTGGTGTGCGGTTTATGTATTTCAGAGACCTGAAACGCTGAAGAGGTAATTAGTATATTTTATGCTTGACACATGCACCTTCACGAAATCTCAGAAGAGAAATTTGAAAATAAATCATGTCATGGCAAGACAGCAAGACCAGTTTAGATAGGCATTAATTGGACAAGTTTTTTTCAAAATAGGGATCTTCATTAGGAAGGTTAGAATGAAGTGATTTGGAAAATCAATATTAAGACCTGAATTTTGAATGATAAAAAACTTCCCATGTGGAAGCTGAAGCCTGCCTGAGGGGATGTTCTGATTTGCAAGCTAGAGGGCAAGGGACAGGAAATACATAAACTCTTCCTCAAGGGACTTTACTGTGGGCAGCTGAAGCTTAATGTAGGAAGTGAGATGGGTGCACTTTCATGGCATTCTGTGATGGTAGGCAATATCTTGTAGATAAATGAGGAATTATTTTAAAAAATAATTGAAGGAAATTACATAGGCATTGTTACCTGTAAAAATATATTACAAAGGCCAGTCTCAGATCTATTAGGTCTATTTCCAGTCAATGTAGATTTGAGAATAAGTTATGTGTGAAATGCACATCAATAGAATTTTAAAAAATTTATATCAGAGGCAGGTTGATAGGCACATCATCAAGTTCTTATTGTTGGTGTTATACACAGTCTTCTATTATTGCATGTCCCAAGACCACTTGATTTTTTGTTAAGATTAAACTTGGCTGGAAAGTGGAAGGTGAGGGAGACTGAAGAGTATGTCATACTGCAGAACTCTGTCTGGGTTATACTGCTCCATATATTGCATAATCTATATAAAGTTTGGCATGAAAAATGTTATTTTAGAGATAAGTGCTATAGAAAAAGTTTTCCCTGAAAAGTGGATGGGTTTTTCTTCCTAGACAACAGGAACAATTATAAATCACAGGTCTAAACTATTGACCTCCACATGTCACTACGTATTTTGGTTTTTCAACTCATTGTTTTAAATAGAAATGATAGCTAATGTTTACTAAGTACTTATATCAGACATTCTGTAGTCCCATCGAAATCCTCACAAAACCCTTCTGAGGTAAATACTATTATTATTTTGTTTTCAGGTGAGGCATAGAGAGCGTGATTGTTATATTCAAGGTCAAACAACAGTAAGTGATGAAGCCAAGATATCAACTCAGGCAGTCTGATTGGAGACATGATTATTTTTTAATCTCCCAACTATGATTTAATTTCAAATTTGGTGCATTTTACATAAAATCTATAATTCCAGTTTCTCTTAAAACTTGGGTAATCTGGTGACTGGAGAGTTTGCATTTCTTCATAAAAGCAATGAATTTCAGCTGAACAGCAATTGCTCTTTAGACACATTTCAGTAGGGCTGTTCCAGTTGTTTGTGCTCATGGGAGTTGTGACCCTGATTGTAAGTCATTATGTCCTCCTCTTCATTTTGATCACCAGGTTATTCAGAACTATCTTTGAGACTAAATAGTAAACTGCTTTTTCCTTTTGGTATTGAATTTTAATCTTTATAGTTCACTATTTTATTGTGTGCATTTCTTTATAGGCATGTCAAAGTCTTCGTAGGGTATTTTACTCGACTATTATGTTAAAATCTCTTCTGTGATTATGTAAAGATCTAGGTTTTTAAATAGGCACACATGTTGCTGTAAAGGATTTAAATAGATGTTTATGGAAGTGTATTAGAGCATCTATAGTTCATCTGTGTTTTAAGTATATGAAGTTTATGGAACTAAAAAATATGTGGATGATAGTGCACCAGAGCTATAGTATGATATTAAAAAGAAAGAGGTAGAGTTACTTTTCAAAAAGACTTAGAAAAAAATAGTATTTTTTTCTAGTGGTAAAATTTTGGGGAATATGTTTTCTGAGACCCCAATTCATTTGAAGTCATGTTCCAGTAGCAGCTACCTAGTCATTGGCGGTAGCCTTAGAGACCAAATTACTGTATGTGCATGTGCATGTATGTGTGTGTGTGTGTGTATGTGTGTGTGTGTGTGTCCATTCACTTGTTAACTGGAATGAAGTCAACATGTATTAATAGAATAAATATTCTGCACAATTCACTTTACTAGATATGGAAAACATAGTAACCATAAGTCCTGTCCAGTTGGAGCTTATAAATACATTGAGTAATTCAATACATATTAGAACACATGCAGAACAAAATATAAAGTCCTTGAGACCAGACCATAGTTAAGCAGGGGGATTTTTCTAGGAAAATCTTGTGGTCAATCTTGGCCCCATTTTACACCTGCTTCTCCATTTCATTAGAGGCCCTATACTTTCCCCCTTTATTGTAGTACTAATGTAACTTCTAATAGCTGTAGCTAGGTAATAAAAACTGCTTTTTTTTTTTTTTGTCTTGCTAAAGTGTTACATTTTATCCATTACATAATCACTTCCCTGTCTGTTGCCTTTTCCAACTTGAGACATAAGGTACATTTTATGTGTCAATTCTAATTTATTTGGTATTACTCCCACACAGAAACATTTCATTTTCTCTGAACATATAATATTTTATCATTTTTATGAGGTTTCATTGGTCAGAAATCTTTCGAACTAACATAAGTTGATTCTTGCTAATTAAAGACAAACACAAATTTATTGTAAGTGTTTAAGGCAACTCAGAGTCTCAGAAAGGAAAAGTTAGGTCTCAGAAAGAATAGTAACCAAGGAAAATACAGGGATGTGAACAGGAACTAAGGGACATCAATAGGTTGTTTGCATATGAGCTGAATCACCTCCAAATTTTTTCAGCCTTCCTGACATTCTGTTCAGAATTCATATTCTGAGGTAAGAGATTTGAAGCAGCGTCAGTTTAGTCAAAGCCCATACTTCAACAGAGGAGAGCAGTACTTTAATTGACAGTTCTAATGTAATGGGGAGAAATATTGTTCCAAAGAACTTGAGGTCTCATTAACACAAGGAAGAATTAATGCTGTGCAGGAAAACCAACACAATGACAAATCTCAAATTCTACCAATTTTAGGTTTTCTGATATGTGTGTAGCTCTTGGCCATACAAGAATGACGTTGTATATATATTTGACATGAAGACCCAAATGTATTTAGTGCCAGTAATTTCAATCAATACATTCCCCAAATTCTATAATCAGTGAAGTATTTAAAAAAAAAACACAACATTTCTCTTCCTAATTAAAGAATTCTGTTGAGAGCAATTTCTGTCTGTATAGAAGAAAGAACAATTAGGGATTTGATTTTATTTGAAATGTAATATGTGGGCATATGTAGGCCATGCTTCCTCACCAGTTTTAACATAGGTTATTTCATAGAATCATACTTGACCTCTTAAAGTGGAGAAACGCCAGACTATTTTTAAATTATAATGAGTTTTCTTGAGATTTACTAACTCTAAATACATTTAGAATGGATAAAATTTGTCAATAAAACATCACTCTTTAACTATAAGCAAATGAAATAAGTGCTCTGTCAGACTCAAATAGTATAAATGTTTAAAATAATAGTTTTAAAGTATATTAGGCCAAGTATGCCATGATGTTATTTTTCAGAAATATCTTATTGTAAAAGTCAGTAGTGATACACAGTATTTAGAAATGACTTTGTCCCACTATGGCATGAAAATAAATAAATATATATTATAATATATGTAATTGTAGAAAAGAAATAAGGTTTTACTCAGTGACCCTTTTAAGATCTGTGTTTGAATGCTGTTTTAAATATAAATTTTAGTAAACTTAAAGATGTTCAGCTAAAAGCTCTACCTCTTCTAAATGTATCAATTAGACTTAGATTTTCTTTTTTTGCTATTTATGTATATTTTTATAATTTTTATTGAATTTATTGGGGTGACATTGCTTAATAAAATTATATATGTGTTTCAGGTATACAATTCTATAATACATCATCCGTTTATTATATTGTGTGTTCACCACCCCAACTCAAGTCTCCTATCACCATTTATCCCCCTTTACCTTCTTCTCCCTTACCCCACTCCCCTTTCCCCCTGCTAATCTTTATACTGTTGTCTGTGTCTATGAGGTTTTTTTCTTTGCTGAATCCCTTCACCTTTTTCACCCCTCCGACTCTCCTCCCCTCTGACAGCTGTCAGCTTGTTTTCTGTATCTATGAGTTTGTTTCTATTTTGTTTGTTAGCTTATTTTGTTCTTTAGATTCATATATAAGTGAAATCATGTGATACTTATATTTCTCTGACTGGCCTACTTCACTAAGCATAACACTCTCCAGGTCCATTCATGTTGTCGCAAAAGGCAAGAGTTCCTTCTTTTTTATAGCCAAGTAGTATTTCATTCTGTAAATGTACCATAGTTGTTTTATCTAATTTTCTGCTGATGGGCATTTGGGCTGCTTCCAAATCAGAGCTATTATAAATAATGCTGCAATGAACATTCTTTTCAATGGTGTTTTGGGTTTCTTAGGATATACTGCCAGAAGTGGAATCACTAGGTCAAAAAGCAGTTATATTTTTAATTTTTTGAGGTAACTCCATACTACTTTCCACAGTGGCTGTACCAGTCTGCATTAACACCAACAGTGCACAAGGGTTCCTTTTTCTCCACATCCTTGACAACATGTGTTGTTGTTTTTTTAATTTATTCATGGTAGCCTTTGTGACAGGTGTGAGGTGATATCTCATTGTGGTTTTAATTTGCATTTCTCTGATGATTAGTGACTTTTAGCATCATTTTATATGTCTATTGGCCATATGTATGTCCACTTTGGAGAAGTGTCTATTTAGGCCTTCTGCCCATTTTTGAATTGGATTGGTTGTTCATTTTTGTTTGTTTTGGTGCTGAATTGTATGAGTTTTTTTTATAAATTTTGGATATTAACTCCTGATCTTATGTATCATTGGCAAGTATGTTCTCCCATTCAGTGGGTTGGTTTTTTTTCATTTTTTGAAGGTTTCTTTTGCTGTGCAGAACTTTTTAGTTTGATGTAGTCCTACCTGTTTATTTTTTTCTTTTCTTTTCCTTGCCCAAGGAGATATATCAGAAAAAAATATTGCTAAATGTCTGAAATTTTACTGCCTATGTTTGCTTCTAGGATTTTTATGGTTTTGAATCTAACATTAAGTCTTTAACCCATTTTTAGTTTACATATGGTGTAAGAAGATGGTATAGTTTCATTTTTTGGCATGTATCAGTCCAATTTTTATAACATAAACTATTTTTATTCAATTGTATGTTTTTGCTTCCTTTGTCAAATATTAATTGACCATAAAGGCATGGGTTTATTTCTGGGTTCTCTATTTTGTTTCATTGATCTATATGTCTGTTTTTATGCCAATACCATGATGTTTTGATTACTATGGCCTTGTAGTATTGTTTGACATCAGGTAGCATGATTCCTCCAAATTTCTTCTTATTTCTCAAGATTGCTGTTGCTATTGGGGTCTTTTGTGGCTCCATATACATTTTTGGGATATTTGTTTTAGTTCTGTCAAATATGTCATTGGTATCTTGATAGGAATTATGTTGAATCTGTAGATTGCTTTGGGTAGTATGGACATTTTAATGATGTTAATTTTTCCTACCCATGAACATGGTATATGCATCTACTTATTTGTATCTTCTTCAATTTCTTTCTTTGGTGCCTTATAATTTCCCAAGTACAAGGTATTTTACATCATTGTTTAAATTTATTCCTAGGTACATATGTAATACCTTAATCAATAAAGAAATTAAAAAAATAAATTTATTCCTAGGTATTTTATTTTTTATTTTTTAATATAATTGTAAATGGGATTGTTTTCTTAGTTTTCCTTTGTGATAGTTCATTATTAGTGTAAAAAAATGCAACTGATTTCTGAGCCGTGGCTGGGTAGCTCAAATGGTTAGAATATTGTCCTGATACTCCACAGTTGCAGGTCAGATCCCTCCTGGTCAGGGCAATTATAGGACTCAACTAATGAATTCACAAATAAGTAGAAGAGCAAATCAGTGTTTTTCTCTCTCTCTTTCCCCCCTCTCTGTCTTTCTAAAAACAAATCAATTAAAATATTTTTAAAATGCAACTGATTCTGGATATTTATTTTGTATCCTGCTACTTTACTAAATTCATTTATCAGTTCTAGTAGTTTTTTTCATGGGATATTTTGAGTTCTCTATATACAGTATCATGTCATCTGCAAATAATGACAGGTTTACTTCTTCCTTTCCAATTTGGATGCCTTTTATTTCTTCTTCTTGTCTGACTGCTCTGACTAGGACTTCCAGTATTATCCTATCTAATAAAAGAGTAATATGCAAATTGACCGCACCTCTGCTACATCCACAAGCCATGCCCACCAGCCAATCAGGAGCAAGTATGCAAATTAACCCAACCAAGATGGCTGCAGCCACGGAGAGAGCAGGAGGCTTGGGTTTTCCCAGCAATGGAGGAAGCCAAGCTTTCTGCCTGCCATGGCCTGCCTTGGCCTCCGCTTAAGGCTACAAAGTATCAGTTATAGAAGTTAAATAAATCTCAACAAAAATGGCAGCGGCCACGGAGCAAGCAGGAGGCTTGGCTCCGCTCAAGGCTACAAAGTTTCAAGTATAGAAGATAAATAAATCCCAGATACCAGGGCCTCCGCTTGGGTTGCTGGGGGGCATAGCCAGCCTGCAAAACACCACAGGCCCCTCACCCAGGCTGCCCCATGCCCCAAGGGAACCCCACCCTGATCTGGGACACCCTTCAGGAAAAACCAGCCGGCCCCCACCCGTGCACCAGCCTCTATCCTATCTAATCCTATCTAATAAAAGAATAATATGCAAATTGACCATCACTCCAACACACCAGATGGCTGCCCCCATGTGGTCAAAGATGACTGCCCCCATGTGGACACAAGATGGCCACCACAAGATGGCCAGCAGGGGAGGCAGTTGGAACGGACCAAGTCTGCAAGGGAGGGCAGTTGTGGGCGATCAGGCCAGCATGGGAGGGCAGTTGGGAGGGACCAGGCCTGCAAGGGAGGGCAGTTGAGGGTGATCAGGCCTGCAGGGGAGAGCAGTTAAGGTTGACCAGGCCGGCAGAGGAGGGAAGTTGGGGGTGACCGTGCCTGCAGGGAAGGGCAGTTCGGGGGGACCCAGGCCTGCAGGGGAGAGCAGTTGGGGGGGAACCAGGCCTGCAGGGGAGGGCAGTTAGGGGCAAACAGGCTGGCAGGGGAGCAGTTAGGCATCAATCAGGCTGGCAGGGGAGTGGTTAGGGGGTGATCAGGCTGGCAGGCAGAAGCGGTTAGGGGCAATCAGGAAGGCAGGCCGGTGAGCAGTTGGGAACCAGCAGTCCTGGATTGTGAGAGGGATGTCCGACTGCCCGTTTAGGCCCGATCCTACCGGGCCTTAACGGGCAGTCGGACATCCCTTGAGGGGTCCCAGATTGGAGAGGGTGCAGGCTGGGCTGAGGGACACACCCCCTCCCATGCACGAATTTCATGCACCAGGACTCTAGTGTTGAATAATAGTGATGGAAGCAGACATCCCTGTCTTGTTTCTGATCTTTAGGGAAACACTTCTAGTTTTTGCCCATTGAGTATGATATTGTCTTTGAGTTTGTCATATATTACCTTTATTATGTTGAATTATGTTCCATTTATTCCCACTTTGCTGAGAGTTTTATCATAAACTAGAGGCCCGATGCACAAAGATTTGTGCAAGAATAGGCCTTCCTTCCCCTGGCTGCCGGCACCCAGGACCCGGGACTTTGCTCTGGCCCAGAGCTGTCTTCTGCCTTCGCTTGCTGCCCAGAGGTCCAAAGGGGCCAGGGAGGGGCGGAATGCCTGTGTCATCGCCATGGCGACGTCGCAAGCATCCTGGCCTGGTTGGTGCCATCTTTGTTGAGTCAATTTGCATATTCCCTCCTTATTGGCTGTGGGCGCTTCCATCTTTGTCGTGAAGTGATGGTCAATTTGCATATTCCGTCTTTATTAGATATGATGGGTGCTGGGTTTTATCAAATGCTTATTTGCATTTATTAATATGATCATGTGATTTTTATCATTCATTTTGTTTATGTGGTGTATCACATTTATTAATTGGCATCTAACCTTGCATCCTCAAAATAAATCCCACTTGGTCATGGCGTATAATCTTTTAAGGTATTGCTATATCTGGTTTGCTTATATTTTGTTAAGGATTTTAGTACGTATGTTCATTAGGGATATTGGCTTATGACATATTTTTTTTAGTGTTTTAATCTGATTTTGGAATTAGGATAATGCTGGCCTTATAAAATGAGCTTGGAAGTCTTCCTTCCTTTTGAATTTTTGAAATAATTTCAAGAAGATAGATGTTAGTTTCTCTTTGAATGTTTGGTAAAATTCACCTGTGAAAGCTGTCTGGTCCAGGACTTTTATTTCCTGTGAGTTTTTTTTTTTTTAAATTACAGCCTCAATTTCATTAGTTGTAATTTGTTTATTTAGATTTTCTGATTCTTCCTGATTCAGTTTTGGAAGAGTGTACATTTCTAGGAATTTATCCATTTTGTCCAAATTGTCTGATTTGTTGGCATATAGTTGTTTGTAATATTTCCTTACAATCTTTTATTTCTTTGATGTCAGTTGTTCTCCTCTTCATTTCTGATTTTATTTATTTGGGTTATTTTTTTTTTTCTTGCTGAGTCTGGTTAAAGGTTTGTCAATCTTGTTTATCTTTTCAAGAACCAGCTCTTGTTTTCATTGATACTTTGTATATTTTTAGACTCTATTTCATTTTCTTCCTTCTACTCACTTTGGGTTTTGTTTGTTGTTCTTTTTTTCAGTTCCTTTAAGTATAAAATTGTGTTGTTTATTTGAAATTTTTCTTCCTTCTTAATGTAGAGCTGTAATGCTATGAATTACCCTCTTAGGACTGCTTTTGCTGTGTCTTATAGATTTTGTGTTGTAATGTTTTGATTTTCATTCGTTTAAATGTATCTTTTGATTTCTTCTTTTATCAAAAGGAAGAAATCATTGTGTAGTAACTTGTTATTTAACCTCCATGTCTTTGTGTGTTTTTCAAATATTTTTCTTGTGATTAATTTCTAATTTCAGACCATTGTAGTCAGAGAAGATGCTTAATGTGATTTCAATCTTCATAAATTTATTGAGACTTATTTTGTGGTCTAGTATGTGGTCTATCCCAGAAAAGGTTCCATATGCACTTGAAAAAAAATGTATATTCTGGTGTTTTGGTGTGAAATGTTCAGAAGATATAAATTAAATCTACCTGATCTAATCTGTCTTTTAAGGCCACTGTTTCCTTGTTGATTTTCTTCTGGAATATCTATCCATTGATATCAATGTGGACTTTGGTTTCTTTTTTATATCATTGGTATCTCAGCACATTTTAAAAATGTAAGAAGTGTGACACAGAGATGAAAATTAGATTTCTATTTCAAGTTTATCTCCTCAGTAAAGGGTGATTTATTTGAATGCCAAATAATTAGGAAGCAGTATTGGGGTTAGAAATTTTATATAGGAGAATTGCCATCATAGTAAGCTATGGGGTCTTTAAGATAAAACCAGAAACTTAAGAAATTGTTTAAAAAAATAAACAAGTATGGCTTTGCGTTGGAGAATATAAAAATATTTTATTTAATAGAAGCATTGGATACAGTTACTCTTCACTAAATCAAAACATCAGCAACAACAGAGGCTTGCAGCCATTAGTAAATATTTCTTGAAATGGAATATTTCCTTTAAACCAATAGAGATAATAGGATATCATTAGTGTTATTGGTATTCATGTGCAGTTATTTTCAAATTACTTTATGACTACTTACTGATTATCCTTCACGGATAGTCTGCTGTTCTCCATTCATCGACTTGAACGTAAAATACTTTGCATTGGCACTAGTGGGATTCACAATTTGTGGAGGATAGTCATCCTGGCAGTTGCATGTAAGGAAAATATGGCTCACTTGTTGAAAACAGTTATCACTATTTCTCTTTCCCCAAGGTGGTGAAATTACAGCTAGAATAAATGCCAAGCCAATGCCAGACTGTGAGCACGCATTCCCTGCACATCAGCCAGCTAGCTCTTATTCTCTCACAGTTTTGCCATTGATTGGATGACATTAAGATTTGGGACTTAAACACATGGAGCCTAATATGCAGAAACTGTTCAAAAATTTCTAGCAGATTTTCTTTCAAATGTATTAAATGGGAAGTCACTTTCGATACATTTTAGAGTTCTATCTTTATCCTTTAGCTACAATGTAAATTTTTCCATTGTAGAAATGCTTTAAAATTGAGGAGTTAGACCAGAGGCATTCGAGAGTCTTCTGGTTCTAAAATTATGATGAAGATATCTTGTGGAACTTGGTACTTTTTAAATAAAATATGTTTGTATCGATTTCAAAGAGAGGAAGGGGGAAGAAGAGAGGATAAAAACATCAATGATAAGAGAGAATCATTGATTGGCTGGCTCCTACACGCCCCCTACTGATGATCAAGCCTGCTACCCGTGCATGTTCCATGACTAGGAATCAAACAATGACCTTCTGGTACATGGGTTGACGCTCATCCATTGTGTAACACTGGCCTGGCCGTTTTGGTTGTTGTTGTTGTAGTCTAAGAGTTCAACACCATACAATGATCGTTAAGGCTCTCGCACTACCCTTTTCATTTCCAGCCTCAGCTCCTACTTTATCCCTTGTTACCCACCCTTCAGCCACACCTACCTTTTCAATCTTCCTAGAACATCCCATTGCTAGTTCTGTATTGATTTACACTCTCTCTTCTCTCGGATAACTGCAGAACCAGGATTCTTAATTTCCTCAGGTCTCTTCTCAAACTTCACATTATCAGAGATGCCTTCCTTGTCCACCTTATCTAAAAGAGCAATTTCTCTACCAATGTCATTCTCCACCCACATAGACATGTCACCATCTGAAATATTAAATGTTTATGGGCTTAATTTTATCTCCCTCTGGTAATGGATAATGTCTGTTCCTTGTCTGGATTCCTCTACTGACCACTCCCAGGTGCTTCTGTCTCCCTATCCTGGGGATATTGTCCTCAATCCAAACAGGAGCTGCCTTTCAACGAGGCCATGCTCCCCCACACCAGGAGTACACAGTCTAGCCCCTTCCCTCACAGGGCAGCCAACTGTGCTGCAGTTGCTACTTCACATTTTCTCAATGGGATCAATTTGAAGCCTGTCTTCAGTGAAGTCTGAATTATTGCTTAGATCTTACTTCTCCTGCCAAATTCTGCTTCCTCCATTTATTTTCTTTTGAGAGCACTTTACTGTTGGATTGCTTGCTCAAGAATTCACACCTCAGGCTCTGTCTATGGAACTTGACCCGAGACACCACTCTGGGATATAAGCTCCCTGAGGTTAGACAATGAGTCTCCTTTATTCACTGCTATATTTCCGGCACCAGGAGAGTGCCTGACATATGTAGGTGCTTAAATTATTTTGAATGGCCGTGTTAGTCTTGAGGGCTCTAATTATTTTACATAGAGCAACACTCTAGGTTATTTGAGCACTCATTCTGCCATTCCATATACCAGTTTCACCCTTCTCACTTGCAAGCATCTTAAAATTCAATCAAATAGAGGATCATTAACCTAAATATTTTGTTAACCAACATTGGATTTTCTGCAATTCTATAATGATTTAGGCTAGAGGTCAACAAACTATGTCCTGTGGGCCAAATCCAGCCCTCTTTTGTGTAGCTCACAAAATCAGAAGGCTTTTACATTTTTTAATCATTGAAAAAGATAAAAAGAAAACTAAGTCAGGGTACATGGGAACTGTATTTAAATTCCAGTGTTTATGACTAAAGTTATATTGAAGCACAGCCATGATCATTGATTTATGTATTGTCTATGTTTGCTTCCATGCTACAAAGGCAGAATTCTTAGTAGCTGCAACAGAGACTGCATATCAGGGTGAGCAAAAGTAGTCTAATAATAACAATAAATAATATAATGACAAATAAATAAATAATAATATAAGAATAAACTCTATTTTGTGTACTCACAACTGTAAACCTGTGTATGACCTTCAAAGCCTAAAATTTTTCTATCTGATCCACTGCAAAAGAAGTTTGCTGACCCCAGATTTCTTTTTTTTAATATATTTTATTGATATTTCACAGAGAGGAAGGGAGAGGGATAGAGAGTTAGAAACATCGATGAGAGAGAAACATCGATCAGCTGCCTCCTGCACACCTCCCACTGGGGATGTGCCCACAACCAAGGTACATGCCCTTGACCGGAATCGAACCCGGGACCCTTCAGTCCACAGGCTGACGCTCTATCCGCTGAGCCAAACCGGTTTTGGCTGACCCCAGATTTAAATTCCCAATTTTCCCACTATCTTTGGATTTTTAGAAGTATCACTTCAGATCATGCAGTGTCTTTAGTACATCAAGGCCTATGATGCCATGCCTTGCCATGTCATCATTTTCTGACCTCTTCAATTTAGCACCAACTTTACTGTTTCCTGGTGGGAAGTTAATCTTTCCCTGGTTGACAGCTCCTACTTGTCCAGCTAGTAATCTTTCTTAGTTATCCAAAGATCCACAGCTCTGAGTACATTTGCTGTCTTACCTAGAAAAACATTCCCAGCATAGGTCTTGCTAACAGAAACAAGAAAAATGAATAAAATACACAAAAATGTAACAAAATAATCCCACTTATGGCAATTTTCTTCTGAGAGTTCTTTATGATTTAGCAGGTGCAAGTCTTAAAATCCTTTATTCCAGAAGAAACTACTTTTAGCAGCATTCCTTCTAACATGCATTGCTTAGAGAACAGGTCTCCCCTCCCCGCTACAAACAGTGTACAGAGGAGAGAATGTTTGTGTGTGTATGTGTGTGTGTTGGTGCTTTCCAACTAAGAGGTAGTTTATTATCTAGTTGAAGATCTGTTAAGTAAAAAATAAAATTTAAAACAATAATCATGGATTACACTTGATATAAAAAATGAATTTCGCCTGGCCAGTGTGGCTCAGTGGTTGAGCATTGACCCATGAACCAAGAGGTCCCCAGTTTGATTCCTGGCCAGGCACATGCCTGGTTATGGGCTCAATTCCCAGTCGGGAGTGTGCAGGAGGCAGTCTGTCAATGTCTCTCTCTCTCTCATCAATGTTTCTATCTTTCTCTCTCCCTAAAAACCAATAAAAACATTAAAAATGAATATCTTGGCAGTTATATCAACTGTGTTATGATTTAGTTATCTCGGTTAGCAGTTAGACCAGGGGTCCTCAAACTTTTTAAACAGGGGGCCAGTTCACTGTCCCTCAGACCGTGGCAGGGCCGGACTATAGTTTAAAAAAAAACAACTATGAACAAATTCCTATGCACACTGCGGGCCCGGGATGAGTTGGCTGCTAAGCAGGACAGGCAGCAGCACCTGGCGGGCCGGATAAATGTCCTTGGCGGGCCGCATGTGGCCTGCGGGCCGTGGTTTGAGGACCCCTGAGTTAGACCATAGTTCTAACGAGTTGAAAAGGATAAGCTTATTTTCTGCTTAGGCAAATTAGCTTTATGCATTTCTCTGGACACACAACTTCTATTTAGTGACATATTTTGTTGGCCCAGCTCTTGGTTTGCATAGAGAATAAAGCAATAGAGAAGATAAAACCAATATAATTTAAGTAAATAACTTTTATTCACATTCTAGAAGAAAACATATATTATGCTACAAATTCATATTACATTTTAATATTTATAAAACTTGATTATATGTACAGAAACTCAATGGTAAAATTAAGGTCATGAAAATTATGGTCATGACAATCAATTAAGATCATGATAATCAATACTAAAACCAAATATTTGGAAACTATATAAATGTTAAATATTATTACTTTATTTACTTAGTAAATCTGTTAGATTTATTAAAGAAAAAATTTCTGGTTCTTCCTAAAGTTTTTAACTGAATTATAAGTTAAAATTTATTACTTCCATAGAAATTTAAAAATTGTGTTCTCTATCTCTGTGAAAAATACTTTGGAATTTTGATGGAGGCTCTGCTGAATCTGTATGTTACTGTAAATCTTCTTTTTTAACAATATTAATTATGTTGATCCATGGGCACTGTATATCTTCCCATTTATTTATGTATTCAATTTCTTTCATCTGTATCTTATAGTTAGTGCAGAGACCTTACACCTCCCTGGTTAAATTAATTTCTTATTATTTTATTGGTTTTGATTCTATTGTAAATGTGATTATTTTCTTTATTTTCAGATAGTTTATTGTTACTATATAAAAATGCAATTGATTTCCATATGTTGATTTTGTATCCTACAACTTTACCTAGTTCATTTGTTAGTTCTAATTGTTTTGTGATGGAGCCTTGAGGGTTTTCCATGTACAATACCATGTCTTTTGCAAACAGAGACAACTTTACTTCTTCCTTTCCAATTTTGATGACTTTATTTCGGTTTTTGACTAATTGCTTTGGCTAGGACTTCTAGTGTTATATTGAGTAGGAGTGGTAAAAGTGAGTATCCTTACTTTTTTTTTTTTGAGCTTTATCTTTTGATTGTTACCCTTTATTTTATTAAGATGGTACATCACATTTATTTATTTATTTTATTTTTTAAAGTATACTGTTTTTCTCGCCTGAACCATTTATTTATTTATTTATTTATTTATTTATTTATTTATTTATTTTAAATTTCATAAATCTTTATTGTTCAGATTATTACAATTGTTCCTCTTTTTTCCCCCATAGCTCCCCTCCACCTGGTTCCCACCCCACCCTCTGCCCTATGCCCCCACCCCCACTGTCCTCATCCATAGGTGTACGATTTTTGTCCAGTCTCTTCCTGCACCCCCCTTATCTCTTTCCCCCGAGAATTGTCAGTCCACTCCCTTTCTATGCCCCTGATTCTATTATATTCACCAGTTTATTCTGTTCATCAGATTTTTTATTCACTTGATTTTTAGATTCACTTGTTGAGAGATATGTATTTGTTGTTCATAATTTTTATCTTTACCTTTTTCTTCTTCTTCCTCTTCTTAAAGAATACCTTTCAGCATTTCATTTAATACTGGTTTGGTGTTGATGAACTCCTTTAGCTTTTTCTTATCTGTGAAGCTCTTTATCTGACCTTCAATTCTGAATGACAGCTTTGCTGGGTATAGTAATATTGGTTGTAGGTTCTTGCTATTCATCACTTTGAATATTTCTTGCCACTCCCTTCTGGCCTGCATAGTTTCTGTTGAGAAATCAGCTGACAATTGTATGGGTGCTCCCTTGTAGGTAATTAACGGTTTTTCTCTTGCTGTTCTTAATATTCTCTCTTTGTCTTTTGCTCTTGGCATTTTAATGATGATGTGTCTTGGTGTGGTCCTCTTTGGATTCCTCTTGTTTGGGGTTCTGTGTGCTTCCGGGACTTGTAAGTCTATTTCTTTCACCAGGTGGTGGAAGTTTTCTGTCATTATTTCTTCAAATAGGTTTTCAGTATCTTGCTCTCTCTCTTCTGGCACCCCTATAATTCGGATGTTGGTATGCTTGAGGTTGTCCCAGAGGTTCCTTATACTATCTTCAAATTTTTGGATTCTTTTTTCTTTTTGCTTTTCCAGTTGAGTGTTTTTTGCTTCTTTGTATTTCAAATCTTTGACTTGATTCTAGCGGTCCTCTAGTCTGCTGTTGGGTCTCTGTATAATATTTTTTATTTCAGTCAGTGTATGTTTAATTTCTAGTTGTTTCTTTTTCATATCCTTGAGGGTCTCGCTAAATTTATCGGCCTTTTCTAGGAAATTCTTGAAAAACCTTTTAACCATGGTTTTGAACTCTATATCCAGTCATTTGCTTTCCTCCATTTCTTTCGTTTGTGACCTGTTTCTTTATCTCCACATATTCGCTGCTTCCCTGAGTTGGTAGAGTGGCTTTGTGTGCTAGGTGTCCTATATGGCCCAGTGGTTCAGCCTCCCCAGTTACCTGAGGTGGACACTCTTGGTGCACCCCTTTATGGACTGTGTGCACAGCCTTGTTGTAGTTAAGTCTTGATTGTTTTTGGTATCACTGGGAGGAATTGACCTCCAGGCCAATTGGCTGTGAGGATCAGCTGTGTCTACGCTGGGAGAACTTCTGTGCTGGAGACACCCTTATGAGACAAGACTTGCAAAATTGCAAAAGCTCTGTGCTCAGCTTGGATGGGGCAGAGTCTTAGGGCGAAGCAGACAGCCTTGGCTTCCCACCCCTGCCCTATGAGGCCCCTGGGTCTCAGTGTCCCTCAGTAATCACTGCAAGCACCTCTGAGAGAAAGCCACCCTCAAGTTTCGCCCGCTGCCAGACAGTCCAGTTTCTCCCCAAATGAGCCTGGGTTCCCAGAGTCTCACCCGGAACTGGAGTTCAGTGCAGTCAGGAGCTTCCATCTCCCTCCCAGTTGAGAAAGCCAGCCGCACACTCACCAGTCAGTCCTCTCCGCATGTGCGTGTCTCTGTACCTCAGCCTTTTGCAGCTCCTCTGAGTCTCAATGTGCTTTTCTCTTTCCTTCTAGTTGTAGAATTTTCACTCAGCCAGCTTTTCTGTGGTTCTGGATGGTGTCCATTTTGTCTTTTATTTGTAGTTTCAAAATTGTACGAGGCAGCAGTTTAGGTGTTTACCTATGCCGCCATCTTGGTTTCTCCACATTTATTTATTTTTAAAATGTATTTATTTATTTATGTTTACTTATTTATTCATTTATTTTTGATCCTCACTGAGGATATGTGTTGGGTTTTTTTGTTGTTGTTGTTTTTGTGTTTAGTTTTAGAGAGAGAGCAAAGGAGAGGGAGAGAGAGAGAGAGAGAGAAGTATCAATGAAAGAGAGAAACATGAATCATTTGCCTCCCATACACATCCTGACCCAGCATTAAACCCACAACCTGGGTGTTTGCCCTGATTTATAATCCACCTGAGCCCTTTTGCTGTACCAGACAATGCTTCAACCAACCAAGCCACACTGGCCAGATTAGTATCACATTTATTGTATAAGGTGAACCATCCTTGCATCCTAAGGATGAATCCCACTTTATCAATGTGTATGATCCTTTCAGTGTGATATAGAATTGGGTTTGCTGGAATTTTGTTGAGAATTTTTCATCTTTATCCATCAGCAATATTGGCCGGAAGCTTTTTTTTCTTGTAGTGTCCTCATCTGGCCCTCATAAAAGGGTAATTATGGACACTTAAAATGAGTTTGAGAGTATTCCCTCTGCTTCAGTTTTTAGGATGAGTTTGAGAAGGATTGGCATTAATTATTTTTTAAATGTTTGGTAGAATTCACCAGTGAATCCGGAGTCCAAATAATCTAAACAATCTTGAGAATGATAATAAAATAGGAGAATCACACTACTAATTTCAACCTATATTGCAAAGCTATGGTGATCAAAACAGTGTCATGCTAGCATAAAAAAAGACACATAGACAAATGCAACAGAATTGAGACCCCAAAAGTAGACCCGCACATATATGGTCAATAATATTTGACAAGGAAGCTAAGGATAAACAATGGGTGAAAGAATCATCTCTTTAATAAATATTGTTAATAAAACTGGATATTCAAATAGAGAAGAATGAAATGTACCCTTATCTTGTACCACAAAAATTAACTCAAAATGGATTAAAAACTTAAGTACAATCTGAAACTGCATTACTCCTAAAAGAAAACTTAGGGAAATACTCCTTGACATTGTTTTTTGTTTTTTTGTTTATTTTTTATTGTCTAAAGTTTTACGTATGTGTCCTTTTTCCCCCCACTTGACTCCCCCGGCCCCCCAGCCATTCCCACCCTGGGCAAGTCCTTGCCGCCTCAGTGTCTGTGTCCATTGGTTATGCTAATATGCATGCATACAAGTCCTTTGGTTGCTCTCAAACCCCCCACTCCCCTGCCATTTGTCTCTGGATCTATTCCTGTTCATCAAATTATATTGATCATTATATCCCACATATGAATGAGATCATGTGATATTTATCTTTCTCCAACTGGCTTATTTCGCTTAGCATAATGCTCTCCAGTTCCATCCATGCTGTTGCAAATGGTAAAAGTTCCTTCTTCTTTATAGGGGCATAGTATTCCATTGTGTAGATGTACTACAGTTTTCTAATCCACTCATCTGCTGATGGGCACTTAGCTGTGTCTAAATCTTAGCTATTGTAAATTGTGCTGCTATGAACATGGGGGTGTATATATCCTTTCTGATTGGTGTTTCTGGCTTCTTGGGATATAATTCTAGAAGGGAGATTACTGGGTCAAATGGGAGTTTCATTTTTAACTTTTTGAGAAAACTCCATACTGTTTTCCACAGTGGATACACCAGTCTGCATTCCCATCAGCAGTGCACAAGGGTTCCTTTTTCTCCATGTCCACGCCAGCACTTGTCCTTTGTTGATTTGTTGATGATAGCCATTATGACAGGTGTGAGATGGTATCTTATTGTTGTTTTGATTTGAATCTCTCGGATGATTAGTGACTCTGAGCATGTTTTCATTTCTCTCAGCCTTCTGTATGTCCTCTTTCGAAAAGTGTCTATTTAGGTCCTTTGCCCATTTTTTGATTGGTTCGTTTATTAAGTTGTATGATTTGTTAAGTTGTATGATTTCATTTGTTAAGTTGTATGATTTCTCTGTAAATTTTGGAGATTAAACCCTTATCTGAAATATCATTGGCAAATATGTTCTCACATGCAGTGGCTTTCTTGTTGTTTTGTTGATGGTTTCTTTTGCTGTGCATAAGCTTATTTTTATGTAGTCCCATTTGTTTATTTTCTCCTTAGTCTTTATTTCCCTAGGAGCTGTGTCAGTAAAGATATTGCTACGACATATGTCTGCTATTTTGCTGCCTGTGGAGTCTTGTAGGATTTTTATGGTTTCCCATCTTACATTTAAGTCCTTTAGCCATTTTGAGTTTGTTTTTGTGTATGGTGTAAGTTGGTGATCTAGTTTCATTTTTTTGTATGTATCTGACCAATTTTCCCAACACCATTTATTGAAGAGACTGTCTTGACTCCATTGTATGCTCTTGTCTCCTTTGTCAAATATTAATTGAGTATAATGGCTTGTGTCAATTTCTGCATTCTCTGTTCTGTTCCACTGGTCTGTATATCTGTTCTTGTGCTAGTACCAGACAGTTTTGAGAACCGTGACTTGGTAATATAGCTTGATATCTGGTGCTGTGATCCCTCCAACTTTGTTCTTTCTCAGGATTGCTGTGGCTATTCAGGGTCTTTTATTTTATTCCAGATGAATTTTTGGAGAATTTTTTCTAGGTCTTTGAAGTATGCCGTTGGTATTTTAATGGGGATTGCATTAAATTTATAGATTGCTTTAGGTAGTATGGACATTTTAATGATGTTGATTCTACCAATCCATGAACATGGTATGTTCTTCCATTTGTTTATGTCTTCCTCTATCTCTTTTTTCAATGTCCTGTAGTTTTCTGAGTACCGTACACGTCTTTTACCTCCTTAGTTAAGTTTATCCCTAGGTATCTTAATTTTTTTGGTGCAATGGTAAATGGGATTTTTTTTTTTTCATTTCTCTTTCTGTGAGTTCATTATTGTTGTAGAAAAGTCCATAGATTTCTGGGTTTTAATTTTGTATCCCGCTACATGGCCGAATTCATTTATTAGGGCTAGTAGTTTTTTGATGGAGTCTTTGGAGTTTTCTATGTTTACTACCATGTCATCTATGAATAAGGACAGTTTTACTTCTTCTTTTACAATTTGGATGCCTTTTATTTCTTCTTCTTGTCTGATCACTATGGCTAGCACTTCCAGTACTATATCGAACAGGAGTAGTGAGAGTGGGCATCACTGTCTTGTTCCTGTTCTCAGGGGAAATGAGTTTAGTTTTTGCTCATTGAGTATGATGTTGGCTGAAGGTTTGTCATATAAGGCTTTTATTATGTTGAGGTATGATCCCTCTATTCTCACTTTGCGTAAAGTTTTTGTCAAGAAAGGGTATTGGATTTTGTCAAATGCTTTTTCTGCATCAATTGATATGATTATGTGATTTTTGTCTCTCAATTTGTTTATGTGATATATCACATTTATTGATTTGTGGATATTGTACCATCCTTGCATCCCTGGAATAAATCCCACTTGGTCATGGTGTATGCACTTTCTAATGTAATGCTGAATCTGATTTGCTAGAATTTTGTTGAGGATTTTAGCATCTATGTTCATCAAGGATATTGGCCTGTAATTCTTTTTTTTGGTGGTGTCTTTATCTGGTTTTGGGATTAGGGTAATGCTGGCTTCATAGAAAGAGCTTAGAAGTGTGCCTTCCTCTTGAATTTTTTGGAATAGTCTGAGGAGGATAGGTTTTAATTCTTTGAATGGTTGGTAGAACTCCCCTATAAAGCCATCCAGACCAGGGCTTTTGTTTGCTGGAAGATTTTTGATCATTGCTTCAATTTCTTTGGTAGATATCGGCCTATTCAGGTTTTTTTATTCATCCTGCTTGAGTTTTGGGAGCCTGTATTTTTCTCAGAATATGTTCATTTCATCTAAGTTGTCCATTTTGTTGGAATAGAGTTGTTCATAGTATTTTTTCATAAACGTTTGTATGTCTGTGGAATCGGTTGTTACTTCGCCTCTTTCATTTCTGATTTTGTTTATTTGGGTTCTCTCTTTGCTTCTTGGTGAGCCTGGCTAGAGGTTCATCAATCTTGTTTATCCTTTCAAAGAACCAGCTCTTGGTTTTGTTGATCTTTTATATATATATATATTTTTTTGGTCTCTATGCCATTTATTTACACTCTGATCTTTATTATTTCCTTCCTTCTGCTTATGCTGGGCTTTTCTTGTTGCTCTCTTTCTAACTCTTTGAGTTATAGGGTTAGATAATTTATTACCATTTTTTTCTTGTTTTTTTAGGTAGGCCTGTAGAGCTATGAACTTCCCTCTCAAGACTGCTTTCACTGTGTCCCATGGATTTTGGTTTGTTGTGTTTTCATTTTTGTTTGTTGCCATGATGCTTTTTATTTCTTCTTTGATCTCTTTGGTAATCCAATCATTGTTTCATAACATGCTATTTAGCCTCCAGGTGTTTGATTTTTTTCATTGTTTTGATTGTAGTTGATTTCTAATTTTATGCCATTGTGATCTCACTTGATATGATTTCTATCTTCTTGAATTTGAAGAGACTTTGCCTGTGTCCCAATATGTGGTATCTTTGAAAATGACCCATGTGCGCTTGAGAACAATGTATATTCTGTGGCTTTGGGGTGAAATGTTCTGAAGATGTCAATTAATTCCATCTGATCTAGTGAGTCATTTATGATTGATGTTTCTTTGCTGATTTTTTGTTTAGAGTATCTATCCAGTGCTGTTAGTGGGGTATTAAAGTCTCCTACTATAACTGTATTGCTGTTAATCACTCCCTTGATATCCTCCAGAAGTTTTTTTTATGTATTTGGGTGCTCCTGTATTGGGTGCATATATGTTTACTAGAGTTATATCTTCTTGTTGAATTACTCCTTTTAGTATTAAGAAGTGGCCTTCCTTATCTCTTGTTATGGCTTTCACTTTGAGGTCTAATTTGTCAGTGATAAGTATTGCTACCCCAGCTTTTTTAAATTTCCATTCGCTTAAAAAACCTTTTTCCATCCTTTCACCATCAGTCTGTTTGAGTCCTCTGTTCTGAGGTGGATCTCCTGTAGACAGCAGATATATGGGTCATGTTTTCTTATCCACTCAGCTACCCTATGTCTTTTGATTGGGGCATTTAATCTATTTATATTTAAAGTTATTATTGATAAGAACTTGTCACCATTTTTATTCTTTATGCCTGTGTTCCTTCTTCCCTTCCTATTTCTTCTTTTTACAGCAGTCCCTTTTGTATTCCTTGCATGGCTGGTTTGGTGGTAATAAACTCCCTTAGTCCTTTTATGTCTGTGAAGATCCTGATTTCACCCTCAACTTTGGTTGGTAGCATTGCTGGGTACAGTATTCTTGGATTCAGAATGTTTATTTGCATGACTTTGTATATTTCATTCCATTCCCTTCTGGCCTGATGTGTTTCTGTTGAGAAATCAGTTGATAGTCTGATGGGAGATCCTTTGTAAGTAACTTTCTGTGTCTATCTGGCAGCCTTTAAGATTCTTACTTTGTCATTGGTGTTTGCCAATTTAATTGTAATGTTTCTTGGTGTTGGTGTTTTTGGGTTCATCTTATTTGGGACTCTGTGAGCTTCTTGGACTTGTGTGAGTTTTTTCTTCTTCTCAATATCAGGGAAGTTTTCTGTCATTATTTCTTTAAATAGGTTTTCTATTCCTTCTTCAGTTTCCTCTCCTTTAGGGACCCCTATTATACAGATGTTTAATTTCATGTTGTCCCAAAGTTCACTTAGGCTCTCCTCCTGTTTTTTAAGTTTTGTTTGTTTGTTTTTTTTTGTTTTCCAGTTGCTGCTCTGCTTCTTTATTTTTTCCTACATTGTCTTCTGGCTCACTGATGTGGTCCTCCGCTTCTTCTAGTCTACTGTTGATGCTTTCTATTTTGTTCTTTATTGCAGCGATGCCATTTTTCATTTCCTCTTAGTTCTTACACGTATTTTTGAATATGTCTTCCAACCTTTTCAGCATCCTTATGACCATTGCTCTGAATTCTTTCTCTGACATACTGCTTACCTCCATTTTGTTTACTTCCTTTTCCGGTGATTCCTCCTTTTCTTTTGTATGGGGGCTGTTTTTTTTTTGTCTCCCCACGTTTGCTCCTCTCAGCATCTCTGGTTATGTAGCTCTGTCTCTCCTGTGTTGACTTAAAAGCACAAAATATGACATGACAGGACACAACATACAGGATCCAAACACAAATGTATTCATGATACCAATAACCCCAAACGAAGGTGACCACCAGAGAAAAGTGAATTAGGTGAGAGGAAAAGAGTGTAAATATGATGTTGAGAAAAGGAAAAAATGTAATATAGGAAAGAAAGAGAAAAAAAAAAGAAGGGGAAAAATATATGTATATGGGGAGAAAACTCCAAAAAACTAACAACTAATCAAAAAAATGCAAATAACAAACACCCAAACAACAAATGCCCAGCTGAATCTGAGGAGGTGGTGCTCTCTCTAGGTCAGTGGTCAGCAAACTGCGGCTCATGAGCCACATGTGGCTCGCGAGCCATGGTTTGCTGCTCTGTTCACTAATGAGTTTGCCGACCACTGGTATAGGGGATTAATCACAAGGAACAACAACAGCCTGTAATTATTGGAATCAAGAGTCTAGGTCAGTGGTCTACAAACTCATTAGTCAACAGAGCAGCAAACCGCAGCTCGCGAGATGCATGTGGCTCGCGAGCCACAGTTTGCCGACCACTACTCTAGGTGATCTCTGACCTTTCCATCCAGGATTGCCTCACCAGCTGTGTTGCATTCACCAATTCCATGTGAATGTCATTCGATTCAGTTGTTCCTTCTATCTACTCTGTGAGAAGCACAGGCCCGTCTGCGTATTCGAAGCCACTTTGTCTCCCCCTGGACAAACTTTTTAGATGCCTGCGGCCATGGAGGCTGGAGTCTCAGTGTCCCTGGGTTCTCAGCTGAGGCAGCTGTTCCCTTGCCGATGTGGTTGTAGGGTCCCAGGAGGTATCCGAGGTCTCTCCAGTTGAAGGTAAGGCTGGGCTTCTGATCACAGCCTGTCTCCCATTCAAGATGGCGTGGTCTCTGCAGCAGAGCTGGCTGCTTGGGGAGATATTTCAGCAGTAGTAGAGGCTGCCTGGCCAGAGGAGCCTGGTCGGCCAGTCCCCAATAGTCCTGTGGAATATAGCTGTCCCTCACTCACACATACAGACACTTCCCGCACATCCACACACTCTCCTTTCATTCTCTCACTCACACACTATCTTGCAGCCTGCCATCTTGTCAGTCGCCATCTTGGATTGAGAAATCTTGACATTGGTCTTGGCAATGAGTTTTTGGCTATGACACCAAAGCACAAACAATAAAAGCAAAAATAAACAAGCAGGGCTACAGTAAACCGAAAAGCTTCTGTACAACAAATGAAACAATCAAGAACATGAAAAGCCAACCCACAGAATGGGAGAAAATATTTTTAAACCATATAACTGACAAGGGGTTAATGATATTCAAAATACATAAGGAAATCATAAAGTCAATTGCAGAAAAACAGTCTGATTTAAAAATGGGCAAAAGACCTAAATAGACACTTTTTAAAACAAGATATATAAAAGTCCAACAGATACATGAAAATGTGCCCAACTTCAGTAATCATGAGGGAAATGCAAATCAAAACCAGACCGAGATGTCACATTACACCTATTGTCAAAAAATACAAGTGATAACAACTGTTGGCAAAAAATGTAGAGAAAGGGAACCTTATGTACTGTTGGTGCAAATATAAATTGGCATAGACATTATAGATAACTGTATGGAGGTTCCTCAAAAAAATTAAAAATAGAATTACTATATGATCCAGCAATCCCACTTCTGTGTATAGACCTGAAGTAAATAAAATGTATATCTCAAAGAAATACCTGCATCTCCATGTTTATTATGGAATTATTCACAATATCCAAGACATTGACACAACCTAATTGTTTGTTGATAGATGGATGGAGAGGGAAGAAGGGACAAATGGAGGGAGATAGAAAAAGTAAGAGAGAGAGAGAGAAAGAGAGAGAGAGAGAGAGAGAGAGAGAGGTATCGATGAGAGAGAGAAACATTTGTGATAGGTATATTTTATATATTCCTATTTAACATCAGATGGGAACTATTGAGTTTGTAGAATCTAAAACATTGTATTAATAGAAACTGAGAGTAGACTGACGGTTTACCAGGGGCTGTGAATGTGGGGAAATAAGGGGTGTTAGTCAAAGGAAACAAACTTTCTTAATAAAATAAATTCTGGAGATCTAATAATATATAGCATGGTTGAATAGTTACTAATACTGTATTGTATACTAAAATTTGCTGAGAGAATAGATCTTAAAAAATGTTCTTAAAAAAAAAAAAAGAAACGAAAAGAAAAGAGAAAGGTAACCATGTGAAGTGATGGATGTGTTAACTAACCTTATTGTGGTAATTAGTTCACAATATATATGTGTTTCAAATAATTACATCCTACAACTTAAACTTTTACACAATGTTATTCGCCAACTATATTTTTAAAAAGCTGGAAAAATTAAAATTTGTTTATATATCAAGATCAGTCATATGTAATGAGCTATATATAACTTGGTAATATATATTTTATTTTAAACTAGAGGCCTAGTGCACGAAATTCATGCATTGGTAGGGTCCCTAGTGGCTGCTGGCTGCCGGCCAGGTACTCCCTCCCTTCCCCCAGCCATCCCTGCCCCTACCCCCTGGAGGAACTCCTGGAAGAACTATAGTCAAGGGGACAATTTGCATACTATGCTTTTATTATATAGGATCATTTTTAATTAATAAAAATACAATCTATAATAAAATTGTGTACACTTGAAATCTAATTTTATTAACTAATATCACCCCAATCTATACTAATAAAAGGGTAATATGCTAATTAGATCTACATCTTCCGGACATCATTCCAGACGTCCTTCCTGATGAAGCTGGTGCCGGGTAAAGTTAGCCGGGTTCCCAGGCGCCTGCCGGCGGCAGGAGGAGGGAAACCCAGGTCCCAGGTGCCAGAGGGAAGCCGGTGCCAGCAGCCGGGGGAAGGAAGGCCTACTCTTGCATGAATTTTCATACAATGGGCCTATAGTCTATACTAGTAAAAGGGTAATATGCTAATTAGACCGGGCGTCTTCTGGATGTCCTTCCAGACAAAGCCACAGTGGCAGGGGCTGAGGCAGAGGTGGTTAGGGGCCATCAGGCCAGCAGGGCAGAGCAGTTAGGGGCCATCAGGCCGGCAGGGGAGAGCAGTTAGGGATGATCAGGCCAGCAGGGCAGAGCAGTTAGGGGTGATCAGGCTGGCAGGGGAGAGTGGTTAAGGGCGATTCAGCAGGCATGCAGAGTGGTTAGGGGCGATCAGGCAGGCAGGCAGGTGAGTGGTTAGGAGCCAGCAATCCCACAGGGATCAGGCCTAAACTGGCAGTCAGACATCCCCCGAGGGGTCCCAGATTGGAGAGGGTGCAGGCCAGTCTGAGGGACCCCCCCAGGCACGAATTTTGTGCACCAAGCCTTTAATAATTCAATAAGAATTTATAAAAATATATAAATAAAAATGAAATATACCAAAATAGAAAGAAAATAGGAATTGAAGACTAATGCATAATGGGGTTTCTTTCTGGGATGATAAAATTCTTCTGAAAATAGTGGTGATGGTTATACAACTTTGTGGATATACTGACAATTACTGACTTTTACACATTAATAGAGTGAATTTTATGGCATGTGAATTATACCTCAATAAAAATAATAAAAGATTAAAAAAAAAAACAAGGTAAAATGAATAAAGGATCTACAGGCCATTAACTTCACTTAAATTCCTGTGAATTATATTACTTTGTCAGTAATTGTTCATTTCTTTTATAAGTTGTATTTCCTTGTCTTTGTTTTGTACATCCAAATTACAAAGCATTATACATAAAATGTGTGTTTTTATTATTGATTAGAGGACTGGTGCATAAAATTCGTGCACGAGGGGGTGTCCCTCAGCCCAGCCTGCACCCTCTCCAATCTGGGACTGCCAGTTGGACATCCCTCTCACAATCCAGGACTGCTGGCTCCCAACTGCTCGCCTGCCTGCCTTCCTGATTGCCCCTAACTGCTTCTGCCTGCCAGCCTGATCACCCCCTAACCACTCCCCTGCCAGCCTGATTGATGCCTAACTGCTCCTCTGTCAGCCTGTTTTCTCCTAACTGCCCTCCCCTGCAGGCTGGTCACCCCTAACTGCTCTCCCCTGCATGCCTGGTCCCCCCTAACTGCCCTCCCCTGCAGGCCTGATCAGCCACAACTGCCCTCCCTTGCAGGCCTGGTCCCTCCCAACTGCCCTCCCCTGCTGGCCATCTTGTGGTGGCCATCTTGTGTCCACATGGGGGCAGGATCTTTGACCACATGGGGGCAGCCATCTTGTGTGTTTGGAGTGATGGTCAATCTGCATATTACTCTTTTATTAGATAGGATAGAGGCCTGGTGCATGGGTGGGGGCCAGCTGGTTTGCCCTGAAGGGTGTCCCGGATCAGGGTGAGGGTTCCCTTGGGGCGTGGGGCGGCCTGGGCGAGGGGCCTGTGGTGGTTTGCAGGCTGGCCACGCCTTCCGGTAACCCAAGCGGAGGCCCTGGTATCTGGGATCTATTTATATTCTATAATTGAAACTTTGTAGCCTTAAGCGGAGGGTGTGCAGAAAGCTTGGCTTCCTCCGTCGCCGGGGGCAACCCTAGCCTCCTGCTCTTTCCAGCTCCGTGGCTGCCGCCATTTCAGTTTGGGTTTATGTATCTTCTATCATTGAAACTTTGTAGCCTTGAGTGGAGGCCTAGGCCGGCAAGGGCAGGCGGAAAGCTTGGCTTCCTCCATTGCCGGGGAAACCCAAGCCTCCCTCCTGCTCTCTGTGGCCGTAGCCATCTTGGTTGGGTTTATTTGCATATTCGCTCTGATTGGCTGGTGGGCGTGGCTGGTGGGCATGGCTGGTGGGCGTAGCGGAGTGATGGTTATTTTGCATATTACTCTTTTATTAGATAGGATTCTAGCATTAAAGTTTATGCTCATAAAGTCTTTGAGACAATTTTTCATTCTTCTCAGTAATATTACTGCCTTTACCTTAATGTCATTTTTTTTTAATGCTAAGAAAAAGCACACAATATTTGATTATCTCCTAATCGGCCTATACCTAGTAGATTTTCTTCATGTGAGGCTTGAACATTAAATCATCTGAGAAATTGTTTTATTTATTATCCCCTATTTAAAAAGAATTAAAAATGCTCTCTACATAAAATTTAGGGGACAGGTATGCATTTAAGAACATTTACCGTATTCAGCTATTACTATGTTGCTATTAATATAATTAAATTATTATACTTACTATAATAATGTAATTAATATAGTTAAATTATCTTAATATTAGTAAAGCGGAGGCATACATGAATGAAGATAAAGCGTTCATACTCTTTATCAAATGTATATAAAGTGTTTCCAGTAGTACAGCTCTATGTAAAAATTGTGTTATATGGTCTGCTGCATATATTAGGAAATTATCTGCATTTAAGTACCAGAGGTCTTGTGGCAGGCATCTTGTAAGATTAGGGCCAAAGAGTGCTTTTATTTCTTCAGTGATTTGACCTCCTATTGCCTTCCAGGTTAATAATAAGAATAATGGCTGAGCAAAATTGATAAACAGACTTTTCTCTTCATTAACATCTATTGATCATTTACAGATATTTATAACAAATCCCTCATCAATTACCTCTTGAAAATGGTAAGTATTGTCATGTGCTCTTGGCATTCCATGCCATGAATTAATGTATGTTTTTGTGGTCATTGCCTTTATTTTCATAAAACAATATCAATTTATATTTCCCTTGGTTCATTGTTAAAATCAAAGAGTCTTCCCCTATCCAGGTACAATATCTCTATGACATCTAGTATGTATCTTTTATGAATGTACTTGCAAAACATAATATTGTTGCCCAGCCGGGTGTAGCTCAGCGGTTGAGCGTCAACCCAGGAACCAAGAGGTCAACTGTTCGATTCCCGGTCAGGGCATATGCCCAGGTTGTGGGCTCAATCCCCAGTGGGGGTGTGTGCAGGAGGCAGCCAATCAATGATTCTCTCTCATCATTGATGTTTCTATCTCTTTCTCCCTCTCCCTTCCTCTCTGAAATCAATAAAAATATATTAAAAAGACCATAATATTGTCATAGGACATTGTCTGAAGGATATTCAGAACCTGTTTCTTCAGATCCTATTCTAACTTTTTAAAATTTGAACAATATAATTTTTTCTCATTTTCCCAGCATCTAAATGTCAATATGCACCAAGGTTGGTCCTCTGTTTTCTCTTTCTACATGGACTCAGGGTGAGCTCATCCAGTCTCAATGGCATTAAATACAATTTGTAGTGGGATAACCCCCAAATTGCATTTCCAGCTAGAAATTTTTCCTCAAGGAGGACTCACATCTTTAACTATTTACTCAATAGTTCCCATCTGACATTAAATAGAGATATGAAATAGAACATACCTATAACTCGAAACCCTTATTTCTACCCCCAGACACCCCAAAATTACTCATATAACTGCCTACCAAATCTTTGTAACATATTCAATTTTTTCACTTGCTTAGGCCAAAATTTGAAATCACCTTATTTAATTTTCTTTCTCACACACGTGCAAACCAGCACTTAATCTTCTTGGTTCTGCTTTCATTACAGAGAAATGAATGTGTGCATGTGTGCATGAAAACACGCACACATATTTATATACATATTTCCAATTTCATCTGCCCCCTCTATCTCTTTGACCCAGCCCACTCTCCTTTCTGTTTTCTTTTCTCTAATCTCATCGGTACCTTGGATATTCTTCAGAACTCCTCCTGGCATGGTTTCCTCCCAGAGATTTACATGGATCACTCCAGTTCATTTCACACTTCATTCAAATGTCAGTCTATTATTGAGGTCTGTGCCCACCATTCTATATAAAATATCTTCCCTTACCTTTGACTTTTTCATCCACATCCTTATGGCTAGTTGACAAACTATTTATAATTTGTCACTCTTCTCTAGAATATAAGCTTCGTAAGAGCAGAAATTTGGTTTTATTCTTTGCTATTTTCCCAGAGGCTGGAAGAGTAAGAGACACATAGTTAGTACTCAATAAAATTTGATCAATAAATTAATCAGGCTGACCTGGGAGTTAAATTAGACAGCAGGAAACTTCATGACAGTGACATGGGAAATATGCTACAGAATAAATACTCTGGCAAGCCCATGACACATAGCTAACACATTAGGATTTCCAGAACTTGCTAGGAGTAATTGAAATTGGAATGATGTAGAACAGCAGAAGTTGGCCTTGCTGAATCAAGGAAATGTTTTCTCTATTACACACTTTCATTATGACCCTGTCATAACTTCAGACTATGGAATCTGGGGGAAAGTGTAAGTTATATGAAGCAGTAGACAATATTCTGTAGACGCAGTCGGCCTGGCTTTGTGTCTTAGTTCTGCTGCTCCTAGCTGTGTGACCTTGAGCAAATTTCTTAATTTTTTGATGTGTCAATTTTCTTGTCTGTTGAATAAGAATACACATAATGTGAATGTCATAATATTGCTATGAAGATTAAATGAATTAATACCCTTAAAGCTCTTAGTATATAGTCAGTCCTCAAAACATTTATTGTTTATAATAATTTCTAATAAATTTGTACTATAATATTCAAGGGAACCATAGAAATACTAATCATGGTTATGTTACACACTGGTGAAGTCTGAC
This sequence comes from Plecotus auritus, assembly GCF_963455305.1. Taxonomy (NCBI): domain Eukaryota; kingdom Metazoa; phylum Chordata; class Mammalia; order Chiroptera; family Vespertilionidae; genus Plecotus; species Plecotus auritus. The sequence goes on from NC_137772.1 coordinate 147,325,828, forward strand.
CTACTAAGTTCCATTATGCGCAGAAAAGAGCAAGAAAATGAACAAAGTTAACCAGAGTATTTTAGACTTCCAGAAATGGGCTCCAGTTCTTGCCTTGAGAATAATGAGCTTTTGATAAAAGCAAACTTGACATACTCAGTGGGACTTTAGTCACACCATCACTTCATCATCTCTCTTGGCAATGTGGTTGAAAATCAAAACATTTAAGGAAGTCTGAAGCTACTGACAGGATGGCATCTCCATGATGCAAGTTAAAGGCTCAATTGGAAGTATAAAAACAGTGACACCCCACTAAAAAAATCTCTGTTTTATTGTGAGAGCCAGAGTGAAGGGGCTGAGTCACCCACTAAGCCACCTGTTAAATCGTGTTTCAACAAACTGTATCTACTTTCAGAATATATTTGAGAGTGGGTTGTTCATTAGCCAGCACTGAAAACATTGTGTGGTACTGAAATGCAACCTAGAAACACGAAATCTCTGTAACTGATACTAACTTATTACACCCCTACTCTAAGCTTCTAAGTACACTTACAAGTTTCGTTATCCTGCTTCTAAGGAACATTCTTATAAACCCAAATTAAAGTCAGTTGGGAAAGACACATGAGCAATTATGGGGTTTCAGCATTTTTTTATTCCACAGAAACAATATTATTTGGGAAGTTCTCTTTGAGATTTATCAATATAAAATATTAAGCACTTTGTATCAAACTATTATAATTGCACTTTTATCTAAGCCTCAACACATTCAAACTTGCAAAGTCATTTCTCTGATATCATTTATAGATATTTTTAAATATTAAAGATGAAAGTGAGACCAACATAATAACATGTAAATGTGTAATATGTATTATAAGGTATGCACATTTTGTATACATGTACATCTAATTTTCACTTGGGATAAAGTGGAACCTTTTTTTTAAAAAAATGTTTTTATTGATTTTAAAGAGAGAAGAAGGGAGAAGGACAGAGAGATAGAAACACTGATAGGCTGCCTCCTTCACACCCCCACAGGGGATCGAGCCCACAACCTGGGCATGTGCCCTGACAGGGAATTGAACTGGTGACCTCTTGGTTTATGGGTCAACGCTCAACCACTGAGCCCCACAGGCCAGGCAAAGTGGGACCTTTTAAAATTTGATACTAAAAATAAAAATTCTGAGTTAAAGACTGATTGTCTATAAAACAGCTAAAGATAAACTTGTAAAAGATAACATGCATATGAAAAATTGGAAAAACATTTGCAACTGAATTATTTGACTATTTATATTAAGTATTTTAAATAAATTAATAGATCTTAGAAATCAATTTAAAGCATAAGCTTTCTAATGGGAAAACATACCAAAGGCAATAAACAATTTATTCAAAAAGGAATAATATATCCTCTCCTATTGAACTGTCAAGTATTCATAATTTCAGTATTGCTAAGAAGAGTATGGAGAAATTGTCACTTATACTCAATGTTGATATAAGTAGAAACCAGTAAAACATTTTTGCGAACAGTATGGCAACATGAGGTAAATTTTTAAATGTGTATATTTTAATTTACTTAGCAATTTAACTTAGGGAAATATCTGGAGGAAACAACCAGGCAAGTGATCAAATATCTAAGTACAAGGATGTGAATCAAAATATCTTACCTAATAATAGACAGACATGTAAATTGACTGTACCTTCGCTACGCCCACAGCCAATCAGGATTGAGTATGCAAATTAACACAACAAAGATGGTGGGTTAATTTGCATATGCAGGCATGGAGCAGCCGGGAGGGATGGGATGCCTGCTATGGGGGGGAGGGGTGGCGGAGGGAGCTACAGGAGCGGTGCTCCGGCTGGGAGTGAGGACTTGCTGGCTCCCAGGCGGCTGGGAGTGAAGCCAGGGGAAGGAAGGCCTATTCTTGCACGAATATCATTCAATGAGCCTATAGTTGTTTATAATTGTATAAAATGGTGCAAATCTATGTATCCAACAATAGGGGATTTGATAACCAAGTCTGGTGTATTCAAATGGTGGACTACCCTGTAACCATTAAAATATATGCTGCAGAGATATGCTTATGGACTTTGAAACAATATGCATACCATCAGTCTGCTAAAGGTAGTTTGTTAATGGCAAATAGGTTTCTGCTCTCCTAGGTATATGTTCCACAGAGGAAAGTCCAACAATAAGTAACTATTCACATAAATTAACAAGATTCTTTCAAATTTGATGGCTGTTCTGAGGGAAAGGAGGGAATAATTTTTGCCATTAAGGGAAATGATGAGCTCTTAGAAAGGGAACTTTGGAGATTCCTTTGGAATAGTAATGTTTTAACTGAGATCTAAATGAAAATAAAAACCTAGTTGTGAGGCCACTGAAGAACATAGTCTTCTAGGGAGAGGGAGCAGCATGAACAAAGATTATCAGGGTTCCAGGGCTGGAGCAGGATGAAGATCTATGTGATGGAGGGACCTGAGCAGTGAGAAGGGGGGTGAAAAAAGAAGTCTGAGATGCTAGTAATCTAAGGGCCCTGGTGCTTCATTAGAAGAAAGGAAGAAAGGAATCTTAGTGCAATGTATGAATTAAGCAGGACTTATAGTTATAAAAATAATAAAACAATTTAATTTTTTTATTAATCCTCCCCTGAGGATATTTATTCCATTGTTTGTTTTTGTTTTGTTTTTAGAGAGAGTGGAAGGAAGGGAGGGAGGGGTAAGAGAGACAGAGAGAGAGAAACATTAATGTGAGAGAAACACATCCATTGGTCGCCTCCTGTACACACCCAGACTAGAGCAGGGGATGGAACTTGCAACCCAGGTATGTGCCCTTGATGGAGAATCAAACCCACAACCCTTTGGTGTGTGCATTGATGCTCTAACCACTGAGCACACTGGGCTGGCTTAAAACAATTTTATTTTTAAAATTACCTTGCCTTGAAAAGTAAAAATTCAGATAGAATCTTTAGTATTGACTTCCTAAAAGAACACTGCCTGCCTTCCCTAACAGTTTAACAGGTAATCTGGTTCATTGAATCACAGTTAATTGTGAAACTTTCAAAATTAGCAGAAATCTTCCATTAGGAGCCCAGTGATTATGTTTATTAGTATTTGTGGACTGATTTGTTATTATGGACAAAATGCTATTACTGTGTAATTTCATGCATTTTAACAGCTGTGTTATTCCCAGTCATTTAAATAACACTATAAACTGAGTCTCTTATATTAACACAGTAGAGTAACAATCCATTTTATTTTAAGACACTTCACAGAAATTAGTGGAACTATGTGATTAGTTCAATGTTGTTGAATACCACTATTGCTTCATGTTAACTCAGCTAAATAAATATTAGATGTAATTTTATACAAGAAATAATTTTATCAAAATTACTTTAAAAACATTTCATATGAGGTTCATTGACTTACAAGAAATTTCTAAACATATTTTTCTTAATTTTATTACAGCAAATTGTCAATGGATCCCCAAATCTTTAGTTTTAATAAATAGGTATTGCCCATTTAAAGCCATTTTCAATTTGATTCCTTTTGTTGTCATCTTCTGTGCTTTTATATTTCTTAAAATTAAAAAAGTAAAGATAATCAATGAATATGTTGCTATGTACATTTCTACCTGATGTTCACAGTTTGATTTTATCTTTAGTTTTAACATATACAAAATTCTATTGGAAATCAGTAGATTCAGTTGAAGGGTGTTATACATGAGTCAGAAAAATAAAGAATTTTTGTAAGTTGATTTTCTAGGGTTGTAGAAATAATAGAAATAACACAATAAATAGCCTCATTTAAAAAAATAAAGGTGGTTATGAAACTTTCCACTAGTGCAGCACAATATTGTAGAATCTTTTCATGTTTAATTAAAATTATAAAATACTAGAGGCCCGGTGCACAAAATTCGTGCACAGGAGTGGGGGTAGGTCCCATAGCCTGGCCTGCACCCTCTCCAATCGGGGACCCCTTGAGACTGCTGGCTCCTAACTGCTTACCTGCCTGCCGGCCTGATCGCCCTAACTGCTTTCCCCTGCTGACCTGATCCCCCTAACTGCTCTCCCCTTCTGGCCTGATCCTTCTAACTGCCAATGATGTACTATAAAATCGTACCCTTGAAACTTGTATAACCTTGTTAACCAATGTCAACCCAATAAATACAATAAAAATTTTAAAAAGGAAATCTGAAGAGTGGTTAAAGAGGAATAGAACTAAGAGAAAGTCCAATATTTCATGGAAGACAGTTTTATGGATTAAAATTTTAAGAAGTGAGGATTCAACCCTGTTATGGTAGTATTGACAGCTAATAGTAATTTAATTTAACAACACATTGAGATCATTGTGCCCTTGGCAAAATAGAATTCAATAGAATTGTGGAAGTAGAAACAGGTCTGGAATTGTATAAGTAAAAATATGGAGAGAGGAAAATGTATGTTACTTCTTCTAGAAGATAGATTAAAAAGAGGAGAGACAGGGACCTATCTGGAGGATGAATCAGGGCTAAGAAATACATATTCACAACCAATATTATTTAAAGTTATAAGAGAGAAAAAATATGATGATAAAATCCACTAAAATAAAACTTTTACATATGGAATCATCATTTATTCCAATAATTTATGTTTTTCTTTTTCTTTTGTTTACCTTTAACCTACAGCAATTCTAATATTCAAAGAAAATGCTAACTTTTGTTTTAGGGTACATTTCATATTTTTAAGGTAATATATTCTTGACAGATGCTTATAATACTACTATAAAAAAGTAATTTTGCCACTGCACAATTTTTCTAACATGAAAATAGCCATGATGTTTTAAAAAACTTTAAATCCAGAAAATATTTCTGCAAAACTCATGTTTATCCAACCTTAAAATCATTAAAAATAATGTTCAAATATTATGCTTATTTTAACCATATATATAATGAATACCAGAGTAGGGTGTGCTGAACACCAACAATTTTTAAACTGCTATCGAAGCAAATCAAATTCAAGTCACTATTCAAACATTAATAAAAGCTAAAGCAAAATCAATTGAGTAGTGACTTTATGCCCTATATACCACCTTTAGTAATTCTTAAATCCTATAATGTTTTATTTCTGAAGTCTTTCTGTGGTTTCATTATAGGTCTATGGCCTGATTCTGCATATCCTTTGATAGTAGAATGTATTATCTAAAGGTGTTTCTGGATTAATTTTCTCATGAATAGCAAATATCTTAGCTCTATCAATATTTATAATAAAGTCCCTTGTGCTCAAATGTACTTTATTATAATATATGGTCATTGTCATGGAACATGCAACAGGTAACTTATATTCAGTATATTCAAAGCCATTACTTTAAGGGTGAAAATTAATGAATGTTTCCACTAACTCTCTGTTTATATGTGTATGTGTCTGTATAAGTATTTATATGTATTTTACAATTTCATATATATATGAAATTGTTTAATACATATATATATGAAAAGAACTAGGTAAGTTGACATTAATAACACATATAAAATGCACATTACATACACCCTCCACAAGCACAGGGAATGATAAAAGTTATACAAATTAATGTCAATTAATTAATTAAATTTAAAAAGGATTTGTCTCAAATTATAAACAAAATGTTTCCCCCTCAGTTCTTATATCTTCATATTCCTTTTTTGATACTTTATCCACAGCCATTCTACATTAGCAAGCCTCCTTTCTTAGAAATAAATATTTTCAATTCTTGGCTTACTAAATCGGAAACTCTCAGAATAAGGCCTGGAATCTGCATGTTTGTCATCTTCATGTTTCTTTTCTGGTAGCATTCAGGTAGATATTTTTACGTGGCTTTAACAATGTTGCCCAACAAATTTATTTGAATGGACTTATTTTTATCACCTTGGTTATGGTATTCTGTATTTCAGATTCCAAACACCATATATAAATAAAAAAATTATAATGTCAAATCAAATTGCTTGATTTTTCATTCTAGCCTGATTTGAGTTGAAAGAGCTTATTCATCCAGTCATTCAATTGTGTTTGTTGAGTGCCCATCATATGTAGACATTGATCCAGGTGCCTGGAAATTGAGTGGTGAACAAAGCAAAGTCTTGGCCTTGAGGAAATATGCTGGGAAAGAAACAACATAAGTGTATTTGTAACATTTTGGAAGTTTCTCTATTGATTGATTTTCATTTCACTAAAGAGAACCCATGTTGTCTTGCAGTTTCTGAATTAATGTTTTTGATAAAAAGTGGTATAAATTTTCCTCCTCTGGATAATGTAAATCTGTAGTCAATAATGTTATATACTTATGGACAGATTTTTTTTTTAGCTGAAGTGGTCTGTAAAACTCTTCATAATTATAAATATGAATTATTTAATTTCCCTGCTTTGTCTTCCCTTCCCTTCTCTTCCCTTCTCTTTCTTTCCCTTCCCTTCACCAGCTAATTGGATATATGTTTCTAGTCTGAGTTGAGAGGTTGTTGCAAGGAAAAAGAATTGTGACTAGAGTAAATAATTATGTTTTGTAAATGTTTTTAAATAATTTAGTATAATTTTTCATAACATTGTATGGTATAACATTTAGTGAATTAGAATAGCCTAAGGTTTTAAAAATAATTACTGAGAAATTACTTCATTTGGAGTGTACACTTTCTGATAAGATTGCCCAACTGAGAAAGACAGGGAAAGATATCTTTCTTTTTATATTTAATTTACTGTATAATTAAAAGGTATTCATTAAATTTATAAATTTGAGGAAAATCTGCATTTCCTGTGTAAGCCTTCCACTTTTCTCATTAGGTAATGTCTATCTATGATTCATTTCAACAACAACAAAATGATACTAGGTTCATAATAAACCCGGATATAAAATTGAAATCTTTTACTTTAACATGCAAAAAATTTTTTACTTCTCAAGAGACAAAAACCAAGGCCAAAGGTAGAACTTTATTTCCTTTTAAGTGTATGAGGTTTAAGGATAAAAGAGTATCTTTTCATCTAGTGGAGAAAAACATAGTAGGAGATCAAATAAAACAGGACTAATTGGATCCCATTTTATTGCCTATTTTTTTAAAAAATGTCCATAAAATCTTTAATTCCTTTCCTGAAAGAAGAGCTCATGATATGCCTTGAAAAATTGCTTGATCTTGATAAAAAATAAACTCTTAAAAAATGGAAGTATAGTAACATGTATTATAAATGAAAATTTTTGCTGAAACCATTATATATACACATACTTAAAAGAGGTCCTGCTTATTAATAGGCTCCTATTAAACCTGCAAAAATATTATGAGATCTGTTAACCTTGCTTTATGGCTTTCCTTTAGAAGAGAAGCATGTTTGCTTCATGGTTTTGTAAGTCAAATATGCAAGGTTTAAATAGACAAATGTGCAAGATGTCAGACTTTTTTCTTACTGTTCACTAATTCACAATGTCTGCTGATGAAACCGGGCTACAGCATCCTTTGTGATTGGATTATGAGGGTGAAGAGCCTGTAGGCCATACACCTGGTAGAAAAATTGAAAAGCCAGATTAATTTAATATTTAAAGTAAAACAAAGCAAAAGAAAATTGAAATAATTACTATTGCTACTTAGCTGCTACGAGCTAACCCTTGTTTGCATCTACTATGTATAGTCAATTACTCTCCCAACAACCATGTGAGATATGTACTATTATTATACAAGTTTTATACATGATACAATAAGCATAGAAATGTTAAGTAACTAGCCTAAGTTTACCTATCTAATCAGTGGCAAAGTCAGGATTTAAACGTAGATACCCTGTCTCTAAAGCTCCGGTTTTAATTAAGTTTTACAGCCCAGGTATTAATACTAACACTAAACTACAGGACACAACCACTATATGTTGAAATTAAGTTAGCTTCTTCATTGATTTTCTGATTCTCAAATTCTGGATAAATTCCTTTCTCTCATTGTTGGAGACCCTGATTGTTCATACAATTGTATAACAGCACCGGGTATTAGGAATGAGGTCAGAGAGTTGCCTAAGGAAATCAGAGTTGGGTAATATAAAATGCAAAACCATTTAGAAGAAGCAGAAATCTATTGATAATGTAGTGGCAATCATTGGTGTGTGGAGTATGTATTTGCATATGTGTACACACACAGAGTGAGGCCATATCATTCATAAATGTTCAAATAAGTGGGGAATTCTTTATATGGAATTTTAGGAATATCTTATATACCTTATAGTGGCTCCTAAAAAATACTTTTAAATTACCTTATTTATTACTAAAGCACTAGGTAGAAATGAATTGGATACATATGTTCGTATTTTTATTATGTGGTCCACATTGAATAAGGATATTTTAATCTATGTTGTAAAATATCTCAAGTTAAAAATAAAGTATGAGTCATCTGCTATGATGGTATATTCAGCAGCTAAAAATCACAGTGCTTTTAAAACATTCTACTGTGTCAATTTTACCAAGTTATTCATACATAATTGAAAAGACATTGCTTTTTTTTATAGGATTTCACATAATAACTGATAACTGATAATTACACTGAGTGTCCAGATTATTATGATCTCTGAATGCATACACACACACACACACACACACACACACACACACACACGAGTGGCCAGATTATTATGCGTTCAGAGATCATAATAATCTGGACACTCAGTGTATATGACTTTGAGGGATCAAAACTCAACCTCATAGTAATCATCACAAAAAATGTTTTCTTAGAAATGTAAGGATCTTTAAATATTCAGAAATGGCCAAGACAATAGAAATGTGTGTGTGTGTGTGTGTGTGTGTGTAAGAAACTATATTGTGAGTTATATGTATTTTAAAATAATTCATACTGAAATTATCAACAATGCAGACAATCAGTTAGTCACTTCATATTTTTGCCTCAACATTGCTTCTCTTTTAGAAATATAGAGTTGTACAAATGCATAAAACTATGAACAAGAAAAATGTTTATTTTTATAGATTATATTGGTAAAGAAGTTTAATACTGTGAAATATTTTAATTTTATATAGAGCTCTTATATGGTGAATATATAAAATTGAATGATAAATTAGAAATGTATGAAATTTGAGTTTAGTTGTTTTTTTCAATTATTCTTTTATTTGTAAACAAGTATATAGTTTTGTAAATCTCGAAACTTACTGGCTTAAAACAACAGCATTTATTACCTTAGAACATATGTGGATAGGGGTTTGGTGCAGTTTATCTGGGTTCTCTGACTCAAGATCTCTCACAAAGCTTCAATCTACTAGTAAGTATTAGCTCAGGCTGTGGTCATCTCAGGCTCAAATATGGGAGAAGGGCTTCTAAATTCACCTACATGAGCTTAGCAAGCTTCAGTTCCTGGCTAGTTGTGGGCATGAGACATTCATTTCCTGCCACATGGACCTCCCTATAGGGATATTCACAATGTGTCAGCTTATCCAGAGGATTGTGACAGAGAAAAATATAGAGATGTCACAGGTTTTTGTAATCTAATCTCAGAAATGACATCTCAACATTTTTGCCATATTTTAATTAGGTCCAGCCCACACACAAGGGGAGAACATTACACAAGGGCATAAATTCCAGGAGATGAAATCATTGAGAGTCTTCCAACCAGAATTTCCAAAGCATCTTAAACAAATTATAAAATAAACAAGATGTATCTTTTTCTTTTCTTTTTGATAATTTTCATTCTTATAGATTGTCTCACTGGGTGCTATCTCTGTTCTGAAATTACAATTTTCTTTCCATGATTCATTAAAGTTTGCTTTGAGCTATTCTCTATCAATAGGCATTTACTGAAGTTACCTTATTTTATGAGCAAAACATTTGGCAAATGCAAAGCAGACAATAAAAGAATGAGTAACTTAATGTACTTCCCCCCAATGAATTTATACTGGAGGTGCTTAAGATTGGGTAGAATTTGTTGAAATGATTTAGTTAGTGTTAGTGACTAATTACAATAAGTGTTCTAAGGCTTCAATGACAGAAAAGAAGAATAATGTATAAGGAAAATTTCAGATTCTCGGACTTGAAAGGGAATACTTTTTGGCATAGGCCTTACGAAGGCCTTGTTTCCACCAGACAGGAAACTCCACTGCCTACTTCATGCATACTTCCATGGTTTGGGGTTTTTTTGAATCAACATATTTATTTGGAGCCTACAGAAGACAGTGAGTTGTAGATAAATGTTGGTTAAGGGTGTTAGAATTTATATGGAAAAAAACACAAAGGATGATAATGTAAGGCAATATATACATTAACATAAATAATTAGAAATTTAGTGGACAGAGGTCACAGTCTGATCAAGAGAGTGCTGTTTTGAATCTGAGTTATCTTTACAGTTCCTGTGATTCAGGCCAGACTATTCTGGCTTACATTTTTAATATCCCCCTGCAGTTGCTGAATAAGGATCCATCAAAGATGTCCATATCTTAATTTTCAGAATCTGCAAATATGTTACCTACCATGGTAAAAGGGACTTTGCAGGCATGTTTAAGGATCTTGAGGTGGGCAGGTTGTTCTAAATTACCTGCATGGATCCAGTGTAATCATAAGGGTCTTTATGAGAGGAAGGCAAGAGGCGTAGAGTCAGAAAAAGATGTGAAAAATGAAACCACAGATTGGAGTGATACTCTTTGAAGGAGAGTGGGGCCATGAGCCAAGGAATACTAGTGGCCTCAGAAGCAAAAAAAAGGCAAGGAATTTAGTTCTGTCCTGAAGTTGTAGAGTTCTGACCTCCAGAGCCGTAAGAGAATACATTTGTGTTGTTATAAGCCACTAAATCTGTAATAACTTGTTAAAGCAGCAACAAAAATTTAATTCACTCCTTCACTTCTGGGATTTCACTCATTCCTACCCAGGCTAGTTTGATTAACCCTTCTAAGTAGTCCTCTTGGGTTCAACTACCTTTCAAGATGCTCTCCTTCCTATATAGCCCAAATCTGGTCATCAAGAGAGGGAGAGAGAGAGAGAGAGAGAGAGAGAGAGAGAGAGAGAGAGAGAGAGAGAGAGAGGAGAGAGAGAGAGAGAGAGAGAGAGAGAGAGAGAGAGAGAGAGAGAGAGGAGAGAGTTTTTTTGTTTTTTTTGTTTTGTTTTGTTTTGAGGTTAGGCAGTAAGAAACAGGTGCACAGGCTTTGGTGCCCAGGTCTGAAGATGCCAAACATTCTGAAAAGCAATGACATAAAGAAGACAACAATTGTTGGTGAAGATATGAAGAAACTGGAACCCTGATTCACTGTTGGTGGGAATGCAAAATGCTGGAACCTCTATGGAAAACAACATGGAAATTGCTCAAAAAAATTAAAAATAGAAGTACCATATTGTCCAGCAATTCCACTTCTGGGTATTTATTTATAAGAATTAAAATCAGGATCTCAAACAGATATTAGCATTTCTATGTTTATTGCAGCACCGTTCATAGCAGCTGAGATATAGGTAAGACTCAAATGGATGACAGGGTAAAGAAAATGTGGAATGTACTCACATACACACAGTGGTATATTATACAGTCTTTAAAAATAGGAAATCCTTTTGCCCAGCCGGCGTGGCTCTGCAGTTGAGCACTGACCCTGAAACAGGAGATCAGGGTTCAATTCCCAGTTAGGGCACATGTTCAGGTTGTGGGCTCGATCCTCAGTGTGGGGTATGCAGGAGGCAGCCAATTAATGATTCTCTCTCATCACTGATGTTTTTGTTTTCTTTCCCTCTCCCTTCTCTGAACTCAATAAAAATATATTTTTTAAAAGGAAATTCTGCAAATGCAATAATATGGATGAACTTTGAAGACATTATGCTAAGTGAAATAAGCCAGTCACAAAAGGAAAATTCTACATGATTCCACTTATATGAGGTATATAAAATAGTCAAAGTCATAGAAGCAGGGAATACATATATACATATATATGAAAGAGAGAGAGAGAGAAAGCACGTGCACGTGTGAGAGAGATTTGGCTGATTTGATTTTTTGGAAACTTTACCAGATGAATAAAAGAAAACAAGACTGTGTATACAACATATGCTCACTACTAAATATTCTGCCGTATGTTTATTAAACATATATGTACACATGAATATATAAAAAAAATCCTATCTAATAAAAGAGTAATATGCAAATTGGCCGCACCTCCACTACACCCACAAGCCACGCCCACCAGCCATTAAGGAGCGAGTATGCAAATTAACCCAACCAAGATGGCTGTGGCAATGGAGCGAGCAGGAGGCTTGGGTTTCCGCAGCAATGGAGGAAGCCAAGCTTCCCTTACACCCTGGCTGGCCCTGGACTCCACTCAAGGCTACAAAGTTTCAATTATAGAATATAAATAGATCCCAGATACCAGGGCCTCTGCTTGGGTCCAGGGGGCGTGGCCAGCCTGCAAACCACCACAGGCCCCTTGCCCAGGCCACGCCATGCCCCAAGGAAACCCTCACCCTGATCTGGGACACCCTTCTGGGCAAACCAGCTGGCCCTCACCCTGCACCAGGCCTCTATCCTATCTAATAAAAGAGTAATATGCAAATTGACCATCATTCCAACACACAAGATGGCTGCCCCCATGTGGACACAAGATGGCCACCACAAGATGGCCAGCAGAGGAGGGCAGTTGGGAGGGACCAGGCCTGCAAGGGAGGGCAGTTGGGGGTGATCAGGCCTGCAGGGGAGGGCAGTTAGGGGTGACCAGGCTTGCAGGGGAGGGCAGTTAGGGGCAATCAAGCTGGCAGGGGAGTGGTTAGGGGTGATCAGGCTGGTGGGCAGAAGTGGTTAGGGGCAATCAGGAAGGCAGGCAGGCAAGCAGTTAGGAGCCAGCCGTCCTGGATTGTGAGAGGGATGTCCGACTGCCCGTTTAGGCCCGATCCTACTGGGATCGGGCCTAAACGGGCAGTCGGACATCCCTCGAGGGGTCCCAGATTGGAGAGGGTGCAGGCTGGGCTGAGGAACACCCCCCCATGCACGAATTTCATGCACTGGGCCTCTAGTATAATAAAATATATTATAAATATATAAATATATAAAATATATTATAAATATATTATAATATATAAAATATTACACAATCTGGGACTGCTGGCTCCTAACCACTCACCTGCCTGCCTGCCTGATTGCCCCTAACTGCCTCTGCCTGCCTGCCTGCCTGATCACCCCTAACTTCCCTCCCCTGCCGATCTGATCTTGCCCCCAACTGTCTCCCCTGCCATCCTGATCTCACCCCCAAATGCCCTCCCCTGCCATCCTGTTCACCCCTAACTGTCTTTGCCTCAGCCCCCACCACCATGGTTTTTGTCTGGAAGGAAGTCAGATGTCCAGAAGAGGGCCAACTGACCTGGTGTAATTAGCATATTACTCTTTTATTGGTATAGATCAGTGGTCGGCAAACTGCAGCTTACAAGCTGCGGTTTGCCGCTCTGTTGACTAATGAGTTTGCCAACCACTGGTATAGATTATATAGGATAGGATTGCTTAAATGGGGGCGGGGAGCCATTTTCAGCAGAAGGAGATGCTCTTTGCAGACAAAAATACATAATCCTTATATCTGGACTGATAGCCAGCTATATGCACTATACTGCCAAACTGATCAATAAAAATTTGAACCGCTTTCTTACACCTTACACCAAACAGCTGTTGCCCTTAAAACCCCTCCTCAGCCCCCACCTTAGGTTCTGCCTTTGCAGCTCACCCAGATTAGGTTTTGATTGGTCAGTTTCTATGCCAGTCAGCATCTTTGGGCCTGTCTCCAGGCCTGTACAGAGAGGTGGGGCCTGATCAGCAACCCCCTCAGAGGCCCAGAGAGAAAGAAAGGCACAGCTGCTGGCCAGGCCCAGAGAGAAAGAGAGAGGCAAGGACTGATCAACAGCTGCTACAGAGGCTATGGATCAGGCCCTGCTTCTCTCTCCAGGCCTCTCTCTGGGCCTGATCCACAACCCCCTTGGCAGTCAGTGCTGGGTCACCACGGCAACCCAGCACTGATTGCAGGACTGACTTCCAGTGTTTGGTCAAGCCTTTGGTCGTTACGGATCCTGGGTTTTTATATATATTAGGATATTTCTTACCCAATATACCAATAAGAAAGATGCTTATCAATTCTTCCAGAACCTTTTATATAGTATTTTAGCATGGTCTTGTGTAGCTCCTTGCTCGAGAATATGGGGATACTTGTCACCATAGCTTAGTTTTTGACCTTTGGGCCAAGCTAAATTAGAGAAATTTTCTAGTTTCAATATTGGGTTATATATAGCTACTATATTATTCATTCAAAATTCACAATTTAGTTTTGGGGATGCTAGAGGCAAAGGAATAAAACTAGTCTACTATTAAAAAATAACTGCTGCCCTACTATTAAAAAGTAACTGTAACTCAGTTGGTTAGAGTGCCATCCTGATATGCCAAGGTTGTGGGTTCAATACCTGGTCAGGGAACATCCAAGAGTCAAACAATGAATGCATAAATAGAGATTTGGTTGATTTCTTAGAAACTTAATCAGATGAATAAAAGAAAACAAGACTGTCTATACAACATATATTGACTACTGAACATTCTGCCATTGACTAAATTTCCAGTTTGGAAGATTCTCGAATTATGCTCTAGTCTCAATTAGTTTAGTAGCATAATATCAGTGCATTTTATTATATGTTTTAGTCAGTTTCATTTCCTTTCATTTAGTAGTATTTTGAGAATGTGATGTTGATATTGCATTGATTCATATCAGAATCCTGGTAGCATAAATTCAAATGGAACTGCCCAGAAGAAAAATAGAGAAATTATGTCTTATTGCTATTTCTGGTTACCATTATAATCTTCATTAATCATTTAAATAACAGAAGAAATAGGAAATGATTTTTAAACATACTTTCTGTGGTTTTAAATGTGGCAAATTTTCCCCCAAAGAAAAAAGCAATGCAAAGGGAATTAGTCTGCACATCACTTACATTCAAGTTAGACTTCTTTCTGAAATTTTTGCAAATCTGTTTTTAGATAGTGCTACTAATTGCTGTTGTTTTCTAGTTCCCATTTCTTTCCCCAGCTCCATCTGATTCCTGCAGGGCTAGTATTTCTAAAATGAAGGTATGGACACGAAATACTTAATATTTAGGTGAAAAATCTTATACCAGATTTCTCTGAAAGTGTAAAGTTAATGAATTGAAAATATTTTATCTGTTTGTTTTTTTTTTTACCACATGACTACATTAGAAAATAAGAGATTAATTGCAGAACTTATATGCATATATGCATAACCCATGGACACAGAAAATAGTGCGGTAAAGGCGGGGGGGGGAGGGCAGGTGCAATGTGGAGGGGGTCTAGTATTATAGACATCTGTAATACTTTAAACAATAAAGATAAATAAATAAATATATGTTATTTGCCCTATTTTTGTTTTCAGTTAACAAGCAATTCTTCCTTGCATTTATTTATAAAGCAAAATGATAAATGGCCTGAAGGTATAATATTCAGTGGAACTGCAGATAATAACAGTTGGAAAAGACAGACATATTTTATTCTCCTATTAAAATATTGCATTAGGAAAATCTCCTTTATTTTTTTGTTAATCTTCATGTGAAGATATTTTTCCCCACAGATTTTTAGAGAGAGTGGAAGAGGGAGGGACAGGGAGAGAGAAAGAAACATTGATGTGAGAGAGACACATCAGTTGGTTGCTGCCTGTATACACCCAACTGGGACCTGGATCAAACCTACAACCTATTGAGATGGGAATTTGGCAAGCCGACTCTCCTTGTGGGTTCTTGTCCTGCGAAGTTTGAAGAATAAAATTAGCAAACCAAAAGGCTATTTAGTGAAAATGTGGAAGATTATTGTAAGTGTATACAAACTCCTCCTGGGAAGAGGTCCCTAAAGGGGAACCCACTTAGGAGGGGGTCTCCAAATGGAGAAAGCCTCTCTCTTCCTCTAAAATGGGAAAAGAGCAGTCCTTCGAGTCCCTTTGTCTTAGGCTTTGTATATGCTGGTAGCTTCTTTGTCTGAACATCTCGCTTTCTAATTGGACCCTTCCTTAATTTATGTCCCCTGTGCTCTCCTAATTGCCTACTTGCCCCCTCTGTCCTTATAGGGTATCAGTTCCAAAGTTTCAAAGCTCACCTGGGTGCCTTCCTCTTCTTCTCCCCCTTATCTTGTAACATTCCTCTGTCCTCTGTGAATGTAAGATAAGCAATCTGGCTTGGAGCTATCACCACCTGTTATGTATGTCTTCCTCCCCCATGGGATGCCTTTCCTGTCTCTAAAATTCCTTTTACCCTGTTTCCCCGAAAATAAGACAGTGTCTTATATTAATGTTTGCTCCCAAAGACGTGCTAAGTCTTATTTTCAGGGGATGTCTTATTTTTCCATGAAGAAGAACATGGTACACATTTATTGTTAAATGAAAATAAAGGAAATTTATTACCTGTATACGGTACGGTAGTACAGTAGTTGTCAACACAAACCAGACAAACTGTGAATCCTACAGTATCAAGAATTTACTCATTTATTCAATGACAATCATGTCATCATCTTCTGGAACATCATCATAACAATCCAATTCCTGAATTTCCTGGTGAATTTCTTGTGACTCCATTTCTTTCAGAATCAGTGGACCAAATCTCTCATGTTTAGCAATAGCACTGTCTTTAAATGAGTACTTCTTGTCAAGGTAGCCTGCTCGCAGTGCACTTGCAATGCAACTGTCAGTGATTTTCTCCCATGAATTCTTCACCCAAGTCACAACTTCTTGCAGTTTAGGTTTCACAAAGTTTCCACGCTGATTTCTCTCCATTCTATTTTCAATGTAGTCATAATTTCCATGTGCAAATTGTCTTTGAATAGCTTGTTTATTGCAATACCAAGAGTCTGGAGATAGGCCGTCATTCCTGCGGGAATCATTATCTGATCTATTTTTCTTTCCTAAAGAAATGTCTTCATGTCTTTAGCGCAGTGAGTGCTGGCTGCATCCCAGACTAGCAGACCTCTTTGGCTCCCTCGCATAACAAGCAGCAGCATTAAATCGACCCACTTCCTTATAACTGCTTGTGTGGCCCAGGCTTCTTCAGTTTCAAGAATAAAAATGCCCAAAACACGTTCAATCTTTTCCTTCTTGCCCTTAGAAATGATTAAAGGTGGGATTTTAGTGCCATCCAGACGAATTGCCAAAATACAGGAAACATGTGCACTTTCATAAGCAGTGGAGGGAATGTACACTAAGGAGGCACTCCACTGTTCAATTGTTGTTTGAGATGATTGGCCCATAAACACTGCAGTTTCATCCACAGCAATCATGTTGGAAAGATTGTATTTAGAGAAGTCAGCATCATCAATAAAGGACTTGAATGCAAGTGCTCGCTTAATAACTTGAGTATCTTCCAACCTAAACAATGTTGGTAGATCTTCTTAAAGACAGTTCACTTCACTGAAGGAAATTATCCAGCCAGTGTTGTGATGCTTTGAAGTCTTCGGGGGCTATGTCAAACTGTGGTGCCATTGCAAGGGCAAATTCTTGAATCTGAGCCCTATTCACAACCAAAGCCTTTGCTCTCCTGTCAACAACCCATTCACAGATCAGGTCTTCCAGCTCGGAAAATAATGGTTGCCGACCTGATCCACACTTGCGCTTTTTAGCATTTCCCTTGTCCACTTGTTCAATGAGGTTACCATACTCTGCTCGCCATTTTCGGACCAATCGGATACTCAACATCTTCTCTTTGCAGAAAGCAGTAAGATTTTGGCCCCAAGAGTCTTCCACGATTCATTTCTTGTACTCCACGAAGTAGCTTTTTCTTTTTTGTGCTCATTTCTAGGGGTAAAAAAAAGGAATTGGGGTATCAAGGTGTGGGGAGGGGGATCACTCAAAATGACACAGGGGGGATCAGTGGGGGGAATCAAAATGGCACAGAAGAATCAGAGGGGGGATTACCATTTTAGTAACCCCTTTTGATCCTCCTGTGTCATTTTGATTGCCCCCTCTGACCCTCCTGTGTCATTTTGATTGCCCCCTCTGATCCTCCTGTGTCATTTTAAGTGATCCCCCTCCCCCCACCCCTGTGCCACTGAACACCTTCACCAGACATCCCCCCTACCCCTTTATCAGACATTTACCCCCTGGGGCCTGCCTGGGGACTGTCACTGGGCTTGCTGGGGCCTGGATCTGGGCTGGAGCAGGGTCTGCCACTGACTGAGAACCTTCAGTCATCATGAAGGCGGCCGTGAGCATCAGGTAGTGTCACCAGCACTCACCACCTTTGCCACGTCCCGTCCGCTCTAATCCTCCTGTTCTTCTACATGCATCTGCGAAAGTCTCCTCCTCTCTCCCGCCCCGCGCTCACCGCTCACTCCGACCTCCGCTCTGCCTCCACACAGCAGTGACGTCAGGACTCCGCATAACGTCACTGGTTGCTAGACGCCAGTCGGGGCGGCCCTAGCAACCAGTTTACGGTAAATTAATTTTCATTCTGAGACAGAGCCTGGGGGCCTTATTTTCGGGGGATGCCTTATATTTCACTCAGAAGGAAACCTGTAAGTAGGTCTTATTTTCGGAGGATGTTTTATTTTTGGGGAAACACGGTACTAGGTAAGCGCCCTTGACTGGGAATTGAACCCTTCAGTGAGCAGGCAGACGTTCTAACCACTGAGCAGCCGGCCAGTGTTAATCTCATTTATTTTTTTTAACCCAGTGAATATTTTAAGTCATTATTTAATGATTCAGAAATAAAACCTGATTTTTAAAAGAAGGCTAGGGCACTGTATTTTTTTCCTTGTTATATACTTGTGTTTTGTGTTAGAAAGGGAAAGATCAAGCATTATTAATTAATTGGAGATTTCATTGTAAACTAAGATCACAGTAATTAAGCCTCTCTGACTCTCAACCAACAAAGGCTGATAGATAAAACTCCCATAAATTATGTATATCTAGGTTTATACACTGATATTCTCTTTTAAGTGTTAGATGCTTCCTCTCAGTTGCTAGAGCACATTTCAAACAGGTTCAAAGCTGTCCACCACGGTCCATAACCAGGTGATGCCAGATACTCAATAAAAGAGGAATAAAATGTTATAGGTTCCTGGTATGGATTTTATTCAATAAATAATTCTTACTCTAGAGCAAAACAATTGCTCAATTTTTAGAAGAAATAATAAAAATGATATATTTTTAAATGACAGTGTAAAACTTATAGCAATGTCATAGAAATACATAAAAATTTTAGGGCTAATTGAGGAGGTAAAATACAAAACAGGACCTCTTGCCTTTCAGGCAAAACACAGAAATCTAATGGGGATTATAGCCAAACTTTATCTATATCTGGGATTTATGTACATGCATTCTAATGCATGTATGTTTAAACACATATCCTATAATATGTGCTCATAATCTATCTTAATTTTATTCATGTGTAATCCAATTTGTGCCAGTGCATGATTCCATGGATAATAATAGCTAATATTAATTTAAAATTTACTATAAGTTATCAATAGTAGCTTTCCATGTACTTTCATAATATTCTAAGATCCTCCAAGTACCTACTAGGACATAGATTAACTTATTTTATATGAAGAACAAAATTGCCCAAGGTCACACAGTTAATACTAGTGAAGCCAGGCTTGGACCTGTTCTCTTGATCTCTATGATATTTTTTCTTGCATGTGTTGCATCTTACAGGTTTGAGCAGAATTGAAATGCTGCTAGCTACCCCTCTGGCAGGGTCTCTTGGGACAGTGCTTATGTTATTTTGAAAAAATATATAACCAGTTGTCTTGCCATTCAGAATTTCAATTTCTACAGTAAACTCAAAGATAATCAGCTTCTCAATGGCTGGTTTACAATAACAAAACCAATATATAAACATAATTCAAATCTGTTCATGTAGAATAATGCACATTTCAAAGTGGTCCCAAGTACCAATGTCAGCTAAATCAGTTCATTCTTTCCCTGTAGAAGGAGTTCATGGGAAGCTAAATTTAACATTGATTTATTTAATTCCTTTAACTATTTTTGGTCATTCTTTGTGATAGCTTCTGAGTCTACAGAGATGATAAGTGCACCACTGAGTTGTTTAACCCTTAAGTGCTTGGGAAAGATGAATGAGTAAAATGAAAATTATAAAATGGTGGACTAAGAGTCATGACAGAGTTAAGTACAAGATGCTGTGGAAGTAACAGTAAGTAGAACAATTACCCTCATCTGGGGACTCAAGAAAGTCTCCTAAGAGGTGGTAAAGCCTGGGATAAGTCTCAAAGGGTGACTAAGATGTATCTGGAGGAGAGAGGTGACTTTCTAGGCAGGGGGAGCTGTGGTGCAAAAGCATAAATACAAAAACAAACAAAAAACACAAAGAGGAGGAATAGAGTGTATTCTGATGGGAGTATAATATCTCTTTTAGGAAGTGTTGAAGGGTGAAATGAGAAAAGTAGTTGAGAACTTTGTAATGAAAGACCTTGCTATTTTTTTCTTCCTAAGAAGAATGAGGACCTTATTAAGAAGTAACCTATACATATTTGCATTTGAAATACAACATTCTGGAGCAGTGGTTCTTTTCAAACTACATCAGACTCACTTGAAGGACTTGTTAAACAGTTTCTGGAATAAGCAAATATCGGGGGAAAGTATATCATTGTCTAACTGCCTAACCACTAAGCAATACACCCCAAACCAATTTATATTTATATATATATATATATATATATATATATATATATATATGCATTACTATGTTTCCAGTGACACTGATACTACTGTCCCCCAGTTTAGGGGTGAGAGTGGAAAAAATAACTTAAAAATATAGCTCACAAAAGACATTATTTTGGAGAAAACGAGGGAGGGATGGGGAAAAATAAAAAGAGGCTTTGAACTAAGGTAATGAATGCAGTGGTTATTGAAAAAAAAGGAATAGATAGGCTGAGCAGATATTTCTAAGGTAAATACCAACAGGGAAAAGTGTTGGAGGACGAAATCAAATGGGAACAGTTGACCATAGAATGGCAGAGGAGAGGAGATGATGTCTGATTTGTATATATGGAGTTTGAGATAATAAGGAAACATTGATGTGTGAAAGTTGACAAGGAGGAACTGAATGAGACTAAGTCAGGATTTAGCAAAAAGTTGCCTTTATCAGCCATATGGGACAAAACAGTCATGGAAGAAAATAGACACGATAAAAGCAGTTCAAAAATTTCATAAAGGAAAGTGCTTCAAAGAGAGCACTCCCTGGAAATAAAAATAAGCCTTAAATCTGGCACTTTCTTCAGACAACCCTATTCCATGGTTCACTGACACAATTGTGTCTTTGATATATATTAGATTGCCTGTTTAGGTTTGAATTTGAGGTGAATATTTAGAAATTAGAAATATATAGCAAAAAATCTTTGGAATTTTACTTTTTTGCTAAATCCGATAGTATTAACTCTCATATCCATAGATCAAACAAGGATATTCTCTTTTCTATCAGAAAAGAATATGTGTCTTGAAAATACCATTGCAGTTTCATTCATATACAAATATTAAATGAGTACATTTTCTCTCAAGTCACTTTGTGGCATGCCAAGAAATCCCCCCTTTTATGTACCTCAACTTATGCAAGAGAGCACAATTGTTAAAAATGATTGCCTGTGGAGTCAGCCTGTCTACATTTGAACACCTATTAACTGTATGATCTTGGTCAAATTATTTAAACTCTTAAAAATTCAGTTTCACATCTTGAAAATGGTGAGAATAATGCCAGGTAAAAGAGCTAGGATGCTATTTAATGAGGCAGTAGAGCTCAGTGTGATGACTAGTACAGTAAATCCTCAATAAATGTTAGTTATTATGTTACCCAGCCAAGTTCATAGGACAAACTTACACAATATGCATTCAAAAATGAAGTAAAAGACTGAATATGAAATACTCAAACTTGGTTTCATTCTATAAAATGTTCCCCTCGCAACCCCTGTTATAATTTTAACACTTATTTCCCAAAATTCTTCCTCATGTTGTTCTGCAGATGGACATACTCTTAGATAAAAGATCCCTGAAGTCAGAGAGCATGTCATAAAGTCTGGATTTCATGCACCAGATTGGGTGTGGCAACTTGCACTTATTATGTATTCACTATATGCTTGTTGACTAAATTGTCTTTGCCATTCTGAGTCTGTACTAAACTCTGAACCCTTTGAAAGCTGTGACCTTGACTTATTCATCATCATGTTCTCGGTGTCCAGCAGTGCCTCAGTCACAACAGAGGCTCAATCATTCTTTTTTTGAAGGCATTAATTATGTGGTTCAAGGAAAATTCAGATTTGGGCTGGAATATGCTCAAAGTAAAAGTCTAGTCATTTTTTTTAGACTAATGACTAAATAGGACTCCTTCTGACTTCCATAGGAAAGATGATTTCTAAAATTGGTTGTGTGTGCTTCCTCCTATTTCTCTGCCTCCCTGTAAAGTCGCCAAGGCAACACTAACAGCTTAAATCTGGTAGAGTAGAAAGATGCCTCATCAACAAACTCAGTTTTATTATTTGGATGCTTGCCTCAAGGAGCTGTGATGAAAGACAGTTTCTATTAAGCAATGTGTGAAAAAAACTGAATGATTTAAAAAAAAATATTGTCTTCTGACTGTTACTCATTCCCAGTGCTGTGAAACTTCTTACATGAGATGTTACATAAAAATAAAGTAGTGACCTTTAGTCTAATATATTTGAACTCCTTATCAATACTAAGCACAAAGTTTTTAAGCATTGATTTATTCATTGTATAATGATTAAGGTATCAGGTCTTTAATCTGTACTAATAATAGCATTTGCCAGAAAATAAATTTAACGTATTGTTTATTGCCTATTGAATTATTTTGTACATTTTCCTTCTTATGAACTGGAATTCCTGGGATATATAAAATGTATTTCCTCAAAAGGAGACAATACAGAGTTGAGTGCATTTTCCTTTAGGAGGATATCTCATTAGAGAATCATAATGAAATAGAAAGCACACTGGGCTTGAGGTTAGACCACTTGGGATTTTAAAGTCTCTTTCCAGCATTCCCCAGTTATGTGATCCTCGGCAAGTCATTCATTAGTTGTTGTGCAGACACTATAGCCTTGAGCTATGCTTTCAAAATGATACATTTATAGAAAAATGAGAAATACTTAATCATTTACATAATCTGAGCCTTCTCGGCTTTTTAATGTATAAAACATGGTATTATGTGCTTCATTCATTTATTCATTCATTCATTCAAGTATTTATTGAGCTTCCACTGTGGCAAGCTGTTCTAGAGGCTGTTGTTCCCCCTTTGCTGGACTCTTCATAATATTGTTCTTTTTCCTTATTACTTCTTTGGGCTTAAGGGTGGTTATGATCTCCTGCTGTTGCTAGCCCATGTACCTCAACTTTCTTCTCAATTCACTAAGCCATTCATACTTCTATAAAATATACTTTTGTTAAACGTTCTTTTATAGTGTTTTTTTAATGCAATTTATTTCTGGGTGAAACCTTCACTGATTTAGACAGCTCGTTAGGGAAAATTTGTCTGAGATTTTGATACTTAAACTTAGATATCCGAATGAAGTGAGTTAACTAGGAGGCTATCTAAGGAATAAGCATCTTAAACAGCAGGAAAAGCATGAGCAAAGGCCCTGAGATAGGAGCCATATTTGGACTGTTTGTGAAACAGCAATGCGGCCAGTGATACTGGTGGCATGAAGTGAGGGGGTTAATGGTGCAAAAGAAATCAATGTTATGGCCAATGCCAGATCACCAAAGGGCATTGCTAGACATAGTAATAAGCTTGTATTTTATTTTAAGAATAATGGGGCATGACTGGTGTAGCTCAGTAGTTAAATGTGGACCTATGAAGCAAGAGGTTGAGGTTCAAGTCCTGGTTGGGGCATATGCCTGGGTTGTGGGCTCAATCCCCAGTGGGAGATGTGCAAGAGGCAACCAATCAATGCTTCTCTCTCATCAATGATGTTTCCATATCCCTCTCCCTCTCCCTGATTCCTCTCTGAAATCACAAGGGATTAGGATGATGTGAATATAGGTGGTAAGAAATAGTCAAATTCAAGGCATATTTTAGAGATAAAATTGGCAGGATTTGCTGATGAATTTGGACCTGAGAACCTAGGTGAGTGATAATGTCAAGGTGGACAGCAATGGGACAAGAACCTAATTTGGAGGAGATGTTCAGGTGGAAATCAAGTTTGATTTTGCAAATGAAGATTGGAGTAGGCATTGTGGATCTCACAGAAGTTAAGGCTGAAATGAATTCACAAGTCATCAACATACATGGTATTTAAAGCCATGGTATTTAATAAATTGATATAGAAGATGAAACTAAATTGAAACCAAGAGAAAAAAAAGTATTTCAAGGAGGATGGAGTGGCCCACTGTGTCAAATATGGCTTAGAAATCAAGAAAAATGATAATGACGCAGTGACAATTGATTCAGTCAACTCGGTAGCATTGGCAACCTTGATAAAACAGGTTGCAATGATGTAGTGGGGACAGCAACCTGCTTCAAGAGAAATAGGAGATGAGGAATAGTTTCAGGAATTTTTCAACAAAAGGGATGAGAGAAATGCTTAATTTTGATATTTCGAGTATATGAATTATGAAAACATCTCTACAAACATAAAACCTCGTCAAATAATTTTAAAGGCTTTGAAACAAATTTTGAAAAAAAGTATTCAATAAAAATTATTGATATTTTACTATTTTATACAATGTACTGATGCACTTTCATAGAATGTCTAATGCACTAAAATGTACTCTATATTGAAATATAATCACTTTCTTCCAAAGAATTTCTAAAATAGTCCCAAATTATAAATATGCATAAGTCAAATTTTAAAATAGTCCTAGCTGGTAACAATATTGTTATGCTTCAAGTATCTTCATATTATATAAAGTTATTTTTTTGGAAAAGTAATGCTTGAAAACTTGATATAAAGTTTAAATTGACTATCAGGTTTATAGTAAAGACTAGAGGTCTGGTGCATGAAATTCATGCACAGGTAGGATCCCTAGGCCTGGCCAGCGATCAGGGCCCATTGGGGCCTTCTGGCTGCTGGCAGGGGCCTTCCTTCATTCTGCGCTATGCCCTGGTGGTCAGCGCACATCATAGCGAGTGATCGAGCTCCCGGTCTCCTGGTCAAACTTCCAAGGGGACAATTTGCATATTAGGCTTATATATATATATAGAGATGTTCTGGGTCTTGTGGCATGTGTAATATCAGATTCAATTGACTATTTATAATCTTATTTTCATAATTTTTAATGTACTTGACATCCAAACTATTTTAACATTTTTTTCTTGACCATAACTCTTCAGAAATAAAAATAAGGATCCAGCAATAGCCTTGAAAGAGACCTCAAATTCCAATATCCTCTTCCCACCTCTACACAGAGGAAGCAGGACTTACATCTAAACTTAACGACTTGCACTGAAAACCACATGATTAATCCCCATAGCTCCATCACTCAAATTGTCTGTCAAGGGGAAAATATGTTAACTATTGGCGCACAGATCATAGGGAGGGGGTGTGGATGGAAAACCAACAGCATCAGTTCAGCATAACGTGGAGTTTATTTTAAACCTGTGCTGAGGTGTTACCCAGGCTCCAGGATGCCCTCAAATCTCACTCTACTTGTAGCTCTGACACTGATTGCCTCACTCCATCTGCGGGTCAACTTTCCAAAGCTTTAAGACTTCTGATTCACAGGTCAGCCTTGGATTACCAGGTTTCCATCCCAGGAACAGAGCTGCCCAATAATAAAAGAGACTGACTCTACACAGTTTGCATCAAGGGCTGGCTAACAATCTCACTTAGGTATTTGACACCTTGGAGAGAGAAGTGAAACTTTCATTACCTGAATTTTTTTTTCAAGAAATAAAGTTGATTATATAATTGATAGGTCCTAGTTTGTTTGTTGTTGTTTTTTTCTGTGCAGCTGATAACAAGTCATATAGCAGAGGCTATATATTACTGGTATTAAGCCACAAGCAGTCTGTGAGCATGCAGGCAAGTGCCAGGTTGTCTTCTCACACTTCTATAAATTTGACTTCTATAAAGGAGAGAACGAGTCCAAATAGATTTTTAAATATTTTATTGAATATACAGCATGAACAAAGTCATGGTAGCATCAGCTCTACATGTCCTTAGAAGAGCTAGGACTAGGGTGAGCCAAGTAAAGTACTTAGGGCACAAAGTTTAAGGAGTCCCTCACTTCCAGTATTGTATAACTGCCAAACCTGTTCTTGCAGGACTCTAATAATGAGGTTAATAGGGCACAACTTTTAAGGAGATACTAAATCTCAGGGTCCTGCAAGTGCAGGGTTAGCACTTGTATGACACTTAGAATGAGTGCCTCCTTAAATTTTACACCTTTAGCACACCACTTGCCTCATTCTAATTCTGGCCCTGATCCCTAGTTCCACAGCACTACTTTGAATTGGATGGGTCAGATGGTAAACAATATGAGCAGGGGAGTTGCTCTGTTGGCAAAAGCTAATTCCATATTGCACCCAGGCAGTTTTATAGACTGCAGATGGATCTGGTTTGGAGAAAAGTGAGGTGGACAGTACCATGCCTCATTGGTGCCAGGGAGGAGAATGATAAACAGCCACGTGGAGGCTCTTCATAAGACCATCTACCTTGTTATGTTTTTGGGTGGCTCCCAGGGGATTCCACCAGCCTATGGTATAGCCTTGCCTTTGTGGATAAGTGCAAAGTCACCAGATGCCAGGGTGAAGCTATTCCTTGACAACTAGTATTAAAAACACAGGTTGGGCATCATGCAAATAGCTGTGTGATACTAGGTAAATTATATAAACACTTAACCTGTTAAGTGAGAAAAGAAAGAGCTAACTTATCTATACTAATAAAAGAGTAACATGCAAATTGACTGTACCTTTGCGATGCTCACCAGCCAATCAGGAGTGAGTATGCAAATTAACCCAACAAAGATGGCGAGTTAATTTGCATACACAGGCACCAAGCAGCCGGGGGCGGGGCGGGATGCTTGCGTCCTCGCCATGGCGTTCTACACTGCCCCAGCCACTCCAGGCCTCTGGGCAGCATGGGAAGGCGGAAAGGCAGCTCCGGCCAGAGTGAAGGTAGTGCCAGCAGCCAGGGGAAGGAAGGCCTGTTTTTGCACGAATCTTCGTGCATCAGGCCTCTAGTGTTAACATAAGAAACATTCAAACCTGTGAAGAATTTGTTTGAGATTATTTGAACCAAACTGTTGACAATTGCTGGGAAACAGACTCAGAAGGAATTGAGATAAGTCTCCTGGGAATGGCAGTTTTGCACCTTATTTTATATATTACAATCACAAGAAGAGATGTAACTGGGTTACATGAAATCCACTGGTGATAGATTAGGGAGGTGGGAAAAAAGCAAAGGGGGTGGAAACCTCTGGGATTGGATAAAAAGTAAAATGATAGATGCATGCTTCTTTTACATAGGTGGGTAAAGGATAGTTAACAGTCAACACTTAACACAATAACAATAGCAGATAACATTAACAATGAGGAAATTTGTGGTTTCTGCCCCAGTGCATTGGTTGTGCCTTGAAGGGTCAGAAAAAGGGAAGTTACCCTGACATTTCAAAGGTATGTTATAGTAGATGCAAAAAAAGACAATAGGCTCAGTTAAGGTCAAGGTTGATTTTCGTCAGGGAAGGTACCAGCCTAGAATATGACTACCTACCATAGACTGCTTTTAATTAAGAAAGTTTTAATTTCAGACCATCCTTTGTGGTTACTTTATGTCTCTGAGTTTGCAAGGCCACTCCGCAGGCCCTCCCTGAGCTTGTCAGGTTAGCATGTGGGCCCTTTTCGTCCACACTTATAGGGCTGCTATAACCACCTTATAAGGCTGTTTATAATGTGTATAAAACATTTAAAGAGAGTGCCTAGAATGTAAATGTTCAGTAAGTGGTAGCTAGTTTATTAGCTATTAAATCTAAAGCATGAAGTATAATAGAGTTAATAAATTCTATAACAGTAAAAAATCAAAGTTTGTTTTAAATTTTTTAATCAAACAAATATTACTACAGTAGTTAGTTTAAAAGTTTTCTAGGATATCAATGTCTTTACTTTTTGATGTCCCCTTTGCTTGCTATCTATATAAAAGTAGATTAAAAAATGCATTTGTCAAGGGTTTTGGTTATATTTTGTAGATAAAATATTTAATAAACATAAAAAATATTTACTCACTTTTAATTATGTTTGGAGCATCTCAAAATAATTATTTATTTAACCTATTAATTTTACCACAAAAAAAGCATTTATACACACTTATGCTCATTCATACCTGATTTTTTTTTTTTTTGAGAGATGAAACATGCTTAACAGGGGTGTCTGTCCAAGTAGGACACTCTTTTTCAACTTATGCTCAAAGTAGAACATAAGCTCAAAAAAGTTTTTCAATTAAACAAGTGAATGGAATAAAAATGTACATCTATACTCTGTTTACAGCCATGAGTTCAGAGTTTGCTTTAATTCACCATGTTAAAAACCATAAATATCAATGCATTTCTATTTATTTTCTAAATTCTCCTTTGCTTTATTTTTCTCAGGACCATGACTACCATGAAAAGCTTAAGATTTGGGAAGTCTGAAAATTTTCCCAGTTTATCTATGATAGCAAGAAATTTGTGATGGAACTTTTAACACTATGACAAAATGCATAAAATTGCTAAAATACTTTTGAAAACTGAATCAATTTCTCTATTATCTCTGGTAATACCATCAGCAATTCTATTGTTAATTTAAGTTATATGCCTTTCTATGAAGAACAAAAGGTATTAACTCAAAATGTACTTAACATAATATTATTTCATTGTAAATGTACTCACAATAAACCTTTCATAGGAATAGAATTTGGAACTTTTTTTAGTCATGCTCATAACAAGAAAATGGGTTATGTATTTTTCTGTTAATCTAATAGTGTAGCCATTTTACTACCAAATCTTCTCAGTTCATCCCTTAAAATTCTGAAACATTTTTAAAAATTATGTTATCTTTGGATTTATAAGGAATATTAATTTTGTTTGGCAACTTATGAATATGTTTTATACTTTACTTTTAAGGTCATAATTTATAGATGACTTAATAGAAATGTTAAAGAACATGCAAGATCTAATAATGTAGGTGATTTGGTTGTTTATAGTGTGCATGGTATTGGAATAAAGAATTTTAACAGGATGGAGAGGGGGGAACATTTTAAAAATAGAACAATACGGGAGTATTAATTAGGATCTTTTAGGTTTTGAGAGCTAGAAACAATCTAAAATTTGAAGGCAGGGAGAAAATTTAGTATCAAACATTGCTCAAACAATAAAATTGAGGACTTAGACTATACCATTATACCTTCCAGAACCTAAATTGCCTTAATTCTCTGGCAGGCTCCTACAACATTTGAAGCAATTTTTATAAGCCTTTTTATGGAGCTAGAGTCAGGGAGCAGGAGGGTTCCCCAAAGGAATGCTGGATAAGAAAACATATTATATACAATATATCCATTACAGAGAAGCAGCTTAACTTTTTTGGCTAGCATCCCTTGTGATTTTTTGTCATTTATGGCCCTAATAAAATATGCATGTAGAAATTCATCACCCACTGAGTTCCCATTTAAAATCAGCTTCTCCAAATGGAAACTTGCGTTGCACCATCCCTTTCTTCTCCCCTGCCTTCAGTGTTTTCTTCACATGCTTATTTGAGCCCCATATTTGTTGTTAAGATTCCCCCTTTTTTTTTTGAGATAATCAGGGAAATGTTCTGATTAAGTCCCAATGAACTAGTAACATAATCTTCATGATATAAAGGTGTTGGCTGTTTCTCTGATCATAGTTATCTATTTTCTTCTTTCTATCTTTATTCAATTATCTTTCATTTGATGTTTTTAATACAACAATATTCCCCCAGGTTCCTCAACCCTGTATGTACGAGATGCAAACATATAAGAAGTGACCAGGATCACACGAAAGAAACTTTTTAGCAAATAGTGTAACTTTTCAGGATAACCCCAAACTCCTAACTGACAGCCTTTGAGCAGACAGTTTTTGTTTGTTTGCTTTTTTCATTTTGGAGGTGTGGGACCATGATTTTAAAATTAAAACACTTGCAAACATTAACATCCTGAGAGATTTTACTTAAAACTGTGCACGTTTAGCTTCTTTTGGCAAAGTCGTATGATTAGAAAACATGGAACCAAAGCCCTACAATGACCCAGTGGAGCTCTGCTTGTCCCTGCAATATGCATGCTCTCCAGTGTGTACAGCATCACTCAGTTCTCCATCGGCAATACCTTTGACAATCAGTCTACTCAGGCATGATCTGCTATGGTTACTGATTCCAGATTAGAAATGATCCTTGTAAAAGAATAGCTAATCTACCCATACCTGTTTATAGTTTCATCTATGTATGAAACCAGAGTCCAGTGCTCATGCTACTACCCGTCACTATCCAGCCAACATGCAGAGATAGGGATTAGATTATAAATGCGCTTAATATCAGATGCTGGAAATCTGGGAAGGTGACGGGTGAAAACCCTGACATCCATCTTCCCCTTAAACTTGTTAGGAATAACCTTTTATAGGGGAATCAGGGGAAGAGAATATGGGTAAGGAGTGTAGAGGGGGGTTCTGGTGACCTGCAGTCCTAAAATTTGAGTCCCTGTGGGGGTCCTGGGTCTTGATGAATGTCTTCATTACTGGTCCTCAGAACAGGATGGCCAGTGTTCTGAAACAGGTCAAGGGGTGATCGGGTGTGCATCATCCTGGTGTTTCTGAGACCTAACCCCTCAGCCTCCGCATTCCTGGTGGCCAGGAGTGTAAGTCCAGGGCTGGATTAAAAGTCTCGGTTCTTATCTGGCCAACTGAGAACTGCAACAAAATCTTAGCCAGAACATAAGGTTAAACACATACAGTTGATGAATCAATTACTTACACATCCTGTTAGTAAAGGGAACGGAAAGGAAAGATAAAGGAAGAAGAAGAAGAAAAAGCAATCCTATTTTATTCTACCCTGGTACCCCTATTTTATAACAGATGAACTATGGGTGATTTAATCATTTCTGTAGGTTCAGCATTTTCCATGGGATTAGTATTCTTGCAAATGACATATTATATTGAAGTTTCATTAATTTTTTTTCATTTCCTTTCTGCACTTCAGCTCCTCAGAGAACAAAACATCTGCTCTCCCACCTAGAGCCTTTTTTTGTATAGTCAGGAATAGTTCGTCTATTTATATTTTTTTGTTTTTACAGATTGTACAGAGTAGGAAACAAATATAAATTTTTAGATACAGGCTGTTTGTATAGTATTTGTATAGCAAGATGGTCTAAAAACAAAACAAATGTAGCTGATTTACCTAAGTTTGTAGCTTAAAGAAAATATTACACTGTGGGACTGGGAAGTTCTCCATGCTGTTGAGTAGCATTTTACAATCAACACCTCTCCCCTTTTCAGGATATCGAATCCCTAACAGGAGGTCTGACTGGTTCTAAGGGGGCTGATCCACCGGTAAGTTAGCTTCTTCATTAAATTTAACTATTAACGAATTGAATTATGTACACACCAGATCATCAGATGGTCACTTGCATACAACGGTCATAGAGGTAACTTTTTGAAATATATAGCTATTGCAGTAACTAATACAAAATTGTGAACTTGCCTTGTGGTGTCATTTGGTGTTTTAAAAAGTTTTAATAACCCATAAAATTCTTTTCCATGTATTGACTCTAAAAATAAGAATAAAAGCTTCATTAGAATATGTAAATGCTTTTATGTCCTACTAATGGATTATACCAAAAGTTAAAATCTTTTGGAACTTGAGAATTCACCTTTCCAAATATAAGTGTATGATTTGGGTTGCAATATATTTTCTAATTATTCTTTCAGCCTATTTAATCAACAGTATTGATTCGTGATATTGCTGTTTCTTTTTTACTTTACTTAGGAAGCCTCTAGAAATTTAGAAAAAGTGTTCAAAAGTTTTAAAGAAATCATTTTGTTGTTGTAGTTTTTTTTTCCATTGAGAAAAAGAGTGAAAGGGAGGGAGGAATGGAGAGAGGGAGGGAGGGAGAGAGAGAGGTAAAAGGATGTGAGAGAAATGGGAATTGAACCTTTGATCCTTTGGTGCGTAGGCTGACCTTGTAACCACTGAGCGAAATGAGCCAGGGTGAGAGAATTATCATTTTTGCTCAATAGTCTAGTTTTGGAGCATTTTGTTTTTTTCTGTGATGTCTGATTTCAGAAAACATTAATTAATATAACATTCCTGTGATTTCATGTTTGAAGTACAAACATGAACTCATGCTGTATGTCTAAAGTAATAAGATTCAATTTATTTCAGCAGTCAATGCAGTAACGTTATCACCATTTGCTTTTTTACTTAGCATTGTAAGATTTAATGTGGAACCAAAGTTATCAGTTTTTAGCTGGACTGCATGTAGGCATCCAGGTGAAGAATGTTATTACATTGAAACACCAGTGAGCTGTTAAAAAGAAAACTTTTAGTTGTAGCTTTTCTCTTCTGTCTCTCTCTCATGTGTCTCATCTTCATCAAAATGCAGGAATTTAAAAAATGTATTGTCTTCAGATAGTTGCTTATATTTGGTTCCTGAGCCTATTAGATTTCAGTGTAAGACAAGGTGAAATGTAAGTCAGCACAGGAAGCATATTGCGACAGGATTTATGGCCAACTTTATATGTAAGCAGTATAGGTCACTGCTTATGTGATATAATTTCACCCTGCTGTCTTGCATAGTGTTTGTACATAATCTAATGAACAAAATAAACTGATGAACAAAATTGATCCACAGACATAGAAGCATGGAATAGACTGTGGAATCTCAGAAGAAAGGTGGGGGTGGATGGGTGGGTGGGAAGAGATCACCCAAAGACCTTGTAGGCATATATGCATAACCCATGGACACAGACAATAGGGTGGTGAAGGCCTGGGGTGGGAGAATGGGGTGGGCTAGGAGGCGTGAAAGGGGGGGAAAAAGGGGACATATGTAATACTTTCAACAATGAAGATTTTAAAAAGTGGCATCACTGCGTCAAATGGGAGTTCCATTTTTAATTTTTTGAGGAAACTCCATACTGTTCTCCACAGTGGCTGTACCAGTCTGCATTCCCACCAGCAGTGTACTAGGGTTTCATTTTCCCCACATCCTCACCAGCACTTGTCATTTGTTGATGATAGCCATTCTGACAGATGTGAGGTGATACCTCATTGCCCTTTAATTTGCATCTCTGGGATGATTACTGACTGAGCATTTTTTCATGTCTCTTGGCTTTCTGTATGACCACTTTGGAGGAGTGTCTATTTATGTCCTTTGCCCATTTTTAAATTGGATTGTTCGTCTTCCTTTTGTTAAGTTGTATGAATTCTTTATATATTTTGGATATTAACCCTTTATCAGATGTATCATTGCCAAATATGTTCTTCCATGCATTGGGCTCTCATTTCACAAACAAAGGGGACATCTGTAATACTTTCAACAATAAAGATAAATAAATAAAAAAGATTAAAAAAAAGAAAATAAAAATAAATGCGTTTCCTTTAATGTATCTTTCTTACCTGTGCATTGATTCTGGAAGTAATTTTGCAATTAAGATCAATCAGTTTTAAAACGATTTTTCTCTTGTTCAAAACAAAACTAAACACCTATCTTCAGCAAATAGCAATAGAACTCTTATCCATTATTTACATGTTAAAATAATTTGGTTTATCATGTCCTGTCAAGAAAGCATCATTCTGCCCGGCCGGTGTGATTCAGTGGTTGAGTGTTGAACTATGAACCAAGAGTCAAGGTTTGATTACTGGTCAGGGTACATGCCCAGGTTGCAGGCTTGATCCCAAGTCGAGGGCACGTAGGAATCAGCCAATCAATGATTCACTCTCATCATTGATGTTTCTCTTTCTCCGTCTCTCTTCCTCTCTGAAATCAATAAAAACATATTAACAACAACAACAACAACACACAAGAAACATCTTTTCAAGCATAAATGATTGAGTGAGCATAAAGCCTAATTATTGGAAGCCCCTTGCAGGGGAAAAGGTCACAGGCAGGCAAGATGGTGTTCTGAACTCAAACTTAACCAACTTCATTCCCATTCACTAAATGTGAAGTGCATATGTGTATGTATGTTTACACATATGCATGTTTTTTTCTTTTGACATAATTTATAATATTGTGAAGATACAGGTTCTCTCTTTGCTATGTCCTGCTAAGATAATGGATATTTTATACCGCTGCTTACAACGACTGAAATTCAATGGCTGTGCTTACTTTATAATGTTTGTAGAGTGGAGAACACAATGCATATTTCAGAGTACATAAGAGTTTAGGCAATCTGGGGGAGGGGTAGTAAAAGTACACATAACTTTAGTGTCTCCCATGTTAAAGAACAAGCTGGAGTGCATTACCAGGAGCTATGTAATGAAATAATTTTTAGTCCCCCCTAAAGCTTATATAAAGTAGTCTTAAGTAAGAAGTTGAAATGGTGATAGTATTCTAGGAGTTACTTCAATCATTTAAAAATAAGGCTTTTAACGAAGCTATTATTTTTGCCCCCAAGTTAGAAAACTGAAGTCAGGTTAAATTATACATAATCTAAATCTATTTGAAGTTTTATATTTTTTTTTCTTTAAAAATGCCTTTGCAATAGTCATTTAAATCTCTGTTATGCATTTTTAAAATTGTATCTTTTGTATAAATATTTACAATGAATTTCTAAATCCTTTCTATGATGAAATTTTCATTGGTAAAAAAATGAAGGTTCTCTGATTTTTCATTCCTTGAACAGAATATATAAAGTGCTGAAAGAATGCATAGCTGTGGACTTATTTCTTTACCAGTATAATGAAATCCCAGATATATCTTTAAATGTTATATTTAAAAATTGCAAATTTTTCTGTGGGTAGACATAAATATTACTCCTGAAGCATAAGAAAAAAGTGAATTTTGCACTTTTTAAAATAACCAAGTGGGTATAAAAGTTGTGTCAAATTTTGCAAATGTTATAAATAAATTTGTGTAGTAATAAGAATAAATTTGAGGAACTCCAGAAATATACTTTGCACTAATTAAGGCTAAGTAGGTATTTTAAAACTTCAATTAGTCTCAGTTTTAATGCTAATAATGAAAGAACCAGTCATTCATGTTTTCAGGGGGGCAATTCAAGTTTTCTAATGGTCTTCTTCTGAAAAGGATTTTAAAAAGCATGTTTTTAAATTCAGACCCTGGAAATTAGTTGCTGCAGCAAAAAAAACTTGCAGATTTTTTCTAAATCACATAGTTATAGAAAATAAATTCTATCAGTAAGAACAATATTATCTGTTAAATGTTAACTTAGAATTTTATTTGAAATATTCTATTAGATATTCTACATTTGACATGTTTTTCATTTACAAAAATCGGATTACAGAATAATCTTCAGTATAAAAACAGTATACATTTATATATAAAAATTAAGGGAAAGAAAATAGATAATTAAAATCTAAAGGGTAAAAAATTACTAAATAGAATTTTTAAAAATAATTGCCATAGTGTTTTAAATTTTAAATATTAACAATATTAACTTGTGAACTATAAGTTATCAGGGGTTTTTCACATGATTGTCACCCAGCCTTTCGGAAGCCAGGGTAAGGTCTAAGCAGCTTAGCTGCATATGGCCAAGAGGATTCTGGATACTGAAGCACTGGGTACAAGGTCTGAACATTCACTCAACTGTACCCGCTGTACCTGGAATCTGGAGAGCTGTGTTATGCAGTTCCAAATGGAACCAGTAGTGTGACATATTGCTTTCCTGTCTTGGGCCAGTGAGCCAGTGACGTAGAGGTGTTAGTCAGCCCCTAGACAGGAGCCAGGATTTTTCCCAGACTGTGGGCAAGATTTAAGGTGGGATTTAGTAGCTCAGCTTGTTCACCAATATTACGTTTATTCATGTAGACCCAAACAGACTAACATACACAATGAAAGGAGTTTCTCTTTTATTTAATTTTGTTAAATGTATTGGGATGTCACTGGTAAATAAGATTATGTAAGTTTCAACTGCAACTCTATAATGCATCATTTATATATTGCATTGTGTATTTATGACCTAAATTCAAGTCTCCTTTCATCACAATACATTTGACCCCCTTTACCCTCTTCTGCCTCCCCCTCCCACCCCATACTCTGGTAACCATCATACTGTTGTCTTTGTTTATGCGTTTTTTGTTTGTTTGTTGTTTTTTGTTTTATATTCTACATGAGTGAAATCATAAGGTTCTTGTCTTTTTCTGTCTGTCTTATTTCACTTAGCATGATATTCTCAAGATCCATTCACTTTGTCCCAAATGGCAGTATTTCATCTTTTCTTATGGCTAAGCAGAATTCCACTGTATGTATGTACCACATCTTTATCCAATCATCCACCAAAGGATATTCAATGTCTTGGTCAACATGAATAATGCTTCAGTGAACATAAGGGGTACATATTTTTACTTATAGATGTCTTCAGTTTTTAAGGCAGATACCCAGAAAAGGGTTTTCTGAATCATATGGTAGCTCTATTTTTTAGAGGAAATTCTGTACTGTTTTCCATAGTGGCTGCCAGCAAAGTATGAGGGTTCCATTTTGTCCATAGCCTCTCCAACACTTGTTACTTCCAACACTCGATAATGGATTATAGCCATTCTAACAGGTATGAGTTAGAATCTCACTGTGGCTTTGATTTGTATTTCCCTTATATCTAATGGAATTGAGTTTATTTTCATGTATTGTTGGTCTTTCTGTGTCTTCTTGGAAGAAATGTTTCAAGAAATGATCAATAAAATAAAAAAGGCAACTACCTGAGTGGGAGAAAAATATTTGCAAATAATACCTCTGAGAGGCTGATGTCCAAAATATCTAAAGAACTCATATAACAACTAAAAACAAAAAATCCAATTAAAAATGGCCAGAGGACCTGAGTTTCATTTGGTTTAAGAAACATTCTGATTATTAAGTAGCTATTTGTTTTCTTATCATTTCTGATTTGTTTTAAAGGTTAATAGAGACAAAATTTAATAAGGAGGAATGTGGGCCAAATCTTAGATGACATGAAATATTCCTGAAAACATTGGACAAAGGTGGGAGTGTGATATTTCAGAGTGCTTTTATGGGTGTTTGAATAAATTTCACCTCCTTGCATCATCTGGAATTTACAGCAAGTTTGCCACTTGGGGTATGCAATTCTCTTGTTTTCCTTTCTATTTTTTACCTTTGGAGTAATAAGATCTATAAATTTTCTTTCTTCAAAACTTGGTACTTTTTAATTGTTCTAAGTTTCCTTTATCTAAATGCCAATGGTTCTCTTTATTTCTAAAGTGTGGTTAAAAAGTGATTCCCTATCTAATTCCTATCCTTGGGCTTGATATGCATATTCTACAGCTCTATTAATTTTTTCCCCACGGAGGAACCAGAATTGTACATTCCATGTTTTTGTACTTTTTGTTCTCAATTTAATGGTCTTCCTGTTGGTTCTTAACAATGTGAATAAATACTCCACAGAATTGAAAACCAATTTAATTTCCTGAGGATGTTGTTTAGACCAGGTTATATATTTTTCAAATTGTAGATGATCTTAAAATTTAAAAGCCTCCAAAACTGATTTTAATTTGACTACTCAGAAAATGCCAATGTTCTACTCATCTGCTTCAAAGAATAAAGGAATAAAATAGGTGAATCTAAATCATGACCTAATTTAATATATTTTAACCTGAATGTTATGTTGCTATATTACTTACTTTTATTCTCCTATTTTTAGTCTGAATTTGGTGTATATTTCAGTGTATACTATGTGCTAGACATTTGGTTAGGTTTTGGAAATACAAAGGCCAAATACAGTTTTATATTTCAGAATCTTGCAATATAGTGAAGTAGGGAGGTTAGTAAAAACCAATTACAATATACTGTAAGCAAAGAATGAGATAAAAGTAAGAGGGTTATGTAATCCAACTGGTGGGAATGAAAAAGGGCTGGAAAATCAAGAAGGTAAAGGAAAAGAAATAACTTGATAATTGCAGGATGAGTTGGAGTTTGCCAGCTGAGGAAGGTGGTGCATAGTATTTTAAGCAGAGGAAATAGTGTCTGCATAGGTCAAAAAATGAGAAAATAACTTAGTGTGGATAGATTAAGAAATAATGTAGAGGATAGGAAGTAGGAGGTTGTCAGGGCAAGAAATAAGACATTTCATGGAAGGAATTTGAACTCTATATTAAGGATCATGAGGGCCCATTACAATTTTTAAATAGGCGAATCATTTAATCAGCTCTCTCCTTTAGAAACATTTTCTTGGCTGGTTAGAGAGTGAGTCAGAGAAAAGTCTAAAGCAGGAAGACCAGTGAAAAGACTCTTATAGTCATGCAAAGTATAGATGATGAAAATGATTATGATAACTTTTTAGAGTGTATATCCCACTTTATTATAAAATGAAACTGAGAGAAATATCTCAGGAGAAAGTCACCATTTTATTTTGAGTAAAACACTAAGTTATTAACATAAGCCTCTAGAGCAGTGGTTCTCAACCTTTCTAAAGCTGCGACCCTTTAATACAGTTCCTCATGTTGTGGTGACCCCCAACCATAAAATTATTTTCGTTGCTACTTCATAACTGTAATTTTGCTACTGTTAAGGAATCATAATGTAAATATCTGTGTTTTCCGATGGTCGCGACCCACAGGTTGAGAACCTTTAGCAGGGTCGCCTAAGACCATCGGAAAACACAGATATTTACATTACAATTCATAACAGTAGCAAAATTACAGTTATGAAGTAGCAACGAAAATAATTTTATGGTTGGGGGTCACCACAACATGAGGAACTGTATTAAAGGGTCATGGCATTAGAAAGGTTGAGAACCACTGCTCTAGAGTGACAGTGAGAATGGAGAGGAATAAGCACTTGAGATGTTAAGGACATAATGAATACACAAGAACTGGAGGTTGTTTGGAGGGAGAAGAATGAAGCTTATTGCGAAGTCAAGGCTGAATTTGAACTTTCTATTTTGACAACTGAGTGGCTGGAGTCATCATACATAGGAATAAGAATCCCACAAGCTACAGAATTTTTGGAAGGGTGATGATGAGTTCAGTTTTGGACACATTAAATTGAGCTAACTGGTTTGGCAATACATAAATGCTTTTGGAATTTACAGGTGATATCTCATTTATAGCCTTTTATTTGGACATATTCAGTAGTGAATTGGAACTATTGGAGTTGATGAAATCAATCCCCACCCCCTCCAAATGTACTCTGTGTGGGAAGATAAAAGAGTTCTTCTATGAGAAAGAAAAGCATTGAATAAAAATCAGAGGAAAGGGAAAGATCGGAACAAGTGCATGCCTCAAAAAAAGATAATACAGAGATGGATACAAGGAAGGAACACCAGGAAGATGTGGAATCATGAATGCCAAGGTCAAAAGAGGGTGGCAAAAATGATTTATTAGCAGTTTCATGAAGTTGAGAATTCAAGGACAAATTACTCATTGAAATTTAGCAGCAAGAAGATAGAGGGTGATTTGGTGAAAGTAATTTTAGTGGAGTAATTCAGGTGCAAATTTCCAGTGGCCTGAAAGATTAAATGGAAGATAATAATTGGATTCAGTGGCCATAGAAAACAATTTCAAAGTGCTTAATTATGAAAGAAGTGGGAGGGAATAATGAAAGAACATGAGGTTGTGAGACAATTATTTTAAAAAGAGAAAATTTGAGTGTTGAAATATGTGGAAAGCACATAAAGAGGGAGGAGAATTAGGGACAAAAAGAATGGACTCCAGGGCATGTCATATAGAAAGAGCAATGTCTCTTCAAATTTGAAATGAGAGTAGAAAAAAAAAAAAAGAAGCTGATGCAAACATATTTGCAGATAGGGATCTTACAAAGTTGAGAGTTTCTATTTAATGGCTTCTATTTTCCCCACAAGTTTTTAAAAAAGTGAATTAGCTGACAGTGACAGGGGAGATGATGGGATCAGATGTTTAAGGAATATGGAGAAAATTTACCTAGCATGATGGATTGTGAGGAAACTAGGTAAACCATAGATGAATTAGTGGAAAGTGTTTGAATATTATATGTCTTATTTATTCATCATGTTCAATATAACTAGGTATCAGCCTCTTGAAAGCAGGAATTTCTATCTGGCTTATAGCTGCATCCCCAATGCTCTGAACATGTCTGGCACATATTAGCCTTAAATAAATGTTTAATGAGCAAAGAAATGAACCAAGCTTGATAAACACTAATAAATCTTCAGACAGAAAAAAAATGTGGATGAGCTATTGCAAACTTCAATAAATAAGAGAGTAATAGGTGTGAAATGGAACTTGCATT
Source organism: Plecotus auritus (assembly GCF_963455305.1). Lineage (NCBI taxonomy): Eukaryota > Metazoa > Chordata > Mammalia > Chiroptera > Vespertilionidae > Plecotus > Plecotus auritus. The sequence goes on from NC_137772.1 coordinate 147,366,096, forward strand.
GTTGATTCAGAATTTTATTTAAAGACACAAAGCATTGTAACATTGGTAATAAGGATCCCCATGTTCTATGGAGAAGTGCTAGACATACTCACTACAGACTTAACTGCAGTAGTAACAGTCCAGCATATATAAATCACCACATTTAGTCTCTCTAAAATAAGACCAAAAGGACTCATTAGCAGAATTTCAGCTTGTAGGGAAGTCCTGAAGGGTTTTTACTTGTGAGAGACAACATTGTGCTTCTCCAAAGCCAAATGAGGGCGGGCCCAAAGCAAGGACTCATAGATGGTCTCTGAATTTGAATATTTATTCAGCAGCTAAATCAGCATGTGATTCCATGGAATAGATGTGAGGACAGAAAGAAATTGATGTGTATCCCTTGGAATTTGAGGACATGAATAAAATTGAGTCAGATATTCCTACTAGAGGCCCAGTGCACAAAATTTGTGCATGGGGGGGGGGGTGTCCCTCAGCCCAGCCTGCACCCTCTCCAATCTGGGACCCCTCGGGGGATGTCCGACTGCCCGTTTAGGCCTGATCCTGTGGGATCGGGCCTAAACGGGCAGTCAGACATCCCTCTCACAATCCAGGATGGCTGGCTCCCAACTGCTCACCTGCCTGCCTTCCTGATTGCCCCTAATGGCTTTTGCCTGCCAGCCTGATTGATGCCTAACTGCTCCCTGCTAGCCTGTTTGCCCCTAACTGCCCTCCCCTGAAGGCCTGGTCACCCCTAAATGCCTTCCCCTGCAGGCCTGGGTCCTCCCCAACTGCCCTTCCCTGCAGGCCCAGTCACCCGCAACTTCCCTCCTCTGCCGGCCTGGTCACCCCTAAATGCATTCCCCTGAAGGCCTGGTCCCCCTCAACTGCCCTCCCTTGCAGGCCTGGTCCCTCCCAACTGCCCTCCCCTGCTAGCCTTCTTGTGGTGGCCATCTTGTGTCCACATGGGGGCAGGATCTTTGACCACATGGGGGCAGCCATCTTGTGTGTTGGAGTGATGGTCAACCTGCATATTACTCTTTTATTAGATAGGATAGAGGCCTGGTGCATGGGTGAAGGCCAGCTGGTTTGCCCTGAAGGGTGTCCCGGATCAGGGTAGGGGTTCCCTTGGGGCATGGGGCAGCCTGGGCGAGAGGTCTGTGGTGGTTTGCAGGCCGGCCACGCCCCCTGGCAACCCAAGTGGAGGCCCTGGTATCTGGGGTTTATTTATCTTCTATAATTGAAACTTTGTAGCCTTGAGTTGAGGCCTGGGCCCGCCAAGGTGTGGGGAAAGCTTGGCTTCCTCCATCGCCAGGGAAACCCAAGCCTCCCTCCTGCTCGCTCTGTGGCTGCAGCCATCTTGGTTGGGGTTAATTTGCATACTCACTCCTGATTGGCTGGTGGGTGTGGCTGGTGGGCGTAGCAGAGTGATGGTTAATTTGCATATTACTCTTTTATTAGATAGGATATGCTAGTGTAGCTGTAGGATAGGAAAGAAAGAAATCAACATTTTAATTAATCTATTAATATTTCAATTTATCAGAATAGGTATTTAAAATGTTAGTGACATGATTATCTAGTCAAAATAATGAAAGATTGTTCATATGCAGGAATTTTATCATGAGAGAGATGTGATGCTTAGTATATGTGGCACCCAAAGATCTCCATGATTGGTAATTTCCTACTCATTAGTGCATTACTGATTAGAACTGTTTAAACATCTATATTTCAACACAATTGAATTACTTAATCGGAGGGCACATTAGAATGTGGGTTTCTATATTAAAAATTAAATTATGCTAAATATGAAAGTGAGCAAGATATATGATTTATTAAAAATATGTTTTTATTGATTTTAGAGAGAGGAAGGGAGAGTGATAGAAACATTGATGAGAGAGAAACATCCATCATCTGCCCTGCTGCATGCCCATCCCTCATTGGGGATCTAGCCTACAACCCTGTGGCATGTGCCCTGACCAGGAATCATACTGGTGAACTCCTGGTTCATGGGCTGATGCTCAACCACTAAGCAACACTGACCTGGCAAAATATATGAATTTTCAGGCTAATACTTGAAAACTGGGTTTAGAATAACACTGAATATGGGAAGCATTTTTATATCTTCCAGCATATCGTTTCACTGGTGGTTAATATGATAGGAAACATTCTAGAAATTTTTTCAGTATTGGTGAAGTTATTTGGGAAGCTCAGAATAATAAAACAACTCCTTACTGGAAATAGATGTACACGTTATTACAGTTAATGTCAAAGGTACTTGAAAATTTTTTTTAAGGAAAACCAATATATAATGAAAAAAGACAAATAAAATCAGAAACGTATTATTGCAAAGATATATTAATTTTGTTAATACTAAAACATTGCAATATATATTGAGATATACTTAGTTTCCTGGTTATATAATTTAAAGTGTAATGTGAATTATTTTAATTTGCCTCTCTTTGCTCCCCTAAATATCTATCATAATTTAGGCCAAAATAATAATATACTTGCAACTACAGATATTGTTCATACTTGTATTTTGTTCTTTTTTTCTACCTTCTTTTCTATTTCTGTTTAATTTTATTATATAAAGATTCATTTGTATATGTGCACAGATACTTAATATAGCATATATAAACATATAAATCTATATAAAACATATATCCTATATAATAAAGAGGTAATATGCAACTTGACCATCACTCCATTGCACAAGATGGCTGCCCCCATGTGGTCAAATGGCCACCACAAGATGGCTGGCAGGGGAGGGCAGTTGTGGGCAGTCAGGCCAGCAGGGGAGGGCAGTTGGGGGTGACCAGGCCTGCAGGGAAGGTCAGTTAGGGGCAACCAGGCCTGCAGGAGAGGGCAGTTGGAGGTGACCAGGCCTGCAGGGGAGGGCAGTTGGGGGTAATCCGGCCAGCAGGGGAGCAGTTAGGCATTTATCAGGCTGGCAGGGGAGTTGTTAGGGGTGATCAGGCTGGCAGGCAGAAGCAGTTAGGGGAAATCAGGCAGGCAGGCAGGCAGGCAAGTGGTTGGGAGTTAGCAGTCCTGGATTGTGAGAGGGATGTCCCAGATTGGAGAGGGTGCAGGCTGGGCTGAGGGAAACCCCCCCCCCCCCCAGTGCACAAATTTTGTGCACTGGCCCTCTATAAGCACATATTTATTTTCATGTATTTCTTCTTTAAAAAAAGGATATTTTAGTTTCTTGAGTCCTTGACTAAACAAAAGGGCATGTTCTAATTAGACTGTTCTTATCTAACACAATAAAGTGGGACTATTTTTATTCTTGATCGAAGATGCATATACTATAGGATGTTTGTGAGAAAAAGGGATAGATGAACACAGCTTTATACATAAAATTGCTCATTAACATAAAAAATACAAAGTAAAATTGAAGGTTTATGTGCCTATTGTGTACTCAGCACAATATTCTGGATACTTTAGAAAAAATAAAATATAACTCAGTGCTATAAATATTTGCCCTCTAACTGGGTAATAGTTGTTTCTTTTAAAAACATGATTCATAAGTGTAAAAAAAGGTATGTAGGTAAATAATTACTTTTGTGTTATAGGGAAATAATGATGATAATTATATTGGGGGAGATTTTCTTTTTATTTTCTGGTAGACTTATTTTAAAAGGTGAACGTTGAACCAGGCCTTAAATTAATCTGTATCAAATTAAAATCTTTATTTTGAATAAAAGGAAATCAAGAGTCTTTCTCCCCCTGCTATCCAATAGTACAATTCTGTAGGCTTTGGCAACAAATAACGCTGGCTGTAATAAAGCTGGCTGCTGCCACTTATTTACAGTATGTTTGTTTAAATTTAATTGCCAAAGTTATTTAGACTATTAAATTTAGACTGGTTTTTAAATATATTTTTAAAAGTATCCTATCTAATGAAGAGGGAATATGCTAATTGATCCTCATGCCATCACAAAGATGGCGGCGCCCACAGCCAATAAGGAGGGACTATGCTAATTGACTTCGATGCCCTCAAAGATGGTGGCGCCCACAGCCACAAGATGGCAGCGCCCAGTTCTCTCAGCCCCATCAGGGCGGCAGGCACATGGCAAGGCCGGGGCCGCCCTCAGGTGGGCCCAGCTGCTCTGTGCGCCTGCCTCCGAAGTCCCCCAGTCCCCTCAGCACCCCCCAGCCACCCAGGGCCAGCCCAAGGTGCAGGCAAGCCTCAGATGGCGGCTGCCCAGGGCTGCGTGAAGCTCAAGTAACCAGGGTCGGCCAAGGGTTGTGCTCCTGGCAGTGGCAGCAGCAGAGGTGTTATGGGGCATTGCCTTCCCCTGATTGCTGGATTGTCTCCTGCCCCTGAGGGCTCCCGGACTGTGAGAGGGGGCAGGCCGGGCTGAGGGAACCCTCCTCCAGTGCATGAATTTTCATGCACTGGGCCTCTGGTATATATACTGAGTGGCCAGATTATTGTGATCTCTGAATGCATAATAATCTGGCCACTCAGTGTATATCCTATATAATAAAAGGCTAATATACAAATTGTCCCCTTGACCAGGAGTTCGACCAGCAAGCAGGCCGACCAACCACCCATGTCCCCTCCCCCTGACCAGGCTGGCCGGACCCCACCCATGCACGAATTCATGCACCGGGCCTCACACACTGAGTGGTCAGATTATTATGCATTTAGAGATCATAATAATCTGGCCACTCAGTGTATATTTTCCTTAATAAGCCCCAGACAACTTCTATTTGGGCTGCTTAACAGCTAAACACCTATTCCTAAGCCTCAATGAGTTTAGGCTGCTGGGGATGCTTGAACCCAGCTGGCCCTCTAATGGGCCCTTCCAGCATAGCCTGAGGCAGTAGGACATCCACAGATCCAGGGCTGCTGCTGTTGCCTTCTCAGGGATCCCAATGACATGGTTGATGCTCCATCTCCTTTGGCAAGATGAGAAAATGTTCTGAGAATTTTCCTTCTTTTTGTCATTATTTATTTATTAATCATAGCTTGGGTGGGTAAGAAACTACAACCTTCTTTGGCTTGGGATCCTCCCCTTCTTCCTCATTAGGCTTCCAGAAGAGGCAGCATTAGGGCTTTCCTGCCCTCTAACTCTACCCAGGAACTTATGTCTCTGGGAAGGAACACTTATCTGGAAGGAAAACAACTTGCTCTAGTTACCTCTCAGTAACTAAATTGTCTGTTTCAAATGCTTACTGTCTGGGAAACATGAAACAACAAAATGCAAATGCCTGAAATTGTATGCATAGTCTCTCTCGCCCTCCCCCCGCCCCCAACTTTACGTTACTCATAAGCACTACAGCAAGCATGTCAAACTCACGGCCCTCAGGGCACATGTGGCCCACAATGAATATTTTTGCAGCCCAGACAACATAATGGTATTAAGAAACATTTTAATAAAAATTTTGTAACTTAATTTTTATAATATCCTGTTATACATAATTATTAATAACGAACTACAATGTTCGCTAATGACTGATTACTATAATCATGTTGCATTCATTTTCCTTATGTGCCTTACCTGCAGGCCCACCATTTCTCTCCACTAATACTAGCAGCGAATATTTTAGCAGCCTATTGCATGTCGTTAGTCTTGGAATGACTTGTTTGGTGTGCGCAACAGGAAATATTTTGCATTCGGAGAACAAGAAAAATAGGTTTATTTGTGTTACGCTTATTAATTTGTGCAGTTATTCAGTGTCTGATAAGTTAATGTTCAAGAAAAGATATTAATTTTTATTAAAATGTTCTATTATTTTATGTCAATGATTACTCATTTACTTCAGCCCTCTGTGTTCAGCATGTCTCTATCAAAATAAACCTATGGTTCTATGAAAATTGAAGCTTTTGTTTTTTTGTGGCCCACATAACTTAAACCTTGTTTATTTGTCCTGTGCTAGCCTTTGAGTTTGACATGCTTGCACTACAGATCCTTTAAAAAGGAATCTGATTATATATTCATAATAAATTAAAGTTGAGATTCTGCAGAACTCCTACTTTCAACTAAAATCTGTGTTGATTTAAGAACACCACCTAAGGATATGACCTAAAGATTTTATGATAGGCTATTAAATTATTTTTCAAAAAGATATTTGAAACAATTGAAGTGTTTTTAAAGTTATAAATATTATAGGAAAAGTAGAAGAGTTATAATATTAAAAATTTAATATTTGGCCATAAAAGTTCACCAAGGTCCCTGACCTAAATAATCTTATGGCTATATAAATTCTCTATATATTCTTACATTTTACTCATGGGAACCATTTATATTTTTACTGGAGTATGATGAGTTTTATGGTAATGCTAGCTATTTTCTCTATTTTTACTTTTCTTTATCACAGATTAAAATGTGTAATACACATGAATGACTGTTTTTCTTCTGCAAATAATTCTTTCTGCAATAAAAAAAAAAAAGCCCTGTTAGTAGGTCTATCCAAAAACACTGGGTTTTATTTAATTTACATCACCATTCTCTAAAAGACAAAGAAACTAACTAAAATTTGACATTACAACCAATAATATTATTCTAACTTTGAAATAGAAGTATATAAGTAATTGCATTAAATATAAATGGGAAGAAATAGTCAATGTGAGGTAATGATTGTCCAAATAAATTTCTAAAATATATACATAGCTTATAAAAAAAGTCTAAAATATAAGAAATAAGAAAGGTTTTTACTAAAATGATAGAAAATATCCTCCTATCTAATAAAAGGGTAATATGCAAATTAACCATCACTCCATGACAAAAATGGCGGTGCCTATAGCCACAAATATGGCAGTGTCAGCCGGAGCCATGGAGTCAGTGGAGCAGGCAGGAGGCTTAGCTTCCTTCATCACCAGGCAACGAAGGAAGCCAAGCCTCCTGCATGCCCAGGCCGGCTGCTAAAGGAGACATGCAGGGAGTGCAGTGGGGATACACGCAGGGAGTGACCGAGGTTCCCTGTCTGGGGATTCCAAATCCACCATTGGTTCCTTTCACCGCTGATTCCCCTCCTCGCAGGTATCCTCCATGCAAAAGCCATTCCGTGCAAATATGTCATGTCCTAATGGGTGAATCCTAAACCAAATGAGTGTCACATCTGGGCAACCTAACTCCCGTTAGAAAAAGGACCTGGGAGGAGGGATTTAGGAGTCAGGAAGCCATCGTGACCTGCTCAGTCTCCGGAACTGCTGTCAAACACAGGCAGTCTGAGACCCTCCCAGACACCACCTGAACTAAACCTGAGAACCAAGATATTTTCAAGGCCCAAAGCTGACGGGGGTAAGGGGGCAGGGGAGCAAAGCAAGCACAACAGCCAACTCAACCAAAGACACAGGAGCCTAAGAGAATGCAGAGAAAGGTCCTGGCCACCATGTCCCACAGTCGAGAAGCAGAGTCAGAATCAAGAAGTAAAGTCTTACCTCAGCGCTGGGGTGTTTAAAAGTATCTAAAAATAGCAGTTCCATCGCGGAGTCCATTGCCATGTTTGCCGCAGATGGAAGGTGTGCAGAGGACTTCCAGGGCAGCCCTATAACCTGGGGGTGACAGCGGCTCTGGAGAGGGAGAGACTGCAGCACTTCCGGTGTCCAAAGAGCTAGCGCAGCAAACCTTGGCCTATCCGGAAGCTCAGTGCTGCTGGAAGTTGCTGGCTCTACCTTCTCCAGCACGGTGGAGAAAGGCTGAGAGAGGAGAGGCAGATACGGTGGCTCCAGTGGTCCAAATCCTGTCATTGTCTCCATTACCTAGCCTCTGTGCCCTCCAGGACAGCCTCAGTACCAGTGCAGAGGAGGCTTTGGAGAGCGTAGTGGTGAGGAGAATGCTTCTGACTCTGGATACCAGTGAAACCGTTGTCAAGAGCTTTTCTGGGGCTGGCAGGAAAATGCAGCAATGAGGGAAAAATAATGGCTCAAAACGAAGAGGTTGTTCTTTTTTTTTTTTTTTTTTTTTTCTCATCAGTAAAATGTGAATATTACCTAAACCACAGACTTTGCGAGAATTAACTGAAATAAAATTCCAGAAATTGTATAACAGCCAGGCTGAAGTGGATAGGTTGGTTGAGTGTGTGCGTGGTCCTGTGCACGGAAAGGTTGCAGGTTTGATTCCAGGTCAGGGAACATACCTGGCACATACCTGGGTTTCAAGTTGGATCCCTGGTAAGGGCTCCTAAGGAAGGCAATTGAAGGGATGTTTCTTACATTGATGTTTCTCTCTCTCCCTCTTCCTTCAACTCTCTCTAAAAATCAATGGAAAAATGAATTAATGCCATATCTACAAATGTGGATAATCTAAAAAGAAGTGGTGGTGGTGAGGGGTTGCTAACCAGTTTGGCTCAGTGGATAGAGCATCGGCCTGCGGATTCCGGTCAAGAGCATGTACCTTGGTTGCAGGCACTTCCCCAGTTGGAGGTGTGCAGGAGGCAGCTGATTAATGTTTCTCTCTCATCGATGTTTCTAACTCTCTATTCCTCTCCCTTCCTGTCCATAAAAAAAATCAATAAGATATATTTAGAAAAAACAACAGGGTAAAAGAGGTTGAATATATACTGTATAATTTAAAGTGTGTAAAATAATATAACTTTTTAGGGGTATATATGTTATCTATACTAATAAAAGGGTAATATGCTAATTAGACCAGACATCTTTCGGACATCCATCCAGATATCCTTCTGGACAAAGCCACAGTGGTGGGGATTGAGGCAGAGGCCATTAGGGGCAATCAGGCCAGCAGGGGAGGGCACTTAAGGGCTACCAGGTTGGCAGAGGAGGGCACTTAGGAGCTACCAGGTTGTCAGGGGAGCAGTTAGGCATCAATCAGGCTGGCAGGGGAGTGGTTAGGGGGTGATCAGGCTGGCAGGCAGGCAAGCAGTTGGGAGCAGCAGTCCTGGATTGTGAGAGGGATGTCCCCCAAGGGGTCCCAGATTGGAGAGGGTTCAGGTTGGTCTGAGGGACACCTCCCTCCCCGTGCATGAATTTCATGCACCAGGCCTCTAGTATATCATATAATATGATTTTTAATCAAATAATAACAATAAAAAATTAAATATAAAAAATAAGATACTTAAGTATAAAAATTGATATACCAGTAAGATAGAAATGTTTAATGCTTATGTACCTGATAAACACTTTAAAATGTAGAAAACAAAAATCAACAGAAGTAAAAGGAGAATAAAAACATGGTGGAGCATGTTAATATTTCTCTCAGCACATGACTGAACAAAAAAATGAATTTGTAAATAATTCAAATATTATCAAAAAAATGAATTTGATGATAATTTTACCAATGTGATAAATAAACTTGTCCTCAGTGATATATAGAGAATCCTGCACTTATTTCCCATAATCGACAAATGCGCATCATATAGAAAGACTCAACAAATTTCAAAGAATTGAAATGATGTACAATGTGTTTTCTTACAATAGCAGAATCCAGCTAGAAATCAATGCAAAAAAATGAAACTTATAATATGATAAATATAAAATACTGAATTTTTTGCAAAATATGGCATATATGTCTAATTAACTCATTGGTCAGAGAATTAAAAATAAAAAAAATAAGAAAATTGAATTCAATAATATTTATATACTAAACATTGTAACTCCCTAGTTATAGTACTCTTAGAGAAAATTTATGGCATTAATCTATATAGTTGAAAAAACATTCTAAAATTTGATTATCTGAGCACTTATTTCAAGAAGCTAGGAAATAGAAGAGCAAATAAAACCTGGGATATATAGAAAGGAGGAAATAATGAAACTAATAGCAAAAATTAATAGAGTAGAAATATTTAACATAGAGTATAAACAAATCTGAAAGTTGATGTAAAAATATTGATAATTCTCTGGTGGGTTGATAAACAAGTGAGACGCTGTAAATACTTTAAAAAATAAAATAATTTGAACACAACTTATGCTGATGAATTTAAACTGTAGATGCAATAGAGAAATTCCTAGGAAAATACATTTTAACCAAGATGACACAAGAAATAAAAAATGCAAATACTGTAATTTCACATTATAGAAATGGAATCTTCAATTAAAAATATTCTCACAAAGAAAACTCTAGTGAACACTATAATTATTTAATGAATTATACCAACTATTAAAATTTCTAAAAGTCAGTTAAAAAGAAGAAGGACTTTCCAAGTTATTTTATAAATTGTAGTAGTTTTCTATTGCTGTGTAACAAATTACCACAAACTTTCAGGCTTAAAGCAATACACTTATTATCTACCTGTGGACCAGGAATCTGGGACTAGCTTAGGTGGGTCCTCTACTCAGGGTTTAACTGACTGCAATCAAGGTGTAGGCTAGGCTATGTGCATGTGTAAGTGTACACACATATTATATACATATATATATGTAATGTGGAAATGACATCCAGTTGCCTTTACCATAATCTGTTTAGTTAGAAGCAAATCACATGAACATGGGGGACACCTCTGTCTGACACATGCGGCCAGAAAAAAAATTATTTTTGATTAATCCTCACCCAAGGACATTTTTTTCCATTATTATTTTTTTTTAAGAAAGAGTGGAAGGGAAGGGGTGGGAAAGAGAGAAACATTGAAGTGAGACACATCAATTGGTTGCCTCCCTCATGCGCCCTTATTGGGGCCTGGAGCCCAGGTATGTGCCTTTGACCAGGAATCAAACTTGCAACCCTCTCGTGTGCTCTGGCTGAAGATCTGAACACTGGGAAACCACCAGCCAGGGCAAGGCCAGAATAATTTTAAATTAAATTGAAATAATTTAAAAATGTAAAATTGAAATTTTAAAAGCATTAGTTTAATCTTTATAATTCAATGAATATAATTCACCACCTTAATTAAGAGGGACAAATCATATGATCATCACATAGGTACAGATAAAATATAGATAAAATTTGGCATTTATAATTACATACTTTTATATTATACTAGAGCCACAATGCACGATATTCGTGCAAGAGTAGGCCTTCCTTCCCCTGGCTGTTGGCACCGGCTTTCCTCTGGCACCCGGGACGTGGGCTTCCCTCTGGCCCCGGCTTCATCCGGAAGGATGTCCGGAATGACGTCTGGTCTAATTAGCATATTACCCTTTTATTATTACAGATATGAGTGGCCCAGTGCACAAAATTCATGCACATTAAAAGGGAATAAATTAGAGGAAATATTTTAATATTGCTATTTGCCTTTTCTCTATAATAGAAGTGTTAGGGATGAAAGCAAATTAGTAAAATGTATATGAAAATCTCCCTCCTGTCAGAGTCCAGGGCGTGCCACACCCACCCATGCACACCTTGAAATTGTGCAAGACCCAGACCTGGCCGGTCCTACCCCTGTTAAGCCCCACCGGGCGGGGGTCGCAGCATCAGGGCTCCTGTCAAACCCTGCTGGGCAGGGGGCACGGCCTCAGTTCCCCTGGCCCTGGCATGAGGGCGCGAGGGTGGGAGGGCATGAGGGTGCTAAGACCATTTGCATATTAACTCTATTATAAAGGATTGGTCATATAATGATTAAAATTATGTAGTGATTTAGTATCATTAGCTATTGACATAATAATTATTTTTAATGATATTTCTACATTCTAGAAATAGAAGTAAAGTTCCTTATTAATTAATTAATTGATGTCATTATTTTATCTAAATATTTATTAAATAACATTTGCCAGGAACTCATGTTTTCCCCATTCATATGCACTCATGAGGATTTCTTCTTTTAAAATATTGGCAGCTCTCCATACACATTCATTATACAGAGAAGACTACTCTATACTTATTTATTTATACATCAAAGTACTTATAAACTAAAAGTACTCAAAATGTATTCTACACTTATCAAAATGTATATCTATATTTATATTTAATAATAATTTTTTTCTCTCTCACTCTTCTTTCCTTCCTTTTTATTTAACCAAACATAATAGCTCTTTCCGATCTTTCCATATTTAACAGCTAGAGTTGTATCTAATTTTTAAAATTTATCTACTTAGTCCCTTATAATAGCTAAACTATATACACTTATTTTTTGGCCAACCATACTAAATTAATGAAATGAAAAATCTTCAAGGAAATGTGACTTTCATCCTAGTTTGAAATTTTAAAAGTGAAAAGAAGTTACATTATTATAAGTAAATTATATAATACTAGAGGCCCTGTGCACGAATTTGTGCACGGGAGGGGGTTGTGCCCCTCAGTCCAGCCTGCACCCTCTCCTATCTGGGATCCCTCAAGGGATGTCCAACTGCCCATTTAGGCCCAATCCCAGTAGGATCGGGCCTAAACAGGCAGTCGGACATCCCTCTCACAATCCAGGACTCCTGGCTTCCAACCGCTCACCTGCCTGCCTTCCTGATTGCCCCTAACCGCTTCTGCCTGCCAGCCTGATCACCCCTAACCACTCCCCTGCCAGCCTGATTGATGCCTAACTGCTCCCCTGCCAGCCTGATTGCTCCCAACTGCTCTCCCCTGCAGGCCTGTTTACCCCTAACTGCCCTCCCCTGCAGGCCTGGTCATCCCTAACTGCCCTCCCCTGCAGGCCTGGTCCCCCCAACTGCTCTCCCCTGCAGGTCTGCCCCCCCCAACTGCCCTTCCCTGCAGGCCCAGTCACCCCCAACTTCCCTCCTCTGCCGGCCTGGTCACCCCTAACTGCCCTCCCCTGCAGGCCTGAACCCTCCCAACTGCTCTCCCCTGCAGGCCTGGGTACCCCCCAACTGCCCTTCCTGCGGGCCCAGTCGCCCCCAACTTCCCTCCCTTGCAGGCCTGGGTCCCCCCAAACTGCTCTTCCCTGTAGGCCCGGTCACCCCAACTTCCCTCCTCTGCCAACCTGGTCACCCCCAAGGCCTGGTCCCTCCCAACTGCCCTCCCCTGCTGGCCATCTTTTGGTGGCCATCTTGTGTCCACATGGGGGGAGCCATCTTGTGTGTTGGAGTGACGGTCAATTTGCATATCACTCTTTTATTAGATAGGATAGAGGCCTGGTGCACGGGTTGGGGCTGGATGGTTTGCCCTGTAGGGCATCCCAGATCAGGGTGGGGGTTCCTGTGGGGAATGGGGTGGCCTGGGCGAGGGGCCTGTGGTGGTTTGTGGCCAGCCACGCCCCCAGCAACCCAAGTGGAAGCCTTGGTATCTGGGATTTATTTATCTTCTATAATTGAAACTTTGTAGCCTTGAGCAGAGGCCAGGGCAGGTCGGGGCGGGGCGGGGCAGGAAGCTTGGCTTACCCATCTCTGGGGAAACCCAAGCCTCCTGCTCGCTCAGTGGCTGTAGCCATTTTTGTTGGGATTTATTTATCTTCTATAATTGAAATTTTTTAGCCTTGAGTGGAGTCCAGGGCTGGCCAGGGTGTGGGGGAAGCTTGGCTTCCTCCATTGCTAGGGAAACCCAAGCCTCCTGCTCGCTCTGTGGCCACAGCCATCTTTGTTGGGTTAATTTGCATATTCACTCCTGCTTGGATGGTGGGTTTGGCTTGTGGGTGTAGTGGAGATACGATCAATTTGCATGTTTCTCTTTTATTAGTATAAATACTTCCCAGATATTAGGAGTTTGGAAATTTTTGAAGAAATTAATGTAATATATATTATATACTTTTAAAATTATTATGGAAATGTATAAAAAAGTGTTCTGCTCATTATATAGAAAAATAACCAACTCCAGAATTAAGATTTAAAAACTAATATATTTTTTTATTTTGCTACTCTGTGCATAACTTTAATTCTAAAAACAAATCAAAATGCATGCATTATTACTAATAATTAGTCAAGAATTTATGTTAGTATAGTTTTAAAATATTGATAAATGTCTGGAACCTGTTTCTTGCAATTTTGTTTTGTATATCTCATGCTTTTTAATATTAGGACTTAATATCTCTCATCCTAAAAAAATTTTTTTAGATATAAAATAGCATTTACTTGATAAGCTACAGTACAGTTGATATCCTGGATGATATGCTAAGATGCCCTTCCTTCATTCCTTTCTTTTGCCCTTCTTTCCGCCCTTTCTTCCTTCCACTCTCCCTTCCTTCCTCTCTCCTTCCTTTTCCCTTTAAAATTCTTATGGACCAATTTCTTTTGAAGCACTAATCAACTCTTTGGATTGGATTATATAGCCATCCTGATTGCTTATAGAAACTAGATGATGTTAGATGTCATAAGAAACACAGGAAAAATGCCATGTTCTAGCCCAGCCGTGGGCAAACTACGGCCCGCGGGCCGGATTCGGCCCGTTCGGCTGTTCTATCCGGCCCGCGGAGCCAAAAGAGCAGAGGGTTCTCTTGCTCTCCCCTCTGCTCCTTCACCAGCAGCAGTGTTAACATGGCAACGTCAGGAAACACAGCCGCAGCTCCTTCTTCTGAGTGGGTGGATTTATATCCGCCCATTCAGTAGAAGGAACAACCTCTCAATCTTCCAGAGGCTCCTTGTAATGCCCATGGACGCGTCCCCCGACATCACCCTGGGAATGCGTAGACACGTTATCGTGGTGATGTAGGGAGACACGCCCCTGGAGAGCACAGTATCAGAGCATTAGCTAAAAAGGAGACCAACAACACTGTTCCCACTGAAGTTGATGTTTTAAAGACCAAAAACCTTTCAATCCAGTCTATGTTGCCATCTACATCTACGTCCCGGGCATAATTTAGAAGTTGCACTAAAGAAAATGTTTAATTTACTGTTTACACATTTTGTTCTTTTCTATTTGTTTTAGTTTTAAATTATTTTATTATATTTAAGTTTAATTTGAAAGGCTTTTGTACCTTTCCTTTGTTAGGCAATTTTATTTTGCCTTTGCCATCTTCAATATAAGGTATGTTATTGTGCTATGATTCCTCCATTTTTTGAAGTTGCAAATTATAATAATTAGTGTTTACATTCTTCTTGTTAAAATGTTTGAAATGAATAAAACTATTGAAATAAAAAAAAAGACTGTACCCTTTTATGTAATGATGTTTACTTTGAATTTATATTAGTTCACACAAACACTCCATCATGCTTTTGTTCCGGCCCTCCGGTCCAGTTTAAGAACCCATTGTGGCCCTCGAGTCAAAAAGTTTGCCCACCCCTGAGCTAGAAGAATTCTTGCCCTTACCGCAGTGGCAGATATGTTTCTCTTTTCGTGCCTGTCCCCACACAGTAGGTGAGCCCAACTTTCAAAAGAGCGGTAGACGTCCCTTGGTCAAGGAGCTCCCAGGATGTCTGATCTCATAAAAGCCCACATGAAGCTTTAAGTAATTTGTTAAAATGTGAGCTTATTTCTTACCTACTTTTATGGCTGCTTTCAGTTGTATCCCATATTGCGAGTGTCCCACGTCCCACGTGGTTCAGGGTTCAGGTTCAGGGTTCGGGTTTGGGTTTGGGCTCTGGAGGAGGCCACACACAAATGAAAGAGACAAGACAAGAAATAATAATTTGGAAATTGGGGGCCAGGCGGAAGCCCAAGGAAGGACTCCTCCTTGCTCTGGCCTTGCCATCCCTTTTATTCAGGTTTGGGATACACCCATAGCCCTTAGGCAGGCAATTCCAGTAATAGCTCGGTGATAGCCTCTCAGCAAGGATTTACGTAAGACTAAAAGGTGGAAGTTGCTTCAGCTGCCTTTGTCCCAACTAGACAGTGCGAGTATGGCTCTGACCTTTGCCAGAGCTCAAGGTCTCGAGCCTTCCAGGTTCCTTGTCCACACCTCTCTGCTAGTGAAGACAATGGGCGGTTTCCCACACCATATCTTGCCAATAATTAAACAGATTGTGTATCCTGTCTTTCCTCAGATGGGCTTGTCACCTTGGAAACTTGGGTCTTCTGGATATCTTGCATCTTCAGCTCTCTGACTATTAAATAAAAATCTATGTTTTTTAGATTACCTGGTTCTTTTTCATTGTTAGCATGGGAACAATGATCTCTTAACATTTTTCTATATCCTAAGTGTTGAAATAGCACTGCTCATGTAATTTATTTTTTCCACTATGCTCATCTAATTTATCTTTTCCAGTATTAAATAAAAGAAGAATATATTCTTCTTATTTTGCTTAGTTACTAGATGAACTCTTTGGCTTGTGCTGAGAGGTGATATGAACCAAATAATGTAAAATTTTGAATATTAGAATGGGCTTCAGGTAGGTGAGATGCAAATTCTGAGATTTGAGGGAACATAGAATGTTGAAGAAATAGCAGACTCAATCTTCCCTCTTTATACTCAGGAAATTATATCCTTGAAAGAAATGGTGGATAAAAATTACTATCATTATTTCTTCTTTCTTTAGTTTTATTTCCTTCTTTCTGTGCTCTTCTAGTTTCCCTGTTTCCAAAGAACAACTGTCCCACACAAGCTTATCTCCCTACTATCTTTTATTCCATGTTTTTACTTAAAAATAGGATGCATTTTCCTATTTAGATTTTAGCACTGAATTTTGAAAACCTCTATATTTTCAGTGACTGTATTGCTACCAAAACTTATTTGTACATTTGGCATTTAAAAAATGAATCCTAACTGTAATCCAATAAGTGAAAGATCAATAAAGATAACATTTAAGTGACATAGCACTTTCAGTAATCATTTGATCATTTACGATATGCTGATGCTATCATGTCATCAAATATAGAACAAAACTGCTTTCTGCTATGATTTTTAAATAAAGAGCACCACCTTGTGGGAATACATGCTTGTATGAAATGGAAGACAGGAATCTTAAAGGAATAATAATTCATTTTAAAATACTTTTAATTTATACTATATCAAATTATTAGTGTAGATGGAAAACATCATACCTTTTCCTAAGAAAAATACAAAACAGGAATATAGAGTTATAATTTTTTATTGTCTAATCATATGTTAGTTTTTTTTTTCATATTTTATGAAACAATAAAAAATCCCCTACAAATTTATAATTTTTAATGATTACTTTTATACAAACATTCTGTTAAAAATAATTTTTGGTATAGAACAATAATTAGCATTTTAATAAATTATTACTATTACCTAATTAAAAAAAAATAGCCTTACTTAACCTAAATGCATATAAGCATAACCAATGGATGCAAGACACTGGTGGGGGGAGTTGGTGAGGGCATGTGCTGGGGGGTAGGAGAGGCGGGGGGAAGGTCAATGGGGGAATAAAGGAAACGTATGTACTTCTATTTGTAATACTTTAAACAATAAAATAAAATTTTAAAAAATGGAAACCAAAACTGAGGGTGTATTTAGTGTGTCCACTTACTTATGTATGACCAATGGTAGGCTAAATATATTCATAGAAACACCATTCCTGTTTGTCTGACTAGTTTTTGATCAATTGTCAGACATTAGAATATAGCAATGCTTCATTGTCTTATACTGGGGAATAAATTATTTATCAAAAGTAAATTTTGTTATCATAATAGAACAATGCACAACATATACTATTGTCTGCTTAAAGAAAATATTCACTTTTTTCTAGAGTCTTATGTTTTAAACAGCAGATAATAAATGCATCTAGTGTTTCATGGAATTTAATGTGAAAAAAATCTTAACATTTTTATGATTAAATTGTTTCTATTTCTTTTTAAAGTTCCATATTTTACATTGTTTCATTCCAACTAACTTTTAAAGGTTGGACTAAAGTTTGCTGATATTCCTCTTATACTGGGGAGCCCAGAGCTAGAAACTAGTCCTCCTCCCAAATATAAAAAGAATGTAGGTTTTTTCATCTTGCAAAATTAAACATTGTAGTTATATTTTGGAATGCTAACTTACCATACTACTTTTCAATAACAAATTATATCATGGTTCTAAATTGAAATTAAAGAAAAAATATGTTATGTTGTTTGCTTTTGTAATTGTTTATTGTTTAAAGATGGAATTTTCTTAAGCCAGATTTCCCCTAGATTCTTCTAACATGTTTATGTATCCAGATTCTGTTCTTTGTTTCTTGTTTCTCTAAATTTAAGTGATAAATATAATTTATAAATGTACCTTTGCATCTTCATATACAACAGTGAATTATAAAGGGTAAGTAACAAATTTGGAGTTTTGCTCCTGGTAACCCTACACTCAGGTGACTCCCAACCAGTCATTCCTTCTTATAGAAACCATCTCACAAGACACCATACAGCCTTCATGTCCTTATCTTTCCATCAAGAGCCTCAGCTCAGCCAAAACCGGTTTGGCTCAGTGGATAGAGCGTCAGCCTGCGGACTGAAGGGTCCCAGGTTCGATTCTGGTCAAGGGCATGTAACTTGGTTGCGGGCACATCCCCAGTGGGAGGTGTGCAGGAGGCAGCTGGTTGATGTTTCTCTCTCATCGATGTTTCTGACTATCACTCTTCCTTCCTCTCTGTAAAAAATCAATAAAATATATTTAAAAAAAAAAAAAAAAAGAGCCTCAGCTCAGGTAATTATACCCACCAGGATTATTGGGCTTTAGTAATATTTATCTCTTTATTCTTATAACTAAATATAATCCAAATGAATCTTGTACTTATGGCTGTGTTCATGAATAATTTATTGCATCTAATAAAAGTATGACTCCAAAGAACTAAAGATAACAGATTTATTGGACTTTGCATGATTTTCAGAAATCATACAGGATAATTAATAGAAGCTTTAGGACAAGAATCTGGGCATGTACTTTGTCATTGAGGGATCTTTGATGTTTATATTTCAGTTTTCAGATAGATATCTTCCATATGGTATATTTATTGGAAACCTGTCCAGAGAGATGACATGTGGAAATAAATTATTTGAATAAATTTAAAATCAATAATTTCTTTGCTTTTTTAACCAATCTGAATAGAGTGCTGAATGATAGCATGCTGCTTTTTTATAGTGACATTTTAAATAATTTGGGTATGTGTGTTTCAAGAATCAAGTGAACAAATATATATAAAGTCTTAGTACAGTGTCTGACACATATAAGGAGCTGAATATATTTGCAGTTATTATTAATATCATCATTGCTAGATTCCCAGGAAAGTCTTGTAGAAAATAGAAGGTTCAGAAGGCTATAACTATGAGGTTTCTTTTTTTTAAATCCTCACCAGGGGATATGTTTTCTTTCATTGATTTTAGAGAGAGAGAAAGGGAGAGAAAGATGGTGAGAAAGAGAAACATCGATGTAAGAAACATTGATCTGTTGCCTCCTGCATATGCCCTGACCAAGGATCGAACCTACGACCTGGATATGTGCCTTGACCAGGGATTGAACCCATGACCCTTTGCTGCATGGAATGATGCTCTAATCAACTGAGACACACTAGCTGGCTAGAGAAACCTATATAAGTTCTTATATAATTCTATATAGAAATTATAAATTACTAGGGGCCCAGTGCACGAATTCGTGCACCTTGAAAGGAACTGTGGGCCATGAGTCTGCAGTGGGCACAGGGGTGGGTCTTGGCCCATCTCTGAGCCCCCACCCAGCCCCTCGTGCTGCAGCCCCTGGTACCCTGTCTGCTGGCAGCCCCACTCCTGCTGCTGTCAATTCCATGCACTGATGGCGCTGGTCCCGCTGGCACTTGCTGCTGGCAAGGAACGATTGGGGCTGGCACCAGGAGCAGGTGTGAGCAGGGCTATCACCATCAGTGGGTGTGAGCGGCCACTGCTGCCCTATCACCCCTCAGAAGCAGGGGGCGGTGGAGAAGCCATCAGGGGCAATCGAGGTCAGCAGCTGCCGCTCGCACCCGTTGACAGCACCGAGCGATCGGGACTGGCACCAGGAACCGGCAGCAGGTGCGAACGGTGGCTGCCAGCCCCGATTGCTCCTCAGGAGCAGTGGGAGGTGGGGAAGCCCTGAGGGCGATCAGGGCCAGCAGCCACTGCTCACACCTGCTGATAGCGCTGTGCGATTGGGGCCGGCACCGGGTGCCGGCAGTGGGTGAAGCGCTGGGCAGAACTGCAGCGCACAGGAGCAAAGGATTTTCAGTAACCACCAGAGGCTTCCGCTGATGACAGTGACCAGTGCCTTGCCTTGGTCTGGCGCCCCCACTCACCTGCTCCACCATCGTGCCGGATGACGCCCTCCATGTCCCGTGCATGCCTCCTGGTAGTCAGTGCACATCATAGCGACCTGTTGTTAGGTTGTTCCGCTGTTCGGTCTATTTGCATATTAGCCTTTTATTATATAGGGTAATTCTGTATAACTAGAGCTCACCTTCTATTTTTCTACTTTTTTGGTTGATCTCTTTAATTCTTAGTGATATATGCAATTGTCATGTTAGTCTTATAAAATGATTTGCACCTTGAAAGGAACTATGATATATATATATATATATATATATATATATATATATATATATATATATATATATATATAATCTATCTCCTATAAAATAAAAGAATAATATGCAAATTGACTGTCACTCCAACACACAAGATGGCTGCCCCCATGTGGTCAAAGATCCTGCCCCCATGTGGACACAAGATGGCCAGCAGGGGAGGGCAGTTGGGAGGGACAGGCCTGCAAGGGAGGGCAGTTGGGGGTGACCAAGCCTGTAGGGGAGGGCAGTTAGGGGTGACCAGGCTGTCAGAGGAAGGAAGTTGGGGGCAACTGGGCCTGCAGGGAAGGGCAGTTGAGGGGGACCCAGGCCTGCAGGGGAGAGCAGTTGTGGGGGACCCAGGCCTGCAGGGGAGGGCAGTTAGGGGTGACCAGGCCTGCAGGGAAGGGCAGTTAGGGGCAAACAGGCTGGCAGGGGAGCAGTTAGGCATCAATCAGGCTGGCAGGGGAGTGGTTAGGGGGTGATCAGGCTGGCAGGCAGAAGCAGTTAGTGGCAATCAGGAAGGCAGGCAGGTGAGCAGTTGGGAGCCAGCAGTCCTGGATTGTGAGAGGGATGTCCGACTGCCCGTTTAGGCCCGATCCTACTGGATCGGGCCTAAACGGGCAGCGGACATCCCTTGAGGGGTCCCAGATTGGAGAGGGTGCAGGCTGGGCTGAGGGACACCCCCAACCCTGTGCACGAATTTCATGCACCGGGCCTCTAGTATATATATAATCTCTAATATTTGAAATAGCAAGGTTAGGGTAACTGCCATAATGTCTTATCAGAAGGTAAAATATATCAATGAATTTAATCCATATGACATTATTACAAGAAAATAATACAAAAGTTTGAAATACATTATACAAGTATAAGATTGGGTGAATAGTAAGTAGACCAGTTTGACTAGAGCAGAGTTTTCATAAGTAAATAGACTACACTTTGATGCATAACAACACCCCTGACACTTAGTGTTTTAAAACAGTAAACATTTATTTAGCTGGACTTGAATTCTGTGGGGCAGCAATTTGGGATGGGCTCTACCAGGCAGCTCTGCTGATGTGTGCTCCTAGTATGTTCAGGTGAGCTTGGCTGGGTTTGTTCATATGACTTTGGTCAGTGACTAGATCAAGGGTGCTGTCTGGTTCAAGTGGTTCAGCGGGAATGGCGCATCTCGTGTGGCCTCTCATCCTGCAGCAGGCTTGGCCAGTTGGCAGAGGTCTCAAAAGAGAGCGCAGGAGTATAAACTGTCTCTTAAGGCTTTAATTCAGAAGTCAGACAACTTAATTTCTGGAAGATTCTGTGCTTCACAATAAATCACAAGCCAGCCAGCCAGATTTAAGAACTGGGTAGCTGTGTTCCATTTGTTCATGGGTGAATCTGCAAAGAAGTGTGGTCACTTTTGTAATCTAACACAACCAGAATTTAGCCATGGAAATGGTATACTCTGTGAGATTATAATCAATAGAACTGGGAATCACAGAAATAAATGAAGAAGGGAGAAGAATAAACTTAAATTGTGTGAACTAAGTGACTTAGTTTATGAGAAGCAATATGATTTATGCATTAATATTTGCAGTAATGATGCCTGGCTGGTATTGTTCAGTGGTTAGAGCATCGGCCTGCACACAGAAGGGTTGCAAGTTCTATCCTTGGCTGGGGTGTGTGCGGGAGGCAACTGATCGATGTGACTCTCTCACTTCCTCCCTTCCACTCTCTGTAAAATTCAATGGAAAAAATATTGTCAGGTGAGACACACACACAATTTGCAGTAATGTTGATCTGGATTAAAAGTCCATTTAATTTTACCACCAATTCCTGTCTCCAAAAACTGGCCTTAGTTATGTCATTTCTTTTTTCCCTGTAAGTCCCCATTTGTTTCTTCCTTGACAAAACAACAACAAAACAAACAAACAAACAAAAAAAACCCTGAAAATTATAACAACTACCTATTAGGCTATTGAGAGAATTAAATAAAATCATGCAAATAAAGTGCATAACTGTATGCATGCTATGGTAAGGGCTCAATTGCCCTGACTGGTTTGGCTCAATGGATAGAGCGTCAGTCTGCGGACTGAAAGGCCCCTGTTCGATTCTGGTCAAGGGCATGTGCCTTGGTTGCGGGTACATCCCCAGTGGGGGGTGTGCAGGAGGCAGCTGATCGATGTTTTTAACTCTCTATTCCTCTCCCTTCCTCTCTGTAAAAAATCAATAAAATATTTAAAAAAAAACTATCAATAGTTTATTATTTATAGAATTCACATTTTTCTTAGTAGTAATATGAATAATATTCTGCTTACAACAAAAATATATCTCAGAAGGAAAACTCATTTGAAAGTAATTCTGTTTTGGACAAGGTTTGATTACATAGTCAATCTATATATTCGTTGGGACATTGAAAATTTAAAACTGGACTGTTAGGTGAATATCACAGGGAGAGATGTCCATATAGAGATCATAGTGAAAACCATGGGAATGAATGAAATATAGAGCAAAAATCTGTGCAAGAAAAAGAGCAGGTAGCTAAAACTGATTAATTTGGCATGTTTAATCAAATATGTAAGATAACTAGAGGCCTGGTGCACAAAATTCATGCACTTGGGGCGGAGGTCCCTCAGCCTGGCCTGTGCCCTCTCACAACCCGGGAGCCCTTGGGGGATGTCCGACTGATGACTTAGAGGGCTGAAGCCAGGGGTGGGCAAACTTTTTGACTCGAGGGCCACAATGGGTTCTTAAACTGGACCGGAGGGCCGGAACAAAAGCATGGATGGAGTGTTTGTGTGAACTAATATAAATTCAAAGTAAAGGAGCGGAGGGGAGAGCAAGAGAATCCTCCACTCTTTCGGCTCCGCGGGCCGGATAGAACAGCTGAATGGGCCGGATCCGGCCCGTGGGCCGTGGTTTGCCCACGGCTGGCCTAAGCCATCAGTCAGACATCCTTAGCATTGCCACGGAGGCAGGAGAGGCTCCCGCCACCACCAATGCATTCATCAGCTATGAGTCTGGCTCAGGGCTTCTGCCTGAGTGGCGCTTCCCCTGTGGGAGCACACTGACCACCAGGGGGCAGCTCCTGCATTGAGCATTTGCCCACTAGTGGTCAGTGTGCATCATAGCGAATGGTTGTTCTGCAGTTCGGTTGATTTGTATATTAGCCTTTTATTATATAGGATATGGCATTTTTGTTATTGTTTGCTTTTCTGGCACTAAATTTTTGCTCATTCTGTTTCCAATCATTAACATAATCACCAACTGTTAGAATTCTATTCCTTTGCAAAGGCTTATTTCATACATCCCCTGCTTTCTGTGCTTAATGATCTCAGCCTGAAGTATGGTGTAGGCAAAAAATAACAGTTCAAGGATTATTTTAATTGAATAAAAAGTAGATACAAGATCCATAATATAAATACAATTCCAAAATTTTATTATAAACCTAATATTATATAAACATTAAATTTAAATAACCATACTAGAGGCCCGGTGTATGAAATTCGTGCATAGGGTAGGGTGTCCCTCAGCCCAGCCTGCGCCCTCTGACAATCCAGGATCCCTTGGGTAGGGTCCGTAGGCCTGGCCAGCGATCAGGACCTATGGGGGATTCCCTTCCCCTGGCTTCCACTGCTTGCCATCTGTACGGCGCTGTCCCCCCTCCCACACCAGTGCTTGTCTCCCTCTGTGGGTGATTGCTGGCCGGCCCCACACACTAGCCACAGCATCGCTGGCCAGTGGCCTGGGCCTCTCTCTGTGGGGTGATCAATCATGGGGCCCCCAGATGGATTGCCCCATAGAGGGAGGCCCCGCCCACACGCCGCAGTGCCGCCAGCTGGGTGGCCTGAGCTGCCCTTGGCCGGGCAATGGATCGCGGGGCTCTGTGAATTGATGGCTTCACAGAGGGATGCCCTGCTCATCCGCTGCAGTGCCGCCAGCCAGGTAGCCTGGGCCTCCCTTTGCAGGGTGATTGATCATGCAGCTCCGCAATCAATTGCCCAGCAGAGAGAGGCCCCGCCATCCAGCCGGGGCTCTGCGATCAATCGCCATGCAGAGGGTGGCCTGGTCCTCCCTCTTCTGGGCGATCTATCGCGGAGCCCCCCAACCCATCGTATCACACCCACCTTGGCGGGCCTGGCACCAGTGTGTGTCATAGCATGGTTGTCCAGAAGGTCTTTCGGATGGTTGTTCTGCTGTTCGGTCGTTCGGTCGATTTTCATATTACACCTTTATTACATATACTAGTATATTTATATGTAATCATGTTCACATTCAAGGATCATTAATCATAGCTAAGCTTCCTCTAAACTCAACTATTTAAAAAAAACACGACAAAAACTATTAGCAATATAAACTTAGCACTATTAGGTAACTAACATTGATTATAATTAATTACCGCTGAGATGGGACACCATAGAATCATCTGGTTCCTTCAAAAGCAACCTGACATTCATTTCTTTTTAATGGTTTACCACAGGACAGAGGATTGCCCAGATTGTTAGCAATGTGAGCCTCAGTTTTATGATTGGATATTATGAGATTAGTGTGAATTCTTTATGAATTATATAATTTTTCAGTTCTGTTTAGTAAACACTTCCTTAGCATGTATTATGTGAAGGATGTCCTTGTTCATCAATTAAGAAAATTTTTTACAACCGATGTGTGAAACACATATATTTTAACTCTTAGTTTAAGTTAAAAAAACATTTCAGTAGAACATGTTTGACTGCATATTATATCTTATTGTTGACTTAGGAAAACTAAATTTTTCAACTGAGTAGACAGTCTTTATAAGTGTGGTTAAGGGAACGTGTGTAGTTTAGTCGTGCTGAAGGTGGCAGGGGATGTGGGTGACTGTATTTAATTTTTCCAGCTGCAGGCCATATTTTGATATAGTGGAGATATTTCAAGTCTTGAGAGTGAATGCTCTATTGTAGATTCTATTTTCTTTTTGTCAGAGATGCTCTGAATCTTGTTTTTGTTGCAGGTGGTATTTGGAAATTGGATCCAGAGGAACATGTTTTAATAGGAAAAAAAGTTCGGGACATTTGTACCAGTCAAACATACTCCTACACCACTCATCTGGTAGTTGTTATTGCTTTTGTAGTTTTATTTTGTTTCTTCATGAGGCAGATATTGAGTGATGAACAGGATTGTTGGCTTTCATATCTGAAACACTACAATTCCCTTAGTAACTAGTATTTCCTTGAAAGGAGATTAAGAGACCAGCGACAGGAAACTAGAGAAGAAATATGGAAAAGAGTATCCAAAAAAACATTAAAGTGGGAAAGAAAATTTAAGGCATAAAAGAGAATACTGGAATTGCTGTCTCCATTTTACTATATTAAATATGGAACTTTAAGAAATCCTTGTATAAAGACTCAGATTTATAAAATGATTATCATGCTACATAGATCTTATGTGTATAAAATCAGCTAAACAAACATTGCTCCAAGATTCATCCATAGTTTGCTACTTCTCTCTCTACATAAAATCATCCAAACTTGCAACTGCAAATATACCTATAAAAATGATCTGTCACTATAAAGATAAATTTATCTCTTAACATACAGAAACTTCTACTTATTGTGTTTTCCTGAGTTCTAGATCCACTTTATAACTTGGGTGTCATATAAGCACTTGAAGTACAAATTCAGTGTTACCTTCATTTTTTCTCCTGTATATTAAATTTTATTTATTTATTTTTCTTTTTTATTGTTTTATTTTTTACTGAATTTGTTGGGGTGACACTTGGTCAGCTACCAAGATAGGTGCTCCAGTTCAGAACTTGAATATCATTCTTAAATCTTCCTTTTCCTGATACACACTTTCATAGCCAACTTTCATCAATTTAATCTCCAATTTCCATCAATTTAATCTTTAAATTACACCTTTGCAACAGCCTGGCTAGACCTGAAGAGCATGATGCTAAGTGAAATAAGCCTGTCAGAGAAAGACAAGCACCATACAATGTACTCATATGTAGAATCTCATGAACAAAATGAATTAACAAGCTAAATAGAGACAGAGTCATAGAGAGCAGGCTGACAGCTGTTGGGGTCGGGGCCTGGGGTGGGTGGAAAGATTGAGCAAAAAGAAAAAAAAAAGAGAAAGAACTCTAGGATATGGACAACAGTGTGGTGATTGCTGGGTGGAGAGAGGTGGAATAGAGTATGGGGGGTAAACGGGGATGGACTAAGATGTGACTTGGGGTAGTGAACACACAATACAATATACAGATAATGTGTTGTAGAATTGTGCAACTGAAATCTGTAATTTTATTAATCAGTTTCATCTAAATAAATTCAATAAAATAGAATAATAAAAAGATGAATAAGTAAAAAATGTATACAGGAGAAAATGAGAGTTTCAATAAAATGACCAAAGCTATAAAGGGAACCAAATGGAAATTTTGGAACCAAAATGTATATAAGCAAAAATAAAAACTCAATGGCTGAGCTCAATACCAGAATGGAGAAGGCAGAGGAATGAATCACTGAAGCTGGTGACAAAAATAGCTTTGGGACTTTAAAATAGTAAATATCCATCTTGTGTGAAAAAGCCTGAAACATATATGTATGACCTTAATTACATAAAATGGAAGCTTAGTTGTGAAGATACACACAGGGGACTTAGAAGGACACGTCAATCTGTAAAATGCTTGTGATTATGGATGATTTTGTTCTTCGCTTCTTGTGTTTTTCAGTTTCCTATTATATACACGTTAACTTTAAAACATAAATGTTACTTTAAAAACCTAAAAAAAAATAAAGATTACCTAATCTGAAAGACAAAGGGTAAATAAACTGTAAAACAAAGTAAACGGAGTCTCATATACATACAGAATTGAAACAAAATCTCTTTTATTTTTGTCAAGTCCAAGAAGAAAAAGCGAAAAAGGGTGAGCTGGAAAAGTATTCTTAGAAATAGTGGCTGAAATTTTTCCATTTTTTGAGCAAGTTTCAAATGGGATAAATTTAAGCAAGTCCTCACCAAGACACATCATAGTCAAATTTCTAAAAATAAAGACAAAGAAAAAAAAATCTTAAAAGCAACCAGAGAGAAAAGACACATTATCTAGAGCTGAAAACCAATCCAAATGACAGTAGAATTTTATCAAAAACTTTGGAAGTGCCGAGAGAAAAGAACTATCAACACAGACTCTTATATCCAGTGAAAGTATCCTTTAAAATGCAAGGGATAATTATGACATTCTCATTTGAGAGCAAAATAAGAGAATTTGGCACCCAGAGACCTACTCCAAAAGAATTCAAAAGAAAATTCTCTAAATGGAAAGGAAATGATAAAAGAAGGAAACTTAGAATATCGGGAAGAAAGAAAAAACAGAAAGATTAAAAAAAATAGGCTTTCCTTCTCCTCTTGGGTTTTCAAAATTATGTTTAATGGTTGAAACAAAAGTTATTACACTGTCTAATGTGGTTCTCAAAACTAATTATGATGACAAGCATTGTCTATGAAAATTGTACTATAATGCGCAGCATGTGCCTTCAAGGAAAAATGGTAATCCACTTTTCTTCACAAGCGGGTAATGAAAAATCCTCCAGGGGAAGGAACCACGGAGAATTAATGTGTAAGACATGAGAATGACTCAATTTCATAAAGTTATTAACAGCCTTGCCAGCTCTGGTCAACAGCACAATTGCAATTGGACTGGGCCACTTCATTAATTCACCTGAAGGCCAAAAATGTGCCCCCTGCTCTAAAGAACACAGAGCTTAACCATTTTTTTTTTTTCATCCCACAGAGTAAGCTTACTGAATTAATCCTGGTTTATGAAAAATGGGACTATTCAGTTGTAAGCAGGAACATTCAAAGAAAGAATAAAGGCTTCTGGCCTTATCCACAACTTTAAACCTTTGCTATAAATTTGTATTGTAAATTATAAAAAAGATGCCAACCTTCAAACCAACAGTTTATATAGAGCAGCTTATGAGAACAAAACTTGCTATTGCAAAGGTTACAGGAATTTCTAGAAATAAAAGAATCTCCAACTTTTATTTTGCATCCATATTTGGTGTGACAGGACATATTTCAGCTTTACTGAAATAATAAAATAATAACATTTTGCTTATATTTTGAAGTGAACAGCAGCTTAACATTGACAGTACCATTAAGTAGATTTTTTTTACTTTCAAACTTTGCCAGAGTCCAGCATTCTCTTATTTTTGCCTTGTATTTTCCTGAGTTCCTAATAAAACTATAAACAATCTCTCTATTAGCTTTTTCCTACACAAAGGAAAAATAAAATTACCTTAGGTATCACCCTGATGAGGGATTATGGCTAATTTTATACTCTCCTATCTTGTTTAATGTTTCCATTTCTCCTTATCTTCTTACATTAAATTATAAAATTTTTATCTGAATAAATGTGTGATTTCTTTATTTCACTCATAAAATTCTTCTGCCTTGAAATGCTCTATTCCTGTATTTACCATATCCTTCTTTCCTGGCAAGCTCCTTTTTGCTTTTAAGAATGAATTTAAAAGTCACCACCTCTGGGAAATCCCTGCAAGCATTTTTTTTTTCTGTCCTGGAAAAAACAAACAAACTAGCTAGCTAGCTAGCTGGCTAACTAACTAACTAGTCATGACTACAGGATTACAGCACTGTTTCTCTAACCTGAGTTCCCAGATAAGCTCCAGAATATCCTGTATCACATTGTGGTAGAGTTTTTTACATATCAATCTCCATAAGGCTGTCATAAACTGAAAGGTGGGGACAATGAGAAATGTATCATCAAATCTGCTGTATCTAACTCAGTACATAGCACATCACTGCAGTGTTTGGTTTATTAAATATTTTAAGGGGAAATAAGCCTTTTCCCATCTAATCATCCTAAGCCATTCTAGAGGTATTTTTTTAAATCTCTTGCATTAAAAACAAACAAACAACATGAGAGAGAGAGAGAGAGAGAGAGAGAGAGAGAGAGAGAGAGAGAGATATCCCAGATGTGCTCCAAATGTATGAAATTGGAAAGTGTTCTCTTTTCCTATAGTAGTAATTCTGTTAAGACAGAAGGGTGATATATTAAAAATAGAAACACCCCAAATTTTGAAGTCAGACAAACACCACATTCATTACTTAAGAGATATTTAATCAGAATACATTTTTCTAACCTCTGCAAGACTTAGTTTTTCTCATTAATACATTAACTACCTCAAAAGAGTTGTCATCCATATAAACTATGATAAACCACGTAAATATATTTAGAGTTCTTCACACAGCAAAGGAATCATTACGCTTCCTAATGAGAAAAAAACCGAGATTCCAGTTAGGTCTCCAGAACCACTGAAGATCAGAGTGCCAAGAACTTGGATAAAGATCTATTGGTTGTCCAGGGCCCATGTGGCTGGGACCGGAAAGGAAGCATGCAGCAGTTCAGAACATCTACGGGCCATAGAGGCCGGCAGGGCACAGAGATAGGTGTGTCTGTAAAACTGGGACCCACTGACTACATCCTAGCTTGCTTCTCTTTGCCTCAGAGACTAAAAGGAGCTGCATTTGCAGCTTGAATATTTACTTTCTAATTTCTGTGGCAGGTGAGAATTTAAACTCACTATGTAATTCCTATGATCAGTTAAAGCAAGCCAATGATAAAGCAAGGGAATGAAATAGGCAAAGAAAAGAGCAAAAATGAAATAGCAAAGAATTTCAGACCAATGTAGTGTTTTTCTTTCCATCTACCAATTGTATTTTTGCAATGCCTTTATTTGCTATTTTTGCATTTTTTACTATCTTATTGCAATATACACTTGAACACTTCCAGATATATGATCATATTTATATATATGAGGCCCGGTGCACAAAATTCATGCAAGAGTAGACTTTCCTTTCCCCGGCTGCTGGTACCAGCTTCCCTCTGGCACCCGGAACCTGGGCTTCCCTCCAGCCACCGGCAGGTACTCGGGACCTGGGCTTCCCTCTCAGCCCCGGCTTCATCTGGAAGGTTGTCTGGTCTAATTAGCATACTATGCTTTTATTAAAAGCGTAATATGCTAATTAGACTGGACATCCTTCTGGACATCCTTCCTTCTGGACAAAGCTGCAGCAGGACAGGGCCGAGGCAGAGGCAGCAGAGGCCCCTGGCCACAGCCGCAGTGGGAGGGTGCCGGGGCCAAGACCCCTGCATGAATTTTGTGCATTGGACCTCTAGTTATAGATAGTTACACACACATGTAGTGAAATTTATTATAAACATCTACTTTTGTACATTTTAATGGTTTACAGTAGTAGAAACCTATGAATTAAGTGAATATAGTATGTGTCCTTAAGAATGGACACAAATAATATTCACACAGTACACATTTGACTTGCCCTTGACTTATCATTACTGATGTTAACAACTAACATGTACTGAGTAGTTATTTTGTGCTAGATAATGTGCCAAGTCACTGAGGCATTATGTCATGCCTCTAAGTCACATTACTAACATATGAGGTAAGTTCTATGATTACTACTATTTTGCACATGAAGAGACTTGTTTGGAGATTGTACCTACAACAGGTTAGAGCCAAAACTGGAAGTTAGGTCTGTTGGGAATGAAGGCTTTACTCTTCAACACAATTCTATATGGCTTACATGCTTAGGAGTCACTGTAAAGCATTATTGGGATGTAAGTGTTCACATAAGCATAAACACTGAATAGTACACGTGTGATAATTATGTTGTACCTTGGTTGGATGGTATCTTCCAAATTTAAGACTAAGCAATTCGCGAGCTAGATCTATATTTATTACCAGAAAAAAAGTTGATAAAGAATGAAAACCTTAATTTTGAAATTTGCCTTTTGCCTCAGTATTTTTACAAAACCATTTTATAATTTTACTAGAGGCCCAGTGCATGGATTCATGCACCTGTGGGGTCCTTTGGCCTGGCCTGCAGGGATCAGGCCGAAACCTGCTCTCTGACATCCCCCAAAGGGTCCCAGGTTGCAAGAGGGCAGTTCTCAGGTGACATACCCCGGAATTGAGCTCCCGCCTCTCTGGTTCCGAGTGTGTCACCCGAGAACCACAGCTGCCAAGTCACTACAGCTTGGCAGCTCCTGCATTGAGTGTCTGTCCCCTGGTGGTCAGTGTGCATCATAGCTACTAGTCGAAGCGTCTGCCCCCTGGTGGTCATTGTGCATCATAGTTACTGGTCGGACAGTCGAATGTTCGGACAGTCACTTAGGCTTTTATATATATAGATATCAGATTGTCAATTATTTTCTATTCATTTTAACACATCATCAGATCTTTGGTTAGGTAGGGTAGAGCATTAGCCAAAGGAACTGGATACAGAAAGAATCTTTTTCAGAAGGCCAGTTATTCATTCAATAAGAATTTTATTTTAAACCTAGGGTTCAGAATTTAGTCTCACTTTTAAGTGAACATGATTTTTTGCCATACAACATTGACAAGTTTAATTATATAATCCAAACTTTATATTCTAAATGCATTTATATAAATAACTAGAAATGTATATTTTAGAGTAAGCATTGAAATTAATATATAATTATATGAATCAGGTTTAAAAAATTCTACAGACTGATAAAGTCTAGCAGCATAATTTTTAAAAAGAAAGCATTATGCAATTATATATAAAATATTTTCTCTTTTGTGATATGTCTGAAATAGCTATAGATTGAGCTATTGTAGCAATGTGTTTTATTTCTGATAAAGTAAAATTTATTGAGTTTTATGATTTTACTTTGATTTTTTGAAGGCAGTGGTTTAGAAAAGAAAGGATATAATAAATTGGAAAGTCATCAGGACTAGAACATCAAAAAAGTCTTCCAAAAGCAATCTGATTATGACATAGTCTAAAGATAATAAAAGTAGTAAAACATGATAATAGGAGATATTTGTCTGTTCTTTGGGTCTCCCAGAACCTGGAACTCTTCCCTGTGTTTGGGGAATCCTTCATCATATACTTTTCCCCCAATGCCAGTTTTATTGAATTATAATTTTTGTGTAGCATTTTATTGAATTATAATTTTTGTGTAGCATTGTATAAGTTTAAGGTACACAACATGATTTATGTATATAATGTGACATGGTTACCACAGTAAGTTTAGTTAACATCTATTACATCTCATAGTTGCAATTTTCCCCCTTAATAATGAGAATTTTAAAGATTTCTCTAAGTAACTTTCAAATATGCAATAAATTATTGTTAACTATAGTCACCATGCTGTACATTACATCCCTAGAATTTATCTTATAATTGGAAGTTTATTTCCTTTGGTCACCTTCACCCACTTCTTCCTCTCCCCAACCCTGCCTTGGCATCCAGCAATCTGTTCTCTGTATCTATGAATTTTTTCTTTTTAATACTATGCATGAAATCATATAGCATGTGTCTCTTTTATCTCAGTCTTATATCACTTAACATAATGCCCTCACGTTTCATTCACGTTGTTAAAAATAGCACGGTGTCTTTCTATTTATGGCAGAATAATATTCCATTCTCTCTGTGTATCTCACTTTCTTTATCCATCCATCAATAGACACTTAGGTTGTTTCTATGTCTTGGCTGTTGTAAATAATGCTTGCAATGAACTTGGGTTAAAAATATCTCTTTGAAATAGTGATTTCATTTCTGTCAGAGATATGCCCAGAAATGAAATTGCTGAATTTTATGGTAGATCTATATTTAATTTTTTGAGGAATCTCCATACTATTTTCTATAGTGTCTGGACCAATTTACATTCCAACCAGCAGTGCACAAGGGTTCCCTTTTTTCCACATCCATGTCAACACATCTCTTGTCTTTTTTATAATAGCCATTTTAGCAGGTATGAGTTGTATCTCATTGTGGTTTTAATTTGCATTTTCCTAATAGTTAATCATCATTTTCCTGATGGTTAGTCATGTTAAATATTTTTCTATGTTGGCCATGTAGATACCTTCTTTGGAAAAAATGTCTATTCAGGTCCTTCACCCATTTTTAAATTGGATTATTATTATTATTATTATTATTTTTATTATTACTATTGAGTTGTAAGTATCCCTCACTATCTACCCCAGGGAAGTGGAGCCCATGTATCCTGTAGAAGTCACATAAATACTGTATTTTTAGGCTCTCGTGTGACTGTGCAGTTAATGTATTCCTGGACCTGGCAAGTCTGATGTACTCAACCAGGGTTGGAATTGAAAGGTGATCAAATTAGTATCTGCAATTGGGGAATTAAACATATAATTATATATTTTCTACTACTGTAACAAATTATCACAAATTTGGTAAGTTAAAACATTAAAAAGATATTATTATCTTACTTTTCTAGACGTCAGAAGTCTGAAATTGGTCTCACTGAGCTAAAATCAAGGTGTCAGCCAGTCTGTATTCCTTTCTGGAAGTTCTAAGGAAGAATCTTTTTATTTCTTTATTTTCTAGTGTTTAGAGTCCACCTGCATTCCTTGGCTCACTGCCCCTTTCTCCATCTCCAAGCCAACAGTGTTCAAATCACTCTCACACCCTTGCATTCCGACTCCCTCTTTTAAGGACGGATGTGGTTGCATTTTGGACTACTGAATGACCCAGAATAATCTTTCCATTTCAAGATTCTTAAATTAATCATATCTATAAAGCCCTTTTGTCACGTGAGGCATCATATTCACCCATTTCAGTCATTGAGATGTGGACATTTTGGGGTAGCCATTACCCAGCCTATCACAAAAATCCTTTCTGGTGGCTCACCAGAAGCAGCAATATTTATTCTGCAGGAGCAACAGTGACCTAGATCCTAGAGAGGACATCTGGAGCCCAGTGGAAACTGTCCATTTAGTGGCATTCCATGTTCTGTGACAGCAGCGTCCAATTCTGGTGGTTCCGGGAGTGGAAGTTTAATGTTTGGTGTGATCCCAGTTACTCCCAAACCTTCTCTTTGTATTTTTCAGGTGGCAGGTGCCTCAGATTTTTGGTGGTTCTATGAGCTATTAAGTACCCTTTTTATACATTCTTTTTTGTTGCTTAAGTTAATGAGAACCCTGACTATATGGAAGAGAGGGGTGAATGCAGACCATATAGAGGGAATAGATGAGATACATGATGCGAGGTCCAGGCAAAATAACAACAACAAAAACACACCAAAAAACAAAACAAAACAAAACAACAACAAAACAGAGTTTCCAGCTGTTCAAAAAAATAATCATTGACTTATTGAATAAATGTAGTGACTAACTAGTTATTTTTAATGTTAAAGACTTTTCATCTAAAACATACAGGGTGGGGCAGAAGTAGGTTTACAGTTGTGAGTATGTGCAAGTTTATTCTTGTATTCTTTATTAATTATTGTATTATTTTCCATATCAAAAACTGTAAACCTACTTTTGCACAACCCTGTATTTTATATGACTTCTATATTTTAAGTGGCTATCTAGTTAAATCAGACTGTCAAAGCTCACCCAATTCAATGTAAAATTTATTAATGTAATCACTACAGTATAATATATATATATATATATATATATATATATATATCCTCAGATCTATGATACATAAACATTTACAAAGCTTGCATGATCTAATTTATTATTGTGATGGTGACTACAGAGCTTGCTTTACCTTTCTTCTTGGCATATATCCCTCTGGAAGAGATAGAAAGTTCAACTAATTTAGTTTACCCAGGGGAGCTTACTCAGCAGCTCTCTGCTTGTGGTCCTTTTCTTCCATTCTATTGGCTCTGGGTCCCCCTCCCTCCTTGCTATTCTTACACTGAAAACAACAGAAGACCACGAACATCATGTGTCACTGTGTCCCTTTGCTCTAAAAAGAACTACTTCTGAAACTTGCAAATGTGACGAGGAAGCAGAAGTTCAAAAACAGAGGACTTAAGTAGATCTTTTGATTTACATTCTAGAAATCAGGTACAGAAAGTAAAAAAAAAAAACAAAAAAACAAAAAAAAAAAACAAGAATGGAGCAATTAATTATTAGTTCTTGCTAATAGGACACATCTAAAATGGATATTAAGATCACCTGGCTCAAACTTCTCATTTTACAAATGAGGAAAGCGAGGCCTACAAAACTTAAATAGCTCAGGATCAATAACCTTTAACAGCTGAGTTGTATGATTGTTTTATTTCTTAAACAATCTTTGAAAATTAAAGAGCTTAGTTTACTAAGTATGTTAGGTAACCAAAAAGAAAGCTACTTCTAATAGTAATACTAGTTCTTTTCTAATACTCAATATTAATATTATATCCTAAAATTTCTCTTTATGCTAAAAATTATATTAAAGGGAGCTCTAGAACTTTATTTTTTTTAAATTAAGTCATCATGTTGGTTTTATGGGTCAATGAATGTCCATGGACTAAAACTAATAACCATAGTGAGCCTAAATTCTCTTTTTATAGTATTTCTTTAATAATTATACTGGAATCAATATTGAATTTTCAGAAATAAAGATTTTGCTTACAATTCACATTGAACACTAGTCATGAGGATTTCATATTGAAATATTAAAAAGTGAATGTTAAAATATTAATAAACCCTGAAAGGATTTAATAATAGAAAAATAAAAATAAACATTGTCATTTTGTCATTAGTAGCATTAAATATGGCCACAAGAGGGCAATATATGAAAATAATTGAAATTCCAAGGAAAACTTTAAAGGATTTAATATGTGGATATTATATGGTATCTTTGATCATTAATTTAGCATTATTGTTAGAATAGATAAAAGGGGTCCATTTTCACTACATAGTATTTAATATTTTTCTAAACTTAGACAAATTAAGCTCTAAATTTTCCTGTAGGTTGTGATGCTGACAGCTATTAGTAGATACATCCCATGTGTGACACAGGAATATGATTACTTGTTTGTAGTAACAATATTTTGAAAAACAATCATAATGTCAATACTGTCCTAGGATAGTGACAATCTATCAATGATCAAAATGACCCATTTTTAAAGACTGTCATGAAGCTTAATGACCCTTGCCTAATCACTGATAATGCCAATTACCTGCTTTCAAGCACATGACGTAAACTGAAGGGGAAAAAGGAACCCTTATAAATTAAGATCTCTTATAATAGATAAAACTAGGTTGATTA
Source organism: Plecotus auritus (assembly GCF_963455305.1). Lineage (NCBI taxonomy): Eukaryota > Metazoa > Chordata > Mammalia > Chiroptera > Vespertilionidae > Plecotus > Plecotus auritus. The sequence goes on from NC_137772.1 coordinate 147,402,274, forward strand.
CTAATTTGTCTCCACCCCTATGACTGAAGGTAATGTAGCATAAAATGATTACATTTTACCTAATCAAAGAGGAAAAAGTTTTTAGATGATAAAGAATGTTTTGACATATTGATCACTTCAAAATCTCTGCCCACCCTAAACTCCCACCCCAACAATTCCCAAAATAATGCATGTATTCTAAAATGCTTTTTTCTTCTTAGGGAAATAGTGCAATAGAGTCTTCCAATTGAATTTCTGGAAGCAGGTGTCCTTTATGATAGCATCACCTTAATTCCTGCCAAGAACATAGTGTTCAGCACACGATTCCAATTTTATTAATTTCATTATTGTTTGCAGTGCTTTGACCATTCTACCAGACATACTGCAGGGTGACTCAAACAGCTCAAGAGATCATTTCTATTTATATCTGACATTGCATATATTTTGTAACAGGCCTTAATTGTTAGTATTATACCATTTTAAATTTAATAAGGATGTAAATATAATACTGGATTAAATATTTATAGAATTACATTTTAGGTGGTTCCTCAGATCATGTAATTAGCTTTAATTTGAGATTTTATGAGTCAAAATAGCTCCATTAGTAGGAAATATCCCTTTGATGTGCATTGGAAGAAGCTCCAGAATAGCTTCTTTTCAACTCATGAAGAAAATTTCTCCCAGGTAGTTTTAAAGTCCTTTTTGACCTCGGATGAGTTCTCTCTACTACCTTTGATGTTCCTGTAAGTAGAGGAGGATGTATAAATTACATTGATAACCTTGCTATAAATGATATCAACATGAGATGATGCTCAGGAAATGAGTAACGAAAACTAGCTTTACATATTCTACCCTAAAAGGAGGCAAAACAGAGTAAGAGCAAGAAAGAGGAAAATAATTTGCCAGGATTTAAGGTGGACAAATTTGGGTTCTGTATCTGAGAGGCACCAGAGTATAATCAAGAGGTAGAGGCCACTTCTCTGCACATGTGCTCTCACTTGCCTGCATTCTGCCCTAAGCCTGCTCTGCACATGTGCTGTCAGCTCCTGTGGTCTGTGCATTGGCATCACCTGGCCACCAAATGCTGTCAGTCTTTGTCTCATATGCTACAACTATGCTGGACAACTTTGGCCGAATTTCTAAAGCTCATTCAGGCTTCCTTTCAGGTCTTTTATTGTTATTATTATTATTAATTACTAGAGGCCCGGCGCATGAAATTCTGTGTGGGTACGGTCCCTAGACCTTGCCTGCAGTCAGGGCCATCTTCTTTGGCTGCCTGCAGCCTGCCCCACCCCCTGCTGCCACTCACCCCTGGTTCCCCGTTTGCCATCGGGCAATTGGAGCCGGCCGGTTGGGGAAAGGGACTGAGAGGTGGTCAGTGCACCTCATAGTGATTGGTCGAGCGGTCGTTCTGGTCCTTTCACTGTTAGGGTCAATTTGCATATTACCCTGTTATTATATGGGATTATTATTATTATTATTATTATTATTATTATTTTAAACTGAGAGACATTTGCTAAGGTTGGCCAAGGAACCAAGGAAGATCACCTGTCAGGGCAGCACTGTATAGATGATTCCAATCCTGGGTTTTGACCTACAGCATTCAGGTCTTTTCTATCACCCTGAGTTTTCCTGCCTTTTTGGGGTGCCATCTAAATGGAGCTTAGATTTCAATAATGAACCTGAGTACTGTATCTGAAGTAAAGCATGATTATTCTTGCTGAATTTCTTATCTCAGGATGTGAATACAGGCAGTCCTCAGGTTATGTCGGAATTGACTTACATCATTTTGTGGTTATGTCGCCATCTCCCATTTACAGTATTTATAAAAAAAAAAGTTCCATCATTTCGATGTATGTACATATGTGCTTTATGTTTTTTATTATTTATTTACCACAAGTAAAGGTCAGGAATTGTTATCTTTCTTTTAATTTTTTTTACTGTTTTACTTCATTCCTGCTGTGTATGTGCTCCATATGAGTGACGTAGGTGCTTATGTAGGTGGGTCCTGACTTACGGTGAAAATTGAGTTACATCACGCCATAGGAACGGATCTCCAATGTAACCCGAGGACTGTCTCTATAGGCTTTGAATTCTTCATTCACATCTCTTTCCACGTGTTTAGGACATGTCCATGCAAATTGGACATATTATAGACAACCTTGTCATATCAGAATTAATGAGATTTAGAAGGTTAGGCCCCAACCATGCATGATCCAACCTTGGCATATCAGAATTAATGAAATTGATAAGGTTGGGCCCAAACTATGAGCCTAATTAAAGTGTGTAAGTGCACAAGCTAGAAACTAGCCATTAATCTGAGTCCAAATATCTTTATAGGTTGTATACAATACTCATGAGCTGAAGAGATACATTTATGATATCCCAGAAGCCTCCTACTCTTTATGTACAGCATAGTTGTATATAATATATAGTATATTCATACAGACATTTAGTCTTTTTTCTAAGAAAAATAAAATCACAGTTATAGTGATTTTACTTTATTTTAGTAATGGTAGTGACATATCCCAGACTGTCATACATTTTTAATGAAATAACCATATTTTTGAGCCAAGTCCCCGTACAGCTAAGGACAACTCTTTGCAACAGAGTGTTGAGCATGAGGTAAATTCTAGTACCACTTGAGAGAGTAAAACTGATTAATACCTCTGTATTAACAAACTAGGTTAATATTTTACATGAAATTTGCCCAATGATTCACATTTTATTGGACAATTTAAGTTATTCTAAAATTTTTTTAATAGCCTGGTTAGTTACAGAATGGCCTAACTTTCTTTACTTCTGAAAATTGATATAATCCTATATAATAAAAAGGTGATATGCAAATTGACCATCACACCCTCACACAAGATGGCCGCCCCCATGTGGTCACAAGATGGCCGCCCCCATGTGGTCACAAGATGGCTGCCCCCATGTGGTCACAAGACAGCCATCACAAGATGGCCAGCAGGGGAGGGCAGTTGGGGGCGACTGGGCCTGCAGGGAAGGTAGGGCAGTTGGGGGCAACCAGGCTGGCAGGGGAGGGCAGTTAGGGGTGACTGGGCTGGCAGGGAGGGCAGTTGGGAGCGACCGGGACAGCAGGGGAGGGCAGTTGGGGGCGATAAGGCCGGCAGGGGAGCAGTTAGGCGTCAATCAGGCTGGCAGGTGAGTGGTTAGGGGGTGATCAGGCTGGCAGGCAGAAGTGGTTAGGGGCAATCAGGCAGGCAGGCAGGCAAGCTGTTGGGAGCCAGCAGTCCCAGATTTTGAGAGGGATGTCTGACTGCCGGTTTAGGATCCTTGTGGGATCGGGCCTAAACCGGCAGTCGGACATCCCTAAGGGGTCCCAGATTGGAGAGGGTACAGGCTGGGCTGAGGGACACCCCCCCTGCCAGTGCATGAATTTCATGCCCCGGGCCTCTAGTATTTAACATATGGAAAGATTTTTAAATGTATGTAACCTGTAACTGAGAAGTAGTTACTTCTATCAAAATTCTGAGAAAGACCAAAACCAGTAAAAGAGTATGGTTAATGTCTATGTTAAAAGGTGGAGAGGCTAATCTTAATTGGTTTAATCATACTTATCATGATTATATATTATATATTAAATTTGCTCTGGGACAAGTGCTAAAACAATGTACAGATTATTGGAGTAGCCTCACCCTGAACCCAACAAGTTAATAATTAAGGCATGGGGTACATAGAAATTAGCAAGTATTCATCTACTCTATATTTTCCTGGATTTGCAAGTTGGCATATGATTATCAATTACTCTAAGAAGAGTATACAAGTGCTTGAAAATGTGAAATTCCATTTTCCAATCCACCTGTTTCTTCCTATTCACCATTTCACATGGAATCTTTTCCCTTGGCAAGGGCAGGGTAGATTAATCACAACAACCAATTAGTACAAAATAAAATGACAGGTAATTCACTATCAAAGTATATGTTATGATTAAAAAATAGTGAAATTTGGTTTTTGGAATATATGTGTTTTTCTTTTTATGCAGCTATTTGAGCAGTGGCCCCAATGTGGTTGCCTTGTTTACAAGGAGATAAAAGGAGTATTAAGTAATTTTGCCTTTTTGACCCCAATCACAATCTTACCTTCATCATATCTTAGGTGAATAATGATGTGGTTAATACTTCTCTATTCAAAATAAACTCAAACTCCAAATGCAAAACATGGTATCTTTAGCTACCACATAATTTTCATTTAAAATATTTTCTGGTGTCCTAATTCATGTAACTTGGAATCTAATTATTTAAGTAACCCTGTAGAAGTTCTTTTAACTATATGTCATTACATCACATACTCTATGTCTCAACGACTATGGTTCTTTATAACAATGCAAAAATATAAATTTTTATAATGAACCAGTTAATAAATATTACTGTCCTTCCTCCTAGGCATAGTTGTGAGTGTCTTTACTCTCATGTGGCTTACAGTATCAATTTATAGAGGAAGAAAAAATAATATAGATATTCTGCCACATTTTCTAATTCATATGTATGTATATATATATTAGTGCTAAAAGTTAATAAGCAATTATTCATGCTTCAGAAGAGAATGACAGTTAATTGACAGAGAAAAGTATACAAATTATTCTAATGTAAGAAATGCAGTTATAACCCTTCTAATGAAACTATTAACTGAATGATCTAGGAGTATGTGAGAGGGAGAAATTATACCATCATGTCTGGAGGTTTCAATAGAAGAATAAATAATTATTACATGAACATTTATATTTTCACAAATTTTAATTACTTGGTAATCACATAGGGATTGATTGCAACTATGACAAATTGAGTTATTTAGAATGCGAAATTTTCCTCTCTCCCATCTTGCATACCCTTGCATACACACAGCCCTTTTAAGAATTCAGTTAGCCCTAGCCGGTGTAGCTCAGTGTATAGAGCATTGGCCTACGTACCTTGATTGCAAGTTCGATCCTGCCGGGGATCATGTGGGAGGCTCACTGGATGTTTCTCTCTTTCTGTCTTTCTCCTTCCCTTCTACTCTCTCTGGAAATCAATGTAAAAATATCCTCAAGCCGAAACCGGTTTGGCTCAGTGGATAGAGCGTCAGCCTGCGGACTGAAAGGTCCCAGGTTCGATTCCGGTCAAGGGCACGTACCTTAGTTGCGGGCACATCCCCAGTAGGAGGTGTGCAGGAGGCAGCTGATCGATGTTTCTTTCTCATCGATGTTTCTAACTCTCTATCCCTCTCCCTTCCTCTCTGTAAAAAAATCAATAAAATATATTAAAAAAAAATATCCTCAAATGAGGATTAACAATAACAAAAAGAATTCAAAGTTAAATATTTATTTCTTTTTGGAGTTACCTGCAAACTGGGTTTTAACTACCCTATGATTACTTTTGCTTGTATGCTTTTTGTTTTGTTTTATCTGCTTTTTTGCACACTTTTAATCTGAGTGGAAAAACCTAATGCCACATAACCACTTTCTAAGGCTTTCTCCTTCCCTAATCACCTTAATGATTATTGGCTTAAGTAAAGTTAGAAAGATAATTCCTTAATTCCCAAGTTTATTTCAATTACCAAATATTGTTATGTTTCTATTTTGACCCAAACCACAGTGTATTATCTATAATTGGGGAGTAACTAATGTTTTCTTCTAAAAGGTGAATGTGCGTTTTTGGGCCTCCCTCCTATTCAGGTCTATAATTCTACTATGCAAAGGAGCTTGTATCAAGCAGACATTTTACCCACCAGTCCTGGGAACAGTGTTGCACTTTGGCTTTGTGTATGGTAACTGGTGTTCATTCTTTCAACAAATACTCATCAATTAGCTATTTTATGTGAAGCACTGTATAAGCACTGAAGTCACAGCAGTGAGCAAAACAAAATCCCCTGCCATTGTAGAATTTACATAATTCTAGAAGGAGGAGAAAATGATTTAGTTTCATTCCAGGTCTAGTGTCTTTTTTGTATTGGATTTGTATAAGAAAAGATCCAGAGGTGTATCTAGATCATTAGGACATTTGTTCTTTTGAGTGTCTGGCTTTAGGAGCTGTACCCGCACATGCACAGGGTTCAATCATGGACACAATGCATATGCAGTCTGAAGACAGGTTGTAGTGGAAGTCTTATATTGTAAATGTGAGACTGACATCTTTGGCAGATTATTTAACTGCTCACATTTATAAACTAGTGGTGCATCTTTCAGCCTTAGACAGAAAAATTAATGTTTAAGTTTTATATAATGGATTGATGAAGTTAAAGATACTAGTATATCATTGTAGGTCATTATAATTGCCTAAGGTACTAATCATTTTTTAAAAAAATATATTTTTATTGATTTCAGAGAGGAAGGGAGAGGGGAGAGAGATATAGAAACATCAATGATGAGAGAGAATCATTGATCTGGTTACTTCTTGCATGCCCCCTACTGGGATTGAGCTCGCAACCCAGGCATGTATGTGCTCTGACCAGGAATCGAACCATGACCTCCAGGTTCACAGGTTCATGCTCAACCAGTGAGCCATGTTGGCTGGGCTAGATACTAATAATTTTAATGAGCGTTTATAAATACCAGTTTGTATTTCTAATGGCATTTATCTACTCTTTTAAAATAGTTCCATACATTTTGAGCATTTCTATTTTCACTGTTTTGAATACCTCCTGAAAGTCTCACATCTCTAAATAAACTGGACAATGCTCTTGAGGGACCCCACAAGTTTGCTTTTCTATTCACACTTCCACTTACAGCTGGCTGGAAGGCTAATCTCCCATTTGATCAAAATAGATTTATGTTGGATGCAATTATAGGTTCATTATCATATCTGCTCTTCAGTGCAACTTCTTTCTTCCCCAAGGTAGTTGAGGAGAAGCATATTCACTCTCTTGTTCTTAAATGTGGTACATCTGTAATAGTGTCAACAATGAAAAATAAAAATAAAAATAGCTCTTAAATAAAAGCTTTTTTGTCTTAAAAAAAAAACCACACCCAAAAACCTTTAAAAACATCTCTTAACCCCTTACCTTAGAGTTAATATGTTATTTCTGAAATGGATAAACCTTGCTGTATATATGTATTCTTACTCATATCAGTTTAATTGTCTTCTAAACTATAAATTTTCTCTTTTATAAATTATATGTTATTTAAAACTAGTGGCCCAGTGCACAGATTTATGCACATTAAAAGGAAATTAATTAGAAGAAAAATGTGTGTGGTAATTACATTACTGCAAGAAATTATATGTCAAAATGGTATATATAATATAGTATTATAAAATTAAAACATGTCTCTCCAAATTCAAGAGGATTGAAATCATATTAAGCATCTTCTCAGATCACAATGGCATAAAATTAGAAATCAACTACTATAAAAACAATCACAAAAAATCAAACATTTTGAGGCTGAATAGCATATTATTAAACAATGAGTGGGTTACCAAAGAGATCAAAGAAGAAATAAAAAACATCCTGGAAACAAACAACAATGAAAACACAACAATCCAAAATCTTTGGGACACAGTGAAAGAAATCCGGAGAGGGAAGTTCATAGCATTACAGGCCTACCTCAAAAAACAAGAAGAACCTGGTAATAAAACATCTAACTCTGTAACTTGAAGAATTAGAAAGAGAGCAATAAGAAAAGCCCAGTGTGAGCAAAAGGAAGGAAATAATCAAGATCAAAGAGAAAATAAATGACATAGAGACAAAAAAGAAATATCAATGGAACCAAGAGCTGGTTCTTTGAAAGGATAAACAAGATTGATGAACTTCTAACCAGGTTCACCAAGAAGCAAAGAGAGAGGACCCAAATAAACAAATTAGAAATGAAAGAGGTAAAATAACAACAGACCCCACAGAAATACAAAGGATTGTTAGAAAATACTATGAACAACTCTATTCAAACAAACTAGACAACCTAGAAGGAATGGACATATTCCTAAAAAAATGCGACCTTCCAAAACTCAACCAGGAGTAATCAAAAAATCTGAATAGGATAATAACTATGGAGGAAATTGAAGCAATAATCCAAAAACTTCCAACAAACAAAAGCCCTGGACCAGACGGCTTCACAGGGGAGTTTTACCAAACATTCAAAGAAGAAATAAAACCTATCTTCCTCAGACGATTCAAAAAAAATTCAAGAGGAAGGAGCAATTTCCAAGCTCTTTCTACGAAGTTGCAGTACCCTAATCCCAAAACCAGATAAAGACAATACAAAGAAAGAGAATTACAGGCCAATATCTCTCATGAACATACACGCCAAAATCCTCAACAAAATTCTAGCAAATCGAATCCAGCATTACATTAGAAAGATCATACATCATGACCAAGTGGGACTTATTCTGGGGATGCAAGGATGGTACAATATATGCAAATCAATCAATGTGATATACCACATAAAAAAACTGAGAGATAAAAACAATATAATCATATCCATTGATGCAGAAAAAACATTTGACAAAATCCAACACCCTTTCTTGATAAAAACTCTCAGCAAGGTGGGAATAGAAGGATCATACCTCAACATAATAAAAGCCATATATGACAAACCCACAGCCAACATAATACTCAATAGGCAAAAACTAAAACCATTTCCCCTAAGAACAGGAACAAAACAGGGATGCCCACTCTCACCACTCCTGTTTGACATAGTACTGAGAAGTACTAGCCATTGTGATCAGACAAGAAGAAGAAATAAAAGGCATCCAAATTGGAAAAGAAGAAGTAAAGTGTCCTTATTTGCAGATGACATGATATTGTACTTGAAAACCCCAAAGACTCCATCAGAAAACTACTAGACTTAAAAAATGAATTGGGCAATGTAGCAGGATACAAAATTAACACCCAGAAGTCTATGGCTTTTCTATACACCAATAATGAACTCACAGAAAGAGAAGTTAAAAAAGCAATCCCATTTCCAATTGCACCAAAAAAATTAAGATACCTAGGAATAAACTTAACCAAGGACACAAAAGACCTGTACTCAGAAAATTTCAGGATGCTAAAAAAAGAGCTAGAGGAAGACATGAACAAATGGAAGACTATACCATGTTCATGGATTGGTAGAATAAACATCATTAAAATGTCCATACTACCCAAAGCAATCTATAAATTCAACACAATCCCCATTAAAATACTAACGGCATACTTCAAAGACCTAGAAAAAAATTCTCTAAAAATTAATCTGAAATAAAAAAGACCCCTAATAGCCACAGCAATCCTGAGAAAGAAGAACAATGTTGGAGGGATCACAATACCAGATATCAAGCTATACTACAAAGCCACTGTTCTCAAAACTGCCTGTTACTGCCACCAGAACAGACATATAGACCAGTGGAACAGAGCAGAGAACCCAAAAATTGACACAAGTCATTATGCTCAATTACTATTTGACAAAGGAGGCAAGAGCATACAATGGAGACAAGACAGTCTCTTCAACAAATGGTGTTGGGAAAACTAGGCAAGATACTTGCAAAAAAATGGGACTAGACCACCAACTTACACCATACACAAAAATAAACTCAAAATGGATAAAGGACTTAAACATAAGATGGGAAACCATAAAAATCTTAGAAGAAGCCATAGGCAGCAAAATAGCAGGCATTTGTCGTAGCAATATCTTTACCAATACAGCTCCTAGGGCAATGGAAAGTAAAAAGAAAATAAACAAATGGGACTACATCAAAATAAAAAGCTTCTGCACAGCAAAAGAAACCATCAACAACACATCAAGAAAGCCCACTGCATGGGAGAACATATTTGCCAATGTTATCTCCGATAAGGGTTTAATCTCCAACATTTACAGGGAACTCATACAACTTAACAAAAGGAAGATAAATGATCCAATCAAAAAATGGGCAAAGGACCTAAATAGACACTTCTCAAAAGAGGACATTCAGAAAGCCAAGAGACATATGAAAACATGCTCAAAGTCACTAATCATCTGAGAGATGCAAATCAAAATGACAATGAGGGTACCATCTCACACCTGTCAGAATGACTACCATCAACAAATCAAAAAACAACAAGTTCTGGAGAGGATGGGGAGAAAAAGGAACCCTCCTTCATTGCTGGTGGAAATCCAGAATGGTTCAGCCACTCTGGAAAACAGTATGGCATTTCCTCAAAAAATTAAAAATGGAGCTGCCATTTGACCCAGTAATACCATTTCTAGCTATATATTCCAAGAAACTAGAAACACCAATCAGAAAGGATATATGCCCCCCTATGTTCATAGCAGCACAATTCACCATAGCTAAGATTTGGAAACAGCCTAAATGCCCATCAGCAGATGAATGGATTAGAAAACTGGGGTACATCTACACAATGGAATACTATGCTGCTATAAAAAAGAAGGAATTCTTACCATTTGCAACAGCATGGATGGAACTGGAGAGCATTATGCTAAGGGAAATAAGTCAGTCAGTGAAAGATAAATACCACATGTTCTCACTCATTTATGGATAATAAAGAACATTATAAACTGTTGAACAAAAATAGACAGAGGCAAAGAAGCATTGAACAGACTGTCAAACTACAGCAGAAAGGTAGGGGAGGGTTGGGGAGGTAAGAGATCAACCAAAGAACTTGTATGCATGCATATAAGCACTACCAACAGATGCAAGACATTGGGGGGGGGGCGTGGAGGGGGAGATAAGGGCAAGTGCCAGGGGGAAGGGGAGACCAGGGGGAAGTCAATGGGGGGGAAAAGGAGACATATGTGCTGCTATTTGTAATACCTTAAATAGTAAAATAAAATAAAACAATAAAATTTTTTAAAAGGTAAAAATTAAAACATGCATGTGATTGGCACCAGCAAATGATTTATAGGAATCATGCATGCACGAGTCAAGGATTATTTTTAAATTGCCAGTGCACGTCATATGTACCGGCCGGTTGGTCAGTCAGACGGTCAATGAATAAATCGCAGTGTGGTTCATGTTGAATGTCAACAAAAACAACCAAATTCATGATCGACTATGACAGATCGAAACACACGTGTGCCATTGGTGCCAATGAGAGCTTTATATATATCGCACATGCGTGAGTCGATGTTTATTTTTAAATTGCTAGTGGGCTTCATATGTACACAAGCAATTATTCATGTGTACATATGTCCCAGCTGGTCAGTCATTTGGACAGTCGGACAGACAGACAGTCGGTCACTTAGCCTTTTATATATAGAGATTATTGCTAGGTGGCCCTGGTTATCCCCAGTATGCTATCTGCAGTTTTGGAGGTTTTGCAAGTGTGAGATGTCATAATCTGGGGGAGGGAGAGAACGAAGCATTGACAATATAGGCACATTCAATTCTATCAAGTCCATTTTCCCAGACCTTCAGTGATTGCTTCAAATACTACTTACTTTAATTTCTAAACCACTTTCTTTTATGTTTCTGCCAGTGTTTTCTAAGTGCTTAACAGGGCTCTAGAACTGTGTCAAGATGCATCAAGGAGAGCTTCAGCAGGGACTCTTGAATAGGCAGGTCTCTGATTTTGTGACTCCTGCCTCAAGCAAAGAAACACCACTCTATATGGCTTATATCTTGTACTGCCACATATAATTTTATTTAAAATGCATTTTCCACTTAGAAAAAATATTTAAAATTACTAACCACTGGATTATATTAATATTTTACTTGAAGAATCTACGTTGAGCCCCCTAGCACTAATATCTAGAACTCTCGGATTATTTTGGGTGTGGTGTTGAGCCCTGTATCAAACTGCAAGCACAGGTTGTTTATTAGTGCCTTTCCATCATGGCCTGCCATTCAATTCAGAATAGGAAAATAATATGTGACAATTTGTCACTGCATTGGTCAGCACAGTGGATTTTGGTGATTGTTGGCAGGAAAATACCAGCTCCTTTCCCAGACCACCTGGCTTGCTGTCCAAGTTACCAGTTTGGACAAAAAGGCTACCATCTCTAGAAAGCTCTCACTTCAATCATGAGCTTCAGATGGGCTGCTTCAGTGATGAAACACCCAAACCCAGCATAAGCCTTATTCACCTCACTTTTTAGCTTTTTATGTGTGTTCTTTCACATTTCACTGGACTTTTTAATATTGGGGTCTGGAGGGTTCAACCATTGGACCACTCTTCTTACCTCCCTATATTTACTCCCTTTAAAATATACAGTAAAGACTCCCAAATTTATAATTTTTGCCAGGACTTTACACTGAAATCCAAGCTCCTATGTCCACTACTTCTTTGAGATCTCCATGTGAATGTCTAATATGTATCTAAAACTCAACATGATGAAAACTGAGCTCTAGATATTTCTTCCAAACCTGATGCGACTATAGTCTCCCCATCACAGTTTATCATGACTTCATCCTTTCTCTGTGTAGGTAAGATTCTTGGAGTTGTGCTTGTTTACTATTTCCCTCACATTCAAATCTACTTCAAAATATTTTTAGAGTCCAACTATGTCACCTTCACCACTACCACTTTGGTCTGAGCTCTCTCTAGCTTTTACCTGCATAGACTTTAGCTTGTTTCCCTTTTTCCCATCTAACCACCCCTCCCCATGCTTTATCCTCAATCCAGAAGTCAGAATGATATTTTTAAAATGTTGTTCAATCATTTAATTATGTCACTCTTTATTGTTGAGAGTATTACAGATGCCCCCTCTTTTTCACCCCCATAGCCTCCTCCTGGCACCTGTCCCTCCCAGGCCTTCTCCACCCGATTGTTTGAATCCATAGGTAATGCAATTATGCATATAAAAATCTTTGGCTAATATTTCCCACCTACCCTTCCCTCTGAGATTTGTCACTTTGTTACATGTTTCCATGCCTCTGGTTCTATTTTATTCATCTGTTTACTTTGTTCATTAGATTCCTTGTTTGTTTATTTTGATTTTTAGATTCAATTGTTGATAGATATGTATTTATTGTCATTTTATATATATATATATATATATATATATATATATATATATATATATATATAATTCTTTTTCTTTCTAACTGCTTTCCTCTTGCTGCTTTTAAGATTCTCTCTTTGTCTTTAACCTTTGGTATTTTAATTATTGACTTATTTGAAGAAATAATGACAGAAAACTTCCCCTACTTGGTGAAGGAAATAGACTTACAAGTCCAGGAAGCATAAGAGGAATGAAAAGAGGCCCACACCAAGACACATCATAATCATCTGCTACTCTTTTGCTCACACCCCAGCTTGGATACACCACCCTCCTGTCTTTCAGTCACACTCTAAGCATGCTACCACCTTAGCACCTTTGTATATCTTCTTTGCTCTGCCTGGTACCCTCTCTGTTATCCATGTGGCTCACTCCCTCACCTCAAGTCCATTTCTGCTCAAATATTATTTTCTCATTGAAGCCTTCTCTACCTATCTTTAAAAATTGAGTTTCCTACTCCTCCCGACTTTTCTTTTTCTCCTCCATAGTACTTATCACCTCCCCATATGCTGTATACATTTCTTATTTATTCCATTGGAAGATAAGCTCCATGAGGAAAGGAAACGTTTTTCTGTGTTGCTCACAGTAGAATCTTTAGCAGTTCAAACAGATTTGGGAGCGCTAAAAAGATTTGTTAAATGAATAAATGATCTTTCCTTCAATATCTAAATAATATTGTGCTTTACTATGGGTGTTTCAGTGCCTTTAATATTTCTGAAGATACCAAAGGGGATTTTAAATTTGCCTGCCATTTGCCTCAGTCTTCTTACTTCTGATTCTTGCTGCATGTCCTAGTCGAAGGACCTCAGATACTCGCAACCCCTGCTAACAGATTCTGTCCCTGGCCTAAACTTCTTTGGTTTATGCATGGATGTAGCCTCAGCACCTTTCTTCCCCAAGTCGTCAGTAGTGAAGGTTTTAAGGAATGATTTTAACATAACAAAAGATTCCATTGCCAAACAGAAAACAGTAAAAAATCAACACTAGATATAATGGTTCATGAAATTTATTGGCCATCCTCTGCCTCAGATTATGTCCTTCTTGCTATCTCTTACCTGAAGCTTTGGATATTTGTTTATACTTTTATAGTTCTAGGTTTCAGTTATAGTATATCAAACTACAAAAGTTGGTACATTAACCTTATAGATTATGAACATAATTTGGGTAGTTTTGATTGTTTCTATATCTATTTTGGATCCAGAAGACAAAATTGAACCATGTGAACATTTCCTGTTTGGAGTTTTCATGAATAAATGTTTTTCCTTTGAAATATTAATTATACATTTAGTGTAAGATATTTTACTTTTGATGTGTTTCTGTTTTATCCTGTTAATAAAGAATTTGCATTAATCTAATCAATATTTATCTTTATCATTGAGCAGGTTTTTAAAAATAGTTAGCTTTATTTTGCTTGTGGCCATAAGGGAAATTATATTTTGTATTGTGAATATTAAACTTTAACAACTCACTAAAAAAAACATGGATTTTTATAATGTGTTTGCCTTTGATCCCTATGGGAGAAACTCTAAAACTGCCAGAAAAGCAGTTCAGTGTTTGAGTTGCAAAAGTAATAAAGATCTTACTCAAATTTCTTGTTACAGAAAAATATTTTTTGCTAATTCTAAAAAGTAAGTAAAATTTTCTTAATATCTTACAGTAAATTTATATCAGGTCAGGATATTAACTAGGCCACTCACCTTTCAAAGGCATGTATACTCTTTTTCTTAAACCAGGCCATATCCAGGTAGAAATTTCAAGGGTGAGAAAAAAACAACTGATGACTACATCCTGTGGCCTTTCAGTGGACTGCTTTGCTGACATCTGTGACCACCTGGGATTATAAAGTTATGTATCCAGCATACATGATTAACTAGGCTTACACATCTATTTCACTAACCCCTTAAGCATCATTGTCATCAGGAACAAAGCTCCTAAGAACAGAAGGATCATTAACCAATTCAGGTGCTCCTAGTCCTTTACTAGGGAGAGTGTTTGCTTTACTCTAAGGACAAATATAAGAATATAGTAAGTAGCATATCAGAAAAAAAATCAGGCTTCTATGACTATTATTGAATTATGATTTAACTCAAAAAATCAGTGAAATGAATTTCACAATCTTTGTGTTTTAATTTTTATAAGAATATATAGTTGAGGTTTTTAATAATTAGATATGCCATTTGAAAAATAATTACATTCAGGTTTTGAATGTATCCCCAATGCATAATACAAAACTTAGGACAGTATAAGCACTCAGTTGATAACTGTCGAGTTAATGAATGGTGGTCTCATTTAGAGAGGTTTGGCAAAACATTGTTATCTATAGAAGTGCCATGGGCATCAAAAGCAGAATCTTTAAATATGAAAATTTTTTCAATTATTGAGAAATAATATATTGTTTGTTAAATTTCAACCTAGCTGGTTTTGCTCAGTGGATAGAGTGTCGGCCTGCAGGCTGAAGGGTCCAAGGTTTGATTCCGGTCAAGGGCACATGGCTGGGGCTGGGGGCATGCAGGAGGCAGCCAATCAATAATTCTCTCTCATCATTGATGTTTCTGTCTCTCTCCTCCTTTCCCTTCCTCTCTGAAATCAATAAAAATAAGTTTTTTAAAATTTCAGTTTTCTTGGCTCTACTTGTGTTTAATAGCCATCAGCTGAAGTTAATTATTATCTATATTTTTTTATTCAATAAATACTTAATTCACAACTTTATGCCAAACATTGTCCTAAGCCCTGGGAATGCAAATTAATAAAATAGAAAAAAATCTTTTCATAAAATGATTAAATATTATATAAAGTGTAAAATACAATGAGGAAAATAAAGCTTATCAAGAGAAGAGAGAGTTGCACTGTGAGAGTGGAGGCAAACATTTTGCACTCTCTTCAGTTAAGGACTTTCAGAAGTATTGACATTTGGGCAGACACCTAAATAACTGATGGAGGGAACCATATGACTTGGCTCGGCTGGGAGAAAGCCAGGCAAAAGGAACAGCGATTGCATATACCAAGGGAAGAACATGCTTAATATGCGATTTGAAATCACAACCCACTGATCCCTTTTCCTTTGTCCTAGTTCCTGTCCCACTTCCTGGCTTAGCTTCTCTGCCTTGTACTTACTTACTATAGCATTGATGGTTTCTGCACTTTTTCCCTCTGGAAGCATGTTTGTCTACTGTGTTCACCAATGAATCCTAAATGCCTAGAATAGCAGCTAGCTTATAGTTGATGCTCAATAAATCCACACTATATTGACTGACATTATATTCTAGGAATTTCAAGGAGATTGTGTGGTCAGTGGACAATGTGTAGGAACATACTGATATAAAGTGATGACAGAGAGGTGCAGGAAAAAAAACTGTATGGCTTTTTAGGACATGGGAAGGACTTTTGATTTTCTCCAAAGTGTGATAGGAAGCTATTGGAGGATTGAGAGTAAGAGCGTGAAATGGTCTGATTTACACATTTACCGATCTTATAGGCTGTTGTGTGGAGGACACAATCCACATTCTCCAGGAGTGCCCAGGTGAGTGGACAGGTGCACCATTACTGAAACTCACCTACTGCATACCTCAATAAGGGCTATAGCTGAAGTACAGATGAGCTTGTGTGGGCATAAAAAGATTGTGGACTGGCACGAATTTATAGAAGAAGGGTCACTAGAACTGGATCTTGAGTGTGAGTAAAAAGAGAATTATGGGCAACAGAAAATAATTGAGAAAGGGATAAAAGCAACACAATCTACTGGTGAAAAGAAAATAAATTTAGAAACTAAATTTGATTCTGAGTTATTGAGGGGGTGACAATGACTGTAAGTGTTTTACTATATTATCTGACTTAGTTTTCACAACACCCCAATAAGTTAAAACCTATTTTGATTGTCACTTCTCAGAGAAGAAAACTGAGGCTTGGAGAAGCTAAATTAAAGCTTTTTTCATCAAGAAAGTAGAAGCATGGGGGTTTGAACTTGGATCTCTGACACTAGAGCCCATGTACCGAGTTGATGATTTAATAATAATACAACCAGAATTTAAATCAAGATTTTATCTTGTGTATCTAATCAGTTTGATCTAACTAATATTTATTTTGTGTGACTGGAGATGTCAATGTACATAATGCTGTCCTAGGTACTGTAATCATGTTACTGATTATGTGTCTTTTGATATTAAAGGAAAGTAGTTATCATAAGAATTTCTGCCTTTGTTATGATATGTTAATATTTATGTTTCCTTTTACTTATTTATGTGTAGTGAATGTCAAGTACAAGGCAGATAAATTGAAGAAACTAATGTATGTCCATAATTCATCATGCCATAATAAACTCATGTGTCTCTGCACGGCCTCCTAATCAACAAGCCACAAAACTGTGGCTCGACCATAGCTGTTTAGGTGTCTACATTTCCATCTGAGAGGCTGTGACCCAGGACGTTTTTAATAGCTCACTATCAATATGTTCAAAATGAAGTTTTGCTGTGGTCATTCCCTAAATGGTATTTAACCTTTTATTACTTATTTAGCTATTGGACTGAAGAATATACTAATGATATAGAACTACTAATGGTCACATGACCTGGACTTAGAAGAGAGGGTCAACATTTAGAAATGGAATTTAATGGAGAAAAACATAAAAAGATAAACTTCTCAAAGAAGAAATATTAACCAGAGATATTTTGAGGATAAAAGTACACCAGATCTATGTTTCTGAAACTTTTTCACATTTTGGCACAAATGAAAATCATTATATTTCTGCTTCACAGCAATGAAGAGAGGGGAGCATGCTCAAACATAGAATTGACTACTGCAGGAGCTCAGGAAGTCCCAGGATTTAAGGAGTCACTGAAGCAGAGAGACTGATGTTTCAGCACGCCTGTAACCTACTTGCAACACTGGTTGGGAAGCTCTGCCCCAGTTAGCTCAGAAGTATTCATTGTATGACCAAAAAGAGCAGGACATTTTATCTCCCTTATGTTCAGTTTCACTATAAAATAAAAGAATTGCACTACATTAGTGACCCCTCCATTCTGTGTGCACATTGAAAAACACCTGGGGAGATTTAGAAAAGTACCCATTTGGCATACTTAAACTAATTAAAACAAAATCACTAGAGGTGAAGCCTAAACACTGGTGTTTTAAAGAGCACCCCAGTGGTTTCTAAGGTTTACTGTGCTAGATTATATCCAGGGTCTTCTATATCTCTAACCATCTGGGACTTTAATAAATGGCAAGGGATGTTCTATAGCAACCTAAATTTGGAGAATAAATATGTGACTGTTTTAAAGGGGCTATCAAGGAAAAGTCATAGAAGAGACTGTTCCAGAAAAGGGAATATAAACCATTGCTAAGGAAGCATAAGAAGATACCATGTGAACTTAAACTTGCTGGGAAGCTTCTCTTTTTTCTTGTGACAAAACTCAAGTGGAAATATCAGTCTCAGACTTTGAGATGAAAGAAAAAAAAATAAGAGGAGCAAATACATGTAAGTTTGTAAGAAAAGGAATTTCAGTATAAAACTGTGAACTGTTCATCTGTGGAGAGTGAGTGAACAGCAATGGGAGAGAGGTTGTAAACAGACTGGAAAAGGGCTTATTGAGCTTCTGTGAAAAGAAAGTGGGAGTGAATGAGGGCCAGGCAGTGTAGAAGGCATGTTGGGGTTGAGGAGGTCTGATGTAAGCCAACAGCACACAGAAACTCAGGTTGTAGCAGAGATTCTGAAAAATTGGATTAATGCAATTTTTTACTGAATGGGTCAAAGTATATTAGGAAATTAGGATGAGGGTATTTCCAAGAAAATGGAAGAAACAATAGACCATGATTTTTAGTTAGGTATAAAGACACATAATTAAGAGTTTATTATGTCATGATGAATTATGGACATATACAATTTACATGCCGCACCCCCCCCCCCCAGGAAGAAATGGTTTCCTTAATAAGAGAGTTTGAGAGAATAAACTGGATATGTGTGGCACATACCTTCCCTCCCTTGTTATCACTCTATGGAACTGCCCGCCTCCAGAGAGCATGCATTCTTTTGTTTTTAATTTTGTTTTATTGCTTAAAGTATTACAAAGAGTAGTACATATGTCTCCTTTTTTTCCCCATTGACCTTCCCCTGGCCTCCCCTACCCGCCAGTATCTTACTTCCATTGGTTATGCTTATATGCATGCATACAAGTCCTTCGGTTGATCTCTTACTCCACCCCCCCAACCCTCCCCAGCCTTCCCGCTGTAGTTTGACAGTCTGTTCGATGTTGCTCTGCCTCTGTATCTATTTTTGTTCATCAGTTTATAATGGTCTTTATTATCCATAAATGAGTGAAATCATGTGGTATTTTTCTTTCATTGACTGGCTTATTTCACTTATCATAATGCTCTCCAGTTTCATCCATGCTGTTGCAAATGGTAAGAATTCCTTCTTTTTATTAGCAGCATAGTATTTCATTGTGTAGATGTACTCCAGTTTTCTAATCCATTTATCTGCTGATGGGCATTTAGGCTGTTTCCAAATCTTAGCTATGGTGAATTGTGCTGCTATGAACATAGGGGGGCATATATCCTTTCTGATTGGTGTTTCTAGTTTCTTGGAATATATACCTAGAAATGGTACTACTGGGTCAAATGGCAGCTCCATTTTTAATTTTTTGAGGAAATGCCATACTGTTTTCCAGAGTGGCTGAACCATTCTGGATTTCCACCAGCAATGAAGGAGGGTTCCTTTTTCTCCCCATCCTCTCCAGAACTTGTCGTTTTTTGATTTGTTGATGGTAGTCATTCTGACAGGTGTGAGATGGTACCCTCATTGTCATTTTGATTTGCATCTCTCAGATGATTAGTGACTTTGAGCATGTTTTCATATGTCTCTTGGCTTTCTGAATGTCCTCTTTTGAGAAGTGTCTATATAGGTCCTTTGCCCATTTTTTGATTGGATTGTTTATCTTCCTTTTGTTAAGTTGTATGAGTTCCCTATAAATGTTGGAGATTAAACCCTTATCGGAGATAACATTGGCAAATATGTTCTCCCATGCAGTGGGCTTTCTTGATGTGTTGTTGATGGTTTCTTTTGCTGTGCACAAGCTTTTTATTTTGATGTAGTCCCATTTGTTTATTTTCTTTTTACTTTCCATTGCCCTAGGAGCTGTATCGGTAAAGATATTGCTACGACAAATGTCTGCTATTTTGCTGTCTATGACTTCTTCTAAGATTTTTATGGTTTCCCATATTATGTTTAAGTCCTTTATCCATTTTGAGTTTATTTTTGTATATGGTGTAAGTTGGTGGTCTAGTTTCATTTTTTTGCAAGTATCTGTCCAGTTTTCCCAACACCATTTATTGAAGAGACTGTCTTGTTTCCATTGTATGCTCTTGCCTCCTTTGTCAAATATTAATTGAGCATACTGGCTTCTATCGATTTTTGGGTTCTCTGTTCTGTTCCACTGATCTATATGTCTGTTCTGGTGTCAGTACTAGGCAGTTTTGAGAATAGTGGCTTTGTAGTACAGCTTGATATCTGGTATTCTGATTCACTCCTACATTGTTCTTCTTTCTCAAGATTGCTGCAGCTCTTTGGGGTCTTTTTTTATTTCAGATAAATTTTTAGAGAATTTTTTCTAGGTCTTTGAAGTATGCTGTTGGTGTTTTAATGGGGATTGCATTAAATTTATAGATTGCTTTAGGTTGTATGGACATTTTAATGATGTTGATTCTACCAATCCATGAACATGGTATGTTCTTCCATTTGTTTATGTCTTCCTCTATCTCTTTTTTCAATGTTCTGTAGTTTTCTGAGTACAGGTCTTTTACGTCCTTAGTTAAGTTTATTCCTAGGTATCTTAATTTTTTTTGGTGCAATGGTAAATGGGATTGTTTTTTCTTTTTTTTTTTTTTTCCGCTTCTCTTTCCTAGAGTCATTATTATTGTATAAAAAGGCCATAGATTTCTGGGTATTAATTTTGTATCCTGCTACTTTGCCAAATTCACTTATTAGGTCCAGTAGGTTTTGATGGAGTCTTTGGGGTTTTCTATGTATAGTATCATGTCATCTATGAATAAGGACACTTTTACTTCTTCTTTTCCAATTTGGATGCCTTTTATTTCTTCTTCTTGTCTGATAACTATGGCTAGCACTTCCAGTACTATATTGAACAGGAGTGGTGAAAGTAGGCATCCCTGTCTTGTTCCCATTCTTAGGGGAAATTAGTTTAGTTTTGCCCACTGAGTATGATGTTTGCTGTAGGTTTGTCATATAAGGCTTTTATTATGTTGAAGTATGATCCCTCTATTCCCACTTTGCTGAGAGTTTTTATCAAGAAAGGGTGGTAGATTTTTAAAAATGCTTTATCTGCATCAATTGATATGATTATGTGATATTTGTCTCTCAGTTTGTTGATGTGATGTCTCACATTTATTGATTTGTGGATATTGTACCATTCTTGCATCCCTGGAATAAATCCCACTTGGTCATGGTGTATGATCTTTCTAATGTAATGCTGGATTCGATTTGCTAGAATTTTGTTGTGGATTTTGGTGTCTAAGTTCATGAGGGATATTGGCCTGTAATTCTCTTTCTTTGTATTGACTTTATCTGGTTTTGGGATTAGGGTGATTCTGGCTTCATAGAAAGAGCTTGGAAATTGCTCCTTCCTCTTGAATTTTTTTGGAATAGTCTGAGGAAGATAGGTTTTATTTCTTCCTTGAATGTGTGATAAAACTCCCCTGTGAAGCTGTCTGGCCCCGGGCTTTTGTTTGCTGCAAAATTGTTGATCACTGCTTCAATATCTTTGGTAGTTATCAGCCTATTCAGGTTTTTTTTTTATTTTTCTTGATTGAGTTTTGGAAGCTTGTATTTTTCTAAGAATATGTCCATTTCAACTAGGTTGTCCATTTTGTTGGAATAGAGTTGTTCATAGTATTTTTTCATAATCGTTTGTATTTCTGTGGGATTGGTTGTTCACCTCTTTCATTTCTGATTTGTTTATTTGGGTCCTCTCTCTTTGCTTCTTGGTGAGCCTGGCTAGAGTTTCATCAATCTTGTTTATTCTTTCAAAGAACCAGCTCTTGGTTTTGTTGATCTTTTGTTTTTTTTTGTTGTTGTTGTTTTTGTTTTTTTTGTCTCTATGTCATTTATCTCCACTCTGATCTTTATTATTTCCTTCCTTCTGCTTACGCTTGGCTTTTCTTATTGCTCTCTTTCTAATTCTTTGAGTTGTAGGGTTAGATAATTTATTACCATGTTTTCTTGTTTTTTGAGATAGGCCTGCAGAGCTATGAACTTCCCTCTCAATACTGCTTTCGCTCTGTCCCATAGATTTTGGAAGTTGTGTTTTCATTGTCATTTGTTGCCATGATGCTTTTTATTTCTTCTTTGATCTCTTTGGTAACTGAATCATTTTTTAATATTATGCCATTTAGCCTCCAAGTGCTTGATTTATTTTCATTGTTTTTATTGTACTTGATTTTTAATTTTATGCCATTGTGATCTGAGAAGATGCTTGATATGATTTCTATCTTCTTGAATTTGAAGAGACATTTCCTGTGCCCCAATATGTGATTTATTTTTGAAAATGACCCATATGCACATGAGAAGAATGTATATTCTGTGGCTTTGGGGGGAAATGTTCTGAAGATGTCAATTAATTCCATCTGGTCTAGTGAGTCATTTAGGATTGATGTTACTTTGCTGATTTTTTGTTTAGAGGATTTATCCAGTGCTGTTAGTGGGGTATTAAAGTCTACTATAACTGTATTGCTGTCAATCTCTCCCTTGATATCTTCCAGGAGTTTTTTTTTATGTATTTGGGTGCTCCTGTATTGGGTGCATATATGTTTACCAGAGTTATATCTTCTTGTTGAATTACTCCCTTTAGTATTATGAAGTAGCTTTCCTTATCTCTTGTTATGGCCTTCATTTTGAGATCTAATTTGTTGGATATAAGTATTGCGACCCCAGCTTTTTTTTTCATTTTCATTTGCCTGGAAAAACTTTTTCCATCCCTTCACCATCAGTCTGTATGAGTCCTTTGTTCTAAGGTGGGTTTCCTGTAGACAGCAGATATATGGGTCATGTTTTCTTACCCACTCAGCTACCCTATGTTTTTTGATTGGGACATTTAATCCATTTACATTTAAAGTTATTATTGATAGGTACTTGTTTGTCGCCATTTTAATTCTTTATGCGTGTGTTCCTTCTTCCTTCCTATTTCGTCTTTTTATAGCAGACCCTTTAGCATTTCTTGCATTGCTGGTTTGGTGGTAATAAACTTCTTTAGTTCTTTTATGTCTGTGAAGCTCCTGATTTCACCCTCAATTTTTATTAATAGCCTTGCTTAGTACAGTATTCTTGGATTCAGACCCTTGGTTTGCATGACTTTGTATATTTCATTCCATTGGCCTGATGTGTTTCTGTTGAGAAATAAGTTGATAGTCTGATGGGAGATCCTTTGTAAGTAACTTTCTGTCTCTCTCTGGCAGCCTTTAATATTCTTACTTTGTCGTTGGTATTTGCTAATTTAATTATAATGTGTCTTGGTGTCGATCTTTTGGGGTTCATCTTGTATGGGACTCTGTGAGCTTCTTGGACTTGTGTGAGTTTTTTATTCCTGATATCAGGGAAGTTTTCTGTCATTATTTCTTCAATAGGTTTTCTATTCCTTGCTCAGTTTCCTCTCCTTCTGGCACCCCTATTATACAGATGTCGTTTCATTTCATGTTGTCCCAAAGTTCCCTTAGGCTCTCCTCCTGTTTTTTAAGTTTTTTGGTTTTTTTTTCTAGATGCTGTTCTGCTTGGGTATTTTTTTTTCTACCTTGTCTTCTAGCTCACTGATGCAGTCCTCTGCTTCTTCTACTCTACTGTTGATGCTTTCTATTGAGTTCTTTATTGCACCAATGTCATTTTTCATTTCTTCTTGGTTCTTCTTCATTTCCTCTTGGTTCTTACACATATTGTTGAACTTGTCTTCCATTCTTTTCAGCGACTTTATAACCATTGTTCTGAATTCTTTCTCTTTCATATTTCTTGCCTTCATTTCATTTACTTCCTTTTCTGGTGATTTTTTCTTTACTTTTGTATGTGGCCTGTTTCTTTGTCTCCCCATGATCACTCTTCTCAGGGTTTTGGTTATGTAGCTTTCTCTCTCCTGCATTGACTGATGGACACAAAATATAATACAACAAGACATAATGCATAGGGCACCAAATGCAAATATAGTCACAATACTAATTCCCCTAAATAAAGGTGACCACGAGAAAAGAGAATTAGGAAATAAAGGAGAGTACAAAAATGATGTTGAGAAAAGGAAAAAAAATGTAAGAGAGAAAAGAAATAGAAGAAAAAAAGAAGGGTGGAATATTTATATGGGGAGAAAACTCCAATAAAACAACTAATCCAAAAAAATGCAAACAACAAACACCCAGAGATGAATGCAAACTACAAAGAACAACTAATCTAAAAAATTCAAACAACAAACACCCAGATGAATCCAAGGAGGCAGAGCTTATTTCCAAGAGGTAAGGTCAAGGAGCTGAATGAATGGGGAAATAGCCACAATTCAATATAGAGGAGGTAGAAAGAGAATGGGTGTGTAAGAAGAAAAGTAAAAAACTAAATATAAAAAAGAAAAAATATATATATTAAAATATATATATAAAAGAATACATATATAATTTTCCTCCTTCTTTAATCTATCTATCTATGTATTTGTTTACTATTGGAAAAGGAGGATAGAGAGTAGATAGGCCTTAGTTGGTGATTGGAATTAGTTAAGCTATTAGTAGAAGAAGAGAACAAGCGAGAAGAGGAAAAACAGAGGCAAAAACAAACAAACAAACAAACAAAAATAACTAACCAATAATCAAACAACAACAAGACAGACAGAAATAAAAAGGCAAAAAAAAAAAAAAAGAAAAAGAATTTGGATAGTGCAGAAAGAGAAGACAGAAGTGTGTATGGGTTTGGAGCAGGGGAGAAGAAATTAGATATATGAGTAAGATCAATTTTTAACAGGGAGTAAAAAGAAAGGGTAGAGAAAAACTAAAGCAGGAACAGGGTAAGAGAAACATGACCAAAAAGGGGGAAAGTGATGAAGAGAGTGTAGGCATAAAGGAAAAATTGAGATAGAGTAAAATAATGCTAAAGGGAAAATCAAAATAGAATATATAACACTAATCCCAAAAGAAAAGAAAAGAAATGAAAAAATAACATAAAATAAAACTTTTAAAAAGGGTAAAATGATAGTATTAATACTAATAGTTAAAAAAATATAATAAAAAAGGTAAAATCGAGTGAGAAAAAAATTAGTTTCTTAAGTAACATAAAAAATAAAAATGTGAAGTAGTGAAGGTCATTCACTTCCTCCACTGTTCTGCTTGGCACGTCTTTTTCCTTGAAGGTAGTCAGCACAGTATTGAAATTCCCTGCGATTCATGGCTCCTCTGTGTCATAAGCCACAATCTTATTTTCAAGCAGGTGGGATCTCTCTGCTCTCTTTGGTTCTCAGCCTGTCTCTAGTTGTATTTACACACAACAGTTAATTTCTGCTACAGCCCCTGGGTGGCAGTGTTTCTGTCTTAATATCCAGGGCTAAAAGGGCTCTCTATGCTGGCTCTGCAAGCAATTCTGTGTGAGATTCTGTGCGCGACTCTGCCCAGCCGGTACAGTACTTCAGGCTGCCTTTCCGGGTTCGGTCCAGCTGTGGGTTAACATCTAGAATCCCCTTCTGCCAGCTGCCCTGTGGACCCCCTTCCACATTCGAGGGCTACACTGACCCCAGTGGCTGTGAATTTTGTGGGGGGCAGTCTTTCTCTGAGGCTCTAGTTCCCACTGTGTGCGTTTCTCTCTCCAGCCTGGATCCCAAATCTCACCTTTCTTTAGGCAATGCCAGCTGTGTTTTAATCCGCCAGTTCTGGGTGGGTGGTCTTTGATTCAGCTGTTTCTTCTGCTCTGTGAGAAGGCGCAGGGCCCGTCCATGAATTCCCACCATTTGTCTCCCCCTGAGCGGACCTCCCAGGCACCTGTGGTCAGGGAGGTTGGAGTTCCGTTGTTTGTGGATTCCCAGCTGAGGCAACTGGTCCCTGGGCGGTGTGGTTGTAAGGTCCCGGGAGGTATCTGAGATCCCCCCGGCTGAAGATAAGGCTGGGGTTCCAATCACGGTCAGTCTCCCAGCACAGCTGTCTCCCCTTCAAGATGGCGCGGCCTCTGCAGCAGAGCTGCCGCTCTTGGAAGAGATTTCAGCTGCAGCAGAGGCTGCCCAGTCAGGGGGCGCCGATCATCAGTCCCCAACAGTCCCTTGGAGTATAGCTGTCCCTCACTCACAAATACTGACACTCCCCACACGTCCACGCACTCTCCTTTCGTTCTCTCACTCTCACACTATCTAGCAGCCTGCCGTCCCATTGGCAGCCGTCTTTCCAGAGAGCATGCATTCTAGACTGCTTTCTGCCATCCTGGAAAAAAAAAAACTTTGTAGTTTTTTGCAACCCACTCGTCGACAGCCAAAGCCTTGAATTTAAGGAGGTAAAGTCAACTGATTTGCTTGCATATCTAAGGTATGTTCTTTAATAAGGTATATTTTTATATTCTCCCTTTCTCTTACATACCTGTTCTGTACCGCTCCCTCACTACTCATTCACAACACTCTCCCCCAACCTTACTCTCAGTTGGTTTCCATACACCTTAAGTTCCTGATAACTGGCACAAACTCCCACCATCACAATGACCAGCATGGGAACCCACATGCTCTGCCTTCCCACCTGTTATCAAAAATGGTGTCCTCTTCCTCTCTAAAGTCAATCTCTTCTCTCGTGGATTCTCCTTTCACCTAATGAAGGACATTCCTCCAGAAATTTGTCTCTTTCCATCTACCTCATCAATTCTTCACCTTCTCATAGAGCCTTTCCTCAGGACAACAACTTGTTCTTATTTCTCTTTTCCTTGCAAGCCACCGTCTCATTTCTTTGGTTCCCTTTGCAACAATATGCTTTAAGACTGTTGTATAAGAACACTTTTCCCAAATTTTCTCCTCCCATTTCATCATAAACTGACTTCAGTTATATTCGGATGCATGAGCAAACATTAAGCAGCAGCCTTGTAGGTTGCATGTTGTAAAAAGAAAGACTAAGATTTTTAAGTGAAACTCTCTGTAGCCTGAAAAGTTATTTTGGAAGGAAATAAAGAGAGGTTTTCTTCAAACATCTGAAGAATGTAATTGAAAGTCAATATATTTGGCCTCATAAACTAAAGTAAATAATTTATGTTTTTGTCTCCCTGACAAAGTTTATGTAAAGTTATTTAAAAACTAATTTAAGAAGTCTAATTAATATCATTTATTGTCCATAACCTAGGACAAGTGAAGTTAAAAAATAAACCTTATTTCAGATTAATTTAAATTGGCTTTCTTTTTACAACATGCAACCTACAAGGCTGCTGCTTAATGTTTGCTCATGCATCCGAATAGCCATGTTACAAGAAATCTCATTACAGTAAACTTGACTACTATTTTACTGTCAGATTTAATACTCTTAACAACAATCTTAGTTTACCCTGTAAATATCAGTGATATTTTCTATTAAGCTAGAATTTTATTTTTAAAGAGTATCCCTTTTTGCTAATTAGCATATACAGAGGGATCATGGGCGGTCTCAGTAACTTTATTCAAAGAGAGGGGTTGGCCTTTGCTGTTTCAAGATGGTGGCCCCCAGGGGAGCAGCAAGCCATGAGGCCAACATGGCAGCTGTCAAGTCAGGCAGTCCAAAAATGGTGACTGTCTAAACTGTTAAAGCCACAACTGCACTGCAGACAAACAGAAATCTCACTAGCTGTTTCTGGTGGCTTTATTAGAATTTAATTGTTTATAATTTAAGTAGGTATCTTTAATTGAAAAAGCAAAGCAAACTTAGTAAATGTTTACGTCTGATTCACAAGGCGCAAAAGCGGCCCCACCTTCAGCCTAATTAAAAAAGCAGGTGGCTATGGGCTTTTTGTCATTTTAACTTTCTGCTGTTGGATTTTAAGAAACATTTTGCCCTCCTTAAAGGCCAAAACATTCACAACATTTATAAGTAAAATATAGTTATTAATTTTTATTTGATAAAGCTTTCCATGCAATTTCAAGTATATTAGCTGAGTTAAATTCAAAATATTTCCTTTAAGAAGAGAGAATAACTTCTTGAATTACTCTGGGCCCTTGGAGCTCTCCAAGAATCATCTCTTGGTTAAAGCCTTGAAATTTTAACATGGAAAAAAACCATCAAACAAATATCTATATATGATTTAAAGATTTTATTACTTTTTATAATTATCTTAAGATATCAATTAAATTTTAACTGGTCTTTATATTAAAAATTTTAGTTGGGATCACAGAATTAATCCTCTTATTTAATTAGACCAATTAACAACATATTTTAAATTCCTAATTATCAGAGAAAACACATTTTATTTTCTCAAAAACAAATTTCTATAGGCATTTAATTACCACTATATAATTTCTCCCAATTTAATTTGAACTTTAAACTTTTAGAGCTGGCAAGTCAAATATTTAGCATTTCTTTATATTAATAACACTTATATTTTTAAGAATAAATTTCAAAAATACAAGACATAATCAATCAATAGATTCAATTCTGTCCTCTAGATTTTTCTCATAAGGAAGCAAACTTCCAAAATTTTAAGCTGCCATAACCCACATTTCTGGATGGCAAAATAGGTTCCGCAAAGGCTTAATCAATGGACTTTAAACCGACCATAATTTTTCTGCCCGGGGAAATTGAGTAGCAAGCCTGCAGGTATTCAAATGCAAAATTGTCCTTAAAGAATGGCTACTGGCGGGAAGCTGATTTCAAACAAGCCACATTTAAATTAGCATACTGGGAGAGTGGGCTTCCCTATTGGATTGCCACATGTCTCCCTTCCCCCACATCCTGCTTACTTCAGGGGAAGCGTAGGAACAGATCTGGCTGCATATCTTTTCATGCTTAATAGATAAAGACAGATCTTAAATTTTTTTCTTTTTTCGCTTTCCAAAGTAATTACTAGCACCCAATTTGGCCAAATTTTGCATTTCCCTGCGAGTTCTTCTATAATTTTTAGACAAAACTTTAAGTATAGCCCTGCCCTCTCCTGCCACCTTTGAATTTCTCCACACCAGAGGCGGTTTCAGAAGCAGGGTTTCATTTCTTATTACAGATTTTAGATTCCAAATATAAATTAAGATTTTAATTTGAACAAGAAACCACATTCCTTAAACATGCAAACCAAAAGTCTATGATAAAGTTTACTTTATAACCTAATTCTGCCCCTTTAGCCTGGCTGAAAAAGACGTTCCCACCCTACTTACAGATCGTGACTTCTGCAACTGATTGTGGGCTTTGCGTGCTGTGAATTACCCTCACCTATATGGTGAATTCTTCCTTACCTTTTCAGTGAATTCTTCCCCACCTTTTTAGTGTATTCTTCCTTTCTTCACTCTAAGCGAAATATCATCCCCTCCAGAGGTCCCACGTCGAAGGCGCCAGTTGTGAGTGTCCCCCCCACGTTCCGTGTGGCTCAGGGTTCAGGTTCAGGGTTTGGGCTCTGGAGGAGGCCGCACGCAAATGAAAGAGACTAGAAAATATTAATTTGGAAATATCGGGGGCCAGGCAGGAGCCCAGCTCAAGAAGAAGGACTCCGCTTTGCTCCGGCCTAGATCCCTTTTATTCAGGTTTTGGGATACACCCATAGCCCTTAGGCAGGCAATTCCAATGATAGCCCATCAGTAAGCATTTACATAAGACTAAAAGGTGGAAGTTGCTTCAGTTCCCTTTGTCTCAACTAGACAGTGGGCTCTGACCTTTCAGAGCTTCAAGGTTAACCAGCCTTCCGGGTTCCTTGTCCACACCTCTCTGCTAGTGAAGGCAATGGGCGGCTTCCAACAAGTATATATATAAGTATGTATGTGTGTATATATGCATGTACATGTGCAAACATACATACACATATACATGTTTGTATATATGTGTATAATGCATACACAAATACATGCATACATCTACACACATGCCTAAATATACACACATATAGATTATGTTAAAAAACATATTCTCGTCAAGATGTGGATTAAAGCCAAATTTAATATTTCTCTTGTTATAAATGAAAGTTTATAAATTTAAATTTTAATATGCTCAAAATTTTTTTTAGCTACATGGCTACAAATCTTGAGGGTTCCCAATAAATTCTAAATATCATCTTCATTTATTTGGGACATCTTAATGAATAGTTTACTAACAAAGAAATCACTTGAACTTAGAAGAAAATGCCAAAGGAGTTCTTTGTTTTTTTTCCTGTTTATTTGTTTGTTTGGGTGCCCCAAGAAAAAAAGCTCACTGCTAAGATGGATTACACCTGTTGGATGGAGCTTCCTACAAAATGCAAAGTGTTTATTACTAGGTTCATCTGCTCTTCATTTCTGTCCTAACTGTAACAGGTGTCTGGCACAACATTACTTCTCAGTAAGGATTTCTTGAACACCTGAGTGAGTAAATGCCATCTTATATCTTTTTACACATTGATCCTTCTCTTTGGAAAGCTTTTAACTTCCTGGTTTTGACAGGGGCACTTTGATATCTCTTGAGTTAGGTGCTTTTCAGATGAACTCATTTAGTGTGCTGTAGCTTAAATCAGTCTTAAGCATTTATTAGGCTGCATTTTAGTTGTCATACTTGCTGTCTACCTCTTATAAGTTGATGTCTCTCCCACCAAATTTAAAGTTTCTTGAAGGAATAGACCATATATTTTATAACCATACTAGAGGCCTGGTGCATGAAATTCGTGAATGGGTAGGGTCCATGGCCTGGCTGCTGGCTGCTGGCCGGGGCCTTTCTGCATTCTGCACCACCCACTGGTGGTCAGCACACATCATACAAGCAATTGAACTCCCAGTCTCCCGGTCGAACTCCCAAGGGGACACTTTGCATATTAGACTTGTATATTTATAGATCTCCAGGGCCTGGAAATTGTACCAGTTCTCTACAACCATAATAGACAAGGCAGGATTCTTTATCCTTAGCAATTTTCAGACCTGGGCACCACTTTTCCTATACTTATCTGGCCGAGAGAGAAAGTTGCATTTTCTCCAAATAGCCCATCAGAAGAATGAAATAATGTCATTATCATAAATAGCTTACATAGAAGAAACATTATGGAAAAAATGTAGGTTTTGACAATTTTCAGCAATATTTAGAATAAAACACCATCTATACATTAATTATATATTTATACTGTTTTGTCCTGCTTCTTTTAACATTAGTTCCTACTACTATCTTTTCCTTCCCACACAAGAAATATGAAAAAGAAAAACATATTCTTATTGGCCCAAAAGCTTCAGAATTCCAAATTAAGATAATTTGCTGGTTGATACAAATTCAGCAAATATATGAGAATATATTATACCAGAAATATTTGTTTACTGGCCCCCCTACAATAAAAATGAGAAAGCTAGTGAATTGTCTGGTGAAAATTACATCAGACCAACTTACAGGTAAGCATAAAAGTACATGGAGGTTATATTTGCACATTTTTTCCTGTCACTTCAACATAATTCTTTAAATAAAATAATTGTAGATATATTCTGCTTCAAGACAATCAAATCAAATTTTTCTTTTAAAACCTGGTTTTCAAGAAGATTCACTTTTGTTTTGGAGACATTATTTCTACTCTCAACTCTTTAGTAAGCATGATTTATGGGGCCCCATTAGCAACAGGAACACTTAGTGTGACCACAACATATATCTTCAAGTGAGAAGAATGAAAATATCTTACATACATCATTAGTTACTGCAACTGGTAAGCTTATAAAGTTTATTTAATTTAAGAGTCATTGGAATAAATTCTATCTAGACTAAGAAATCAAAATGGATAAAAACATGATTATTTTGAAAAATAACCTAATATGGATATTTAAATAATTCTGAAAAATATAAAACAATTTTCAAGTTCATGTGCAGTGCTAATTAAGATTGTAGTTAAGGGGACTAATAGTTTTATCAAGTAGGTAATTTATATAGGAGAAAAAACCTTTTTTTTTTTATTGTTGACCCCTCCTCCCATCCCCCGTCCCACCCCAGGCCTTAATCACATTATTGTCTGTCCATGGGCTATGATTACATGCATATAAATTCTATGGCCAATCTCTTGCCCTCCTCCCCTATTACGGTAGATATATCACTCTATTCCATGCATCCATGTCTTTGGACCCATTTTATGTGTCAGTTTATTTTGTTCATTAGATTTCACGTATAAGTGAGATCACGTGATGTTTGTCTTTCTCTGTCTGGCTTATTTTGCTTAGCATAAGAATCTTCAGGTCTATCCATGCTCTTACAAAGGGAAGGAGATTCTTTTTTATATTTGCATAGTGTTCCATTGTTTACATGTAACACAGCTATTTTATCTATTCATCTACTGATAGGCACTTGGGCTGTTTCCAGATCTTACTATTGTAAATTGTGTTGCTATGAACATAGGAGTGCATACATTCTTTCTGATTGCTATATCCAGATTTTTAGGATATATTCCCAGAACTGGATTGATGTGTAAAGTAGCAGTTCCATTTAAATTTTTTGAGAAAGCTACATGCTGTTTTCCACAGTGGCTGCACCAGTCCACATTGCCACCAGTAGGGCACTAGTGTTCCCTTTCTACATTATCACCAGCTTTATAGTTTTTTTGATTTTTGATGGTAACCATTCTGGCAGGTGTGAAGTGATACCTTATTTTAATTTTAATTGGCATCTCTCTGATGACTAGTGACGTTGAACATTTTTTCATATGTCCATTAGCCATCTGTATGTCCCCTTTGGAGATGTGTCTATTCAGGCCCTTTGCCCACTTTTTAATTGTATTGTTTATCTTCTTTCTGTTGAGTTGTATAAGTTCTTTATATATTTTGGAAATTAATCCCTTATCAAATGTATGGTTGGCAAATATATTTTCCCATATAGTGGGTTCCATTTTCATTTTGTTGAAGGTTTCTTTTGCTGCACAGCAGCTTTTAGTTTTATGTAGTCCCACTTGTTTATTTTCTCCTTCGTTTCTCTTGCCCTAGGAAATGTATCAGCAAATGAGAGATATCTGAGATTTTGCTGCCTATGGTTTCTTCTAGGGTTTTTATGGTTTCATGACTTACATTTAAGTCTTTTATCCATTTTGAGTTTATTCTTGTGTATGGTGTAAGTTGGTGATCTAGTTTCACTTTTTCTGCATGTATCTGTCCAATTTTTCCCAACACCATTTATTGAAGAGACTATCTTTTCTCCATTGTATGCTCTTGCCTCTTCTGTCAAATATTAATTGACCATAATGGTATGGGTCAATTTCTGGGTTCTCTGTTCTGTTCCATTGATCTATAATGCCTTTTCTAGTGCCAGTACCAGGATGTTTTAATTAAAATAGCTTTGTAGTATAGTTGATATTCGGTATTGTGATCCCCCCAAATTTGTTCTTTCTCAAGATTGTTGAAGCTATTTGGGGTATTTTTGGGTTCCATATAAATTTTTGGAGTATTTGTTCTAGATCTGTGAAATATGCCATTGGAATATTAACAGGGATTGCATCGAATCTATACATTGCTTTGGGTAGTATGGACATTTTAATGATGTTATTTCTTCCAATCCATGAAAACAGTATATGCTTCCACTTGTTTATATCTTCCTCTATTTCTTTTTTCAAAGTCCTATAGTATAGGTCTTTACCTCTTTGGTTTATTCCTAGTATATATTATTGCATTGGTAAATGGGATTTTTAAAATAGTTTCTCTTATATAAAAATGCCATTGATTTCTGGATGTTAATTTTGTATCCTGATATTTTGACAAATTCATTTATTATGTCTAGCAGTATTTTGGTGGAATCTTTATGATTTTCTATGTACAACATCATATCATCTGTGAATAATGACAGTTTTACTTCCTCCTTTCCAATTTGGATGCCTTTTACTTTTTCTTCTTGTCTGTTTTCTTCTTGTCTCTATGTTGAAAAAGGTTAGTGAAAGTGGACATCCCTAATGTTAAGGAAAAAGCCTTTTGTTTTTGCCCATTGAGTATGATGTGAGCTGTACTTGTGTCATATACATAATTTATTAAGTTGAGATATTATCCCTCTAGTCCAGCCGTGGGCAAACTACGGCCCGCGGGCCGGATCCGGCTGTTCTATCCGGTTCTCTTGCTCTCCACTCCACTCCTTTACTTTGAATTTATATTAGTTCACACAAACACTCCATCCATGCTTTTGTTCCGGCCCTCCGGTCCAGTTTAAGAACCCATTGTGGCCCTCGAGTCAAAGTTTGCCCACCCCTGCTAGTCCCACTTTGCTGAAATTTTTCATCAAAAGTGGGTCCTGGATTATTTCGGATAATTTTTCAGGGTCTATTGATATGATCATGTGATTTTTATCTTCCAATTTATTTATATGATGTATCACATTTATTGGTTTGCAAATATTGTACCAGTCTTGCATTCTAGGAATAAATCCCACTTGGTCAAGGTGTATGATCTTTTTAATATGTTTCTACATCCAATTTGCTAATATTTTGTGAGCGTGTTTTATTCTGAGGTGGGTCTCTGATAAACAGCATATGTATGGGTCATGATTTCTTATCTATTATCTACCTTATGTTGTTTGATTAGAGCATTTACTTCATTTACATTTAAGATTATTATTGATAGGTACTTCTTTATTGCCATTTTTATAATTTATGCCTATGTTCCTTTCTCTTTCTCTCTACTTCCTCTTCTCACAGAGTTCCTTTAACATTTCTTGCAGTGGTGGTTTGCTGGTTAAATACTCCTTTAGCCTTTTTGTGGTCTTGAAAGCTCTTTATTTAAGCTTCAATTTTGGTATATTTTTATTCATTTCAGAGAGGAAGGGAGAGGGAGTGAGAGATAGAAACATCAATGATGAAAGAGAATCATTGATTGGCTGCCACCTGCATGTCCCACAACAGGGATTGAGTTCACAACCTGGGCATGTGCCCCAACCATGAATCAAACTGTGGCCTCCTGGTTCACAGGTCGACACTCAATGACTGAGCAATGCTGGCGTGGCTTCACCTTTAATTTTGAATGCAAGCCTGGCTGGATAGAGTATTCTTGGTTTCAGATCCTTGCTTTTCATTACTTTAAGTACCTCATGCCATTCTCTTCTGGCTTATAGAGTTTCTAGAGAGAAATCAGGTGACAGCCTTATGGGAGCTCCCTTGTAGCTAACTCTCTCTCTATTGCTGCCTTCAAGATTCTCTCATTGTCTTTAATGTTTGCCATTTTAATTATGACGTGTCTTAGAGTGGTTCTCTTTGGGTTCATTTTGATTGGGACTCTCTTTGCTTCCTAAACTTGTGTGACTTTTTCCTTCACCAGATTAGAAAAGTTTACTGTCATTATTTTCTCAAACAGATTCTCTAAACCTCACTTACTTTATACTCCTTCTAGTACGCCTATGATGTGGATGTTGTTCTGTTTCATGTTGTCCCAAAGTTCCCTTAAACTGTCCTCATACCTCTTAAGTATTTTTCACTCTGCTACTCTGATTGAGTGATTTTTTTCTATCTTTCCTTCTAATTTACTGATTCGATCCTCTGATTCTTCTAACCTACTGTTAATTCCTTCCAGTATATTCTTTATTTCAGCTATGTCATACTTTATTTTTGACTGGTTGTTTTATGTGGATTCTATATCCCTTTTCATGCTGTTGAGCATGCTAAAAACTATAACTTTATACTGTGTTTCTGATAAATTACTTCCCTCTATTTCATTTAACTCTTTTTCTAGAGATTCCTTTTGGGCCTGTTTCTTTGTTTTCTGCATTTTTTTTTTGTTTTGTTTTGTTTCTTTATGTTTGTCTCTGTGTATTAGATAACACTGCTATGCCTCCCAGTCTTGGTGAGGTGGATTTCTTGTGTGAAACAGTGGTGTAGTCTTCTTGATCTTCTGAGCTTGGTGCTGTAGGCATATCCCTTGTGTGGGTTATGTGGGCCCTTCTGTTAAATTTGGCTCTTGACTGCTATTGTCCCATTCATGGGTTGGCTCAGCACTCAGGCTGGCTGACTGTGAGGCTCAACTCTGACCATGTCATGAATAGTGTTATACAGGTGCTGATAGAACAGAACAGACATAAGACCACACCAAAAACAACACACACACACACACACACACACACACACACACACACATGCACAAAATAATTACAAAAAAAAGACTAAAAAAGAGAAAAAAAGAAAAACACAAGACCAAGAGAATTAGAGGAGAAAAAAAAAGAATCCCCGAAAAAGAGAATATAAAAGAAAAAAATGAATAGAAATAAAACAGAATAAGAGTTTAAAAAGAATGAAGAAAGAAAATGACAATAATTCTTAAAAATGTAATAATAGTAAATAAAATAAAATATAAAATGGGTAAAGAGAAAAGAAAAAAGTAAAATTAAAAATAAAGAAAAGAGAAAGAGAAAAAATAAAATAACAAAAGGAAAGAGAGAATAAGAGATATGAAAGAAAAAAAAAAGAGGAAAATGAAAACAACCTTTGGATCTGCTGTTTGTGAAGCTCGCTGAATTTGTTCTGATGTTGTTGAATCTGGCACCTTGTTGTGTCCATCCTGGGTATCCTGGGAGGTTCTCTGGGGCAAAACAATGTGAGTCAGGGTCCCTGCCTGGCCCTGTGCAACCTGACTGAATCAGGGCAGGGCAGAGCCCCAAGTAGTCCAGTAGGTGAAGCATCTGTATCCCAGAGGCTGGGTCTGCCTCAGGTCTCGCTCCTTGAATGTCCCTGTTTTGATCTGCTCTCTTTTCCCAAGTGAAACGGCTCTGCGAGTGTATCTGGGTTCTGGCCAGGATAGTTTAAACAGACTCGAGTTGGGGGTGGTGCCTGTAGCTTTCTAGGAGGGGGACTGGGCACTCCCCTCCTTCAAAGGCCTCAGCTCTGCCTGGATCACTGGAACCCCCCTTTAGCCCCGCTTGGCGCTACCATCTTTCAGTGGGCAGGCCCACACTAGGTGGGGTTCCGCCCAGGCTCCCACCTAACCAAATGGCTGATTACCCCATGTCACCATACCTAGCCACATGGGCACAGATTTCCAGTGCAGAATGGAGAAAATAAACATCTAGAAAATAATCATCTGTGTGCTCAATAACACAGAACAGAAGCATGTCAAAAGGAAACAGGAGCAACAATTTGAGTATCAAAATATATTACATTGTATTGTATTATCACTTAAAATGTACAATAAATATACCATAGTATATACTGATATAAATAACTGATTAAAAATAATTAGAGGAGAAGAGGCAAATTTTTTATACAAATTTTCTATACAAAAAAATAGTCTATTTAATATATGTAGATACTAACCCCTCCCTATCACCTCATTGAGGGTGCACTAAATTAGTGACTAACTTCCAAAAATAGAGTATGTGCCCTAACCGGTTTGGCTCAGTGGATAGAGCATGGGCCTGCAGACTGAAGGGTCCCAGGTTCGATTCTGGTCAAGGGCATGTACCTTGGTTGCAGGCACATCCCCAGTAGGGGGCGTGCAAGAGGCAGCTGATCGATGTTTCTCTCTCATAGATGTTTCTAACTCTCTATCCCTCTCCCTTCTTCTCTGTAAAAAATCAATAAAAATATATTTTAAAAAAATAAAGTATAGCTAGAGAAAAACAATAACTTTGCAGTAGAGAAACCTGGAAAACACTACCTTAAGCAAGTGAAGGTTAGTATCAGTAGTGATATGTGGACATCAGTACCCCAATATGATATGATGGGGTCACTTCACTGATATGATGTGATGAGGACACTTTGCCTCTGTGGTATTCTTCCCCCAAATTCATGGCTCTTGTCTAGCATGAGGAAATCATTAAGCAAAATTAATATATGCATCAGAGCAGGGGACCTACAGGATACTTGAGCAGTACTTTTATTTTAATTGTTGTTTTTTGGGGTTTTTTTATTGATTTCAGAGAGGAAGGGAGAAGGAGAGAGAGATAGAAACATCAATGATGAGAGAGAATCATTGATCGGCTGCCTCCTGCACACCTCCTTCTGGGGATTGAGCCTGCAACCTGGGCATGTGCCTTTGACTGGAATCAAACTTGGGACCCTTCAGTCTGCAGGCGGATGCTCTATCTACTGAGCCAAACCAGCTAGGCCATGGGCAGTACTTCTTGATAGTCTACTGAAGATATTTCAAGCAAAAGATAAAAACAAAAGCTGAGAAGCTTTCACAGACCAAATGAAACTGGTAGATGTGGAAAACAAATTAAATGTGCTACCCTGGGTTGCAACCTGGAATAGAAAGGGGACATCAACAGAAAGATTAGTGAAATACAAATAAAGTCTAGAGTTTGGTTAATAATAATGTACCAATATCAGTTCCTTATTTTGATAAATGTACCACAGTAATGTAAGATGTTAATTGGGGAAACTGGGTGAGGAATTTATAGGAACTCTCTGTACTATCTTTGCAACCTTACTATAAATCTAAAATTAAACCCAAATTAAGCATTTATTTAAAAATTATCTTCTGGTTCATTGAGCAGTTTTCTAGGTAAACTATTACCTACTCTCATAATTTACCAGACTGTAAGAATCTCATCTGCAGAACTGATAATCTTTTTTTCTGCTTCCTCCTCATTGATATTATAAATTTGAATCATAATTGGAGAATCTAAGTACAAATGAATAATAAGTTAATTTTAAGACACTACTTTTGGCTCATTCTGTCTCTGTCCTCCTAAAGTCTCCACCTTGGAACCATGTGTAAATGGAGCATTTATTTTTACCTCTAAAAAGTGTAAAGTCATCTGAATATGATCTTTTATACAGACTGAATAATTTGTGTTAAAAGACAGAAGAATGAGCATGCTTTGCAATGTAGCCTAGATGTTTACAATTAATATTTTTGGATCTTGTGTCAAAATTCTATGCATCTGAAAGATATATTGTTTTTTATATATGAGATAAAGTTTGACTTTTTAAAATGTACTTTTTTAGACATTGATTGTGAAATTTAATAATTTTTAGTTAAAATGGGAAAATAGAATAATGATTATGTTCATATTATGATGTTCTTTAAGAGTTCAGAAAAATAGAAATATTTAGTGCATTTTATTTTATAATAATCCTAGTATTATATAGCCTTACTGAGTTATATGCTTGGGGCCTGGGTGTCCTAGCCAGCTATAATATGCTTTGATCTATAAATCTAAAAAGAATCCTTTACTTTCACATAAAGGGCTTTGTACAAAAATTGAAAACCTTGTTGAAAATACTGGGAGTGACAAAGAGATTTGGAAACACACAGAAATAAGAGCGATGGAACAATAATTTGTTACTACATACAGCTTGAAACATGCCTCAGGTTAGTCAGAAGAGGTCCTCTGAATTACACTGTGCACGCTTCCCTGAAATGAAACTGTATGTTATTGGTTAACCAGGATATTTAGCATAATCACTCTGCTAGACTGTGGTGGAGGGAGGTGATTATCACTGAGAACAGATGGGCAGGTCCAGAGCACTGCCAGATTTTGCACAAGCTCCATTTACTGTTGCTTCTTGCTTTTTTCTTTCTGTGTTTAAAAGATTTTTTAAAACATTCTATGCTCTAAAGAACTAGCTACACAAAAGGTCAGTGGCTGATGACCTTTCAGCTTAGATTTCAAACGTAGGAGAAAGATTCAAAATGTTATCACTGTGTATCTATGAAGGATGGGGCAGATTTCATTTTACCCTCTAGCCTCCCTCAATGCATGCACGGATTTATCTGTACGCTAAGCTCTCTGCTCTGCATCTGTAGCTCCTTGTGGATTATATTGTCTCTGTGATCAGAAATGATTTTCTCGGATATGAACACCGTTTCTGGCTCCCCTAAAGTGCATCCTCCTAATGGGACCCGGTTTTACACTTTTCAAGTAAGTGTGCTTTAAATAACTTCACTACTTAAGAAGTTAATATATAGTCAAACTTATAATAAAAGGAAAATAAGGAAAGAAAAACTGCAAAGTGTAAAAGTATTAAAGAGGATATAAGAATGAATAACATGCATGTCAGTTTAATCTATGCTTTAAATATGGAAATAAGATGGTATTAGAATTATTTGTGAATTCAAGAAAAATAGTAGTGAATAATTCATTTTCACAGGGATTTTTAAATTTCTACAGTATCATCCTTGAGGGCTTGTGAGATGTATCTCCTAATATTGTTATTTGTGGCTATGATATGGTGAACATTATAGATTTACTTCCCTTATATATCACAGAGAGTAGAATTAAATTACATTTTATGGAACTTTGCAAACTATGTCCTCTGGGCTTAGAAAAACATTTGGTATTTTATATACATAATAATATAATTCCTATTTTTTAAATTTTTATGTGTGCAATATATGAGCAATTAGCAATGGAGAAAGCATAAGTATCACATTTAATATGCTTTGCAATTTGAGGTAAAGTAGAAACTCATTAAGATGGAAGATTTGGGGTATTATCAAAAAGTCAAAATGATTTATAATATATATGTAATAGTAAATTACAAAGCTGTTACCTACTAAATGTATTTCAACTGCCAGAGAATAAATCAGTCATTCATCCAGAAAATGGTTAAGTCTAAACTAAATCAGATTCTACCTCATTTTTTTTATCCTCAAATTGCATCTTTCAGTCTTGAGCCTTACTCTGTTATTCAGTCATGTCATCATTACGTGAAAAGGAATTATGAACCTCGTTTCTCTGTACAATTTCCATTATGGGAATATAAACATCCTGGCATTTAATTATCTTAGCAACATAATTATAATGTTCTGAAACAAACTATAAAGACCTAGAGAATTAATATAGTAGAGGTAGTCTTAGTTCTTTAAAAGGTGGCTCTGAATAAGTGCATATCTTATTTATTAAAGTCTCTTACCTTTGCAAACTAT
Source organism: Plecotus auritus (assembly GCF_963455305.1). Taxonomy (NCBI): domain Eukaryota; kingdom Metazoa; phylum Chordata; class Mammalia; order Chiroptera; family Vespertilionidae; genus Plecotus; species Plecotus auritus. Next base: position 147,443,068 of record NC_137772.1, read on the forward strand.
AAGCAGTAGATATAATTTCTCTCTCTCTCTCTCTCTCTCTCTCTCTCTCTCTCTCTCTCTCTCTCTCTCCCATTTTATACTTCTATTTTTAATCCTGTCGCCTCTCCTGCTTTACACTGATGTCTACTGATAGTGCAAGTCTGTGCTGTTACAGAATGTATTCACTTCCCAATGGCAATATCCTTATTGTGGCAGTGACTCAAAATGCAAGTGCCCTGGGGCTGTTCTACAAAATCATTACTTTTTTTTTTTTTCTTCTTCGTAGACTGAGACATAACATTCTTTACAACATCTCGTAGCTGGCTCTTTGGGGCAGCTTTTGACATTAGGTTTTCTACTTCAGCCTCTTAAAGTGTAAGGGTCAGTGAGTTCCATATGCTCAATCATGACACAGGCTTTCTACAATTCCTTCAGTAAAGATCTTGCTGACACCTTTCTTGGCAGGTGATTTTCTTGAAAAGACCCTGGAATGATTTTTAAGCACCCTGTTATTTTGTTCATATTATAACAATTTGTGTAAAAACTCTAGGATTTCAGATAAATTAAAAATGTTGGCAAATGTAAACTCTATTCTACATTTTTACTTTATAAAATAGTATTTGATCTTGACATTTATGATAACAGGAAATGTGCTTAACTTTTAGTTGCTATTGTTAGTTTTTGGTGGAAGAAAAGGAAGAAAGAAAGATGGTTTTAACAAGCATGAAGGTAAAGGTTTATAAAAGTTGACTCTGCTTTTATTTTCAAGGGACAGAATTAAACATGATCATATTTCTTATTTATATACCTTAATCTATTTTAAGGCAATGTATTTTCTTTGTTTGAAATACTGTTACAAGAGATAAGATGCTATAAAAATAATAAATCATTTTTAAGAATGTATCCTGCAAAAATGATTAGTTAAATTTTCAAAAGTGGTTCTCATTATGGAATGGTATAATTGCATTTCTGAAGTGATTCGGCATCAAGGAGTTGAGATTTTAATGCTTACTTTCTTAAAATTATTCTAGCACAAGAGTTAACATATGCAAAAAAACATTGAAGATAGTTTAGCATGAATAAAACCGAATTTTAGTTTTGTCTTCTCATTAAATATTCAAACTATCCTGTCATTTTTGCTGAAATTGTACATACCAAATTTTAAGAGTAATATTTAGAATGCATTTCACCAAAGTAGTTTAAAGGTAAAAGGACAACAAATAAGAAGTTGAGGGATAAGATTTTCTTTATCATTGCATTTTAATTTAGTCAATGATGGTTTTAACAAGCATGAAGGTAAAGGTTTATAAAAGTTGACTCTGTTTTTATTTTCAAAGGGACACATGCAAATTATCTTTTTATAGTTCATCTGACACTTAATTTAAATTAATTTCCCTTTGTGTGATATCTCACTGCTATATTACGAGGAATATACTTTTGTCAGCATTTTTTCTGTTGAGAGGTGCCTGAACATTTTATCAATCAATGATACCAATGCCCAGTTTACACTATATGTTTAGTAAATTACTTATCACCAAAATTAAGTTCTGGAGTATAGTTGTCTAGAATGCCCTTGATTGACAACAATTAGGATTGAATGCTACTATAAGAAAAGATTAATTATAATATATGTATGCATGAGAATTATCAATTTATGGGGCTCAAATACTTGGGAAACCTACTTTAAAATAAAATTAAATGGATATATGTGTTTAATATAGAATATATGAATGCAGTAACTTCTCCTTAATTTTATGTCCCAAATAATGATGTCCCTACATGCTTTTACATTTAGTTCTATTTTTCCAAATAAAAACATTTACATGCTTTACTAAACCTCTAGATCGGTTAATTATCACATAATGTGTTAATCTTCCCAGAGGTATTGGTGACTAACACCCCCACCCCCCTTTCCCAGAAATTAAATATCTCAATCTAGTCATTTTCAAACTGTCTGCACAGCCCTGAGGTTTCATGGGAGTTTGTCAGTTTTTGGTAGACACAGTAGGGAACAGGAATACATTCTTTTGAAGCCCTTAATGTTTCCTTATTCTACATTTACCTGCTCTATGCAAGCTTTTATGAGCAATAACAAGTAGTGTGCTATATCAAAAACACATTTGCAAACCACTTTCTAAACCAAAGGAATTCATTTCTGACAGGAGCACTTTTATCTATTATTCCTGGTCCTTAAGGAATAAAGTTTATTTCCCTAGCTTGGCATGAAAAGCCCTTTGTGGTCTGGGTCACATGCAACATACTGCTTTACTGTGTTTTCCCAGAAAGTTGCCTGCCCATGTGCTTCTGATATCTTTGCCTCATCACTGCCTGCCCATTGGAACATTGTTTTTACTAAAGACTCATCTTAAATGCTACCTCCCTCGTGAAGCCTTCACTCATTCACCTCATTTCTGCATGCCTTAGTAAATGCCTTTTCTTTGATCCTTTGCCTGTTCTTGCCACTATCAAAGCACTTACGTTTTTATTTAATCTCTGAGAACATTTTATCAATCTGTCTCTAACACTTGGATACCTCCAGTATCTCTGTTTAATAAGGTGGGGGCATTTATATAAAAGTTAAGTGATTAATATGAACATTTAACACAATATGGGCAGGTTGTGAGGGATAACTACATATTATTAAAGAAAATACCTAAAGATTTAGCAAGGTAAATTTGTTTAATACTCAGCTTCTGTGTACCATGATTGTACCAAAATAGGTAACCGTTCCCTGAGTAATCAATGAAATGCTTTAATTTTATTATTTTAAAATATATTTCTAGCTTGAAAAGCACAAATTGATAGTTACAAAATAGTCATGGGGATGTGAGTACAGCATAGGATATAAAATCAATAATATTGTAATAACTATGTCTGGTGCCAGCTGGGTACTGGAAATATCAGGGGAAACACCTTGTAAAATATATAATTGTCTAATCACCATGTTGTACACATGACATCAATACAAAATAATATGGAATGTAAACTGTAATTGAAAAACTAATAAAAAAAATTTTAAAAATTTTAAATGTATATTTCTGTGACAGCTAGACAAAAACCTTTTTGAGAATTTTTCCTTTATATCTCTTTACCGTTCCTTATTAATTGGTATTTTTCACATTTTATTCAAGAGATATTTAAAATTTGATTTGTTTATACTTTGCAATTTAAAGATATAATTAGCACTTGAAAATATTTAGATGACTAATAGGCAAGCTGGAAGTCTCAATGGCAGGAATGATTTCACTCAAAAGATATGACTGGTAATTAGTGTAAAACCATACCTTTGTGAGCAAATGAGGTTGAGGTAATTCTGTCTGTTCAGCACAGAACCAGACTTTTTTAGATTTTGTCATTTTAGCACTACTAGAAATCCACCATTATTTTTATATTATTTGGGGCACATTATGACTTCTTATTGTTAATCATTTTTAAATGCATTGGAAGTATCTAGCAGAATGGTTGGAAAATGTTTTTACTTATGCATTTTTTAGAAGAATGAAGGCACAGATGCTAAGAAAGGCAGAGCCCTTGGCTCCAGGACTGCATAGTAATGCAGGCCACAGTCCCCAGCTAAATGAGAGACCCAGGGTTTTTCTCTGTCTCCCAACTGCATGCAGCCATAATTATGAGTAACAGAGATACACCAGAGGTATTTGCAGCAGGTGGACCAGCATGTTCAAAGTTACTTACTGGTGTATGGGAAAGGCAGCATTTCATATAACTGGAGCATAAGTTGGAGATAGTAAAAGACTAAAAATAAAAAACTCAAACTCCAGAATATAGAGATAAATTTAAATGTAATTTGCAGGATATTGGACTTGAGACTTAAGGATTGTCAGTGAGGACTGACAGGCTAGTATTTCTGTTTAGTTAGAATACTGGATTGCGCCTCTGTTGGGTGGTGGACTAGAGCAGAAAGAACAAATTCATAGCTTTCTACTCTATCCAGATGAATTGTCATGATTTCCCTTCTTTACAGATGAAACAACAACAAAAACACACCTGATGCTCACAAAAAGTACCCAGGTAGTTGTTTACAATGCAGAGAGTAAGTAAAGTAGCTCCTTTCTGAACACAGGATTATAGAACACAAAAGTCCAAGCTTTTTCTTCTATATTCAACTGGCTAAAGTGTTTATGGTAGAATTCAGCAGCAAAAATATTCCCAGCTATATAATTTCTAATCTTGATTATCTATTCATTCTGAAATTTATACAAATTTGGCTCCACCACTTCAAAGCATTCTATTGTAAAGACTTGTTAGGTTTTTAAACTTCAGGCTTTCATTAGTTACACTGCTCCATTTTGTCTTTACTGATACAATATTCTCATAGTTGGAAATACATTTTTATAGTAACCGAATTGTCAATAAACTTATATCCTGTAATTGCACTGAAAGACAAAATGGAAATTGAGGGGGAAAGCCTTTCCTAAATACACACCTTTGTTAATTTAATAATACTCTTTACGTAAGTGAGGTTAACACTAGAAGTCACCGAGTAGCCACTGGGGCTCCATGTAGGAAAGGATAACTGTTCCAACTGCAGAGATTTCTGCTTAATAGAAACCTACTAGGCTATACGTTCTGTGAGGACAGGTACTGTGTCCTTTTTACTATTAAATCAGTACCATCAAGCAGAGTGCCTGGCACATAGCCATGATTGGGAAATATGTATTGCATTGAATTACAAATTGAAAATAAGAATGTCTTGCTAGGCATTGATGATATTCTGATTTAAAATGACCTTCCCCTAGGAACACATCAATGGTTGTACAATTCCCAGGCTGAGGTCCACACATATAACTCACCTATACCTAGCTAAAATAGCGCTAAGTTTCAGGTCATGCCTCAAAGGGAGGGGAAGTGCATATTGGTAAATGATTTAAGAGACTTTTAAGATAAAGCATTTTATGCACTGAGCACAGTGCCTGGTGGTAAGAGCTCAGTAAGCAGCTGGAAGCAGCCAGAGTTGGGGTCTGTAGACCATAATAGAGGTGGCAAGAATGTGAGCAAGAAAAGTTAAGAAGGAGAGAGAAGTCATTAAGAGATACGTTCAAAAGATGTATTAACTCACTGAATGAAGGACACAGAAGAGAAAAAAGCTAGATAACCTCTGAAGTTTCTAGCGAGGGAGAGAGGAATGTGGAGGAGGAGCAGCTTTTGAAAACAATATACTGAGTCAGATTTGGACAGATTGAGTAGACAGTTGGAAACACAGGTTTGGCTCTCTGGAGAGAGGCCTGTGAGTAGTAAATGTAAATGTGTGAAGCATCTGCTTACAGGGGAGGGAATGCTATAGAAATGGATAAAATGACCTTGGCATAGAATGAGGAGAATGGGGCAGGTGGGGTGGGACATGAAATCCTTGGACACATTGACATACCCAGAATTATCATTTTGAGCATGTGTGCTTGGTCCATTTTGCAAACACATTTTGGAAGCTCTTTCCTTATCTCCCCTCCTTTGAATATTTACCCTGAACCTAATTCAAGTTAGATGCTTCTGCCTCTTTAGGTGTGGATATGCTTTATTTTGTAAATGTGTTTTGAAAGCTAGTTTCCTTTCAACTCCCTCCATGATGTCATCTCTGGACCTTAATTCAAGTTAAATCCTCCAGTCCTTATACTTCAAAAAAGTAATTAGAGTGTCTACTGTACTGTTTATTATACTCCATTTGGTTTTCCACGTATCTTTCTTTACCACTAATTTGTGAACTTTTATATCTGTTTATTGACACCTAGCCTATCAAATAGAGGCACGAGCTTTTAGGTTGAGTGAATGAATTCGTGTTTAGTTGAAGATTGCCTAAAATGAATTATCTTCTATTAATTTGTTAAGACATTCAACAAATCCTGTTGAGTATCCCCATTATGCCAGACTTTAGCAATAGTGAACAAAACACCTGGTTTTCACACTTAAAAATCTTTGAGTTAACTCAAGGAAAATTACTTAAAAGCTATAATAGCACATTATTTGGGTTGACTTTAAAGGTACATATAGATATTATTTTTATAATGTGGTAACTTTAATTAAATAATTTTATTTTTAAATCCACTTTTCATTCTGGTTAACAGTTAACTTTTCACTGTTACCCTAGTGGTAACAATAAGATTGCATAATGATTAAGAGAATCTCTTTTGGAGTTAAACACATGGTTCAAAATGAGAGTGTGGCTATGGAGTGTGGCTATGGACAAGTGGGATTATTTCTGAATTTCCACTTTCCTTGACTAATGCAAAGGAATAAGACTAGGCCAGGAGATCATTATGAACTCTAAAAGGATCATTTGTGAAATCATGTATAAAGTGTTTTCTTCCAATAAAGATGCCACTCAATTAAGATTAGCTAATGTTGCCCAGCTGTGTGACTCAGTTGGTTGAGTGTCCTCCCATGCACCAGGAGGTCACCGGTTCAATTCCTAGTCAGGACACATGCCTGGGTTGCAGGCTTGATCCCTACTAGGGGGATGTGCAAGAAAGAGCAGATCAATGTTTCTTTCTCATTGATGTTTCTTTCTCTCCCTCTCCCTTACTCTCTCTGAAATCAATAAAAATATATTTTAAATAAGATAAGTAGTGTTTTAGTGATTAATTTGCTTTCTAAATAATAGCATAATTTATTCCACAAATGATGGTTTTATTTTAGCTTTTTCTTAATTTAGAAAAGAACTCTAAGAGAGCATATTCACCACTTTAAATACTTCATTTTAAATACTTTATACATAAGGAAGTTTATTAAAATATATGTAATTGACTTTTAAATATCTTAATTGTATATAAAATATTTTTGTGCTTATAAAATATAAACTTTCAGAGTTTATTGATATTGATATTAAGTATCCTTTTGGACATACATTTGGATTTCTTTTATACTTATTTGTATTTTAAAATTTATTTTTAAGTTTACTTTGTATCTTCATTATTACTTTTATTATCATCTCAAGCTTTACATACATACAAATGCAAATTTAAAATCACCTTTTTATGAAATTGGCAATTTTGGGTACAATTCAAAATATCTACAAATTAAAAGAGGCTAGTTCACATTGTGTCCTGGGTGCTCTGTATAGTGTGTAAAGATTTAAAGTAGCGTACATTACTGAGAGTCAACAAGATTTGGTGCTATGTGCAGGAGAACTGTATGAGAATTACTGAGCATCTCAAAAATTATTAGGCATTTTAACAATGTTAAAAGTGTATAATATTTTTAAAGAATATCACAAAATGATATTTTGAGTTTATCACAAAGCAGAAGTTAAATGAAAATTAAATGAAAAACAGAAATATCATTTTAAAAATGAGCATAACCTAGTTCTTATAGCTTAAATATTCACAATTTTAATTGTGTAAAGGAAAAATACAGAAAATATTTGTTTTCTACCAATAATATTTGCTTTTTACCAATAAAATCAATAAAAAGCCACAGTTCTGAGCTATAAGATCATGTTAAGCTGTTCTACAGCATACTGCTCCTTTTTATCCTGTATTTTTGTTTTTCTTATTTAGTACATCATCAATCTGCATTTTTTAAGATGATCTAGCTTTGAAGTTACAGTAGGCCTATGGGGAGCCACAAAAGTATTTTGATTCATGTTACAAAAAAAGGCTTCTTTGAAATTCTAAAAGATATAAGCTATCATAAATAAAACATGAAAATTCACTGTATTTGAAGAATTACACTTTATTATTATTTAACTGCTTTGTTTTAATACCATTTTGTTTAGGATGTTAAAATATGTGCATAAAGAATCAAATGTTTTAACAATGAGATAATACAGTTCAAATATTTGCATACACGTTTCTTTCATTCAGGAAACACTTATTAATAACTTACTTTACATATGGTCTATATTTTTAAGGAACAAGTATTTCAATACGTAATAGGTAAAAATAAATATTAAAGTATCATTCAAAATTCAGTGATACTGTGCTAAGTCAGGTAATTTCAAATGTATCTTTAAGAAATAATATTACTTGAAAAAAAATAGTAAGGACCTTCAAAATAACTCTTTCACAAGACAGTTAAAAAAATTAATTTTCAACCCATATATATTAGCCATATTCTATGAATGGCCAAGAGGATATTACCTATGCGACTATCCTAGACAGAGCTCCACTATTTCTTTCCCTTTATTTTTAGAAATTGTTTTAGATTTTTAAAAGAAAAATGTACTAGCATAATATAGGAAACTTCAAAAGAAAAACAGATTCAGGAATTTATGGACTTATGCCTACTATGTGCCAGGTTCTGATCTATGAATTGGATATATAGTGAGCAAAGTGAACTATGAAGCTTACAATCTAGAAGGATGGAAGAGAAAGTAAATAGGACACTATATAGCATGTTAAATGGTATTGAATGCTAAGGAGAAATACAGACCATAAAAAGTGGAGGAGTATTGGAATATCCAGTTTGAACCATGTGGGCAGGGAAGCTCTCCTAAAGAAGAGACCATCTGAATGAAGACCTGAAGTTATCAGAGCAGCTTTTTACATCTCTGTACTAGAATGAGCTGAAGGGTAGTTTCTTCAGTGCCATCACCAGGTAGGTTAACAACCTGCATTCAACTACTCAAGATTTTCATTCAAGGGAGAGAAAACAGGGTTGGCCCAACCTGGACTTGCCTTAATCATAAATGTGCTGTCATCTGCTTGCCATCTAACTGGTTTGCCTAACCTCTGTCCCAAAGTTTTACTATTTTAATTTAATGAGATTTATCGTAAACAGGCTGTGGTGTTCAACAGATTTTAGACTTTCTTTAAGACATAAGAAAGTGTTCATTACATCTCTGTATTCCTCACTGCTCCAAGAACTTCCTTCATACCCCATCCTCTCTTCAATTTCTTTTTGCCTCAAATATCACTAATTCTTTAGAGTTCAGTGAAATTTATGTCTTCTATGAATGCTTCATAGTGTCTAGTTAGGTTCACCTACCAGTGTGCTAAGATCCCATAAAAAGTTTTCTTTACCACAATCATAATAATTAACAGAAATCTAATTTAAGTATCATATGTGTTTCCTCATCTATACTAATAAAAGGGTAATATGCTAATTAGACTGAGAGACCTTCCGGACGTCCTTCTGGACAAAGCCATGGTGGCAGGGCCAGGTCAGAAGCAGTTAGGGGTGATCAGGTCAGGAGGGGAGGGCAGTTGAGGACAAGCAGGCCGGCAGGGGGGGCACTTGGGGGTGAGCAGGCCGGCAAGGGGGCAGTTGGCGGCAGGCAGAGTGGTTAGGGGTGATCAGGCAGGCAGGCAGGTGAGCAGTTAGGAGCCAGCGGTCCCGGATTGCAAGAGGGACGTCCGACTACTGGGATTGGGCCTAAACTGGCAGTCGGACATCCCCCAAGGGGTCCCAGATTGGAGAGGGTGCAGTTTGGACTGAGGGACATCCCCCCTCCTCCGTGCACGAATTTCATGCACTAGGCCACTAGTTATATTATATTTTCCTTAAGGACAAAGTATATATTTATTATATGAACAAACTGTAAGTGCCCAATAAATGTTTAAATATATAAAAGATGTTGACAATTATCCCAAAGATCACAAAATGTATTTTGTACTAATCTTTATGTTGATTAAACTTGACATTGTGACTATAAAATATTAATTATCTGACAGAGATAGTTGATTAGTCTCATTATATTGTATGTTTATGTTTATGGGTGTGTGTGTGTGGGTGTGGGTGTGTATGATTATTGATATTGTTTTCTTTGTTTATTTGGTGGAGAATTTATAATTATGTAATAATTTATTTTTGTAAGAATTTTAAAAATATTCCTAAATTTTAAATAAATATACTCATTCAATATTATGTCCACCAAATTATGTCATGATACGTACACTTCATATGACCTTTATATAAACTTAGATGCTCCATTTCAATTTGTTTGATGCTCTACATTACCAGATTACAAATCAACTTCAATTTTCTTTCCTCATCTAATATTTTTTTCTAAAGTTATCACTGTTAACTAGTAAATCTTCTTTATTCTATAATTATATAGTATAACAGTTTGAAGTCAGAGTGGAATGTTAGTGATCCTCTGCCTACTGGACAGGTAACATAATCTCTCTAACTTCACTTTTTTTTTTTTCATCTGTGAAATAGGGTAAATAGAATTACCAACTTCAAAGAATTAAGGCCAATTGAGGTGCTTACCATAGATCTCACATGAACACATGCAAAACAGGTATATCTACAGAAGCCTCTTTATTAATTTTATTATTATCATATCAAATATTTGAATGAAATACTTTGTTTCTCAAGACTATATTTACTTCTTACTCTTAATGCAAATTCTCTCTGGGATTTGAAAGTGGACTTTCAGATTTTATGTTATTGACTACAGTTTATTTTACCCCTTCTTTCTTGTGGATTAGCGTTTTATATAGATACTAGAAGCCCGGTGCACGAAATTCGTGCACTGCGGGGGAAGGGGGGGGGCGCGTTCCTCAGCCCAACCTACACCCTGTCCAATCTGGAACCCCTCGAGAGATGTCTGACTGCCTGTTTAGGCCCAATCCAGGCAGTCGGACATCCCTTTCACAATCTAGGACTGCTGGCTCCCAACTGCTCACCTGCCTGCCTGCCTGATTGCCCCTAACCGCTTCTGCCTGCCAGCCTGATCACCCCCTAACCACTCACCTGCCAGCCTGATCGATGCCTAACTGCTCCTCTGCCAGCCTCATCATCCCCAACTGCCCTCCCCTGACAACCCGGTCACCCCCAAATGCCCTCCCCTGCATATTCCCCCTTTATTAGATAGGGTTTTTTCTTTAGTATATTGAACAGCCCTACCTGGTTTGGCTCAGTGGATGGAGCATCGGCCTGCAGATTCAAGGGTCCCAGGTTCGATTCTGGTCAAGGGCATGTACCTTGGTTGGGGGTACATACCCAGTGGGGAATGTGCAGGAGGCAGCTGATCGATGTTTCTCTCTCATAGATGTTTCTAGCTCTCTATCCCTTTCCCTTCCTCTCTGTAAAAAATCAATAAAATTTATATTTTAAAAAAAGAAACATTTAAGATTCCTCCATATCTGCCTGGCTGGTGTTACTCAGTGGTTGAGACCCCAGGCTGCCACGCCTGGCCGGGGATGGCGCCATTGGGGGTGCGTGCCCCGGCCAGGCTGAGACCCCAGCCCAGGCTATGGCTGGGGATCGTGCCGGGTGCTGGCGCCTCCCAGCTGGACACCCCGGGCTGCCGCCGCTGGGCAGGGATCGCTGCGTGGGGGGCAGGCAACTCGCAGCAGGACACCCTGGACTGCCACTGCTGGCCAGGGATTGCGCCGCAGGGGGTGCACCCTGGCCAGGCTGAGACCCCAGCCCAGGCTGTGGCAGAAGATCGTGTGGCGAGGGTGCGCGGCCCTGCCAGCCTGAGACCCCAGCCCAGGCTGTGTCCAGGGATTGTGCCGGGGCTGGTGCCTCCCAGCTGGATACCCTGGGATGCCTCTGCTGGCCAGGGATCATGCTGCAGGGGGTGCACCCCAGCCAGGCTGAGACCCCAGCCCAGGCTGCCGCTGCTGGGCAGAAGATCGCGTGGTGGGGGTGCGCAGCCCTGCGGGCCTGAGACCCCAGCCCAGGCTGTGGCAGAAGATCGCGTGGTGGGGGTGCGCAGCCCTGCGGGCCTGAGACCCCAGCCCAGGCTGTGGCCGGGGATCATGCTGGGCACTGGCGCCTCCCAGCCGGACACCCCCGGCTGCCGCTGCTGGGCGGGGATCGCTGCATGGGGGTTGGGTGCCTCCCAGCCGGTCACACCGGACTGCCGCTGCTGGGTGGACTGGGGGACTCCGGTGGGGCTAAGAGGACTGGGCGCCGCCATCTTGTGGCTATGGATGCCGCCATTTTTGTAGCAGAGTGACAGTTAATTTGCATATTACTCTTTTATTAGATAGGACTAGAGGCCCATTGCATGATATGCGTGCAAGAATAGGCCTTTCTTCCCCTGGCTTCACTCCCAGCCACCCGGGGCTGCCCGGGAGACAGCACGTCCCCGCTCCTACCGGGAGCCAGAGCCGGCAAGTCCTCGCTTCTGTCTGGAGCACCACTCCAGTAGCTCCCTCAGCCGCCCTCCTTCCCCTCATAGTAGGCTTCACACCGCTGCGCACCTGCATATGCAAATTAACCTCCATCTTTGTTGGGTTATGAATCTTCATTTAAAACAGAATTCCAGGTATTGTCTATGCAGAAATGTCACAAATTGGAAAACAGGAGGCAAGAGATGGAGAAACTATAGCACTATGAAAGGTACTTTCTATTTGAAAGGTAACTGATGAGCAGAGGTTAAATATCCACAGTGACATCCTTTCGTGTTTTGTGTTTTACTTTTTTGTTCTTTTAGATTTTTCATTGACTTTTATAGGGAGAGGAAGAATGAGGGAGGGAATGAGAGAAACATCGATGTAAGACTGAAGCATCGATGAGCTGCCTCCTGCACCACCACCCCCAGGATCAAGCCTACAACCCAAGCATGTGCAAGGGACAATACCCAACCAACTGAGACACACTGGCCAGGGCTTCCTCTAGTTTTAAGTAATTATTCTATTTTAGAAAAACATGCTTTGATTTGTTGTAATGAAGGCATTATTTCTTTCATGAGCCAGTTTTAAAATCCAATTGATGAATTAATTGTTAGGATTTCAAACTAAAATAAGCTGATTAAATGGTAGACCAGCCCTCAGTAATGATGACCTTTAGCTTATTCCTCCTTTAGGGCACATGTTTGTCATGAAATTTCCAAATTCAGACTTAATATATTGCCATGTCAAGAATAATACTCACCTGTTGTTAATTAATGATTTACCTGTCACCTGGAGACTGTGTAAAATAAACAAAACCTTTAAGTTGTCCACAATAGTAAACAACCAGCTTTAAAATTCTGATTTTAAATTAGATCTTGATCAAAATAATTCATGTTCATTAGAAGACAGGTGTTATGTGGTTGCTCTTCCTGTACTATACAATATTTAAATATCAAGAATAATCCATATTGTGTGTTTGGTCATTATTTTTAAGCCTTCAGCTGAACTCAGTATTAAGGCCTACAAATTGTGGCTTTGCTTTCATAAAATATCTGCCTCTATGCCAAGATATATTTGCAAGGTCAAAACTACAGATTCATAAGAAAACAGTAATGTTAAAAATTCATGAGAGGGTCCTATCTACTCTGCTATTGGTTATTAATTCACTAATTCCTTATCTTAAGATTTTTCTGCATCTATCTTCACTGACAAGAAAATTATAAATATTAATTTAATAGAGCAAAAATAAGCTTTGATATTAAATATACTTTATCTAGAAAGATTATTTAAATAATGGTATTATTAATGTGGATTAATGTTTCCATTTCCTGCACTTTATACTATATTAAAAAGGTGCAATGTTAATATCTAGCAGGATCAGCTCAGAACAGACAATATTTTTGGAAAGTATCATGTTGTAGTTGAAAGTGTAATATTTGGAACCAGATCAACATATATCATGCCACTTACTACTTATGTGACTTTTGGCCAGTTATTTAATTACTTTGAATTTTAGTTCTCTCACTATAAATTGAAAATAATAAAACCTGCCTCATAAGAATTTTGTGAATATTAGAAATGAAGTAAAGGAATTTTATAAAGATTAGAAATGAGTAAACTACCAAGTATATGATAGGCTTTTTACAATAAAAATGATGATAATAATAATAAAATAAGAATATGAATAATACCTGATTTAACCTGGCTGATGTGACTCAGTGGTTGAGCGTCAACCTATGAACTGGGAGGTCACAGTTCAATTCCTGGTCAGGGCACATGCCTGGGTTGCAAGCTCAATCCCCAGTAGGTGACATGCAGGAGGCAGCCAGTCAATGATTCTCTCTCATCATTGATGTTTCTATCCCTTTCTCCCTCTCCCTTCCTCTCTGAAATCAATAAAAATATTTCTTTAAAGACCTAATTTCGTTTCTAACTTCCAAAGTAACTGCCATTGACCCTCACTTCCTAAAATGTATGCCTTTGTGTAAACTTGTCCTTTATTAAATTAAAACTGACCCCCAACATATGGTGCAAGTCAAAGAATGTGCCTTCTGAAATGAGATCGTAAAGGCACTGCAGCTTCCACTTTGCTTTCTTGGAATTGTTCTCAATCCAGCTACCATGCTGTGAGGGTGCTGCAAAAGTCCTGGGCTCATGCTTGCACAAAGAGGAACTAATGCCCCCAGCCAACAGCCAGCACTAAATTGCCACTCATGAGAGTGAAACACTTTGGAAGTGGATCCTCGAGCAGTAGTCATGCCTTCAGATGACTGCTGCCCCATCCAACCTCTGATTGCAACCACATGACAGGTCCCAAGGCAACTACCAAACTGACTCACAAAAACAATGAGAGATAATAAATAATTGTTTATCAGCCACAAAATTTTGGGATGTTTATGCAACATAAATTGCCTACGTTGAAAGACAACTTTGTCATCTCTAAGCAAGTTCATGGAAATATAGTCTGTCCATGTATCTATCATTGCCCTAACATACCTTCCTAGCCAAACTGACTTGCTTGTGGTCCACCTAATTTATATTTGCTCCCCACTTAATCTCAATACTTTTACTTCATGAGAACATCAGTCTCAGAACATCAATATCTAACACATTAAACCTATTTTATTGGTCTTTCTTCCTGTCTTTTCTTAGATGTGTACACAATAACACTTATAAGTTGCTGGTCAGCAGGTACATTATTGTCTTGAAATCCTTTGATAGCTGATATGGTCTAATCTCATTTTATGGAGATTAAATGAATGTATAGAGATTTTTTGGGAAGTTTTAATTCATTACTTCCCACAAATGCTCTTTTTTTTTTTTTGGCATGAAATTCGACATTTTTAAGTGTAAAAATATCTATGATGTTAACACCTTCAGAAAATTGGACATATGAAGTTTTGAAGCTTGTTGTCAATACAACAAAATAGCATACATATCAAATCACATATATATCAACATATGTGTAACTCCAGCTATTGAAAAAAATCCGCATTATTAACCGGTATAAAATTAACCGGTATACATCTAGTATAAAATTTAATTATATAAATGTTTTTAAAATCTTTGCATTAGCTCAGCAAAATAATACTTCAAGCAACTTTTAAAAAATATTTATTTATATATATATATTATTTATATATTCCAATGACATTTATATGATATTGACAGGAGATACTTATTTACATGTGTGTAGGTGATACTATTGGAAACTTACATAAACTCATTGGGAATGTAAACCTATATTATTAATAAACAAAAAGAAAGCAGTAATCATGCACCAGGTTCAAGAAAAATAGTAAAATAGAGAAATTAAATGTTATCTAAGGGGTTAACAAAGGCCATTATATTAGATAGTATTAGTTAGGATAAGGTTAAATTTGTGTATTTAAAAAATCTTAAAACAGCATTGACTAAAACAACAGAGAAGTTATTTTCTTTCTCACATAAAATACTACTGGATACAAGTGGTCCATGTCCAACTGCAAGGGAGGCTGGTGTAGCCATGTGGATTGTGCTTCTGCCTGAAATGCTCTTTACTCCTTCCCTCCCCCCACCATCTGGTTAATATCCATTCACTTTGCAAACCTCAGATCTAAAGTCATTTTCTCAGGCAAGCAATGGTAGGCATTGATACTTGCCTCTAAATATCCATTTGTTCTCTATTAAAAGATTCTAAATTCTTAATTAGTCACATTTTATAGCACTATATCAATTCATACTTTCTTATAGCTAGGCATGGCTATATGAATAAGTTCTCACTAGTATAAGGGGACAGGTTGTGTGAAATTTCTAGGAAGCTCTTTAAAAGAGATGGAAGCAGACATTCCTTCCTGCTAGTTGGAATGCAAAGCTGATCACTGAATATCAAACATCCATCTTTGATAATGAGGCAAAGCACATGCTTAAATTGGCAGAAACAAAGGAAAGGGAATATGGGCTTCTGTCAACTTAGAGCTTCTTCCACTCATAGCCCTGGACCACTTATATTCAGTAGTTTTTTAGATCAGAGAGCAGTCAACTTTTGTTTCTGTCACTTTTGCTCTGTAAATTTTATATCCATCTGAATCTTATCAACATTATAAAAGGCCAGGGTCTGTAACATCCAAAATGACCAAATGGACGACCAAACACCAGGAAGTGCATGGAGCACCTCTAGGTTCCTCCCGGCTCCCCGCCCCTAGGCTCCCCTGGCTGGATGGCCAACGGGGAACCAAGGGGAACCGGGCTGGGTAGCAGCAGAGCGGGACTGGGGACTGGCCAGCAGGCACAAGGCAGACCTCCTGGTCCCTCCCCCCAGCGAGCAGGTTCCAATCGATCCTCAGTTTCTTCTGAAAGGAACGTGGCACCTCCACTGCGCAGCCTCCCCGGACGCGGACTCACCACTGTGAGAGGCTCGGGAGTGGAGACTTCAACAAGGACTTCAGCGCCTGCAGCGACCCTCAGCCTTCACTACTGGGAGGTGGACGGAGAGCATCAGCTTTAAAGCACAAACACTCTCCTTGGGGGGAAAAACCGTCACCTCCCTACTCCACAGCTGCTTCCGTGTCTGCAAGAAACTGCATGCTCCTCCCTGTGGGGCCAGAGCCTGAGTTGAGTGGTTCCACGATGGCGGAGGGGCTGAGCCAGGTGGCTGGGCCAGTGCAGGGATGGAGGGAGGGAGGGCAGGGAAGGAGCAAGGGGACAGCCCTGGCTCCCTGCACCTCCTCCCACAGGCTTAACCCTTCCTGGCGTTATGATAAAAGGAGTTGTGTGTTTCTAACTCTCTCCAGGTAAAGGAAACAAGTGTCTGTTGGCTTCCGATCTTACTCTCCCAGCCACCAGTTAATCCCTCTGGATGCATCATATCGAACCTCCAAAGGATCTGAGGGGCAGGTTCAACCTTCATTCTGTAGTTGAGGAAACTGACCAATACACACATGGGTCTCATGCCTCAGTGTCAATTCCCGTGGAAATCTCCGGGTAATAACTCAGATTGTATATCTAAGGGTATATTTTTTTCTGTGTTCATGTTTAATTCAACCCCAGGAATCAAATGATACAATAAAGAATAAAATGAGTTCAGAGGGCTCAGCATTGTATTCCCAGGACCCTTGGTCCCACACAAACCAACGAGCTCAGTTATCCTGAGATGAAAGAAAAGGAAAGAGAAACGTGAAAGGTTTCCCAGCTCAGTCACAGAGACATCTCATAGCCACATACTAAGGACACGACATTAACTTAGGGGTGGAAAGGACACAAAAGGAATAGAAGATGGAGCCATTTCCATTCAGATTCAAACCAAGTTAAAGAGGCAGAAGAAACACTGGATGCCATGGAAGAATAAGATGAAACGGTCCAGTAGGGAGTGTCACACACCTGGGGCTCCGGACATGATGGGAGGAGGGAGGGGGCTGGGTGAGAGGAAGTGCATGGAAAGGCCTGGGAGTAGGAACAAAAGGGTGATATGCAGAAGGTGGGCCCTACCAGGTGATGACAGGGGGCAAGCCTGCAGGAGGTGACCAAGTGCCCCCACCTCTGCTGAGGGGTGCATGCGTCTGTCCTGGGAGCTGCGGCTGATGGAGAGGGAGGCCATGGCTCTATGTGGATGGGTTGCCAATGAGAGCCTCCCTGTAGCCACAGTACTCGGTGTTCTCAACACAGCAGGAGCACAGGATCATGTACACAACGTCATGAAAGAAAAAGCATCCTATTCCCAACTTATTCACAGACTTCTATTTCTGGTATCTATATTCCCAATGTGTCCACAAGCACATTTGGAAAAAGAAAAAAGGTTTCTATGTGATGTGACTGCATCTTAGAAAACCCAAGTGATCACAACTAGAGCACTTTTAACACCTAATGAGCCAAATACACTGATGAACAAAAATAGACCCAGAGACACAGACACATGAACAGACTGTGGAACCTCAGAGGGAAGGCGGGGGAGGGTGGGAGGGTGGGTGGGAAGAGATCAACCAATGGCCTGTGTGCATATATGCATCACCCCTGGACACAGACAATGGGGTGGTGAGGGCCTGGGGGTGGGTAGTAGGCTGGAAAAGATTAATGAAGGGAAAGGGGACCTATGTAAATCATTCAACAATAAAGATTTAATAAAAACAGTAAAAAATAAAAAAGTAAAATAACATAAAATAAAAGCCAAGAATAACTGCCCTGGCTGGGTGGCTCCATTGGTTGGAGCTTTGTCCTGTACATTGAAAGATCCTGTCGAGTCCCTGGTCTCTGAGTCATAGGGCTGCTTCCCCATGTTCCCCAGAATGCACTGCTCAGTAACCATCTATACTAATAAAAGGGTACTATGTTAATTAGAATGGACGTCCCTCCAGACAAAGCCATGGTGGCAGGGGCTGAGGCAGAGTCAGTTAGGGGTGGCCAGGCCAGCAGGGGAGGGCGGTTAGGGGTGATCAGGCCAGCAGGCAGAAATGGTTAGGGGCAATCAGACAGGCAGGGGAGCAGTTAGGGGCATCAAGCAGCCAAGCAGAGGTGGTTAGAGGCAATCAGGTAGGCAGGGGAGTGGTTAGGGGCATCAGGCAGCCAGGCAGAGTGGTTAGGGGTGATCAGGCAGGCAGGCAGGTGAGTGGTTAGGAGCCAGCAGTCCCCGATTGTGACAGGGATGTCTGACTGCCGGTTTAGGCCAGATCCCTGTGGGACATCCCACAAGGGGTCCTGGATTGGAGAGGGTGCAGGCCGGGCTAAGGAATTTTGTGCACCAGGCCTCTAGTCCTAATATAAAAGTCTTTACTGACCCATTAGACAAGGTCAAGTTCCTCTGTTTTATAGGTTTATGACACCATATTCTTTTGTTTCTCACTAGTTATCTCAGTATAGAATTATACGTTTATATATATTGTCTTTTTAAAAAATAAAAACTCTAGACAGCAGGGCCATGTATGTTTTTACTCACTGTTACTCACTGAAATCTATTGTTGTACTGCCCACAAAGTCAATATTTCATAAATATTTGTTTTAGAAGGAATGATCACAAGGTCAATATGTAAGAGCTGAGATTGATAAACTTGAGTAGGACTTAAAATTCTTCATGAAGTACTGTGAATAATGATTATTTTCTGGTTGTCTGTTCAACAGTAGTAATGGATTTATAACTATTTACTTTGTTATAAGACTTAATTGGTGAGAGGAATAATGTGAGAAATACTCTATTTTGGTGGGATGATGAAATTTACTATTCTCATTACTCTGTGATGAAATCCACAGTTTTAGGTATTTTCTTATATTTCTCTTTAATTTCAGGAACTATTTCCATTATGGATATGGAAGTATTGGAAAGTAATTATTAAGTGTATGTTGACAAATCTATTATCAAGTTAGAAATTTAATAGTCTTAAGGTGATTTTTAAAATCCATGATCCCACAAATATTGCAATTTTTTAAATATATATATTGATTTTTTACAGAGAGGAAGGGAGAGGGATAAAGAGTTAGAAACATCAATGAGAGAGCAACATCAATCAGCTGCCTCCTGCACACTCCCTACTGGGTATGTGCCCGCAACCAATGTACACGCCCTTGACCGGAATCGAACCTGGGACCCTTGAGTCAGCAGGTCGACACCCTATCCATTGAGCCAAACTGGTTAGGGCACAAATATTGCAATTTTAAATTTAAAGGACATCCCTTTGAAATGATTATTCTTTAACTTCCTATACAGGTTGAAAAAAATTAAATACATGTATATGAATCTTTTTTTGCTTCATAATAGAGTATTAGGCCAGTTTTCAGAATCAAGGAAACCATTTATTTAGCATTCAGATTAGTCTTAATTAATTCCATTAAAATATCAAAATCTTTCGGTTGCATGTCATGTAACCTCAGGTAACACAAAGCCTTACCACAGCAAACAACTTGGCAAATGTAAGAGCAGTGTGAACCACAAAAGAACCAATTAAGTTAGGACTTTGTTTCTATAAATGGACATGTGATTCACTGGATGCAAGACCTCTTGGGCCAATGGAGGTTTTTTCCTAGAAAATAAAAGACATATAGGAATACCATGGTAACTAGGGATAGAAATATATTTGCAAATATTTGTTCATGGGAGCTGAAAATTTAGGAATTATGTGGCATTCATTTAGTCTTAATGAAAAATTTTATCCCTGGGAAGCTGAATATTGTGATATAGTAGTAAGAATCACCTGCTCTAATTCTGACCATTTTCTATTTAAAGGGGTTTATAAAAGTTTTTTTAATATAAGGAATTTCTAAATTCTGATGGGCCTTTTGAAATATTGAGAAAACAGTAATGGTCACTGTAGTTTGGGGTTTAGATATATTCTAATTCTTTAAAAACTGATCATTGCTATTTAATTCCACGATTAAAACAAAAAATATATTAAGAAGCAATACATCAACAGATTGTAAGGCGTGGCCTGCAAGCTTCTGGCTGCACAGAAGTAGATGATAAAAGAGGAAATGTGAAAGTTATTTTTCCTGGGTGTCTACAGAAAATGGTTATGTAGCCCATGATAACTATTTCTGTACTGTGATATTAGAAAATGTAACATTAAACATGCAATTGAATACCATCTGTCTAGTTGCAAGTCAAAATCATGATCACAGATCTGACATATTAATTAAGTAAAGCTCTAATGAGAGGAAGAAAGTAAGAGGTACAATTCTGTCTGAGAATGTTTTCAGTCTAGAACAGATTCGATTGCTGTGTGTGGTTCTTTTTTAGTTATTAGAATGTTTTTTAAGTTAGAAAGAAATAGTAACCTCTCTATGACCTTAAGGTCACCAACACTTCTTTAACAGCAATAGATATTAAAAAATAATTTAACATAGTTAAGGACAATAGTTAATTGCTGTTCCAAAGGAACATCTATACTAATAAAAGGGTAACATGCTAATTAGACCGAATCAACTGGAAGTATTCCAGACGTCCGATATCCTTCTGGACAAAGCCACGGTGGGAGGGGCCAAGGCAGAGGTGGTTAGGGGCAATCACACTGGCAGGGAAGCAAGCAGTTAGGGGTACAATCAGGCTGGCGTGGGGGAGCAAGCAGTTAGGGGCGAGATCAGGCCAGTGCGGGGGATCAAGCAGCTAGGGGCACAATCAGGCTGGCAGGGGAGCAGTTAGGGGTGATCAAGTCAGCAGGGGAGCAGTTAGGGGTGATCAGGCAATCAGGCAGAGGTGGTTAGGAGCAATCAGGCCAGCAGGAAAGCAGTTAGGTGGATCAGGTCGGCAGGGGAGCAGTTAGGGGTGATCAGATCGGCAGGCAGAGGTGGTTCGGGGAGATCAGGTCGACAGGAGAGCAGTTAGAGGCATCAGGCTGGCAGGCAGAGTGGTTAAGGGCGATCAGGTAGGCAGGCAGGCGAGCGGTTAGGAGCCAGCAGTCCCGAATTGCGAGAGGGATGTCCAACTGCCGGTTTAGGCCTAAACCAGCGGTTGGACATCCCCCAAGGGGTCCCGAATTGGAGAGGGTGCAGGCCGGGCTGAGGGACCGCCCCCCCCCCCCCCCGGTGCATGATTTTCGTGCAGTGCACCGGCCTCTAGTTTTAAATAACAGTTTTGAAGTTCCTGGCATCAGTGATTGAACCCATGCTTCTCTTTTTCTGTATTCCTTAAGGGAAGTTACAAATCCTTAGATGGGGAGGTAAAGAAAGACCTGTGATTGTGGTTGTCAGATCCAAGGCAAGCTCAGAACCAGCTGGTGAAATCAGAGGCAGAGAGTGAAATGTGGGGATTCAACTTTACCCAAGAAGAGCTTATTATTCTGCTGTTCCCCCTATGAAGATGCAGTCTTGATAATGCCATATGTGGTTCAAGAATTAGAAGGATAGATGTTGGTCAATGTTTTCTAAATAGACATGCAGAGACTGTTAACATTCCAAAATGGTGACATAAGGTCTAAACTTAAAACACTTATGTGTTGTTATTAGCAGAGAATGTGATGGCAGTTGTACTGGTGCTTTAGAGTACGAATGGATAAGGACACAGAAGGCCAAAATATTCTACATTTGTGTGGTCCCTTCTTTTCTTAAGTTCTGTAACCATCACATGTAAATTGGGAACTTTGGATCAAGTATACCTGTGCTTTTCTTTTCCACCGATCTCCAACACAATTTTAAAAATCTCAGGATAGTCATATTGACATTTGGAGCACAATATTTAAACTTATTGTTAGTTTATTTGTTTGTTTATTAAATGTATTTTCACCTTCTTGTGATACTAATCAAGCTATATTAGTTCCTATTATATATTGTATAAGTACTTTTAATTAAAGGTTGTATCTTATGGGTAGAGGCAGGGTTGGGATGGAGAGTGCTCTACATGGAAAGAGAAGCAAATGTAAATCTGAAGTGGAAGATTGGTGAATCCTAAGGAAACAGAGACCAGTGTGGCTGGAGCCAGAGTGCTCACAGGGTCACAGAACTGCATATCTGGCATGTTCTGAGGCATACCCTAAAAGGGGTCGCTCTTTAGCTTCCCTATCAAGACTCAGAATCCACACTGGCTGAGATAAAATAATTGGAGAATTTTTTGTTGGAATGCCACTTTCATATGTGGAAGAAGTGGATAGACCACATTGCATTTCCCTTTTGTTAATGTCTTAATACCTATAGTGCATCAATATATACTGTTTCATATAATCTTGAACAAAAATTTTGTAGGCCTAGGAAATATAGTATTCTCTAAATATTTTTAGAATAAGTGAGTGACTAAATTATTAAATTTATATAATTATCATGAGTTATAAAGCACAGGGAACCAGGTAACTTTGTTTTACAAACACATAAAGTGCACAATCTGTGATCTGTCTAAAGTGGTTCACTCACATGCTAACTAGTTGACCTTTATAATAACCCAGTGCGGTAGGTAGTGTTATTATTCTATTCTTGCATGAGTAACTTGCTCAAGGCCATACAGCTAGTAAGTGGAAGAGCTGTGATTTCAACCCAAGCTGCCTGCTTCTGAGTCCTTGAACCAATGTGCTAGACTTCCTCTATGTAAGCTGGGCTGCTCTGTTGCTGGTTGCCAGGTAAAGCAGAGAGAGAGTTGATAGTATATATAAATATTTTTCTCCCCATTTTTAAACTGGATTGTTTGTCTTCCTTTTGTTAACTTGTATGAGTTCCTTATATATTTTGGATGTTAACTCTTTATCAGATGTATCATTGCCAAATATATTCTCCCATACAGTGGGCTCCCTTTTTGTTTTGTTGATAGTTTCTTTTTCTGTGCAGAAGCTTTTTATTTTGATGTAGTTCTATTTATTTATTTTCTGATTAGTTTCCCTTACCCTAGGAGATGTATCCACAAACATATTGCTATGAGAGATGTCTGAGATTTTGCTGCCCTATGGTTTCTTCTTAGATTTTTATGGTTCCTCAGCTTATATTTAAGTCTTTTATCCATTTGGAGTTTATTCTTATGTATGGTGTAAGTTGGTGGCCTAATTTCATTTTTTTTTTTGCATGTATCTATCCAATTTTCCCAGCACCATTTATTGAAGAGACTGACTTTACTTCATTGTATGCTCTTGCCCTCCATTGTAAAATATTAATTGAGCGGAATTGCTTGGGTTAATTTCTCTGTTCTGTTCCATTGATCTATATGCCTATTCTTATGCCAGTACCAGGCTGTTTTGATTACAGTGGCTTTGCAATATAACTTAATATCTGGTATTGTGATTCCTCCAACCTTGTTCTTCTTTCTCAAGATTGCTGTGGCTATTCAGGGTTTTTTGGTTCCATATAAATTTTTGGAGTATTTGTTCTAGATCTGTGAAATATGCCGTTGGTATTTTAATAGGGATTGCATTGAATCTATAGATTGCTTTGGGTAGTATGGAAATTTTAATGATGTTCATTTTACCAATCCATGATCACAGAATACTCTCCCTCTCTCTCTTTTTTTCAACATCCTGTAGTTTTCTGAGTACAAGTCTTTTACCTTCCTGGTTAAGTTTATTCCTAAGTATCTTAATTTTTTGTTGCAATGGTAAATGGGATTATTTCTTTAGTTTCTCTTTCTGAGAATTCACTATTTGTGTGACCTAAATAGGTACTTCTTCAAAGTGAACATACAGATGGCCAAGAGAAATATGAAAAAATACTCAAAATCACTGATCATCAGAGAGAGGCAAATTAAAAGGACAATGAGGTGTCACCTCACACTTGTCAGAATGACTACCATCAACAAATCAAAATATGACAAGTTCTGGCAATGATGTAGAGAAAGGGGAACCCTAGTACACTGCTGGTGGGACTGCAGACTGGTGTAACCATTACGGAAAACAGTATGGAATTTCCTAAAAAATTTAAATATGAAACTGCCATTTGACCCAGTGATCCCACTTCTAGGAATATATCCTAAGAGACCTAAAACACCAATCAGAAAGAATGTGTGCACCCCTATGCTCATAGCAGCACAACTTACAGCTAAAATTTAGAAACGGCACAAGTGCCCATCAGTAGATGAGTGAATAAAATAGCTGCAGTACATTTACACCATGGAATAGTATGCAGCAGTAAAAAGAAGGATCTTTTCTCCTTTGAGGCAACATGGAGGAACCTGGAGAGTAGCATATTAAGCAAAATAAGCCAGTCAGAGAAAGACAAATATCACATGATCTCACTCATATATGGAATCTAATGAACAAAATAAACTGATAAACAAAATAGATCCAGGGACATAGAAGGATGGAACAGACATAGAATCTCAGAGGAAAGGCGAGGGAGGGTGGATGGTGGGAAGAGATCAACCAAAGAACTTGCATGCATATATGTATATCCTATGGACACAGACAAGGCCTGGGGCGGGTTGGGAGATAGAAGGGGTAATGGAGCAAAAGTGGTGACATGTGTAATACTTTTAACAATAAAGATTAAAAAAATAAATAAATCAGGTTTCTAAAAAACATATTTTTTTCTTCTAATATTTTTCCTTTATGTGTTTACTATGTTATTAGATATTTTCCTTTATCTTTCTCTACCACAATGCCCTGTTCAATACTCAGAATATAGTTCAGAGATGTTAATTGCAGTAGTTGATCAATACATGGGACTCTAAATCTGGGATTGTATGAAAGAATATGTTATATCTTTTTTCCCCCTAGTTTTATTGAACAGTGTACTCAAAAATTGTTTTTAATTAATTTTTTTGTTTAAGTATAGTTGGTATACAATCCTATGTTGGTTACATTAGTTTCAGGTATACAATATAGTGATTCAACATTTTTGTACCTTATATGTTATATCTTTTTATCCAAAGAATTTTCAATCTTGGAGTCATCCTCAATATAGACATGCTCTAATTAAGTTCTGTGAATGCTGGTATCATAGGTAGTTGTGTAAGCACAGAAGAGCTGAGTGGAAAAACAAATTCTCAGTGTAAAAAGAAACACAAAGAATGTTTTTTTTGTAATGGATACAATAAATGTTCTAGAAGGATTTTTTACTGCAGGAGGCAACTTAAGCTTGGCTATGTATGTGATAGTTTGTGAATCTGTATTTGTAGAGCAGTAAACATTTTATAATAATAAAAACCGTAAGGAAAACTTATTTTTAGTGATTTTAAAACTATCTTTCTAAGATGAAATTATATCTCCTGCTAGGCATTGTGGAGTTATTTTTATAATCTGCATTGCAGTTTACTATGGTGTAATTAACAAATGACTTTTTGTCTTTAAATTACATTACTATATAAGGGTGTCCTCAAAAGATGTGTACACATTTTGAATGATTATAAAGGCCGTGTTTACTAACAGACAGTTCATTTTCAAAATCTGAAAGATCTACAGAAATGAATCACTTTTCGTCAATGCCTATCTTCAAATTGATGACTGTTCTGATCCAAGCGCTGCTGATAACGTGGAGCAATGAAACCGGAAACATTGAGAATCCTTTCCTGCGATATTTCTGCCCTCAATTTGTTGACTGTTGATGGTTTTGTACTATAAACTTTAGCTTGTTTGTATCCCCATTAAAAAAAAAAAAAAGCCTAGTGGCACTTTAGGGTAAATTTTCTTTTTTTCAAAGCTTAGTCTGGCTTCACCCATTATTTCACAACAGTTAAAACTGAAAAGGAGTGAAAATTAAGTGAGTTATCAGCTGTTAAATTGTGTATACATTTTTTGGGACACCCTATGTAAGCTTTGTTTTATTATTAATTGTTAAGGATAGAGAAAGGGAGAGGGAGAGAGAAATATTGATGTAAGAGTGAAGAAGAAACATTGATAGACTGCTTCCTGCATGCCCCTTACCAGGGATGGAGTTCTCAACCTGGGCATATATCCTGACGGGAACTGAAACTGCCATCTTTTGATACACGGGATGACCCACAACCAGCTGAGCCATACTGGTCAGGGCTTTATATTATAATCTTTTCAACTGAATGGGTCAAAAGTTTCTCCTTCTTTTAAACAAAAGTGTCTATATTTTCATGAATGTTAGAGAATGAATACATTTTTGAAAACAAAACAAGATAGCATAAAGATGTACAATAGATTATTTTTAATGAGTCATGCATACTATATTTGTCTTGTCAAAAATAGCAGCATCTCTTATTGCTCATAATCCAACTCCCATCACCCTGCCTAAACACATTTCACGATTTGGCAACAGCAGTTGTCTTTCTCTAAATTTAAGTTGGCAAGAAGTGAAGAAAAAAAAATACCACAAAACTTTGTATGGACTTTGCAAGAAATCAGTGGGGCCTATGAGTTTTGAAAATTCTCCTCTAAAATTTTACCATTTTGGAGTAGCATACAAACCAATATTAAATGCAATTGTGGAGTTAAGAAATAGCATCTCTCATAGTATTTTTACTGTATGTAGTCAAAACAGTCTTGTCCTTCGACAGGTTACTTTTGGCTCCTGTTGTTAACCATATAGGAAATCACCATATATTTGAGAAATAGGAAGCAGTGATAGGAATAGGTTGAAAACAAAGAGAAAGGAAAAAGGGTGAACAGTTGCTTTGCTGAGTGTGAAACAGTTTTGGATAACTATATAGTGATCTATATTAATAGGGAATGCAATTTAAACTTCAAATTTAGACATGGAGTTTGTATTACAGATAGACTTGACTTTAACACCTTTACTACTTCTTCCAAGCTATTAACCTTGGGTGACTGATTTACCCTCTTCAAACATATAAAAGAAATAATGATAGTGTCCTATTTATAGATTTTTCATATTAAATAAAATAGTATATATAAAACTTTTTGCATAATTCTTATATTCATTAAAGGACAGTGAGTGGAAGATTGATCTTATTATTTAATTTATCCTTCATTTCACAATAAAAATGTTCTAAACTTGTTCACTATTCTAATTTTGAGTTTGTCATTTGACGTTAAATAAAAACATAAGATAATGTTCCATGTACAGTATGATTCTATTAGTATAAGTGTTTTTGAGTGAATGCATTTGTATGGCATTGGACTGCCAATTTCCACCTGATCTCCACAGGCCACACCGAGGGACCCCACTGGTGCACGAATCCGTGCACCAGGCCTCTAGTATTAGATAAAGGAGAGATATGTAAGGCAGACAGAAGATCTGACCATAACAGGTTACTGTTTGGTACTCTGAGGTGAGCCTCCCTCACCCAGGGCTATAAGGGAGTTTGGTTTCCTAGGCTCCCTGTTTCCCCAGTAGGATGTACTGACCTGTGCTTTCTCAGGTTAAATCTTCCTGAGAGGACATGCTACAGGCAGCTGATTTGAGGACCTGTGGGCTTGCAATTGGGCTAGCAATGCAAAACAACATTTTGATCCAGCAGTCAAGGCAGAGGGGTGGACCACACATTCGAGAAAACTCAGTGGAACCTGGGGCTTAGGTAAGGATAAGCTGCCTGACAATGGTGATAAGGCTTTCACAGAGATTTCAAGTTACATTAACCACAAATAGTTTTTGAATATAAAAGATAAGACCCATTACCAGTCAGATAAGGGACTTAAGGAGGTAAAGGACTTTGTCCTTTGAGGTCCTTGACTCTTGTCCTTTTTATGGAAGTTTCTATAAGCCCCACCACTCTGAGCTGTCATCTCGGATAGAAACCAGGGCATCAGATATAGATGTCTTGGTGATCAAAGATTTACCTAAAGGAACTGTTTAAATGATCAGACATGGATTAAGTTAATTTTTTATCTTTTACCCAGATTAGGTGAATTCCAGGTTAAACAAACAACTCACTCTGTACCTTCAAACATAGTGTTAATCACACTTATGACATGGTATTGCACTGCAGTTCTGACACTGACTACCCAGAGTTTGCACAGCTTTCACAGATTGAGGGCAGAGTCCTCCACAAGACACCCTACACTGCACACACCAGATGCAAGCTTTGGGGTTCCCTAGTCACCCAAACTTCTAAACAACTGGTTATAAATTTGAGGCTTTCCACTACCTGCTCAGGTTTGATCATTTAGTAAAATTTCAAAGAGCTCACAGAGAGGCTATACTCAAATTAAGTTTCACTATAATAGATACAAATCAGGACAAGACAAATGTAGGGACACATAGGATGAGATCTGGGAGGGTTGCAAATGTAAAGCTTCCCTGTTATCAGGATGCCTCACCCTTCTGGCATATTGATGTGTGTTACCAACCAGGAAGTTTATTAAGCTTCAGATGTCCAAAGTTCTTGTTGGGGTTTTATTATACCTGTATGGTTAGTTGATTCACTGGCCGAATGATTGAACTCCACCTTTAGTCCTCTCCATTCATTGGAAGTCAAGAGGTCAGGTTGATTTCACATGACTCAAAGCCCCAACCTTCTAACCACATGGTTGATCTTTCTGGCTTGCTCAGACCCTATCCTGAAACTTTCAGAGTGCCTACCATGAGTCACCTCATAGACTCAGTCCCCCAGGAATAATAGAGACACTTTAGCACTGGGGACATTCCAAGGATTTAGAAGCTCCTTCCTAGAAACTGGGATAAAAAACAAATTCTTTATTATACAACTAGAGGCCCTCTGCCCAGCCTGCCCCCCTTCACAGTCCAGGAGCCCTCAGGGCGGAAGATGACCTGACAATCAGGGGAAGGCAATGCCCCCATCACACCTCTGCTGCTGCCACTGCCAGCAGCGCAAGCTTGGCCAACCCTGGTTACCTGAGCCTCGGGCCAGCCCTGGGTGGCTGGGCAGCCGCCATCCGAGGCTTGCCTGTGCCTCGACCGGCCCTACTTGCCTGAGCCTCAGTCAGTGGGGAGTGCAGGAGGACCCAAGGCTCCCGGCAGGGCTGTGGGGACTCCGGCGGCAGGCACGCAGAGCAGCCAGCCCCAGCTGAGGAAAGGAGGATACTCTCAATGACATGAGTTATAACTTCCAATCTGTTGGACACCACAGTCAGGCTTCAGCGTTGGGAGAGGGAGGAAGAGAGAGATGGGCAGCTCGTTGGAGGAGCCTGGGCAAGCTGTCAGTCAGTAGGGGGTGCAGGAGGACCCGAGGCCTCTGGCGGGGCTGACAGGACTCCGGCAGCAGGCACGCAGAGCAGCCGGCTCTGCCCCCCCACTGTGGGTGCCGCCATCTTGTGATGGCATGATGGTCAATATGCAAATTCCCTCTTTATAATATAGGATAGTTTACATATTTGAGTTGTTATTGTTAGAATTTTATTTTAACAAAATTCAATAGTTTCCTGAGACAAACTTTCATACCATCAAAATGTTTCTTATACTATGTATATGTGTATAGTTGAGTACTTATATAAATATGTATTTTATGCATATAAGTGTGTATACAGATATCTTATGTAAATGAGAAAGTATATATTGAAGTGGAGTGGCACTTCACTTGCACAGGTAACTTATGTAAATTCAACTATGCATATACTGCAACACCAAAAAAAGGGACACAAACACCATTTAAATATTACAGAAGACTCCATGCAGTGAGCGTATCCCCACCAAGGGAGTGTGAGAGGGGAAACCCGAACAATTTGTGAAGTTGTTCCTGTTGTTTTTCATGGTGTGAGCACCTCATGATGCTGAATGCAATCCCAGTTTTTAAGGCTACTTCTCATACATTTGAAAGTGCACACTGTGTTTTTCATACAAGAAAGTTGTTATGTCAGGGTAGGTCCGCCTTTTGGTACTCTTCCCTAGTAGGAGAGAGATGTGCTAATTTGGGGGAGGAAATTGCCTGGAGTGTACTTAGTTGGACATAGTACGCTGATGGGCAGTGCTGTGTCTCCCTGAGGGATTGTCGAGAGCAGTTTTGAATAAATTGATTTTTGCCTTATGAACTGACTTTAAAAGTTAACTCTCCAGAGAGAAAATGTGATTTCCCTGTAAACATTTATGTAGGAGAGGTTTGAGGCAGGTTTCAAATACGGGTCTGCCTTTAACAACTAATTTTTCAAAATGAAGGAAATAGTTGTAGATTTACCCTAAAATGACATGATCACATGACAAATAGAAGGCTATCTGTTGCATTTTTTATGACATTTTTTGAGGCTCAGATTGTAATATTTTATAAGGTATAAAAGACATTTGTGGAATATGATTTTCTCATTCTTCTTTTTTAGGACAACACCCGATTAGCTATGTTGAGTAATATCCATTTGAAGGTCTAACCCTATATTTTGGAGTTGGTCTGTCATTTTATAATTGGAGTAAATGAGGGGGTGAGAAAACACATGTAATACTTATTAAAATATTTTTTCTTTAGACTATTATAAATAGTTCAGTAAAGGGTGTGCATGCTTCACTGTATAGGGTGACCATGGTGGTCAATTTGCCTTTTTGTAAAAAGATCATTTGATTCAGAGCATCCTGGCTTCTAATTCAGTGTTGCCCTTAGCAGTGGTTCTCAAACTTTTTAATGCCACGACCCTTTAATACAGTTCCTCATGTTGTGGTGACCACCAACCATAAAATTATTTTCGTTGCTACTTCATAACTGTAATTTTGCTACTGTTAATGAATCGTAATGTAAATATCTGTGTTTTCTGATGGTCTTAGGCAACACTGCTAGTGGTTCTCAACCTGTGGGTCGCGACCCACAGGTTGAGAACCGCTGCTGTAGAGCCTAAGACCTTCGGAAACCGCTGCTGTAGAGCCTAAGACCTTTTCCCTGTAACTATCTGTTTAAGGAAAACAAATTAAAACCAATCGTAATGTAAATATCTGTGTTTTCCGAAGGTCTTAGGCTCTACAGCAGCGGTTCTCAACCTGTGGGTCGCGACCCACAGGTTGAGAACCACTAGCAGTGTTGCCTAAGACCATCAGAAAACACAGATATTTACATTACGATTCATTAACAGTAGCAAAATTACAGTTATGAAGTAGCAACGAAAATAATTTTATGGTTGGTGGTCACCACAACATGAGGAACTGTATTAAAGGGTCGTGGCATTAAAAAGTTTGAGAACCACTGCCCCTATGCATTCTGTCTTCCAGAGAGTTAGTTCCTTCTTTGTAAAATAATGAGTTTGGACCAAATGATCTCTAAGTTCCCTTCACCTTTAATAGTCTACAGTTCTATAAGTTTTCTCATTTCAAATAATCTGTCTTTGAAGTACCATTTGAATAATGATTAATTTCATACATAGTCAATGAAGATGAATATTTTCTATTTGAAATATTAATAAAAACTAATATAATTCAAAATAATTACTTTTCATATTTAAGCCGGCTTTATAAAATGAGTGATATTTTATGTCATTCACACAGTATTCTTTTTTTAATTTTTAAATTGATTTCAGAGAGGAAGGGAGAGGGAGAGAGATAGAAACATCGATGATGAGAGAGAACCATCGATCGGTTGCCTCCTGCAGGCCCCACGCTGGGGATCGAGCCAGCAATGCAGGCATGTGCCCTGATGGGGTATCGAACTTCCACCTCTTGGTTCATATATCAATGCTCAACCACTGAACCATGCTGGCCAGGCCACACAGCATTCTTTAGAAGCCTTTTGTGCTTGCTTATTTTCACATAAAGGATGAGATTTATATAGAGTAATTTTTATCAATTTTATATACTTGAATGGAAAGAGTGATTTGTATTAAAGGTTTTAAATAAGCCCTCTTCCATGACGCCATACTATAATATAAATATTTCTATTATAGCATTTATCATATTTTATAACGATTATTTGTGTACTTGTTTCCCCTCAAAAGTTCAGATATCATATTTTACTGAGTTTTATACTTTGGCATTTGGCATCTATAATGATTGATGCCTGCTATATAGTAATGATTTGATATCTGTTAAGTGAACAAATTGATGAATAGTTACTGAATAGTGTGTCATTATAGAAGCCAAGAATAGAGACAGTTTTAAAGGAAGGAGTCATAACTTGTGTCAAATATTAGAGAGATTAGATGTAGACTAAAGGGACCATTGGATTCATTTCACTAGAAATGAAGCCAGATTGCAATGTACAAATTAAAACCAATGGAAGCAGTGAAGTGAGACCCCTTAAGCAGAGTTGTAATAAGGAGAAATCTAAGGCAGTAGAATAGAGGTTGTCAATACATTAAAGGCATTGTTATAAATCCTTAAATATATCAGTGTTATATAATGTTTGACAGTCATGCAGAAGGATCTAGTGGAGATACTAGGGGAGAAAGATACCCAGGAGAGTGGTGGAGTGACACAGCAGAGAAGTACAAGACAAAAGTAATGGCAGAGGCAAACGTATCTTTGGAAAGAAATAAATGGCTGAGATCTTTGGAAAAAATCATTTAAAAAGAAAATGAATACATTTTTGAAAAGAGGACAAGATGAAAAAATTAACTCCTAAGTGAGAAAGACAGAATGTGGAGACTACAACCTCTCTGTGTAGACAATATTTATTGTGTATTGCCAAGTATAATGACTTACAAGAATATCTCTTCATGCCTAATACCTTACAGTAATATTTATATTCCCATATTGGAATTCTCCAGAGCAAGTGGTTGTTATAGAGTCAATGCAAATTTAATGACTGCACACGCTTTTTTAAAAAATTTTTAATTGCTTTTTTAGAGAGAAAGAGAGAAAACACACACATCAACTTGTTGTTTCACTTATTTATGCATTCCTTGGTTAATTCTTGTATGTGCCCTGACCAGGAATTGAACCTGCAACCTTGATGTATCAGGATAACACTCTAACCAACTGAGCTACCCAGCCAGGGCCTATACACTCTTGAAATATTCCTCAGCTATCACCTTTGGTCCTAAGAATTTTCACTGCTTTTCCTAATAGTATTTTCCCTGTAACTATCTGTTTAAGGAAAACAAATTCTTGATCTGCAATAAAAACATCCTCTGAATCATTTTTATTTTATATGCTGGATTAATTACTTTTTACTTATGTTATGAGTTTATGATCAGAAAACATCTATGTAAATAATACTTGATTTAGGTTAGCCTACATTTTTCTTAGTAATTTATCACTTTTAGATTCATTCAATTTTTATGTTTCTTTCACTGGGTTTTCATTATTTTATTCTTTGTGTCCCATAACATATTTATCTTTCTGCAATGCTAGGCAACAGACAAATGTTATAAAATTAGGTCTGAAAAAAAACATGAAGGACCATTCTTTTCTTAAGAGATAAGAAAACTTTAGAATAAAGAAGTCCTGTCAATATTAACTTATTAAATGATTTTTATCTTTGATAATATTCCTGTTTTCTGTCACTAGTTAAAAAAAAATGTGAACACAGAGTATTTGTTACAGTTAAAAGAAAGTCTAGCCATAATTCACTGGACATAAAAGGCTGTCACTGAATGCTGAATATTACTGCCTCCACTTTGTTGGGATAAATTGGCCTTGTCCATGTTGCTGCTTATCATGTTTCAGATTATAAACCTCAGGTAGAAGCATTCATATGGCTGAATGTGTAGGTGCTAAGAATCAGCATAGCATCTGGTTTTTAGGAGAATCAGAAAAGAAGATGCTTTGTACTTGTACACATAAAGTTTCGGGGCTGTATGAAGTCCCATTTTTTAAAAATTAGGGGACCTAACAGGTAGGTCCCCTGAATAAAAACTTCTTAAGGCTAAAATAGAAAAGAATCAAGAAGATTAAAAGAAAGGAGTACAGCCCTAACCGGTTTGGCTCAGTGGATAGAGCGTTGGCCTGCAGACTGAAGGGTCCCAGGTTCGATTCCGGTCAAGGGCATGTACCTTGGTTATGGGCACATCCCCACTAGGAGGTGTGCAAGAGGCAGCTGATCGATGTTTCTCTCCCATCGATGTTTCTAACTCTCTATCCCTCTTCCTTCCTCTCTGTAACAAATCAATAAAATATATTAAAAAAAAAGAAAGAAAGAAAGGAGTACAGTTAAGAAGAGTGAGTCTGCTCATATTCAAGTATTCTTTCTTTTTTTTATTCCTGAGACCCAGTTCTATTCCTGTCCCTCACTTGTATAAGGCACCACTTATCCTTATAATGATTTATGCTTCTTACTTAATTCCAGCTGTTTATCTGTTTACTATGGTTGTTGTAAAGATGTTCCTTATTTGTAGGCCAATTAAAATAAGATAAAATATGGTGAGATTTGATGTCGATGAAATTGTCAAATCCTATATAATAAAAGGCTAATAAGCAAATTGACCGAACGGCAGAACGATCTGTCGCTATGACGCATACTGACCACCAGGGGGCAGACGCTCAATGCAGGAGCTGCCCCCTGGTGGTCAGTGCGCTCCTACGGCGGAGGGGAGGGGGTGCCACTCAGCCAGAAGGCGGGCTCACGGCTGTCGAGCGCAGCAGCGATGGCGGGAGCCTCTCCCACCTCTGTGGCAGCGCTAAAGATGTCCAACTGATGGGAAGCTGGCCTAAGCCATCAGTTGGACATCCTCTGAGGGCTCCTGGACTGCGAGCGGCATGGGCTGGGCTGAGGGACCTCCCCGCTCACCAGTGCACAAATCTCCTGCACCGGGCCTCTAGTATTTATATAATGTTTGATATTTAGAAACTTTTAAATGATGGAATAACTACCATAAATAATGCCACATTACATTAACATACAAAGTTTTTAGTAATTGGAGAAAACAAAGGAATTGTATCTCTGAAAAAGCCTACATGTTTTGCATAGAGACAGAACTAGTCTTTCAAGGTTTAACTTACCAATAATAGGTTATTTCCATTTCAACAAATGAAAAAAATTGTTTGTGTGTTGTTGTTGTTTTGTCCCCCCCCCCAAAAAAAAAGTACTTTAGCTTATTAGTCTACATTCACAGAACAAATAACAAACTTCTCTCTGGGTTCAAGTAGAGAGTATTCCTGTGTAGCATATTAACATTTTAAATTAACTTTCACATAGAACATTTTCTAGATTTTAGTTGCCTTCTTCTTTAAGACCTTTTCAAAACAACTGTCCCAAATTAATACAATGTATTTAAGAATAATACTGATAGCAGAGGTTTTTTAATTAGATAATTTTTATTATTAAAATGCATGTATGTTTTCTATATCTTCTTGATTCTAGATGTATAATAGCTAGTATTTACAAAAGATGCAACAGTTCTTGAATTGTGATTCTGAATTATAATCATAATTCCTGAATTATTAGCACAATAAATATTTTATCAAAGTTATTGCTTTTTATTTATCTACTAGAGGCCTGGTGCACAAAATTTGTGCACAGGAGGGGTCCCCTCAGCCCAGCCTGCACCCTCTCCAATCCAGGACCCCTTGGAGGATGTCTGACTGCTGGTTTAGTGGGATCAGACCTAATCTGGCAGTCAGACATCCCTCTCACATTCCGGGACCACTGGCTCCTAACTGCTCTCCTGCCTGCCTGCCTGATCATCCCTAACTGCCCCCCCTGCTGGCCTGGTTGCCCCGCACTGCCCCCCTGCTGGCCTGGTTGCCCCGCACTGCCCCCCTGCTGGCCTGGTCACCCCTAACTGTCCCCTCTGCTGTCCTGGTCACCCCATGTAGCCTGGTTGTTTGATTGCCCCTCATTGCCCCCCCCCCCCCCCCCGCCAGCCTGGTCACCCCACGCAGCCGGCTGCTCAGTCATTTGGTTGGCCCTCACTAACACCCCTGCTGGCCTGGTTGCCCCACACAGCCTGTTCTGTCATCCATTCGGTTGTTTCAGTTGCGACAGTTGCTTAGTCTTTTATATATACAGACTAGAGGCCCATTGCACAAAGATTTATGCAATAGGTCTTCCATCCCCTGGCTGCCAGCACCAGTCTGGCACCCAGGACCCAGGCCTTCACTCTGGCCACTGCCTTCCATCTTTGTTCCAGCCGGAGCACCACTCCTGTAGCTCCTTCCACCCCCCGCTCTCCCCCTCATAGCAGGCATCCCACCCTGCCCAGCTGCTCTGCGCCTGCATGTGTGCAGCGCAGAGGCCCAGAGTGGCTGGGGGGGCAGGGCTGCTTCCATCTTTGTCAGGTTAATTTGCATACTCACTCCTGATTGGCTGGTGGGTGTCATTAAGTGACGGTCAATTTGCATATTTCTCTTTTATTAGTGTAGATGTGATCAGAAGAATAGGTATCTTTAAATTATTCTTTAAACTATAATGTGTGACCATATTTATTAATTTTTAATTGTTGAAAAAAAACCCATATGGAACTTTATTTTAATCAGACTGCTGTTTTCACACTTAACATAGAGAGCACCTTTTCCAACCTTGGTGGGAAACTTCTCTATACTATCAAACCCCTCATTTCCTCTCACTTCACCCACTTATGTGAATTCTACACCTTCTCACTTCCTCTCTGAGTCATCTCTGGATATCCCCCATACTGTAGTCTCCTTTCTTTGAATTCCATGTATAATCTTCTAATATCTAACTCAAAAGTGTTAATGCAAACATTAACTTAGATAGAATCTATACAATAACTGATTTCTTTTAGGTGCTCAATAAACACAAAATCTCCTTTTGATGAAGTACATAACTATCTTAAGGCAGAAATGTTTACTTGATGTTAAACCAAATCATGCACTAAATGGGTGCTTTTTCGTGATGTGTTATAATAAACTAGAGGCCTGGTGCAAAAATTCATGCATGGGTGGGGTCCCTCAGCCTGGCCAGCAATTGGGCCGATCGGGGCCAATCAAGGCCGGCTGGCTGTGGGGAGGGACCGAGGGAGGTTGGCCGGCCAAGGAAGGTTGGCTGTGGGAGCACACTGACACCAGGGAGAAGCTCCTGCATTGAGCATCTGCCCCCTGGTGGTCAGTGAGTTATCATAGCAACCGGTTGACCAGTCATTTGGTCAACTGGTTGCAATGGTCACTTAGGCTTTTATATATATAGATACTTTTTGAAAAGAAAGTGGAGAAGCTTTGGAAAGTGATGGCTTTTACTTAGAAAACAGAAGTTTATAGCTTTCATCTGTTACCAATTTCATTAAAACTCTGTGTGGTAATTGAGACAAAGTGATTCATTAAACTAAATTAGTCAGTGCTCCAGAGAATATAAAAAGTATTCAACAGAAGACAAACCTTTGATCTATATAAGTTTACTTTTTCTTTTTTACTTGATGATTCTTTTTTCAGAGAGAGAGAGAGAGGAAGGGAAAGGGATAGTGAGATAGAAAGATGAATGAGAGGAAAACATCAATTTGCTGCCTTCTATATTCTCCCTACTGGGGATTGAGCCCACAACCCAGTCTTGTGCCCTGATCAGGAATTGAACCAGCCACCTTTTGGCTCATGTGTCAATGCTCAACCACGGAGCGACACCAGCCAGCCTTGTCTACATATGTGTAGCAACCCCTGGTTTACCTTCAGCAATGTTTCTACACTAGCGGTTTTCTCCTGCACCGCATTTCAGTAAGCCATATCTCTCCTGTGTGCATCATCAATCATACCATAAATTTAGTAGTTTATTTGTAAAGTTGTCAGTCATCCAAAGATGCCATTTTTATATAAAATTAACCAGTTTTCTGTGCCACTTTGTTAACCAGGGAATATAATAATTTGGCAATTTTTAGAATGCTAAAATGCATATCTCATAATTATAAGGTGACAACACCAAAACATTAACAGTAATTATCTTTGTGTTGCAGCATTTAGGATGACTTTTTTTCTTAAGAGCTGTCATTTCCATCTTTCAATTTGGTCATTTCTACATGAAACCTAGCCTGCCTATATAATTGATCTTGTAGAAGTTGCCAGAGGTGACTATTTGCGAAGCAAAACTTGCTTTTTCATACTTGTCAGATTAAAACCCCTCAGTGGCTCCTAATTTTGATAAAAGAAGTCTATCCTTTCTAATACAGTTCAAAAGACCCTCGGGGCTGACTCCTGAGGATGTTTTTGGCATCATTTCTTGCTGTTTTATTGCAATTTGTATTTATTTAGTTCCACTGCACTTTACAATCTGTTTCTTATTCCTGTGTGTTTGCTGACTTTATTGCACCTTCACCAGGAAAACTCTACTTAACCTTTCACAATTCTTCAGATTTCTCCTCTTTCTTCATTAATACACCAAGTGTTTTCTATTGAGAAACTACTTATGATGAGATAAAGTAGACAAAATATAGCTGTCTTAAAGCCTCTTGCCTAATAAAAAGCACATATTTATGAAATACTTAAATATAAATATAAAAATTAGATAATAGCTATAAAGTAAGGGGATGAGGTTCCAAGAAACTTTCCTAGATGAAGTCAAGAACTAAAAGAAAATTTGGCTTTAGCTATTCAAAGGAGGGCAAGGAATGGGTTGGTGACTGAACAAGCCCCTGGACAATAGATTCGATTAAGCATTTTTCTTGGCACTCCTATATGACTATCTACACATCTCAATCTCAGAACTTATCTCATTAATGTATTATTTCTACTTGCTCTGCCAGAGAGATGGTAAAATTTTTGAAGCATAAACTGTGTCTAATTTGTTCTTGCTTTTTCTATTGTAGTTGCCTGTCACATAGTAGGCACCCAAAACTATTTTAGGAATTATTGTAGCCTACTTGACATATTATGTCTCAAAGTAGTGAGATTAAATTAGTTTCAATATCAAAAGGGGGAAAGTTGGGCATAAAGACAACATATTATGCTCATGTATTTTGCTCTTTGCCATCTCATGTGATATATACAGTGTAGTGAACCCCTTTCACATCCCATGTGGTTCAGGGTTCAGGTTCAGGGTTTGGGCTCTGGAGGAGGCCGCACACAAATGAAAGAGACTAGAAAATATTAATTTGGAAATATTGGGGGCCAGGCGGGAGTCCAACTCAAGGGGAAGGACTCCACCCTGCTCTGGCCTTGCTATCCCTTTTATTAAGACTATGGGATACACCCATAGCCTTTAGGCAGGCAATTCCAATAATGGCCAATCAGCAAGAATTTACATAAGACTGAAAGGTGGAAGTTGCTTTAGCTACCATTGTCTCAACTAAACAGTGGGTGGTTGGCTCTGACCTTTCAGAGCTTTCAAGGTTGACCAGCCTTCCGGGTTCCTTGTCCACACCTCTCTGCTAGTGAAGACAATGGGTGGCTTCCAACAATACAGTCTGTATATGTCTTTCTTCCTGTGTAAGTCACAATAGAAATATATTCTCATCTTAAATGAATCATAGGAATAATTTTGGCATGTTATTACACTCTTAAATGTATTATTGAATTCAGTAAGTCAGTGCTGAAAAATAACTAAGATATATATAGAAATAAGCAATTAGCTTTTCATTTAGAATCAAAGCTCATTTATCATAATTTGTGCAGAATTTCTTTACACAAAAGGTTTATTGATATCTATTCTCCCTGATTGGAAGTCTCAATAGATTAAATGTACTAACTTTATTCTGATCATCCAACATTTCGTTAAATTTTCTAAGTTTAAGCTTCTATGTTCACCAAGAAATTATTCCCATACTAATAGAATCCAAGGCACCTGTACTGGAGCTGAAATTTAAATTTAGGTCTTTGTGATTCCAAATATGATCTCTTTCTCCTATCCTATGCTTTCTCTTGCTTGCTAATATAAGGTTTCATGGTGTTAAAACATAGGTAAAGCAAACATTTACATGATTAAGCTAAATTGGTATTTAGAACTATAAATTTAGGATCTGAAGAAGTTTTCTTTGAGAGAGAGCACAGTTTTCTACCTGGCAAATAGAAGGCTTTTAAGTAAATCAATCCAGTTTTTATTTAGAAATGAACTAAGACTTCTGATAAATCTTCTAGATCTTTTTCAAAATACATATGATTATCTGTTAATATTTTATAAGAACACTCAAATAGTGAGGTAATGTCAGTTAATACTGCTTATTACATATTGATTACATACTGCTTTTTACATATAATTCAATATCTAATACCAAAGGATTCTCTCTCTCTCTCTCTCTCTTTTTCTCTTACACACACACACACACACACACACACACACACACACACACACTTTGTTTTTTAAGAAAGAAATGCCAATATTTTTGAAACTACTTTAAACATCTTTAACCAACTACCTCTAGTTTCTGTACCACTTAAACCATATTTTGCCTTCTTGCATACTGGCCTCTGGTACTTGTGTTCCTCTGGATCTCAGGAATAGCCCAATAAATGTCAGTTAAAAAAGATGAGAACAAGAAACAAGGTTCACAGCTCTTCTGCTTCTGTTAATGTGAAGTATAATAATGCCATGTGTTTAATTTTTTTATGGAGGAGGTCACATAGGTCAGTCCATAAATTAGCCTTTGAGCTTTTTATTCAGGCCAAATGAGTCTACTGAGATAAGATGTTACATAATTTGAGCAGATGTATGTCAACATCAATCTGTAGAAAAACATGAGCCAGAACACTGCAAAGGAAATTAGCATCATGGAAGGCACTGGATAAGAGAAATAAATGAAATGCAAAGTTATTTAATAATTATCTTTACATTGCAATTTAAAGATATTTCCAACATCCCATCTAAATATGAAGATTTTTGTGATGTTCTTGTGAGCTATCTGAATTAGTAGCACATAGTTCACATTCTTAACTCTGGAATTATTTCACCCTAGAAAAAAAGTTTAATGTCATCTTGGGTATAATTTTTGATATATATTTATATATACATAAAATTCCCTTAGGTTGCCACAGGAAAACACTAATTTACCTTTGGGAGAAAAATGAATTTTCCAATCAAACATCAGAGAACCCATAACACACAACTCCATGGAATTCTAATCCTGTATCATCTTTTCTTGCCCTCTAATTTCCTTACCACCTAAAATATGTGTGTATACACACACACACACACACACACACACACACACACACACACACACACGGCTACCACCATGCCCACATTCCTTTTTTTTTTTTTTTTAAGAGGAACAGAGTTCTTTAACACTTACTTTTGAAGTATAGTAATCTGTTATTACCCGAGTTTTGTACAAGTTTGAGTATCCTGAAGCAATTCTTGACTTCTTTAGACAAATAAAGGATGGCATTTTTTGTGTGATGGCAAATATCTTTTATATTTTCAACTATGGTATAAACTATATTGTTTTCAAAAGCTTCAATATGTTTTTAATTTTAAAGACTATTAATTCTTGGATGAAGTTAAAAATGAGATTAAGCTAGCCAAATAGCCCTATATTGTAATTTAAGAGTTTAGAAAAACAAGCCACATGTGTTGTCTAGTGAAGAAAGGCCTATATTTTGGCTTTTTAAATACACAACATATTCATCTAGAAATGGCACTAACTCCACTGACATAGAATAGAAACATGTGTATATTCATCACCTATATTACAGTGTGTGCTTCCCCAGTGCATTCTAGCCAGAGTGTAAGTGGGCAAGTATAGTATACCCCATTTTCACTAATTAGACTACACTTGGCATTGCAGAACTTTAAGTACTTAGCAAAAGGCTGGCCATATCTCTAAGTATTTTACAAGTCTCCAGAAATGTCTCAGGGGTCTTTCTAAACAAATCCTTTGAGCTGCTGTTATTTTAATTGACTATGCTGGTGGCCTCTTTGATGTGCATTGTTCTACAGCTCTGCAATCATACAAGCAAGGCTTCTCTTCACTGCCACTATATGCCAGGGCCATGCTACATTCTATGCCAAAATGTGGGAACACTCTTTCTGGGTGGTGCAATTATTGGTGATTTATTTGTATTTTGCTTATCTGTATGTTATTTCCTAATTTTTCTCAGTGAGCTTATATCCAACTATATATGAAAATCTATTTGTATTAGGGTAAGGAAGTATCCATTGTGGTAACTATAAATCAGTCTTCCATTCCTTCTAAATACTGATTTAAGGTCCAAGCTCCACCAGCTGAGAAGTGCAGAGAACATTTGGAAAACGGTGTATATGTTTCTCTATATATTTCAACTTAGTCATGAGAACAATCAGGCATGATACAAAAATATTTATTACATACAAGGTAGAGTGAATCAAATATCTCCTTTGAGAAATGAGCCACAACCTGTGTATCCCAAGAAACTACATTTGATAAACCCAGTAAAATCTCATCTTTTTATGGTGATTTGTGTATAAATAAGATAGATTTGAATAGCAAGATCATGAGTCAAAAACTTTTTAAACATTATTATTCATATTAGAATGGCAGATTTCAAATAAGACTGCCTAGATCTAATGCTGGAGAAATTAATGGGCCAGACTTCCCAGACATGAGTGGGAGTGAGGCTCCTTTGATATCTTCAGAAAATGAATTTTCTAAGATTTGCATGGGAGGATGGGATGTGGAAGAAGGCTTTACTGGCATGCAGTTACATTGCTCAGATTCCAAAGTCCCCTGCCCCTTAAGCCAGTCCTGGAAAAGGTGCGACTGGAGTTCAGTAAAGTCAGAAACAAGGCCAGTGTCCAGAGTTTCTGTTCCACGTTGCAGCTGGGTGTGGCTCAGCATTCATTTCAGATTAAAGTCCATTAGTCCATGTATGGAGCCTAACATGGTCATTCTCCATGCAGGGCAGGCAAGTGCAGTCCCCCTACGGCAGAAGTCCCAAGAGGGCCTGGTGCCCTGGAGCCAAGAGAGAGAAGGGCTAGATTTCCTTTGTTTTAAAGTTTATATAGATTTCAAGTGCTTCCAGTGGCCACACCCATCCTGGCCAATGACCTGTTTCCAGGTGTGATTGATGGGCAATCATTTTCTCATGTCACTCAGACCTTAGTGGGCATGTGTCAAAACTGCCTTTGTCTAGTCCCCTCCCCCATCAATCTGTGGGGAATCAATTTGGAGAATGTTAAAGGTAGCTTTGGGGCAAAGCTGTATGAATGGCATGCCTATATTTTTTGGTCTCCCCTTTCACTCCTTTTCGGTTAAATAATAACCAGGATATTACAAAGGTATCATTCCTAGGGAGAACCCTATTGTGCCATCCTATGGCTCTGATTTAAGAAGTTCTTTAGTTTGCCAAAATATATACATTTCTTGTGAGTGTGAGTTAGTTTCTACCACTTTTTTCTTTATTCTATAATGTATATCTAAGATATATACTTCTGAAGATTTACATTCCTTCCCACTATTTAAAAAATACAGTGTGGATTTTATATTAAAACTAGTAACCCTGCACACGAATCCATGCACCAGTAGCTCTCTGCCACCCTCCTATAGCTCTCCCCCTGCTGCCCTGCCCTCCTGTAGCTCCCCTCGCCCTCCTACCCCTTCCCCCCACCCCATAGCTTGCTGCCCTGTCCCCTCCTATAGCTTTTCACCACCCACTTGTAGTTCGCTGCCCCACTCTCCTGCAGATCCATGATCTGGTTGTTACACCTCAAAGCATAACGGATAATTAGCATATTCCTCTCTTATTATATAGGATATATAGGATATTGCTCATTTGTATGTTATGTCAGATAGCATCAATAAAATGTGCAACAATTTTTTAAGTAAAATTTTGGGGTGACATGGCTTAATAAAATTATAAAGGTTTCAAATATACAATTCTATGATACATCACCACCCCAAGTCAAGTCTCCTTTCTTTACCATTTACCCCCCCTTATATCCTCTTCTACCTCCCACTAGCTCCCTTTCCCTCTAGTAATCACCCATACCATTGTCTTTGTTATTGTTTTTTCCTTTTTTGCTTTGCTTCATGTTCTGCAAATTTTTATTATAATACTGATAATTTTTAAATCTAGATAAATTTAGATGTGTCAGATAACTAAAGATATATATTTTAATCCAGTGAAGACCATTTATTATTCAAAATGCATAAAAATGTTGTGGTATTATATTACTATATATTAATGCTTTAACAAATTTGAATTATGATGATTAATATAACAAATTGTTCCATTAAGAGAGAGCTATGTAATGGCTCCCATGAAATCTGAATCAGGAACAATTCCATATTCTTACCTCTCAGATTTTAAAGAACAGAAACACAGAAATTTTCTTTGCCACCTTTGGGCTAATAAGATAGAAAAACAGGATGTACATTATATTTTGTTTTTATTAGCTATGTAGAATTCTTAAAAGCACACATGAAACATTTGAACATATATTTAAATTTATATTTGAGAGAGGAAAGTAGAGAAAGAAACATCTATGTAAGAGAAACATTGATTGATTGCCTCCCTGACCAAGGATCAAACCCAAAAACCTTTTGGTGTACGGGACGATACTCCAACCAACTGAGCCACACCAGCCAGGGCTGAAC
The DNA here is from genome assembly GCF_963455305.1 of Plecotus auritus. Taxonomy (NCBI): domain Eukaryota; kingdom Metazoa; phylum Chordata; class Mammalia; order Chiroptera; family Vespertilionidae; genus Plecotus; species Plecotus auritus. Next base: position 147,487,556 of record NC_137772.1, read on the forward strand.
ATATTTTTAAATAATATAATTAAAATGTTTTGTCTCGCATGAAGTAAAAGAAAATATACTGTACACCCAACCATATTACATAGATCTAATTAATGAAATTAGATGTAATTTTAAAGTTATCATCCAGGGCCCTTATTCCCAAGCACATGACCTGTAACTAGAAACCCACCATTCTTCAAGGACCTTGCTGATCCCTTTTCCTATGATAATTCATTTGGCAATTGAGAAACATAATATGCTAATCAAATTTCAATGGCTAAGGTTTAGTGAATTTATAAATTGTTCCTATAAACATTTATACAAATTAGGCCATGGCTTTCCTATAGAAACCTTTCCTGAGTCTCAGCTGATAGAGATATAATATACGGCCAGGGAGTTTGTAAGCACATTTAGCTTAAGCATCAATTCTCTCAGACCATTAATACTCTAAGTAAATTTCCCATTTAGCAAGCTAAATGCTATTTAATTTGAAATGGTTCAGTTATGATCTGAAATTACTTAACTCTGAGTAATGGCCCAGACTTACTGTATTTTCAGCAATGAACTTAAATAATAGAGAAAGGAAATTACTAGAGCTATTCACCTATGCAAGGAGTAACTTTAAGGATAGCTAGTGGAAATCGCTGAAATAATGCTTATTCCCAGAACAATTGATAGCCTTTGTGATAAGATCTTTGAATAAGAAAGCATTAACTCTAACAATTATTTAAATCTTAAGGGTTGATCAATTTTAAAGATTCTTCTGTGCTAAGCAGAAATAAAATGTGCAGAAATTCTAAAAAGAGTGAGTTTGATGTGTGCCTCTAGCAGAAGTGATTTTAAATGTTCTTTAAGATTTGGGGGATTGGGAACTGTGAAAATCTATCCTGTGTAAGAAACTGCTAATCTGGGAATATCATGATAAATGAAAGCACACCTGATCCCTCCACTCCTGGAGCTTTCAGTCCAGTTGACAGACAAATATGAACCAAGTAATCACTCTACGTAATGTACAGCTATAAATCAAGGAAAGATATATAGTTCTATGACAGCATGTAAGAATGACTTTCCTTCAACTTGGGGAGGGACAGAAATGCTTCCCATAGGTAAATATAATTACACTAGAGAGTCGGTGCATGAAATTTGTGCACGGATCGGGGGAAGGTCCCCTCAGCCCAACCTGCACCCTCTCCAATCCGGGACCCCTCGGGGGATGTCCAACTGCCGGTTTAGGCCCGATCCCAAGGATCGGGCCTTAACTGGCAGTCGGACATCCCTCTCACAATCTGGACCGCTGGCTCTTACTCACCTGCCTGCCTGCCTGGTCACCCCTAACTGCCCCCCTTACCAGCCTGATAACCCCTCACTGCCTCTGCGTGCTGGACTGATCACCCCTGACTGCCCTGTACTGCTGACCCGGTTGCTTTCAACTGCCCCCTCCCTGCTGGCCTAGTCACTCCTAACTGCCCTCCCCTCTGGCCTGGTCACCCCTTACTGCTCCCCTTGCTCACCTGGTTGTCCCCAACTGCCCTATCCCTGCTGGCCTGGTGGCTCCTAACTGCCCCCTGACATCCTAATCACCCCAACTGCCCCCTTGCAGGCCTGGCCACCCCCAACTGCACACCCCCCCTGCTGGCCTGGTTGCCCCTAACTGCCCCCCCACCCCCCGCTGGCCTGGTCACCTTTTACTGCCCCTCTGCCAGCCTGGTCGCCCCTGACTGACCCCCTGCCGGCCTGGTTGCCCCCAACTTCCCCCCCCCCTTCTGGCCTGGTTGTCCCCAACTGCCCACCCTGCCGGCCTGGTCACCCCTCACAGCCCCCCACCAGCCTGGTTACCCACGCAGCCTGCTGTTCAGTCATTTGGTCGACCCTCACTAACCCCCCTGCCGGCCTGGTTGTCCCATGCAGCCTGCTTGTTCAGTTGTTTGGTCATCCCTCACTAACCCCCCTGCTGGCCTGGTCGTAGGCAGCCAACTTATGAGGGTGTGATGGTTAATTTGCATATTACCCCTTTATTATATAGGATTCCTTTAAATATATTTTCATTGAGTTTATTGAAGTTATATTGGTTAATAAAATTATATGTTTCAGGTGTACAATTATATAATTCATCATCTATATATAGTATGTGTTCACCACTCAAAGTCTAGTCTCCTTCCATCACCATTTATAATTTATGCTCCCTTTACCCTCTTTACCTGCCCCCTCATCTCCCCTTTCTCTCTGGTAGTCACCAGGCTGATGTTGCGTCTATGAGTTCTTTTTGTTTAATTTTTTCTTAATTCCTTCACCTATTTCACCCAGACCACCAATATACCATTCCACTTTACCCCTAACAGTCGTCAGTCTGTTCTCAGTATATATGAGTTTGTTTTTATTTTGTTTTCTTTATATCAGATGTACTACCTCAATTCTCTAGCAGTCTCTGTAATTACAATTTTGTGGTAAAATGAGTTATATTGCCAATGATTCAAATTTAAATGTGAATAGGAATGGGGATTTTATCAATCAGAATAACCAATATTTTAAGAATGCTTGGTAGAACTTATATTGAAGTAATTAGATGATTTTAACTTCATTTTGTGAAAAAAAAAAAAAAAACTACTGTGTGTGTGTGTGTGTGTGTTTGAATCAAACAATCTCATTGAGAAAAAAATAAAAGTAGGAGCTAGCAAGATAACTTAGGTCACATATAAATACTAGAGGCCCGGTGCATGACATTTGTGCATTGGGGGGTATCACTCAGCCCAGCCTGCACCCTCTCCAATCTGGGACCCCTCAGGGGATGTCCGACTGCCCTCCCCTGCTGACCCAGTTGCCCCCAACCGCCCTCCCCTGCTGGCCTGGTTGCCCCTAACCACCCTCCCCTGCCGGCCCAGTCACCCCCAACTGCCCTCTGCTGCCAGCCCGGTCACCCCCAACTGCCTTCCCCTGCCAACCCGGTCGCCCCCAACTGCCCTCCCCTGCCTGCCTGGTCGCCCCTAACTGCCCTCCCCCGCTGCTATGGTCACCCCTAACTGCCTTCCCCTGCTGGCTTGGTTGCCCCTAACTGCCCTCCCCTGCTGGCTTGATCGCCCACAACTATCTTCCCCTGCCGGCCATCTTGTGGTGGCCATCTTTGACCACATGGGGGTGGCCATCTTGTGCAATGGCATGAGGGTCAGTTTGCATATTACCTCTTTTATTATACAGGATGGGTTTTTCAGTAGTTAAATAAATTAAGAGCTGCTAGTTAAAATTTATAGTGAATCCAAAAATTAGACAATCTGCCACATTTTTGCTAAAAATGAAAAACACTAATAAATGCAAGATATAAACCTTACATTTTAAGCTTCTCTTAGTTTTATCATAAATTTCAGTAATAAGGACCCCAATAAGAGATAGTTCCCAGGATTCATGCTATATGTGGAATTTCTCTCTTAAATTAGTTTATTGTCATTGATAAGGTTTTTGCTTGATGTCTTACCAGCTGCATAAGTTGATGCAGTGGGCAGATAGATTGAATCAAAACAATCTAACAAAGCATGTATCAAAAAGCTGGATCAAATTTCCCCATTTCTGTCCCATTGCCTACATAACCTCACCTTCAGCAACAAGTTTTTGCTGATAGGATAGTCTAAATCCAATCAACAACTTGTACATTTAGTTATGAAAAGTTTTGCATCCTTTAATATTCATAAAAATTGTAAGAAATTTCCTCTAGCTGATCACAAAACCAGTTTATAATATCACATGATCTCAATCATATGTGGGATATAATGATCAACATAATTTGATGAACAAAAATAGATCCAGAGACAAATGGCAGGGGAGGTAGGGGGAGGGTTAGAGAGCAACCAAAGGACTTGTATGCATGCATATTAGCATAACCAATGGACACAGACACTGGGGCAGTAAGGGCTTGCCCGGGGTGGGAATGGCTGGGGTGGGGGGTGGGGGGCGGGGGGTGTTAATCAGGGAAAAAGGAGATATATGTAAAACTTTAGACAATTAAAAAAAACAGTTTATCAAAGAGATGTTTTAAAATATTAGAATCTCAATGATCCCACTTTATTATGCATAAGACACATTATTCATTTGATAGTGTGGGGCGTTAAGAATGAGTCACCCCAAGATGTGCCTCAGTGGCATGCAAATTACTTTGAGCTAAAGGCAATTTTAGTTTCAGATTCAAGAGAAACGTCTGTCCACTTGTTTAACTAACTAGAAGAACTTGAATTAGGGGGCCTTGTCCCAAATGAGATTATCAAATATAATTCTTCTGACCTATCTGTAGTGCAGAGCAAACTTCCATTTAGTAAGCATCTGCTCTTCCTTTCATCCTGCAATGACTCTTTGAAGCCCCAAAAGTATATTACCTCATCGCTAGCTCAGGATGGTTTACATACCTCAACCCCACTTTTGATCTCTGAACCTCTTGTGCATGTGGGGTTTCTGGTTAGCTCGTGTACACAGGGTTCCCATACATATGTGTGAATTAAATCTGTCTCATGTCTATTTGATTATTAGACCAGCCAGAACCTTGAGGTTAGAGAAAAGTTTGTTCCTCTCCCACAGTAGCCATGGACTCTTGTTTATGCATTGGTTAATTTTGGTAAAATAATTACCACACACTTATCAATGAATAATTATTGGACTAGCAGCACCTCAGGTATTTGATCAAATTAGTAAGTTTTCATTATGATGAATCAGTAATGATAAGGAGAAATTATGAAAATGTGATGTACATTATCAGAGTATTTGGAAATAGTTAGCTGGTGATTTAGGAGTACCCAATCCAGTGATTCTCATGTGTCATGGCTAGTCACAGAGTAGTGGTCTCAGAATCACCAGGGGTGTTTTTCAACATAAACATTTCTTGGCCCCATGCCAAAAGATTCTCATTCATCAGTCTATTTCAAGTTATACCCCAAGGGTATTTATTTCTAAAAACTATTAGAATTATCCTGATGGGCAACAAGGTGCAGGAGCCACTGAACTTGACTATGTTCTATTATATTTTGTAAGGAACCTACTCAAACATCCAGAGAAAGTGTAACTAGTATGTATATCTCTGAGCCTTAAGGTTTTTGTTCTGGATACATGATTTGGGATTCTGGATATGTTCTCCTCCTCAGTTGCAATTAAAATTTAGTTTTGAAAAATACCTCAACTTCATCAACTTGCTGATTTACTAACTTGTGTTCTAATCTTATTCATGTCCTTTATGTAATTAATTATAATGTTTTGTGTTTTGCCATCCAAAATGTCAGTAAAAAATTAAATAACAAAAACTCATGACTAAAGAAGTATTTGTTTTCTTCTAATGAATGTCACCATTTGAAAATCATGCCTATTAAAATTTACAGATTATTAAACCAAAGAATCTCAGATGAGTAAGGCATAAACACTTTTTGAAAAATATGATTAAGAGTGAATGCCAACATTATCCCTTATTTATAGCTATCATATTTAATGAGATTTTATTTAGCTAATAATATACATGATAATGATTTTATACATAATATTATGTTATAAAATACTATATCACTCATCATATAGTCTAAATTGGAATTGCAATTTAAATGCTTTCTATTTTAAAATAACAGAAATATATTTTTAAATCACCGTTATCTTATATGCATTTCCCACAACATGTAGTACAGAATATTAGAAAGGTTATTTGAAAATAATTGTCAAATACATTATTAAATACTTTATGTATATACGTATGTATAGATATAGATATAGAGATACTTTTTTCAGAATTTTTAATCTTCTAGTCCATGTAGTGAATGCCTAATAGACAGACATAGCATATAACACTTCCAAAATTTATATGACCATAAAACCCTATGTTTTTAAAGTATTTAAAGGAGCACTCTGGGAATTGCTAAACTACATCCAATAAACTTCGTTAAGATTTTCTCACTAACTATGCCCTGTGATTTTATTCTTGAAAGAACTTCTACCCTAAAAAAACAGAGCGAAGAACCTTAGTTACCAGACTATCCACCTAATCCTATCACCGAGTTTGAAATGAACTTACATGGTACTGAACAAGAAAAACCCTGACATACATTTCAAACAGTCTTCAGTTATTGTGCTGAAAAATTGTATCGGATTTTGGTTCAGAAAACATTTCTATTTTAAATAAAAGAACTAATAACTTCTACTTGATCTATTACCCTTTCACTTGAACATAATCAATTGCTTCTGTAAGACTGTTCACCACGCCAGAAAAAACTCCCACTTAGGAGAATATGAGTACTATGGAGTGACATCTTTCTCAAATATCTGCCCAGATTTCTTTCTTTTTTTTTTTTTTAAAGTTTTCTTTCTATATTTTCATTCTAACATGCATTTATTTATTTATTTATTTTAAATATATTTTATTGATTTTTCACAGAGAGGAAGGAAGAGGGATGGATAGTCAGAAACATCAATGAGAGAGAAACATCGATCAGCTGCCTCTTGCACACCTCCTACTGGGGATGTGCCCGCAACCAAGTTACATGCCCTTGACCGGAATCGAACCCGGGACCTTTCAGTTCGCAGGCTGACGCTCTATCCACTGAGCCAAACCGGTTTTGGCTCTGCCCAGATTTCTTAAACATTTTTTTTCCTGGATCTGAGGAAGAGAAACTAGGCTTTCTATTAGATTTTGGACTATTAAATGCAAACGTTAGTCAGTTTGGAGGCCATGTTTTTCTCCACTAAGATGAGAAAATGTAAAGAAGCCATTTTACAGAGAAAGAAAATATGAAAGGTTTAGGAAGGAGTAGAGAAGAAAGGTTTCTAGTTCCAGTTGCCCCAGAGACTCAGACACATGCCAATCTTTGAGTTCCAAGAGTACCCCCTCTATCCCAGAAATATGTCCCATGCTGGCTTAAGGAAATTTAATTTGGATTGCTGTCATTTTTTACTATTTGAGTACTGGAAATTATATCTCCCATCCAACTGATTTAGTCCAACTGATACATTTTTTCTCCTATGTATATCTCAACACCAGTTGTATCCTACCTTCCTCACTGCTGCTATTTTAGTTCAGGCTCATTATTTTATTTCAGTTATTAAAGCACCATTCTACTGGGTCCTGTGATAGCCTATTAAAAATTAAGTTGCAATATCTAACATGTAAATTGTATCAGGTCTATAACAAAAAAAAAAATGTTTCAAATCAATTAAAAATGTTCTGTCTTTCCACTGCTCATTTAAGATTTTGCCCAAAACAAAATCTTAAAATGTTGTAAAGACCATACTTAATCAGGTTCCAACTCCATCTCTTACCACATCACACATTCTATAATTCAGTTACCCACTGTTACTGAACAAGAACTCCAAAAGATGGTATCTCAAAACAATAATTTATTACTATTTCTTATTATCTGAAAGTTGATTGGATGATTCTCATTTGGAGTCTCTCATGACATTGCAGTTGGAAAGCAGTTGAGATTGGAGTCATGTGAAGTCTCAACTGGACTATGTGTTAAAGATGGCTTTTTAGGTAAACTATTTCTTTTTATATTTTCTATTACAGTTTACATTCAATATTATTTTACACTAGAGTGCCGGTGCATGAAATTCGTACACAGGTAGAGTCCCTAGGCCTGGCCAGCAATCAGGGCCCATCAGGGCCTTCCTTCGTTCTGTGCTGCCCCCTGGTAGTCAGAGCACATCATAACAAGCAATAGAACTCTCAGTCTCCCGATTGAACTCCTGCAGGGACACTTTGCATATTAGCCTTTTATATATATATATATCAGCTTCAGGTGGACAGCATAGTTATTGGACAATCATATACTTTACAAAGTGGTCCTCCCAATATTTCAAGTACCCACCTGGCACAGTATTATAATATTATTGACTGTATTCCCTATGCCGTACTCTACATTAACATGACTATTTTGTAACTACCAGTTTGTACTTCTCAATCTCTTTACCTTTTTCACCCAGCTGCTCCAACCTCTTTCAAAATATATCACTTTAATACCCTACCTCCTGTGTAATCGTATCACATCATCCTGTATATGCCCTGTCAAAGATATCTTATTACTGTTTCTTCAAATAAATTACCTCTGTGTACAAATGTTCTCCCCTTGGTCTAAAATGCCTTAACTTCCTAAGTGGCTGGCAAATTCTTACCCATCCTTGAAGACTTAGCTCAGATCAGTTGTTGCTTTATATGTGTGAATTCTCTCCCTAGCCATGAGCTCTATATGCCCTGGATTTTTTCTGCTGCTTAAACACCTCACACAGCTCTATTATAGTGGTTAGTGTATTGCATGCAACTTTTTTCACTTGTGTATCTTTCTGCTTAGACTGTGAATTTTGAAAGAACAACAATTTTGTTGTTTATATCTCCTTTTTCTAGTGCTAATTAATTAGTCTATCTACTTGAGATTAAAAATAAATTTTAGACTACAAAAATGTTTTATCTAAGAAGTTCACAAACTCTTCTGAGGAAGAAAATTGTTTTTGCATTGGAATGTATCTTAATGAGCTTGTTTTTTTTTAAATTAAGATAAATGCTCTGGAGTTGCTTTTTAAGAGACAGAGACAATTAAATTGCTTTATATAATAAATTAATTGGGATATGTGGGTGTGGGACCCCAGCAGGAAAATGGTTCAGCTGGACAGAATGGTTCAGCATTAACAGTAATGTGAAGAAATGGTGACTAAAAAAAAAACTATTTAAGAATGCTTTATATTCAGATTATTATTTTAATTCTGCTGTTATGAATTACTATTATTAATTCTGAGATTACTTTTATTATTTGTTAAATATGCAAATGCCTTATGTGAATGATGTTTTGAGAATATTTAGGGGGAAAGGCTATATATCATTGCTGACATGTACACATAAGGAACTGTTTGACATTGAAATGGGGACTCAGAACTGTTGGACATTGAAATTGGGACTCAAACATTTTTTGTTATTATATGTGTATTTCTAGTCTGCAGAGGCAAGATTTTTTAAAGGAAAGAAATGGGGAAAAAAATAGATACAGAGGCAAAGAAGCATTGAACAGACTGTCAAACTACAGCGGGAAGGCAGGGGAGGTTGGGGCGGGGGCTGTAAGAGATCAACCGAAGGACTTGTATGCACGCATATAAGCATAACCAATGATACAAGACACTGAGCGGGGTGGGGGGGCAGGTAAAGGCATGTACTGGGGGGTAGGGGAGGCCGGGTGGAGGTCAATGGGGAAAAAAGGAGACATATGTACTATTTGTAATACTTCAAACAATTAAAAAAAATTCAGTGAGTCAAGAACTTTGGAGTTAAGAGGATGTTATGAGAATTAACACTCCTGTATTTTTAGAAACATCAAAGAGCAATGGATTAGGCTTCCCATAGAACCTGATTTGGAGGTAATAAAACTAAACAAGTGTGTTTGGCTGCCTGCCACAACAAAAACTGAACCTCGTGAGTCAGGTGCTGGTGCAAATGGAAAAAGGTTTATTCCGGTGCCAGGACCTGGGAGAATGGTGGACTCCCATCTCAAAGACCATCTACTCTTCCTGCTCAAGCTGTGGTTCTTATAGAAATAGGGGAAACAGGGCTTTTTTTCTCTATCCAATTATCTTGCTAGCTTTTGGTGTGCTGGGGCCCTACCCATTCATTGTTTTAGCCTTTGGCACACTCAGTGTAAGAACTTTCCCCTGCACCATCTTGGCCAATTGGGGAAACTCCCCAGTACTCCCTGATGGTCTACAGTAACAGTAGCAGTCAATATTATTTAAATATCAAAATAAAGGAGACCTCTGTTAGCAACTAGATCATATTTTTATAGAAGCTAAATTTTCTGTCAGTTCCTGTAGGGTCTTTAATGTGCATCATTAGATATCTTAAAAGTAGATTTTTTTTTCTTAGAATATACATTAATTCTCCACTTGTTAATTAAAAAACTATTTCCAATTATGAATGGTAGTGACTGGTATATTTCCAATAAAGTATGTAAATCTTTTTTGACATCATTAAAGGACAGAAGGTTCTAGGAAAACAGAGGCATAGCTTGAACTATATATAAATGAAAGCAATAATAAATGCATGTACCAATGCTCTTTTCAGAGAGGCATGTGTTACTAAAAGATACAGTTGGGTTGGGACAGATGGATGAGTATGATTCACTACTGGTGTAGAAGGAAGCTATGGCTTAAAAACATTGACTTCTATTACTTCTCTTCTGAGAAACTAAGCTCTCTTGTATTTTTAATAATTAAATTTACCAACTAAAGCTTTGGAATAATGTAAATATTTTCTTTGCAAATTTAGTATTATAGTTCCATAATAAGCACTTGCAGTCTCTTTGTGTAAAATCATAGTACCTACTGTAACATTAGTTTAATGACTGCCCTCATAATTTCTAACTGCAGCTACAGGAGTCATGAATTAATATTGTCATTGTCTAAAAGTGTATAAATATCCTAATTCTCTTCTCACTTTTTAAAAGTAAGAATAGTCCTTTGCCAGTAGAGTTCTGTTTCCTTTACTTATTACATGTTTCCTAGGTATTTTTATTATTGTGATAATTTGAGATCAGTTATTATTTCTATTTTTCTGATTAAAATATTAATTAGTCACCTGGGCTTTACATATATTGTGAAAGAACTTTAAAGAAAATAAAGTTAAATTCATTAACTTTACAGAATTAAGCTCAAATCTGTAATTATATTTGTTCTTTCTATAATTCTCTGTTGGCTTTTCAATTAAATATATTATGGATCCATTTACAAGTTAGTCAACCAGTTACCAGTTACCATAAAGTGAGGTATATAGAATTTTATTTTAGACTGAAGTTCAGAGGTAGATTTTTGATATCTGGATTTACTATCATTCAAAAATATTTAATTGATCATATTTTTGGTAATAAAATAGGAATTCAAATGCAACTTGTATAATATAACTTAGGTTTGTAGTTAATTTAAAGTGAGCATAATTCCATAAAATGAGCACAATTTCCATAAAAGATAAGGACAGTTTTTCATGGACAAATAATTTTGCTGCCAACCCCAAATTCTAGGTGCTGGAAACTATTATTTCCTTTTCCCTTTCAACACACTCACCCCAGCATCTGCCACACTTCTCACAGCCAGCCTTAGGGCATGATGAGGAACTGAGAAGTCACAACCTGCTAACTCTTCACACTGAAGGGTGGGAAGCTCTAGGGACTAATGGTGTTCAAACTTCCCTGACCCTAGCCCTGACTTATAATAAATCCAGTGCTTCCCAAGGCAATGCTCTTTTATATTTCCTAAAGTGAAGTTCATACATGTAATTCGTCTAAATACATAATTTTAAAAAATATATAATATTCTGAGTGCAAAAGAGCTGTTAAAGAAAGTTAATGCATAATAAATGGCATGTATTTTGATATGTAACTATCCAAGCATGTCCAGACATAATCAATTAGATGCTATTACTTCTGTACATGATCTCTGTGAATGTGGCAGATGAGATATTAACATATCACATATTGGCAACTTGAGTCATTAGTAATGGGGCTTTCCAAAAAATCTTCAAATAAAACAGAGTCTGGTCAATATTCCTTTGCTACTGAAGTCTCAATACTTCTAGACCCTCTCACCTGACAGACAAATATATGTGTACACTAATATAGATAGATGATAGATAGGTGATAGATAGATAGATAGATAGATAGATAGATAGATAGATAGATGATAGATAGATAGATAGATAGCAGATAGATAGATAATAGATGGACAGATCTGTATTAGTTTCCTGTGGATGCTGTAAGAAATTGCCACAAACTGGGTGCGATAAAACACATACAAATATATTCTTTCATAATCTGGAGGCAAGGTTTCCAAAACTGAGTTGTAGGCAGAGCCACACTCCTTCCCAAGGCTCTAGAGGAGAATCCATTCCTTGCCTTTTCCAACTTTAAGTCATTCTCAGCATCCCTTGGTTTCTGGCCACATCACTCCAATTTCGGCTTCTGTGGTCTCATTGCCTCCTCCTCTTCTGTCTCAAAATTTCTTCTGCCTTTCTTTTATAATGATACATGCGATTGCATTTAGGGATCACCAGGATAAACTAGATTAGCTTCTCTCAAGTTCTTTAATTTAATCACATATTTTGCCAAATAAGGTGATTTATTCACTCTTTTGCTATGTAAGGTAATAGTTATAGGTTCCAAGGATTAGGACAGACACATCTTTGTAGGGGTCATTAATCAGCTCAATACAGTGTTTTTCTATACTTAGTATCAAACTAAGCATGAATTAATTTTGCTCTTTCTAGCCATCAGTAGCCTTCCATTTACTTAATTTTTCAATTCCATTATATATCTACTACAGGCCCAGTGCAGGAATTTGTGCATGGGTGGGTCTTGCTGGGAGGAGGGGCTGTAGGCAGTTGGCTGGCTGGCCCCACCCCTGATGGGTGGGGGGGCAGGAGGAGGGACCATGGGCAGTTGGCCGGCCCCGCCCCCTGGTGGAACTCCCAGTCGAGGGGACAATTTGCATATTAGCCTTTTATTATATTGGACACACGTGATTTTCAGCCTTTTTCATCTCATGGTACACATAAACTAATTACTAAAATTCTGTGGCACACCCAAAAATATATTTTTTGCTGATCGAACAAAAAAAATGGCTATAATTCTGATTCATTCACACTAGAAGGCTATTGTTGTTTTGGCTGTTGTCACGTTTTTATTTGCCAATCTAAAACAAAAGAGGTCAGTGTCTCAGACTAAATACTCAGGTATTACATGTTTTAAAAATTCTTACAGCACATCAGTGTGCCAACACACACTGGTTGAAAATCACTGATGTATAGTAATTTCAAAATTGTTACCTTGTAGCCTGGAGCAAGTCAACTCCTGAGCAAGTTGATTCAAGAAAAAGTGTCTTTTGCCCAGTTGTAGTGGCTCAGTGCTTAATTGACCTATGAACAAAGGAGGTCAAGGTTCAATTCCAGTTCAGGGCACATGCCCCAGTTGTGGTCTTAGTTGCCGGTGTGGGGGCATGCAGGAGGCTGCCAATTGATTCTCTCTCATCATTGATGTTTCTATCTCTTTCCCTTCCTTTCTGAAATCAATAAAAATATATTAAAAAAAGAAAAAGTGTATTTTTATCCCAGAAGCCTGATCTCAGATGTCCTACTCAAGAAACTATTAGTCCTTTGTTTACTGATCACTTTAAAGATATAATCTATATCATTAACATAAAGAAAGGTAGCTATTTGTTGAGCAATAACAATTGTTTTCACAAGTTTGTTATAGTTTTCATAGAAGAACATAAGCCCTTTTCCAAGATGTCATAGATACTATAAAGATCATATAGGGAGCTACCAAAAGGGATTTACTTTGCTTTATTTCTTCTTAGTGTTGTGATTTTCTTCTGGTACTTGATTTTCCACCACAAAAGACAACTTCTTTCATGGGAACTTCTTGTATAACATTAATTTTTACATAAAATTATCTTGCATTAGTATGGACAGCTATTGAAAAGGATTCTCAGATTTGACTATGCCATGGACACTTTCCTACAGCTGCATTCATTTGAATAGCAGTTATTAAAAAGGAAAAGCCTGCCAATTAAGTCTGTAATACAAGAAAAAATTGGAAATGATAAGGTTCTCTGTAAGAGAATAAACAAACTATTTTTTCTTTATCATAAAAGACTAGCAATTAAAACAAATGAACTATAACTAGATGTAAACATACTTATAAGTTTTAAAAATTTAGTGTTAAGTTAAAAAACAAGTTATTTATGCAAATTCTTAAACAGAATGATACTGTATATTTTATATGAATGCAGATATATGTATAATATGCAAGAATTCATATGGGAATAATATATTTCATCTTCAGGATGGTGGATATCCCTGGAAAAAGTGATAAGGGATTCAGTGAGGAGTTACAAGCTTTAATTGTATCTATGAAATGTATTTTTTGAAAGGGAAAATAAAAATCAATGCAGAAATATAAAATGTCTCTAAAATCTTGATAGGTACAAGTTGTATGTCATATTATTTCTGTACTTTTCTATGTGTTATTTTATTGAAATGCACCAAAATACCCTGGTATTCTAAACTGTGATAACATATGAATAAGGATAATTATTTGAGTATGTAAATTTTTGTTTTGAATATTCCCTATTTTACCCATAATAACAGAAAAGAATGTATAGACACACACAATCTGCCCTTAAAATATTTTTAAAGCCATAGTTAAAGAGCTATATTTATTTAAAATTAAACAGTTGATAAATTCCCCTAGTCCCAAAGTTTCTTCTTTTAATGAGAGATAATGTCTTCCATCTATTTTAATAGTAACTTAATTTTTGCTGAGTTTTTTGTTTGACAAAACATTGTCACACAAATGAGAGATTAATCTCAGCCCTCATGGTGAGTTTACAGGAAGGGGTGTTCTGGTTGTATATTATTGTTGAATATGATGAGATTCTGAGAGGTTAAATCACTTTCCTCAAAATTAGTTGTTGGGCTGGTATCGAACCTCTACAGTCTATTCTTAAAACTGTCAATTCTTATTATTCTTTGTGATCAAAACTCTCCAAAAGCTCCCCATCTCACTCCAAATAAAATCTCAAAATCTTAAATGACATACAAATCAAAATTTACAATCTAACTTCACCACACACTATCTATTTTCTAGTTTACTCCATTCTGGCTATATGACTTCCATTCTATCATACACACACACACACACACACACACACACACACACACACACAGCAGGACTTTATACCTTAGAACCTTTGCATTTGCAGTTTATATTAGAATGCTTTAATGCCTGAAACCCACATGCTCACCTCCTTCAAGTCTTTGTTCAAATAGCATTTTAATTAGACCTACTGGGATTTCCCAATTTAAAATTAAAAACCCTCTCTTCATCCTTTATTCTCAGTATTTCCAAACTCCCTGTACCATCTCTATTATTTTCTCCAAAATACATATCATCTTCTCTCTTATTATATAAAATACATATTTATTGGATTTTAAAATGTATGTTCATCCCCACCAGAATATAAACTCTATAGTAATGTTTTGTATATGCATATATCTAAACATCTAGAATAGTAGTATCTGGCACTCAGTAGGAATATTTTATGAAGGAATTAATTAGTCATCAAGACCCACAACTTCATCTTCCTTGTTTGCCTCAGTTATTGTCACGATAATATCAACATTTACTGCTTTATGTGAACATGCAGTGATTGTGCTATGCATTTACTATACTTTGTCTTTTTAATATACAAAACCAACTTTTGAGGTGGCCATTATTATGCTTATGTTACAAATGAGGAAGCAGGCTAATTGGAATATAGTAACTTTCTAACACTACCATTTAGTAGGGATGACAACATTGATTCAATAAAATCTGATCTAAGATTTGGAACCTTAACCACTGTACTGTGATGCCTGCTCTTCACTCATTGACTTGTACTTATCATCAGATTATGAACATGGTTGCTGTGGGTCTTTGTTTAAGACATGACTCACTCTTAGTGTGTGTCCAACATCAAAAATGTAACCCTGGAAGATTGTGGGGAGGAGACTGATCTAGAGAAAATTCAGTAAGGCGATGTCTCACCTTGAGATCCCTGATAGCCTGTCAGCTCTCTTCTCCCTCAGAGCTCTAGCCTCTTCTTCTGATTAAATTTCTTCACTGGCCAGGCACTGTGCCAGGCCCTGGAAAGCACTGGTGAAACAACTCATTCACAATCTAATGGGAAGAAGGGGTTCTTAAAATAATGTGTGATCTGCACTCTAGTAGAGGTGTGTTGACAGAATAAATGGTCTATCAAGAGCACCTGAGTTTCCCAGGATGTTTGGGGAGGCATCTCAGGGATCTGGGTTAGATGAGTAAATTATCCACAAAACATGGTGGAGAGCAGGGAGGGAATCCAAAAACACATGTGGGCAAAGGCACAGAAGTGAGAAAGAACTGATGTATCTTTGGATGCCTTTGGTTCTACTTCAGGCCACACTGTATTTTTCTCTCTCCTGCCCTTATCTCTTTTACTTCTTTTATTTCTTTTTTTTCTTATAAGTTAGGGAGAGAGGAGTTTGGGTACAGTGTCTGGATTGCCAATGGGGAGGATTTTTGAAAAAAAAAAAAAATGGAACAAGTAAGTCAAATATTTTAATGTTGGATTTTACTTACTATGTAATTGTCCCAGCAGAGATTTTTTTTTTAAATTTCATATCACATCAAATAAATTCTCTATTGCCTGGTTTCTCTGTGACTGTATCTATAAAATGCATGTGTATTTAAGTGTTTTACAGAAGATATATATTTTTCATTCTTTACCCTTCTGCTTCCCACTGAGGGTTTAGGGCTATATTGTACAGACAGTGTATACTGGATAAATTAATATTTACTGATGAAAATCATGAATTTGTCAGGCACTGGCAGACAGCCACTCATGGCTTTTAAAAGATGTTTAAATTTCACATTTAATATATATTGCATAACATATATTATTAATTAGGTGATCTGCAGTAGCCAATATGTCATTAGCATATTTTTATTACTCCTTAGGAAATTAAATAGTTTCATTCTTTTCAATATAAAATTTGGGAACATTAAGAGATCGTTTCTACTTTTTTTTTGTGATAAACTCATGAAGAAAGACATCTTTAGCGGGTATCTAAAATAAGGTTTTTGATATTTTTTGTATGGTATTTAAATAGTTTAGAAAATATAACTAAAAGCTGTATTTGTTAAGCATAATAAGATTCTTAAATAAAAATTACAGTTTGTGCCCTCTCTGGTTTGGCTCAATGGATAAAGCATCGGACTGTGGACTGAAGGGTCCTGGGTTCGATTCCCGTCAAAGGGAACGTACCTCTGTTGCAAGCTCCATTCCCCCTCCCCCGCTCTGGTCCCTGCACAAGTGGGAGTCAACCAATTGATGTGTCTCTCTCACATGGATATTTCTCTCTGTCTTTTCCCCTCCCTTTTACTCTCTAAAAATCAATGGAAAAAATATCCTTGGGTAAGAATTAACAACAACAAAATTACAGTTTATATGCAATGTTCAATATTCATGAGTATGTTAGAGTAAAATTTGGAAATTCTGCTGAGCCAGTGAGGTTAACTGTGTTGATAGTTCGGAATACATTTATCTTGTTACGAGTTTATCTTCAGCTAATCTGATGGGAGAGTAAATAACAGTTGTCAGCTTTGTTGGGATTGATGAATTTTAAGTGCTATGACAATTAATTCTTCTAGTGTATTCTATGCATGCTGAGAAGCTGACTATATTTATAGCACTTATATTTTCACTGAAGACATTGCTTTGATGATGTGTGAAAATGGATTTAGGGAACAAATGTGAAAATCTGGTTTTGCTTGTATTTTATGACTTGACCAATTTAGTGTAGTAACTAATAGCACAATTTGCTAATGTTTTTTTTCCTAGTTTTTACATTGTATTTTATTCTGATTTCACATACAAAAGGTGGATTTGTATTCAGCAACAATAAGGGCAATATGAATGAAGAAGTATTTCAAGTTAATAGTCTTATAATGGAACTGAAATTTTCATACAATTCCTAAATTTAAGAAAAAATCCTTCACATATTCTTATTTTCTACAATGGATATGTTTTTATTCTTGAGCTTTTATTGTTTTATATGAAGAAATGTGTGATACTATCATAAATGAGACCTCAGTTTCTTTCAGCTTAAAATAGTCTAATTTTACATAATTAGTCCATTTTTGGGGGGGATAAGGGGAGATGTGTTTCTATCCATGCTCATGAACTTTCCTCCTTCCCTTCTTGTACAGATAGTATCAGGGTGGAGGGGGAAACAGGTATTTTTGTCGTATTGAGTTAGAATTTCTTCCATTTAGTTGTCTCACCATGATCTCATGGCAGGCATCATCTGCAGTGAAATTTTACCTTCTAGAAATCTGGGCATCATGATCTGGTGTCCCCTGAAGTGTGGTTGGCCCCATCTGATCTTGCAAGTATTGTTCTGGAACCCAGTGCTGATGACTGTAGACCTAGCCTTTGCCTGTAGTCAAGAGTTCCCACGCTCTGAGACTCTCTTATCCTGAAACCAGGCCTTTTGAAATCCACACCGCTCTCAGAACTTCCACATAGCCCATGGTGCCCATTGCCCTGCAGATTTCAACTACATGTTTCATATTCCAGGATGGAGTGTTTCAGATCTTCTGAGGCCTTTCTCATATCTATTCATTTCGACAGCTTCTTCAGTCATTACCTGTTGGCCATAGCACCTGCTAACATGGGGGCTTCTCTGAGAACACTGGGGCTTTCTAGGGCTACCCCGGGGGAAACAGGGAATATCTCCAAGATGATCACTTCTCCAATCTACCTGAATTAGTTCAGTCCATCTAAACCTATTTGTATGTCAGTTACTTTATCTGCTCTTACTTCTGATTTCATGGTCTATCATCTTAACTTTGGTTCTTGAGAGATGTAAACTCTGCTTTGGTTGTTTCTAGAAAAGCTTTGACTCTATTTTGAAAGTCTGTCTTTCTATGAATTATTGATTTTGAAACTCAAAGTTCAATCATGAATTATTGGTCCTTGGCATCCAACCATGACTTTCTCTAAAATAATTCTAAAAGAATAAAAAGTAACAAGAAAAAAACTTAATTTCCAAAAAGAAAAAAATGCATTGGCAATATTTCAAAACATTGGCCTCCTTCATTGTATCCATTCTTTTACTTGGTAAAAAGTCCAGCAAAGTAGTAATGCTCTAAAGGTAAATATGATGTCATTATACAATGTTGCTAGACTAGGGCAACTACCTGAAGCAAAGAAATATGAATATAGGAACCATTATAATTAAAGAGGATCTTTGCCATAACATTGGTAAGTTCTAATAATTTTTTTCACATTTGTCACTAGGACTATTTCTAATTCAGAGCAATTTTGCAAACAATTTCACTCCCACCCAAAAACTTTACAAGTTTTAAAAGCTCATAAACAGTGGAAAATCACCGTGGAAAGTCTGCAGTTGAGCATAACCTATCATCAATTATTTCTTACAGATTTTGAGGTCTCCTCAGTAGTACTTAAAAAAAAATAACTTGGGCATAAGGAGTAGGATAAAAAGGGATTGAGTATATACACCATATAGAGAATATATGTATAAATTTGGTAGATCCTAGAATCATAAATGATCCTTGGGGAAAATTAGTACCTTTATAGAGTGTCCTTTTATATTAAAATGTTACAGCATTATTTATAACAGTACCATACTTGAATACCTATAAGCATTTTGAACGTTTTAACCAGTTTCCTTTTCATCACTTTTACAACACTAAAATATATAAATCCCGTTCTTCAGCCAGGTATTGGTGATATTGGATATGAAACTGGACCCTACTTTGCTCAGAAGGCTAAGTGCCCCTTCACAGCATTCATATCAGTGTTATAACACAAAGTTGGAATGTCAGCTAAATTTTAGCAAGAAAAAAAAATTAAAAAAAGAAAGAAAAAGAAAAAGAAATACACGAGGAACACACTATTAATAAAAAAAAAACTCTTAAGTGATATTTGAAAAATGGAGACAAGTTATTGGTTGAGATAAAGAGGCTTTTGCTTCTGAGTGAGAAATATTTCAGTTAATATGTTGAGAAGGAGTGAGATGCAAACAACAAATTTAAAAACATTTGTAGGCAATCTGCTAAAAAGAATGAGGTTATGGTTTGAAAAGAACCAAAGAGTAGGCACAGTTCTTGATTTGCTAATAAATAAAGAGCAAGGTAGATTTCATCATAATATTAAGAGCTTGCTAATAACTAATACCTAAAATTCTAAAAATGGAATAGACTGTATCTAAAAGAGATGGCTTCCGGTAACTAGATATTTACAGAGAAGCTAAATAGCTCTTCTTTTCTTTCTTCTTTCTTTCTTTCTTTCTTTCTTTCTTTCTTTCTTTCTTTCTTTCTTTCTTTTTTGTACATAGAGTAAAATTCCTAACTACATAGTTTCTTATTTGTGTTTTCTTTTATTGTTGATTTATTGCATTTCCCACCCACTGCTCCTTCAGTTGCAAGCAACAGACACATGTGAATTAGATCAAGAACAGGGGCTATTAATTACAAAGTTTTGAAGGGCCTCACAAAATCCAAAAATGGAGTGAAAGGACTGCCTGACTTCAAGAGGACTGGCAGGCCTTTGTGAGCTGAGTTACTCTGGTACTGCATGATTCTTATCTCACTGTTGTTTTTTATGTCTTCTCTATCCTCCTTTCTCTACAAATTGGCTTAGTCATCAATTTGCACAAATCTGAAAATCTCCACCCCAGAACCTAAGGGTACACAATCTTCCAGCTGTAAAGCTCACTAACAACCTCTAAATCTGTCATTTGATTGGATTAACTCATTTGTTAAAGCCAGACCACCCAAGTCATAAATTTCCTCTGGTAAATGTCATGGCTGCTTTTATTTCAGAAAACTATTTTGATCCAGCTAACTGTGGCCAAAAGTTGTGATTGGGGAGACAAGATTGCACTAAAGATAATGCTAACCTTTTAGGAAACTGAGTAACTCAGTATGTGTCTATTACATTTATTTAATTAATATGTATTTAATTAATTTTCAGTTATTTCCAGAAGTGATTTCATAAACCTGGCAGTTGATCTCTAAGTTTCTTTCTAATTTTTAGATTGTCATCATATCTTACCAATTTTGTTGTTATGACACATTTTACTGGTAATAAAATATCACAATTATCTCTTTTCATAATTATTATAAAATATGTTTTTGTATCCATTGATTTACATATAATCTTAGAGTGCACTGTGACTGTTTTATATGCAAAATGTAATTTTTTATTGTTCATGCTGCTTATTCTGTGTTGTGTGGGTGAGCACTGTAGTTCCATGACTCTGAGAACAAATTTGGCTTTAGCACATTTCTTCTGTTGCTGATTATTGAGATAATTATTCTAAAGTTGCTGAGGAAATATGTGTAATGAAAGTTTTGTAGCTTGTGTTGCTAGTGTAATATTTCATTTTATTTACTTATTTATTGGTGAACTTAAGTGTAGGCATAGACAATCTATAATAATAAAAGGGTAATATGCTAATTAGACCAGACGTCTTCTGGACGTCATTCTGGATGTCCTTCCTGACAAAGCTGGGGCCGGAGGGAAGCCAGCTGGGTCCCAGGAGCCTGCTGGTGGCTGGAGGAGGGAAGCCCGGGTTCTGGGTGCTGGAGAGAAGCTGGTGCTGGCAGCCAGGGGGAAGGAAGGCCTACTCTTGCACAAATTTTCATGCATTGGGCCTCTATAAAGCAAGACTGCATAGGGCTGAACACATAAGTGCTCAGTAGTTCGAGCAGAATGTAGATTCCCTCCCATTGTCAGGAACTCCTTGTATTTATTTATTTATTTGTTTTTTGTTAATCCTCACCTGAGGATATTTTTCCATTGATTTTTAGAAAGAGTGAAGAGAGAGGTGAGACACAAAGAGAGAAACATCTATGTGAGAGAGAAATATCAATTGGTTGCCTCCCACATGGGTCCGGGGATTGAGCCTGCAATCTAGGTTCATGCCATTGATTAGAATCGAACCTAGGGCCCTTCAGTCTGCGGGCTGATGCTCTATCCACTGAACCAAACCAGCTAGGGCAGGAACTCCTTTTATTGCACCTCATACCTAGAAGTTATGTGTGCCTGCTTCCACTTGTAAACCAGCTGTGCTCAAAACAAGTTATTGTCTCTAGAATATATGAAGGGTGTGTGGGTATCTTCTTTGGCAGAATGCAGATGCTTTATCTAGTTTTGCTCTGGAAAGTGGAGTCCTGTGCATCTTACCTAGTGTTATTTTTTTTTTAATTTTTCTTTATTGATTAAGGTATTACACATGTGTCATTATCCCCCCATTGCTCCCCTACCTCCTCACTCATGCCCTCACCCCCCTGTTGTCTGTGTCCATTGGTTAAGCATCTATGCATTCATACAAGTCCTTTGGTTGATCTCTCCCCCTTATCCCCACAATCCCCTACCTTCCCTCTGAGGTTTGACAATCTGATCGATGCTTCTCTGTCTCTGGATCTGTTTTTGTTCATCAGTTTATGTTGTTCATTATATTCCATAAATGAGTGAGATGATGTGATATTGATCTTTCTCTGACTGGCTTATTTCACTTAGCATAGCACTATCCAGTTCCATCCATGCTGTTGCAAATGGTAAGAATTCCTTCTTTCTTACTGCAGCGTAGTATTCCATTGTGTCCAATATTTACAGGGAACTCATACAACTTAACAAAAGGAAGATAAACAATCCAATAAAAAAATGGGCAAAGGACCTAAATAGACACTTTTCGAAAGAAGACAGAAGGAAGGCCAAGAGACATATGGAAACATGCTCAAAGCCACTAATCATCCAAGAGATGCAAATCAAAACAACAATTTGGTACCATCTCACACCTGTCAGAATGGCTATTATCAACAAATCAACAAAGGACAAGTGCTGGTGAGGATGTGGAGAAAAAGGAACCCTCGTGCACTGCTGGTTGGAATGCAGACTGGTGCAGCCACTGTGGAGAACAGTATGGAGTTTCCTCAAAAAACTAAAAATGGAACTCCCATTTGACCCAGTGATCCCACTTCTAGGAATATATCCCAAGAAACTACAAAACACCAATCAGAAAGGATATATGCACCCCTATGTTCATAGCAGCACAATTCACCATAGCTAAGATTTGGAAACAGCCTAAGTGCCCAAGAGCAGATGAGTGGATTACCTAGGCTTTTTGTTGAATCTTTAAATTCCTCTTATGTATATCAGTGTCTGGATTCTTTGTGTGTTTTTTTTTTTAATATATTTTATTGATTTTTTTACACAAAGGAAGGGAGAAGGAGAGAGAGTTAGAAACATTGATGAGAGAGAAACATCAATCAGCTGCCTCCGGCACACCCCCTACTGGGGATGTGCCTGCAACCAAGGTACATGCCCTTGACCGGAATCGAACCTAGGACCCTTGAGTCCGCAGGCTGATGCTCTATCCACTGAGCCAAACTGGTTAGGGCATGGATTCTTGATCCTTTCAATAGCCTGTGTGCTTTAAGACTTATCCTGACATTCCGTGTCTACTGATGGTGGCTGCTCTGATGTTTGTTCATTTGATCAATGTTTTTCTCTCTCATTTATTCAACAGAAATTATTGAGTATCTACTCAGGAGCAGGCACTAGTCTAGGAACTGGGATATTGAAATGAATAAAATAAATAAAAGGCCCTCCCTGTGGAGCTTGCATTCCAGTGGAAGCTCCTGGCGATGAAGATAAATAAAATATATAGTATTTCAGGTGATCATCAAACACTAAAGAGAGAAGTAAAGCAAGGGACGCTGGAGGTCTTAGGGAAGGCTTCTCTGAAAAGGTTACATTTGGGTAAGAACTCAAAGTAAGTGAGGAAGGAACTATGCAGATATTTGTGTGTGTGGTGGGGAGGGGTCACTGTGGACTTTATCAAGATGAGTTTTGCTCAGGAAGGTTTCAGAGAGAATAGAAGAAGTGGAAGTAAATATCATGAGTAGATACAACATTTTAAAATAATTTTATTCTAAAGAGAAGCAGAAAAATGGGATGGTAATAGAAAATGAGAGGATTAATAATGTGTTTTTTTAGGATAGTTAAAATTGCAACATGATAGTATATTGATAGTACTGGTCCAGTGGGAAGAGAAAATAAATGATGCATCAGATACCCAACTCTGGTTTCATGGTCTGTTTTCATACCTCTTAAAGTAAGATATTGATCATCTCAATTCTTACAGGCAAAAAAAACCAAACAAACAAAAAAACTTATGGTTCAAAAATAAATACACAAACATTTTGATTATATAATTGGCATGGATTTTCCAAAATTAATCCTCTTTGCCATGAGTATTTTACAGAATTCACTTAATTTCCCACCAGTTTTGTTATTATACATAACGTTGGCTCTGATAAAATGCTAATTTAAATTTTTATGGAGAGAAATATATTATTTTAACCATTAGGTAATACTCTCATCTAGAAGCATAGGTAAAATTCTGTTACGGGAATTCCAAAATATGAGTAACTATATCTGTCAATTAAAACAGAAACAAATCACATGTATACTAAACCTAATCAGAATCATCAGGTATTAAGAGCTAGAGATAAACATTGTCAGAAAAACTAATATGTTAAATATCTTAAAACATCTGATATCTGTTACTTCTCTATTTGCAACTCAACATTAAGCTGAGATGCATTATTTTCTGCTTACATTACTATATGATGATTATATTAACAGAATGTCAAAACAATTCAGTTGACATTCTCTAAATAATTAATTTAATGACTGCATGTTCATTTTACTAGTATATCAAGTTTTAGCAATGCCCTGAAAACATAGTTTTAGAAACTGCAACAGGTCAAACTAACTGCTTTATGTTAAAGCAATAGAATCCCAACTTAAACTTGTTTTAAACTGTGAAGAAATTTACTGGTAACTCAAAACCCAAAAATAAGGCAGGACTCAGCACTAGGTGGTATAATACTTCCATTATGTCATCAATAACACAGTTTATTCTGTTTCTCTGCTCTGCACTACACACATCTCCACTCCCAACAGGCAAAACGCAGAGCCATAGATCGGCTTCCATTACAACCAGGGCCACATACTCCCTTATTCACATCTAGCAGGAGACAGGCCAGTTTCTGTTTCCAGAATTCCAAGGAAGAGATTCACTGAGAATGATTTCCTAGGACAGGGACTGAGACCAAGGAAATAAAAAAAAATGCTAATTCTTCCAAGTCAAACGGTTCTCTGAAGTTAGGAGATTAATCAGCTTTTCTCAGACTGCTGGGGATGCATGTAGGAGGGATAAATAACTGTTCTAAAATCTGGATACCTAGAAAGGAGAAAAAGAGGCAGCAATTTCCATTACTGTAACCTTGATTTTTATTAGAATTTCTTAACTTTTATATTTTACCAATGACTATATTTCTTAGATAAGAATAGTGCAGAAATTTATAGGAATTATTGTGTAAATATATTATTCAAGTCAACAATAAAAGATTTACTGATGTACATAGTTTTTTAGATGAGATGTGGACCCTGCCTTCACGAAACGTAAGTCTCACTATGAAGAAAAATGCAAATGAGTTAGTTACAGCATGTAACTGAGTTACTCTACTAAGAGAACATATAAAAAGATCCGTATTAGTTTTCTAGTGCTGAATAATAAATTACCACAAATATAGCAATTGAAAACAACCCATATTCATTTTCTCACAGTTGACTTGGTTCACAATCTGGGCATAATCTAGCTGTTTTCTGTTCAGTGTTAAAAGCCCATAATGAAGACATCAGTCAGCCCTGAGTTCTCATCTTGAGCTCAGGGTCCCCTTTCAAGTACACAGGGTCGTTGGCAGAATTCAGGCTCTTATATTTGTAGTACCAAGGCCCTCAGCTCCCAGAGACCACCTGCAATGTCTTTCAAAATCAGCAGGAGAGTCCCTCTCATTTCAAGGTTGGACCCGTCCTCCTTTGAAAGCTTTTCACTTGAATAAGCCAACCTCACCCAAGATATTAATACGTTTGATTAATTCAAAATCAACTAATTTGGAACTTTAACTACATATGCAAAATCCCTAAACCTTTGCCATATTTTATTGACTAGGAGCAAATCACAGTTCCTGTCCACACTGAAGGGAAGGGATATACAGAAAGTGAACAATAGAGAAAAAAAGGTGAGGGTCATGATCCTGTCCCTGGGTTTCATCCACCGCAGGAACCAAATGGACTCTATCTAAAGGAGCAGAGGATTATGAAGGAAGGCTTCAAATAATGGACAAAATGTGAGTTTGGTAATGGAAAATAAGTACAATTATTTTTAGGCAGAATAAGAGAGGAAAGGGCATGGAGGTACTGAACTAAAATGAGCAAAAGTATGAAGTTCTAAAAGGAAACAAATAACATGTGTTACAGATAAGTAGGTCCAACATGGTTAAATCAAAATTTTGATAACAAAAAATTGCTTAGGCTTTGACCATATATGGCCATATCATAATATGTAATAAAAGGATTAGACTGTTTTTGCATATGCAATGGAAAATGATTACAGGCATTTTTGCTTTTGCTCATGTGTTCTTTCATTCATTCATTTACCCATTCATTCATCAATCTACACTAATAAAAGATAAACATGCAAATTAACCATCACTCAGCTACGCCTGCAAGCCACGCCAACCAGCCAATCAGGAGCAAGTATGCAAATTAACCCAACCAAGATGGTGGCTGGCCATGGAGCTGGAGCAAGCAGGAGGCTTGGGTTGCCCCGGCAATGGAGGAAGCCAAATTTCCCGTCCACCCTGGCTGGCTCTGGCCTCCACTCAAGGCTACAAAGTTTCAATTATAGAAGATAAATAAATCCTAGATACTTGCTTACAGCCAGCCCTGGCCTCCACTCAAGGAGGCACTGAAAAAAAAAGAAAAAGAAAAAAAGGAGGGGCTAGGACCTTGGGTCGCTGGGGGGTGATCAGGCCAGGATGGGATGGCAGGGGCCGTTGAGGGTAAGCAGACCAGCAGGGGGGCCAGTTGAGGGTGAGCAGACCATCAGTGGGGGTCAGTTGGAGGTGATCAGGACAGCAGGGGGGGAGGGGAAGTTTGGAGTGATCAGGCCAGCAGGGGTACAGTTGGGGGTGAGCAGGCCAGTGAGGAGGGAAGGTGGGGGCAAGCAGGCCAGCAGGGGGGCAGTTGGGGTGATTAGGCTGGTGGGGGGGGCATTTGGGGGCAAGCAGGCCAGCGGCGGGGAGCAGTTGAGGGTGAGCAGGCCAGCATGCAGAGTGGTTAGGGGCAATCAGACAGGCAGGCAGGCAGGTGAGCGGCTGGAGCCATCAGTCCCGGATTGTGAGAGGGGTGTCTGACTGCCGGTTTAGGCCAGATCCCTGTAAACCAGCAGTAGGACATGCTTCGAGGGGTCCCAGATTGGAGAGGGGTGCAGGCCTGGCTGAGGAACACCCCCCCCCCATGCACGAATTTCATGCACTGGGCCACTAGTGTGTGTGTGTGTGTGTGTGTGTGTGTGTGTGTGTGTGTATATATATATATAAATAATATGGCACCTTGTGTAAGGCACCTCTTAAATGCCAAGGGCATGAAGGTTAATGATGCCCTTTCTCTGCCATTGGGGACTGCAGTCTAGTGAGTAATGAGTCCAGTTTGTTTAGCAACTGTATAAACATGACTGACACAATTACAAATCTGTGATTTACCTGGTTCAGTCCCAGAGATACTTTGCCATCCAAGAACACAGTTCAGCAACTAAAATTATTTCAAAATAATTAATTTCTTTATTTATGTTTCTTAAAATTGGAAAAAGAACACGAAGTTTTCAACTATTTCCTAAACTCCCCCTGTTCTTTTTCTTATCCACCTTCCTCATATACTGCAGCTGCTTTCATCCTTATCTTTGTAAATTACCTGGAAAAACTCAACAGCTTATTCACATTCTCCATATCCCCCCACCTCATGTCCTTTTCTATTTATATACAAATAGGAAGGAACCAGTTCTAAGAAGTTGGAAAACCTCCTTATGGGAAAAGGCAAAGAAAACAACAACAACAAAACTGGTTAGACACCACAAAAATCTCCTTATGCAACAAGAGGATGTGAAGCATGAGGGACTAGTCATATTTTAATACTTTTAATTTTGTCAAAGAACAATAAAGAGTAAATATTTTAATGCAGGACAAAAACAAACAAAATGTTAACTGTGTAAGACTTTATTAAAAATATTGCAGCCAGCCTATGTGGATCAGTGGTTGAGTGTCGACCTATGAACCAGGAGGTCATGTTTCAATTCCTGGTCAGGGCACACGCCCAAGTTATGCTGGCTCAATCCCTGAGGGGAGAGGCAACTGATCTCTCTCATCATTGATATTTCTATCTCTCTCTCCCTTTCTCTCTGAAGTCTCTCTCTCTCTCTCTATATATATATATGGTATATATGTGTGTATGTGTGTATATATATATATGGTATATATGTGTGTATGTGTGTATATATTTAGAAAGCATTGCAATGTAAGAACAGCTGAAGATGAGAGTTTTGTGGGAACTAAGATGCTTGACATTTTAGAAGATAAATTGATAAAGGACTATCAAAGTTTAGTTTTGTTTTGAGAATTATTCATTTTCCATATTTTTGGAGAGTATGTGGAAATGGCTATTGCTTTAATCATGGAACTGGATGTAGAGAGAACAGAACTAGGCCATGGTTTAACAGTTCTTGATGGGTAAATATGGGTTTAGCGAGGTGTAGGTGGAAAGATCAAACTAACTAAGGTCTTGCTTAAGTTAGTGGGGATTTTAATTTTTTAGTATCATTCATAATATAAAGTTAAATTCTAGGTTCTTTGTCAATGCAGAGTATAGATATTACTCCCAGGTTAGGGGAGGGAAGGCCAGGAAAAACTTTCTTATAAATAGTAATTTACCAAATAATTCAAATGTTTGAGTGACAGAAATGTGTAAGGCAATGAGGGTTAAGTGTCCATGGATATGAGAAGCAGAACGAGTGGAAGGTCAAAATATTTATATTGAGATAAATTTAAAATACAAAATAAAACTAGGTGTTGGAATGGGTCAACCACATGACAAGTAAAGCTTCTCACACTGATAAGAATATAGAAGGTGGTCAGTTCTAAGAAGGTGTGATTTCTATAAGTGTCTCAAGGAATAAAGAACTATTTACTAACCAGAAAAAAGGGAGACTGTGAGAGACAGGTTAGCTATATTGCAAAACTGTTTCTCTTTCCTGTAGGGCACTGGGTTACAGTATATTTCCCATCTTCCTTTGCTCTTAGGAGCAGCGTTATGACAGATTTATGGTTGATGAAATGGTGACTACAAAAGCACACACCGGTTTCTAGTCTGGCCTATAAAATCCCATGTAACTCTCTATAGATGGGTGTTGATTCCCCATGCAAATTAGAAGCAGCATGGTAAAGACCATAGAACCTCCATCAGCCTGGATCCTTGAGTGAGTATAGGTGGATTCACTCCAGATTGCTAATTAGAAGAGCTTCTATTGAGATTTAAGGGTTTCTCTGTTAATAGAAGCTACCATTACCTTAACTAATAGAAAATGTTGTCTTCATGAGTAAAGGAGAGTGATGCATTCTAAATAAAGCTTGGTTTCAGTCAAAGCAGGCAGATGGAAAGGCTTTTGTGAAGAATTTAAGTAAATAAGAGAGTTATTTATCAAGGAAAATGACTTTTGAGAAAAAAAATTATGGAAGAAAAAAAAGTGGAGTAAAATGATGAAGTGATGTAACTTTTATAAAGATTAATCATGCAACACTGGAGGCAGAAAGCTTGTGTGATTTCCTATTCAGAAGTATGTCTGTTGTAGACTTAAAGAGATGTAAGTGCTGATTGATTCAAGTTTTATATCTAAAAAATGTTGCATAAGAACTTCTAAAACACTCTTCCAGAGAGCTAACCTTCGGATAGGTATAATATCCTATTTTAATGTATCATGTTTCTGAACATGTAAGAGATAAAGTTACATTGAATTGTCTTATATTGTATTCTATGTATAGAATCCATAGAAGATGGTAGAGGCATATTTCTAAAAATAAGGTATCTGTGCATGCCTGACAGTACTTATTCCTTGGGAAGGTGTAGGAAGTGGAATCAAGAGAAAGGTACAGGGGAGAAACCAAGATGGCGACATAGGTAAACACCTAACCTGCTGTCTCGCACAACAATTTCAAAACTACAACTGAAAGACAAAACGGACATCATCCAGAACCACAGGAAGGTTGGCTGAGTGGAAATTCTACAACTAGAAGGAAAGAGAAAAGCACACTGAGACTCAGAGGAGCTGCAGGAGGCAGAGGTACTGAGACGCGTGCACGCAGAGAGGACTGGCAACTGAGTGCGCGGCTGGCTTTCTCAAGTGGGAGGGAGACAAAAGCTCCCAACTGCGCTGAACTCCAGTTCTGGGCAAGACTCTGGGGACCCAGACTCATATGGGGTGAAACTGGACTATCAGGAAAGAGAAAAGCACATTGAGACTCAGAGCAACTGCAGAAGGCAGAGGTAGGGAGGCACGCGTGGAGAGGGTGAGCAACTGAGTATGTGGCTGGCTTTCTCAACCAGGAGGGAGACAAAAGCTCCAGACTGCACTGAACTCCAGTTCTGGGCGAGACTCTGGGGACCCAGATTCATTCGGGGAGAAACTGGACTGTCTGGCAGCAGGCAGAACTTGAGGGCGGCTTTCTCTCAGAGGTGCTTGCAGCGATTACCACAGGACACTGAGACACAGGTGCCTATTAGGGCAGGGCTGATGGGAAGCCAAGACTGTCTGCTCTGCCCTGAGACTCTGCCCCATCCAAGCTGAGCACAGAGGCTTTTGCAGGTCTTATCTCATAAGGGTGTCTCCAGCACAGAAGTTCTCCCAGCGTAGACACAGCTGATCCTCACAGCCAATTGGCCTGGAGGTCAATTCCTCCCAGTGATACCAATAATAATTAAGGCTTAACTACAACAAGACTGTGCACACAGCCCACAGAGGGGTGCACCAAGAGTGTTAACCTCAGTTAACTGGGGAGGCTAAGCCACTGGGCCCTATAGGACACCTAGCACACAAAGCCACTCTATCAACTCAGGGAAGCAGCCAAAATGCAGAGACAAAGAAACAGATCACAAATGAAAGAAATGGAGGAAAGCAAATGACTGGATATAGAGTTCAAAACCATGGTTATAAGGTTTTTCAAGAATTTTCTAGAAAAGGCCAATAAATTTAGCGAGACACTCGAGGATATGAAAAAGGACCCTAGATAATTTCCCTGATAATATTTGGTTGAAAGAAGAACAATTGTAAAAACTAATCCTTGCTCTTATCTATATCTATATATATAAAAAGTTAAGTGACCAGCCGACTGGCCAGAAGTTATGACACGCACTGACCTCCAGGGGCCAGACACTCAACACAGGAGCTATGGAGCTGAGGTGACTTGGCAGCAGCAGTTCTTGGGTGAAGCATCATGGAACCAGAGAGGAGGGAGCCTGATTACGGGGTGTGTCACTCGAGAACCACCCTCTCAGAATTGGGGACCCCTCAAAAATATGTCAGAGAGCCAGTTTTGGCCTGATCCCTGCAGGCCAGGCCGAGGGACCCACCCGCCAGAGGGACCCTGCTCACTCCACAGATGCCCTCTGAGCCAGGGCACCGCCCCAGGTGTGGCAGGCCAGGGAGGGACCATGGGAGGTTGGCTCCAGGGTGTGTCCAGACAGTCTAGCCCAGTCCTGTCCCACCAGCCACCTTTTAATTAATTTCCTTTCAATGTGCACAAATCCATGCATCTGGGCATTAGTCCTAATATATAAAAACCAGGTGCTGTCACGACTGAAACAATAGTAAGGATAACCGAACAACAGGCTGCGTGGGGCAACCAGGCCAACAGGGGGGTTAGTGAGGGATGAACAAATGACTGTACAGCAGGCTGCATGGGGTGACCAGGCTGGCAGGGGAGTTAGTGAAAGATGACCAAACAACTGAACAGCAGGTTCCGTGGGGCGACTAGGCCAGCAGGGGGGTTAGTGAGGGACAACCAAACGATTGAACAGCAGGCTGTGTGGGGCGACCAGGCTAGCAGGGGGGCAGTTGGGGTCAGTCAGGCTGGCAGGGGAGGCAGTGAAGGGTGACCAGGCCAGTGGGAGGGGGCATTTAGGGGCAACCAGGCCAGCAGAGGGGGGCAGTTGGGGGCAATCAGGCTGGCAGGAGGGGCAGTTGGGGGTGACCAGACTATCGGGGGGACAGTTATGGGTGATCAGGCCATTGCGGGGGCAGTTAGTGGTAGCTAGGTTGGCGGAGGGGGCGCATTTGGGGGTGATCAGGCAGGCAGGCAGGTGAGCAATTAGGAGCTAGCAGTCCCAGGTTTTGAGAGGGATGTCTTACTGCCGGTTTAGGCCAGATCCCCGGGATTGGGCCTAAACTGGCTGTCAGACATCCACCGAGGGTCTCCAATTGGATAGGGTGCAGGCTGCGCTGAGGGCCCCCCCTCCCCCCATGAATTTCATGCACTGGACCTCTAGTATATATATAAAAGCCTAATATGCTAGTGCCCGACCGTTTGACCGTTCAACTAGTCACTATGACACACACTGACCACCACGGGGCAGATGCTCTGACCGGTAGGTTAGCTTGCTGCTGGGATCAGCTGATTGGGACTGGGCGAGACAGACCAGACATGCCCTGGAGCCCTCCTGCAGTCCCTCCCCTGGCCCGATCGTGCACTGGTGGGGTCCCTTGGCCTGGCCTGCACCCTCTCGCAATCTGGGATCCCTCAGGGGATGTTGGAGAGCTAGTTTTCGGCGCGATCTGTGCACTGGGTCTCTAGTCCTTTCTAATAAAAGAGTAATATGCAAATTAACCATCACTCTGCTACACCCACAGGCCATGCCCACCAGCCAATCAGGAGTGAGTATGCAAATTAACCCAACCAAGATGGCTGCAGCCACAGAGGGAGCAGGAGGGAGGCTTGGGTTTCCCCGGCAATGGAGGAAGCCAAGCTTTCCGCACATCCTGGCTGGCCCAAGCCTCCGCTTAAGGCTACAAAGTTTCAATTATAGAAGACAAATAAATTCCAACAGAAATGACTGCCACCCCAGAGCGAGCAGAAGGCTTGGCTCCACTCCAGGCTACAAAGTTTCAATTGTAGAAGATAAATAAACCCCAGATACCAGGGCCTCCGCTTGGGTCACTGAGGGGTGTGGCCGGCCTGCAAACCACCACAGGCCCCTCACCCAGGCTGCCCCATGCCCCAAGGGAACCCCCACCCTGATCCAGAACACCCTTAAGGGCAAACCAGCTGGCCCCCACCTGTGCACCAGGCCTCTATCCTATCTAATAAAAGAGTAATATGCAGATTGACCATCAGTCCAACACACAAGATGGCTGCCCCCATGTGGTCAAAGATCCTGCCCCCATGTGGATACAAGATGGCCACCACAAGGTGGCCAGCTGGGGGGTGGAGTTGGGAGGGACCAGGCCTGCAAGGAGGGCAGTTGGGGGTGACCAGACCAGCAGAAGAGGGAAGTTGGGGGCGACCAGGCCTGCAGGGGAGCAGTTAGACATCAATCAGGCTGGCAGGGGAGTGGTTGGGGGTGATCAGGCTAGCAGGCAGAAGTGGTTAGGGGCAATCAGGAAGGCAGGCAGGTGAGCAGTTGGGAGCCAGCAGTCCTGGATTGTGAGAGGGATGTCCAACTGCCCGTTTAGTCCCAATTCAGGTAGGATCGGGCCTAATCGGGCAGTTGGACATCCCTTAAGGGGTCCCAGATTGGGGAGGGTGCAGGCTGGGCTGAGGGACACACACCCCCGAGCACGAATTTCATGCACCGGGCCTTTATATAACATCCTACAATGAAAACCTTGTACAAAATCAGGCAGTGCTAGATGCAATTTAACTTCTTCATAATACAATAAAATTGACTTATACATAAAAATGTGAAATGATTTGAATAAAAGTCCATTAGCATTTCAAAACCTCTCCATTTAGATAACCTATTACTATTCAAAATCCTACTCCAATTAAGAAAATAGGATAGGCACTGACCACATATAGACTGCACTTACTATTGTGGATCATGCATTAAAGGTGCTTGCAATATTTTGGCTCTTTTCCAACAAATTAGTGATTAGTAAATAATAACCCTCCATCCACTCAATTAGATGACTAATATGTCAAATTGCCAACCACAGAGTTACTGTATTAAGCAGCATTTATTAAGGGCTGTTATCTCGGGTATGCAGGAGACTCTAAACTCACTTTGATCTTTTGTTAGTAATCATTAGATCACACTTTCTTTCTTGTGACTCCTTAAATTTCTAGGTGTCAAAAATATTTTTTTTATTAGTGCTATTCATTTAGTTATACTCTGATAATTCTTATATGGGTATTTAGAACCACTCTTTTTTTTAAAAAAAATGTACTTGTATCTAGCATTATAAACTAGAGTAACATATATTTTTTAAAAATGGTTTCTACTATTATCTTTTACAAAATGTCAATAATTTTATTCTTTTCCACCTTCCCTCCTTCCCCAAAAAGCATTATAAACCAAATTCCGTCCCCAGGCTACCAGGCACTGCATGATATCTATCCTGCCTATCTATCTATGCTCTCTCTTCTCTTAACACGCTCACTGTCAGGCATTCTGTTCCCAGCACACTAGATCTTAGAACATGCAGTGCTGTTCCCAACAGAGGAAAGTTGTGGATGCTCTCCAGAACTCCTGACCTCCTTCCTCACAGCTCTTCTCTGGATGGACTGCTTCCTCTTGTTCAGATCTGTCACCTATTTGTTATCCTCCCAAACCTGTCAAAGTGCCAGGCATATAGTAGGTGACCAAAAAATATTTGTTGGAAGAAGGAAAGAAAGAAGGAGGAAAGGAAAAGGGGAAGAAAATTGTAATTGTCCTTTGCACTTTTTATTGCACACTCTATGGAGTTCCAAATACATAAACCCAAATAATTTCATTTTAACACTAACCCATCATATTATTATAAGCTCTAAATAGCATTTTGTGTGATATAAGCTTCTATAGTTAAAGAATGCAGATCTTAGGAGCATGTTAATTACACAGGATTTGAAACATTTATTTAAGTGTACTATTTCATGCAATTTGACATACTATAGATCTCTGAATGGTGCATTATAGCAACAAAAACAGCATTACTGTACACAGTCAAAGATAGATGCCTGTTAGTAAACTGAGAAGGCTCCCTATTTCATGCTTGTGCAGTGTAGATCTTTATAATTAGCTGATCAGTTTAAATAGTTTTTACTAATTTCATTTTCTTCTCCATTTCTTATTAATAGATTCTAATGGTTGGTTTAACTGATATAATTAATAACTTGGGAAGTACATTATGACTGCTGAAAGGCATCACTAAAATGAATCTTTCAATATTCAAGCTATTTAATTTTCTTCCTGAAAGATTGAAGAGAGTAGAATCAATTTGAAGAGAATAATAGTTTTAAAACAACATTAATAAAATTAATTGACCAATTTAAGAATTTATTCAATTAGTTATCACACATATTTTTAATGTTCAAAAATTACATTGTTACTCTAGCTGAATTATCATAAAAAATGTGGGAGATTTTATAAGGAAAAATAAAAAAGGAGAAATTTCAAAGATATATATTCAATTTTCATGATATATAGCAAAAAGAATAGAATGCTTTTGTATTTCTTATATATCATTTACAAAATGAACTTTTCCATTTAAATTTCTTGGATAGTCGAAGTAGAATTTTAAGGATTTGCTTCATTTAGAATTGGAATACAGTATGATTTATTTATTCAACACAATATTTGAGCACCCATAACATGGCAGTCAGTGTTCTAATTAAACAAAGGAATTATTACAAAATAATTATGTTATTAATTTACTCAGTAAATACTTATTGAGCTCTTATTATATACCAGACACTATTGTACATTCTGGGGCAACAATAGTGAACAAAAGTGTCTATGACATCATGGAAATTATAGTCAAGTAGGGAAAGAGGCAGCTAGATAGATGATAGATAGATGATAGATAGATAGATAGATAGATAGATAGATAGATAAGTAGATGATAGATAGATGTTATGGAAAGTTACAAGGCAGGAAAAGTAGTTTCGAGAGTGTCCAGGGAGAGAAAGAGATACTTGGAAGGGTGAAGAAATCTGCGAAATTATAATGATGATTATAATGATGGTTGAGAGTATCTAAGATAGCTAGGGATGTGAGGACATGAGAAAGAATGAAGAGATGATATGCAGCAGATGTGAGTCCTTCTAGCTTTGAAGTAGTATTGAATTTTGGGTGAGAGAGTAGTTAGAAATGAGAAGACAGTACATAGAAAATATGTTTAAAATTGAGATTATGGGAATCGGGGTGTAGCTATTGTTATTAGCGGGACATTATATGACCTTGAAAGTGAAAAGGTTAAGATTGTTTTGCATGAATATTGAATCATCAAAAAATTCTAACTGGAAAAACAAAAGTGGTGGTAAGCCAGGTGTTAAAATCTTTAAGGAATGAAGGAAACAAATTGAATTATGTCTTTAAATTACTGCAATGAAGAAAGGTGGCAGGCAGTGCAGTCTGAGAGTTTGGACTTGTGGGAACCATGCCAGAGATTCCTGGTAGTCAAGGCCAATTAAAGCATGGAGGCCTTGTTGTTAATACACCGAATGTCCAAGGCCACTCTGTGCCTAGACTAAGATACCATAAGGAGGTGCAAGGCCACAGCAATCTCATGGTACACTGTGCCCTTCTGTAGACAAAATAATTGATGTCAACTAGCCTCTTTTGTGTAAGTAGTATTAAAAGTATGTCACTAAGGCTGGAGAGCTCAGACAAAGCTGGAGAGACAGAGCTGAGAGCTGGTACTGCTACACTGTAAGGCTGAGAGCTCATAGAGAGCTCAGATATAGCTACCATGTTAACCAGAGTGTGTTAGGAAGAAGAGACAGGAGAAGCTGCTGAGCCAAAGAGCTCAGATACTGCAATGATGTGAGGTGGTGAGTTTAGAGGTAGTGTGTGGCTGCTCAGAAAATGGCTGTGAGCACAGAAATTAATGCTGCTTTTGTAGGAAAGATCTGTATTTACCAGCCTGTGTGTGGCTGCATATATGGAACTTTGCTGTAAAGAACTGTTTTGTCTAATGACTTATGGCCACTGGCTTCTGCAATAAAGACTCATTCTTATACACCCACAACTTCTCAGGGCTTCTCCGTCTAAGACACAGCATCCTAGGAGGTCCAGCCCCAGGCAGAGGGGCTAAGACCCGACACCTGTAACTAGGACTAAGTTCCCAACCATTAGTACAGTGGGCAGGATTCGAGAAGGAACCTGCCCTGGAGTAGCTGGGGAGAACTTAGAAGAATATAGGAACTCAAAGCAACTTAGAGCAGCAGTGCTGTCAGTGCTCAAGCTGTCTCTGACAGGACTTCAAAAGTGAAAGTTTCAGGAAGGAAATGGTTTGGAAATGACAATGAAGAGTAGGCTGCTATATTAAAAATTTCATCGGGCACCTAAGGCACTTCCATAAGAAACCAGCCTTACAGGTTTATCTGGTGGGTAGGTAGATATTCAAAACATCCCACCCTCTTTCTAGTGGGCCTTGAATAACAGAATGTGGAAAGCTATAACCTACATTTTCAAGATTCTCTTGCAGCCATGGTTCCCGATGTGATTTAGGCTCAGTCAGTTTCATGTTCTCTCAGAAAGCTCTCTTTCTGTGGCTTCTTCTCTGCTGGATGACAGCACACCAAAGAAGTGAGTGGGGCTTCTGTGGCAGCCTCCCAGAGGTCTCAGCACCCTGTCAGCTTCTCTGAGCGGCTGCATGCGGCACAGATCTCACTGGAGCAGTAACTGTGGTTCTGGTGCTGCCATGGCTTATTTTCCTGGCCCTGGCAGCGGTGCTGGAGGCTGGAGGCTGGAGCCTTTCTGACTGGGGAGGAGAGCAGTTCCCTGGATCCCTGTTCTGTGGAATTCGTTACTAACTCTGTGATCTCATTCAGCCAATTAATATGCCCTGACAAATCCCCCACCAGCTAGAATGAAATTCCATTTCTCTAATAGAATCTGAACAATACCGAACAGTTACTCAGAGCTACATGGAATTCCATTTGGTAGACAGACAGGGAGAAGTTATGGATAAATATCACATAAATGATTTAATTTAGTTTCTCTTTTGCCCATGAAGCCTTCCAAATAAAGATGATTTATTTAATGTGTTTTCCTCTGGGTTCAATAGAATTTCATGTTTGGCATTATCAATATCTTTTACTAACTATCTAGATACTCATGGTACTTTACTAAGTGATCTACATATTTCAGATGCATGTCTTTTTTTTAACTTTTTTTAAAAAATATATTTTATTGATTTCTTACAGAGAGGAAAGGGAGATGATAGATAGTTAGAAACATCGATGAGAGAGAAACATCGATCAGCTGCCTCCTGCACACCTCCTACTGGGGATGTGCCTGCAACCCAGGTAAATGCCCTTGACCAGAATCGAACCCGGACCCTTCAGTCCGCAGGCCGACACTCTATCCACTGAGCCAAACCGGTCAGGGCGTCTTTTCTTTTTTTTTATATATTTTATTGAATTTTTTTTTTTTTTACAGAGAGGAAGGGAGAGGGATAGAGAGTTAGAAACATCTATCAGCTGCCTCCTAAACACCCCCTACTGGGGATGTGCCTGCAACCAAGGTACATGCCCTTGACCAGAATTGAACCTGGAACCCTTCAGTTCGTAGGCCTACGCTCTATCCACTGAGCCAAACCAGTACGGCATGCATGTCTTTTCTTAATTAACCTTCTAAAACAGTTAACACAAGAATAGACATATTTACATAAAACAACTGTATTCATTTCCTGTGGCTGCTGTAATAAAGTATTACAAACTGAGCGGTTTCTGTAACAGAAATTGATTGTCTCACAGCTGTGGATGCTCAGTCTGAAATCTAGGTGTTGGCAGGATAGATTCCTTTGGAGAGCCGTGAGGGAGAATTTGTCCCATGCCTCTTGCCTCCCTCTGGTTGCCTCTGGGATTCCTTATAGATAGTGTTCTCCTGTGTCTTGACATTGTTTTTCAGGTATATGTCTGTCTGTCTGTCCAAATTTCCCTATTTATAAGGACAAAAAAACATTGAGTTAAGACCCAAACCAAATAACCTCATCTGAATGTGATCATCTATAAAGCTCTTATTTCCAAATAAGGCCACACACAGGTACTGGGGGTTAGGACTTCATCAGTTGTAGGGGAACATAATTCAACCCTGGACAACCAAATGAATATATAAACATCTGGTAACTGAAAGTTAAGTGTTTAGTAGAGTTGACAAATAGAGACCAGAAGATTTTACATTGTATCTAATTTACTTATTTAATCTCAACAACAACTCTACCAAGAAATATCCTCATTTTAGCAGTGAGCAGACTATCTGTGGGTAGTTGCTTAATTTGACTGAATATAAACAAGCATAAAGACAGTATTTGATCTCTGGAATTCTAAAACAAATCTATTTGAAATAAATCCAATGTACTTTTCCACTCTTCTACACTGTTTTTTCCCCCAAAAAAACTACATAAGAATTATAAATCTAGAGGAGAGAAGATGGCGACTGGCAGGAAGGTAGGGAGGGAGAGAGTGTGAGAGAGTGAGGAACCCATAGAGGAGAGTGTAGACGTGTGTGGTGTGTGTGTGTGTGTATGAGCTAGGGACAGTTAGATTCTGCAGGTCTTCCAAACCAGGCAGTCTTAGACAGCGGAGCCCCATGCACAATGCGGACACTTCTGGGCGGCCGGTGCGGGCACGGAGACCACGCCATCTTGAGAAACACAGCTGCTTGAGACTAGGATCCTGGCCTCAGCACCACCCAATCGCGTCTCAGACACAAACCAGGACCCTGTAGCCACTGGGGACAGAGACCTGTGACCACAGCTGCAGACCAACAGACAACAAGAATCCAGACATCCCGGCCACAGATTTCTGTGAGTCAAGGAGCCTATCCCCCTCCCAGCAGGCTAGTGCCATAGTAACTGATAGACCTGCCCTTCACAAGGGGCCACAGCACCCCTACAGGAATTTGAGCCTGCGCACGCACAGAGACTGGGAATCTGCTCCCCACAACGCAATCGGGCGACCAAACCTGAAGCCCATGCAGGGCGTCAGTGCCACCTGACATTGATTCTGGGCAAGCGCACACGGAAGTCTGTTTTCCGCAGTGCAGGCACGCCACAGTGCTACTGTGCAACCCAGTCCCCCATGGTGACTGGGACCCAGATTCTTCCAGCGGGAGGCAGCACTGAGCATCACTGACTTGACTCTGTTTCTTATTGCGTGCACCTGGGATCCCTGACTCACAGCACATTCACACAAAAAGCCAGTGTCTCCAATTCTTGGTGCATGCGCACACAGGGACCCTGATTCTCAGTGAGAAGACGCACAAAGCAACAGAGACTCTGATACTCGATTCTAGGTGCAGACACAGGGGAACTTTGACTGCTGGCACGTGCTAGGAGACTCTGATTTTCGGCACATGCCAACAGCGCGGTGCAGGCAGGGTCCCTGATTCTAGGTGCGCACACGAGACCACACTGAGTGCTGGTAACACTGACCCTGGGCCAGCCTGGTTCCCACCAACCCACAGCAGCCACACGTCTTAGTGTCAGAGCACTTCAGTGACACTCGGGTGGTGTAAAGCTCTCACGGCACACAGCCCAGGTTCATGCAACTCAAAATTTGAACCTTCTGGTGATAGTCAGAATGGGGAGACGACACAATCCCCAGAGGAAAGAAAATGAAGCATTGCCAAGAAGTGAAATTGAAGCATGCAACATGACCTAAAAAGAGTTCAGAGTAATGGTTGTGCAATTCATACACCGGATGGATGAGAAAATCAACAACCTGTGCAAGAATTAGGAAGAAATGAAAAGTGATATAGCTACAATCAAAAACACCATGGAAAGTTTCAACAGTAGACTAGAAGAAGCAGAGGACCGAATTAGTGAGTTAGAAGATAAGATAGAGAAACAAGCTCAATCTGAACAGCAACTGGAGAAAAAAATTAAAAAGCAGAAGGAGAGCCTAAGTGCACATGGGACATTTTCAAAAATAGACCACATAATGGGTCACAAACAAAGTCTCCCCAAATTTAAGAAGATTGAAATCATACCAAGCATCTTCTCAGACCACAATGGCATAAAATTAGAAATAAACTACAATAAAAAACAATCCAAAAATCTCAAACAACTTAGAAGCTGAATAGCATGCTATTAAATAATGACTGGGTTACCAATGAGATCAAAGAAGAAATTAAAAACATCCTGGAAACTAATGACAACAAAAACACAACAATCTATGGAAAACAATGAAAGCAGTCCTGAGAGGGAAGTTTATAGCTCGACAGGCCTACCTCAAAAAACAAGAAAAAATGGTAATAAATCATCTAAATCTGCAACTCAAAGAGTTAGAAAGAGAGCAACAAGAAAAGCCCAGAGTGAGCAGAAGGAAGGAAATAATAAAGATCAGAGCGGAGATAAATGACATAGAGACAAAAAACAAAACAAAACAAAAACACCCAAAAACAATAAAAAAGATCAACAAAACCAAGAGCTGGTTCTTTGAAAGGATAAACAAGATTGATGAACCTCTAGCCAGGCTCACCAAGAAACAAAGAGAGAGGACCCAAATAAACAAAATCAGAAATAAGAGAGGTTAAATAACAACAGACCCCACAGAAATACAAAGGATTGTTTAAAAAATACTACGAACAACTCTATTCCAACAAACTAGACAACCTGGAGGAAATGGACATATTCCTAGAAAAATAAAACCTTCCAAAACTCAATCAGAAGACTCTAAAAATCTCAATAAGCTGATAACTATGGAAGAAATTGAAGCAGTCATCAAAAAGCTCCCAGCAAACAAAAGCCTGGGGCCAGATGTCTTCACAGGGGAGTTTTACCAAACATTCAAGGAAGAACTAAAACCTATCCTCCTCAGACTATTCCAAAAAATTCAAGAGGAAGGAACACTTTCAAACTCATTCTATGAAGCCAGCATCACCCTAATACCAAAACCAGATAAAGACAACACAATGAAAGAGAATTATAGGCCAATATCCCTCATGAACATAGATGCCAAAATCCTCAACAAAATTCTAGCAAATCGGATCCAGCAATACATCAGAAAGATCATACACCATGACCAAGTAGGATTTATCCCAGGGATGAAAGGATGGTACAATATCCACAAATCAATAAACGTGATACATCACATAAACAAATTGAGAGATAAAAATCACACAGTCATATCAATTGATGCAGAAAAAGCATTTGACAAAATCCAACACCCTTTCTTGATAAAAACTCTCAACAAGGTGGGAATAGAAGGATCATACCTCAACATAATAAAAGCCATATATGACAAACCCACAGCCAACATCATACTCTGTGGACAAAAACTAAAACCATTTCCCCTAAGAACAGGAACAAGACAGAGATGCCTACCCTTACCACTCCTGTTTGACATAGTACTGGAAGTACTAACCATTGTAGTCAGACAAGAAGAAGAAATAAAAGGCATCCAAATTGGAAAAGAAGAAGTAAAACTGTCCTTATTTGCAGATGACATGATATTGTACATAGAAAACCCTAAAGACTCCATCAAAAAATTATTAGACTTAATAAATGAATTTGGCAATGTAGCAGTATACAAAATTAATGCCAAGAAATCTATGGCATTTCTTTACACCAATAGTGAACTTACAGAAAGAAAGACTAAAAAAGCAATCCCAATTACCATCACACCAAAAAAATTAAGATACTTAGGAATAAACTTAACTAAGGAGGTAAAAGACATATATGCGAAAAACTACAGGACACTGAGAAAAGAGATAGAGGAAGACATAAACAGATGGAAGAACACACCATGTTCATGGATTGGTAGAATCAACATCATCAAAATGTCCATACTACCCAAAGCAATCTATAGATTCAGTGCAATCCCCATTAAAATACCAACGGCATTTTTCACAGACCTACAACAAACTTTCCAAAAATTCATCTGGAATAAAAAAAGTCCCCGAATAGCTGCAGCAATCCTGAGAAAGGAGAACAAAGTAGGTGGGATCTCAATACCAGATATCAAGCCACTGATCTTAAAATAGCCTGGTACTGGCACAAGAACAGACATATAGATCAATGGAATAGAATAGAGAACCCAGAAATCGACTCAAACCACTATGCACAATTAATATTTGACAAAGGAGGCATGAACATAAAATGGAGTCAAGACAGTCTCTTCAACAAATGGTGTCGGGAAAACTGGACAGATACATGCAAAAAAATGAAGCTAGACCACCAACTTATACCATACACAAAAATAAACTCAAAATGGATAAAGAACTTAAACATAAGACAGGAAACCATAAAAATACTAGAGGAATCCACAGGCAGCGAAATCTCAGACATATGCCGAAGCAAGTTCTTCACTGATACTGCTCGTAGGGCAATGGAAACTAAAGAGAAAATAAACAATTGGGATTACATCAGAATAAAAAGCCTTTGTACAGCAAGAGAAACCATCAACAAAACAAGAAAGCCCACTGCATGGCTGAACATATTTGCCAATGTCATCACTGATAAGGGTTTAATCTCCAATATTTACAAGGAACTCATACAACTTAACAAAAGGAAGATAAACAATCTAATCAAAAAAATGGGCAACGGACCTAAATAGATACTTTTCGAAGGAGGACAGAAGGAAGGCCAAGAGACATATGAAAACATGCTCAAAGTCACTAATTATCTGAGAGATGCAAATCAAAACGATAATGCAGTATCATCTCACACCTGTCAGAATGGCTATCATCAACAAATCAACAAAGGA
The DNA here is from genome assembly GCF_963455305.1 of Plecotus auritus. Taxonomy (NCBI): domain Eukaryota; kingdom Metazoa; phylum Chordata; class Mammalia; order Chiroptera; family Vespertilionidae; genus Plecotus; species Plecotus auritus. Next base: position 147,530,935 of record NC_137772.1, read on the forward strand.
CAAGTGTTGGTGAGGATGTGGAGAAAAAGGAACCCTAGTGCACTGCTGGTGGGAATGCAGATTGGTGCAGCCACTGTGGAGAACAGTATGGAGTTTCCTCAAAAGACTAAAAATGGAACTCCCATTTGACCCTGCGATCCCATTTCTAATAATATACCCCAAAAAGCTAGAAACACCAGTCAGAAAGGATATATGCAACCCTATGTTCATAGCAGCACAATTTACCATAGCTAAGATGTGGAAACAGCCTTAGTGGCCATCAGCAGATGAGTGGATTAAAAAACTGTGGTACATCTACGCAATGGAATACTATGCTGTGGTAAAAAAGAAGGAATTCTTACCATTTGCAACAGCATGGATGGAACTGGAGAGCATTATGCTAAGTGAAATAAGCCAGTAGGAGAAAGATAAATACCACATGATCTCACTCATCTATGGAATATAATGAACAACATAAACTGATGAACAGGGACAGATCCAGAGACAGAGAAGCATCGAACAGACTGTCAAGACTCAGAGGGAAGGTAAGGGAGGGTAAGGGTAAGGAGGAAAGATCAACCAAAGGACTTGTATGCATGCATATAAGCCTAACCAATGGACATGAACACCAGGGGGGTGAGGAGATGAGTGGGGGGGGGGCGGTTGGGAGGTTAATTGAGAGATGAGGACACATATGTAATACCTTAATCAATAAAGAAATTAAAAAAATAAAATAAAATAAAATTTGTCTGAGGAAAAAAAAGTTATAAATCTAGGAAGTATTTTTCCTTTATTTTTCACTGCCAAAAAATAGTTATATTGTAAGGACTATTTTCTAAAAACAATATTATAATAACAATTTCAATCATGAAGAACAGAAAATTTGCTATGCTTGGAATTTAAGAACCTTCCTAGGTACATATAATGGAAACTTGGTAAGAGTTTTGGTAAGAGATGATGAGAGCAGTGGGCAAGGAGAGAAGAAATGAGATCCCAGAAATATATCTGAAGTTGAATGTATGTCTTGATGATTCATTGGATGTTAATGATGAGAAAAAAAAAAAGGAGTTTAGAATAACTCCTATATTTCTGATTTGAAAAAAGAGGTCAGTCATAAAAACACATTCACATGACTATGGAAAAATATTAAAAAAAGAAGATATATAGAAAGTAAGTTTTTAGGACACTGAGTTTGAGGTGATTTTGCAACATCTAGATGATGCACACTTACTAAGAAGTTCCAATATGAGAATCTGAGCTGATGGGAGAAGCCTGGACTGCACATCAGAGTAAATGCTGAAGTGCGGCCAGATCCAAACATGAATCAGAAATCAGACAAATGGATGATGAAGCTGAAATAACTGTGGCACATTGTTTAGAATTATTTGCTATTTATATTTTATTAACTTAATTATGTAAGCACAGTATGTTGATCAATGTAAATATTATGCATTTGGATTTTTGTATTATCAGAGTGTGTTTATAAACATGTTGGATAATTGTCAAGATTTCTGAGAAACAACAGGATTTATTCTACAATAAATTTCCTTCTGATTTATCCTATGCCAACCATTCAGTACATCAAGCTGGTAGGAAGGAGGATTGTAGCCTTATTGTAGATTTCATTACTGTTGAGTTAGCATTATCTTTTATTTTTCAGGTGCCAAATATTATTTATTACAAATAAATAATGATTTTAATAGTCAGGTCATTTTTATAGTGTTTTAAAAGCAAATAAGTGACATAAGATTCATGGAGATGTCAGTAATAGGAACGTGTTATACTTTCTTATTAAATTCCTTTTAGTTTGCACATGTGTGATTAAAGTTAATAGTAGGAAAGAATACTGAAGAAATGCACAAAAAATGTATCAGAAGACAGGCACTAAGAATACACAAGGGTTTTTCTTTATAATAAAAGAGTGACAGCTTAAATGGTAAAATTTCATAAAATAACAAATGAGCTCATTTTTTTCTACAATCTATTATCAAGGAAAGGATAGTGGATTGAAGAAAGTAAAAAGCTAAATCAAGCAGAATAGCTTAGTATATTTACTTTAAGAAATAGAACCAAATTTGTTATTGTATAAAAGTAATTATTTTGAATTTCCAACTGTGTCAAAATATATTATTTAGTGTATCAGAATACCATGCTATGGGAGGGTAGAGGAAGGTAGAAGAGGGCAAAGGATAGATAAATGGTGATAAAAAGAGACGACTTTGAATGGTGAGCATACAATACAATATACAGATGATGTATTATAGAATTGTATACTTGAAACCTATGTAGTTTTATTAACCAATGTCACCCCAATAAATTCAATAAAAAGAGGAATACCATGGTACATCTCTAAAGTTTTTCTCCTAATTGCATGGTCTTAATAAAGAGTTTACTTACATGGGAATAACTTATAAGAGAGTACAGAGCTCCAAAAAAATCCTAACTTTATATGGATAAAATGCTCATTAAAAATACTCATTAAAAGATTAAAATAAAATACCTTAACTTACAATGAATTCATTTCCTCAGATGATTGCAAAAGGGAAGTTACAGGCATTTGTCATTATTTGGCAACCCAGATGTGAATTACTATTATTGGGTGCAAAAATCAAGGCCTTCATTCTAACTGTTGCATATCACTTAAAGTAGTCTGCTCTTAGGGTAAATAGAGGCTATTCAATAAATTACAATAATCCAAAAGATTTTCTCCTTAATGAGTTTTAAACCAAGCATTACTTCGCAGTTTGCCCTAGTTTTCTATATATTGTAGATTCTGCTTAAAATAACTTTTTTATGTTTATGCAAAGCCACCCACTAAGATTTGAAGTCAATTTTTAAAATGTAGGATTTATAAATAGAGAAAAATGCACAATCCACTCCACTTAGGTACCCAGGAAAATTAATTTCTGAGGGAAGTATAGATTTTGGCTCATATTTTACCTATAAAGTTGTCAAAAACTGCATAAATGACAAAAACAGTTTGCATCTTTTTTTTTCTTCTTCTTCATTTATTAAAACTTATTCTTTTTATGAAACAATGAGTGAGTAGTTACATGTGTGTCTAGACTTGCCTGGCTAGAGTTGCATCAGAGTCAGGTTGTGAAAAACTGAGTATTGCCGTGTTAAACTATTTATCTTTCCCGTGTAAATAATGGAAATTTATCTGTCTCTCTATCTCTCTCTTTTTTTTCCCTACAATCTGATGGACAGATCTGAGTCTCAGGGATATATTTTGGAACTCTGAAAGGCTGTCTGTATAGTAAAGATTCTAAATGGCAGGAAATTAAAAGGCTGCTACCACCGTCCTTACCAGAGGAATTGATCTGGACCAGGGCAGTGGCAATGGGAGGGAGATAATGAGAGAAGAGTACTAATCAGAAAGGTGTTGGCTATGGCAGGAGGGAATGTTTAGCCTGGAGATAAAATACACACACACACACACACACACACACACACATAAGGTTTCAAAATAATTGAAGAGCTCTTTTTTGGTTTCATATTAAATTCTTTCTCCCTCTCTGCCTTTGTCTCTGTCTCTCGGTCTCTCTCTTTACCTTTCTCTACTCCCCTGCACCTCTATTTACTTCTCTTTTAAAATTTCTGTAGGCAGATGCCTTTCAATGGAGGCCATACTCTCTCCTAGAAGAGACATTCCAAACAAAGGGAGCAGTATAAGTTTATTAAATAGTAGATGGTGGCCTGATTTTACTAACTCTTAGATACAATTTAGATAAATAATAAAAAATAAATTTAGATTCATTTGAGTTCAGATTCTCTAAGAGTGAGGCTAAGAAAGATTGAAAGGTTGGTTCATCATGAGAAAAGGTCATTTGATCTATTTTCTTAAAATTACAAGTCAGGTTAGAGCATGACTTTCATGAAAATATGGTATTCCACTGGAAAAGAGAGAAGTGCTCCAAAATGCTCATCCCTTTTCCTTCAAGGAAATGTTGCTCATTATGTAATTTCCTGTCCGTGCCAGGGCTCAGATCTGCTCCACTTCAAAACCACAGTGGCGTCTCTAGTCCTGTGCATCCTTGCCTTTCATTTTCTTGTTCTTTGATCTACTTTAGCAGAAAATGAAAATAAGAACACTACATATACTTAAGAACTGATCTTCACCTGGAAATAACATTGCCTTTAGCATATTCTTTTAAAATTTTCATTTAAAAAATAAAAATATGAATGATACACTTCTAACAATATGTATAAAGAGATAGCAAAATATAACCACATGATATTAGCTTTTATAAACTGGCTAGTATTATTTAGTAATAATAATCCATGCCTCAAACATTTGCGGAAGCCAATAGTGGAAAGCATATTTACTTATGTATCCTGTCATTTGATAAATGTGTTTTGGGAAACTATTAGGCAGCAGGTACTTCTCTAAGCCTCATAATATAACAAGTCTCAAAATAAAATAATGTGCCTCTGTCATGAAGCATACAGTATTCAGAGGGAATCTATATATATAAAAGGCTAATATGCTAAGTGTACGGCTGGCCGACTAGTCACTATGATGCGCACTGACCACCAGGAGGCAGACGCTCAATGCAGGAGCTGCCGAGCTGCAGTGACTTGGCAGCAGCGGTTCTCGGGTGATGCACCCCAAAACCAGAGAGGAGGGAGCCTGATTCCTCACGGGGCCACAGGATTCCACCTTTAGCCGTGGATTATGTTGTTGCTGGGGCACTTTTGGCCCCGAATCTGGTTTCCTGCACACTTGCATTTGCGTTCCACACCCTGTATGACAGCAGCTTTGCAGAGTGCCCTCTCGCACTCCTGGACCCCTCGGGGGATATCGGAGAGCCAGTTTTGGCCCGATCCCTGCAGGCCAGGCTGAGGGACCCCACCTGCCAGAGGGACCCCACTCACTCCGCAACCACCAGGAAGGGACCCTGGGAATTTGGCTCCAGGGTGTGTCTGGCCCATCTAGCCCAGTCCTGCCCCACTGGCCAACTTCTAATTAATTTTCTTTCAATGTGCACAAATCCATGCACTGGTCACTAGTAGATAATAAACAAAACAAGCAAATATAGAGTATGATAGGTAATAATAAATGTCCTGGTTGAAAACCAAGCAAAGAAGGGATAATGCAAATTTAATTAAGGAGGTCAGAAAATTCCTTGATGAAAATGGGACATTTGAATAAAGATTTAACTAAGATGAGGGGGAAAAATATCTGGGAAAAGACAAGGAAATAACAAGTGAAAAAGCCCTGAGGTGGAAGTATCCTGTCATGTTTGAGCAAAGAAGACAATATGCTATAAGAGAATGTATTAGAATAAAACTAACCATAAATGCAATGATAAGAGAGGAGTACAGATAGTAGGGGATGTTGTAAGCAATAGCAAAGACTTTGGCTTTTACTGTGAGTGAGGAAGAAGCAACTGGAAGCTGGTCTGATTTTGGTGTGAACAGGATTTCTTGGCTACCGTGTTTAAAATAGACTGAAGTAGGGCAACTACTATTATTAGCAATGGCTTGGACCCCTTCCCTGAAGCAGCTTTATCTGTGTTAATCTGATTATAAGGAGTAGAGGTCAGAGGTACAAGAGTTAAATCCACAGACAAATGGAAATAACAGTTGAGAAATCAGGTTCAAATTAACAGATACAATTCAGAAAAGTCCACAGTTTGAAGATATGGGCCATATAGCAGGTTGAGATATGAACAATCATTAGCAAAATGAATGAATGAGCATTTGACACCCTAAATGTTATTTAATATTACATAACACCCAAGTAAGATAAAATCTGATTATATTAATTTAAATTATATATTTTTTAAAAATAGAAATTGAGCAGCATCTATTGTGTATCAATGGAGGCATGTTGTTAGATTGACAAGATGTTGGATGCTTGGTGCCAAAAGTAGCATCATGTGTGAATTGCAGTCATTGAGCTTGAAGCTTTCTAATCTGAAGTGCCTAGGAATTTGGGTAAAATGTGCACATGAACTCAAAATGACTAAAGGCTCATTTATATTATTTAATTCATATTTAACAAAATGGATGGAATGCTCATTGTGTCCCAAGCACTTTACTACAAGCAGAGGCTGGGCAGGGGTGGGTGGTACAGAGGTACATAGTTCAGAAAGGGTGTCATTGCAGTGATTGTGAGGTCAGGCTTTGGGCTAAAGAAGAGAATTCTAGTCATTTCTTGCTAGCTTTGTGACATTGAGTAATTTCATCTTTCTAAACTTCAGTTTCCTCAAGTGTAAATGGTGATCACAGTATCTGCTTCATAGGGCTGATGGAAGATTAAATGAAATAATTATATCAAGTGTTTAGCAGAGAGCCAAGCACATAAGGACTCAGTTAATGATGGTAGTTCCTCTGTGGCTGCTTTTTGTCTGAATTGAATTATTTACAGGTTAAGATAGCAAACTCTAAGTTTTGCACTGTTATGTATTTTAAAATAGATTGATATATAGATAGACAAATACATGGTAGATAGATAGATAGATGATAGATAGATGATAAATGGTCTAATGTAATTTCAAGAAAAAAAACAACACTAAAGATATCTGAGGGAATAAAAACAAAATGTCACCTAGATAGGTGAGGGAGCAAATAGACTGGATTTTGAAGAATTAGTTTAAGTTTCCATTCATTCATTTGTTGTCCGTCACTTAATTAATGCACATTTTGTTGTACTATATCCTGGAGCTGTACCAGGAACTGAAAACACAAACCTTTATAAGAAATAATCTTTGCCCACTTTTTTCCACTCTGATGGCAAATAGCAACTTGTTAGAATCAAGTTACACTATGTGAATATTTGTTCTCTAAAGCTTCCTGTGAGTTACATGCTCTGAGAGTGAAAAGGAGGTAAAGGTTGATTCTGTTTACAGTAATGAGAGAAGGAAAATGAAAAGAAAATCCTAGCAGTGCCTGTTCTAGGTGCTTTACATGCTCACTTCACCTCATCACAACCCTCTGAATTAAGTGCTTCCTCCTTTGACAGGTGAGGAAACTTAGTTCAAGTCACATAAGTAGCAAAGAGAAGCATTGGGATTTAAGCATGGCCACAGCTAACTTCTGTGAGAAAGGAGGTTCACGTTGCTATCTGCGACAAGGAAAGGAGACCTGGAATATTTGCGAGCAAGTCTAATTGACAACCTGCTTTGAGGGACAGCTCACAGCTGAGTTGGCTGAAGTCCATCAGTGTGCAAGGATTACATCCTTTAAGGGTTCCTGGTAAGAGCTGGAAACAGCAATGCAGGGTATTGGATGAGTGGTATCTGGAGAGATTGCCAAGTAGCCACTCAGGCATGGAACCTCACATGAAACGAAAAGTGCCTGGGAAGCACTGGGCTGCCCAGGCCTCCATCTGAATGATGTTACCAGGTGGACTTTTCATTTTTAATCGGAACCCCGAAGCCTTGCGCATGAAGAAATTTGTTCTGCAAGTTCAAGATCTTTGCACATATAGTGTTAAAGCCAAGAGTAAAGGTCAGAGTCTTTGTGTTGAGTTTCTAATTTTGCTATATTCCTACATGGAATTCTTCGTTTCTGTTGCGTGTGGATCAAGGAGCCATCAGAAACAGAGAAACATGCTTTGTTTGCACTTCAGGATTGCATGATCTATAACTACTTATTTGCAGCAGAGTAGGACTAGCCATGTGAAAGCTGTTGGAGGGAGACAAACAAAAACCTTCTTCACCTCTAGCAGGATCCAATCCATATACAGTTGAGTAGCATTGAATAAGAATTTTACAAAACCCTGTGTGCTGTGGATCTTATTGTTCACATCATTGCTTATTTTCAAAAGGGGTCAGAGGCACAGAAATATCATCACCAATGATCTCAGGGCAATTACCAGGGAAACTCCCCTAAAGAATGGGATCAGAATTGGGATTTCATTGGTGATATCAGGAGGATGTGTGCCTTTCAAGCACAGACTCAGAAAGTGTGTGTGATTTCTATGTCCAGGTGAGAAAGAAAGGGGGCATGCTATAACCCCAGGTCTTTACCCCTTACTACCTGGCTGACTTTGAAGATTTTAATCCTATTGAACTCCACTCTACTTGCTGTAGAATAGGGGTAATAATAGTTACCTCACAGGCTTCTCAGAATTAAGGGATATGATGGAATGCATGTTACAAACAGGTGGTTTGTCTTCCCTTCTCCCTCTTTCCCTGCTACTCAAAAATATTATTACTATTAACTGAACCTCTAACTCCAAAGTGAGAATTAACCAAGGAGTGAGGGTGGACTCCCCTAGAAGAAGCTTTAGGCTGAGCCTCTCTGCTCAGGTATAGAATAAAAGAGAGGAGAGATAAAATGAAAGAGAAACAGAGTGATGGCCCTTTTTTTGAGATTATCAGAAATTTTCTTAGTTGAAACCAAAGGAAAGAATAACAGGCAGGGCCTCCCACGAGTTGTCATAGTTGATAGCAAAAGATAAAGAGTAGATGTGGAATGGTGCACTCTTGGAAGAGGCAGTAGAGAGACATGGTACAGAGACAGATGTATGTCCTGGCAGGAAGAATGTTCCATGAGTTCACTGCTGGGATGGCAGAGGTGACAATGGTTGACAGAAGTACTGGCATTCATGTAGCCCTTACCTGCTAGCTTATAGCATTGGCTTATGGTCAACAGGCCAAAAATGCCAGCAGAGGGTCTCATCATTTTTTCTCCATTGCTTGATGCCCAATACTTTTCTTTACCTCACTTTTCCCAAGAGAAATGTGTATTTTTAAATACCTATGACCTGCATCCCGAGAGGGCACAATAAGAAGGGTGCCGCGCCTCTGTGGTATTTTAAACAAAAACTTATAAGGTCTGTGTAATCTTGGAGAAATATCAAATTAACCCAAATTGAGGATCATTATACAAAAATCTGTGGCCAGTACTGATAAAACATGTCATGATCATGGAAAACTGAGAAACTCACAGTTTAGAGAAGACTAAGAAGACGTGATGACTAAATCCAACATGATTTTGTGACAGAATAAGAATATTAGTGGAAAAACTTTGGAAATATGAGTGGCTTAGTTAATAGTTTTGCACCAATGTTAATGTCTTAGCTTTAATAAATGTTCTGTGGTTATGTCAGATGCTAACAGTAAGGGAAGCTAGTGAAGGGTATATGGGAAGTCTTTGTACTATCTCTGTAACTCTTCTGTAAATCTAAAGCTATCTCAAACTAAAATTTAAAATGCTATATGGTACATACCACAGTGTGTCTGCAAGTCATATCACCTTTTCATACCTTTGTGAGAACAGCAGCCATTAGGATTTTTGTTAGTTTTACCAGCATTTGGGATACAGCGCCCCCCCCACCCCCACCCCCACCGCTGCGCTCCATCTGTCACTTTTCCCTTATTGAAGGTGAAGGAAACTGTTTAGAACTAGAACTTTAGGTTGTTTTTAAGAGCACCAAAAAGGGACCTAACTGAAATATAGGAACTTATTTAGATGCAAGATCAACATGAGGGAAGGGAGAAAACCCTTCTAATAGCTCATCTCCATTATGTTTTGTTATGTAACTCATTCCAAAAGCATATAAGGAAAACTGAGATCTAATAAAGAAAAGAATAATACAAAGCTTAATTTGCAAGTAATCTTGGGAAGAACAGATACTAAATTACTAGTCCCATCTAGAAATTCAAAGGCATCTTATTTTTTTAATCTTTAATTTTCAGTATTGTTGAGCCAAAAAATAATCATGAAATGACCTGAAAATGTGGCCTTGGTGCAATTGCTACTTCTCGTTTTTATTAATCACAAAGAACAAGCTCTAAGGGGATTATTTCTGTAGTCAAAACTGTCATTGGTGACTAAAGCATTCGGTTGTCTCTAGGGAAGTGGGACTGCTGCCAAACCACTCACATGCATGAGGAGCTAAGCATGGGTGAGGACATTTATTTTGACCTTTATGATTCAGGGCTATTAATTAGGACACATTTTGTAACCAATTGTTGGATTTTTAAAATAAATCATCTGTAACCCCACTCTGCAGGGCGCTGGAGCCCCAGTAGGGGTAAAGCCATTTTAAAATCTATTTGTTCTGAGACACATCATAGTCAAGAAAAAGAGCAAGCTGTGGTACATGGCATAAGATATCCACCTTCTCAGGTTTATTTTTATGCCTCAAAGCTGGCTCCCCTTTCTATGGTACTAAGCCATCCTTCTAGTCTTACAGATTATATATACAGTATAAATATATATATCCTTTCTGTTTTATTCCTAAATGCTGAATATCTCATCCTATCCCAGAGGGTTGTAGTAGGCTGGAAACATTGAACTCTGACCATGTGTATTAAAGTTGACAAAGTAGGCAGAGTAAAAGATTATTTTATCAAATTTTTCCTTCATCTCTATCTATGATTATTTTGCCACATTTGCTTTATCTGTTTCTTTTTCCAACTTCTTATCTGAAACATTTGAAAGTAAGTGGCAGATAACATGGCACCTCACTCTCAAAGACTGAGTGTGTCTCTTGCAACAATGAAGACTTTCTTCTATTATAACAACAGTAATGTTATCACACCCAATAGACTTCACAGGATAAAATAATATTATCTAACAAATAGTCTATGTTCAGTCTCCTCCAATTACCCTCCAAGTATTCTTATTCTTCATAGCTTTTTATTCATCCTAGAATTTAATCAAGGACCATATATTGACCTATGATTGGATTTTCCATGAGCTCCCTTTTCTAAAACTGATTTGTCCATTGAAGAATTCAATTGATTCTCCTTTATCGCATATAACTCTACAATTACATGTCTCTCTATTTATATATAAAAAGAAAGACAAAAGAGAAAAGAAAGGAAAAATAGGAAGAAAGGGAGGGAGAGAGAAGATGCATCATTTTCATCAATCTCTAATTTCTTTCTGGTACATTGCTCTGTTACAAAAACTCCAGGGGCACCAAGCAATGAGACAAAATACAAAACTGGCATCTGTAAAGTATTTTTTAGTCAAGTTGTGATGTATTTTTCATTTTAGGCAGAGTTAAAAAATATTTATAATTAAATTTTATTAACACAAAAATTAAATTCTATATTTTATAATTATACATCAGACTTTATAATATTTGTATATAATTTTTTATTTTGACCAATAATTTGACTGAAAATAATTAGTCACTAATATTGACTAATAATATTTTGACTAATAATAATTGAGAATTAAAACAAAAAGAATAATTCAAAAACCAAAGCCTTATTTTATTACACACTTTAATTTACTTAAATATGTTTATTGCAGCAAACATATTAGGTGATCAATAAGTGACTTGATACTTAAAAATACATTTCATGAGATTAAGAAATAAAATGGAAATACAATTTAGGCAGAACAAAAATAGAAAATATATGTCTTAAAGAAGAATTTGTATTTATTTATGTTTTAGTGGATAATGGTGATTATTATTGCAAATAATAAATTATTTGCAATAATAAAATTGCAAATGTATTGTGATTCAATTTGATGCATTTAAAAGAGTCATGTTACAGTTATATTTTAATATGTCAAAATTTATAACATATTAAAATTATATTCTTGCTTCCAATTAAACATAAAGTAACAAATTTTATATAAGATGCCTGAGGAGTTACATTCCTTAAATGTCTTTTTTTTAAATATATTTTATTGATTTTTTACAGAGAGGAAGGGAGAGGGATAGAGAGTTAGAAACATCGATAAAAGAGAAACACTGATCAGCTGCCTCCTGCACACCCCCTACTGGGGATATGCCCGCAACCAATGTACATGCCCACTGACTGGAATCGAACCTGGGGACCCTTCAGTCCGCAGGCTGACACTCTGAGCCAAACCGGTCAGGGCTCCTTAAATGTCTTTAAGGAATCATTGAGTAAACAATGTTTGAAGACCTAAATAATACTTTCACATATTCAATTTCTCTCAAATTTCCAAACGGCCTTTCTCATTTTCAGTTGTTGACTCTGCTTCCTACACTAACTGAGAACACAGAATTTTCCAACATTCCACCTCCCCACATACTTGCATGTTATACATGTATGTTCTATTTCCTCTGTGGAAAAATAGGCCCTGCCCCAGCAAAGGCCCTGCCCATGCTCCCCTCTCTCCTCCTCAAAGACAGAGTTTTAGTAATTCTTCCCTCTTTCTCCTTGATCAATTCCCCTCTTCTTCTGGGTCTTTTCCATTAATGTTCAAAATTCTGTTATTTTTCTGATGTTAATAATAATACATAATAACACCCCCCCCAGTTCCACTTGTGCTTCTAGTTACACCTGTCACTTCAATTTCTCTCATTTCCTTTACAGCAAAATGACTCAAAAAATTGTACTTGCTGATTTTCTCCAATTTCTGTCTTCTAATTCTTTCATGTTCTGCCCCCAACTTGTCAGTGAAACATCAAAATCAAGAACATCAGTGATCTTTGTGTTGCCAAGTCTAGTGATTTATTTGTATTCTTTGGGGGTATTTAGCAGAGTTGATTACTCCCTCCTTAAACATGTTTCCACCTTCTAGTAACATATTCCTCTGCTTTCTCTCCCTCCTCTCTGCCCACTCTCTCTCAGTTTATTTCATTGACTCCCTCCTTATCTCCCCAATATCCAAACATTGAGGAGTGCACCAGAATCATTATGAATACTCTTCTTTGTATTCATTGTATCTCATATCTTTAGTAATCTTGGCTGGATCATAAATTTAAGTGCCATTTGATAAGTAATGACTCCCAAATTAATGTCTTTAACCTAGACCCCTCCCCTAAATTCCAGACTTCAAAAATACATCTTAATTTTCTGATAAGCATCACAATTCATTTAACAGATCAAAAACTGACCTCCTGACTTCCAGGCCCTGACCCAAACCTGCTCTTCTTATAATTTTCTCAATCTCTATCATTTTCGCCTAGTTGCTTTAAACAAAATTCTCTAAATCATGGCCAACATCCTTAAATTTTCTCTTTATCTCACACCCACATATACATGTTTCAACATACCCTGTTGTCTCCCAGGGCTAACACTGATTCAAGTCACTATTACTCTTTCCAGGTTTTTGCAATAGCCCTCTCCTTGATCTCCCTACTTCCTCTTTTGTCCCACTCTTCAAGCAGCTGCCTAAAGGGTTATATAAACACAGAAATCAGATCACGTGATTTTCCTGCTCACAATGTTCCAATTGTTTCCAAAAACCAAGTCCTTACTATAGCATAGAGAGAGTACCTCACACTTGAGTCTGAAGTCACCCCTGGAACTTGGTTTCCTTTTCCCTTGCTCAATCTGCTCAAATACTCTGACATTTATACCCAACCGTCCATTATATCAGAAGCACTCTACCCACCCCTCAGATATCCGAGTCTTACTTTGTCACTCACTCACACCTTTAGTCCTTTGGTCATACTCCTCCAGTGTTTTCTGCCTACCCTGTCTAAACTCAGATCCCTCTCCCATTTTGTTTTATTCCTTAGCACTTACCACCATCTAATATAGTCTATGTTTGCTAATTTGTCTTCTTTATTTGTATGTCTTCCAAGCCCCCATCACCATCTCTACAAAGAAGCAAGCTCCGTAATAGCAAGGCGTTTTGGCAATTTTGACTGAATAGGGTCTATTATATTTCCATTTTCTGGTAGAGCACCTGATCCTCTTTTAGGAAGTCTATCAATGTTTATGACTAAAGAAATGCAAGAATGAAAAAGATGATTTTTTAAAAAGAGATCACTGATACATTTTTGGCCCCCTTTTTTTGCTGATTTTATTATGTCAAACATAACAAGCGTGTGAATTGATACTTCTTTTCATAAAACAATTTCTAAGACAATTTGAAATAATCTTCATAATTAGGAACACAAAACTCTTTCTGCTTAAATCTGAAGAAAAATGGATTCTCATTAAATCCTGGGACAGCTGGAGAAGTGTTCACTGAAGTACTGGAACTTAAGCCTTAAAAAAAATAAAAGAGAGAGAGAGAGAGAGAGAGAGAGAGAGAGAGAGACGCCCTAACCCCGTGGTTGGCAAACTGCGGCTCTCGAGCCACATGCGGCTCTTTGGCCCCTTGAGTGTGGCTCTTCCACAAAATACCACGGCCTGGGTGAGTCTATTTTGAAGAAGTGGCATTAGAAGAAGTTTAAGTTTAAAAAATTTGGCTCTCAAAAGAAATTTCAATCATTGTACTGTTGATATTTGGCTCTGTTGACTAATGAGTTTGCCGACCACTGCTCTAACCGATTTGGCTCAGTGGATGGAGCATCATCAGCCTGCCGACTGAAGGGTCCCAGGTTCAATTCTGGACAGGGGCATGTACCTTGGTTTCGGGCACATCCCCAGTAGGGGGTGTGCAGGAGGCAGCTGATGGATGATTCTCTCTCATCAATGTTTCTAACACCCTATCCTTCTCCCTTCCTCTCTGTAAAAAATTAATAAAATATATTTTTTTAAAAAAAGAGGATTTAGAAGTGTATAAAGGTGAATAAGTGAATATTCCAGGCAAGAGAAGTGATGTGAAGCTAAACTGAACAAGCAGAACTGTATGTAAACATGCGTTTTCCCTGAGGCAGAGCATGCCTTTCCAAGGAGTAGAAGCTATGGTTTGGAGCTCTAGGTAGAGACTAGCACATGGTGACCTTGAACAAAGGGCTAAGGACTATTTTTAAAAATTTATCTTTATTGTTGAAAGCATCACAGATGCCCCCCCTTTTGTCCCCAATGGCCTCTCTCTTTCCCACTCCCGTCCCCTCCCCAGGCCTTCACCCCACTATTGTCTGTGTCCATGGGTTAAGCATATATACCTTTAAGTTCTTTAGTTGATCTCTTCCCTCCCTCTCCTCCCCTCTGAGGCTCCCCAGTCTGTGGCATGCTTCCATGAACAAAGGGCTAAGGACTTTTTATTTTATCCTCTAGGTGTGGATATTTTCAAATGTGGTGACATATGTTGGGTTTGGGAAGGGGGAATAAAATGGCCAAACAAGGCTTTGGGAGAAGTGGCATTCTAGCTGTAAAATGAATTAAATATAAAACTAAAGGTAGAGAACCCACATGAACATTTCATTAGATGTTAATTTCAGTAGCGTGGGGATTAAAAATGTAATGCCTAATTCAGGGACAATACCAGAAGGTAGTTTTCCTAAAGCCTGATAGACTAGAGAGAGAGAGTCACTGGTAAGAAGGGGTTGCAGAAACCTAACTTACAACAGGTAAAAAGGGA
Source organism: Plecotus auritus (assembly GCF_963455305.1). Lineage (NCBI taxonomy): Eukaryota > Metazoa > Chordata > Mammalia > Chiroptera > Vespertilionidae > Plecotus > Plecotus auritus. The sequence continues at coordinate 147,546,064 of NC_137772.1, forward strand.
AGCCCTTTCTCAGAAGATGGTATTGAAGAGGGGAGAGCATTCCTGTCAATGAAAAGCAAACCCAAAGTCCATCTGTGGGTGAGAGTTGGTGTTATAGAGGAACAGGTAAAAGTGGCATTATGCTCAAGTGGGAAATGTCAGGACTTGAGGCCAGAAATAAAGTCGAGACCTTGAAGAAATGGAGTCAGAAAATGGCTTATGGTCCACAAATTAAGGTGTCATGTTCTTTAATTGAAAGATACTTAGTAGAGGATTTACACTTCAAAGAAAGTTGAATGCTTGATTGGGAATGTTAAACATGAGGGAAATCAATGGAACATGTACCAGCAAGTGCCTCAGTGCCAGGAGCAGCAGTGTAAAATGAGAACAAAGCAGGAAGAGGCTGATGAGACAGGGAAAATGGCACATTGGAAAGGTAGAGCTGGGCACCGAAATAGAGAATCTGATGGTGTGCAGCTTTAGAAGTCTAAAGAAAGTTTTGTTGCTGCTTTTCCCTCTGCACAGTCAAATCTACTTAACAACATTTATATTTGATGAATGTGAACCTGACACCTGAAATTCCTATAGAAACTAAATATTCAAACTTCAGCAAACCTCTGATTGCATGTAGTGCTCTTACTTTTGCATTTTCTTAGATATAAACATCCAATTTAGAAGAAATAAGATGTTGCTCGTTTAGAAGCATTAGTGATGGTAAATGGTGGTAGAGACATCCATGGAAACGAAAGATGCTGATAGCCTGGATGCATTTCTCTCTATTTGGCAATTATGAGCTTCCATTGAGGCGGTGTTTATGTTTATGCTGAGTTTGCATTTCCAATTTTCAGTGGATTGCATTTCTAGAAACACCCTACAAAGCAATATGGAAATAATTAACATACAACAACAAAAAAATAATTTTCTAAAAGGTGACCTTAGAGCTGCTAAAATTCCCTGGGTGGAACCATTTGTGAATTGGTGGACATTGTAAGTTTGAACTGCATATTTCCAAACTACTTAATTACTTTAATTCAACATGAATTTTTCAAGCATGTGTTCAACACTGCTAAGGTGTTTATTCATGATACCAAGATGAATATTATAATGGAGAAGATCTTATCATGGGGAACCTGGACATATATACAAAAGAAAGACTATCATAGTAAGAACAATTGATATGAGACATGTGATCGATGATATATAAGTAGATAGATGATAGATAGATAGATAGATAGATTAAAGAAATCGAGAGGAAGAGAGGTAATTTATTTCTAACTGGGGGAATATCTGAGTACCCTTCTCTATCTATAGTAGTAAAATACAAAATGAATCTTAAAATATAGGAAGTTATGCAGCAAGAGTTAGACATTTTTGTCAACCTCCGCTTATGCAATGTTTTGAATTGTTAAATATGATGCATTGGCAAATTTCAAGAAATGCAGGGTATTTTTTCTTTGTGTTATTTTTATTGCTTTAAACTGGCAATTGAAAACATTTACAGATATAAACATCCAAATAAACAGAATATTTGGTAAAATACTTTAAAAATAATTATATGTTATAAATATGTTAATGTATTAATAACTTCTCTATACAATATTCGCATACTGAGCTACTAGGGAACCATTTTTTTAATATATTTTATTGATTTTTTACAGAGAGGAAGGGAGAGGGATAGAGAGTTAGAAACATCAATGAGAGACAAACATCGATCAGCTGTCTCCTGCACACCCCCTACTGGACATGTGCCCGCAACCAAGGTACATGCCCTTGACTGGAATCGAACCTGGGACCCTTGAGTCTGCAGGCCGACACTATCCACTGAGCCAAACCAGTCAGGGCCAGGGAACCATTTTTTAAAAGTTTCTCTAATACTTTAACACTTTAAATACCTGAAAACTCATGAACTACGTGATTAATTAGCAATGCCCATGACTATAACAGTTTATCATTTTTGTAACTGTCAGTGTTACCAAATTAAAATATATTTAGAATATGGTAAACAGTATATGTGATCCAAGAAAAGCTGGGCATTGGTGATCTGGTCTGACCAATTTGTGAAAATAACACAGGTACTTGTTCATGTGGCTGAACTCTGCAATTTTAGAACTGTTGTGCTGTGCTCAATTGTATACCACCTCTATCTCATTAGGTAATTTGTTCATTCAAATACATTGGGGTCCTGCTCTGCTCAATTACCTTGTTGTGAGAAGGATACAAAAATAAAAATACCACAATCTGTGCTCTGCAGAATCATGTGGTCTCCTGTGGGTCTTTGGACAACTGCACAAATAATTACAGCACCGTGAATAGATAACTCTATGGGAAACTTCAGGACGGATTTCCAAGTCCTTTCTGCAGAAGATAGGCTTCTTAGAACAGAATATATGCCATCTAAGTCTTAGAGAATAAGGGCGGGTTTTCCAGGTAATCAAGGCAAGCAAGAGCTACCTGAGCAGAGGGAAAAGGTTGTACCAGATAGAGATCACAGCGCCTTAGGTAGACACTGTAAGGCAGTGGGCTTTTTTTTTTTTTTAATATTTTTTTTTATATATATATTTTATTGATTTTTTTTTACAGAGAGGAAGGAAGAGGGATAGATAGTCAGAAACATCGATCAGCCGCCTCCTGCACACCTCCCACTGGGGATGTGCCCGCAACCAAGCCACATGCCCTTGACCGGAATCGAACCCGGGACCCCTCAGTCCGCAGGCTGACGCTCTATCCACTGAGCCAAACCGGTTTTGGCAAGGCAGTGGGCTTTTGCGTGAGTGGCCTCACTTACTTAAATGCTATCAGGAGACAGATCACAGAGATTTTAAGCAGAGGAGGTAAGGATGATACTGAGTTTTTGAAAGATTACTTTGGTTGCCTTATGGAGGGGAAAGGCCCTGGTTTCAGGAAGAGTTGATAAGAGTCTGGGCAAAAAATAAGCCTGATCTTAACTAAGACAGCAGTAGTGAAGGAGAGTGTCGATAGATACAAAAGAGAACAAAAATGTTGAATGACAAAACATCATCTAATTAGCTATTTTGACAGAAAGACAAAGATAAATCTTTGTGTTACTGTCTCTTCCTCTTTTTATTTGCATTTATATGTGTGTATTGGTGGTAACTTCAGTGATATCCCCAGTTATAATGGAGTACGAGGTAAGGCACAGATATTTAACACCCAGCTCTGAAATGGCAAAATGGCAAGTGATGAGAATTGTAAATGGTGGTAATGGGAGGAAACAGATGACAAAATAGTGTATTTTACTAGTGAAGTTGAAGTGGATTCTGACTTCATATGGTTATACCCTCTGTATGTTTTATATTTGTCTGATCCTGTTCTCCAAATGCAAATATTTTTTAAAAACTATAATAATAAAACAAGAGGAAAAGACACTGAAAGATAGACCATTGGGGTAAGTGTGACATTGGTCTATTTATAGGAGGGAGAAAGGTGACCCTTGGGAAGGTAATAATAAAATGTCCATTGAATAATAAAAGAGGAAAAGACAATGAAAGATAGACCATTGAAGCCCTCTGATTTATTCTGTATAGTATCATTGCATAAGAGAACTTTTCTTTGGATAAGTACTGGAATTCTCAGCAATGATTAGTGTATTCACAAAGTAATTAACTCCATTACATTTATTTTAAATCACCAATTTAAATGTTAAAATGAATAAAAATGTAAATGGAAATGCAAATGTTAACCATAAAATCAGATTATGGAATTTATTACCCTCTCATACATTTTAAATTATTTGTGAGTATGATATATTTTTTATCTCACACATTCTAAATTATTTGTGCATAAGATATTTTTTATCTTCTTTTTTTATGGTCATTTATATAAATTATTCTTTCTGTCCAGTTCTGTCCAGATTTTTAAAAACATCAGCCATGCTATCAAGCAGCTGTCATCATCATGATATTAGGTCCAAATGTCACTGTACTGTTTTTCTTGCTATAACAGAAATAACTGAAATTGACTATGATAGAATTCTGTTGGTGGACTTGAGGGCATGGATGTCAAATACCAGCCATGGCAGCCCATGGTGAATGTAACAATGTCAGTACTTATGGATTGGTAGAGTTTGGAGACATACAACTTACTCCTAGAATCACTTGTGACATGAGCCTCCCTCAAAGATGTGAGCTGTAAGTTTGTTCCAGTAATACAAAAATAATAACAAATAGTTAATAGTTATCAAATACTTACACTTGTCTAAGTACTTTACATGAATAGCTTAATTAAGTCTCATAGCAGCCTAATGAGACTGTGTTTGGTTCTGTGATTAATCCTTTTTCTAAAGGAGAATAAAGTGAAGCACAAAAAAGTAAATTTCCCAAGGATACACAGCTTCTAAAAGATGGAGCTGGAATTCAAACACATCTGCCTCTTGAGCTGGAGGGTTTTTTTGTTTTGTTTTTATTGTTCACACTATTACAGATTGCCTCCGCTTTGTCCCCCTCCCCCTGGCTTCCCCTCCTCCCCTCACCACATGGAGCTGGAGGTTTTAACCACTATGCTACTTTACCTTCCCAAGGGTCACCTTTCTCCCTCCTGTAAATAGACCAATGTCACACTCACCCCGACGGACATTCTAGATCAGCCCAGTCAAGGCCAGTTGAGGTTCCCGATTCTTCAAGCTTAACATTGGGTGCTGTGCATGTCCACATGGTTTTCATTCCTAAGGAAGCTCCCTAAAGGCAGGGATCACATTACGTTTTGCCAAATATGAATTTCCATTGAATAAATAAAGGAATTCATTAATATATACATTTTTAAAAAATCTGGGGAGGGTGGTTGTGTGGGAAGTGATCAACCAAAGAACTTGTATGCATATATGCATAACCCATGACACAGACAATAGGGTGGTGAAGGCCTGGCATGGGGAATGGGGGATGGGAGCAGGCTAGAAGGGATTAATGGGGGAAAAGGAGACAAATATAATATTTTCAACAATAAATATTTCATTTAAAAAATAAATCTGGCCCCAGGGTTTTACATGATTCATTATCTGACTATAAGAAGGACATGGACTTGGCTGGCATATGTATGGAATTTCTGGGTATATTGTAACTCAATGGTTAAAATTTTGAGAAAGTACCAAACTGTTTTATAAAGTGACAGTGCTGTTTTTAAATACCACTAAAACAGTGAAGGAAGGTTCTATGTAATTTTTATGGTACATAGCTGAGTTGCAAAAAAATTCTACCACCACTTCTATAGCATACATTTTCACTTTAACACAATATAGTGTACAACACAGTATAGCTGGAACATCCTTAGACTGTAAACAGACATTTAGAGTTGAATCCTGTTTTACCCAACTTTGTGATGTCTGCATTATTTGGGAAACTGACAGTCACTTCTAAAATGGTGAATAAATAAATGGTGAATGAATAAATGGATTTATCATTTAATAAAAATACCTTTCTGACTTCCTTAAAGTCATTCTTTGACTGTGAAGCAACTCTTTCAAGTGAAAGCTCTTCAAATAATGAAGCTAGCTCTCATCCCCCCTCCTCTCAGTCCTGAGGTTTACGGTTATTTTCTTCAAAAGAAACTAACAGAAAGCATTGCACTGTTGAAATGTGAATATTTTAGTTGATTGAATTATTTTAAATATAGCTCATATTTTATGTGATATTAACCAGATGTCTTGTTTTCCTTTTATAAACTTATTAATTTTTTATGTTACATTTAATCATGTGTCTCACAAACTAGGTAATTGGCAGAGAAAAAACAAATTTTCTAAGGATAATTCTCTGATGACTTGAATCATGTTTAATGTTCATTCAACATAGGAAATCAACATCTATAAAAATTTTACTAGGTTTAACTTCTACTTTCTGCAAATGTGAAAAAATGAAAGTCTGAAACACCTTCCCGGTACAAAAACCGAGATAAAATTCAACAAATAGGCCACCGAAAAAACAGTACAATATTTTCTGAAGACTTGAGCATCTTGAAGACATTTTCTGGTTCCAGGAGCTAGAAACTTGGGTTTTAATGTCAATGTATTACCTATATAATAAAGAGGTAATATGCAATGTGGTATGTTGGGAACAAGGAAGGAGACAAGGTCTTGAACCTGGGAAAAACAAGAGTTGGAACTAAAACCCTGTATAAATCCAGAACCACACTCAGAGCCAAGATAGTCTAGAGGAAATCTATCAGCAAAAAGGTGTCAGGAAAACTATCAATATAAATTTGAGTTAAAGTTTAGGAAAATACAAGGATTACCACAATGCTGGCCTGAAAACAATTGAAGTTCAGATAATTATTAATTCTTTAAACTCATAGTAGTCCCTTCTTCATAGTGCCTAACAGAAGGAAAAATATATTCCCTCTTAAGGAAGTTCTTCTATTAGATTTTACAGAATTCCCACAGATTAAGATAACCAAATATGTTCTTGCAATCAGTTTTAAGTCAGGATAATTAAGTTGCCTTGTGCTACAGTTAGAAGAAACAATAAGTAGAAAATTCTATTCTCAAATATATCAATTATCTATACTAATAAAAGCCTAGATGGCATCTCGCCCTCACATCATCACAAGATGGCCACCCCCATGTCATCACAAGATGGCCATCACAAGATGGCCAGCAGGGGAGGGCAGTTGTGGGCGATCAGGCAGGCAAGGGAAGGCAATTGGGGGTGGCCAGGATGGCAGGGGAGGGCAGTTGGGGGCAATCGGGCCGGCAGGGGAGCAGTTAGGCTTCAATTAGGCTGGCAGGGGAGCGGTTAGGGGGTGATCAGGCTGGCAGGAAGAAGCAGTTAGGGGCAATCAGGCAGGCAGGCAGGTGAGCAGTTAGGAGCCAGCAGTTCCAAATTGTGAGAGGGGTGTCCCAGATTGGAGAGGGTGCAGGCTGGGCTTAGGGACACCCTCTCCCCCCCTTCCCACCCCCCGTGCATGAATTTTGTGTGCTGGGCCTCTAGTTAGAATTATAATACCCATAATATAAAGTAAGTTTAAAATGCTTAAAGAATAATATTTTCAAAAAAATGAAACTGGTATGCCATGTTTTAAAATTTATTCCTCAACAGCTTTGTCAGAAATAAGATTTTAGTTCTATTTTTTTTTTTAATTTCTACAAATCTTTATTAAAAATTTCCATCACTAAATGTGCTTTACTGGGATCTGAAAATTTACTACCCTAGCTTAAAAAAAAATCAAAGGAAGAGTAGCATGAATAATTTAAAGTGATAGTTAACTCATCAAAAAAGACCATTTTCTTTTAATGTTTTATGTATCATTTTGTTCTAAACAATCACATTTTAACATTTGTCAATATTGTACAACCCTTCAGGATCCCCCTTTTGTACATACCATTCATGATTTCACCACCCAATGATCCTATGACTTGTCCATTCAAAGCAATAGAGCACTATTAGCAAACTTGTGGCTAACTAGAAGAAGGCTAAAACTTCTTTTATACCTTGAAAGCAGATTTAGAAATACTAAATAGATTTTTGCTTACTTGTGAAGTAAAGATGCTTTTAAAGAACACCATTAATCAAACAACAGTAAAAAACACCTGTAGTACATTTACACAATGAAATACTACTTGGCTGAAAATTTTATTCTCAAAAAAAAAGAAAAAAAAAAAAAAAGGAAATCTTACCTTTTGAGACAACATGGATGGACCTGGAGATTATTATGCTAAATGAAAGCCAGTCAGAGAAAGACAAATACCGTATGATCTTACTTAAATGTGGACTCTAATGAATAAAATAAAGTGACAAACAAAATAGAAACACAGGCATGGACAGAGGGAACAGACTGATAGCGGTCACAAGAGAAGCTTGGGGGACTGAATGAAAGAAGATGAAGGGATTAAGCAGCACACATATATATGAGGGAAAAGGGGTTGCAGGTAAGTGGAGGTGAGCAAAGGGGGGATGGGGATTTAAAGAGACTGCTTGGGGTGATGGGTGCTGATGATGTTTTGTTGAATTGTACACTTGAAACCTGTGTAGTTTTGCAAACCAATGTCACCCCAATAAGTACAATTAAAAACAATAAAAGCCAGCCTGGCCGGTGGTGCTCAGTGGTTGAGAATCAACCTATGAACCATGAGGCCATGGTTTGATTCCCAGTCAGGGCATATGCCTGGTTTGTGGGCTCAACCCCCAGTGCGGGGCATGCAGGAGGCAGCTGATCAATGATTCTCTCTCATCATTGATATTTCTATCTCTCTCTCCCTTTCTCTTCCTCTCTGAAATATATATATATATATATATATATATATATATATATATATATATATATAAAAATAATCCTATATAATAAAGAGGTAATATGCAAATTGACCATCACTCCAACACACAAGATGGCTGCCCCCATGTGGTCAAAGGTGGCTGCCCCCATGTGGACACAAGATGGCTACCACAAGATGGCCAGCAGGGAAGGGCAGTTGGGAGGGCAACCAGGCTTGCAGGGGAGGGCAGTTGGGGGCAACCAGGCCAGCAGGGGAGGGCAGTTGGGGGTGACCAGGCTGGCAGGGGAGTGGTTAGGGGGTGATCAGGCTGGCAGGAAGAAGCAGTTAGGGGCAATCAAGCAGGCAGGCAGGTGAGCAGTTGGGAGCCAGCAGTCCCAAATTGTGAGAGGGATGTCCCAGATTGGAGAGGGTGCAGGCTGGGCTGAGGGACACACCCCCTTGTGCACAAATTTAGTGCACCAGGCCTCTACTAATAAAACAAAAGCCAAAAAATAAGAGCAACTAAGTTACTAGACAATGTACTGTGTATTAGTGTATATTTATAAATGTGGGGTTGTTTAAAATAGAATGTAAAAATTCAACATTAAGAAAATGTTGAAAATGTTTTCTTCTCTGATTTATAACCTGCTTTTACTTTTTTTCTTTATAAAATTTTCTTTTTCCTATATAAAATGTTACTGCTCATGTAGTATGTTCTTTCTCTTGATGTATATCATTAAATGAACCATTTTAACACCAAAGATAAATCGGCCCTCATAGAGTTTACCATCTGATTATATACATTGACTTAATCAACATTTCATTTTCCCAAGCAATATTAGCTTAAGTAAATAAAAAAGGAGCAAAGAGTGTTATGGGCCCTCAAAGTGGTTTTCTTGTTGATTTCTCTGCATAATGTGTACAACAGTCAATCATTCTAATGCAATTTTATGCATGTAAACAAATAATGGTAATGAAGTCATGGTTCTTCAGTTGAAGAATTCTCTACAATAGAATTTTTTAACTTGGACTATTTGCAATATTTATTTTTTAAAGAAGATGTAAAAAATGTACAATTCTAGAAGAGGATGGCAAACAGGATTTATCTCAGGTGTCAGTTAGGCTATTAAGTAGTTGCTGTTTAAAGTCCAGCATCAAGAAATGTTATGAGATTGCTTCAAGAAAAAAAAGTGATTATTTCATGTTGTCTCAGGCCAGGAAAGATAGAGTGTGAAAGATAAAGTGTGAACATACATGTAATTTATTAGATAAAATTGTAGAAAAACAGTTTAAGTAGTAAAAATCAATATATTACGTACCTGATACATTTCACTCTTTACATGAAATTTTATGCATGTGTATGTTTAGATACCAATTCATTATTGACAGGACTTGTTTCATATGACTAAATATCTGAAAGATAGACAGAAGTCAAGAGTTTTTCCTAAATTTGACTAAATCTGCAGAATTCTTATGAATAGTTGCAAAGGTTAAGAATAGATGTGAGTGATTTTACATATAGTTTTCTTGAAAAATGTATCATGCTCCCCAAGAAATAAGAATCTTTTGAATTTCTTTCTCCTTCTACTGACTTAAAAGCTACTCAGAACTGAGAGAAAGTCCCCTGGGAGAAGAATGGAAAATGGCAAGGAGGGAATATGGTATATTTCTTATGTAAATTGTTTTTTTTAATATATTTTGTTGCTGGGTGAAGGACATACAAATGGACAGAATAGGAATGAAAAATTTTCCGATGCTGACAATAAACAAATGCTGTTGAAGTTGAAAGAATGGAGTATCCACAAGACTGAATGTCTATTACAAGGAGTAGGCAAGGATGTTATTACCTTCATAAATTCAGCAAGGTCCAGAATTCTACTCTTGGCAAGTCCAGAAATTTGGTGTTTTCTATGTCTTTGAATGGTTGCTAAAGGAGATAAAATTAATGATGTCATTCACCTGCTTAAATCCCCTCCATTGCTCCCATTGCCCTTTACCAAAGACCACAATAACTAAGATAGCTCATATTTGATACACCTGTACCCTACTGCCTTTTTAAAATAGCTTTACTGACATCTCATACCGTTTTATCCACCCACTTAACATGCAATTTATTGTCTTGTGTACCTATACACACAATCAATTTTAGAACATTCTCATTACCCCCAAAAGAAATACTGTGCCCCTAAGCTGTCACCTCCTCCAATCTCCCTATCTTCCATACTAGCCTTAGCAACCACTAATTTACTTCCTGGTTCTACATATTTACCTTTTCTGGACTATTTCATATTAATGGAATTATATAATACACAGTCCTTTGTGACTGGCTTCTTTAACTTAGCATATTTGCAAGGTTCATCTAGGTTATAGTATGTATCAGGACTTTAGTTTTTATTTTTGCACAATATTCATATATATATTGTATATTCTATATTAAAAATATTTATTATTGAAAGTATTATATATGTTCCCCTACTTCCCCCATTGACCCATTCTAGCCCACTCTCACCCCTTACCCCCTGCCCCAGGCCTTCACCATCCTACTGTCTATGTCCATGGGTTATGCATATATGCATAAAAGTTTTTTGGTTGATCTCTTCTCCCCCACCTTTCCTCTGAGATTTGACAGTCTGTGCCATGTTTCTGTGTCTCTGGATCTATTTTGTTCAACAGTTTATTTTGGTCATTAGATTCCACATATGAATGAGATCATGTGATACTTGTCTTTCTCTGACTAGCTTATTTCTACATTTTTAAATCCATTCTTTAATTGTTGGACATTTGGGTTCTTGCCATTTTTTAATTTTAAGGAATAATGCTGACAAATATCCACACAAGTTTCTGTGTGGGCATGTTTTCTACTTTATTGGATTTATTCCTAATAGTGAAATTGCTTGATCATATAAAAACTGTTTTTACTGTTTGAAAGACTGATGGACGTTTTTTCAAAGGAGTTGTATTACTTTTCATTCCCACCAGCAGTGTAGGAGGCTTCTCCACATCCCTGCCAACACTTATTATTTATCTTTTGATTATAGTCTTTCTGGTGGGTGTGAAGTCATATTTCATTGTGATTTTAAATTGTATTTCCCTGATGGTTAGTGATGTTGAAAATCTTTTCATTTGCTTATTGGCCATTTGTACATCTTTGGAGAACTGTCTATTCAGGTCCTTTGCACAATTTTAATTGGGTTACTTGTCTTTTTATTAATGAGTTATAATAGATAAATATATAGATGATTGAAGTGCAAAAGTTATTAATTTTTATGTTGTATTAGTCATCTCAGGCTGCCATACCAAAATACTAGAGACTGGGTGACTTAAACAGACTTGTTTTCTCACAGTTCCAGTGGCTGAAAAATCTGAGTTCAGGGTGCCACCATGGCCAAGTCCTCTTCCTGGCTTATACACAGCTACTTTCTGGCTGTATCCTCACATGGGAGAGACAGAGAGGAAAGGAGGAAGAGAAGGGGGGCGGGATCTGGTGCCTCTTTCTCTACTTATAAAGGCAATAATCACATCATGAGGGCCCCACCACTATTTAAACTATATTATTTCCCAAAGGCCCCATCTCCAAATACCATTACATTGGTCATCAGGGCTTAAACATATGAATTTGAGAGAACACAATTCAGGCCATAGCAGATGGTGTCCAATTTATCTATTTTTTCTTGTGTTGCTTGGGCTTTTAGTATCATATTTAAGAAACCATTGCCTAATCCAAGATTATGATTTACCCCTATGGTTATTTGTAAGAGTATTATCATTAAGTGTACTTAGATTTTTTTTGGGGGGGGGGGACTTTAGAAATCATTCATGCTGTTGTCCCCTTGATCTGGAAAAATTTGTATTTAACATATATTTTGCCTCACTTACTCTTACCCATTTTTCACATATTGTCTTAGATGCCCCCTGCCTACACATACCCTCTACATGGATTACTTGAACTGTGCCTGTGCTTTCTGAGCACCCTAGATATAGCCCGTTTAACAAATTTATCATATTGTATTGTAATTGCTTCAGTTACCTTCATTTACCATGTCTTTTTCACCATTATACACATTATAATGTCTGAAAACATTACAGGGTCTTCTTCATATTAGCATTCAATATTTCATGGAGTCAGGAAGCAAATGATCAAGATATCAGTTTATTAATTTACAATAAGGCTCGGCTGACATGGTTCAGTGGTTGAGCATTGACCTATGAACCAGAAGATCATGGTTCAATTCTTGGTGAAGGCACATGCCCGGGTTGCAGGTTCGATCCCCAGTGTGGGGGGAGCAGGAGGCAGCCGATCAATGATTCTCTCTCATCATTGATGTTTTTACCTCTCTCTCCCCCTTCCTCTCTGAAATCAATACAAATATATTTTAAAAAAAGAAATAGAATTGTCAAGCAGACCTGCTGTCCAAACTGGGCTGAAAAGAGCAAATCTCTTCTTGAAGGAAACCACACACACAAAATTCAGTTACCTAATCGTCTAAGAGCATTTCTTGGTATTCGTGGACTCAGAACTTGTGACATTATCTCAACATTCAATGACACATGTCGCATTTGTGTGTCCTGACACTTCCAGAACACACATATGCTTGTTTCTATCCCTATTCCAAGATGACTGTACTCCTTGAGCCTGGACTCCCTTTCAGACTGAGAGTGTTTAGATATTTAGGTCTTTCTTTTCTGTTATTTGGGGCCATCCTCTCCCCTTTTCATTGACAAATAATATAATGGAACACAAATGTTATTCTCTGAGCCAGGTTCTACTCTTATAAATGCTACACACAGTACAATTCTCTAAATCAGGACAATATGTTTAGATATACTTTATAACTTATAATAGAGGCCCGGTGCATGAATTCATGCATGGGTGGGGTCCAGCCAGACTGCCCTGATCAGGGCTGATCTGGGCAGGACAGGCCGGGGGGAGGGGTCCCAGGAGGTTCACTGGCCAGCCCCACCCCCCAGTCGAACTAGTCGAGGGGACAATTTGCATATTAGGCTTTTATTATATAGAATAGCACCCATTACACCTTTTTTTTTTTTTTTTTTTGAGAGAGAGAGAGAAACATGGACATGAGAGAAAAACATTAGTCTGCTGCCTCCCACATGCTCCCCAAGTGGGAATCAAACCCACAACCTTTTGATTTATGGGACAATGTTCCAACCAGCTGAGTCACACTGCACAGGTGCCCACTATACCATTTTAACTCAGTGAATAGCAAGAATGTCAGCCCAAATATTTTTGTTATATAATTATAACTGTTAATTGCTAGAGAGACATGATTTAGTTTTGTTTAGAGTCTGAGCTTTGTTGGGGTATGTTAGGAGAGTTAAACATTCAGTTGGATGCTATTTTGTGTGCCTGAGAGTGTTCGCCACAGCAGGTGTTATGTAACCAGATGCTAAAGCCTTTGAAATTAATCTGTAGCATCTTGTCAAACATGCCTCCTGCTTTACACTGTCAAAGCTGTTGAAAATTGGCTTTATCTGGCAACAGAGTTTTTGGTTGGCAATGACTTGGCCCTGACATGCTTTAGCTACAATGCTTACTAGGCCAGGTGATTTTACTAACGTATTAGAATGCTGAGTTTTAATAAATTTTCAAATGCTTCAAGCATCAAATAAACAAAATATCCTTTGGTAATCAGTTGAGATAAAATATATTTTTCTTCTCTTTTTATAAAGATAAGTCAAGATTAAGGACAAGGTCATGAACTGGGTCTCAGAACTAGAAGGCATGGTTTCTCTGTTAGGATTTGTCTCTGATGATCCTTCTCTCTCTTATTTCATACTAGAGGCCCAGGGCACAAATTCGTGCATGGGTGGGGTCCCTCAAGGTGGCCTGCGGTGATCAGGCCCCAGCTTGTGCCCTCAACCTCACAGCCCCAGCTCAAGCCCCCAGCCTTGCAGCCCCACAGCCCTGCCTAGCACCCTGCCTTGGCCTGGTGTTGCCCCCTCACCAGCTCCACCATTCTGCCTGCACAGTGATCAATCAGGGCCGCCCTCCCCCTCACCCAGCCACTGCCGCTGGTCACTATCTGTGGGGTGTTTGGGCCCCCACTCGCACCTGCCTTGGTCTGGCACCATCCGCTCACCTGCTCCACCATCCCGCTGTGGTCCCACTCTTGTGGGGGCCCATCAGGCCAGCAGGGCTTCCACTGCCACCCGCTGCCAGTGCTGCGTCGCTGATGCCCGCCATGTTCTGTACCGCCCCTCATGGTCAGTGCACATCATAGGGAGTGGTCGAACTCCCAGTTGAATTCCTGGTGGAATGACCGCCCAAGGGGACAATTTGCATATTAGGCTTTTATTATATAGGATGTTTGATACTATAATATCAGGCCTAAGGGCTTTTTCTATTTGGGAGAAAAGAACAGGGGGAGCTGGAATAGGTTAAAGGGGAAGGATACTTGATGCGGGTAACTTTGGTATTGGTTCTAGGCCATTGAGTCTGTGTTTCTCATTCCAGTAATAACATACACAGGAACAGGATTTGGAAATTAAAGAAGCTGCTCAAATTTAGGATTTGGGAAACTCCTCAGACAAAGAGCCAGCGCTCAAAGGAGTGGAGTCTTCATTGTCCATCCTACTCACCTGTGTAGTAGGCTTTAGGCCAGCCGTGGGCAAACTATGGCCCGCGGGCCAGATCCAGCCAATTCAGCTGTTCTATCCGGCCCGAGGAGCCGAAAGAGTGGAGGGTTCTCTTGCTCTCCCCTCTGCTCCTTTACTTTGAATTTATATTAGTTCACACATCCATGCTTTTGTTCCGGCCCTCCGGTCCAGTTTAAGAACCCATTGTGGCCCTCGAGTCAAAAAGTTTGCCCACCCCTGCTTAGGCTGTACTCCTGGATTCTGGCCAGACTTGTAGACAGCTGGGCTCCTCTCAAACAGCACCTCATAACAACCAACACTAGAGTTCACTGAAACTTCAAATACGTTTTATCCTGTCATTGTATTTCATTCTTCAGACAACATCTTGAGAGTTGTGTGAGCCCCAGGGTAGTAATAGATGCAATCAGAGAATGTGGGGGGAATAAGAGCAGATAAGTTCAGAGACGTGTTCTAGGGGACTTTTAAAAACAGTTTTATGATGTCCAGAGAATTTTCTCATAGTTTTCATCTTTATGGACATTAACATGATGTTCTCTTTTTAAAAGAGAACATAGAGTGTTATTTGATGTGCTCCAGATAATAAAAACCGAATTAATTGATCAGCAAGAATTTACTAAGTACAAAGGAACAAAGAAGTACAACAAGCCATTTTCTCTTATAAAAATGTGCTGGATATTTTTACTTTATCATATTAATGTCAATCATTTTTAATATGCTAGTCTACTAATGATACAGTGAGACCCTCCTTTCTTTATTGTTACTCTTAAAATAAATCATACTGTCTCTGATTATAAGGAGTAATATTAGGATCCCCCACCCAAAAAAAATGAGGGATATTTAACAATGAGATTTATCTAAGTGAGTTATTTTAGTCAGTTACATGACTCAACTTACATTTCAGTTACCATTAATGAAAAAACACTGCATGATTTTTGCACTTCCTGAAGCATCTAATGAAATATACTATCTAGAGTATATCATTCATTGGACATCTATTACAACCAGAAATTATGCTAGTCTTATTTGTACTAAGGCTCTCATTTTTTTTTTTTTTTTGGTATGTTAACACTTTATTTTTTAGAGCAGTTGAGATTCACAACAAAACTGAGAGGAAGGTACATAGATTTTCTATATACCAATTGCCCCCCCCACCTACATGTGTAGCCTCCCTCATTATCAACATCCCACAGCAGATGGCACATTTCCTACAATTTATGAGCCTACATTGACACATCATTATTATCCAAAGTCCATAGTTTACATTATGGTTCTCTCTCAGTGTCATATATTCTATGGGTCTGAAAAACGTATAATGACATGTATCTGTCATCATAGTACTATACAGAGTGTTTTCACTATCCTAAAAACCCTCTGTGCTGCACCTATTCATCCCAACCCCCTTTGATTCAATGGCTGACAACCACTGTCTCCATAGTTTTAACTTTTCCACAGTCATATCGTTGGAATTATATAGTATGTATTATTGGCTCCTTTCACTTAATAATATTCATTTTGGGTTCTTCCATGTGTTCTCATGGCTTGATAGCTCATTTCTTTTTAGCACTGATTAATAATTCATTGTATAAATGTACCACAGTTTATTTATCCACTCGCCTATTGAAGGACATCTTGGTTGTTTCCAGGTTTGGGCAACTATGAATAAGCTGCTGTAACATCCATGTGCAGGGTTTGTTGTAGATATATTTTCAATTCCTTTTGGATAAATATCAAGAAGTATGGCTGCTGAATCATATGAACTAATAATCTCATTTTTTTACCTGCATCCATCTAATAAGAAAGCATGCTACCTACATTTCCCAGAAAGACAACTGAGGCTATTGGACCTAGATATGACCCTAACTCTGTTTCACCCTGAAATTTGTACTGTGTAGACCATGGCACAGTGACTTCCTGGAGCAGGCAGGGTATAAAGCCAATTTACACATTAGGTACAGTGAAAGCACTGCTTAAGGTTCACAATACTTTTTACTTTTCATGAAAATGTTTTAATTATCTTTAAAAGTAAAAGAAAAAAATGAATATAAACCAGTCTGGATTATATTTATCTCTCTATCTGCTGAGTAATAAAACACAGTTTTTAATAATTTTTTATGAACAAATGGGCCCACAAATGCAAAAGTACCTAGGACCCACCAAAGTTATAATGTCAATTTGGGGGGAACTAAAAAAACTAGCTTGCTTCTAAATATGTTCCCAACCAACCTGTGATAACATTGCCTGCCTCCAGGATTCAACAACCAAAAGGAAGCTTCTCTACCAATTGCTGTTAAAAAGCACCTGATACCTGGGGCAGCTCCATGCACATATTGACAAATTAAAGTCCGGGAAGCAAAGCAGAGATTTTATATAAGATGGCACATTTCAGTGGGAGTGTAGTAAGTGAAGCATGGTAGGAACACTACTTGATAGCCAGACAGCCTGAGGCTGCCTGATAGCACCTACATTTGATTTCAACCAACATCCACTTTTTGGACTTTTTGATGCCAGTTACCTTGACTAGAGGATTTTTTAAAACAAAAGTTACCTAATACCTATGTCGACATACCATAAGAGAGCTGTCATAGCATGTTTGATTTTAAGTAGACTTGTATGTCTCAGGCCACTATTAATGCATTAAAATAATCTTCTACTATGCAGTTTTAGGGAAAAAACAAAGTAGTTCTCTTATTGGTGTATGGACACACAAAAATCAAGGAAGCACAAAATATTATTTGCATGGTGTTTAAATCTCATTTTCTTTTTAAATTGAGCATCCTTACTCAGCAATTTCTGTGAAACTCTAGGAGTCCTGTTGTGCCTGTCAAATTGTATTAGCTCTGTAGGAAGTTCTGCCTTCAAGCTGTCTAGCCCAGGGCTGACCATGAGACAAGGCTGTGTCACACATAATTTTGGATGACAGCTTACCCTGAGCTTGTGCAATTCTAGGAGGCAATTAGAATACTGGAGGTCATTAACACTGTGTTTGATTATGTAACATAGTATAGAAAAAAAATTACACACACACACACACACACACATTGGTGGGGTATTGATTTCTATGAAACAAATGTGTGTGTTTTTTTTCCAAACCTAATGATTTCTAAAGTAAATTTCTAAAGTCTCTTGTGAAATTATAGCCAATATTCAGAGATATGTGTACATATAAAATTTAAGGAATATATTGTATTTTATTGTTTTGTTTTCATCTCTCCAATGAAGTACTTCTGATATTAATTTGTTCTAAAATGTATGTTCTATGGTGTAAGGAAGGATGTATTTTATATATGTAAATTTATGTGCAGTTTCATCCAAAAATATACATATTTGAAATCCAAAGCTTCCTACTGAGTATTACAAATAGAATTTTTTAGCAGAATTTTCAATTTCCAAAAGAAGAGACACACAAATATAGTAAATTGGGGGCATAGCCTAAGGAAGTCATTATAAAAACATTTTGAAGCAGTTAGTTTTGTCTAATTTAAGTGCTAGATGGTCAAGTCAGCATACTCTTCATGCCATATGCTTCCCTCGGAGCTAGTTTTGATTTGCACAAATGTTAGATGGTTGGAGAATAAACTTAAAAGATGCTTTTTTGTGGTTGGTGAGGGTGTTGTTGGTGCTCAGTGAAGCTGAATTCCAACTCAGCCTTTATTTTACTCTTCTTTCTCACACTGGTTTGCACTTAGATATACGGCTGCAGGAATAAGGCCATTATCAGTTCATTCATTTAGTAACCACAAGGTTAGAGAATGCAGGCTTTATTGCTAGGTAAAGAACGTTAAAACTGTAATTATGATGAATGGACTGTCATAGATTGCTCTGGAGACTTCTGTCAATGACTTGAAATTAAAAGGTTGATTTTCCCTCTTGCCATGCAGCGTCTCCTGACCTGCTTTTCTGAGGTGAGGACTCACCTATTAAACCAGGGCCTTTCAAACATTTCAATAATGAGAAAATATACCTCCCTCCCCGCAACTAAACCTCCTGGAGTTAGCACACCATTCTGTAATGAGTCAGGGAAGTTAACAGTCTCTTTTCAGTACTCCTATGTTTAATATTAAATATCAAAAAATGGACTTTAAGGTACACATGTATAAAAATTGAATGTTCGCCTAACTGGTGTGGCTCAGTGGTTGAATGTCAACCTATGAACCAGGAGGTCACAGTTCAATTCCTGGTCAGGGTACATGCCCGGATTGTGGGCTCAATCCCTGGGTGGTGAAGGGTGGGGAGGGGGCTGTCAGGCAGCCAATCAATGATTCTTTCTCAGTATTGATGTTTCTATTTCTCTCTCCCTCTCGCTTCCTCTCTGAAATCAATAAAAATATAAAAATAATTGAATGTTCTACACCTGTCCAATGATGGGCAGCCTGGTAGGCTGTGGTGATTTACAGGGTGGAAAGAGCATGAGGAGAAGAGATGAAGGAGAATGCCAGAGGAAGCTCTGACTCTATACACTCTTCTGACCAGGTTACTTCTGTGGAATCTAAGTAGGCACAGGAACTGAGTGAATCTGTATTTTGCCCTTTTATTTTTCACTTTGAGAATAACACATGTGGGACCAAAACAAGAGAAGATTGTTTGCGTGAAACTGATTGAGAATAACCCACTGATCTAAGGGCTATTATTTGAAACATTAACAGCTCAGCCACTTAAATTACTCAAGTTTACCCTTAGCTGGATACCAGTATGCACTGGTGAAACCACCAATAAGATAAAAAGGAAGGTTACCTGTGCTCTAGGGTTTGAAGAGCCCGAGGGATGTTGATACCAGCATGGACATTGCCAAATAATTTTGTGATCCTTGCTGGAGTTAAACCTTTTTATACAAATTGTGTTACCTGTATTATAAGCTAAAAAGGCTGCCATGATACTAAATCATGTAACAGATGTAAGGTTCCTACAAAGCCCTGGCCTATAATAAATGCTCAAGAAATAAGACTTTAAGAAGGAAAAGGAAAGGCAGTAACACTAGGAATTTAGCTGAAAATGAGCAACTTTATGTAATTTAAGAGACTTGTAATTTATAATTAGGAGGACAAGAAAATTAGATGACTGTGTTGGTAAATAAGAAATGACATCTTCAAAGACATCATGAGTTGAACTAGAATCAAGGGGGATTGATGAAGCTAAAAATGATGCACTCCTGAGTAAAATGTTTGACTGGTGAATGAATGCCTGAGTGCCTGTAAACTTACTGTGAGCAAGGGCTTTTACTTGCTTCTTTCACTACCATCTCTCCCTTGCACTTAGAATAGTGCCCAATACTTAGGGAGTGCTTGTGTGTGTGTGTGTGTGGTGTGTGGTGTGTGTGTGTGTGTGTGTGGTGTGTATGTGTGTGATGTGCATGAATACATGCTGAGAAAGAACAGGACATTCCCTTTGGTCTGTGGGTACTTATATAGCACTGTGTCCTCACTGCTTCTTAAAATTCCAGGAAAAAATACAGAGTAGGGAAAGTAATTTTGGTTCTTGGGCAAGTAAGAATTTTGGCAGACTGTGTTTGGGAACACAATGATTAGTCTGAAAAGTTGTTGAGTATAATTTGTGGTTGGTAACAGATCTATGACTCCCATCTCAGTGATTCAAAGCAAACTCAGCGCCATTGAAATCAGAAATGGTGAAGTGAAAATGAAGTTTCCTTCTCACATTATCCTTCACTGTGTTCAGCTTCTACCAATACTCTCCGTTATCACTGTGTTCTCTTTCTTTTTTATTTTTTACCATAAAGTGTATTTTTTAATCTTTCCATGTTGCTATATAAAGATCTAACCTACTTATTTTGCTCTTTGTATAATATTCCATTATGTATATTTAGTTTACTTAATTCATTCATTTTATTGTAGATGGAAATTTGGATATTCCCAATTCTTTTATTTTTTAACTCTTTATTGTTGAGAGTATTACAGATGTTCCTCCATCCCCTATCCCTCCATTGCACCCTCCACTGAGATACCACCCTGCCCCAGGCCTTCATCACCCTATTTATTGTCTATGTCCATGGGTAATGCATGTATGCATATAAGATCTTTGATTAATCTCTTCCCGCCCCTGCCCCCCACTTCCCTCTGAGGTTCATCAGTCTGTTTCATGTTTCCACGCCTCTGGTTCTATTTTATTCATCAGTTTATTTAATTCATTAGATTCCTTATTTATTTTTAGACTCAATTGTTGATAGATATGTATTTATTGCCATTTTATTGTTCATATTTTTAGATATATATATTTTTTTTCATTTTCTTCTTCTTAAAGAAGACCCTTCAACATTTTATGGTTTGGTGGTAATGAACTCCTTTAGCTTTTTCTTGTCTGTGAAGCTCTTTATCTGACCTTCAATTCTAAATGATAGCTTTGCTGGGTAGAGTAATCTTGGTTGTAAGTCCTTGCTTTTCATCACTTTGATTATTTCTTGCAACTCGCCTCTGGCCTACAAAGTTTCTGTTGAGAAATCAGCTGACAGTAATATGGGTGCACCCCTTTCCAAGAGAAAGCGCCCCCCTCCCACCCCAGTTTATGCTCTGATGTGATAATTTAGTCCCTCCCTGTATGTCCCTGGATCCTTTAAAGTCTGTTTAAATTTTATGTATTTGAAACTAGGAAGCTCTGAAAAGTTCTGTGATCTTGAAAAAAATATAATTTTTACAAAGACTGAAAGGACAAATTAGAAGAAGAAAGCTCATGATCAGGAAGAAAAAAAACAACTTACTAGTATTGTCCTCACTTAGAATGAAATAGATTGTTTGGGTTCAAAGTCCAGCTATACTATTGACTAAGTGTCTAACTTTGGGGAAATATCTTAATTTCTCTATGCCTCAATGAGATTTAGAAAAAGAAAATGTATACTCTTAGAGCAGTTTTAGGTTCACAACAAAATTGAGGGACAGGTACAGAGCTTTCTCATATACCTCCTGTAACCACACATGCATAGCCTCCCTCATTAAAAAATATCCCCCATCAGAGTGGTACATTTCTTATATGTAATTGATGAACTTACATTGACACAGCATCTCCTAAAGTCCACAGTTTACATTATGGTTCACTCTACATTATGGTACATTCTACATGTTTGAAAAATGTATAATGATATACGGTATATCTGTCATGCTATCATACAGAGTATTCTACTGTCTTAAAAAATTATCTGTACTTGGTCTATTTATCCACCCACCCTCATAGAAATCCTGGCAACAATTAATCTTTTTACTATATCCATAGTTTTGATTCTTTTTTCACAATGGCATATAGTTGGAATCATACAGAATGTAGCCTTTATCAGATTGTTGTTGTTCTTTTTCACTTAGTAATATGCATTTAATGCTCCTCCATGTTTCTTTCCTGGCTTGATAGCTCATTTCATTTTTAGCACTTTATAATATTCCATTGTTTGGATATAGCACCGTTTATTTTTCTACCTACCTAAGGGCAACTTAGTTACTTCCAAGTTTTAGCAATTATGAATAAAGCTGCTATAAACACTCATGTGCAGATTTTTCTGTAGATAGTTCTCAACTCTTTGGGTTAAATACCAAGGTGTGAGATTGATGGATTATATGATAAGAAAATATAGTTTTATTTAGTGAGTTATTATATTTTTCTGGGTTTTATTAGGATGAGTTAGATAATCCATATAAATTGCTTGGCAGAGTACTAGGCATGTCAATCCATGTTAATTGTATTTTCTGATATTATTTCATAAAAGATTATATAAAACTCGGTTATTGACAGTATGGATGGAAAAGTAGATAGAGAAAAAAATCAGAGGAAAGGTGTAAAATCATTTGATAATTAACTCCATGTGAAGTATTCGCATCTGTAGCAGTCCTAGATATGCAAAATGTGTTGTCTAATACTTGTTCCTCTGCATGGAAGGAATACCCTGCCTTGGGTCTCCTAGTTCACCAACCTCCCTTTGAACTAATTAAGAAGGTTCATGCAAAGTAATTGTAAGTAATGGTTATCTAATTCTTCAGATAAAAAAAAGAGTATTGCTAAATGCACCCTAGATCTGAATCATATAAACCCAATGAACAACTAAGGTTAAAATGGTATAGTGGAAAAGCACTAGACAAACAGTCTGGAGAACCAAGTTCATGGCCTAACTCACTCTCTATGGCTTGTTTTGTAAACTTGAATTTAATTCTTAGTAATCAAGTTTCCTCCACCATAAAATAGGAATGACACTCCCCCACTGGTTATTAGAGAGCAAGATGAGATAGTGAATGTGAAAGTAGTGCCTGAAATATTCAAGAAGTCAATAAGTGTAAGTCTAATTTTAATATATGGAGTCACTAAATAACTTGCTCATAATGAGTGCCATGATAATAAATAAAAAATGTTAAGCCATCTGTCACCAATAGCATCTTGACTAATTTCTGTCGTGGTACATTTCTTACAACTGATGAATCTACATTGACACTTCATCACTCAATTTTGAATACCTGAATGCACTTGCAGAGTTATATTTTTCTCTTATTCTCTACACATAAAAGCATATTTCTACATTGCAGATGGTTTGATAATAGAAATACATAGGAAGAAGCCAAAAAAATCATGTATTATTTCACTACCTGGAAATATTCAATTCCTTTTGGTTTTTTATCTTTCTGTATATAGCAAGCTAAATCTCCAGAAGGATCAACCCAAATATATGTTTCTTAAAATGGCTATGTTTGATTTCTGCTTTATCATAATATTCATGCATTACATTTAAAGGTTACATTTAAGTGACTATATGTTTGCATCTTTTTTGTTGTTGTTAATCCTCTCCTGAGGATATTTTTTTCATTGATTTTTAGAGAGAGTGGAAGGGAGGGGGAGAGAGAGAGAGAGAGAAATTTCGATGTGAAAGTGACACATTGATTGGTTGCCAGGGATCAAGCTTGCAACTGAGGTACATGCCCTTGACTGGAATCAAATCCAGGACTCTTCAGTCCTGGGGCTGACACTCTATCCACTGAGCCAAACCATGGAAGGGCTAAATGACTATATGTTAATAATGGACAATACAGAACCTTTGTCTCTTTCTTCTTTTCTCCATCAAAGTATGCAATTTATACAAAGGCTTCATTTTTATGCAAATGTTTATTGTTTTCTACTTGTTTATTTCCACTCTACAGTTAAATAACATATCAGAGGATATCAATAGCATTTAAGCAGCAGCAATTAGGGGAGAAAACCTTTATATGTAAGGCCAGCCCAAATGGAACAAGGGACTCTTTCATCTTGATTCTAAGCTCTCCTTCTATTCTGATGGCTTTGAAGTGTTCACTTGGGCTGAAGCCACTCAGAAAAATTCAGCAAAATAAGTGGTTTGACGCAAGCAAAAATATAAACCCTCAACCTTTCCCAGCTTTGCATAATCATCACATTCATTTACTTGATACTAAATTTGCCTTTGTGGAGGTTACGTTAACTAAACATATTTCCCCCATTTTTTTAAACTTCTGACAGTGCCTTCTCAGTCTGCAGCTAAGTTTTCCCAAATACTTAAATATTTGACAAGCACCAATTTTATTACTAAGACTCACTCTAAATTGTTTAATGATAATATAGATCTGTTTATTATTTTTCAAAAATATTTTAAAACGATGACTGCTTATAAGAGTAGCAGAATAGGCAAATTAGATTTCTTAATCTTCTTTTAAAGTAATTTTTACTGTGTCTAAACTCTGCTTAATAGTAAAATTGTCCATATTACATACAGTTGTTTGTATGAAAAATGATACAATAATCAGTAAGTAATAATACCAGAATGAACTCTATGTTTCCTGTACTGTACTCAGGACTCTAAATCTAAACCTCCTTTTGCCCCACCCTATACTGTCTGATCCCATTTGGGGGAAGGCAGTCACTGAAGGTTCCTCCAAAGTGTCATTTGTTGCACAGAGGAATACTCCAAAACTTCCAACATTTAATAACATAGCCCGTTTTTATTTACTGAAAATAAATATTAATTGAGGACCCACTATGTCTTAGACGTTAGGAGTGTAGTAGTGAAGTCAGACAAAGTCCCATTTCATATGGAGCTTACAATTAAGAAGGAAAGCTATGCATAAATTAGTAAGAGACCCTTTGATAATGTTACCAAGTCTTATGTCCACTTGTTATTTTGTAAGAGGTACATTCTCTTTCTTCATCTTGTTAATGGGTAAATGAACTTTTTAATCTCTCAATAGCACATTTAGTAGGATTTTTTGGGTTGATGTTGGTAGTGGTATTTTTGTTGTGTGTTTTTTGATGATCCAGTCACAACATTGCTCTATAGGAATAAAAGTGTCAGATTTTTTGAATGGTTAACAAAATTAGCCAAATTTAAATTTCTATATTATTAATACATTATCATACTAATGTTAAGTTCAGTATGATATATCTGATACATTTTGAAATATATTTTATCCATTCATCTAAGCAGCATACTATAATAAAATGTGTATGTTAAATATAATGGATTCAAATTTTTTGAATGTTGGTGTCAAATTAATTTAATAACAGCAATATATATATATATATATATATATATATATATATACTCAATTGAGTCATTTTTTCATTCTTTACATTCAAAAGATTAGACTTTGATCTTTTTATGTATGTTCGAATCTTTTTTTTCTTAATCTGAAATGTGTCTTCAAATATGTTTTATTCCCTTTTCAGGAATTTGCTGCACTGACAAAAGAATTAAATGCATGTAGGGAACAACTTCTAGAAAAGGAAGAAGAAATTTCTGAACTTAAAGCTGAAAGAAATAACACAAGAGTAAGTATAAAACTGCCTCTGCTTGAAATTGATTCCATATATAATTCAGTGCCTTGTCTCTTATATGTGCATAAAAAATAAATATTTAAAAATTTCAGGAAGACTTTAAGCAGACATCACTTACAGTCAGTTACGCAAAGTAAAGGACAATATACTACAAAACTCAAAATAGGAAGACAGGAAACCTAAATTACAGTTTTGGCTACTAAATCACTATGTTGCCTTAGAAAATGTCCTTTCCTCCTGTCCTTTTTGCTTTTTTCAATTTTAAAAAGAAAGGCTGGGTTTCAATACAGAATTTCAGACTTTCAGAGTGTTATACTGGAATGGGAGACCAATACTTCAGCGGTTGGAGATAGGCACAGGGGGAGGTTTGAGGGGGAGCATGAGTTTCGATTATGAGATAATATGAGGGAGTGTTGTGGCAGTGGCCTTACCTCACCCAGCAAAATATTTATTTTTATATATTTTTTTTAAGTTTTAAAATGTAAAATCACTGGAACAGAAATCCCCAAGTTAAAAGAGACACACTTTTTCTGTTTTAGAAGATTGCCATGGAGACTTTCATTTCTGATTTCTGAGTTTAGGAAACTGATGGAATATACTATATTCTCCTCTTGGAAACCCATGTATTGTTTCAATCTCATGACATTTAACATTCAGGTTCAAAATGTGATTAAAGATGCTGTCTTTTCTAGTTATGAAGTCACTAAATTTAATAAAATACATAAATTACCATAATATCCAGAAATGAGAGCAGCTATTCTACTAATGAACATAGAGAAAAAATACTTTTGTGTGATATAATTCAACTTTATATAAAGTAGGTGAAAAATATTTTAAATGTTAGAGTTCTAACAGATTAAGGCTGAGAAAACAAGGCGTAGTTAATGTACTTGTTCATTTTATGCTTGGTCTTAGAGAGTAATATAAAAATTATAGCTTCATAAACAGTGAGCTAGTGCTCTAATGAGAGATACTGCTACATGAACAATGGTTATATGATCAGATTCAGTTTATCTCCTTATTCATCAGGGGCTTGTTTTATGTGTGTGCACACAGGAACTGGTTTTTATTGTAACTTTGATGAGCCAGTCTTATGGACTGACTGCTCCAAATAGGACAAAACCAGAAGTTTAGATCATGTTATTTAGGGGTCAGGTTAATTTTTCCTTTCTCCCTCTATATATTGCCCCGCCCTTGACTTTTAAGTTACACTGTATTTTTTCCCACCCGAATTTAAAGTTTATTTCTGCCATGAGCTTTATTCTGCCCTGTTTCACTGCTCTCTGTTTTAACACTTTTGGCTACATTCCCTGATGTAGCACAATATGCCAGATGTAAAAGTAGGAGCCGGAAGCTGAAAATGGAGGGAGATGCAAACCTCCAGGTAGCTTTCAACTATTTCTCATATTTAAAATGCACAGAAACCTTCTTAATGGTTGTGTATGTATTTCTGCTTTATGTAGCCTTTCTTTCAACATCACTGTTACTCCTTTCCACAGCCCTATGTGGGAGATGTTGTAATTATCTCCATTTTACAGATGAGTCAGCTGAGCTCAGAAAAGGGCAGATAACTTGCCAGAAGTCATGCAGTGATAAATAGCAGATAAGGGGTTTGAAAACTAAGGCAGAATAACTCCAGAGTCTGTACCCTTGGCCATAAGGCCTTCAACATAATTACTCAAGTTAAATCCATGAAAAAACTCCTAGATTTACTACAGCTTATATGAGACATTGCCTAAGAATTAATTGCTACAGTATGGAGTGTGTCAGTTCTCCTTACTTGTGACTAATTTCAGAGAACTGGGAGATTTGGGGACAGCATCCACACGGTTTTCACCATATTATACCCCAAGAGGTCCAAGAGTACCTGTGACTATTGTACCTGCAAAGGAACTTGGGTAATAAAAGAACTAAGGCAAGCTATATTTGAAATACCTATTCAGGAGTCAATGTGATCAAAATACAAGTATTAAGTTCCATTATGACAGCAGAAATTGAAGCCATTAATTTTAAACATGAATAATAGTTACTTTGAAAAGATGGATAAACCTGGAGAATGTTTTTCTTTTCTTTCTTTTAAAATTCATTTAAAATTATTTTTGACATACAAATATTATATTACTTTCAGGTGTACAAATTAGTGATTAGCCATTTATGTACCTTATGAAGTCATCACTGGAATCTGTCTAGTACTCATCTGCCACCATTCATAGTTAGTACAGTATTATTGACTATACTAGAGGCCTGATGCATGAAATTCATGCAAGGGGCTCGGCCTTCGCAACCGTGGCGGCTTGCCTCAGCCCTTGCAGCCGCAGTGGCTTGCCTCGGACCTCATAGCCCTGGTTTCGTCAAGAAGGTCGTCCAGAAGGACGTCTGGAAGGTCATTTGGCTGTCTGGTCTAATTAGCATATAATGCTTTTATTATTATCGATAGAATGAACTTGCTTAATTAGACCTGCTTTTGATTTAGCTAAACTTTTTCCAGCCTAATGAAATACCCCAACTTCTCTTTCAGGTAATTGTCAGCAACACAGCAGTCATAATATCAACATGAAGCAGATTATTACTGTAGATCACGCAGGGAGAAAAAGGGTTAAATATTTAACTGCAGCAGTGTTTGACTATATTCTGTGCAGTGAGAAAACGTGAAGTCATTTTCAAGGTCCACCATTTCTTACTTTTTTTCAGTTGGGTCAAGTTTCTAAGCTTTCTACTAGTAAATCTCCATTTTCCAGCTAATGAAAAGAAAATAGGATTCCACTGAGTTTCCTATCTACCTACTCCAGGGTTTCTGTGAGGATGAAATGAGATGAGGCACAGGAAAACGCTTCATAGACATTTGGTTAAAGTGTAAAATGTTTTCACCTGGATATAAAGCAAGTCATGTTCCTGGGCTGAAGAAACTCCAAGGAGGCTAGTTGCGAGGGAGAGGAAGCCAGGAGTTTCTACATTACCTGACACCCACAGCCACTGTTTCCGGGCTGGGCTGGACTGTGGGCCACATTTTGCGCCATAGGGTCTTGGCAGAGTTGGCTGTGATTTGGTGGGTTGTCGCTCCAGGGTGGTGCCGGGGCCTGTGTTGCTTTGTGGGCGCAGTTCCATGGTGCTGTTTCTCTGTAAATGGCCAGTGCACGTCACGGCAGCTCCTGTGTTGAACGTCTGCCCCCTGGTGGTCAGTGTGCATCATAGCAATCAGTCACACAGACACTTAGCTTATTAGCCTTTTATATATAGAGACTAGAGGCCCGGTGCACGAAATTCGTGCATTGGGGGTGTGTCCTTCAGCCCAGCTTGCACACCCTCCAATCTGGGACCCCTCGAAGGATGTCCGACTGCTCACCAGGATCGGGCCTAAACGGGCAGTCAGACATCCCTCTCACAATCCAGGACTGCTGGCTCCCAACCGCTCACCTGCCTTCCTTCCTGATTGCCCCTAACCGCTTCTGCTGCCAGCCTGATCACCCCCTAACCACTCCCCTGCCAGCCTGATTGATGCCTAACTGCTCCCCTGCCGCCCAATTGCCCCTAACTGCCCTCCCCTGCTGGCCTGGTCACCCCTAACTGTCCTCCCCTGCAGGCCTGGTCCCCCCCAACTGCCCTCCCCTGCTGGCCTGGTCACCCCTAACTGTCTTCCCTTGCAAGCCTGGTCATTTCTAACTGCCCTCCCCTTGCCGGCCTGGTTGCCCCTTAACTGCCCTCCTCTGCAGGCCTGGTTGCCCCCAACAGCCCTCCCCTGCTGGCCCAGTCACCCCTAATTTCCCTTCCTTGCAAGCCTGGTTACCTCTAAGTGCCCTTCTCTGCCGGCCTGGCCATCCCCAACTTCCCTTCCCTGAAGTCCTGGTCACCCCCAACTGCCCTCCCCTGCTGGCCCGGTCACCCCTAATTTCCCTCCCTTGCCAGCCTGGTTGCCCCTAATTGCCCTACCCTGCCAGCCCAATTTCCTGCTCCTAACTGCCCTCCCCTGCTGGCCTGGTTGCCCCTAACTGCTCTCCGCTGCATATCTGGTTGCCCCCAACTGCCCTCCCCTGCAGGTCTGGTCACCCCCAACTACGCTCCCCTGCAGGCCCGGTCACCCCTAAATGCCCTCCCCTGCCGGCCTGATCACCCCTAAATGCCCTCCCCTGCAGGCCTGGTCTCCCCAAACTGCCCTCCCCTGCTGGCCTGATTGGCCCCAACTGCCCTCCCTTGCAGGCCTGGTCCCTCCCAACTGCCCTCCCCTGCCAGCCATCTTGTCGTGGCCATCTTGTGTCCACATGGGGGTGACCATCTTGTGTGTTGGAGTGATGATCAATTTGCATATTACCTCTTTATTATATAGGATTCCCTACAGCCCTGTGACTATTTTTATAATTGGTGATTTGTACTTCTTAATCTCCTTTACTTTTTTCACCCATCCTCCACCTAGAAAACATTTCTCTACTTTCCTTAAAATCAGTTATATGGAGGACTTTTTTGTTGTTGATTATGTCAAAGGAAAATGAATTTATGAAGTCTTCCTTGTGCGAAGTATTGATTATATGACAACTACATAAGTTACATAACCACCTCTGACCTTCTCCATCACACAAAAAATATAAATGGCTGAAAACTAGCCATAGCTCTCTCTTCTTCCATAATGCCCTATTAAATGTTGCTAAATATAACAGTTTTATAGATTTTATACAATCGTTTTTCTTCTACATGTTGTGTTTTTCCCCTTGCTATAAACACCTACTTATTGGTCATTTAGAGAAAGCAACAAGCTAGTAATTTCTTCTCACACCTGCAAAAAATTTTGATTGGTGAGAAAGTTTAAAGTAGAATTGCATGTTTTAATTCCCATGGTTCTCATAAACTTGTCCTTTTATCTTGAGTAGTTAACATATAGATTGAAATAACACAAAAAAGACAGTTACAAATAAAACTCATAAATGGATAGAGTTATTTGTGTTATTTTTTAGTATCATAAAAAAAATAGAGCAGAAAGGGCCCTCCTGTTTGATATTTGGATGAAGTATACCTTCTTTCAAATAGAAAACAGAAGTTTTAAATGGAGTTGAATGAATAAAGTTTATTTAATACATCAAGTAATAAAAATGATAATAATATAATAGCTAAATTAATTAAATACAGAATGTTTTTCTAAGGGTTTCACATGTTTAACCCACTTTATCCTTGTGGCAATCCCACTTTCCCCCCTTAACTGATGGGAAAACTAACATAATAAGTAACTTGCATCAGGTCACATGACTGATAAGTGGCATACCCAGGGAATCCACTGCTCAGCTTAACCAGAGGCTATGTATCTAAGAAATCATATTCCTATGTCATTCACAAGTCATAAGTGCTATGACAAATTGTGTTTAAGGAAGAGCAGAGTTCTTTTTTTTTTTTTTTTGTAATTCATTCCTAATCTGTTCAGTAATTTATTTTTGCCTAAATTGTGTAGAAAAGAATGTACTAGGCATTTATTGTGATGTCCAAGCTGAAAGTTGTGGCTATGTATCACATTGTCACTACAGAAACAACTGGTCCCCTGCCCCGAAATATGAGTGAATGAAAGAAATCAAAGTAATCACTAGAGTTGCTCTTAAATCCAACTGCTTCAAGTAATTGAATTGAGGACATCCAAATAAAAGCATCCTAATGTGCCAAAACCGGTTTGGCTCAGTGGATAGAGCGTCAGCCTGCGGACTGAAAGGTCCCAGGTTCGATTCCAGTCAAGGGCACGTAACTTGGTTGCGGGCACATCCCCAGAAGGAGGTGTGCAAGAGGCAGCTGATAGATGTTTCTCTCTCATCGATGTTTCTAACTCTCTATCCCTCTTCCTTCCTCTCTGTAAAAAATCAATAAAATGTATTTCAAAAAAAAAGCATCCTAATGTTATACTTGATTGTACAAATATTATAGCAAGTATTTACAGAAACTATTAAACAGGCTTTATTGATTAATATTTCCACACTAATAAAATATAGAAAAAGGTGATTAAACAAAACTTGTCATTCCTAAAACTCTGATCACACTTAGACAGTTATATTTAGAGAAAATAACTTATTCCTGATGTTATTTCAACTTAATTTGATTACTAAAATTTACATGGCTTTTTTAAATTATCTGAATTAATGAAGAGATAAAGGAAAACCAAAAATGTTGATATAGTTACTATCTCTTAATATCAGAGTGGAGAATTTTTTATATGTTCTTATTAATTTCAGAGAGGAGGGGAGAAGGAGAAAGAGATAGAAACATCAATGATGAGAGAGAATCGTTGATCTGCTGCCTCCTGCACGACCCTCACTGGGGCTCGAGCCTGCAGCCTGGGCATGTGCCCTAATTGAGAATCTAGCCTTGACCTCCTGGTTCATAGGTCGACACTCAACCACTGAGCCATGCCGGCTGGGCTCAGAGTGGAGAATTTTTGTTGTTGCTTTGGAACTGTTTCAACTGTTTTTGTGGCTGAAGATCTCAAAGGATGGTTGTAATGATTGCATAACTTTGAAAAGAAAGCTTTGATTTCAAAAGTCAGAAATAATAAAGCTGAAATTTCATCTCATGGGTCATAAACTAAAACTAAGACCTAATTGTCCTTAATTCAAATTAAAGACCTAATTTGAATCAATTCTTACTATGCCCTTTTATTTTTATCTAAATGAATTATATAAATGTTCAAATACAGACACCTGCCACTACCAAAGAAAAGCTTCCCATTCCTGACAAACCTTTCTACACAAGTTAATAAACTTCCTCCAAAAACATTTTCTCAATGATTATAAAATACAATCCAACTGAGAAAAAAGAAGACCCTAGCAGTGAAAAGCAGGTGAAGATACATGTGTATGCATACATGGGTACTTTCTACTTCAATGCCACTTGTGATTGGAAATAATTGTGCACAATGTTACATCAAATTCAGATATTAATATGAAGATATATAGTTTTAGAAATTTAATTCAAGAATTTCCAATGGTGCCATATGTGTGCATGCATATATGACATGTTCCTTTGTATACATATATATATACTGTGGTCATTTAAAGTGAACTCCAACATAGGATTAATGGCGATTCATATAAGTCTCTGAATTTTTTTTTTAGTATACCTCTGCAAGCTTTATTAAATATTATACTAAAGTGTGGCTTCAAGAAACGGTACAATTAGCAGATTTTTAGTGGTGTCTTAGATTAGTTCTTTTTATTGTTAATTTATTTTCATTTGTAAGCTTAAAATCCATAGATACATGCTACATTAGAATATCAGTAGCCACATTATCCAGGCTAGATAATTTATATTTATCATTAACTTAAATCGTCAAGTACTAAGCATACGTTATGTAAAATGTTTTCGTAGGTATTGAAGATTATCTAGGATAAGTTAATTTAAGCTCTTAAGGAGTCTGTTTTATATTAATAAAAATACATTTGTTTTTATTATTGTATAGATGAGAGTTACTAGTTGCACATAAAAGTACAGCTTAGCTGTTTTAATCAAGAAGAAATTACTAGTAATTAAGGTATATAAAAATCTCTAAACTGAGCTTCCAGGCACAATTTCTAGGACCACATTTCTTAGTCTTGTAAATTTTCCTCACACTCCCAGTCCCAGTAACATGCATGCACCCTTTGCTACAAACTGTGCCAGCAAAACAGATGCCCCGCCCATCACGTTTCCTCATCTCACCCCCTCAGAATCCGTCCTGTGCTTGTGGCTCTGGTTAGCTGACTCTTAAGTTACATATCTGCCACCTAGTGGTAGCCATGACTGAGAAATGTTTCTTGGATCCTATGTTACTGAGACAATAGCATTCAGAATGTGGGGAACTATTAAATATGGAGGGTTTGTTCATAAGATTTGGGGCAACCACAGCTGTCAAGTCTACAGTACAATCTAACTTTTATCAGCTTCTTTTCCATATTAAAATTCTAAACAACAGTATTACCGACATGTATCCACTCAACAAATACTTATTGTGTATCTACTAGTATAGAAGTCAGGAACTAAGCCAATATTCAAATATCAAGATCAAATAAATCAAGATAAACATAGTATCTACTCTCATGGAGTTTATATTTTAATGAGGAAACAGAATAAAATTTAGTGAAACTGTTCTTGAGAAATTACACAGCATGATATGTTATGAAGAAAATAAGCAAGAGATTCAAATAGAGGATTATGGAGGCTGGGAAGAGGAGAGACCTACTTTACATGGAGTATCAAGCAAGTGTTTCTTTGAGAGGGTGATGTATAAAATGAGATTAAAGAATGAGAAAAAGCTGGTCACGTGGCAAGCCAAAGGAAGAGTATTCCAGGCAGAAGTTTCAAGATATGCAAAGGCTCGGCATATTGAAGATCCAAAAGTAGGCATATGTGGTCAGAGCATGCTTTGCCAGGGAAAGACTAACACCAGATGATGTTGGAGAAATAGGCAGGTTAAGTGCATAAAATGCTACATAACCTACCTGAAACTGATTGGATTTAATAAGTTCTGGCATGTATCTATAGAATTCAAGAGTAGAATACCATGAATATAATCAGAAGTTGATAAATGAAAGGAAAAATCCTTGAAATATCAATATTTGTGTCATCTTCATACAGAAATTCTATTACTATTATTTTGACCCTTAAACATGACCTCTACCTACTGATTTGTGTATGCTTAAAATCTCAGGTTTTTATGTTTCTTTATGTCAGTGGCATGGCAATGTTTTCTGACACTGACCCATAATTTAAAAAGTTAATGTAGAGAAATTAACTTTTTAAACATTAAGAAATATGATACTAATATGTGACACTGAATCTAACGACATTATGAAAATCAAAAATTTTCATTACTGTGTAAGCTTTAGGAAAAAATCCTGGGATTTTTATTTCCACCCCAGTATCTTCTATTTGCTTTTTCATCTTGTTCGAGGAACTTCTGCTTTATTTTGCACAGACACCATTTTTTTAGCCTATGCTTCCACCATCCTCCTGAAATGCTCTCCTACAAAACCGACTGGTCATTGTCATTCTTCAATAGCAACATTTTAATAACTGATAACCCAGTAGTTTTTTTTAATTTTCTTCTCTTATATCTTTGCTTTTAGTGGCAAAACTCCCTTATAAAATAAAATAAAGGTGATATTCTAAGTCACAAAACATTTAAAAGCAAATTTTATCTAGGAAAAGTCAAAGCATAGAGTCTGTAACATACTGAAACCACTGGACTTCTATCTATCCCTGACCTCTATCATGCCTCCAGAGGCCACTCTGGGTAAATGAAGGTTCTAGACTACTCAGTTTAAAAATTATTTATACCTGAAACTAATATATATATACATATATATATATATTACATGTCAACTGTAATTAAAAAATAAAAAATGATTTAAAAAATTATGTCCTTTAACCTCTTTTTCCAAAATGACTATTGCAATTTTCAGTTACTCTATTCCAGTTGATAGCATACATTTTTATGAAATAGTTTAAAAATTCATTGTACATAAAATTATTAGTGATTATCACTATATAATTACTATAGCAACTTGTAATTGTGATTATTACTGTAATCACTATACAACATGTGATTATCATTACAATCACATTTAAAGCCATGTGATTATTATGCACATTTCCTTCAAATAAAAAAAATTAAATAACCAAATATAAATGGAATTAATTTTGACTTTAAACATTATTAACAAAGCCATCATACATAGTGCAATGTTCTTTAATAATTTTCATATTGAGTCACACATATTATGTTGTGTTCTACTGAATCCATACTCAAATGGTTAAATTTTCCAAAAGAATGTATAAAATTTACATTATATTTTTAAATTCAGTAATTTTAATATAATAGAAATGCAATTTAGTTGATTTTCCCCCTATCACCTTTTATCCCCTCTAATATGTGACACTAATAGCATTGCAGTGCTATTTCGTTTTAACGTATTTTATGAAGACTGGTTTGGACTCTGGTTTGCACTTTTTGCCACTTACCTGCATTATTATCTGAGGTTATTATTAGATATTATGTAAACCTGCAATCTTTTAAGGTTGAAGTCATTTTTAAGAATTAATGACGGAAATCTATAAGATAATTCTATTTTCTGTTAAACTCAACAGCTGTTACTGGAGCATTTGGAGTGCCTTGTGTCACGACACGAAAGGTCTCTAAGAATGACGGTGGTAAAACGGCAAGCCCAGTCCCCCTCGGGAGTTTCCAGTGAAGTTGAGGTTCTCAAGGCACTGAAATCTTTGTTTGAGCACCACAAGGCCTTGGATGAAAAGGTACAGTATTGTAAAAGGATTCTTACAATTTTACATGTCAACTTTACTTCAAAAAAGCTATATTGAAAAAAAACTTTACTGAAAGTAAAAAGTATAGTAATGGCAAAAGATTTCAGTTTAACTGTGCTTTTGCTGAGGATTGCAGCAACTGTGCTCCTTGTCTTCATCCATGACACTCCCGACTCCTGATCAGTCAGTTCAGAGGAATAACTTTGAGTTATAAGAAAATTAGTTTTAATAAATGCAACAGGATTACTGTGTATATATTGGTAATATTCATAACTATGTGGATGTTTTTAATGTCACTGGATATATGGCTTCTCAAGTTAGACTTCTGTTATGGTACATTATGGTCCAACTCCCTATTGCCAATTGAAATTTAATATTATCATTCAGCTCTTCTTTCTTTTTCGTTTTCTCTTGCCCCACCTCTCTCTGAAATGCATGTGTATAGATGCCAACATTAGAGACAACTAATTGGCATTTAAGCATATCTTGAGGTATATATTATAACCATACAATATTTATATGTTTCTAATATCATAGTTCTGAATATACATTTTTAAGCCTCTGAATATAATAGCATAATGTATTAGTAGAAAAACCTACTTTAGGTCTTTTTTAAAGTAGCCATAAATTTCTTTCAGCTGTTCCTCAGATAAATTCTACTGACATAAGCCAATATGATGATAATATCCTCTGCATATTAGTAAGGTTTGTGACATAATTTCTATTTTGTAAATTTTAAAGAACGAACATTTAAAAATTAATAAAGCTTTAGGATTTTGTAAAGTGGAAATTGGGTCACTTCATTGTAAACTATCAGAAAAGTTCTGATAGTTTAAAAATCCAAACTAGGGATTCTTACACAGTTATATCTAGGTTTTGTCATGCAGGCACTCTTGCTCTATGTAATATTTATATACATATATATTTTTATCATTGGTATTTCAGATGTTCTTTGAGCTGGTGTTTATGTGGAATATATACATAATGATAACTATAGTTCTGTTTTCCAGATGATTAGGAATAAATTATTTTATTTTTCATTTTAGCTCTGAGAGGTGACTTATTTATGAATATTGAATAAAACAAAATGAAAATTATATAATGATTCCTGATAAACATAATATCAACAAATATTGCTTATCAAATCATCATTTAATATATTTAATGTTGTTTCACATTATATCCCCTTTCTTATTACAAAAGTATATTTTTAAGAATTTCCAAGACTTTATAGAATATCCGTTATGTGTCAGACTCCTTGACAGATATTTGGCACAAAAAGATAAATAATATATTCTTCTTACAACTGAGGAGTTTATAATTAGTACTGCAGATTCACATGTCAATAACAGGCACTACTAAGAAGATGTATATAATGCGATAAGGAGTCACTTATTCTGCTTGAGAAAGTGACAAGGAACTCATGAATATATTCATAGAGGGGGTGACATTTGATCTGGGTATTAAAAATGTGTCAGGGATTTTAAGCAGAGAAATAAAGATACTTTAAACACTACGACCAATATATAATATAACCCAGAGGTATATGAAGAACAGGGCCTGTTCAGAGAAAATTTAACATAACTTGAATGAAGGTTCTTGGGCATGTGTGGTTTGGGATGCTCCCTAGAAGCACCCCACATCATTTAAGTGAGGAATACTTTTATGAAGGAGTGAATAAGAATCAATAAACAGCATTTAAGACAAATAATCTGATAGATGTGCATACATTTAAGAAGAAAATTATTGCTGTACAACCTAGAATATAGAAATAATTTACTATCAGTTCAGTGAACTCAGCATAATTAAATGAAGTGTTTTATGCC
Source organism: Plecotus auritus (assembly GCF_963455305.1). Lineage (NCBI taxonomy): Eukaryota > Metazoa > Chordata > Mammalia > Chiroptera > Vespertilionidae > Plecotus > Plecotus auritus. The sequence goes on from NC_137772.1 coordinate 147,583,702, forward strand.
ATGGCCCCAGAAGCTGTAATATGATGTAATAACTCACCAGGTGTGTCTTGCATATTAGTAAGTTTAGGGACAACTGAACTGATATCAACTAAGTAATGCTCAACAGCCTAAAGGAAAACTGTCATGACTTTGGGCTCTGAAGTTGGACAGACATGCATACGTGTCATCTCTAAGCATCTTCTTTTTTTGAGGAGAGAATAATAGCACCTAACTCATAGAGTTGTCATGAGGATTAGGTATGATCTGACATGCAAAGCTCTTAGCTCATGCTCAGCATGTGTAAAATGCTCAGTGAATGTTAAATGAATATTACTATTAACATGAGTAAGTTTCAGCATTTGACAAAACTTTAAAACTATGTAAAGATATTATCACTGTTGATTTTCATGCTTGTTTTCAATAGTGTTTCAGCCCTAACTGGTTTGGCTCAGTGAATAGAGTGCTGGCCCATGGACTGAAGCGTCCTGGGTTCGATTCTGGTCAAGGGTACGTACCTTGGTTGCAGGCTACATCCTCAGTAGGGGGCATGCAGGAAGCTGGCTGATGTTTCTCTCTCATTGATGCTTCTATCTCTCTATCCCTCTCCCTTCCTTTCTCTAAAATCAGTAAAATATATTTTAAAAATAAATATTTCACTTAGTTATTGAGGAATTAATATGTGCCTAAGCACCTTCATAGACAATTTATCTAACTAAGAATAAGACACAGCTTCTCATGATGATAGGAATGTGTGCAGAAACAGACATAAAAAAATAATTACAATATTTCAATTTAATTTATGGACATTATATTAAAATATAGCTAGAAGATCAAATATGCAATTAACCATATCTTGAGAGCAAGAAACTACCAACTTTATCATACAGGGTTTAGAACACCTGAATAACTAAATACAGTATAAAAGCTTGAGCATGCTATGGACAATTACAATGACTGGCAGTCTTCATTACTGATGTCCTTATTCATACATCCACTAAGTTGTAAGGTAGGATTTTTACAATTAGCTAAGACCAACAGTAATTTTGACATCACCATCTAATATTTTCACCAATTCTATAGGCTGGAGGAAATAAGAAATATACATGTGTTTTGTATTGACTATTTTTTTAAAAATATGTAGGCGATACATGGCAACTATAGCAAAAATATCAAATATATATGCACTTCCCATTAATTTCTATGATCTAATATAACAGTACCAAAACTGGGTTTGAACTTTTGCTATTTTAAGATTTCCTCACAATGGTGTTGTTACAAGATGGATAATTCCAAAATGAAATCCTGCCATGACTTTATACTTATTTAAAATGTATGTTTATCCCACCAAAATTTCTTTTCATTCTAAAACACATTTGTTGCATTTAGGGATTTGTTTTATTTTAATTCCCAGGGATACAAATTTCTGTGGCTTTGAAAGATCATTTGGGAAGAAAAAAACCCACATAATTATTTTTATAGCATTATGAAGAATATAGATGTAACAAATGAAATTATATGCCAGATATTCTATACATACATAAAATATATATTTTGGGGGTTATACTATAGCTTTCTAAATAAACAATCAATATATCTTAATGTAAAGACTATGCAGGAATTGATGAATTGAACATAGTCAAATAGTAAAAAAAAAATAATAAAGTTAAGATTAGAGCCAAGGCTATAAATTGTGTAATTATATTTAGGGGAAAAAAGAACACCAAATCCAACAAGAAGAATTAATGAAATTATGGTATCCTGCTGATGCTATGCTCAGAGCAGAGCAAAAAGGTGAAAGGCTTGTCAGATATACTATTTTTTTCCCTATCGATGGAGTTCCACCTATGCGCACAAGGTAAAATGTTAGTGTCCTTTAAACCCTGGAAAAGTTACCCTTTTGTCCTACCTACTGTTTCTTTACTAAGTTTAACATAAATTAGTGAATGGTGAATTATATACAGAAAACAATTCATCTTAACATAAATGTGAATAAAAATTCATCTAATGTATTGATATTTATATCAGCAGTGTTTACATTTAGAACATTAATTCAAAATATATTCAGAAATTATTTTTATTTTCTTGTAAAGACAGCCCAGATTCATTACTTTGTGGATAATATAATATTAAGTTTTTAATGCTATTCTAAATTTATTGAGGGGTGATACTGTTTTCTTGAAGGCTTAGTACAGTGGTTCTCAACCTTTCTAATGCCACGACCCTTTAATACAGTTCCTCATGTTGTGGTGACCCCCAACCATAAAATTATTTTCGTTGCTACTTCATAACTGTAATTTTGCTACTGTTAATGAATCGTAATGTAAATATCTGTGTTTTCCGATGGTCTTAGGTGACCCTGCTAGCTGTTCTCAACCTGTGGGTCGCTCTATAGCAGCGGTTCTCAACCTGTGGGTCGCAACCCACAGGTTGAGAACAGCTAGCAGGGTCACCTAAGACCATCTAAATGGTCTCTTCACACCAGTCTAAATGAGATCCAATCAATGTTACATACAGTGAAAACATTTCCTTATATTTAACCACTAGGGGCCCAGTGCACGAAATTTGTGCACTGGGGAGGGGTCCCTCAGCCCAGCCTGCCCCCTCTCACATATTGGGAGCCCTCAGGAGATGTCCCGTTGGGAGCTGACCTAAGCCACAGTTTGGCCTCCCTTTGCGGGAGGCGACCGGGCTGATCAGGAAAAGGCGCCAGCCCCATCATCCCACTGCTGCAGCCACTGCCAGTCACCGCAGCTGCCAAGGTATTTTCATCAACATGGACTCCAGTCCCTTCACCATGAAAAAATGACAACTTTCTTTAAACATTTTCAAGATGTGTCTTTCATAGGATATGACATTTCTTTCTTTATTTTTCTATTTATCCTCAACTGAGGATGTTTTCATTGATATTTTCCCCCTTCCCTCTGATCCCAGGCTCAGCCCCTGCCCAAGCCTAAAGCCTCCGCCCCAGGCTTTAGGCTTGGGAAGGGATTCCCCCCTGCCCCTCCTATCGCAGGCTCGGCCCCTTCCCACGCCTAAGGCCTCTGCCAGTTGGCTGGCTGGGAGTGACCTGGGTGCTGAGGAGGTTCCCGGGACCCAGGTATGTATGCAAATTAACTTCCATCTTTGTTAGGTTAATTTACATACTCACTCTGATTGGCTGTGGGCATAGCAGAGGTATGGTCAATTTACATGTTTCTCTATTATTAGGTAAGATTGCTGTTCTCATCAACTAGGATTCCTAAACCTTTATCAGAATACCCATATTTATAGTTGGTACTTTAGGAAGTGGGCATAAAACTTTACAATCATCCTTGTTAAACATCGAGCACAACTACTGAAATTCTCTGTTCATATCTGCATTCCACATAGCAGTAGTCCTCCTATTTTCATGCCTGGGGGATATTTGCTTCTTTGGCATCTTTCCAAGATGTTCATACAAAAGTATTTCCTAAGTCACATCATCAAAAAGTTTCTTCCAAGTAGCTCTTGTTCAGTTATTAATCAGAATAAGTTTTATGCATTTTTTTAAAAAAACTTTTATTGATTTCAGAGAGGAAGGGGGAGGGAGAGAGAGATAGAAACATCAATGATGAGAGAGTATCATTGATTGGCTGCCTCCTGCACACCCCCTACTGGGGGTCAAGCCTGCAACCCCAGCATGTGCCCTTGATTAGAATTGAACCCAGGATTTTCATTCTGCAGGCTAATGCTCTATCCACTCAGCCAAACCAGCATAAGCATTTTTATGAACAATTGGATATTCGTCTAACAGCACTGATACCTGGCAGTCCATCTAGTATGCCTAGATATCATGAAGTATCTGCATAATTGTTTTTGTTATCAAATATCCATTTACGTATATGTATTAGCAATTTGCAGAGAATTTGAGCATAATGAAAATAACTAATGTTAACCTCCACTCATATACTTATTCTTTATTACTCAAGATTATTTCAAGATTTAAGTACAGTCAGTCACCTGAATATATATCAGATAACATTATACAGTATAAAAGTATATTGAGATTTTTGAAAATTTCAAATTAGATTTTAGATTTATAGGACACTAGTGCTTTTTGTTTGTTTGCTAATTGGAAAATAATGTGTTTTTTTTGTTGTTTTATTTTTAAATATTTTATTGATTTTTTACGGAGAGGAAGAGAGAGGGATAGAAAGTTAGAAACATCGATGAGAGAGAAACATTGATCACTGCCTCCTGCACACTCCCTACTGGGTATGTGCCCACAACCAAGGTACATGCCCTTGACCAGAATCGAACCCGGGACCCTTCAGTCCGCAGGCCGATGCTCTGAGCCAAACCGGTTAGGGCGGAAAATAATGTTTTAACTGCAACTTAAAAATTGTTGTCTATGGCCCTGGCCAGTGTGGCTCAGTTGGTTGAGCATCATCCCATGCCCTGAGAGGTTGCCGGTTCCGTCCCGTTCAGGGCAGTTGCCTGGGTTGCTGCTTGATCCCCAGTGGGAGTCATGAAGGAGGCAGCCGATGGATGTCTCTCATTGATATTTCTCTTTCTCCCTTTCCCTTCCTCTCTCTCTCTCTCCCTCTCTAACATATTTAAAATTGCTTGTATGTTTTTATCTATTTCATATATTATCTAACCTATATTCCTCATTAAATCTTACTAAACTTTTAAATTTGGCCTTCACATACTATGAATCAGAATTGAGAACAAGATGGGTCAATCTCCAAAACCACCAGAAAATCTATCCTCTGAACACTAAAAGGACTTAGTTACAAGGAAGTCTCTTTTGACACAGTGGCACAATGAGATGACAATGTATTCATCGTATTCCCGAATGCTTAGGACTATAAATAGTGGGAAAACAGCCAACTGTGACTGTCTTTGATGATGTTAATGGCGGATTAGCAGTTTAACATGTATGGGATGTACATTACGGCACATTTTTGGTTTTTCTTCCAGGTAAGGGAGCGACTGAGGGTTTCTTTAGAAAGAGTCTCTACACTGGAAGAAGAACTAGCTGCTGCTAATCAGGAGGTAACATACCAAACTTTCTCCTCTTCTGAGGTGCAATATTGCTAACATTATTTCCCTCATGTTTTATGTCACATTTATTAAAACTGTCACACAGAATAAATTACATTCTGTATCTGCCACTGAACAAGGCCTGTTGAAACTGGTTGCCAGTCATGTTTTCTCATTTCCGGTGATTCAAATCTGTCACTGAGAGATGAAAGGAGACTTAGCAAGAGCTAGTGACATGCAAACTAGTGAGATGGGGATTGAGAAAGACTGCAGTCAGAATGCCAGTCCTTCTGAGAAGCAAAACTTGGCTCCAAAATTGAAAAACATGAAAATTTTCTGTTAAACTTAGATAATGTTGCAAATGAAGTTAATTCCTTGGAGATATAAATATATTTCCCCTCGGGACCTTATTATTCTTATCTTCTAAAAAACATTGTGCCCATGTTTAGTGGCATCATTGAATCCATTTCATTTTATCTAATCCATAATTTTAAGAAAATATTTTGTAATCATCTCAGACTTAAAGAGCTGTTTTTTTTTTCTTCCTTTTTTTAATGTATATTTATTTATTTATTTATTAAAAATTTATCTTTATTGTTGAAAGTATTACAGAGCTTTTTTCTTTAGAAGATTTTGCCTCTTTTGGTTATTAGTGCACAAATGAACTTGGGCCATTAGACTATATAACAAATTTATAAGTACATATAACAAATTTAAGCTGTATATACCACTAAAATAGCCGTCTCTCTCTCTTTTCTTCCCTCTCTCTTTTTCATTCACACACACACACACACACACACACACACACTCACATACGCACTTTATCAATGAGGATATTTTTTCCAGAACTTTATTCTTATCATGTCAATATTGTTATTACTAGTAGTGGACATAATAAAATAATTCAATAATTATTGAATTGTTCAATAAATCAGTAAAGAAGTGTGAGGTTAATGTAATTAATTATGTATTATCAAGGGATTTGTAAGAAAATAATATTCACATTTACACTACACACACAAACAAATTTACACATTTCTAAATCAGGCTAAAAATTTTACCCAATACAAACTCCCTGCTCTTTAAAATAAGAAGTTTATATATGCTTTTCTTTGTTCCAGGTTTAACAATTTAAATATCAGAAGTAATGGACTTTTAATTACAGGAAGAATGAGTTTCATGTGAATTAAAGACTAACAGTGTTAAAAAGCATAAATGGTGGAACAACAGTTTAAAATATATAGAGAAAAAGCTTTTTAGCAACCAGATAGCTTAGCAAACTGGATGGAGAAAAGAACTACTAAGATAATGGGTAATGACAAAAACTCAGTCTTTTCAGGAGAGAGAATATGTAAATTATCTGCAATGTGAGTGTGCTAATTCCTAGAGTGTGCAGGAAGAAAATGTTAAGTGTATGTATTTTGTCATTGTTATTATGTTTATCTTGGGTGAATCAAAATGTTTTATTAATAAGGGTAAACAAACAAAAGGTTTGGTGACTACTGATTTGAAAGTCTTGCTTAATATGGCAGTAGTAAAGTTTCTATTTGTCATAAACAAAGGGACCACCTGGCTGAAGCATTTATGCTGAAATAAAAATGTTCTATACATTCCAGTGAGGCTCTGAAACTTTGCTCCAGAGATGGCAACTGAAGAGTCCAGTTACATAGAGAAACAGCAATTGAGAACAAAAGTGGAGAAAATTTTGTCTTTAACACAGTTTTAGCCCTCAAATATTGTTGTTGTCTCTTGTAGGCTGTATGGTACATTTGATCGCTTATGGTATATAGATTAATTAATTTTAAATCACTGAAATTACTCTCAAAATACTGTAGCCTTTCTGAATGCTTTTGTTTTAAATTGTTTATATAAATAAGAGGAAAGTAATTGTGTACTCATTATAAACTTCAATATATTTTGTTGTTGTTGATTGTAATTAATTTCCATGAGACTTAACCTGAGTTAAGGAATGCAAAGATCCAGCAAAAAATATAAAAAATAAAGGTATCTTAGTTCTCAAACAATAAATAGTTTATAAGTAATTAGTGATTTTTAAAGAAAGAACATAAGAACAAGTCAACTTTTCTTTACAATGCTATTTATATTTCACAATGAAATACTAAAAAAAATCAGAAAACACAGCTTGACTTGTTTCTCTATAGTAACAGCAATTAGTACAAGAAATTTTTATAAGTAAGTCATCGTTTATTGATGATAACAATACATTTAGAAAACTGACAAAAATCAGTTTAGAAAAATTCATGCTAATGGCAGCTTTAGAAAGGGGAACTAGATAGTTAGGATATTAAAGGAAATAATTGAAGAAGGTACTTTAGAAAATAAAGAGAAAATTTTTATTTTAAAAAAGCAAAACTTACTTAAGAGCACATTCTTAAGAGTCAAATAAAAACATGTAAGATAGAAGAAAAGCAATCAGTTATTAGAACAAAATTTCTGCAAATGACTAAATGAGCTGGCAGTTGGGGAACATTTCATTTGATGCTTTAGATTTTAAACTAAAATTATGATGTAGTTAGAAGTGTCCCTTATAATTCCTTTTTTTAAAAACCTAGCATGAATCTCTTCACATTCTACCTTTTTAAAAAATTTTTACTGTTGAAAGTATCACATATATCCGCCTTTCCCCCCCACCCCATTAACCTTTCTAGCCCTCCCTGCCCCTTGCAAAAGGTCTTCACCACCCTATTGTCTATGTCCATGGGTTATGCATACACATTCTTTGGTTGATCAGTTCTCACCCACCCACCTCCTCCACCTTTCCTCTGAGATTCCACATTCTGTTCCATGCATCTATGTCTCTGGATCTATTTCGTTCATCAGTTTATTTTGCTCATTAGATTCCACATATGAGTGACATAACAAATCCCTTATAATTCAAATCTATTTGTTTCCTGAGTTCATATAACAAGCTTGGAGAGTGAGAATATCACATTACTAGAATCTGTTTAATTCCTAGATTTCTGGTCGTGATAATGGGATTTCAGATAACAAGGAATTTATCCAAACATTTTTCTGAATTATTTCACTTTCTGGATTCAGAAGGAGAAATCAGAGCACAGGAGTTCAGACTGCAAGTGATACCTTGATATATACATATCCTATCTAATAAAAGAGTAATATGCAAATTAACCATCACTCCGCTACACCCACAAGCAACGCCCACAAGCCAATCAAGAGCGAGTATGCAAATTAACCCAACCAAGATGGCTGCGGCCACAGAGAGAGCAGGAGGGAGGCTTAGGTTTCCCCAGCGATGGAGAAAGTCAAGCTTTCCACACACCCTGGCTGGCCCAGGCCTGCACTCCAGGCTACAAAGTTTCAATTACAAAAGATAAATAAATCCCAACAAAAATGGCTGCCAACATGGAGCGAGCAGAAGGCTTGGCTCCGCTCCAGGCTACAAAGTTTCAATTGTAGAAGATAAATAAACCCCAGATACCAGGGCCTCTGCTTGGGTCGCTGGGGGGCGTGGCCAGCCTGCAAACCACCACAGGCCCCTCACCCAGGCCACCTCATGCCCCAAGGGAACCCCCACCCTGATCCAAGACACCCTTCAGGGCAAACCAGCTGGCCCCCATCCATGCACCAGGCCTCTATCCTATCTAATAAAAGAGTAATATGCAGATTGACCATCATTCCAACACACAAGATGACTACCCCCATGTGGACACAAGATGGCCACCACAAGATGGCCAGCAGGGGAGGGCAGTTGGGAGGAACCAGGCCTGCAAGGGAGGGCAGTTGTGGGAGATCAGGCCAGCAGGGGAGGGCAGTTGGAAGGGACCAGGCCTGCAAGGGAGGCAGTTGGGGGCAATCAAGCCTGCAGGGGAGGGCAGTTATGGGTGACCAGGCCGGCAGAGGAGGGAAGTTGGGGGTGACCGGGCCTGCAGGGAAGGGCAGTTGGGAGGGACCCAGGCCTGCAGGGGAGAGCAGTTGCGGGGACCAGGCCTGCAGGGGAGGGCAGTTAGGGGTGACCAGGCCTGCAGGGGAGGGCAGTTAGGGGAAAAAACACTAACTGCTGGCAGGGGAGCAGTTAGGCATCAATCAGGCTGGCAGGGGAGTGGTTAGGGCAGCCGTGGGCAAACTATGGCCCACGGGCTGGATCCGGCCCATTCGGCTGTTCTATCTGGCCCGCGGAGCTGAAAGAGCGGAATAGTTCTCTTGCTCTCCCCTTCGCTCCTTCACCAGCAGCAGTGTTTACATGGCAACGTCAGGAAACATGGCCACAGCTCCTTCTTCTGAGTGAGTGGATTTATATCTGCCCATTCAGTAGAAGGAACAACCTCTCAATCTTCCAGAGGCTCCTTGTAATGCCCACGGACGCGTCCCCCGACATCGCCCTGGGAATGCGTAGACACGTTATCGTGGTGATGTAGGGAGACACGCCCCTGGAGAGCACAGTATCAGAGCATTAGCTAAAAAGGAGACCAACAACACTGTTCCCACTGAAGTTGATGTTTTAAAGACCAAAAACCTTTCAACCCAGTCTACATTGCCATCTACATCTACATCCCGGCCATAATTTGGAAGTTGCACTAAAGAAAATGTTTAATTTACTGTTTACACATTTTGTTCTTTTCTATTTGTTTTAGTTTTAAATTATTTTATTATATTTAAGTTTAATTTGAAAGGCTTTTGTACCTTTCCTTTGTTAGGCAATTTTATTTTGCCTTTGCCATCTTCAATATAAGGTATATTATTGTGCTATGATTCCTCCATTTTTTGAAGTTTCAAATTATAATAATTAGTGTTTACATTCTTCTTGTTAAAATGTTTGAAATGAATAAAACTATTGAAATAAAAAAAAAAAGACCGTACCCTTTTATGTAATGATGTTTACTTTGAATTTATATTAGTTCACACAAACACTCCATCCATGCTTTTGTTCCGGCCCTCCGGTCCAGTTTAAGAACCCATTGTGGCCCTCGAGTCAAAAATTTTGCCCACCCCTGGGTTAGGGGGTGATCAGGTTGGCAGGCAGAAGCCGTTAGGGGCAATCAGGAAAGCAGGCAGGCAAGCAGTTGGAAGCCAGCAGTCCTGGATTGTGAGAAGGATGTCCGACTGCCCATTTAGGCCCGATCCTACCAGGCAGTCGGACATCCCTCAAGGGATCCCAGATTGGATAGGATGCAGGCTGGGCTGAGGGAAACCCCCCACTGTGCACGAATATTGTGCACCGGGCCTCTAGTATGTATATAACAATATATATGCTTATGTAGAGTCTAAAAGATGATAGAGTTTATTCTATCATCATTATATTGCATTAATAGTTTATTCTATAATCTATGTATTGTTATTCCATTTCCCTCTGTTTCTTTGTCTCTTATTGTTTTTCCCTTAAACCATTCTCACAGATGGTTTTGAAGTTATCTCTCTTTAGTATCTTTTCTTTATATAATCTTTCCCATGGAGGCCTCATCTATTTGTCATTCATCCGAGGCTTCAGCCATGACTCCTGTGGAAAAGAAACCAAATCTATAGTTCAAAGTCCATGCTCTTTTCTGAGCTTCACAGAAGATTTTAGACACTGGTTTAGCATTTCTACACAGTTTTGCTAATGGTTCTATAGATTGTTCTTGGCCACAGGTGTCCAGCATGGAACCCAAGGAGAGATTAACATCCAGTTCAGGATTTGCTAATCAGGATATGCACCTTCAGGGCTGTAATCACCTACAGAGAATTATTTTCTAATATATACAAAGGCACCATATGCACTGTTGAGCCTGAATCTCCACCTAGTTTCCCATGTCCCTTAGATTTTCTATGGCACTTGAATGCAATGAAATAAGTAGCATTATTAAAAAGAATATGAGACTATATATGTTCTGTTCTGGAAAGAGCTCCAAAACATTCTATTTTACAAAAAGGAAGAAGTTGCATAAAATGATCCTAATTTTGTATAAATACAAATAATAATAATAATAATAATATGTTATTGTGAGCATAGAAAAAAAAATTAGATAGACATACCAAATTGTTATTATTAGTTGTTTCTTGTGTTTGCAAGTGTATGTACTATATATTTCTGTAGCATTTGAATTTTAATAACTTTTTATTATATTATAAACAAATAAAACAATAAACATATTTTAGAGTAAGATGTAATTTTCCATACTTGATCATTCTATTGATCACTTAATAATAATAGCTAATATTTACTGAGTACTTTAAACCTCTAGGCACTATGCTAAATACATTTATATCAGCAGAATAATACTGGAGTTACATACTACTATGCTACAGATGAGCTCCTAATGTGACACTTCTCTCTGATTTGAAAATGTGCTTGTCTTTGCATTTGTCATAACTCTCTGTATTGAGGGAGTTCCAATCCATATATTTAACTGTTTCATAATCTACCCTCCCCAATCTATTTACTCTCATTGTTTTCCACATACATTAAAACCACCATAATTCAAGTCTTCATTATTTCACACCTGGGATTTTATAATAGACTAGAGGCCTGATGTACGACATTCGTGCACTGCGGGGAGAGGGGACATCCCTCAGCCTGCCTGTGCCCTCTCACAGGCCTGGACCCCTTGGGGGATGTCCGTGTGCTGGCTTAGGTAGTCAGACATCCCTCTCGAATTCCGGGACCCCTCACTCCTTACTGTTTGCTGCTCCTTAGCGCTGCCTTGGAGACAGGAGAGGCTCCTGCCACCGCCACTGTGCTTGCCAGTCGTGACCCGGCTTCTGGCTGAGCAGAGCTCCTGCTGTGGGAGCGCACTGACCACCAGGGCGCAGCTCCTGTGTTGAGCACCTGCCCCCTGGTGGTCAGTGCGTGTCATAATGACCGGTCGTTCCGCCGTTTGGTCAATTTGCATATTAGCCTTTTATTATATAGGATTTCTGTCTGTTCATCCCCTATCCCTTTCTGCTATATAATTCTTCACCCATAAACCTATTAAGCAAAATCCAATCATAATGATTATTTTTCATAACATATTCCAATATGTAATATATACTTACATATAATGTGTGCCATATTAATATATTAATAACATAATGATATAGTGTACTATATTAATATATAATGACATATATTACATAGACCTTTAATATACCATCAAGAACCTCTTCAATGGCCCTAACCTTTAAATCCAGCTCTAACTTCCACTACCCCTACTGCCTCTACTAAGGTCTTGTTCAATCACTGTATTCATTGTTTTTGAAAGCAGCCCACATTTTTCCTGCCTCTAAATCTTATGCTGATGTCTCTCTTGGAATGCCTCCACAACTCTAATTCACCCACTGAAATTATAGTTCCCCATTGAAACTCAAGTTCAGACATCATCACAATTTTGATGAAATATTTTATGGTTTCTTGCCAACAGCCTTTGCTCCTTAGTTTAAATTGCTAAAGCTTATTGCTTCAGCACTTATTATGAATGCTCACCAAGCATTAGGGTTAATTATATGCATGCATAAGCCAGGTTGTTAGTTCCTTGAGAAAATGGACTGCATCTCGCTCATTTTTATTTGTTTCACTCAGCACAATGATATGACCCTTGTGATCAACATATATTTGTCAAATTTCATTGTATAGAGTTTGTGGTAACCAGTGTTTTCACATTGTTCCTTAGCTATTTCCTTAATAGAGCGTTTGAATAACTTTAAGCATGCTCAATAAACACCAATGTATTGATCATATACATCAAATTAGTAAGATGTTTCTTCAAAATATAGTTATGGAGCAACTACCATATGCAGAAAATCCTGTGAGTCTCTGACAGACAGGAATAGGAAAAAATAAAATGAGTAAAAAATTATGCAAATTTACATGTAATTTGCTCTCAAGTGATAGAGATGCACATATAAACATATTGGTAAAATGTAATTTAGTGCAAAACTAGAAGTCCAGAAGAGCAGAGAGGAGAAGGGTATTTATTCTGATTAGAGAATTCTAACCTATGAAGAAAGACTAAGATTTAGCTTCAAAAGTGATAGAAAACATTTCAGGCTGAGCAGCCAGTAAGATTAAGAGAACCTGAAATTGGTTGATTCTATAATCCTATCTAATAAAAGAGTAATATGCAAATTAATCATCACTCCGCTACACCCACAAGCCACACCCACCAGCCAATCAGGAGCGAGTATGCAAATTAACCCAACCAAGATGGCTGCAGCCATGGAGCAAGCAGGAGGCTTGGGTTTTCCCGGCAACAGAGGAAGCCAAGCTTTCCGCACACCCTGGACAGCCCAGGCCTCCACTCAAGGCTACAAAGTTTCAATTATAGAAGATAAATAAATCCCAGATACCAGGGCCTCCACTTGGGTGGCCGGGGGGGCATGGCCAGCCTGAAAACCACCACAGGCCCCTCGCCCAGGCCACCCCACATCCCAAGGGAACCCTCACCCTGATCTGGGACACCCTTCAGGGCAAACCAGCTGCCCGCCACCCATGTACCAGGCCTCTATCCTATCTAATAAAAGAGTAATATGCAGATTGACCATCACTCCAACACACAAGATGGCTGCCCCCATGTGGACACAAGATGGCTGCCACAAGATAGCCAGCAGGGGAGGGCAGTTGGGAGAGACCAGGGCTGCAAGGGAGGGCAGTTGTGGGAGATCAGGCCATCAGGGGAGAACAGTTGGGAGGGACCAGGCCTGCAAGGGAGGGCAGTTGAGGGTGATCAAGCCTGCAGAGGAGGGCAGTTGTGGGTGATCAGGCCTGCAGGAGAGGGCAGTTAGGGGTGACCAGGCCTGCAGGGGAGAGCAGTTGGGGAGGACCAGGCCTGCAGGGAAGGGCAATTAGGGGTGACCAGGCCTGCAGGGGAGGGCAATTAAGGGTGACCAGGCCTGCAGGGGAGAGCAGTTGAGGGAGACCAAACCTGCAGAGGAGGGCAGTTAGGGGCAAACAGGCTGGCAGGAGAGCCGTTAAACATCAATCAGGCTGGCAGGGGAATGGTTAGGAGGTGATCAGGCTGGCAGGCAGAAGCGGTTAGGGGCAATCAGGAAGGCAGGCAGGCGAGCAGCTGGGAGCCAGCAGTCTTGGATTGTGAGAGGGATGTCCGACTGCCTGTTTAGGCCTGATCCTACTGGGATCAGCCTAAATGGTCAGTCAGACATCCCTCGAGGGGTCCCAGATTGGAGAGGGTGTAGGCTGGGCTGAGGGACACACCCCTCCATGTACAAATTTTATGCACCGGGCCTCTAGTAATGTATAATGTGTTAGTAAGAATCAAGTTGTGAAAATATATAGATGTGGAGGGTGGAGATACTGATAGGACTCAGATTTCAGAGTGCCTGAAGGACATGATCAAAATTTGGAATTCATATTTTATAAAATGAGAAAGCACTGAAGGTATAGTTTTGATTTGATTTGTTTTTGTTTTGTAAAAGGAATATCACTAAAAGGATGTGATGTGTGTGTGTGTGTGTGTGTGTGTGTGTGTAAATATTAGATTAGAACTGGAAAGTTGACATAATCTGATGTAACTTGTTGATCTGATATGTGATTTTGATCATAACATTTCAATTCAGCAAACATTTGATGGGCATATTCTGTTAATCAGGCAGTATGTTCACTACTTGGGATCAAAATATATAATAATAAAACTCAGATATTAATAAAGCAATCATTCTTCTTTTTAGTATGGGAGATAGACATGAGAGAAAGTAATTATAATGGTGTGTTATTTAATGAGCAGAGTTTCAGGTTGGGAAGATGAGAAAGTTATAAAGATGGATGGTGGTGATGGTTGCATAACAATCTGAATGTCACAACACCACTGAACTGTACACTTAAAATGGTTAAAATATTAAATTTTATGTTATGTACACTTTACCACAAAAAATGTAATTATAATATAGTATGACTAATGTGAAAATTAAAGTAAGTGAAAGGTTTAATAAGTACAAAGTTTACTTACTTTTTTTAGTATTACAAGAGAGTAGTTAATTGTATGGGCATGGATGAAGAAAAGCAGAAGGTGTTAAAAAAAAAAAAAGTCTTCCTAGAGAAATCATGTCATTTGCAAGAGCATGAATGAATCTTGAGGACCTTATATTAAGTGAAATAAGTCAGACAGATAGAGAAAGACAAATACTGTCTGACCTTTCTTTCATGTAAAATGTAAGAATGTCAAACTCATATTAACAGAGTAGATTAGTAGTTTCCAGGGACTGAGGGGTTGAGGGAAATGGGGATACATTGGTCTAAGGATACAAGCTTTCCCTTACAAGATGAATAAGATTAAGATATCTAACGTATAGCATGGTGACTATAGTCACCAATACTATATTACATACTTAAAATTTGATGAGAGTAGAGCTTCAATGTTCTCATCACCAAAAAAGGTGACTATGTGAGATAATAGCTGTGTTATTTAACCTTTTTGTGATAATCATTTCTAAATACATACATATATCAAATCATCACATTTTGCACCTTAAGCTTACACAGTGGTACTTGTTAATTACATCTCAATAGAGCTGGAAAAATATTTTTAAAATATTCCAACAGGAAAAAAGTTACCTGCAATTTGAAGGGTGACTATAAAGCACTTACCAAATGGACTTGGAGGAAGAGAAAGCCAGCAGGAGGAGGGAATGGGAAGAAGCTGCAGTGACAGCAGATCTGAGTTAGGGATGGCTGGACCGGGCTTCCCCCTGTAGAAAATGGTGAGCCAACAAAGAGTTTGTAAGGAGGGAAGAGATACGATCATATTTTTAATTTTGCAGACCAATTGTACCCACAAAAATTAAAGGTAAAACTATATATGATAGAAAATGTACAGTGTTTATAGTTCAGATTTTGAAAGAAAAAATTCTTGAAAGAAATGAGGGGCTAGTGTGAGAAAATACTGAACTGTGTAGAATAGAAGTATTACACCTGTCTGTTATTTCTTATGTCCTTTTAGTGCTGGAAAATATAGATATAGATGAAAAAAGCAATATTGAAATGAATATATGTAATCAAAATTTGCTTTTATTTTTTGCCTGTTTGAATAGCCCACACAGGCTGACTGTATTTTTGTTATCACTTAAAATTGGAAACTACAACAATGTAAAATCAAAGCAAGTAAAAAGAATAAATAGATTACATTCTAAGAATATGTATTCTCCTTTAGAAGAAGTCTGTATACTTTTTAAATTATTTAACTAAAGTAGACATATGGATTATTCTGAAACTACAGAAAAATTTAATTGACAGACTAATTTTCAGTGATACACAAATGTGCTTATTTGAAAAGCTTTTCTACATGATAGCATTATACATAAAAAGAACTGATATAGAGTTACAGGCTGAATTTTATATTGTATGTTCTGTTTATTCCAACCATTTAATTTAATAACTTTCAATTAGAATTTTCTTAAAGAAATTGACATTCAATTTTACCTTATCTACAACCACCCTCAATCTATTACAATTCTACCTGAAGTTCTATTTCTTTAGAAAAGCGAAATAAGCCAGTCAGAGAAAGACAAGTGTCACATGATCTCATTCATATGTGGTATCTAATGAACAACATAAATTGATGAACAAAAACAGACCCAGAGACATAAAAACATTGAACAGACTGTCAAACCTCAGAGGGAAGGCAGGGTACAGTACGGAGGTAGGGGGTGGGGGGAAGATCAACCAATGAACGCATATGTGTATATGCATAACCCATAGACACAGAAAATAGGGTGGTGAAGGCTTGAGGGGGCAGAGAGGGAAAGGACAAGGGGGGGAGGGATATATGTAATACTTTGAACAATAAAGACTTATTTAAAAAATAAAGAACTTTCATAGACAAATAAAGTACCATTTATGGATCAGGACAGAGGGAGGAGGTTGAGGCAACAGCATGTTTGAGAGGTTAATAAAACCATGGATGGAGCATGGCTCTTGCTTTAAATGCATCTCACCATTTAATGGTTGCAACAATCCTTTTGAGTTGTTTTAAAAATAAGTAGTCTGGCCGAAACCAGTTTGGCTCAGTGGATAGAGCGTCGGCCTGCGGACTGGAAGGTCCCGGGTTCGATTCCGGTCAAGGGCATGTACCTTGGTTGCGGGCACATCCTCAGTGGGAGGTGTGCAGGAGGCAGCTGATCGATGTTTCTCTCTCATCGATGTTTCTAGCTCTCTATCCCTCTCCCTTCCTCTCTGTGAAATATCAATAAAATATATTTTAAAAAAAATAAAAAATAAAAATAAGTAGTCTGTTGGATTTATGGAAAGGAATGGAAAAGGTGAATAAATACCAAAAAAAAGTGGAACTTACATTAAAAAGACAATAAGAAGCTGGGAAGGAGCAATGAAAGCTGGAAACAAAAGTGACTCAGTCTTTGAAGCAAATAAACATAGTGATAGAGATATAGAGATAGAGGGATGGAGGGATGGAAGAAGGAAGGGAGAGAGAGAGAGAGAGAGAGAGAGAGAGAGAGAGAGAGAAACAAAAGAGAGAGTTTTATGTGTAGGGATTGGAGGTGATCAACAGTGTCAAAAGTTCCATGAAGGCATATAGGATGATGTCTAACATGAGGCAATTAGACTTACCATTAGAAGGTCACTAGAAATGCTTGCAAAGACAGTTTCAATAACTGTAATGCAAGGAGAATAGCTGTGATAAAAGGAAATTGAGTCAGAAACTTTAAAATGTGAGATGCTAATACTCTTTTGAGAAGTTTGCAACACAGAAGAGTGGAAAGTAAAACCTGAATATGAAAGCAATAGTAAGAGACAGCCTATTGAAAATGCTTATAGCCAGTAGAAAGAAAGATGGAAGACACAAAGGGAAGGGATTATCAATGGGCAACACAATAGAGGATAAGCATGATTTCAAAACCAGTAACAGGTAGCAGAACCGCTTCCTCTGAGAAATGGGGGAAGGGGAAGGGGATGTGAACGGAAACTCATTAAGTTTCCACAACACTTAATCTATTACAATTCTACCACAGTATTTCCTTGTCTAAATCTATGAAGTTGTGTTATTCATAATAATTTGAAAGAAAGAGATACAAATATGAAGTTAAAGTTGTCTCAGATGACTTTAGTCACTTGGAATAAATCCAGAGGTGAAATGTTTCCCTGAAACTTAACAGGGGTAAAAATCAGGATGCTTCTGAAATCCATAAGCAACTCAGCTATATTTAGACAGAAGGAAATTTAATGGCTAAAATAATCCCAGAAAATCATGTGGAATGTGGGAGAGTTGTTGAGCAGTACTTATTAAAGGACTGGGGTAACTGATAATAGTATTATTCTGAAGTGATTAAATTATTTCCAAATCCCAAAATTGATGTTATTTATCTTGATAGACCCTGTGCCAATTGCTCATTTTCTTTTTTTTTTCATTTTAATTATATTTATTTTTTTGTCTCTGAGTTAAAGGCAGACATAATTTTTGTTTATCACTGTCTTTATAATAACAACTAATCTTAAAACTTTCTAATGTATACTACATATCCTAATTCAGCTGAGTTATTTTCATCATTAGTAAGTGTATGAAACTATTTTCATTATTAGTAAATCCTATTAGTCAAAATCAAGTTTTTTGGTTTGATTAGCATTTGAAGCAAATCACCATGGTTAAACTTACCAAGAAATAGCATTTTTTTAATGACAACAGTATTTGCATAAGATACTGATGTCCTTGCAGCTCTAAACATATATCCCTAGAAGACAATGTAAAATTCTTTGATGTAATGTTTTTAGCTTGCCTGCAAACTGTTAGGAGTTTCCAAAGAATCCACTTAGTGGAACCAATTTTCCCTGTTGGAATTGTATTATTTGGGTGTAGAAAAGTATATAGTTCTTAATTGTTTTTATTTCATGGAAGAGTTTAATGATAGTTGAATAGTTGAATGATGTCCTTTTTTTTTTTTTTTTTTTTGCTTTATATTGCTTTCAGCACTGTCAAACTGGCAGTAATTTACAAATGCCTGCGTTTTCTTATTATATCTCTAAATTATCCTTTATAATAATATTGCATTGTAAAGATAGGTATAGAAACAAAATTACCCACATTATTATCATCAATAGAAAATGTCTTCTTTGCCATTGATAATTTTACTGTTCCAGTACAAAGATTCTTTTTCCAAATAAAAGGAAATCAAGATGTCTATGATAACTATGTTAGAACCCAACAATGAAAAGAGAGCTAAAGAAATTACTGTTTTCCACTTCCACTATTTTTACAATTGCCAAGCATTTGTTTAAAATATAGTTAAAAATGACTCCTGTTGTATGTAAGAAATTTGAAGTCTGTTTGCAGTCTTTTCAGACTCTTCTGTTTTGAATATATATCTTTTTTGATAAAAGCATAGGATGTGTTCTTCTTGTGAAAACAGACCTGGTTGTTTTATTTTGCACATGGAGATTTGAAGTGCTTTTTTCTCTTCATATTAATAACAAGATCATGTTTGATATTAATGCTTTGATCATAAACCTCATAAATTGGCCCATTTATTTTACCCATGTGTTTACTAGAGTATTCTTATGAGACAGATGAATTATTTTAAAAAGTTAAATGGAATACATTTTAATGAAATTCATCAAGAAACAAGTTTCAAAGTAAAAAATAAAAGAGAATGCTTAAATTGAAGTCAAAAGAGTCTAGTTTGGGTCCTTTATCTATCACTTATTAATTATGTAACACCTGGTAATTTATTTAACCTTTATGTATCTCAGTTTTCTCATCTGTGAAATGGAATATGAACACATTTTGGAATGGCCTATCTTTCAAATTTCATGACATTTGGATGAAATAATATACAAGAAAGTATGTTGTAAACTTTATGTACTAAAGTTGTATTGTTAGTATCATGCTCAAAGTTCAATATCAGCTAGTTAGTAGCCAAGTAGATAAAATTTCTTTTCAGTTGACAATTTGAACTTGGAGATAAACAAAATAATAGTATTTTATTTTATACTTAGGCCTAAATCTTCTTTTATTGGGTAAATAAATACTGTACCGTGTTTGTTTATAGGAAGATCCTGTACCACTACCTGAATTTTAGAAATGACTTGCAATTCACTTATTTATGCTAATAATAAAAGCATCTACAATTTTGAGGGGGAGATTATTCTATGCCTGGCACTATGCTAAGCATTATAAAACACTTCCCCCAAACATGCATATGGGCACATACATTTTTCACTTAATCATCGCAATTACCCTATGAGAAAAGTGTAATTACTACTAGCACTTTGCAAATGAGGAAACTGAGGCTTAGAGGAACTAAATGAAATATTATGGATGTTATCCCTAGTTAGAAAGAATTGAAAGCCAGAATGTCTGACTCTAAATTTGAATATTTAACAGTTGCCACTGGAATGCCTGGCCTTTCTCTTAATAAAAAATAAAATAAAATCTTTATATATGAAAACTGTGTTTCTAAATTCACAGTTTATCTTCTACCAGCTATTTAAATTCATCATGACATCTTTATATTGTTATATTTCCATGGATTATTTCAAGGTTCATAACTTTATTATATTGACAGAGAAAAAAAACAGGTGTTAACTAAGATAATAAAAAGTCTTAAATCAATTAGTTAAATTAACATGCCTTTAAATTGCCAAATATTGGGTTGAAATTAAACACTCAACTCTGTAGAAAAACACACACATTAAAACATCTAGTATGTGAAGTTCTTTGGATGAATTGGATTAATGGATTTTAAACCTTGCATCTAAATATTTTTCCTTGGTGTATTTCAGTATCAGTGGTTCTGGATAGTTTTCTGAAGTCTATGGCATAAGGGCATTGTATTGGTCATTGTTTTCCGTGTAGAAAATGTGAGATTTCAAGTTACATTAAACAAGATGAGAGGATTTCTGCAGCATGGCTTTATTTCCATTTCATTTTTAAAGGGAAAGAACAATGAATCTCAAATGTTGAGAAATTTGAAAGTTCCAAATAAGCGAACATTTGGGACACTAAAAGGAAATGATTGTCAAAAGGATGCATGGATTGCTTTAATCTGTTTGTTGTAGTTGCTGTTGTTTTATTATTTTTGTAAATAGTAATTTGTTCATGATTTTAATTTTTAAAAACTTTGTAGCAGAAAACATCACAAATTTCATCACCTGGTATGTACCATATGAAATTTATTTGTCTTAGACTTTTGGGGAAGGGTTGCTTCAACAAACTAGCATAGTCTGGTTGGCTTAAACAACAAACACTTATTTCTCACAATTCCAGAAGCTGGAAAGTCAAATATCAAGGCGCTGGCAAAGTCAGTGCCTGGTGAGAGCCTGCTTTCCTGGTTCACAGATGATGCATTCTCTTTGTGTCTTCTCATAGCAGAATGAGCGAGAGAGACCTCTAGGGTCTCCTTTGTAAGGACACTAAATCCACTTCATGTGGGGTCCACCCTCATTACCTAATCACACTCCAAAGGCCCCATCTCCTACCACCATCACATTGGGTGTTAGTATCCAACATACGAATACTGGGGGGACAGAAACATTCAATCCATAACACCATTACCATGCTGAGCCAACCTTCCAAGTCTGAGGGCACAATCCTTCACAAGACTGTCTGACTTCTGACACCAGCTGCATACAGGGGGTTCCCAAATGTCCTCTCGGGTTCAGTAGTTCACGAGGAAGACTAACAGAACTCACTGAAAGCTAATATACTCACAGTCATGGCTTATCATTTTTTATTGTCTTAATTTTATTTTTTAAATAATTATTTATTGTTGAAAGTATTACATATGTACCCCTTTTCCCCAGTTGGTCCCCCTCCAGCCCACCCCGACCCCCCACCCCTGGCCCCACTGTCCCATTATCTGTGTCCATGGGCCCTGGTCATGGTTTATTATAGGGAAATGTTATAGACCAAAATTAGCCAAAGAAAGAAGCACATAGGGCAGAGTCTGGGAGGGTTTTAAATGTCCATTGTCCTTAGGATGCATTTCTCTCCTAGAACTGATATGTGATAATACACACAGAGCACTGCCAACCCAGGAGGCTCACCAAATCTCTGAGTGTCCCGAGTTTTTACTGAGGTTTCATTATAGAAGAATCATTAATTGTTTGTCCCTGTCACTGATCTCAGCCTCCAGTTCAAGATGCGAAGCCTCCTAAATCATATGGTAGGTCATCCTGGCATAACCTACACCTAAGGTAAGACAATATTAAGTGTGGCCAGCCCCACCCTAAGGTCCAGACCCCACCCTAAACAAAGCTATTTCTAGCAGGTGTAAAAATAGATTACTTCCCAAAAGCTTAGGACAGAGACCTGACCTCTTTGGGCAGAGCCAAATTCTTTATTTCACAGCTATCAATCATCATAACTTTATATCTTAGTTGAATATTTTTATGAACACTTATCATTGAAATTATCTTCTTATTTAATAATATGTTGATAGAACCAACATGTTATTTTCCACCAAAAAAGCACTATGATTGTGAGAAATAAGGAAGAAAAATCTGCAAATAAAATCATAATATGTGTTAAGAAAATTTTTTAAAATCCATTTTGTTTTGTTTTGTTTTTGTTTTTTTTTTTAAAAAAAGGAAAGGAGGAAGAGAAAAGAGGAGAGAGAAAATATATAGTTTTTAAGAAAAAATACAATACAGTTAGATTCTAGTGCGTTAACAATATTTCTGGGAGATCGTATGCTTTTGAGATGCTGGACCAAATCAAGCACTACTGAAATGCTGCCTTTTCTCACTCTGCCAGGCAGCTTCAATCACTTACCTCTCCTCACCTTCAGGTCTACAGATCCCCACATCATGAGATAATCACTGTTACTAACAGAGAGAGTTTATAAAGCATGAAGTGCTATCACCATTTTAAACATGCAGAAAACATGGTTCTAAAGCTTGAAGCAACTCACCCGAAATGCACAAGCTAGTAAATGCCTGAGCCACTGCCCTTGTCTGTGTACTACTCATTTCTTTGAATTTCTCCTTTTTAAATATCTTCACAAGGTTTGGGTTATTATCCACTGATTCCCATAAATACAGGCATTATCTTTCCAAGGGATTGGATAAATTTGTATCCTCACTGATGTTTCTGTGTATCCAGAACAGAAGGGCTGGGGGAGGAAAATAAGCTATCATTTCAATACTAGAGGTCCGGTGCATGAAATTCATGCACAGCGGTGGGCGGGGGGGTGTCCCTCAACCCAGCCTGCACCCTCTCCAATCTGGGACCCCTTGGGGGATGTCCAACTGCTGGTTTAGGCCTGATCCCACAGTCAGACATCCCTCTCACAATCCGGGACTGCTGGGTCCTAACCACTCGCCTGCCTGCCTGCCTGATTGTCCCTAACCACTCTGCATGCCAGCCTGATCACCCCCTAACCGTTCCCCTGCTGGCCTGATTGACACCTAACTCCTCCCCTGCTGGCATGATCATCCCCAATTGCCCTCCTCTGCCGGCCCAGTCACCTCCAACTGTCCTCCACTTCTGGCCTGATCACCCCTAACTGCCTTCCCCTGCAGGGCTGAGGGGACTGGGGGACTCCAGCTGGATGAGGCGGGGCTGAGGGGACTGGACGCCGCCATATTGTGGCTGTGGGTGCTGTCATCTTATGAGGGCATGGCAGTCAATTAGCATATTCCCTCTTTATGGGCTGTGGGTGCTGCCATTTGTGAGGGCATGATGGTCAATTAGCATATTCCCTTTTCATTATATAGGACTAGAGGCCCAGTGCACGGGTTTGTGCACCAGTGGGGTCCCTTGGCCTGGTCTGCACCCGCTCGCAATCCGGGACCCCTCGGGGAATGTCAGACTTCCAGTTTCAGCCTGATCCCCACAGGCCAGGCTGAGGGACCCCACTGATGCATGGCCTCTAGAATGCATATAAGATCTTTGGTTAATCTCTTCCCACCCTCCTCCTCCCCTCCTTCCTTCTGAGATTCATCAGTCTGTTCCATTTTTCTATATCTGTGCATTGAGCATCTGCCCCCTGGTGGTCAGTGAGCATCATAGCACCGGTTGAATGGTCGAATAGTCACTTAGGTTTTTTATATATAAACTAGAGGCCCAGTGCACGACACTCGTGCACTGGGGGTTGGGGGGGTCCCTCAGCCCGGCCTGTGCCCTCTACCAGTCTGGGAACCCTTGGGGGATGTCCACATCCCTCTCGTAACCCAGAACCCCTCCTTCCTTACCGCCTGCCTGCTCACTGCTCCTTACTACTCAGCTCGCTGCTCCTTAGCACTGACGGGGAGGCGAAGAGGCTCTCGCCACCACCGCTCCACTCATCAGCCATGAACCTGGCTTCTGGCCGAGCAGCGCTTCCCCTGTGGGAGCACATTGACCACTGGGGGCAGCTCCTGCATTGAATGTCTGTCCCCTGGTGGTCAGAGCACATTATAGCAACCGGTCGTCCCGCTGTTCAGTCGATTTGCATATTAGGCTTTTATTATATAGGACTAGAGGCCCAATGCATGGATTCGTGCACTGGTGGGGTTTCTCGGCCTGGCCTGTGGGTATCAGTGGACCTCCACGTGGCTGCAGCCCTGCCTTACCCGCCAGCTCGTTGGGCTCCAGCCTGCTGTCCATGTCGATCCCACATAGCACGAAGTAGTGTGTGAAGCATCAGGTACCCGGGGGGGAGCCCAAGCTCAGGTTGGGCACCGTGCCGCTCCCACTCATCCTGGCCCCACTGCACCTGCCGCTGCCGCTCAGGTGCAAAGGGGGAGTGTCTGTGGGAGAGGTTCGCATCACTGCAGCTGCGTCCGCCAGTCGTCAGCCTGGCATCTGGTGCCCATCAGTCAGCTGAGCAGTGGGAGCACACTGACCACCAGGGGGCAGCTCCTGCATTGAGCACCTGCCCCCTGGGGGTCAGTGACCATCATAGCTACTGGCCGGTTGTGTGGTTGCTTAGGCTTTCATATTGTAGATTAGATAGAAGGAGAGCAATCTGCTGAATCTCTGATGTGCTTTAAAAAATTCTTTCTGATACATAGAAACCTGTCACCAAAGAAGAGACATAGAGGTATATGTCATATAACAGCATCACTTGAAAAATTCAAATGTATCCAAGCTATCTGAACTCAACAAAATAAAAGAAAAAACTTATATAATTGATTCTCATTTGAGCCTATAGTTGAGAACTAGAGGGGAAACATGGTAGATAAAAACCATGGGCTTTGAAGCAGACAGACATGGGTTTGACTCCCTAGCCTGCCATTTGCAAGCTATGTGACTTTAGATAAGTCATTTTTTCATTTCAAACCTGTAAATATCTATCAGTAAAAACTGGATAAGATCAATACCTACCTGAAAGTATTGTATCAATGAAATGAGATAATGCAAAATTAAAAAAAAAAAGTCTAGCACAATGACTATATCACTCACTAAATGATAAATAGCATGCTAATAATCAAAATTGTGTTGATGATTCTTACTTCTCTAATGAAAATAAGTTGGGAGACACATAGAACTTTTCCCATGAAAGGGTGATTAAAATATCATGCAAGTGTTCAGGAGCTTTTGGCCCAACATTATTTAGAACTCCTGGAATATGCTTTGGAATGTAGGACTAAGTTCACCAGAAATGAAACTAACATGCTCAAAACACTTTTCCAGGTATTCAACATAAGGTTCAGGGAGTGACACCTTTAGGCTCAATGTGGAAATACCTATGAGGTCAAGACTGAGTCCTGGATTTGCTGCAAGAGGACACTAATGACCTAAATGTTTGGACCAACATACACCCTGATCCCCATTCCTGGCCTTAAGTCATTCAGATCGTAACCCAGTCCTCCAAGGGACTCTGATATATGTCTCATGCATGACTTGGCTAACATCCAACCCTGCATCACCTTGCCTTACTTGGTATTTGGGTTGAATATTAAACTCCATCTGCCCATCAGATCACCTCATGGTAACACCCCCAGTCCAAAATGGTGCTCAGACCAAGTGTGCAATTATCTTTGCACACTTCCTACCATGATGGTAGAAAACCTATGGTTATTGAATTTATTGCTGAGGACCATGACCCCTTGAAATGTAAGAAAGAACATTCCATTTATATCATAATTATTCATATCACTGGTAGAGCGCATCATCTTAGACATACTTCCTGTAACAGCTAAAGTAACTAATTTAACTGTTCACAAACTCAGTATGGTGTTTCCAAACTACGTAGGTGGTTCTAAATCATAAGATCCATTTGTGTAACTTTCTTTTTTCCTTTTTTACTGATAGAGTTTATCAGAATTTTTATTGGCTTGACACATACACACACACACACACACACACACACACATACACACGACTTGTATCTTTCGGTTGAAGTGCTTGCCACAATTGTTTGGGTTGAAGTGCCTATCCACTTCTAGCCAGCAGGATATGGAAGCGGATCAAGAAACATATGAGGATAACATAACTTTTAGAGGCACGATAAGGAAGTAGTACCAATGATTTTTGCTTACTTTCATTTAACAAAACTTGTTTCACAATCACTCTAAGCTGTAAAAGAGACCAGCAAGTACAACCTGTATTTACTTGGCCATATGAAGGATTTCTATTGCTAAAGAGTAAGAGAATGAATATTGAAGTTCAATAAATAACATCTAGAACACAGAATATAAAGAATGCTTGATCACAATGTACATATATATCAAAACCTCACTTTAATACTTTAAAGACTTACAATTTTATTTGAAAATTATAGCTCAAAGAAAGTAAAAAAATTAACTCCAAAATAGAGTGCTTGGAATTTATTAGTAAATTTAATAAAGTTTTGTAAAATATAGACACAAATATCAATTGCATTCCCATACCAGCAGTAATTAAGTAGAAATAAAAGTTAAAAAAAAACTGAAGACAATGAAAAAATTTATAAAAATGTATATAAAGGTAATATTTCAATATCATACTTATATTTAGCAGAAACAATAATCATTCAGTAAACATTTAGTAAAACATTAATCACCAGCACTTATAAGTTACCTAAAGCATAAGAGCCTCTCTTCTAAGTGTTTTATACATTTTATTTAATTTTATCTTCACATTAGTAACCTTTGAGGTTGGCGTTACAAATGTCAGCATTGACAGAGGGAGAGAGAGAGGGTAGGGAAGGAACCTGAGGCACATAGACGGAAAATAACTTAAGTCCACACTGTCAAAAAGTAGTGGAACCAGAATTCTACTTCATATTTCATGCTGTTAATCAGTGCTCTATACTATCTACTGGACAGTACTAAGCACTGTTTGGAGCCTTGAGGACATATAGGTAACCAAGTCAGAAACAACCAAAGACCTTGTATGCATATATGCATAACCCATGGACACAGACAATAGGATGGTGAGGGCCTGGAGCAGGGGACCAGAGCAGGCTAGAAGAGGTAAATGAGGGGAAAGGGGGACATATGTAATACTTTCAACAATAAAGATTAAAAAAGGAAAAAGAAAGAACCCCAGCCTTCAAAGAACTAATATTAGAAATATAAATTTAAAAATAATTTTAGTGATAAAATCTGTGAAAAAATTTACAAAACTATGGGTAGAGTATTGAAAATGTTATCCACACTTATTTTTAAAACTAGAGACCTGGTGCATGAACTTGTGCACAGGTGGGGTCCCTCAGCCTGGCCAGTGATCAGGGCCAATCGGTGCTGGCCCCGCCAGGGGGAGGGGCCACGGGAGGTTGGCTGTGGGAGGGCACTGACCACCAGGGACAGCTCCTGCATTAAGCATCAGCTTCCTGGTGGTCAGTGAGCGTCATAGCGACTGGTCAACCAATCATTCTGGTCATCCTAGTCATTCAGTCATAATGGTCACTTAGGCTTTTATATATATTGATATTTTTGTGTTATCTTAGTTCTTATTTTTATAATATGATTAACTAATTCATCATGTCATCCAAAATATTCCTTTTTCAGACACAAGTATACCAAATCATATATGAAAAATACATTCACTCAGTTCAGTATTTCAGTTCCATAGATAAGTTATCCAATGTTTCTACTGATTTAAATGAAATTAGAAATAATGTGTTCAAGTGAAAAAGAGGGCATAAATCTAAAAATCAGGAGTAAGAGTTATAGTTCTGACTTTCACTGGGTTCATTAGAACAGGTTTTTTTTAGGGATGCACATAAACTACTACACGAGGGATCTGAAAACTCTTCTCTGAAGGGCTAATAAATATCTTAGGCTCAGTGGCCATATGGTCTCTAACAAGACTCCTCTACCATTGTAGAGCGAAAGCAATCATAGACAATTATGTGAAAAGTGAGCCTGGCCACTTTCCAATAAAAATGAATTTGTGGACACTGAAAACGAAACTTCTTATAATTTTTATGTGTCACAAAGTATTCTCCTTCTTTTGACTATTTTCAACCGTTCAAAAATGCGCAACCATTTTTAGCGTGTAGGCTTGACAAAAATAGGAGCCTGAAGCGGATCACCCCTCTACTGGATGATCACAGAGGTAACCCCTAGAGGCCCAATCTGTCACAGGCCGTCAGCAGTCTTTCACTGGGCTGCTGCCTCTGCCTCCAGTAACGGGACATGAGAAAAACTGCGCTTGAAGAATTCATGTGTTAGTCCTCAGACTAAGGGGTGTGTAAGGGTCACCTGGAAGCATATTAAAATTCAGATTCATTAAGTGGATTCCATACTTTTAACAAGTACTGTCGGTGATTTTGATGAAAGTGACTTTGAACAGCTAATAAGAACCTTGACATAAATAAGACATAAATATAGAGCATATAACCCATAAACAGGAGATTACAAAGCAGTGAGATAAGGATCACAAGAGAAATAAGAAGGAGAAAAAGAATACATCATTTTCTCAGAACAGTAAAGAGTAGTTAGGAGTTAGTGTGGACAAGTGGGTGAAAGTTTCAAGTATAAAACCTTCATTCTATATAGAATACTTATTTGGGTGCTGTGAATATATTCTGCCCTGGCTGAGAAAAGAAGTTTGAGGGCAAGAAATGAAATGAGCAGACACACAGCGGACCAGAGCTGTGATCTCCAGCCAGGGAGATTTTATTTCTCAGGAGTGGTTCTCCCATTTGCTAGCTCTGTGACTACAGGGCTATT
Source organism: Plecotus auritus (assembly GCF_963455305.1). Classification (NCBI taxonomy): domain Eukaryota; kingdom Metazoa; phylum Chordata; class Mammalia; order Chiroptera; family Vespertilionidae; genus Plecotus; species Plecotus auritus. Next base: position 147,612,665 of record NC_137772.1, read on the forward strand.
TCCTGCCATCCTCTCTGCCTCAATTAGCTCCATTCTAATAATAGAACTTATCTTGTGAGGTTGTTGTGAGATTTAAATGAGTTTTTACATGCCAAATACTTAAAACTGTGCTTAGCAGAGAGTAAATATTACTGTTATTGATGTTGATGCTGATGTTTTTAGCCATGATACTGTCCGACTCATTTTAAAGATGACTGAACTGGCATGTAAGAGGTGGAATGTGTGTTCTACATTGGGACTGATGACGTGGAAATTTGTTGGGGACAGGAAGAGATTTATCATTCATTCATTTTCTGTAAGCTTCATTTTCTTTACCCATAAAAATAAAGTATGAAGATCACATAAGTTCTGTTCCCTTTACAAGCTGACATTTTTTTAATATGTTCACATTTAAAAATCACATAAAAATAAAATTGAAATGCACCCAAAAGAATACAACATATGATTAATTCCATTAATGCCCAAGCAAATGGATTACTTTTAAAGGAATTGTTCAGAATAATGGGTTTACTGTGCTTTTGTTATTTCTAAGGAACGCACTAAATGGGTAAATTCTTTTTCTTGCCCTGGCTTGCTGTTTTATATGCAAAAATGACTAATGGATATTGTTTCCGCCTTCTGTATTTTCTCAAGTACAATTCAAGCACTTTGAAATCCTTTTCCCCCCGCCTTAAGACTCTTTCCCCTTAGCATGCAGAGCAAAAGAGAATTGTTCTAAGACACAGCCTATAATTTTGTCACTTCAGCTCTGACTGGGAAAAAAACACACAAAAAAACTAAAGTGTGTACTTATAGTGTTAGCCATGCCTGGCTGAGGAGGTTAAATCTCATGGTGCTGAAAGGGGAATATATTCCATCTTCAAAGAGATTAATTTTATTTATTATTTTATATGCTTGCCCATCTCTTTTTATAAGTGATATTGAGATATAATTGATATACACCATTGCACATATGTAATATGCACTTTTTTTTTTTGTAGTTTGGACATGTGCATACACTCATTATAACATTACCACAATCAAAGTACTAAACGTATCCTTCACCTCAAAAAAATGTTGTGTTCTTTTGTTGATTTGTTCTTATTATTTTTTGTTAACTGTAGGCACTACCAGTATGTTGTATAGGAGATCCCTCGAACTCATTCATCTCACATAACTGAAATGATATAAATTGAGCAAGAACTCTTGATTTCCCCATCACCTCAACCCCCCCCCCCCCCCCCCAATGCACCAAATTTCTTGTCTGATCTCAGAGGCTAAGCAGGGTAGGGCATGGTTAATACTCAGATAAGAGAGATTAAATTAAATGTGACTTTTTTAAAAAGTACAATATTTATTGATAGAAATGTAGCATGTTTGAATTTTGAAAGCGGAACTTTCATTCTAAAATATCCAAAAATTCCTGACAGTGGATAAATCTCACTTGAATAAGCAGATGACAGAGACATGATTAGTATTACATAAGTTCACCTTATTAATCTCATAATCAGCATTTTCTCAAAGCATTTTAATACTTCCTTATACAAAGCAATGAAAGTAGAAACTTTTATTCCTGTCTTAAGATATTTCATAAAAAATAAACATTTATTGAAACTTTGAAAAAGGGACTCATTCACAGAGCTACTCTGAACTGATTATTTCTGGACCCAAAAAACAGCAAGAATAAGGAGTCCAAGTTATTCCAACTCTCTTCTTGGAATAACTTGGACTCCTTATTCTTGCTGTTTTTTTGTTGTTTGTTTGTTTGTTTGTTTGTTTGTTTTGAGGGGGCGAGATAATTACTGCGGTCAGCTGTTCTGCCCTTAGGTGAAGGCCAAGTCAAGTTAGAGGGTTAGAGGCCTGGGGGAGTGACAGTGGGGAACATCATGAAGGCAGCCTCTATTCTATGCCAAGATGCCATTTATAATAATCCATACCTTTAGTAAGTCCTATTTTTTCCCACTGAGAGACATGTTACAAGATAAACAGAAGCATAATAAAAATTTTAAGAGTTTATTTGAACTCTTGAGTTGAACCGGAAGTGGTCCTCACCACCACTCCAGGATAGGAGTCGGAAAAGACTTTTACAGGTCCCCCCCCCACCCCGATTCCAGAGTAGAGCATTCCTAGTGAAGCATCCCTAAGCCTTGATGGCATAAAGCAAAGAATATCCCCTGCTTTCCAAAGTGCGCCTTATTTCTCAATTTTTATAGTTACCCAATTAATATATAAGTACACAAATCCAAACTATTGTGGCTAGAGAGTTACTTAAATGGAAATTGTAAATCCCTTCTGTTCTTCTAGTTGCTTTTTTTTTGTTTTTGTTTTTATATTGCAACCTCAGTGTAATCTAAGCATGGAATTCAGCTTAATTAAAATAACTATGTGTGCAGAAGCAAATTATGTGTTGGTGTGGTGAGACTTCTGTGAGTCTCGCTCTTGAAATTGTTAATTGAGATTGGGGTAAAAATAGATGAAAATAATCTTTGTTAATTAAATGCAGGCACTGTCTGGAAGTCGTTGTTAAGTAGGTAAAGGCAAATATGAACTTGAAGACCTCAGAATGCAGATCCCTGGAGCATTAACATGAGGCATAGATATGATTTATTTTTAAAAGTAGCTAGGAAATTTTCAAGGTAAATTGAAATGCCTGTGACACATAGATTGATCATTTAAAATGATAAGTAATGTAAACAGTATGATTTTAATTCCTAGGTATCATGGGAGACATCTTCTAACTGTATCCAAATTATTTTGCCAAATCGGGGCAAGTAAATTCCCCTGCTATCAGCCCACAGAATAGTAGCAGGACTAGATAAATATTTGGATTGTGTATCCTGTGAATTTTTTTTAATGTTTTTTAAATAGCATTATAGAGTAATGCTTATAAACATAAATTTTGAAGGTATCAGACCTGGTTTGGAGATCTGCCTATGTAGTTTCTTTTTCTTATGACCTCAAGTATATTGCTTATTTGCTCTATGCTATTTTCTTCCTTTGTAAAATAAAAACAATAATATCCAATTTATAAGGTTATTGGGAGGATTAAATGAAATATTACATTCAAACTGCTTTGCATGTATGTGGCACATCATAGATGTTCAAGATATAGCAGCTATTCTTATTGCTAGTAGTTCTTAATTACAAATTTATTTTCAAAACTCCTATCTCTTATTTTTCTTTTTTCCTTAACTTCAGAAAATGTCATGTACATTAATATTTCCAAAAATGAAGAAGAGGGGGTTAGGGGGAGTAAAAACTAAATTAATTTACATTTATTTTCTTTCCTACTTTAAGAATTATGTTAACAGAAATAAATTCCTAGACACCCTTGGAATTCCATTTTTCCATCTGTTGTCAATCAACTCTAAATCTAATGTGTATAAACACAGCATGTAGTTCAATGCACCTGAAACACATTAACTAGACTGCAATATACTTGTAAGGATTTTAAGACATGATGAAATTGCCTACTACTTTATATTTCCATCCTATCTCTTTCTGACTTTCATTAAGCTGCTTTGCCATGATCCTACAAGGCTATGTTCTTTTCTTTCTTAATTTCCCCCAATCAATTCTTCTATGTTGAGGACTCTCTTTTAACCTTGAATCATGTAATATAAACTTTGGGAAATACTTTAAGTTTATATAGTCTTCTATGTGGATGACTAATTTTTTTCTCCATGCATAAATACTTGATTACTTTTTCATTCAATTTATCCAATTCCCTACAGTTCTTTTTCAGTCATACGGTTTGCTGTCATTCAATACTTCATAACATTTCTAGAGTGCCTTCTATTTGTCAGCCATTACTCTAAGAACTGGGAATAAATAATCAGATATAGCTTCTGGTCTCAAGGCACTCAGTGCCAAGATGGGCAGTCAGAAAACTAACAGCCAACTGTGATAAGAGTGACGTTTGGATGACATGAGTCACTGGAGAATACTAAGGGATTACATAACTTAAATCCCTGGAAGGTAGAATGGTCTCAGAACCCATTCCAAAGTGAGTGTCATATAAGCTAAGAACTAAAAGATGACTAAAAGGCAGTTAAAAAGAGGAAGAGTATGTAGAGAAAACCTCAGTCTACCTCCTATATTTCTCCTTTACTCTCGCACTACTACCACATCCACAATACTTCTGATACCAGGTACATGGGAGTTTGTCCTCCACCAAGCAATTCTATTGAGGCAACTACTATTGAACTCAATTCTCACACTCTTCACTTGGAGATAGTGTCAGATCTCACAGGGCTCAGTCCCATAACATTACTCCCATCACATTTTAGATGCCAATGGCAAGTGCAAATTATCACCTGTGCCTCTGACTAATTGGCTTTAAATCAGAGGTTCTTTCAACCTCCTTGGGTTTGATGAATATGTTAGAGCAGCTCACAGAACTCAGGAAAACAGCTTCAACTTATGTTTACACATTATTAAAGGGTATGCTAAAGGATACAGATGAACAACCAGATGAAGATATCTGGAAGCATCCTGAGTGCAAGAGCTTCTGTCCCTGTGAAATTGGGGTGCATCACCCTCCCAGTACATGGATTCATCACCAATCTGAAAGTTCCCTGACACCTGCACTTCAGGGATTTTTAAGGAGGCGTCATTATATAGGCATGATCAAACAACTCCATTTCCAGTCCCTCTCCCCTCTCTGGAGAATGGGAGATGGGACTGAAAATGCCAAGCTTCCAATCATAGCTTAGGTCTTCTGGTGACCAGCCTCCATCCAGAAGTACATCCAGAGTCACCTCAGTAGAACAAAAGATGCTCCGACTGCTCTTATCACAGAGGAATTTACAAGGGTTTTAGGAATTTTATGCCAGGTATTAAAGACAGAGACATATATATTTATACTAGAGGCCCGGTGCATGAAATTCTTGCATGGGGGTGTGTGTCCCTCGGCCCAGCCTGCACCCTCTCCAATCTGGGACCCCTCGAGGGATGTCCGACTGCCCGTTTTGGCCCGATCCCGGTAGGTTCGGGCCTAAATGGGCAGTCGGACATCCCTCTCACAATCCAGGACTGCTGGCTCCCAACTGCTCGCCTGCATGCCTTCCTGATTGCCCCTAACTGCTTCTTCCTGCCAGCCTGATCACCCCCTAACCACTCCCCTGTCAGCCTGATTGATGCCTAACTGCTCTTCTGCCAGCCTGTTTGCCCCTAACTGCCCTCCCCTGCAGGCCTGGTCACCCCTAACTGCCCTGCCCTGTAGGCCTGGTCACCCCTAACTGCCCTCCCCTGCAGGCCTGGTCCCCCCCAACTGCTCTCACCTGCAGGCCTGGGTCCCCCCAACTGCCCTTCCCTGCAGGCCCAGTCGCCCCCAACTTCCCTCCTCTGCCAGCCTGGTCACCCCCAACTGCCCTCCCTTGTAGGCCTGGTCCCTCCCAACTGCCCTTCCCTGCTGGCCATCTTGTGGTGGCCATCTTGTGTCCACATGGGGGCATCCATCTTTGACCACATGGGGGCAGCCATCTTGTGTGTTGGAGTGATGGTCAATTTGCATATTACTCTTTTATTAGATAGGATGGAGGCCTGGTGCCTGAGTGGGGGCCAGCTGGTTTGCCCTGAAGGGTGTCCCGGATCAGGGTGGGGGTTCCCTTGGGATATGGGGTGGCCTGGGTCAGGGGCCTGTGGTGGTTTGCAGGCAGGCCATGCCCCCCAGCAACCCAAGCAGAGGCCCTGGTATCTGGGATTTATTTATCTTCTATAATTGAAACTTTGTAGCCTTGAATGGAGGCCTAGGCCGGCCAGGGTATGCAGAAAGCTTGGCTTCCTCCATTACTGGGGAAACCCAAGCCTCCTGTTTGCTCCGTGGCCACAGCCACCTTGGTTGGGTTAATTTGCATACTCGCTCCTGATTGGCTGGTGGGCGTGGCTGGTGGGTGTAGTAGAGGTATGGTCAATTTGCATGTTACTCTTTTATTTTTATATACATATTTTTTTTCTATCATCTCACAAAGGATAATCCAAGTGAATAAAAACTCAGTCAAGATGGCATTTTCTATGTGTGTGAAAGCAATACCTTCAATAAGCCAGAACACAAAGTGTGGATAGGAAGATAAAGTTGAAGAGGTGAATGGAGGTCTTTGTTATTATGTAATAAAGTCTTAATGTACACCAAAGTTGCCTAAGTACTTTACAGTACAAACATTAAAAGGTATTATTATTCCTCATTTTATAGCAGAGGAGCATGAACTTGAGTTTAAGTAATGTGTACAAGGTCATATAGCCAGTTACACCTAAAGAGGCCAGGACTCAATCAAGGCCTTTCAAGATTATTTAAGGATAAATAAACTACATGCACATTATTACTTGTCTCAAAGTCTGCTTTGAAGAAATCTCAAACTTCGTTAGAAAGCATAGTGCAGGTAAACAGTTGTTTTAAAGATGCAAATTTCTATAATGTGTTTAGCACAATCTCAAGCACATTTTAAGAGCTTAACAACTTATTGCTATTTTGTTATCTTACTGCATTTTTTCTTTTTCTTTTCTTTTCTTTTTTTGTTGTTGTTTTGTTTTGTTTTGCTAGAATGCAATCTCATTGCTTGATCTGCCTTTTTCCCAGTGGTGTCTGATACTTAGAACAGTGATTAATGAGTATTTGTTGAATAAAGGGATTAATACATCTTAAACTCTTGAGAAATTTCAAAATTCAGGAATATAAATTGTATTTTCTCCAAAATCACTTTATTTAAAGAATCACACGTTTCTGTATATTTCCTTAATAACCTCAAGTTCTAAAGCATCAGTTTTCACTGGTGTTTAGTTTCCTTTTGAATAGGACATTTTACATCATTTGAAGAACTCACTGAAACATTTGCATGAATCTCAAACTCTGTTTTCAATAAGGATTTACATCTTCCCCACCCTCTCTGCCTGGAGAGCTCTTCTCTATGATATCCACATTGCTGTCTTTGTCCCATGTCCTCAGGTCTACACCCAGAAAGCACCCAATTCCTAGTGAAGCTGCACCTTACAGCACCTCTCCCATGCTTTCATTTACAGTTTGCAATTATCACCATTTAAAAATGTATGCTACTTATTTTTGTTTATAGTTTCTCTCCTCTGACAAGAATTAAAGTTTTGTTAAGGCAAGAATTTCTTCTTTCCTCTTGGTTTGTTTTTCCCCAATGCCCGGGCTCAATGAAAATTTGTGAAGTGAATGAATCACTCCAGGTTGGCAGGGAAAAAAGTTGTTCAAAGACAAGGGGATAGGAGAGCATCTGTTGGAAGACATGGTAGAATCCCAGAGGGAGTTTGGTAGAAACAAGGAATGAGAGCTAGGGAGTTTTTCAGACTTGAAAAACCACCAAAAGTCCATTGTATTGGGGTCAGAGCTTCTCAAGCAGAATTCCAGAAAGATAGAAGCATGCAGAGGCCAGAGCTTTAGTTGAACTGCTTTCGTTTTTTTAGTCTCCTGTCCTAATTCCATCTTCCTCCAGATACTTTTTGCACAGAAATAGTGAACCTGTAGTACTAGGAACACATAGAGCTCTTATATAAGAAAAAGTTTCGCCAAAACCGGTTTGGCTCAGTGGACAGAGCATCAGCCTGCGGACTGAGGGGTCCCAGGTTGGATTCCGGTCAAGGGCATGTAACTTGGTTGCGGGCACATCCCCAGTGGGAGGTGTGCAGGAGGCAGCTGATCGATGTTTCTCTCTCATCGATGTTTCTGACTATCTATCCCTCTTCCTTCCTCTCTGTAAAAAATCAATAAAATATATTTAAAAAATAAAAATAAAAAAAAATAAAAAGTTTCTCCCATTGTGCCTGGTAATTATTAGTAATCTTTATTAGTAATTTTATTAGTAATTTTACAAAATCTCCTCTTAGCAATTCCATATGCTGTGTTGCCTTCCATGTTCCCTGCTATATTTGCAGGACACTATTATTATTATTATTATTATTATTATTATTATTATTATTTTAGTCCTCATCCAAGGATATTTTTTCCATTGATATTTTTAGAAAGAGTAGAGAGGAGGGAGGTGGATGTGGAGGAGAGAGAGAAAAAGAAAGAGAGAGAGAGAGAGAGAGAGAGAGAGAGAGAGAGAGAGAGAGGAACATCGATTTGAGAGAGATACATCAATTGGTGGCCTTCGGAACTCACCCTGGTCTGGGGTAGGGGATCAAGCTTGCAACAAAGGTACATAGCAAGGACACTTTTAGTTGCAAGTGACAGAAAACTATCCAAACTAGTTTGAACACAAAGGGGAAATTTTTGGCTTTTATTGCTGAAATGCCAGAGGTACAGACAAATATAGTCAATACTATTGTAATAACAATGTATGGTGCCAGGTGGGTACTGGAAATATCAGGGGGAACACTTTATAAAGCATACGATTATCTAACCACTACACTGGATGCATGCCTGAAACTAATACAAAATAATATCGAATGTAAACTGTAATTGAAAAATAAAATTTAAAAAGAAGTCAGGAGAAACCACAGATGATTTAAAAAAAAATGGCAAAAGAAGTAAAAAAAAAAAAAAAAAGAAAAAAGCTAGAATCAGGAACAGAGAAATTCATCAGGACTCCATCTCAGCCCCCTGCTTTCTCCACAAGGCAGAACTACAATAATGGCAAACAGCACCCTATCATCTCCTACCAGCTTCTCTTCCATAGCAGAGAGAATCTCCCCCCATACCTCTGCCAGAAGCATCTCAAGGAACATGCTAATTGCCCTGACTTGGATCATGTGCCCAGCTATTTGCCATCAGCTCTGACCCCTTGAGTGACAGTCCCTCTAGGATTAGAGTTGAAAGGGAAATCCGGAAATTCTCCAATGAAAACGTGAGATGTTGTTACCAAAAGGAATGTGAAGGGATGGTGGGCATTTAGAAACAAATGTCAATGAACACTTGACAAGTAAGTCATGGTTGATAAGCTAAAATGATTGTGGAAATGTCTCCTGACTCCATTTCCATGGGCCTTCAGGGGACTGAAAATGCATGCACAACTTGCCTATATAAGAATGATATGTGCAGGGCTAATTCATTTTGGTTTTCCTTTTATTTAATCCATTTCTACACTAACTAACACAAAAGGATGTCTCTGAAGGAGTTCTCAAACACTTTACATCTTTATCTTTTGTTATTTCCAGATGAGTTAGTTTTACACTCATTGTTTTTCCATATTCATTCATTATGTAACTGAACACATTTTTATTGAATACTATGCACATAATAATATGATTGCTGCTTCATATGAAAATGTTTCCAATAAGACATTCCTTTGAAAATTATTTTCTCATGAGATATTATTAGTTCTTCTGTTAGCTAAATAAACAAGCAAAGTGAGTAAATAGGGAATAAAATATTATATTTTAATGAGTGAAACACCCACAAAAATAAGCAGGGAGATTGTAATAAGTGTTTGACATCAAGGTGTGTTTTCTCTGAGGGATGGTGTGTCAGCTGAGTTGGGAAGGCTGGGATTGTACGGGCTGGTCTGAGCTGGGGAAGGATGGATGTTCAGGCAGGAAGATCATGTTTCTCAGTTCTGGGTAAGGAAGAGTCTGGTACATTTAAGGGACAGAAAGGAGGTAATTGTGGCCAAAGGGATCATGTAGGAAGTTAGAGACCTTGTTAAGTAGTTTCAATGCAGATTCAATAAGTTGGGAAGACATTGAGGTTCTTTAGAAAGCTGAGAAATGACACAATATTAATGTAAATTTAAAAGAAGAAACTGGCTGCTTTGTGAAAGATAGATTGTAGATGAGCAAGAATGGGAGCAAGGGGGCTAATCATTCAGTGATTGCAGTACTTCAAGAAACGGCATTTACATCGTTGTTCTTCATGGTGTGGTGATGTGCCCCTAGAAAATGACATGCCATATGTTCAAGTGCTGGAGCACATGTGCAAGTTCACTTGGTCTTGTGAACACATCACGGTCCATCTGGGCACTGAAGCAGTGGCAGGTAGCAGTGCAAACACCCAACTAATTTATGTCTTTTGTTTACTTGATGATTATTGGGTGATAATTTTCTTTAATTAACTACTATATTTGGACTAGCTGTGCTAAGACAATGGTCATTAAAATAAGACAGTGAGACCAATTTAATTCTAAGTACTTATGATAGTGCTACAAGTATTTAAGTCCAGCTTATGTGTTTGTTAGCTTTTAAATTGCAGATACATTATTTCTTAGGGTAAATGTGCTAAAAATTGGCCTTCAGCTTTCAATCTTTTTATTTGTCTTTTTTGTATGCTTTAAAAATATAGACCAATGCAAATTTTATCATATTTCATAAATTAATTTTGAAGGTAATTTCTGATTTAACAACACATGGATCATACTTTTAATTAGGTACATTTCCAACCTGATAGATACATTTTCCAAGTAGAAAATTTTTAAAGAAAATTTTCACATTCCTATAAATATTACAAATGTTATTCAAAATGCTGATCAATTTTTGAAAATATTTTTGAAATAATGAGTAAAACAATGTTTATTTTCTGATTGTTTGTGTTCATTAGCTCTTAATCACATTCAAGTAAATTCAAATTTTTTATACTTTATGTTCTACTTTAGATTTTAAAAGCTTGTCTTTTTATTTTACAGATTGTTGCCTTGCGTGAACAAAATGTTCATATACAAAGGAAAATGGCATCAAGTGAGGGATCCACGGAGTCAGAACATCTTGAAGGGATGGAACCTGGCCAGAAAGTTCATGAAAAGGTATGACCCATAATAACATGCTCCTATATGGAAATGCTTACTTGCTATACATCATTTGACAGGAATATAAAATCCATGTAATAATTATTATATTTTGATTTGTTTGTCAAAAGTTCATGATGATTCCTTTTCATTTATTGTTCTCAATTTGATTCTCTTAAAAATATGTATGTGTTTATGCCCTGGCAGTGTAGCTCACTTGGTTGGAGCATCGTCCAGTATACCAAAAGGTGGTTGGTTCAATTCCTGGTCAAGGCACATACCCAGGTTTCAGCTTCAGTCCTGTATGGGGGAGTGTACAGGAGGCAACTTATCAATGGATTGGTATTTCTCTCTCACATCAATGTTTCTCCCTCTCTCTCCTTTGTCTCTCTAAAAGACAATAAACATATCCTTGAATGAGGATTTTTCAAAAATATGTGTATTTATGCGTATACATATATGAATTTCTCATTACTTACTATTAATTTGATTCTCTTAAAAATAATTCAATCCTATCTAATAAAAGAGTAATGTGCAAATTGACCGTACCTCCGCTACACCCACCAGCCACGCCCACCAGCCAATCAGGAGCAAGTATGCAAGTTAACCCAACCAAGATGGCTACGGCCACAGAGAGAGCAGGAGGCTTGGGTTTCCCTAGCAATGGAGGAAGCCAAGCTTCCCACCTGCCCTGGCCGGCTGAGGCCTGCACTCAAGGCTACAAAGTTTCAATTATAGAAGATAAATAAATCCCAACAATAATGGCAGCAGCCACAGAGCTGGAGAGAGCAGGAGGCTTGAGTTGCTCCCGGTGATGGAGGAAGCCAAGCTTCAGCAGCCCTGGCCTGCCTTGGCCTCTGCTCAAAGCTACAAAGTTTCAATTATAGAAGATAAATAAATCCCAACAAAAATGGATGCCACCACAGAGCAACCAGAAGGCTTGGCTCCGCTCAAGGCTACAAAGTTTCAAATATAGAAGATGAATAAATCCTAGATACCAGGGCCTCCGCTTGGCATGGCCAGCCTGCAAACCATCACAGGCCCCTCACCCAGGCTGCCCCATGCCCCAAGGAAACCCCCACCCTGATCCGGGACACCCTTCAGGGCAAACCAGCTGACCCCCACCTGTGCACCAGGACTCTATCCTATCTAATAAAAGAGTAATATGCAAATTGACCATCACTCCAACACACAAGATGGCTGCGCCCATGTGGTCAAAGATGACTGTCCCATGTGGACACAGATGGCCAGCAGAGGAGGGCAGTTGGGAGGGTCCAGGCCTGCAAGGGAGGGCAGTTGGGGGCAATCAAGCCTGCAGGGTAGGGCAGTTAGGGGTGACCAGGCCGGTAGAGGAGGAAGTTGGGGGCGACCGGGCCTGCAGGGAAGGGCAGTTGGGGGGGGACCCAGGCCTGCAGGGGAGAGCAGTTAGGGTCAAACAGGCTGGCAGGGAGCAGTTAGGTATCAATCAGGCTGGCAGGGGACTGGTTAGGGGGTGATCAGGCTGGCAGGCAGAAGCAGTTAGGGGCAATCAGGAAGTCAGGCAGGTGAGCAGTTGGGAGCCAGCAGTCCTGGATTGTGAGAAGGATGTCCAACTGCCCGTTTAGGCCCAATTCAGGTAGGATCAGGCCTAAACGGGCAGTCGGACATCCCTCGAGGGGTCCCAGATTGGGGAGGGTGCAGGCTGGTCTGAGGGACACATACCCCCGTGCACAAATTTCGTGCACTGGGCTTCTAGTTATATATAACAAGAGGCCCAGTGCACGAAATTCATGCACTCAGGCAGGGGGTGGGTTCCTTCAGCCTGGCCTGAGCCTTCACACAGTCTGCTGTGATTGATTGCCCTGCAGAGGGTGGTCCCACCCACCGCCGCCAGCTGGGTAGCCCGGGCCTCCCTCTTTGAGGCGATCGTGGAGCCCCCAGCTGGTGGCCTGGGCCTCCCTCTGCAGGGCAATTGTGGGGTAATGGCGTAGCCCCCCGACCAATCGCATCACACCTGCCTTGGCGGCGGCAGTCAATGCTGGGTCACCACAGGGCCCGCGACCCAGGAGAGACCAGGAGGTCAGCAGTTCAGCCCACTCGCCAGTCCCCGCCCACCGGAGCCTGCTGCCCACGCAGCCTGGCGTTCAGTCGTCCTTTCGGTCGTTTTGGATGTTATGGACCCTGGCTCTTTATATATTAGGATTATATACCCAGGACTTTTTAAAGAACAAGAACAATAATTTTGATTTGTAACTGGTATTATGTACAGTTGTCAAAAATCTGTGATTTATCACTACAAAAACGTTTGGTAATTTCTTATTTTACTTAGTATTTTCTGTTTGTTTGGGAAGACCTTGGCAATACTCCTATAAATGATAAATTGCATAAAAGAATATCTAAAGTCATGGGATTTTTACTGCTTTTTTGGAAGGGAGTGTTTCTCCATTGGGTGGGGCTTAGACCCAGGCCAAGGAAACCAGCAGTCTGTTTGGCCCTTTTCTGTGCTGAACCACTTGTATCCAGCGCAAGAGGAAGAAGGTTCATTGCCGGTAGGTCTGGAGTCAGGTAAATGTGCACATCCTGTGCATGAGGCTCAGGCAATCTCCTGACATTTGTCTTCAATAAGTTTTGTCTTTGGGTGGAACTCTTTAATCATCAAGATCACAGGAATCAGGTAGATAAATTGGTGCCATTGTAAATGTCAAGAGGTTTTAAAACATAGAGATTAAGAAGCCACAAAACAAATAGCACCAGACTTTTTACTAGAAAATAAATTGAGCACTTCCTCACTTACCCAGTTGAAATAAATGGAAGGACTTCTTATGTTTCCAAATTCGGGTAAAAAAGCAAAGGAAGCCAAATAAACCAGACTGATTTCTGAGAACAACCACCAAGTCTTGTGGCTATGAAGCAAACAGCCCTTATTTAAGGTTTCATTATTTTAAGCTTTACCCATGTATTTTATAGATATTAAAATAAATATTAAAATAAACTGACAGCTAGATTTTATAAGCTGTATCTCAAATCTGAATAATATTATCTCTCTTTCCTTCAGATAAATGAACTGACACTAACTCACTAAATAAATCACCAAGATCTTCAGAATAAGGCATTTGTACATGGAACTAAATTTAGAAAACTAACATGTAATTTTCTATTACTGTTTAATTTTATTTTATGAATACTATATTTTATATGTATTTTATTTTATTGCTGTTTTATTTTAATTATGTCATCAGTAATACAGTGCTATCTCTTTCCTCAGAGAATAATAGAATCACACTCATTTGGATATAAAAATGGACTTTATAGTCATCTAGTCTTTGTTTTAGAAGTCTATAAAATATTGTCTTCTATAACACTGCTAATTTACAATCATCCGGACTAGAATTAAAGAAAGATGCCTTTCAAAGGCATAAAACCTTGACCTCTTGTCTACTAAAATAAAACTATTTGATGCTGAAGAATTCTTCTAGTACTTCTGAAGGGGAGGGTTACTCATACAAGTATTTTTTTTCAAATATCGTTTAAGATATAAATCCTAAATATCCAAGCATTATAGAATATAAGAATTCATGTCAGATTAAGTTTCAGAAATTACAGAAATAGGACGAGGACCTATGTATAACTGATGTTTGTCTTATGGACTCCATAGGTAGAGGAGTATATATGGAAGATTCTGAATACCTGTCTTTAACTTTCTTTGCCTTCCAGTTTTTTGTGAAGGCATTTCAACCAGTGTGGAGAAATTCTGTGACATTGCTTCTCACCCACTCTTTTTCCCCCTCTTTATTTATTTTTTCCATCACTATTTATCCCACCTATACTCCCATCCACCTCCAAGCCCCCTGCACTCACCATACCGTTGTTCTTGTCCATTAGTTCTTATTTCATTTTTTCCATTACCAATTATCACTTCTATGCCCTCTTTCAAATCCTCCTCTTTCCCCCCACCCATAATCACCATAGTGTTGCCTATTTCCATGAGTCCTCTCTCTCTTTTTTTTTCTTTTTTGCTCAAACCCTCCACACTCCCTAACAATCCCCCCTGCCCCAAACAGAACTGTCTGCCTGCTCTCTATCTGTGAGTCTGTCTCAATTTTGCTAGGCAGACCAGTTTGTTCATTAAATTCCACATATGCATGAAACCATACAGTACTTGTCTTTCTTTGACTGGCTTATTTCACTTAGTGTAATGTTTTACAAGTCCATCCATGCTGTTGCAAAGGATAAAATTTTCTTCCTTTTTATGGCCAAGTAGTATTCCATTATGTATATATACCATAGCTATATTATCCATTCTTCTACTGATGGACACTTGGGCTGTAGAGAACCCAGAAATAAAGTCACTCAATCTTTTTAAAAATTATTTTATTTTTTAATATTTTTATTGATTTCAGAGAAGAGAGAGAGAGAAAGATATAAAAACTTCAATGATGAGAGAGAATCATTGATTGGCTATCTCCTGCACAAGCCCACAACCCAGGCATGTGCCCTGACCGGGAATCAAATCTTAACCTCCTGGTTCATAGGTTGACGCTCAACCACTGAGCCATGCTAGCTGGGCAGAAGGATAATTTCTAAATGCTTTGGAATAATGATATACTAATATTGTTTAATATATCATACCCCTATCCTCCAAGTGAAGCTAAAATATGTCATGTGTACATATTTTTTAAATTTAAAAGTAAACTGTGTTTTAGTTTATATGACACCTGAGATGATTCAAGAAAGCTCTCCAAAAGATTTATTTATATCACAATTCCTTGCCTGACATTTTCCCAGCTTTATTGTGATATAATTGATGTATAACATTGTGTACATTTAAGATGTACAATGTAATGATTTGGTAAATGGTTAAAGTAAAATGATTCCAATAAGGTTAGTTAACACATTCACTACCTCACATAGTTATCTTTTGTGTAGGGAGGGGGATGAGGATATTTAAGATCTATTCTTTTAGCAATTTTCAAGCATACAATACATTATTGTTAACTATAATCGCCATGCTGTATATTAGATCCTCAGAACTTATTCATTTCCTAACTGCTGACATTTCTTAATAAAATATGAAATAATATCCTAATTATTACTTTATCATCCTTAAGTAAATACTCCTCAATTGCACGCATATAACATTGCAAAGCATCTTTTCTTTTCAAAATTATCTCCTATAACATGATTATTTAAACTATATCAATATCATTGAATAACAAATACCATAGCATTGTCATTTAAATCCTAACACTTAGTTTTTACTGAGAACTGCTCCAGAGGTATTTTCAAACCTCAAAGAAAAAGAGCATATTATTTTGAGGGAGTGTCTATGTAATGAAATTTATCAGTGTGGGATGATTGTTGCATTAGTATATAAATTGCAAAATAGTTGTTGGGGGGAAAATGACAAACTAAGGTGAGGTACTATGGAACAGTCAGAAAATGACTTGTAAATCCTAGTCACATGGATTACTCTTTGTTTAGGGCAGTAAGGTTACTTAAATTGTAACTAAGTTACAATTTAATTAAGTTACTAGTAATTAAGTTACTGGTCTGTCTGGGTTATTAGCCACAGGAGATATTTTATGTCTGTGGCTTGAGAACCCTGCTGACAAAATAGTTGATAAAAATAGTCTTATAAGAGCACAGTCTGAAACAGGCCTATTACTCGTAAAAAACTTCTGTAATCATTAACATTTTCAAAACAAAAAGTGAAAAGAAAATATAAGCTGAACTGAAACAAGTTCAAATGTTTTTAATCAGTTGTTCTAGAAGAGCATAAATATTCCTCGGGTAACAAAAATTTTCAGAACATAAAATTTTACCTCATTAGGAGTTCAGAGCTGAGCTCAAAGCTTTCGTTCTGTTGCTTTCTAGGGGACGGTTAATTTGTCAGGTTTTTTTTTTTTTTTTTTCAATAAACATGCTACTCTCGCTCCTGGATCGTATTGTCTGCACTTACAACTATTTTTTCTTGCTGTAAATGTTTACTAAGTGATGTGGATAAGCAGAATGCTAGACAGCGATGGAGACTCAGGAGACATAGTCCCTGAAATACATTCACCAGGAAACTGGAAGGAGACATAAATATGCCCCTCCCCCCCAAAAAAATAATATTACAGAAGATGATAAAGTGGACTCAAAATGATACTACAGTTTAAAGAAGAGATCAGTTATTTCTGATTGGGGGTGTCAGAGAGACAGTGTGGAGCACTGATTTGTTTGGACCTGGATGCAAATTCCATTTCTGCCAATTATTAGCAGTGTTCCTGTGACCATAGGCTTCTGCCTCCCTGCGCATCAGTTGCAGGGTAATATGCCTAACTTACAGCTTTGTTGCAAGAAATAGAAACACTAACAATGAATGACAAAAATCTTGGCACATTGATTACAAGCATTAAATCGTGTAGTTTTAGTATTTCATAATAATGGGCTTTCATGTGCATTCATTTTTTTTATATATATTTTATTGATATTTTACAGAGAGGAAGGGAGAGGGATAGAGAGTTAGAAACATCGATGAGAGAGAAACATCGATCAGCTGCCTCCTGCACACCCCCTACTGGGGATGTGCCCGCAACCAAGGTAGGTGCCTTTGACCGGAATCGAACCTGGGACCTTTCAGTCCGCAGGCCGACGCTCTATCCACTGAGCCAAACCGGTTTCGGCTGCATTCATTTTTTAATAAGTATTTTGTGATGATCTTATTAAAGGTGCTAGGAAATAGGTCCTGGTCTAGGTAGGTCGGAGTAATGAACAAGACAGATGAGGACACTGGCAAGAATTAAATACATATAAGTGGTGAAAGGGGGTCAAAAGGTAAAAAGAAGAAATGTTTTTTAAAAAGCAGTGAATGCGAACTAAGGTGGGTGGGGGAGGATGTTAAATAGTCATGGCAAGGAAGGACTTCCTTTAGGACCAAGCTGAGGTTTCACCTGGGACTTGAAGCTTAGAGTTTCTGAGGCAAAGGAAGCACAGTGTACACGGTACACCAAGGATAGGAAAGAGCTTCTTTGGCACATTCTCTGGCAGGAAAGGTGACAAGGTAACAGAAGCCTAGTGGTCGGGGAAAGAGCAGCAGGGGACAGAACAGCAGTGAGTAAGTTCTTGTAGGCTGCGGTAAGGAGCCCAATGTTTTCAAAAATATTTTTATTTAATTCAGAGAGGAAGGGAGAGGGAGAGAGAGATAGAAAAATCAATGATGAGAGAGAATCATTCATTGTGTGCCTTCTGCATACCCCACACTGGGGATCGAGCCTGCAACCGGGGCATGTGCACTGACCAAAAATCAAACCATGACCTCTTGGTTCATAGCTCGATGCTTAACCACTGAGCCACACCAGTCAGGCAAGGAGCCTGATTTTATCCTCAAAACAATAGGAACACACAGCAGTATTTAAAACATGGGAGCATCCTGATTAAATACTTTTGGAGCAATCAGTTGCATTACAATTTTATGTGGATTTTTCATTTTTTCACATATTAGATTTCTAAAGTAGGTAGAGATTTTTCTTTTATTAATTTTATAGATATTAATTTTATGGGACCCTTGTCTTCTCACTTCCAGACAATAGTGTGTTCTCACATTCCCTCATGCCAGGTTGATTTCTCTAGGTGTTTTGATGATTTAAAAAATGTCTCTCTAACCCAGCCGTGGGCAAACTCCGGCCCGCGGGCCGGATTCGGCCCGTTCAGCTGTTCTATCCGGCCCGTGGAGCCGAAAGACCGTACCCTTTTATGTAATGATGTTTACTTTGAATTTATATTAGTTCACACAAACACTCCATCCATGCTTTTGTTCCGGCCCTCCGGTCCAGTTTAAGAACCCATTGTGGCCCTCAAGTCAAAAAGTTTGCCCACCCCTGCTCTAACCCAATCTGATTGTTTCCAGTCATTTATTATTTCATAATTATACATATTTACTTGTTTCCTAAAGTTGATTATTTTATTACATACAAGAATATGCTTTTTAAGAAAATTCTTTAATTTTTTCCACAACTTCTTTCATTAATTTTACTCTGAACCAATTCTCCAAATCAGTGGCATTCAAAATTTTTGAGCACTCTAAATATGGCTCTTACCACTGGGCAAGAGGCCATGCTCTGGGCCCACAACTTATGGAATCTTGCTTTAGCCCTATGTGCTCCTCTCTGTGAGGTAAGAAGTTCATGGGAACAAAGGAAATTATACATCCATGACTGACATGTACACCCCTTGTTACCATATGACAGGTACTTGGAAGCCAAGACTTTCTGACCAAATAGAACTTAGCTGATCTTCAGTGCTTGTATGGGCCCATATAATAAACTAGAGGCCCGGTGCACAAAATTCATGCACTGGGGTGGGGGGGGGGTTCCCTCAGCCTGGCCTGCACCCTCTTGCAGTCTGGGACCCCTCACTCCTTACCACCCACCTGCTTGTTGCATCTGCCCCCTGGTGGGGAGGGACCTTGGGAAGGCTCCAGGGCATGTCCAGCCTGTCTCTATTGGCCAGACCCCAGCAGCAAGCTAACCTACCAGTTGGAGCATCTGCCCCCTGGTGGTCAGTGCACATCATAGTGACTGGTTGACCAGTCAGCTGTCTGCCCCCTGGTGGTCCATGCACATCATAGCAAGCAGTTGAGCAACCTTAGCATATCATTAGCATATTACACTTTGATTGGTTGAACAGCTGACTGGACGACCATACACACACCTGTGCTGGAACAAAGGCCAGGTATTGGACACTGGTCCCAATCCATAGTCCTACTTTCCTCCTGGTAAGTTCTCCTTGTGAACTCTTGGAGAACTTTCTGATCCAGTCAAATGTCTTAGTCTGTAGAATTCAGAATAACTTTGAACTTCACAGCTGAATGGAGACGAGTCTTTTGTTTATTTGTTTCCCTCTCTCTCCTGAGGGTTTCTGGTAATTAAGAAAATTATCCTCCTTCTCTCCTCTCATACCAAGACACAGTGCAAGAGACATTTTGTCAAGTTTCATAAAATATTCTTCCTCTGGGTCAGGGGTAACTACTTATCTTATACGTATGTGCATATCAAAGAGGACTGCTTAGTGATTCTTTCAGGAAGAAAGGAGATCTTCTCCAGTGTTACTCCTTTATTCTATAGCTGAACAAAGAGACATTTGAAGATTTGCAATTGAAAACAAAAATAAAAAACAAATTTTTCATTATACATACTTCACCTCCTTATATCTTCTAACTATATTGATCATTAAAATGTTACAGGGGAACATGTTAATGATCAATAACATGTTTATTGATCATGTTTATTTTTCCACATAAATTTTTTAATTTGTTTACTTCATGTTGTAACATAAAAATATTTTTTATTTTTACATTTCTGAGTATTAACATTAATCATTAATCAAAATTAACATGAACATTAACATTGAATAAAAATTACTCATGTTTTATTTAGAGTTAAGATACCATAAAATGGAATATGTTTCCATCAAGCCATATACATGGAATATAGTGAATGAATTATATTTTAATTTCAATATTATGAGAATATCAGAACTTCAAAATAACAGCTATTCTTCTGATAAAAATATATTTACTTTTAAATTCGGTGGGAATTAAAAATGGCTTATAATTTCTATGAAAATAATAACAATTTTATACTTATTAAAAAAACACTATTGACCACATTTAACTAAAGATCTAACAAGTAAAGTTATATCAGCTGGATATTTTCATTAAATAAAATTATAGGGAATTTACTGTCATAATGACTTTGCAACTCTCAATGTTAAATAATAAAATTATTAATGGAGAAATAACTGTAAAAAATCATTGGGTTTAGAAATTTTCCAACCAGGTCAATATTTGTCAACTTTATTATTTATTTTCTGTTTTTTGTGCCCTATGCTTTTATTTATTTATTTATTTATTTATCTATTTATTTAAAAATATGTATTTTTTATTGCTTTCAGAGAGGAAGGGAGAGGGAGAGAGAAAGAAAAACATCAATGAGAGAGAATCATTGATTGGCTGCCTTGGGCACGCCCCCTACTGGGGATTGAGCCCACAACCCAATTCTGTGCACTTTACCAGAATCGAACCCGAGACCCTTCAGTCCACAGGCCAATGCTCTATCCACTGAACCAAACTGGTTAGGGCTTTTTTTATTTTTTTAAATTAAATTTATTGGGGTGACTTTGGTTAATAAAATTATATAGGTTTCAAGTGTACATTTCTATGATACATGGTCTGTATATTGCATTGTGTGCCCACCACCCAAAGTCAAACCATCGTCTGTCAACATGTATTTGACTCCCTTTACCTTTTATTACCCCAGCCCTCTGGTAATCACCATACCATTGTCTGTGTCCATGTGTTTTTGTTTGTTTGTTTTTCTTGTTTGTTCATTTGTTGCTTTCAGTTTTGTATCCCCAATATAAGTGAAATCATATGAATCTTAACTTTTTCTGTCTGACTTATTTTGGTTAAAATGATGTTATCACAGCCCACCAATGCTGTTGCAAATAGCAGTATTTCATCTTTCTTATGGTTGAGTAGTATTCCACTGTACATATGTATCACATCTTCTTTATCTAATCATCTATCAAAAAAACACTTCTGTTGTTTTCTGTGTCTTGGCCATGTATAATGCTGTAATGATCATAGGGGTACAAATAGCCAACAGATACGTGAAAAGATGCTCAACATTACTAGCTATTAGAGAAATGCAAATCAAAACTACAATAAGATACCACCTCACACCTGCTAGAATGACTACTATCAACAAGGCAAGTAATAACAAGTGTTGGAGAGGTTGTGGAGAAAAGAAACCTTCATTCACTGCTGGTAGGAATGAAAACTGGTACAGCCACTATGTAAAACCATATTTAGGTTCCTCAAAAAATTAAGAACAGAGTTACTATATAACCCACCAACCCCTCTTCTGGGTATCTACCTGAAAATTTTGAAAACATTTATTGCAAAGATATATGCACTTTTGTGTTCATTGCAGCATTATTCACAGTGGCCAAGACATGGTCAATTCTCTTTAAAAGGTTGATCCTTCTCATTTTTCAGAAATAAGGGATGAATTCAAGTTTTTTTTTCAATTTTAAATACTAAATATTTTTAATTAGTTAATAATAGAATCAATACTAATGTGGGATTCTATTATCATATCTTTTATTACAACCATTTCATTACTCATTTTATTATTTTATTATTTTATTTTTACTCTTTCCCTTTTAATGTCAGACAATTTTTCAGGTTTTATGACTAAATTAGATACAGTAGTTAGAAAAGTACCTGGATAATATAGACCTATGGTTCTTAACCCCAACTAAGCATTATAATTACTTAGGGAGTAAAATCAAGTATATGTCTTGACCTCACCCACAGATATGGTCTAGAGTAGCATCCATTCTATAGTTTTAGTCACTCTGCCAAGGATTCAAATGTGTGGTCATGGCTGAGAATAACTGATATGGAGTACAAATGTAATTTCTGCTTTCCTCTAGGCTTTAGATTTGCAGGGACTGTAAATAGTTTATATATGATGAAATAGATTTAAGTCAATGGGGAATTAAAAGTAACAGTTGTGAATTCTGTACTGGAGAACCTATCTGTAGGTCAAGATTTGAAATCTGAGGCCAGGTCTGATTTCTGAGAGCTGAAAAGCAATGTGGAGATTAACAAACACAGTATAGGTGAACCAAAATGCCCCAAAGTCATAGCATTGAATCCTTTGGATTAGCCAGTGCTTAAATGCTTTCTCAACTTTATCTTGGTTGTTAATTATTTCGTTGCTTGATTTGGTTTATTCTTTCTTTCCCCACCTTATGCTACTTTCAGGCAAGAAATTTCATATTCTAAGCATCCAACCTGGTGACATATGGTAGAGGCAAAACAGATAGTAAAGTTTTGGTGATTGAATCAAAGAAAGGATAAATGAAACAATGAATGAACAAAAGAAAGAATAAAAGAGAGAGGGAGGAAGAGAGAAAGAACAGAGTCTTGGTAATATGACACTGGAATAAGAATGCCTGGGTTCAGATCTTAACCAAATTACTTTTTTAGTAGTTTGACATTAAACAAAGTACACTCTGTGATTAGATTTCCTTTTGTGTATTCAATAGGTTGTCATAGAGATAAAATAGTTTATACACATAATACACTTAGAACAGTGCCTAAAACATAGTCAGAACTTAATAAATGTTAACAAAATAAAGTAATGTAAAAACCCATGCATACTGATAGCCAAAAAATTACCAGCAATATATTCTTGGATAAGCAAGTACTCAATAAATGTTAGTTAGTATTGTTAATTGGCATTATTCTAATGAACGATACAGTCTTTCAAATTTAAGGATTTGAAGTAAAATAAGGAGCATAACAATCTTTTAGAATGAAAGGAAATATTTGTTAGAGCATCATATTGGCAAAAGTGTTCCAAAGTTCTTCCCTAGGTCAATGCCTGGTTTAGGACTTATTCATATATTCACAATTAGACTTTATTATTGGCCTATGGAATCCCTAATTGATTTGGCCCTTAATTCTATATATACATTTCTTTCACCCTGATACATTGCTGATGCTCATCTATACTAATAAAAGGGTAGTATGCTAATTAGACCAGGAGACCTTCTGGATGTCTTTCCAGACAAAGCCATGGTGGCAGGGCCGAGGCAGAGACAGCAGTTGGGGCAATCAGGCCAGGAGGGGAGGGCAGTTGAAGGTGATCAGGCCAGTGGGGGGGGGCAATTGGGGGCAAGCAGGCCAGCAGTGGGGGGGTTAGTTGGGGGCGAGCAGGCTGGCGGGGGGGGGCAGTTGGGGGCGATCAGGCTGGCAAGGGGGGCAGTTGAGAGTGAGAAGGCCGGTGGGGGGGTAGCTGGGGGCAAGCAGATTGGCAGGCAGAGTGGTTAGGGGCCATCAGGCAGGCAGGCAGGTGAATGGTTAGGAGCCAGCGGTCCCGGATGGGAGGGGAATATCTGACTGCCAGTTTAGGCCCAATCCCTACTGGCAGTCGGACATCCCCCAAGGGGTCCCAGATTGGAGAGGGTGCAGGCCGGGCTGAGGGACACCCCCCCCCTCCCCATGCATGAATTTTGTGCACCGGGCCACTAGTAAAATTTATAATGAACTATCATCTCTACTTTTTCATTTTTATTTTTATGCCTATAAATACTTTTCCTGTTTCAATTTGTGGTGGTTTTTTTTGTTTGTTTGTTGTTTAGTTCTACATTTATTTAGTACTACATTTCTCTTCTCCTCACAGAATAAAATCTACTTTACAAAACTTTCCCATTTTATGGATTCATTCAAATCCTACAAAGAATTTTTAATGCTAGATTCCTTATGTTAATGATTGCAAATTTTAGTGTAAGTTCTCTAACCAAGCAATACTTAATCTCTAACCATAAAATTTTATAGAACTATTTTCAGAAATGGAATGGAACGGCTCAGTGTTTATCCCTAAATGCTGATAAGTTTTAAGTATATCTGTGCCTTTAATATCTGAATTTAATTAATAGTAATGAGAAGATAGAAGAGGGCTACGCAGTTAGAGACGGGGGAGTGGAAGTGGATTGCTGCAGACATGGCAGAAAGCAGCTTGATGAGAAAAATCACAGACAGACAAAATGACCTAGAACTAAACTCCGATGGGCAGGGAGAACTAGAGCCAGCTATAAGGGAGTTACTAAGGCAACCCAGCTGGGCAGGGAAAGAAGGGTGACTGGAAATTTGAGCTTTAAAATGTATGGATGTTATTAAGGCAGGCAGCTAGCAGATTACCAGTCACAAGGCAGTGAGGCATATAACCAATCCTAAAGATGTTGCTAAGGCAGAATTATTTGAAAGAACCAATTAGAAGCTAGCAAAGTATATATCTATGCCTAGACAAAGAAGCTTAACAGGCAACCCACTTTGGGCCTGCTCCCTGCCTGTTACAGGGAGTAATTCTATCTCTCAATAAACTTTGCTTCTGCTTACCTTCTATGCCCATGAACTCTTCAATTTTGTGATACAATGAACTCCAACAGAAATTTTGGCATCAGTAAGATGAATTACTAAGTTCTGCTCTTTGGCCCCACCTTTTTCTGATGTTTCTCTCATACATTGATGTTTCTCTCTCTCCCACCCCCTTCTTTTGGTTCTCTCTAAAATCAGTAAAAACATATTCTTGGATGAGGTATAATAATAATGATAACAATAACAGTAATAACAATAAAATTATATGTTATTTTTCTAAGATAAAAATCAGTTTTTATATGGCCTTCCTACTTTGAGATTATGAAAACATATTCAGCTTACAATAAAATGTATTTAAGGTGATTTGAACACATGAAATATTACACATTTTTAAACATAAAAGATTCATAAAAAGTTCAGAAAAAATTTTGAATATGAAAATTTTTCCATGGAGAAGTACCAAATTCCAAAGTGGTGTAAAAAATATGCAGTACACAACCGTTCTTTAAAGCAATTAAGGAGGTTAGCATTTTAAAAGTGTTTTATTTTAGTTGCCTGATTGCTGTTTATATTTGGTTAAAATTGTTCTTACCTTGAGCCCATTAAAAAATATGCAGTTTTTAAAGAAGATTTTAATGGATCTCAGGTGCACAGAATTGGAATAACCATTTTCCTAATTAGAAAATGAACATCATTCAGTTGCATTGAACAAATATTTGTTGAATATATATATATATATATATATATATATATATATCCATATATATATATACATATATCCATATATATATATATCCATATATATATATATATATATATATATATATATATATATATATATGTTAGAGGCCCGGTGCATGAAATTTGTGCACTCGGGGTGGAGGTCCCTCAGCCAGGCCTGCACCCTCTCACAGTTCGGGAGCCCTCAGGGGATGTCCAACTAACGGCTTAGGCCCATTCCAGGCACCTGGGACCCGGGCTTCCCTTGCAGCCCCAGCTTTGTCTGGAAGATCGTCCAAAAGGATGTCCAAAGAACATCGGGTCTAATTAGCATATTATGCTTTTATTATTATAGAGGATATATATTATTATTATTATGCTTTTATTATTATATATATATATACACTAGAGGCCTGGTGCACAAAATTCATGCACGGGGGAGGGGTTGTCCCTCAGCCCAGCCTGCACCCTCTCCAATCTGGGACCCCTCAAGGGATGTCCGACTGTCCATTTAAGCCCACCAGGATTGGGCTTAAACAGGCAGTCGGACATCCCTCTCACAATCCAGGACTGCTACCTCCCAACTGCTCGCCTGC
Organism: Plecotus auritus; assembly: GCF_963455305.1. Lineage (NCBI taxonomy): Eukaryota > Metazoa > Chordata > Mammalia > Chiroptera > Vespertilionidae > Plecotus > Plecotus auritus. Next base: position 147,638,545 of record NC_137772.1, read on the forward strand.
CTGCCTTCCTGATTGCCCCTAACTGCTTCTTCCTGCCAGCCTGATCACCCCCTAACCACTCCCCTGCCAGCCTGATTGATGCCTAACTGCTCCCTTGCCAGCCTGTTTGCCCCTAACTGCCCTCCCCTGCAGGCCTGGTCACCCCTAACTGCCCTCCCTTGCAGGCCTGGGTCTCTCCCAACTGCCCTCCCCTGCTGGCATCATCACCCACAACTGCCCTCCCCTGCTGGCCATCTTGTGGTGGCCATCTTGTGTCCACATGGGGGCAGGATCTTTGACCACATGGGGGCAGCCATCTTGTGTGTTGGCATGATGGTCAATCTGCATATTACTCTTTTATTATATAGGATAGAGGCCTGGTGCATGGGTGGGGGCCAGCTGGTTTGCCCTGAAGGGTGTCCCGGATCAGGTTGGGGTTCCCTTGGGGTGTGGGGCGGCCTGGCGAGGGGCCTGTGGTGGTTTGCAGGCCGGCCACGCCCCCTGGTGACCCAAGTCGAGGCCCTGGTATCTGGGGTTTATTTATCTTCTACAATTGAAACTTTGTAGCCTGGAGCGGAGCCAAGCCTTCTGCTTGCTCCTTGGCGGCAGCCATTTTTTGGGGGGATTTATATATCTTCTATGATTGAAACCTTGTAGCCTTAAGCAGAGGCCTGGGCTGGCCAGGGTGTGCGGAAAGCTTGGCTTCCTCCATCGCCGGGGAAACCCAAGCCTCCCTCCTGCTCTCTGTGGCCATAGCCATCTTGGTTGGGTTTATTTGCATATTTGCTCCTGATTGGTTGGTGGGTGTGGCTTGTGGGTGTGCCTTGTGGGCATGGCTTGTGGGTGTAGCAGAGTGATGGTTAATTTGCATATTACTCTTTTATTATATAGGATATATATTCATACAAACAAACATACACACTACATTCTTGGTACTTGTCCATACCACACAGCATGTATGACTTTATGATGTTGATTTATATGTTCTGAATATAAGCAATACAGTAAAGAGTAGATGAACTAAACTGGGAATTCAAAGTTCTGCATTTTAATTTAGATCAGCTGTGTGATTCTCAGTTTCTCCAAAAAATAATTTATGGCACTAAAATCCTAAATGTAATTTTTTAATTATGTAAAACATTTTTCAAAGTAAAGATTTGTCTTTAGTAAGTTTTATAGTTTCTAAAAATCGCTTTATTTAGTTGATGGCAGAAAGTTCTCACTGTGAGGAGGTAGGAGTTATAGTAAAGCTTATACTTGCCTAGTTACTTGTAAGCAGTGTTCAGAGTTAGGAGATATCTGCTATTATGACAAGAACCCTTAATATTTGTCCAGGATGCCGTTACATCATGACCGTTCACAGGGTGGGTGGGGCTGCGGGGTGGCACTCCAGGTCTAAGCGCAATTTCGTCCAGCCCAGGCATACTCCCCTGCAACCCTCAGCCAAATCCCTTAATATTATACCTTAGTTATCACAAATTTGGACATAAATGACTGGAAATTGGCTCTCACCTTCTTCCCTAAACCAGTTCTCAATTGCTACCTAGTGATCAGAAACTGACTTTTCCAGTTCAATGAGTAGTTAGTTGTGAGCTGCATAAAGGTCACTATCAATGTTTTCACGTGTTGGGTCCATAAAAGCTGTCTAAAAGTTTGTTTCTCATTAGTTTCCCAATAATGCAGCACTACATTGTATGTACTAATGCACGCCTAGGGAGAGGGGCATGATTTAGGAAAGTCAGGCCCCTTCCCCTGAGAGCAATTTCTGGGGACATTCTCAGCCCTGATCCCTCAGCTAGTAACAATCTCACCAGAGAGGAGAATAAAGATGTTGAAGAAGGATCTGTCAACCTACTGCAGTGTCCAACCAACGTTCTTATGTAGTTGTAATATCTCTTATCATTTCATTAGATAATTAGAGGTTCAGTATCTGCAATGCTAAAGTTCAGTAATACCTTCAAAGTATTAGGCCTATAGATAGATCTGACTGACATCTTAAAATACTATCTTAAGTCTGACTTCATCTTTTTTTTTTTGCCCATTTTTCTCACTGTTTGTTTTTTTTTAAATACATTTTTATTAATTTCAGAGAGGAAGGGAGAGGGACAGATAGAAACATCCATGGTGAGAGAGAATCACTGATTGGCTGCCTCCTGCACACCCCCTAATGAGGATCGAGTCTGCAACCTGGGTATGTGCCCCTGACCAAATCAAACCTGGGACCCTTCAGTCTGCAGACTGATGCTCTATCCACTGAGCAAAACTGTCTAGGGCTTTCTCACTGTTTTTACGTTGCTTTCTGCTCTCCCCCTTTTCTCCTGTAGTCAGTTGCTCTTTTTTTTCCAATTGATTGAGAGAGAGAGAGAGAGAGAGAGAGAGAGGGAGAGAGAGAGAGAGAGAGAGAGGATAGAATTACAGATTTAGTATTACAAATTTGTTGTTCTACTTATTTATGCATTCGTTGGTTGTTTCATGTTTGCGCCCTGAACAGGGATAGAACCCACAGTCTTGGAGTATCAGGATGACACTCTAATCAACTAAGCTACCCAGCCAGGGATATAACATTTTTAATTAAATTTTTTATTTTGAGATTATGTAGATTCACATGTGGTTCAAAGAAATATTGTATAGATATTTAGCACACCCTTTGCTCATTCCTAAATGATTTCATGAACTGTACAAAATTGCACAATAAAAATCACAGGGCTAAGGAGTAAAAGGGACTTGCAGCACACATTAAAAACTTTGCCAGTGACATAAAAAAGAGATATAAAACTAATAAAAATGGTAGCAGTTTTACATATGCTACATGGTCAAGAATAGCATAAATACTATGATAAATAGAACTCTTTACCTTGAAAAAGACCTGAAGTTTGCTGATGGAATGGATGACAAAAAGGTTAATAGCTGTGAGTTATTGTGTGATGGTGGAAGGAGGGGTATCCGAAATCAGACAGAAATTTATAACACAGATGCAGATGGTTTGTCTCTAAGCACACAGTGAACTGAGGTCAGTGCTAGATGTTTGGGAAAGGTGCATGTGTGTATTTTGTATGTTTCCACATTGATTGGTTCGGGTAGATGCAGTTTTCTGTATTTAGCCAGTGATTCTCAGAGATGAAACAATGTGTTAAGAGGACACAAAAGTTACCTATGTCCAAATTGTTTCTTAATATATCTATTGTGTTGGAACAAATTTATATTTTCCAAACAAGCATTATAGTGGAATTGAGCGTACTTTTTTGTTGTTTCCCATTTTGTTAGTTCAACTTGGTTGGGCTCTTTTTCTCTTAGCACCATTTCTGTCTAATTGTTGCACTGTCTTTACCACAAAACTTTTTCAATGTGGCTAGGCTGTAGGCAAGCTTTTGAAGACATGGGTCACACTAGCAGCCCCTTCAGAAAGGGGAAAAGCCAATTTCACATTACTTAATTCTTTTCAGTCTTCTTTCCATAGATTGTGTCCACTCATAACTTTTATTTTGATAGCAATATAGAGATCAAGACTTGTCTATACTTTTGTTCCAGCTAAGTCACATTCACAGTGGGGGACAACCTTCTTCAAAAGAAAATGTTGCATTAGTTCTTCATCTGAGTGTCATTGAAAATAAAACTTGCAGATGCACACAGGATCTTGAGTAAAAATAGAAAATATTACATGTTTTCTATCCCCTTACTTATTATTTAATAACTAGAGGCCCAGTGCATGAATTTGTGCACACTGAAAGGAAATTAATTAGAATAAATATTTTAGAGGCTGGAGAGGGACCCGAGGTAGGGCTCCAGGGTGTGTCCAGCCCGTCTCACCCAGTCCCAATCGGCCAGACCCCAGCATCAAGCTAACCTACTGGTCAAAGTGCCTGCCCTCTGGTGGTCAGTACATGTCATAGTGACTGGTATAGCAGTCAACCAAGTGGTCGACCAATCAGTTGGACACTTAGCACATTGGGCTTTTATATATATAGATAATATACTGTTACATAAATGTAATATTACTTATAATATACTAGAGGCCCGGTGAACGAAATTTGTGCACTCGGCGGGGGCGGGGGGGGGGTCCCCTCAACACACCCTGAGCCCTCTCACAGTCCAGGAGCCCTCAGGGGATGTCCAACTGATGGCTTAAGCCTGCACGGGGAGCGGGCCTAAGCCAGTAGTCAGACATCCTTAGCACTGCCGTGGAGGCACGAGAGGCTCCCATCACTGCCGCTGTGCTCACCAGCCATGAGCCCGGCTCAGGGCTTCTGGCTGAGTGGCGCTCCCCTGTGGGAGCACACTGACCACCAGAGGACAGCTCCTGCATTAAGCATCTGCCCCCTGGTAGTCAGTGTGTGTCATAGCGTCTGGTCATTCCGCCATTATGTCGATTTGCATATTAGCCTTTTAATATATAGGATCTTATATATAATCTATATATATAATGGAGGAATATGCAAATTTGCCCGGGATGCCGTTACATCACGACCGTTCACAGGGTGGGCGGGGCTGTGGGATGGCACTCTAGGTCTAAGCGCAATTTCGTCTGGCCCAGGCATACTCCCCTGCAACCCGCAGCCAAATCCCAACACCGAACTGGGGTTTACTAAACTTTACTGGAGCTGCTCCCCACACCCCTACCCCCTGCCCCAGGACCACGCTGCCCACAGCAGGTCGCCCTGGCAGCATCCTGACAGGCGAGCGGCCTGGGAGAGCTGAGTGGGGCGGGAACTGCACGGAGCCACAAAGGGGCAGAGCCGCAGGACCCAAGCTCCCAGGGGTCTGAGGAGAGCACCTGAAGGAAGAGGAAGCTTCAGTGAAGCAGCCAGCCAGGAGGCGGGCAGCCCAAGGGGTGCAGAGCGGCGCCGAGGTGGGGTGCACCACAGGGGGCTCGGGCTGGGGCAAGGGGCCAGTGGACGGGGATCTGCCTCACCCGCGGAGAATGAGATTCTGCAGTGACCCCAATACGCGGGTGGGCCTGGCAGGAAATGCTGGCTTCGAAGAATGCCCTGATGGAGGGGCGCAGACCTGCAGCCCTGAGGCGGGAGTTGAGGGGTGGCGCCACCTCAGTGGAGGGGCACCGCACTGCTGGGTACCCCACTGCGGCGGTTCGGTGAAGCTCCCAGCGCTAACCGGGCCTCGCTGCAGCCTGCACATTTGAGAGGCCGTGACTCCTGCTCCTGCCTTGGCCCAAAAGCAAGCCTTGCACCTGCCCTGCCCTCAGTTCCCACCCCTCCCTGCCCCACCCCGCCCCACAGCAACGCATGCCTGCACGGTGATTGTGAAACCTACCATCTGCTCCCCAGAAGGGACGCAATAATGAATGGGGGCGGGGGAGAGGAAAGAATGTGGAGCATCCATGATGAAGAGGTGCTTGGGTACGAGGCTCGGAAGCCTCACGGGAGTTTTGTTCTGTTTGACCCGCCGCTGTCCCTTAGGAAAGGCGGAGAGCGCAGTTGTGAGGGCTCCCTGTGTGCTGAGTCCAGCTCCACAACCAACTGGAATTGGCCTCAGTTTCCTGGTCTGTAAAATGGATTAAGCGTGTCCCAGTGCCTTCACTGAGCTTTGAGGGCCAATTGAGATACTATATAAGAAAATGAGGGCAGAAGTGAGAAAGAAAAGGAAGGGTGAGCAACATGAAAGAAAGACTGGAAGGAACCTGTAAACCCATTGTCACTTAAATAGGGAATATAGTCAATGGTGTTGTAATGATGGCATGATGCCAGGTGGGTACTGGAAATATCCGGGAACACTCTGTAAGGTATATGATTGTCTAACCACTATTCTGTAACTAATATAAAACCTGAAACTAATACAAAATAATATTGAATGTAAAGAAATGAAAAAGGAGTGAAATTTTTATAAACTTCCAAGTTTAAATAAAGGCTGTAAAGGAAGGAAGGGGGCGGAATAAAAATAGTATTTTTCATTTTACCACTTTATTGTCTTTTCAGTACATGAAAAAGACAGTTGTCTTTATATGGTGCTTTCATATTTTTCTAAGTCATTATCTCATTTGATATTAAGGGCAACTTAAAGACAAGATAATTATTCCCTCCACTATTCAAAGAAAGGAAATCTTGGTGTCTGGCCCCAATGATTCAATCGCCAAGCCCTTATTGTAAGCAGGATTAGTGAAATTTTCTGTGAAGGGTCATATCTATACTAATAAAAGCCTTGGGGGTGATCAAGCCAGCAGGGGAGGGCAGTTGGGGGCAATCAGGCCAGCAGGGGAGCAGTTAGGCATCAATCAGGCTGGCAGGGGAGCAGTTAGGAGGCGATCAGGCTGGCAGGCAGAAGCGATTAGGGGCAATCAGGCAGGCAGGCAGGCAGACAAGTGGTTAGGAGCCAGTGGTCCTGGATTGTGAGAGGGATGTTCAACTACCAGTTTAGGCCCGGTCCCACAGGCAGTTGGACATCCCCCAAGGGGTTCCAGATTGGAGAGGGTGCAGGCTGGGCTAAGGGACACTGCCCCCCCGTGCATGAATTTCATGCACCGGGCCACTAGTTTATACCATAATAGCTGCCACTTATTAAATGTTTAGCATATGCCAGTGTTTTGTGTGAAGCCATGTATAATCTATATATATAAAACCCTAAGTGACCGGTCGCTATGACATGCACTGACCACCAGGGGGAAGATGCTCAACACAGGAGCTGCCTCCTGGGCATCAGTGCACTCCCACAGTGGGAGCGCCACTCAGCTGACGGACGGGCACCAGATGCTGGGCTCATGGCTGGCAAGCACAGCTGTGGCAGTGCAAACCTCTCCCACCTCTGCAGCATGCTACTGAGCGGTGGCAGTGGCAGGCACAGTGGGGCAGGAATGAGAGGGAGCAGTGCGGTGCCCAGTCCAGGCTTGGACTCCTCCCAGGCCGCCTGCCACTTCATGCACTACTACATCCCTCAGGGGATGTAGGACTGCCAGTTTCAGCCAATCCCTGCAGGCCAGGGCCTCTAGTCCTATCTAATAAATAGGAAATATGCTAATTGACCATCTCGCCCTCACAAAAGATGGTGGCTCCCACAGCCAATAAGGAGGTAATATGCTAATTGACTGTCACGCCCTCAAAGATGGCGGTGCCCACAGCCATAAGATGGCAGTGCTCAGTCCCCTCAGCCCCGCCAGGGCAGCAGGCACACAGCAGGGCTGGGCCTACCTCCAGACAGGTCTGGCCACTCTGCGCAGCTGCCTCCAGAGTCTCCTAGTCCCCTCAGCTCCCCAGCCGCTCAGGGCCAGCCCGAGGTGCAGGCAAGCCACAGATGGTGGCTGCCCAGCCACCCAGGTCTGGCCCAAGGTGCAGGCAAGCCTCGGAAGTCAGCTGCCCAGCCGCCCAAGGCCACCTGAGGCTCAGGTTACCAGGGCCGGCCAAGGCTTGCACTGCTGGCAGTGGCAGCAGCAGAGGTGTGATGGAGGCATCACCTTCCCCTGATTGCTGGGTCACCTCTTGCCCCTGAGGGCTCCCGGACTGTGAGAGGGGGCAGGCCGGGCTGAGGGACCTCCCACTGCAGTGCATGAATTTTCATACACCAGGCCTCTAGTAAATATATAATACCTTTGAGTTCCAATGCCTCTGTTAACCTGTTTGAAAATCACTGATTTACCTTTATATTCTAACTAGGGGCCTGGTGCATGGATTCATGAACTGGTGGGGTCCCTCAGCCTGGCCTGTGCCCTCTTGCAATCCAGGACTGCTTGGGGGATGTAGTGGTGCGTGAAGCGGCAGGCAGCCAGGGAGGAGCCCGGGCCCGGGCTGCACTGCTTCCGCTCATCCTGGCCCCACTACGCCTGCTGTTGCTGCTTGGGCACACAGGACAAGTGTCCACGGGAGAGGCTATTGCCTGCTGCAGCTGCACTTGCCAGCTGGTGCCCGACTGTCAGCTGAACGGCACTCCTGCTGTGGGAGCGCACTGACCACCAAGGGGCAGCTCCTGCATTGAGCGTTTGCCCCCTAATGGTCAGTGCACATCATAGCTACCAGCCGGTTGTCCGGTCCTCTGGTCATCCAGTCACTTAAGCTTTTATATATATAGACTAGAGGCCTGGTGCATGAAATTTGTGCACTGGGGGGCGGGGGAAGGGTGTCCCTCAGCCCAGCCTGCACCCTCTCCAATCTGGGATCGGGCCTAAACCGGCAGTTGGACATCCCTCTCACAATTCAGGACTGCTGGCTCCTAACCACTCGCCTGCCTGGCTGCCTGATTGCCCCTAACCACTCTGCCTGCCAGCCTGATAGCCCCCTAATGGCTCCTCTGCCAGTCTGATTGACACCTAACCGCTCCCCTGCCAGCATGATTGACACCTAACTGCTCCCCTGTAGCCCAATCACCCCCAACTGCCCTCCCCTGCAGGCCCAGTCGCCCCCAACTACCCTCCTCCGCTGACCATCTTGTGACAATGTGGGGGCGGCCATCTTGTGATGACGTGGGGGTGGCCATCTTGTGGCAGCTATCTTGTGACTATGTGCAGGTGACCATCTTGTGACGACATGGGGCGGCCATCTTGTGGCAGCCATCTTGTGATGATGTGTGGGGGCCATCTTGTGACAACGTGGGCATGAGGGTCAATTTGCATATTACCTATTTATTATATAGGATGTCAATTAAGAGTTCTTGTTAGAGACTTAGTTTTCCTCTTAAATTAACTCTTTTAGAGTTCTTATTTCTCAGTGTGAAAGCCGTATCCATTTCATTTCTTTAAGTTTGTGAATTGTAAATTGAAGATGAGAAAATCCTAAGTACTGTCTTTTCTTTTCCTGCAGCGTTTGTCCAATGGTTCTATAGACTCAACTGATGACACTAGTCAAATAGTCGAACTACAGGAATTGCTTGAAAAGCAAAACTATGAAATGGCCCAAATGAAAGAACGTTTAGCAGCACTTTCTTCCCGAGTGGGAGAGGTAGAACAAGAAGCAGAGACAGCAAGAAAGGATCTCATTAAAACGGAAGAAATGAATACTAAATATCAAAGGGACATCAGGGAGGTGAGTGATTAATAACACTTTCAGTCTTTACTTCCTGAATGCTGTCTCTGAGGTGCTTTTTCCACAATATCCCCTGTGGTAATACTCTTTTCATCTCAAAAGACCATAATCTGGGTGTATTGTGTTAGTTATGAAACTTGTTCAATAAGGCAAATATTGTTTACTTCAACATTCCTTTAAATATGTGTGGAAAGAAATTTTGATATCAAGTCTCAGATATAATAAAAAATTGTTTATAGTTTTTAAAGATTTTCTAAAAATTGTGGAGCTGTTCATTTTAAACAACCCTTGATATAAATATGCAAAGTGAATTGTTATGCTCTTAGATATGGGACTAGACATTTTAAAAATTTCCCCTCTCATTTTTGGATTAATAGACATTAATGTGAATGTGTATGTTTGTATGTGCTAACTGTCCTTTTTCTATACATTCAGTTCTCACTAGGCTTAACATCATATTATCTACTCTTTAAAAGAGAGTACTGGAAAGTTACTACAAAAGACACAATGAGATTATTTATTTGTAACATTTTCAAATCATTTTATAGCTAAGGTGAAAAGTTTAGAAGTTTTTCACTTTCTCACTCTATTTAATTAAAAAGAAGATTATATTTATGGAAATTTTATTTTGCGACTTACTGTTTCCATTTTTACATATTCATTTAAATAATACATTTTAGACATTTTATATCTTTTGTACACACTGAGTGGCCAGATTATTATGATCTCTGAACGCATAATAATCTGGCCACTCAGTGTATATCCTATATAATAAAAGGCTAATATGCAAATTGTCCCCTCGACCAGGAGTTCAACCAGCAAGCAGGCCAGCCAACTGCCCATGTCCCCTCCCCCTGGCCAGGCTGGACGGACCCCACCCATGCACGAATTCATGCACTGGGCCTCAGAGATCATAATAATCTGGCCACTCAGTGTATATTTAACTATTTTTATTGAAGTTTAACCTACTCTGTGTAACCAGTTTTTTTCTTCCCATTTTATCTTCAGTTTATTTTTTCATACTTTTGCCTTCACTGTCCTATCCAGACTGTTCTTATTCACATTGTCCTTGACCTCCATGTTGCTGAATCTAGGGACCACTTCTCAGTTCTCTGAAGCACTTGATCCAGTTCTCACTCCCTGGAGCACTTTTTCACTTGGCTAATAGCACACTGCACTCGCCTGATTTTCCTCCAGCCTGCTTACTACTCCCATTTCAGCCGCCTTTACTGGCTCAGCTTCCTGCCCAGTCATGGCGAGCTATCCTTTCTCAATCTACCTTTACTCCCTGAGTAAGTTCATGCAGGCTCATGGCTCCAAAAACCAGCTAGTGACTTATGACTCCCAGTTTATATCTCCAGCTTATCCTTCTCTCCTGATTTCCTGATGCCTGTGTCTACATTTCCAATGGGTCTCTCAAAATTAGATTTCTCAATATTGTTTTCCTGCTATTCCCCTAGGAAGCCAGGCTTGCTCGAAGTCCTACACATCTGAACCTGTGGCAACCCTATTATTGTTGCTCAGGCTAAAATCCATCCTTGGAGTTGTCCTTGATACCTCTCCTGTTTACATTGCAATCAAAGTACTTGCAGTACCTGCAAGCTATGTACTGTCTGACCTCCTAGAACTCATCTTCTAATCTTTCATGTTACCCCATCTGTTCAGTTAAGGGGGCCTATTAAACAAACCAGGCCTATTCTTTTACATTTTCTTTTCCCTCTGCCTTTGCTCAAATGTTTTCTCAGTGAAGTGTTCCCTATCCATGCTATTTACACATACACACCCTCCCTCTTCTCTCATTTTTAGTCTCACAGCATTACTGCACCTGAAACAATTCATATTTTACTGATTTACTTGTTTATCATATGCCTTTCAACTAGACATAAAAATTTATAAGGGATGTAATTTTTTGTTTTGTTTACTGCTCCATTTGAATCACTTACATAACTATTGAGCATATGATAGACACTCAAACACTTTTATTGAGATAATGAATATTTATAGATGTTTGATGTCAACCTCAAAAGGCATGGATGAGATTAGAATAAAGTCCTAAAACAATGTCTACTCTCTCAGAAAAAAAATACGTGACGCAGGAAGTGGTAGATTGCTCTACCACTGCACTAATAAAGACACTGAGCTCTCTATACCCTTATATTAATTAACAGCCTATAGATACGTCTCTTATCTTAACTCCTCCTCACAACCCAAACTCAGAGAATTTATAAAGTAAATGAATTTAATATCACTGTTAAGGAATACTGAGATTTCTGGCCAATAAACTACCAAGACAATTTCTTGAGGCAAATTCTGTATTTTTTTATTTTCTTAGTCCTAGAGATTTAGCTGTTTTCCTTTCATTTACCACTCATCTATTTTATTCACACTTATTTAATCCAGTGTCACAGATAGACCGCAGCATCAGCAGCTCCCTCTTTCTTACTGCTGATGTAAAAATAGTTCCTTGATTCTCATAGTCTTTGAATGTAGGTGACAAAAAAATTTTTCAATTATCTGGTGCCAGGTGTTCTTTTATTGGGAATCCCTTCTATTAATGTGTAAGCTGTTCTTCCTTCAGATGAGTTATTTTAAAATATAACTATTCTTATCAGCTATACAATTTTTATGTAGCTGTACTTTAGGAGAGTTTCATAAGAAAGGAATGTCTGCCCTTTTTCACCTTTGAAGGGAAGTTGCAAACACTAGTGCCTTCAGAGCCAGATGGCAGTATAAATGTATGAAGGGCCAGGTGCCGGATAGTAGAAAGTGATAGAGTTAATGAAACCTGGACAAGGAGCCTACACTCCGCCCACATGCATCACCTGTGTGTGTGGTGTGTGTGTGTGTGTGGTGTGTGTGTGTGTGTGTGTGTGTGTGTGTGTGTGTGTGTGTGTTAAAGACACTGTGAAGGTCAAATAAAATATTTTCAGATTCATGTCACAGGCTATAGGCTCCTGGTTTGCTGCTATGAATTTCTTGAGACCAACCAGGAAAACTAATTTCGGTACATTATATCTACACAATAGAGAAGGTACTTGTCATTACCCCACTTTTCTCAGGTGAATAATCTAAGGTTTTAGTGAGATGAAGTGACTTGTCCAAGGCCTATGCACTGACCTCCCCACTCCCTCAGGCCCCAGTACCAGGAAGACATAGGACAAGCCTGACTTCAAAACCTATGGTTCTTACACTTTGATTAGCTTTCAAAATCAGTGAGATGCAGGCATTACTTCAGTGGTAGAAACTGTCCTAAAAATGCAGCTACCATATAACGGCCCCCTAAATGATCAATCTTTTGATCATTTTTCCCAATAAGCTTGAAGATATACAAAGCACATACTTAAAAAGGTATCATTTACTCACACTCATAGCCCCAGACTTAGCTTTTATTTTCCTGAATAATAATGCATCCTTGGACTGTGGTCACACAAAATCTACTAGATTGCAAATATTTTAGTAGAAAAAAAATTAAGCTGATTTATCTTGCTACCTCTGCTAGCACAGTATGATTTACATCTATACTAATAAAAGGGTAATATGCAAATTGGTCAGTACACTCTCACAGTAATGGCCAAACAACAGGCTGTGTGGGGCAACCAGGCCGGCGGGGGGGGGGGGGGGGGGGCAGTGAGGGGCAACCAAATGACCAAACAGCAGGCTGTGTGGTGTGACAGGCTGGCAGGGGGGCAGTTGGCAGCAACCAGGCCAGCAGGGGAGCCAGTGAGGGGTGACCAAATGACTGAACAGCAGGCTGCATGCGGCAACCAGGCCAGCAGGGGGGTTAGTGAGGGATGACCAAACAACTAAACAGCAGGCTGTGTGGGGCAACCAGGCCGGCAGGGGCACAGTTGGCAGCAACCAGGCTGGCAGGGGGGCCAGTGAGGGGTGACCAGGCCAGCTGGGGCAATCAGGCCAGTGGGGGGGCAGTTGGGTGGACCAGGTCGGTGGGGGGGGGGCAGTTAGGGTGATCAGGCCAGCAGCAGGGGCAGTTGGGGGTGACCAGGCTGGCAGGGGGGCAGTTAGGGGAGATCAGGACAGCAGGCAGAGGCGGTTGGGGGTGATCAGGCTCACAAGGGGGCAGTTAGGGGCAATCAGGCAGGCAGGCAGATGAGCAGTTAGGAATCAGCAGTCCCAGATTGTGAGAGGGTGCAGGCTAGGCTGCAGGGACACCCCCCGCCCCGCCCCATGCAGAAATTTCGTCCACCAAGCCTCTAGTGTTGAATAAACAATAAATAGTTATAGAATTAAGAAAAAATTCTGTAATAAGAAAAACTAACTATATAATTAAAACTGAAGTGTATTTTTCTTTGCATGTGAGAACAATCAAATATATCTGAAATGAATTATTTTAGTATGCTTCATTATTGCTTTCAAATATAGTTTTGTAACTCTTCTTTGTCAAGAAATGTCTATCTAAATTTATTTTGATTTGAAGTTTAGTTTTAGTTGCTTGACAAATTGATTGTGACCTACTAGAGTAGGGGGACTGGATCAAGTCTAGGCATAGCATACATTTGGAAAACACAGACTACATCGTCCTTAGTGTTGGGAAAGTGTTTTTAAGAGCAGCTACTATTGGTTATCTTCAGGTGTTTGATCCAAAAGCACAGTCTGAAAGTTCAGCTAAAACCTATTTTTCCTGCAATGTTTGAAAATACAATGGTCAGAACAAATCAAGAAATCTACTAACATGCAAAAGAGTAGGGAAATTATCTGTTTAAAGCCTTAGTTTTCAAAAGTAAAAAACAGGAAAAAAAAGTAAACATAAAAAATCTCATAACAGAAGTTTAGCTCTCCACTTTTTAATCAGAAGGCTACTAATCAGGCATCCTAGCTAATAAAAGAGTAATATGCAAATTGACCATGCCTCTGCTACACCCACAAGCCACACCCACCAGCCAATCAGGAGTGAGTATGCAAATTAACCCAACCAAGATGGCTGCAGCCACGGAGCTACAGCAAGCAGGAAGGTTGGGTTTCCCCTGCAATGGAGAAAGCCAAGCTTCCCTGCTGCCCTGGCTGGCCCAGGCCTATACTCAAGGCTACAAAGTTTAAATTATAGAAGATAAATAAATCCCAACAAAAATGGCAGCAGCTATGGAGTTGGAGAGAGCAGGAGGCTTGAGTTGCCTCCAGCGATGGAGGAAGCCAAGCTCCCACAGCCCTGGCCTGCCTTGGCCTCTGCTACAAAATTTCAATTATAGAAAATAAATAAATCCCAACAAAAATGGCTGTGGCCACAGAGTGAGCAGGAGGCTTGGCTCTGCTCAAGGCTACAAAGTTTCAATTATAGAAGATAAATAAACCCCAGATACCAGGGCCTCCGCTTAGGTCACTGGGGGGCATGACCAACCTGCAAACCACCACAGAACCCTCGCCCAAGCCACCCCACACCCCAAGGAAACCCCCACCCTGATCCGGGACACCCTTCAGGGCAAACCAGCTGGCCCCCACCCGTGCACCAGGCCTCTATCCTATCTAATCCTATCTAATAAAAGAGTAATATGCACGTTGACCATCACTCCAACACACAAGATGGCTGCGCCCATGTGGTCAAAGATGGCTGCCCCCATGTGGACACAAGATGGCTACGACAAGATGGCCAGCAGGGGAGGGCAGTTGGGAGGGACCAGGTCTGCAAGGGAGGGCAGTTGTGGGTGATGATGCCAGCAGGGGAGGGCAGTTAGGGGTGACCAGGCTGGCAGAGGAGGGAAGTTGGGGGTGACCAGGCCTGCAGGGAAGGGCTTTTGGGGGAGATCCAGGCCTGCAGGGGACAGCAATTGGGGGAGACCAGGCCTGCAGGGGAGGGCAGTTAGAGGCAATCAGGCAGGCAGGAGAGCAGTTAGGCATCAATCATGCTGTCAGGGGGGTGGTTAGGGGGTGATCAGGCTGGCAGGCAGAAGCGGTTAAGGGCAATCAGGAAGGCAAGCAGGCAAGCAGTTGGGAGCCAGTTGGATTGTGAGAGGGATTCCTGGTAGGATCGGGCCTAAACAGGCAGTGGAACATCCCTCTAGGGGTCCCAGATTGGAAAAGGTGCAGGCTGGGCTGAGGGACACACACCCCCATGCACAAATTTCTTGCACTGGGCCTCTAGTTGAATATAATATCACATTAAATATGTTGATATGCAAAGAGTTAGAATTTTTTGTGAAGTCTTTAAATTATATTTTATTTTACAAATGAAATCAGCTTACCTTTCCAACTTCCTATAAAAGCTCATCAAATGGTTGCTAAATGATTAAATAAATTTTGTCTTTTCTATTATCTGAAATATGGAATTGTATTCTTCACTTTACTAGATTTATGGAGTTATATTTATTTGATATAGTCAACTTCAGTTTATAAATAAACTTCAGGTCAAGAAATAAATTGAATCTTTCATCTGTTTTTCTCCTTTTTTAGATAGTGTTTTCAGGGATGAGGAAAAGCTTTCTTTTTTAGAAATTCCAAGTGACACACAGAGAAAAGATATTCTTGAACTTGTAAATTCAAAATTTATTTTTGTCAACACAGCTTACAGTTAAAAATTGAATCTCCCACATGAATCACTGACCCAAAATGTAAAACCAAAGTCACATACAATGATTCCTGCATTTAATGTATGGCACAACCATATCAGTTAATTGTAGGCATAATACCAATTAATAATAAAAGTTGTGGATTATTTATTGAGTGTGTTTTCTTCATGAGACACCATACAAAGTATTTCAATATCAGAGCAAACATACTGCAACAACATTATATAGTAACCGCCAATATTCTACTCCCCCAAAAAAATGGGAGGTTAAGCAACATTGCAATATTTACCTGATAACAAAGGTAATATGTATCAAAGCTAGGATTTGCAAAAAGTATGTACTACTCTAGGATCTGTGTTCTGAAGAAACATACCTATGCCTTTTACTGAATTTATTGCCATTAAATTTAATGCAAATTTTATAGGTGCACACTAGTTTCAGAATTTTCTCTTTGAGCTAAAACATTAGCAAGATATCCCAGAGTTCTGAATGAAAATGAAATTAACAGGAGTCAATATTAACAATTGTATGTGCTCTGAAGGGATGCCCTGCCATCATTGAACTAAAATTATATAAAAATAGTCAAAATTTGCCCTAACCAGTTTGGCTCAGTGGATAGAGTGTCAGCCTGAGGACTCAAGTGTCCCAGGTTCAATTCTGGTCAAGGGCATGTACCTTGGTTGCGGGCACATACCCAGTAGGGAATGTGCAGGAGGCAGCTGATCGAAGTTTCTCTCTCATCGATGTATCTGACTCTCTATCCCTCTCCCTTCCTCTCTGTAAAAACTCAATAAAATATATATTTTTTTAAAATAGTCAAAATTTAAAATAAAAGTTTTATGAATAGTAACTGTTGTTTGGGTGGCTAAAATCTAGGGTTGTGTACCTAATGTCAAAAAATATAATCTGGATATGTTTTTGCCAAATTGATGGATTACCTGGATTTTATGTATTTGAATTTAATATTCACATAATTAAACAAGCACTCTTTAATTGGGCCTTGAAGGTCAGCAGAACTGAGCTGGACAGAGAAGTCAACAAAAATGAATTCCAGGCGGAAATGAAATCACAGAGTTTATTAGTTTCCCGAAGCTGCGGTAACAATTACCATAAACTGGGTGGCTTAAAACAACAGTAATTCATTCTCTCACAGTTTTGGAGGCTATAAGTTCAATATCAGTAAGGCCATATTACCTCTGAAGGCTCTATCTAGAGAAGAATCTTGATTTGCCACTTCTAGCCTCTGGTGGTTGCTGAGTTTCCTGGGTGTTCTTAGATGGTAACAGTGTAACTACAATCTCTGCCACCTTCTGAATACTGCCCTTTTCTCTGTATGTCTCTGTGTCCCCAGATCTCCCTCTTCTCATTAGAACATAAGTCATTGGATTTAAGGCCCACACTAATGCTGTATGACTTCATCTTAACTCGATTACTTCTGCAAAACCTTATCTACAAATAATGTCAAATTCACAGGTCCTTGTGGATGGATATGAATTTAGGAGGGCTAATAAGGGGAACATGATTCATTCCAATACACAGAGCTAGAGAAGTGTCAGTTCATAAAGCTACTTCTTTTCTAGACTTTGTAGCTCAGATTTTACATTAAAGATGGAGTACAATATGATCAGATTGGCATTTAGAAATGTCTCTTGGTCAGTAGGGTGGAGAATCAGTAAGCAGGAAAAAAAGACCAATAGCAAGATGGTAGGTTAGGCTATTAAAGTGAGAATATTATGCTAAGTGGAATAAGCCAATCAGAGAAAGATAATTATCATATGATCTCACTTATATGTGGAATCTAATGAATGAAAAACCTGATGAACAGAATAGATCCAGAGACACTGGAGCATATAACACACTGACAAATCTCCGAGGGCAAGGCTGAGGGGAGGATGGTGGGAAGAGATTAACCAAAGAATGTATATGCATATATGCATATATGCATATCCTATGGAGAGACAATAATGTGGTGAAGGTTTGGGGAGTGGGCTGGGTGGGAGTGGGGTAAAGGGAGTCAATGGGTAGCAAAAAGGGAGACATCTGTAATACTTTCAACAAAGACACATTCAATTAATTAATTAACCAATTAATTAAAGTGAGAGTTAGGGTGAAGAAATTTTCAAGAATGATCCTAAAATCCTAGGGAGACTGGTGTCATTCCATAGCCAAATAATACAAGAAGAGCTGATTTTTGGGTAGGCAGGGTGACTAGGGACAACATGAGTTTCATGGTAGATATATGTACGCCATTGCATTCTCAGAGAAAGAAAGCTTTCGGTTAACCCAAGATGTAAGAAGAATTCAGACAGACAATTTGGTAAAACTCACATGAAATCTTACTTTCCTCTCATGAAATGGAATAAATTAATATTTACTTCAATAAAGCAATGGTTTCCATGGCTTAGTCTTTTATTTAAATAACAAAGACAATAAGTTAAACTGAGAATCTGATGTGAATTTTTTTTTTATTATTTTAATTGTAGGCCATGGCACAGAAGGAAGATATGGAAGAAAGGATCACAACCCTTGAGAAGCGTTACCTCAGTGCTCAGAGAGAATCTACCTCCATACATGATATGAATGATAAACTAGAAAACGAGTTAGCAAATAAAGAGGCCATCCTCCGGCAGGTTCAGTATCTCTGTTGTTTTTGTTCTGGTCCATGTGTGTGTTCTCACCATTCTCACAAAATGTTGAGTGAATTAAATACACAACAATTATTTCTTCATAATCAATCATTCTCTAAAATTTAGAATGGTGTGAACCAAATATGTGATTTTAAGTAGGTAATTTAGAAGTTGTTCTTAATAATAATAAAAATAATGACTAAAATTTACTTTGGATCTAAACATGAACCCAGAAACTGTGCTAAGTAGTTTACATGTATTACCACACTTAAATCTAACCACCACCTGTGAAGTAAGCACAGTTATTATACTGCCCACAGTAAGGTTCAGCAACATGAACATTTTCTCAAGGTCACACATCTGGTAGTTGCCAGAGTCTGTAATGGAAACTAAAGTCTACCCCACTCCAGAGCAGAAGTGGGCAAACTATATCCTCTGTGACAAAACTATAGCTCTGTTTTGTAAATAAAGTTTTATTGAAACATAGTCATACCCATTATTTAATCATTGTCTATGACTGCTTTTGTGCTACAACAGTAGAATCAAAATATTAGAACAGAAACTATATAATACACAAAGCCTAAAATATTTACTACCTGGCCTTCACAGAAAAATGTTTGCCGATCCCATCTTTTGATCCTAACCATTATAGTACATTACCTCTCCCTCTCCAGATAATTATCTGATTTTCAATATTATGCTAATATGGTACATCAGAAGTGTAAGTACTGATTTGTATTCCATTTGTCCAAGTATATATTCACTGTTAACTTCTTTTCTTTTTGCTGCCATTGGTAAGAGCTTTTCTAAATTTTTTAATGTGCTAAATTTTATTAAGGAATATGGATAAGTAATATATAAAAAACACGAGGGCAATGATCTTTTTGCATGGTAAATGTGGCAGCTAATTTTAAATCTAGGATAATGGCTGAAGTCCAAACCCCCTAGTGAATGGGGTCTGCTATACTAACTGTGACCCTTTAAGTGTCTCTTTCCCACCCCTGTTTCAGATGGAGGAGAAGAACAGACAGTTACAAGAACGACTTGAGCTCGCTGAGCAAAAGTTGCAGCAGACTATGAGAAAAGCTGAGACCTTACCTGAAGTAGAGGCTGAACTGGCTCAGAGAATTGCAGCCCTGACAAAGGTACTGCAATATAACACTTGGTCAACTTAGGTGTGCTCATAGAAATGACTAGTAATCAAAATGGAATCAGTAAAGATTTTATTTAGTCTTTATGAAAATTAAGTTCATCTAATATTTATTACATTGGTTTCATATTTAGGTGAATTTTTTATACTATGTATATCTTATTTATACTGACATGAATGATTAATATATGACTGTGATGATTCCCTTGCCTACTTAAACATTAACAAAAATAAAATGTTATGTCCTTATATTAATTTCCCATGGCAATATTTGCACATCCGAATAATCACAATATAAATACATAGATGATATTTAATATGTATATACATGATACTTAATATGTGTATATATATTTTAATATGCTGAACATAAATTGGTACAATAAATATAGGAAATATCTGAGCAGTTGATTCATTTCTGATTATAGTAAGAAAAAATGTTTAGAAGTTGGAAGTTAGATTTATAGCAGTCTAAGGTCTCCAGCCATTAAATAGTCAGAAGGTGGTTTTAGTGGATACAATTTCTTCTGAACCAATTAAAATCCATAGTATTATATCTCACATTTGCGTGAAATGATATGGTTCTTTGCTTTTTTTTGACTGACTTATTTCACTTAGCGTAATATTCTCAAGTTCCATTCATGTTGTTGCAAATGGCAGTATTTTATCCTTTCATATAGCTGAATAGTATCCCATTGTGTATATGCACCACATCTTCTTTATCCAGTGAATAATGCTTCAATGAACATAGGGGTGCATATATCTTTGCAAATACATATTTTCAAGTTTTTCAGGTATATCCCCAAGAGAGGGATTGCTGGTTGTATGGTAGCTCTATTCTTAATTTTTTGAGAATTGCCATACTACTTTTCATAGTAATTGTACCAGTCTAAATTCTCACCAGCAGTGAATGAGGGTTCCCTTTTGTCCACAACCTTTCCAACACTTGTTATTGCTTGTCTTATTGATAATGGCCACTCTAACAGGTGTGAGGTGGTATCTCATTGTAGTTGTGATTTGCCAGAGGAAAGGTAGTGAGAGAAGAAGGGGTTATGGTGACAAGAGAAGATTTGACTTTGGGTGGTGGGCACATGGTGCAATATCTAGATCTTGTTACATAGAAACTCATACTGGGACCTATATGATCATGTTGACCAATGTCACCCCAATAAATTTAATTTAAAAAATAAAAATAAAAGATAAATATTAAAAAGTAAAATAAAATAAAATCATAGTATTCTGAAGAATGTTCATATTATCTACTATGCTATAGCCATTAGATTCTGCAATTACCTGCATATTTTACAATTCTGCAACCATTATAACGTTTAAAAAAACTATTCTTACCTTTGGCATTGCTTCAAAGTATATATGCATATCACTAAAACAAAAGTCCATATTTTTTACAAAAAGCATGTTTGAATTTTAATATCAATTGAAAATATGCACATATTTTAGATGTTTGCACAATCATTACTGTGTGCTAAGTTGTCTCCTCCACGGCAAGTAAGTGGGTAAACTACAAGTTACAAATTCTGTCATTAGGGATTATTCAAAGCAATTGATGTGGCAATATAAGAGTAAGCACACATATTTGATTTCCTGCAAAAGTAAATAATTAAAGAGGAACAGTAAACTGATACCTATTAATTAAAATAGGGAAGTCAATCGGGTAGAAAAAAGGCAAATGTTTGGCAATGTATTGCAGGGTTAGAAAATGTTGGAATAGTTGGTTATCTATAGAGTATTGGAGGAACTAGCTGAATTAAACATTAGGTGATTAGGGTTATGTTCCAATCTGGATCCTTCCATGGTCATGTACCATGCCATAAATTCCTCTGGCAATTCCAGAAATGTGTGATTTCTAATATAAAGATAAATTTATAATTTAATTTAAATATCTTTTCTAAATTATATAAAAATGTGCAAATATATTAGTAGCATTCTATTTTTTCTTGTGAAGATATTTTCAATTACTATATTATGGATTGAGATATGTACAATTAGTCTTTTTATCTGAGGAACCCAAAAAACTTTTATAAAGAGTTATTTTATTGAATTGAATTATGTTAGTGGCAATTAGGTGGCTAAATAATAAAAAATAAGTTTTGTAAAATTTTAGTGTAAAATAATCATCAATATTATCCTGCGTAAAATACAAGAAAGTTTGGAATCTCTTCCAATCAAACACAATTTAAAATTCAACATAAAATTGCCCCAAATTTACCTCTGATAGACTGAAAATAAAACATAATTTAAAAGGCAATACTTTACATATGAAACTTTAAATTGGATATTCATGAGAATTCTTAATTTAGAATAGTTTATAACTTGAAATATGTGTCTCACTTTTTTGCCTTTCATTTTATTCTCTTGGGCTCTTATTTTGATACATATATTCACTTGTGTACCCAAATAATGTTCTCAGTTTACTCCTACCTCATAATACATTGCTGAAATTTCATTTCATCTGGACCCTTTTGATTTCTTCTTTTTACAGTAGAATTTTATTCTTCTTAAAAAGTGTTTAAAATGCTATAATTTACTCTGCTGCTCCTTCTTACTGATTTCTCTTCTGTCTGACTCTATATCAACAACATTTCAGATATACCATTTTCAGATGATTGCTGCATTTAATTCATCATACATGCTCCTTTAGTGCTGAGATTTTTATCATCAAAACACTCCCTCTGTAACACTTTTAATAATATTTGAAGATCATTCTTTCATATGTTCCCCCCAAGTTTTACGGCCACAACAATCATACTTTTTCTTGCCCTCTGTTCTCAAGGCCATTAGGGAATGTCTCTAGAATTTGATTTATTTATTTTTTTTTTTGAATTGCAATTTGTTTTTATTATCTCACTATTATTGATCATCATAGTCTTTTTCTAGTTCTTAATATTTTTGACTATTCACAAAAATAAGATATTTTTGCCTATTTTAAACCTAAGCTCCTCTCTCCTATATTTTGAATGGTATTCTTAACAACCCACAGACATTTTATTTGGCCTATATATTTTTATACTTTTATTATTAGCTGCCTATTTTTTTTCCTTCCCTTTGGTTCTCCTCTCTATAACTGTCGTTTCTTCTTCATTTCCAAATATATCCACACTCTTCCCAAAACCACTTCTGCCTATGTGATTTTTTTCTTGAATCTTTAGCTGGTTTGGAATTGTCCTGTGCCACATTAAAGAGTGAACACAAGATAAATTCTATATCTCATCAAGGAATGTAAAAAATAGCAGATTGTTCTTGTGTGACGCCGGTGTTTGCAATAACTGCTTAAGCTGCAGTCTTTACAAGGCGAAGGTGAACATAAATCAACGGTGGTTGAAGTTGATCCCAGTGTTTGTTCAGAAATGATGTCCAAATCTATTCTTTGGTTGATAAGGGTATCTTTCTCTCTCTGTGTGTGTGTGTGTGTGTGTGTGTGTGTGTGTGTGTGTGTGTGTAGGAGGTAAACCTCATTTAAGATTTTTAGAAAATCAGAAGTATAACTATGGATAAAACTTAAAATTTAGCTTTTGTGAGTATAAACACAATTAACTAATAAATATTTTGCGCTCCCAATCTTGTTATTTATGATGTTTACTTCTTTAATTACAATGCATATTTCTTCAGTAAGTACATAATTCATCTTAATTCCACAAGGTATTTTATTCATTTTTAGTGCAAGTAAAAAGATCAGCAATGACATAGATATTTAAACATGACAGAATTCTCATTCATTCTCTGAAGTGAAGTTTTACAATGTTTTGGTGTCTTTTCCTTACTTAAGATAGAAACAGGTAGAACCTTTAAGTACCTTGAAAGGCCTACTAGACTTGTATTTTTGAAGATACAGTTTTGGAAATTGAAATGTTTATGTCTTGACTATCTTGAATCAGTGGTATGATTAATTTTCATACCACTGTCTGTTAAATTATATTTTTTAAAATTACAAATACCTTTATGAATTTCAGGGGTCCTCAAACTTTTTAAACAGGGGCCAGTTCACTGTCCCTCAGACCGTTGGAGGGCCGGACTATAGTTTAAAAGAAAAACTATGAACAAATTCCTATGCACACTGCGGGCCCGGGACAAGTCGACTGCTAAGCAGGACAGGCAGCGGCACCCGGCGGGCCGGATAAATGTCCTCGGTGGGCCACATGTGGCCCGCGAGCCGTAGTTTGAGGACCCCTAATAGATTATATAATTTCAACAACATTTTGACCCACTAACAGTTAGTGACTAACCGTATTCTTGATTTAATTCTAAGTTTTAAATGCTGTTATAAAACCGTTTATGACATTTGGAGACTATGATAGCTTTCTGTTTTGCTTCTGCTTAGAATTTGAAGAGAAAATGTGGTTATTGTTATTTCTTCATTATTTCTCATATTTATAAAATAAGAGTATCAGAAGGAAAATTAAAAACTGTAAATGTTGAACCATAACTTGTGTATGCACTCCAGTTAAATGTTAAATGTTATTTGATAGATGAAGTTGGAATTTGTTATACACAATAGTACATATGCATGTGAACCAATACATGAATAGGTGACTATTTCTTTTCAGGTACTGAATGATATATTTACATATAGCCCTATATTTGCATACAGTAAGTTTCACTGTTTTAGAATAAATATATAAAATGTAATAGAATATGGTCTAGAGTTGAATTTTGTTGTCCTGACATAGGTTACTTTTGAGGTTATAATTATTTAAGTTGTAATTATCATGAACATGTTGATGTAATTTTACGTGTAACCTGTGCATAACATACTAAAACAATTCAGCTATCAGCAATGTCACATGTGTTAAACAGTCTGTGTCTGTGGTAACCTGGCAATCACCTCTAAGCCATGTAACTAACCTTGGCACTGGGGAAACTTTAGCTCACAAAGGCATGACACTGCCTATGTACATTAGGGCACTATTTTGTTTCCATAGCAACAAATCAATGCGGAAACAGTTTTGGAGTAGTCACTAGTGCCATTCAGGAGAGTTCACAAATAATTTTTCTTGTCCTCGCAGCATTATTTTGTCACCTCGATAATTTGAGAATTTAATAATACTCATTTAAAAGTTCAAATTAAGACTATCTCTGAGGACATACAGACATAAGGTGTATTTAGAGAACACAAGTCATTTTGCTGCTGTTGCTGAGGAAACCCAATCCTGCTTGAATTGACAATACTACTAATTAACCTTGGGGCTTAGCTTTTCTCTGATTTCTACAGAGTTGAGCTTATAATAAATTTTATTTCAAATTTATTTTATCTGAGTCATTGACTTAGCATATTCCTCAACATTGAGATACCTTGTTTCCATTTTTAAGTAATATGATAAACAAACAAGCAAACCAAAATGCAAAACTTTTAACAAATCTATCGAGATATATTCTAGTGTTTGGTTTCTCATAATTCCAATTATTACATGACTCTTTCAGAGTTGCTTTAATTCATTCTGTAGTAGTCTGTCATCGCCAGCCATCACTAACCTTCCATACCTTAGGTTGGTAGCTTTTTATTTGAACATACCATTGTTTTTCAATTATAACCATCAACTGCATTATGTTCACCAGATATCAGTGTAGATCTTTCCACATAAAGTTCTGTCTATTAAAATATTAAATTTGCTGTCACACTTTTCTTTTAAGCATTCTGTGCTGTGTTCTGTTCGGTGTCAGTGTCTTTAGTTCTGATTTTTCTATTTTGTCCCTCTCCTTTTCCTTGACTTGTTAGTCTGATCCAACCTCTTCTACCTCATCTGATGATTATCAATATGTTATGGAAGCTAAACTACAAGAAATGATCTCCATACGTAGGAAGGTAGTCCTACTGGACTTTACTTTCTATTGCTAAATAGAATCCATCTAAGTTTTTCTTTTCATTTATTAAAATTATGTTACTTTTATTTATTGATAATCGACCATCTGTGCAGTTCAGTGCTTCAGGAGCTTAAGATTGGACAATGGCAGGTTTGTGTTCAAACCATGCACAGTCTGCATGTTACATTTGGCTGATTTCATTGCTCATAAATAACTCTGATGTTTTGCTGATGCTTGGATGTAACAGGCCTTTGTAGCTGACACATTTCAAGCAATGCTGTTCAGCTGCCTGTTTAACTAAAGTTTATTTTTGAAAACTACATTTGCGGTTGGTAGTAGCTTGCTTTACATTTTATTTCAGTTTATTTAGAGGAAACGTGTTCATCAAGTTTTACATGTCAGGTGCATTCTTCATATTTCTTAACAGGCTGAAGAGAGACATGGAAATATTGAAGAACGTATGAGACATCTGGAAGGTCAACTTGAAGAGAAAAATCAAGAACTTCAAAGAGTATGTCTATTAAGCACCTCTACCTCAATGATCAGTTTATGGGTTTATATTCTATATACAAAAAAATGAACGTTTTTCTTGATCATGAGTTGTATTTAAAAAGTTATGGATATGCCCTGTGCACTTTAAAGAAATTAAGTTTCTAGCAATTTAATCAAAATCAACATAAAATTAAATCCATTTTTAAAACTAGAGGAAATGTAAAAACAAACCCAGATACTTATTTAATGATTTTATGTCAAATGTATTTTTTTTTCTTAAATACAAGGCTAGGCAAAGAGAGAAAATGAATGAGGAGCACAACAAAAGGTTATCCGACACTGTGGACAGACTCCTGACTGAGTCCAATGAACGCTTACAGCTACACTTAAAGGAGAGAATGGCTGCTCTAGAGGAGAAGGTAACATAGCAGTAGAGGAGAATCATGTGAACATTTCACAGTGTTCTTGTGCTCATGTTTGTTTTATACCAGCTGGAATCATTACATTGATCAGAGGAGTCATTGACTTTCCTTAATTAAAAAAAAAGATTGTTCTTAGAAATGAATGAACAGTTTCTGTAAAAATAAAATCAATTTTATTTATTTTAATTTTTTTATTTCTTTTCTATAAGATCAATTTTTAAATGAATAAAAATTATTTGTAATATATAAATCTTGCATATTAACATGATCATCTGAGACAATTGTGTTAAATGTGCAGCACTTTTGTGTTAAAAATATTTCATTTGTCCTTTGGTATACAAGGAAGAAGACTGATGAGACAAAAATAAATATGTTGGGGTGTGCAAGGAGGCTTGTTTTGAATTATTCAAATGTTTTAAGTAACCAAATCTATCACTGGTCTAAAAGCCAGACTGTGGGTGAGCTTAATGTTAATCTCAGTACAGAATTTAGGCATGCAATATTTCTAGCTGCATTTTTTTTTAAAAAAAGTGCTTCTGTACAGCCTGCAATTTCATTCACATTTACATATGTCTCATTGATAGCAGGCCGCTTCCAAACCAGCAAGAGTTATATGAGCTGGTTTCCAATTCCACAGTATAAATAAAAGTAGGGGATAAAACCTAGATGTACAAATCATTTTGGAAATTTAGATTGAGTGCCAGTCACTACTTGAGCTAGACATTTTCCCCTGCATCATCCAATAAACCAAAATAGAAAAAATAGGTTTCAGTAAAATGTTAAAATATTTTGATTAATTTACCCATTAGGGAGTCATAAGGCGTGACTTCTTCCCATTCAACTCCAAATGCATGGACTATGCCAATTACTACACTCTTAGTTTAATTTAACTCTGTAAACTTGAAAACAATGAATGGTTTTAAATCACGCTTTGTAGTACTATAAGAACATTATAAAGCTTACAACAGCAATACTTTTATGGAAAGGATTTTTAAAAAATATCTATAATGCAGCTTACAGTATGTTCACATGTTATGATGTGTAACATCGTTTTTTTAAATCACTAAAATTTTACTTTTATTTCTCTATAAAATTAACTATCATAGAAATTGGTAATTCTGCATTTGAAATAGAATTCCAGAAATTGAACATTTAAAAATAAGGACTGGGAGGAGTGGGGAAAAGGTGGGGAAATGGGAGATATCTGTAATACTATCAATAATAAAAATATATTAAAAATAAATAAATAAAAACATGATCTTATCTTTGCTTCTTTTTTCAGATAATAAAAATAATCTGAATTCTTTAGCAACAATACCTCTGGACAATATTGACTTTTTTCTTATTTAAGAGTAACCTAATTATCTCAAATTTTACAGTGACTGAGAGGAGGCACACAGAAATATAAAGATATATTCAATCCATTTGTCAATTCAAATGTTACGAAAAAAGTATCCCATTTAAAGTATTTATTTCTCAGAATGTTAAGGTGTAATGTTTAAAGATTCCATTGAAACATGGTTTTCAAGGAAATCAATAAATAAATGCAGAAAAAATTGATGAAGAAGATTCTTGAGTGATAAAAATAGTTTATATATTTAACTATTTCTGTTTAGTTTGTTAATTATTTCTGGTTTTTTTCCTCTTCTGTAGAATGTTTTAATTCAAGAATCAGAAACTTTCAGGAAGAATCTAGAAGAATCTCTACATGATAAGGTATTATGGAAACTTACATTTTACCTATTTTTCTATTTCACGTTGGTGAATGTTTTATAAAGTAAGTTTCAACAGAAATAATTTTAGGATGTCTTCTTTTTAAAACAATTTAAAATTTTATATTATACATACAAAGAGTTTACATATATTGGGAGAGCTTGATGAATTTTTACAAACTAAACACACTAAAAATCATCATTCTGGAAGCCCCCCTCTCATTAACATATAATCACTACTGAAATACTAAAGGGTAATCACTATATTGACTTCTTAAAGAAAAAAAAATTGATTTTTGACTTGTTTGTACTTTTTATAAATGGAGTAAAAAATGTATACACTATTTTGTGTCTATCGTTTTAGAAGAAATATATTAAATACCTATTATGCATATGAATTATAAGTTATATATTTTCAAACATGAGTCTAGTTCCAAAGTAGCTGAAAATTTTAATTGAGGAGAGAGAACACACCTTTGACAAAGCAATGGGTTGCAAATTAGCAGATACTGAGTGTCAAATTAGTGAAATAGACAATAATAACTACAGGCAGGAGAGATCGCCATACATTCCTGCTATAAAGAAGTCTTCAGGGAAGTGGGACTTGACTAAAACTTTAAGAAAAGGTAGGACTGTGTTGTAAGCCTTTCAAATACAATACATGTAACATGATTGCAGGTGCTTGGTGGGGGAGTGTGTGAGCAGTGAATTTGACATCTTAAATAATAATGGGCATAATGGTTCAGCTGGAATCATTACTGCAGTTGTAAGATATGTGGCAGAAGAGAATCAGGGCCACATTACGAAATGTTAAAAAAAAAGTTGTGATTGGTAATATATCTTTGGTCTCCTTCATTAGCCTGTAAGATTCTTATTAGCAATTTTGTCCTAATTTTATTTTATTATTTGGCAGAAGCAAATGAAATAGTATAAAATTACTAACTTATGAAATGATCTATAAATGTGTGTTGAACAAAAGATGGAATAGAAAGAGAGAAGGGAGAGAGAGAGGGAGGGAAAGAGGAAGTGAAGGAAATGAGAAGGAAGGACAGACAAAAGTGTGAAATATGAAAGGTATTTGAAAACTTAAAAGAATAAAGATAATAGTGAACCAAGAGATTAACCAGTGAACTTATGTACATACTCGAGGCCCAGTGCATGACCTTTGTGTACTGGGGGCGGGGGGAACAGAGATCCTCAGCCCGGCCTGCTCCCTTTTGCTGTCCGGGAGGTGGGGGTGGACGGGGGAGGTCAATGGGGGAAAAAGGAGACATATGTAATACTATATGTAATACTTTTAAAAAAACAACTTTTTGGTCTCACAGTCAATGTGTACACAATCTCCCAAAAGATAGATCTACTAGGACAGTATAATATGATGCTTAGAAGATAGCATCAGATTCTCTTTGAAGTGGTTGAGAATGTTTACATGGGGAGAGATGACATTTCTTCAGGCTCTAGAAGGCAGATATGTTCTTATATAGAGAAGGGTAGGACAGACAAGAGAGCCTATGTAATAGCATAGAGAAAACAAAGATGGTTGATTTGCTGTATCATCAGAAGTTTACTGAGACTGGTAT
Source organism: Plecotus auritus (assembly GCF_963455305.1). NCBI lineage: Eukaryota > Metazoa > Chordata > Mammalia > Chiroptera > Vespertilionidae > Plecotus > Plecotus auritus. The sequence goes on from NC_137772.1 coordinate 147,667,802, forward strand.
GTGTGTAAAAAGAATTAGATTTTGACCAGATTGTAAATTTTGGACTTGATCCTGTTATGCAGTATTATGTTATCCAAAACTCTGTGTGTTCCTGGCAAGATATCCAGAACCCACTCCCTCACCACCAACCTACCCCAGCCTTTTAACATCAACAATCTTTGTAAGCAACCAGCAGTACCAATCACTCCATGCTTCACATCCTTGTTCATGCCAATTGCCAGAAGAAGCAAATTCATGTCATACTTCATTTCTGAATATCATCTCATATAGTCAAGCATATTTCCTAATCTAACCATATTTCCTATAACGCCTGAAATTCCTACTCAATTCTCTATAATGCATTATCAGTAAAATCCCCTGTGTATGCAACCCCTTCTCTCCATGTTTCTCTTCATCATTCTGATCTCTTAAATTTGAAGTTCTTAGGACTGTCCTTGGATTTCTTCTCTATGTTTAGTCCCTGGTGAACTCATATGGTTTCATGGGTTTAAATACTATCTATGAATTGAGTACTTCAAAATTAAGATCTCCTACTGGGTTTCCTACCCTGAAGGAGTTCATATATGCAAGAATCTACTTTTTAAAAAAGAGTCTACTTAATATCTTTATTTAGACACATAGACAACTCAAACTTAACAGGTCAATCCCTTACATCACCACTTAATCTGACCACCACTGTCAGCAATCTTCTCAGTAAATCACTTCTTTCTCTTAGTTACTCAGGTTAAAAGCCTTGGAGTATTCTTAACCACATTCAGTCTAATAGCAAATTCTGTTCTGTTTTCAAAATATGACCAAATTCAAGCCATACTCTCCATAACACCATTGTTGTCCAAGTCATAATTATCCTGCCTATGTTTTTGGAAGAACACTAATAATTGCATTTCTTCCTTTCCTCCCAATCAATCCAAGTTCATTTTACAGCCATCCGAATGGTCATACCACATCTCAACTCAAAAATCCTCTAATAATTTCCTATCTCACTCAGAATAAAGCCAAAGGCTTTAATGATTTATAAGGCCATTCAGGACTACTCTTCTCAAACCTTGTAATCCTACTTTCTAAATTTACTGCATGCCTGCCTTTGTTGTTAACCTCCCCAATCCAGCCCCACTAGCCTCTTTGCTCACTAAATATACTCCTCCCACTAAGGGGCATTTGTACTTGCTGTTCCTTCTCTCTGCCATGTCTTTTCCTAAGATTTTCCAGTTTTTATAACTGCCTCCCTTTCTTCAGTTCTTTACTCAAATATCACTTTATTGAAGAGCCTTTCCATGTTTTTCCTATTTTCTCCTTCCTACCAACATCCTTAAGACCATATTTGTTTATTGTGTTTTCTGCCAAATTATAAATTACATGAGAGCAGGACATTTGTTAGTTTATTATTGTATCTTAGGTGCCTAGACACAAGAGGTTCTTAGTGCATAATAGTGGAAATAACAAATTAATTAATAAATATAATAAGAAACTGTTGAATATTTTTAAAGTATTGATCTAATCATACATCATTTTTTTAATGATACATCTAACAGAAGAATATGTGGGGAAAATATTGAAGGGAGCATCACCTCTGTGGAAGCTGGTAAAATATTCAGAAAAGAGAAAAAAAGGATGTAGGGTAGAATGGTGGTAGTAAGAATGAAAATAATAGATATGAGAAACTTTACAAAGTTCACATTGACAAAAAAATAATGCGATGAGAAAAGAAGTATGAGTCAAGTAAAATGGCAAACACAGGCCACTTAGAGAGGGAAAAAACAGCAATAGAAAATTCAGAAGGACACATTTAAACACCTATATAATAAAAGCCTAAGCAACATTTTTGGCGGAACAACCAGAATGACCTGTCGCTATGATGCGCACTGGCCACCAGGGGGCAGACGCTTAATGCAGGAGCTGCCCCCTGATGGCCAGTGAGCTCCCACAGGGGGAGCGCTGCTCAGCCAGAAGCTGGGCTCACAGCTGGCGAGAGCCTCTCCTGCCTCCACGGCATTGCTAAGGAGCCGTGAGCCAAATGTTAAGGAGAAGTGAATAGGCAGGTGGTAAGGAGCAAGAGGTCCCAGACTGCAAGTGGGCGCAGACTGAGCTGAGGGACCCCTCCCCAGTGCACAAATTTCGTGCACCAGGCCGCTAGTTTATATTATAAAAATTATAATTATGAAAACAAAATTAAGTGTTTTCATGAGCACTTAAAGGCTATAAGACAACTCTTGATAAATTTTTAGAATGAAACTGATAATGCCAATCTGAGAAAATTATCAGTTGCACAAATAATTGTACTATTATCAAACTGATCATTTAACTCATATTAATTATTTTTTTCCTCATTCTTTTAATTCAGTCCTCTTTCTCCTTCACTTATATATCCTTCTACCCTTATAGAATAATAGAAATCCTTCACTGACTGCATAAATATGACCTTTTCTTATTTTTTAATCCAGTATGGTTTCTACTCTATATTTTTAGTGATGTAAACATAGCTGATCACAACCTTAGTATGCCTGTTTTTTTTTAATTAAAAAATAATGAATTCCAGTAACTGTAGATAGCATTTTGTTGATTTCTGCTGTTCACATTTTCATTACAAGGGGAAAAATCAGGCATGCTTTACTTTCATGACTAATTATTTTTAATAAAATTATATCCATCAGTTTTTCCATTTTTAAAAAGCCTGTAAACTTGATAGCTGGCTTGGTTTATTATAATTGAGTCTTAGTATTATTGGTATTTGCATATCATTTGAGTAACACTTCTTTGATTTTTAGGAAAGATTAGCAGAAGAAATTGAAAAGCTGAGATCTGAACTTGACCAATTGAAAATGAGAACTGGCTCTTTAATTGAACCCACAATATCAAGGTAACATTAAATTAAAAGCTTATCTGCAGTTGACTAAAAACCAATATGAATCTCCTTGTGGTTAATATCTTCTTAAATAAAATAGACAAGAACATGTATTTCCTATTGCTTAGTCATTGCCTTATTTTGACTCCTCACCAATTTAGTTTCTACATTCAAAAATAATTGTATAATTTAGAAATCCTTTCTGCAGATATGCAATAAAAGTTGAAATCACTACCTTTCGTATTCTGCATTTAATTATATAGATAGAAGATATAAAAAGAATCCTGTATAATTAAGAGCTAATATGCTAATTAGACCAGACAGCAGAACGCTTGTCCAGACAACCTTCTGGACGAAGCTGATGCTGCGAGGGCCGGCAGAGGCAGCCAGGACTGCGAGGGCCGAGCCCTTTGCACGAATTTCTTGCATCGGGCCTCTAGTATTAAATGAAGAAATGAACTGTATGGTAGATTACATCTCATTCCAAGAAGAAGTATCAGCTCTTTTCTCTACGTGCAGAAATGTTTTCAATGCTTAATGTTACTGAAGAAATCTCATTGATTATGGTCATTCATATTCAAAGAGCATATAATTATTTTGGTAAAGTAATTGCAAATAAAGAGGAAAAGCAAAATTATATTTGCTAAAGAATTCAAGTTAATTTAGCTTTACTTATCTACTTTGACTCAATACCTAATCTTAAAAAAAGAAGCAATGATACAATTGTTTCTCTCTAGATAGAATTCAATAATTCACATATAAGTTTCTTTTTTGCTTAGAGCCTTTTATTCAAATTCTATAAGAAACCCTAGAAGGGCTCACTCATTTAATCATTTTATTTATTAAGCAATACAATGACATCAGCTATTTGAAACTTTTGACACCACAGATTTCTAGATGTTCATGTTTCATGGTCATATGCTTATGTTAAGAATATTAGTTTCACGAGGGCTGAAGCTAATATTCTTAATATTTTAGTCTCTAATTACTATAATCTCAGTACCTTAAAAAACTGCCATATAGTGTGCTCTCAATCAATATTGTTGAATGAGTGAATATCTGGTAAAACATTTTTCAGGTGTTCAGATGAAAAATCCGAATTAAAAAAATAATTCTAAAGGAGCTTATATTTTTCAGTATAAGTACTGATGAAACATTCAGTATTTTGTGGTTTTTTGCAGACATAAATACATCCAATTTTTTTAAACAGGTAGGTCTTTAATTTAGAAAATCATGCTTATTTTAAAGAAAGTATTCTGACTCTGAATGAAATTAATTCAGTTCCATGTGCTCACATGGTGATGATGATTATGATGATGGAGAAGGAAAAAAAGAGCTGATAAAATAGCAAGGAATGAATATTATTAAATTAACAAATTAAATGTGTTTTAATAGGATCCAATGGTCATTTCATTGTCTTTTTTACTTTCAATCTCAGAAATGCAGAGTTCTAGAGGTGTTGTCTAAAAGTTCACTGCCACAATGAATCATCATGGGCCGCCTAACAATGTGACATTTATTCACAATTACAGAAAGACACAGTACAACTTTCCTCTATGCAGCAGACTGTAGTAGAAATAACACTACACCAAGCATTCTTAGGTTTCAGATATACAATTACTAGCTGTTTGATTTTGGAAAACCCATTTCCTTAATAAGATTCTAATTTTGTATGTATTTTACATCAGTTACATATAAAATACTGGTTGTTTTTTTTTTTTACTATCTCATAAGCTTACTTTGCAGATAAAATGATAAGTAATCAAAGGGGTTTTGTGAACAGTAAATCACACCAAGAGTATAAAGTATTATAGGAATTATTAAGCTAAACTGATGGAATATGTAGTAAGTTACAGTATAACCAAATATTTATTAAATAGCAATTTGTTGGACTGCCATGCTTCTGAGTGCACATAATTAAGAAAGAAACAATGAAGAAAACAGATGGCACATGATAACTTCATCAACTTGTGTTTGATCTTCCAGTTGAGGAGGCAGGAAGAGATGAGCTAAAGTTAGTGATTATCTAGTAACTAATATCCTCTACTAGTATCTCATCTGAGAAGAAAGTAAAATAAGTTGCAGAGTGTCTGCAGACAACCTCATTTGGCTGAACTCTGAAGAAAGATGTGGATAATTAGGACAATAGAAGACATTCTAGAAGCAGAGGGATGGATTACTGGCTTACTCTAAGAAAATTCATACTTGAATTATCTATGGATGTCTTTTGTGAGATAATTGCAAGAGTCACAGGAGATTCACGATCGAAAACATAAGCCTCTGGAGTGACCTCAGAGGGTCAGGACAATTCATCAGTTTCCTTTCTTGAAGTCTATTTCCTTGAGGCTTTATTACCAGTTAAGAAGTGGATAGTGATTTGCTAATAAGTTTAACTTTGGCGATTGACTATATTTCACATTTTTCAATTTTTCCAGGACTCATCTGGACCCCTCAGCTGAGTTGCGCTATTCCGTTGGATCCCTCGTGGACAGCCAGTCTGACTACAGAACCACTAAAGTAATAAGAAGACCACGGAGAGGCCGCATGGGTGTGAGAAGAGATGAGCCAAAGGTTAAACTTTTATTTCAAGTCTCTGATAGTTTTAAGTAAATACGCTATTTCATTTTGGACAGAATTTTAATACCGAGAAGATTAAAAATGCTAACATTTTTATTAGTGTGACATATGCCATGCTTTAAAAACAATGACAAACCTGAAACCCTTACTGTATGCCAGAAATTCAGCTAAGCACTTCCCATGTATTTATCCACATAATCTTATGAATTTGGTGATATGTTTATGCCAATTTAAGATATGAAAATATTGAAGTTAAGAAATGTTGTGTTCAATTACACAGCCAGCAAAGTAATAGATTCAAAACATGAGCTTATGTTTGCATCGTTTTAAATTCCATGTTTCTATCCATTATGCTATTTTGGCGGTTGTATTTTTTGGTTGCTTGGGCACCTAAGCAATGGCATTCATACTGTTGATTAAAATTAATTAAATATTTTAATTGTAATTGCTACTGTAAAAACACTTTGAGGAAAATGTACACAGAATATTGAAGGTGTTTGGAGAGAATTGTCCATGATCAACTGCAGTGCCAGCCTTACATTCACTCAATAACTTCAACTTTGTAAGCTATGCGTGTTCAGTAAGTATGTAGTTGCATTTGATAGAGAACATAATTCCTTTGTTCCCTAAGTATATTTGTTCTTCCAAACCACTTGTATGTGTCCAAAACACTATATAACCTACTTGTCTTTATTTGTACAAACCCTTTCTTTCTTTTTTAACACTTTGTTTTTTAATTAGTACTTATATGTCATGTACAAATTCATCCCTCATAAAAAAAAGGCAATCAGTATCTGTTGAACGGATAGATAAATAAACAAATGAAGAATAAATTAAGTTCATCTTAGTTCTTTTCTCATTTTAATGAAAAATAAATTAATACTACTTAGTACCAAAACAATTTGTGAAATAAAAGCTAATTCAGGTTTTCAAATCTTAAATAAATGCTAAAGGCAATAGCATTATATCATCACAAGATTGAAAAAATAAATAAATAAAACAGCAGAAAACTCTAGGACCTCACTTTTACTCCCAAACCTCTCATACTTCGAGATTACAGATTTAAAAACATTGGTCTATTACTTGGGACTTTCATTCACATGAGGTTTTATTATATCAGTTAAAACATTGGTATGCCTTGGGCTTAAAAAAATCAACCAGGCATTTGAGTAGCAGAGCAATGGAAATGAAATTACTTTGCAAAATTTTTAATAATACTTATTTCAATTTATGTAAATGACTGTTGGGGAGAGAATTCATGTATAATTTTCTGTGTGATAATATTAGTATTCTGAGTCTATAATACAAAAGTGTAGATAAGATGAATTAGTACAAGAAATAGGAATGCTTGAGTACAACAAGTCAATAGAAAGGGTTAATTTGTAAAAAAAAAAAAAAAAAAAAAGAGAGAGAGACAGAGAGAGAAATGTTACAAGCACAAATGCTTTAAAGTAATTCTTACCTCAGTTTGGAGTTGAGCTAGAAATCATGGAGAAGTTTTACATTTATTATTTTTATTTCTATTAAAATGTTGATACTTATGCAGACACTATCTCCCATACTAAAATGCCAAGGAGTTATTTTATTGAACCAATACATTAGAATGTTAATAATCAGTTCCGCTTTTGCCAAGTAATATATAAAAGCATGTGTGCTTTTGTGTTGTTTTTCAGAATATTGCTTTGAAAATGAATAATGTTATCAATACTATAATTGTTCACTGTTCAGGTAAAATCTCTTGGAGATCATGAGTGGAATAGAACTCAACAAATTGGAGTGCTAAGCAGCCACCCTTTTGAAAGTGACACAGAAATATCTGATATTGATGATGATGACAGAGAAACAATTTTTAGCTCAATGGATCTTCTCTCTCCAAGTGGTCATTCTGATGCCCAGACTCTAGCTATGATGCTTCAGGAACAATTGGATGCTATCAACAAAGAAATCAGGTGAGTTCAATTATTCTGGTGGTAATAATTAGAAGACCTGGACATTAAAAATATGATCATTATATCAAAAGTATTGGCATCGACTGGGAGGGTATTGGAACTGCAGAATTTCATACCTCACTCCACATATATTGATTCAGAATGTGCATTTTCATGCCATTCCCTGGATGTCTGTATTATCCTATGTAAAATTAGGGTAGCTTTTGTAAGGAACATACATGAAACATACAGACATGATATGAGGGGAATATGAAAGAATGAGGTAAAGATTAAATCTTCCCCAATGAATTTTAAAGCAATTTTTAAATTTACTATTTAAATGGTATTGGTGGTGATAAGATACATTATCAAGGTACATCTAACACTGCCGTGAAGGTACGAAATAGCATGCAAATTCATGTGCAGCAGGCTCCTTAAAAATATTTAGACATTGGTGTGAAATTAACCATGACTGAATTATTTCAAAAAAGATATTTAAAAAGGTATCTAGATAATAGATAATTTTAAAAGATTAGACTAGAAATTGTACAATTTAACATTCAAGTATTGAGAAATGTCACTATGATCATTTAAATTTTAACTTATGTGTTTTCTTGAATTCCAATGACACCCATGGTCTGTTTCTATTATTACTTTGACTAATCCAGGGAAGAGCCCTACTGTGTCAAGTGGATTTGTTTTCCTTCAAACTAGGAAACTATTCTTAATTTGTTTTTTCAACTGATGAGCACTTTTTACTATTTTGAACAATGCCTTTATTTGTTCTTTCTGACTCTAGCTTTAATCTGTTGACCTCCTACTTTGATTCAAATTTACCTCATTTGCCACTATCATCACCATATTGTACATTATAGTAGTTTCTCATCTGGATGACAATAATAGTTTTACCTGGTTTCTTTGTAGTATTTGGATTTCCAAGCTAGTTCAAACTGACACTGAAGCCAGAGCAGACTTTTTAAAACCCGAATGTACTTATGTACTTTCCTTTTTTAAGCCCTTCAGTTTCTCTTAAGATAAAGATCAAAATTCTTTGATGGTCTGCAATGCCCCATCTTCTTCAACATTCTCTTCCCTTCACCTGTCCTAGTCCATGTTCCATTATACATGACTTCCTGTTCTTTGAATGTTCCATCTATTCCCTTTGTTGTGGCTATTCTTTTCTTCTGGAATATTCTCCTCAATCCACACTGTTCTACCCTAATTCTTCACCCACTTTATACTACTCACCATGAACATCTCACTGTCACTTCTGTCCTTCAGTTCACTTTTCTGTCCTTCAGTTCTTTGTTTTCACTAGATCATATGTTATATAAGAGCTAGGACGTATATCTGGTTTTGCTCACTATTTTATTTCCAAAACTTAGCACTTTGCTTGGTAAATAGAAAGTGCTTCATAAATATTTGATTATTATAAATAGAAAAATACATAAAACATGAATTCCAAATAAATAACACTTCCTGATGCTAATGGTTGAATTCACTAAATAGATTAAAAATCAAGTATGAACCTTTGTGATATTTGTTTTCACACACACACAAAAATACATACACACACTCCCAATAACATCCCTCCAGGGATTCAGCTTTCTTGCATTAGGGTAGAAATTCCCAGCAACAATCATGGCCTAGACTAATTAAGTTGATACCCAAATAATAAATTCAAACTATTGTCTTTTAATATATTCATCACTGCCCCCCTTAATGTAGAGTAAAATAGTTGCTGATTGTAAGACATTAAGAAATACATAAAATTTGAGTACATAGCAACATTTAAAAGAAACAGGCACCTTAATATAAACTGTGGTATTATGCTAACAGTAATTGGAATGTATCTCTAGTTAGAATTTTTCTTATTTCACAAATTAATTATTTCACAAAATATTTTTCTTTTAAATCCTTTTCTCTGGCTTCTTACAGTTCACTGATTCTCTTTTTTTTTAATTTATGTTTTAAATATATATTTTTATTGATTTCAGAGAGGAAGGGAGAAAAAGAGAGAGATAGAAACATCAATGATGAGAGAGAATCATTGATGGGCTGCCTCCTGTATGCCCCCTACTGGGGATCAAGCCTGCAAACTGGGCATGTGCCCTGACCAGAAATCAAACTCAATGCTCAACCACTGAGGCTCATCCGCTGGACTCACTGATTCTCTTAACGAAAGAGATCAAATTACTTTAAACTCATTTATCACTTCAATCGTCATTAATCTGTTCATCTATAGTTAGCTACTATTGGTCCAATTTACTTTTGTCATTTTATTTATTCATTCAGCTTGTCTATGATTCCTATGAGAATCCCTTCCCAACACTCTAGGACATTTTAAAGGAAATCTATTTTGTTATTTCATTTGCTTTCCACGTTTACATCAGGATTAGAAAGATCAATGAATTGACATGTATTTTTTTCCAAATAAATTGAACATCAAGTCAACATTCGATTTTCTGTTTGATTAAACTTTGATGTACCTCTTACTCAACTTATTTCTCTAGGTTTGACTCTCCTTTACAATTAATAGAATACTAGAGTTAATAACTACAAATTATTTATACAACATAACCACATCACCAGATTTTTCTGTAGTCATTATCCACCAATCATTTTAAATGTACAAAAAAATCATTTTTTAAGAGGAGTAAGTTTTTCCATTGGTTTGTGTTTAATGCATTAATGATGCTATAGTCTGATACTTGATAAAGCCTTTATTTTAGATTCTGATCTTTGACTCAAGTTAAAGTGCACCCAAGAAAATAAACTTCAAAGTAGCAGAAGTTAATTCTTTATGTAAGTAAAACTTAGAACTAAGATAAAATTTGCTTTTTAATATTTTTATTGACTGTATTTGTTTAGAGCAGTTTAGGATTCACAGCAAATTTAACTGAGGGGAAGTACAGAGATTTTCCCATATTTCCTCTGACTCCATGTATGCATATTCTTCCCCATAATCAACACCCTACCTCACAGTAGTATGTTTGTTACAGCTGATGGACCTAAATTGACACATCATATTCATCCGAAGTCCACAGTTTACGTTATGGTTTATTCTTGCTGTTGTGCATTCTATGTGTTTGGAAGAATGTATAGTGACATCTACCTATCAATATGGTATCAAAGAGTATTTTCGCTGCCTTAAAATCTGCTGTGTTCTGCCTATTCATCCTTCTCCCCATCCCAAAACCTGGCAACCACTGCTCTTTTCACTGTCTCCATAGTTTTGCCTTTTCCAGAGTGCCATATAGTTGTGATCATATAATATGTAGCCTTTTCAGAGTGGCTTCTTTCATTTAGTCATATGCTTTTAATGTTCTTCTGTGTCTTTTCATGCCTTGATAGCTCATTTCCTTTTAGTGCTGACTAATATTCCAGTTTATTTATCCATTTACTATTGAAGGACATCTTGGTTGCTTCAAAGTTTTGGAAATTTTAAATAAAGATGCTCTAAATATCCATGTACAGGTTTTTGTATGGACATAAGTTTTCAACTTCTTTGAGTAAATACTAAGGAGTATGATTACTGAATCAAATGGTAAGGTTATGTGCAGTTTTATAAGGAACTGCCAAACTTCTTCTGAAAACTTTCAATGATCATAACTTTGAGGTTAAAGAGTATATGTCATTGGAGATCCCAATAAGCCATTTGTAGGTAAAAGGAAATTTCTCAGGAGGTTTCTGTCCCCATTTTTTTCAAACAAACTAGACTGGTACATGGTTTCATTATAACAATATGTAAAATATGTATAGGTTCAACTTAAGTAGGAACTTTATTGAACCCAGCAGAAGCTCTTTATTCTTTGTCTTTGTATAGCTAATATAAACACCTTCTTGAAGCTTGTTTCTATTTAAGCTTTGTCATCTCAAAAGGATCTATAGCAACAGTTTAATTTTATAATTATCTATCATCTGTCATCTCTACATTTTTAAAAATATATTGTTATTGATTTCAGAGAGGAAGAGAGAGATAGAAACATCAATGATGAAAGAAAAGCATTGATTAACTGCCTCCTGCACCCCCCCTACTGGGGATCGAGCGCGCAACCCGGGCATGTGCCCTTGACTGGAATCGAACCTGGGACCCTTCAGCCCGCAGGCCAATGCTCTATCCACTGAGCAAAACCAGCTAGGGACATCTCCACATTATTAAATTGCATGGTGTTTATTTAAAGGTGACTTGGCAAAATACATTAATGTTTAAAAAATGACTTGGTCATTTATTTGTCCAAATGAAAATTATGAATGACCATTTATTTAGGATTTTACCAATTATACTTTGTTATTGGGTTGGAGGTAAGATTTAATAACTTTGTTGTAATCTGAGTTTCTAAAACTCATTTATCAATGTTATCAGTGCAGGAGTTCAAATGTAAGTTTAGGATTAATGGCATAAATTAATTATGCAGGCAATGAGTTTTTCAGGTTATAGTATAGAAGTGGAGAGGAATTGTGTCACTTAGAAAGTTATTTTCTAAATTTCAGCCAGGAAGCCCTTGGATTTAATGAAAGTTATATTCCCTAGAGAAAAAAAGATGAAACTAGTAGATTTGATATAAAATATTCACAGAATTTTTATTGACTTATTAGCATTATCAGAGCATATAATGGATCAAAATTAAACTGTATCTTTCAGGCTAATTCAGGAAGAAAAAGAATCTACAGAGTTACGTGCTGAAGAAATTGAGAACAGAGTAGCTAGTGTGAGCCTGGAAGGCCTGAATTTAGCGCGAGTCCACCCAGGGACCTCCATCACTGCCTCCGTTACAGCGTCTTCACTGGCCAGCTCATCGCCCCCCAGTGGACATTCAACGCCAAAGCTCACACCGCGAAGTCCTGCCAGGGAAATGGATCGGATGGGAGTCATGACACTGGTATGCTGATGCGTCCAGAGAACCTTTGCTGCCGCTAGGATTAATGATACATTAGTTGATACTGACTGGGCTAAGGGCCTTCTGTGTGTTTTATTGTTTCTTCTTTTTACAACAACCCTATATGGTAAGGACAGTTATTAATCCCATTATGAGATGAGGATATGTAATCTACATAGGTGTAACTTTCCCTAGGTTATATAAGTAAATGGAAAAGGTTAATTAAAAGACAAATAGGTAAAATAATAGTTGATACACCGTAAAATCCAGCACAAACTTAATTAATGGAGGATAAATTAATCATACTACAGAAAAATATGAAATGTATATTGTGTTTCTGGTAAGAAGGTTGTAAAGCTTCTATAAAAGTTCACAATGGCTGTGTGTTTGTGTGCGCATGTGTGTGTGTGTGTGTGTGTGTAATATATTGCCAAGATGTTTAATTCGCTTTCTAATGACATTTTTAAATAACTATGTTGCAACCATTTGCAATATGGCTAGTGAATTATATAGATGAAAACTACCTTATAAATAATTGATTTTTAAGTTTTCATTTTACCTTGATGAACTTTCTGTTATGTATATAAATGTAGGTATTTCTTTCTTTGATTATGCAATTGATAACTTAAATAGAAAACTATTTATATGGTGAGGCAATATTGCCCACAGCAAACTTTGTATTTATGGGACTTCCATGCAATAAAATCTGTAGAAGAGAAATGGTGAATTTTTTTAAAAAAGGAAACATTTATCTCCTTAAGACATTAAGCCAGTGAGTCCTCTAGTCTCTGCTGACTTCCATGCTTAATATTAAAAATAGAAGCACAGACAATAGCCATTCAGAAAAAAGACTAACCAATCAGAACCAACTCCAACCAGATACAGAGCAAAATTTTAGCTAATGTACTAAGATATACTAAGGCAGTAACTGAGCTACATTATGATCTACTTATTTTAGAAATCTAGACATCCCTCTGATTTTATTAACTAAAATGGCATTGTCTCTGGCTTAGTTTATGCCTGTTTATTACATGCTACATATTGATGACCTACTTGTCAACTACAGTTAAGTAAGAATCTTGGTCCACAGAGCATAATTTAGTCAGCATTCAAGGCAAGGAAACTGGTTGTTTCTGTACTACTATTATTTACTTACATTTTTACAACATAGTGTTTTGAACTTTTAAGTATTTTCATGAACATTAGTATTATAATCCTTGATAGTGTTATTATTTTTATAGTAATAAGATAAAATATTTCTAATATTTAGATGTGGCATTTGTGTGTTTGACAAGGGTGCCAGTGCTCTCATGAATTTTCTTGAGTAGTCATTATAAATAAATCAGTGGTAAATGAACATTATCACACTATAATTTCAGTACTTAAAGTTACTTAGAACATTTTCTGAGGGTTAACAAGTATTTAAAATGTTGAATATCTGACCTAGATAAACAAGAAATGAAATCCAGAAAGTCCTTATTACCTACTGAAACTTTGTCATCAAATAACAGTAGTGAAACAGATTTTCTTTTACATGTAGAAAATAGTGGAGGAAAGATAATATTGTTGGGTATAATTTAATTTGAATATTCAAAGAAATATTAGAAATTTTATGGACAGAAAATATAGATTGCAAATACATTGTAATTGTTTTGGTTGTCTATGTTTATATGTTTTGCAATCATGTTTATTGTTTTGTTGCATTTATTTTTATTAGTATATCCACTTTTACCTCACCACTAATACATAAGCATAAATGACATGTTAGCAATATCTAATTAGAACACTTGGTGGGGTAAACCTACCCATTTTCTAATAACAAGTAAAATGTAAAGTATAATGGAATAGTTTAACAAAAATCATTTTATTTTCATAAGAAAAAGCAACAAAGGTATTAAGTGAATAAGGTTCATATGGAATCATAAAGAATTAGCTTTATAAAATATGCTGTAAAAGAGCATTGACAAGAAAATAGCAGCTCCAAAAACATGTTATACTGAGGTCAGAGCTTGTGGCACTTGGGAATGGGGGATGCGTCAGTGTCCAGGAAGACTGAGATCCCTCACCACCTGCCCAAGGGAGGCCCAAGGCTCTGCACAGATGGGCAAAAGCAGTGTTTGTAAACTCCATGTATATGGACTGAATATGTGTTTATGCACAATCTTTTCATGGCCATTTACATTTTACTGGGAGGATTTAGTTCCATATTTATTTCTGGCTAGCTCGCTCTATTTGTGCTTTATGCTTCCTAGGGCCCATGTCTCATATCTGATGCCTGTGCACAGGTCACATGCCCTACCCATGCCATCCAGGAAGTTCCCTCTCTAAAGTGACTCCGGAGAGGAGTGCTCTTATAATGATTTTAACAAGTAAATATAAACACATTTATCTAGGAAAAAATGGAATAAAAAAAAAAGTCAAATTATAGATACTATTTAAATTGTGACATGGTTAAATGATAATCATTAACTAGTTGTGTTTTATGTTGCTTTTATTACTGCCAATCACAGCCAAGTGATCTGAGGAAACACCGGAGAAAGGTACTGTCAACACCTTTCCTATGACTACTAGTGAATATTGTTTTTTTTCTGTGAAAGCTTTAAAATTATATTCCTTGTTTAAATACTGCAGTAACATAAAAAAAGAAAGAGTAAAAGCATTTAAGCATTATTGAATTCTTTAAATATGACCATAAGAGCAAATGTCTTAAAACAAAAATTTTTTTTCATGCTTTTTTTGGGTCAATCATTAGATTATGGGGACTAAGTATTCTGATTTTCTACAGAAGATTTAGAGCACTGTTGCTACAAAAAATTATATAGTTTACTATCTCTACTAGAACAAGAGCAAATGTAGGTTTTACTATTATTCAGCTATGGTGAGGCCAACAGGTCAGGAGACAACTGCAATGAAAAGATGACTTGTTAATTTTTCCAAGAGGATGGGCTCACCATGGGATGTAGGGCCACAGGGGAGCCAGGATGGGTCAGGAGACAGAGAGAGTGGGGGAAAGCATGAGCAGGAGACTTTATTATGGTTTCTGTGGGAAAGACAAGGCGAAGTAAGGTGAGTAGGGTTAGGATCGGCTGTTTTGAATAATTTTGGTGGGCTCTAGGGAGAGTGGCTGTCTCTAGTTGTCTAATGCCTGACCCGGATGATTACAGCTGAGGAATATTGCTTCCTGAAGTGTAAGAGCAGATAGGTAAGATGGTGTGGGATCCAGATCTGGATTGATTGATTTTCATGTGGAAGACCCACTCCAATGAAGTGGTTTGCTTTCTCTAGGATTTAGCTAGCCCTGGGAGAGGCAGTCTCTCCTGGCTCAGGATGGCCCCAGGTGCCAGAGCATCAAGAATATAGAAAATATGCAAATATAGTTAATACACTGCTTTCCTGTTCAGAACGAGATCAAGAGCATAAATATTGAAATAGGGAATAAAATGGACTCCAGTGCTGGGAACATAGAAAAAAAAAATCCGAGTAAAATTTCAGTAAGTAAAGAAAGAAAAATTACAAAGCAAGATCCTTTTCAGAAATTCAGCCTCAGGGAATTCAGAGAGCTGATGATTGATTGGTAAGAAAGGTAGGTTATGGAAAGATTACAAGCTAAAAATTGTTGCATATCAGGGTGAGGAGTTACCTGCATGATTTCATTTCCACTTTAAAAGAAAACATTAAAGTAAGTATCATTGCCTCCATTTTATTGATGAAGATATTTATTCTTAGTTAGCACATGTGGTAAGTAATTACCACAAATAAGAGAAACCAGGATTCAAATCCAGCTCTGATTCCAAAGCCCTTCTCTTCAATTTTGTTTATATAGTGTGAACTCTCAGCATTATTCAGAGGAACAGTTTGTGCATAGTGTTCTTAAAAGCTGGTATTCAAAAAGTCAGCATAGTTTGACTGGCAGATCGAAGAGAGGAGGGTATTTTATAACAATGTGTTTCAGGAGAACATCTGGGAGCAGAAATCATCATGCTTAGCAGAAACAAAGTGGAAAACAGTCATGGTTAGATCATGAACTGTGAACCATAAATACATATTAGGAAGAGTATGGAAACACACTTCATGAGTTGAAATGGAATGTGAGTTTAGGAAGGGTTTGATATAATGCTGGAAATAGTTCTTGGAAAAGATTCTTTTGATGACACTATGTTAGTTGAAATGGAGAGAGAAAATTCTATGGAGATACCTGCCTAAACCATTGAGAGTAATCTAGGCTTGGATGACAAAAGCACAGAAAAACAATTTCATTAAGTTTCTCCAATGCATGAGGTCTCCATCATATATAAACACAGTTAAGCATAATAACTTAATGTAGAAACAAGCAAGACATTGCATAGACATAAAAAGAGAACACAGCTTTAACATTTTTGCCATAGCCATATTTAGAACTTTTTTCATCAGAACTTCTGCAACTATTTCTTTAAGCTATGCTTTCCACAGTTTTTCTATCACCATATGTATTTTTAATGCACAATGATGCTATAAAGTAAATATGGCATTATTACAAAAACATACCTTTACAAATAGCTTGATTATTGAAAAGTCTTATTTTAATACAGCTCTTTATCTCTATCTCTGTCAAAATTTATGCAATCAGGATTTGTTCTGGATTCTGAAATACAGTGTTCTTTAAGGAAATCCCTTCCACCTCATCTTCTTAGGGTTTTCTGTCTGCCTTTGTCAATTTTCTCATGACAAGTGATGAGATGAAACAATTTGCAAGAATTATGTTTAGACCTTTTATTATCGTCCTTTTAAAAATAAAGTTTTTTATTTAAACTGTAACTCATTTTTAAACACTCTGAATACATTTCTTTAGCGTGAGCAATTTAAAGCATAATCTGATAAAGTTATATTTTGACAGCTTGTGTTCTCGCTTCAAAAATCCCCCACTGAAAAGATGTTCATGCTATGATAGCCTGACTATGCATTTTTAGTAAATTCGCTCTAATTTTAGTAAATTATTTATATTCTGATATATTAAAATAGATTCCAAAATAAAGCACCTGGGGATTAAAGCACCTAGGTTTCCCAGGTCCCATTTTGCTCTCTTGCCATGGAAAAAGTCCAGTCTTGCCTTCAGCAGGGCTAGGATTAAAGCCACTGCCCAGAGTTCCTGCTCCATATTAAAGCACAGTCCAGTCCGGGATCTGGCTAACTTAGCTTGTGTTCCCAGCTGCATTCCATTGCACGTGGGGTCCACGTGGCCGGGCCATGGTGCTGCTTAAGGCCATATGGCAGGCTGGCACACAGGTGAGTGTGGGTCACCTATCAAGAGAGGTCAAGAGCTGGCAAGAGGACCACAGAGAGAGCATTATAACTGGGAGCTTAGCCATTAACCCTTCAGAATTTCGTGTGCTTGCAGTGCCTCTATCTCCTAGACAACCATTTTTCTCAGGTTGGATAGGCAGGCAAGCTATGTCACGCTGACTTCACTGCACAAGCACCCATCTCCCCCTTCGCTGGGTCCCTTCCCCCAGCGATCTGCAGGGAATGGACAGGTGGTTCCCTGGGGAGTGTGAAGTTGCAGCTTCCTGATGAAGCTGCCCAGGTGATCATGCTGATAATGTCTGGCTTCCCCTTTGCTCCTTTCCTATTGTTAATATTGACTAGCTAATTATGACTATAACACCTGCATATTGATCTTTGGTTTTTATTTACTCTTAAACATTTTTTGTAGTAGGTCCATATTTACTTTAACTGGAGTGTCTACACTTTTAAAAAGCTATTGAATTAACACTCTTTAATAATGTGAATTTATATATGTAAAACCTTTATGCCCCAAGTTTTTTGGATTGTTTTTGTGTTAGATTTTCTCAAATAGCCTTGCTTTGATGATTCTCCATTTTTATTCATTTTAGTTGAAATTTAAAAAGTTCATCTGAATATATTGTTTTTACTTGTAGATTGCAGTGGTGGAAGAAGATGGTCGGGAGGATAAAGCAACAATTAAATGTGAAACTTCCCCTCCCCCGACCCCTAGAACCATCAGGATGACTCACACCCTCCCTTCTTCCTACCACAATGAGGCCAGAAGGTATGACTGACTCTCCCAGCACACAGACACAGTGCCCGCGCCCCTCCTGAAAACATTCCTCTTCCTTTCAATGTGGTCAGACTGCTTAAAATTTTATATAACATTTTTATTTCAACTTGTGAAATAAATAGAAACAATATCACAATTTTCACAATATTTGTGAAAAGAACCAATTTTCATTCTGGCATCAAATTTTTAGTTTTAAAATTAACTTTACATTTGTGGTCCTGTTATTAGCCAATATTTATAAGAATAGCTCTTCTCTCTCAAATGTGGGATATAAAACTGAAACTAGCGAAACTAGCAGTGTGGTGGTTGCCAGAGGGAAGGGGAAGGGGGGAGAACGGGGTCCTAATATATGGTGACAGGAGAAGATTTGACTTGGGGTGGTGTTGTAATGTACAGATCTTGTAATATAGAAACCCACACCTGAAACTTATATGATCATGTTGACCAATGTCACCCTAATAAATTTAATAGAAGAAAAAAAAAAGAATAGCTCTTCTATTTTTGGTGTATATTTTCTATTGAAATAGAATCAGGCTAGATGAAGAACTTATTAGGAATAGTAACAAAAACTGCAGGGATTCTAGGATGTGGGGGCAGAAAACTTTCTACCTCTTTCCTTTTAGGTTTTTTGGCTGCTCTAAATTAAATTGACATTAGACAGATTAACAGTAAAAAACAACATATTTCATTCATATGGGAGCCCCATAAAATTAGGAGATTCCCTGGCAGTTGGTCTTATATTGAGGCTTACAAGAAGGGGTTAAGGGTCTGGAGCTTCAAAGGGGAGGAAGATAATTCATGGAAAAATGAGATCTTATGTTTGGTAAGTAAACGTTGGCCATGCTATGCAGATAAGTCCTTCTGATATAAAAAGTTTTCTCACTTAATAGCTCTCTTCCAGGTACAGGCCTCTGACCTAACTTCTTTTGGGTAGTTAGGGGGGAGGCATAAAGCTTCTCCTGGGAGTGCTGGACTCTGGCTGTCTTCAGCTTAAAATAATCCCCAGGCCAAAGTGGCACCTCCCAAGGTGGCATACTCTGCTCCCATCAAGGACAATACTATACATTTGGCTTGGAGTATAAGAGTAATTAAGGTATGAAAAGTCCATGATTGTGCCCCATTTCCCTTTAGCAGACTAGGTACACCACCCTTAGGGTGCTGCTGCTCCTCAGGCAGAAAGTTCTTAGAAAGGAAAAGACACACACACACACACACACACACACACACACACATTTACAAAATATTAAAGGAAAACATAAGGTTATATCGGGAAATATACCATCTGTCATAATGCCATTTCATATTGTCCTTTCCATCTACCCAAAAAATTGCAAGCAGATCTATATAATAATAAATGACATAAATTTAAGCATGCAATTTAATCTTAACTGTATGTCCTTTTTCTGCCATCAATTGCAGCATCTCTAGATTCATAATTGGTATAAGTGAACATAATGATTAATACTTTAAGTAAGAATCTGCCTTCTAAATAGTATGGGTTTTACAACAAATATTTTTGAAAACAGAGCTTTTTGTTCTGGCAAGCACTATTTCTGTTGTGCTTATTTTTAATTCCTAATGCTTCAAAATAGATACTTCCTTCACTGTCAAAAAAAATGAATTATATTGTCACATAAGAAAAGCAACAGTTTAGGGATTGTGAACTCAAATTAATTCAAATGAGTAAGTAACATTAAATCATTTATTATGTCATTGTCAATTGAATAGCTGTAGAAAAAAGAATGAGGGCAATATTTATTGAACCTTTCCTATTAATACAGTGTCAAATACACTGACCAGGAATGGAACCTAGACCAACTGCTTGAATATCATTTCAGCTTATCATGTACATCAAAGAATACCTTAAGACTACAAGAAAAAGTATATAATAATCACTAGGGTATACGTTTTGTTACTTCTGAATCCCAACCAGATGATTTTAAATTGAGTGAATTAGGTTCCAAAACTGAGAGAAAGAATGTTATATGAAAATCCAGTGAAACCATCCATTAGACTTCATTATTAGTTATATTTAAATTTCTTAACATATGTTATTAGGTTTAAGGTTTTAAAAGCACTCAGAGAAAAAATAGGTAAAGAGTCAAGTGCTAAATAATAGAAGGTCATTTAACATGTAGTTAATAAAGCCATCTATGTTTACTGATTAGCTTGAGATTGTACAAAAAATAAGGGAAAAGATCAGTTGGAACAAAAATAAAATTTTTAGAGAAAATTTGGAGGCTCAGGGCCCTAGGATGTGAGACCATATTTCAGTTTAAGAGGAAAAGTGAGCAGAAAGGGAGAAAACTTCAGAAGTCTACATATTTCTCCTCTCAGACCTTTATAAGGGAAGCAAGTACGTACCTTGTGGATGTTGCATTAAAATGAGCGTTTGCCCTCCTTTGTGGTTTGCAGTAGTTTAGCTGCCTCCCTGGAGCCAGACAGCCTTGGGCTTGGCAGTGCCAACAGCAGCCAAGACTCTCTTCACAAGGCCCCCAAGAAGAAGGGAATCAAGTCTTCGATAGGACGATTGTTTGGTAAAAAAGAAAAAGCTCGGCTTGGACAGCTCCGTAAGTATGCGTGTTTGACTTTCTACTGCTACTCGCTTCAGTCACTTCTGAGTGTCCATCTGTTTTTATTTCATTTTCTTTCTCAGTTTTGTCTTTTTCCTACCAATGAAAATGGAAGGTAAGAAAGGATGGCATGGAAAGCAATGCAGTTGAGGAATGATAATGTCCAAAAACCATGTCAAAATTCTGAATCATGTCCTAGGATTTGGAACTGTTAGTTGAGTTTATCTCATACAGGAAGAGAAACACAAATTATCCTGAGAATAGCTATGCTAGATGGTATGGAGGAATAAAACTGTCAAAATAAAACTATGAAAATGTTCACTTAGTTTCATTAGGAATAATAAACAACAATGAAGGAATTCTTAGTAATTCATATAGAACAATATTTGTAAAGGGGTGTTATTTGCCTTATATAACAATTTGAATACTTAGGTTAATAAGGTAAACTTCAGATGTGGTAGATCAGCCAATGTGACTACACTGATAGCCCCTACCCATGGAGGAACAAATTTAGTATACTACATATAATATATTTTTATAAATGTACTACTAGCAAAGGCGATATGTATATGGAAACCCCCATACATAAAAATATACAGCCTTTCATTTAAAACAACAAAACTATTCAGCATGTTTCTGGCCTAGGAACGTTTGCCTGCTATGTTCTATGTTTGTCCTGTCCAAACAGCTACTAACAGGGTTTCTGAAACCCAAGATCCATGATTATGCATCAGTAATTAGAAACCTGACTGGCTTGATTTTTAATTTTATCAGAAAGTATTAACCTATTTTGAAACAAAGCAAATTAAGCTGTGTTAAAAATAGCCATGTCAAACAAACCTTGTTTGTTTCATTGACAAAGTTGTTCTGTAACAGAACAGGAAAGGTAGTGGACAAGATGTCAAAACGGGGTGTGGATGATGGGAAAATTATGTGGCAGTTATAATTGGTTGAGTAACACTGCTGTAATAGTGCCAATTAATAGAGTGATGCCACCTAGCTAAAGGTCTCTCATGGGTTGGTTATGACTCTCTCTCTCCTCGTTCAGCACATCCCCTAATTGCCTAGACATGAACATTTCAACAACACAAATATCTGATTTATAGATTACTAATATGGTTATAAATCACAAAGTTTAAGAAAAAGACGTATTCGTAAATACTGTCTAAAATGTAAAATATGGAGGCTCTTAAAGATTCAATTCTAAACATTTTATAAGAAAAATTCAGAAATTTCAAGTAACTCTAAAGTCAATATATTAGTCAATAAAGTTAGGCCACATTAATAGACATAGCATTGGGATAAAAGAAGACTTTTCTATTCTACTCCACTGTAGTAAGATAACAGCCAAGGAATAGTATCCATTTCTGTTTACTGCACTTTTAGAGGCATATCATAACCTTGGAGGAAGGTTAGAGGGGAGGATTAAGCTCATGTACAGGACTGAACTCATGTGAGGAATAGATACATAGATGAATGTGTTTATTCTTCTTGCTGAGCCAAAGGTATGGCTGATTGCAAATATTTGAAGAGCTATTATGTGGAAGAGCTGTTGGTTTTTTCATTGTTAAAATGAGGGTATAAAACTAGAACCAAAGTGTTAATAAAAGATTATCTTCATCTCAATGTAAGAAGAAGTGTCAGAATTATATCCACAGAGCTGGCTTTTGAGGTAAGGCCTTCTTGGTTACTGAAAACTAGGTAAATTATAAAGCAAAAGCTGGGTAAATACTAGGAAGATGTGTTGTGGAGGGGATCCAAGCATTGGAAAGATAGTTTGACTGGATGACTTCTAAGATTTAATTCAAATCTAGTAATACTGAATCTATGACACTCTAACATTTAAGCCTATATCAAACAACCTTTTTTTTTTTACAAAACATATGCTATTAATTGTTTACTATAAAATGCATGTGTATTTTTAAAATTACAGACTTTCAGAGTTAGACAATATCTAAGATCATGTAGTGTTCCACACTCTCTAGTATATGAAAATAGAGATGAGTTCAATAATGGTTAAGGGTATTAGTTCCCAGCTCTCACTACCTAGTCTAGTGCTCCAGATAATATACTCTTGGAACCATTTTAATTAAAAAAAAAATACCTCATTAAGCTCCTAGTCCCATGGAACAAGTTTGGTAACTTAATGAAATTAAAAACATGACTATTTCATCAAGTTTATAACTTTTTTAGGATATTGCACATAAGTGCATAAAAATTAAAAAGTAATTCAAGGTAACAGTAAAAAAGACATCATAGAATACAGTATAATTTTTTATTAAAGATACAGACATAATGTAAGAAAGGAGTTCAGATTATTAATTTTCTCTCCCTAGATACATTTGATTCTACTAGGAAAATCTAAGTGAAATTTTTCTACAGAATTGAAAAGGTGTAGAGCTAGAGTTTCAAATAGAGCTGATACCTGAGAAAGGGTACTGAAGTGACATGAAAGAAAAAAAACCTCTAAGGGGAGTGTGCTAGAAACAACTTGGGTCTTTTCTGTGGTTAGTCAGGAAGTGGGTTATTGGCTGGGGTAAGGAATGGGAAACCAAATTATTAAGCACAGGAAATGGTTGGGCTTAAGATAAAGTTACCTAACTGTGGAGAGATTGGAAATGCAGAGCTCAAAAGACAACAACTTGAAGCAGAGACACGCACACAAATTAAATGATCTAAATTCCAGGGTCAAGTAGGAGGCTAGGAGTTAGAGCAATCAAGTACCTTGCTAAGAGGCAGTTAACCTAAAGCTTATGAAAACGGTAATAGCGTGTGAAGACAAGGTAGAGGTGTTAAAGCATTTATTGCTTCTAGGGGAATTATCTGCTCCATAGGATCTTAACATTCATTGGTTTACTACCTGGGAAACACAGTTCTCCCAGGTCTGCAGAGAGCCCTAATAATAATGACTACAGAGAAAAACAGAACAGAACACACATGACCAGCCTAGCTGATGTTAACAGTGAATAGTGAGGATAAAGACAAGAGGCCATTGACAGACATTGTAAGAGAAGGAACCATAATCAAGAACAAAAGGATCTTTAAGAATGGAGAGTTGGATAAGTAGAACCCAATATAGCAAAGCTGTGAAAAATGAGTAAAAAGAGCACTGTCCCTCAGGGGAACACAGCCATGCCTTTCCCTTCCCTCGCTTCTTCCCCCAGGCTCCTTACCTTTGCCTTTGTCTCTCCTGTGCTCCAGAGGCCCTTCTTTGGCTTCTGTAACTTGTTTCCTGAGCCTGCTGGCTCACTTATAAGATCTCTGTAATTTTCTAAATAAACTTTCTCTTATAATCTAATAAAAGGGTAATATGCTAATTAGGCAGGATGTCTTCCGGACAACCATCTGGACGTCCTTCCTGACAAAGCCATGCCCAGAAGAAGACGCCTGCCAGTGGTCCCAGGGGTGCCAGCAGCTGCTGCTGTGGCCTGGGAGAGGGAGAAGCCACCTTCCCACTGTCCCCTGCGGCTACGGCCGGCCCAGGCAAAGCCGGCCTGGGTCCCAGATGCCTGCGGCTGGCCAGAGGAGGGAATCCTGGGTCCCACGTGCGGGGCCAAGGCAGAGGTGTTTGAGGGCGATCAGGCAGGCAGGCAAGTGGTTAGGGGCAATCAAGCTGGCAGGGAAGCAGTTAGGAGCCAGCGGTCCTGGATTGTGAGAGGTATGTCCAACTGCCGGTTTAGGCCCGATCCCTGTAGGGCATACAGGGATTGGGCCTAAACCGGCAGTCGGACATCCCCCATGGGGTTCAGAATGGGAAAGGGTGCAGGCCAGGCTGAGGAACCCCCCTCCTGTGCACGAATTTTGTGCACCGGGCCTCTAGTTTGAAAACGAAAGAGGAAAATATATTAATTGTGAACAGGCAGAATCCCCAATTAAAGATATATAAAATGGATATATTATTGATTTTTTAAACTACTTTTACAAATTTCCTTTAAATGCATATAAAAAATAATACATTTCAGAGGCATTTTGCCTACTAAATTGAATATCCCTTTCGTTTATAGCCATCTGCCAGATTGTATTGGAATTGTTTGAACTCATTGACCTGCTATAATCAGCATAATAAAGAAAATGATGTCATCATGACAAAAACGGACTCAAGATTGCACCGGTATTATTTAGCAAGCACCTTTCTACACATAAAATTTGGGTGGTTGTGCTCACCTTTTCCAAAAAAATAAAAATTAGATTATTTCTAGATGCTATGGAACCAACAGATATAATATAAATTTCACAAAGTATCAGTTAGAGATGACTCATTCTCTGCATGCTGAAAGGGCCTTTTTTTGAAGAAATCAGTATTTAGCTTCAACTGTGAACATTTTTTACACATTCTCTATGAGTCTGGCACTGCCTAGATGCCTCCTCCAGAGAGCTAACAGACATGGCATCAATTAAGTACCCATTTATCAATTCAAGTGTAAATACAAACTAATAAAGAGAGGTCCAATAAAAGAAAGATGAAGATAATGATCAGCAGCAGTTTATAGTCTTAATCTGTCTGTAGTTAGAGCTCCCCCTTTTTAATACAGGTACTTCTGCTGGGAAAAAATGGAGAGGCAGAAACCTTAAATTGCAGAATTGGGCCAGAAATTTTACCTCAAGGGCCATCATGAAATAAATTATTTTGAATGGCGTCTAAGGCCCAGGCAACATAGAGATATTTTCCTTCACAATCCAAATGAACAAATATCCCCATCTAGTATTACTCATAGATCTGGGCATAGGAGGGTCTTTCCTTGAATTCCTCAGCCTGGGTCTTGTGCTGCAAAATATGAGGCTTCCTTTGTTGAAATTCTCTAAGAGCTTCCCTCTGGTGCCTAGGAGAGGCTGGCCCAGGATTGCTTTCTGGGCAAAGAACCCTCAGTAAAAACCTATACTTGAGTGGGTCCAATTTCTGGAAGCATTGAAAGTTTCTGTTGTGTCTCAGACCTTGAGACCAGTATCACCTAATATAACTAAACCATGTGGACCAGGGTCTCTGTTTCTTCCCATCAGGGTGCTCTCTACTTCTCTACCCCATGCCTGGGGGTGACAAGATGTCTTGCTGAGCCCAGAGACTTTTGCACTATGCAGTTGTTCTGGACCAGTGACCTCCCCTGGTTCTAGGAGAGTGCCCTAGCAAGTGAAACATTCACTTCTGCTTGTCAGAATGATATTATATAAGATTGAACCACTAAATTGTTGCTGCATTGATTTGGGGTTACTCAGAGTGTTTATATAGAAAATGGGTTGGAAAAAAATTGAATTGGGCTCCTCACACTCACGGGGTCCTCAAACTTTTTAAACAGGGGGCCAGTTCACTGTCCCTCAGACCGTTGGAGGGCCGGACTATAGTTTTAAAAAAAAAAAAACTATGAACAAATTCCTATGCGCACTGCGGGCCTGGGATGAGTTGGTTGCTAAGCAGGACAGGCAGCGGCACCCGGCAGGCCGGATAAATGTCCTCAGCGGGCCGCATGTGGCCCACGGGCCGTAGTTTGAGGACGCCTGCATAGGACAATTCCAAGACAATTCTCTAACAATTCCAAGTCCTCAAGTTCCTTGCAAAAGTATACCTGAGTGAAAAATAGCCCAGAGAACTTCAAGAATTTTGACTTGTGCTTTTGTATGTGCAACTACTAGGGGACCACGGAAAAAGTGATACACACTTTGTTATCTGAGTACCCACTGAATCATGAGACTCAAGCCTTCTATGACTAAATACCCTATGCCATGAGATGTCTGGAGTTAATGTTGTTCTCTCCACATTCCTAATGGATTTTCTAGAGAAAAAGTCACTCACAAGCCAGTGTTTCTCATCAGGGGCACTCTTGTCATCTTCAGAAGGGCAAGCTAAAGTATTCTCTACTCATTGATGTTTAGAATCTTTGTCCCCTATTTAATGAATATCAACTGCACTTTGCAGTCATGGTGACATCTAAACATGTAGCCCACTCTTCCCACCCACATAAGTGAATATTTACGCTCACTCTCTGGAAGACTGACACTTATCTCCAGTCCAAGAGCCAACAGATAGATAATGCAAACCACAAATGTGAGTCACATATGTAATTTTTAATTTTCTAGTAGCCACATTAAGAAAAGTGAAAAGAGACAGGTGAGATGAGTTTTAGTAATACATCTTATTCAAACCAATGTAAGAAAATTTTATTTTAAGTGTAATCAATATAACATTATCAATTAGATATTATATATATACTTTTGTACTAAGTTTTCAAAATCTTGTGCATATTTATAATGAAATAGTTTGGAATAGCCACAATTCAAGTGCTCAATAGCCACATATGACTAATGAATAAAAGTGGTATAGATAAATAGATATTACCAAAGTTATAGATATTACCATAGGAGCCTGCTGATGCCTGGGACAAAGTGAGACTGACTTACTTTTACCATTTAGGTAGCTGATCAGGTATGTAACAAGATGTACCTGGGATTTATGGGGCAGCTAGGTCAAGTCTATGAAAGAATGTTCTTCTCATTTAACAATAGTTTAATTGAGCTAAAAATGCATGTATTTAGACTTGATCCTGCTTAAGGGTACATTTCTACATGTGATGCATAAAAATAAATTTACCTACTATATTAAATTGTAATTTTCTATAGGCATTTTTAAACCAGATGTGTCCACAAGTCTCTATTCAAAGGACCTTAGGTTTTGAAGTACTCAGGGTATTTCCAAACTCCTCATGCTTTTTATTTTTATGATTTTAATCATGAGAAGCAACATTTACAACCTATTTTTTTCTAGATCTAGTTTGACTCTCAAAATCATTGTAGAGCTTTCTTTG
Source organism: Plecotus auritus (assembly GCF_963455305.1). Classification (NCBI taxonomy): domain Eukaryota; kingdom Metazoa; phylum Chordata; class Mammalia; order Chiroptera; family Vespertilionidae; genus Plecotus; species Plecotus auritus. The sequence goes on from NC_137772.1 coordinate 147,695,451, forward strand.
TTTCTCTTCTTCCAGAATTTTTATTGTTAAAAATGTTATTTCTCTATCATTGAAATCTAGGGTTCTTAATAAAGTTAACATCAGAATTAAACTGTTATTCTTTGTTCTGAAGAATAAGAAGCCTAACTGATCCAACCACCAGGTGGCTGGAAATGTCTCACAGTTTTGAATGGGTCTACCTCATCAATCTCTATGTCCCCATCTGTACTGTGAAAATTTTGTAACTTTAAAAGTGAACAATCATTTACATTTAAAGAATAGAATTTTATTGTTAATTGCAGATTGGGAATAATAATTTATGAATGTACAGTAAGACAAGTATATCAATGAGAGAAATAAATGAAAATATTCATTCACTGTACATATGGAAAAATCCCATGATTCAAGATCATCCCCAAGAGTGCCTTAGTTAGGATTTGGACAACTTCACAAATGGCACCAAAAAATGAAAATCTCTCATAATAAAAAAAGTCTTTAAGTATTAACTGCACATGTTCATATTTGAATAAAATAAATTTTGGTCCCCAAACTGTGAAGCTCTTCATAAGATCTAGATAGCAATAAATGTGTTTTCAATCAAATAGTAGTTTCTTATAGCATTCAGTAGCAGAGTTACTAGGCTATGAGAGTAACTTGTTATATCAGTGTTCCAAAATTAATAGTATCAAGTATTATAAATTATTCACTAAAATAAATTATGAAAAACAGCAGCAACAAAATTTGTCTCTGGTTAAGTCCTGCAAAGGAAATGTCCGTTACAATGACAGAGAATAAATTTGTCTTTATTAGTTCTTATTTACTGACATACTGGCAACATTTTTTTGTAGTCTTTGTAAGAGTTAATATTAACTTAAATCTTTGTACCTAATCTTGAGCTTAATTGGAGTCTAAATCCCTTACATATTAAGATATATATAAAATCTTAATCCACTTAAGAATAGTGAGCATTTTCAGATTTTTTTATTATTATCTTAAGTTTTAAAATGTCTTCTTTTTCCCCAATTGACCGCCCCCCCAACCATTCCCACCCCGGGCAAGCCCCACCAACCCCGTGTCTGTGTCCATTGGATATGCTAATATGCATGCATACAAGTCCTTTGGTTGCTCTCTAACCTCCCCCACCTCCCCTGCCATTTGTCTCTGGATCTATTTTTGTTCATCAAATTATGTTGATCACTATATCCCACATATGAGTGAGATCATGTGATATTTATCTTTCTCCAACTGGCTTATTTCGCTTAGCATAGCATTTTCAGATTTTTTCACACAGAATAAATATTAAAGAGAAAACAGAGCCCAGAATTAAGTTCTCATTTTTTATTGTAACACATTCTGTATGAATTAATTACATGTTTAGGGATTCTGAATTAAATAATTGTATTGGAAAAATGTGTAATTCTGTGTTTGATGCTTAACATATTTTTTTCCTTTCTCCTTTCATTCCAAGGTTACATATATTTTATATACTCCAAAGCAAATAAAATTGCCACTAACCCAAATAATTTTTTTTATTTACTGGATATAAAGAATCCTTTCAAGGGTCTTTTTGAAAATAGACTTAGAATTTTTTCCAGGTATTATAAAATTTGCAAAACAAAACCTGCCAGAACATATGAAATTCTGGAAGTAAGGTTTAAACTGGGTATAGGGATCATGCAGGTGAGCAAAAGAGGATTCCAGAAGCTAGAAGTGAAAAGCTTTTAGAAATCAGGGAATGCCTCTCCATTCTCTTGACTTGGAATTGAAGACATACACCTGAGTTTCTACTCACTGGACTATCAATTAACCCAATTATATAAGAAGTCTTTTAAAAGTTTTAAATGTTGCCCGGCCACCGTGGCTCTGTGGTTGAGCATCAACCTGTGAACCAGAAGGTCACGGTTCGATTCCTGGTGGGGACACTATGCCTGGGTTGCGGGCTCGATCCCAGTGGGGGGCATGCAGGAGGCAGCCGATCAGTGATTCTCTCTCATCATTGATATTTCTATCTCTCTCCCCCTCTCCCTTCCTTTCTGAAATCAATAAAAACACTTAAAAAAAAAAAAGCTTTAAATGTTGAAAAACTCAATACTCCACAAATATTTGCTCTTATTTTTTATTAAAAAGAGATCACAAGACTTTCAAATTACATATTCATGTGTTTATCAGTATACAGGCCACATGTTTTATGTTGCTCTGAGTTACCATTGATAGTGTAACAGTATGCACTATTTTTTTTTCATTCTCTCAGTGTATGTTTATGCATGTTGGTTTGGAAATATAAACACATTCAAAAAATGTGTGTGGGGGGTGAGGAGAAAGTGTGGTAGTAAACAGTTGCTCAAATAAATTTTTTAGAACTTAATTGCAGAATTGACACAATATGTTTAATCTAATGTGGATAGTTACTTCTTCACAGGAGGCTTCATGGAGACTGAAGCTGCGGCTCAGGAGTCCCTGGGGTTAGGCAAACTTGGAACTCAAGCTGAGAAGGATAGAAGACTGAAGAAAAAGTAGGTTTGGAGATTTTTACCCTCCTTTTTTAAACTTTAATTTACACCTTTTCATTGCTTATAGGGAATTTAAAAAGAGGCTAGTTGGAAGAAAACAACTGACTGATGGATATTGCCCTGGTATTTCCTAAAACTATTCAGTGCTCGAGTTTCCTTGTTCTAATAGGCTAGAGTTTGAAATAACATTTCTCTAAATATAGTTGTGTTATTTCAAAACACAAATATATTAAAATATTTAAATGAAGCCTTACAAATAATGTAATAGTCTGTTTGATGTGACATTCAGTACTATATCAGTATGATAAAATGAGAGAGTATGCCATTCATCTTTGTGTTTCTTCTCATGATAAAGTATCTCCTCTTAAAATGGAATATTTAAAAGGAGAAATTTCTCTGAATGATTGAATATAAACTTATTTTAGACTTGCAGCAGATTGTTTTGCATCTGTCAGGAAACTGATAGTGTATCTTTTCATTCACATATAATATGGAACATTTAAGTAACTTGCAAAATTGGCAAATTTTGAGTCCCACCAGCTATTGGAAAGCAAGTGGATCCATAAATAACATTTTTTGAATACATAATAACATTTTCAGTGAGGAAATAGCACCTTTAGAATATATTTTTAAAAGCTAAAGAATTTCTCTTTATTCCAGAATCTATTGGCTGGTTACTCCGCAACGGTTCATGGCTCTAGTCATCATTGTAACAGAGAGTCTAACATAGATGCTCTCATGGTTATAACATTCAGACTAATCAGCTTACTTCATATGTTGCCAGCTCACTTGCATTGCAGATGTTTACTAAGAAGGAGGAAATATGTACTTAAAAGTTGCAGAACAACTCACTAGCCAAGTTGTTTCATTAATTTGCTATTTATAAAAATTAGGTATTTATCCAAATTCAGTAGAAATACTCTGCAGAAAATAAAAGTAACATTGAAAACTTATTTTTAAAATACAATGAAATGTTCAGTAGCATTCCATACTAGCAAACATTTTCTTTAGTTAATTATACTTCAAAATATACATTTAAACATTACCATAATATGCTTGAAATCTCTTACTTTTATTTATTCCTATCAAGGATTGTTATATTCAATTTTATGCTTATATGTTGAGAGAGAGAAATTAAAAATCTTCTTTGGTAGATTCTTTAAAATTTATTTCAAGTCTAAAGGATTTTTAATTTTATTCTCTGAAAATTACTTTACATCTAAAGGAATAAGAAGAGTCAAAACCCAGTCTGGCTAATAGACCTCCTTTACTTCTCTTAAAAGTTATTTTTTGCCCTAGCCTGTATGCTCAGTGGATAGAGCGTCGGCCTGTGGACCTAAAGGTCCCAGGTTTGATTCCAGTCAAGGGCACATGCCTGGGTTGTGGGCTTGGTCCAACGTGCAGGAGGCAGCCAATCAATGATTCCCTCTCATCATTGATGTTTCTCTCTCTCTCTTCCTCTCCCTTCCTCTCTGAAATAAATGAAGGTATATATTTTTTAAAGTTATATTTAATTTTTCTCTCAATGAAATATTTACATACAATGGAAACCTGGCCACCTTTCACATTGCATACAAGGCTTATATTGAGGCATGCATTACATAGTTCATTGTGTGTTTTTTTTTATGGGACCAAATTAAATGTCTCTTTTGATGGCTACTAAAGTTAAATATCCCAATTATACAATGATCTTAAAATATATATATTATTATTATTATCTATTATTAACTTTACATATTATCTATTATTATTATTATCTATTATTAACAATTCCATAATTAATGTTATGGAATTGTTTTTCAAATCCTACATACCCTCATAGGCAGAAGCTGATTTTAGTTCTGGATTGAGTTTGAAAATATTCCTATGCTTGACTTTTGAGTTTATTTTGCAATATATTTAAGCAAAATATGATTTTAAAATGTATTAAATAGAATATTGTCACTAATATAATAATAATATTGAAAGCATTATTTAATATAAGCTAAAATTTATTAGTTATTTTCTATAGAATAATAGTACTTGGATTAAAGTGAATTCAATGAAGTTAATCAATGGAAGATAGTATTTCTTTTATTATTGTTTATCCCATAGCAAGAACCCTCTGACCATAAATATATAACCAGGATGTGTGAGACGTATATATAGTGCTAACACTTATTCAGGACTTGCATGACACTATACTGTGGTTTCTGGATTACTAAAGGGTGAAGTGTTTTCATGTAATGAATTATATAAGATAGACAAGTTAAATTATTCTTAAATTTTCTAAAGTATTTAAAATTTTATTGAAACAATTCCATTGTTCTTTTTTTCTAAAGATACCCTGTTCTTTTTAAATGTGCTTCAAGGAATACAATTTTCTGTGTTAAATTTTCATGTGCATTTATTTTCTTTCAGGATGGAAAATAATTCAAGTACATTTTATTAGAAAGATAAACAAAACCATAAAATGGAACTTCTTTCAAAAAGTTGAACACTATGAGTTATACATTTTAGTTGCTATGACCATGGTTTCCTACCAATTTTTTTTATTCTAGTCTTTGGCCAAAAAAATAATGATTCCAGAACAAAGTACTTTGATCGATATTCACTGTCCCAAAGTTGATATCAGAGATCCATTAGTCTCTTAAGGAATTGGCAGACCTGTAGAAAAATTTTATTTTTAACTTTTCTAGGACATCAGGTAGTTAAAATGGACAATCTGTGATTTTTAATTTAATTGTGAATAATTTTCTCTAAAGATGTTAGTTATGGCACATTTTTAAAAACCATACGTTCATAGAGCAATATTCAAGACATTCTGAATTTTTGCAAAGTTCAGAAATTTGTAATGTTGCCAGTCCCAAAGAAAAGTCTAATTTGAGGTACATTTACCATCCAGCAAATTGAGCACACAAGATTTAGAACAGCTTACTAGATCTGTGTTCCTACTTTATTATAGTTTAACTTTTCTTTATGGTACAGGCATTTGTTTTTCTTATGTTTCTAGCTATTGTCCAATGATGAGAAATAGAAAATCAACAATACTGGATCTGCTAAAGCACCCACTATTCAAAACATCTTATCAACCTTCACCTTTCTGAGTTAGGTATGATCACACAGGTGCTATTCTTTCATCAGAACATCTAACCTAGCCTAAGTCAATCTATTATTATTATTAAGGTTCACATTTACTATGCCTTATTTCTGTTATACTTTCCTTTAAAACTTAAATTCCTTAATTTTTTCCAGCAGGTTTATGTAGAGTGCTGCTAATACCAATAATTATTGTGTCAAACTGACAGAACCACGTTGAGTAATTTACATTCATTTTTCTGGCCTTCACCCTTAAAATTTGTCCATTTTTTTCTGTAGCCCACGTGGTATAGCTCCTAATCTTTAAGGATTTAGTCATTTATTCTTATTATAGATCTCTGTATTAAAAATATGATTTCTCATAATTTTCTTGATGTCAAGTCCCTCTGGAGGGTCACTACTCTCTGAGATCTTGTCCATCAGCTTCTGTTTGATTTAATTGGACTACAAACACTTTTCTGATTTAACACAAACTAAACATCTCTATTTCTGAGGCTCACATTACAAACAACAGGACCTAAGAACTTGTCCTCTTTCCTTTTATACCTGTCACCCAATCTTCAAGAATGTATTTCCCTTTCTTAGCTTTCCAGCAATGTTTTAGGCTAACACCTAAAGTTACTTGTTCAAGCTGGTCAACCACAGCTACAAAAAATAATTGCATGATATAAAAGGCCCACTGTAGGGCCAAAAACTTACATGGTCTGGCACATCAAAAACCTCAATTTCTGAATGTTTTTTGACTCCATGAATCCCTGAATTTCACTTAGAATATAGATGTGGTCTTTTAGGACTCAGTAAATAGAAGCTCTGCTCTTTGACTAAAGTTTAAGATCTTTTTGATTCTAGACAAAAGAGTCAAACAATTAGAGATCACAATACCAGCTTTATTGCTGAAAGAGCTATTAGAACTTGACTTAAGTATATGGAAAAAAGAGGATTTCCTAAAACTGAATCCCCAAATTTGATAAACTTACCTGACACAGAAAGAGCTGGATAGTCAAAGGCTTCCAGGATGCACAAGTGTTGTCCCACGCCTCCTTCAGAATAGCATCTACAATATCCCGAGTCCATCAATACGTTAATCTAGAATCAAGGACCATAAACTCACAAGGAAGGAGATTAAATTTTATGTCATTAACATCTTTTCCTAAAGAAGAACATTTTGAAATACCAATGTCAAATGTTTTGTATTAATGTCTCACCAGATTTCTTACCTTAATGTTCTCTCCTGGAATATATTTAACTGCCAATTATCCATATCACCTCTCTGGGAATGTGATGATAGGATGTGTGGCAAACTCCCTAAATACTTAGAGCTCTGAAAATATGTTTTACATCTAAAATTAGTTGATAATTGCCCGAAGTGTAAAACTATTGATTTAAAATAATTTCCCCTCAAAACTTTGAAAGTATTACTCTTCTTGCTTCCAGTTTTGTCCACTGTCAATTGCTTGTCATTCTTTCATATTTAACATGTAGTGTTTCTTTATACACTCTCTTTCTCTCTCTGAAAGTTTAAGATTTTTCTCTTTATCTTTGGGGTTCAGAAATGCTATAAGTGTGTTTATAATCAAATTTTTTTATGTTTCATTTTTCTAATTTATACTTTTAATCTGAAGATTTATTAGACTGGACTATCTTACACATATTGGCCTAAAGGACTTTTATTTCTAGATTCAACTTTGTTTCCAAGAAACTAATTTTTATAGATACTATGCATTGAAGATAAAGTTATCTGTTTCATAGCATTACACCTTTTTTAGCATTTGGACAGTCCTTGACAGGCAGTGAACACATTAAAATTCATGTATATCCAGTGGATGGTTACTTATCTCCATAAATATAAATTCTGAAAATTTTATATCAATTTTTTATCTGCTATCATTTCCCCCTACATTTTAACACTGTACAATTTTTTACAAAAACCATATATTCATGCTGAAATCTGTATCTTGAGATGAATTCATATACAGATAGCAAATGAATATGAATATATTGACTAATTTATCATTTTTAATCTTTAGTTATAATATAGATAACATATTATTATATGTTTTATTTGCTATGTTCTCCTGAACATAGCAAATAAATATGGGTTTTATATTTGAAATCAATTTTTCAACATCATTAAAACTAAATTAACATTCCAACCCAGATATCAGCAGCATCCTCAGAGAAGAGTTTATCCTTGGAGCATGGCAGTCACAGTTAATCACTATCAATGAATCTTTATGTTAGAGCTTCAAAGACATAAAAGTGAAGCTCTGTAGATTTAGTTAATTTATTTCCATTGCAATCCTAAGGGTCTCCTTCAGTGCATAATCAATAATGTGTTTCGAGACTCTGCACTTTTAATCTTTGGTATTTGGAAGGTTCCGAGATTAGCTATCTCTAAGCAAAACAAATGTCACTGAAAATATTCATAAAGGTATCACAGAAATTCCACGACAGTCTTTCACTTAATAAATATTTATTAAGGGCCTATATGCCAAGTTAAATTTAAAAACAGGTTGTGCTTCAGAGGTTAATTAATGTTTTGGAGGCTTTGAATACATTTTCCCATCTAAGTAATGCTGTATATATGGAAGGTAAATGTCTTCACTTGCCCCACAAATATCTATTTTGTAAGCATGGTAAAGGAACTAAATCTTGTGAGATGAAGCAAAAAGGGGGATTCTCTAGTAGGGTATTAGAGATCTCAGAGATTGCAGAAACAACAGAATCAGGACAACTTCAAAATTTTAACAATAACCAAGTATGAAATATTTCTCTAGAGTGTTGTCAATACTCATATCTTCTATTTCACGTTTATAAATTCCTAGGTGAAGCATCTGTAAATATAAAAAAAGATATTTGCACTTGGCTCAGTTAGCTGTCATCAAGGGTTCATTTAGGTACAGACATGGCTATAGGGGAACACTCCTGAGCAACCAACTCAAAAGGATCTAATAGTGTAGAATTTTTCAGAACCTAAACACAAGGTTCTCAATATTTCTCTCTCAGAAAATGTGTCCTGACTTCCTTGTTGGAACTCTAGAAGTGTGTCTTCTCTACCTGCACTAACCTAGAACAATCATGGCCTTGCCATCTGATCATGGATAGTCCTGCCTGGCTCCAAACAAGGACAGTGTAAGAATTCCCTGGAACCTAAAAAATAGTAACATCCAAAGGCTAAAAGCTCATATACATTGAAATTTCTTAGGAAAAATCAAGCTAAAGGAACCAAGTACTCTCTCTATATATTTTATCTATTTAGGAAGGAAAAACATATAGAAAGAATGGAGTTGCTGTTTTGAACCTACAGTACAATATTAATAGACTAGAGGCCCGGTGCAGGAATCCATGCACCAGTGGGGTCCCTCAGCCTGGCCTGTGGGGATCGGCCGAAACCAGCTCTCCAACATCCCCTGAGGGGTCCCGGATTGTGAGAGGGCACAGGCCAGGCCGAGGGATCCCACTGGTGCACAAACCTGTGCACCAGGTCTCTAGTATGCACATAAGATCTTTAGTTAATCTCTGCTCACCTTCCTCCCTTCCCACTTCCCTCCGAGATTCATCAGTCTGTTCCATGTTTCCATGCCTGTGGTTTCTACTCCTGCATTGAGCATCTGCCCCCTGGTGGTCAGTGCATGTCATAGCTACCAGTTGGACAGTTGAATGGTCTGACAATAGGCCAGTCTTTTAGGCTTTTATATATAGAGAGATTACAGAGGAAATAAAACAGAAGCCCTAGAAACTCTTCATATTTTCTGTCCATAGAAAATGTAAAATAAGAATTAGTAATAGGAAATTAAAACTCAAGATAGCTACATGTACTGAAAGAAAGACCTTTTCTAAATACATTTATATTGTTTGTCTTGATTGATATTAGAGAGACAGACATGAAGACAATGATTGCACTAAGTATTTCAGGGGGCACTGTCCCTTCTCTAAGTCACTGGTCTTCCAACAGAATAAGAAAAATACCACAAGCCTAAAGCCACCTAATGTTCTTATTTAAAAGATATTATCCAAGTTAAAGATTGGTTCACCTCACTGTTACTTTTCAAACTAAAGATTAAACATTTATCAGATCATCACCAAGAATAAATGGAGTCTCTTAACTATAAACTGTGCCCTTAAAATTTTCTAAGTTTTCTAGACATGCAGAAGAGGAAAAATGCTGTAGAAACACTATGTGTTGAGTTCAGCAAGGTATTTCATATACTTTTTAAAAGATACTTCTGAACATGGGATGAGATTAATAAAATGCACTTATTATAACTGATGGGACAGTTGTAATCAGAGGGGCTGAGAATTTAATTGATGATGACTGAGTGAAATAATAGGTGGCCAACTCAGCACTTTTATAAATGATTTAAATAAGAATAACAGTTTTGTGAAAGCTTGAAGCTAGAAGACATAGTCGAGTTTTTTACATAAATACTTTCGTTTAAGGAAGACCTTTAGATCCAAATCTAACATGATGAAGTTTAATAAAGGCAATTATATAATTCTATATCCATTTCATTACTATACATATTATTTGTGTGTAGGAGGATGTGTATAATGTAACCTCAGCTCCTAAGGAAAATTTTTCTGCAAAAATGATAAATTAGCAATGTCTGGCAAAGAAGTTAATGACTTTCAATATCCATAAAAGCAATTAATAAGGCCAAAAATCTATGCACTGACTGGATGATAGCCAGATATTGTGTTAATTTCTGGGAAATAAGCTTGAAGCAGATGTATTTGAGGCAGCATATATTCAGAGGAAATGACCAGTATAGCAAAATGACACCAAACCATTTCTCCACGGAGTGTTATACTAGTAAATAACTAGGAATATGTGGAGTGTAGACAGCAAAGATCCAGATGCTGCCAAGCAGACGTGTTCTTTAAGGCTTAGTGATAAAATCTTGGGCCAAAAGCAGAGTTTATTACAAACAAATTTGAGCTAAGTCTAAGTGAGAACCGATAGTGATCACAGGTCTGAGAAGAAAGAATTGACCACCTGGAGTTGTTTCTCACGTTTCTGTCCAATATGGACCTGCCAAGCATATGTATGTGGTAAGATTATGATAAGGAAGATTCAAATTTCAGCTGTGAAATTGGGTTCTACACTCTTTAAATTGTCCCTGCCCTGGGGTTTATTATGATCTATATAATTCGGAGAACTGGATTCAGAACCTCTGCTTTTTTTAAACACTTGCAGTGCTGCATATTGTAGGCAATCAAATTAGAGTTTCTGAATAACTACGTGTGCGATTAGAAGCTGGGTGGGAAAGAAGAAAACCTAAGAAAATGGAACAGGCACTAGGGCAGTGACCTCTACACAGAAGACCAAACCAGAAACCTGGGTTTCATCCCTAGTCTCCCTTTTCCTTCTTCCTCTATGCACCTTGATGTACCACTATCACTATCACCTCTGTTGTATACTATCAATCACTCTCACCTCTGTGTTCCTATCACTTTCATGTACCATCACTCCATATACTAGCTCTTTAAAAATCTCTCAAGCATGTTGATTTTTTTCTTCTCTTTCTCATACCATTTAAAACAATCTTTATACTTCCAGTCTTGCCTTCCTGTAATCTACTCTTCACACTTCTGCTAAAGAGCTCTAAGTCATATTTTGTAGCCTGCCTAAAATTCCCCAACCATTCCTTAGCAGCCATAGGATACATTCCAAATGCCTTTATGTAGCCCATAAATTCCTACATTATCTAGTCTCTATTTATCTCACCATCTCTGTTTCCTGTATTTCTGATCATGCACTCTATGGTCTTAATATGCTTAATATCTAGCTCTTGTTATGATTACTCCTATATCCTAGTGCGCATGTATTCTGTTCCATTTTCCTCCTCCATCCTTTGTATAGTAATGATAGTAATATATTTCATATGTATTAAATAATACTTAATAATCACATGAAGCAGTTATAATATTCCAACTATTATTCTATACATTTTAAGTTGTATTACATCTTAATTTTCACAACGCCTTTGAGGTAGAAACTGCTATTCCCTTCCACACATGAGGAAATGTAGCTTTCCAGACACTGTGGTTCACAAAAGTGCAGATCTCCTGAGCCTAGATTACATCTGAATTAGGTAGGACTTCAGGATAAGGCCACAATTTAAAGAATATGTAGTCCAGTCTTTCAGCTGGACCTTAAATCTCTATATAATTTAAAATGGTCTATATAGGGAGTAAAAAAAATACCTCATTCTCTTTATACTCTGAAAAAGTAACATATATTTTCCTCTAGAGAATAGTTTCTTACCCAACTTTATTCCCTCCTTCAAAATGATCAACAAATATATTCAAACCAAGACAAAGATAGGTAGTTTCAAAACACAAAATTTAGCCATGTATATAACTGACTTTTTCTGATATAATTAACCCCACATAATATTCCAAAGCTTAATATAACAATAGTAATTATCACTAATAAATAACCAATATAAAAATGTAAATGTGTGCTTAAATCAATCTAACATTATTTATTCCAATAAAACTTACAAAATCAGTGTCTAATAACAAGGATAATTTCATTCCTTTTCTAAAAAGAAAAACTGTCACTAATTAAGGTACATTTGCATAACTGCTGACATCTTAATTTAGAAAGAATTCTCCATATTTGTTTCTACAAATATAGGATGTTGCATTAGTTCTGTATTGTATTTTTCATAAGACCACTGAAGATATGGTTTCCATATTTATTTAAAATTAGCCATTCATGAAGCAAGTTTCTTTTCCTTGTCTTCACATTTCTAAGAAGAGTAGTGAGCCTTCGTGTCCTATTGCCAGGGTTTTATTTAAAATGTCTTTACCAAGCCGAAACAGGTTTGGCTCAGTGGATAGAGCGTCGGCCTGCGGACTGAAGGGTCCCGGGTTCGATTCCGGTCAAGGGCACGTACCTTGGTTGCGGGCACATCCCCAGTAGGGGGTGTGCAGGAGGCAGCTGATCGATGTTTCTCTCTCATCGATGTTTCTAGCTCTCTATCCCTCTTCCTTCCTCTCTGTAAAATATCAATAAAATATATTTAAAAAATAATAATAAAATGTCTTTACCAAAATACATTTATTTCAAAAATATATATGTATGTGTATATATGTATATTTTATGTTATATGTACATACAAACATACCATTAAATGTGCTTCTTTCTAATTCTACAATATCAAATGTTTTATTTTGGGCTTCATTGAGTTAAGTTTGCTAGGCAAATGAATAACAAGATTCTTAGAAGAATAAAGGTTCTTAACCTCTTTTAAAAATATCTCCAAAAGCTATTTGAAGTCAGTATTAACTTTAAAGAAAATACTAAAGTAGTGTCATGATGAACCATACTTAAAACTTCTGAACCATTTGCTTTCATATACAAGGATTAGAAGAAATGTGCTTGGCTATCTATTTTTATCTGTATCCCATCATCTGACTTTCTATATAAAGCCATTCCTGCCATTAGCCTGGGGTGCTCTTATATCCACGGAGCTCACCCCATCACAGCCTGGCCTTTAAGTTTCAGAGCTTCATCACTTTCAATATTATTCTCTACTCCAACTAACTCCCCATGGTCATATTCTGAATCTTGTCGTCATCCCGAGTCATTCTATTTCAGAAGTACTGATTTAAGTATATCATTCCTCTCAAACTAGAGTCTTCTCCTTTCAACATGCTTTATGGACTTCTTCCACTGTCGTATTTATAGACTTCTATTCTTGCACACTGCATTAGCCCTTCTCTGTCCTCTCCTCTTTCCCTTTTCAGCTTAGATTCCATGTCCATAATTTCAACGCAACCAAACATTCCTAAATTTTTTTACTTCTCTTTCCTTTGCTCATAGCCATGTGTCATAAACACAGCCACCACTGAATTTTTATTCTCCATGTCTATATTTGGGATCCTTTGTGCTTCTGGAGAAAATTACAGCAAGGAAACTTGCACCAGCTTCATTTAGGATTTCAGTGCTGCCCAGTAATCTTGATATGTTCCTCTCACCAGTTTTACTCTCTGCAACTTTTGTTAGAGACCTCCATTCTGCTTAAACGTGGATCTTCTGCAAATGAGCTCACATTCTACCTTAGAAAGAGAATAAAGGGAACAGCTGAGTGCTCTGACTTATTTATTGTCTAATGCACACTAACACTTGCCCTAATACTGTTTTTTATTATTATTACAGGAAACTAGGCTCCTGTCTTCTTACTTAAGATCATCCCTTCCCATTTTCTCAGTTATGTTGAGCCTATTACTACTTGCTCTTAGATCTTCAAATTCTGTTCTCTTCTGTGTATGGCCATCACCATTCAAACATTCTCAAGTTTACTCTATTAAAAAAATCCTTTCTTCATTCCACTTTTCCACTCCAGTTATTACCCATTCACTCCTAACTCTGGTGCTAATAATTGATTTAAAAATATTTCTGACTTATCAACTTGAACCTTCAAAAGCCAGAGGCAATTAAATTATACATGTAAAGCTCATTTAGTGAATTATTTCATGTGAAATATGAATTATTTTACATCCACAGTTGACTTGTTCGTGAACAGGTGAAAGCCCATTCATTTAATAGGTGATCTAGAAAGAGAAAGTAAGACAACTGATGTGTAAGGTGCCTGTTCTGAAATATAACACATGTGTTAGCTGGTAATGTCTTCTTGTTGTGCTGATGTTCCCAAGGAAAACATTATGCCAATAATTGGATTTGATTTTATTCATTAGATGGTAATTAACCGGCTCTTTTCTATGTCAATTAAAATTTATTTGCCTATTACTTACAGTGGTCTTTAACTAAAGAACATTTATTCTTGACAGAATCTCTCTTGCTATTATCATAACCTTGGCAATCTGGATTGGAGAATAATGAGGTTATATGTAACTACAAATAACTGCTTGTAGGAAAGAATGTATTAATTTTTATAGTAGAAATTAAACACTTTATCTTTGCATATATATCTTTGATACAAATTTATAATTTATTACCACAAAAATATCTGAGTTACTTATGACTATTAGCTTTCTGTTTTTTGCGGAAGATATATTTTAGAAAGTCATGAGCTAAAATACTTAATATTCTAAAGTGAGATACCTGTTCAAAGTGACTCTTAAATTAATTGACTATGGAGGAGATAAAAGTTTACAATAACTATAAGAAAACAGATAACTTACACAAATTGATAAGAAATATAGTAAAACTTAAAGTGATATTTTTTTATTTGTGTTTCCCATTTGTTTTAATTATTTCTCATGTTTTATATTTAAGGTATTTTTATTGGTGCAAATTTTCTATTTTCAAAAATTATAAATGAAGATGTGAGGAATATTAATATTCTACTTTGTGCAGATTTAACCTGCTTGTTTTAATGGAGAGCAATTTCTAGATAACTGGTAGGCTATGGAAGATAATTTTGTCCATGGTAATAACTGGCCCAAATTTTGGGGCCAGTTTTTGTGTAAAGCTCAGAAATTGCCTTGTTTTCAAAGCTCATAAAAAAGTTCACAGGCATGTTGACAGGAAAATCACCTTTATCACTTAGAAGCTATCTCTTTTTGGTTTTAATTTTCTTTGTTGTATGTATGATGTAAAAAGTATGATTTAACTTGCTTAGGACATTGTGGTGCCAACTTGTTTGGACAATTATTTTTGTTTCTTTGAAAATTTAAAGGGCTTGCCCCAGCTGTTCTGGTACTAAGGTCAAAGAATATACACTTCTTGTAGTGCTCATTTAATAAAGTAATACATGGTTTCTCTGAATGAATGCGTTTAGAGGAGGCACGTGCAGGGTGTTCCATTGCCACGACAAGTTTTTCTTTATAATGATTATACAATAATCAAGAAAACTCTGATTTGCCTTTTTTCTGAGATAGGAACTTCTTCATATTTTGTTACATTGAATATATTTTATGAGTTGTAGTAAAAGTTTTCTTTTTCTAATATTTAGTCTAGTATGCTTGTCTAGAAAATTTTAAATAATATTTCCATGGCTTTTTGTTGAATTATTTAAATTCCATATTTTCCCAGTGCCTCTACTATATCCAGGGAACAGGTGGGCTCCTTCAAACACTACATTTAAATCAATGTTGTTTTTGTGGTGATTTCTGATAATATTGATGAACCAATCTCATTCATTATTTTTCCTCATAGCAATATTTATAAAGATCTGCTCAAATAAATGTTTCTGTTGAAAGAGATTCAATTGGCACAAATTCAACACTATTCTGCCAGTTCAGATAAAGGAAGAAGTAGTGTGGCAAGCAAAGAATAATATAATTATTTTATACTTTCTCATGTTCTGATTACTAGCACATATCTATATACAAATATAAAAAATACTGATTATTATAGCAATTGATAGAATAATAAAATTATG
The DNA here is from genome assembly GCF_963455305.1 of Plecotus auritus. Lineage (NCBI taxonomy): Eukaryota > Metazoa > Chordata > Mammalia > Chiroptera > Vespertilionidae > Plecotus > Plecotus auritus. The sequence goes on from NC_137772.1 coordinate 147,711,376, forward strand.
GACCTGGAATGCACAAATGTATTTTTGCCCCAAATTGAGGAAATTCAAGGTCAGAACTTTCTAGTTATTTTGACCTAATCATGTGTGAAAACTAGAATACAGACATTCTGATGCTCAAACCAGTTCTTTCTTCAAGTTGCTGCCTCTTCGGAAGTCTTCCGAAGTCTTCTGTACTTCTGGAGCTCTAACAGTAGGCTTATATGGCTGTATAAGCCATGCAGTGAGTTATTTGCTTCTACTTGTAAAATAACCCAGGAGTGCACTGAGGCAAAGAATGTCCTTTGACAGGTGCCTGATTTCCTCCCAGGGTATACTAGAGGCTGGGGAAAATGTGGTCACGCATGTTTCAGAGTGGCTCATTTTCAAGAGACAGACTTACTGGTCAACTATTAGAACTCCCCTCAGGCTGGTCATGCTTTTGGACGCAGTGAGTATGTGTGTCATGGTGAAATAACAATAAGACACCATATCTTTCTCATATTTGAGCTTTCACACATCTGAAATAATGCTCTTATTTTATTCCACGGCTTTCTTTGAATTGAAATGTATGCATTAACATTTGTGTGCTTTTCTTTTCCATCCATCCTTCTCCATCTCATGAAAAGCACATCTGGGTAAGTTGAATCACCATGGCTGGTGAACATGTTTATTTTCAGCATCATCCTCTTTTTGTTTTATCTTTAGTATTTCTCTTTTCAGTTGTAACACAAGCTGCACTGCCTCTGACCAAAAACAAAAATTGGGAAGTGTATTTATTTCTACAGCATCAAAGGAATCATTGGTTCAGAGAAATGTTCATATTTGAATTAATTATGTTGGCCTTCCAGGCAACTGTGTTTTGGTTCTTTTAGACACATGTCAACAGATATCCAGACATCATCTCCCCTAGTTCTTAAGTCATTCTCTGCGAGTTAGTGTGGCATTCACTTGCAGGCTGTTTGGGTATTTTCAACTATGCTGCATGACCAACTCTACCTGTGTGTTTCCCAGTGCTCTGCGGTTCTGCATTGACATTGTAGTCAAGAGAGAATTTTTGTCAATTACTACAACTGCACTTACACGAAGAGGGAGAATGCTAGATGTCCCCCAGTAGCACCTTTATACTCAGGTTCCAAAGTCAATCTTATTTTTGGTTGAAACTTTTCATTTTGTGTTCTTTCCATTGTTTCCTGTATGTGGGTTAATTTTTAAGGCTTTAAACATTTATACTATCCAGATTACAGTTTCAAATTTTACCTTTTGAATTAAATTAGAGTATACTAGTTATTCCTAAAACAAATCGAGCTTCAATGTAAAACAAATTATGCATAATTTTATAAAATATTTACATTGGTGTAAACTTTGCATTGGTAACCTGGGGGGAGCTATTTAACACACTTTAGATGGGCAGACATGTTGCTCTTAAATGCAAAGCCAAAAGTTGGAGGGAGGAGTAAATAAAATAGCTCCTATGCTATGCAATTATCCAGGAAGCTGTGGAGAGTTTTAGTAACTGGCTATATGAATATCTTTTATACTGATATAAGGTCATGTGCTTTATAATAATACTTAGTTCACTAGCATGGTTTATATTTGTTTTATTTTCTTCTATAATTTCAAATTATAGTTATTACTATTACTTAATTAACAATGCAATATTTACTCCAGTTAGGAAATTCATAATACTAATGAAAACTCTAATAGGTATTCTTAAAAATGCAAGGCAAGCTATGGTTAGAGTGCTGTTTAGCTATGCTGGCCAAATGCAAGTTGTACAAACTTACATTTTCAAATTAATAAATACCTTGACAATAGATTTTAAAGCATATTATTTTCATGTCATCGCTTAACATTGGTCTTCCATGTTTTAATGATTTCTAAGTTTCATAAGGAAAATAATCCCAAGGAATAAAACTTCATTTCTGTATCTCTTTTGAATGAAATTTGAAAAATAATGAATGAATAAGGTGTTGCCATTTATGGACTTTAAGGAACCAATATAATTGCCTTAATTCTAAAATGCAGTTTCTTGTCTCGCACATGCTCCTGAAACTTAAACATTTTGGATATCAAAATAGTTTCCTTAGTACAGTTGCTAAAAGGAAGCTTAGGTGGCTAAAATGTCAGGAGAAGATAGAACAAACAGTGTTGTGCAAAATTTTGGGGTGGAAAGAACATTGAATTAGGAGTCAGAAGACAAGAACTTAAGCCCCAACTTTCCCACTTATTTCCTGCATTCCCTTGAGTGACTAAGGTGACCTAGGCATGTGCTCTGTACTCACCAATATTACTCTCAACTTTGTAATTCTCACAACAGCATAAGAAAATATGAATAACCTCAGAAGTATGGAAATTGGAAACTTCAAATTGGAGTTAAAGAGGGCTTAAATTAAATGAAGTACTAAAGTAATCTAGTCTAAATGGTATGCAAATAATCTGAAAATTTACCAATGTTCCTCTAGTAAGTCCCCAATTGGGCGAACAGAACACAGTGAAAATGTTTAATGGAAGGTAATGCAAACCCCTCTAGTTTTCAGTAACAGCATGAGTAATTGTATTGTACCATCATATTTGTGTGTGTGTGTGCGTGTGTGTATTTTTAATGGTTTTCATTAAATTTAAAATCAAGTGAAGAAAGAAATTATGTAAATCCCAACTCAGATTCACACATAAATTCAATGTCCTGTCAGAGACTATGCTTTCCATTTCAAAACAACTTGAAGAAAAAAGGTTTCAATATGAATGAACTCTGGTTTTAATGTAATCAAATCACTTCAGTCTGAACAACCTAGCTTGTGTTCCTAGACTCTAAATCAAACACTGCTTAAATATGTAATGGACTTTTATATGCACTGCATGTAAAAATGCACCATAATACAATATACAAACACATACAATTGCACACACACAAAATCACAGTGTGCTGTGCTTTCCAAATCAAGTCAAACATGTTAATGTTGAATTTGAAACTCTTCATTTTATGCAGCTAAATATGTATATTTAGCTAATCAATATTCTGAAGCAACTGATTGAGATTTATAATATAGTTCTGTTTGGAATAATCATGTTAAGATATACATTTTCAGCATACAGATGTTAAAAGAAAAACTGAAGTGCATACTCTTACTAAAGTTATGAGAGTATACGATTTAAACACAACAAACAAAACAAAAACAACTTTTGAAGGGCCACATTGTCCATTGATTTTTCAAAAAATTGTATGGTAAAATATCTGTTCAGTAAGAGAAAATAATTATTAAGCACACTGGATTGACTCTTAACCAGATTTTCATCCCGAATCCCAAACCAGGTCAAACTTTTGGAATCATCTGGAATGGAAACTTCTGACAAAGTGGCTCAAAAAATGGACTACAAAAATACATTATGGGATGCAGTTTACTGAAACAAAAGTACCGTAATAGAAGGTTTTGTCTACCTATTCAACATTCACAATTATTTTTAAGAACCTCCTTTGTGCCTGACCTTGTTTTAGATGCTTCAAATTTACCTCCAAACAGAATATATGAAACCTCACTCTTCTTTCAACTTATTTTCTGTTGGGATATGACAGAGAGGAATAAATGACACTTTAAGTTAGAAAATAAAAATAATAAAGCAAGGGATAGGGATAAGAAGTGCCTGTTGGGTATTATGAGAGGGAGGGTAAGAGACATTCAGAGAGAAGGTGACATTTGAGTAAAGACTTAACGTAGGTAGGGAAGTAAGCCATGTGGAGATGGAGAAGACAAGAATTTCAGACAGAGTGAAATAGCAGGTGCAAATGTCCTGAGGCAGAAAGAGGCCTGGGCTGTTTTCAGGTAACAGCAAGGACACCAGTGTCATCAGGTGATATGAGCCAAAGAGATGAAGAGAGTAGGGTAGATTCTATGAGCCTCTTTGGCCTTTATTCTCAGTGATACAGGAAGTAATTGAAAATTTATGAGTAGAGATTACATCATCTGACTTAAGTTTTAACAGGATCACTCTACCTTGTGTGGTGCACTTTTATTAGGAAACTAGGCAGAACTTTCACAATTAAAGTTTTCTAACTTTTAAAAATGGCTTTTGGACAACTCATATAACTCACATGTGAAAATGTTATGTGCTTTCTAAGTGTTGAGTGCATACTTCTTGTTTCTTTTCTTTTATTGAATGTAGAAAAGACTGTTATAAATGTATGCTTGTTACTTCCACTTTAATGCCACTCACCTGTCACATAATTGACAATGTTCCTTTCCATAATGTATGTAAATTACAACTCTTACTCATGCTCTTCACCTCTGTAGAGGTCTACTCTAAAGGAGATCTTCTCTAAATGTTCTTGCACATATTCCACGCTCAGTTCCTGCCTCTCCGCCCTTACTGCTTATCCTGCCTGGAACACGATCCCTATCTCCTTTCTGCCTGCCTTTCAAAGCTTAGTTGCCACAAAGACTTCACCAATTGTTTCCCATGCTATTAGCCCCCTTTATGAAATCCTCACACTCAGAATATGCATTACTGATTTTTAACACCTATTTGCATATTTCATAATGTTTTCAGACAGTTTCGTGTGTTTACTTTTTTTTATCTAACCAGGGACCTCCTGGAAAACTGGGTCCATGTCTATTTCCTCAGATGTTCAATAAGTACCTGATGGTTGGTTGGTTGACCCACTTCAACCCATTTCTCTCAATATATCAGTCACAGTGAGACTAGGCTATTTGAATCTGGTTTTCAATGAAGGGATGGCATGAGGGAGTGGGTGATGGCAGAGCAAGCCAGGTGAGGAAGCCCTTTGTAGTGTTGGGGATTCAGGGCATCCGTGTCGCTGTTGCCTTTGCCAGGTGTTGAATAGCTTACTTGCAGAATGTATCCATGCTTTTCTTGCTATCCCATCAATTGAAACAACAGTTGATTTATGTGTCTTTTCAGCCACTATAACTTCAATATTTGTTTTGTTTTCTTCCTTATTTTTCACAATGCATACTTCTTGGTAGCATCCTTTGCAAATACAAAAAGCTCTCCTATTGGAAGTCATTTTTGATTATGTATTTTAACATATTTTAGTCCACTGTAATAAGCAATTAATTGACAGAAAATAAATACTTTACTTTGGAGTTGATATATGATATTAATTATGGATTCCTAAGCACAAAATATACACACTCAAAAAACCAATTATTATATATATTTTTATTATTTGTGTGTAAGATCAAAGCATACTAAGGAACAGAGCATACATTTTTAATATAGTCCTGGCCAGGTATATATAGCAAGAAAACAAACTTGCTATGTCAATAATAAGCAAACTCAAATTGGTTTTGTAAATGGACGTCAATTCTAAAGGCTCAGGAGTAGGGACAGTGATTATAGATGCATTTGTCAAGGCTCTTTACAACTTTTTATTGTCAGAAACAAACATTTGTTGTTATTGAAGTGTTTTGCTTTCATTAAAAACAGAAGTGGTTATAAATGGAAAAGAGTGTATTATTGAATTTCAGACCTTACATTCTTCATTGTGATAGAAGTCAATTTACTTTAGAGTTCTCTTCAAATGAGAACTAACTTTGTAGTCTAATCAAAGAACTAACTTCTAAGATAGCCACCTGGACTACAGAGAGTTCTAAAACTAAGCACATCTTTTGAATTCGGCTAAAATTACCAAATTTATCTTCTGCCTCTATACACAGGCATTTCCTCTACCACTGAAATAATAAGGGAAAACGAGCAAGACAGATGGAAGAAACCACATTTAGACCTCATAATGTGTACTTGAATATGCTGATGTGGGCCATTTTCTTGCTAAAGGGATAAGATACTTGCTGATAATATAATTCAGCTTCTTAGTGATTAACATTTAATGGTTGAATTTTAATGAATAAATGTTAGGGAAAATTATTTTTAGATGTCACTGTTTAATTTCTAATAAAATCAATGAGTGGTTTGCATGCATTACTCAAAGGAAGGAGGAATTCTGTTATTCTATATTATCTCATAAAAAGCTTATAAAGGATTATTTGATTTATTTAAAAATAATGTAATTTAAAATAATCACAGCCACCTTTTACCATTTTATCTAACTAATCTCTGTTATACACTTCAGGCATGAACTTCTAGAGGAAGCTCGAAGGAAGGGCTTACCTTTTGCCCAGTGGGATGGGCCCACAGTGGTTGCATGGCTAGAGGTAAGAGAATTAAACCAGAAGGCTCTTGATTCAATCACTAATTTGGTAGTTGTTTTTGTTGTTGCTTTTTAGAGAGACAGGTAAAGGCAGGTTTTGAAGTAGCTTTCCAATAGACTGTAATATCTCAGAAAAGAAATAGTTGCTTTTTCTAGGGACCTGTGAACATTGCAATTTAACTGTATTGCTTTCTTGTGCTTGAGGCAGAAGGATATACCCAGTGGATAAAAGGGAGTTTCTCTAAATTCCACCCTCTTTATGTCTAGAGTAAGAGAATAATTAGTTTTTGAGCCACATTTTTTTGTTGCAAGAAAACCTTGGTCCCAGCCCATCAGTCCAGGGTCCTTTCTCACCAGCAGGTTACAGAGAAGAGCCATTTTTGGCATTCTCCCAAAAGATACCACGTCCACCTAACTGCAGAGAACTGTTCCTTTGCTTATAGTATAATTCCTGAACCTAATTCTCTAATGCCTAGGGACCAGCTAGATTTAACCACTTGGAATAAAACAGAAGATGTATCCCCTTTTTCTCTTCTGTGTCTAAACTGAATGTTATGATAAAACAAGAGCTACATTCAGCATTCCCTGCACAACGCAGGGGGCTGGGAAAATTCAGTAATACCTGAGCAGAGTGGAGGGCATCAGGAGCCAAGTAGGACAATTCTGGAAATGCATACTTGACCACAGGGGTCCCTCATGCTACTTATCAGGAGGGTTCACTGCCCCTTCTATTTAGTTGAGTAGAGTGGGCTTCTGGGATATGCCAATGTCAGGGCAAAGAAGAACACGGGCTTTTCCTGCCTGCCGGAGGCAATTAGAACTCATTACTTCCAGTGGTTTGGGATTATAAAGTTACCCACATTCATTAGCATATCATACCCAGAGCAGAAGAGTTGATCAATGAGAAAAAATTAAAACCCTTATGAGTTTTTAAAATGGTCTTGTATAGATAGATATGAAAAGTTTTTTTTTTTCCTTGGCCTGGAAGAAAGAAACTCTGTCTTGCTTTATTTTACTCTCTTCTATCAGGGGATTTTTAGCATTTTAGTAATCAGAGCTGCTTCTTCCAAACATGTCTTTAAAATTTCTATATTTTAGAAATAATTTATAAAACAAAATGCTTAAGGAAGCACCCCTCAAATTTCATAGCCTTTCTTTGATCAGCTTCATTCCAATAAAGTGAGCTATACTTTGACAGAGAGTTAGCTGCTATTTTGGCAAGTGAAGAAAACAATCCTTTTAATAAAATAAAATAAACAGATTTACTGACTTTAAAGGGCTAGGAAAGGACAGGCAGTGAGGTTTGTGCTAATTAAACATATCTGAGCATACAAAAATTGCTCATAATGTGCTTCTTAAAGTGACTCAGATTATAAAATGAAGTAAGATAAATGAGCAGGGTGATCCAATGAATGAGAGCTCCTAACTCTCACCTCCATTAGCACCTCCTGGGCATACAGCCTGCTAAGAATGATGCAGAGAAGTAAGCCTGATGCTTCATACACCATTTATCCACACCAAAAACTTTTAAGTCTAATCATGAATGACATTGATAACAGTGTATTGGCAAGCATTTGGATAAGTCCAAAAATTTCCGCAAGTTGTTTTGTTTTTTGTTTTGTTTGTTTGTTTTGTTTTGGCAGGGGTTTTGAAATCCAAATATCGTACTTAAAAGAGAGGAAGTGGAAAATAACTAGGGTCCAGCGAAGGTATATGGAGATGTTTAGTTATTTTGAACAACCTGTGTTTATAAACTAAGAGGTCAAGTACCATCTTCAGTCATATCTAATCATATCTGTCTAGGTAAGGTCAATTCCTTGGCCTAATCTGCTGGAAGAGTATATAAAAGATTCAGTCAAGCACTATACTAGATCCCCTCTCTCCTTTCTTTTATTTCAATCACAGCCTGATCCACATTGAATCAAAGACTTGGCTTTTTGTTTCCCTTATAGAGACAAGTAGCCTTTCAATGTGGCAGACTTTTTTTTTTTAATATATTTTATTGATTTTTTACAGAGAGGAAGGAAGAGGGATAGATAGTCAGAAACATCAATGAGAGAGAAACATTGATCAGCTGCCTCTTGCACACCTCCTACTGGGGATGTGCCCACAACCAAGTTACATGCCCTTGACCGGAATCGAACCTGGGACCTTTCAGTCCACAGGCTGACGTTCTATCCACTGAGCCAAACCGGTTTGGGCAATGTGGCAGACTTTTTTAAAATAAAGGATATCTGTATTAGTTACCTATTACTATGTAAAAACTTATCTCCAGACTGAGCATTTATTTTTCCTCATGACTTCTGTGGGTCAGGAATCTGGACATGGCTTAGCTACGACTCTCTTCAGTCTCTCACCACCAGTGTGGCAGTGTTCTCAAGGCTTGACTTGGGGAGAATACACTTTCAAGCTGACTTGGGTTTTCACAGTCATGATGCAGTGTCTTGCTAGCTGTTGTCCAGAAACATCTATTCTTTGCCATGTGGGCATCTTCACGGGGCTTCTCACAACATGGAAGCTGGCTTCCTGCAGAACAAGAGCTCTGAGAGGAAAAAGGTGAAGAGGGCTAGCAGGAATGAAGCCTTGGTCTTTTTATAATCTAATCTGAAAAGCACTATCCCTTCACTTTTATCATAGTCTGTTCCTTAAAAACTCAAAGGAACAAGATTATACAAGGGCAGGAATATTAGAAAGGGGAGCTCATTGGGATCCATCTTAGAAGCTGCCCAACACAATGCCTTAGAGCAGTGGTTGGCAAACTCATTAGTCAACAGAGCCAAATATCAACAGTACAACGATTGAAATTTCTTTTGAGAGCCAAATTTTTTAAACTTAAACTTCTTCTAATGCCACTTCTTCAAAATAGACTCACCCAGGCTGTGGTATTTTGTGGAAGAGCCACACTCAAGGGGCCAAAGAGCTGCATGTGGCTCGCGAGCCACAGTTTGCCGACCACTTAGAGTAATGAGGCTGAATCCCTTCACTTTACAAATGAGAAAAATAAGGCTGAGGTTTAGAGGGTCACATGACTCACTGATGATAGGGACAGAATTAGATAGAGCCAGGCCTTCTGATACTTGGCATTGCATTTTGCTGATTTATTGTTTTCTGTCTTCCTCTTCTCACTTTTCTCACTCTCATTCTCTCCTTTTGCTCTATCTGTTCCCATCAACAAATAAACAGCCCTCTAAACTTAGTATTTTGGAAAAATAAATAAATAAATAAAAATAAACTTAGTATTTTGGCTATTGCAAAACCAAGGTTTAGGAGGGGAAACCAAGATGGCGGCATAGGTAAACACCTAAACTGCTGCCTCGCACAACAATATCAAAACCACAACTAAAAGACAAAACGGACACCATCCAGAACCACAGGAAAGCTGACTGAGTGGAAATTCTACAACTAGAAGAAAAGAGGAAAGCACATTGAGACTCAGAGGAGCTGCAAAAGGCTGAGGTATGGAGACGTGCACGCAGAGAGGATGGGCGGCTGTGTGCATGGGCGGCTGAGTGTGAGGCTGGCTTTCTAAAGCGGGAGGGAGATGGAAGCTCCCAACTGCGCTGAACCTCAGTTCCGGGTGAGTTTCTGGGAAGCTCGACTCATTCGGGGAGAAACTGGACTGTCTGGCAGCGGGTGAAACACTTGGGCGGCTTTCTCTCAGAGGTGTTTGCAGCAATTACCGAGGGACACTGAGACCCCGGGGACTCATAGGGCAGGGCTGATGGGAAACCAAGGCTGTCTGCTCCACCCTGAAACTCTGCCCCATCCAAGCTGAGCACAGAGGCTTTTGCAATTTTGCAAGTCTTGTCTCATAAGAGTGTCTCCAGCACAGAAGTTCTCCCAGCATAGACACAGCTGATCCTCACAGCCAATTGGCCTGGAGGTCAATTCCTCCCAGTGATACCAACAACAATCAAGGCTTAACTACAACAAGACTGTGCACACAGCCCACAAAGGGGTGCACCAAGAGTGTCCACCTCAGGTAACTGGGGAGGCTGAGCCACTGTGCCCTATAGGACACCTAGCACACAAAGCTACTCTACCAACTCAGGGAAGCAGCGAAAATGCAGAGATAAAGAAACAGATCACAAATGAAAGAAATGGAGGAAAGCAAATGACTGGATATAGAGTTCAAAACCATGGTTATAAGGTTTTTCAAGAATTTCCTAGAAAAGGCCAATAAATTTAGCGAGACCCTCGAGGATATGAAAAAGGACCAACTAGAAATTAAACATACACTGACTGAAATAAAAAATATTATACAGAGACCTAACAGCAGACTAGAGTACCGCAAGAACCAAGTCAAAGATTTGAAATACAAAGAAGCAAAAAACAGCCAGAAAAGCAAAAAGAAAAAAGAATCCAAAAATTTAAAGATAATGTAAGGAGCCTCTGGGACAACCTCAAGTGTACCAACATCCAAATTATGGGGGTGCCAGAAGAAGAGAGAGAGCAAGATACTGAAAACCTATTAGAAGAAATAATGACAGACAACTTCCCCCAACTGGTGAAAGAAATAGACTTACAAGTCCAGGAAGCGCAGAGAACCCCAAACAAAAGGAATCCAAAGAGGACCACACCAAGACACATCATAATTAAAATGCCAAGAGCAAAAGACAAAGAGAGAATATTAAAAGCAGCAAGAGAAAAACAGTCAATTACCTATGAGGAAGCACCCATACAATTATCAGCTGATTTCTCTACAGAAACTATGCAGGCCAGACAGGAGTGGCAAGAAATATTCAAAGTGATGAATAGCAAGAACCTAAAACCAAGATTACTCTACCCAGCAAAGCTATCATTCAGAATTGAAGGGCAGATAAAGAGCTTCACAGATAAGAAAAAGCTGAAGGAGTTCATCACCACCAAACCAGTATTATATGAAATGCTGAAAAGTATTCTTTAAGAAGAGGAAGAAGAAGAAAAAGGTAAAGATAAAAATTATGAACAACAAATACATGTCTATCAACAAGTGAATCTAAAAATCAAGTGAATAAAAAAAATCTGATGAACAGAATAAACAGGTGAATATAATAGAATCAGGGGCATAGAAAGGGAGTGGACTGACAATTCTCGGGGGGAGAGGGGTGTGGGGGGTGCGGGAAGAGACTGGACAAAAACCGTACACCTATGGATGAAGACAGTGGGGTGGAGGTAAGGGCAGAGGGTGGGGTGGGAACTGGGTGGAGAGGAGCTATGGGGGGGGGAAAGAGGAACAATTGTAATAATCTGAACAATAAAGATTTATTAAATTTAATAAAAAAGAAAAACCCAGGTTTAAACTGCTCATTTGTATGTGCTCTGCTTCTTACTCAGAGCTAAGTGAAAGGATGGTTTTTTACCCATAACTCATGATGAGGGAAAGTGGAGGGAACATTCATTTTCTAAGTATATGTAATCCAGATGCCACAACATGCCTGAGAATCGGCATCCATCCAGGGCTTACGATGAGTGTCAGTCACTGTGCTGTGCTGATTCAAATATCTCTCAAGAACATTACAGCAAACTTGAAAAATTGAAATCCCTAATTTCTAATTCATTATTCATGTTGTTACTCTCTTTAGCTAAAGGTTTATAAATTTAGTGTCTTTTATTGGCACATTTCATTCTCCATAAGTTTGTTCATATAGAACCTCTAATTAATTTCACACAAGCATTACATGGTGTAGGTTGATGCGTGATAAATGTGGCTTAGCTACATGGCAGGCTTTGATCAAAATTATGGGGCTGGAGGTGGTAGCTGGCTCTTTCTGTGACAGAATTTCTCACACTCAGAATCCCAAAGGAGAATTATAAATTGAAGTCACTCATTCAACAAACACTGATTGAGCCTTTACCAAATGCAGCTTGTAGCTGTTCTTGTTGTAACTCCAAGGGGGTATTTGGTGTTGCACAACTATTAATTTTATCCCAAATAATAATACTTAGTTGTTACTTTGCAGACTCCGGAAACTCAATTTCAAATCTTCACTGTCTACCTGAAATTTTAAAATAAGTTACTTAATGTCCCTGTTCATCTGTCTCTTCTGGGGAAAATAATAGCATCTATCTCACTGGATGGTAGAAACAAGAGGGTTCGTACATGTAAAGTACTTAGAACAGTGCCTGGCACATAAGAGACACTAACATATTAATTATTATTGTAATCTGGTATGTATTTTTTTCTATCCAACAGCTCTGGTTGGGAATGCCTGCCTGGTACGTGGCAGCCTGCCGAGCCAATGTGAAGAGCGGTGCCATCATGTCTGCTTTGTCAGACACTGAGATCCAGAGAGAAATTGGAATCAGCAATCCCCTGCATCGTTTAAAGCTCCGATTAGCAATCCAGGAGATGGTTTCCCTAACAAGCCCTTCAGCTCCTCCAACATCCCGAACTGTGAGTCAATTTGTGCTCCTTCCCCCTCGCAGGGCTGGGTGAATAACAGCATCTCTGAGTCCACAGAGCAGAATGGTGGCAGCACACATTTCCATGTCAGCGTGAATTATTCTGGAGAGATTTAGCTTGCTCTTCATTAACCTTGCTGCTCCTTCCAATAGGTTTTCAACTGCGGAGCTGTGATTGCTATCAGATTTGAAGGCTGCAACCAAGATAGACTTTTGAACTAGTCGCTAGACTAATGTGTGTGTTTTTTTTCTTTTTCCTCCCAACCAACTAGACCCCAAGCAAACTCATTTTCAGGATGTCCCCTTTTTTAATATAATTCAACACCTCAGGTGATTAGCTGTTGGCATTAGTGTTTTCTGAAGATACAATACTTAATGCACAGCTTCTGATGCGATTTTCATATTTATGAAAGTACAGAACTATTTGATGTTTTATAAATACCAAGTGGGGTACTTCCCTTCAAACTCTACTAGCTTCTCATTTATAAATCCCTATCCTTCTCATAATTTTACCATATCCTAAAATTAGGAAATAAAAAATGCCTAAAAATATGCACACAAGCTGATTAATTTAAATACTTAGAAAAACTCTCAAATGATATTCATTCTTCCTTTGTCTAGTCCTGAATTATATCTTTTGCTGATAAAGGATGTGGTTTCTGTGTTAACTGGACTTCTCTGGCCCCATTTCTTATACAGAATAATATATTATGAAAAAAGGAAGTAAATTTCAGTGGTGGATAGTAAAGGGATATTATGTTAATGCAGTTTTTATATTTGGTCTTAAATGGTTTTGGAGAATTTGCTTCATTTTTACTGTATCTACCTTTATATTCCTTCCCAGTGTACTAGATTCTAATGCCAGAAATACATTAAATTTAAAAACCTTTCTTTCTTTCTTTCTTTCTTTCTTTCTTTCTTTCATAATTCCATTTTAACTTTCTCTTAAATTACATGTGGAAAATATATAATTTTAAAAACTTATGTATAACGTATTTTCAATTATATATAAATGCTGTATACTATAGCTGAAGTACTACTCCAGTTACAAAATAATTCAAAACAAAAACTGAGCAGGCATTAAAGTGAAGTTATTGCAAACCGAATTATAAACAAATCTAAGAGTTTCCTCAACAATTTCTAACTGAGAAAGAAGGATCACAACTGGTTTATATCAACACTCTCCTCCCAAGAGAAAATGCATACAAAATTACTAAAAATTTCTAGCCTTGCAAAATGAAGAGCATTTGGAGTTCCAGCTTCAAGACGGAAAATAGAATATACCTTATCATTTGTTTAGCATCCTGTTTAATTCTTAATGGAAAATAGAATAATTAAGCACTATTTCTCTAAAAAGACCTAAGCAAACTAAAGGGATGTAAAAACTATTAAAGGTGAGTGGATGCTTGGTTGTTCAAAGAACAATCAAGTGTGAAAAGAGTGTATGAGACTTCATAATCTAGCCTCAGTTCAACCAAAAGCTTTATTTCCTCAGATCAGGTCCCAACAACACAGAACTTCTTTCAGTTGCCTAAGCTTTTGTGCTCTTGGTTGATTAACGGCTTTTGTAATTGATCTTTCTTCTGCCTGGATCATCTTCCCACTCAAGATTACCATCCTTCTTCAACTCACCCTTTATCTAATGATTCCTGAATGTCTTTTTTCTACAAAGCTTCCGCTAGCTTCCACGCCTGGCTCTGGTTTCCTTCCTGAGTTTCCATCTGGGTACTTAGAAAAACCATTTTATAATTTTCTCTCCTTGATTCATCCCGCACTAGGCCAAGCAAAAATATTATCAGATTATCCATAGTCCCGAAGCCTTAACTCAGTGCCTGGCAAATTGTGGATAATCCGTAAGTATCCTTCTTAAAAACGATGCTTCACAAGTTACCCTACCCACCATTAGAGAGGAACTAAATGTGTATGGCCCTGACTTCAGAGAGGGCAACTATGGCGAGGAAAGTCAGACGTGCTTACGAGTAGGTATAGTAGGAGATGATATATTTTAATTTCTAAATGCGAGATAGAAGCAAAATGCTATGCAGTGGTCGGCAAACTGCGGCTCGCGAGCCACATGCGGCTCTTTGGCCCCTTGAGTGTGGCTCTTCCACAAAATACCACGTGTGGGCACACACGTACAGTGCGATTGAAACTTCTTGGCCCATGCACAGAAGTCGGTTTTCGGCTCTCAAAAGAAATTTCAATCGTTGTACTGTTGATATTTGGCTCTGTTGACTAATGAGTTTGCCGACCACTGGTAGGCCTTTCCTTTCCCTTTTGTTAACACTGATTATCACATTACTTAAATTTATATTTTTTAAATTACTAGTGAAGTTAAAATTTTGATATGCTTATTGATTTAGTATTTAATGAATTCCCTATTTTTAATCTTTTCCATTTTCCTGTAGGATTGTAGAAATTTTCATCTTTTTACTAATGTCTAAAAGTTCTTTATTCACAGAAGATATACACCCTTTGCCAAATATTAGTTCAAGTTACATGAGATAAAGTTAATTTCTATTTGTTTTAAAAATGATCTACTGAGTGCTCTTTTTTTTTCTATTCCATCTACGTGGAAGTAGTTACTCATTTCTAGTATATATATCAAAGTATGATTTGCTTTTCAAGAAGAAAAAAAGAAACTAAAACTAAACTTCTAAACTTCTAGTATGAATCCGCTGCATCAAGTAAACACGAAAACATACAAAAGTGTTTTTTTTAAGAAATATTTTAATGTCCAGAAAACTGCAATTAGTCCAGATCAGGGGTCCTCAAACTTTTTAAACAGGGGGCCGGTTCACTGTCCCTCAGACTGTTGGAGGGCCGGACTATAGTTTAAAAAAAACAAAACTATGAACAAATTCCTATGCGCACTGCGGGCCCGGGACTAATCGGCTGCTAAGCAGGACAGGCAGTGGCACCCGGCGGGCCGGATAAATGTCCTCGGCGGGCCGCATGTGGCCCGCGGGCTATAGTTTGAGGACGCCTGGTCCAGATCATTCAAGTTCTTTTGTAGGTTGAGGTTTGGGTTTGGATTCCTCAGCCAGGTGTATCTTATCTGTTCACTCAAGTTCTCAGGAGAAAATGACAAGGTACTTAGGCTCTTCTTTTCCAGCTGAACAGAACTTCTGCCTGATTCTGCCTCCTTTTCGTATAGATAAAATGGACCAAACCATCAAAAGGAAAATCTGAGGTTTACATTGATTATTTCCTTTCTCCAGTCCTAACCTTCCAGTTTTCTTTCTTCCTAACCTGGTGTTACTGTAGAAGGCCTTTTACCTAATAGAATAGGGACGCAGGTGTCAGTTAATTGACATCACCATCATTAATTTTAAAGAATATTTGGTTTAAAAGTATGTCATAAAGAATAAGTTACATGCTTTAAATATTTTTTCTTAAGTAAAAATATGTAAATGTTCACAACTTTTAAATTGAGATGAAACACCTAATACTTTCTTTGAGTATGATTCCATTGCCTGGAGTTCCACATTATCACTCTTTCATAACCTCATCCATAAAGCATCATCAATTTCACAAGTTTGAGTTTCTTTTTAAAGTGATAACTTCATGATACTCAAAAAGCTATTTGAGTGCAAAATCCTCCTAGATATTTACAATTTCTTCCCCGACTTTGACCAAGTTATATCTCATTGATAATGTATTTTAAGATTTGCCTTTATCTAGGCTTTTCAAATAATTCAACTTATACATAAGCCAAATTTCTTTATTTTTTACTTTATTTTATATTTAAGTCACCTGATTTTTAAAAAGTGCAATGGAAATAAATAGGATTGTGAGCAAATACAAATGATCTTTGGTAAAAATATAATTCAGCAAGTTTGATCAGATATGTAAGGCATAAGATAGGCATCAGTCAGCACAAAGTACAGGGGAAAGACAGACTATTTATTAAACTAAACATGTGTCTGGGTGCAGATTGCTTAACAAAATTTCTAATGATATTGTACTAATAGCTGACATTAAGTTCCAACCCCTATTCTAAGTGTTTTAAATGTAATAATACCGCACGACAACACTAGGAAGATAAGTCCTTTTAATACATCTGTTTTACAGATGGGAAAACTGATGTACCGAGAGTTAAGTGACTTGTCCAAGGGCAAACTCCTATGTGGTTTCCCCCAGAATCTATGATCCTAACAGGTGCATCTCCTGCTTCCTGTACTCCATCAGTTTTCTTTCTCTTTTACAGCATCCATCAAATCTGCTTCGGTTCCCCCTTTCATTATTATTAACCTTATAAACCTCAATCTTTAATGTGAATAAGATGAGGTATAATTATTATAATGGAAAATATGTATTTTCTTATGAGAAACATCAATTCAGAAAAGGGAAAAATGTGGATCTAGGCCATTTTGAATGTGAAAGTAAATTTCAAGTCAATGTACTTTGGAATCCTATATAATAAAAGGTTAACGTGCAAATTGTCCCCATGCGCGGGAGTTCGACTGACTGGGAGTTAGATGTGCGCTGACCACCAGGGGGCGGCGCTGAACATGGCAGGCGTCAGCGACTCATTGCTGGCAGTGGGTGGCAGTGGAGGCACTGCCTGCCCCAATGGGCCCCGACAAGAGTGGGACTGTGGCAGGATGGTGGAGCAGGTGAGCAGGTGGCGCCAGGCCAAGACGGGTGTGAGTGGGGCCCTCGGTCGCCACACAGATTGGCCCTAATCACTGGCCAGGCCTAGGGACCCTACCCGTGCACTGATTTCGTGCAGCGGAACTCTAGTACAATCATAAATTAAAAAATACTTCAAAATGACTTAAGTAGCAACAGAAGTTACTTCCAACTAGGTAAGGTTAAGGTTTATTCTGAAGTTCTGGCTGCTTTACTTATGTTATTTTTCTGACATCAAGAGAATACATTACTTTCCCCTAATTAATTTTTATGATTTATTTCTTAAGCTCACTTTGACATTTATTTTTATGTCATAATTTTCTCCTGAATGATTTAATTCGGTGAGTCCTTTAAACCTTCACATATTTTAGGAATTTTTCTCCCAGTTTTCATTTGATAATACTGTTTAAATATTCGACTCCATCTGGACCTAGTTGAGGCAGGGGTCATCTCAAACACAAAATTTAAGGTGACACTCACTATCGGCGGCCGACCCTGCACTTGCAAACCCCTGAAAGTGAGGCTTCCTTAAATTTAGTTCAGTCAGCATCTCACCTGCATCATCATAGTCCCAGCATGTATCAGAATATATTATATTGTAACGTAAACCTTTCAGTGATTTTCTAGTATGAAGTGTGTGGTTTTAGCCACTTAACAGAAGTAGAGTTTAAAATTTAGAGAGGTTTAGGAAATGTCCTATGGTAGTTACTGAGAAGTGGAACTGGTAGAATGCAAGCCTCCTGATTATAATTTGTTAAATTACCAGATAATTTCACAAATTGTAATTGAAATCAAATCAATCACTTGTTAGACTCAGATGGTATTAGCCACACAGAAAAATAAATGACTACTGGTTTGCATTCTTCAGGTCCAATGGCAGGGAGTGGATGATTTTCAGTGACTCTCAGAGAATTACAACCAATGATGTGATGCTTGTCCTTTATGCCTTTCCAGCCTAGCTTTTGTACTCTGTCCTTGGACCAAGACACCAGTGTCCACATTGCCTAGTGTTGCTCAAAGCCTCTTACTCTAGCTATTCACTAAGATACGCTCTCTGCTGAAACTCTCATGCTCTACCTCACCCTTTTATTAATTACCTCATGTAAGCTCCATCCCTTAAGTTGGTGGCGAAAAGAAAGAAGTCTGAATATCTTGCTACATCTGGACTTGCTTATAAAATAAACTTGTTAAAACCTCGACTAATGGCTAATTGATTGAGCTGTGTAGAAGCTATTGTATGAGTAACTTTACAAGATTCTAGAGCAGACAGTGTTCCTCACTAGTAGAACTAAAGATCAAAGGTGAATGAGTAACATATAATTTCAGAAGGTTTGCCAACCATACTGTAGAAAATTGCACTGGACATATACTCATGTTGCATATAAAGGTACAGATTCAAACCATAGCTTACAGCACTTTGCCCATCCAAGAATTTGGTAACAGATTGGCAAATATAAACTTTAAGATAACCTGTTAGATTATACATGTATGCATTTTAGGTTTCTTAGACGGGGAGGGAGATCATTATTTGAATTCACAGTCAAGGTGGAGGCTACAGAAATCATTGTAAATACAGACGGGCTTAAACAAATTTCCTATCAGGTGATCATCACCGAAGCTCAGTTTGAAGACAGCACAGGCACTTGGGCAAAGCTCTGTGACCACTGGGTATAAAGGGCATGTGACAGATGAGTGGGAAGTTCTTTTTAGCATAATACTCAACACGAGCTCCATAAGGTTTACAATTAAGATCAATCCCAGAAATTGAGGGGTAAAGGGGAAGGGATTTTAATGACAGGGATGGCTCTTGTATTCTAAGTATATTTTACAGGTGTGTGCAGTTATATCCCATAGAAATAATCAGATATACTCCAATTTCCAAATAGTAGAGAAATGAGAATTCTGTACATATATATGATGACTGTTCACGGTTGTTGTATTTTTATTCCCATATGATTTACTTATAATTATGAGTATTTACTACTCAACTCTTTTTTGTTAGTCAATTATGTGTAATTTTCTTATATATGAAATTTCTCATATCGAATTACATTCATCATTTTAGTTTATATGTAGCTATTTTTAAATTATTTTAAACTGTATTATTTATAGTAGAAGGAAATTCAAACATGGTACTTATGTGAATGCTTGCAAAGGCTAGACTAGAGAAAATTATGTGGGTGACCTGTTGGGGTATCAACTTTTCTATTTCCAATTCTTTAAAACTAAACACGTTCTAAGCAAGTAACAAGCAATGGGTAGGATATAAATTCCATTGTAACTGGAGGATTGATGTACTTGGATGACCTTGCAATGTTTGGAGATGTTTCCCGGTGAAATGGTGGGATTTGATGAGAAGTGGTTCCCAGTGGCCATGACCATCAGCGATATGCCTGATCCTTTGTGTTACTAAGTGGACTTTGGTTTAGAAATTGTACATTATTCAGTGTATAAAACAAATATCATGGGCTGTTTTATTTGGAAAGTAAATTATGTGTTATAGTAGAATAGTGCCTGCTGGACGGAAAATTTTCTTTTACATCATGTTCTCTATAATGATAGAGGAGACTGCTGAAAAATTAGGAAATAGATTTTGTAATTTCTAACAGTATATAGAAAAGCTGGAAATACCTTCTATTAAATAAAAACAGCATTTCACTTCCTTTTCTTCTATAAGAATAGAGGGAAACAGCACATTTACTGAATTGTAAAAGGAAGAATACATTTGGAAAAAGTTGACATCGGTTTCCAGACAGGTTATAACAGTGCTTTTAGCTTTTTATTGACAACCAATTTTCTCTTTCCAAGGACATTGAAGAATCAAAACTCTGTGAATGGAATACTGGTGATAACAGAACAAAACGTATATGCCTTTGTTTTCTGAAGAAAACAATTTAAAAATACACTCTTCTACAGTTCAAATTCAATCCATTCTCTGTGGCTACAATTGCCACATATCTTTGAAAGGGAAGTTTTGATTAAGTCATTTTCCGAATTAATAAACACAAAAGTATTATTTTAAATCTGTCTTACAGGAGCTCCACAGAATGCCTTTCTTTTAATCCTTTTAAGTAGAAGCAAAGGGGAGCCACGAGCAAGCCAGCAATGCTCTCCCGTGCATAGCATAGCGGCAGGAGCACGCTGTGTTGCTGTGGTGTTGACTTACTGTGGCTCTGCCTTTCTTCTTTACACGCTTCCCTCCCTGGGTCCCACTGCTTCCCTCCGGGCCTCCTTGCAGCCTTCAGGCAACGTTTGGGTGACGCATGAAGAAATGGAAACTCTTGCAGCTCCAGCGAAAACGGTTAGTCCATACGGCTCTATTGAACATGAAGAAAAGTTACTTTGCTGCTATTTGGATGATAAAGCTGTTTTGTTCACGATGGGTTGAAATAATGGGGTATGGTTCTATAGTGTGATGTAATAATAACTAACATTTTTGTTATGGTTTTAGTTTTGTGCACTTTGACATTTTTCAGTGAAGCAGTGCTAGACTGTGATAATGTGGTTAATGTCATAAGCATCTGTAATATGCAAACACTACTCAGTAACAACTTATATATCCATTTTGCAACATTGGTAACAAATATCACTTAGTATTGGGCACATTCACATTTAATACATATTACCAAACCCAATAAAACTTGTAATAGAAAAATTTAGATTGAATACTCATTTTTAATGCAATCATTTTATTTCTTGTATTTTAGCATTTCAGAGAGAGCACTTTACCCTATCCCCCCTCCAAAAAATGTTCTATTATTTGGTATTCAAAGAACAGGCTTAAAAAATTCTTGGTGACACTGATTGTAATTGTCTACTTTTAAAAATATATTACATATGGTCATTTTTTAAATTTAAAGTAGCAAAGTTGAGCACGACATGCATTTTATTCTTACCAACTTTTTAACAATTTAAATCTACTTTCAGTTTCATCCCTATTTGAAAAACGTATTATCCTGTTTATGGTGGATAAAAATGCCAATGCCCAGGACTAATTCCACTTCTGGTTTAGTTTGTTGTGTTAGTTTTGTCTTTTTTGGTTTTGCTTGTTTTGGCTGTTGCAGACATCTATTTGATTACCACAAAACTTTCTTAGAGGGATGCAGCTATTTTCCCACTTTGTTAATTTACTTTATATAAGAGTTCTCCATCATATATGTGAGTGTATGCTTGTATGAGTGTGTGTGTGTGTATGTACGCATGCATGTGTGTGTGTGTGTGTAAAACAATGGGCTGCATAGGGGTATTGCAGGCTATACATATATAATGTATATTTTATAATATATGTCCACATTTGTGTATTATGTTTTTATGTATATGATCAGAAATTTTTATTATAATTCATTACATTTGGGAAAGAACACACTTTTAAGAATTAAAAAGAGTTTAGAATTACCAGATCAAATGTATCATGAAAATTCCATGTGTCATATGTGTGTATTTAGTTAGAATTAATTAGAAACTATTAATTAGTAGTTGCCTTTGAACTGCTAAATTGATTGTTGTGATCTGAATAAGAATCTGTCTTTAGCTTCATCTGTCATAATTAGCACTTTCAATAACAGTTTTGCTTTTTAGAAATTTCACTATAATAATTTGAAATTAATTTACACTTATCTGCTTTATTAATCACTCTCTGCTGCTAACACAGAAAGAATCTGAGGAAGGAAGCTGGGCCCAGGTAGGAAATTCAAATGCTTTAAAACAGTATCACTAGTACCCTATGAGGATATAAAGTAAGAAACTGTTTTATTTTAAATTATAATATTATAATTGAATATACAAAATTATAAATCTTCCCTTCGCCCAAAATTAGGCTAACATACATTTATATTTATTATGCTTAATTATATTTATCCTTTTAGATCACCATATTTTGCAAAGAGGATGATTATCGTTTTACACCTGGCCTCTTTTTAAAAGGAACTCTCATTTATTCTTCAAAAGAATCAACTGTAACTTAAATTTCTCTGAAATCACCCATGAATATATTTAATCAGGGATCATTCAACTTGGATATAAGGGTGGGGGAAATTAAACATTTATTTGGAATCACATTTGCTTTCAAGTATAGTGGGAAGTGTGTGAAGACTGGGGTGGGAGGGATGCTGTCAGCATTGCAATTGCAAGTCAAAAGCTTCTCCCATTTATTAGGATGGCAATAGAAGACACACATATTCACTTGGAGCAAACATGTTCACAAGGAAGTTGCGCGTTTCCTAGCATTCCACATGCTGTATAGCTGAAAGAATTACAGTCATGTACCAACATTTTGGTCACTGAAAGGCTGCTTTCACAGCATGGCCTAGGTGTGCAGTAGACTATACCCTCCAGGTCTGTGTACGTGCACACGGTGGTGTTCCCAAAATGATGAAATCACCTAAGGACATATTTCACAGAACCTATCCCCACTATCCAGCGGTGTAACGTGTGTTATAGTTAATGCGATTCAAACCTTTGACTATAAGGAAAATTTCAGTAGTTATTATTAAGAACTACATTTACACATTCAGTAAATTAGCACTGCATTAGGTTTTGATTTGGTAAGAATGTCATCATTTTTAAGAACACACCAAAAAAAGGAAGCACCTAGATTTTTGTTAGAAATATGCAATTCCAGTTGTCATTTGATAAGGACAAACACTATAAAATTAACAGAGAGTAATAATCTTTACTGAAAATTGGTTTAGAGGTGATGTTTGCTTCTACTTTTCATTTTGGCTGTTACAAACAGCGTTTGGTAAGATCATTTCATCTTGTTATATTTAAGAATTGGATTACCATTTTTAGTTTTTTAAAATGCCCTACTTCTTTAAGTACAGGGTCTATGTAGATTGATTTCTAAAAAAGACTGATTCTTTCCAATCATCTTTATGAAATATGGCTCATGCTTCACTAAGTAATGACAATTGTACACCTAAAACTTCAGCATTCTGTCTCTCTAGCCTTGTTGCTCCTTTCTTATTCATGTACTATTTTCTCTCTTACATTAGGATGATTTGCCATTACACCATAGCATTGTCACATCATCAAAGAGAAGCAAATGGTGGAGTATTAGTTAACAGTCAAATAAAATAAATTAACTAAACCTATTTATGTAAAGAACACTTAAGCTCAGCATTTGTATTATGGCATTAATTCTAATTTTCATTAAAAAATGCACGTTTGTATAAAATGTAATTCCTTTTGAGAATACAAAATGAAAAACATCATTTTCTATAGACAAGTACCTTGATACATGTACACGGAGTTCCACTTTGTACCAAAGTAAATCGCATCTTGGAGGTTAAATATTAGTTCGGCCTTGTTTCCATATATCATAGCAATTAAATATCAGTTATAATAATAGACAATACCCCCCAATTACCATCTCATTTTATTGGCTAAGAGACTTGACTGCTATAAAACAATTCTAGTGTCCGGTTTTCCTACAGACCCTGGCATATGGAGATATGAACCACGAGTGGATTGGAAATGAATGGCTTCCCAGCCTGGGGTTACCTCAATACCGAAGTTACTTTATGGAGTGCTTGGTAGATGCAAGAATGTTAGATCATCTAACAAAAAAGGATCTCCGTGTCCATTTAAAAATGGTGGATAGTTTCCATCGGTAGGTTTCTTCCAAAGAGTCATTAAAGTAAAACAATAAATAATGTACATATTTAAGCAGCGCATGACTGCTTAAATCAAAAAGAGATGTAACTAATTCAAAAAGAGATATTTAGGAAATAGAGAGTATTTGCTATTCTGTGAACATCTAGTTGACAAAATATTTCCATGCAGCAAATTACAGGGCCTATCTAATGTACCACTGTGTGCAGATTAGGTGCCCAAAGCTTATCAAACTGTACATTGTAAAATTATCATACAGCATAATTTTTTCTTTATCTTTGGAAATCCCATGTTTGTGATTTTTATCTATGTATGTTTTTATATTATAAAATTATTTATAAATAATAAAATTAATTTAGTTTTAACTATAAATATATGTGATTATAAGTTACATAACTTAGGGATATACTAGAAAAAATTGAGAAGAAATTCTGCTGTAAAAACACTTTGTGTTTTTGCTTTTGTATAAATCTTTTAGTGCTTTTACTTATTTGTACATTAATTTTCAGGGGGAAAAATCCTGAATGGATTGTGAAACAGCTGTAAGGACACAGATGAATAAAATGCAATTTCTTTTTCAAGTTCTTTGCCATTGAGGCAGTAAAAATAGGCTTGTTATAATAGCATGTCATAAATGTTATGCTGCAGCTTGATATCTTCGTAGGTTATGTGAAAAATTGTCAGTTGGATTGTGATTGTCTTATGTATGGTTGATTATGATGGTAATTAATAAACATAAATATAGATGAATTTAGCTTGGGAAACTATTTGGTCACATCCTGTCCAA
The DNA here is from genome assembly GCF_963455305.1 of Plecotus auritus. Taxonomy (NCBI): domain Eukaryota; kingdom Metazoa; phylum Chordata; class Mammalia; order Chiroptera; family Vespertilionidae; genus Plecotus; species Plecotus auritus. The sequence goes on from NC_137772.1 coordinate 147,735,936, forward strand.
CAGTAAACTAGGGACTAAAGGAAAATGATATAAAAATCAGATACATAGCCCTGCCCAGGTGGCTCAGTTGGTTGGAGTTTAATCCCATACCCCAAAAAGGTTTCAGGTTTGATTCCTGGTCAAGAAACATAGCTAGGTTGGGGGTTCAATCCCCAGGCAGGGTGCAGCTGATCAATGTTTCTATCTCACAGTTTAATCCCATACCCCAAAAAGGTTTCAGGTTTGATTCCTGGTCAAGAAACATAGCTAGGTTGGGGGTTCAATCCCCAGGCAGGGTGCAGCTGATCAATGTTTCTATCTCACATGGGTGTTTCTCATTTTCCTCTCTCTCTTTAAAAAAATTTTAATATCATATATGATGACATCAAGTTAGTATAAAAAGATAATAATTGGGACTCTTTAATCAAAGGTATGCAAATACTTTGAATCTTAATAGAGTTATTAACACTGTTGGATTAAATGAGGTACAGATAAATATAACACTTTTCTGTTTATTGATTTGAGAGAGAGAGAGATAAAGATATTTGTTGTTCCACTTATTTATGCATTCATTGATTGATTCTTGTATGTGCCCACAACAGGGAAGTCTTGGCATATGGGATGAAGCTTTAACTAACTGAGCTACCTGCAAGGGACATAACATAGTTTTTAAAAACCATTAAAATATTGGATGGGAAATCCATGATTTAAAAACAGTTCAAGTGAGAAAGATATGTGACTTGTAGCTGACACAAATACCTCAGTTTGGGTTAATGACTCGCCAGGGCATATTTAGATTGTGTTTATTGGCAGGCATAATAGTAGTCCTACCATATGGTGAGATGACAATGACAAATTGTATTAATTTATATACATTAAATTGTTCTTGATAAAGTGATAACAGTCTGGTGGAAAGGTTGAAGAAATTAAAGACATTTAACTTGGATATGGGAAGACTTCAGATAAGTTCTCTATGCTTTAATATACTTATGTGATGGAAGAATAATATTTGTTCTGTTGAACATGCACTTTTCTAGTTCAAACAGGTGTAGATACTAAGATGAGTGATTTGTGTTCAATAGAAACTTTGGATCACTCTCAATTGCCCTCTAGCATACACATTGTGACATAATGAGTTCCCTGTCTCTGAGTATTTAGGCCCTCACATTTTGCATAGTTGCATTAGACCCTTGCATACTAGAATTTTTGATGACACACTTGTATTTCTTCCCATTCTTCACTAGATCTACTTTTTTTAGATCTACTTTTAATCACTTTATTATTATAGTAGAAATAACTATTATAATAATCAAGTTTTCTTTTTTAAAAAAATAAAAATTACTCAAATGGCAGGGTTCTTGTTTGTTCCAGGAAATACACAAGCTTCATCTTTATTCTGTGCTTAGGTCTGATGTGTAGCAGGTAGTACCTAACTGCATACTGCATCTCATGGTCTTGACAGCCCATGGATGGAAGTCTGATAGACACTGTTTTAATAAGATATATCCTCTTTATAGCACAACCTTATATTACATATAAAAACTTGAAGAGCCATTGATTTAACTTCAAGCAGCCTAATGTCTATGATGTTTATTATATCGACATTTTAAAGTATCCCACTGAATTAATTTGCTAGGGCTGCCATAATAAAATACCACAGACTGGGTGGCTTAAACAACAGACATTTATTTTCTCGCAACTCTGGAATCATAAAATCTGGGATCAAGGTGCCAGCAGGATTGGTTTCCCCTTGCATCGCAGACGGCCACCTTCTCTCCTGTGTCCTCACATTGTCTCTGCTCTGCGTGTGCACCTGCATAGTTCCTGTCTGTCTGTGCAAATTCCCTCTTCCTATGAAGACATCATTAGTCAGACTGGAATAAGGCTTACTCTAAAGGCTGTGTTTTAACTTAATTACATCGTTTAAGACTCTATCTCCAAATACAGTCACATTCTGAAGTACTACTGGGTGTTAGGACTTAAACATGAATTTGGGGGAACATAACTCAGCCTATGACACTCAGTGCAGATTTCATTTTCCTCTAATTGTGAAATATTTTGAGCTCCACATTGTCTTTATTAAACTGAAGGGCTTAGGATTGCATCCTAATTATGACCATTACACTTAGGAGTAACCTGGCCAATGTGTATGTATAAAATTTGTGTGTATTTCTAAACACCTAAGAGATCACTAATGATCAATGTTCTTTCCTGTTAAAGCTTGAAGATCCCTACTTTAGTACACTCTTCCACATCCTTTATATCTGATATTTCCAAATCTCCTCCTTTCTTCTCTCTAGACATTTCTGGTTTCTGGGCTTACTTTTCATGCCTGTGGCAACTGTATTATTATGACCATTATTTTGGCAGCACAGACACATTAATTGAGTTCCTTGTCCCCTAGGTTTATTTATTTTTCTCATCTTCTGTTTTGCTACCAGATTATTCTTCCTTAAACCAGAAATTTACTTTCTCCTGTGAAAACTGCCTAATAAAATCTGTAGCACCTGGGTGTATTCCACACTTACACTGAATGCAAAGCTTTTCTTAATAGAACTCCACTCTCTCTATATAATATTATTTCTCTTGACTTCCTACCATGGATTTTAACCCCAGATAGTGTACCTGAGTATCACCAGGCATTTAAACTTTCATCTGCAGCCCCATGGTCATGATGCTCTATTTTCTTTAATAACTCTTTTTTTTGCACCTGATTCTTTAAGGATCAGTCAAGTTTCTGCTCTTCATTCCAGAGTTCCAATGTCTGCGGATTTGTTCCTTTCACATACTTCTGTATCACTTAGAGTTGGTGGCTGTTCATCTTAGTATTTGGTTATCTCATTACTTCACTTATTCATATTTTTATATTACTGTCCTCATTAGTTTTAAAAGAGTGTATAAATTTCACATATATTCTTTCCTGTCTCCATAATAGTGACTCTTTAAATTATTTTCAAAAGAGTGAAATGTTCACTTATCAAAATAGCCTAATGGAAGACAAAAGCCTATGAATAAATGACATAATCCATAGTTATTTTCATGACTGTACTTTTCTCATTTTGCAAGTATTTTTTTCTCTTTAAAAACACTGTGTGCTTAGTTAGATAACTGTGATTTTATTTTCCTGCAATACTAAAGAATTTAATTACAGATGTAGTATATTAACCTGTTGCCCTAAAAGTAGTGCACACTGTTGACTCTGCTTAATCAAGGAACATTCTTCATCTGCTGAGTATATTTAACATGTTTTTTACTTTAAAAAATAACAGAACAAGTTTACAGTATGGGATTATGTGCTTAAAAAGGTTGAATTATGACAGAAAAGAGCTGGAAAGAAGACGAGAAGCAAGCCAACATGAAATAAAAGGTAATATACTTTCTTTCATATCAGACGCCTTTTGGGGGAAGGCGGTTAGCTTTAACTGTTATGAACCTAAAATGCTGTGTGTTTTACAATGATCATTAAGTAACCTAAGTGTTTGGCTTAGAACTGTGTCATCATTATTTCTTTTTCATTAGTTTTCTGATTAAAATACAGAAAAGAATATCATATCTTTGCAAGGTAAATATCTCATTTGATAAATATCTCAAATGATCTTTTAAACTGAAATTTATTCCTCTGAACTTATTAATTATACATTCTGTTTTTTTCTAAAGGTGCCTCCATATAGATATTTTTGTTAAACTTTTAATAGAACATTCTCATTATGATTCAGAGAAATATGGTATATAGTTTATTTTTTGTAGTTCATCTTTGGTTTCTATCATTTGAATTTAAGGGATTCCACTTTCTAGTTTTCTTTCTGAAGTATATTTTCCTAGTAGATTTTATTTATGCTTGGTCTCACCACATGGAATATTCATATATAGATAGACATAAAGAAGAAGAATTACCCATTTGGTCCTACATCAAATATTGTATTAGTACTTGACAGTTGCTGTTTAGAGTGTAGCTCTGAGAAAAAATAAACTTCCATAATTCACTAAGATTAAACACAGACAACTTCCTATGATAAGTAGCTGTGAGTGAGGTTATAAATAGCCCCTATTTCCTGTAACTGATCTGATGACATTTACAAGAATAACTCTTGACTGTGACTAGGGGATCTCTGTTATTATCTGAAGTGTTAATTAACCTTGACCTTAATAAACAGCTTTCAAAAGTGAAGAGACCATGTGAATATCAAGAATGTACTAACATTTAATTTGTTGCTAAGAAACAGTCAGCTCTGATCTCTGGCCATTTATTGTTTAGGTCCAGAGGGTCTCTAAAAAGATTTAAAGTCAGGACATAAATTTGGCTTAGAAACAGATTTATATAAAGGGATTTGATTTACAAAATGGAAAAAAAAAAGATATATTGTCGTTCTGAAGAAGAAAAGTTTGGATTATTTGTCTTCAACCTATAAATAAATTATTTTATATACTTGATGACTTTTAACTACAGTTGTGGTGATGGAATTTTTGACTATACATATTGACGTAGGTGTTCCAGGGGTCCCAGGACCCAAAGGTCCATCACCCACTGTGGGTGCTTAGTTTCCCGCAGGAAAGAATTCAAAGGCTAGTCAGTGTGGAGTTTAAAGGGAAAGAGAGCTTACTAGTGAAGCAGTGAGATAGACAGAAGGCTACTCCACAGACAGAACAGCCTTCCCCCCGCCCCCAGTGGTATTTACTTCATTCATTGAGGCACATTTAATCGAGAGGTAGGGCATTTAATAAGGGGGAGGAATATTTAGAAATTTTCCGGGAAAGGGTGGAGACTTCTTGGAAGAGCACTGTTGGCCATTCTGTGTCTTTATATGGGCTTCTGCTTCCTATCACTGTAGTGTGTCTCTTAGCATGTTAATGTATTGCAATGAGCAAATAATGAGGCTAGGGGTTACCACAGGGTGGAATTAGTCATTTGTGTTGGATTGAGCTGGTTCTAAGCCATAAATCTGTTGGGGGTGGGGTCTTACTATCTCTGAGATAATCCTGGTAGCCCTTATGGGTTACAGCCATTTCACCACATACCCTATCTCAATATATTTGAGAAAAAAATGGTGACTGTTTAATATTTCTTAGACTATCAAAATATAAACCCAGCTCTAAAAAAAAACAAACCCTTCCTATTTACAATCCATTTAGTAGAAAGAAAACTGGACAGTTTTGTTGTTTTCTTGAGAAAACTATTATCCTGTGAGTTTTTAAAAATGTTGCATTTAGTGAAAAAAACGGATAACCATTGCTATCAGCTATACATACCTGCCCAACTCTTGAAGTGCAAGTGTGCTATACTCAAGAGTTAGAACTAATCAGTTGCTATCAACAGTAGCAGATTAATAAAACCAAAGTATAATGCTAACCAACTTACATCCTATTTGCTGGCCAGAGGTCAGTGATCATAGCCAGTCCTTGCAGCTGATTGGCCTGGGAATAAATCCCTCCCATTGACTTGCCAACAGCAATCAAGGCTTAACCACAAGAAGAGAGTGAACACAGCCCTCATGGGGGATGCACCTCAAGTACCCAGCTGGGGTGATCTGGGAGGTAGTGTCACTGGACTGTGCAGGACACCTACTACATTAGGCCACTCTGTAAAGCTCTACCTAATACATAGAAACAAACACAAAGAGACTGTGAAAATGAGGAGATAAAGAAACACACCCCAAATGACAGAACAGAATAAAATTATAGAAAAAGAACTAAACAAATGGGGACAAGCAATCTATTAGATGCAGAGTTCAAAACAGTGCTTTTCAGGATGTTCAATGAATGTAGTAAGAACCTCAACAGCTTAAAAAGGACCAGTCACAAATGAAGGATGCGCTAACTAAAATGAAAAATAATGTATTAGGAATCAGTAATAGAGTAGATGAAGCCAAAAATCAAATCCACAATTTGAAATATAAGGAAGCAAAAAATACCTGATCAGAATAGAAAAGAAAAAAAAAAAAAGAATCCAAAAAATAAAGATAGTGAAAGGAGCCTTTGGGATAACTTCAAGGGTACCAACATTTGCATCATAGGAATGACTGAAGAATAAGAGAGACAGCAAGAAATTGAAAATATATTTGAAGAAATAATGACTGGAAAACTTCCCTAACTTGGTGAAGGAAATAGACATACAAGTCTAGCAAGCACAGAGAATCCCAAACAAGATGAACACAAAGAGGCCCACACCAAGACAAATACTTAAAATGCAAATGGTTGAAGACAAAGCAAGAAGCCTAAAAGCAGCAAGAAGAAGCCTAAAAGCGGCAATAGAAAAGCAGTTAATTACCTACAAAAAACTTGTCAGCTGATTTTTCAACAGAAACTTTTCAGGACAGAAAGGATTGGCAAGAAATATTCAGTGAAGAAAACCAAGGACCTACAACCAAAAATTACCCAATAGAGTTATCATTTAGAATTGAAGGACAGATAAAGAGCTTCCCACACAAGGAAAAGCTAAAGGAGTCCATCACTACCAAACCAGTATTATATGAGATGTTAAAGGCTCTTCTTTAAAAAGAAGAAAAAAATATAAAAAATATGAACAATTAAATGGTAATCAATACATATCTATCAAAAATTGAATCTAAAAGTCAAAATAAATAAACAAGCAAAACTGAAACAGATTCATAAAGAGAACATTTTGCCCTAGCAGGTTTTGCTCAATGGATAGAGCATCAGCCTGAAGGGCACATACTGATTGCAGCTTGATCCCTGGCCCTGGTTAGAGCACATGCAGGAGGCAACAAATCAATGTATCTCCCTCACATCAATGTTTCTCTCTGTCTTTTCTCCTCCTTTCCACTCTCTCTAAAAATCAATGGAAAATATCCTAATGTGAGGATTAACAACAAAAAAGAGAACATTTTGATGGTTGCCAGATAGGAGGAGGGTTGGGGGATGGGTATAAAAGGTGAAAGGATTGGGAAGTACAAATTGGTTGTTACAGAATAGTAATGGAGATGTAAACTACAGTATAGGGAATATAGTTAATATTCTAATAACTATGTTTGGTGTCAGATGGGTGAGAGATTTATCCAGGTGATAACTTAGTGTTATGTAATGTCTAATCACTGTGTTGTGCACCTGAAGCTAATATACTATTGTATGTCAACTGTAATTAAAAAATAAAAATTATTTTAAATGAAAAAATAAAGAAGTAAACACATGAAAATTTGAAGAAGCAGAAGATTTAAAACTGAAATTAAGAAATTGGTGGTTTAATAGTAAAATAGAATTTTAATGAAAAAAAAAAAGACTCATCAACCCTGGCTAGTTTGGCTCAGTGGATGGAGCATTGGCCTGCGGACTGAAGACTCCCAGGTTCGATTCTGATCAAGGGTACATGCCCGGGTTGCAGGCTAGATCCCTAGTAGAAGGCATGCAGGAGGCAGCCAGGTCAGTGATTCTCTTTCATCATTGACATTTCTATCCCTATCTCTCCCTCTCCCTTCCTCTCTGAAATCAATAAAAATGTATTTTTTTTAAAAAAAAAAAAAAAGACCCATCACTTGAAAACATGTGGCCTGAGACTTACATGAAAAGAAACAAAAGAATGAATGATATAAAACAGATCATTAGAGACAATGATCTGTGAGGAATCTAGTACAGGTATAATTGGAATCCCAGAAAGAGAGATAAGAGAGAATGAGGAAGAATCAATATTTGAAGATAATGGTGGAGATTTTTGGAAAAAAATAATGAAAACAGGCTACAGATTCACGATACCCAATGCATGTCAAACAAGGTTAAAAAGGAAAGGAGGTGAGGAGGGAATACATCTAGATACATTGTAGTAAAACTGCTGAAAATCATGACCCCAAAAAAAGAAAAAAAAATAATAAAAATAAAAAAAAACACCTTAGAATCTGCCAGAGAAAACTCCACATTACTTTCAAAGGAGCAGCATGAGGTATCTAACTCCACAACGGAAATAACACCAGAGAAAAATAGAATGACATCCTTAAAATTTTTCTTAAAACTAACCTCTCATCTAAAAGCCTGTAACTGTATGCCCATCAATATTAAAGGCAAAATTAATACAGGTTCAGACAAATAAAATCTGAGAGATTACATTACCAGAAAATCCAAAGAGAAAATAAATATTAGAATGAGTTATTAAGGCAAAAATAAACTAATCCTACAGAACATTTTTAAATGCAGGCAGTATAAGGAGAATGGAAGGAATGTATGGGAAATTTTAATCTACACTGATAAAAGAGAAATATGCAAATTGACCATACCTCTGTGATGCCCACCAGCTAATCAGGAGTGCTATGCAAATTAACCCAACAAAGATGGCGGGTTAATTTGCATACACAGGCGCAGAGTGAAGACTGAAGACTGAAAGACGACTGAAGATTGAAGATGACTGAAGACTGAAGAGGCTTGGCTTCTCCGCTGCGGCCGGAGCGGAGGCCTAGGTCCTGGGTGCCGGAGGAAAACTGGTGCCGGCAGCCAGGGGAAGGAAGGCCTATTGCACGAATCTTCGTACAACGGGCTTCTCGTAATGATAATAAAAGCAATAAATAGTAATGTCTGTGGAACTTGAATTTCACATAGAAATAATAGATATTATAACAACTATAATGCAAAAGGCAAGAAGGGAATAAATGAAATTAAATTGAAGTTCTTTTCATTATCTAGGAGTGATAAAAGTACTGATTTGTAGTAGATTATAAATCAAAGATGCATATTAGGCTTTAAAAGCTAATGGAGTGGTAGAATAAAATAATTTTTAAATGACATAGCTTGTAAAAAGGCAAGGAAGGAGAGAAAAGGAACAAAATACAGGTAAGACAAATTGAAATATAGTAGATTTAAACTCAAATATCTGAACAATAATATCAAATGAAAGGGAATTAACTAATCTGATTAAAGAAACCATTGAAAAATTAAAACTATTATATGCACTTTCCAATCATAAATATAAGGTCATAGAAAAGTCGGAAGTAAAGGCGATAAGCAAGCACTAAGGAAAGCTGCTGTGGTTTTTCTAATATCAGAAGATAGAACTTAAGGCAGGAAGCATTACTATATATAAAATGGGTATTTTATAATAAAAGGGAAGATGTGGCAAATTTGTATGCATGTGATATATAGACTTAAAATAGGAAAAGCAAAATCAGACAGATCTAAACATAGATATTTTCCTAATCATAGTGGGAGAGACTAAAAATATTAGAAATTGATAAGACACATAGATAAAATCAGTTAATAAAGATATGGGAGATTTGGAAAAATATGCTTAAAAATTTGAACCTAGCCCTAGCTGGTGCTCAGTGGTTATAGCATCGGCCCTTGGACTGAAGGGTCCCAGGTTACAGGCTTCATCCCCACTGGGGCACATGGGGGAGGCAACAATTGATGTGTCTCTCTCACATCGATGTTTCTCTCTCTCTGTCTTTCCCCCTCCCTTCCATTTTTTCTAAAATTCAATGGGAAAAATATCTCCAGGTGAGGATTAACAAAAAATTTGAACCTAATTGAGATGAAGGAACCTCTATGGAGCTGAGGCATCACCATCATTTTATGGCTTTAATGTTGTACACAAGAAAACCTCACTTGGTTAAATGAATGCATTAAGACAAATTAGTAATGCTTTTTAAAAATGTTGTATATAAATACACTTTCTCACTTTCCCTTCAAAAAATACTACCTTGCTTTTTTAAATGGGAGACATTGAAAACTAATTTCCAAAATCTCCTTCATACTTTTTCTAAAAAGGTGTATGTTTCATTTAGAAAGAAAAAATGAACAGAAAAATGTGCTTTTACTGTAATAATAATTTATGAGTTTCATTTGCCTTTCTATAGGATTTAGGAAAATGTTTCCATTCCTTTTTCTAATTTCCCCTTAAGTTCCTTACATTTTTTTTTTCCTATGGAACATTCTATTCTTTCTATTTTGGTCATTGCTATATAGCATTCTTTCAACTCATATTGGGAAGAAATGGAAAAAAAATAATAATATACACTTTTATATGTTTTCATCTAAAAAAGGCATTTATGATATTTTTCCCTAAAGGTTTTAGTTTCAGAAAATAAAATTTACTGTGTTTCATACCTCAGTAAAATACTACTTTTAAAGCTACCGGTAATAGGAAAATCAACTTGTGATTTGACTGAGTGATTGATTTTTGCATTAGTATGTGATTTTAAATAATGAATTGCCAAAATAGCAGGGAAGTATCAAATTAGCTAGTCCTTGTTTTATCTTGCTGCTCTTGTCTCTGATTTATTACTTCAGGTGGAAAAAAAAGTATCTTTTAGTCTATATGAAATGTTTACATAGTGGTTAAAAACTCTGATGAAGACCCTTTCTAGGTTCTCATCTTGCTCTCTTTACTGAAGCTGTGTATCAAGAAATATCCCCATCTGGTGGCAAAAATATTGAACTTCAGACAGACCCCGGAGCTTCTAAGTGAAAACAAGAAACACAGACATTGTGTTCCATGTGATGGAAGGGCTCTCATATCAGTGACAACAAACTCTTAAAAGTGACAACTTTTCTCTAGGTTAAAAGTACAAATGCTTAGTTGTTAGGACAGTAAATACACGCAACCTAAGGGGTCCAGCCGGGTGCATTAGGGAGTGGATAAAGAAATCAGCATACATGCTGAGTTGGCCAGAATGCCTGTGGCCCATTTCAGCCAGTAGTTTTGTTTATTATGCAAAATATTGCAGCCTAAAATGATGCACCTCTTTTCCTAGATGTGTTGGTGTGGAGCAATGATCGAGTTATTCGCTGGATCCAAGCAATTGGCCTTCGAGAATATGCAAATAATATCCTTGAGAGTGGAGTGCACGGCTCACTGATAGCCCTGGATGAGAACTTTGACTACAGCAGCTTGGCTTTGTTACTACAGATTCCAACACAGAACACCCAGGCAAGCCCTCTGAGCTGCAGCCACAGTGCCTCATTTACATCACAACAAGCTAAACTTTAGGTGGTGGTGGTGGTGGGTGGGGGGGACGTTGAGGGTATTAATGATTCCTAAGGAGACAGCTCAACCTTTGAAATATGTCACTGGGGCTTTCATTTCAAGTTACTGAATTTCTATCCAAAACATTATCATACAATTAAGCTGGAAGGCATTTGGAGGTTATGTGATCCAACCTTGCACCTGAATGCCAGATTCCCCAAAACAGTGTCCCTGACAGATGGCCTCGGTCTCTGCCTCTCTGAGAGGCAGTCATTTCTATTTACATATCTGGATTATACAGACACTTAGCATTGGGGATGCCATGGATTCCCAAATCTGGATAACTGTTTGAATCACCGGAGTTCCTTAAAATTTTTAAATAAAACCTGCAACCTATATCACAGGCCTAATAAATCAGGTATCAAGAGATAAGTCAAAAGAATCTTACTTATCTAAAGTTTCCCCAAATGGAAATCATTGACCAGGTTTGAGAACTTCCTGAATAGACTTGTTCAAAATTCAGCAGTCTAACTTCACTTTTTATTTTGTTTTTATGTCTTTTAAATTTTATAGAAAAGTTTCCATTTCAATAAACTAGCAAAGTGAGGACATTTATGTGAGGCTATTTCTCTACTGTTCATAGATGAAAGCAAGTTGCCCTACCTTTTATTTATAGGTTAAATTTACAATAGCTTGTAGAGATGGAGGAATAAAAACTTAAGATGCCATAAATGAAACAGGGTTTGTAATGCTTTCTCAGATAAATATAATCTCTATTTTTTTTAAATGCAATGTGACTTCAGTGTTGGTGACTGTTATTTGATGTCAACAGGCCAGGCAGATTCTTGAAAGGGAATACAATAACCTCCTGGCTCTGGGAACGGAGCGTCGGCTGGATGAAGTAAGTCCTTATCTGTCATTCAAAAGGATCCTGTGAGTACAAGCAAAATGGCTCTCAAGGAATACTACCCCAAAATTAATCAGATGTTTGCTCCATGGATAGCATCTAGAATTTTTCCCAGTATTGTTCCTAAATATTACATTTTATTACTCATTTTATTTTTGAAAGAACTTCATGAATTTATGAATATCATATCAACAGTTAGAAACACTAAGATGCAATTCAAAACAAGACTGCTTTTCATGAGCTGTGAATGCAAAATAACATTAGGCAACATTTTTTTAAAATTGTAAGTAATGATAACACCAATCCTAATAAATTTAGCTTTTAATAAGAAATGTGCTTATTTCTTAAATATCAGTATATCTTCACAGGAAATTTTAGGATATTAAAATGAAGAGAACGTCTTTGAATAAATGGGGAACTTTTCATAATTTTAGATAGCAATATTGAGTCTTCCTTAAAAATATATGAATAACATTTTACCAGTTGTAGGATTTGAGTGTAAGAATCCCTCTACATCATATATGCATGTTTAAACAATTTGAAAAATAATAAACATTGAAGTAGCCTCCTGAGATGAAGAAATACAAGAGACCTGGCAGGGTAGCTCAGTAGATTAGAGTGTCATCCCGAAATGTCAATGTTGCAGTTTTGATCCCTGGTCAGGGCATATACAATAAACCAATAAATTCATAAATAAGTGGAACAACAAACTTACGTTTCTCCCCCTCTCTCTCTCTTTCTGACTCTCTCAAATCAGTACATTAAAAAGAAAGTGTATTTCTTAAAATAAAAATAAAAGAAAGAAATACAAGCGCCATTAGCAGACTCTGCTCGATAGTCACTGTGGACTTTAATAGCCCTGAGTTTTACACGGTCTCTTAGGAAGCAGTGAGGAAACGTGAGCTTGAAGAGATGCATAATTGTGTGTCACAAAATGCAGCTCTTTCTTGGCTACAAAGAAAAGCTGATTAAAATAGTTTTGTGAATGAACCAAGAAAACTCTAACATGATGCAATAATGCCACATCCAAATGGACAGGGCCGATAATCTTGGTATTATAAAACCCAAACTGCCTTTGTGGAGGAGGTTGTAGGCTGGTAAACTCTACAGTTCTGACCTCAACTAACTTCCTATAAATTCATACTCCTGTCCAGTCAGGATAATGAGTAATATTTTTTAAAGCCAGTTAATATTTAACTGATATTAATTGGCTAAGTAGATTGATAATCTTTTAAATCCTTATTAATTGCTGAATCAAAGATAGTCTGCATACACCCATACACACTTTTAAATACAATATTCTTCTTGCTTAAAATTTGCAAAAACATTGTAATAAAAAGTATTAAGGGCCTGCCATGTTGCTGCATTTTAAGATGCAGACTGACCTGAAGGAGCTGTCTGGTAGGGATACAGCCTGGGTGATTGACAGAGCTGCTTCCTGAAAGTAACAAGAGGAAAGTTCTGAATGGGATGTGTCTATCTGCCTTTAAATCATATAGCTGCTTCTTATTATTGTTAAAGACACAGCAAATGATTTTATCGTTCAAACCCTCTATTCTCTTCTGTCCTAGCTTTTTGTTTGTTTCTTTCTCTCTCTCTCTCTCTCTCTCTCTCTCTCTCTCTCTCTCTCTCTCTCTCTTTTTTTTTTTTTTTGAGTATAAACAAATGAACTAAACAGCTTGCCCACAACCAGAGTGGACTTGTTTGTGGGATTGATCACATTCAGATTCAACGGAAATAATTTGAAAACTCATGTGTTTCCACAGACTCTGACTTCAATTAAGAGGATGTATTTTAACCTCATCGCATGGATTTTTTCCCATGATGTAGCCGCTTTATTGTTCCCATTAACTTTCTGCAGTAACACTATGTGGAAAGAGCAGAAGTCAAGAATCATGATTTAAGTTCTTAAATGTATGGCTTATTTTTGAGCCCTTCACTCATACATTATCAGAGTTATTATCCTTACAATGGAAAATAGTGTTATGTAGAACTGAAGAATATCTGTGTTGATGCAACAACTTCTCCAAGACTCAAGAAGTCAGAGAGGCCACAACTGTGAAACGTTGCTTAACTGCATCAGTGAACATTTGGAGATTTAGGTCAATGTAAAACCAAACAGAGGAGGAGTAGCAGACATTTCTCAAACTGTAAAATGTCTACCAAGTCTAAGCAAAATTTTGATATTGATAATAAGAATTCTAAGAGAACAGTGGATATATATAATTACAAGTGACCTTGTGTGTCATTTAATTAAATTCACAATCTATGATGAAGAATCCCCTATAGTGTTACTTATTTATAACAGTGATAATTTGAGCTGAATGTCAATCATTCCGTATGTTAAAATGAAGTCACCTGAGTTAGTGGGTCAAACATGCACTCTTAGCTATAACTTCAGGGAATACACAGTCCTTCCCTAGATGAGAAACTTAGTAATATAAGAAGATAAGATCTATGTGGGATGACTAATATTTTCCTTAGAATTAGATAGAAGAATGATATTAATTAAATGCTAAATTACATATTGGTGCTAATCAATGTAGAGAAAAGAATTGTGTCTGTGCAGGTACTTTGTGTATGCACAGAGAGGGGAAAAAAAGTATCATCCATATATAATAGAATCAGCAACCAGAATTACATTTATAAAACAGCAACCAGAGTTACATTATGCTTTTAGTAGCATCTAAAGGGAACATGCATTTATTATAGTGACTAGAGGCCCGGTGCACAAAATTGGTGCACCGGAGGGGGGGGGGGTGTCACTCAGCCCAGCCTGCACCCTCTCCAATCTGGGACCCCTCTCACAATCCAGGACTGCTGGCTTCCAACTGCTCACCGGCCTGCCTGCCTGATTGCCCCTAACTGCTTCTACTTGCCAGCCTGATCACCCCCTAAACACTCCCCTGCCAGCCTGACTAATGCCTAACTGCTCCCGTGCCAGCCCAATTGCCCCCAACTGCCTTCCCCTGCAGGCCTGATTACCCCCAACTGCCCTCCCCTGCTGGCCCAGTCACCCCTAACTTCCCTCCCTTGCCAGCCTGGTCACCCCCAACTGCCCTCCTCTGCAGGCCTGGTCACCCTGCCCTGCCCTCCCCTGCAGACCTGGTCACCCCCAACTGCCCTCCCCTGCAGGCCTGGTTGCCCCCAACTGCTCTCCCCTGAAGGCCTGGCCCCCCCAACTGCTCTCCCCTGCAAGCCCGGTCCCCCCCTAACTGCACTCCCCTGCAGGCCTGGTCGCCCCCAACTGCCCTCCCCTGCAGGCCCAGTTGCCCCCAACTGCTCTCCCCTGAAGGCCTGGCCCCCCCAACTGCTCTCCCCTGCAAGCCCGGTCCCCCCCTAACTGCACTCCCCTGCAGGCCTGATCGCCCCCAAATGCCCTCCCTTTCAGGCCTGGTCCCTCCCAACTGCCCTCCCCTGCTGGCCATCTTGTGTCCACATCTTTGACCACATGGGTACGGCCATGAGTGATGGTCAATTTGCATATTACCTCTTTATTATATAGGATGTTGCCCAGGCTGCACAGGTTTTTCAACAAATAAAAAATTAATTCTGTATCAGCTAAAATCTAACATGTGACAAATTGAGTTTCTTACATAGAATATGGGTTATAGTATCCAATATGAGGCAGGCTATGTCAAATATAAATTCCTATAACATATATATCTTGTACACATAGAAACAACATTTATAAAATAGTTATTCCAGTATATGAGCCAACACTTATTCAACTAAGTATATTGTACATAAAACCTGTTTGCATAAAGTGCAACGAAGTATAATTTTGGGAAAAATGTTGGGGTTTTATTTTAGGTTTTCAAAGATGTTTCCTTTTATAGATGACAAACCCTGGATTTGAAATCATATGAAAACTTTATATAAACATTTGTTTCAAATTTCCTGCATTTTCATTTTGTAATCAAAATAAAGCATTACATGATATGTACTAGAGGCCCGGTGCACGAAATCCGTGCACTCGAGGGGCAGGGGAGGCATCCCTCAGCCTGGCCTTCGCCCTCTCACAGTCCGGGAGCCCTCGGGCGATGTCCAACTGATGGCTTAGGCCCAGTCCCCAAGGGAGCAGGCCTAAGCCATCAGTCGGACATCTTTAACTCTGCTGTGGAAGTGGGAGAGGCTCCTGCCACCACTGCTGTGCTCACCAGCTGTGAGCCTGGCTTCTGGCTGAGCGGTGCTCCCCATGTGGGAGCACACTGACCACCAGGGGGCAGCTCCTGTGTTGAGCATCTGCCCCCTTGTGGTCAGTGCATATCATAGCGACTGGTTGACCGGTCGACTGTCTGCCCCCTGGTGGTCAGTGCATGTCATAGCGAGCAATTGAGTGGCCTTAGTATATCATTAGCATATTACACTTTGATTGATTGAACGGATGACCAGACACTTAGCATATTAGGCTTTTATTATATAGGATATTTGATGGGCTGAATGTAAATAATCAATGTTCCATGTTTTAACTCTGTACTGGCAGAGCGATGACAAGAATTTCAGGCGTGGATCAACCTGGAGAAGGCAGTTTCCTCCCCGTGAAGTACATGGAATCAGCATGATGCCTGGTTCCTCAGAAACATTACCAGCCGGATTCAGGTTAACCACAACATCTGGGCAGTCAAGGAAAATGGCGACGGATGGTACAGATGTTTTGCATTTCTGCTTATAAAGTGAAAAGCTCGTTTAGCAAATGCTAGTATCATTCTCTGACCTTGCATAGCTTTTTGAAATTGTTTTCTTGAGTTGGTTTGCTCTGCTTGAAGTTTGCTTTGCTTTCATCAGACCAGACTCTTTTGCAAACTGCTAATGCATGAGCTCATGGCACCTTATTCACATTTAAACAATGATTTATAATATCCTAAAAAGAACAATGTTGGCTAATGTTCACATCTAGGAAGAATAATAAGCATCAGCATGATTTGTGTTTCTTTGCTCTTCTATTCCTAAAATAAATAATGTGTTTAATTAGAGGTAGTAAATGGAAATTAACTCTACTATCATCCACATTTTCGAATATTTCAAGTTTTATATGTCACCTTAGGAACTCAGACTCATCAGATACTCTCACCTTTGACCAAGGTAGAAGGCCGTAAATAAACAAGCACAAGCATGAGAAGAGAATTAAACAAACACAAAACCAACAGTCATTTCCCAATGAGCATTTCCTTCTGTGGACATTAGAATTGTGTTACCTACTTTCCAAAAAAAAAAAAAAAGCCATTCCAGAGGAGAGACAACTAGGCATGTAGTCACAATGTTATTTCTGTTTGATAAGCATTAAAAAGCAAATAGCCCCACTCTATTATGGCAATCACCTAGAACTGTTTCTTCCCAAGTTAACAGTTATCATGGCCTTTAAAATTCATTCACACATAAACTGTGACCTTTGAGACACATGTTTTCTAACTTGTTAATATTATGGAGCATGCTAGCAAAATGTATGAGTAATTTAACATAATTAAAATTAGTGTAGAACCCCTTCAATACTCTGAAGGGAAAACACTCACCCTACTAAATTCTCTAGAGCCCTCTTTGCTTCCAAAGCAGAAGCGCCCTGGGGAGCTGCTCTTGTTGCAGATTTCATCTCAGGAGAATGCACAGCTTGAAAGCTCAGTTGAATCGCATTGGAATACATTTTCATTAGTAACTTGGTCTAGAGAAAAGGAATGTGAGTGGCTTATATCTGAGAGAAAGAATGTCTACTGTTAAGTTCAGGCTCCCTTTATGCAAGCAAAAGAAATCTTTCTCATCTGAAATTTTGTGCTCAATCGTCCAAGTCCCTCTAAAGCCCTTTTCTCCATTTGCAGTTGCCTCTTCAAGACTGCAGAGGTTAGACAACTCCACTGTTCGCACATACTCATGTTGACAAGCCACTCAAAGGAGGCAGCACTGACTTGCTGTGAGTAGTTTTCCCTGGCTGACAAAAACCAAACCACCACAAAAATGGAACCTACATAGTCTAGTAAATATACACAATACTCTTTGGTACGGCCTAGCAGAACAGAGGTGAGATAACCCCTTGGAATTGCTAGAGGGTGGAAAGGAATCTATATTTTAACGCTTCATCTAGGATTTTCTATCATCATCTGTCTGCTGTGGTTCAAGGTCTGTTTGTCTGTCGGAGGCCTGTCATTATCTTAGTAGACACCAATGTGTTGCTACCACAGTCTTCTACTTTTTAGTAGGATATTATATTGACGCTCATAGCAATATTTATTGATGAGAGTTTGGCGCTTACAGAAAAATACACTTTTAAGTGAGTATTTTAATAGGGGAAGCTGAAGTACCAGGGAGTGATTTTCAGAATTAAATAGTGGCAGAGACAGGAAAATGATCTGGAGATGATTTCATATTAAAAACATAACTGAGAATTATTTTGAACTTTTAGTATGTTATTTTTCACCACTATGATTTATATTTGTTGAAATTAAATATGAATTTTAAGTATCTCGGGCTTAAAGCATAGGAACAAAGTTAAATTACTTTGTAAGAATTGTGGACAGGACTAAAGAAAAACCTTGAAATGTAATCATAAGGTGTAAGGCATGTGTATTTACAGAAATACTAGTTGGTGAAATTGACTTGCAAATCTTTGCCAAAATGGAGTTTCACTAGCAGTCTTAGAAAAACTGTGGCTTCCTAGATTATAAATGTCAAGTGCTCATAAAACACTTTTTAACCTAAAACTGTACTTTACCAAAATACTTTACCATTCACAGTGAATTAATATTTTGGAAAAATACTTTGTAGAGCAATAATTAGAAGAAAATGTATGCACAGATACGGGAGAGGAAGCAGTTATAGGCAGAGGAACAGCTCATCTTGTGCTGTTTATTCATTGCCGTGAACAAAAAGCTCCACACAACTTATTGTTGGTCTTTGGGGCCTAATTTGGGAGCTGATATGTTGCCTTATTTAGGTCACTATTTGAAGCTGCTGCTAAAACAAAAAGCCTTCAGATAAGAGATTTAATTTCAGAATATAAAACCCTAACATTAAAATTTTAATTGCAGTATGCAATTTGGCATCTAATTGGGCATGATCTAAAGTATATAATAATTTGGCTAATTTGGCTAAATGAGAAGCTTTTTAAAATACTGTTTGGAATAGCTTCTATATATAACATAATTTTCCCCAGAAATGAATACTTCACTAAGTTACAAATGTCTACTTAATATGTTGAGTAGTGCTTGCTTCTTAGCTTTTGACTGATGGGTAGAATAACTCTTTAACTATTTGCAATCTGTATTTTGTGCATGGCATTCAAGTTCATATTTTCTAGTTTTTACCATTCAATGGAAAAAGCTTCTTATTTACAATAGGTTAATTTTGGACAACCAATTTTTATTTTGACATAACATTAGCAATTTTGTCATTAAAATAATTTAGAACATATTATTTATTATTTATTTTGTGTCAAGAATAGTAATTGTGGACTTTTCCTAAAAATATTATGAAAGGAAGAAAATCAATGATGCTATATCCCAGACCCAGATCCTTTAAAATTTATTATCATTATATTGTCATAATTAAACCAACATATCTCCAAAAGAGCTCTAAAATATATGAGCTAGAATACAAATCTATTCTAAGGAATAGATCAACTACGCCCAATTTATTATTAAGCAAGCTGTAAATATTTCAAAGGGACTGCTGACATTTTCTTTGAACACCTTTTTTTTTTATATCCCAATCATACTTTCCACAAAATTGAGCAAATATCATTTATTAAGCTTGCCTGCACAGAATTGGAGAAGAGCAAATGTTCATTACATACAGCTGTTGGTTACATCCTAGATGATATCCTGTTCATTATCTCTTAGGACAGAAGGAGGCAGGCTGCATGGCGGCAGCAGGTGTAACGGGGGAGGGGGACTTTTCAGTAAACTAACGCTGTCCATTGAACATTCTAGATGTCGTCTTTTCGGTCTACCCTACCTAAAGTGCACTACCATCCAAGAAGACGAGCAGTGAACACCTTTGTGAAAACTGAATTCTAAGGAAATAACCACAAGTAATGGTTTATTAAACTGAAAATGTGATTTTGGGGGGAGTCAGATATTATGTTTGATTAGTTCACTACAGTTGTAAGAAAATGCTTAAGTCATTTGAATAATAAACATCATCCACATCATAACTTCTGTACAACAGATGCTTTTATGAAATGGAGCCACCTGTTTTTTCATGTTTTATTGTAATATACTAGGCATTTATGTATTACTGTGTATGTATTTCTTTTTAAATGTGTAAGTCTTATGTAAATGGATATAAATATGATTTTTTTAAAAATAAAATATATGGTTCATGGAGTCTCAAGTGCAAACATTTGACAATACCAAGTACTGTTTGTATTTTACCATTCCACCATTTTTACAGTTTTTGAATTATAACAGTCAAATTGGTATGTTTCCTGGAAGCATGTTTCATGCCTCCACATGTTTCACCTTCAAAGTCTGTCAATACTTAAAGCTGAAAACCTGCCTCTGATCATGTAAAAAAGAATGATTTAACCTGGAACTGGAGCCAAAAATAGACCTCTCAAGGCAATCAGGGATGTCCTCTTATCTTTAGATATAGCACTGTGACGGCTCGATCTCCTTTTCAATACAAGACAAAACCAAACTGTTTACAAGAGTCAAAAAAATTATTTAAAAAAATTTATAAAGAAAAAGACATTATCTTCTCTTGTTACCTGTGGACCAATAATTTTTTTTTCCTTACTAAGAACCACATGTCCATTCAAATACCTTGAACCGCCAGCAAGAACTGTTCAGTGAATGTCAACCACTGCAAAGTCCCAGGCGCATTTCCACTGGAAGAAAACAAAACCCGCAGCCCTCCCCTTTTGTCAGTGTACCAGGGCAATAGCCAGTCATGTCTAATGTCATAAGCTTTTAGCCGAGATGGCCTTGTTTCGACTTCCCTGAAGTCAGTCTTATCAGAGGAAATAAATGAAAGACAGAATGATTAACATATACAGTGTATAAAGTATAGAAGAGTAATCTCTTCCCTGTGGCTTTATTTGGTGGTGTTACTGTTGTTTATTCTTTGTTTATATGGGAGATTTCAGAGTAAAACCTATTTAAGAATACATTTATCTATCTGCTGATTTTCTGCTGTTTGATCTTATTAAGTGCAAGACCTGTCATTAGTAATTTCATTTTTGTATTTAATTTGCTATGTTTGCACGTACATTACATTTGTTTTGATGTCTATTTTTGTTTAAACAGATTCAGTCATAAAGTAATGGTAACAAAAGCCCTCTCCATTGTCAATAAAAAAGAATACTTCCAATCCTCTGTTTAAGCTTTGTTTTCTAGTCACGTAAAGTTGAACAATTTACTGAAAATCATTCTCTTAAGGAATCTCCTCAAAAGTGAGTCAGCCACAAGGGGGAGTACTAAACTTGCTTATGAGAGTGATTTTACAATTTTCTGAATATGTTGCCTGGGCAGAAACAATGGAAAAGAGCTTTTTAAGCTCATCTGAACATGGGGATGCTGACTCACAGAAGTGAAATATAATATAAAAACTACATTATAACAATATCAACTACATTTGTATCTACTCTTATACAGGATTTAATCACAGAAGTTTCTCCCCTTTAGAGATCATAAGCAAGAAATAGTAATCATTTATAACAGACTCAAATATATAGGGATAAATAAGATCCAGCTATGTGTCTCATGAAAGCATAAAATACTCTTTAATTTATAGGATAATATCTGTCAGATTCTAAAATCCATTTAATCCACTTAAAAACCATTTAATGACCATCTGGCAATATTATACATTTTCACATAATTAATAATCTAAGTCTTTACAAATACAGTTTTATATAAATCAAACTGCTTTTTAAATGAAAAAAAGGTCTTAATTGTATATACCCAATATATTTTCATGAGCAAAATAACTTGAAAAACACTTCTATAGATTTTAAAAGAAAATATTTATATTTTAATTTTTCTAATGTCTTACAGTAAAAAATTATGAAAATATGAAAGATCATACAGAATTTAATTCATCAAATTTAAATATGATTGCATTTTTAGTAACATTATATTGTTATTTTTAAAGGTACATTTAATTTGGAATATTTAGGTACTATGTAGTAAAAGTGCTTTATGATATAAGTATTAACATAGAAATTTCCTTTCCTCCCCCTCCCCAAATTTTAAGCAATCTGATGACTTGAGTGTCTTTCTGGTCCCATAATTATTAGTGTAAACGTGACATCCTCTGACCCTGCAAAGGAGATATATTTTCTCAACCAGACACAAGAAAAAGCTGCTTTCCCAGTCTTGTGCATTGTTTTCTTCTCACTCAACTAGAAAATAGCTCCAGCCTGCTTACTGAAGTGTCTCTTCTGATGTGATTACCAGGGAAAATGTGCAAGAGATCAAAGTTGTAACCCTTTACACACTTCTTGCATCTGTGTAATATACCTTGAGTTTATTATACCTTGCAAATGATACAGTTTCAGATAAGGAATTTCCATCTCAAATTAACTGACTCTTACATGAAAAAGTAAGGTAATACAATTAAATGCTAAGACATAAAAATGGACTATTTGTTAAGATTACAAATGTGATAACGGACTAAATGTACCCAATATAAGCTACACTTTAAGAAACTCAACAGTTTTAAACTATAAACTGAAGGTCTGTCTAGTTGGTTTAATTGAGGTTACTAAAATAATTAACAAAAACAACTGGATGAATGTAGTTTTTCCAGACGTAACCATCAAGAAGCCAATTTAAGCAAATAGAAATTTACTTGAAGAAGTCATTTATTTGAATAGTCTATGGTCCAAGTAAAAAGCACACATTTTCAAAATGTCTTTATACAGTTTGTAAGCAATTTTATAAAACAGACAAGTAAATATTTTCTTTATCTAATATCTCTGACATATATTTCATGTACCCAGACTATCATATTAGGACAGCTGTTCTTCACAATAATGTTCCTGATGGACTGAAAGATTAAGGAATACTTTGAGTACCATCAAAGACTCAATGGGCATGGCATATTTTTGTGTTTAAATGAATTCTTTGATTACTGATAACATGTCCAACTCTATGTAAACCAAATATTTAATTATCCATATTGTCTACTCTGATTAATTGGAACATTATCATAAGCTTAACAAAGATTCATTTTCCATGTTTTAAAAAATATATCAATGGTTTTATAGAAGTTTAAATGCAAAGACGTGTTTGGATGTCACAATATTTTTAGCGCGTTATTTAAAAATTAGAGATTTTACATAAAAATCTGATATTTTTGTTTCTCTTAGCATAATGTAAAAACTTCTATATTTCTTCCTGAAGAGCTTTCTTTTTGCCAGTGTACCCCATTTCGTATCATTTCCTTGTTTCCATAAGAAGCGGGAATCATTAAGTACAGTCCACTAAGAACCAAAACAAGGGGAGGGGCTCCAAAAGACCCTCATCTCCATGACAGAGAAAGGGTTAAATGACCTCCAGACTCTTGGCCAGGCACAGGATTCCCCTGATAAGTAACAAATGACCTGACCCCAGAGCTGTATCCAGGAAGCCAGCTTTCCCTCAGGAAATGACAAGACAGATCCAGCTACCTAGGAAATCACCGATTAGATGATAACCATGCATGTGGGCAACTCAGTAACATTAGAAAACATTTTAAATTTCCATAAGAAAAATTGTAATCATTTTTTTACTTCAACTTGAATTTTAGGTTTTGGGTCAAAGCTGCAGATGCCTATTTTTAAGAAGTGGCTCTATATTAATGTCACTTTGAATCACAATGCTTTTGGGGGAGGTACAATTTTTAGAAATCATTCATTAGATATGTTTTTCTAAAATTAAAGTGCTAGACAACCTATAATGAGTCATGTTACAAATAATCGATAACAATGCTAATTGGGTCTAATCACTAGTCTTCCAGTGCATTTTTTTTAAGAGCACACTTCAAAATTCACATTTCAGTTTGCAAGTAATTTCGATGTAAATAGTTATTTCTGTGAAATAATTCAAAAAACTTGACTCCAATTAGAAAATTGACTCAAAAAAGTCATGATGCCTGTTTTAGCACATCTTCTATGTGCCTAAAAATGCTGGGGTCTTCGATCGTAGGCGTTACCTGAAAAGAGAAGTAGAGGTATGAGTGCACTTCCTTGAAACCCTTTCATACATTCTATAATTAAATAATTACATGCAATGTTGGATTCCCCATTATCTTATAATACTCATACGTAAATGTTCAAAAATAGGGAACTTTGAACCTAATATTTTAAAATGTCCCTCAGCTCTCCAGAATGACAAAACAAACTGTCCTGTTAGCAAAACTAATGGTCCTCAATGCTACTTTCTACAGAATTCCTCTTGAGACTTTCTATGTGCCTCTATAAAAATAAAAATTTTTTTTGCATTTGCTCATGCACTACTCTACTATTAAAATAGGTATATCTCGGTAGGTACAATATGCAAATTTTAAAATACATATGCGTGGATCAGCCTAAAGTTTCCTATAATAATTTTCACTCAATACAATTAGCATATTTATCAATGCAAAGAGTTTAACCATGTATAGCCAGCCTTGATTACTTGCTTTCTCACTAACAGCCATTCATGAATACAATGCAGGAAAATGTAATTCAGTAAAGATTTCATTTCCAGATATGTACACATATAATACCTTAATAAAAAAAAAAGAAAAAGAAAAAAAAAAGATTGCATTTCCACAAGTTTGATTGGATTTAACTAACGTATTTACTAATAATAATATTTTCACACACTGATTCTTATATTCTCAAAACATATGATTTTAATTAATCTGTGGTTCTCCAAAGCCATGATTCCTACAGAGTGGCTATGCAATTTCTCACTTAACATTTAAAAAAGTGCTATTATGTGTATTTTAGGGATGCAATTCATGCTTAAGAACCATTTTTAAGAACTTTGCTGATGCCAAAGAAATGGGGATAAACCATTTCAAAACTCAACATTGAATATCCTTGATAATTTACCTTATAAGGCTTGCCATTGACAAGGGCAGACAGAGCTGACCGTGGAATTTTGCCTGATCGAGTTTTTGGTAATTGTTTGACAAAAACTGCATTTCGAAAAGCAGCCACAGGGCCAATGCTCTGTCTAACGTGCTTCACAATTTCTTCCAACACTTGTTCCTCGGTTGTATTGATACCTAGGGAGAAGGTCAGATGGGAAGCCGTGAATTAATCTTAGTTAATCATTCAGGGCCCAAACAGGAAGGGAGGACAAAGCTCTTACCTTTTCTCAACACGCAGAGGGCTAAGGGGACATGTCCTTTCAAAGGGTCTTCCTTGCCAACAACAGCGCAGTCAGCCACAGTGCCATGGGAAAGGACTGACTGTAATAAGGAAAAGCATTCATTTAGTGAGTGTGTGTGTGTGTGTGTGTGTGTGTGTGTGTGTAAATTATTTTAACTGGGAAACTAAGTACATGTCAGATAACTCAAAAACACATATCTGTCTGTGTGAAAATCACTACTAATTCACAATTCATATCTTACTACTGGTGTGAATGGTTAGGACCCCCACAGTAGTCACTTACAAAGGCTGACAGTAATTAAGACAAATTGCTTAGTTTACCTGGAAAGTAAGGAATTTGTTTCTTCATCTCAATTGTTTATTAGTGAAGTCAGGGAAAATATGCCGGGGACACCACAGGTTAACCAATTGCAACCGGTCTCTGAAAACAGACAGCCTCAAGGTGATCTGGCTTTAGTGCTGGCAACCAAAAGCTCACCTACCGGGAGTCCATGGCAGCCCCAGGACTAAAGACGGGGTGCTTATATTTTTGCATCTGTTACTAAGCAAAGACTAGAGCGTTTATTTTCTTGAGTGACCACCCAACCAGAGAAGACTTTCCGAAACAAAAGAAGAGACTGGACATGGAGTGAAGCCCTGACATCAAGGAATCACATTGTCCAGGAGCCATTTTCATATGTTCACCCGAAGCTCTCAGTGTCTTAAAGTGAATATCCAAAAAGCTATTTTCTGAAAAAGTAATACGTATTTCAGTGACTGCAAACCTCTAGTGACCAGACAAAACAGTGAACAAGATACCAACAGTTCATTTAGAACAGTGGTCGTCAAACTGCAGCTCTGTTGACTAATGAGTTTGCCGACCACTGATTCAGAAGTTCTCATTTTTTCTTCCAGTCAGTCATTCAACAAAGATTTACTAAATACTTCCTGTGTTCCAGCCACTGCGCTAGATTCAATGGTGAGCAAAAATAGGCAGAGCGCGATCTCATGGTGCCTATGGCCCAGGAGGGGAGAACAATATTAACAATCAAGCCTAAATATTTGATTATCATAAATGTCTAAATATAAAAGTGTAAGGTCTTTGAGGCATTAATCTGTTTTTATATGTGAAATAGAGCAAAAGTAACCAAGTTGGCCGAAGGATACAGATGTCAGAGAAGCCTTCCCTTAGGAAATGACAATAAGCTCCGGTCTAAAGGATTAGTAGACATTGATTAGGCAAAGAGGAGGGAGCCCTGTGGAAGGACTGTGCATGTACAGTCACACCTGAAAGAAACCAGAGTGGCCGGAAAGCAGGCGCAAGGCAGAGAAGATGAAGCTGCAGAGGTAAAGAGAGGCTGTGCAAAGACTTCCAATTGTAGTTTTGGCAGCACTGGGTGGTAATAAAGCACTTTCAGGAGTTGAGAAAGAGATGCAAGATCAGACGGATTCTTAAAATTAACTTTGTAATTTAGAGTAGTTTTAGGTTCATAGAAAACAGCAGAAGTACAGAAAGTTCCCATATACCTCCTACTCCTGTATACGAACAGCTTTCCCCACCATCAAAACCCCTCACCACAGCGGTATGTTGTTACAAGTGATGAACCAACATTGACACATCATGACCCTAGTCCAGTGGTCAGCAAACTCATTAGTCAACAAAGCGGCAAACCGCGGCTCGTGAGCCACATGTGGCTCGCGTAGTCCATAGTTTACTATAGAGTTCACTCTTGGTGTACATCCCACGTGTTTTACGACATGTATCCACCATTACGATATTTTTCAGAATGGCTTCACTGCCCTAAAAAAACCTGTGCTCTGCCTATTTATCCCTCACTTCCCCCCAATCCTTGGCAACCAGTGATCTTTCTACTGTCTCCAAAGTCCTTTTCCAGAATGTCTGTAGTTGGAATAAAACAGTAGATAGCCTTTTCAGATTGGCTTCTTTCACCTCTGAGTGGATTTTGAAAAACACAAGCTTGTTTCACCTGTGGAGGATAAGTCGCAGATTGTTGAGTGAGTATCACAGTTCGTGCAGTGAAACCACATAAGAGGCTCCTAGAGTAGACCAAGGATATAGCAGCGGGACTGAAGATTCTAGAGTTTATTTAGAAGTAAAATGGATACAGGTGATAAATTTGATATGGAACACGAAGAAGCGAAGAGTTAAGAATGATTCTGTGTATTTGGTTGAGCAGCTGGTTGGGTAGTGATGTCATTTTCTAAGCAAGAAAATGCTACTGAGGACTAGGCCTGAGAGGAAAGAACATGTAATAAGTCTTGGAGACTTACTGAAGGAGTGTTGAGACATCCAAGCCAAAGCAGTTGGAGCTGAGGAAAGGCTCAACCTGGAGATGCATATTTGAATAGCATTAATATTAGATGCTAATGAAGGCTGTGGACATGGACAAATTCGGGAGAAAGCAGTGAGAGAAAAAGAGTGAAAGCCTTAAGGAACTGCAACAGCTAATGGCTACATGAAAAAGAAGCAGCGGATAAACTTGACTAAAAAGGTACAACCAGACAGGTAGGAGAGAAATCAACGGAGTCTGGGACATTTCACTTTCAACTCCCAAACTTTCCATGAAGAAACTTTTTCTTTTGATTGAGCCAAATGAAAAATGAACGTTCTCTCCTCTGAGCTCCTAGAAAACTCAATGAACTGCTAGAAGTTTTGGTATAAACCTGGTGTGCTACCTCACACAGCCCTAATTAAACATACAAGTCAACCTTTCTCCTCTGTCCTATCGCTAGCATCCACTTTGAAATTTTGAATTGCAAGGGTTCACATCCACACAGGTTTTGACTTCTATAGTGTAGAGGGTAGAACTTGTTAAATAAATAGTTTCTGTACTACATGTTTTATTAACTTCATTGCTAAGGTAAATACATCCATGCCCTCCTTCCATTAGCTGGGCCTGACTAAAGCACATACTCGACTATGCAATGCCACGTTCTCCCACTGCTTCAATTTGAACTCTCAGATGCTTCCAGCAGCTTTCCCATTTGTTAAGGTCTTAATTACTTTTTCAATTTGTGTGTTGAGAGTAGAAACAAATTTTACTGCCAGGGATTTGTTTGGGTAGTCACCAGTTCATGGAAAAGAATACTTTGTGTGGCAGGAGGGATAGTAGATGGGATGGGGTCAATTCTGTAATTCTGATTTACTATTCCTATTTTTATGAGTAGAGAAAAACAATTGACTACTTGGCTAACCAGAGTTAAAAGTGTAAAAAAAAAAAACAACAACCCACACTTATTACAGTGTTCCTTGGTGCCATGAGCCTCTGTTCCTGAGTTTTTGAAATGCCAAGATATCAGTTCAACTCACTGTAAAAAAAAAATCAATCATTCAGATATTTTGTCACTTAACCTATATGACTGTAATTTTAACTAAATTAAACATCAAAACTTCTAATTTTTCATTCTTTCACATTGTTATTTTAAGCTCAACATGTTGCCTTCCTCAATCTTAGTGTGTGTGTGGGTTTTTTTGTTTGTTTTTTTAATATATCTTATTGATTTTTTACAAAGAGGAAGGGAGAGGGATAGAGAGTTAGAAACATCGATGAGAGAGAAACATCAATCAGCTGCCTCCTGCACACCTCCTACTGGGGCTGTGCCAGCAACCAAGGTACATTCCCTTGACCAAAACCAAACCTGGGACCTTTCAGTCTGCGGGCTGATGCTCTATCCACTGAGCCAAACCGGTTAAGGCAATCTTAGTGTTTTTAGAAGTAGATGGGAAAATGTTGACTGGTTTTCTATAAGGGCAAGGAGTATTTTAAAATCAGAAGTAATATATAACACAGTTCTCTATAATTTCAGTTTCCCATTTTTTCTGTGTATAAATTCTTAAAAATCTGTGAGAGATGATCCCTTTCCATAATTGCATGTCATCTGTAAATGAGGTTCATTATTATAGTGGATAAAATATTATATTGACCTATCAGTGTTAAAATGATACCATAAAGGAAGGAGGCAACCAACTTCCTATGTTGGCCCCACCAACCATACTGACATGTGAAATAATGATTTCAACAACTGAGTCATTATAAAAGAAAACATCAAAATATGCCTTGCCAACATTTGAGGGACATAAGTGAGCCAAATGTCCAGTGAGGAAAGACAATCAAAAGCCACATTTGTACATTCCCTTTGTATAAATTCTATGGTGCAGCTGTAAAAAAGGAGACTCTCTTACCCTTTGGGACAGCATGGAGGGACCTGGAGAGTAAAATGCTAGTGAAATAAGCCAGTCTGAGAAAGACAAGTATCACATGCTCTCACTCATATGTGGAATCGAATGAACAAAATAAACTGATGGACAAAATAGATCCAGAGACACAGAAGCATGAAACAGACTGAGGAATCTGAGAGGGAAGGCAGGGATAAGGGTGGTGGTAGTGGGGAGAGTAAGTGGGAAACTTACATGCATACTAGAGGCCCGGTGCATGTAATTCATGCACGGAGGAGGGGGTTCCCCTCAGCCCAGCCTGCACGCTCTCCAATCTGGGAATGTATCCTCGGGGAATGTCCGACTGTCCACGGGATTGGGCCTAAACCGGCTGTCGGACATCCCTCTCACAATCCTGCACCACTGGCTCCTAACTGCTCACCTGCCTGCCTGCCTGATCACCCCTAACTGACACCCTGTCAGCCTGGTCGCCCCTCACTGCCCCCCCTGCCAGCCTGGTAACCCCAAACATGCTGCTGTTCGGTCATTTGGTCGCCCCTCACTAACCCCCCTGCCGGCCTGGTCACCCCACACAGCCTGCTGTTCAGTTGTTACTGTGAGGGTGTCCTGACCAACTTGCATATTACCCTTTTCTTAATATAGATATGCATAACCCATGAACACAGACAATAGTGTGGTGAAGGCCTGGGAGGGGCGGGTGTGGGATAGAGGGGATATGGGGGAAAAGAGGGAGTGCATCTCTAATACTTTCAACAATAAAGATAATTTTTTTAAAAGAAAGTGACTGTGAAATAAATAAAACAAATAAATAATTAACTAAATTCTATGACAAAACTGTGGTTAATAGACAAATCCCCCCTAAAGATAAAACTTAAATGGTAATTGTCTCACCAAAGTAAGTATATAAATAGGTAATAGGTCTGATGTCTGTTATTCATTGTTACAGGTGACTTCCAGTTTTGTGTGAATTTTAATGAATTAAAAGGTTGCACCTTTAGTCAGCTATATTACATCAACTTCTCAATACTTTGTTGAGTATTTTCATTTAAGAAAACATAGTTTAAATCAAGCACCCCATAAGATGTGAGGAGCTGAAGAAGAGGAATGTTTCTTCATTTCCTCTGACATTGGAGTCATTTAGAAAATCTCCAGATTCCACATCTTCATCAATAATCATATTGATATACTAAGGAAAATATTCAGCTATTTTATATTTATGTAAATCCAGGAATGAGTTAATGCTGGGTAGAAGTGAAATTGCATGGCTTCTTTGTTGAATATGCACTTTATAGAAATATATTCAACTACAGGCCCGGTGCACAAAATTCGTGCATGGGGTGGGGGGTGTCCCTCAGCCCAGCCTGCACCCTCTCCAATCTGAGACCCCTCAAGGGATGTCCAACTAAACGGGCAGTCGGACATCCCTCTCACAGTCCAGGACTGCTGGCTCCCAACTGCTCGCCTGCCTGCCTTCCGGATTGCCCCTAACCGCTTCTGCCTGCCAGCCTGATCACCCCCTAACCACTCCCCTGCCAGCCTGATTGATGCCTAACTGCTCCCCTGTCAGCCTGTTTTCCCCTAACTGCCCTCCCCTGCAGGCCAGGTCACCCCTAACTGCCCTCCCCTGCAGGCCTTTTCCCCCCCAACTGCTCTCCTGCAGGCCTGGGTCCCTCCCAACTGCCTTTCCCTGCAGGCCTGGTTGCCCCCAACTTCCCTCCTCTGCCGGCCTGGTCACCCCTAACTGCCCTCCCCTGCAGGCTTGATCGCCCCCAATTGCCCTCCCTTGCAGGCCTGGTCCCTCCCAACTGCCCTCCCCTGATGGCCATCTTGGGGTGGCCATCTTGTGTCCACATGGGGGCAGGATCTTTGACTACATGGGGGCAGCCATCTTGTGTGTTGGAGTGATGGTCGATCTGCATATTACTCTTTTATTAGATAGGACAGAGGCCTGGTGCATGGGTGGGGGCCAGCTGGTTTGCCCTGAAGGGTGTCCCGGATCAGGGTGGGGGTTCCCTTGGGGCATGGGGCGGCCTGGGCGAGGGGCCTGTGGTGGTTTGCAGGCCGGCCACGCCCCCTGGTGACCCAAGTGGAGGCCTGGTATCTGGGGTTTATTTATCTCCTACAATTGAAACTTTGTAGCCTGGAGCAGAGCCAAGCCTTCTGCTCGCTCTGTGGTGGCAGCCATTTCTGTTGGGATTTATGTATCTTCTATAATTGAAACTTTGTAGCCTTAAGTGGAGGTCTGGGCCGGCCAGGGTGTGCGGAAAGCTTGGCTTCCTCCATCGCTGCGGGCAACCCTAGCCTCCTGCTCTTTCCAGCTCTGTGGCTGCCGCCATTTCTCTTTGGGTTTATGTATCTTCTATAATTGAAACTTTGTAGCCTTGAGTGGAGGCCTAGGCCAGCAAGGGCAGGCAGAAAGCTTGGCTTCCTCCATTGCCGGGGAAACCCAAGCCTCCCTCCTGCTCTCTGTGGCCGTAGCCATCTTGGTTGGGTTTATTTGCATATTCACTCCTGATTGGCTTGTGGGCGTGGCTTGTGGGCCTGGCTTGTGGGTGTAGCGGAGTGATGGTTAATTTGCATATTACTCTTTTATTAGATAGGTTTTTGAAGAAATCATTCCTGAAATAGTGAACAAGATAGCTAACTTGTTCAGAACAACCTTCAAAAGGCAAATTATATGTGAACACTGCCCTGGGCTCTAAATGCAATATTTAACACAAGATTTCCAAGTTTTCAAGATACTACTAGGTACATTTAACAAACTGGAACCTAAGCTACCAGAGAAACAATGGAACAGGAAGCCAAATTTGTTCCCTGGAGATATGTCTGCATGAAAGGGTCTGCCCACAACTGCGAAAGAGAACCAAGCACGAAGGACCACACTGACGCGTAGTAATTTCGGCTCAGAAGACCTGACTACTAGATTTCAGATCTAATTTCCTTAAGAACACTTTGAACTTCCACCAAAGTGTCCCAAATGCCCAGCTAGATGCTAGGCTTTTAAAGATTAATCAACTGTTCAAAGAGATATGATTATTACTTAACAGTTACAGAAGGCCTCACACATATTGGTATCTTCAAGGGAAATGTCCTCTTAAATGTCCTTTTATAAAAGCTCTCTTAGGACTCTACTTTCTTATGATGAGAAGAGAAAATAACATAGGGTTTCCTGAAATGTTTTGGATAATAACAATTTTAATAGAATTTCTGTTTGATTAAGTCTTAGTTTTATTTTGAGAAGATGGAAAAGCACAGATATTTTCACCATATATGAAACAACATCCTGTCCACTTTTAATTTCTACAAATGAGACTTCCAAGAGATTAAAACCCTCAAGTCTTATTTTACAAAGGCAAAATGAAATCTAGCATTCTCTACTGAGAATCCTGGAAAAGCATTTATATATCCAGTAAGGTTTGGGCACTTTCATAAAAGCTGGTTATGGCATCAATGTTGTAAACATTTCACATACATCTTAACTGTCACTGAATTAAGCATTTGTGCTAGGAGGTGAGAAAAGGCCAATAAGGCGTGCTAGTTTACAACTCTCTCCAGTTGATCCCAATATAGAAAAGACAAACCTGATAGAAACTGAGATACTTTCTTATCAGATATCAATATGAATTAAAAGGTTAACCATTTAATTCACATAAAGGCTTGAAGGCTGAGAGGTGTCCTGTTATGTGCTGTAAGTATTCTAAGACTCGGTGACAACATTCCTGTTAAATGCCATTGATTCTAGCACAGTTTTTCAATTTTAACTGGCTACCTTTTGCCTGGCTCACTCTGCTGTTACATATTGTGATAAAAATGTCAGCAGAAACATATTAAAGTACAATATGTATTTAAATAGGTTGATACTTCTCCTTTCATTCTAAAAAAAACAGAACAAAGAAGTTTGATTGTTATTAAGATCTGTGCATATAATCTCATATTTTGATTAGCTGAGTCAGCCATAATGAAAGTAAATACTGGAAGTAATCTCCTACAAGCAAGAAATTAAAAGTTCATAGAACCAGAACCACCTTTTGCCACCACATTAAAATATTTGAAGCGTAAATTTCAATTTCAAGTTATCACAAAATCCAGAGTCAGTTAAAAACAAGATAATATTGTGTATGCACATAAAGGTCACATATTCTA
This sequence comes from Plecotus auritus, assembly GCF_963455305.1. Taxonomy (NCBI): domain Eukaryota; kingdom Metazoa; phylum Chordata; class Mammalia; order Chiroptera; family Vespertilionidae; genus Plecotus; species Plecotus auritus. The sequence continues at coordinate 147,769,336 of NC_137772.1, forward strand.
AGCCATTTTCTAAAATGCTTTCCTTTTACTCAAATATAGTAAATCCTCAATTCTGTGGACCTCTATTTAATGGTCTTCAGATTTATCGGACAATATTTCTGCTCCATATGTCATATGTGAAAATTAAGACCCTGTTAATTTTAAAACTCTGTTAACCAAAATTTGCTAATAATCAAGTAACAGGTTATTTTTTTGTTATTAATTCAGTTATTTTTAACAAATTTTAGTAAATAGGCCGTATGTTGGAAAAAAACACTGCAGTAATTTCTCCAACATAAATATTTCATATCTACAACCATAGTCTACAAATTTAAACCCAAGAGTCACCACTCGTAAACAATGTCCCGTGAATGATTAGCACGTGATCACACCACACTGTGAGCAGTAATTGGTTCTGTTGTCACATGGCGTGATTTTTTGCAGCAGTTTTAACACTGCTCATTGATGTTCCCATGCCACGCCCCAGATGTGTGCATTTGTTTACTCAGAGTGGCTGGTGAAAGCACACATATACTAGTCCTATTCAGTATAAATTTAAAATTACTGTAATACATATAGGAAACTTTCCTGTGGAATTAAACTTTTCATACATACTTAATTTTAATTACACAAACGTGTCTACATAAGTAAAAACAGGTAAACTAACTAAGCTATCAATTTTTTAACATACGCATTCAGAAAACCTACTCTGTTATATAACAGACTTTTGGCTTTAATGGACACCCCCTCGCCAGAATTAGTCCACTATATGGAGCTTTCACTGTAACTTCTCATTGCCCCTTTTTTAAAAAGTCACTTGACAAGCAGTGTTAAGCTATTAAATTTAGGCTGAAGATAAGTACGTCCTTTAAATAAGGTGATCATCTTTTAATCAAAGGAAGGGAACTAAACTTGGATTCTGCATACTCTAACCCCACTGCATTTTAATCACACTACTTTAGATATTTGCTTTCATTTAAACTGCAGTTTGTCCCACTCTGTCTAAACTATCCTCGCTTTGGTTCTAGAGAAGACAGAATAAATACATCCCACCTTATCACTTCCACTAATTGCAATGAAAAAACTCTGGGTTAAGTTACAGATCAGAAAATTCTACCAAACATGAGAGACAGCCTGATGGTGAGTCTCCTGTTTTGTTTGGTGGTTTATGGGTTGCTTGGTTGGCTTGGAGGGTTTTACATTTTTGTGTTGTTGTTTTTTTTTTTTTGTGGTTTGTTTGTTGGTGGGGTTTGCCTCCAATATATTCCGGTCTGGGTGCCAGAGTAGCCCCAAATGTGCCAATGAATACAGACAACAAAGCCCAAGAAATGCATGCTACGAAATACATACTGTGTCTAGCCAGAGATCCAGGAAAAAGAAGCAGAGATGCTGGGACACATAATCGTTTTACTTTTATCCTCCCTACTCCGGATGAACATCAGCAAAGAAGCAGCGCCCCTTTCTCCCTACAGAACTGGAGCAAGTATGTTGTCTCCACACACCCTGCACCAAGAGAGCCTGGGGAGATTCAGTGTCACTTGCCCTCCCACCAGCAGCTATCCAGTCCCTGAGAGCGGATCCCTGTTGACTTGCCTTGCTCTATACCCGGTGAGTGCTAGCAAGGACACAGAGTCCGTCTCTCTCCCCAGGGCCACTGTACCTCGCAGAACTGAGCACGAAAGCCCTAGCTCTCTTTACAAAAGAGCAGGAAGGGGAGCTTTGGGAATCAAAGACTGAGGAACAGATCGCGCAGAAGCAGGAGCTAGAGAAAAGGGTATTTTATTGTAACTGTGCAGAAACTTCATTTCTGTAATAGGACCTTTTCTCCTTGCTTTCCTTGTGACTCCAAGTGGCCTCATCCAGGATCTTGACTTAGCTGCCTCCTTCTCCTGCAGGACCACTCCCTTCCTCATCAAGCCCTCAGGACAATGAGACCCTGGTCAGCATTAAACAATCTTAGGAACCAAGCCTTGGGCTATTGACCACCAAGACAAGTTTCAATCAAACCAAAGATAACATCTAGGCCTCACTTGTGTCTCAGCTCCACCAGAACCAGAAAAGTGGAATGATCACATTTTTGCAAAACCAGATGAAGCGACCCATGGCTGACATCAGGACTAGATGCACTGATCAGCTACCCTCTACCCTAGCACCGACCAAACAGTAGAGACCATGACCCTGACCATGACCCTAACTCCCTTAGTCACCATGATTAATGCTTTTCCCCTATGTAACCATCCCAGGGAAGCCATCAAAAGAGGTCTTTGAGCATGAGGTCACCTGTGACTCTGGGTATTTTCCTTAAAAATAAAACTTTACTTTCTTGGCTGCAAACTCCTGTTCACATTTGCTTGGGTTTTGATGCGCACAGGCAAGCAACCCCCTTTAGATCAGTAACGGAGTCAGCACAGAGAAGATTCTGAACACTTAACTGTCAGATTGACCTTTGGGAGAGACACGTATGAGATGAACTACAGTAGCACTGCAAAGGCTTTGGAAACTGAGCTGACGTTGAAAGCACAGTCCACAGAAAGTGGGTAAGGAGATATGGTCTGATCTTGACCACCTGCTAAAATAAAGAATCATAAGAACACAAATCCAGATGGTTTAAACAGAATCCGGAATCTCATAATGCAATATTCAAAATATCCAGGATAAAATCTAAAATTACTGGACATTTAAAAAAGTGAGGAAAATTAATAATTAAAAAATATAGAAAAAATTAAAATCAAAAAAGAAAAAAAAAATGAGGAATAACTAAATACCACTTAAGAAAAAAGACAATGAGCAGATGCAAACCCAAGATGACCCAAATATTAGAATCACCAGACAAATATTTTAATGCAGCTTTTACAATAGTGCGGGAATAAAACTTGCATGAATTTATCTTGTAAAAAAAAACCTGTAGCCTCCTGAGAATTTTAAAATACCATGAGAATTAGAGTTGCAGATATTTGTCTAGTTAATTGCTCTGATCTAATAGGATAATACAATTTTTCTAGTTTCCCTGAGCGGGCCAAATGATTATCGCTTAACCCAGTGGTCGGCAAACTGCGGTTTGCGAGCCACTGTTTGCCGCTCTGTTGACTAATGAGTTTGCCGACCACTGGCTTAACCCCTAGGTTAAACTCCCAAGGTGGGAGGGAGACTGGCTCACTCTTTTCCTAGATATTTACATATCAAAAAGATGAAGACTCAGAAACATTTCTAGGTTGTAAAGGTTGAAGACAGGGGGTTATCTTGCTCCAGGAGAGATTTTATTTACATATCAAAGAGTTGAAGTTTGGATTCAGGCCCTTAGGTTTCCAAGAAGACTCTTCCAGGAGGGTGAAAGGTAGCTGCCTCCTTCCTCTTTATAAGCAGAGAAAAATCATTTTCCTTATTTCTCATCTAGGGAGTGTCTGGCTACTCATGTAGGGACATTTCCCATCAGCTCTCATGTGTTACCTAGGATTAAGATCTGGGATAAGAAGGTGATGACACACTTATTATTAAGAAATCTGTCTATTATCCAAAGCACATCTTTGCACATTCAGGATAAAATTAACAAATGGCCCAAGAAGTATGGGCAAACACTTTTAGAATAAATGGAAACAAAATTTCTTAGGAAAAAAAACAAAAGTTACAAAAGGAACCAAATGACTTAAAAGAAAAGAGAAAAGCTGATATGGGGGAAGTGAAAAGAGAAAAGGCAAAACAAACAAACAAGAACAGCTAATAAACTAGTAGACATAAATATATCAATAATTAATTTAAATGTAAATGATCTAAAGACACCAGTTAAAAGATAAATAGTACAAGATTGGATAAAGATAAAAACAAGATCCAACTATTTCATATCTACAGGAAATCCACAGGAAGCATAATTATCCAGATAGATTAAAAATGAAAGAATGGAAAAAGATAGATGACAATATTATAAATATTATCCATAAAAAATAAAGTTGCTATATAATTATCACACAAAACTAACTTAAGAACAATGAATATTACCCTTTTTTAAATCAATATACTAAAACAATAATGCATTGCAACTAAATGAGGTTTATCCCAGCAATGAAAGGCTGAACAGTTGAAAATTAATTAATATAATTCACCATATTAACAGTATTAAAAATAAAACCGCACATTCATATCGATACAGGCACATAAAGCATTTGACAAAATTCAACATTAATTTAAGATTTTTTTTAAATTCAGCACATTAGTAATAGAAGGAAACTTCCTCATTTGATAAAGGTCATCTATTACAGAAAAACCTATAGGTTATAGCATTCTTAATGTCAAGATACTAAATTATTTTACCCTAAGATAATGAATAAGACAAGGCTGTATGCTTTCAACACTCTTATTTAATATCATATTGGAAGTTCAAGCCATTTCAAGAAAGCAAGAAAAAAAGAGATTCAGATTGGAAAGAAAACACTAAAACCATCTCTATTCACAGACATTAATGTCCACACAGGACATCCAAAGGAATCTACAAAACAAAAACAACCTAAAAGTAATGAGTTTAATGAGATCACAGGATATATATCAGTTTAGAAAATCAATAGTGTTTTTATGGACTAGCTATGAAAATTTGAAAGCCCCCCAAATTTTTAATTTATAATAGCTAAAAATATTAAATACATAGGTATAAATCTAACAAACTATAATCAGACTCTGTAAATTAAAAGTGCAAAATGTTGATAAAACCTATCAAAAACATCTAAATAAATTGAGAGACATACAAAGTTTATGAATTGGAAGATTCAGTGCAGTTCAAATAATAATTTTTCCCAAATCAATCTATATAGATTTAACATAATCCTAATCAAAATTCATGCAGGAATTACTGTAACAATCCAAAAGCTCATCATAAAGTATATATAGAAAAAAAAGAAAAGAAAACCAGAACACCCAAAATATTTGTGAAAAAAAAGCAAATGTGGATATTATTCAACTATTAAGACGTTCTATAAAGCTACAGTCTGAATACAAAATAGTATTGATGACAAAGATAAACACATAGATCAATGAAACAGAAGAGATACTCTAAAAATAGACCCACTCAAATATTGTCAGCTGATTTTTGTCAAAGATGCAAGGGCAATTCAACAGAGAAAGTCCAGTCTTTGCAACAAATGATGCTTGGAATAACTGACATCCATATTTAAAAAACATAATCCTCCATGTACATCTTGCATCATATACAAAAACAAAAATCCTAAAAACATAAATGTAAACTAATATAAAGTGCAAATCCATAAAATTAAATGTAAAACTATACAACTCTTAGGGGAAAACAAAGGAGAAAATATTTATGATAATTAGTTAGGAAATCATTCTTAGGTGCAACACCAAAATTAAAATCTATAAAGAAAAAAAATTGGGGTGCGGCATGAGTGGGGGTTGGGGGGTAATGGGGGAATAAGGACACATATGTATAAAAATAATAAAATAAAAAAATAATTAAAAAAATAGAAAAGAAAAAAAATTGGTGAATTAGACCATCTATAGAATAAAAGCCTAAGTGACCATTAAGGTGGAATGACCGGAATGACTAGTTGCTATGATGCACACTGACCACCAGGGGCAGATGCTCAACACAGGAGCTGCCCCCTGCTCCCTGGTGGTCAGTGCACTCCCATAAGGGTGCAGCTGCTCAGCCAGAAGCCTGGCTCATGCCTGGCAAGTGCAGCGGCACAGCCAACCAAGCTGTAAGGAGTCTGCCACTAAGGAGCAGCGAACTGAGCGGTAAGGAGCAAGCAGGCAGGTGGTAAGGAATGAGGGATCCCGGACATCCCCTGAGGGGTCCAAGACTGCGAGATGGTGCAGGCTGGGCTGAAGGAACCACCGCCCCGCCCAGTGCACGAATTTCATGCACCAGGCCTCTAGTAGCAATATAAAAGACACATTTGGTCTGTTAAGAACATTTTCAATAGAATAAAAAGACCAGTCATAGACTGGAAGAAAATATTTGTATACCTCATATCAAGGAACTTGTATCCAGAATATCTAAAGAACTCTCAAAACATAACAATAATAAAACAACCCAATTTTTTAAAAAATTGGAAGATTTTAACAAATATTTCACCAAAAAAAGATATGTGGATGGCAAATAAGCATATGAAAAGATGTCCAACATATTAGCCATTACGGACAAAGAAATTAAAATTAATGAGACACTCTTACATAGCTATTCAAATGGTGAAAATAAAAAATAATGACAAATACAAGTGCTTATGAAGATGGGAAGAAAGAGGAACCCTGGCAATGTAGGTGGGAATGTAAAATGACATGGCCTTTTTAGAAAACAGTGTAGCAGTTTCTTATAAACCTAAACACACACTTACCATATAACCTAGTAAACTATAGGTATTTATCATAAACTAGAGGCCCAGTGCATGGACTCAAGCACTGGTGGGGTCCCTCAGCCTGGCCTGTGCCCTGTCACAATCTGGGACCCCTCGGGGGATGTCGGACTGCTGGTTTTGGCCTGATCCCCACAGTGGGGATCCTTAGTGGGGATTGGGCTGAAACCAGCAGTCTGACAACCCCCGAGGGATGTAGTAGTGTGTGAAGTGGCCGGGGAGGAGCTGGAGCCCGGGTAGGGTGCCGCACCACTCCCGCTCATCCCAGCCCTGCTGGGCCTGCTGCCGCTGCCTGGCACCCATTTGTCAGCTGAGTGGTGCTCCTGCTGTGGGAGCAACTGAACACCAGGGGGCAGCTCCTGCATTGAGTGTCTGGCCCTGGTGGTCAGTGCGCGTCATAGTGACCAGTCATTTGGTTGTTTGGTCGTTCAGTTGCTTGATCGCTTAGGCTTTTATATATATAATAGAGGCCCGGTGCATGAAATTTGTGCATGAGGGGGGGGGGGTTCCTCAGCCCAGCCTGCACCCTCTCCAATCCGGGACATCCCTCTCACAATCCTGGACCACTGGCTCCTAATCTCTCACCTGCCTGCCTGCCTGGTCGCCCCTAACTGCACCCCCCCCGCCAGCCTGATTGCCCCCTAACCACCTCTGCCTGCCAGCCTGACTGCCCATAACTTCTCCCCCTTCTGGCCTGGTCACCCCTAACCAACCCCCGCTACCAGCCAGGTCACCCCCAACTGCCCCCTCCCTGCCGGCCTGGTAGCTCCTAACTGCCCCCCTCCCCGCCAGCCTGGTCATCCCCAACTGCCCCTGCTGCTGGCCTGGTTGCCCCTCATGGCCCACCCCCGCTGGTCTAGTCACCCCATGCAGCCTGCTGTTCAGTCATTTAATCTTCCCTCACTAACCGCCCTGCCAGCCTGATCGCCCCACACAGCCTGCTTATTCAGTGGTTTGGTTGTCCTTCACTAATCCCCCTGCCGGCCTGGTTGTAGGCAGCCATCTTGTGAGGGCATGATGGTCAATTTGCATAGTACCTCTTTATTATATAGGATAAGTAAAAAGTAACTTTGCACAAAAAAACCTATACTTGAATATATATATACCAGCATTATTTATAATTGCCTCAAGCTACAAACAATCCAAATATCCCTTAATGGGTGAATGGGTACATAAACTGGTTGGCACAGCCATACGATGGAATACTGCACAGCGATATGAAAGGACAGATTACTGATGTACACAGTTACTGGGATGGCCTCAAATGTATTTTCCTGAATGAAATAACCCCGTTTCAAAAGGTTACATACTAGTACTGCGTTATTTCTTTATAGGACATTCTAGAGAATGTGTAAACAATGAAACAAAAAAATCAGTGGATACCAGGGGTTAGAAATAGAGAGGGTCAGAGTACGAAAATGACATGAGGGAGTTCTTTGATAGTGTTGAAATTTTTCTGTATCCCTTCTATGGTGATGGTTACAAGAATATATACAAGTAAAAAAAACACACCTCATATTATTATAAAAAGTGGATTTTACTCTATGTAAAGGTGAAAAATTAAAAACATTTTAAAAACCTCTTCTGGGTACTTTGTGTAACTTACATTGGCAGAAAATTCTCATGATTTAAGAGTATAATAAAATGTTTAAATTTACACCACTTTAAGACTATGAACAAACCTGGTTATGAAGCAGGAGAAAAATCAAGAAGCTAGAAGCAATCAAGGAGCAAGTATCAAAAGACAAGTGTATATAGACTGCCCCATAAATAACATGTACATAAAAATTCCGTACTATCACTCAGACAGAAATGCGGGAGTGTATGGAGAACATGAAAAAGCACAGGAGAGGTGAGATACCAGAGTAACCTAGCCACTCCTTGAAATGAAGGGTGTGGTGATTTTCCAGGTTGAATAATTTAAACTCAGTACTGACTTTGGCTCAGCTTTGTTCCTAAACATTACCCAGCATAGAAGACCAACATTCATCAATACCTCTTCAATGGCACCTGCAGAAATCCTGTGACCTGCAACATTTATCACGTCATCAACTCGTGACATAACATACAAATAACCTTCTTCATCCATGTAACCAGCATCCATGGTGTCATAATATCCCTGAAAATCAGAATAAATAATCTCTAATTAGCATATACTATTGGGTAATATAATCATTTTAAGGCTGATAAAATGTATAAAATGTCTCAAAATCAATTTATTGTATGCATTTGACTTTTTCATAACTAGCCTATGAAATTAAATTACTTTTGATTGTTGAAAGCTTAATAGAAACTCTTTGCTCCACTAATAACCAGGAATAAATTAAAATTTTCTTATATGTGTTTGAGTTAAGCTTTTGGACTTAGAGTTGTAAAGCTTATGAACCAAATTTCTTTTTTTAAAGTGAAAAGTAATAGCTCAACATTTCCAATTTGGTGTTGCCAAGTAATTCTTTGGTAGACTTATTCTCTAATTGTGATAATAATTAAAAGCTTTAAATCTCTCTATGAATAATTATAAAACAGAGCACAGTTTATTAACATGGGTTAGGATTGAAATCTTGCTTCAGTGAAACATAATAAAGTAGTCAGTATGAAATTAAATTTTTAATCAACTCAAGGGAGCAGTACATCTTCACTGGTCCAGAAGTCATGTAGAATGAAGAATCAAGAATAAGTATAAAGAAATAAATATCATGTCGCTAATGTCTCTGAGTTATCTTGATACCTATGTTTGTGAGCATGGGCTTTGGAACTGATCCCAGAGTCACTATTTGTGTTTCTTAATCTTTCTCACACTCAGTATGCTCATCTTATAAGGCTTTTGTGAGCCATAAAGGAGATGGTGCATGTAAAGAGGACAGACCCTGGTGCGTCGTGAGTCCTCAATAATTGGCACTAATTGCAATAACGACTGCAATTACTATTAGAGAGGGAATGTGAGGTATTAGTTCAAGAGCATGGACTCTGGAGCTAGATTATATGGGTTCAAATGTTAGCTCTGTTACTTCTAAGCTATGGTCAAGTTACTCAATCCTCTGTGCTATTAACCCCTTAGATGAGAGATTTGAGATCAGGATAACAAAACAGAGTACAGACTCACTACCTGTAGTTTAAACATAAACTGGGTCATTGAAAAAGCTTTCAGTGTTAAAGGCGATCATGTTGAAACCACATGCACAGAGTATTTGCTTTTGGCAGGTTGTAATTAATCATACCAGTATTCTGATGACTGGACTGATCTACTGGACTAACTGATGTCAACTATACTAACAAATCTTCCTCACCACAGTCACTCAGGGGTATGTTTAATCTTGGCTACTGAGGTCATTTACCTGTGAGATCTCTTTCTAAAGGAAGCTATTTCAATTTTTGTCATTTGTCTAGTTAATTAGGTTAGTTGTCCTTCACTCACAAATAAAAAAGATAGAATTCTAAATACTTCAATTCACTTTTTCCTTTTAATGAAACTGTGAACATTCTCTTTACCTAATGCATCATGAAGACCACGTATCTCTCTCAAGGAAGGAAACAGAAATGAGATGACAGCAAAAAGATGACTGTGGGACCTGATGTGTATTATCAATAAAGTTCTGTTACAGACATAAAGCACATGACCGTGGCACAGAGGAGCAGGTACATTGTAAAACAAAAAACAGGGAGACACTCTTTGTTATCCAGGTCACTGGGTGCTGGTTGTTGAGAACACTGTCTTTATCCTGTATTTGTATTTTTAAATGTGATTTTAAAATAAAGAACTCAGGGAATACACAGAAAAGAATGTCAAAAATACGAAAAGAGATGGAAAGATACAACTTCTGAAAAGTCAATTGTTTTTTGCTCAATAACCAGGAGCAGAAGTGGTCAAGGGGTCTTAATGACAGTGTACATTTCTGATCAGGTGCTTTCAATCTCTGACGGAGTCCAATGGAGGAAATAATATAGAGCCCAAATAAGTTTTACTCTCACAAAAACTTTTCGATACTGAGGGCTGTTAAATTCCAGGAAAAGTTGCTAAAACAAAATGAGAAAATTTATGTCTGGAGAGTAATAAAAATAAATATAAAAATGACATACTTATGTAGTTTGGGCATTATTATCCCTGAAATCTGGAATCTGGTCCAGACATCTTTTCAAAGTTGCTTTGTCATCTACACTCTTAGGAGCAAGTTGCCAGGAACTATAGAGAAGTCTATAAGAAGATTAAAAGAAAGTATAATAAAGTTCTTACAGGAAATTTTTCAAAGTATAAGTGCTTGAATGCTTCCTGATTCTTCCAGAGTCCTGAAAAAGCCCCAGGTGGTAATGGCAACCTTATATAAAAACAGAGCAGTTAGAATTTGTATAAAAGCAGTAAAAGAGGGCAGGTTGATTAGAACTAAAAACGTTCTAGTGTGATAGACAATTACAATTCAAGTCCTATAATTAAGATGCAACCTTAAATCTGCTGGATAGATCATGTCTAATTGAAGCTGAAGTAGTTGACCTCTATTTAGCAGAGTCATTGAGGGATGACTGTGGTTTCTGGGAAGGGCACACATTTGGCATTTGAGTCATTATTAGCAGCAACCATTGTTTCAAAAAGAAGTATAACATTTATTTAAAAAGCCAAAATACATCACTAAATTACTTTTTAAGAAAAATATCCTTCTACCATGGTCAAATCAATTCACTTTTTTTTTAGGTATCTTGAACGCACCAATTAAACATCCCATGAACAATCTTGTTCATAAGCAATGTGCCTCCCCAATCTGTGAATTCTCTCTCACTCCTCCCCCTTCAATTATTTCTTTTCACGACCATACAAACCTATGTGATCTCTCACTTCTATGAATGAAATAGAAGGTAGTATACATTGCTTTTTTCCGATCAGTTTCCTCTTGATACCATTGTAATTAGCTAGTTATTAAAAAGGAAAGGAGCAAAGGAGAGGCCAAACATTATAGGTATGTCATTTGGGCAGCTTCACCAGGAAGCTGCAACTTCACACTTCCCAGGGAGCCACAGGCCCACTCCCTGCAGATCACGGGAGAAAGTGTCCCCCAAAGGGGAGGTGAGTGCATGCACAGTGCGTCCGGTGACATAGGGAAGATGCGTGTCAGTTAAACCTTGGAACAGAGATCATGGGCTAGAGGGGCAGAGCCACTACAAGACCATGAAAATTTGGGAATATATAATCCCCTAGACAAAGGAATTTGTTCTCTTGTGTGGCTCCTGTGGCTTCTTGGCTCTTGGCTCACCACTCCGTTAGCTCTCTGGTTACTGTGTCTTTGCTCCTGCCTGGGTTCCCCTATGGCCATGTGGCCTTGCAGACCCCACAGGCAATGGACTGATGAACTCGAGTGGAGAACACAAACTAAGCTAGCCTGACACTGGACTGGATGTGTGCTCCAACATGGAGCAGAAACTCTGGACCCTGGCTTTGATTCTAGCTCTGCTGAAGCCACAGCTGCACTTCTTATATGATGGGACTGAGGGGAATGGGACCTTGGAAATTCAGGGGTGTAATTCCACAGAAATAAAGCTTTCTATCATACCTCACCCTCCCATGGAGGCCTCCAGAAATTCTTACTCCAGCAGCATCCTAAGAACCCCACTTCCATCAATAACACTCTTATATTTCCTTCTTTCCTCCATATGACCAAGCAGGTGTTATACACATAGCAAGGGCTTAATATCTATCTATATATCTATCTATCTATCTACCTACCATCTATCTACACTAATAAAAGAGAAATATGCAAATTGACAGTACCTCCATGACGCCCATCAGCCAATCAGGAGTGAGTATACAAAATAACTCCCCCCCAAAAAAAGATGGTGAGTTAATTTGCATACGCAGGCACAGAGCAGCCGAGTGCGGCGGGAAGCCTGCTATGAGGGGGCGGGTGGGGGTGGAGGGAGCTACAAGTGCAGTGATCTGGCTGGAGCAGAGAAGACTGAAGGTGGCAGCCAGAGCGAAGGCTTGGGTCCCAGGTGCCAGAGGAAAACCGGTGCCAGCAGCCAGGGGAAGGAAGGCCTATTGCACAAATCTTTGTGCAATGGGCCTCTAGTCTGTAAATAAATTAATAGATTCTTATATCAGTTCCCTATAGGAAGTGCCACCTAACTAAAATAATCACCCAGTGTGTTTTCTGGATACAAAAACATTTTAGATGTTTTATAGTTTGGAAGTTTAGATTCTGTAAAACTTAAAAGGATTTTCAAAAACCTAGCCTCCTGTACTCACACAGTAAAAATACTAAGAGAAATGGTTACTTCACAGGGCTGATACTGAGAAAATTAAACACAAAGTAGACGTGGCTATTGCCCACATGAAGCAACTTCATGCACCCTCCACCCCACCCTTAGAAATGGGAAGCACTGAATTGTAATCTCACTTTCTGTCAGGCAGGAAATGAGATCAGGTTAAAAGTGGGATCCAGCTGCAATTGCCCATTTCCACCAAGTCCAGCCTCCCAGTAGGTCCTCCCTTGTTAGATCTACTTTTTGTAGTATTTTAAATTGTATGTAAAAGCATTTTGTAATCTGTTAAAAAAAAAAAAAAAAAACTACTGAGATGTTGCTATGTTGTTGCTGTTGCTTTTGTTACTATTATTGTTCATCAAGAAACTCCAGTGAAGCCAGCAGGAGAAAGCAGGTAATCCCCTCAGGTCCTTTTAATTGATTTTGTTATGTTAATCCTTCTAAACCATCAAGTAAATAATTTTACTTCATCAGTTTCCAAGTTAATATTTTACAACCCAGTGTAAAATTATTAATTACTAGAGGCCCGGTGCATGAAAATTCAAATTGCTTTTGGCAGGATAAGTAAAAAGTAATTTTTGCACAAAAAAACCTATACTTGAATATATATACCAGCATTATTTATAATTGCCTCAAGCTAGAAACAATCCAAATATCCCTTAATGGGTGAATGGGCACTGGAGGCGGGGGGGGGGGGGGTCCCTCAGCCCGGCCTGCCCTCTTTCACAGTCCAGGAGCCCTCAGGGGTGGGAGGCAACCCAGTGATCAGGGGAAGGTGACACCCCCATCACACCTCTGCTGCTGCCACTGCCGGCAGCTCAAGCCTCGGCTGGCCCTGTTACCTGAGCCTTGGGCGGCCCTGGGTGGCTGGGCTGCCGCCATCCGAGGCTTGCCTGCACCTTGGGCTGGCCCTGGGTGGCTGGGGGTGCTGAGGGGACTGGGGGACTCCAGAGGCAGGCGAGCGGAGCGGCCGGACCCGCCTGGGGGCGGGCCTGGCCATGCCAAGTGCCTGCTGCCCTGGCGGGGTTGAGGGGACTGGGTGCTGCCATCTTGTGGCTGTGGGCAAAGCCATCTTTGAGGGCATGGCAGTCAATTAGCATATTCCCTCCTTATTGGCTTGTGGGCACCACCATATTTTTGAGGGTGTGATGGTCAATTAGCATATTGCCTCTTTATTAGATAGGATTAAACATTCAACTAAAACAGGACTATGGCAACCACTAAAAAGCTTCTAAATGTACTAGCGACATTTTCAAGGATAAAGAAGTGAAGAGGACACTAAGAAGAGGTGACGAATCAAAATCCAATAGGGACCAAAAGAAATATAATTCATGAGTGAAGCCAACTAAATGTAAACAGCAACAATAACCTTATGGAGAGGCATTCTGCTTGCACATTAAATGACAAGTAATTTTCAGTTGTTTCCAAGAAATACAGTATGTCCCAAAAAATATATATATATATCCACTTTGAATAATTATTAATTCCAATGGGTTAAATCTGAAAAGAAAGAAACATCCATTGAGCTATCAGCTGTTAAATGTGTATACATTTTTTGGGGGACATTCTAAATATGATGCATAGTCCATTCTTTCTTTTTTGGTGACTTTTTAAAAAATATGTATTTTTATTGATTTCAGAGAGGAAGGGAGAGGGAAAGAGAGATAGAAACATGAATGATGAGAGAGAATCATCGAGTGGCTGCCTCCCACATGGCCGCCACTGGGGACCGAGCCCACAACCTGGGCCTGTGCCCCTTACCGGAATTGAACTCAGGACCCTTTAGTTCGCAGGCCAGCACCCCATCTGAGCCAAATCAGCCAGGGCATGTAATATTTTTAAAAAAACACATCAGTATAAGAACATATTTCCCTACAATAAGAAAAGTAAAAGGTAACTATAATAAAGTGTGGCAACTGACATTCAGGCTGGATTAGGGACAATAGAGAGTAGTGGGGTCTGAGGCAAATTAGAATGCACATGTCAGGTTTAATGAGAGCAGCTGTTTTTTAGTTCCCACTTGATTGGTGATATACAGATATTCTGATCCAAATCCTTAAGCACATATTATTGCCCATACTAAGAACAATGCATATAAAAGGACACGCTGTTAAACAAGCATCTCTATCATTTTATCTATCTCAAATTCAAGATTTGGTCCACCAGCATCTAGACCAGGGGTGGGCAAACTTTTTGACTCGAGGGCCACAATGGGTTCTTAAACTGGACCGGATGGCCGGAACAAAAGCATGGATTGAGTGTTTGTGTGAACTAATATAAATTCAAAGTAAAGGAGCAGAGAGGAGAGCAAGAGAACCCTCCGCTCTTTCGGCTCCGCGGGCCGGATAGAACAGCCGAACGGGCTATCTCCTCACAGTAAATGGAGATACCTAAGTGTTTACAATAATTATCCAAGTGAGTTAATATGTAGCGTGTTGAATATTCCCTGGTGGTTTGACATGTACCTAATTCAATGAATATATATGGGACCAAGAGTTTCACATTTTTCAGTACAAATGTTATTGGCAAGAAAGGGAACATCTTATACTTCCCAGAAGTTGAATACATTTATCATCTCTATTCTTGAAAGATCCCTGATAATCTTAGTTGGTTCACAAAACTTTAAATATCTGCATAAATTTTCTGAAGAACAGGAACAGTATGTATTTTTATACTATCTCTCGTTCCTGTGAGAGAAGTCTACATAAGAATATTATATCTATAGACCTTGAAAATCAAGAATAATGTGTCAAGAGTGCAGAATAAGGAGAAATTCGAGATCAAACACTAGTGTTAAAAAAGGACCAAAGGAAGAAGACTATTGACCCCTGGGTGTTGCTCAGTTGGTTGAATGTCATTCCATGCACCAAGAGGACACTGGTTCAACTCCTAGTTAGGGCACGTGCCTAGGTTTCAGACTCGATCCGCAGTAGGTGTGCAGAAGACAGCTGCTCAATGTTTCTCTCTCTCCCTCGCCCTTCCTTCTTCTCTAAAATCAATATTTTTTTTAAAAAAAAGACCATTGAACAAAATAAAGTAAAAATAAGAGATGTATGGAACTAAGAGAAATAGTATCTTAGGAGTCACCAGAGCAGAGTGTTAATATTGACTGGGTGTTCAACATGGTTAAATGAAGTGCACATGTTTGAAAGTGAATTCAACAGAGGTCATGGAATCAGTAATTAAGATATTTTGGGTATCCTTAGGATTTCCATTTCAATAGAGTGAAGGAGGCAATACTGGAGTGATTAAGGAGTAAACAGGAAGTAATTGGAGGCAGTGAGGTCAGACTATACTTTTTTAAAAGTGTGGGTCACTAGAAGGAGAGATATGAATCAGTGGTTTAATGTAGAGAGGCAAGCTGATTTAGGATGACAAAGATTTGAATAGAACTGGCCAATGGGAAAAGGATGAAAATATTAAAGTTAGAGAAGGAAACAGCAGAGGAATTATTCAATTGTGTTGTTCATTCACTTATTAATTTATTCATTCATTCATGCATGCATGCATTAACCCATGCATTTATTTTCTTGATTCAATCAATAGTGTTGGGTGCTTGGTGTTCCTCAGTCACTTTGTTAGACACTGAGGATACAAACTTATAATCTCTGGCTTCAGCCTCAAGAAGATCCTGGCATTACTGTGCACTACAAGAAATGAGTGTTCTTTAGAATACAATAGGGAGGCTGTCATGAATGATGTCTATCCATTAAGTAAATGAAATAACAACAATATGTACACATTTAAGATGTTTGTCAGGAATGTTTCACAGCAAGTGGTTAAACCTTATACTGCTAGATCTACTTAGAAGAAAAGATTTTTAACACTAGCCAAGTTACAGACCTGCTGGAAATGGCATTAAGTGTCCATCACAAGTCATTTTTAAGATTCTCCCAGAAAACTACTTCATTATTGCCAAGTATAATTGAGGAACAAGCTAAAAGGCAAGATGAGAAATTGCATTTGGTAATTAGTAGTACAAAATAAACAAATGCTCTATGTTCTTCACTAATAAACTCTGGTATCTTTAAAAATTCAGATGTTGTTATCTGAATATTAAAAAAGGGACTCTAAAGAAAGAATCTTGGAAGATGCAATCTAGTAGTCCTTAAGAAAAGAGGAAAAGAGAAGGTTCCAGAATTTGTGAACATATATCAATGAAGTAAAAAAAAGTGAGAGAAGCAATAACCTCCAGAGAGAAGTGATGTATGTATGAGCTATAGAGCAGAGAGAACAGAACTTTTTTAAGAGTATTCCAAATTATCACTTTCCCCATTGCCATCTTAATCATCATTTTATATTACATTCAGGTCTTCCTTCTGGAATAGAGGGTACACTGGGGCTCTTTTTCTGAAGTGATAGAAAAAGGACATTTGTGTGTGTGTGTGTGTGTGTGTGTGTATGTGTGTGTGTGTAGTTATAATAACAAAAATACCTGGCAGAAGGAAGGAAAATTTATGAAAATACTAAGATATATGCTGGTTGTTGCCTATACACATCCTTCAAATCCAAAAGCAAATGTTACCACGCTGTGATACTTTCCCCAACTCTTCCAATCTTCCAAGCAGAGTAAAAAGGGAAGTTTTGTTACAACCTTTCGAGTTATGAATCAGGAGTTCCTCTTAGAGAATGTCCTTTCCAAAGAGACCAATCTTGAGAGAACCAAGATGGTGGTGTAGGTAAATGTTGGTTCTCACAGGCTTTCACACCACATCAAAATTACAACTAAAACACAGAACAACCATCATTCAGAACTACCTGAAAGCTGGCTGAATGGAAGTCCTAAACTAGACAAGAAGAAAGCGCATTGAGACTGGTAGGAGGGTGGGAGGTGCGGAACAGGCTGGTCCAACATCCACGTGTGATTTTGCCTGCAGAGATATCTTGGCTGCAGAGGCCTCCCGTGAGGAGAAAGGAGTCCCAGTCACACACCAGACCTCCAGTCCATGGGTGCCAGAGCTGGGAAGAGAAGTCCCCGTGACTTCAGGCTGTAAAAACCAGCAGGGATTGTGGCTGAATGACAAGGAGCCTGACAGAAACCCAGGAAATTCCCCTTGAAGGGCCAGCAGATGAACTTACATGGACATGCTCCCTCTAAGTTCCAGCTTTGGGGCAAAGACTCGGGGAGATACAGAGACATACAGGGAGGAAATGGATTGTCTGGCATCAGAGCAAGAACTTGGTGGCGGCTTTTTCCAAGACAGGGCTGCTCATATGGGTCATTGTTCCTATGCTGAGACCCCATCCTATCCCTGAGCTGACAGGCTGCCATGTCTGAGTTTCCATCAGCCTGGCTCACACTGTTCCCTCCACCCTGGTAATTCTCTGAGATCCCACCCATCCAATTTGCACGCCCACCCAGGCTGTTTGCAGCTGCTTTTTCATCTGAACAGCCTGTCCTGGCTCAGGCTTCAGACTTTCCTAAAATCTCACAAACAAGCAGCAGCTGAAGTCAGCATGCCTCAAACCTATCAATCAAAGGCCCAAGACCTGGCACTAGCACCATCCTGCCTTGCTTCACAGCTGGGCCTCCCCTGGGCTCTTTCTAACCCAATACAAGTAGCAGCCATCAATGCCAGATAAGATGGTCTATAGTCATTGCTCCATCAGGAACCCATGTGGTAACAGATGTAAACTGAACATATAACTCCTGTTCCTTAGAGAATCTGAAGTTAGCTTCCAACTTTGCACTGCCAGTATTTCCTATGGTTTCTATAGGCTTTACTCAAGGTTTTCATATGAAACTGCTTTTTATCTTCCCAGAAGAAACTAACTAGGCCATAATTTCTTACTCTCTGGGCAGACAAATGAGAAGGTAATAAATGTGAGTTTTAGCTATCCAACTGCCTTCCCCTGTAGGCCTGGTCTCCCCGCAACTGCCCTCCCCTGCAGGCCTGGGTGCCCCCCCAAAAAGACTGTCCTCCCTGCAGGCCTGGTCTCCCCCAACTGCCCTCCTCTGTTGGCCCAGTCATCCCTAACTGTCCTCCCTGCTGACCTGATAGCCCACAACTGCCCTCCCCTGCAGGCCTGGTCCCCCCCAACTGCCCTCCCCTGCAGGTCTGGTCACCCCCAACTGCCCTCCCCTGTAGGCCTGGTCTCCCCGCAACTGCCCTCCCCTGCAGGCCTGGGTGCCCCCCCCCAAAAAAACTGTCCTCCCTGCAGGCCTGGTCTCCCCCAACTGCCCTCCCCTGCTGGCCTGGTCTCCCCCAACTGCCCTCCTCTGTTGGCCCAGTCATCCCTAACTGTCCTCCCTGCTGACCTGATAGCCCACAACTGCCCTCCCCTGCAGGCCTGGTCCCCCCCAACTGCCTTCCCCTGCTGGCCTGGTCCCCCCCAACTGCCCTCCCCTGCAGGCCTGGTCACCCCTAACTGCCCACAACCACCCTCTCCTGCTGGCCCAGTCACCCCAACTGCCCTCCTGTGCTGGCCTGGTCACCCCTAACTGCCCTCCCCTGCAGGCCTGGGTTCCCCCCCAAACTGTCCTCCCCTTCTGGGGACCAGGCCAGTACAGGAGGGAGTTAGGGGTGACCAGGCCAGCAGGGGAGGGCAATTGGGAGCAATCAGACCTGCAGGGGAGGACAGTTAAGGGCAACCAGACTGGCAGGGAGGGCAGTTAGGGGTGACCAGGCCCAGCAGGGGAGGGCAGTTAGGGGCAATTGGGCTGGCCGGGAAGCAGTTAGGCATTGATCAGGCTGGCAGGGGAGTGGTTAGGAGGTTATCAGGATGGCAGGCAGAAGTGGTTAGGGGCAATCAGGCAGAGGCAGGCAAGCAGCTGGGAAGCAGTAGTCCTGGATTGTGAGAGGGATGTCCGACCGCCCGTTTAGGACCGCCTAAACAGGCGGTCGGACATCCCTCAAGGGGTCCCAGATTGGAGAGTGTGCAGGCTGGACTGAGGGACTCCCCCTCCCCGACCCCGTGCACGAATTTTGTGCACTGGGTTTCTAGTATAACTACTAATGATGTTTAGATTCCTGGGTTTAAATGAGGATAATGCCTGTCCCACTGCCCACATAACAGTGTTGTTGTAAGGCTTTAAATGATTACACTGAAATCTATAAATGAGATTTAGAAAAGAACAGCATTACAATTATATGACTTTCTTGATTTTGCTCAAAGGATACATTGATAAAAAGAAAGCTGTCCTGAACCTCCCCCAAGACAGCAACACAATGACTAAATCACTCTTCTAAGCTGTAAAGATGTAAACTAACATCATTAAGGGCCCAGAGTGCAGTATTTGGAGGCTGAGAGATTGGCAGACACCAGAGTAAAAGGCATTGGTATGGTGCCATACAGCTCTCTCACCCCGTCACTACCTTCAGGGCACAGGGCATGGAAACAGCAGGGGGCAAACAAGCCACACTTCCAATAGCAACCACTAGATCTATTCGGAGAAAATGTCTGCCCACGAGAGAGGACGAGCCAGAGACCTACGGCTTTAATAACAGTGAGCGCTGTGGTACTGAGGAAGGCAATTACAGTTAAAATGTTCTCTCATGCTCTGCTTTGTGTTGACTGGGAATTACTGACTCCTATTTTTATTTCTCAATTTAGAGTTCTGGATGCAATTGCAGGGGCACCTTCTAAAATTCATGAACATTTTGTATTCATAGAAATTCAGATATCCTAACTTTCCCACTAAATTAACTGCCTGGAGTAAGTTTCAAATCAAAGGAATTTTCTAATAACTGTGCAGACATGTCATTTTCTACGAGAAAGGTTAATCCTGTGAATGCAAGTAATCTATGAAAACTGCAGGATTCATGTCCATTGCACTCTAAAGTCTGCAATGGCTTAGAAATCACTAAAATGCCCACCTTCCAGTAAAGGAATCCCCAGGAGAGCCAAGCTGAGATTCTAGAAAGCCTTAACAAAGGAGTTTGAAATACCAAAGGGGATCAAGCACTTTGCTCAAAATTACTACATATCACTTTTGTGATTTGGGATGAGTCATCTATACATATAAAAGCCAAGTGACCAAAACAACCGGAACGACCGGAAAGACCGGTTGCTATGACATGCACTGTGGCTGGCCAACCGGCCCAATGGGGGCGGGGCCAGCCAACCAACCTCTTGCGGCCCTTCCCCCCAGCTGGCCCGGCTCCCTAGTGGCCCCCCCACACCCCAATTGGAGTAGGGCCGGCCAGCCAACCTCCTGTTGCCCCTCCCACCAGCCGACCCTGGTCCCGATCGCCCCCCCACCTCGATCAGGGGTGGGGTGGGATGGCCAACCTCCCATGTCCCCTCCCCCTGGCTGGCTGTCCCCGATTGGCCCCTATCTGGGCAGGCCGGCCACACCCTATCTGTACATGAATTGGTGCACCAGGCCTCTAGTCTAATATAATAAAGTGAATTATTACATTTAGTATCTTATATAGTATGGAAATATTACTATAGCTGCAAATTTTAAAGAAAGTGCCAGAAATAGTTTCCATCTTTTTTATACTATTTACAATAGCTTTTATTGTAAAACAAGAATATTTACAAAAAGCAAACAGGATTAAAACAATGTCATTATTTTTATTGACTTATTTTAATATAGTTTGAAGCCCATATTTTTCAAATATTCCATGCAAATGTTTCCCTCTATTCTTCCTAATCACTGTAAGTATAACTAGTGAACATAAATGGCATTAGGAAATATTTCTCTTCAAAGGCTATTCCACTTAATTATTATACAGAGCATGCTCAGCAGGAGCTTTTGATGCCAGCGCAGTTTTAAGCCCTTCATGGACTGAATCCTTTTTATTACTAGTGGCCTTGCCCCTCATCCATGAAAATAAAATGAAATATAACAATGTACCATATGAACTGGAACATTTTCTAAAAAATAGTAAGTTGTAAATTTGCTTTTGAAATCATTTGAAAAGAAGTTTCATATATAGTTTACCATTGGTTATTATTTCCCACCTACCATTGTACAGATACGGGAATCATGAGAAGTGAGAAAGTACAGCCTAAAAATTATTTGCAAATAAAATAAAAAAATATGAAGACTAAATTGGCTATGAAGTTGTTATAATGTAAAATTTTATAGATATTTAATTAAACATGTTGATTATGTATTTCTGAAATTTGGGGATCTATACATTTCTTAGAGTTTAGAATCTCAGATATTTTGTGGACATTGGACACTGTATATAATCCCTAATGAAACACCATTTACAGTCCACCAAGGGGTTCAGTCCTTTTCTCTGGAAAGGACTATGCTTGCAGATCATAGACCTTCTTTAAAATGTTCTCTACAAAGGAAAATAAATTAATTATAAAAATAAAGTGTGGTCCAAAGAGAAAGAATGATTATCTCTAAATTACATAGTGTTTTTTAAAAATCACAATAATTTTTATTAAGTTATGGTGTGCTTTTTTCCGTTCACTTAATTCAATTAAGCATTTATTTATTATGTGCTTTAAAAATAATTTATTGGCCTTTTTCCATTCTAGAAAAGGCACACCAGACAAGTAATGGACACAAACAATTCTTCCTGATAGATTAGATGCTAAATATGAGAACATCTTATGAATACTGCAAGCAGTCATTGGAATGCAGGAATAATTGTTAGGTCAAGGAGGTAGGCTGGGATACTGGATGTGTGAGTTTCAAAAGGAAATCCTTGCTCTCACAGACAAAAATGAGTTCCTGAAATAACGTTTCAAACACTGTTCTATTAAAAAGGAGATTTTGGTAATAATTTTATTTTCTGAATATTTTACCTTACTTTTTAAATATAATCCTATCTAATAAAAGAGTAATATGCAAATTGACCGTACCTCCACCACACCCACCAGCCAATCAGGAGCGAATATGCAAATAAACCCAACCAAGATGGCTACAGCCACAGAGAGCAGGAGGGAGGCTTGGGTTTCCCTGGCAATGGAGGAAGCCAAGCTTTCCGCCTGACCTTGCTGGCCCAGGCCTCCACTCAATACTACAAAGTTTCAATGATAGAAAATAAATAAAGCCCAACAGAAATGGCGGCAGCCACAGAGCTGGAAAGAGCAGGAGGCTAGGGTTGCCCGCGGCGATGGAGGAAGCCAAGCTTCTGAAGCCCTGGCCTGCCTTGGCCTCCGCTTAAGGCTACAAAGTTTCAATTATAGAAGATACATAAATCCCAACAGAAATGGCTGCCGCCATGGAGTGAGCAGAAGGCTTGGCTCCACTCCAGGCTACAAAGTTTCAATTGTAGAAGATAAATAAACCCAAGATCCCACGGCCTCTGCTTGGGTCTCCGGGGTGCATGGCCGGCCTGCAAACCACCACAGGCCCCTTGCCCAGGCCGCCACATGCCCCAAAGGAACCCCCACCCTGATCCGGGACACCCTTCAGGGCAAACCAGCTGGCCCTCACCCATGCACCAAGCCTTTATCCTATCTAATAAAAGAGTAATATGCAGATTGACCATCACACAACACACAAGATGGCTGCCCCCATGTGGTCAAAGATCCTGCCCCCATGTGGACACAAGATGGCCACCACAAGATGGCCAGTAGGGGAGGGCTGTTGGGCAGAACCAGGCCTGCAAGGGAGGGCAGTTGTGGGCGATCAGGCCAGCAGGGGAGGGCAGTTGCGAGGGACCAGGCCTGCAAGGGAGGGCAGTTGGGGGCAATCAAGCCTGCTGGGGAGGGCAGTTAGGGGTGACCCGGCCAGCAGAGGAGGGAAGTTGGGGGTGACTGAGTCTGCAGGGAAGAGCAGTTGGGGGGAGCCCAGGCCTGCAGGGGAGAGCAGTTGGGGGGTACCAGGCCTGCATGGGAGGGCAGTTAGGGGTGACCAGGCCTGCAGGGGAGGGCAGTTAGGGGAAAACAGGCTGGCAGGGGAGCAGTTAGGCATCAATCAGGCTAGCAGGGGAGTGGTTAGGGGGTGATCAGGCTGGCAGGCAGAAGCGGTTAGGGGCAATCAGGAAGGCCGGCAAGCGAGCAGTTGGGAGCCAGCAGTCCTGGATTGTGAGAGGGATGTCCGACTGCCCGTTTAGGCCCGATCCCACTGGGATCGGACCTAAACGGGCAGTCGGACATCCCTTGAGGGGTCCCAGATTGGAGAGAGTGCAGGCTGGGCTGAGGGACAACCCCCCCCCCCCACCATGCACGAATTTCGTACACCAGGCCTCTAGTTATATATATATGTGTATGTATGTAATACACACACACACACACACACACACACCTAGTTTCACTATTAACTGAAGGAAAGAATCAAAGTCTACTGCACGTCATTATACATTGTATCCTCAAATAATTTATAATGAAATCTCAAAAATCCCAGATCTGAACAATAAAATTCCCGGTTTAGGAATAGAGAGATAGGAAAATCAGTCTGTATTGGCAGCAATCTAAACCTAGAATGCTTTTGGCAGTAGTCATGTTACTTCAATTAGTTGAAGTGATACTAATGGCTTCAAGAAAAAGTAATTATAGTTTCTGTAGGGTATTATTATATTACTAGTGGCCCAGTGCATGGATTCGTGCACACTGAAAGGAAAATAATTAGAAGAAATATTTTAATATTACTATTTGCCCTTTCTCTGTAATGAAAGTGTCAGTGCCACCCCCTCACCTGCCCCACCATCCTGCCTGCGGGGTGATCAATCAGGGCCGGCCCCCCACCCAGCTCACTCAGCACTTGGGAGCCAGGCAGCAGACCTGCCCCCACTGCTGCTGACGCTGGTCACTGTCTGCGGGGCGATTGGCGGGGCCATCGGGCCCCCGCTCGCACCGGCCTTGGCCTGGCACCGCCCGCTCCCCTGCTCCACCACCCCGCTGTGGTCCAGCTCTCATCTGGGCCCATCAGGGCTGGAAGCACCTCCACTGCTGCCTGTGCCACATCACAGACACCCACCATGTCCGCGCCACCCCCTGTGGTCAGCACACATCATAGCGAGTGGTCGAACTCCCAGTCGAGACAATTTGCATATTAGGCTTTTATTATATAGGATATTATTTTTGAATGGATATGGGGCAAAGCCACTGATAATTAGAGAGCAGAGCACATGAGGGCTTTAAAGTTGTGCTAAGTATCAAATGCCACCACTGAGATCTTGCAAAAGTTGCTTTATGAAATAGGTGACTCACTTATAGTTGGGAGATTATATAAAAATCTATGCTGCTGGAGTGCTTTTAAAGGCTCTCAAAACCATGTGCTTCCCTAAGCAAGCTAAACATCCACTGACAATCTTGTTCAGATTAATTCTTTAGCAACCCCTCCGGCAACCCACAACATTTTCCCCCATATAGGTCAAATTTCAACTAGTCCTATGTTTATATGCATTCTGGTTCAGAAAAATATGAGAACAATTAGCATATTCAACATTTAACTTTTCCATTTACCAAAAAAATGTTTTAAAATTTAAACTTGTAATAAAAGTGATATAGTGCTTACATGTTTACTGATAACATAAGAATCTGCAAAGAACTACATCAGAATGTGTATCTCCTTTATTAGTGTTTTGTAAAATTAAAGTATTTCTACATGAAGAAATACATTTTTTAAATTACTATTTTTCATTTACTTTTCACAGAATTTAAAATGTTTTATTAACCTGAGACAATCTGCTTCCAATATGAGAATGCCAAGTAAAAAACACTATTCCAAATAAATGGGAAAACAAACCTGTTAGAAGACTTGACATGCAGTGTTATTTATAGCAGCTCATTCTACTCAAACCATATCCGTAAACTTTACTAAACCATTCAGTGAAACTCCAAAATCAGAGGCACTAAAGCAACCTATGAAGCACGATGAATAGTATCAATTATTAAAACGACACACTCTGCTCTACTCAGGTTGCTCAGTTGGTTGGAGCATCGCCCTGCCAACCAAAAGGTGGTGGGCTCAAATCCTGCTCAGAGCCCATACCTTGGTTGCAGGTTCAGTCCTGGTCAGGGGGTGAAAGGGAGGCAACCAATCTCTCTCTCTTTCTCTTTCTCTCTCTCTCTCTCTCTCTCTCTCTCTCTCTCTCTCTCTCTCTCTCTCTCTCCCTCAAAAATCAATAAAAACAGCCCTAACTGGTTTGGTTCAGTGGATAGAGCATTGGTCTGTGGACTGAAGGGTCCCAGGTTTGATTCCACTCAAGGGCATGTATCTTGGTTGCGGGCACATCCCCAGTAGGAGGTGTGCAGGAGGCAGCTGATCGATGTTTCCCTCTCATTGATGTTTCTAACTCTCTATCCCTCTCCCTTCCTCTCTGTAAAAAATCAATAAAATACATTTTTTTAAAAAATCAATAAAAACATATTCTCGGTAGGGATTTAAAAAATTGTTTATAAAGAAAGAAAAGCCAATGACACATTCTGTGTGTCTCCCAGCTTAGTCAACTTCTACTTCAGCTTCCGTCAGCAGAGTAATTTTAAAGTATTGATTTAATCAAGGCACATTTAAATATTTTCAGATTTTAGCACTTTGTCTATCAAATGAACAATGACAAAAAATGTTAACAGCAAATTATACTTGATGAGTCAGGAATTTTATATTATGCTAAGTGATTGACTCAGTAATCACACTTTTAGAAAACTATTCAAATACTATAGTAATTACCAGGAAGGGAGAAAAGGCAACACAAAGATGTTCATTCAGAATTATTTATGAACGTAAGTTTTGAAAAAATGACTAAGAGGCTTAGAATGGGGGTAAACATTTTTAAGCAGAGAAAAAGTTAAAATGCTCATGAAACAGGGTTAAGGAAAAACAGCGATACACAAGAATAAACCAAATTGGTTCAACAACCTAAAATGTTTGTCAAAAAGAGGAAAGTCATATATATATATATTATATATACATATATATATATATAACAATTTTTAGATACAATTTTTAAAAGATTGTATCTAAATTTGTTCTAATTTATGGGACTTACATGTATAAATTGTAAGTATTGGCACTGTGTATTTTCAAACAGTATTCAAGCTCATTCTGTAACCTCCTCACTAATAATATCATTCATTGCAAGCATTTCATTTTCTTAAAATTACATATCATCTAGAGCCCCGATGCACAAAAATTCGTGAAAGAGTAGGCCTTCCTTCCCGTGGCTGCCAGCACCGGCTTACCTCTGGCACCGGCTTACCTCTGGCACCTGGACCCAGGCTTCCCTCCTCTGGCCGCCAGCAGGCACTCGGGCTGCTTCTCTCCTCCAGCTGCCCACAGGCACCCAGGACCCGGGCTGGCTTCCCTCGGGCTGCCCGCAGGCACCCGGGACCTGAACCAGCTTCCCTCAGGCTGCCCGCAAGCACCCAGTACCCCAGCCAGCTTCCCCCAGGCCTCCCACAGGCACCTGGGACCCCAGTCGGCTTCCCTCCAGCTCTGGTTTTGTCAGGAAGGATGTCCAGAATGACGTCGGAAGATATCAGGTCTAATTAGGATATTACCCTTTTATTATTATAGATTCTTGCTCTTTTAAATAGTAGTATTGCAATTTTACTTACTTTACCACAATATTTCCTAAACACCGAGCCTTCAGTTTTTGCATGTTGTCATCCAAAATCATAACTGCAAAATAAAATACAAATAAATGCTTTGACTAAAAATACGTGACCTTAAAGCATAAATGTTTCCCTATTTTCTATATTCAACATCAAAACTGTAGCTTAAAAAGAGGCATCTTTTAATTCCTGTAAGACCATCCTATATAATAAAGAGCTAATATGCAAATGGCTGTCACACCCTCACACCCTCACGCCGGGGCTGGGGGACCTGAGGCCGTGCCACCCGCCCTGCAGGGCTTGACGGGGGTGGGGCCAGCCGGGTTTGGGTCTCACGCGATTTCAAGGCACGCGCAGGTGGGCAGGGACTTGACTCTGGGTCCTGTGTTGCGTCCCAGACTCTGACAGGAGGGAGATTTTCATATACATTTTACTCATTTTCTTTCATCTCTGACACTTCTATTATAGAGAAAGGGAAAATAGTAATATTAAAATATTTCCTCTCATTAATTCCCTTTTAATGTGCATGAATTTCATGCACCGGGGCACTAGTTAATATATAAGTAAGCGAAAATGTCTCACAAAAAATGTAGAATACATGCTTTTGATTTCTAACAAGATCATGAATTCTCCTTAGAATCTTCCATAAAGACATTATATTGCAAACATACTAGTAATTTCATAATCTATGTTCATATCCATTTGAACATAGCCTTCTATTCTATAAAAAAACATTAAAAATATGTTCAGCTTTTCAAAAATTAAAGGAAACAAGTAAAGTTTTAAAAT
This sequence comes from Plecotus auritus, assembly GCF_963455305.1. Classification (NCBI taxonomy): domain Eukaryota; kingdom Metazoa; phylum Chordata; class Mammalia; order Chiroptera; family Vespertilionidae; genus Plecotus; species Plecotus auritus. Next base: position 147,797,118 of record NC_137772.1, read on the forward strand.
ATACCAAAAAATACTTCAAGCACTAAAAATAAAGTACTTAAAAGCCTGGAAATCCTATTTTTCTGATGTAAGACTTAATATCTACTTACAAGCCTTACAGGTCAGTTTAACCTTCCCAAATATTATCCCAGTGCTTTCTGTGTTATACTGTTAAAATCCTGAATGATTTTAGATCAAAGTATTATCCACTTTCAGTAACCTTAGTAGAACCTGGAAATGAGGCTGTATCATCATGTTTTAAGCTTTAATAGATTCTTTATGTAGCTTCATCCATCCAGGTTATTCCACTGAAAGAAGCTATGAGAAAAGAAGGACATTATCCCCAGAAAAAATTAATCACTCCCTTCTTTGTGTGCCCATAGCACTTCGTTTTAAAATTCCATTCTGACAATTATTAGCAGGGCAGCTATCTGTCTCTCACTGGATTGTGAGTTCATTAAGGGTAGAGGCCAAGCCTAATTCATCTTTGTTTCCCGGAATCCCAGTACAGTGGCCGTTTACTATGTGTCCCTGAGCACAGTCTATTACCCCTTCAATTTCCCTATCTAAAAAGTGAGGGTAATTCCTTTCTCATGGTGTTGGTATAAGAATTACTTGGGGGTGGAAATAAAGTGGCACGCTTGTATAAGATATTCAATGAATGTGAAGTTATTTTATAGTATATTGAATGTTTTTCACACACACAAAAAAATGGTACACTTTCTTTTCTCAAATAAATGCTGCTTTTTATTCTAATATTGAATGTTACATTATTCTTCTGAATCTCTGAAAAGCCACAAAACATAAAGGTCGTGAGTCATAAAGTCACTATTTCCTTGGTTATAAATATTTTAGTTCTAATGTTTAACCTGTAATGGCTTTCAGACAATAAAAAATGTCTGTACTGAAAATCCATGAGGCATCAAAGCTTAACTCTTCCTTACAACTGGATATGAAAACGGCACTGAAACTACTGAAGGGAAATGTGTTCCACATCTCCCACATCTTCAGTGCCTAAAAATGGCTCAGCACTAAAGCAATTTTTCTGACAAAAGGAGTAGGGATGACAGAACTGTTTAAAGTAAAGGGAGGATTTCACTAACACTGGATTCGCCTTTCCAAACCTGGAGAAATCACTGACTTCACAGAATAGCTATTTCTGCCCTTTAAAAAAAAATCTTACGTGTCTTTTTATAAATATACCTGCTGGGTTAAACCAAATGATCCACATTATCTTAACTAGTCATTGTCCTAGGAGGAAAATACAATGTTTTTAGGTTGGAGAAGCAAAAGACAAATATCTCAATTTTATAATTTACATGCAAATAGGAACTATTATGCAGGAATCATACTCTGTCCCACAAAGCTGGGTTTTCCTCACAAATCTGTTAGGCTAAATCGTGTGACCTTATGCAAATACCAACTTGGGCGCCTCATTTTCCTTGTCTGGAAAATGAATGTATGAGTCTGCATCGAGTCAGTCCACCTGGCTGCTCTGAGATATCGGCACCCTTCCCAGCTCAGACTTAGTGCAGACCTTCCACAGGCGGTCGCTGTGCTAATGCTTCATGGTGCCATCACAGCACAGCAGCCCTCTGAAGCAGGTGGAGTAAGGAAATGGAAGGTTTGCAAAGTTAGATGACGTCCCTAATTATGCAACTAGGGAATGGAGCCCAAGGGAATGTACTGAGCTATTATAATCACTACCAACAATTTAACAACAAATACTGAAGGATATTGTGGATGAAAAGATTTTTGTTTTTAGAGTCCTTATTCTTTATATTTATTACTAGCCAGAAGGTTCAAAAGCCTTATCATCACTCCTAAATTTTAAAAAAGTAGCATAATGAAAAAAAACAACCTGCAGCTTTTGTAACAAAAACAAGCAAATAAACAAAAATAAGTAAAACACAATGATTTGCATTGTCTTCAGAAGCTAACCAGCTATGTTACCTTTGGAAAGTCGTTTAGTCATTCTGGGCACCAGTTAGTTCATCTTTAAAATGGTACCAATATCTCTGAATTCAATATACTTCAGCATGAAATAAAATAATGTATATAAAGTACTGGTTAACTAGCAGGTTTCATAACATAGTAATTTCACATCCTTATATTTTTTAATTTAAAACTTATTTTCCAATTACAGTTTATATTCAATATGATTTTTATTAGTTTCAAATGTACAGCATAGTGGTTAGACAATAATATACTTTACAAAGTGTTCCCCTAATATTCCTAATACCCACCTGGCATCATACATAGCTATCAGAATATTATTGACTATATTCCCTATGCTGTACTTTACATCCCCATGAATATTTTATAACAATCAATGTGTATGTTTTAATCCCTTCACCTTTTTCACCCAGTCTCTCAACCCTCCTCCCTTCTGGCAATGATCAGTCTGTTCTTTGTATCACATCCATATCCTCAACATGCCTTATAAATGATATTATTTTCTTGGTTAAAATGTCACTTAGGACATGTTATTGGAAGCCTATAATCTTACTTATGGTCAAATTGGCTAATAAAAATTAAGGCATTCCTTATTAATACAGGTATTCATTCAATCAAATACTTACTAAGCACCTAGCATGATTCATGCAATATGATTCACGCTAAACACAAAAAAAGTACCAAATTTATTAACCTCAGATATTTATAAAAATCAGGGTCATTTCTCACCATTGTATCCTGGAACACACTTTCCTGCTTGCCCTGGAGGAGGTGTTTTAGAATTGCCTAATCCAATGCATGACGCTGTAATTGGGGATCCAGTCTCTGGAAAAAGAAATATTTATCGTTTAATGTTTCAACTTGAGATCACGATTTCTTCAGTGTGTTCTCTGTCCTTCTCCACCAAGTTTGTCACAGAATTGAAATGCATGAGAAGATCAATAGTGCCGATGCATTATTTAAAAATGAAAAAAATCCAGTAATTTATGCTATCTTGACATTTTAAAAACTTGAGGATACATAGAGTAACACATATAATAGTGCTTCTTTTAGGGAAAAGAAAGCCCTCACTAGTGTTTTCGGCTGTAAATGGCAGGTGCCAAGAATGGAGAATTGTGTGACTGGGAGAGGTTTACAACACATGTTATAAGTGAAAAGTTCTCTAGAAAAGATGCTCTTAACTCATCTAGAGTTATTTTCTCATTTTATCACGGCAACGTGCAAAATATTTCTGTTATTTATAACTTAGTCTCTGGAATAAGTAACCCAACCATCTTTAAAACTATATGAACAATATCATACTCTAATATTTTAAAGAACTACCTTTGCCTGGAGACACTGGCATCTGAAGCTAAATTTACCAATGCTTTATCAAAGTGCTCTGGGTCTGTTTTTCCTGGGTTTCTAGAAGACCCAAAACATAGAAAGAAAGATATTTACACTATGCTGCTTATTTCAGCAAGACCAGAGACTATTAGCCTGCACTGAAAAGCAAAAATGTTAAATTTCTTTATCTCGAATGGTAACACTCAGAAAAATAGCAGCTGTTATATTATAACTTAGCTCTGAAAGTGATTAGTTTTATGAAAGAGTTCATTTGTTATTATTAGTAAATACAAGTTTAAACTTAACAGAATCTTTTAGATATGAGTTTTGTATCTGTGAAGGGGCAGGATAAGAGGGGATTGATAGTGAAAATTTTCAGAACTACTCGCTTAACATTATACACATGCATACACCCCAGGGACTAGTTGCCAACCCAATCAGATCCAAAGTAATCCAAAGTATTAAAAATATCTACCTTCCTAAGTACTCAGAATGTATTCCTTCCACTATGGGCCCTACCATAATTTATCACACAGTTTTATATCACTTTAGAGTGATGGGAAGAATTTATTACTATTCTTTACTTTCTGGCAACGTTCAGTTTATTATTCACATTTTATGGATGGTGGCTCAGCTGGCATCAATAACAGAAGATGGACTCTTGAACATTAAAACACAGTCCCTAAGTCACAGCCCGGTGCTTATGGTGCTAAGCCATATGGCCACCACTGAGGAGGAGCAGCAAGTACCCAGAGCAGACGTTTATTATGTTTAACAAAGAATTCTCAAATCTTTTTTCATAGCAAGACAGAAAATGGGAATGTATCTTATGAAATGGAATCCATCCGCCATGCAGCCTCCTGGCCATTCCCAGCACAGTCAAAGCAGGGGAGGAGATCCACAGGTTTAGAAGGGTCGACAGCATTTTCCCCTTTGCTTTTTAACAACTAAGTGCTCACCTCAGCTGTCCCCCAGAACTGATGGGAGAGACAACGGCAGCAGTGATGACAGGAAGCAGCCCTGTGGAGTGAGGTTCTTAAAGGTAGGTGCACAGACAGAGCAGGCGACATAGGAAACAGTGATGCTGGGGCACATTAGGAAAGGAGATATCCCCTTCAAATGCTACTGTTCCCCCTCCCACCCTTGTGGGAAGCAGCTGCTAACGTAAATCTGCTATTTTAAATCTTGCCCAGCTGGCGTGGCTCAGTGGTTGAGCATCCACCTTTGAACCAGGAGGTCACAGTTCGGTTCCAGATCAGGGCACATGCCCAGGTTGCGAGCTCGATCCCCAGTGTGGGACATGCAGGAGGCATCCGATAATGATTCTGTCTCAACATTGATGTTTCTATTTCTCTCCTTCTCCCTTCCTCTCTAAAATCAATAAAAATATATTTTTTAAAAATAATAAAAATAAAGGAAAGCTTATCAAGTTTAGTTTATCAACAGGGGTACTCCAGTCATCTGAATTTCAAACTCACCACATTTCTTAACAACATAAGGCTTCTCAGCAACTTGTCAACAGATGGCTGAAGACCCTACACAGTACCTTCTAATGGCTCTAGTTCCTGCCACCTAAAAGAAAAACAAAGAACCACTACATTCAAACTCTAACTGCACCCCACTTCAACTCATCTTACTGTGGATTCCTATACAAGACACCAGCACTCTGCTCTTCCTGTAAGATCAGAGAGTGTGGGAGAGGAGGTGAGAATACAACCTTGTCTTAAGTAAGGACATAAGAAAGGATCAGTGAAGCACTGTCGATACTGACTGCCTAAATAAGCTAACATTACACATACTTCCTGAGATTCTTAAGCATCTTTGTATAGTGATTACATATTTATAACCTTTTAACCTTCACTTGTTTTGTTATAGTTCATAGTTGTAAGACGACTATGAAAAGCATATCTTTAAATGATTATTTTCAATGAATTCTAAGGGCAGTGAAAAGGATTATCCAGTCAGTTACTTAAACTATATGATATTACTTTATACCTTGAACATTAGCAATTTGAGTATCTCATTGACCTTATTGGGATATCCATTTAGGGGATTCGAAAGAAAAACACACACGGATGGTAGTTACATGAAAATGATGCAATTGGACAAAGTGCCAGTTCCTAGGACTCTAAGCATAATAAGGAGTCATACTTAGGACAAAAGTGGGATGAGAAAGACCATCATGGTAGTACAGAAACTTTATACCTCTGAATTTCCTGAGGCCCCAAAACTGAACCGCCTGTAGGACAAGCACACACACGTGTGGGCACAGACCTCATAACCGCCTGGCTCTCAGGCTGGTGCATGTGCAGAATAGGCTCTGGATAGGGAAAGCCCCCAGGCGTGCTGCCGCCCTTAACCAAACTCCAAGGGCCTCCTCAAGCCCCATTTTAAAGATGTCCTAATGCCCTGACCGGTTTGGCTCAGTGGATAGAGCGTCGGCCTGCGGACTCAAGGGTCCCGGGTTCGATTCCAGTCAAGGGCATGTATCTTGGTTGCGGGCACATCCCTAGTGGGGGGTGTGCAGGAGGCAGCTGATCAATGTTCTCTCTCATTGATGTTTCTAACTCTCTATCCCTCTCCCTTCCTCTCTGTAACAAATCAATAAAATATATTTAAAAAAAAAAAAAAAAAAAAAAAAAAAAGATGTCCTAAAAACCTCTGCTTCACACCGCCCAGGCTACAATGAATAGGCGAGCAGTTACCCAGGGAGATAGGAAATCCAAGCATGACACTGTGACTGAGAAACAGCTACATTAAACAATATAGAACATTTTCTTTGAAGAAGAGAATACAGTACTGCATTTGGAGAAATCTTTTAAAAGACCCCTAACTTAGAAACACACAATGCTTAGCAATTCAACAGCACAATTTCTTTAGAGAAGAGACAACCAGGAAGAAGATGGCAGGGAATTGAAGAATGTGAAGGATAAGTTACCTTGGCACATTTATATGCATACTGCATTAGAAGCTAATACAGACACTTCACTTTTTTGTATGAGTCTTTACTGCCTCACTCTACCCTGTTGCATTAGTGAGCTGTTACCTAAATGAATTCTTCTTAACACTTGTCACTCTAAAGCAGGGCTGGGGAACATCCAGCCAGTGGGCCATATAAGGCCCAAGAAATCATTTTAGGGTTGAGCTAATTAAATATTTGACCAAATATAGCAGGCTAATTTTTAAGTTGATCATTTTATATGGCCCACAAATGATGTTACAAATATCCAATTGGCCCTTGGCATAAAAAAAAAAACAGTTCCCCACCCCTGCTCTAAAGGAAGGAAAGAGAAGTAATATACATTATATTTTCAAAGAGAAACTATGCTGTGTACCATGCTAATGTTTGTGTGTTTATATATGTGTGTATACATGCAAAAACATAGTGAGGCCTAACCAAGAAAATTTACCCTGGTGTGCGTAGTTCTTTCAGAGAAGGAGAAGAATGAATAGACAAGGCACCTCATGAGGGTCTCTGAAGAGAATTCGAAGGGAAGAGAAATCACCCACACTGTGTGTCAAAGGAACAAAAATCCTTGTGACAGAGTGAACCCAGTCTCTCACATTTGCAAATGGAAGCAATGGTGGTATGTATCACTTATTAGCAAATATTTATTGAGCAACTATTATAGTTTAGGTTCTGTCCTTAGAACTGGGGATACATTAATAAACAAGAGTAGGGATCATCATACTCTACTTATATTCTAGTTGGAAAGAAAAATAAAAAAGAAACACATGTAAAAGTAAAACATAAGGCCTGTTAAAGAGTGATACGCATTCAGAATATGAAGAAAGCATAGGCAGGGTCTGAGACATAATGGAGAGATACTGCAAATTTAGATTATGCGGCCAGGAAAATCCTCCCTGAGAAGGTGACATTTGAGTAAAGATGGAAAAAAACAATAAGGACATGTGTCATTTACATATCTAGGGTCAAAGAATCCAAGAGGAAAGAACCAGAAGTGCAAAGGTCCTGAGATAGGTTTATCCCTAGGAGGTTGGAGAAGCAGTAAGGCAGCCAGTGTGACTCAGGCAGAATAAATGAGGAAAGTATTAATAGAAAAGAAGCTCAGAGAGGTAAATGAGGAGACAGATCATAAAGACAACTTCAGCCTGGCCAGCATCACTCAGTGGTTGAACCAGGAGGTCACAGTGCAATTCTCAGTCAGGGCACATCCCGGTTGCAGGCTCAGTCCTCAGTAGGGGGTGTGCAGGAGGCAACCGATCAATGATTCTCTCTCATCATTGATGTTTCTCTCTCTCCCTCTCCCTTCCTCTCTGAAAACAATACAAATGTGTCCAAAACAAAAACAACAACTACTTCAAAGTCCTTGTAAGACTTTAAGCTTTAAGTCTGGGTGATGCTGCAAGCTAATGAGAGCTTTTGAACAAAATGCTAATGAATCACAACAATGCAAGTAAGATTTACTTACACATTTGTACATCATTTAGGTTCTATTAACAAGTTTATTTTATTTGGGGTTTTGAGAGAGATGTATGGGAAGAAGTACATGGACAGACATAAGCTATATGAGAATAGTTGACTAATGGTAGAGATTCCTGTGGCTTCCTCAACATCAGGAACCAATTCACAGAAGAATTCACTAGACTTACAGAAATGCTAAGGCCTAGTTGCATGGTATATGGGAAACGGCCCACACAAACCAAAGATGATAACTTTTGTTGTTGCTGTTAATCCTCACCCGAGGATATTTTTCCATTGATTTTTAGAGACTCGAAGGGAAGGGAAGAGACAGAGAGAAAGAACATCAATGTGAGAGAGACACATCAGTTGGTTGCCTCCCGCACCCGCCCTGACCAGGGCCAGGGATGGCGCCTGCAACCTAGGTACATGCCCTTGACTGGAATCGAACCCAGGACCCTTCAGTCTGCAGGCCTACGCTCTATCCACTGATCCAAACCGGCTAGGGCAAGATGATCACTTTTGTTATATAAGTGTTGGTGTGTATACAGATGAATACAACATTTCTGAGTGGCAATTTGTCAATTTAAAAAATCCTTAAAAATGCACATACCCTTTAACCTAGTTGTTCCAGGTAAGGGATATATACAAGGAAATATTTGTAGAAGTTCACAAATATTAAGCAACAAAGACATTCATCACATATTATTTATATTAAAGTTTAGAAGATTATCCAAAAATATGGAATGGTCTATATCAAGTAGTAATGCAAAGCCATTCAAACACTCTAAGATATATCTGATTGGAAATAATTCTCACAAAATGTTGTTTAGAAAATTTGTAAAACAAAATACCCAATATCATCTTTTTTAAAAAATACCTGTAATATACACTGAGCAAAAATAAACATCTGGGCAAGACACATTAACATTTTAACAGAAGTTACTTCTGAATGGTGAGCAAAAGGGATATTATGTTGAAGAGTTCAAAAGGTTCCATCTATAACATTGGAATTTGTCCACAGTGGGGATAAAAGGGGCTGCAATTTGTTTGCTACCCCTCCTTACACATGTCTTCTCTTTTTTAATATGGGTCACCTTTTGAAGGATCTGACAAATAGAAAAAAAATGGAAATGATACCTTGTTTCTAGGCACAGGCCTTCAGAATTTTAGAACACTGTTTCTGGAACCTCTGAGCAGCATGTAAGATGGCCTCTTACTGTAAATCCTCCAAGATAAAAATGCCACTGGCAGCCCAGCCGGCGTGGCTCAGTGGATGAGCGTCAACTTATGAACCAGGAGGTAGGGGTTCTATTCCGGGTCAGGGCACATGCCTGGGTTGCGGGCTCAATCCCCAGTGTGAGGCATGCAGGAGGCACCCAATCAATGATTCTCTCTCATCATTGATGTTTCTATCTCTCTCTCCCTCTCTGAAATCAATAAAAAATTTTTTTTAAAAAAAATGCCACGGGCAGGTGTTTCTATCAACCATCTCCAGCCATTCCCAGGCAGGAGAATGAAGTGATCTTGGACCCACCAGCCCAGCCCATTCATCACTAAGTACCTCTAAGTTGTATCAATCAAGAGCACCCTGAGCAAACTCCCTGGCTGATCTCTGCCCCTAGCCCTGATACACAAAACCATGATATATGGTTGTTGTTTTAAGCCACTGGGTTTTGAATTTTTCTTTTTTTACAAAGTAATAGATTCTTAAAACACTCACCACTAAAAATATTACAAAATATTTCAAAAGAGAATGAGTGGAATTCTCAAAAAGAATTGGGCACATAATTATATGAAAACATTCTCCTAGCCTCTGACAGTTGGAATCAGATATTGTCTGTGTGCTTTGAAAATCATTGTGTCAGCAGGACCACACACAGTCCAGTCCTGGACATTTCATCCTCAGGAACTGTTTGCTGATAAGTTAATGCATATTTTTACATGATTTTAGGCTCCAGTTCCCATCATTGAGATCAGAGTACTTAAAAAAAAAAAAAAAAAGCAAATCACAGAATGCAATCCCATAATGAACAAGAGAACAGAAGAAACAGAGGACTCAGGGAAAAAGAAAAATATTGTATGTTACAGCTATACTTCCGTTGCAATCTTTTCTTATTCCAAGAATTATAATTAAAAGTCAGTCCTTCAATACATATTTATTAAATATATTCCACTCAGTGAAAGGCATTTTTTGGGGGAAAGGGAACGTCCAGGGTGAAAAGATATGGTAAACAGAAATAGCAGCATGTGCAAAGGTAGAGACGTTAGACCATGTAGGGAATGCCTGCAAGTTGTTCAACAGAGCAAAGCTTGGGGGTGGTGGGTAGACAAGCGATAATAAGAAACAAATGAGATAGATGAACAGAGGCAGATCCCGACGTGTTTTCTATGCAATGTTAAGGAATCTGGATAAGTCCAGGAACACGGGGAGACACAGAGGGATTTAGCAGAAGCAATTTGCTCAGAATTGCATTTTACAAAAATCTCTTCAGTAGCAAAGTGGAGCACTGCACCAACAACCCCAACCCAGGAAATCAGTTTGATGTTGCTGCTCTGATGTCCTGGAAGATGAGACTAAATTTGAGGCATACTCAGGATCAAAAGCTCTTGGTGATTGTTGGGGGGTGGGGAAGACAGCCCTGGAATTTGGTTTACAAATAAGAATTAGCACAGAAAGAAGAGTAGGTATGAGTGAGGGTTAAGAAGAACACAGTGGCTCTGTACATAAGCGGTCCTGCACATCCGGAACCCTGCTGTCCTGCCTCCACTGTAGTTCTAGAAACACTACATTTAAGCAATATGGCTTGAGAAGCTGGTGGCCCATGCAGAGAACTGAAGTCCTGGAAGTAACTAATTCAGCAACCTAGTACCATGGAGGCATATGTATCACAGCATCGTCATGGGCATAGAAGCAATGTGTAAAGAAACCATTCTCTCCACCTCTGAATCTATATAGTGAGCCATAAATAACTTGAATGGTGGTATCAGAAAGAAAGCAGAAAAATGAGACGTACCCGTGAAAGAAAATCAATTTAATCTTTGTGTTCACAAGATGGTAGGATTAAAGTTTAAAATACTTAATTCAAAGCAGCCTACCTTTTCCTACTGGAAGCAGCCCATTAATTCAAACTGTGAGACATCAGTCTTATCCCACACCCTTACCAGCACGCTGCCTCTGACTGTGGAGAAACTCATAAATAACCTGCTGTTGAATTAGATAAGAATACAGCACTAATGAAGGTGTAAGACATATGGAGGGAGAAGTCTGGACAATGCAGAACAATGAGAGTTCCAGTTCTAATCGTAACTAGCTAGTCGACGTTGGGAAATTTATCTGTGATTACTTTCCTCATCTATAAATTGAACTCTTACATTCCAAGTTTTCTTGAGTCTGGATTATGGACAGACCAGGGTGCTAAAACGGCCTTTACATTCATGAAGGGTTATTTATAGAGAGGAAAGGAAAGAAAAACATTTATTGAGTGTTACTGTGCACCAGCAACTCTGCTGCACTGTTTGTATATATTTCACTTCATGTCAAGCTTTCTACAGGCCCCTGTGAAAAAGCCTGAGCAGAGCACGGACTTGCCTGTAGCTATAGTCCAAGTGATTGAACCAGGATTTAAACACAGTGCTATTAGGGTTCCACATCACTTTTCACTACCTTTTCACTTTTGCAAGAATAATCATATGTTGTTTTCCAAATAAGAACTAACAGCAAAAGAAGAATCAGGAGCTATATTGTGGGGCCGATAGACCCCCAGTGCAGGAGTTTATATGCAAATTTTCAGACAGTAAGGTTTGTCAAGGAAGGGTTTAAGAATTCGTTTTCTTGATAAAGATCTACAAACACATGACATATTTCACCATTCTAGATCAGATTAAGTGTGATTCTTGCCAAGGGCAGATTTAGAATAGGTATATTTCAAAGACCAAACCAACTTTGTATTATTAATCGATTTCCCAGTGTTTAGTATCTTGTCTGATATAATAATGAGCACAAATAGAGATTCTTAAAAGCAATTCTATTTACCCTAACTGCTTCATGTATAGTAATCACATTTGAAAAATACCCGACTTGAAGTTATTTCTATGTTTAATGCTATAAAGATGAAAATGTCTGATTCAATGACCACTATTTGACTTGGGGCATTATTTTCAGAAGGATTAACAATTTGTAAACAGTGATTCACCTTCAAAAGAGAAAGAGAAAGTCTCATCAAGCCCGCCTAACATTTGGCAAAAGATTATTCCCTCTACAAACCAAATTCACATAGTTTACCTCTAAGCTCCTGCTTCTCAAATTATCAGTAAAAATTACCTACTTTAAAGTAAAGAAGACTGCTCCAAATGAAAAAAAAAATGTGGTTGCCAGGCAACAAAGATAACATCGGGTCTTTTTTTTTTCTCTCACCAGATGGATACCGTCAGCATCACTAGCTGAACATTGCTGAGATGGCATTGTGTCAATGTAACTAACTGTTCTTCCCTCAGTAACAACTTCTCATGCTAAATTATATACATTTTCTTTTCCATGAATGAATAAAAGATATACATTTCTTTTCGAACATTACATCAAGAAAAGGAAAAATATAGCAGTGATTCATTCCTGTTACCAAAGACTGCATTGTACTATTAGAAAGCCGCATGAAGTATACACTGAACAACTCAGTCCATGGGGCAATGGCATTGCCAGTCCAGGCCAACCCAGCCTTTTGATGTCCACAGTGTGCATTTCAGAGTCTGCTTCAACCCATTTGAAAATCTTTGAAAATCCAAAAATGTACTTTAATGAAAACTTTTCACCATAGCCCAAATTTGATGGACTCAGAAATTAAGTAAAACCCAGAAGCAAGGAATGACAAAGAGTTGAAAAATAAAACCTAGGAAGACAGCATTTGATTGAACAAGGAATATTTTACTCCAAGATCTGCTGTCAGAGGAGCATTGGCTAGAGACTACTGGTTCCCAAACCACAGAGTAAAGGTTTTAAATCATTAAAGATTGAGTCTTCAAGGTAATGTCACCAAGAAGATGTTTTCTTCATTGTCTTGTCAGTCATATAGAGCCTCTTATGTATTCACCCTAAGAAGGAATTTTGCGGGAAAATATACAGGATTTTGCAGGGGGCACAAGCTAAGTATGTATTCATTAGAAGAAAGGCGCTCATAGCTAGCACATAGTTGTAAAATGTTTTTGAAAAGGCAGAAATAACAAGTGTCATAATGCTTCTGGTGTTGAATTCCAGACATGGAGAAAATTGCCTATTATCAGCTGAACTTAGAACTACAGACTGACAGATTGAAACCTTTCTGCAATAAGTACATCAAATCTGATGCACAAAAGTGGAATGTTAGAGAATGCAAAGGTAACAAAGGAAAAGGATGATTCAGAAAAAAAAAATGGCTTAAACTTTGATACCCTACCTATAAAATTTTCAAATCCTGGCTGTATTCACAATTAGTCTACTTAGAAGGAACGAGACAGTGCTATATTTGAGTCTGTACCATCTCCTATAGAAATCTCTCCCCAGGATAATTACCATTAAACTATAGAGACTTATTCCATTTTGTGTTTTTGATTCTTGTAAGTAAAATATATTACTGTCTTTTTAAAATATCCTGAGCTAATGGATCTTTCCAGATAAACCAAAGTATGAGGACTAAATTGAGCCAGCCTAACCAATTTTTGAGTTCACAACTATTGTCCCAGTTGTCCTTTCTCAGGAAATATGTCTTACCAAACTGCAAAAATAAGGATTATCACATCAAGTAACCTTGACACATTTTAATAACACAGTATGAGGATGTGTGCGCTTTGAGGATCAACGATTTTGATTTAAAACTGGCATGATTGAATTTGCTGGAGCCTTTGGGTCCGCTTTAATAAAATCCAGAATTATCAGATTCCTTCTCAAAGGAGGAGGATTTAGGCTATATACAGAATATGGTTACTTCAGAACTAGCAATCACAATTAAAACTGCAGCAGGTCAATCAAACAGGGAGAGAAATACTGTGATTACTGCAAGATGTAGGAACTCAGCCAAGAAGGCTCAAGGCAGATAAAGTAAGATCAATAACTTTAATCGTCACCAGTGTCTCAATCCATTAGGTGACTGTTTTCCCATTGAAATCCCTCCATGGGGTTTTAAAAATTCTGTGAAAAAGTTTAGTCTTCCATTGAAGTGACAGAAACAAAACAAATAAACGAGCCACAAAATCACCCAGTGCTGCTCAAGTGGCTGGGCCTAAGGATACTTGAAACACTTTCAACATAAGCTCTGTATCTTCTCATGGGAACACACAGATATGTCCTGCCAGCAGGTAGAAGGAATCATGGATTCTTTTGATCTAAACCATTTACCAAGTTGTCCCTTATAAACACCATTATGGAACTTGAATATTCTAACTTTGTAGCTGTTGTCTTTGATTAACTGATAGCAAGTGAAGGAATGAAGTGTTTCTACCTAGGATTAAATAGCATTAAAAAGTGGGAAGTCAGCTCAGATGGTGTGGCGCAGTGGTTGAGCATCGACCCATAAGCCACGAGGTCACCAGTTCAATTCCTGGTCAGGGCACATGGCCGGGTTATGGGCTGGGGCAGTGGTCAGCAAACTGAGGCTCGCGAGCCACATTCGGCCAGCGAGCCGCGGTTTGCCACTCTGTTGACTGAGTTTGCTGACCACTGACCTAGACTCTCGATTCCAATAATTACAGGCTGTTGTTGTTCCTTGTGATTAAGCCCCTATCCCAGTGGTCGGCAAACTCATTAGTCAACAGAGCGGCAAACCGCAGCTCTCGAGCTGCATGTGGCTCGCGAGCCGCAGTTTGCCGACCACTGGGCTGGGGTGTGCAGGATGATGTTTCTTTCTCATCAATATTTCTATCTCTCTCCCTCTTCCTTCCTCTCTTTCTAAAAATCAATAAAAACATATATATTTTTTAAAAGTGGGAAGTCAAACTGTCTTGTTACAATCATTTCTAAACCAGTGGTTCTCAACCTTTCTAATGCCGCGACCCTTTAATACAGGTCCTCATGTTGTGGTGACCCCCAACCATAAAATTATTTTCGTTGCTCCTTCATAACTGTAATTTTGCTACTGTTAATGAATTGTAATGTAAATATCTGTGTTTTCCGATGGTCTTAGGTGTCCCTGCTAACGGTTCTCAACCTGTGGGTCGCAGCCCACAGGTTGAGAACCGCTGCTGTAGGGCCTAAGACCATCGGAAAACACAGATATTTACATGATATTTACATTACAATTCATAACAGTAGCAAAATTACAGTTATGAAGTAGCAACGAAAATAATTTTATGGTTGGGGGTCACCACAACATGGCAAACTGTATTAAAGGGTTGCGGCATTAGAAAGGTTGAGAACCACTGATCTATACTAGTAAAAGGGTAATATGCTAATTAGACCAGATAGACTGATGTAATTCTGGTCATTCTTCCTGACAAAGCCAGTGGCATGGCCAGCCTGCAAACCACCCACAGCCCCTCGCCCAGGCCTTCCCTGTCTCCCAGTGGGGACCCCCACCCTGACGGGAGTGTGGATGGCCTGCAAACTGCCCAAGGCCCCCTCGCCTAGGCCAGCCCCGCCCCCCAGCAGGGACCCCCCCACACCCTGATCCAGGGCCCCCTCAGGGCAGGCCAGCCAGCCCCACCCTTGCACGAGGCCTCTATTCTATATAATAATCTATATAATAAAAGGGTAATATGTAAATTGACCCTAATGGCAGAACGACCACTGGACCAGTCACTATGAGGTGCACTGACCACCTCTTGGTCCCTTTCCCCGGGCTGGCTCTGATCACCTGATGGCCATCCGCAGCAGGGGGCAGGACCGGCAAGTGGGCAGGAACAGCCGACCTCTTGGTCCCTTCCCCTGGCCGTCAGGCACCGATCACCCAATGGTGAACAGGGAACCGGGGGTGGGTGGCAGCGGGGGGTGGGGCCGGCTGCAGGCAGCTGGGAAGGATGACCCTGATCACAGGCCAGGCCTAGGGACCATACCCACACACAAATTTCATGCACTGGGCCTCTGATGTTGTATAATAAACTGGAAAGAAAAGAAAGGAGAGGGGAGGGGAGGGGAGGGGAGGGGAGCGGAGGGGAGAAAGGAAGAAAAATAAAACCTCGAAAAGGAATGAATTCTAATAGGTTTTGGGTTTTAGTAGTCAGTTTCTGAAATTTAATTCTTTTTTGTACTTGGTCATTCGCTCATAAGAAAAACAATTCCTTTATAGTCATCTTGAATAAAAAAAAAAATCCTTTTGAAGGACACTGTGCACTGAACTGACAGTTTTTTCTTCTAAACCTGTGCTTTCTGTCTGATTTGTGGAAAAGCTGTTCTTAGAACTAAAAATTATCTATAACAGTACACTGCACACCTGAGGATAATGACATTCTGTCTATTTACTTTTTGGCATATGAATTGCCATATCTTGATGGAACATATCTGTTCTCTTAATTTTCCCTTTTTAAATTATGATTATAGCATCCCTGTTTCTCTATCTTTATGTAAAAAAAATATGAAAAATCTTTTCAATAATCCAGATGCTTTCAATCACCCTATCTATAAGTTACTGTGAAGATTAAACATCTAGGTGACAACAATTCATCTTTTATCCAGATTACAACTCACCTTTCTACACATAGCAAGACCAATTTCCTTCATGAGAGCATGAAATGCTTACATCATTAGAATCCAAAACAAGGGCTTAATGCTTCAGTAATGCTGAACTGAGACTATTCTTTATTTAAATGCTCCTATGAAAAATTGATCTGCTCTTGAATTTTCCATGATTAGTTCTCAATTTAGAATCTTAGATATTATTCAAATCAGATATCAAAGTTGGTATTAGTGGGCCAAAAGGGGATGTTAGTCACTGGAAATGTGTTGTTGCTAATACAAATTTCATATGTAACAAAACCTACATGGTAATAAAGTGGATTGACTGTGTGTGCCTTCTTATAAACCAAATCACAGAAACCAATCAATTTTTTTCATACATTTTAGTTACTTAACATATCCTTTACTAATTCCAATTACACATCCAAGTTTTCTAAACAGCTCATGTGTACACACATATTAATGTGATCAGAGAGCAAATTCATAAATTATACATCATATGGAAGGCTCATAAAAGTATGCAATTATATTAAAAATCACTTCCTAAGTCAATAACAAGATAGAGACCTTGTGAAAAACTTGAAATTTGAAATGAAGAAAA
This sequence comes from Plecotus auritus, assembly GCF_963455305.1. Lineage (NCBI taxonomy): Eukaryota > Metazoa > Chordata > Mammalia > Chiroptera > Vespertilionidae > Plecotus > Plecotus auritus. Next base: position 147,814,041 of record NC_137772.1, read on the forward strand.
GTATTCCTTTGGGAAAAGCTTAACATTCCCTCACCTGTTATCCAATTTTTACTGGCATACCTCTTATAGAACTGTTCTACCATCTATTTGACATGTATAACATTAGGAAATTCATGAATATGCTAGAAATATTGAATTTTTCTTTCCTTTTAAGAGGTAAGTGTAATCCATAAAGTATTTGTCTTTTCCCCCTGATGGTTTAACATTAAATTAAAGTCACCTTAAGATAAATTTGATATCACCTTAAGAAAGTGAGTGGTTGCAAATGGTAACCACTCCACAATTATTTACCACAACATACAACTTTGAAAATAATTATTTTTTTTCAATGCAAATGAGAAAAGATTCTAACTACGTTTTGTTAGTAGCTGACATCTACATCACCTCAGGGGAATTTCTTTTATAAAGTACAAAATTACCTAGTTAGCTAGCAAGCTACCTACCTACCTGTCCATATGTATGTATTTGTGTGCTTTAATTGGACACAATATCAAATGCAGTGCAGTTGAATGGGGCGGGGCGGGGGGAAGGGATGGAAAGAATAAGTCATTATTAGCACAGATCCACTCTGTTTTTCACAGTAATGAGCAGCCATTCAAACTTGATTAAAGTGACAGCACACTGACATAATGTGGCTATTAATTCCCTCTGAACAATACATTAAAGAAAAATTTGGAATTCACATGAAACTCAGTACCCACCAGGGACTTCATATGCTTGTTTCTCAGGCTTCAGTGAGCTTGTCTGTACGCCTGAATGCCCTAACTACATATATCTGCACTGGCTGTTATACACAAATTTATCAATAAAAAGTAAAAGAATTATAATTGTATTTGTTAATGTGTTGCTTTCCTTCAGCAAGCTTTGGCATAGTCAACATTCAGGAGGAAAAAATAAAAACATAAGACCTCTTTGCAAGCATCTGTGTAAAGTCACTTCAGTGTTGGGAACAACACTTCCATTAGACCAAAGGGCAACCATCTCAAAGGTGACAGGATATTGTTCTCTTCAGCTTAGGGAAATGACTGCTAAATTCTCCTGGTAAGTAGGAGATGCATCAATTCGATAAATACTCTTCCTGAGAGAGGCAATAATTCTTTACTTGTTTTTATGTATTTCTATACATAGCATTGCTCTTTCTCCAAATTTAATGTTACCTTTCTTTATTTCCTAAATAGTTACAAATCTAAATTCAGATAAGAAGTTCCTCTTTTAGTTAGCAAATCAAACTAAAGGGAATAGAAACTCTTTCTGATTTTCATTTTATTTAAGGGACACCTTTTCTGCTCTGATCATTTGTTTTACATTAGATATTACAAAGGATATAGAAAACACACTTTTTTCCTAAGAGTAATATCCAAGAAGATAATATAAAAGCTACAGTTTATCAGAATCAGAGTTCTAAAATGACAAATCCTGAACTTCAGTTTTAGTCACTCACTTGACCTTTAGATTATAAACATTTTTTAAATCAGATGTAATTTTTGCAAAGAAACTTTATCAATGTTTAATCCAAATTCGATACTCTTCCCTAGTTGCTCATAAGATGGAGATCTGAAAACACTAGTATAAAAGGGTTGATCTGTTGTATTGGTTTAAGCAGAACTGAACTGAAATACGTACACATGAAGGCCTACAAGGTTCTCATAGCTCATAGCTACTCTCAGTAGCTCAGAGGGAAACCCAACAAAATCCTTACACTCAGTAAGGAGCAGAACAGATTCCAAATAATCTACTGACTTTCACATATACACACAATTATTCCTCAAAAAAAGCAGCAGAAAAGTGTGTGTGTGTGTGTGTGTGTGTGTTTATTTGTACCAAAGCTTATATTCTATCTATTTAATATGACAGTTTGTTTTCCAAGGGTCACTTAGGGGGAGGAAAATCGGAAATAAATCAAATAAGTTTATAAATAAGTATATATAATATGTGTGTGTTGAAGAAAAATACATTTTCTGCCTTGAATGCTAAGCAGAAATATTCAATTTTATAGAGCACAAGAAGAGAGCCAGACAATCACAGGATATCCTGAGAGAAACAGTGCTTGTAAGAAAAACACACACAAAAACCTCTTAGAGCAGTGTGCAGGGAGTACAGGAAAGCAGAGAGAAGAGATGAGTGATGAGAGTAATTTAAGTCAGGGCAGATGATAATGAGGATTCCACAGCTCAAAGACAATGGGAGTACTGAAGACAACAGACACTTCAAAGGAAAATCTGAAGTTTAGTGACTTACTGGATATGGAAAATAAAGAAGAGGAGAAGCAAAAGAGGTGTTTGGTGCTTTACACCTAGGGACCAAGAGAATGGTGGCATCAATGTAATTTATTGAAGACATTTTTAACAATAGAATAATCAAACAACTGCCATTTCTGCTGAAACCAGAACCATCTTAATGCTGAGTTTGTGTCTGATCGTCGGAGTTCAGAACTTCCTCCAATTCCTGCAGTGTTTTTGAGCCTTTCTGCAATATTTATGTACATATTTAGAAAATGCTCACCAGTTTGCCACCAATGGTCTAAGACGGGTACTCTGAAGACCTTTTTGGACCATTCCAGAGTCTCAACATCACATCGTTCTCCAGCCACAAATAATGTTTTAAACCTAAATATAAGAGGGAGAGTGAATTCAAATTATTCCTTGAAAATAAATCTAAATAAATTCATCTATGTTCTTTTAAACATTGTACAATCTAACCACATTAATTTTTTCTGAGGAAAGCAGCCATATTACCAGTATATCATACTGCAAAATGGTGAGAGGCATGATTTGTTTTGACCCAAATGGAACTTAATACACATCATGGCATTGGAGAGAGGTATTTCAAAAGTGTAATTCACAGCTACAGCTTCTCAGCTTTGAAAAGAGCAATCAAGTTGATCGCTATCATAATCTGTCATCTTCATCTAATGATTAAAGTTTAAAACCCCTTCCCCCCTTGACATTATCTCTGTTAATTTTAGCTACAAGTTTGATTGCTATGTTCTACTTAGGTCTACACACAAAATACACTCTCAAGTATCAGCTAAGACAACAATTATGCTCATAAATATGAGGCAAGTTCTTCTTCTGATGAGTTTATTTGGTAATGAGTACTCTGATTTCAAGCACATATTTCCCCTATTCCAAGGGCGTATAAAGTAAATACCATTATGGCCTTCAAAGTTTAAAAAGGCTCTTATGGAAAGGAATACATGACTACTGAGAAATGAAGAATCTTTGGCAGGGAGCACCATGCCACAAAATAAAAAGGATGAAATAGAAAAATAGAATTGGTTTGACACTGTTGCTGCATCATTGAGAGAATGACTATTTTTCTTCCATTCTCAATGCCCATGACCTGTTAAGAAAAGGAATGAGTGCATGAAGAGTGAATTTATATCATCAAGTAAAAGAACAATCAGATAAATGAAAACCTGCCTATCCAATGTAATACAGCCACAGAAGATTTATTGCCAGTCCCTAAACTTATATCATCTCATGAAGATTCATGGAGATTCAAATATTCCCATCTTTACTTTCTAACAACATGCATTTCCTGTCTCTGCTATAAACACATATTTCATTCTATAATTATTTGTTTCTTATCTATTTCCCACAGTGCACTGTGAGCCCCTTAGGAGCAGTCATCTTTATACCTCAATACCAGTAAAAATACCTGGGAATTGTAGATACTGAAACATTTCTAGAAGCTTAGAAAGACGAAGTACAGAGGTGGGGAGTTGGCAAAGTTTATGTCAGCTTGACTCATTCTATTGAGTAAAAGAGGAGGCATGTTGTTTTGTAAGAGCATGGAAATTGACAAAGGAACAAAGGCTGGAAAAAAGAAAAGTCTTGATTATTTTGGAGAATTTTAAATGTATTACATAAAAGTGAAAGAACTAAAGAGCAGCTTCTTGGCTTTCATAAACTCAATCAGTAACCTAAGAGGCTAAGTAGACATAGCACAGGTTGGGCGTAGTACAGAAAAGAAGGGATGGCAAATCAATGTTTGGGAATCTAAGCAAGGCAAGAGAAATGGGGAAACAAGGTAGGAATAGCCATGATGGAGAAAATTACCAGGAAAAATAGAGGGGTAAGAGACAGGAAGAAATAATAGTGGGGTCACAGAAGAAATTTTTAAAAATCAGTGAAAGCAAAGGCACTGTAGAATCAGGAAAAAAAGAGCACCTAGTTGTGAGAGGAGAAATTTCAAACTTGGAGATCTTTAAAATGTGTCTCTTCTGAGAGAGGATAGTGTTTATGGTAGCAGAGAGAATCTAACATTGAAAGACACTGGGTAAAATAAGTGTATTGATAGAGAAATTTACCCTCAAGATATTAAAAATCACTCAAGGATGGTAGCAGTCAAGAGGAGAGAGGAAGTCCATGGCTTGTTGACTAAAGTTGCTGAAGAGAGCTCTGAAGAGAAGAGAGGATTACATAAATTGCAAGAGCTTTGATAGAAGATGATCGATTAAAAGAACAGAGGGATCAAACTCTCATGAGATCAACTTTAATATCCTCCTTAACTTTTATAAATAATCATGACCCTAAAGGTGCAGTTTGACCTCAAGAGTCTCAATGTGGACATTTCAGACACTCAACAGCCACAGTAGCTAGTGGCCACCAAATGGAATAATGCAGTTAGATCCTGGCTTTCTGAAGAAGCAGCAAAATTCCTACATTAGCCAGGATGATAAAATTTTTTAGTTAACACTATATACACAATTCCTCCTCAAACCATTATGTCAATATTTTTTTTTACTTGTATCTGAGTGCATGTGCGTGTGTGGGTGTGCAAGTGACAATAAATGCAACAAAGACAAATGATAATCTGTTACTTAATGTTTCTACAAGGAGACTGTCATCACAACAGCTTTGCAAAATTTTGGGTTTGGTTTGGTTTGGCTCAATAACTTGTCATAGTTATAAACTTCATATAATGGTGCAAGGCACTGCCAAAAATAATGTTTGAGCCTGGCTGGTGTGGCTTGGTGGTTGAGCATCCACCAATGAACTAGGAGGTCATGGTTCCATTCCTGACCGGGACACATGCCTGAGTTTTGGGTTGGATCCCCAGTAGGGGGCATGCAGGAAGCAGCAGATCAATGATTCGCTCTCATCATTGATGTTTCTCTCTCTCCCTCTCCCTTCCTCTCTGAATTCAATAAAAATATATTTTTTTAAACTAATGTTTCAGTAGTTGCCTAGTGGCGTATTTTCCAACTACTTAGCCACTAGTCAGGCCTGGGCCTCATCATGAAGGGGCTTGTAGAGCAGTCTAAGAAATTTAGATATCATCATGAAGGAAGTGAGAAGCTAATTAAAGCCAATTAACGATTTTAAACAGGAGAATGGCACAGGGAGATTTTTGCTTTAGGAAGCTCTAGAGAGGCAGACATGGAATTATTCAGGTCTGAGCAAACAGACTTATCACTACAAGACAATTCTCATTTCCTTTAAAATCCCTTTAGAATACATTGTATGTTATTGGAAGAAGAAAACCAACACATAAATAAACAACAACAAAAAAAAAGCCTCTCAATTACTTAATCCTAAATAAAAGTACAATGTAAGAAAACATAATTTGGAGGAAAACACAGGTAATCATGACAAACTGTAAAAGCAGAAAAGACTGAATGAAAATGTAGTCCCGTTGTTTTTGTGCTGCTTCAAGTTGTATTACACATACTTTTGAGACTGACAATTGATACATGATTTAAAATTTAGATTAAGTTAAAAGTATATTGTTTTTGTATATCATAGGAAATTTGAGCAATGAAAAGAATAAACACATGTTATTGTACATATTAGGATTTTTATTGTAATTTTGCCATTTATGACTGCAGGAGGTTTCAAACATAGTTTTCCAATTGATCAAAGAACTATTCTTTGTATTTCATTGAAGATGTAATAAAAGGAAAGAAAATGTAATCATTTTCTAGAGCATATTTTATCTTTTTTACCTCCTTTTTCATCAATAATACAAGTGTAGCCTAGCCAGTGTGGCTCAGTAGCTGAGCATCGACCTATGAACCAGGAGGTCACTATTCAATTCCAGTCAGGGCACATGTCCAGGTTTTGGGCTGGATCCCCAGTGGGAGTATGTGGGAGGCAGCTGATCTCATCATTGATGTTTCTCTCTCTCCCATTCCCTTCCTCTCTGAAATCAATAAAAATATATTTATAATAATACCTGTGTAATAAATTTATTAGTCTAAAACTTTTCTTTAAGAACAGAATTTAATTTCCAATAGTTTGCTGTTTGAAAAAGTAAACAATATTCACCTGGCTGGTGTTGTTCAGTGGTTGAGCATGGACTCATGAACCAGGAGGTCAGGGACATGCCTGGGTTTCAGCTTCAATCAATACCCAGAGGGGGCTTGCAGGGGCAGCTAATTGATGATATTACTCTCATCATTAATGTTTATATCTCTCTCTACTCTCCCTACTTCCCTCTGAAATCAATAAAAACATATTTTTTAAAAGGATATTATGCATCTAGATAATTTGTATTAAAATATATAAAATGACAGGTTTGGCTGATGCCAACAACATAAATAAAGAAAAAAGGGAAGAGATTTATAGTTATAAATGGCCACATTTCCATCATCTGTCAAACCACAGATTACTTCAAAGAGCTCTAGATGTCCCAGATAGTTATATGTTTAGTTTATATATAAAACTGAAGATCTAGAACTTCAAAAGTATTTATTAATAAAAATGATGCTAAACATTGTCAATTAAAAATGTTAGCACAAAATAATTTTTGGCTAATGAAGAAACAATAACTTGATATTACCAGCATTTTTACAAGTTTTATCATAATTTTTATTTAATTAATTTTTGGCATTATTTCCCAGCCAAGTAAATTACAATTAAATAATTAAATTATTACAATAATAAGCCATGCACTAGCAATGAATTCATATCTGATGGCAAATTTTAGTATTATGTATCTTAAAACTTAGTATTTATTCTTATGGTTGTCCATTACAATTCTATTATTTTTCTTTCCTTAGATTTGAATTACATTAATATTATGGTAGTAATCTTTAAGCTGGCACTAAAGCAAAATAGAAATATTTGATATACAATAAAAGATGGTAAAAGTGCCCTAACCAGTTTGGCTCAGTGGATAGAGCGTCGGCTTGCGGACTGAAAGGTCCCAGGTTCAATTCCGGTCAGGGCATGTAGCTTGCTTGCGGCTACATCCCCAGTAGGAGGTGTGCAGGAGGCAGCTGATCTGTTTCTCTCTCATTGATGTTTCTAACTCTCTATCCCTCTTCCTTCCTCTCTGTAAAGAATCAATAAAATATGTATTTTTTAAAATGGTAAAAGTGACAGCTAGCTTCATTGCAAGTTAGAGAATCCTTTCCATTTCCATTAAAATCAAGATGAGAAAAAATTTTGAAATCATTGGTGATGTAGAAAAATGTGAAAGTAGTATAAACACTTCCTTTCCCTGGATACATTACAAACTATCATTCACCTGTGGCTATTAAAAACTTAAATCAATTAAAATTTTAAAAAATTGAAAGTATCATTTTTTTAGCAGTATTAATCTTTTGTCAAGAGTTTAGTAGTGACATGTGGCTAGTACCTACCTTATTATAGAGCTCAGTTTTATTATATAGTGCTACCCTAGATAATTATAGACTAACTAGAGGCCTGGTGCATGGATTCGTGCACCAGTGGGGTCCCTCAACCTGGTCTGAACCCTCTCGCAATTCGGGACCCCTTGGGGGATGTCGGACTGCCCGTTTCAGGGACTGGGCTGAAACCGGCAGTCCAACATCCCCCAAGGGATGTAGTAGTGTGTGAAGTGGCAGGCAGCCGGGGAGGAGGCCGAGCCCAGCCGAGCGCCGCACTACTCCTGCTCATCCTGGCCCTGGTGGGCCTGCCGCCACTCAGTAAGCTTGCTGAGCAGCGCTCCTGCTGTGGGAGCACACTGATCACCAGGGGGCAGCTCCTGCATTGAGCGTCTGACCCCTGGTGGTCAGTGCACGTCATAGAGACCGGTTGACCAGTCTTTCAGTTGCTTAGGCTTTTATATACATAGATTAATTATCTGGGTGATATTCTGATGGTAGCACACACAAAAAATGAATCTACTTACAAATTTATAATACTAAAAATATAAAGAAAAAAGATGATATGCAATATTCAGAGTAGGAAAAAGGAGAGGGGGCCATTAATGGGAAGGAGAACTATACACCTTCTCCCAACTTTATGTAAAACTGAGTACAATTTAAGATTAGAATAAAGTTGAAAATTAAGCAAAAAGGAAACAAAAATGGTAGTGTTATCAAATTAATTTTAGTCAAAATGGACAGGAAGCTGCACTGAAATTAATAAAGAGCTAAAAGATAAATTCTAGTGAAGAATTTCCAGTTAATAAAGTAGGGACAGAAGAAAACTAAAATGAATGTCTTATTCAAGGTCCATAAACTACCAAACCAGTGAAAATTACTCTTTACTTATGCCAAAAGAAGTTAAATAAAAATAGATGATTTCAGTGATGCCTCATCAACTCCTAGTTCACATGACAAACATCATTATTTTTTGCCATCAGTGTTCCTGTGGTTATCTCCATCGTTCCTTCATTCTATTTTCTCCTACTGGTCCCCAGGAGAAGGAAATTACTTTTTCAACAGAAAACTCAAAGTACTTTTTGAAAAAACTCTCCACCATTTTGTTACTGTTATTTACCATATTAATTTTGGCTTCTGTTTAAACACAATATCCCATTATGATTATTATGCCAAATATATAAATTAAACAAAATAATTTATTGGTTTTAGCAGTTACTTATTTTTTTACCCATACCATTCCCCCACGTGTATTTTTCCTTTTATGGAAGTCTTTGGATTTTAAGTCCTTTTAGCTTTGTCCATATGAACAGTTGTCTATTTTGCCCTCAGTCTTTAATTAAAAAAAAAAAAAATTAGTTTGACAATTCTCCCTCAGCACTTTGAAGATCTTTCACAATTGTCATTTGAAATCTATTAGCATCAGTTTTATTTTTCCTTTTTGGTGCTCTGTTGATTCTCTCTGGTAGTTTATAGACTTTATCTATAGCCTCAACTTATGTTTTACAACTTCCAAACAGCATGTCCAATGAGAATTTACTTATATCTGACCTGCTTACTACTTGGATGGCACTTCCACCTGGGATACACCTGAATACAACCAGCCTTACCACTTTCTATTCCAGTCATTTCCAGTCTATAGAAATGTTTTTGTTTTTTAGATCATCTCTGATGCTAGGCTTTTTCTCTTTTGAATTAGATCTCATTGCTAAGTAATTGGAAAAGAAAGGCTGCATGAAGTATGAGGTAATGTGATATCTTGAATGGAACTCCCAGCACTGAATACAGGAGTGGGCAAAGTAGGTTTACAGTTGTTCATATGGAAAAAGACATTCAGGTTATGATTATTACAATAGCTTTATTAACTCAAAGGAATGTCACAATGGCAAAGCATACTTACGTATAATCTCATAAGTGCTCCAATTGCCAGCCTTCATTATTTACACATTCTTATAGACTACTTGCTATAATCAAACACAATTGTAAACCTACTTTTGCCCACTCCTGTATTTACTAACTTGATTAAGATTGAACTAGAAAACCATCCTATATAATAAAAGAGTAATATGCAAATTAACCATCACTCTGCTACGCCCACAAGCCATGCCCACCAGCCAATCAGGAGCAAATATGCAAATAGACCAAACCAAGATAGCTATGGCCACAGAGAGCAGGAGGGAGGCTTGGGTTTCCCCGGCAATGGAGGAAGCCAAGCTTTCCGCCTGCCCTTGCCGGCCTAGGCCTCCACTCAAGGCTACAAAGTTTCAATGATAGAAGATACATAAACCCAAACAGAAATGGCGGCAGCCACGGAGCTGGAAAGAGCAGGAGGCTAGGGTTGCCCCTGGTGATGGAGGAAGCCAAGCTTTCCACACACCCTGGCCGGCCCAGGCCTCGCTTAAGGCTACAAAGTTTCAATTATAGAAGATACATAAATCCCAACAGAAATGGCTACTGCCACGGAGCAAGCAGAAGGCTTGGCTCAACTCCAGGCTACAAAGTTTCAATTGTAGAAGATAAATAAACCCCAGATCCCAGGGCCTCCGCTTGGGTCACCTGGGGGTGTGGTCGGCCTGCAAACCACCACAGGCCCCTCGCCCAGGCCGCCCCATGCCCCAAGGGAACCCCCACCCTGATCCGGGACACCCTTCAGGGCAAACCAGCTGGCCCCCACCCTTGCACCAGGCCTCTATCCTATCTAATAAAAGAGTAATATGCAGATTGACCATCACTCCAACACACAAGATGGCTGTCCCCATGTGGACACAAGATGGCCACCACAGATGGCCAGCAAGGGAGGACTGTTGGGAGGGACCAGGCCTGCAAGGGAGGGCAGTTGGGGGCAATCAAGCCTGCAGGGGAGGGCAGTTAGGGGTGACCAAGCTGGCAGAGGAGGGAAGTTGGGGGCAACCAGGCCTGCAGGGAAAGGCAGTTGGAAGGGCCCAGGGCTGCAGGGGAGAGCAGTTAGGGGTGACCAGGCCAGCAGGGGAGGGCAGTTAGGGACAAACAGGCTGGCAGGGGAGCAGTTAGGCATCAATCAGGCTGGCAGGGGAGTGGTTAGGGGGTGATCAGGCTGGCAGGCAGAAGTGGTTAGGGGCAATCAGGAAGGCAGGCAGGCGAGCATTTGGGAGCCAGCAGTCCTGGATTGTGAGAGGGATGTCCGACTGCCGGTTTAAGCCCGATCCTGGTGGGATCGGGCCTAAACGGGCAGTCGGACATCCCTCGAGGGGTCCCAGATTGGAGAGGGTGCAGGCTGGGCTGAGAGAAACCCCCCACCCCCATGCACGAATTTCATACACCGGGCCTCTAGTAGGAAAATAAACTACTATGATATGATGTAAAAGGGAAATGAGTTAGAAAGCAGAAGATAATAATAGCTAAGACTTAGTCTATGTTAGGAATTGTTACAAGTGCTTTGCATGACTTAGATACCTTTTATTTTCATTATATTCTTGCTCTATTACTCTTTACAGTGAATAAAGGTGGGGGAGGGAGACTATATCCAAGGTCTCATACAGCCAGTGAATGGTAGATTGAATCCAGCTAGTCTAACTCCAGAGTCAGAATCTTAACTACCATAGTGTACTGCCTAGTTCCAGCTTTGCCCCAGAGTAGCTGTGAAATCCAAGGGAAGCTATTTCACCTCTCTATGACAACGTTTTCTCAACTGTAAAATGAAATGATTACATTAGAAGACTTCTAAACTATTTTTCCAAACTCTAGTCGACTATGATAAAATGAATATTTAGTTCTGGTTATGTAAGTACAAAAGGTCTTGAGCATAAGTATAAAAATATAGTTGTATGAGAAGAGTTGAATTCCGGTATTTATTCGGTCTCTAAACCATATTTAACCCTTTGTGGACCTCAGTTTCCTTGTTTTTAAAATGAGATAGTTGGATTTCTGAGATCCCTTCTGTTTCTAACATTCTCTTAGTCCACAAATGAGAATCCATTAAAGTAGTTCAATGAATGTATTATCTTTGAATAGATTAAAAACATATGAAAAGTGAAAGTTGCTTTTGTCCCACAAATGATAAAAATCTCTAGGCTTTGTTAAGTTTCTTACTTTACCTCTCATAGTTAAAGAAAGTTGGTGGTATTTGGTTAGGAATGTGGGGCCTAGTCAAACTGCCTGAATTATTTTCTTTCTAAACAGTTACTTAAATGCTCTGGGACCAATGTTACTCATTTGTATGATGAAGATAATCACAATTCCTATTTATTATGACAAAGCAAGATAAAAATAAACTGCTTATGCCTGGCACGTAGGAGATTTTGAGTATTTGCACTTATTAGTAGTAGTAACTTGAATAATTGAGGGTGTTTGCAGAGTCTTCATTCCTAAATACCTATTAGAAACATGTGCACATCATCATAAATAATTTAGGTGCCTAAAGACAAAGGAGCAGGATGAGGAGGAACTTACTGCAATTTCTTTTATGCTAAAATCTGACTCCATATCTTTATGTGTCCTTTGGAAAACGATGACTTAATAGCCAGTTAGGATTGTTTGATGCTTTAAACATTAAGCAAATTAGAAACAGCTCCTGCCTTCACAGAGAAGATGGCATCTAAAGCCACATACAAATGGAAAATGAAGACGATGCAGCAAATGAGCAACCTTAGTTTGCTGGTCACACAACTGAATGCCCTGCAATCAGAATGCATTTGTCAGTAAAGAGACACTGCAAGAAACCACAATCACTGCTTCTTCAAAAGCCCTGGAATTGTCTTAAGATGTGAAGATTATACACAGCCTCAAATGCATTTACAAAGTTTATATTTCTATCCTTTTGACTAAAATGCAGGAAAACTAATTGAAATGTCACAATTGAGTGAATAGAGGGTTAGTATAAATATTATAATAGAGGATTCATTTTATGAACACCTTTTATTTTAACAAGGAAGTACTCTTTGGATGATAAGTAAATTTGATGTAAACACAGATCTACTTTTTCACAAAATAAAAAAGGAAAAAGAAACAAATAAAACCACTGACCCTGCCAAAACCGATTGCTTACATCTGCAATCGGTGTTATCTATTTTTAATTCCTTCTTTGGGCCATAGCAACACAAAATTAATAACATTTGGCTTTTAACTTAAAAAATTCAAACCAACTTCATGCAAACACAGTTTCTGACTTGAGTAAACAATAAAATCTCTTCCTTTAGTTTATGATAGCAGTGACCTATTTCAAAGAGGTTCAGTGAGAATCGATGCTGGAAACTGCCTTAAAGATACAAATTGCTATAATTATCTTTATATATACATATCATTAAGCTAAAGAGAATGTCAATAAGCCAGCACAAAAGTATCTAAACTATTCACAGCATATTATTATAAAATAATAAAAATACGTTCTTTTACTCTTTCAACAAAGGTAATTTGAGCTATAAAATTCATATTTTATCTGTATATGTAAAATAAAACAATATTTTTCTTCTATTAAAACCATTATTTTATTTTCAAAAGACAGGTATATTCAGAGTTAGAGATAAATACAGATTATATAAGTACATATCTATATAAAATGCATGTATGTATGCATTTTAATTTATAGTCAGCATTTTACTTTAAGAAAAATATAAGCAGAGTAGTTTTAAAAATATTTGGGTAATATTTGAACTGAAATAAGCATGATGAGGTATTTAAAAATATCCATGGTGTAATTAAAATAATTCCAAATGTTTCAAAGATATGTTTAGAACAGTCATTCTTAATATCATACAGAATGTTTTGGCTCTCTCCACAGAAGATATTGCAATGCCAGAAAAAAATAAAATGTTCAGTCATTCACTCAGATTGCAGTTTTTGATGTAATTTGCCTTGTGCATCCCATTCACCTTGTTAGTGAGTACTGCTTCCCCAAGGCTGCCCCAGGGTCCTGTTGACGGATTGCTCTAATTGCAGTGGGTGCTGTAAACAAGGCAGCTACTCCATGCTCTGCCAGCACGCGGAAATAAGCGCCAGCATCTGGTGTTCCCACAGGCTTCCCCTACAATGAGATTCATTTAAAATGTCACTGGGTAAAATGCCTCATATTTCATTGACGGGTTAATATTTATACGTTTAACACAGAAATGTTAATAAACTGGGATTCTCAACAAATCTTACTTTTAAAATATTCCTATGTTCTATCATAAATAAAACAAACCAAATGCCCAGGCATCAGAGAGGTCGTTTGTCCCATTACAACACCCTAAAAGCTTTTCAAACTCCAATTTTTCTTTTCTCAAGTTTTGTAATTCAAACTAATAGTATCCAACAGTCTTCTATTTTATAAGAAATTAAATATATGGTTTTGTATGGTAGGCTGAATGAGAAATATAGGTATTAGCAATTGCTAACTTATCTTTTTTTCATGATCACTATTACAAGTGACAATAGTAAATCTTAAAATATCTGAGAAGAGAGAAAAATCTGGAATCACAGTGATTTCTGAGAAATGACCTTTTCAATTAAATGTCTCACTTCAAGGATAGCAAATTCTATGAATTTTTTTAAAATTCAGTAAGACATCCCAAAATGCATGTTTTCCACAGCCTCAAAATGACATTAACATGTCCAGTCAAAATTCATGCATAAAAATCTAACAGTTATGACAAACGATGCAATTAAAAAGAACACAAAGCATTTTTAATTGATGTTTCTGCAAAGTGGAAAATAAGCATGTCATTTAAACAAATAAATAATTCTGTAAAATGTTGAAATGACCCACAAAAATCTATCTGGCTCTGCCATACCCCTTATTCTTCAATCCATTCTCATCTATGCTGCTTCTTCTGTGTTTCTAAATCAACGTGCCTGCAATGTTAATATATGTTATATATGTACCATTTCTTAAACTTTTTTGACCACATATCCCATCTGAGCACCCCAAGGATCTTATGGTCTGAAAAACACACTTGGGAAACACTGAACTAAGGTAAAAGGAGGGAAGAATTTGCTGGCAGTAAACTTAGAGATCTCCCCACAGAGAATAAATGAAAGATAATAACATAAGGCAGACCATAACTGTTCAATAATATAGATTTACTATCTACTTCTAATTGATAGGGCATGACTTCAATTTTACTTTTATTTTTTTCATAGTTGTTTTTATTATTCTTTAATGAAAATTACATTAATTAAAAAAACTCTTTAGGACTTCCTTATGTTCTATTGCTTTTTTTTTTTTTTGCTCCCTTTTAAAAATATATTTTTATTGATTTTAGAGAGGAAAGAAGAGGGAGACAAAGATAGAAATATCAATGATGAGAGAGCATCATTGATCGGTTACCTACTACAAGCCCCTTACTGAGGATCAAGCCCACAACCCAGGCATGTGCCCTGATCAGGAATCGAACCATGACCTTCTAGTTCTTTAGTCGACACTCAACCACTGAGTCATACCGGCTGGCCTCTCTTGCTCTTTAAATACAAAAGGAAGTATTATTGCAACTAGAAATTTATTTTTTATTATCCCAGCTATCCCAAAAGACTTGATTGCATTTTATTTCATTACCACCTCATATAGATCAACACACTGACACAGTATACAATCTGGCAACTCATGTACATAATTTGACTAACACATTTTGAAGCCTTAAGCACAGTGGTCTAAAAATGAGTCAGCAACTTTATTCTTTCTAATCAAATAAGGTAAACGTTTGACTTTTACTTCTTTGATCTGTCTTAGGCACTGATCAGTTCATTGTGCAGTAGATTGTGACTTTGGGAAACTTGATCTTAACCTCATCTACCCTAATCTACACTAATAAAAGAGAAACATGAAAATTAACCATCACTCCGCTACGCCAAGCCATGCCCACCAGCCAGTCAGAGTGAGTATGCAAATTAACCCATCAAAGATGGCAAGTAAATGTGCATATGCAGGCAGAGCTGGCAGCGCCATGGCCCGCCCCTGGGGGTCCAGGTCCATCTGGGCCGGGGGAGGCCGGGTGGGCAGCGGGGGAGGGGCAGTGGCCTATCTAGCCACTCCTGTGGGGCCCCGGGAACATTGCAGCCCAGGGGAGGCATGGTTGGCCAGCCTAGCCACTCCTGTGGGGCTCCGGGAACATTGCAGCCCAGGGGAGGCATGGCCCGCCAGCCTAGCCACTCCCGTGGGGCTCTGGGAACATCGCTGCCTCAGGGAGGGGCGGCTGGGCCTGCTTAGCCACTCCCATGGGGCCCTGGGAACATTGCAGGCATGGGGTTGCTGAGACCCAGACAGGGCCTCTGGCCACACATTCACAGCTTCGTGGAGACCGACTCTACCAGCCCAGCCGGTGGCCATGTGTCTGGGCCACAGGGTGCCCTTCAAGAAGTGACACAGAGAGGAGGTGCGGGAGGAAATCCAGAAAATGGGATGTGGGGGTTCAAGACTCACTTCCTTTGGGCTTTGTCCTTCTTGGTCTTGGTTCTTTTCTTTCGGGCCTGGAGCCCAAGCACTGCAGGAGAGAGGGGTGGATGAAGGCCGAATGTGGAAGAAGAGGCATGAGGCCCGACTGCGGGGCTGCCTGAGGGGCGGCTCCAGGGCGAGTGCCACAGCTTTGGCGAAGCGGCTGGCCAGGAGGTGGGTGTTCCAAGGGGCACCGAGCAGCGCCTCAGCATCCCTCTATCTATGAGGACACCCCACACAGGCGCTGCCTTCGCCAGCAGGCTCTGGGTGACATCTGCAAATGCTACTGCAACCCCTAGCATTCTGGGCAAAGAACTGACCCTATGCCCCTCTGGGTACCAGGCTTGCTAGGAGTGTGCTGTCACCAATGCCATAGATCAAAGGCAAAAACCTGGTGAGGCGGGGTGCACAAGAGGGGGCTCGGGCTGAGGCAGGGGACCAGCGGGCAGGGATCTGCCTCGCCTGCGGAGAGAGAGGTTCTGCAGTGGCCCCAAGGCGCTGGTGGGCCCGGCCAGGGATCAAGGGGCATGGAAGGACACCGGGGCAGAGGGGCAAGGACCCGCAGCCCTGAGGCGGGGGTTGAGGGGCGGTGCCACCCCAGTGGAGGGGTGCCACACTGCAGGGTACCGGACTGACTGACGTGATTCAGAGAAGCTCCCAGTGCTAACCGGCGTGTCCCAGTGCCTTCACTGAGCTTTGAGGGCCAGTTGAGATACTATATAAGGAAAATGAGGGAAGAAGTGAGAAAGAAAAGGAAAGGCGAACAACACAAAAGAAAGACTGAAAGGAACCTGTAAACCCATTGTCACTTAAGTAGGGAATATAGTCAATAGTGTTGTAATGATGGTATGATGCCAGATGGGTACTGGAAATATCGGGGAACACTTTGTAAAGTATACGATTGTCTAACCACTATTCTGTAACTAATATAAAACCTGAAACCAATACAAAATAATATTGAATGTAAAGAAGTGAAAACTGGAGTGAAATTTTTATAAATTTCCAAGTTTAAATATAGGCTGTAAAGGAAGGAAGGGGGAGAATAAAAATAGTGTTTTTCATTTTACCACTTTATTGTCTTTTCAGTACATGAAAAAGACAGTTGGCTTTAAATGGTGCTTTTATATTTTTCTAAGTCATTATCTCATTTTAATTTCAGGGCAACTTAAAGACAAGATAATTATTCCCTCCATTATTCAAAGAAAGGAAATCTTGGTGTCTGGTCCCAATGATTCAATCGTTAAGCCCTTATTGTAAAGCAGGGTTAGTAAAATTTTCTGTGAAGGGTCATATCTATACTAATAAAAGCCTTGGGGGTGATCAGGCCATCAGGGGAGGGTAGTTGGGGGCAATCAGGCTGACAGAGGAGCAGTTAGGAAGGAGTCAATCAGGCCGGCAAGGGAGCAGTTAGGGGGCAATCAGGCAGGCAGGTGAGCAGTTAGGAGCCAGCGGTACCAGATTGTGAGAGGGATGTCCGACTGAAGGTTTAGGCCGGATCCCTGTTGATCGGGCCTAAACCTTCAGTTGGACATCCCCCAAGGGGTCCCAGATTGGAGAGGGTGCAGACTGGGTTGAGGGACACTCTCCCCAGTGCAGAAATTTCGTGCACCGGGCCTCTAGTAAGGAATGATTTGTCAGCTGACCTTATGCAATTGACTTGCCATTTTCTTGCCTGCTAAATCAGAATAAATCACTGATCTAATATTTCCTCAATAAGCTAAAAGCACTGAGATAATATTTTAAGTAGTCTGACCTCCAATTAAGAAAGATATTTTATACCCAATCAAAGTTCATGCGACAATAATATACTTACTAAAAGATGATATGAGCATCATAATGAAAATGCTATCCCATAATGACTACCTACATAGAGGGCACAATTTGATGTAGTTTACAATGCCTTTAATTAATTATGTCTAAAGATAACAATAATGATTAAAGTATTAGAAATATTAGTTAGAAACATTACCATACTTTTATAAATAATATAAAATTATAACGATTGTTGCATTTCTGACACTGTGCCGAATTTTCATTAATTTTATATTTACCCAGTATAAAAATCAGATATCATATCATTACTATTAGGACACTGAAGGATGGATATATAAAAGTTTACAATGTTTTTTGTTGATCTCAATAGGTTATTTTGCATTTTATTGTCCATTCCCAGATCATTCAAGGCTATGAATATGATGTTTCCTTATTTTAGAACTGCTTTACTATTTATATATTTTAAAATTTTATTTTCTTATGGATTTCTATTTGATCTCAAATCTTAAGTAAAACATATTACGATATAGTAAAGAACTTATTGCTCCCCAAAACAACTGAGGATTAATACAAACATTAGGTTCTGAATGATGTAAACACTTCAGGTAATACTATGCATCACTGAGCAAGATCTTGCATCAGAAACCATCATCCACATAAAAACAAGTCATACTAAATTAGGTAGTGCTAATATATTTATTCACCTAATAAATATTTATTGAGCATCTACTATGGGCTACTGTTCTAAATGCTGGGAATAATTTTATGAGCAAACTAGGTAAGGTTCTGCTCTAATGGGACTTATATTCTGCTAATTATGGGTATCTGTGTGACATAATATTATTAAAAATTACACAGCAGATGGTACAAACTATTTGTGTCTAATAAAGGGAAGGAATAAAGTAATAAATATAGGATCCATACGTTCTTAACAACAATCACCACTAGAGCTTTAGAAAAATGAAGCAAAGCCTGTAAAGCCACTTTCATTAGGAGCGCTAAATAAAAGTGACTCAGGAACTTATTGATTTTATTGAATACTCTTCTCTCCTGCCCTCCTGCACGTACATGGGCTCCTGTACACGTGCAACACGCGCGCACGCCCGCGCACACACACACACACACACACACGCACACATGCGCACACACACGCGCGCGCACAAATAGGCAATATCATCCCTTCACAATGCTTTTTTAAAGTAACCAGTAACACACTAATTATGCTGAACTGCCAGAGAGGAAAAATGACGCTAATTTCAGAACTTGTGAGAAAATTCTAAGATTGTAGGTATTTTTAACAAAAAATATGCACACCAAAAGCAACAATACACCTAAAAGGTGAAAGTAATTTTAAAAATTCTTCAAAACTCAAATCTATGTCCTTACCATTTGCTTTTATTTTCTTCCCTTAACCTAAAGTCTACCCTGTTGGTTGCTGCCCAGAAAATAAAGGCAAAAAGCAATCCCTACAGTGGCAAAGCAGAGGTTATAAGCTTTCTGCTGTTATAAATCATGAAATTTTTACATTAGAGGTTCATAGACGATCAATTGCCCATATTTATAATGTGGTTAGTGGGATGTTACAAAGCACTGAAAACAAGACAGTTACCAAATATCTTGAAATTAACCCGCACTTACGAGTTTCTACTACTTATGTTTCAATGTATTAATATTTATGGGCCACAAATGATAGGTCCTGAGTTAAAAAACCAGGTAATGTCTTGACTTCTCACATAACTCCCAATGAGGTTACGTTTTCAACATAGGACAGTAGTAGAATATAGCAACTTAGCAAAACAAAGATATAAAACAGAGCTAAACCTTTGAGCAAAAAAAATCACTTACTTTATTAATAACCCCATGATTTCCATTTATCTACAGCTTGGAGTCAAAGCTACTTGTGGTTTCTCAAATTTTGACATAAAAACTTTTGAGTCAATTGCAGTTTTGCCTCTTTCTGTGGAAGGATTAAAAACACACCTGGTCTTTTTTTTAGAACATTTCTGAGAATGTTACCAAAGGCATGCTTCTATAGCATTTCTAAGGTGAAGACAGCACCATCCTTATGGACTAGTCCTAAATTTCATTTCAGCAGACAGGTGTAGCAGTGTTGACTTGTTTATTTTGGAGGAGTAATGAAATTAGCAATGGCATTTGCTGAATCCCTACTACATGCCTCCTGCTTTTATCAATGAATGGGAGTTTGGGTATATATACATCTAAACTTGAGGATGTATTAGTGAAAAAAGCAAAATGCAAATATTGTGCATACCAACTGTACAATGCCATTTGTATAAAAAAGGAGAAAAGATACTTCATACATAAATTAACTACTGTACATATAAGATTTAGTGCTTCCCAGTGAGAGACATTGAACAGCTGGAAACTGGAAAGTGAGATTTGCACTCTTTACTCTTTTGTGGGTTTTGAAATGTGAACCAAATGAGTATATAACCTCTTTCAAAAAATGGGCTTTTTCTTCCCTAAAGTTCTTCTTTCTATAATTAACATTAACTTTCCTAATGTTGAAAACATTACTGCTGCTTTAAAGCTACAAGGGATCATTGCCCCAAGCCTTAGGACTCCCAGACATAGAATTCGTTACTAAAGCAGGCTCCTTTTTAAGGGGAAAAATTTACTTATAAATACAATATGGTGATTAAGAATTTCTATCAGATGAACTTCCTTGGTTATTTTCTAGAAACTTCCCATCATTCCATCAGCATCACCCTCCTTTATCTTATCCATACCAACATCTAATCCAGTGATGGTCAACCCTGAATGTACATTAGAACTTCTTAGAATGCTTTTGAAAGTATCAATGCCTAGTTCCCACTCCCAGAGATCCGAACCTAACTGGCCTTGAGTTGGGGCTGGGCATTGTTATGGTTTATGCGAGCCCTAAGCGATTCTAACCTGTAGCCAGGATTGAGAACCAATGTGTCCTTAGACAGTAGGCACTGCCTGACACTACATTATTCTTGAATACCTGCCTGCCTGGTTGCCCTAGTGGAGGAGCCTAGAATCTAATACCAGCCTTTGCTGGTTCTCTCTATCTGTTATAAACAAATGAGCCAATCTGAATATTAATAAAATAATGTACTAATAATTGCAATTTGACTATTGGGGTCATATACTGTGAAAGTAATTTGGGAGAAGTGCCTCACTGTTTCACATTCTTTATGCCTTGATCTATAAACCAGATTCTAGACTGGACATACATATCATGAATTGTAGACCTGGCACCTGCTATTTTTCCAAAAATGTAATAACCTTTACATCTTTGCCTAGCCCAGCAGCTTGTTCTGTGTTGCCTAGAGACCTTTTAGAGCTATCCTTGTCATCAGAGGTTTTAGTTTGCACTGCTCAGGAGGATTTTATCTTAATTGTATCTAGATGAAGGGTTCCTGACCTGGACTTCAGGGGAGTTCATGAATATTTTGAAAAAAAAAAATAAATGTGTACATTGTCATTTTCCTAGTGAGTGAAGTTAAGAGCTTTTGTCAGATCTGGCAAGGACTGCATAAACTAAAGTTTTCTAGGTATATGAGAGCCTGTGTTTAGCTCTGAGAAACAGCTTGAATGGTGCTAGAATCACATAGGTAGGTAGGTAGACCATAACATCTGTTCTTTTTCTTCTCCACAGAATGGATGTCCCTTTATACAATCCTTTTAACACACCTCCATCAAAGGGCTACAGATACACTCAAAAACCAAAAACCTAGTGGCCAATCTGAGATCCTCAACCAGCCTGGCTTCATGTCTCTCCTATTAGTTGATTATATGAAACTGTCATTTTTGTAAAACAAAACCAACCAAATATCAGCAATTTTACATGGTTTGAATTAATACATTCCATAAGCTTTCTACTTTGACAATCTCTCTTTATTGTCTTCTGTGGTAGATACGACAGAGTTGTAATTCCTCATGTTGAGTCCTCCCTTTCTTTAGTTGAGAATGTGCTTTGGCTTCCAGACCCAATAGGGTAAGACTTTTCCAAGGCAATGTATGGCTCCAAGATCCTTCCAGAGATATTTACATATATTAAAGATGTGTGTATTTCTGATTCTAACTAAATCTATCTCTTTTGTACACACTTTCAGCTATAAGATTTGTATTGTATAACTAGAGGCCCGGTGCACGAAATTCATGCACAGGTGTGTGTGTCCCTCAGCCCAACCTGAACCCTCTCCAATCTGGGACCCCTCGAGGGATGTCTGACTGCCCGTTTAAGCCTGATCGGGCAGTCGGACAGCCCTCTCACAATCCAGGACTGCTGGCTCCCAACTGCTTGCCTGCCTGCCTTCCTAATTGCCCCTAACCGCTTCTGCCTGCCAGCTTGATCACCCCCTAACCACTCCCCTGCCAGCCTGATTGATGCCTAACTGCTCCCCTACCAGCTTGTTTTCCCCTAACTGACTTCCCCTACAGGCCTGGTCCCTCCCACTGCTCTCCCCTGCAGGCCTGGGTCCCTCCCAACTGCCTTTCCCTGCAGGCCTGGTTGCCCCCAACTTCCCTCCTCTGCTGGCTTGGTCACCCCTAACTGCCCTCCCCTGCAGGCTTGATCGCCCCCAACTGCCCTCCCTTGGAGGCCTGGTCCCTCCCAACTGCCCTCCCCTGCTGGCCATCTTGTGGCAGCCATCTTGTGTCCACATGGGGACAGCCATCTTGTGTGTTGGAGTGATGGTCAATCTGCATATTACTCTTTTATTAGATAGGATTAAAACTTTCAAAAGTAGAACAAATATTCTCACCAAAAAATAAACAAACAGATAAATAAATGAGGCGATTGATGTTTTAATTAACTAGGTAGGAGCAATGCTGTCACAATTTACATGTGTTTAATATCATCACAATGTACACCTTAAATATCCTACAATTTTTTGTCAATTATACCTTGATAATGTTTTTTAAAAATTTAAGAAAAATTTATCTACCCCTTTTGGTTTGGTTCTTCCCCTGCCTTCTTCCAGCTCTGAGAGTTGGTCATGTTGGGCCAGTGAACAGGCCATTGCTTCCACCTAGGTCATAAGAGTCTACCTGTCTCACTAAAAAGATGCTTAACTCTGAAGTATTGATGCCAGGTAAATGAAGCAGAACACTGGAACTGGTAATCTTGCAGGACCAGTACTGAGCTAATTAGGGACTCTGACATATTTACCATTCTCATCAGTCACAGGGAGCCTTTATCACTAGGAGAGCTGGTGGCTCATGACTTCTAGCTTTCATCTCTGAATTCTTCCATGCTGATGTACAATCACTCTGCTATTCTGCACTAGAGGGACCAATTAAGGTGGTTTTCTTTTTATTTATAGTGAATAGTGAGACTTTGCTGTAAGCAGAGAAATTAAATGGCATCTTGCTTTATTACACTTCCAGATTTCTGCCAAGAAAATAAAGGGTGGCTATTCCATATGCATGTATACTGACATTCAACTTGAGGTTGTACAAAGCCTGGCTCCTCCATACCATTGAATCCTTTACATAAAAAGTCCTCAAACGTGCACATATGTTCCCATGTTAAAAAGCAAAACACAATAAACCTTCCTAAAAAATTGCTCTCAGACAGGTGGTTAATGACACCTAATCTCCAAAACTCTCCTCAGTTGCTGCCTGGCCAGACCTCTCTCTGTACCACTCAGACTGCTGAGGCCTTGTCTTCTGAAAAACCTCCCCTCCACTGGTCTTCAGGACACCTGGCTTTTCTGATTCTCCTACGGCCTCTCCAATTTTTCATTCTCAATTTACATTGTGCCCCTTCCTAAATCTTCACCTCTCTGAGTATCTTCATCACCTTAGGGGTTAAATTACTAACTTTTCTACATCTGTAATTCTGAAAGTTTTCCTGAGCTTCAAACCTGGTCCCCAGCAGCATGCAAATGTCTGAGTAGCACCTTTAAACTCAACATTACCAAAATCAAAAGTACCATTTCCCCAGCACAATAGTCTTGGCTCTACTGCAGTATTTCAGTTGATAACTGCCATTATGTAAGTTGTCCTAACTGAAGACATCACAGCTATGTTCAACGTCCTGTTTACGTCGTTCTTGTAATATCCACCCGAATCCCCATCATCCTGCCTTTTTATTTTTATTTTTTTTAAAATATATTTTATTGATATTTTACAGAGAGGAAGGGAGAGGGATAGAGAGCTAGAAACATCGATGAGAGAGAAACATCGATCAGCTGCCTCCTGCACACCCCCCACTGGGGATGTGCCCACAACCAAGGTACATGCCCTTGACCGGAATCGAACCCGGGACCCTTCAGTCCGCAGGCCGACGCTCTATCCGCTGAGCCAAACCGGTTTCGGCATCATCCTGCCTTTTTAATGTTCAGACCACTGGTTCTGGCCATGGAGTTTGCACTTCTTAACTGCTTCCCAACTGTTCCTCTAAAATGTAGCAAGAGGGCACTGACCTTAAATGAGTGAGATCATGTGACATTTCACTCATTTGTGGAATATAATGAACAACATAAACTGATGAACAAAAACAGATCCAGAGACAGAGAAACAATGATCAGACCATCAAACCTCAGAGGGAAGGTAGGGGAGGGGGGGAAGGGGAAGAGAACAACCAAAGGACTTGTATGCATGCATATAACCCTAACCAATGGACACAGGCAATAGGGGGGTGAGGGCATGAGTGGGGGATGGGGGGGTAATAGGGGAACGACACATATGTAACACCTTAATCAATAAAGAAATTTAAAAAAAGAGAGAGAGCACTGACCTTGGAGCCAGAAAACCTTGTTTCAAATCCTAGCTCCATCTGGTAATTTAATGTCTTTGATCCTCAGTTTCTGCTGTAAATAGGGGCTCCAAATATTTGCCCCATGGGTTTGTAGAGAGAGAATTAATTAAGGCCTTGTATATAAGTGCTTAGAAGAGTTCTTATTACCCAACATTCAATCAATAGTAGCTACTATTATGATTTGTACTGTCTTATCCACAGTTTTCTCTGTCTAGTATAGTCCATAAACTTCCATTAAGGGACTGGTGGGAAGTTTTGAGTCAGAGTGGCATCCCAACTCTGCCATTTACAAGATATGTGACCTAAAGCAACTTATTTAATTTCTTTGATCTTCATTTAGTTCTATCATCAGAAAACTGCATCCAAACAGGTACAAGAATTAAATATAGAGTATTTATCATAAGCCATGGCTCATTATAGTTTCTGAACATTTTTTCATATCTTTTACATAGAGTAAAAAATTATTTAGTCTTGATTTGTTTGCTTTCTGTCCTCTATATTGTTCTCTTTAAATATAGTGTCTGGATTTTCAGTGCAAGGAGTGCACCTGATTTTATTCTGTTTCCCTATCAGTCCCTAGCAAGATAGGCACCAATAAATATTATTGATGGAGCTATGACAATAGCTGAACTTGCTTGCGCCAACATAAAACACAGGCGCACATAGAGAAAAATAAACTAAACAATAAATATCTTTGTACAACTTGGTCGAGTGAGAGAGAAATCTAAAAGATGCTGGCATCAGCTTTACAATCTTTCCCAATTGAGAAAATCACATTATATGGCCTGAATCAGAGAAAAAAGTGAGTCCCACTGTTTTTTCTCATTCCATAGATACAGAGAAGGACATTGGTGATATACTACATTAAAAGACTATCATTTTCCATTACATGATGGTGAAAACAAAGGACTATGATGTGTGCCCACTGAGTACACTAGTTAGCAACACTGTGCCTACTAGTCTTAAATAAAGTAACATATCCCTCTTCCTGAAAGAAGCAAATCTCTCTTCCTAAAATAGGGATAATCAAATTAGACAAAACAGATTAACGTAAGTGAAATGCAAAGTTCTTATAAAAAGAAGATAACTACAATAAATACAGGTAAAATTATAATGTTAAAATGAAGGGTCTAAGTATTCAGAGGGTCCATTTGAGGAAAATACACTATAGGATGACTTCATGAAGACTATGGGTCCAGAGCAGCATTGACAGAAGTAGATGACATATGCATTAAAGATACACTGGGGATAATTTCACAGGAGTGTTCAATACAAAAACAATCCTCAGTATTTGAAATATGAAATGTTCAAACTTGGAGAAGGTTTAAAGTTCTGTCCGTGAATATACAGCAGTAATAGTTATTAATATTTTGAAAATATGTGTAAAATATGTGTATATAAGTAATGCTGTTATATTTTACTATATGTAATATACATATATATCATATTCTTTGAAGACTTCAAACTCATTTCACATACATTATCTTATTTTATTCCTATACAAATAAAGGAGAGAGTAGAGCTAATTTTCACAGTAATCATTCATAAAGAGAAAAAAGGCAAGATTATCTAAACTATTCCTTCCTCCTATGCATTCAGGAAAAGAGCATTCAATAAGAGATTATTAAACTTAATATTTTGAAGTTTATATATATATATATATATATATGTGTATATATATGTATATATATATACACACACACACACACATATATATACAGTGTAAAATTAGTAATGATAAAGCTCATAAAAAAATAAAAATGAAAGGTTATAAACATATGGGTAATGGTAAACCATGAACTGCATTATTCACAGATGAAAGACTTCAAGGCCACTCTTATTTCTCTCACAAGTTCTACTCTAAAAGAACAGACTCTTGAAAGGAGAGACCACTTTGTTATTTTCCACATCTGCCTCTCATTCTTCAAAGTTGTTGGTAGCAGGATCACCACATCCTGTGTGCTGATTCCTTTGCAGGGCGCTTAGAGAGAATTAATGGGCTCCAAGGGAGCTGCTCTAGTGCTGTGATGACTGCTTCGAGTTGTGAGGACAAACAGACTGAAAGAAGAAATGTTGAATATCTGAAAATTCAAACATTACAGTGACTGGCTCACACGGGAATGAAAGATTGGCATTTATATTGTATAATTCTATTCTGGGAAAGAATAAATTCATATTTCTAAATAACAACAGTAGCTTATAATAGCATTTTATTGTATTATTATATTCTGGCAACTATTCTAAGGCCTTTTCATGGATTCACCAATTTAATGCCACATAAGGAAAGTACAATTAATATTTATATTTATACAGGAGAGAATTGAGGCTGAGAGCAGTTAAGTAGCTTGTCTGAGGCCAAACTATTTGTAGACATTTCAGGAATCATAGTATGGAAGTCTTAATTGCTATGCTTCCTCTCAAACACTAAAATTTTCCACTAATTTAGAATGAAACCTTTCTTCACTAAATGCATTTGAAGAGTCAGCTTTACTCACTATGAATATAAATTGGAATAAATTCCAGAGTCATAAACATTAAAACATGCTATCAAATCATATACTTATTCTAGATAAAGAAAAACAATGACCTTGGAGCAGATTCACAGATGTACTGA
Organism: Plecotus auritus; assembly: GCF_963455305.1. Taxonomy (NCBI): domain Eukaryota; kingdom Metazoa; phylum Chordata; class Mammalia; order Chiroptera; family Vespertilionidae; genus Plecotus; species Plecotus auritus. The sequence goes on from NC_137772.1 coordinate 147,841,141, forward strand.
ATTGAGAGAACATGTGTCCACCCTCTATTTTAATGATGAAGAAATGGATTCTAGAAGAGGTAGATTTAGTTCACCTAATGTTATATAGGCAAATAAAGGCAGAGGAAGACAAATAACACAGATATTCATATTTCCAGACAAGTGACTATGCTCCCACACCACAGTTCAGAATCTTACATCCTCTACTTCCTCTAACTAATTTATTGCCTGAGTAGGCAGATGTAGTACATATCTTCAAAGTTAATTATTGAATTATTAACAGACAACCATCTGCCCTGGCTAATCTAGTGAGCATACTCTGAAGAGATTATCGAAGTAGTTTGCTGCTTGAAGTTAACAATTTGTGAAATGCAAGCTAATTTGAAATCAGAGGAAGCTTCCATTCCTTGAAAACTTTCAAAGAGAACGTTATCACACAAATATGACATTTGCCATATCAAGATCAAGTATGCCAACCAGTTTATGGTATAATGCCAAGCTAGATTTAAGGTGTCTAATAACTAATATTCTATTCTAGGTAATAACTAAGCGCAAAAAGAGTACACTGATTTCTTTTTTTTAAATTTAAGATAAAATATATTTTGTGTCATTTGATATATGAGCAGTTTTACATCATTTTCCCCAAGTTTCACTGAAGTATAATGAACAAATAAAAACTGGCTGTATTTGAGCTGTACTACTTGATGTTTAGATACATGTGTACATTGTGAAATAATCACTGCAATCAAGCTAATTAATATACTCACTACCTCACATAGTACCATTCTTTTCTTTTTTCTTTTCTTTGTGTTTTTTTTTTGTGTGTGTGTGTGTGTTGAGAACACTTACAATCTACCCACTTAGCAAATTTCAAGTATACAATACATTATCGTTAACTATACAACATTACTGCACATTACATCTCCAGAATCTATGAATAGTGAATAACTAATATTTTGTACCTTTTGGCCAACATCTTTCTACCCAACAGCAGAAAAATAGACATTCTTATCAAGAAAATATGAAACATTTTCCAGGACAGCTTACATGTAAGGTCACAAAACAAGTCTTAAATTTAAGAAAATAGAAATCATTCCAAGTATCTTTTCTGACCACAGTGGAATGAAACTATAAATCAGTAATAGTAAGAAAACAGAAAAAAATTCATAAATATATGAAAACTAAACAAAACACTCTTTAATGATCGGGTTAAAAAGGAAATCACAGGAAAAATTTTTAAAGTATCTCAAAACAGATAAAAATGAAAACACAACATACCAAAATTAGGGAATGCAAAAAAAGCAATAGTAAGAGGAAAGTTTATAGGGATAAATGCTGACATTTAAAAAAAAGATATTAAATAAACAAACAAATTTTACACCTCAAGAAACTAGAGAAGGAACAAGACCCTACTAAACCCCCATATAAACAATCAATGTAAGAGAAACCAAGACCGCAAAAGGAGGACAAACTGTTAAAAAGTTAGAAAGAGTAGAGTTCAGTTTGGTTCCATAAGCATTTATTGAATGCTTCTATGCATGCTATGCATTGTGCCAAGAGACTAGTTTTTGAGCTATTTACACTATATGGGGTATAAACAGATAGTTTCAGTACAATGTGGTCATCTCAGTGACAGACATGCTCCATGGACAAGAAAACCATGGAACAAGGCACTGAGTACAGCCAAAGATGTGACAGGAGCCTCTGGAGAGATGATAACATATAAGCAGTCTTCAAGGTTAGTAGGAATTAACAAGATATGAGAAAATCAAAGTCATGCCAGGCCAAAGAAACAGCATGAACAACAGAAAAGGGCATGGAGCACAAGAGTGGAGAGAGGGAGAGAGAATGGCCTGCAAGGAGCTATCAGGGTTGATGCCACTGAGAGAAAAATAAAATCAGATCGAAGAGGCCCTTTGACTTTTGAAGTCACTGTTGGCTTTTGCTACAGCAGCTTCTATGAAGTGATGTGGACAGAACTTGGACTCCCGTGGAATGAAGAATATGTTCAGACAGTGTGGGTAGAGTGTTTTTTCAAGGATCTTAGTGCAGAAGAAAATGAAGATAGGCTAGCTAGAAGTGGAAAATTTTCTAAAAGGCTTAGTTTTGTGATTACAGAGAATTGAGTATGTTTGTAAGTCATAGGAAAGAAACCAGAGTTCAGAGAAAAGTTTTCAAAATGTAGCTTAGGCCACTCAGTGGTGTGGAGACGACCAGCTGAACATTTCAATTGCGAGAGGATTCAGACTCCGGCTACTTCTTTTTGGATTCCATTGCCCTAGAAGCTGAATCGGAAAAGTTATTGCTACAACATACATCTGGAGGGAAAAAATGGCGGCGGAATAGAAAGACGTGTCCCGAGCCTTGTCCTGGAGCAGATAGAAAGAACAGCTGAGGGTCACATGGGGAGTGTCTGTTGGTGAGTTAAGGGACAGCTATACTCCAAGAGAAGGTGGTGGACTGCTGGACAGGGTTTCCCTGACCGGGCAGCCCCCACTGCTGCTAGGTTCCCTCCTGGAGCCAACGGCTCAGAAGCGGAGACCGCGTCATCTTGAAGGGGAAAGTGGATGTTATCGGAAGCCTGAAGATCTACAACTGTGGCACCCACCAAACAGCTGCGAACCCCAGAGCACCGATCCCCAATTGGCGCAAACACGCGGATTCAGAGGAGCTCTACACTCCACCACGGAAAGGTCAGATTTCGCCTGGGATAAGGAGAGACAGAACTACATAACCAGACACCTGGAGAAGAAAGACCATGGGGAGACAAAGAAACAGCCCACATATGAAAGAAAAGCAGGCATCACCAGAAAAGGAAGTAAATAAAATGGAGGCAAGCAACCTGTCAGAGAAAGAATTCAGAGAAATGGTCGTAAGGTGGCTGAAAAGAATGAAAGACAAATTCGAAAATTTGAGTAAGAACCAAGAGGAAATGAAGAAGAACCAAGAAGAAATGAAAAATGACATCGCTGCTGTAAAGAACTCAATAGAAAGCATCAAGAGTAGACTGAAAGAAGCAGAGGACCGCATCAGTGAGCTAGAAGACAAGGTAGAGAAAAATACCCAAGTAGAGCATCTTCTAGAAAAAAAAATTAAAAAGCAAGAAGAGAGCCTAAGGGAACTTTGGGACTACACAAAACAAAACAACATCCGCATAATAGGGGTTTGAGAAGGAGAGGAAACTGAGCAAGGAATAGAAAACCTGTTTGAAGAAATAATGACAGAAAACTTCCCTGATATAGGGAAGGAAAAAACCCACACAAATCCAAGAAGCTCACAGAGTCCCAAGCAAAATGAACCCCAAAAGACCAAAACCAAGGCACATTATAATTAAATTGGCAAACACCAACGACAAAGTAAGAATCTTAAAAGCAGCCAGAGAGAGACAGAAAGTTACCTACAAAGGAACCCCAATCAGACTAGCAACTGATTTCTCAACAGAAACTCATCAAGCCAGAAGGGAATGGAATAAAATATACAGAGTCATGCAAAGGAAGGGTCTGAATCCAAGAATACTGTACCCAGCAAGGCTATCAATCAAAATTGAAGGTGAAATCAGGAGCTTCACAGACAAAAAAGGACTAAGGGAGTTTGCTACCACCAAACCAGCAATGCAAGAAATGCTAAAGTGTCTGCTGTAAAAAAAGAAGAAATAGGAAGCGAAGAAGGAACACAGGGGTATAAAATAAAAATGGCGACAAATAAGTACCTATCAATAATAACTTTAAATGTAAATGGATTAAATGCCCCAATCAAAAGATGTAGGGTAACAAATTGGATAAGAAAACATGACCCATATATCTGCTGTCTATAGGAAACCCACCTTAGAAAAAAGGACACACACAGACTGAGGGTGAAGGGATGGAAAAAGGCTTTTCAGGCGAATGGAAATGAAAAAAAAGCTGGGGTAGCAATACTTATATCTGACAAATTAGATCTCAAAGTGAAGGACATAACAAGAGATAAGGAAGGCCACTTCATAATACTAAAGGGAGCAATCCAACAAGAAGAAATAATTCTGGTAAACATATACGCACCAAATACAGGAGCCCCCAAATACATAAAAAAAAACTCTTGGAGGATATCAAAGAAGAGATTGACAGCAATACAATCATAGTAGGAGACTTTAATGCCCCACTATCACCATTGGACAAATCCTCTAAACAAAATATCAGCAAAGAAACATCAATCCTAAATGACTCACTAGACCAGATGGAATTGATTGAGATCTTCAGAGCATTTCACCCCAAAGCCACAGAATATACATTCTTCTCAAGTGCACATGGGTCATTTTCAAAGATAGACCATATGTTGGGTCATAGGTAAAGTCTCTTCAAATTCAAGATAGAAATCATATCAAGCATCTTCTCAGATCACAGTGGCATAAAACTGGAAATCAACTACAATAAAAACAATCCAAAAAGATCAAACACATGGAGACTAAACAGCATGCTATTAAACAATGATTGGGTTACCAGGGAGATCAAGGAAGAAATAAAAAAACAACATGGCAACAAATGACAATGAAAACACAACAATCCAAAATCTATGGGACACAGTGAAAGCAGTCTTGAGAGGGAAGTTCATAGCTCTACAAGCCTACTGCCAAAAAAACAAGAAATAATGGTAATAAATTACCTAACCATACAACTTAAAGAGTTAGAAAGAGAGCAACAAGAAAAACCCAGTGTAAGCAGAAGGAAGGAAATAATAAAGATCAGAGTGGAGATAAACGACATTGAGACCAAAAAAACAATACAAAAGATCAACAAAACCAAGAGCTGGTTCTTTGAAAGGATAAACAAGATTGATGAACCTCTAGCCAGGCTCACCAAGAAGCAAAGAGAGAGGACCCAAATACACAAAATCAGAAATGAATGAGGTGAAATAACAACAGACCCCACCGAAATACAAAGGATTGTTAAAAAATACTATGAACAACTCTATTCCAACAAACTGGACAACCTAGAGGAAATGGACATATTCCTAGAAAAATATAACCTTCCAAAACTCAATCAGGAAGAATCTAAACATCTCAATAGGCAAATAATTATGGAAGAAATTGAAGCAGTCATCAAAAAGCTTCCAGCAAACAAAAGCCTGGGGCCAGACGGCTTCACAGGGGAGTTTTACCAAACATTCAAAGAAGAACTAAAACCTATCCTCCTCAGACTATTCCAAAAAATTCAAGAGGAAGGAACACTTGCAAGCTCATTCTATGAAGCCAGCATCACCCTAATACCAAAACCAGATAAAGACAATACAATGAAAGAGAATTACAGGCCAATATCCCTAATGAACATAGATGACAAAATCCTCAACAAAATTCTAGCAAATCGGATCCAGCACTACATCAGAAAGATCAGACACCATGACCAGGTAGGATTTATCCCAGGAATGCAAGGATAATACAATATCAGCAAATCAATAAACGTGATACATCACATAAACAAATTGAGAGATAAAAATCACATAATCATATAAATTGATGCAGAAAAAGCATTTGACAAAATCCAACACCCTTTCTTGATAAAATCTCTCAACAAGGTGGGAATAGAAGGATCATACCTCAACATAATAAAAGCTATCTATGATAAACCCACAGCTAACATCATACTCAATGGGCAAAAACTAAAACCATTTCCCCTAAGAACAGGAACAAGACAGGGATGCCCACTCTCACCACTCCTGTTCGACGTAGTACTGGAAGTATTAGCCATTGCAATTAGACAAGAAGAAGAAATAAAAGACATCCAAATTGGAAAAGAAGAAGTAAAGCTGTCCTTATTTGCAGATGACATGATATTGTATATTAAAAAACCCGAAAGACTCCATAAATATACTAATAGACAATAAATGAATTCGGCAATGTAGCAGTTTACAAATTTAATGCCAAGAAATCTATGGCATTTCTATACACCAATAGTGAACTTACAGAAAGAGAGACTAAAAAAGCAATCCCATTTCCCATCGCACCAAAAAAATTAAGATACTTAGGAATAAACTTAACTAAGGAGGTAAAAGACCTATAGGCGGAAAAGTACAAGACACTGAAAAAAGAGATAGAGGAAGACGTAAACAGATGGAAGAACATACCTTGTTCATGGATTGGGAGAATCAACATCATTAAAATGTCCATACTACCCAAAGCAATCTATAGATTCAATGCAATCCCCATTAAAATACCAACGGCATATTTCACAGACCTAGAAAGAACTCTCCAAAAATTCATCTGGAATTAAAAAAAGACCCCAAATAGCCACAGCAATCCTAAGAAAGAAGAACAAAGTAGGTGGGATCTCAATACCAGATTTTAAGCTGTATTACAAAGCCACTGTTCTCAAAACTGCCTGGTACTGGCACAAGAACAGACCTATAGATCAATGGAATAGAACAGAGAACCCAGATATCGACCCAAATCACTATGCTCAATTAATATTTGACAAAGGAGGCATGAACATACAATGGAGTCAAGACAGTCTCTTCAATAAATGGTGTTGGGAAACTTGGACAGATACATGCAAAAAAATGAAACTAGACCACCAACTTACACCATACACAAAAATAAACTCAAAATGGATCAAGGACTTAAACATATGATGAGAAACCATAAAAATACTAGAGGAATCCACAGCCAGAAAAATCTCTGACATATGCCGAAGCAATTTCTTCACCGATACTGCTCCTAGGGCAATGGAAACTAAAGAGAAAATAAACAAATGGGACTACATCAAAATAGAAAGCTTTTGCACAGCAAAGGAGACCATCAATAAAACAACAAGAAAGTCCACTGCATGGGAGAATATATTTGCCAATGATATCAACGATAAGGGTTTAATCTCCAACATTTACAGGGAACTCATGCAACTTAACAAAAAGAAGATAAACAACCCAATCAAAAAATGGGCAACTGATCTAAATAGACACTTTTCGAAAGAAGACAGAAGGAAGGCCAAGAGACATATGAAAACCTGCTCACAGTCACTAATCATCAGAGAGATGCAAATCAAAACAACAATGCAGTACCATCTCACACCTATCAGAATGGCTATTATCAACAAATCAACAAATGACAAGTGCTGGCGAGGATGCAGAGAAAAAGGAACCCTCATGCACTGTTGGTAGGAATGCAGACTGGTGCAGCCACTGTGGAGAACAGTATGGAGTTTCCTCAAAAAACTAAAAATGGAACTCCCATTTGACCCAGTGATCCCACTTCTATGAATATATCCCAAGAAACTAGAAACACCAATCAGAAAGGATATATGTACCCCTATGTTCATAGCAGCACAATTCACCATAGCTAAGATTTGGAAACAGGCTAAGTGCCCATCAGCAGATGAGTGGATTAAAAAACTGTGGTACATCTACACAATGGAATACTACCCTGCGGTAAAAAAGAAGGAGTTCTTACCATTTGCAACAACATGGATGGAGATGGAGAGCATTATGCTAAGTGAAATAAGCCAGGCAGAGAAAGATAAATATCACATGATCTCACTCATTTGTGGATTATAATGAACAACATAAATTGATGAACAAAAATAGATCCAGAGACAGAGAAACATCAATCAGAACGTCAAACTTCAGGGAAGGTAGGGGAGGGTGGGGTAAGGGGAAGAGATCAACCAAAGGACTTATATGCATGCATATAACCCTAATCAATGGACACAGACAACAGGGGGGTGGGGTCATGAATGGGAGGTGGGGGGTAATGGGGTTATAAGGACACATATGTAATACCTTAATCAATAAAGAAATTTAAAAAAATGTAGCTTACTTCATTCACTCTTCTGCAAAAACAAGTATTTACAGAGCATCTACTGTTCTTGAGCACATAATTCCAGATAAAGATAAACAACCAAGACCCTTTTAGAGGTGGTTTAATGGGTCAAAATCTGACTTAAATAACCCAACCATTTAGAGATAGAAAACCAGCCAGGTAAAAATTAAGGAACGCTAATATCTTCAAGTGGTGACTGGAAGAATTCCACAAATATAGAAAATAGTCTCTAATTTTTTTCAGAATCATTGCATTGCAGGATTTTACGGTTTTAAAGGACCTTGACATGGCCTAATACTATTATCCACATCCCACATATAAAATTCCCTTCTCCTCATTCCTCGTCTGATTTGAGAGACTTTATATAATAGAGAACCTTTTATTTAAGAAGTTGCCTATTCTACTACTGGACAATTAAATTTATCTCTAATTATTCCCAAAATATTGCCCTCTATAACTCTGCATTACTACACTATTTCCTTTATTTTTTTTTTTTTTTTTTTTTTTTTTTCAAATTTTTATTAAGGTATTATATGTGTACATATCTTATCATTGCCCCCGACCCCCACCCCACTCCCATATATGCCCTCACCCCCCAATGTTTTGCATCCGTTGGTTACTCTTATATACATGCATATAAGTCCTTCAGTTGATCTCTTATTTCCCCCACCTCTCCCTAACCTTACCACTGTAATTTGACAGTCTGTTTGATGCTTTACTGCCTCTGTAACTATCTTTTTGTTCATCAGTTTATAATGTTTTTCATTATCCCCAAATGAGTGGGATCATGTGGTATTTTTCTTTCATTGACTGGCTTATTTCACTTAGCATAATGTTCTCTAATTCCATCCAAGTGCCTACAAATGGTAGTAATTCCTTCTTTTTTACGGCAGCATAGTATTCCATTGTGTAGATGTACCATAGTTTTCTGATCCAGTCATCTGCTGATGGGCATTTAGGCTGTTTCCAAATCTTAGCTATTGTAAATTGTGCTGCTATGAACATAGGGGTGCATATATCCTTTCTGATTGGTGTTTCTGGTTTCTTAGGATATATTCCTAGGAGTGGGATTACTGGGTCAAATGGGAGTTCCATTTTCAGTTTTTTGAGGAAACTCCATACTGTTCTCCACAGTGGCTGCACCAGTCTGCATTCCCACCAGCAGTGCACGAGGGTTCCTTTTTCTCCGCATCCTCGCCAACACTTGTCGTTTGTTGATTTGTTGATGATAGCCATTCTGACAGGTGTGAGATGGTATCGCATTGTTGTTTTGATTTGCATCTCTCGGATAATTAGTGACTTTGAGCATGTTTTCATGTGTCTCTTGGCCTTCCTTCTGTCTTCTTTCGAAAAGCTTCTATTTAGGTCCGTTGCCCATTTTTTTATTGGATCATTTATCTTCCTTTTATTAAGTTGTATAAGCTGCCTGTAGATGTTGGAAATTAAACCTTTATCAGTGATACCATTTGCAAATATGTTCTCCCATACAGTGGGGTTTCTTGTTGTTTTGTTGATGGTTTCTTTTGCTGTGCAAAAGCTTTTTATTTTGATGTAGTCCCATTTGTTTATTTTCTGTTTGGCTTCCATTACCCTAGGGGCAGTATCACTGAAAAAGTTCTTTTGGCATATGTCTGAGATTTTGCTGCCTGTGGATTCCTCTAGTATTTTTATGGTTTCCCGTCTTATATTTAAGTCCTGTACCCATTTTGAGTTTATTTTTGTGTATGGTGTAAGTTGGTGATCTAGTTTCATTTTTTTGCATGTATCTGTCCAATTTTCCCAACACCATTTATTAAAGAGACTGTCTTGACTCCATTGTATGCTCATGCCTCCTTTGTCAAATATTAAATGCGCATATTGGTTTGGGTCGATATCTGGATTCTCTATTCTGTTCCATTGATCTATATGTCTGTTCTTGTGCCAGTACCAGGCTGTTTTGAGGACAGTGGCTTTGTAATACAGCTTGAAATCTGGTATTGAGATCCCTCCTACTTTATTCTTCTTTCTCAGGATTGCTGTGGCTATTCGGGGTCTTTTTTTATTCCAGATGAATTTTTGGAGAGTTCTTTCTAGGTCTGTGAAATATGCTGTTGGTATTTTAATGGGGAGTGCATTGAATCTATAGATTGCTTTGGGTAGTATGGACATTTTAATGATGTTGATTCTACCAATCCATGAACATGGTATGTTCTTCCATCTGTTTACATCTTCCTCTATCTCTTTTTTCAGTGTCCTGTAGTTTTCCGCATATAGGTCTTTTACCTCCTTGGTTAGGTTTATTCCTAAGTATCTTAATTTTTTTGGTGCGATGGAAAATGGGATTGCTTTTTTAGTCTCTCTTTCTGTAAGTTCATTGTTGGTGTATAGAAATGCCATAGATTTCTTGGTGTTAATTTTGTATCCTGCTACATTGCCGAATTCATTTATTAAGTCTGTTAGTTTTTTGATGGAGTCTTTCGGGTTTTTTATGTACAATATCATGTCATCTGCAAATAAGGACAGCTTTACTTCTTCTTTTCCAATTTGGATGCCTTTTATTTCTTCTTCTTGTCTAATTGCAGTGGCTAATACTTCCAGTACTATGTCAAACAGGAGTGGTGAGAGTGGGCATCCCTGTCTTGTTCCTGTTCTTAGGGGAAATGGTTTTAGTTTTTGCCCATTGAGTATGATGTTAGCTGTGGGTTTATCATATATAGCTTTTATGATGTTGAGGTATGATCCTTCTATTCCCACCTTGTTGAGAGTTTTTATCAAGAAAGGGTGTTGGATTTTGTCAAATGCTTTTTCTGCATCAATTGATATGACTATGTGATTTTTATCTCTCAATTTGTTTATGTGATGTATCACATTTATTGATTTGCGGATATTGAACCATCCTTGCATTCCTGGGATAAATCCTACTTGGTCATGGTGTATGATCTTTCTGATGTACTGCTGGATCCTATTTGCTAGAATTTTATTGAGGATTTTGGCATCTACATTCATGAGGGATATTGGCCTGTAATTCTCCTTCATTGTGTTGTCTTTATCTGGTTTTTGTATTAGGGTGATGCTGGCTTCATAGAAGGAGCTGGGAAGTGTTCCTTCCTCTTGAATTTTTTGGAATAGCCTGAGGAGGATAGGTTTTAGTTCTTTCTTGAATGTTTGGTAGAACTCTCCTGTGAAGCCGTCTGGCCCCGGGCTTTTGTTTGCCGGAAGCTCTTTGATGACTGCTTCAATTTCTTCCATAGTTACTGGCATGTTGAGCTGTTTAGATTCTTCCTGATTGAGTTTTGGAAGGTTATATTTTTCTAGGAATATGTCCATTTCCTCCAGGTTGTCCAGTTTGTTGGAATAGAGTTGTTCGTAGTATTTTTTAACAATCCTTTGTATTTCGGCAGGATCTGTTGTTATTTCACCTCTTTCATTTCTGATCTTGTTTATTTGGGTCCTCTCCCTTTGCTTCTTGGTGAGCCTGGCTAGAGGTTCATCAATCTTGTTTATCCTTTCAAAGAACCAGCTCTTGGTTTTGTTGATCTTTTGTATTGTTTCTTTGGTCTCTATGTCGTTTATCTGTGCTCTGATCTTTATTATTTCCTTCCTTCTGCTTACACTGGGCTTTTCTTGTTGCTCTTTTTCTAACTCTTTGAGTTGTTGGGTTAGGTAATTTATTACCCCTGTTTCTTGTTTTTTGCAGTAGGCTTGTAGAGCTATGAACTTCCCTCTCAAGACTGCTTTCGCTGTGTCCCATAGATTTTGGATTGTAGTGTTTTCATTGTCATTTGTTGTCATGATGTTTTTTATTTCTTCTTTGATCTCTCTGGTAACCCAGTCATGGTTTAATAGCATGCTGTTTAGTCTCCATGTGTTTGATTTCTTTGGGTTGTTTTTATTGTAGTTGATTTCCAGTTTTATGCCACTGTGGTCTGAGAAGATGCTTGATATGATTTCTATCTTCTTGAATTTGAAGAGACTTTGCCTATGTCCCAACATATGGTCTATCTTTGAAAATGACCCATGTGCGCTTGAGAAGAATGTATATTCTGTGGCTTTGGGGTGAAATGTTCTGAAGATGTCAATTAATTCCATCTGGTCTAGTGAGTCATTTAGGATTGATGTTTCTTTGCTGATGTTTTGTTTAGAGGATTTGTCCAATGGTGATAGTGGGGTATTAAAGTCTCCTACTATGATTGTATTGCTGTCAATGTCTCCCTTAATATCCTCCAGGAGTTTTTTTATGTATTTGGGTGCTCCTGTATTGGGTGCATATATGTTTACCAGAGTTATTTCTTCTTGTTGGATTGCTCCCTTTAGTATTATGAAATGGCCTTCCTTATCTCTTGTTATGTCCTTCAGTTTGAGATCTAATTTGTCAGAAATAAGTATTGCTACCCCAGCTTTTTTTTCAGTTCCATTTGCCTGGAAAACCTTTTTCCATCCCTTCACCCTCAGTCTGTGTGCGTCTTTTTTTCTGAGGTGGGTTTCTTGTAGACAGCAGATATATGGGTTGTGTTTTCTTATCCAATCTGTTACCCTATGTCTTTTGATTGGGGCATCTAATCCATTTACATTTAAAGTTATTATTGATAGGTACTTATTTGTCGCCATTCCTATTCTTTACCCCTGTGTTACTTCTTCGCTTCCTGTTTCTTTCTTTCTTTCTTTTTTTTTTTTTTTTTACAGTAGACCCTTTAGCATTTCTTGCATTGCTGGTTTGGTGGTAATAAATTCCCTTAGTCCTTTTTTGTCTGTGAAGCTCCTGATTTCACCTTCAATTTTGATTGACAGCCTTGCTGGGTACAGTATTCTTGGATTCAGCCCCTTCCTTTGCATGACTTTGTATATTTCATTCCATTCCCTTCTGGCCTGATGAGTTTCTGTTGAGAAATCAGTTGCTAGTCTGATGGGGGTTCCTTTGTATGTAACTTTCTGTCTCTCTCTTGCTGCTTTTAAGATTCTTACTTTGTCGTTGGTGTTTGCCAATTTAATTATAATGTGCCTTGGCGTCGGTCTTTTGGGGTTCATTTTGCTTGGGATTCTGTGAGCTTCTTGGATTTGTGTGGGTTTTTTCTTCCCTATATCTGGGAAATTTTCTGTCATTATTTCTTCAAAGAGGTTTTCTATTCCTTGCTCAGCTTCCTTTCCTTCTGGAACCCCTATTATGCGGATGTTGTTTTGTTTCGTGTTGTCCCAAAGTTCCCTTAGGCTCTCCTCCTGCCTTTTAATTTTTTTTTCTAGAAGTTGCTTTTCTTGGGTATTTTTTTCCATCTTGTCTTCTAGCTCACTGATGCGGTCCTCTGCTTCTTCTAGTCTACTCTTGATGCTTTCTATTGAGTTCTTTACAGCAGCGATGTCATTTTTCATTTCTTCTTGGTTCTTCTTCATTTCCTCTTGGTTCTTGCTCATATTGTCAAATTTGTCTTCCATTCTTTTCAGCCACCTTATGACCATTTCTCTGAATTCTTTTTCTGGAAGGTTGCTTGCCTCCATTTCGTTTACTTCCTTTTCTGGTGATGCCTGCTTTTCTTTCATATGCGGGCTGCTTCTTTGTCTCCCCATGGTCTCTCTTCTCTGGGTGTCTGGTTATGTAGTTCTCTCTCTCCTGGGTTGATTTAAAGGCACAAAATACAGCACTACCAGGTACAACTCACAAGGCACTGAACAGAAATGTATTCACGATATTAATAACCTCCAATAAAGGTGACCACCAGAGAAAGGCAAATTAGGTGATAGGAGAGAAAGAAGAAGAGGAAAAAAGAAAGAAAGAAAGAAAAAAAAGAAAAAAGGAGTGTGAAAATGAAATTGGGAAAAGGGAAAGTAAAGAGAAAAAAAAAAAGTAAGAGAGACAAGAAAGTGACTAAGAGAGAAAGGGGAACAGACTATATATATTGGGGATAAAACTCCAATAGAACAATCACTGATCCCAGCAAATGCCAGCAACAAGTGCCTGGGGATTAATACAAACTACAACACCAACTAATATGGATTGAGGCAAGGGAAAGCTGAAGCACAAAACAAACAAAAAAATAAACAAAAGAAGAATAAGCAAAACAATCTCACAAAAACAGCATAAAAATTGGATATAATCTACATTCAAGCAAACAACAACAAAAGGACAGAGAGAAGGACAAGTTTATGGATAGCTCAGACAGCGAAGGGAGAGGTGTATGTGGACTTGGAGCAGGGGATTAGAGATTAGATATGTAAGTAGGGTGAAATTTTGACAAGGGGTAAACAGAAAGAATAGGGAAAATCTAAAGCAGTAAAAGGGTAAGACAAACAGGACACTGAAAAGGGGGAGGTTAGGAAGAGAGTGATGGCCTAAAGGTAGAGTTGAGATAGAGTAAAACGATGCTAAAGGAAAGATAAAAAATAGAATGTAGAACCCTAATCCCAAAATAAAATGAAGAGAAAATAAAATGACACTTTAAAAAAAAAAAAAAAAAAAAAAAGATAAAATAGCAGTAGTAGTAATACGGATTGAAAATAAAAATGTAATCATTAAAAAGGTAAAATCAAGTGATGAAAAAAGAAAAAAAAGTTTCTTGATTAAAGGATGCAAAAAATGAAAATAAAAAAAAATAAAAAAATAAAAAAATAAAAGGTAAAAATAAAATGTGAAGTAGTGAAGGTCATTCACTTCCTCTGTTTTTCTGTTTGGCACGCCTGTTTCTCAGTCCAGACAGTATTGCAGTTCCCTGCGATCCACTGCTCTTCGGTGTTGTAAGCCAGTCCTGATTTTAAGCAGGCGGTGTGTCTTAATTTCTCGTATTCCTTTATTTTTGATTACGCAAGAGTCAATTTGTGATTCAGCCCCTGGGTGGCAGTGTTTCTGGATTAACTTCCGGGTCTATCTATGGCCTCTCTAGGCAGTGTTAGAGCCTTCTTTCCCTGTGGCACTGCCACCGGCCTGTGGGCGTGGTCTGCCTCAGAGCTGACTCTCTGATGGTCACTCCCCGCTCCGATCCCCAGGTTCCAGAAAAACAACTTTCCCCTGCAGTCTCCCAGGGTGTCCCCAACTGGGTGATCCTATGTATTGGGCTTAGTAATCAGAAGCAAGGATTTGAAGAGGAAAAAGCCCAAGTGTGCGAACTCCAGGACTGCGAGTAAACCCAGGCACAAAGGGAGCGCACGGGCTGCGCGTAAGTCTGGACAGCCTGAAATTCTTAGGGTGTCCCTGCACTTCAGATCAAAATGGGTTGCTTTTTAGAGTGCCCTTCTCTTAGCAGCTCTGAGGACCCCTTTCCACAATCACAGATCACGCCAGCCCCTACAGCCACGGATTTTTCTAGGCACAGACTTCCCTGGTCCTCCAGCTCCCGCAAAACGCGCGTTCCTCTCTCCCGCCGGGACCAGAGACCTCACCTTATCCCAGGCGAAATCTGACCTTTCCGTGGTGGAGTGTAGAGCTCCTCTGAACCCGTGTGCTTGCGCCAGTTGGGGAGCGTTGTTCTGGGGCTCGCAGCTGTTCCTAGGGTGCCGCAGTTGTGGATTCTCAGGCTTCAGATAAGCTCCACTTTCCGGATCAAGATGGCGCAGACTCCGCGTCCAAGCCCGCAGCTCCGGGAGGGGACCCAGCCGCAGTTGGTGCTGCCAGGTCAGGGGAACCCCGTTCAGCAGTCCCCCACCTCCTTCTGGAATTCAGCTGTCTCCCAACCAGCCAACAAACACTCCTTGTGCGTCCCTCAGCTGTTCTTTCTTTCTGCTCCGGGACAAGGCTCGGAACACGTCTGTCTATTCCGCCGCCATTATTCCCTCTCCTCTACACTATTTCCTTTATATATAGCAATTCTTTAAATATCAAAAGATACTGAACATATACTAGTATACACACTAAATATTTTATCTTTCAAACCGACCTTTCACAATTCCTTCATTTCTTTTTCATATGACATTATTTTCATCCTAGTCCCCTTCTTTCAGATGGTTTTTTGTTCATTTGTTTGTTTTGTTAATTCTCACCCAAGAATATTTTTCCATTGATTTTTTTTTTTAAGAGAGAGAGAGTGGAAGGGAGGGGGAATGGTGAGAGACAGAGATCGATGTGAGAAAGACACATCGATTGGTTGCCTCCCGCACACACCCCACAGGTGATCAAACCTGCAGCCTCACAGGTGATCAAACCTGTATGTGCCCTTGACAAGGAATTGAACCCGTGACCCTTCCATACTTGGGCTGATGCTCTAATCACTGAACTGCACTGGCTAGGCTCCAGATGCTTTCTAATAAGTTAATTATTTTTTCTCCTCCCCATTAACCTGAACACAAATTTCCAAATGTGAAAGAATAAAATAAGATCATAACATTATATATGGCATTTTTAAAAGCAATCCTACCAACTGCTTTTGTTTGAATTATGGACAATTATAATGCACAAGGACTTAACCACATAAACTGCAACCAACTCAAGTTTCCCATACTTCATTTCTGCAATTATTTTTAATATAAAACTAAGATAAAGATTTCCATATTTCCCTATCTTGTGCTTTTTATACCAAAAGCCCAATTTCATTTCAACACTGATTTAGTAAACTACCATTTGGCTATTCCTCTAAAATTTGGCCTCCTGCAACTCTAAATATGTGTTTTAAGTATTTATAAAAGGCACAGATAAAATTAAACATAATGATCATATGAGCAAAATTTTTCTAATATAAACACAGAAATCTTATTCCTGGGTGACATTAATCCATGTAACAGAATCTTAAAGCAAAAATTTATTTAGCTATAAATCTGGTCAGCCTATGATTTTCTTCCATGTTTGTGTATCCATCATCAGAAACCAGTGAAAACATCTACCTAAAATCAAGACATCATACATTTGGAAACCCATTAATCCTATAAGAAAAGGTGAATCTTTGTTGCTTATTTTAGGATAACTATTTTCTTTACTAAGATTCTAAAATCAGTATTAATATAATATTTTCTAGAAATCTATTAGGGATAGACATCAAGTTTTTAGTGTACATTTTTCAGAATTTAATTTTTTATGGCATTGTTCCACAAATAAAGATAAAAAAATGTCCCCTGTCCCAATTCTAAGTTTTCTACTCTGACGTAGAACTACTTCCCAAAATGTTTCAGTAAAATAATATTATGTATATGTTGCATTAATTTCATTTTATTACCTCATATAAAACTGTTGTGTTCCCATGAAGAAGCGGTCCATAACAGATATAGGAATGTCCAACAACCCAGCCTAAGTCAGAAGCTGCCCACCACACCTAAAAAAATATAACATAATAAGATGCATGTGTCTTAATCAGAGAAATGTCATGTAAAGTGAATTTATATCCATGATTACCTCTCCAGGTTGAAGTCCATAGATAGAAGACATTGTCCAGTTTAGCATTACAGCATAACCCCCAGTGGGCCTAACCACACCCTAAATGAAAGAAAAAATAAAACTAAAATTAATAATGTGTTAAAAGAATCTCTGTCTTCCTAGTATCTACCTAAAAAGGTTTCTGTTTAAAGTATGTCATCTTTCTTAAGCTACAAATCACTTTGGCTTTTATATAATTGTATCTGAGTCATTACTTCTTTGGCTCCTCCAATAATAAACACAGAATAAATTGTCCACATCAGTCCACTTGCAGAATCCATTCTCACAGATCATTCTTGACCTTTTAAATAAAAACTTAGGATTTCACAGAATCACATGCAATAAGAATGTATTCTAGTGGTAACATAAATTAAAAACATTACATTTTCAGGTGTATTTCCAGAACAAAAATGAAAACTCAAAATTAAGTGCACAGAAAGACCAAAGGTAGCCGTGTGTCTAAAATAAAGACTAACATAGGATGTCTATCCCCTAATATTATTACATTTTAGTATGTTTAGAAGAAAAAAAGACATGTTCTACCAGAGCCTCATTACAATGCTGCACTGGGGATCATGCTAGCCCAGTACTGAGCTGAGCAATTCTTTAGTGCTGAATTCTGGAACTCTGAGGAATCAACTCTGGTGGGTTGGATCTAAGGCTGACAGATTTGCCTTATATTACATTTTGGGCAACAGTAGGGATTGAACCAGCTTCTAGCAGCTATCCACAACATTGAACATATGCAACTTTTATGCAGTCATACTTGAAAACTGAGCAAAGTATCATGATAAATAAGAACTGATGGTAAATTTAATAATTTTGTTTACTGCTTTATTATAAATATTAGTCATCATTGGCTCAAAAAAGGACCTGATATTAATATTTAAAGCAGGAAGGTGAATGCTTGCTAAGAAATATTCAATATTTCACTCAAATGCAATATGAAGCATTTTTAGTAGAGCCATAATAATTACTCTGTGCAGAAAATAATTATTTTACTCAAAGGGCACATGTGGTTCTAGTGTACCTAATTGCACCACTTTGGCATAGTTCTGCAACTGTAACACACATACGTAAATGAGTGAATACAAAAGAAATCGACTTTCTGTCAGTTACTAAAATTTCTGCTCTCCTCGGGTACCACTAATAAAACATAGGTACCAAGCTGTGGAACACATTTTATCTACTAGCAGTAACACCTGGTCCCTTAGCAAATATCATTTTGTTGACATTTGACAGCTACTTTCTGGGTTGTATGACATAGTTAGCATGCAGCTGGCTCTCTTGATCACTTTGGGAGAATTAAAAATCCTAAGCATCTCCCCATGTAAGGTGGGCAGCTCTTTCCCCAATTTATTCTGTATTATCTTTCATGTATTTTGCTAATTCCTTTGTCCTATTGAGAAGGTCGTTTCCTATGGTTTAATAGCTTGATGAATTTGATGGTAATCAACTTGCAAAAGCTCTTTTCTGAAAAACTGTATTCATTTTGTGGAGAAAAAAGTGAACTTTTTCATAGAAAATATGTTATCCATATATTACAGTAGACAGTGATAATGTCAGTAATGATTGCACTCAAAATGTTTTAGAATTTTCTCTCCACCTCCTGTCTCTGCATTCAGACCTCATTTTTATCAAAAATTATAAATATTATAATGGGTCAAATTTTAGGTTATGTAGTATGAGGGTAAGGTAAATCAACTAGAAGTGATAAAAAGGAATCAAAGGCTTGGGATGACATAAATAAATAGCAATTCATTTGGGACATTTAGAAGATAACTTAAAGGATAGGTTACAAAATTTCTATTTACCTCTCAAGTGATTACTTTTTAAAGTATTTTTACCAACGCTGCTCTGCCTGTAGAATGGTACATATTTAATTCATTTGACCCCCCCAAAAAAGTGAGGCTTAAAAATGAGATCATGCATGGTAAAGCATTTAAAATTATAAATGCTAAAATTTAAAATCTTATTAACAAAATTATTTCCTTAGTTCTAGCAATTTTTGATTTTTATTTCTCCTTGTGCTAATCCCACCCAAAAGGCAGAAATGTCAAAATAATTAGGTTACCATCAAAGACTCTCATTAAAAACAATTAAAATGGAGGTAAAGGAAAGATAAAATCCATATTTGCTTTTTTAAAAAATATATTTCTTTATTGATTTCAGAGAGGAAGGGAGAAGGAGAGACAGAAACATCAATGATGACAGAGAATCACTGATTGGCTGCCTCCTGCAGAGCCACCACTGGGGATCAAGCCCGCATCCCAGGCATGTGCCCTTGGCTGTAATCGAACCTGGGACCCTTCAGTCCGTAGGCTGACGCTCTATACACTGAGCCAAGCCATATTTGCTTTTTATTGGTCTCTGAAATCCACTTATTTTTATTTTGTTAAAGGATGAGTGAAATAATTTCCATCAATCATCACTTTGTCATTCACTAATTTAAACTCTAGATCTGAAATTTAGTATTGCCTCCAAAATATTCAGATAATAGTTTGCAATTTTCTGAACATTTAATATGGTGCAGAAAAAAGAACTGCATCATTTCATATTCTTCATTCAGATCTTTTACAAGAAGATTGAAGGTTAAAAAAATTAAAAGATTATGTTAAAAAAGAGGTTATTACAATATTGCTATTAACATGTGTCTAAAAAGAAAGTATTTTTGTTTCTTGTTTATAATCCTACTTTACAGGTAATGATAAAATGCAAAAGAGAAATCTTACTGAGCCTTTGAAAACACATAAATCATGTTTTAAAAAATCATCATATTCTAAGTACACCAAATTGATCAAAAACTAAAAATAGTATCTGAACATATATTTGAAACTTGGGTATGAGGTAAAAATACTTATTTAATGTCAATGCTTAACCCTGAAACATAAGCACACTGCATTTTACCCTTTTGAGTCTCTGTTATTACTTTTTTATGTATTTACACTCTATATACCTTAAAAGTAAAGACAGTCGATGACCTAATATATGCTCAGAAAAACTCTGTAACCTGCCAATGTACTGCTCTGTTTTCTGTGGAATTGGCCATTATACTTAGTCTTCTGCAGAACTTGAAAGGCAGCCAGGTGGGAATAACACTCCATTCCACAAATAAAGACATAAAAATGAATTCTACCTCAGAAACAGGAAAGGAGACAATGAGAATGTGCTCTTTAAAAAAAGAAAAGAAAAGGAATAAAATGGTAAAAGCCACTTTCAATGTAAGGGCATTTTTAAAAATTCAATCTGTACAAATAAAATGGAAGGCTAACCATTAATTACCCAGGAGTGGGACCAGAGAATTGTCACAGATGGCTCCATGTGGTGTCCAGCTTAATGAGCTGTCTTTGAAGACAAGGACAGCCACAAATGGGACCGTTAAAGTAAAACAGAAACCAGGTAAATATCAAGTGTTATGCAGTTTTGGTTGTTGCAAGTTAAAATAGTTAGAACAATATGGGTTGTAGCAGAAGAGGAAGGAAGACTGAGGTGTTTGATAAGAATAAGAGCTTGAAATTCTTCATCCTAAACATGTTTTTAAATTGATCTATAAAAATAAGAGAAAAATCTCAAAATACTCAGGTAAAAGAATTCTGGAATATGTGACATACTTTGCTTCCTAAATTGAGCCCCTCTGTCACCCAAATCTGTGATAAAGGCTTATATAAGGAAAATGTACATTTACATACGAGATATACATATTTATTCACACACACGTATGTAAATGTATCTATCTATACGTATTGTGTGTTTACATATGTTTTACTTATGCATGTTTTATCTATTTCATATATATTAATTTCAGCCTGACAAGTTGAGAAAAAGAAATAAAGCAAGAAGAAAGAAGAAAAATATTTTGCCTGAAGAAAATCCATCACTAAGTAATGGTTGCGGTCAGCAAATTGAGAAGAAAAAAGGTATGGTTCTGATAACTTAAAAAAATCCAACACATCAACATTATTCTTTTCTTATAATGGCTAGGCAGATGATATTCCCTCTTCCTAGAGTAAGTCTCCACCCCCACCCCTCTTCTGAACTTGGTTAGCTCCTAGTTCATCACACAAGGCTGAAAGCCCATCACTACCCCTCCGTGATATCAAGCAAAAAGCAGAGGTGCTGCCACCTCTGCTGGACATTGTCCAGGATCCCACAGTAACCGCGTTCCATCCTCTTCCATGGCCCCATGGCCTGCACACCTCCTCCGAGCACTGACAGCCCGGACCTAGTGCTGGGTCTCCACTATGCTGGTGTCTTTGTCTGTCAGCACAGTGTCTGGCATAGAAGAGTACTTCAATACATTTGTCCACAGGTTAAATGACTGAACGTTAATTGAATGAGCACATGTATGAAAAATCTTCTTAAAAATACTCTTCTTGGTTCAGGGGAAACCTTTGAAACTTGTAAAACTTAGTGAATCATATCAGTAGAAATGGAATGGTTCCATTTAGGATATTTCAGCAAACATAAAATCTCTTGCTACAAGCTCTGATGCTGCCTCTATGAGCAGTAGACATTTTTATTGATCTGAACAACTGTGAGGTAATGGGCAACGAACGGTGTAACAAGTCCAGCATTTTAACTACAGGAACTGTAACACAGATAAGAAACTTCACTGCTTTTATAGTTGACTTTTTAATTTTTTTTTGGGGGGGAGGGTAGGGAATATGAATAAGTCCCCTAACGTGCAGGAATGAAGTGACATAAGCTGTATAAATGCACATTGGGAGGAAAGCCCTTATCTACCCCTTCCTGGCATGCCTTCCTTTCAGGCTTCTCCTTTTGGTTTCTTTTCCCCTGATCTCCTTTGGCACCGGACTTATTTTTTACTTTTTTTTTTTGAGGGGGGGGGTGCGGGGGGAGGGGTGCGTGTGGAATAGGTTTCACTATCCCTCAGTGATACCAAGCAAAAAGAAGATAAATATGACTGTCACTAAATCTCCCACTTCCCCAAGGGCACCCCATCCAGATGAGGAATTCTTCGATCATGAAGCTCTTTGAAGTATCCTGAATGCTGGCAACCTATCCAAACAGGAGAGAGGCCCACAAGACAGTAATGTATGCAAAGCAGCACGGCTGTGGCTGCCAGGATATTCACAGCAGCTAACAGATTAACCTGTCATAGAGCAACCTGACAAACCCAGGGCTGGCAGAAGCAGAGATGCAAATACGCCCTAAACATAACTGCAAATTCTAACCAAAGAACAGACTGTCTTATGTGTATCTTATATGTGCCTAGGAGAAATGAGCATTTTTAAGCAGGATGGGCTAACATTATTTTTCCTCATGAAGATTAAAGATTGAGAAATAAAACTATCTGATGACATAAAATTTATATCTAAATGCTGCATAAATGAATGTGGGCTCATCTTTCCTGTACTTCTATTCTGAGAACCCAAATATTAAATGTTCAGATCCCATTAATCCTGATTATACCTACCAAAACTGAAGTGAGAATCTTATGAAGAAAAAGGATGCTGGAAGCTAACTGCAGGAGTAAGAGATCATTTAAGAAATGACTTTTGGGCAATGTATAATCTCAAGGCATTTGAAATTCTAAAGTTCACTAAGGAGATGACAGAAGTATTTCTTAGTGATCTTGAGAGACGATTAGTTTCTCTTGCCATGCTACATGTCCGACTTTCCAAAATCTACCGACTCCCCTGATGTAAACACCAGACCTCACACTGATGACCCAGAGGGTCTACCAGAATCTACAAACCCAGATGTATTTCTTGGACTCAGATCTTCACCTCCAACTATTGACTAAGCATCTTCATGTTAAAAATGACACATCACACGCAATATGTTAAAAAAAAAAACAACAACAACAATAACAACTCTCCGTTTCCCCAGCCCTAATTCTTCCTCCTGTGTTTCTAGCTCAGGAAATGTTCAAAAGTTCTCCCATGTTCTCAGGTTCAAAGTCTTGGACTCCTCCTCTGCCTCCGTCCTATCCTTGAACCAAATTGATTCCTCCTTATTAAGTGAGCTGTCCTAAGTAAAGGCCTAAACTAATGAAACAACCTGAAATATCCTTGCCTCTGTTGTTTATATGTGCTTATATTTCCAATAAAATGTTGCAAGGGTTACTTTCCTTCATGTTTTTTCTCCTGCTTAAAAAGTATTAGTGCCCTCCATCCCTTACATACAGAATATGAACCTAAACTTCTTACTTCAAGAGTGTTTGGCTCTCGCCTATATGTATAGCCATTTCTTCTTCCCTTGCACAGCCTGCACTATCCATCCTGAAAGCTCCCTTACACATTCCTGCCTTTGCTTATGCTGGACCACTCTGCCTGGGATGCCCTCCTCACTGTGATGTCACTCTCTGAAGTTCTATTCATCCTTCCAGGGTCACCTTATCAAGAGCTTTCTCTGATAGAAATGTACTCCCACTTCTCCCATCACTCTGCCCCCTTGCCCCACTTTATGTTTCTTCATATCACTTACATTGCAGAGCTCTTTAGTTGTTTAGCGCCTGTGTCCCAGTTAGAGAATATAAACTTCTCAAAGGACAGTCAGACACCTATGTGTGTGCTCAATAATATTTGATGAATAAATTGAATGCAATCCTTCAGGTACCATTGAATTTCATCTTTTACTGGAGAGAAACAGTTTTGCCCTCTCAGAGCAAGAGCACCATTCAGCCCTGGCTGAGTAGCTCAGTTGGTTAGAGCAGTGGTTGGCAAACTGCGGTTCGCAAGCCAATGTGGCTCGCGAGCCGTGGTTTGCCGCTCTGTTGACTAATGAGTTTGCCGACCACTGGGTTAGAGTATCATCCAATATGCCCAGGTAGGGAATTTGATCCCTGGTCAGGACATATACAAGAATTAACCAATCCTATATAATAAAAGGCTAATATGCAAATCGACTGAACAGCAGAACAATGGGTTGCTATTAAGCACACTGATCACCAGGGGACAGACGCTAAATGCAGGAGCTGCCCCCTAGTGGTCAGTGCACTCCTACACGGGGAGCACCGCTCAGCCAGAAGCCGGACTCAGGGTTGGTGAGCGCAGCATTGGTGGTGGGACACTCTCCTGCCTCCGTAGCAGTGCTAAGGATGTCCAACTGACAACTTAGGCATGCTCCCCAAGGCTAAGCCATCAGTGGGACATCCCCTGAGGGTTCCTGGACTGCGAAAGGGTGCAGACTGGGCTGAGAGGACCCCTCCCCCCCAGTGCAAGAATTTCGTGCACTGGGCCTCTAGTGAATGTATTAATAATTGGAATAACAAATTGATGTTTCTCTCTCGCTCACTCCCTCTTTCTCTAAAAAAATAAAGGTATTTCTTTAAAAAAAAAAAAACAGTCTATCTTGCATTATCTGTGTGTATATATATTTTTCAACCTCACTAAACTGAAGGGATTGTGGTTTACTCATATTTTTATCTCATTTAGTCCAGAATGAAAACTCAATGAATGTATATTGAATTGAGCTAAATTCAATGTGACTAAAGATCACCAAACAATTAAAGCCTTTGCCAATCACTGAAACAGATTAACTTCAATATGGCACAATAAAATAAATGAGAATAATGAGAACTTCAAATGATCTTCAGTTTGAGCATCTAGAAATCTAGAAGAGAAATTCTTGACCCAGAGAAACCCTGTAATAACTAGAATATGTCCTTATTTGGAACCACAACTTGTTAGATTTAATGCTCTCTATATTGTTTTCTTTTCTTTCTACTACACTGGCTGAGTCCGTTTTGAGTTCCTTTGTGAGTCCTCCCACAAAGATCTCCAACCAGGCCACAGTGAGTTTCAGAGTAATTTAAAATATTGAGGTGATACAAATGCTCTTATAAGATTCCTTCAGGCTTTTATTTTATTTTATTTTTTTAAATATGTTCCTATTGTTTCAGAGAGAGGAAGGTAGGAGGAGAGAGTTAGAAACATCAATTATAAGAGAGAATTATCCATCGGCAGCCTCCTGCACACACCTTCCTGTGGCTTTTAAGGAGCTAAAATGACTTTCTTTCTGTTTTTTTTTTTGTTTGTTTTGCTTTTGGTTAGGTTCCTTTCATGTTGAAAATTTTATATTAGATTAAAACTTGCTTTTGTTTTACAGCCAAGCATTCAGTTGGACTCTATGTGATTGGCACATAATGTAAAACTGCAAAAAGTGGAGGGTCAGGATTTTGTTCAGCAGATGACTTGAACAAGCTGAGTCTTCAGTATAACAAATATTTATTTTTCTAATGACTTAAGCTGTTTTCCAAAAGAATGCTAAGGCTTTGATTCTACCATGACACAAATAACTTTATGTGTATGTCTTTATTTATTTATTTATTTATGTACTCAACAGACATTTATGAGTGCCAACTACACACAAAGCACACAATGATAGACTAAAATGTCATAAAATATGGTCTCTCTCTTCAGCAAGATTATATTCCCCTACCAACTGTTTTCTTATTTACAGCAAGTGAGTTTATATGGAACATCTTAATTTTCCTTTTTTAAGATTATTAACCATTTATGTTTTTAAAACTCTGATGCTATAGAGAACTAATATTAAGCAAAATGCCACTGTCCTCTTGGATGTGAGTGATTGTGAACATCCTTCCCCCACTAAAATTCTATGACTCAATGAGTGTTGAACCCTCTAATAGAGATGAATAGGAAGATGATATTGCAAGCCATTATAAAATTTGTATAAAGAAACAGTATTGTTTGGCAATACCAGGCAGAAGTGGAATTTGTTATCTGACATCTTCATAAATATTGATGCTTTTAACTTTGTTTTGTGAAGACACCTTTCATGGTAAGCAGATTTAAAAATCCTGAGTGTCTTCAGTACTAAAAATCAAAGAGTTCAATACTCAGGATAAATTGCTTGTTGTTCACACTGTCTACACCAATTCCTGAACTTGTATTTATAACAAAGAATTACACTCCCCTAAATCAAAAATCAATCCCATACTGTATAAAAGTTATACCTAAACTTAAAAAATAGTTCACTTAAACTATACTTTTATAAAATTCTATTAAACCAACTGATATTCAGTCAAATCTCTATTAATATTAATAGCTTAAGCAATTGTACATTGCTGATATAAGTGAAGAGTTTGGAAAAAATTGGGGCAAAGTCCTTGACCTTAAATATAATTCATACTAGAGGCCTGGTGCACGAATTCATGCACAGGTAAGGTCCAGCCAGCCCACCCTGATTGGGAGGGGAGGGGCCGATCAGGGCTGGCCAGGGGAAGGGGCTGCAGGCGGTTGGCCAGCCAGCCCCACCCCCTAGTCGAACTCCCAGTCGAGGGGACAATTTGTATATTAGCCTTTTATTATGTAGGATTTTTCTGTTTTTAAACACATTTCTTTAAACTATAAAGTACCTAAGTCTAAACTTCAAGGTATAGTCTGCAAGCATTGTCAGCTAGTAAACAAATATTTTCTGTGCAAAAGAAGTCTGCCACTATATACTTATCTCTAAGAGAGTGAATACCTTCGGTAAACCTGTTGTTCCAGATGTGTAAAGAATATATAGTGGATGTTCCGAAAGAACAGGAACACAATCGTGTGACTGTGCTTTTGCCATCTCTTCATCCCAATCAAGGTCACGACCTGGAGCCAAAGGAACTGTCTCCTAGGGAGCAAAAATTTGGGAATAGGCATTGAACAACGATTAAAATCAGAGAACAATGTTAGTCTGAGCATCTGACTTACAATCTAGGCTGTCTATATAGCACTAAATATCATATTTATAAATATCTCAGATAAATGTTCATAAAAAGTCCAACAGTTGACATTGGCTTCGAATCTGGGGCTAACCTGAAGAAACGCAATGTGATACAGTCATGTTTTCATCAACAAAGCTTAACTAACAGTTTCATGTTTTCATAAATGTGTTTTCATTATTAACTTTATAAACTAATTTCTATTTTTTGTAACCAATTTCTTTTCCTTTGGAACTATCATCTTTACAATCAAATGTCAACTAACCCATTAAGATTTATTTTTATACAAGGGTCATTTAGGAATAATATTGTGGCTGTCTTTCAAAATGGGAGAATATTAAATCATTTTCAAGGGTAGGGGAAAAATCTACTTTTGCTTTTTCAAGAAGAAAAATCAGTTTTGAAAATTAATGAGGGTATGTGACATATCTAAAATGCTATCCAAATTTTGCTCCATCATGTCATTGATTCACATGGTAGAAATGTTTGAGTTTTTCTTTTTGTTCTTACAACCAAGCTCTGTGTTGTAAACTTTATGATAACAGAGTCATGAGTTAGACACATATACCTTAAAAGAAGGTAGGCAGACCCCTTTACAACTTGTGCTAGTGAAATAGGCCAGATTCGTAAAGAGAAAGGAAGTGGCTTATGGAAAAATTATCCTCATGGAGAGTTACATCTATCTAAGTAGAGTTAAGACCCAGTACATGTCGAGTTATTTTCTGAAATGATAACTGAACTCAAGATTAGGAAGCTTACAGTTGGTAAACTTGTTAGTATAGGCACAAGGCAAGGCTACCAATTCCTTGGTGAAAGTTAGTAAGATCTACCTAGAACATAGGTGATCATCATTCATCAAAGTGAGGCTAAAACCAGAGACTATGGGAGATTTAGAAGAGCCAGGCCGTTTTTGTTTTGGGGGCTCCTTAGTGTGTTGATCAGGGTTGTTAAATTGGTCCTATTTTTAAATGCAAACATTTACAAATTAACACTTCAATATAACATCACAATTGCAATGCCTATATGAATAAACACACTGATAAATAACAATTTGAATTGGCTTTCATGAAGGTGAAGTTTTAGGCATCTCCAGCCTCACTTTGAAAACCCCCAGTATGCCACTTAGATAAGTGAAAATAGTTAACAGTGACCAAATTATATATGTTTTCATTTGTTTTTATTCATCAGACAGACATAACTAATTTCAAATTATCAAGCCTTTGACATCATATTACAGAACTTTAAAAAAAATCATAATGCACAATTAAAAATGCCAACTGAGTCATCACAAAAATAATTACAAATCAAGTGAAATGAGGACTTGAATGCCTGGTTATTTTTCAGGCTCAGAAACACAGGCATGTGTGTAAAACAGATGTGATAAAAAGAAGAGAGGAAAAATTCAACACTAGTTTTGACATATATACATTTACTTCTAAACACAAGTCCTTCTTAGTTGTTAACATTCTTAAAAGGCAATAATTGGGGCAACAGTAGAACTGACTGATAGGATATTCTTTTGATTGGCTTGCCTGAGGCTTAGGAGGGTCAGCCAGATTTTTATCTCCTCTGGCAAAAAAGCAAATCTGGTTAATGAAAGATTCCACTAAGCTTCAATTTGTGTCTCTCTAAAGTCAAAGTAAAGTCAGTCCACTGGGCTTATTTACTGCCTGCACAGCAGTTCTAATATGAAGAACAAGACACATCCAAAGCCTTCATCTAAAATAAAGATATGTCAAAATAGAAGGAAGGGTCTTTAAAAAAAGGGAGAGGAAGAGAAAGGGAGACAGTTATGTATGGGAGGAGTGGAGGAAGAATGTATCTCTACTCATTAAGAGGAAAGAGAAGAGATTTGCGCTAGAAAAATCTTACTAGGAAACATTCATATCCATTGCTGGTGTGTTATAAAGTAAAAGAAATATGTTGGTTAAAAGTTATTTAACTGAAATTCAAATCTTGACTCCACCACCTTACTAGGTATGACTTTGGGCTATGATTTCTCCATGACTCACTTTCTTCATCTGCAAAATGAGACTAGTAATAGCATCTATTTTATGGGTTTGTGAGAATTAAATAAGAAGTATTTGAAAGTACTCAGCATCAGATCTGGCCTAAGTTCTTTACAAATTCTACATGAATTCATCCATGTGTGAATAGCACACACATACCTACATAAATGCTTGTGTGTGTATGTGTGTGTTCCCTCTCTAACCTTCTCTCACCCAAAGACTTCTTTATTGCTGATATTGCATTCCCTGATTTAAGAGCAACAAACCTTTTTTAAAAATATGCTTGAGGTCATCTGAAAGAAACTTAAAATTCTTCTTTGACACAGTACGAATATTAAAATCATTGAGTACAGCAGTTCATGAGCCACAGACAACTAAAACTTTACACAGGAATTTAATGTGGTGAAGAGAATTGCTAGGTGGTAATCAAAATGACAATTTTTACTGCTCTCTGTTCTTATATCTTATCATTTAAGCATTTTTTGCAAATAAGCTCTCAAGAGTTCCACAAAATTATACATGATCATTTCCACTATAGTAATTTTTCTTATGCAAAAAAAATTAATCTGCTAGAAACTCAAGTTGGTCCTACTATAAATACCTGAATATGTGCTTGAATGCAAAAAGAAGGTCCAATTTACTAGGAAAAGCAATTGTAATATATATTCATTGATGTATTATACTGCTTTTTTTTCCTTCAAGGATCACAGAGTAAGGTATCTGTTTAGAATATTCAAATATTGGTTTCCTAAATATAATTTTTACTTCTGGACTAAATACCTTTCTAAATTTTTAAAAAATAACTTACATACACAATAATCATACCTTTCCACAAGGCAGGATAGCTTAGGAAGTAGGCAGGCAGTCAGAGTGCATGCGTTCAGGTCATGACCCTGACACTAGCTGGGTAAGTTTCTTTCTCTTCATCCAATTCCTTTTCTTTAAAATAAGAATAATGCTATCACCTAGGTCACAGTTACCCAGAGGATTTTTTTAAATGATTCACTAGTAGAGTGTCTTAAAAATCATATGGTAGGCAGTCAGTAAGTGTTACTAGCACTATTATTATGGCAATAATTTATATTAATAAATGATATCCCAATAGACTATACAGATAATCAACTCATTAATAAGATAGCTATTTCTGTGTTTCCATCTTTTTATTTTAAGCTAGTTTGTTTTTTATAAAGAGAGAAAGTATCAGTCATATCTAATATCTGGGTTTTTTTTTTTGCCAAAAATAGAAAGCATATTCAGGAAGTACATTTAATAGTTCATAAATTAAGGGTTTGTGTTAAATGGTCAAAACAAGAATCATTCTTAACACATCACTATAAGCAAGAACCAAATTCAATGTTCAAATTACCATATTTGGACGATTATAAATGAGAACTTTATCTGGTTTGTGTTGTCCAATTCTCAGCGCTTCTTCTAGAAGTGGTATGTATTCTACCTTCCTTCCAGGTTCAATGCCAAAGGATGCTGTAACCACCACCTTGGGCTACAATTAAAAATAAAATAAAAAATGAGAAAGCTTAACAACCCTATTTAAGGTGATCACAGTATTTCAGGTGCAGACAAGCAGTTTAACATTTTTAAAGAAATGCTTGAATAATTTTGTTCTCTATTGACTAAATAAATGACCTAAAAACCAATAAGCCCTTTTTAAATGTTATAAGCCTAACCACTTTCACATAAATCTCACTTACCTGTTCAAAATTACACATCAATATGCTTTCAGCTACTAAGTATGAGCTGCAAAAATGCTTTCCAAAGAAATCATTAGGCCAGTGGATTTGCCGTGAACCAGTAAAATGAACCAGTAGGGCCCCCTCACTTGCATAGGCCCCATAACAATCGGCTGTTGCTGAAGTTGAAGCATTTTCTTAGGTGGAGGGGGCGGGGGGGGGGGGCAGCCCAGTTGAAGTATTTTTAACTGGTTTTGTTTTGTTTTGTTTTTATGTAAGCATCTCGGCTTAAATGCCTAGAGACAGAAGGAAGGAACCCAAATCTCTGATAATTCTTTTATGATTCTTTTTTCATTCTAAATACATATTCATTTTCTATAAATATTTGTAATTTTGTCATATTTTTTTTTCTTAAAAGAGCCCCCAAATGATTTAGGCTTCAAAACCCACAAAGCCTGAACCTGCCTCTGTCATTAAGACACACTCAACACTTTTCTTTACCTGACAACTAGTTATTGAAGATGTACATAGATGGAGCTAAAAGGCATTCCTGGAAGAGGCCGAAGAAGTTAGGTTAATCTCCCTCCCTCAGTACACCCTGGGCAAGCCTCAGATGTCCAACGATGTCAGTGTTCCTTCATCCCCACCACTGCACAGGAAGCTCTCCCTGGCCAAATGTGGGTCCCTTTCGCCTCTGCTATCTCTGGCACAATGCTTGCCATACCATAAGCTCTGAATAAATATTTGTGGAGCTGAACCAAAATTCTCCTTAATTTGGAAAAACAAACACGTCATTATTCTTTTACATACACTATTTCTTCACCAAGAAATCCAAAGCAAATAGATAATAAATTATTCAGGAGACAGATAATCAATCGGAGATAGTGCATCTATTCCTGAATTCTAATTTCTGGTTACAACACATTTCATCTAGAGAAGGTTTATATTATGCCAAATATATGCATATACAGTACTTTCTGCTTTTTGAATATCATTTAATATTCACAGAGCTGAGGCTCCGTGCAGTTACATAGTTTGCCCCAGGTTGTAAGTGGTGAAATGAGAGAGAGGCCCATTCTGTCTGATTACAGAAATATTCTCTTTTGCCTAGATCAAGCTGCCTTTTAAAAGGAAAAGAAAAAGTAAGTCTTATTTCCTTTTATCATATTTTAAAGGTCAGACATTTAAATATAATTCATCACATTTTAATATCTTTAATACTTACAAAAATAACTCTAGATAACATTCCCTAAGATTAGAATTTTGAATAAATAAAAATTACATATCAAATTAAAAACATCTAGAATATGTCAAAACTTGAATAATTTAATAAAGTCAAAATTAGACTCTCCCTCTACAAAAATAATAATCTTTTTTCACATTTCTATTAGTCTTTTATTGGAGGTTTTGAGGCAAGATAGTAAGAAACTATGAAAATTCCTTGGCAAGTGGAATGGGGAAACTGAGACAAATAGCAGAACAACTGGCCAAGCAATTTACAGCCAGATAATAAATTGCAAGGGCAGACTTCCCTCAGTCCTGGTCCCTCTTTAGTGACATTCTTTGAAGGTGAAACTGACCAGAGAATGACTCTGATACACTCACTTTAATGAATCAGCATATTAAAGGGCACACCTGGAAAGTTGATGAGTAGTCTATTGAGATCCTCACTTGAGAGCTCCCCTAAAATTCCAGTCTTTAGAAAGTAGATTAAACAAAATTTAAAACAAAGGACCCAGTGGGCACTTGCTCTCTTGAACATGGCTGCACCTTCTTTCTTCAGGCATGTATCTTTGCTTTTTTTCTCCTAAGCGCTAAGGGTCCCCGTGAGACTTGCAAGCAGGGAAGTAGTGGGTAGTGGCAGCTTGTCCCGGGCTAATCCCCTGAACCTATCTCCAAGGAACCTCCTTTTTGCCTCTGCTACTTGTTTCCTGAGGCCACACAGCCCAGCTGGCTCACTTCTTCTGCCTTTGTGACTTTCTTTCTAAAAGGCCAACGCATCTCTCTGAGCAACCGCTCTAATCTTCTCTTCCAGAATACTTTTGCTTTGCATGCTAAATAAACTTCCTCCTGCACTAGAGCTCTTGGTTCTGAATTCTTTCTTTGCCAAACTCAAGAACTGAGAGCTAATAGTTTTATTTGGTCTTGACTGACTTATTACAATATATTCTTTCCATCTTCTGTTTAAAATATAACTTTTTCTTCAGCCTATTTATTTGAAAATCATGACATCAAAATCATCTCTGATTTCAACTATTACTTGTATCAAAATACCTCAGATATACATCTCTATCTCCATCTTCTTGTGTGTGTTTTTTTTTTAATATATTTTATTGATATTTTACAGAGAGGAAGGGAGAGGGATAGAGAGTTTGAAACATCGATGAGAGAGAAACATCGATCAGCTGCCTCCTGCACACCTCCTACTGGGGATGTGCCCGCAACCAAGGTACATGCCCTTGACTGGAATCGAACCTGCGACCTTTCAGTCCGCAGGCTGACGCTCTATCCACTGAGCCAAACCGGTTTTGGCATCCATCTTCTTGCTTTTAATTTGACATGATTAAAAGTCTTGGCCATAAAATAATGCACTTATTGCATAAACTTCTTAAAATGGTGTGTGTGTGTGTGTGTGTTAGATAACAACTCCTCCACTGGTACAGCATATGTTCTTTAAATACTTATTTTTTATATATCTCAGCTTCCTCACATCATATGAAATTTTACAAGAAGGAAAGAATATATCTCATACCTTTATCCAAATGGTGTTTAGACTTCTGCAGGTAAAAAACTGGAGTTTATACCTTCCTCAGAGAAGTCCCCACTGCCCACTGATTTGCAGGTCAATGATTGCCTGATATTTCCCTCTAGATTTCCCTTCAGAAGAACTAACTCAACATGTTTTAAAAAGAGAGAGAGAAAGAGAAATCCATCCAGTTAATCCACAAACCAGCTTCTAGTTCTAATAAATGATCTATTCCAAATGAAGTCAGACATGCAAAATTTCACTTTATGCCTAGCACTCAGGGGACCTTCAATATACAGGGTGTCCCAAAAGTGTATACATATTTTGAATAATTATAAAGGCAGTAGTTATTAAAAGACATTTAATTTTCAAAATGTAATAGAATCTACAGACATTGTGTGTATACATTAGTTTCCTTCCTTGTTAAGAATGTCTCATCTTGGGCTTATAAAATGCTAAGGTAAATCATCTTTTACTCTTTATTTTAAAAAATAGTTTATTGGTTTTTAGAGAGAGAGAGGAAGGGAGATGGAGTGAGTGAAACATCTATATGAGAGTGAAACAACAATCTGCTGTCTCCCACACACCCCACACTGGAGATTGAGCACAAAACCTAGGCACGCACCCTTGACCAGGAATGGAACTGACAACCTCCTGGTGCATGGGACAATGCCCAAGCGATGGAGCCACATGAGCCAGGACAATCATCTCTTATTCGTATAACAAACAACCTTCCTTTCTACATCTCCCCACTGCTATTACTCTCCTGTACATCACCCATTGCTTCACAAAAAGACCACCTTCCAAAGGTTCTTATTCCAGCCTCTCACCTCTGTCCCACTCATCATATGGAAAGACTTGCCTCCTCTTAACATTGCTTAAAACAGGACATGTGTCTGCTCAAACCCTTTGACTAGACAAGGTCTACAGGATCCAGTTCAGACAGAAGCTGCCTTTGCAAGATCACCTTCTGTCCCTCTGCAGTCACATTGGTCTATTCAGTAGCCTCCAAATGAAGTTTACCCTTTCTCACCTCTAATGCTAGATTTATATTGTTTTTCTCTCCTTTTGTATCCCATGAGGTTATTCTCTTCAACTAGCTGAATTTTAGCCAAGATCTAAGTACAATCTCACTTCCTTTGACCACCCAACTAAAAGAAATCTCACTTCTTTGACCATCCAACTAAAAGAAACTAGGGGTCTGCAAACTATGGTTGAGAGCCACACCTTGCCAACTGCTATGAGTTTTTTACATAGCATCTAAGACTGCTTTTGTGCTATGACAGAACTCAGTAGTTGCAACAGAAACCATGTAACCCACATGCTTAAAATGTTTACTATCTGTAACATACAAAAATATTTTCTGATCAATGCTCTAAATTAATAAAATAATAATAGCTAACTTTATTTTATGAGTCCTCTATGTCAGGCACCCTTATCAAGTTTATTTAGCATCCAATTTAAACTTGCAACTCTACTCCTCACTGACACCCTCTCTTATTCTCTGTGCTACCCCATCATTTCTGGAAGCATGTAGAGTATAAAACTAGTTATGTGTCCCCACCATTTGATAAGAATCATTTACTATCCTGTTCCAAGGATAGTACCAAGCACATAGTGGGAGCTTAATAAATATATGTAGAATAAATAAATTAGTTATTTTACTTGTCTTATACACTCAAATATATGTCAGACGAACTTATATTTTATATTCCTCACTGCACCTAGCAAGATGCCTTTCATGTACTACTGATGCAAAAATAAATTTTTGATTAACAGATATATGCCAAAGAAAAAGTAAACTTTAAGTATCCTGTATTAAAGGAGGATCTAATAAGTACAGATCACTCTTGGATGATTCATCCACAGATATGGTTGTACTATACATACTACTGCTTGATTTCTCCAAATAAAGCTCTTACCTTTGCATGATCAATGCGGGTACTTAGTTCTTTGGATGCAAATCCCCCAAATATAAGACTGTGGATGGCTCCTATCCGGGCGCATGCCAGCATGGTATAGATTGCCTGAGGGATCATAGGCATGTAGATAACCACAGTGTCACCTTTCTGGACACCATGCTTGACCAAAACACCAGCCAGCTTAGAGACCTGTAACAAAATCATTAGATCAGCAAAGTGTTTTCTGTGTTCTTTCACTAAAAAGTTAAGTAGGTAACACAAGAAGGTGACCGCCCTCTTGGTAGTGAATTAAAGAAGCCTGAGACCCATATTTGATGATGGTGATGATGATGATGATGGTTTAGATAGTGACAATAATAACAGATATTATAACAACTGACTACAAGTCAGATTACTATTTTTAGACCATATGAACTTCATGGCCTAAATGGCTTAATTATTCATATAACAACATGATTTCTGAGCAGCTATTACATGTCATATGTTGTATGCAGAATTGGGAATACAACATTGGAAAGCAGAGACAGACTTGTTCCCATGGAGCTTTTATTCTAAAGGTAAATCAGTCACATGAATAGAAAATTAAAATGATTATAGATTTAGATAAATGTTGGGTTAACTATTGAAGACAAGTATGTATTATGAAAGAAAACAAATCACTTATACACTTATAAGGTAAAAAGACAAAGTATATTATTATTTCTATTTTAAAGATAAGGTAACTGAGGCTCAGAAATAATAAATAGCTAATCAGAGGTAAGAGAGCTAGAAACTGGTGTAGCCAAGATACCATCACAGTTTTTTTGGCTTCATGCTCTCTGCCTCAAGTCAATTATTTTTCTTCATAGTTTTTATGCTAATTACCTATACAAAGTGACTGCCCTCTATACTGAGACCAAATGTACAAATGTCTTTATTCTTTAACATATGTTTTTGCAATTTCTAGTAATAAAAACAAAATAGATCATAAGTCCATACATGATATAATTTATTGCAAGAAAACTTTCCCTGGGCAATTACCTCCTGTGGGAGGTATGCCCAGACCTAAGTGAATAAGACATTCACCCTTCCTTCATTTTAAAAATATATATTGAGTATCTGTATATGCCAGACACTGTTTTTTGAAACATCAGTAAACAAAATTAGATAAATATTTCTATCCTCGGAGTGCTTATATTTTAGCAAAAGAAATATATTCCTATATAATAAAGAGGTAATATGCAAATTGACCATCAAGCCCTCACAAGATAGCTGCCTACGACCAGGCCAGCAGGGGAGTTAGTGAGGGACGACCAAATGACTGAACAAGCAGGCTGCATGGGACGACCAGGCCAGCAGCGGAGGCAGTTGGGGGAGATCAGGCCGGCGGGGGGGGGGGGGGGGGGGTTGACAGTGAGGGGTGATCAGGCTGGCGGACGGGGGAGAGTTAGGGGCAACCAAGCAGGCAGGCAGGTGAGTGGTTAGGAGCCAGCAGTCCCGGATTGTGAGAGGGATGTCCGAATGCTGGTTTAAGACATCCCCCAGCAGTCAGACATCCCCCTAGGAGTCCCGGATTGGAGAGAGTGCAGGCTGGACTGAGGGGGATTCACCCCCCCCCCCCGTGCACAAATTCCATGCACTGGGCCTCTAGTTTATAATAAACATAAGTAAATTATTTGTTATGTTAAAGGTAATCAGTACTATTGAGTAGGGGGGAGTAGAGCAAAGTAGATGGGATTGGAAGTGCAGGGGGTGTAATTTTCAATGGGACAAACAGAACAGACCTCACTAAGAAAGTGACATTTTAGCCAAGACATGTGGCAGGTTGAGAATAAGTGTGTATCTGTGAGTCTACTATTTCAGGCAGAGAGAATACCAGTACAAAGGTGTCAGGGGGATCAGATGTTATGACAAAAGGGAATAGCAGGGAGACTAGGGGATCTGGAACAGGAAAAAAAATGTAAAAATATGGTTGTAGATCAGGTCAGACAGCTAAAAGAGCCTGCAGGGATCCGGTGGGTGACTGGGAGGAATATGTCTTGCCTTTAAATATGACTGTTCAAGATAATGAACTGAGAAGGCCTGAAAGAAGGAAGTAGGCCACATGGCTTTTTGTGGTTCCTTTCACTTCACTCTGCTGCTCCTACTTTTTGAACAAGTTTTTTTTTTTTTTATGTTTTTATTGATGTCAGAGAGAAAGGGAGAGGGAGAGAGAGATAGAAACATCAATGATGAGAGAGAATCATTGATTGGCTGCTTCCTGCATACCCCCTCTGGGGATTGAGCCCGCAACGTGGGCATATGCCCTGACCGGGAATCGAACCAGTGACCTCTTGGTTCCTGGGTCGATGCTCAACCACTGAGCTACACCTGGCTAGGCTGAACAAGTTTAAAGGATCTGAATCCTGATCATTCTTAATTATTTTTTTTCTTTTGATTCACTTCCTCTGTTCGGATGGGGAAAGATGTGGTCAAGGTTAAGAATGTTGGTGAAAGAAAATAACAACTATCTAAGCATCTTATTCTCCTCTACATTGCAAACTACCTATAATTCAGTGCTACATTTCAAGAACTCAAAGCTGCCCCATAGAAAGTTACAAGAAGGACACATGAAAATAATATAAATTATGCACTTAAATTCTATGTGGAGTTCAGAACCAAGATAAACACGGAAAAGTCATATCCAAACATCTGTGTGCAATCTCTGCAGAAAGTGGCCGTGCTCCGTGATGACGTTACTGCGCTTCCCACTTAAGGTACAGCAGCGGGAGAGACCAACAAGAAGAGCTTGTCCTATTTACAGCTATAATCTCAGCATCTCCATAGTGGCTGTTGGTGAATAAAATATAATATAAAATAATATAAAATATAATATTCAACAAGACTCCATAATTCAGCAACTTTATATTCCAGTTCCACCTCATAATGTTGTTGAAAGATGCCAAAATGTTTTCTGTTCTCTAAACGAAGTAAAATAAATAAATTCAAGACTGCCCTAGCCAGATTGGCTCAGTGAATAGCTCATCTGCCCTGGGACTGAAGGGTCCCAGGTTTGATTCTGGTCAAGGGCATCTACCTAGGTTGCAGGCTCGATCCTGGCCCTGGTCCGGGCAGGGGTGGGAGGCAACCATTCAATGCATCTCTCACATCGATGTTTCTCTCTGTGTGTCTCTCCCTCTCCCTTCGACTCTCTCTAGAAATCAATGGCAAAATAGCCTCAGGTGAGGATTAACAAAATAAACAAGCAAACAAGTAAACAAACAAATCCTATCTAATAAAAGAGTAATATGCAAATTGACCATCACTCCAAGACACAAGATGGCCACCTCCATGTGGTCAAAGATGGCTGCCCTGATGTGGACACAAGATGGTCATCACAAGATGGCCTGCAGGGGAGGGCAGTTGTAGCCAGTTGGGGGAGACCAAGCCAGCAAGGAAGGGCAGTTGGGGGGGACCCAGGCCTGCAGGGGAGGGCAGTTGGGGGGGAACCAGGCATGCAGTGGAGGACAGTTGTGGGGGACCCAGGCCTGCAGAAAAGGGCAGTTGGGGGGGACAAACCTGCAGGGGAGGGCAGTTGGGGGGGAACAGGCCTACAGGGGAGGGCAGTTGTGGGCTATCAGGCCAGCAGGAGAGGGCAGTTGTGGGGGGGGGCAGGCCTGCAGTGGAAGGCAGTTTGGGGGGGGGGGGGAACCAGGCCTGAAGGAGAGGGCAGTTGGGGGGACCAGGACAGCAGGGGGGCAGTTGGGGGGGACCAGACCTGCAGGGGAGGGCAGTTGTGGGGGACCAGGCCTGCAGGGGAGAAGAGTTGGGGGGACCCAGGCCTGCAGGGAAGGGCAGTTGGGGGGGACCAGGCCTGCAGGGGAGGACAGTTGGGGGGGCAGGCCTACAGGGGAGAGCAGTTGCGGGGGACCAGGCCTGAAGGGGAAGGCAGATGGGGGGGGAACCAGGCATGCAGTGGAGGACATTTGCGGTGGGGGACAACCCAGGCCTGCAGGGGAGGGCAGTTATGGGCGATCAGGCCAGCAGGGAGGGCAGTTAGGGGTGACCGGGCCGGCAGAGGAGGGCAGTTGGGGGGGTACCAGGCCTGCAGGGAAGGGCAGTTGTTGGCGATCAGGCCAGCAGGGAGGGCAGTTAGGGGTGACTGGGCCAGCAGAGAAGGGCAGTTGGGGGAGACCAGGCCAGCAGGGGAGGGCAGTTGGAGGGGGCCAGGCCTGCAAGGGAGGGCAGTTAGGGGTGACCGGGCTGGCAAGGGAGGGCAGTTAGGGGCAATCGGGCCAGCAGGGGAGCAGTTAGGGGCAATCAGGCCAGCAGAGGAGCAGTTAGGCATCAATCAAGCTGGCAGGGGAATGGTTAGGGGGTGGATCAGGTGGCAGGCAGAAGCGGTTAGGGGAAATCAGGCAGAGGCAGGCAAGCAGTTGGGACCAGCAGTCCTGGATTGTGAGAGGTATGTCCAACTGCCTGTTTAGGCCTGATCCCTCAAGGGGTTCCAGATTGGGGAGGGTGCAGGCTGGGCTGAGGGACACACACCCCCCGTGCACGAATTTCGTGCACTGGGCCTCTAGTAAATAAATAAATTCAAGACCTTTTTTGAAACAAAGATCTAAAACTGGCCAAATGTTATTCCAAAATACTTGTGAGCCAACATGTTAAAATTCGAGGTTTCGTATACAAATCCAGCTTTCTAGTTCCTCTAGAGAAACTGGAAGGTCTAACAGCCTGGGTTTCTGTTCTTGAATGACAACCATCAATTAACCTGTGATCAGCTGGCTGCTCAGTTAGCCATACAACTCGCCGTTCCCTGGGTCTACTGATCACGGAGCTTGCATTTTTTCCATTCTGAATTTAAAATGTATTTTCTACATCTTGTTTATGTTATGTGCTTACACCATTCTTTTATAACCACAGAATAAGATATATGCCAATAATTGATTTTTCTCCCACCCACTTCTTCCATTTATATTATCTGCTTGGCAACTGTAGGCATGAGTTGTTAACCACTGCCCAGAAGACACTTGTCAAATTAGGCTGCACCAGATCTCTATAACCGCTAGAGGGCGGGCATTTGGCCTAGTTCAGTGGTCGGCAAACTGCGGCTCTGTTGACTGAGTTTGCCGACCACTGGGATAGGGGCTTAATCACAAGGAACAACAACAGCCTGTAATTATTGGAATCAAGAGTCTAGGCCAGTGGTCGGCAAACTCATTAGTCAACAGAGCAACCGCAGCTCGCGAGCCACAGTTTGCCGACCACTGGCCTAGTGTACTAAGTACCTTGCTTCTTGCAGCTACTCCTCAGTATTTTGATATTTTGCTAACCACATCACAGATGTCCTAAAGACAAAAGTTTTATAGAATCAATAGAGAAAAGTTATTTTGTAGTACTTGCTAGGGATAAATGTCACCCCAGTAAAATTATCTATTGAAACTTCTAAATTTAAAACATATATGTATATATATGAGAAAATGTGTTTCTGATGAGACTTCTGGTAAATAGGCTTATGAAAAATAAAACATTAGCTCACAGCAAGAAAAAAATAAATGGAAATCAATTTAATATTAAAATATTTAATGTTTCATTAAAAATATTCCTTATGAATATTAAATCAAGAGTTGGTTAAAATGAGCCCCAGAGCAAAATATTTAATAGTCTTGTCTCAGATGCAAATAAAGTCATTTTGAAGATAAGTGTAGACTACAGTGAAGGATATGAGGGAACATCTAGAAATCCCAGTCACCCAAGAGATGACAATAACTCAAATAAAGTGCTATGAAATTTTAACACAAAGGGCAATTTGATGATTGCTATTTCAGGGTTCACCTTGTTTTTATCGACTTTCAAATTAAAAAATTATCAAGAAAAGAAAAATGGATATTATTTTTATTCAATGGTATCTATATTCTTATCTTACCATAGATGTCTCAGTATAGAGATAATTTTTATTATTTTTCCAAAGGTAAAATATGTTCACGTATATCTTGTATAACGTATTGTTTTTCAACTGAGGAAAAAGTTAAGTCATCTGCAATTTACCCTATCCATATTCACCTTTACACCTTTTTAAATATGTGTTTTAATTTATCAACAACTTAATAGCTTTACGTCAGGCACACACCACTAAATTTGGTTTTTATGCCGACATCAAAGATAATCTTTATCCCATGCAATTATGGCCAGGCTGTGCTCCTCTGCCAGACTGAGGATACCTGAGCTGTAAAAGAAGGCACACAAAACACACGGATATATTCATTTAGATACGACATTGCTCGCTTCTTTCCATTAAGAGTATATGAAGTATCCTGTCACTGATTCAATTTTGTGTATAGTATCTGCTCTGTGTCCTATACGAAGTCAAGTCTGCAGATGCAAAAATAAGGAAGATATGGCCATTAAAGCAAATAAATTCAGAGCCCAGGAAAAAATAGTGTGGCCCAAAAAGGGGCCACATATTCAACCTGACAAGCTCAGGAGAGGCCTGAGTGGCCTTGCAAACTCAGAGACTTAAAGTAACCAGACAGGATGGTCTGAAATTAAAACGTCCTACCTAAAAGCAAGTCAAGTAGGTAATCAAAGTGGGTATTTCCCTATTTTGCCTTCTCCCACCTCCCTAATCTATCCCCAGTGAATTTCATGTAACCCTCCTTAGGCAGCCTCCTTTGATTCTAATATATAAAGTAAGCAGTGAAACTGCCATTCTGGGGAACATTTTCTCAATCCTTTGACATCTTGCTTCATGGCAACTGTTGTCAGTTTGCCTCAAATAAACTCATAAAAATTCTTACAGGTTTGGATGTTTCTTATGTTGACAATAGCATACATAAATAGTAATTATAAAATAAGAAAATGCAACAACAGATATTCATGTAATGTAACATAGTATACACATATATTTGTTTTACCTGCAAAGTAAAACTTTAAATTTTCTATAATAATTAAAGCATAACATGCAAATCCACCGAACGGCCGAACGGCGGAACAACCCTCTGGACGACCTTCCGGACAAAGCGGGGCTGCGAGGCTGCAGGGGCCAAGGCAGCCAGGGCTGCGAAGGCCTACTCTTGCACGAACATCATGCATCGGGCCTCCAGCGGAATTATAAAGTGAAAGCACACTAGTACCAGTAACGAAGAAGATTTCAATAAAGTTTTTATTTATTCACTCTGCAAAATCTTCATTCAAAAGCAGACTGTGGATTAGTATAATTCCATGAGCAAATGCCCATAACACAAATATAAACATTAGTGGAAACCAACCAAACACTGTGTTCTAAAGAGTATATTAGCACTTGCTTCACAAAGAGCAAATGTGTCCATTGAAAGAAAATCATGTTTATATGACAAAGATAGTATTGGTGTCCAAATTATAGCAAACAGGCAACAATCCTGGGCAACCTCAGAACATGTCAAAGAAAACTATACAAAGAGAAAAACAAGAGAAAGCATATTTTCAGGCTTCAATGATGTCACACTGCAAACCTGGTCTAATCACAGGAAGTTGAACTGATTTAAAACCAATAATAATATCTGAGAAAACAGTTTACTAAAATTAGGGATAAATGAGCTGTTCTTCAGAATTATAGAATTTCCCACAGAAAGAGATGATTATCTAAAGTGCTTGCATTTTACTTTAAAATATATTAAGTCAATCCTGTAGACACACACACACACACACACACACACACACACACACACACATCACACACACGTTTTGGTTTTTCAGCTTGGACACACATACAGAAGATAAAAATTTATAGTGAATCTGATACCATTGTAACTACCCCAGTTGCTAATAACAGGAAAGGAGCAAAGGGAAAGCCACATGCGATAGGCATGTCATTTGTGCAGCTTTGCCAGGAAGCTGCAGTTGAACACCCCCAGGTCTGCTCTCCACAGATCGCTGGGGGAAGGCATTGACGGGGAGAACAGATGCACGCCCAGTAAGGTCCGGGTGAAATAGGGAAGGTACTGGTCTGTCAGTCACATGTGGAAACAGGCCATTGGCCGGAGCAGGCGTGGCCACTGCAAGCGTGGGAAGATTTGGAAGATTTAATCGCCTCAACAAAGAAGTTTGCTGCTTTGTTTTTAGGACTCTTAGGACTCTTGTTGCAGGGGGCATGCTCTCGTGGCTCCCCTGCTCTCGCCCACAGGGTCCACAGCCATGTGGATCCCACACACAATGGACTAATGGACTGCACCAGCCTGATGCTGAACTGGGCCAGCTCCAACATGGAAAGGAAACTCTGGACATCGGCTTTGCTTTTAGCTCTGCTGGAGCCCCAGTTATACTTCTTCCAGGACTGGATGAAGGGAAATGGGACTTTGGAGACGCAGCAATATAATTCCACACAAATAAAAATCACTCATCCTTCCGTGCAAGTCTCAGAAAATTCTTATTATCACTATCGACAACACAGAGAAAAATATATTTTATATTTAAAAATGGAGTTCTATGGCCGAAACCGGTTTGGCTCAGTGGATAGAGCGTCGGCCTGTGGACTGAAGGGTCCCGGGTTCGATTCCGGTCAAGGGCATGTACCTTGGTTGCGGGCACATCCCCAGTGGGGGGTGTGCAGGAGGCAGCTGATCGATGTTTCTCTCTCATCGATGTTTCTAGCTCTCTATCCCTCTCCCTTCCTCTCTGTAAAAAATCAATAAAATATATTTTAAAAAAATGGAGTTCTATGAAGTTTTGGAAGAAAAATTGTAAAATCTTATGTTCAAAACAGTTATCTGCCAGTGTGTTAGAATACATTTACTTACACACTTCTTCTCAAATAAGTTATCTGCCAGTGTGTTAGAATACATTTACTAACACACTTCTTCTCAAATAATTTTCTCCAAATGACGGAATAAATATCTTTACTCAGAATAATCGTTTTTCTCATTTCCATTTTCTTCAAGGGGGTTTCAAGCAATATTTAGTCATTTTAAGACTGTATTTGCAAGCAAAATGAAAGCGAATTGTTTAATCCATTTAGTTCCGGCTCAAAATAACCACAATTTCAATAATCTGTATGCTTTCAATACTAATGTGATTTTCAGACTATATTTCATAGAAAATTAGTTCAATCCAACATTTCTCTGTGCATATGAGCTCAGAGGCTTGATAAAGAATGTGTTCTTCCATTTCTTTAATATTCATATGCTGTGATTTTTAAATAGGTCATCAGAATTTATCACATCTTGAAAGGGACATCTTGTTAATTTTTTAAAATGTACTTCTATTTAACAATTTGGCTATTGTTGACAGAGAAAATAATCCTACATCAAGGAGAAGTCCAAGGTCTAAAAGAATGGAAATGAAAAATGTAATTGATGCTTATTATTAACACAT
The DNA here is from genome assembly GCF_963455305.1 of Plecotus auritus. Classification (NCBI taxonomy): domain Eukaryota; kingdom Metazoa; phylum Chordata; class Mammalia; order Chiroptera; family Vespertilionidae; genus Plecotus; species Plecotus auritus. The sequence continues at coordinate 147,885,569 of NC_137772.1, forward strand.
GACAATAGTACAGTGTATGTAACAAAAAGGGATAGAAAATAGTTCATGATTGCCTTCCCTTTTTTACCATTTTACATCTTTCTATTTTAGGCATTAATGGTCAAATAATAATGACTTCCACCTGCTTTTACTCATTTGCTAGTTTCTGCCAAATTCCTAAATTTCATGGCATTTGTCATTTAAATCAGGTATTTGCCTGAGAAAATAAAGGATGTTCAGAAAGGATAGAGCACGAATTTAGGGTGAAGTGGGTAGTGAGATGGGCTGAAGAGATATAGAGATTCAATATCATATCATTTAGAACTGTATTAAGCCCAGGTAAGTATAGATTTAGCATAAGAACATTAAAAATTTGACAGTGTTAAATCCTCTTTAGAAGTAGGCACTTTCCATATTTTTACAATGCAATGATTGTTTCAAGAAATAGGATTGTGACAATAGAGATAAAAATAAATGATACGATTTGAGAAATACTTAGTGTAGGATGTATTGGTGATTGATGGATGCAGGGAACGAGGAAGTGGAAGGGAAGTTTAAGAATGGGTCCAGGTTTTTGGTTTAGCAACTGGTTGGTTAGAAAGTGATGCCATTCAGAATGTTGGTTCCTTGGTTTGAATTAATGTTCCTGACAAGCTTAAAGCATGGAGGTGGAAATGTCAGAAGTTTAAAGTAGACTTTGGAGGGCAGACATAAAACATATTAAAGACATGCTAAAGAAAAAATGAAAATACAGCATTGAAATCCCAGGGGATACTGAGAACCATGAATTTATAGTAAACTCATAATATCTGGAGTTATGTGATTTTTTTTTTCTCTAAGAGGATTCACCATATTAAGATTGTGGACAAAAAGGGGCCACATGTTTACCTGACTAGCTTAGGGAAGGCCTATGTGGCAGCCTTGCAAACTCAGAGACCTAAAGTAACCACAAAGGATGGTCTGAAATTAAAACTTTCTAACTAAAAGCAGTCTATGGAAGGTAGTCATGTCCTACGCTAGAATTTTCCCTGACAAAACTCAATCTTTACCTTAACTAAGCCTGTCTATAGTCTTCTACATCTATGATAGTGTTAATGTAAGAAACATTCAAACCTATAAAGAACTATTGTGAGTTTATTTGAGCAGAATCTTAATGCTCCCTAGCAAGTGTCAACAGTTTGGCTCAAATAAACTCACAAAAATTCTTTACAGGTTTGAATGTTTCTTACATTAACATTACTTGGTGTAGTCAGCAGAATTCCAAAGAAGCTCACCCAGAACTATGCCATGGACCCAGACCAGGTGCTAGGATCCTGGCCATTGGGTGAACTTGAGTGCGTTATCTCTTGGAAGCAGGACCTTCCCTTGCTTGTTGGTACAGGGTCTGACTTTCTTTGAGCTATATTTTTAAAATCCTCAAGGTGTATCTAAGGTTAAGGGTTTACAGAACCCAGGCTAAGGCGAGACTGGAGGAAAAAAAAAAATTGGGTGGCTGGGTTTTATTTTGGCTTTTCAATTGGCATAGTTTTCTGAGAGTCTGAGAAAACAAACAAACAAACAAACAAAAAAACCCTTCATCATATAAATGAGAGCTGAACTCATTCAGCAACAAACATAAAGGGGCACAGCCTCCCTAGAGCCTGACTCTTGGTGTTCTTAGGCAACTAAGAATCTTTGTGGAGGTGTCAGAGGTAATTTCTTATGACGTGCAAGAGCCCCACAGGGAAGTCCTAACTCAACGGTAATTAACTGACTTGCTCCTCCACAGGCTGCCTAAGGCTTGGCCTGCCAGGGCCCCAAGCCCTTCTGGTTGTTTTACACAGCCTGGAGAGAAACTGAGGCACGTGAAAGGGTTGAATGCGACTCAAGGGCTGAGATTCTCATGGAGCTCAACCCATAAGCAGCACACTTCAACCCATTACACAATATCCCTAGAAACTTTGCTCTGACTGCAGCTTTCCCAAGACGTCAACAAGGTTTATATGCTCACAAATTGATGCTGCTTAAACCTTGTTCTTACATCACCTAATTGTTATTGATTGAATGTATATAAAAATTTTTTATAGTTATTATCCTCCTTATGGTTTCCTAGTGGAAACAGTATCTCCTCTCCTGATCCCCCTCCTTTATTAGATATGAAAAAACTTAGGTACCTAATAATCTTTCCTACCTACTAGACAATAACATTATGATTATAAGCTATGATAATGAAGTTAATGTTTTATGGGCCACCCACAGGTCTTCTTCTACTATCAATATAAGATTTGGTACGTTTTTTTCTGACTGTATGTATCATAGAGGACCCATCTTTGGCGAACCCCTCAAAGAACACCTCGCTAATAATTACCCTGGTAGCATTATATATGGATCTAATCTGGATGAGTATTTTAGATGAATATTGTCTAACTATAGGAGTGGATGAAACTACTAACTGCCCAGAAGAAAAATTAGAGCTTCTGGATAATAAAATAGTAGAAAGTCTTAATTCATCTGGCCAAACTTATCATAAGATACAAGTGACAGTGGATATGTCCAAGAGACTCGACCCTGTTGCATCCAGTTAGCCTGCTTGCCTCCGGACCGTAGCGGTCACAGCTATGCGGTTGAGGCTTTGCTCGGGAGCACACCGGAGCGCTGGATGTCAAATGCTTGAGTCATCCAGTTTCAGGCTCTTCTGCTACCAGCCTCCTTCCTGATGATGACCCTGAGGAACCTCTACAGAACTGTTTAGAGGTCGACGACTTTGTAAAGACAGCCCACCTGGGCCTCACTGACACCCCGCTGGCATCGCCGGATGAGGTACTGTTCATGGAGGGGAGCAGTTCTGTCCAGGAAGCAATCAGGTATGCGGGGGCGGTGGTGGTTGCTTTGGACCAAACCATCTGATCTCAGGCGCTCGCCCGCAGGACTTCGGCACAGAAGGCCCAGTTGATGGCCCTTATTCAGGCTCTCTGGTGGGCAAGGGAAGAATCAGTGACAATTTGTGCTGATGGCGGGTCTGCGATTGCAACAGCTCATGTGCGGAGTGCTGCTGCAGGGTATGGGGACTCCACAGAGGCAAGAGGGAACCGGGCCCCAGACAAAGCGGCCCGGAAGGCTGCCCTGGAAACCAGTGGGGCCTCTACAGATTCTGGTGGGGAAAGGCTGAAATGCATAACTAATTTTTACTCAAGTTCTTACAGGCTTTGCAGTCTACCCAGAAAGCAATCCAGAAGCACGTCAGAGATGTTCTTCTGATCCAGTCCATCCCTTCCAACCTGGTGACTCTGTTTGGGTAAAGACCACCCAAGGACTGACTGCTACCTGGAGGGAACCACATACCGTCATCCTGACCACCCCCACTGCTCTCAGGGTTGCAGGACTGAACACCTGGATACCAGAAACACCCCCTGTGGATTCGTTGCTCCACAAGGCTAAAAGAAGCTTGTGGGACAAGGGGGTGGGGGGAATGAAGAGGAAACTGATCTTGCAGAATTTGTTATCTAAATGCAGAGGCCATGGAACTGAACAATGCACTGCCCTTCGTGGGGGAGGGTTGTTATGCTGGTGCCAGGATGGACCATCGGATGTGGCCTGACACCTGGGGGCCTTCCTGCAGGGCCACGAAGGGGGCAGGGGGCATATCTGCAGGACAAGGACCCCAGCGGGATATATATATAGACAGGCTCTCTGCATGTTTCTTCACTCTGATTTGGAAATTATTCCCGGAGTCCACTAGTGTTAATAAACGAGGTCCCTCCCTTTCTCTAGGAAGCGTGCTTGGTATTTCTGTGGTCTTCTGTAACAGTAAAACTTTAGAATCTAACAGTATAAGTAGGGAAGTGAAAACAGAAGGGACCCTTAGTGGGTGACTATACAAAGTCAGAACCATTTAGTATTTACATGGAAATTGTGTCTAAAATTGCCAACTATCTGAAAATGTATTTTTGTTACATTGTGTAAGAATACCAGATTTTAAAAGAGATACATACTCTGAAAGTTTTAAGCTCCAATTTACATATGTCCTTTACTCTTCCTCCCCCTCTCCCCCTCCCCATCTACCAAAAAGGCCTAACTCCAGGATTATTTCATGCACCTGTGTCCAGCTGATCCTCACATATCCTCCTGTTGTCCTGGGGAAATTCTACTATGATACCCCCCTTGCCCTCCACTGTTCACCCCATTGCTCAGCTTAACCCACCTCAGGCAATTTCTTTGGCACAGACCACCTCCACTCACCTCCTTCACAGGAACATCAATATCTTTAACTAAAATGCTCAGGAAGACCTCCCAAACTTCCTCGTTGGTCTCTATTTAACTCTGAACATTCCTCTAATTAAACCTGGTTTTCTCTAGCACCAATTTTCCAAAACTTTTTAATTTGTATACATTTTATTTCTGTCCCTTACTTATGAGCATTGCAAGGATATTAACTATTATTTTTGTCACTGTGAATGCACTCTATTTCAGCTATATTATGTGTTAAACACTTCGGTGGCTAGATTAGAACACAAGCACCACTCAGAAAAGTACTATTCATAGATATATGGGGGAATACAGTGAAAATTCTAATTTAACAGTTCTCAAATGAATTTTTAAAATATAGCTCATTTCAAAGTTAATTACTTTCTGTATGTCTCCTGGGGAGTTTCTGAAGAAAATAGTCCAAGTCCTGACACAAATTTTATTACATTTTTTAAAATGTAGCCCATCTGGACTAAAATGAAACACAAAATTCAACTAATAGAGAAGTCACTTTCACAATTTTGTATTCATATCTATACCTTTATATAGATATCTGAAGAAATTAGCATAATGTGGTTAACATGCAAATTTTCCAAATGTATGTTTAAAAAGTTATAGAATATACTATATATTATTAATTATATTATTATTAAGAGCATTCAATTTAGTACAAATTTATGTAAGTCATCTAGATATAGTTGTATTCCTTCAATAAACATAAAGGCTGTGGTAATTAATATTTCCCTACGTACTTGTTTATACAGTAACCAGAGGCCTGGTGCACGAAATTCGTGCACGGGGGTGTGTGTCCCTCAGCCCAGCCTGCACCCTCTCCAATCTGGGACCCCTCAAAGGATGTCCGACTGCCCGTTTAGGCCCGATCCCGGTGGATCAGGCCTAAACGGGCAGTCGGACATCCCTCTCACAATCCAGGACTGCTAGCTCCCAACTGCTCGCCTGCCTGCCTTCTTGATTGCCCCTAACCGCTTCTGCCTGCCAGCCTGATCACCCCCTAACCACTCCCCTGCCAGCCTGATTGATGCCTAACTGCTCCCCTGCCAGCCTGTTTTCCCCTAACTGCCCTCCCCTGCAGGCCTGGTCACCCCTAATTGCCCTCCCCTGCTGGCCATCTTGTGGTGGCCATCTTGTGTCCACATGGGGGCAGGATCTTTGACCACATGGGCGCAGCCATCCTGTGTGTTGGAGTGATGGTCAATCTGCATATTACTCTTTTATTAGATAGGATAGAGGCCTGGTGCACGGGGGGGGAGGGGAGGGCCGGGGGGGCAGCTGTTTTGCCCTGAAGGGTGTCCCAGATCAGGGTGGGGGTTCCCTTGGGGCGTGGGGCGGCCTGGGCAAGGGGCCTGTGGTGGTTTGCAGGCCAGCCACGCCCCCTGGTGACCCAAGCGGAGGCCCTGGTATCTGGGGTTTATTTATCTTCTACAATTGAAACTTTGTAGCCGGGAGCGGAGCCAAGCCTTCTGCTTGCTCTGTGGTGGCAGCCATTTCTGTTGGGGTTTATGTATCTTCTATAATTGAAACTTTGTAGCCTTAATCGGAGGCCTGGGCCGGCCAGGGTGTGCAGAAAGCTTGGCTTCCTCCATCGCAGGGGGCAACCCTAGTCTCCTGCTCTTTCCAGCTCCGTGGCTGCCGCCATTTCTGTTTGGATTTATGTATCTTCTATCATTGAAACTTTGTAGCCTTGAGTGGACGCCTAGGCCGGCAAGGGCAGGCGGAAAGCTTGGCTTCCTCCATTGCCAGGGAAACCCAAGCTTCCCTCCTGCTCTCTGTGGCCATAGCCATCTTGGTTGGGTTTATTTGCATATTCGCTCCTGATTGGCTGGTGGGCGTGGCTTGTGGGCGTGGCCTGTGGGTGTAGTGGAGTGGCGGCTAATTTGCATATTACTCTTTTATTAGATAGGATAAACATGCAAAATGAAAAAGTTACTATTTTTTAAAAATTACAGTGTGGCTGCTATAAACACCACGTTAAATAGCTAATGGAAAATATTCTTTTCAAAGTAGCAAAACTCACGCTGTCAATTAAAGCCAGATTTCTTTCACTTTATCTAATAAATGTTTAATGTAGTGTGTCTGAATCTGAGGTGTATGGAGATATTTTCATGGTCCGTGAGTTCTCTATGAGAATGTGTAAACTTTGTGTTTTCATTTGAGAACAATTTAAAAAATTAATACAGCATATTCTGGATTGTTTGATCACACATACAATTTCATTGTATTTTGGTGTTTGTTTATATAATCTATAAGAATAAAAGGGTAATATGCTAATTAGAACTTCCGGGAAAAGCCGTAGAGGGCAGGGCCAAGGCAGAGGCAGCAGAGGCGCCCCCCCCCCCCGCCCCAGCCGTGGAAGAGGCGGAAGAGGCCCCCAGCTGCAGCGGTGGCGGGCGAGGGCCAGGGCTAAGACCCTTGCACAAATTTCATGCATCAGGCCTTTACTCTCATATAATTTCCTATAAAGGCCAGATGATGTCACAGAGCATCCTAATATACAAAAACCCAGGGTCCATAACATCCAAAATGACCAAAGGCTCGGCCTACAGGAAGTCAGTGCTGCAGTGAGTGCCGGGTTGCCCTGGTGACCCGGTACTGACTGCCGCTGCTATGGGCACGGTAACCCAGCACTGACTGCTGAGGAGGCTGTGGATCAGGCCCAGAGAGAGGCCCAGGGAGAGAGAGGCAGGATCTGATCCGCAGCCCCCCTGGTAGCTGTTGATCAGCCATTGCCTCTCTCTTTCTCTCCGGGCTTTGCCAGCAGCCACACCTCTCTGATCAGGCCCAGAGATAGGCCCGGAGACGCTGACTGGCATAGAAACCAACCACTCAGAACCAAATCTGGGTGAACTGTGAGGAGCCAATGGCTGCTTAGGAGGCAGAGCTTTTGATGCTGACTGGCATAGAAACCAACCAATCATAATGTAATCTGGGTGAACTGCAAAGGCAGAACCTAAGGTGAAGACTGAGTAGGGGTTTTAAGGGCAACAACTATTTGGTTTAAGGTGTAAGAAAGCAGTTTAATTTTTTAATGACCAGTTTGGCATTATAGTGCATATGGTTGGCTATCAGTCCATATATAGGGATTATGTATTTTTGTCTGCCAAGAGCACCTCCTCCTGCTGAAAAAGGCTTCCCCCTCCTCATTTAAGCAATCCTATCCTATATAATCTATCTATACTAATAAAAGGGTAATATGCTAATTAGACCAGATTAACCGGCCATCTTCCAGACGTCCGACTTGCTTCCAGACAAAGCCATGGTGGTGGGGGCCAAGGCAAAGAGCGCAGTTGGGTGCGAGATCAGGCCTGCAGGGGAGGGCAGCTGGGGGCGAGATCAGGCCAGCAGGGGAGGGCAGTTAGGGGCGATCAGGCAAGCACAGGTAGTTAGGGGAGATCAGGCCAGCAGGGGAGAGCAGTTGGGGTGAGATCAAGCTGGCAGGGGATGGCAGTTGGGGGCGAGATCAAGCTGGCAGGGGAGGGCAGTTGGGGGCAAGATCAGGCCAGCAGGGGAAGGCAGTTAGTGGCAATCAGGCAGGCAGAGTCAGTTAGGGGTGATCAGGCCGATAGGGGAGAGCAGTTGGGGGCGAGATCAGGCCTGCAGGGGAGGGCAGTTGGGGGCGATCAGGCAGGCAGAGGTAGTTAGGGGAGATCAGGCTAGCAGGCGAGAGCAGTTGGGGGTGAGATCAGGCTGGCAGGGGAGGGCAGTTAGTGGTAATCAGGCAGGCAGAGGCAGTTAGGGGTGATCAGGCCTGCAGGGGAGGGCCGTTGGGGTCAAGATCCAGCCAGCAGGGGAGGGCTGTTGGGGGTGAGATCAGGCCGGCAGGGGAGAGCAGTTGGGGGCGAGATTAGGCTGGCAGGGGAAGGCAGTTATGGATGATCAGGCAGGCAGGCAGAGGCAGTTAGGGGCGATCAGGCAGGCAGGCAGGTGAGCGGTTAGGAGCCAGAGGTCCCAGATCGTGCCTAAACCGGCAGTTGGATATCCCCCAAGGGGTCCCCAATTGGAGAGGGTGCCGGCTGGGCTGAGGGAACCCCCCCATGCACAAATTTCGTGCACCGGGCCACTAGTTGTGTAATAAAAGACTTTATAACTACTACTATGACAAGAGAATTAAGACATCACAGGAAAAATGTGGCCAAACTTAAAGCATTAGGGGTGCAGCACTCAGAACCATAAGCACTTTGCAATAAGTCATTTAGTTCCAGCAAAACATCACTCAGTACAATGAAATTAATATTGTCAATTTGAGCTTGACTGAGACTTTCTAGATTTGCTTTTATCCTGTTCATAAGTCAGATATGGCTTTGTATATGTATAGAGTTTACTAGTAAAAAGAATATCAAGGCTTAGTTTTAACTTAAAATAAAAATAATGTAAGCCAATACAAAAACTATGTAAGAATATTTTTCCTTTATACAGTATTTGGATATCTCACAATTTTGAGAAAAACATGATTTCTTTGTGTTTTTCTTCATGAAGTAAGAAAAACATGAAAAAGTACAAGATGTGAACAGGAACCTTGCACCATTTGCATCAATCCTGCACTGATTAGTTAATCAAAGCTTTAATTAAGCAAACACCTCTGGCATTTTTACAGACAGTACATAAAACATGACAACTACCCTGACTGCATCAACCACACTTCCTAGCATTTGTGTATGTTCCTGTTAACCTTTATGGTTTTGTTGGTCAATACATCCTGAAAGTCAATCAATATATACGAAGGGCTCAGAGAGAACTTGTGAAATACCCTGGAGGGTCAAGGACGTGCGATCACTGCAATAGCTGCGTCTGTCCAAATAGCATTAACATCACTCAACAAAAGGAGCCATACATCTTTTAAAAATGAAAAATTCCCCAATATAATGCATACACTAGTAACTAATAAACAAAGCAAACATAGTTCATCACATATGCCAAGATTTTATCATAAACACATATAAAAATAGATCAAATTTCCCATAAAAACTATATATGATAAAGTTAATGTAATTCAGTCTTGTAATGGGAACAAAATTATCTTAAATCAAGTATGGCATGAGAAAATAAATAATCAATTTCCCCAAGTTCTCTAATCTTGACAATAATTCTACTGAATGGAAACTTCCATTGATTTATTCAAATTTATTTTACTTAATTATTACAAATGCACATATGTGAGCATAAAACTGCCAAATGAAATAAAATGTTAACACTATCACTTCTCATATCTACATATTTATTGATTTCAAAGTTTTATATAAAAAATGTTATGTTTCATACACTCAAAATATGAATCTATCCTTATATCGTATTTGCATCACTCAAGCCACTCGATGTCTTCAATTTATTTTAATTAGTTTTATCCTCTACTTGCTATAAAAATTATGTCAAGTCAAATTATTTCACAGTTTCATGCATAATCAAAGGTCAGGCACTAAAAGTGTTGATGCATTCAGCTGTCCTCAAGTTGCTGACTATATTACAGGTGCAAATATGCTAGTCAATACATAAGAAAATAACTGTTATTAATTCCTCCCGCTTCCACTTGTAGAAACAATTTTTTTGTATTTCCTATTCTGCTCCTCTTTGAATTTAAAAACTGCCTGTCTCCCCTCTTTACCTTTCAATAATCATTTTGTTTTGTTTCCCCTTTAATTCATCTTGCTGGCCGAGAACTTCGACAAGCAAAGACAATCAGGTTTGTCTTCAGAGTGCACAGCTTCATCATTAAGGATGTCAGCTCCAACTCTTGAATAAACACACCTGCAGCAGTCCTTCGGAGACACCTGTTGGCAGATATGTCCACAGCAGATATTTCTATCTTTCTATCATGACTTAGCTAATACATTACTTTCTCAGCAGAGCCTTCTCTGACCTGCTAGGGCCAGGTTGGTCCCTTCTTCTGTGCTACCAATGCTCAAAGATTTCTTGCTATTTTATCATACAATTAGAGGCCCGGTGCATGAAATTCATGCATGGGTAAGGTCCCTAGGCCTTGCCAGCGATCAGGGCCAATCGGGGCCTTCCTTCCCCTGGCTGCTGGCTGGGGCCTTCCTTTGTTCCGCAGTGCCCTCTGGAGGTCAGCGCATGTCATAGCAAGTGGTCGAACTCCCAGTCGGTCAAACTCTGAAGGGGACAGATTGCATATTAGCCTTTTATTATATAGGATTGGTCTTGTCTTTTTCTCACCAGGCTAACTATGAACTCCTTGGATGAATAATTTATCTTATTCATCTTTCTGACCCCACTGCCTACTACAAGAAATGACACATCATGGGCATTCAATATGTGTCTGAGGAGTACATATCACTGAAGATGTCTTCTTCTCTATTTCTAGCACACTACCGATTGAGAATTTATTTTTACCTTCTAGTTGTTTCCCTGAGCTCAATATATATTGACATTAATGGGTTACACTCATCCTATATAATAGAGGTAATATGGAAATTGACCATCACTCCAACACACAAGATGGCCGCCCACACGTGGTCAAAGATGGCCACCACAAGATAGCCAGCAGGGGAGGGCAGTTGGGTGTGACCGGGCCAACAGTTCAGGGCAACCAGGCCTGCAGGGGAGGACAGTTGGGGAGGGACCCAGGCCTGCAGGGGAGGGCAGTTGGGGGCAACCAGGCCAGCAGGGGAGAGCAGTTAGGGGGAACCAGGCCTACAGGAGAGGGCAGTTGAGTGGGACCAGGCCTGCAGGGGAGGGCAGTTGAGGGGACCAGGCCAGCAGGAGAGGGCATTTGGGAGTGACCAGGCTGGCAAGGGAGGGCAGTTAGGGGTGCCTGGGCCAGCAGGGGAGGGAAGTTGGGGGTGACCAGGCCTGCAGGAGAGGGCAGTAAGGGGTGACCAGGCTGGCAGGGGCGGGAAGTTAGGGGCAATCAGGCTGGCAGGAGAGTAGTTAGGGGGTGAACAGGCTGGCAGGCAGAAGTGGTTGGGGGCAATCAGGCAGGAAGGCAGGCGAGCAGTTGGAAGCCAGCAGTCCTAGATTGTGAGAGGGATCCCAGATTGGAGAGGGTGCAGGCTGGGCTGAGGGACACCCCTGCCCCCATGCATGAATTTCATGCACCGGGCCTCTAGTTTATATATAAGAACTGGTATTTATTTTGCCTTAAAAAATATAAAAAATAGGCCCTGGCCAGTTTGGCTCACTGGATAGAGCGTCGGCCTGGGGACTGAAGGGTCCCAGGTTCGATTCCGGTCAAGGGCATGTACCTTGGTTGCGGGCACATCCCCAGTAGGGGGTGTGCAGGATGCAGCTGATTGATGCTTCTCTCTCATTGATGTTTCTGGCTCTCTATCCCTCTCCCTTCCTCTCTGTAAAAAATCAATAAAATATATTTTTTTTAAAAATGTAAAGAATAGTTGTGGCAGAAACCCCTAATTGTCCATCAAATTTTCTCCAACTTGACTAGATATCCCAGCTTTTCTTGTAGCCAATGGCCAAATGGGATGTGCCAGGACATCATATATGACAGTTCTGAGTATAGGCCCTAAAACAGCACATCAGAGTCTTTGCATCCTCCTCTGCTATCCCAAGTGTTGGGAGACCCATACCTTTGTCTCAGCTTCAAAGATGAAGATGACAGCAATGAACTTGGGAATGAAGGCACAATAAGATTTTATCTGGGTCATGCCAAACTGACCCTCATCATCTTTGCATGAGAAATGCTTTTTAAAAAATTTTAGCTACTATGCTATTGGGTATTTTTGTTTTAGCAGCTTAGCCTTCAACCTAACATTTAAGAATTAAAAAAAAAAAAAAATGATGTCAGTTATTAGGCAATTTTAAATGATGAAAATCACCCAAGTAGATTTTTTATGTAATAGTAGAGGCCCGGTGCATGAAAATTTATGCACTGGAGGGGCGGGAGTTCCTCAGCCTGCCTGCCTCCTCTCACACTCCGGGAGCCCTCAGGGGCGGGAGGCGACCCAGTGATCAGGGGAAGGCGATGCCCCATCACACCTCTGCTACTGCCACTGCCAGCAGTGCAAGCCTTGGCCGGCCCTGGTTACCTGAGCCTCGGGTGGCCCTGGGTGGCTGGGCAGCCAACATCCCGGGCTTGCCTGTGCCTCGGGCCGGTCCTGGGTGACTGGGCAGCCGACACCCAAGGCTTGCCTGCGCCTTGAGCCAGCCCTGGGCAGCTGGGGGGCTGAGGGGACTGGGGGACTCTGGAGGCGGGTGCACAGGCCTGGTCACACGCCTGCTGCCCTGGTGGGGCTGAGGGGACTGGGCACTGTCATCTTGTGGCTGTGGGCACCGCCATCTTTGAGGGCATGGCAGTCAATTAGCATATTCCCTCCTTATTGGCTGTGGGCACTGCCATCTTTGTAACGGTGTGAGAGTCAATTAGCATATTCCCTCTTTACTAGCTAGGAAAACTGAAAAAAAGAGAACTAAAGCACTTTTCCCATGATTCTATGTGAAAATTATGCAGAAACCTTTCCTTGGAGTGCAATATGAGAAACACTGCGAATGACAGGGAGCAAGCAGGGCATTTACAGTGGCTGCTCTATGATAGGGAGAATCAGACTTTTTTCAAACCCAGTAGGCACAGTCAGAGATCCAAGGTAGGATGCATACATGAAATAGCTCCCATGTGCCAAAAGCCACACCCTATCCTTTAATTGCCCACGGATCAGCAAATGCTGATACTGTTAAGGGGATTTAAACTAAGTGGTGCCTATTCATTTTTCTCATGGATCTTAGTCATCTCCTGGTTCCCAATCTTGCCCACTACAGTCTTTTTTTCTTCAGAGAAGCCAAAATGATTTATTTAACAACATGGAGCTTCCCATTATACCTAGAATGAGATATAGTCTTTACCCTGGCCTGCAAAGCCCAACATGATCCGACTTCTGGATACTCTCCTGACCTCATCTTCCACCACTCTCCTAGCATAGCCAACCTCCTGGTTCTCCCGAGTGACCTAAGTCTATTCTTGCTTCAGGACTTCTGCCTGATAGACTGTTCACTCAGATGTTCACATGGTTCTCTCCAGTCATCACTATGTCACTGTGTCTTCTCAGAGACAAGAAGTTTTCTACAAACCTAGCTAAAATGGCAGCCCAAGTCACTCTATAACCTTAATATTTTTCTTTAATTAGGCTTCATGCACCAGTGGGGTCCTTCAGCCAGGCCTGCATCCTCTCACAATCTGGGACCCTTGGGGGATGTCAGACTGCTGGTTTTGGGCTGCCAGTCCAACATCCCCTGAGGGATGTAGTAATGCACAAATTGGCAGGTGTCTGGGGAGGAGCCCCAGCCTGGGCCAGGCACTGTGCCATTCCCGCTCATCCTGGCCCTACTGTCACCACTCGGTAGCGCTGCCACAGAGGCAGGAGAGGATTGTGCCACCACAGCTTTGCATACCATCCATGAGCCCGGCATCTGCCACCCAACGGTCAGCTGAGCAACCCTCTCACTGTGGGAGTGCACTGACCACCAGGGGACAGCTCCTGCATTGAGCGACTGCTCCCTAATGGACAGTGCACATCATAATGACCAGTCATTTGGTCGTTTGGTCACTTAGGCTTTTACATATATAGATAGATAGATAGATAGATAGATAGATAGATAGATAGATAGATTATAATTTTATTTATAGCACTAGAGGCCCGGTGCACGAAATTCATTCATGGGTGTGTGTGTGTGTGTGTGTGTGTGTGTGTGTGTGTGTGTCCCTCAGCCCAGCCTGCACCCTCTCCAATCTGGGACTCCTTGAGGTATATCCGACTGCCCCTTTAGGCCTGATCCTACCAGGCAGTCAGACATCCCTCTCATAACCCAGGACTGCTGGCTCCCAACCACTTACCTGCCTGCCTGCCTGATTGCCCCTAACTGCTTCTGCCTGCCAGCCTGATCACCCCCTGACTACACCCCTGCCAGGCTGATCGATGCTTAACTGCTCCCCTGCTGGCCTGATTGCCCCTAACTGCCCTCCCCTGCTGGCCTGGTCACCCTTTACTGTCCTCCCCTGCCGGCCTGGTCGCCACTAACTGCCTTCCCCTGCCGGCCCGATTGCTCCTAACTGCCCTCCCCTGCTGGCCTGGTTGCCCCTAACTGTCCTCCCCTGCTGGCCTGGATCCCCCCAACTGCCCTCCCCTGCAATCCTGGTCCCCCCTCCAACTTCCCTCCTCTGTAGGGTTGGTCCTACCCAACTGCCCTCCCCTGCAGGCATGGTTTCCCCTGGTCACCCCCAACTACCCCCTCTAATGGCCTGGATCCCCCCAACTGCCCTCCCCTGCAGGCTTGGTCCCCCTCAACTGCCCTCCTCTGCCGTCCCGGTCACCCCAAACTGCCATCCCTTTCAGGCCTGGTCCCTCCCAACTGCCCTCCCCTGCTGGCCTGATCGCCCACAACTGTCCTCCCCTGGTGGCCATCTTCTGGCGGCCATCTTGTGTCCACATGGGGGTGGCTATCTTGTGTGTTGGAGTGGTGGTCAATTTGCATATTACCTCTTAATTATATAGGATATCTCCCCAGTAAATGTGCAAATTTCCTGTGGGCAAAGTTATTATCATTCACTACTGTACTCCATGCTATCCACAGTAGTACCAGATATATATTAGGTGTCCTAACAATATGTTGTGAGTAAATTAATTTGACTCCATCATCATTCCAGCCTGAGAAATTAAATTCAAAGCCAGATTATCTACTGATTCTTTGGCATTAACTTTGTAAAAGGTTGGAGTTTAGCCACCCTGAAGATAAGACGAATCATCTAAAAAAATATATTAATTAAATATATGTAAGAACAAAAGCTATTGGAGCAGATTTCTAATTTTCTAAGATTGAACAAGTAAGGTAAATTTAAGCAGACCTTTAGGTAAGGGAGGATCTAAACTTTTACAGTCAGGCAATGCATTAAAACAAGAAAGATTCTCAACCTATTAAAAAACAAGAATTCCTCAATGTAAAAAAAAAATCACAATGTAGAGGACATAAATGGTATTTTGGGAAATACTTATCTTTTGTAAACAACAATTATTCTTTTATTTTTAATGAATGAGGTATTGAATGTTCTACTCAAGAACTCAGTATTATAATATAAGCTTATGCTATGAGGCCTGTATTAGGTGCTTGTGTGGATAAAATAAATAAGTATGATGATATTACCTCTCTCCTCAAGGAGTTTTTACTCCAGTTGAAAGGTACACTAATAAGTAGGTACACTAATAATGTAAGTACATTGATAAGTAAGATAAAAAGCAAAAATTAACTATGCATGAAGAAAGGTACAAGTAAAGAGTTCTGGACTTCAAAGCATGTGAAATAGCTTCGGGAATAGGGAAAGATGGAAACAAGTGAGTTCTCATTTCAAACAGTAATCTTGATTTCATAAACAACATCATCTCTAAAAATCTG
This sequence comes from Plecotus auritus, assembly GCF_963455305.1. NCBI lineage: Eukaryota > Metazoa > Chordata > Mammalia > Chiroptera > Vespertilionidae > Plecotus > Plecotus auritus. The sequence goes on from NC_137772.1 coordinate 147,901,139, forward strand.
GCTGAGTTCTCAAATTCAAAGGAGCTGGTTACATTGCTGTTGCTTTGGGTGAATGTAAAAATTATCTTTAGACATTTTTAGTTTTAAATATGCAAATCTAAACATGGAATAAAAGAAGCTAGGAGATACTAAAATATTGTTTTCTTATTTAATTTCTTCCTATGTTATATATTAAATTGTTCTAATATTTATTTTCTGTACTTGGGGTGCTCTTAAATTTTATTAAGTCTAAAAGTTATTCAAAACAAGGTTCCAGTTAGAATCTTGATGAAAAAATTTAAATCATTAGTTGTTGTATACTCAACTTCCATTTCAAATTAAATACGTAGGCCCTCAGTTTACGTCGGAGATCTGTACTGCTGGCACGACGTAACGCGATTTTCGCCGTAAGTCGGAGCCCACCTGCATAAGCACCTATGTCACTCACATGGAGCACATACACAGCAGTAATGAAGTGAAACAGTAAAAAATTTTAAAAGACAGATAACAATTCCTGACCTTTACTTGTGGTAAATAAATAGTAAAAAACACAAAGCACGTATATACATAAGTCGAAATGACGGAACATTATTTTATAAAAATAAATGGGAAATGGCGACATAACCACGAAACAATGTACGTCGAGTCTAACGTAACCCGAGGACTGTCTGTACAGTGTTTCTGCTAAATCTCATTATGCAGCCTTGTATTATACAACATAGATCACAAAAATAATGACACTTATAAAAAATAAGGTTGAACCAAACCACTAAAAATCAACATATCTAGAGCCTTTTAATGTTTATAAAAGTACTTGTGTAGCATTATCTTCAGTAGGTCATTTCCAGCTTTAAACACTGGGGCTCATGCTTCCTGCTTTAAGCTATTCTACTGGAGGACGTCTGCTTCCAAATTTCTTTCCAAAAAAAGACTACGAGAGATGACTAAAGGGTAGATTTGTATCATTAATTATATTTAAAACAGGGGAGAATGTCTTCTCTGCTTTAGATTCTTAAAACCACTTAATTCATCAACACTTGCATTACAACATCTTCATCATTTTTTTCTTTAAGGTTTTCAAATACTGACAAGGTATTTTCTTTAAACGTAAGAAAGTCTCCCCTTGGCTTGCTAAGATGGTGATAATGCCATAGAAGAATAAATAGTCAAAATATCTGAATAGGCCCTTGAGAAAAGTGCAACAAAAATGGCCAAGCAGCACAGGGAAAGGAGCTCAAGTTCACTAGACATTAAGGAAAAGCAACTTAAAACCACAATGCAGCCCTGGCTAATGTGGCTCAGTTGACTGAGCACAGTTCAGTGCACCAGGGGATGCTGGTTTGACTCTTGATGAGGGGCCCTGGTTGCAGGCTCTATCCCACATAGGCGGCATGCAGGAGGCAGCAGATGGATGTTAGCTCTCTCATTGATGTTTTGCTCTTCCTCTCCCTTTCTCTCTTTCTGAAAATCAACAAAATATTCTTTAAAAATTCCTATATAATAAAACCTAATATGCTAAGTGTCCGGTCATCCGTTCAACCAATCAAAGCATAATATGCTAATGATATGCTAAGTCTGCTCAACCACTTACTATGACGTGCACTGACCACCCAGGGGTAGACACTCTGACAGGTAGTTTAGCTTGCTTCTGGGGTCGGGACAATTGGGACTGAGCATGACAGGCCAGACACACTGAAGCCCTCCCGCGTCCCTCCCCGGCCTTGATCGTGCACTGATGGGATCCCTTGGCCTGGCCTGTGTCCTCTCACAATCCAAAACCCCTTGGGGGATGTTGGAGAGCCAGTTTCGGCCTGATCCCGCAAGCCAGGCCGAGGGACCCCAATGGTGCACAAATTCATGCACCGGGCCTCTAGTAATAACATAATGCAATATCACTACACATTCATCAGGAAGGCCAAACTTAAGACTTGGGATTCTCAATGCTAAGTGTGACAACCAGCATGCTCATATACCAGAAGTGGGATATACATTGGTACAACCACTCTGGAAGACTGTTTGACACTATCTACTCAAACTGAACACATACACATTCCATCAACCAGCCATCTCACTCCTGAGAACAGTCCCAAACAAATGCATACATTTTGTCACAAAAATCAGTGCACAAACATATATACAGCAGCAGCATTTGTCATAGCCCAAAACTAGTCACTACCCAAATGACCAAACTACAACCTCTTGCAATGAGATAAAAGGATCTCATAAACAAACCGTTGAGTGAAAAAAGCCAGATGCAAAAAAGTACGTTCTATTATTCAATTTACTAGAGGCCCAATGCATGAAATTCGTGCATGGGTAGGGTCCCTAGGCCTGGCCAGCGATCAGGGTCGATCAGGTTCCCCACCTCCCTACCTCCTCCTTCCCTCGCCACCCGCACGCCGCCACCGCACAGTTCCCCACCTCCTGTTTCCCTCGCTCCCTCAGCGCCCTGCCACCGCTGCTGGTTGCCAACCATGTTCCGTGCTGCCCCCTGGTGGTCAGCACCCTTCATAGCAAGCGATTGAACTCCTGGTCCCATGGTCGAACTCTCAAGGGGACACTTTGCATATCAGCTTTTTATATATATATAGATTCAAAGTTCAAAACAGGTAAACCTCATCTTTTAATATCTGGATATAATCATGTGACAGTGTGAGGGGGGAATGACTAAGGGGAAGCATGATAAGGGCTTCTAGGGGGCTGGGCATATTCTGTCTCTGGTTATATGACAGATCTCCTTGCATGCACATGTTTTATTTGTGAAAATCTATAAGCTTTGCCTTTATAATCTATGCACTAATCTGAATGTATGTTACATTTCAATAAAAGGTTTTTACAAATTACATGTTAGGAAAAATCATACATTAACCACCCTAAGAGTTCCCTTTTATACTAGCATCACTCACCTATATTCCAGCATGAAAAGGGTGATTTACCGTACAGAGATAGTTTTCAGTGGAGCTGACAGTTACACAAATGAAGTTGTTATTGATTTTTTAGGAAGTTTAAGGAAAGGAAACTGGTAATGGGCACTGTTGTATCCTTTCCCCTCAACAAGGCAACCACGGGCAGGACTGATTTTCTGCATTGTCTGGATTTTGTGTTTTAGGTTTTTACTTGAGGAAGTACTGATGCTGTGACAGGCAAAAGGCTATGATATTACCTCACCCTGACATATTTCTGAGACAACAGGATGCACACTTTGAAGAGAGCTTCCCAAAGGGCAGAGATTGGAAGGAGGACTTCTCGTGAGCCTAGATTTCAGAGTAATTGTCTCCTCTAAATTATTCAACCTTCATAATTTAACTACTGCTGTAATTATATTTCCAAAAATTACTTTCAGTAGAGACAGCAGACACTTTCAGTTTAAATTAAATCAGGAAAATTTAGCACACACTGGGCTTTATCAAATTCGCCTGCATACATATATTTAAAAAAATTCTCAAATGCCCTTTAGGGGATTGTGTTCTTCTTTAGTGAATAAATGTGTAAAAAATGTATAATTGTATTGATATAAATAAAACAAATTTACCAGATACAAAGGTAAATTTGAAATAAAATTAGAGTTGGACAAATTAAATTCAATGTAGAAATATCTAAAAATGATAAACACCATATATGATATATGCAAACACATACAAAGAAACTTTCACACTTGCACACCTTTTATTTCACTGAGATTTGATATAGCTACTAACTTGAACAGAGTTAAGAAAAGAAGGACACAACAAACATATACCCATCGCCTGGAATACAGAGAGGAAATATTCATCCTGAACTACTAAGCCAAATATAAAAAAGTTAAAATCTTTTACAGATATTAAGAAGTTGGGATTTACTTGGAAAGATCAAGTTCTATTACTGATGCAATTTAAAGAAAAGAAGTTTCTGCAATAATGGAAACTAGAGTCACGTAGAATGGTATTTCATTCATCCATTCCTTCATCATTCAACACATGTTTACTATGTACCAACCACTGTTCCTGTGGACAAAACAAAAATCCCTGCCCTCATGGAACTTACATCCTAAAAGAAAAAATGACACTCAACTACTCCAGCAGAAGGCAGGGAAGTACAAAGGCACTCAGGGGGAATGAAGCAGGCCAGGAGAGCTGGCCGTAGGAGGCAGGGCAGCTGGGGAGTTCAGTACAGCGTGGTGGCCACAGGAGTAGGTCACAGGAGCCAGATCACAATGAACCACAGGTCACAGAGTTGGATTTTGTTCTTTTCTCTCCACTGCCCTCAGGATAAAGTACAAATACAGAGTGTAGCACTCTCAGTCCTCCAGTCTGGCTCACTCCAGCCTTCTCTCTCTCTAAAATCACTTGAGCTGCACTTTCCACCAAATCCACGGGGGGCACCAGGCTCTCTCTTCCCTGAGTATCCCTGTGTCCTGATCCTTCAGCTGCAAGAACTTCTCCCCCAGTTCTCCCAGTTCTCCCTTCCCACTTTTGGTCCTCTGCACTAATGTTAGGTATTGACTCTTCCAGAAAACCTTCCTGTGTCCTATTGTGGTAGGCAGTTAGACATAAGCTGAGCACAGATGATGGGCCAGGTACAGAAAGTCACCGGGGCGGAAAGCCCTGGTTGCCAAGCAACAGGCAAAACTGGAAAAACAAGAACCTCACCCCCCAGGGTAACCTTCCCTCCCCTAGTATATCGCTGGTCATGGGGTTTGGATCCTCTGACCTTTCATATCACTGCTCATTCGGTTTAGACCCCCTGACCTTTCTTTCCTAGAGATAACATCTAGGCCTCAGTTGTGTTGCAGCTACAGACCCAGAAAAGCAACAAAACCAGACAAGGGACTCCAGGGCTAAGGTCAGGACCAGCTGTAATGAATAATGACCCCCTGCCCTGGTGCTGACCAATCAGTGGAGACCCCGACCCTGAAGGGACACACCTGGAAAACTACTGAATATTCTATTGAGATCCTCTCCTGGGACCTCCCCTAAAATCTCCACCCTTAAAACCCTTAGGAGAAAGGACCTAGTACTCGCTCTCCTCCCAGGAGCTCCCCCACCCCAGGCATTTCCCCTCCTTATCCTCCTTCTATGCCCCCCAGGCACGTTACCTTTGCCTTCCTCTCTTGTAAGCTCCAAGGACCCTTCTTTTGCCTCTGTAACTTGTTTCCTGAGCCCATTTCTTCTACCACTCATTTCTTCCACCTATGTGATATTCTAAATAAATCTTCTCATATAGTTTGGGTCTTGCCTCTGAATTCTTTCTTAGCCAGAACTCAAGTACTGAGGTTGCTGAACCCAAGTCCTATCTTACCCCACTGGTCTCACACCTGGTGCTGATCTTGCCATGCCAACACTATGAACTCCTGGCTGAGCTGAGGTTTTCCCATGTGTTTCCACAGAATATAACACTACCCTCATCATATTCTTTACTATGCTTACATGCTATTGTAACCCCTTGAAAATAAGGAATGGGTCCATTTACCTGGTATCATATGCTCCTAACAGGGTTTGGCATATAAAATAAATATTTGTTGAATGAATATTGGATCTTAAACCAGGCTCAAATCTCTCTATAAAAATCTTAAAGGATTATTTACATTATTTGATCTACATAAAGATGACAATTTTGGAAAAAGCTCTAATTCTGAATCATTCTGTAAAATCTCCAGTTCTTTCATGTCACTGAACCAATTTAGCCTTAAGTTAGCTGGTTCACTAATTAAATAAGAAATACTAGGTTCAGTTTTACCTAGCCAGAAGCTCCCGGTAGAAATAAGGGGAGAGTAAAACAAGTAGAGTGTAAGGCTCTTCTTTTTGTTTGTTCGCAATGGCATTACCCATTAAATCCTTCTTTGTTTGCTCTACTTAATAAAATAAAGGCCACAGGCAACCAGGAGCTGGTAATCAACGTGCAGCACAGTGTCCCTCTTCCCTAGCAGATCCTCCTTCAGTGTTTGGAGAAGCAAAGCCTGGGGACTCAGGCTGTCAGCAGGTGACAGAAACAGACCTTTAAGTACTCGATGACAAGCTGAACTGAAACCAATAAACCCGTACAAACCTCAGAAGGGTCTGAAGCTACACTTAATATTGAAAAATCAAGATGAGTAAGCAAAACAGATTTAAAGTCAAATGTGGACATGTATTCATCATATATATGTATGTCATTGGTTAAAAAGAAAACGGAAAATGAGAAGAACAGCAACCATTATTTAACTCTTCTGTTTTTAGGTTTCTCTGAAGCTTTTTCTTTGACTCTGATGTTTGGCTATATATCAATTATAATATGTTGATATAGATAACATTTTTCTAATACGTAAATTAGTTTTCTAATCTGTATACCCATTAAGATTTACTAGTATGTAAGGCCTAATAATATAAAATGGGAGTGTGACAATATGCCTAAAGAGGAATAAGTTTTGAGTCAAAGAATAAACCTTCTCTATAAGCTAAAAATGAAAACCTAAAATAAAATATGGAATATAACATGTTATCAAGAAACTGATGCTGAATTATTAAGGCAGGGCCTCAAATGTAATAACAAAGTCATTTGGTAATGGCATGCATATCTTCCTCAGCCCTAAGAGAAGCTCTGTCTCTGTATAATTTATTCAGAAAATACACAGTTCCAGCTTACAGATCAATCTAAAGTATCCAATAGTGTATTTTCAGACTATTTTGTTTGTTCTGTCTTGGGCTATCACTTCTTATCAGATTGGAATTCCCCACGTATGAGTACTAAAACGAGGCAGGGCCCCAATTCCTACTCTGTCAATCTAGGTTCTAGAAGGAAATTAATTCAAGTAAGCAACTCTAAATTCTAGACAATTTGTGGGCTCTCAACTCTCCACTGCTGCCCCTTATACCTTGCGGGGTGCCATTTTTCTGCGTCTGGTTCTTCCCTTTTCGTAAATGCCTCCATGTTTTTTAAATCAGCTGACGCTGTGATTGTCACCCCGTCTGAGCAAAACTGGCTTCTGTTTATTTTCTCTTGACGGTTAGCAACAAGTCAGGATGGGGAGTTCATTGTTTTGTCTCAGTTGCCTTTCTTGAATTCTCTTAGAAGGCTAAACAGGAACATTGTGGACACAAAAGGATGTAATTTCAGAGTCAGAGAAAGTTGAGCAAACTTTCTAAAAACTGAATGGGAACCCTAAATAGGTTAAAAAAAAAAAAGCAAAAGAAGAAAATGTGATTCAAAAAGCCTTAATTTAAAAGCAAATGCTTGAAACCCTGGCATGACAGACTGCTCAACCAGTAATTGTTAACTAGTGGTGATTTTGCCAGCCAGGGGACATTGAGCAGCATTTGGAGTCCTTTATGACCATCACAGCGGGAGGGAGGGGTGCTGCTGACATCTAATGAGTAGAAAATTGGGTGCTAAACATCCTACAATGTACATAACAGCACCCACAACAAAGAAGTCTCTGGTTTAAAATGTCAATAGTGTCAAGATTGAGGTACCCTGCCCTACACTACTATTTCCCTTTAAATCAGATATAAATAAATGCCCCACAGAGCTAAAATAACTCTCCCCAGTCCACAATACCCAGACACTGTTATGATTGCCTCTGAAACCTCATTTCTACCCTAATGTTCAAAGAGAGTCTCAGAACTCATCTGTCAATATCATGATTCACCTAAGAACTACACAGGTGGGGAAAAACTAAAAAAGAATCAATAGGGGAAAGGAATGAGCACAGTCAAAGAGCTGTAAAGGGCCAGGAGTGCCTGAGGGAGGGATAGGACACCCAGGGTGAAAATACAGTTGTGTTCATGGCCATGAAAATTGGGAAATAAAACTCTGAGGGATGCCGTGATCAGAATCCAACGTGTCTTATACATCACAGCAGCCCATATTTTTACTTCCTGCTTAACAGTCATCTTTAAGGAAAAAAATTCTAAGCGGTGTGAAGAAATATGTTTGTTTCTTAGAAAAAAAAAATCTCTGGTGTCAGTTTAGGTGAAGATCTGACATGAGCAGACATGGTAATAAGGAAGTTAGGAGACAGCCTCAATAGTACAAAAGCTAAAATTAGAATAGCTGGATGGAGGTGATGGCAACGGAGATGAAAAACAAAGACCAGAGAGGATTTAAAACCTATTCTTAGGGATTTCCAGTTCTGTAAAACATAACTTTAAAGGATAAAAACACTTTGAAAGAGTTAACAAATCTCTGTGTCCACTGTGCATCGAAAGAAAAATATGGTAACATGTCAATGGATTAAGAGAAGTAAAGGTTATGCAATGATCATGTATGCTATTTGAATAATTTCCCTATGACTTCTAAATAACATACAGAAAATTTATGGTATTACCTGCTCCAGGACTTCTTTATAGGTAATAGTTGCTTTAGTGTTTGTAACAGGACTGTCATAGATGATAGCAATCTTATCTCCTTTGCCATTTTCAATATGACGATCAATGGCATTATAACAAATGTTAAGCATGCCTTCCACAAACCTGAAAAATAATTGGAAAGTAAAAGTAAATGACTCTTTTCAAAAGATATTATTGCTTAGTTAGCTTTGTATATTTCTAGTTTGGCAGAGTTGCCCTAAAAACACTGCTTCCCTGCGCATGTTATGCTAGGTAATGATAGCTATAAACTGGATATATAAGATGATTGAGAGGCATTTTTATTTTATTTTAATGATTGTGTATTTATTTTGATGTGGACTAAAAAAATACCTCACACTTCTAGGTTATATTTTTGTGGATTGTATTGCTTAGGATGAAACTATAGAGCAATAAAATAATCTACATGGATGAAATGAATTGTATATAAGTGCAGACACAATAGGCTGAAGGAACAAATGGTAGCTGTATGACTGAAGACTGGGTACGGACTGTAAAAAAACAAGCTTACTGGAAAACTCGTCTACTTTGAAAGATATTTAGATGATAGATAGATAGGACATTAGTTTCAATTAAATATATCTCCAATTGCATAAAAAATAGGTGAGCTCCTTCCACATGTTGGAAATGCTTCATCATTTAAATAAAAAATGGGCATGCACATAAAATTCTAATTTTTAAAATTTGCAATTAAGTACTTTTCACCTCATAGTTGATCAATGTCTTCCTATGAAAATGCAGGCATCATGTATAGATGAAGATACTTTTTAAGAAAATACAACTCATTTTTTAAAAAAGGCTAATCATTTACCACTTTTTGAGGAGGAGAGGATTAAAATAAAAATACAAGCACACAAAAAAATGGTTCATTTGTCAGACTAGCAAACATTATAACAATGCCAAATGACAGGGGGGAAAATAGTGAAGCCACAAGAAAAAATCCTGTTAAATAGCTGAGTATCACCTTCAAGTCTTCACTCAAAGAGCCTTGTGTGAAATTAAGCAGGAAATTAAGAATAGCTACAGATACAGTGGCAGCATTACGAAGGAGCAGGTTCAGAATGCAGCAGCAGGAGGGATCATTTCATCACAATCAAACAATGCTAAATACTCCAATAATACTGAATTTGACTACCTTATAGCACAGCACAGGAAGTGGTTAATATAATCATTCTGAATTACCAAGTGTGAGAGCTTCAATACTTGTTCAAAAATACTGACCTAGCCAGTTTTCTCAGTGGTTAGAACTCAGGCCCTTGGACTGAAGGATTGTGGGTTCAATTCCAGTCAAGGGCATATACCTTGGTTGTAGGCTGATCCCCGCCCAGGTTGGGGAGTGTGTAAGAGGCAACCAATCAATGTGTCTCTCTCACATCAATGTTTCTATCTCTCTCTAAATGTCAATGGAAACAAAATATCTTCAGGTGAGGGTTAATATATATATACTAGTGGCCCGGTGCATGAAATTCGTGCACAGCGGGGGGATGTCCCTCAGCCCAGCCTGCACCCTCTCCAATCTGGAACCCCTGGAAGGATGTCCTACTGCCGGTTTACAGGGAACGGGCCTAAACCAGCAGTCGGACATCCTTCTCTCAATCCGGGACTGCTGGCTCCTAACCACTCTGCCTGCTGGCCTGCTTGCCCCCAACTGCCCCCCGCCGCTGGCTTGCTCCCCCCAAATGCCCCCCCACCAGCCTGATCACCCCCAACTGCCTTCCGTGCCAGCCTGCTCACCCCCAACTGCCCCCCTGCTGGCCTGCTCACTCCAAACTGCCTCCCTGCTGTCCTGATCACTTCCAACTGACCCCCACTGATGGCCTGCTCACCCCCAACTGGCCCCCTGCTGGTCTGCTTACCCCCAATGGCCCCACACCCCCACCAGCCTGATCACCCTCAACTGCCATCCCATCCTGGCCTGATCACCCACAACTGCCCTCCCTTCTTGGTCTCTAACCACCTCTACCTTGGCCCCGCCACCATGGCTTTGTCCAGAAAAATGTCCGGAAGGTCTCCTGGAAGGTCTCCCAGTCTAATTAGCATATTACCTTTTTATTAGTATAGATAGAGGCCTGGTGCACGGGTGGGGGCCCGCTGGTTTGCCCTGAAGGGTGTCCCAGATCAGGGTAGGGGTTCCCTTGGGGCATGGGGTAGCCTGGGCGAGTGGCCTATGGTGGTTTGCAGGCTGGCCACACCCCCATGGGTTGAGGGTCCCAGCTGGGGGGGCGTGGCCAGCCTGGGTGAGGGGCTGGTGGCTGTTTGCAGGCTGGCCACACCCCCTGGCGACTCAACTTCCCAGGCCCTCCTTTTTTTTATTTATTTTTTTTCAGCGCCTCCTTGAGCAGAAGCCAGAGCCAGCTGGAAGAAGGTATCTGGGATTTATTTATCTTCTATAATTGAAACTTTGTAGCCTTGAGCAGAGGCCAGGGCCAGCCAGGGGAGGTGGGAAGCTTGGCTTCCTCCATTGCTGAGGTCAACCCAAGCCTCCTGCTTGCTCCAGCTACGTTACCGCCATCATCTTGGTTGAGTTAATTTGCATACTCGCTCTGATTGGCTGGTGGGCGTAGCAGAGGTACAGTCAATTTGCATGTTTCTCTTTTATTAGATAGGATATATGTATTTCATTATTTATTGTCTTTCCGTCTCCCCACCTCCTGGCGTGAAGAACAACTCCCTTGGTTTTGGGCTCATCCATGTGACTTGCCTTGGCTAATCATCAGACACAATACAAGCAGAGGCCTGAAAGCACTTGGACAACTGGGCGTGGTCTACTGCACCTCTGCCTTCCCCTGCAGAAGAGCCTCTAGGTATTACCGCTGCCTCTTCCTCATCCAGAATAAATATTTGCAGGTGGGAACAGAGCCCAAAAGAAGAAAGAAGTCCAGTCCAGCCAGATACATGTCTTGGAGCAATGCCTCTGTGTGTGTATGTGAGGGTAGGGGTCAGTTTGCAAAACAACAATATATTTCATGGAATATTCTTCCTTTGCCAAATTTTTAAATGACAGTAAGCTCTAACATTCTATATCCATCCCTTTACTCACTTCATATACATTCTCTAAGTGATCTCAACACTCCTATGGTTTCAATCTCCATCTTTAACACTGATCTCCTTTCTGAGTTCCATACATTATAACCAATAGCCTTCTGGACATTAATACTTGAAAAAATATGTCCAATTATAATCATTTTCAGCCAGCCTCCAACCCATAACCCATTCTGTCAGCTTAAAATACAAGTACCAGTTCAAGACACAAAAGTATTTATTTGGGAATCCAAGAATGGCAATTTTCAGGGTAAACAGATTTAGGAAGAAACCCAAAGAGTGTCCAGATTACAGAAGAGGGAATCAAGTTTTTTATGAGAAAGAAGAAAGAAAGAAGAAAGAAAGAAAGAAAGAAAGAAAGAAAGAAAGAAAGAAAGAAAGAAAGAAAGAAAGAAAAAGAAAAGTTGGTTTTAAAGGAGTTCATTGGTACTAACAATGCTAGATTTGTACTTCATTGATTGGTCAAGTGAAATCGTCACTAGGTAAAATTTCACTTTTGTCAGTCCTATCAACAGGAAATTCTCACTCTTGCCGACATAGAATGTGGGTGGTTTGGCTCCATTCAAAGGTTCAGAAAGCAGGACATACAAGACAGTTCCTCTGTAATGGCTGCTCCAGCTCCATTTTAAAATGGCTCCACTTATGTCAACTTTCACATTTTCCCCTTCTGATCAAGATATTTTTTCAAAAGGATCACAGATTAACCATTGTAGTGGATTTTCTCAATTTCTTCTTGTGTTCACATTGTGATCTCCTGTCACTAGGAATGTTCATTCGTGGTAGTCATATTCATGTAAGAGAGAAATTGGTTTTCTCTGGAGCCTTTAGACCACATTTGCCAAAACTGAGGAAGGCTAGTCATCCATTCCTATGAAATAACAGTTAGCAGAGTTCAGCATAGGCAGTCAAATCATTTTCAGTCTTGTCTCTTAATTGTCCATCTAAGATCCTATGTGGATTAAAAATCAATTCAAAATGTGTGCTACCATTATTCTTGTAGAGTTCTTATAGTATTGTGAAAGATAGTAGATATAAGTTTAATAATAGCAATTATTCTTAAAATTAAAAACAGGACACAAATTCCAAATAGTAGAATAATTCTAAATCATGAGGCTATCCCTTTTAAACAGGTCAAAAGACCAAAAGCTTTCTAGAGGCACTGATAACCAATGGCCTTATTCTCTGATTTTGTGAGATTGTGTTTCAATTTATCCTGAAAAATTTATTCAAGCACACAGGTGGTGACAAAGACATCATCACCTTGCTTTGCTAGAACATAGTCAAAAGAAATACAGTTATGTGAAACAATGTGAGAAAATAAATTTAAAGATATTTCTAGAACAGCCATGGCTTTGGCAATAGATTCAGCAATATCCCCTAAAGTCCTAATGTTTTAGGCAAATTTCTGTCCATTTATTCAATTATGCCAATACCCCACCATTGAAATAAAATTCTCAAGAATCTTCATTATCAGAGACATCACCTGGCAATTCCCATTTTGTTCTGTGATGTAAATTCAAGGGTGATGACCAATCCTAAGTCTCTGATTGACTACGTAATGAAATAGATGTAACCAGTAATCCAACTGTGCAGTAACTTCCCAGTAGATAAGAATTTAAGCAACTCCACCATAGATTTTTCTGCCAAGTACAAGTGAAAATAAATCCTTATGGGACCCAGATAACGGGGTTATGATAATGAAATTTGACTAAAGTAAGGGTTTGAAGGGAGTAGGCACAGTGAAACTGTTGTAGAGCCAGCCAGACATCATAGACCTGTTGAAAGGAGTGCTCCAGTCATTGTGAAGTTCAAGAGAGGTTCCCCTATTGCAGGGATACTTTTATGTAATAGAATTTTAGCTAAAAAAAAAAAAAAGGCAGTAGCCTGTCTACAAGGAGAGCAGATGCATAGTGAACTCATTCAAATAACAGCATTGCTATGAAAATAAGAATACTAATTGAGTTTCTGAATTCCAGGGGGATAAGGTAGAGTGGAAAGTTATTGTTTCACTTTTGTTCACAAAGATATACTTTACCAAATTGTTTTTAAGTCACAGATAGCTTAAGAGAAAAAGTTTCCTTAAATGCAATTCATTGGTATGACCTGAAAGTTATCAGAGACTTGTATTCAAAAGTATTTGTCAGAGTCCTTTCCATGAATTTCTCTAAAGATGAAGCATCAAAGTAAAATAGTAACTGTCTATAAATGACAAAACTTTAAAATGCCCAATTTTAAAGATAGGTGAGTGTTCATCACAAATAAATGGACAAAGAAGCCCAGTGGTTGAGCGTCAGCCCATGAACCAGGAGGTCATGACTGGATTCCCAGTCAGGGTACATGCCCAGGTTTCAGGCTCCATCCCCAGTAGATGGTGTGCAGGAGGCAGCCTGTTGATGTTTCTCTCTCACTGATGCTTCTACCTCTCTATTCCTCTCCCTTCCTCTCTAAAATCAATAAAAATACAGTTTTTCAAAAATTAATTGACAAAAAATTCTGTTATTTCTGTAATATACCCATTATGAGAAGATAACTGCAATTATGACTGATAGCAGGTCATATAAGAATTTAGGAATGTTGAGGCATAAGGTAAGCACATTGGCATATTGGTTATTTAGAATTAAAGTTAATTGAAAAGCAATGAATATAATGCCCAAAAATTTTTGATCCTTTGGGTAAAAAGATATAAAAGCTGACTGCTTTTTGGTCAGTCTCTGAGTATTAATAACATCTCTTGTATGCACAAAATTAAATTGACTTCTCTCCTTTTAATCTGTTTTAAGTCAATTTTACTAATCCAGCCATATTAACTCAAGAGGGGCAAGGAGAAAATTTCCCCCTCCCTGACAGAAATGTTATATAATGTTGGGAAAACATTAATATATTACTAATACTCAGCCATGCAATATAACCTAAGAAGGTGAGTCATCATTTATTTGACAATGCCATGTAATCTAACATATCAAGTAAGCCTAACTGGTTTATTATCTTTCTTCTTATCTTTATCAAGTAAGCCTTACTGGTTTATTATCTTTCTTCTTATCTTTATCAAGTAAGCCTTACTGGTTTATTATCTTTCTTCTATGAGGAGAACGAACAAATCTTTTGGAATGTTCTAGGGAGCTTCTTAAAAATCCCAAAGTTAGCTAAAAGTGAAGAGGACTTAATCTAAAATTTGATTTGGGGAAGTTTGTCAAAAATACAAAAAGGTATGACATTTGGCTAAATAGGGTCACAGATCTTTATGAACCCATACCTAATGATTTACTCAACCCAAGTGACAACAGATTTCAAAGGTGAATACAGGAGATTACACAATTTTTAGCAAAACTTAGGTCCTTTAATATTGAGGAGACTAGGTTTATTCAAATAATCAAAGACTTGATGCTAGAGATACCATGAAGCACAGAAATTATTCTGATAAAACACACCTTTGTTTTTTAGGTAGGCAACTTAAAAGATAACAAAACTTTCCATTTGTTATCAAAAGCAGACTAAAAGTCCAACAAAACTTTAACCTTTCAACAGAGAGAAGACCAATTCTAATTTTGTATCAGTGGACTTTTAATATTTAAATAAATTTATTTCAATCTTAATGAGTTTGGCCTTGCATAAATTCCTTTCCAAAGATTCTTTTTCCATGAACCTCTATAATATTCTTTTTCTTTATACTCAAATTTTATCAAGTTTTGGTTTGTTTGTTTTTGTTTTTGGTGTCTTTTTAGGTCAAAATTATTTTATTTTCCATCAACAAATGTATTTTATTCCTCATAATTCCTTTTACTGAAGCATAAGTTACACTTTCCTTGCACACAAAGATGTTCCTCTTATTATGTCAATATCTTTATATTATTAGTAGAATGCTTAACCTTTAGAAACATCAATTTCTAGTGAAAACTAAGAATTAAGGAATTATAAACTGTCTTTTACATTCTGTAGACTGACAAACATAAATATTTTTTATAATCTCTAAAAGCACGTGCTTTTTTATAAAAAATTTCTTAGGATGGCAAAAAACATGTTTACTAGTAGACCACAATAGCTTTAATTTCTCTGCAAAAGAAAGCAAAAAGTGGATAAATCTATGATTGGTAATTAATGTTTGGAAATTATCTAAATATGCTATAATTTTCTATCATTTAACTTAATTCTACATAGTTTAAAACTGTCTTCAGCAATATTTTCATTATTTTAAATTATCCTGGGGTGATGTTTCTCTTAGAGAAATATTGGTTACAATTCTTTTTATTACATCAGTAGGCTAGATTCCTAAAATCCAACAACACCCATACGCACACACAAATAAAATAAATTCCTTTCTGAAAATATTAAATCAATTTATATTGCCATCAGAAATATCTGGAAACCCACCTACCTAATAAAAGAGTAACATGCTAATTGACCATACCTTTGCGATGCCTACCAGCCAATCAGGAGGGAGTATGCAAATTAACCCAACAAATATGGTGGATTAATTTGCATACATGGGCACCAAGCGGCCGGGGTGACATGGGACACCATGGCGATGACGAAAGTGTTCAGCACCACCCCCGGCTGCTCCGGACCTCTGAGCAGCATAGGAAGGCGGAAAGGTGGCTCCAGGCCAGAGCAGAAAGAAGGCTCTGGCCAGAGCGAAGGCAGTGCCAGCAGCCAGGGAAAGGAAGACCCATTCTGGCACGAATCTTCGTGCATCGGGCTTCTAGTTTCATCATATTTCTGTAAGCACAGATTATTCTAAACCTACAATTTAAGAAGTAAAAATGGTTTTGATTTCTTTGGTTACTATTTTTTTTTTATTTCTTTTTATTTTTTTAGCCTCACTAGAGGATATTTTTTCCATTGATATTTATTTATTTATTTTTATTGTTTAAAGTATTACATATATTAGTACATATATCTCTTTTCCCCCATTGACCTTACCCCAGCTTCCCCTATCCCCTGTCGCATGCCCTCATCCCACCCCCCCACTGTCTTATATGCATTTGTGTGTTTATATGCATGCATACAAGTACTCTGGTTGATCTATTTCCCTCCTTCCCCAACACTCCCCAGTCTTCCCGCTGTAATAATTTAAGAGTCTGTTCGGTGCTTTACTGGCTCTGTATCTATCTTTTTATTCATCAGGTTATAATGTTCTTTATTTTCCATAAGTGACTGAGATCATGAGGTATTTTTCTTTCATTGCCTGGCTTATTTCACTTAACATAATGCTCTCCAGGTCCATCCATGCTGCTGCAAATGGTAAGAATTCCTTCTTTTTTATAGCAGCGTAGTATTCCATTGTGTAGATGTACCATAGTTTTCTAATCCACTCATCTGCTGATGGGCATTTAGGCTGTTTCCAAATCATAGCTATGGTGAATTGTGCTGCTATAAACATAGAGGTGCATATATCCTTTCTGATTGGTGTTTGTAGTTTCTTGGGAATTATTCCTAGAAGTGGGATTCATGGGTCAAATGAGAGCTCCATTTTTAGTTTTTTGAGGAAAGTCAATATTGTTCTCCACAGTGGCTGCACCAGTCTGCATTCCCACCAGCAGTGCACGAGAATTCCTTTTTCTTCGCATCCTCGCCAGCACTTGTCGTTTGTTGATGATTGCTATTCTGACAGGTGTGAGATGGTACCGCATTGTCATTTTGATTTGCATCTCTCGGATAATTAGTGACTTTGAGCATGTTTTCATGTGTCTCTTGGCCTTCATTCTGTCTTATTTAGAAGAGAGTCTATTTAGGTCCGTTGCCCATTTTTTTATTGGATCATTTATCGTCCTTTTATTGAGTTGTGTAAGTTCCCTGTAGATGTTGAAGATAAGACCTTTATCAGTGATAACATTTGCAAATGTGTTCTCCCATGCAGTGGGCTTTCTTGTTATTTGGTTGATGGTTCCTTTGCTGTGCAAAAGCTTTTTATTTTGATGTAGTCTCATTTGTTTATTTTCTCTTTAGCTTCCATTGCCCTAGGAGCAGTATCGGTGAAGAAATTGCTTTGGCATATGTCTGAGATTTCGCTGCCTGTGAATTCCTCTAGTATTTTAATGTTTCCCGTCTTATGTTTAAGTCCTTGATCCATTTTGAGTTTATTTTTGTGTATGGTGTAAGTTGGTGGTCTAGTTTCATTTTTTTGCATGTATCTGTCCAAGTTTCCCAACACCATTTATTGAAGAGACTGTCTTGACTCCATTGTATGTTCATGCCTCCTTTGTCAAATATTAATTGAGCATAGTGGTTTGAGTTGATATCTGGATTCTCTATTCTATTCCATTGGTCAATATGTCTGTTCGTGGGCCATCACCAGACTGTTTTGAGAACAGTGGCTTTGTAATACAGCTTGAAATCTGGTATTGAGATCCCACCTACTTTGTTCTTCTTTCTTAGGATTGCTGTGGCTATTTGGGGTCCTTTTTTAATCCAGATGAATTTTTGGAGAGTTCTTTCTAGGTCTGTGAAATATGCCCTTGGTATTTTAATGGGGAGTGCATTGAATCTATACATTGCTTTGGGTAGTATGGACATTTTAATGATGTTGATTCTACCAATCCATGAACATGGTATGTTCTTCCATCTGTTTACGTCTTCCTCTATCTCTTTTTTCAGTGTCGTGTAGTTTTCCGCATATAGGTCTTTTACCTCCTTAGTTAAGTTTATTCCTAGGTATCTTAATTTTTTCGGTGCGATGGTAAATGGAATTGATGATTTAGTCTCTCTTTCTGTAAGTTCATTATTGGTGTATAGAAATGCCATAGATTTCTTAGCATTAAATTTGTATCCTGCTACATTGCCGAATTCATTTATTAAGTCTATTATTATATTTATGGAGTCTTTCGGGGTTTTTTTTGTACAATATCATGTCATCTACAAATAAGGACAGCTTTACTTCTTCTTTTCCAATTTGGATGCCTTTTATTTCTTCTTCTTGTCTAATTGCAATGGCTAATACTTCCAGTACTATGTCAAACAGGAGTGGTGAGAGTGGGCATCCCTGTCTTGTTCCTGTTCTTAGGGGAAATGGTTTTAGTTTTTGCCCATTGAGTATGATGTTAGCTGTGGGTTTATCATAGATAGCTTTTATTATGTTGAGGTATGATCCTTCTATTCCCACCTTGTTGAGAGGTTTTATCAAGAAAGGGTGTTGGATTTTGTCAAATGCTTTTTCTGGATCAATTGATATGACTTCGTGATTTTTATCTCTCAATTTGTTTATGTGATGTATCATGTTTATTGATTTGCAGATATTGCACCATACTTGCATTCCGGGGATAAATCCTACTTGGTCATGGTTTATGATCTTTCTGATGTAGTGCTGGATATGATTTGCTAGAATTTTGTTGAGGATTTTGGCATCTATGTTCATTAGGGATATTGGCCTGTAATTCTCTTTCATTGTGTTGTCTTTATCTGGTTTTGGTATTAGGGTGATGCTGGCTTCATAGAATGAGCTTGCAAGTGTTGCTTCCTCTTGAATTTTTTGGAATAGTCTGAAGAGGATAGGTTTTAGTTCTTCCTTGAATGCTTGGTGAAACTCCCCTGTGAAGCCATTTGGCCCCAGGCTTTTATTTGCTGGAAGCTTTTTGATGACTGCTTCAATTTCTTTCATAGTTATTGGCCTATTGAGATGTTTAGTTTCTTCCTGCTTGAGTTTTGGAAGGTTATATTTTTCTAGGAATATGTCCATTTCCTCCAGGTTGTCCAATTTGTTGGAATAGAGTTGTTCATAGTATTTTTTAACAATCCTTTGTATTTCGGTGGGGTCTGTAGTTATTTCACCTCTTTCATTTCTGATTTTGTTTATTTGGATCCTCTCTCTTTGCTTCTTGGTGAGCCTGGCTAGAGGTTCATCAATCTTGTTTATCTTTTCAAAGAACCAGCTCTTGGTTTTGTTGATCTTTTGCATTGTTTCTTTGGTCTCAATGTCGTTTATCTCCATTCTGATCTTTATTATTTCCTTCCTTCTGCTTACACTGGGCTTTTCTTGTTGCTCTCTTACTAACACTTTGAGTTGTAGGGTTAGGTAATTTATTACCATTGTTTCTTGTTTTTTGCTGTAGGCTTGTACAGCTATTTACTTCCCTCTCGAGACTGCTTTCGCTGTGTCCCATAGATTTTGGATTGTTGTGTTTTCATTGTCATTTGTTGTCATGATGTTTTTTATTTCTTCCTTGATCTCCCTGGTAACCCAGTCATTGTTTAATAGCATGCTGTTTAGTCTCCATGTGTTTGATTTTTTTGGATTGTTTTTATTGTATTTGATTTCCACTGTGATCTGAGAAGATGCTTGGTATGATTTCTGTCTTCTTGAATTTGAAGAGACTTTGCCTATGACCCAACATATGGTCTATCTTTGAAAATGACCCATGTGCACTTGAGAAGAATGTATATTCTGTGGCTTTGGGGTGAAATGTTCTGAAGATCTCAATTAATTCCATCTGGTCTAGTGAGTCATTTAGGATTGATGTTTCTTTGCTGATTTTTTGTTTAGAGGATTTGTCCAATGGTGATAGTGGGGTATTAAAGTCTCCTACTTTGATTGTATTGCTGCCAATCTCTCCCTTGATATCTTCCAGGAGTTTTTTTTATGTATTTGGGTGCTCCTGTACTGGGTGTGTATATGTATACCAGAGTTATTTCTTCTTGTTGAATTGCTCCCTTTAGTATTATGAAGTGGCCCTCCTTATCTCTTGTTATGTCCTTCACTTTGAGATCTAATTTGTCAAATATAAGTATTGCTACCCCAGCTTTTTTTTTCATTTCTATTCCCCTGAAAAGCCTTTTTCCATCCCTTCACCCTCAGTCTGTGTGCATCTTTTTTTCTAAGGTAGGTTTCTTGTAGACAGCAGATATATGGGTCATGTTTTCTTATCCCATCTGTTACCCTATGTCTTTTGATTGGGGCATTTAATCCATTTACATTTAAAGTTATTATTGATAGGTACTTATTTGTCACCATTTTTATTTTTTACCCCTATGTTCCTTCTTCGCTTCCTATTTCTTTTTTTTTTTACAGCAGACCCTTTAGCATTTCTTGCATTGCTGGTTTGGTGGTAGTTAACTCCCTTAGTCCTTTTTTGTCTGTGAAGCTCCTGATTTCACCTTCAATTTTGATTGATAGCCTTGCTGGGTACAGTATTCTTGGATTCAGACCCTTCCTTTGCATGACTTTGTATATTTCATTCCATTCCCTTCTGGCCTGATGAGTTTCTGTTGAGATATCAGTTGCTAGTCTGATTGGGGTTCCTTTGTAGGTAACTTTCTGTCTCTCTCTGGCCTCTTTTAAGATTCTTACTTTGTCATTGGTGTTTGCCAATTTAATTATAATGTGCCTTGGTTTCGGTCTTTTGGGGTTCATTTTGCTTGGGACTCTGTGAGCTTCTTGGATTTGTGTGAGTTTTTTCTTCCCTATATCAGGGAAGTTTTCTGTCATTATTTCTTCAAACAGGTTTTCTATTCCTTGCTCAGCTTCCTCTCCTTCTCGAACCCCTATTATGTGGATGTTGTTTTGTTTTGTGTTGTCCCAAAGTTCCCTCAGGCTCTCCTCCTGCCTTTTAATTTTTTTTTCTAGAAGCTGCTCTACTTGGGTATTTTTTTCCATCTTGTCTTCTAGCTCACTGATGTGGTCCTCTGCTTCTTCTTGTCTACTCTTGATGCTTTCTATTGAGTTCTTTACAGCAGCAATGTCATTTTTCATTTCTTCTTCTTTCTTCTTCATTTCCTCTTGGTTCTTACTCATAATTTCGAATTTGTCTTTCATTCTTTCAGCCACCTTACGACCATTTCTCTGAATTCTTTCTATGACAGGTTGCTTGCCTCCATTTTGCTTACTTCCTTTTCTGGTGATGCCTGCTTTTCTTTCATATGTGGGCTGTTTCTTTGTCTCCTCATGGTCTCTCTTCTCCGGGTGTCTGGTTATGTAGTTCTTTCTCTCCTGCGTTGATTTAAAGGCACAAAATACAACACAACCAGGTACAATGCACAAGGCACTGAACAGAAATGTATTCATGATATTAATAACCCCATATAAAGGTGACCACCAGAGAAAGGCAAATTAGAGGATAGTAGAGAAAGAAGAGGAAAAAAAAAACAAAGGAGTGCAAAAATGAAATTGGGAAAAGGAAAAACAAAGTAAGAGAGAAGAGAAAGAGAATAAGAAAGAAAAGGGGAACAAACTATAAATATGGGCAGAAAACTCCAATAGAACAGCCACTAATCACAATAAATGCCAGCAACAAGTACCTAGAGATGAATACAAACTACAAACAACAACTAATATCAAGCGAGGCGAGGGAAAACAGAAGCAAAAAACAAAACAAACAAAAAAAAGAATAAGCAAAACAATCTCACAAAGAAGCATAAAAAATCGATACAGTCAACATTCAAGCAAACAACAACAAAAGGACAGAGAGAAAAACAATTTTTTGGATAGTGAAGACAGAGAAGAGAAAGATGTGTATGGACTTGGAGAAAGGGATTGGAAATTAGATATATAAGTAGGGTGAAATTTTAACGGGGTAAAAAGAAAGGATAGGGAAAATCTAAAGCAGGAAAAGTGTAAGAGAAACAGGACAACAAAAGGGCAAATTTAGGAAGAGAGTAATGGCATAAAGGTAGAGTTGAGATAGGGTAAAATGATGCTAAAGTAAAGATGAAAACAGAATGTAGAACACTAATCCCAAAGTAAAATAAAGAGAAAATAAAATGACACTTTAAAAAAAAAAAAAGGTAAAATAGTAGTAGTAATAATATTGATTGAAAATAAAAATGTAATAATTATAAAGGTAAAACCAAGTGAGAAAAAGTGAAAAAAAATAGTTTCTTAAGTAAAAGATGAAAAAAATAAAAAAATAAAAAAATTTAAAATAAAAAAATAAAAATAAAAAAAATGTGCAGTAGTGAAGGTCATTCACTTCCTCTATTTTTCTGTTTGGCATGCCTGTTTCCCAGTCAGGACAGTATTGCAGTTCCCTGTGTTCCACTGCTCCTCATTGTTGTAAGCCAGTCCTGATTTTTAAGCAGGCAGTGTGTCTTATTTTCTTGTATTCCTTTATTTGTGATTACGCAAGAGTTAATTTGTGATTCAGCCCCTGGGTGGCAGTGTTTCTGGATTGACCTCCAGGTCTATAGGTCCTCTCTAGCCTGTCCTTAGATCCTGCTTTCCCTGTGGCACTCAATACCAGTTTGTGGGAGTGGGCTGCCCCAGAGCTGGTTCTCCTGACGGTCACTCTCAGCTCTGATCGCCAGGTTCCAGAAAAACAACTTCCCCCTGCAGTCTCCTAGGGTGTTCACAACTGGGTGATCCTACCGTGTTTCCCCGAAAATAAGACAGTGTCTTATATTAATTTTTGCTCCCAAAGACACGCTAGGTCTTATTTTCAGGGGATATCTTATTTTTCATGAAGAAGAATACGGTACACATTTATTGTTAAATGAAAATAAAGGAAATTTATTACCTGTATACGGTACGGTAGTACGGTAGTTGTCAACACAAACCAGACAAACTGTGAATCCTACAGTATCAAGAATTTACTCATTTATTCAATGACAATCATGTCATCATCTTCTGGAACATCATCATAACAATCCAATTCCTGAATTTCCTGGTGAATTTCTTGTGACTCCATTTCTTTCAGAATCAGTGGACCAAATCTCTCATGTTTAGCAATAGCACTGTCTTTAAATGAGTACTTCTTGTCAAGGTAGCCTGCTTGCAATGCATTTGCAATGCAACTGTCAGTGATTTTCTCCCATGAATTCTTCACCCAGTCACAACTTCTTGCAGTTTAGGTTTCACAAAGT
Source organism: Plecotus auritus (assembly GCF_963455305.1). Taxonomy (NCBI): domain Eukaryota; kingdom Metazoa; phylum Chordata; class Mammalia; order Chiroptera; family Vespertilionidae; genus Plecotus; species Plecotus auritus. The sequence goes on from NC_137772.1 coordinate 147,924,265, forward strand.
TTCCACGCTGATTTCTCTCCATTCTATTTTCAATGTAGTCATTAATTTCCATGCGCAAATTGTCTTTGAATGGCTTGTTCATTGCAATATCAAGAGTCTGGAGATAGGCCATCATTCCTGCGGGAATCATTATCTGATCTATTTTTCTTTCGTGAAGAAATGTCTTCATGTCTTTAGCGCGGTGAGTGCTGGCTGCAACCCAGACTAGCAGACCTCTTTGGCTCCCTCGCATAACAAGCGGCAGCATTAAATCGACCCTCTTCCTTATAACTGCTTGTGTGGCCCAGGCTTTTTCAGTTTCCAGAATAAAAACCACCAAAACACGTTCAATCTTTTCCTTCTTGCCCTTAGAAATGATTAAAGGTGGGATTTTAGTGCCATCCAGAGGAATTGCCAAAATACAGGAAACACGTGCACTTTCGTAAGCAGTGGAGGGAATGTACGCTAAGGAGGCACCCCGCTGTTCAATTGTTGTTTGAGATGATTGGCCCATAAACACTGCAGTTTCATCCATAGCAATCATGTTGGAAAGATTGTATTTAGAGAAGTCAGCATCATCAATAAAGGACTTGAATGCAAGTGCTCGCTTAATAACTTGAGTATCTTCCAACCTAAACAATGTTGTAGATCTTCTTAAAGACAGTTCACTTCGCTGAAGGAAATTATCCAGCCAGTGTTGTGATGCTTTGAAGTCTTCGGGGGCTATGTCAAACTGTGGTGCCATTGCAAGGGCAAATTCTTGAATCTGAGCCCTATTCACAACCAAAGCCTTTGCTCTCCTGTCAACAACCCATTCACAGATCAGGTCTTCCAGCTCGGAAAATAATGGTTGCCGACCTGATCCACACTTGCGCTTTTTAGCATTTCCCTTGTCCACTTGTTCAATGAGGTTACCATACTCTGCTCGCCATTTTCGGACCAATCGGATACTCAACATCTTCTCTTTGCAGAAAGCAGTAAGATTTTGGCCCCAAGAGTCTTCCACGATTCCTTTCTTGTACTCCACGGAGTAGCTTTTTCTTTTTGCACTCATTTCTAGGGGTAAAAAAAAAAGGAATTGGGGTATCAAGGTGGGGAGGAGGAATCACTCAAAATGACACAGGGGGGATCAGAGGGGGGAATCAAAATGGCACAGGAGAATCAGAGGGGGGATTACCATTTTAGTAACCCCTTTTGATCCTCCTGTGTCATTTTGATTGCCCCCTCTGATCCTCCTGTGTCATTTTAAGTGTTCCCCCTCCCCCCACCCCTGTGCCACTGAACACCTTCACCAGACATCCCCCCTATCCCTTTATCAGACATTTACCCCCTGGGGCCTGCCTGGGGACTGTCACTGGGCTTGCTGGGGCCTGGATCTGGGCTGGAGCAGGGTCTGCCACTGACTGAGAACCTTCAGTCATCATGAAGGCGGCTGCGAGCATCAGGTAGTGTCACCAGAGATAGACCAGCACTCACCACCTTCGCCGCGTCCTGTCCGCTCTAATCCTGCTGTTCTTCTACATGCATCTGCGAAAGTCTCCTCCTCTCTCCTGCCCCGCGCTCACTGCTCACTCCGACCTCCGCTCCGCCTCCACACAGCAGTGACGTCACGACTCCGCGTAACGTCACTGGTTGCTAGACGCCAGTCGGGGCGGCCCTAGCGACCAGTTTACGGTAAATTAATTTTCATTCTGAGACAGAGCCTGGGGGCCCTTATTTTCGGGGGATGCCTTATATTTCACTCAGAAGGAAACCTGTAAGCAGGTCTTATTTTCGGAGGATGTCTTATTTTCGGGGAACACGGTATGTATTGGGCTTAGTAATCAGAAGCAAAGATTTAAAGAGGAAATCGCAAGTGTGTGAACTCCGGGGCTGCACGCAAGTCTGCACAGTCCTTTTTTTCCCCTTATGTCCAAGCAGCCAGCACACTGTTAAAATTTCTAGGCTGTCCCACGCCAGATGAAAATGGGTTGCTTTTTAGAGATCCCCTTTGTTAGCAGCTCTGAGGACCCCCTTCCACATTCACTGATCATGCCAACCCCAACAGCCACAGATTCTTCTAGGAACAGACTTCCCCCAGTCCTCCAGCTCCCACAGTGCGCGTGTTTCTCTGTCCCATCGGGACCAGAGACCTCACCTTATCCTGAAATCTGACCCCTCCGTGGTGGAGTGTAGAAATCTGACCCCTCCTCTGAATCTGCGTTTTTGTGCCAATTGGGGACTGGTGTTCTGGGTTTTGCAGCTGTTCGATGGGTGCTGTAGTTGCAGATTTTCAGGCTTCTGATAACATCCACTTTCCCCTTCAAGATGGCACGGTCTCTGCGTCCAAGCTGGTGGCTCCAGCAGGGGACCCAGCAGCAGTGGGGGCTGCCCGGTCAGGGTAGCCCTGTCCAGCAGTCCCCCACCTTCTCCTGGAGTATAGCTGTCCCTTAACTCACCAACAAACACTCCCCGTGCGACCCTCAGCTGCTCTTTCTATCTGTTCCGGGACAAGGCTTGGGACACGTCTGTCTATTCCACCGCCATTTTTTTTTTTTTTTTTTTTTTTTTTGGTTACTACTATTAAGTACAATGTCTTTTCAATGTTGCAAAGGTCTTTATATAGGACATTGAACTTAAGTCTGACATTATAACAAGTTGTTTTCTAAAATTTTTCACTAATTTTAATTTGTGGTGTTCAAGACATTAAAAATTTTTAAATTTTTAGGTAGTCAAACTCATCATTTTCTTTTGCAAGTTTTTCCTCTAAGATAGTTAATTCTACTCTCTTCTTGTTTCTTTTTTTATTGATCTTAAACATGCCAATAATTTATTCATGTATGTACATAATATATATGCAACATGTTACATATATATTACACATATGTATTGTATATGTGTGTGCATACATATTGTGATGCAGCAGTACAATTATATTTTTTATTTATCATTAGTCAATTTTTCTAGCATCATTTTTTAACTTATCCATACTGTCCTCATTCATTTATGATACTCCATTCTTTCCATATGTATTTGCATTATATATGTACAGATGATAGATGACAGATAGATGATAGATAGATGATAGATAGATAGATAGATAGATAGATGAAAGTCTTTGTCAGGGCTAGATAGTTTCTAGATATAACTACTGGAATGTGCTGTCAATAGAGTCTTGTGAATAGCTCTTTAAACTCAACTTGTAGTTCCCACTGAGGAAAGAAACAAAATAATTTCATATTCTTTACTCTACCCCACTCCTGCCCCATATCCTTTATGCAGAAAAATTTAAGTAATCTGAAGTGTACCCTATAGACTACTTGTAAAACAGGGAAAAAAGCCACCATAAAATTAAATTGACAATAGTGGAACCACTAGCAATGTCCTACCACTGGTCAGAACAGTGGCAATTTTTGAAATATATAAAGCAGATAGGAGCAGAATGACTAAGTCCAGAAATCAGGAGAAACATGGTAGATCTGAGTGCACTAACACAGAGAGAGTTCTGTATCATGTTATTCACTGTTAAGTCAAAATAAAAGAAAGAAAATAAAGGTGTAGCCCAGCTGACATGTCTCAGTGGTTGAGTATTGACCTATGAACTAGAAGGTCATTGTTCAATTCCGGGTCAGGGCACATGCCCAAGTTGCAGGCTCGATCCCCAGTGTGGGGCGTGACGGAGGCAGCTGATCAATGATTCTCTCTCATCATTGATGTTTTTGTGTCTCCCTCCCTCTCCCTTCCTCTCTGAAATCAATAAAATATATTTAGAAAAAGAAAGGTATAGAAGAATTTACACAACCAAAGCCATATATTACATTCACAAGAAACCTATAAACCTTAGCTAAGCATGTAATAAGACTCACCAAAACAAAACAAAACAAAAACTCACTCAATAAAACTTGAACTAAATATAAAATCAGAGGCAGGTACAAAAAGGGTAACATGCTAATTAGACCAGATAGACGGGACATCTTCCGGACATCCTTCTGGACAAAGCCATGGTGGCAGGGGCCAAGGTAGAGGCAGTTAGGGGCGGTCAGGTCAGCAGGGGAGAACAGTTAGGGGCAATCAGGCTGGCAGGGGAGCAGTTAGGGCAGCCGTGGGCAAACTACGGCCCATGGGCCAGATCCGGCTGTTCTATCCAGTTCTCTTGCTCTCCCCTCTGCTCATTTACTTTGAATTTATATTAGTTCACACAAACACTCCATCCATGCTTTTGTTCCGGCCCTCCGGTCCAGTTTAAGAACCCATTGTGGCCCTCGAGTCAAAAAGTTTGCCCACCCCTGAGTTAGGGGCATCAGGCTGGCAGGGGAGTGGTTAGGGGAGATCAGATAGGCAGGCAGGTGAGCGGTTAGGAGCCAGCGGTCCTGGATTGTGAGAGGAATGTCCAATGCCAGCAGTTGGACATCCTCTGAGGAGTCCCAGATTGGAGAGGGTTCAGGCCGGACTGAGAGACACCCCCCCTCCCCCGTTCACCAATTTCATGCACTGGGCCTCTAGTTAACACATAAGCAACCACCTGCCTATACACACATACATACATACAGACATAACACATCAGACAAATGGTTAACAGCCTAGAGCAGCCGTGGGCAAACTACGGCCCGCAGGCAGGATCCGGCTGTTCTATCCGGTTCTCTTGCTCTCCCCTACGCTCCTTTACTTTGAATTTATATTAGTTCACACAAACACTCCATCCATGCTTTTGTTCCGGCCCTCTGGTCCAGATTAAGAACCCATTGTGGCCCTCGAGTCAAAAAGTTTGCCCACCCCTGGCCTAGAGTCTAAATTTCTGAAATAGGGAGAGCTTCTACATGGATGCTCTAGGATATTTAAAACCTGCAGAACACGAACAGGCTCTATATAACTTCTAGGGGAAGTTATACCATTGCCACCTGGAAACCCCCTCTTCTCCCTTAAACAATCCCTGGAAATTGGGTCATAGGAAGAAGGACTCCACAAATCAAAATCTGAATTAATTAACAAGTGAAGGGGATCTTTACTTGGATTCTGAAATCTACTCCACTCACCTAACTGCATCTTACACTCAGATGAGTGTATGCGTGTGTGTAGATAGGTAGGTAGGTAGGTAATAGATATATATATATATATGCAGATGGAGATATGAAGTGAAAGACAACATATTTTCAACATAAATAACAAGGGGAAAGATATATTTGCAACTTCAATATTTAAAGTGTACCTAAAAATCAATGAGAAAAAAAATTAAAACCTAATGGCAAAGAATCTCAGCATACTATCCACAGAGGAAAAAGACAATAATGGCCAATAAACAAAAAAAAAAATAGTCATGCTCAGCCTTACCAACAATCAGGAAATGAACATTAAAACAATGAGATGCCGTTTTCCACCACTGGATTGATATAAAGGTATAATAAATAGTGTTGGTGAGAGTAAAGAGAAACTGGCATTCTTATATAATGTTGATGACCAAATACATTAGTTCAACAATTTAGGAAGCGATATATATCTCCAAATGTACTTTTCAAAGCAAGATGCTTATGTTAATCTCTGTGCTGCATAAAAGAACAAGAAAGAGTCTAGAAAAATTAGACAAGATAATGCTAATAGTGGTAAATTTGGGGCAAGAAAAAAAATGAGGGACAGTATGGAGAAGGGGTAGTCTATATTTTTATCTAATAAATACTTTTGTGTTAATTTTTATGAACATGTATTCATGTATTGAATGGGTTATTTAAATACATTTCTATAAAAATATAAATTAAAGCAGTCAAGATTGCTTGGCTTCAGTCTTATTGAATCATCAACTTTATAATCAGTAAAATTAGCATTAATAAAATGTTTTAATGAAATAAACACCTCTTTTCAACTTCATCTAGTAAAAAGGAATATTTATGACAACATCTAAACTTGGGTTTAAGAAACTAAAAATTGGGTCATAAACTTTTTTGCTCCTTAATTTTATTTATTTTTGTCATCAAAATCAACCTCAGGCAGCTGAGCAGTCGTAATAAATGGTTACATAGAACCTTCAAATCACATAGATTTGCTATAAATCTGTCATCGTCGTTCCTGTTGTCCACTATGATTTTGGTTGCCCTCATTCTAGCCACTTACAAGACTGCCCTTTCACACCCACTTAAAATGAGGTATGGCCATAAAGTCTGCTATGGCCACAGAAGTAATCAAGGAAGTTTTTAAGATCCAACGTATGTTTACCACAGCTCCTTCTTTCTTCTGGCCACAAGAATGAGTGACAGTCCAAGTGGTAACTATCGGCTGGTATCCTTGAGTGAGGATGGATGGCATGGAGCAAATCTCCCAGGTAACCTAAGATAAACTCGTATGAGTGACACATACCTGGGCTTTTTAATCCAGGGAGATTTGAGGGTTGTTTATTCCTGCAGCAAAATCTAGTGTAGCCTGACTGATATAAAAGTCTTAAGATTCATCAATTTTAGCAAATTGAAACAAACTTTAAAATTGTCATATTTCATAATTTGAGAAGCAGTAGGATACAACCCAGGGCAACCAAAATACAAGGAATCTCAATTAGTATAATTATATAGTCACTACAGTAATGTTAGACGTCCTTGCAAAGGAGTCAAGCTGTGCTATCATCAGTGTCTGAACTGACAAAGGCATTGCTGAGGGTCTTGAGAAGGAGCTCCGAAAGAAGAAAGTTCTTGAAACTCCTTATGAATTTGTTCTTGCACATACTTTTCTGTTTTCCCCTGCCTTTTCCTCACTAATCCCTACTAGCTTATATCTAACATAAAAACTTAGACTCAGGCCCTGACCGGTTTGGCTCAGTGAATAGAGTGTCAGCCTGCAGACTGAAGGGTCCCAGGTTCAATTCCAGTCAAGGGCATGTACCTTGGTTGCGGACACATCCCCAGTAGGGGTGTGCAGGAGGCAGCTGATCAATGTTTCCCTCTCATAGATGTTTCTAAGTCTCTATCCCTCTCCCTTCCTCTCTGTAAAAAATCAATAAAGTATATTTTAAAAAAAACATACAAAAAAAACTTAGACACAGCTCTTTGGAGGGAAGGCAATCTTGTTTCAATTTGATTTATTATCATCCTCACCACAGCCTAACCTGAATCAGACTTCAGAGCACCTAATACCAACCAGACTTTAGCCCATTCTGTGTTTCACTTTGGCTTTGCTCATCAAATGTCCCACTGGAGTGTGTATTTGGCCTACACAACGGGCTAGGTCAATGAATATGGTAGATGTCTGAAGGGTTTTTAAGAGGCTGGGAGCCTAACAAGTTCCACAGTCTTGAGCTCTGGGCCCCATCAATTCCCAGAGATTACCACCAATTTACCCTTTGTTGAGAGCTAAAATTTTGTTCTTTAAGCATGCATTTATTAAATCAATTTTTAAACATTATAAAATGAAATAAAACCTGACACTCAAAAAAATATTACTTCTTTTAGAGGGGAAAATTGATAGCATTTACTCTGTGAATTTGATTACCCAGCTATGGAAAGTTAAATTAATAAAATCTAAAATGTTGCTCTCAACCGCTTCCACCCACTTCAAGAATAAAATGTAATGTACTTCAAACAGTGTGACCCATGTAACTCACAAAGGGTCATATTGCAATTTGCATGAAATAACTGTTAAAGCTTCCTCCAGCACAACCACATTTAGTAGTCACAATGTCCAACCCTCTCTATATGCTCAGCTACTGACTTCTGTAGTCTGCATATATTCATTGTTAAATAACTGGAAAGTCCAACTCAAAATTAACTTTCTGATATGATCTTCCTTCTTTGGATCATATTATAATTTCCTTCTTTTATGACCTACTATTTGGGTCTTCATTTAATCACAATTTCATTTTTTAAAAAGTCACATTCTTTTTCACAATTTAATAAATCAAGGGAAAAGATGATGAATGCATTTGGTTATCTATATAATAAAATACTAAATCCACATACTAGTGATAAATATATCCTATCTAATAAAAGGGTAATATGCAAATTAACCATCACTCTGTCACAAATATGGCAGTGCCCAGTCCTCTCAGGCCTGCTGGAGTCCCCCAATCCCAGGGCGGGGGGCGGGGGAGAGCAGCAACTGAGAACGGGCAGCATGAGCAGCCCGGCGGAATGCTTGCTTCGTCGCCTGGCCGCGAATGGGCCTCTGGGCCACAGAGAGCCTCTGGGCAGCGGGCACGGAGTGGCCAGGCCCCACAGAGAGCTACTGGTGCACGGATTCATGTGCAGGGCTACTAGTCTATATATATAAAAGCCTAAGTGACCATCGCAACCAAACGGATGACTGAACAGGCTGTGTGGGGTGACTAGGCCAGCAGGGGAGTTAGTGAGAGGCAACCAAATGACTGAGCAGCAGGCTGCGTGGGGTGACCAGGCCGGCAGGGGTGTTAGTGAGGGACGACCAAACGACTGAGAAGTAGGCTGTGTGGGGTGACCAGGCTGGCAGGGGGGTTAGTGAGGGGCAACCAAATGACTGAGCAGCAGGCTGCATGGGGCGACCAGGCCAGCAGGGGGGGCAGTAAGGGGCGACCAGGCCAGTGGGGGGGGGGGAGCAGTTAGGGGCAACCAGGCCAGCAGGGGGGCAGTTGGCGTGACTAGGCCAGCAACAGGGGCAGTTGGGGGTGACTAGGCCAGCAGGGGGGGCAGTTAGGGGTGATCAGGCAGGCAGGTGAGGAGTTAGGAGCCAGTGGTCCTTATTGTGAGAGGGATGTCTGACTGACAATCGGGCCTAAGACATCCCCCGAGGGGTCCTGGATTGAAGAGAGTGCAGGCTGGGCTGAGGGGACCACCCCCCGCCCCCCCCATGCACAAATTTCGTGCACCAGTCCTCTAGTAGCCTTTATAAGAAACAATTCATTATTTTATCAGAAGACTTCAACCACCTATATATTGATAAATTTTCTATCAATAATAATTTTCTCAGGGTCCCTATGTGCGCATGCACCAAAAATTGGAGTCACTGGCTCTTAGTGTGAATGCACTGGGAATCAGGGATCCCAGGCTATTGATGAATTTTCTATCAATAATAATTTTCTCTTTAATGGTGTTTCTACTCAACAAATTTAATAATAATTTGTTGCTGATTAGACTTGAGACTGTGAAGGAATGAAGAAAAATATAACTGGGAACATGTTCTTCACTCTCAAAAGGTAGACTAATTTGTAATAACTATAATACAAAGCAAAATGTGGCAAACTTTCCTTGTACAGATGTAAACTAAGTATAATGAAAGCACAGAGCAAAAGATTAATTCCAACTAATGAAATACGGTAAGGAGCCAGTAGATGTTGAAAGGGATGTAGTAGAGTGTAAAGGCCTGAGCTTTAAGGTCAAAGGACCACAGTTCAAATTTCAGAGATGTCATTTACTAACTGCATGATTGCAGGCAAATTAACATGTCTAGGCCTTTCTCCCTCATCTTTAAAACCAGTAAAATAAAATAAAAAACAACAACACAGCACTTCGCACCAAAACAATGCTATAAGCATTTAACACAGATTAATTCATTTAATTCTCATAACAAATCTGTGTGTCTGCTAATAGGATCCTCATTTTACCAATGAGGAAACTGAGGTACAAAGAGGTTAGTGGCCTACCTGAGATGCACACTGATGTGTCACAAGCTGGGATTGGATGTCAAGCAGTCAGGCTCCAAGTCTCACCACTATTCTGTTTTCATAAAGTGAGAGTACTCTACACCTACATTTTAGACACATTTACATATGAGGAAACTGGCTAAGATAAGTTATGAAAATACAGTTGTGTGGCAATGTTACAATGGACAAGAGCGCGACACAAAGAGAGGGTGACTGTTTAGAGATTTTTTTCCCGATAAAGTTGTGATAAAGGTGAAAAGGAGGGAGGGATTTGAGAAGTAGGAGGGCTGAAAAAGGGAAATTTTAGAGAAAAGTACGAAGAAATTTTAAAAGGTATATATGAAGAAACCAGGGCTCTAAGAGGGGTCAGCAAACTACAGACACGTGACAAATCTGGCCCACCACCTATGTACGTAAGAAAAGTTCTGTGGGCCCTAACTGGTTTGGCTCAGTGGATAGAGCGTCAGCCTGCAGACTGAAGGGTCCCAGGTTCAATTCCGGTCAAGGGCATGTACCTTGGTTGCAGGCACATCCCTAGTAGGGAGTGTGCAGGAGGCAGCTGATCGATGTTTCTCTCTCATCGATGTTTCTAACTCTCTATCCCTTTTCCTCTCCATTCCTCTCTGTAAGAAATCAATAAAATATATATTTAATAAAAAGGGAAAGAAAAGTTCTATGGAAACACAGCCACACTCAATTGTTTACATATTCTCCGTGGCTGCTTTTGCTCAACAACAGTAGAATTGAGAGGTTACAATGGAACCTATCTAGCACACAAAGCCAAAATTATTTACTATTTGGCCTCTTAAAAACTTTAGCAAATAGCCCTAACTGGTTTGCCTCAGTGGATAGAGCGTCGGCCAGCAGACTGAAGGGTCCCAGGTTCAATTCCGGTCATGGGCATGTACCTTGGTTGCAGGCACATCCCCAGTAGGAGGTGTGCAGGAGGCAGCTGATCGATGTTTCTCTCTCATCAACGTTTCTAACTCTCTATCTCTCTTTCTTCCTCTCTGTAAAAAAATCAATAAAATATATTTAAAAAAAAAAACTTTAGCAAATAAGGCCTGCCCAATAAAAATTTCTGTGATCATGGAAATGTTCTCTATTCCCACGCTTAATAGGGTAGCCACAAGCTACAGATGGCTGGCTAAATGTAAATTTAAATTAATTAAAAGTAAATACAATTTGAAATTTAGCTCCTCAATCACACTAGCCACCTTCCAAGTGTTCAATAGCCACATTTGACTAATGTGACTGCAGAACTGAATTTTAATTTTATTTAATTCTCACTGAATTAAACTTTAATTTCAATAGCCACATTGGATACCGGCTACCATACTGGACAGTGAGTACAGTTTAAGGAATTTCAAAGACACAAAGGTGGTCTACAGAGTCAAATACTAAAGAGAGATGAATTAAGTTAAGGACTCAAGTCAATCCATTGAGTTAAGCAACAAATAGGTATCGATGGTCTTTGGGAGAGCAATTTGGACAGAGCAATGAGGATGGGCCCACCTTGCAGTGGATGCAGAAGTATAAGGGAGAGGAGGACCTGGAGTATGGACAACATGGCCAAGAAGTTAGGATAGACAGAGAAGGAGGAGCCCTCGCCAGTGTGGCTCAGTTGGTTGGAGGCAGTCCCATGCAACAAAAGGTCACCAATTCAATTCTGCCCAGGATTTTGGCTTGATCCCCAAATAAAGGGCATGCCAATAGATGTTTCTCTCTCACATAGATCTTTTTCTTTCTCCATCTCCCTCTGTTTCTAAAATCAATAAAAACAATATTTTTAAAAAGGAAGAAAGAGAAGGAAGATGCTCTGATTTCTCTTTAGTGTGTACAAATCTATCAACTGTTGTATTAAAAGGATGAAAAGTGTAGGTAGCTAAAGGGAGAGGGATGGTAAATTAATGAGAATATTATTTGTTTTTTCAATGGCAATGACAATTGAGACAAGTGCAAAAGTAAGGCAAAGTTCAGGTTCTGTTTTGGAAGTCCAGGTTCATGAGCGCTGCTGAAATAAGAGATGTGTGTTTGGGTTCGGAGCATAACATGAGCTAAGGCACGAAAGACCAGTGCAAGCCTTGTCTTCAAAACCTTGAACGCCTTGTGAAGGGCAGGCAGGCCATGAAAGGATTTTGAGCAGGGGAATGTCTTGCTCAGACATGGATTTCAGGTCAGACTTGAGAGGCATCTCAGAGGCAAATGAGGAAATGGAATCAGTGAGGAACTATTGAGAAGCCTAGGACGTCACGGTAAGTGAGGAAATGGTGGGGAGGGAGGACTGTTGCAGAAACAAATCAAAAGAAACTAGAAGTAGGAGGAAGGATGCTATCAAAGAAAATGGAGGGTTTTTTTTTCATCTCTGAGTGCCAAATATATGTTCTCTTTAAGGGAAATTTCAAATAAGAAAAAAAAAATAGTTGTTAAGTAGGAGAGATAGCTAACATTTTTTAATCACCAATAATGTGCCAGATTCTGAGTTTGATAATTTACATACATCAAATCATTCAATTTACACACCATCCCTTGAGGAAAACAATGTTACTCCCATTTTACATATAAGAAATGAAGCTCAGCGTAGTCAAGTAACTTCCCGGAATTATACAACTAACACATGGCAGACTGGAACCTAGTGCTTTCTAACTCCAATAGAAATGTAATGAATCTCTGATTTTATATGACTGTGGGCTTCTTTGAGTAATTCTTGTACTTTCACTAGACACTATATCCTGTGGCCAGAGACCATGAGCTACCTCATTAATGGTGCACAACAGATGCTCAATAATTATTTTTAAATAGATGTCTTTGGGTGTGAATGAATGTGAATGGAAGTAGTACTCTTCTGACACATTAACACAAATAAGAAAAAGAGTCTCATGAGGTAAATGCTCAGCAGAAACAATGACTAGCTCAAAAGACTACTATTGCCCACAAACAGAGAAGGCTTTAAGCATTTTTTTAAGAGGGCATCATATTGCTTTAGTCACACAGTGACATCCCATCTAAATGAGATACTTGGCCTTGAGCAGTATCAACTGACTGTTCCAGGAAACCCTCCAAATTGGGTAATTGCTTACTTGGGCAGCATAATAACCTTATGGTAATTTAACCACTAGGGATATTGTTTTTGAAAAAGTACTTGGAAAGCACATGTCTCTATAGGACAATTATTTTAACAGAGAAACCTAACACAAAGAGAGAGACTTCTGTAGCCCTATTGATCCTGCATCCATGAGTACACACACTCAGAACCCGGCCCATGCCACCAGCTCGGGCCACAGATTGCCCCATCTCGACATGAAAGGACAGCCCAGACATCTGCACCGGGGCCAGATCATCTCGGATTAAAACTGCGTCAACTGCCAATGGTGAGACATGCAGCCAACAGGAAAAAGAATGGAAACAAAGGCTTTCAAGAAATCAATACCTGTTATCTGAACTGGATTCACTGTCAATGAAAAGAAAAGGCATAAATGAATCATCTTAAAGAGCCTCTGGCTGTGAGTCACGCTTGACAGTTAAATTCAAAGCAGAAGGTGAGGACACCCTTTTACCTTGTTTTATTTTTATTCTAGAGAGAATGCAGGAAACAGAGAATTGAAGAAAAATGAAATAAGACTTGGTTTATTATAAGAAAAGAAAAAGATAAAATTGTAATTAAATTCATATTAAAGGTCAATGTAAAAGATAAGATCAAAATACCTTTAAATTTCAAAGCATGAATTTATTAAAATTTAAATATAATCCTAAATGCATATAAACTTAAAAGTACATTTTCAAGGAAAGTAAACTTCATTAGATAGCCCTTTTCAAGAGAGCACTTAACACACTCTTAGGGGCAGCAGTCCTCAAGAACAAATTCAAAAACAAGACATGATAAGGAAACAAACTCCAAATCAGGGCAGATTCTCAGAAAACCCCACCTACAGACCAGGAGCCCACAGAGGCCCAAGAAGATAACCCTGCAAACCTCAAAGCAGAGTACCAGGAGCGGGCAGAGAGAAGGCACACTCTCCATTGTCAACTGGTATTTGTTGGAGAGAAGAGAAGATGCATGTCTGTCAGCACTTAATACTGATGATAGTAATAATGAAGTGATAGAGAAAGAACAAAAATGAAAGGGCGATGGGGAGAGAGGAGAAGAGATTGCAGCCCAGCACCATGCATGGAGGAGGAAGCCAATTTTCTGACATGGTGTTATCTCACTCTGGTCAAGGAGAAAAGGAAAGAAGAGAGGGGAGAAATATGTCAAGATTGAAACTAACGTGCTCTAAACCTTAGGACTTTAGGACTGCCTGTTTTTCTGTTTCCACATTACATCTTTGCCTTAGCTGCCCTTTTATTTCTCTTTAAGGCTCTAACTCATGCATTATGGCACACTTCTATTCTGATGAAACTCCTCTGCAACTGACAGTCCCAGAAGGCCAACACCCCATTCATTAACTCATTCTGCACAACACAGCTCATGTCCACAGAGAGGTGTTTAATACAAGCTCTTATTAAAGAGGAGGAACACAATCAATCATTTTAGAATATCAAAGAAGAAATTGTTCTTCCCATTGAGCCTTTTAAATTCTTCAGAGATTATTTCTATAAAGACTATGTAATTGGGGAAAATACAAAGGGAGCATCAATTTTGTTTTATTGCTTAAATAAAAAGGTCTGAAGCAAATATGACACAATTTTGAGGTTTTACAGAGCCTAGTATTCAGTGTCCACTAAATTATTACCTTTATTTTTCTCTAAATATTTCCTAAGGAAAAAGGCTGTGGGACCTTATGCACAATATTTATTAATCTTTTCTGAGAAAAAATTTGACAATGTACATCAGAAAGTATATAAATTCTCTTTGACTCAGAAATCTAACAATTCTTCAGTAGGAAGGAAGAAAAGAAAGAGAGAGGAAGAGACAAATAGACAGTGAGAGAGAAATCTTTGGAATTCTGAACAAAGATGCAAGTGTATCATCTGCCTGTTCACAATAGCAAAAAAAGAGAAACCACTTAAATATCAACATAATGGGATTGTGAAATAATTTTACATTTACCAAACAATAAGTTAAAATATTCTGCATACATTGAAAATCATGAAATAGAATAGCAGCCGTGGGCAAACTACGGCCCACGGGCCGGATCCGGCCGTTCGGCTGTTCTATCTGGCCCGCGGAGCCGAAAGAGCGGAGGGTTCTCTTGCTCTCCCCTCCGCTCCTTTACTTTGAATTTATATTAGTTCACACAAACACTCCATCCATGCTTTTGATCCGGCCCTCCGGTCCAGTTTAAGAACCCATTGTGGCCCTCGAGTCAAAAAGTTTGCCCACCCCTGGAATAGAGGAATGAAAAAATCACAACGTACTATAACTGAAAAAAGGAGATATCAAGTAGTATGGGTAATATAATTATATTTTTTGTAAGAAGAAAAATAGAGCCCAGACTGACAAACATGCACAGATTATAGTTTTTAAAAAGGCAAACATGTACACATGCAAAAATATGAGTGCATACAAAAAATGGTAAATCTGAACAAGGGTTGTAGTCTAGTGAACTGTATTGCCAATATCAAGTTTGGTTTTGATAAGGTCCTATGGTTATGTAAGATGTTACCCTTGGGGGAAGCTGAGTGATCAGTACAAAGGACCTCTCTGTACTACTTTTGCAACTTCTTGTGAGTCTTTAATTATTCCAAAATAAAAATTTTAAAAGAAAGAAATGAAAGATTGAAGGGAAATATACTGAGATACATACTGGGAATATATTTAGATATTGAACTACAGCTGATTTTTCCATCTATTTTGGCTTTTCTAAGTTTAAATAAAATGTAAAGTAATACTTCTTTGTGAAACAAAACATAAACCTAAATTTTAATCAGAATTATTTTTGAATAAAGAAATATCAATGAAAAGTAATTAGTCAAGCCCTAACCGGTTTGGCTCAGTGGATAGAGCGTCGGCCTGCGGACTGAAGGGTCCCAGGTTCAATACCAGTCAAGGGCATGTATCTTGGTTGCGGGCACATCCCCAGTGGGGGGTGTACAGGAGGCAGCTGATCAATGTTTCTCTCTCATCCGATGTTTCTAACTCTCTATCCTTCTCCCTTCCTCTCTGTAAAAAATCAATAAAATATATTTTTTTAAAAAGTAATTAGTCAAACCTAGGTCTCAAACCTTATCTTTATAAAACCTCTGCTCTTTTCATTAAAATACACTATATCTTTCATCTGACTTCCAACCTTCACCTCTCACCAAAACAGCCTGACACACAGATACAAACATAACATAGACATACCTACAAAGATAAACCTAACATAACTAACTAGATATTATTAAGCATAAATTAAAATGTTAAGGAAAGTAGACAAAAAAAATGTATTATGCCTTTTTTCCTCAAAATAATATGAGAACAATGTCACAAACTACATCTTTGTTCTCTTAGCCAACTCCCCCACTATCTACATGTTCGTAAATAAACAATTTTCCATTAATATTCAATAATTTGAAACTTGAATACAGTGAAGCCTGCTCAAATATCCAAAAGTTCATTATCTAGCTAATATTAACCAAGCCCATCAGTTCCTTTTATTCTCTTTTTGTTTCTTACTTGTCTTTTCCTCAACTAAGAGAAAAATGAGAGGCTACACAAAGGGATAAAATTAAATTCACGGAGTCTTTTTACTAGTATCTGTTAAAGAATTCATTAGTTAGAGAACGACTGCTATTCACCAACTAAATGGTCCATACCACTCATGATTACTCTTCTTTTATTAAGCAGGCAGATGAAAACTATGTTATTACAAGCAGAAACACTTTTTTCCTTTGATGTATGACATTGTTCTTCAAAGTTATACACTATCTAGACTCTCATTCAATGCCTGGATTAGTGCCTGGCTCACAGAAGACATTTAATAAACATTTGCTGAATGAACAAGAGAAAGAAGGAAATGAGGAAACAAATGAGTTAATGAATGAATAAATTTTAGAACCAAAAAAACCCTGCACTTTTATAACAGGTCAACAAATAGATATGCATTTATTGACTTTAAATCTGTAACACTGGTATTATGAGGACAAAACAGGGTTGATTAGAGAGGAAATGTGACACAATTAGAAGATTCTGCACTCTGAAGTCTAACAGATCTGGTTTTTCATGCCAGATCTGCCACCTGCATGCCAAGTGAACACAAGCAAGTTACTTAACCTTCCTAAATTCTTCTTTAAGAAAGTATGTTCTTGCCCTGGCCAGTGTGGATCAGTTGGTTAGAGTATTGTCCATACACCAAAAGGTCAAGGGTTTGATTCCTGGTCAGGGCACACACCCAGGTTTTGGATTCGATCCCCAGTCAGGGTGCTTATTGGAGGCAACTGATTGATGTTTCTCTCTCACATTCATGTTTCTCTCTCTCTCTCTCTCTCTCTCTCTCTCTCTCTCTCTCTGCCCCTCTCCCTTCCTTTCTCTCTAAATCAATAAAAACATATACTCAGGAGAGGATTAAAAATAAAAAAATAAAATAAAAAATTTTTTAAAGAAAGTATGTTCTTGAAAAGTTTAAAAAACTATGTTAAGGGATATTATTGTAGTTATTATTATCATAATATATTTTGTCTCCTATAACACCTTAACACACATTCACAAACACACACATATGCACACACACAATACATACATATTGAGTATGATCATCCTTTAGGATTTAAGAGATTTTATTTTTTTTTTAATATTATTTTATTGATTTTTCACAGAGAGGAAGGGAGAGGGAGAGAGAGTTAGAAACATCGATGAGAGAGAAACATCGATCAGCTGCCTCCTGCACACCCCCTACTGGGGATGGAGCCCGCAACCAAGGTACATGCCCTTGACCGGAATCAAACCTGGGACCCTTCAGTCCACAGGCCGATGCTCTATCCACTGAGCCAAACCGGTTAGGGTGGATTTAAGAGATTTTAATGCAACAGTATTATTATTGCCATACAATACAGTTTTTCAAATAACTAGATACTTAGTAAGAAAAACTTCCTGATTAAAGGTATTTTGATTAATTATAAATTTTATATTAAATATTAAATAATATAGTAATATAAAATTTTATCTTAACATGAACATTAATCCTTTTATAACTTAATTAAATTAAGATACAATTTTTATCAAATTAGATCTACTAAGCCTATAATTACAATCATATGTCAAACAGCTCTTAAACTATTTAAATAATGAGATGTTTATAGTAGACATATGTACAAGATCTTGAACAATCAGGACCCAACATTTTAAACTGACAATAAAATCAGCTGTATATATATATATTTTTTAAATTCAAGCTTTTATCAGAATAAAATCAGCTTTTGTTCCAAATAACGTAAATATTAAGAGTGTTGTCATTTGTGGCAGTACCATAAATGTGTCCCAAAAGAAATAATACTTTTATTATCTGATTGCTAACCTATTTTTTTCTTTTTCATTGAAGAACAGTTTATATATCTCTATATATAAAAGCCAAGCAACCAGAACGACGCAACGACTGGAACAACCGGTCACTATGATGCACACTGACCCAATCAGGGCCCCAATTGCTGCCCCCCCAACCTCCCACGGCCCCTCCCCCTGGCCCCTCCCTACAGCCAGCCCTGCCCCTGATCAGCCCCCATCAGGGCGGGCCGGCCAGACCTCACACATGCATGAATTCATGCACCAGGCCTCTAGTAATATTATATTAGTTTCAGGTGTGAAATATGATGATTTAATATTGGTATAATTGCTAAGTCATCACCACAATAAGTCTAGTTACTATCCATCATCATACCTTGTTAAAATTTTCTTTCCTGTGATGATTTACTCTCTTAGCAACTTTCAACGAACATCATGTTATATATTACATTCCCATGGCTTATTTATTTTATAATTAGAAGTTTGAACCTTTTGACCCCTTCAGCAAATTCACCCAGCCCAGATCGCTCTTTCTTCCCCTCTGGCAATCACCAATCAGTTCTCTGTATTTATAAACTTGTTGTGTGTGTGTGTGTGTGTGTGTGTGTGTGTTTGCTTTGGTTTGGTTCATTTTTTAGATCCAACATACAAGTGAAATCATATGGTATTTGTCTTTCTTTCATCACTTTTATTCACCAATTTTAACTTGGTCATTAAAATTTGATATATTTGGTTAACATATGTACTACACAATGACTATCTAGTAACATAATATTGATCCAGCTCTTAAATCTGAAATTCTTAGTCTGATATGTGCCAAAGAGACAATTTTTCCAATCTATACTCACATGGGTACTTGGTCTGTATCACAGAAGTAAAGTATTTCCCTCCTTGCAATATAAGTGTCTTTGGCTTGATGACTAAGAAACCTATGCCAATGTAAAATATTCTCTACTACAACTTAAATATAAATGAGCTAAAAAGGAGCAAAGGGATCCAATTGCCTCATAATAAAACTTAGAGCCATGAAGAGAATTTCCAACCCTTTGATGATTTCATTCATGGGTCATTTTGGGTTCTGGTGGGATGGATAATTCAAGTAATATCTAGATGCAATTTATGTACAAATCAAGATTAAGAGATGGATAAAGAAGGTTAATCTGAATGTAGACCTATGAACCAGGAGGTCAGGGTTTGATTCCCGGTCAGGGCACATGCCTGGGTTGTGAGCTCAATCCCCATTAGGGGGCATGCAGGAGATAGCTGATCAATGATTCTCTCTCATCATTGATGTTTCTATCTCTCTATCCCTCTTCCTTCCTCTCTGAAATCAATAAAAAATATATTTTTTTTAAAAAAAAGGTTAATCTGCATATGTTAAAGTTTTAAAATCAATTCAATTGATATACACAGTTATGTTCATTCCACTATGGAGATAATAGAGGTGACTGAGACCTGATCCCTGCCCTTCCATGACCTCGTGGTGATTTGTTAAATTACTGGTAAGACCTAAGCATTGTAGAACATGAGCATTTACAATGGATGTATAGTGACAAAATGGAGATGAGTATTGAGCATTCTTTGCCAAACTAGTTTAAAGGGAAATAAGATTCAAGGTGATGTGCTTTTTAGGAAAGATGCATTTGTCAAGAAGACATGTGCAAGTTGACTCTGGGAAAACAATGAAGATATATTCCTCTAAAATGAGAGGAGGGTGGAAGACACATCTATAATAATAAAAGCGTAATATGCTAATTAGACCAGACAGGTGAACGACCTTCTGGACATCCTTCTGGACAAAGCCGCGATGACAGGGGCTGAGGCAGAGGCAGTTAGGGGCAATCAGGCAGGAATGCAGAGTGGTTAGGGGTAATCAGGCAGGCAGGCAGAAGGATTGGGGTGATCAGTCAGGAAGACAGAGTGGTTAGGGGCAATCAGGCAGGCAAGCAGGAGAGTGGTTAGGAGCCAGCAGTCCAGGATGGCGAGAGGGATGTCTGACTGCTGGTTTAGGCCCTAAACTGGCATTTGGACATCCCCCGAGGGGTCCTGGATTGCGAGAAGGTGCAGGCCAGGCTGAGGAACCCCCACTTGCTCACTCCGTGCATGAATTTCATGCACCAGGCCTCTAGTAGAAACATAAACAACAAATGAGGAGAAGGGAAGTTACATCTCTGATTAAAAATTTTTAGAATTCTTACATTGTTCTCATTCTTCTGTACCCTCTAGGACCTAGGTCCTGACATCTAAACAGTCATATGTCACTGGATAGAAGTTAAAAGTGTAGTTACAACTAAATACAGAAATTAAGCTATATGATGTGACCCAACTAGGTTAAAAATTAAGTCCACCCCTATTCAACATGTGGTTTAGTTAACACAGCTACAAAAATGCATTTTATGTAATAAGTTGTTGGGAGAATTAAAAGAAACATGCATATATAATCTTAGTATAGGCCTAACCCAGAGCAAGTGCCCAATAATCAGTAACTGCTGTTATCATTGCCATGGTTGTTACTGTTGTTGTCATAATCATTATTGAGAGACAAGGCATCGTCTTTAAGGAAAGGAATAGCTCAGTCACAAACTAGAGAATAATCACATACAAGTATCCTCCCTAATCCGGTACAGATTCTGTAAATGTACCAAGTCTTCTTGTGGCAGACCTCCTAAACACTCAAAGGCAGCATTGAATATTTTTAGATCATTTGTTCCCCAAAATTTGGCAACATCTATGGAATAATACAGGAAAATGAGCGAGCCCACAACTCATTGTCCTTACACTGAATTTCAAAAAATGAGTTGTTCATGTTCAAATTAAGAAAGCTATATGCAATATAATTCCTAAGAAACTCGTCTCTGCAATGAACAGACACAGGCCTGTCCACCTGCACTAGAATCAAGATGAAAAAGACGTGAAAGAAAAACAGTAAAGAATATTATATGTGAATGCATTAAAAAATAAACTCATCAACTTCCATAATTATAAACATTCAACAAGTTCTAGTATTTTCTTTTATTAACAGATTGGAAGAAAGGAAAAGTTTCAAATATTCATAAGTAGGTGATAATTAGGTTATTTATCACCATGTTCCCATAACAATAATATTCAAGCATACTGTAAGCAATGAATAATGTGGTCATTACACATTTTCCTTAAGCCAGAAAACCAACAGAGCATTTTTTAAAAAATATATATTTTATTGATTTTTTACAGAGAGGAAGGGAGAGGGATAGAGAGCCAGAAACATCAATGAGAGAGAAACATTGATCAGCTGCCTCCTGCACACCCCCTACTGGGGATGTGCCCGCAACCAAGGTACATGCCCTTGACTAGAATCGAACCTGGGACCCTTCAGTCCGCAAGCTGAGGCTCCATCCACTGAGCCAAACCAGTTAGGGCCAACAGAGCATTTTTACTAGAGGAGAATAATATTGTTTTCTACTGTCCAGGAAATATTTCTAAAGTAGGTAATAATTAGTATAAAGCTTTCCTCCCCTCCTCTCCCCTTTGGGACTATTGTACATTTTTTAAATATTTTATGTATAAAATATAGTTCCCCCCCCAAAAAAAAACAAACAAACACATAAGCCTCTTATTCTATATTTAATAGTGATATTTTCCAAATGTTACTAAGATGTAGATTTAGATTTTTAAAGTTGCTTATAGTGGTTTTCAATAGAGAAGGGGTAAGAAAAGAAAGAAAAACTAAAATTAACTGAGGCTATTGTTATAGCACAATATAATGTAGTACTTAGATAGAATCTAGATAAGTAGATTGCCTGGGTTGAAATCTTAGATCTGCTATTCAATAGTTTTATAAGCTTAGGCAAGTAGCCTAAAGTCTCTGCATCTCTATTTTTACCCCCATTACATGAGAATAAAAATTGAAAGGGTTGTTATAAATATTAAATAAATTAAAGCATTTAGCATTGTACCTGGCTCATAGCATGGATGCAAATAAAGCTTAGCTGTTTTAACTATATGCTAGACACTACTTCCGTACATTAGCACACTTACTCATTTTAAATATCCTATACAGTTATTTCTTCTCAATCAATAAGGATGGGTTGGATTCACTACAATAACCGTAAACTTTCTATAACTTGAAAAGAATAAATGTTTATTTCTCACTTATGATTCAGTGCAGGTTCAAGTGGACTCCCAAAGCATTGTCATCTATGCATTTCTGCTCAGCAATCCCGACTTCTGCTATGCTACATGTGCTTCCACAATAACTGTGACAGACTGGAGGGCACTAAGCATTGAAGCACTGACACGCCTTACTCCTCTAATGGCCATAGCTAAGCTAATCACATAACCATGCTGATGTGGGGAAATTCTATCTTCTCCTGTGCTCAGAAGTAGAGGAGAACAGATATTGCTGAACAATAATACCCATCACAGCCCGAATTTTATAATCCCATTTTATGACTGTTTGAGGCAAGGTGCAGTTCAAAGAGTGGAGCCAACATTTTAACCCACAAATCAGAATCAGATTGTTTTCTCCACAAATAATGATCCTCAACTTTTCTTCACTCACCAAAATAGGCTCTCTGATAAATTTCCATTGGCAATAGTGGCAAACTTCATTCAGCCTTGATTAAGGGGAGAGTTGGGAGGAAGACTAAATCAGGGCATTTGTGGTTTAGAAAAGCACTTAACTCTCAATTGAGAATCAATGAAGCTCTATAAAAATAAGAAAAAGTGTAGAGAAAGCAAAGTGAGATTAGTGCAAAACTAGACTTTTCTAAGCTCCAATACATTCACTTAGTTATTTAGCTAATTCTATATAATAAAAGGCTAATATGCAAATTGTCTCCTCAACCAGGAGTTCGACTGGGAGTTCAACCAGGATTTCTACAAGGGGTCAGGGCCAGCCAACCACCCTCGGCCCCTCCCCTGGCCGTGCACAAATTCGTGCACCAGGCCTCTAGTAGTCAATAATACCAATTTTATGTCCCTCCAGCTACTAATTTTTTTAATCAATCTATGATACTAAATTTTTTTTTTTGCAAATATCTATATTGGTCATGTCCACAGTAAATACTTAGCATTCTTTCTTTTTCCTTAATCTTCCCAAGTTTATTTTACTTAACTGATGTATCCATTTAGGAGAGAAATCTTGAAAGATTATACTTGGGAGATGTTGTTATTCTAATATCAAAACCTAAGGAGAAGGTGCTCCTATTGTCCAGAGTTAGCTCTTAAGTCAAACACCTACTAGACTAGTTGTTCTTCTCCCACTTAGAGCAATTTGTGTTTTAAATTAGTAAAATTCACTATTTAATACTTGAAAGTCATAAATGAAACTCTAACTCGGAATTTGAAAGAGTTTCTTTTTTAGCTATCCTAAGACTGTGAACTGGACTATTTCAAACTCAAAACTTCAACTTCAACTTCCCTAGATATTACAATAGTACCTCTCCTTACCTCTCCAATAGTACTGTCTCTTACACCAGTTAGCCACAATGCCAGTGAAAGCAAATATAATTAAACCTTTTATAACAAGTACTCTATCCACATAGTTTAGATCAAGAATTTGAGTTCCACATTCAGATATGCTTCCTAAAACCATAATTTTAAGAAGTTATTACAACATTTATATATATTTTTTCACAAAGATGCCTTGGTTTCCCACATATTTCTCTTGCAAATGTAACACCACAATGAAAAGTAATGCTCTCCTTCATGAAGTTGCTGCTTTTTGCTTATGAAAGTGGAATTTTATTTATTTTTTTTAAGAAGGAGGAAGAGGAGAAGGAGAGGGAAGAAATGACTCAAGCCACTGGATTTCTTTCTCAATGACAGTATATGGCATGAACAAAGGAAAAGTAAGCCACCTTCCAGGAGGTGCTCAGAGCTTGGCTTTCCCCGACACCTGGTAGTGGACTGGTAGCAGCTGCTTGAATTTCCATTGTCCATTGATTGTGCCCTTTGTCAGGCAATCCACCCTTGCTTATGTAATTGCAGCATTCCTGCAGTTCGCTCTGTTCTGTCCTAAAGGCTCAGTTGCAGCACAGACTGAGAAACTTAGATACAGCATAGCACCAAGCTGCTGACCTTCAGAAATAAGATGAGGCCCATCTTTTACAACTGTTTTTTTGATGAGTACTGTATTTCCAACAGGCCATTTTCATGCTGACCATGTGTCTTCTAAAAATGTTTATATTTAGAAAAAATGTTATATTTAAGTTTAGGTATACCTATACTGTACACAATATTATGAATAAAATCATTTCCTTTAGAGTTTGTCAAAAGGGGGCAAATTTTTCATCCTTAGATAAAACTCTGGCCTTCAAAAGAATTCAATATTAAATTCTGAAACATATAAAGGAAATTTCACAGAATCTTAATAAGGCTTTAAAAAAGATTGAATTTCCCTAACAGTTGAATGTGCCTGACTAACTGTTTGCCACAGAACCAAAATTCAGTAGGGGAATTAAATTACTTTCTGGTCATATAAAATTCACATTATACTTTCCTTATTTGTTTTCCTTTTAAACAATGTCAAACTCATAGAAAAGTTCCAAGCACAAGATAAAGAAGTTTTCCCCTCTGAACAACTTACTGACCTGTTGCCTGACAACCTTAGAATAATTGAACAAATATTATTTCATCCCTTTCCCGCTGTCTCTTCTTCCTTGTCAATCTCACAATCAAATGTTTAGCTATCTAGCTGAATAGTCTATAACAGGAGCATATAGATCTGCTGAGTAGTTCTTTATTCCATCTTTTAAATTTCCACCTCATTTATTTCATGAACTTGTAGTATCTAAAGAAAAATATAATAATAAGCCACAAAGTTCAACTTGCAAAAACAGGGTGCCCTGCTGATGAGGAATAGTTTCAAATAAGCAAAATTCCCTTTATTCCTGTTTCACAGATTTTTTCACTTCTGCCTTTAAACATGGGTTTCTCCTAAATGGGGCAGAGGAAAAAGTAGAGAGAGTGAGGAAACTATCTTTCAGGTAACCTAGGCACCTTCTCATGCTGTCATCCTATCTCCCTTCGGTCACTGGGTCACTGTCAAATAGATCCATGTGTTTACCTATCATCAGTTCACTCTGAAATGCATTGCTCTGGCTTTAGCCTTCATCTCTCCATTGATATCACATTATTAAAAGACACTGATGATTTTTAAGTCAAAACTGATCTTTCAATCCTCAATAGCCTCAAAACATCTTTAGAGCCCATGACCTCTATGGACTTCCCTTCTTTTGCCTCTCCTCTTTCTCATACTCCATGACACAAAAATACCCTACTCTTGCTTCTACTTCTTTGAACAAGTCCCAACCATTCCACAGTTTTTTTCCTCCTCTTTGTCTCCCTACACTCAACATCCACCAGGCTTTAACTCTCATCTCTTTGCAATTTATAGTCAAAACCATAATTCTACATCAATTCCCTCTCACATTTTCAACCGATTATATTTAATTTTGCAACCAATTCCTCCACTTGGACTTTTGACTCATATTCTTGCAGTCACCACAACTTTTTTTCTTCCCTGCACCCCAGCCAGCCAGTCACTATGTCTAATTTTTCCTGGAACAGCAGCTACTCAGTTCCAGCCAAGTTTTACCACAGAAGAATGCTGACCCACTGCTGACAGATGGTCTGCTTTTTGTTTTCTTTTCAGGACAAGTCCAAAATGTGACTTGTTAAAGGAAATTTAAATTTTAGATGAGATCTTCCAATGTTTAAATACTGATAACTAATTTTTATAAACAAACAAAAAATATCCAGCATCTGGATCAAACAAAACCTATCTGCAGTCTGTCCGATTGTGACTTGTAGCCTGCAGAGTGAATGCAAATGCCTTAGCATGCTTTCTGAGTCTTCTTAAACCATCCTGAAACTACCTTCTGAATTCCATTACCAGTAATTAAAAATAACCACTACAAGCCAACTGTTTTGGAATACTATATATATTCCAAGCACACTTGGATCTTTCATATCTCCATGCCTTTGCCATGTTTGTTCCCCACATTAAAAAAAAAAAAAAAAAAGTTTTTTTTTTTCCTAAGTCCCACTTTATGATCAGTTCAAAAGCTACCATTTCTCTGAAAACTTCCTGAACCACATTAGCTTATGAGACCATCTCTCTCATAGTCTAAAGACACTAATACCTAGTACTGTGTGCCAGGAACAGTCCCGGACATTTTATAAGTCCCTCCCCCCATACAATCCTAAGAAATTGATACTACCATTATGAAAATATTGAAGATATCCCAAGGTAAGGGGCAGAGCTGGGGTTGTAACTTCGCAGAAACTCCATTTCTTTAACATGATCCTTTCTCCTTTGAACTTGTCTCCATCTGTCAGAGTCCACTCCCTTCCTTAATCATTAAGTCCTTAGGACATCAGATTCTGTTCAGTATCAATGTGCCTTAAGAACAAAGCCTCAGGTCTATTGACCACAAAACAGAGTTTCCTTCAAAGTAAAGATAGCATCTTGACTTCATTGAGTTTCAGTCCCAGGCCCATGAAAGCATTAAGACCCTACCTTAACTGGACCACAGCCTCAGGAAACCAGGCAGAACAGTGCTCTGGCTGACATCAGCACCTGATACAAAGATCAACTCCTCCCTTTCCTGGTCCCAACCCATCAGTAGAACCCAGGATCCCAACTCTTTTAACCACCATGATTAATGATTTTCCCCCTATATCAACCATGCCCGGGAAGCCACTGGGGAGCCAGATCTTTGAACATTAGTTTACCTGAGACTCCAAGCTTGGCACCATTTCCTCAGCTAATACTTCATTTTCTTGGCTGCAAACTCCTCTTGTGTTTGATTGCGCTTTAATGTGCCCAAATAGACCCATTTAGTCTGGTAACAGGGTTGAACTAACAGCTGTCTTGTTCCAGTGCAAAAAGAGTAGGACACTCATGTTTTAAACACGTTATATGATATGTGTTATGTGGGAGGAAAAAAAGTGTTCAAATCCTTAGCACGACTCCTAAGACCACTCGGAATATGGCTCTCTTCTTCCATTTCTTGATAATTTTCCTGTCATTCCTTAAGCCTCAGCCACATTAGCCTGCTTTCAGTTTATAGAGTTTACTGAGCTATTATATAACTCAAGACCTTTGCAAATGCTGTTTTCATTGTCTGGAATGGTCCTCCCCTCTTCTCACATCTAATCTTTATTATTCATGTGAACCCATTTTAAAGATTTCCTAAAGACTCTTTTTTTTTCAGTAGTGTTTGACTGAATAGTAGTGTTAGAATAATATTATTTGACTAAATAACATCATTCAGTTGTTGTCCTTTCTCCTCCATGTATGCTTGGCCACTGCCTTATGTTTGGCCCTCGTTTTTTGTTTGGACAAGCCCAGTGACTTCTTGAGTTCTTTGCACAGTGTATTGGAAGGGATGGCCACATAAATCATTTCAGTACCATACTTTATGACAGATATGTGGACAGAGAACTTTGAGAGCACACTCTTAGGAGAGGAAATAATCTGTGTTTTGATCTAAGAAACACTAGGAGGGTTTCCTGCTCCTAAAATAACTGTAGTACGAGAGTGCAAAATACCTCTTCTTCCTTTAACATTTACAGGGCCTATTTCATTCAAGTCATGGTCTTAATTCTTTATTTAATCTCCATACTATTTCTATATTTATATATATATATATGAAAACTTAAGCACAGAGAGATTAAGTAGCATGCCTGTGAACACACAGCCAGGAACTGCAAAAGCCAGGACTCCAGCCCAGTATTCTGGTTCCAGCTCTCAATCATCATGATTCCCAAAAGGCAGGGGCCACACATTACTCATTGGTGATACCTAGTACTTGGGTCATTGCCAGGCATGTAAAAGAGGATGAGTCAAACACTACTGTCAAAATAAGAAGTGGAAGAGGAAAGGCCCTCAGATTCTAAAGGGAAAACCATGCAAACATTTTCAAACAGGACAGGACAGCGTAGGGTAGCAACACAGATCAGCTCTGGTCCACCTACCCTTCCCCACTTCAGGTTTCCTGCCTTCAACACGGAGACATTTGTCAGATGCAAACCTGACCATCTCACTGCTGGGAACTTGGAAGTGGGAAACCTTCTTGTAGTGCTTCTAAAACTTTTTCAGGAAACATTGCTCCCTAATGGCTGGCAGATGAGAGCAACCACAGTCATACCGGTGAGGTGCATGTCCCAAAAAGTAGCCTCAACTCTGAGTTCTCACAGACTGTGTCTCACCCTTACTATTCTAGCAAGTTGGTGTTTATTCTATAATGTATCTCTGACTGCTGTAATATAAAAAAAAATGTTTATAACTGCTTACAACTGCCGCTCTAGAAGAAAAGCCTTTGCTCCTACCATGATTTCTAGCACCACCTGGCCTCTCTGTGCATTCTCTCTGGGCACTCCCACACTCCAGCTTCACACACAGAACAGGGCTATGGAGCTCCTTGCCATGACACATAAAACCCTTCTGGACCCAGCCCTGACTGACAGCCCCTCTCCCACCTCTTCAGCTAACACAATGAGAAACAATCGAATTTCAACCTGATTTCCAGCTCCTGCTCTCTAAGACTTAGGTACTTGAGGACTTTGAGAAGACACACTCACCCTCCCCAAACCTATTTGGGTGTGAATTTACTGAAGTCTTTCCTCCACGGCCACTTAGCCATATTTCCCTAGTTTAATAGAGTGCTTGCATTTGTTTACATGGCTTCCTCCCATGTTAGGCTGTGCTGCTCCTGGAGACAGGCCCTTGATTTCATCAGTTAACATCCCAGTGCCGCGCAGAGCCCTGCCATACAGGTAAATCTGTCTACAGGAAACGGGGCACCCAATAGATAACCGACTTCCTCAAGAGTAGGCAAGAAAGCTGTGGAATTGAAATGAAACACAAACTGAAATCTCCAGTCTCGATTTCCATTCCTAATAGAACGCCGGGTTCCCGGTGCAGGGGACGTCGAGGCCAGAGATGGGGTGGGCGAAGGAGTCACTCACCAGCTGGTGGAAGGGTGCCTGTTCTCTAGCGTTTTGGTCCAGGGCTTGTACCAGCTGATCTGCTCCGCGGCTTTGCCCCAGAACCTCTCGGGGTCAGCCACCGAGGCCGCGAAGTGGGTCTTGTACTCGCCGCCACCGCCCGAGGAAAGCGCGCGGCAGCCGCGGCCCCCGAGAGCGCTCCGCGGACCCGGGGCCACGTACGCCCTGCGGGCCGGGCCGGCTCCCCGAGCCTGGGAGGGCCCGGGCAGGGGTCCCCCGAGCCCTCCGGCGCCGGTGACTTTGCGGCATTGCAGCCAAGACGGCTTCATCGCCGCTAGCTGCCCCCACCCCCTGCAGGATCTGCGATCTGCGGCCCCCGAGTGCACTTCTCGGGCGACGATTGGGGTGCCGGAGACTTCCTGGGCCCCGAGGGTAGCAGGCGGGAGGCGGGGGCTAATTGCGAAGTGAGTCGCAGCCTAGGAGTTTGGAAGTCACACTAGAGTCGCCGGGAAAAACCGACCTGGAGCCGCGGAGGAAGCAACAGGCTGGCGGAACTGGGGGGGGAGGGTAGGGGGAGGGTCGGAGAGTGAGATGCGGGGAGGGGAGAGGCGTCACATTGCCCTTGCGCGTGGTGACGGTGGCCCTGCAAGAAATCCAGCCTTTCCATGCATTGCCCAGTTCGCGGTTCCCAGGAATAGCGCCCTCAAACTGCAGCACGGCCTCCCTTCTCTCACACAAGAGCCCCTGGGATGAGGCCCATGGGCCCATCTCACTCAGTTTTCAGGCAAGCGAGTTGTGCTCACCCTCTGGGCAAATCTCTGGAGAGCGAGCTTGGGGGGGCGGCCTCGCCGCTGGCCTGCAGCGGAAGCCAGCAACCCCGGGGTGTGCGGCGAGGGCCCTGAAGTGTGCGTCTTATTTATGTATTGTTTCAACTCAACTCAATCCCTGATTATTAAAAACACCAGCGGCTCCAGGGTAAAGACTGCTCCAGGATTTCCTGGCAGCTGGGAGTAGGAGGAGTGGTAGGAGGTTTTGATGGCAGAATTGGGAAATGCTTCCTGAAAAGGGGGTGAATGACAGGCCCCTGGGATAGATAACCCCACTGAGATAAGGGCTTCACCTGCTGACTGAACTCCCCACCGGACTAGAAGCAAAAAGAAGAATGGACTTGTTACATTTCCTCCCTACCAATTGCCTCTTTGGAGTTTCTGTGGACCTTTTATTGATAATGAGGGGGGAAAAAATGAAGACCTGAGGAAAAGAGGAAGCTGAAGAAAATTAAAAGAGAAAGGCGTTATAAATTAGTATCTGGGCTTACCATTCTTCAAGCTCCTTCCCTATTTTCCGCATGTTAGTGAAATTCATGTGCGATCTCATTTGCCTTAGGAACATGCCAAACGTTCCATTTTGGTGTGGCAGTATTTTCTGTTTTAAATGAAAGATGTGCATTTCCAAATCTGAAGTGAGAAATAGTGGAATGCCCTGGCCCTAGGAAGGATTGTAAACCTGAGAAGTTGTAAACAGATTATTCTGCAGGAAAAGATAAGGGTTAAGCAGAACAGAGATAAATCTATTGCAAAACAAACAAACAAGAATCTCTAGGCACCTGGGCTATTTCCTTTCAACTGAGAAGGCACTAGACTTCCCTGACTCCTGCAGAGTACTTTATTCCTTCTAATGGCCTCAAATCAAAATGATTTCCAATAACAAAGACATTTGTCACCATTTGAATCCAGAGAAAGTTACAAAGCTATTTAACCTCCTGTCTCCCTCCTTTCCTCTGCTCAGTTGCTTAATGCTGCTCTCTGGTATACAAGATCCCCTGACCCCGAAGTATTTTCTATTGTATTACAATGATGTCCACCTTAGCATTTTCTTAACAAATGTGTGAGCACCTACACAGCGAGGTAAGGTTGATGCAGGAGCTATGAAGAAAGGAAGCAATCATTGACCTACTGTGTGTATGCACGGCATTCCCACTTTCAAATATGTTAGCTCCCCCGATTCTCAAAGGAGCACTGAGAAGTGGGAACTATAATCCCCACCCCCACATTTACAAACAGAGGTTAACCTGCTCAAGGCCACGCAGCTACCAAGCCAAACAGGAATCAAACCTTGTTGATGCTCAGAGCAACCCAACCACCTAGTGAGGCATGTGTGCCCTGAGATGGATCACCACTGTCTCAAGGTGGAGGCCTTGCTCAGGGACAGTCTACTTCAGTCCTGCCACTTACCCCAGCACTCTATACAAACATTACCATTTTCTCTGTGGTCCCTGACTTTAATAAGATGGGGAATCTGATTCCAAAGCCCACGATTTTACCACCAGGCTAATTTTCTTTTTATTTTAAAAAATTAGACATCCAATAAAATATGACAAATTGAATTCCCAGATGTGTTTTTCTTCATCTAGAAACACTACTGGAAAAGGATAAAAAAAAAAAAAACCTCCACAAAAACAGAGAACAGAAGAGAATAAACCAAATAGGAGAATGGAAAAGAAAGGTGGATTTTTTGTCTATGACTTAAAAGGAGGGGTGGGTGCTGAATTTAACGGCTTTTAGAGGAGAAAATGATTTTCTCATGATTTGGAGGCCTGAGGTTCCTGTTGTGAGAATAAACAAGTCATCTTTTCTGTCAAAGAACAGTTTAGCTGGCCACCATTTTGGACCGTGTGACTTGGCAGCAGCCATGTTGGCCGCATGGCTTGCAGCTCCCCTGGGGGCCACCATCTTGAAACAGCAAAGACCAACCCCTCCCTTTGAATTAGCCAATCGCGAAAGACGGTGCGCCTGAGCTCCAATCAAGAACAAAGGACAGGTCACGTGCGTCAGGGATTATAAAGCCAAGCAGACTGTCTGCTCGGTGTGCACGCCCTTCCAGACCATGTGTGTGCACCCTTCTACATAGAAGTAAATATGTTTGTCTTGCTGCCTGGCTCCCAAGTGTTTTGTATTCTACCAGAACCCCTGACTTGGGGGGCTTGCCTTATTTCTAACACTGTCAAGGTTCAAACTGAAGGTTAAGGGGTTAAAAACAAAAGGATTAATTAAAAGATTGTGTGAGGTGAAGTTAGACCCTGCACATTGACAGATGAAACCATCTTCTCTGGGCTCAGCAGTACAATAGTCTACAGGGGATGCCTGAAAACTTAGATAGTACTGAAACCTACATATGTGATATTTTTGCTATACATACATACATACCTTTTCACTTAAAGGAAGCACTTTTCTGGCTTCTCTTTGGCATATTCAGATTGCCATAATTAGTGCCCTTCTACTTTGGGCCCATTATTAAATAAAGTGAAGGTTACTTGAACACAAGCACCACAATATCAAGATAATCCTGATAACCAAGATGGCAAGTGAATGAGTGACGTGCAGGAAGCATGTGCACAGCTTGGGTACTCTGGACAAAGAGATGATGCATATCCCAGGCAGGATGGAGCTGGACGGTGTGAGATTTCATCAAAACAGATCATAATGGAAAAAGCTATAAATTGTTCATTTATATAATTTCCCATATAATAGTTTTTGGGCTACAGTTGACCATGGGTAACAGACTGCAGAAAGTGAAACCACAGATGGGGTGGGGGTGGGGGGTGGCAACTGTCCATTGTCTTGTTTTGAGTAATTGTACAAAATAGACTGTTAATGTAAGTTCCATTACAGGGCAAGGAAAGAGCATGAGTGAAGGCACAGTCCAACAAAGGCTAGGGTGTAGTGTATGGGTGGAGCAGGAGTGGGCAATTAGACTAGAAACATTTACTGGAGCCAGATAAGGAAATGTGAAGTAGTGTCAAATGCAGTCCAGGGCCTAAGGGTAGACCATTGGCCTTTATATTAAGACTAAAGGCCCGGTGAATGGAATTCGTGCACTGGTTGGGGGTGGGGAGTGGCCTGTGGAGACCAGCCCACTGCAGGAGCAGCCACTCATCCTGGTCAGCTGAGCAACACTCACACTGTGGGAGCACACTGACCACCAGGGGGCAGCTCCTGCATTGAGCGTCTGCGCCCTGGTGCTCAGTGCGTGTCATAGCTACTGGTTGACCGATCATTTTGGTCATTCTGCCATTTGGATGCTGGGTTTTTATTATATAAAATAATAAAAGCTGCTTGACTGGTCACTAAGCATATGAGTCTCAATTGAGTCTCAGTTTGAATCCTAGTACCTAATAGGTGGGAAAACTTGGAAAATACGTTAATTCCCTACACTGGCCTGGCCGGTATTGCTCAGTGGTTGGAATGTCAGCCCAATACACTGAAGGGTCTCAGTTTCCATTCCCAGTCAAGGGCATGTACCTGGATTGCAGGTTCAATCCCTGGCCCCCAGTCTGGGTGCATGCGGGAGGTGACCAATGGATGTATCTCTCTCACACCAATATTTCTCTCTCTCTCACTATCCCCCCACACCCCCCAACCACTCCCTCCCTCCCTTCCACTCTCTCTAAAGAGCAATGGAAAAAATATTCTCAGTGAGAATTAACAAAAATTAAAATAAAATATTAATTCCTACACTGTAATTTTAGTATCTGTATTCTGAAGTTTAGATATGTGTAAACTGTTTAGTATCAGGGCAGTAGCAAATCAAACTAATTTAGGACAGCAGCAAAGCCTGTGAATAACCAATCAACCCAAAAAAATAAAACCAAAAACTCTGGCTTTATTACCATACTTAAAATTGTACGATCAGATAATTTCTAAAGAAATTATTTTAATTTAACCATATATATATATATATATATATATATATATATATATATATATATACATATATATATATATATATGTACTATTTTTTAATTACATTTTTAACTAATTTGGGGACAGGTAATCACAATCTTTCAAAAGTTTAAACATGCCCTAGCCAGTTTTGCTCAGTGGATAGAGCTTTGGCCTGCATACTGAAGGGTCCCAGGTTCGATTCAGGCCAAGGGCATATGCCCAGGCTGTGGACTCAATTCCCATATTAGGGGGTGTGCAGGAGGCAGCCAATCAATGATTCTCTCTCATCATTGATGTTTCTAACTCTCTCTACCTCTCCCCTCCTCTCTGAAATCAATAAAAAATATATTTTTAAAAGAAAGTTTAAACACTCTAAAACTCTAGCTTTTTAATACACAATATTTATTTCATTGTATGTCAATAAGTGGTATATATTAATGTGCTATCTAATATGACATTTAAACACCTTAAACCAGTGGTTCTCAACCTTTCTAATGTCGTGACCTTTTAATACACTTCCTCATGTTGTGGTGACCCCCAACCATAAAATTATTTTCATTGCTACTTCATAATTGTAATTTTGCTACTGTTATGAATCGTAATGTAAATATCTGTGTTTTCCGATGGTCTTAGGTTCTACAGCAATGATTCTCAACCTGTGGGTCGTGACCCACAGGTTGAGAACTGCTAGCAGGGTCGCCTAAACTGAAAAACACAGATATTTACATTACAATTCATTAACAGTAGTAAAATTACAGTTATGAAGTAGCAACAAAAATAATTTTATGGTTGGGGGTCACCACAACATGAGGAACTGTATTAAAGGGTCGCAGCATTAGAAAGGTTGAGAACCACTGCCTTAAACAAAGATGAATTAATCAGATTATCCAAGAAGAGCTTTCTAGTACATAGAAAAAGCATAATTATGGAGAGGGTGCAGAAAAAGTAGAGTATAGCATATAAAGCCTGCTTTTTAAAAAATGAGAGGAGAGGAATCTGGAGTCAGAATACTTAGTAATGCCTAAAGGAAAGATGCTAAAAATAATAATAATAAAACAGAAGGAAAGCAGAGTAAAGTTAGAATTGAAAGGGAAAAAAAGATACAGAAATTTTACAAGTCATTTACCCCACATTTACTTACAATTTTTGGCTACATTTGGCCCTCCCTAGTACAAGTAAACCTTACCAGAGAGAAGAAAAGTTATTAAAGAGAACACAATTTAAAAAGAATGGTAGATTACCCTGTTCATGTGTTGTGTTAGCCATATAATTTATATTTTCACATAAATTTGTGAAGAGTCAAATGTCTGACTTTGGGTAAGTAGGTAAATATTAGAGCTACTGAGATTTTGCTTATGACAAAAACAAGAATGTTCCTATATATCTAATTTCTTGGTTAGTGTGAAAGTTTGTCAAGTAAACATGGAAGCGTTTGCACAAAGTATTTTATCTCTGCAGCAAAGGCAAGCTGAGCTGAAATTTGAGGCTTCAGAAACATTGCTTATTTATTCCAGTTTAGCAAAGGGTTTCTGGAAACTATGCTGATGTTCATAGCTTAAAAAATATTTTTAAAACTTCTAAAGTGATGTGGTACAGTTGCCGTGCCACTGTAGACACTCCCAGTTGCAGATTTCAAACTAGAACAGCCTAGAAAATGGACTCTGAGAAGAAAACACACATTCTGAGGAAAATAACTCCAGACCCCTTTATTGCATGGCCCAGCAGCCTTACCCAAGTTTTGGTACCAGAATCCTGCCTATAATCCATTCTCATTTCCTAGGGCAAGATTCAGAAATAGAAATCTGTATTTTCCATGTTTATTGGTGCCCAATGAGTACCGGGGCCTTCCTGGTACCTCAATCCCCATTGCCCACTACACCTCACTAAAGACCTATATCCCCTACGTGTTATGATCCGGGACTGTAGTGGCTATGGAGAAAGATAAGAACCTAAGGGACTCAGACTGAACTTCAGCAGGGGCAGCACAACGGGATTTCACAACAGGATTCATGTGAAAGTAGGGGTGTACTCGGTAACCCTCGTGACAGTGAAGTCCGCTTCCCTGGGAAAGTGTATGAAGAGGAAGTGGGCCATTCTCTCCGCCGCCCGGTTAACCCAGTTTAACAAAGTTGAAGAAGGCACCCAGTGTGATAAGAGCTGGTGGCCAGAAGCAGAGCTTGAGAAATCCTCTGAGCAAATGCCCTTGGTAAATGAAGAGTCATCACTGCACAACGAAGAGATCAAGGAAAAAGTCCAGGAATCGGACATTAAACGCAGGTGACAATGCCTGGAACATATTTTTAAATGGTAAGACAGTGTTTTTTAAGAAAAATGCTGTCTTGAAACATTGTTCTTCCAGACGATTCAGGTGACTGTGAGTTGGAAGAGGAAGAGTATGGGGTAGAGTGGCCCTTTGAAGAAGTTAGTAGTCTGAGATCTAAAGAAAGGTTTTATCATGAGGCCTACAGGGCATCTGGGTTGTCTGGAGAGCTCTCTTTATCCCTAAGTTGTCTGGCCTTCCAGAAATAAGAACAATAATAATAAGTATGCTGAATATAAGAACATCCTTTCAACATGGTTTATATGTTGAAGACAAAGGAGGACTGTGAAATCATGTATAGCAAGTTGTAAACACAACAAACCATGGCTAAGCAGGAGGCACTGGAATCCAAGAGAGTCCCAGAAATCACTGGAATGAAACAAATGACTGAGTTCCAGCTACAAAGAAGGGCCATCATCCTGATGGGTTAGAACATGTGATTTCTTTAAGTTGTTATAACGACAAACAAGTTAAGCCTTTGGAATTATAAGATGTAAAATAAATAAATTGAGTTGCAGCTGTATAAAAATGTTTTAATAAAACAAATAACATTCCAATCTAAGGGAAGACTTTGTACAACTCCAGTTTATTCTAGCAACCAAATAAAATAAGGCATGGGATTCATCCATCAGGTTTATTGTTATTTCTGATTTTAAAAAATGTAACCAAAATTTATTTCTAGCTAACAAAAAGTATTTAGCTGATTCTACTTTGGGGAGAAAAAAAAACTGGACAGGAACAACCTAGGCAAAGATTTCCAAGCATGTTTTTAAATTCTTGGCTTTTTTCTCTCTGCATCTGCATAGCAATTGAGGAAAAAATATCTCATCATTACAGTTGTGATGAAAAAAATTCAATAAATTACTAATATTTTAATCAGATCATAAAAATCCTTGAGAGATCACTGTAATTATTCTGCATACATAGTTCCTAAGAAATTCCCCCTTTTCTCTTTCATATTCCTAAACTAAAACCAATATGTGGCATTTAAATATTTACAATAACAGAGGATTACACCTGCAAAACTTTAAGTATAGCAAATGATCTTGTTAGGGAAAAACAATGAAAAAGAAAAAATATCCTTTGGAATAATATTTTTCATAAAGTATAGTGGATTGTTCACATCACCTTAAGTTGCCAGTTTTGTGTGTGTGTGTGTGTGTGTGTGTGTGTGTGTGGTGGGAGGATATGAAATTAAACTAGAAAATGAAACTCAAAGCCAGTTTGTCAAAACAAGAGCTACTCTTATGTAACAAGGAGGTGGTCATTAATTTGGGGGTTTTAAGACAAAACAATGACTTCAACTGAAGTACTAGTGTAAAATGGAATGAAATATAGAGATAGAGGAGAGAAACCAAGATGGCGGCATAGGTAAACACCTGAACTGCTGCCTCACACAACAATTTCAAAACTACAACTAAAAGACAAAACAGACATCATCCAGAACCACAGGAAGTCTGGCTGAGTGGAAATTCTACAACTAGAAGGAAAGAGAAAAGCTCACAGAGAATTGGAGGAGCTGCAGAAGGCAGAGGTACGGAGGCATGTGCAGAGAGGGCTAGCAACTGAGTACGTGGCTGGCTTTCTCAATTGGGAGGGAGACAAAAGCTCCCAACTGCTCTGAACTCCAGTTCTGAGCGAGACTCTGGGGACCCAGACTCATACAGGGAGAAACTGGACTGTCTGGCAGCAGGCAAAACTCAAGGGCAGCTTTCTCTCAGAGGTGCTTGCAGCAATTACCAAGGGACACTGCGACCCAGGCGCCTCTTAGGGCAGGGCTGATGGGAAGCAATTGCTGCTTGCTCCGCCCTGAGACTCCGCCCCATCTAAGCTGAGTGCAGAGGCTTTTGCATATGAATGGCCTGGTCCTTTGAATTCTAAACTTATCTAATGAGCTGCCGCTGAGTCAGTGAGACCCAGAACATCCAAAAGAAGGCCCAAGGCCCCACAGCAGCTTGCATTGCTTCACAGCTGGGCCTCATCTGGGCACCTCCAAACCCCAAACAAAGAAGAGGAATCTGCAGATCTCTCCATAGCTCCTGCTGGGTGGCCTCAGGCAGAGGTTAAATTAGCACCTCCTTGGTGATCCAAGAGCGAGTGTACCCAGGGGTCAGAGCGGGACCATCCAGATTACAACTCCTCAGATCCATAAGGAACACACTCAGGGGGCAGACTCAGCGAGCACCAAAGCCCCACAGAAGCAAGTCTTGTCTCATAAGGGTGTCTCCAGCACAGTAGTTCTCCCAGCATAGACACAGCTGATCCTCACAGCCAATTGGCCTGGAGGTCAATTCCTCCCAATGATACCAACAAGAATCAAGGCTTAACTACAACAAGACTGTGCACACAGTCCACAAAGGGGTGCACCAAGAGTGTCCACCTCAGGTAACTGGGGAGGCTGAGCCACTGGGCCCCATAGGACACCTAGCACACAAAGCCATTCTATCAACTCAGGGAAGCAGCCAAAATGCGGAGACAAAGAAACAGATCACAAATAACAGAAATGGAGGAAAGCAAACTACTGGATATAGAATTCAAAACCACAGTTATAAGGTTTTTCCAAGAATTTTCTAGAAAAGGCCAATAAATTTAGTGAGACCCTCGAGGATATGAAAAAGGACCAACTAGAAATTAAGCATACACTGACTGAAATAAAAAATATTATACAGAGATCTAATAACAGACTAGAGCAACGCAAGAATCAAGTCAAAGATTTAAAATACAAAGACACAAAAAACACCCAACCAGAAAAGTAAAAAGAAAAAAGAATCCAAAAATATGAAGATAGTGTAAGGACCCTCGGGGACAACTTCAAGTGTACCAACATCAGAATTATGAAGGTGCCAGAGAAGAGAGAGAGCAAGATACTGAAAACCTATTTGAAGAAATTATGACCCAAAACTTCCCCCACTGGTGAAAGAAATAGACTTACAAGTCCAGGAAGCACACAGAACCCCAAACAAAAGGAATCCAAAGAGGACCACATCAAGACACATCATAATTAAAATGCAGCAAGAGAAAAACAGTTAGTTACCTACAAGGGAGCACCCATATGATTGTCAGCTGATTTCTCAACAGAAACTATGCAGGCCAGACGGGAGTGAAAAGAAATATTCAAAGTGATGAATAGCAAGAACCTACAACCAAGATTACTTTACCCAGCAAAGCTATCATTCAGAATTGAAGGGCAGATAAAGAGTTTCACAGATAAGAAAAAGCAAAAGGAGTTCATCACCACCAAACCAGTATTATATGAAATGCTGAAAGGTATTCTTTAAGAAGAGGAAGAAGAAAAGGTAAAGATAAAAATTATGAACAACAAATACATAACTATCAACAAGTGAATCTAAAAATCAAGTGAATAAAAAATCTAATGAACAGAATAAACTGGTGAATATAATAGAACCAGGGACATAGAAAGGGGGAAGGGGATGAGGGGGTTGTGGGAAGAGACTGGACAAAAATTGTACACTTATGGATGAGGACAGTGGGGGGGCGGTAAGGGCAGAGGGTGGGTGGGAACTGGGTGGAGGGGAGCTATGGGGGATAAAAGAGGAACAATTGTAATAATCTGAATAATAAAGATTTATTAAAAAATAAAAAAAGAGAGACAAGACTTTAGGTAGATCATGAAACCAAGTGTCTCATTTGTTTATTTCAAGCACTGAAGATAAAAAAAAAAGTATGGAATATGTATTGGTTATTTTGACACCTTTTTGCAACCATTATTTTGAATGATGAGATGCTTAGATGACTCTTGTGGTACCTTCATGTTCTATCTGTTGATAGCATTTCCTAACTGATTTTAGATTTGAACAAGTACATATTTACACTTGCTTAGGATATTTACTTTAAAGGGGATTTTTGTACAATTTATGGAGTGCTCCTGAATGTATTCAGAATTTTGTGTATAAAACAATTCCAATTGACTTCTCTTTGTTATTTGCTTGCACTTCCTTTTTGTTTAATTTAGATAGTCCTATATCTTGATGTGAATATAATGTTTCTTTCTTTATAGCTATCTATAATAATAAAAGGGTAATATGCTAATTAGACCAGAAGACCTTCCAGATGAAGCTGGGGTTGTGAGGGAAGCCCTGTCCCAGGTGCTAGAGGGAAGCAGGTGCCAGAAGCCTGGGAAGGAAGGCGTACTCTTGCATGAATTTCGTGCATCGGGCCTCTACTGTACTTATAACTCTATGTAGATATAGAGTCTATTTATGTAAAACATTGTATTGTTTATTCCCTCTGAAACTTGTATCAGCCTAGTATACTAGTAAACCAACTCGTCACAATTGAAAAAGCAAGAAAATGTATTGGTTATTTAATTTCATTTTTCATCATTTTTTTGTATTGTTTAATAACAACAAACTTCAAGTAATATTACTGAGCTCTTCTAAACTGTTTTAGCTACTGGTATCTCCTCATTTTATCTCTGCTTAAGAGCTATGACAACACAAATAGACAGTACAAAGGTTTAGGTTTTTTGGTAGAGGATTACACCTGCAAAACTTGCTGTAAATGTCTCTGTGTGTGTGTGTGTGTGTGTGTGTGTTTATGTGAAGTGACTATTCTACTTTCTTATTCTTTGCCACCTCTAAGGTACATTTCTTTATCACTTCTCCAGTGAACTAACATAATAGCCTGCTAACCCAACTCCCTTTCTGCAGGTTCACCTACCTCCCATCATTCAGTTAATCACAAGTAAATACTGCGTGCCTCTCAACATGCTCATCAGGC
This sequence comes from Plecotus auritus, assembly GCF_963455305.1. Classification (NCBI taxonomy): domain Eukaryota; kingdom Metazoa; phylum Chordata; class Mammalia; order Chiroptera; family Vespertilionidae; genus Plecotus; species Plecotus auritus. The sequence goes on from NC_137772.1 coordinate 147,964,950, forward strand.
AGGTTTCCAGGGACACAAAGGATGGTTAATAAACAACTAAGAATCCAACTCTGTTTGCAGGAAGCTCAAGATCTAGGCAGGAGTGAAACAAATAAACAATTACCATGTAGTTTGCTAAGCCTTCTAAGAGGTAGGTGAAAATGCAGTAGCGGAGGACCAAGGAATGGAATGGAAGACACTGTGTTCAAGGCAAAGGGAATCATTCTAAAACATAAATCAACATCTCTTGCTTAAAATGTATCCCCAACTCCCCACCTCCTATAGTGAAAAGTCCAGAGCCCTTAGCATAGACCTTTGGTTTCACGTGGTGTCTGCACTACTCCCCGAGGGGGCATTTGGAAGTGAGTAGTGTACTGCTATAGACTGCTGTCTGATAAATTATAGCCTAATTTAGCAGCTTAAAACATGTTTGTTTGTTCGTTATCTTACATGAGCTTCTGTGGATCAGGAATCAGAATGGCTTAGCTGGGTGTTTCTGGCTCTAATGAGAACAGCCAGGCTATTGGTCAGAATTACTGTCATCAGAATGGGCAGGAGAATCTGGCTGTTGGCAGGAGCCTTTAGTTCCAGACCACTTGCTTTCCCTAGAGCCTAGAGTGACATGAGTGGTTGAGGTGTGTGTGTGTGTGTGTGTGTGTGTGTGTGTGTATGAGAGAGAGAGAGAGAGAGAGAGAGAGAGAGAGAGAGAGAGAGAGAGAGAGAGAGAGAGAGAGAGAAACCAAGGGACTCCACAATCTTTTATAACGCAGTCTCCAAATGGCAAATTATCATTTCTGTTTTATGCTGTTGGTCACACAGACAAACTCTTGTGTAATGTAGGAGGAGATTATGCAAGGGTGTGAATAGCAAGAGTCTGGATGATTGGCGACCAGCTTGGATACTTTTGGTTTGTCATGACTGGAGATTGCTGCTAGCAAGAGAAGGGTCCTAAAGTCTTGCACAATAAAAAATTGCAGTCCCTCATCAAGTTACCAACAGTGTTGCCAAATAGCCCTTCTACACTTTGCATACACTATCTTTTTTTTACTTGCACACATCTGTGCTCTATCTGTGTCTGGCTTCTCCCAGTTCCCTGTAAAATGCAATTCCTTTTGATCTCCACAAATCTTCCTTCTGGCTCCAGTGTCTTCTTCACCTTGGCAATCTTTCAAACACTCTCTTCAGGATTTTGTACAAATATCTTCATCTCCTGGATGCATTCCCTGATCACATTAAGCAGATGAGCCCTTGCTTCTCTCTGCCTTATTCATATCGTTGTTATAGCTCTATTATACTGCGGTGATTATTCCTTTACCAACCCTTCTCCCGCAGAAGGCTGTTAACCCCTTGCACAACTATGTTTTATAATCTTAGTTTAATCTCAGTGTCCCATACCTTATGCAGTCCCTGCACATAGTAAACATATCTCAATACAAGTTAGTTGAATGAATGATTTAATTAGTGGCATGCTGTCTCTTTGTGAATGTGTATGTACAGGATTGTGCTTTTTAAGAGGTAATTGTACAATGTGAAAGCTTGATTTGTTCTGTTTTAACCCAGACTCTGCTTGTTCCATTGTTTCTTGTTAAGGTGCAAATCTGCCTTCATATAATAATAGCTCACACCTCAGAAAAAAACTTTTAAAAAGAAATGTTTATATCCTAACACATTATAACAATAGATAAATAATATTTTATATAAGGATGTGGCCTATGATGAAAATTAAAGAAGTAAAGGGTGAGTGAGTAACATTCCTTAAGAGGTGATATTAAAACTAAGACCTGAATTATGGGAGAAAATTGCCATGTGAATACCTGTGGGAAGAGAACTTTAGATAGAAGAACAGAGAGGCCAACAAATGCAAGGTCTCTGTGCTTGGGACAAGCTTGGCATATATGGGAGTTAGAAAGTTGGCCGGTAATGTTGAAGAAATTTAAAAGGTTGAGAGATTTAGAATGAGAGGAGGAACTAGATCATGAAGGACCTTATAGCCTATGGAAAGGAGTTTAGATTTTACTCTAAATACAGAGATTGAATGAATTTCAAAAACAAAAGTGTTATCTGATTTATGCTTATAAAGTTTTAAAATTTTGAGCCTTCTATTCTGGTCTTTACTATAACCCAGCGATTTTCAACTGGTGTGCCGCAAGAAGTTTTAAAACATGCAATACCTGACTATTTAGTCAGGGACACTGATCTCTTTCCCCTTCTATTGTCAAAATAATAATTTAAAAAATGACAATAGCCAGAACAACAATAGCTGTCCAATGTGAAGGAATCAAAATTGTACCAACATCAGAATTACAAGGAGTCTCTGTTATTTGAAATAACATTTTTGCTTACTGATTTTAGGGGTGAATGAAGTGCTTCTCTTAATTAATTCAACTTAAGAGGAAGTGAGCATTTTACATTACATTATATTTCTTATTTTGCAGATGAGAAAATTGGGATTCAGAGAAGGAAGGGAACTTGCCCAAGGATCCACAGCTAGTAAGTGGGAAGCTGTAATTTAACCCAGATGAGATAGACTTAGATGGCCTAAGCTCTTAATGACTAAATCCCTTAATCAGAATTTCTCAGTCCCTTAGGGACCACTTATGTTGAAACTGTATCTGTGGGTCCCTAAGGGTCTATGAATCCTAGGTTGGGAAATATACAATTAATGACAGAACACAGTCTTATTACGTCATATTTTGGTCTAATAAAACCATAGTTTACATAGAAATTACAAGGCATGATTAATTTAAATGTAGCATGATAATAAAAGAATCTATTAGAGTATCTAAAATGTGTTAATACACACATGCATACCTATTTATCCAACTATTCTTTCGGTTACTGAAGGGTGTGGATGTGGCTGGGTACATGTAGAGAGTTTTAGTTTTCTTTAAATTCTGCCTTTACAATACTCTTTGGAGCAGTCTTTAAACCTAGGTATGCAAACCATTATAACACCAAGATTTTAAAAGAAATAAAGTTGCAAGGACAGCTTAAAGAGTATCAATATACATTTACTCAATTTCATATGTGTTCTTTCCTAAGATTGATCCAGCTGAGAGTAAATCTGTGAAAGAGATTTAAAAGCAGATTTCCTCCATCCTCCTCCCACTCCCTATCTCTTCTATCCTGCTTCACAAAAGAAAGATTCACCTCAAAAATCTCTCTGAACATCAAAGTGACTTCAGAATATCAGTGCAAGAAAACAAATCACTGTCAATAAATAACCAAGGAAGCATAAATCATCTTAGGACTTGTGTCTTTTCCAGTATTATAGATATTTCTGTTAAAGGTAAACTGACATTTAAAACAGATTGATAATTGATAATTGTGGTTTAAAAATCTCACCTCTTCCAGCTCCCCACTATTGTCAAAGAATGCATCAATTTTGAGGGAATTCCACAATAGCAAACCAAATAACATATAATTAAGAAATATTTCCTCTGAAAACAGATATGTAAATTTTATTTAAATACTAGAGGCCTGGTGCACGGATTCGTGCATGGGTGGGGTCCCTCGGCCTGGCTGGCAATCAGGGCTGATCGGAGCCCCTCTTGCCCAGTCCTGATGGGGGTCAATCGGGGCTTGCCGGCCAGGGGGAGCAGATGTGGAAGATTGGCTGTAGGAGTGCACTGACCACCAGGGGGCAGTTCCTGCATTGAGCATCTGCCCCCTGGTGGTCAGTGTGAGTCATAGCAACCAGTCGACCAATTGTTTGGTCAACTGGGCATAACGGTTGCTTAGGCTTTTATATATATAAAATATAGATAAGCAGTTCCTTTCAGCTTTTCTCAACACGCATCTCTGGAACTTGTCATTATCTGGGGAAAAAAAGAACAACTTTGAAGAGCTGAAGCAGATACCTAGTAGGTTAATGAATTACATCTTTTTTACTATAATTGGAATATATTTTGAGACTACCAAAAATTTTCAAGAGACATTGGATAAAACAATAAAACCTGCGGATAAAATTTTTATAATTTCTTTCTGAATTGGTATGTATTATTCAATAAAGTAGTTAAGAAATTGTATCAAGTCACTTCATGAAATACTTACTCTAATTATTTAACCTTCCTCTTATTCTATCTTATAAAATTACTATATTCTCTATATTTTATTAACAAAAATAAAAACATATTGCCCTTTTGTTTGGCTCAGTGAATATAGCATTGGCCTGTGGACTGGAGGGTCCCAGGTTCAATTCAAGTCAAGGGCACATGCCTGGGTTGTGGGCTCAATCCCTAGTGGGGGCATGCAGAAGGCAGCCAATCAATGATTCTCTCTCATCATTGATCTTTGTATCTCTCTCTCCCTCTCCCTTCCATTCTGAAATCAATATATATATATTTAAATATATAAATATATGTGTGTGTGTGTGAGTGTGTGTGTGTGTGTGCGCGCTATCTGCCAGACTGCTCAGTTTTGAGTAATAGAGAGTTTCTCTTTATTTAGATACAAGAAAATTTAATCATCATGGATAATAAAATTAATAGAGTTCTTTCTGTCTTTATACATTACTAGAGGCCCGATACACGAAATTAGTGCAAGGGTAGGCCTTTCTACCCCCAGCTGCTGCACCAGCTTCCCTCTGGCACCTAGGACCCAGGCTTCCCTCCAGCCCTGGCTTCGTCTGGAAGGATGTCTGGCCTAATTTGCATATTACCCTTTTATTATTATAGATTTTAATTTAATTACTCTCAGTGACTAAGCATCAGAGTTTTTGATACATGTATGTACACTTATTTAAGAAGAAAATTATTTCTGGGTAAATAAATAATTTATGATTTGAGTTACATATTACACTAGAGGCCCGTTGCACGATATTCGTGCAAGAATAGGCCTTCCTTCCCCTGGTTTCGCTCCCGGGCCACCCAAAAGCCTGCAAGTCCCCGCTCCAGGGCAGCCTGGGAGCCGCCAAGTCCCCACTCCTGGCTGGAGCACCGCTCCTGTAGCTCCCTTTGCCCCTCTCCCCCTCATAGTAGGCATCCCGCCCCGCCTGGCCGCTCTCCGCCTGCATATGCAAATTAACCCGCCATCTTTGTTGGGTTAATTTGCATACTCACTCCTGATTGGCTGTGGGCATAGAGGAGGTATGGTCAATTTACATGTTTGTCTATTATTAGGTAAGATTACTTTATTAAAAATCCATATATATAAAAGCCTAAGCAACCATTCGACCATTCAACTGGTAGCTATGATGTGCACTGACCATCAGGGGGCAGATGCTTTGGCTGGTAAGCTAGCTTGCTGCTGGGGTCTGGCTGATCGGGACTGGGCAAGACAGGCCAGACACACCCTGGGGCCAGACACACCCTGGAACCCTTGCACTGTCCCTCCCCAGTCCTGATCGTGCACCGGTGGGGTCCCTGGGCCTGGTCTGTGCCCTCTTGCAATCCGGGACCCCTCAGGGGATGTAGGAGAGCCAGTTTTGGCCTGATCCCCGCAGGCCAAGCCGAGGGACCCCATCGGTGCATGAATCCGGGCCTCTAGTAAGTAATCATCTATAATAATAAAAGTGTAATATGCTAATTAGACCGGAGGACTTTCCGAACGAAGCTGGGGCTGTGAGGGAAGCCCTGGTGCCGGGTGCCCGCCAGTGGCCAGAGGGAAGCCCGGGTCCCGGGTGCCAGAGGGAAGCCAGTGCCAGCAGCCGGGGGAAGGAAGGCCTGCTCTTGCACGAATTTTGTGCATCGGGACTCTAGTAAATACCATATTGATTTATAATTTTGTTTTATAAGCTATTATAAATTATATGAATTAATGAGGTCTTGATTAAGAGGACTTATTATATCCTCTTATTAAGAAAACATGTTCTGTATCATATTTCTCAGTGATTTTTTAAAAACTTTTCAAAATAAGTATTAGAATTCTTATTTAAATAAAAAAATGAAGTTAGATTTTCCTTGTCAGAAAATATTTTCATTAATGGCTTTTTGGCTTGACAATGAGAACTGGCTTTACCAATTAAATTGACTGGTAATTAAATTTAGATAAATCTGTAACTCCAAAGTTTTATAAATTTTATTTAAAACACATGGCAAGATAAAAACCTATTATTAAAAATATTATATTGGAAAATGTGTGCTAAAATTAAGAATGTTTTTATTTTCCAAAGCTTTCTGAGTATATTGGGGTGGGGGGTGGCAGCTGTAATTAAGTAGATAAGAGAACAACCCAGAGCAATAAAACCTGAATTCAAATCCTGAATTCACTAGTTTCTAGCCAAGAGATTTTAGGTAAGTGACTTAACCTGTCCATACTTTAGATTTTCATCTTTAAAATGGGATATCAACAGGGCCTAAAGTTGTGATGAAGATTGAGTGGTTAATAGTTAGGTTAAACTGAATAAAATTTCCATGTTCAACCATTTTTAACCTCTAGAGACAGTGGTTTCACATGGTCAAACTAATAAAGTTCGTAGAACAAACGGTGCCTGGCAAATGGTGAGAATTATACTGTAGAATTCTTAGCTCTTGTTCAGTTAAACTAGGTGCCATTAATGAGAGTAACTGTTACAGATAATAGTTGCTTAATAAGCCATAGCAGAGTACTTTCCAGAAATAGAAAAAGTAAATGATTTTGACCACTAGGTAACAAATTCTTTTGAAGTTAATGGTTTTCAAATTATTTGCTTTTGATAAAGTTGAAGGAGGACCTAGTTGACCTACTAGTAAATAGGTTTTATTTTTTTTTTACCAAAAATATATCTTTATTGACTTCAGAGAGGAAGGGAGAGGGAGAGATAGAAACATCAATGATGAGAGGGAATCATTGATTGGCTGCCTCCCGCATGCCCCCTACTGGGGATGGAGCCCACAACCCAGGCATGCACCCCAACTGGGAATCGAATCATGACTTCCTGGTTCATAGGTTGACACTTAACCACTGAGCCATGTCAGCTGGGTGTAAATAGGTTATTAATAGTGATTTTTAAAAAAATATATTTTATTGATTTTTTACAGAGAGGAAGGGAGAGGGATAGAGAGTTAGAAACATCGATGAGAGAGAAACATCGATCAGCCGCCTCCTGCACACCCCACACTGGGGACGTGCCTGCAACCAAGGTACATGCCCTTGACCAGAATCAAACCTGGGACCTTTCAGTCCGCAGGCTGATGCTCTATCCACTGAGCCAAACCGGTTTCGGCTTAATAGTGATTTTTGATGATAGATTACTATGAGTTTACTTCTAACAGGAAAAATTCAAGTAACTGAGTTATATTAAAAAATACACTCATTCCTATAAATATATTAATGAAACCAATTTTTTGGTCTGTACAATTATAAAAATGAAAAATCAAAATAGAGGTGATCCTGAACTTGTTGCAGTCTAACATTAAGTAATATATATCTTTGCATATATTAATATTTTAAAATAGTTTAATCTCATTAGCAGATTCATTTCTAATAAAAATTCTAATTTATAATAAAAGTTTACTTTTAGTTTTTGGGATAACATTCATTGAATATGTTGTTTATGATGAATTGTATATCATATTGAAATAGCTCAATTCAGAAAAAAATGCCTATTAAATATATAATTATAAGAAATTTTTAATAGACCAATTCAATTTATATCCATAATCTAATTATCTTGTGCCTGAACAGATAGGAATATATCAGTAAGTGCTGTATAAGATACCCTGTTGACTTCTTTAATTTCTGGGGGTGGCACTTCCTCAGGCCTTCTCTCTTCGATTTGGTGAGCACTATTTCTTTACTCTTAAAGCCAAGAAGTGAAAAACCACAGTTTCTTCCCTGGGTTAATAATTCATAACTTGGATCAATTCTGGCTCTCCCTACTCTCTAAGTTTCCACTTAAAAAGACTTGGTGTTGGGATAAACACCAGGGCAATGATCTGGAATGGCTGAGTTATTTGCATTGTAATAAGCTGTCAGGGAGTTCAAGACCTCTTAATTATTCTTAGCATTCTTTAGAATGCAGGGAATTGATCCTCCTTTTTTCTTGGTCTTAGATATTAGTTGTTGAACTGAAGACTATTAATAAGCAAATCAATACTCAGTACCCACACACAGAATGAAGCACATATTTTTAAAAAATCTTTATTTTTAAAAGTATTACATATGTCCTCTCTTTTCTCCATTGACCCCCTCCAGCCTCCCCCTCCAAGCCCACAGATTTTGTACAAAGGGTAGAAACATCCTCAGATTCTGGGGGGCTGAGGGAGAGATAGGAACCAAAATGAGGTTTTATAAACTATGCTTTCTAGCTCTTAAACAGGTACTATATAAATCCAAGACAGTCTGTCAACTGGAGATTTTATCAGCACCACAGAATGTCTATACTATACTTTATAAAACATATTTCACTGAGATCTACTTAAAAATAAAAAATATATACCCATTTCTAAATTATCTGTCATTTTATTTAGAAATTTCAGGAAAAATAATGAAATAAAATTAAGATTATTACCATCAGCATCTTAGGTTAAAATTAAAAACTATATATATATATATTTGTTTTGTTTTGTTTTTGTTTGCTTGCTGGTTAATCCTCAACCGAGGATATTTTCTTTTTTCTTTTTTTTTAATTTAATAAATCTTTATTGTTCAGATTATTTTTTAAAATAAATCTTTATTGTTCAGATTATTACAAGTGTTCCTCTTTTTTTTTCCCCCATAGCTCCCCTCCACCTGATTCCCCACCCCACCCCATGCCCTTACCCCCGGCCACTGTCTTCATCCATAGGTGTAAGATTTTTGTCCAATCTCTTCCCACACCCCTCACACCCCCTTCCTCCTGAGAATTGTCAGTCCACTCCCTTTCTATGTCCCTGACTCTATTATATTACCCAGTCCATTCTGTTCTTCAGATTTTTTATTCACTTGATTTTTAGATTCACTTGTTGGTAGGTATGTATTTGATGTCATTTTGTTGTTCATAATTTTTATCTTTACCTCTTCTTAAAGAATACCCTTCAGCATTTCATGTAATCCTGGTTTGGTGGTGATGAACTCCTTTAGCTTTTTCTTGTCTGTGAAGCTCTTTATCTGACCTTCAACTCTGAATGATAGCTTTGCTGGGTAGAGTAATCTTGGTTGTAGGTTCTTGCTATTCATCACTTTGAATATTTCTGGCCACTCCCTTCTGGCCTGCATAGTTTCTGTTGAGAAATCAGCTGACAATCATATGGGTGCTCCCTTGTAGGTAATTAACTGTTTTTCTCTTGCTGCTTTTAAGATTCTCTCTTTGTCTTTTGTTCTTGGCATTTTAATTATGATGTGTCTTGGTGTGGTCCTCTTTGGATTCCTTTTGTTTGGGGTTCTGTGTGCTTCCTGGACTTGTAAGTCTATTTCTTTCACCAGGTGGGGGAAGTTTTCAGTCATTATTTCTTCCAATAGGTTTTCAGTATCTTGCTCTCTCTCTTCTTCTGGTACCCCCATAATTCTGTTGTTGGTACGCTTGAAGTTGTCCCAGAGGCTTCTTACACTATCTTCAACTTTTTGGATTCTTTTTTTCTTTTTTTTTTGCTTTTCTGGTTGAGAGTTTTTTTGCTTCTTTGTATTTCAAATCTTTGACTTGATTCTTGCGTTCCTCTAGTCTGCTGTTGGGTCTCTGTATAATATTTTTTATTTCAGTCAGTGTATGTTTAATTTCTAGTTGGTCCTTTTTCATATCTTCGAGGGTCTCGTTATATTTATCAGCCTTTTCTAGGATATTCTTGAAAAGCCTTATATCCATGGTTTTGATTTCTATATCCAGTCATTTGTTTCCCCCCATTTCTTTCTTTGTGATCTGTTTCTTCGTCTCCCCATTTTTCACTGCTTCCCTAAGTTGGTAGGGTAGCTTTGTGTACTAGGTTTCCTATATGGCCCAGTGGGTCGGCCTCCCCAGTTAACCTGAGGTGGACACTCTTGGTGCACCCCTTTGTGAACTGTGTGTACAGCCTTGTTGTAGTTAAGTCTTGATTGTTGTTGGTATCACTGGGAGGAATTGACCTCCAGGCCAGTTGGCTGTGAGGATCAGCTGTATCTGCACTGGGAGATTTTAGGTGCTGTAGACAGCCTTATAGGATTAGCCTTGCCAGATTGCAAAAGCCTCTGTGCTCAGCTTGGAAGGGGTGGAGTCTCAGGGCGGGGCAGACAGTCTTGGCTTTCCGTCAGCCCTGCCCTTGCGCGAGTCTCCATAACTCTGCCTTCCACGGTTCCCGAGTTTCCTTCTTACAGTCCAGATTTCCCCCCTAAGAGCGTGGGTCCCCAGGGGCTCGCCTGGAACTGTGGTTCAGTGCAGTCGGAACTGGGGTTCAGTGCAGTCAGGAGCTTCCAACTCCCTTCCACTAGGGACAGCCTGTGGTAACCTCCGCAGTCAGTCTTTGTGCGCACTCGCGCCCCCAGACCCCTGCCGCCACGGCTCCCCTGAGTCTCTGAGTCTCCGAGTCTCTGTGTGCCTTTCTCTCTATCTGACAGTCCAAACTCCCCCTGTATGAGCCTGGGTCCACAGGGTTTCACCCGGAACTGAGGTTCAGTGCAGTCGAGGGCTTCCTTCCCCCTCCCGCCAGAGAAAGCCAGCCAGGCACTCCGCTGCCCTTCCTCTCTGTGCGCGCGTGTCTCTGTACCTCAGCCCCTTGCTGCTCCTTCTCCGTGAGCTTTCCTTTTTCCTTCTAGTTGTAGAATTTCCACTCAGCCAGCTTTCCTGTGGTTCTGGATGGTGTCCGTTCTATCTTTTAGTTGTAGTTTTGAAATTGTTGTGCGGGGCAGCAGTTTAGGTGCTTACCTATGCTGCCATCTTGGTTTCTCCTAAAATTAAAAACTATTTTTAGTCCTTCATTATCAATTATTTAAAACTTTATTACAGAATAAATTATCAAAACTAGAAGAAAAGAAAAAACACATAAGAAAAAATATAATAATTGTGCCAATGAAATTATATTATTTTTATAAGGACTTCAACAATCTGGATGTAAAGACTATTGCCCCAGTATCCAGATAATCTCTAAAAATGATTATCTAACAACATTGCTTCTTTCTTTGTTTCTGTTTGATCACCATTCTCTCATTTATCACTGACCTAATCAATTCAACATCATTGGGGGCTGGGAAGAGGCTTTTAGTACATGAAAACAAATGAATTTTAGAGACAATCTTAGTTCTCTATAATGTAGATCTAACGAAGTAACAATATAGTCAACTCAGGTAATATTGGTAAGAATAAAATCACAGATTAAAGTTTGGGATTATATAACATAACTTGGAGAGTTCCTAAGGGAATGCTCACTAATCTTGCAGTTTTCAATTATTATCTTCTGAGAATACTGTTATTTAGGACTGATTGTGGCCTTACATGTGGAAAGACAGCAGATTCTGAAGTTTATATGAGACTTTTCATCTATATTATAAATAAATATAAAAACTTCTCAAGACAGTGCTTACATTTAGTAACATAATAGTATTGAACACAATGCATTATTTTCTATGTCATTTGCTCATTGATAATAACTTTGATTTCTTTTTGGAGTGGACAATCTTTTGGCAACTTCAACATCTGTAACAAATCTGAGAACCTGATAATAAGTGGATAAAGTTCTGATCCTTTGAAATATTTGGTATTCTAAGATTCATCAGTGTTGTTTATTGGCTAGATCCATGATTCAACATTAATGCAATGAATGCGCTTTTCCAACAAGTTTTGCTATTTTATTTCTCTGTCCACATAAAATCAGAAAGAGTAGAATTGAAAGTTTCATTTGAGAATGCATGCATTCATTTTGCAAGTATTTTCTTCAAGCTTCCCATGTGCTCAGCAAACTAAAATGATTTATAACTAAATAATAGTAAGGGAAGACATAGAAAAATAACCATACTAAAGCCATGGATTAAATTGGTGATAATGAAAATGACTCTGAAATGTTAAAAGAAGAGCAAAATTATGCTTGATATTTTTTGTTTCTGAAAACAAGTAGGTAAGTGTTTTTATTTTAGTAAGATTTTTTAATTTTCTCTTTAGTAGGATTATAACTTAAAATACATATTGTTGAAAATATTACCTTTGATACATAAAGAAAAAATTTATAAGTAATTCATTTATTGAAGCAATGCATTTTACAATCACAGCAGGAATGGCAATAATAATAAGTAATTGTCTCTCTGTTTCTTTAGAAACTTTTAGAATTTATTCTCATAAAAATAGTCATCTCTAAAGGCCAGAACAGCAATGTAATAAGCTGGAGATTAATTACAATTACATTATGTCTCAGAAAATGGGCATTGTGTAGTAAGGTACAGCAAGATTCCTGGGAGAAATCACATTGGTTATTTTCAGTTGGCTATTTCTATTAGATACAGGAATAGCACTGAGAAGCTTTGAAAATTTAATGGTGTCTGTCCTCCCTAGAGGAGTAAATCCGTAAATTGAAAGGAAACATTATGCCGGATTTCAAAGTAGAATATTGTGAATTATGTACACAAATTAATGTCAGTGGTGAGAGAAAACAATCAAACATTACACATGTTAAACCAGCCATGTAGAATGGCATGGGTTCATAAGTTCAAGGCCTTCATGAAATACTCTTGTGGGCAGGTCAACATTTCAATCAAACTTGAAAATAAAATCCTCAGGTCTATGACTGAACGTATTTTCCAGTCTGTGTTACATATGCACTATCACATTTTGTTACCCTACAAAATGCCTAGGTTCCAAAAATAAGCACAAATGGTCACCTCCAATCAAGTTATTAGCAACCCAGTGAAATTCAATCTGGCTAAAAACCAAAATTCGCAGTCTGCTGTCTGATCTCCTACAGATGTTCTTTCTTCCCTGTACGATCTATCCTTTGTTTTAACCTGTCAACATACATCAGTGCTAATCACTACCCAAAACAGCTATGCAGGACCATCTCTATATTTTGAAATGTAAAGGTGACCATTGTTTCTGAGCAAATGTTTCATATTTTACTTGCCATTTCCTGATTTCTGAGCTTTCCCCAGGAATGACAGTTTTAAGTCACTAATCCTACATTATCGTTATATTTCTATAAAAGTATTCTGTTAACTGTTCTTAGCACCCCATTTTATGTAATTATATTTATAAGTGCAAATGAAATAAAAATAAAAATTCTACCGAATCTTTGATTCATCCACTTGTAAAGCAATTGAGTAAAATAAAAACCTGTCATCTGTTCTGTTATTCAAAATCCAAATGTTTATAACGTGGTCCTCAGTAGCTTTTTAATAGTTATGATTCCAGGAGAAATATATTAAGATAATTTTTGACAGCATTCTCAAAATATGTATTTTGGACTCTCAGCATCTTTATCAATTTACTATTGATATGTATCAGTTTTTCTTTCCATTTCTTTTCTATTGCAAACTTATGGAGATGTTTTAAATAATGAAAATAGCTTTTAGCTTTTTAAAAATATTTTATTGATTTTTTACAGAGAGGAAGGGAGAGGGATAGAGAGTCAGAAACATCGATGAGAGAGAAACATTGATCAGCTGCCTCCTGCACACCTCCCACTGGGGCTGTCCCCGCAACCAAGGTACATGCTCTTGACCGGAATCGAACCTGGGACCTTTTAGTCCACAGTCTGACGCTCCATCCACTGAGCCAAACCGGCCAGGGCTAGCTTTTTTTTTTAATGCTAAAAGGAAATGAAAGAAAAATTTGTTTACCTTGGCATAATCACAAAAACTCAAAAGAATGAGTCTTTAGATGTTTTACAATTGGGAAAAATAGAGCTTTTTTAATAGCAATATTGTATAAAATCACCAGATGGCATCCCCCAGTCCTTGTAGAAGATTTCTGTTCTCTTGGTAGACAAAACAATTGAAAGAACAACAAAAAATTAATCTGCACCAAAAATGGAGATGTTTCTAAGTCCTAGCTGCTTATTTTTGTATTGTACTTTTCTCATTGAAGTTAGTCCCCTGCTTCCACTTTTACCAATATTAAAAAACTCAAATATTTATTGCCTACATGAACTATAAGGTTTATGACCAAGCAAAGGCTTAGAAGTGAGCACTAAAATTCTCTTCTTAAACTCTCTTTCTAAGGACATAAAGTCCAGGTTGTATGTCAAATGCCTGACTGATTCTCATAACATGATAGTGAGTCTTCAGAATCAAAGCTGTTTTGCTACTAAAGGCACAGCCCATAAGGCAAAATTATATGAGCAATTTCTAAGCTGAGCTCCCTGATCATTCTTGTTTTTCTCTGAGAACCTCAAGCTGTGGTTTACAAACAGAATGTGCTGTGAAATAGCAAATGGATTTTAACTTATCTGTTACCTTGGGGCTTTGTTTACTGCCCTAAATGGAGAAGCAGCGGGATATACAGAGAGAATTCTGGCAAAGAATGCCTTCTAGAACTGTTTCCCATGCCCTCTTCTGAAGAAAAATATTGTTGTGGTCAAATGTGTTGTAGAAATGCAGTAACTGATTAAACAAAGATAAATGTTTTTATTTATCTGCTTGTTTGAGATGGCCTAGAGCTTTTCCTATTCTAATGTTGGGTGAATGCCTCAAAAGGAAATATGGATAAAAGCAGTGTGAACTGTTATTTCACCCCAGCATACATCTTTTGTTTATTTCTTCTGAAGGTTTATATTCAACCGAATGTACTTAGGGAATGTTGGCCTAGTAGAAGCTAATGGTAACCACTTGTTTTAAAAAATCAATTACAAAAATGCCAATACTATCATTAATGGTGTATGTTGCTGTTTCGTGTGCCATTATTAATGAATGCGAAGATTTGGAATATTTTTCTATTCCAATTTCTATTGGAAAACAGTCTATTTTAGATGTGATGTGTATCATCATGCATTTTTCTCAAAGAGAAATCCCTGTACATTTAAAAATACCCGAGTAAATGACTAAATTTGTTACATTTCTATATGAGACGTGTTGATGCAAACTGTGACATGGTACGATTGTTTAAATAGATTGTTTAAAAAATTCCTGCTGAATCAACGTATGTTAAAGTATGAAGAGGTCAATAGAACCGTTTAATAAATTTACCTCCCTCATTTTAAGGAAATTCCAGCTCAAGGAGGTAAAATATGTTCAAGTTTGAGTATTGGGGGGAGAAGCAGAAATTAAGATAAAACAATAATAAACAAAAAAGGATACCTGTGGTAGAAATGAGACAATTTTTCTCTCTCTCCCATATTTGGAGCCCAAAGATTTCCAGCCCAGGATTCTGTCTTGTTGACACGTTAAAGGGCTTCCATTCCCAAGGCCACCTCAAGGTCCTGTGAAAGCTACTGTAGTTTTAGCATTTTGATGTTCCTTCTAAACAGCGACAAGGAAGAACAGATGAAAAGGATGTTCGTTAAGAGCATTTTCTGGAAGTTGCACACCCTGCTCTCCTTATATTCATTAGCTAAAATTTAGACACATAATCAAACATAAAAGCAAGGAAGTTGTGTGCCCAGGTAAAAATTGAGAAGAAAGTGAGAAGAGTGATTAGGAGATAATTAGCACCTTCCGCCACTCAGGAAGCTAATTAAGACAGAACTTTAAAGTTAATTCAGCTCTTTAGAATTCCTGTCTATTTCTTCTTTACCACATTTCCACTTATTATGTGAATATTCTCAAGTTCTTCATTATTAAATCGGTCATGTTCTATGTCAAGTTTTCCCTACCTCACAAACCTTTTTCTAACTACCCTACCTCAGAATGGTGAGTTAGCTCTTTGAATTGTGATGTATTCAGTCAAACCACAAATCCCAGCTTACATTGTATTGCAGACACTGACTTCTGTTTGTGTGTGTCTTTCTGTACCTGCATTGCAGATTTCAAGAGGCTAGGGAGCACAACTTTACTACTGGCGGTACCTGGCCCTGGTTTGTGATTTTCTAGATCACATGGCCTTTGAGTCTTCATTCTGGTTTACTGGGTGTAACCTTGTTACACACTAATGTACAAAAATTCATCCCACCTTCTGCCTCCAATAGAACCACACATCAGCTCTTCTTATGAGTGCCAACTAACATGTTGGAACACTGTAGCCATGATGCACAGAAGAAGAAATCTTGAATTTTGATCCTCTCCTCAGTGCTCAAACATATGATACTTTAATAGAGTCAAAGTTTGCAGATTGTTGGCCTACAGACTGGATCTAGTTTTAGATATATATTTTGGTTCATACAAGGTCATTAAAAGAGTGATTTAGTAGTCAACATTTAAAAATCAGGAGATGTCATGTTAAAAAAACAAACAAACTGAATTTCTAGGTTCTCCTGAAAATTCAAAGGTCTGGCAACTTGGTTCAACATGCTCACATGTTATTAATTGGCATGAGCTGAGTATCTGTTTTCTGTTTGGAAGAGACAATGCTATGTGTTCACTAAATCAATCTTTCTTCCTTTCCTTTCCTTCCTTCCTTATTTCTTTCCCTCCCTCTCTCCCTCCCTCCCTCCCTCCTTCCCTCTTTCTTTCTTTCTTTCTTTCTTTCTTTCTTTCTTTCTTTCTTTCTTTCTTTCTTTCTTTCTTTCTTTCTTTCTCTCTTTCTTTCTCTCTTTCTTTCATCTTTCTGTTTCTCCCCCCCCTCTTCCTTCCTTCCTTCCTTCCTTCCTTCCTTCCTTCCTTCCTTCCTTCCTTCCTTCCTTCCTTCTTTTTTTGAGCATACAACCAAGCTATATTTCTCAATAAATTAGGTTTGCATATTTGATCGAGTTCAACAAATCAAATGTAGTTAAAAGTGATTTATGTCACTTCAAGGCATGACTGTTGAAAAAGTTGTCTATATATGATTCCCAATGCTCAAGTTCTTACCTTGTATGTCTGACTATACAGAGGATATGGTTGGAAGACTTCAAGGTCATAAGAGATGACGGAGGCACTGCCTGGAAGAAGCCTGGATCCCTGAACTACTCCTGGAGTAGAGTACCCATGCTAATTTTCACTGTAACATAAACAGTAAAGAAACCTTTGTTGTTATAAACCATAGGAATTTGAGGATTATTTGTTACATCATTTAACCAAACCTAATACACCCACTTAGGCAGTGGTAGGCAATCTAGTTCATCATGATCTCCATCAAGCCTGATTTATCTTCCTACTTCTGGTAAGGAGTTGACATTTTGACTCAAATTATGCATCTAGAGTAGTAATGTAGTAAGTTTTTAGGAGCAAATTTAAAAGGAATTTGACAAACTGAAGCACTTAAAAATTAATTTACCAAAGTCTGGATTACTTATAATTAAAAACACTTGAAAGAATTATGAATGTACAGCTTAGAAATGGTAACTTTAAGATATATTTTAAACAATTTCCAAATATTTGAAAGGGTTGATGCAGTGAAAATTTGAGTTTGCTCTGCATTGCTTTTGAGGGTATATTAGGATCACTGGATAAAAATACAAACTGAAATTCCATCCTTCCAAGAGATTACATTGGGTTAATAGGTTGAACTAGAAGACCTCTGAATTCCAGAAAAGTTCTTGGATTTTATTAAGTTGGTGTGATAAAAATTATTCATCTTATATGTAAGTGGCTCTGCTTTCTTTGAAATACAATATTTGTTTTTGTTGTGGTTTGGTTTTTATTGTTGCAGTGAGCTTACAGTGATTTGCTTTTCAAAGTAAACTTCAGCTATGTTACAGATTGATTGGTTGTTAAGAATGCAAAATGAAATTGCCTTGGTAAAATAATTAGTAATCAATAGGCATTATTAATAAGAGCATTTTTATAGTTTCTAATATTAAAGATAGATACATGAGCTTTTTTTTTTCATATAAATCTTCTTAACAGGTCCAATGACTATTCAATTAAATTTTGTACATTTTTTCCAGAATCCCAGTTAATGTTAATATCATTAAAATATATTTATGACTTTTCTAAAATAGTTCCTTTACTTAAAAACACCATGTATTTCCATGTTTCTGCCCATCTCTATATTTTTTAAATCTGTATGACCTAATGTGAAATGACTATGTAAAAAATACAGTTGAAGTTACCTGACTTCCCCTTTCCCAATTTTAACTTTATTATTATTCTTAAATCCTTACCTGATATGTTTTTATTGATTTTAGAGAGAGAGGAAGGGAAAGGAAAAGAGTAGGAGAGAGAGAGAGAGAGAGAGAGAGAGAGAGAGAGAGAGAGATTGGTTGCCTTCCGATCCATTGCCTCCCTTGCCTCCCATACACACCCCGACTGGGCATTGAACCCACAACCTTTTGGTATACAGGAAGACACTCCAACCAACTAAGCCACCAAGCAGAACTCCTTCCCCAATTCTATTTACCTCTTTCTCTTTCCAGAAATAACCATTAGCTACAATTTGGACTGTATCATTTCTATGCATGTTTTTGAATTATTACTCTACTAGAGGCCTGCTGCATGAAAATTTGAGCAAGAATAGGCCTTCCTTCCCCCGGCTGCCAGCACCCAGGATCTGGGCTGGCTTCCCTCTGGCCCTGGCTTTGTTAGAAAGGACATCCGGAATGATGTCTGGAAGACATCTGGTCTAATTAACATATTACCCTTTTATTATTATAGACTAGTTGCCCGGTGCACGGAATTCATGCACATTAAAAGGGAATTAATTAGAAGAAATATTTTAATATTGCTATTTGCCCTTCCCCTATAATAGAAGTGTCAGAGATTAAAGAAAATTAGTAAAATGTATATAAAATCTCCCTCCTGTCAGAGTCTGGGGCACACCATGGGACCTAGAGTCAAGTCCCCGCCCACCACCCATACCCTCTTCGAAAATGCAGGAGACCCAGACCTGGCCAGCCCCAACCCCATTGGCTGAGAGCCAGACCCAGCTGGCCCCAGCCTTGTCAAGCCCCTCCAGGCAGGGGGCACAACCTCAGGTCCCCCATCAAGCCCTGCCAGGCGGGGACTGTGGCCTGAGGTCTCTTGTCAAGCCCCACCAGGTGAGGGGTGTGGCCTGAGGTACCTGTCAAGCCCTGCAGGGTGGGGGGCAGAGCCTGAAGTCCCCTGGCCCAGTGCTGGGGCGGGGGGCACAGTCTGAGGCCTCCCGACCTGGTGCCAGGGCGGGGAGCATGGCCTGAGGTCTCTTGGCCTGGAGCTGGGGCGGGGGGTGCAGCCTGAGGTCCCTTGTCAAACTCTGCCAGGTGGGGGATGTGGCCTGAGGTCCCCTGGCTTGGCGCTGGGGTTGGGGGTGCAGCCTGAGGTCCCCCATCAAGTCCTGCTGGGGGGGGCCATGATCTGAGGTCCCTCCTCAAGCCCCACCAGGTGAGGGGCATGGCCTGAGGTCTCTGTCAAGCCCTGCTGGGCAGGGGGCATGGCCTGAAGTCTCCCAGCCCTGCGCCAGGGCGAGGGGGAGGGGCACGGCCTGAGGTGTCCCATCAAGCCCCATGGGGTAGGGGGGTGTGGCCTGAGGTCCCCTGTCAAGCCCAGCCCTCATGCAGCTTCACCTCAGCGCTGGGCGGGGACGCACGCAGGCAGCATGACATTAGCGCTGGGGGCGGAAGTCCCCACCCCTGTCCCCGCCCCCCAGCTCCTGTGCATGGGCAACCTGTTGACTGGTCATGACTCAGACACCATTAGGACCAATTAGCATATACCTCTTTATTATATAGGATAAGCAAGTATCAATAAGCTATATATAATTGATTTGCCTGTTTAAAAAACATATATATATATATATGCACCACATGGAATTGAATTTGCTTTTTTTATTCAACATTATGTTTTGTTTTCAATAAAGTACATGCATTTCTGGTATATATTTTATATTTTCCTTTAAGCATTCAAACAATTAACTAATTTGTGGAATAGATAATCCATTCATATGCCACCAAAGTCAGTAAGCATCAAACACTGCTTACAGAGTTTAAAGTCTCCCTCCCATCTCTGTACTTTAGCCACCTAGTTTCCATCCACCCACCTCAGTCACAAAAATAGGTACCCATGGTTACTAGTTTCTTGTGTAGCCTTCCTGAAATGCCTTAGATGTATAAATAAATGGTATTGTGCTATGTATGCACTGTATGTACATTGCTTTTTTAAAGTTAAAATAAATTGATTTTCTTTTCATGTCAGTGCATAAAAGGCATCCTTTTTCCTTTCTTAGTGTAGCATTATGTATGTTCCATTTCATGCACTGTTGGCTGGAGGCCTTCCTCCCTTCCTTGCCAGATGGGCCTCTCCATAGGGCAACTTACAATATGGCAGCTTGCTTCTTCCACAGCAAGGACTCTACGAGAGAGATAATGCCAAATACACAGAGAGCTACAAAGAATAGGAAATAAAATAATAGATGAACATGCATCGGTGTGAAAATAGAACACTAGAGCAGCCAACAGATGTTCACTAGGAAGCACTGTGAGACAGTACAACCGGAACTGACAGGAGGTGGAGTTTTGGCATATTCCAAATGTAGGTAAATGCCAGGGCTTGCAGTAAGGAAGCTTAAAGGAGTAGGAATATGCTAATAAGGCTCAAACATGACCTGCCAAGGCCAATTTTCAGGGCAAGATCGCAGGGAGTAAGTGTTGGCAATGGAATGCAGACTTAGCATGGCATAGGTAACAGAGGGGAAGGAAAGGGTCTCTCCAGGTAAAAGAACAGAGAGCAGAGCCAGGAATATCAGAAAGCAAGGTACTATAAAAAGCTACAGAAGAGGAAGCTCTGTGAAATTAGAAAACATATCTGAGTCAAGTCTTCCCTTGAAAGGTTGGGAAAATGAATTTCACACAAAAATAAGCATGCAAAAAATATTAAGGTTGAGTCCCATATTAGTAAGTAAAAAGAGAATAAAGATCAAAAGCACATCCATACAATGAAAGGACCTCAGAAAAGACATCCTCTAAATAGATAGGTAGACAAATAAATATATATTAAAACCTTACCTACTACCTCAAAATGAGATAAAAGTATCAAGAAAATTACATAATGGTGGGGGGGCGCTGTAAGAGATCAACTGAAGGACTTGTACGCATGCATATAAGCATAACAAATGGATAAAAGACACTGGGGGGGGGGGGCAGGTAAAGGCATGTACTGGGGGGAAGGGGAGGCCGGGGGGAGGTCAATGGGGAAAAAAAAGAGACATATGTACTACTATTTGTAATACTTCAAACAATTAAAAAAATAAATAAATTAAAAAATAAAATAAAACAAAAAAAGAAAATTACATAAGAAATAAATGCATAAAAATACCACATAAAATCAGACTTTAAAAAATTCAGAAATGAGATAACAGAATTTTTTAAAAAATCATGTTTTATTATTTAAATGCTCTTATGAATATTTTGTGCCTATAACTTGGAACATATGTGCTAGAGTTTCACTGAGGTATATGCCTAGATATAAAATTGCTTCATTGAAGTGTGTGCACATCTTTAAATTGACTAAATATTGCCAAGTTGTTATCTAAAATGGTTATGCAAGTTTACATTCACACCAATATGTTAGGAGATTCAACAATTCTACTTAAACTACCCACATATTTATGGTCAGACTGTTACAATTTTGCCAGTCTATTTTGTGTGAAATTGTATCAAAACATTTAAATTTTTATCTCTGTGATTACTAATGAGGTATAGCGTTTTAAATACAATGTTTATCATATTTCTTTCTGAATTACCTACTTACATCCTTTACCTATTTTCTTCTGTATTGTTTTTTTTCTCATTGATAGTAATAATTCCTTTCTCCTTCTCCTTCTCCTTCTCCTTCTCCTTCTCCTTCTCCTTCTTCTTCTTTTTTCTTCTTCTTCTCTTCCTCCTCCTCCTCCTCCTCCTCCTCCTCCTCCTCCTTCTTCTTTTGTTAATCCTCACCTGAGGATTTTTTCCCCATTGATTTTTAGAGAGAGTGGAAGGGAGGGGAATGGGGTGAGAGAGACAGAGAGAGAGAGAGGGAGAGAGAGAGACAGAGAGAGAGACATTTATGTGAGAGAGACACATGGATTAATTGTCTTTTACACTCTGACTAAGGGTGGGATCTAACCCAAAACTCAAACCTAAAACCCAAACCCAAAACCCAGATATGTGCTCTTGGTATGAGGTTTGATGCTCTAACCATTGAGCTACAGGTCAGGGCTTGATTGTAATAATTCTTTTACCTATTCTGAAAAACACTACTCTGCTATATGCATGTTTAAGTATCCTATTTTAAATTCCAGATTTTTATTTATTTATTTTCAATGTCAATGTCTCTTTTTAAAACAAAACTTGCCATTTTTATGTAGTATATATTTCAACAAATTTTTATATATGCTTTGTGGTGTTATGTTATTGTGTTTTTTTCTCTCCTGTCCCAATAAGAAACATAAATGTCCTATACATTCTTCAACATTTTATACAGTTTTGCTCTAATAATTGAGTCTTGAATCCACGTGGACTCGATTTTATGAGGTATGATGTGAGGTATGGTTCTAATTAGTATTTCGATAATCACATGGAAGCCAGTTTTTCACCAACACAAACAATACTGCAAATGGCATCCTTGTGCTCAAAGGCAGGTGTTCCTCTAAGGTAGCACCTGGAAGTGCAGGTACTGGAGTAAAGAGTGTGCTCATTTTTGTATTCATTAGCTATTGCCAAATTATTTTTCTAAGAAAATTTTCAAGTTGACACTATCAACAATGAAGTCTGAGTTCTACTTTCCTATGAATGTCATCAAATATTAATTTGCACCAATCTGATTAATGTTAATTGCTCTATCAGTAGTCATTTTACAAAGTCATTTTTTTCTTTCAGTTTGTTTACTTGGGATATATTACATAATTACTTGTTCAAAGTGGATGATCTATTTTCTGAGTTTGCATGATTTGTAAATCCCACATTATTTTTTTTCAGACCGATAATCAAATATGCACAAAGAACTTATTAAATAATGACCCCTTTCTCCTATTGTTGCCTGGTATCTAAGACATGATCTTAAAGATAAGGTAAAGAAACTTACCATTATTCATTTGAATGTTCTCATCACCGTGCTTTAAATATTCATAATACTAATATCTTAGGTCTGTATGAACACTTGATAATTTTAACATACATTTCAGTATTTAAAACCCAGATTACAGTTTCTCATAATTAAACATAATAGAAGTAAAATCATTTTTGTGTAGATGAGTCACTTTCAATTATTTAGTTACCTATTATTTAATGTTTCTTTTTTTTAAAATAAATCTTTATTCAGATTATTACAATTGTTTCTCCTTTTTCCCCCCATAGCTCCCCTCCACCAGGTTCCCACCCCACCTTCTGCCCTTACCTCCCCCTACTGTCCTCATCCATGGGTGTATGATTTTTGTCCAGTCTCTTCCTGAACCCCCCCATACCCCTTTCCCCCTGAGAATTATCAGTCCACTCCCTTTCTATGCCCCTGATTCTATTATATTCACCAGATTATTCTGTTCCTCAGGTTTTAATTCACTTGATTTTTAGGTTCACTTGTTGATAGGTATGTATTTGTTGTTCATAGTTTTTATCTTTACCTTTTTCTTCTTCTTCCTCTTCTTAAAGAATACCTTTCAGCATTTCATATAATACTGGTTTGGTGCTGATGAACTCCTTTAGCTTTTTCTTATCTGTCCTTCAATTCTGAATGATAGCTTTGCTGAGTAGAGTAATCTTGGTTGTAGGTTCTTGCTATTCATCACTTTGAATATTTCTGGCCACTCCCGTCTGGCCTGCATAGTTTCTGTTGAGAAATCAGCTGACAATCGTATGGGTGCTCCCTTGAGGGTAATTAACTGTTTTTCTCTTGCTGCTTTTAATATTCTCTCTTTGTCTTTTGCTCTTGGCATTTTAATTATGATGTGTCTTGGTGTGGTCCTCTTTGGATTCCTTTTGTTTGGGGTTCTGTGAGCTTCCTGGACTTGTAAGTCTATTTCTTTCACCAGGTGGGGGAAGTTTTCGGTCATTATTTCTTCAGATAGGTTTTCAGTATCTTGCTCTCTCTCTTCTTCTGGCACCCCCATAATTCTGATGTTGGTACGCTTGAAGTTGTCCCAGAGTCTTCTTACACTATCTTCAACTTTTTGGATTTTTTTTTTTTGCTTTTTGCTTTTTCGGTTGAGTGTTTTTTGCTTCTTTGTATTTCAATTCTTTGACTTGATTCTTGTGTTCCTCTAGTCTGTTGTTGGGTCTCTGTATAATATTTTTTATTTCAGTCAGTGTATGTTTAATTTCTAGTTGGTCATTTTTCATATCTTCGAGGGTCTTGTTATATTTATCGGCCTTTTCTAGGATATTCTTGAAAAGCCTTATAACCGTGGTTTTGAATTCTATATCCAGTCATTTGTTTTCCTCCATTTCTTTCGTTTGTGATCTGTTTCTTTGACGCCGCATTTTCACTGCTTCCCTGAGTTGGTAGGGTAGATTTGTGTGCTAGGTTTCCTATGTGGCCCAGTGGGTTGGCCTCCCCAGTCACCTGAGGTGGACACTCTTGGTGCACCCCTTTGTGGACTGTGTGTACAGCCTTGTTGTAGTTAAGTCTTGATTGTTGTTGGTATCACTGGAAGGAATTGACCTCCAGGCCAGTTGGCTGTAAGGATCAGCTATGTCTATGCTGGGAGAAGTTCGGTGCTGGAGACAGCCTTATAGGATTAGACTTGCCAAATTGCAATAGCCTCTGTGCTCAGCTTGGATGGGGTGGAGTCTCAGGGCGGAGCTGACAGTCTTGGCTTCCAGTCAGCCTTGCCCTTGTGTGCGTGCGTGCCTGCAGACCTCTGCCTTCCCCGGCTCCCGAGTCTCTGCCCGAGAGTCCAGGTCTCCCCCACCCCCCGTAAGAGTGCGGGTCCTCAGGGGCTCGCCTGGAATTGGGGTTCAGTGAAGTCAGGAGCTTCGGACTCCCTTCTGCTAGGGACAGCCTGTGGCAACCTCCGCAGCCTTTGTGCACACTGGCGCGCGTGCCCCCAGAACCCTGCCTGCTGGGGCTCCCCTGGGTCTCCCCCGGGTCTCCGAGTCTCTGGGTGCCTTTCTCTCTACCTGACAGTCCAGACTCCCCCTGTATGAGCCTGGGTCCATGGGTTTTCGCCAGGGACTGGGGTTCAGTGCAGTCAGAACTGGGGTTCAGTGCGGTTGGGGGCTTCCTTCCCTCTTCCGCCAGAGAAAGTCAGCCAGGCTCTCAGCCACCCTTCCTCTCTGCGCGCACAACGACCCTTTGCCGTACCTCCAATTCTTTGTGAGCTTTTCTCTTTCCTTCTAGTTGTAGAATTTTCACTCGGTCAGCTTTCCTGTGGTTCTGGATGGTGTCCGTTCTGTCTTTTAGTTGTAGTTTTGAAATTGTTGTGCGAGGCAGCAGTTTAGGTGCTTACCTATGCCACCATCTTGGTTTCTCTATTATTCAATATTTCATCAAAAATGCCTGCATATTTATATCAACTTTCTGTTTACTGCTTAGATTATTCATGCCTGAGTGGAGTGTCAGCTGCAGAAATAGGAGGTTAATGAGTTTTATGGGGATACCTCATTCCAAGAACAAAAACTGGAAAAGGAATATAACACAAGTGCCTGCATACTAATATGGCCCCTTGTTAGAACCAATTTCAGGGGCACAAGATGATAGATAGTTCATACACAATATACATCTCCTTTAGAGAGGCTTGTATTTCCAGTTCGGTTTACTTTGTATAAATTAATCTATAGACACTGTACAAATACTAAACATATAAGCAACAGTACCCAAAGGCAGAGATTGCCATTACTCTACCCCAAATACTGCCTTATTCTGCACTTGCTCAGATTTTATTTTAGACTATTAACTTGTTCTACTTTTCTTTCTTCTTTTTTTAAAAGAGTCTTTGTTATTTGTAATAGAAATGGGACATCATAAAAATAAACATTTAACTTATTAGCATACTACACAGACATTCTTTTTCTTTGAAAGAGACCCTTAATCTACTTTGGTGAAGATAATGCATTATAAATCAACTTTTTAAAACACGTTTAATCTATGCTCTACACTGCTAGTCTATTGGGACTGCAAGCAAATTTAATTTAAAGGAGTGAAATTTAAATATAAACTTTATGTTCTATGAAGCACATGGAAAATAGAGAACTAAAGTAATTATTCATGCATTTCAGGTTAAAAATTCCAATCCTATCTAATAAAAGGGTAATATGCAAATTAACCATCACTCCATCACAAAGATGGTGGTGCCCATAGCCACAAGATGGAGGCACCCAGTTCTCTCAGCCCCACTGGAGTCCCCCACTGAGAGTGGGCAGTATGAGCAGCCTGGTGGAATGCTTGCTTCATCACCACGACGACAAAGCAAGCATTCCGTGCCTGGCCGTGGATGGGTCTCTGTCCAGGCCGGGATGTGGAACGCTTGTGTTGTCGCCCCGGTGATGAGGCAAGTGTTCCATGCCTGGCCACAGATGGGCCTCTGGGCTGCAGAGAGCCTCTGGGCAGTGGGCGTGGAGCGGCCAGGCCCTGCAGAGAGCTACTGACATACGAATTTGTGTGCAGAGCTACTAATACGGTATATCTATAATAATAAAAGCATAATATGCAAATCGACCAAACAGCAGAACGACTATCCAGACGACCTTCTTATGACTATACTATGACACCCACTGGTGCCAGGCCAGCCAAGGTGGGTGTGATGCGACTGGTTGGGGGCCCGGTCATCGCCCCATGATCGCCCTGCAGAGGGAGGCCCTGGTCACTGGCTGGCAGGGCGATCAATCAGGAGGCTCCATGATTGCCCCAAAGAGGGAGGTCCAGGGCACCAGCCAGTGGGTTGTGGCAGGTGGCAGGTCTTCCCTCTGTGGGGGTGATACATTGCAAAGCCCCAGCCATGTGGGCAGGGCCTACCTCTTTGGGGCGATCAATCATGGGGCACCCAGACTATGAGAGGGCACAGTCTGGACTGAGGGACCCCTCTCCTGCATGAGTTTCATGCCCTGGGCCTCTAATGTATAAATAAAAAGAAAGACTTTGAATCTGTATAATTTAGATAAATTATTGTGTGTATGGATTCTGTGTGTAGTGTGTGTGTGTGTGTGTGTGTGTGTGCGCGCAGCAAAATACATGGAATTATAAGACATTCTAATGTTCATGAAAAATTGGGTCTTTATTTTATAGTAAGAGTTAAAAAAAGACTTCTGAAGAACCCTATGTTTCTTAAGTCAAGTGAAGTTTACAAAGCAATATTTTCAAATGGTATTTAGAAGGATTTCATTAACTTGTCTGAAATGGGAAAATGTAGTTTGATTTGCTTTTAAATTTCACTTTAACTGTATTCAGAATTTTTGAATGGGTACTCTCTAAATTTCTTAATTTCCTCAGCTTTCAAAGAGAGTAAATTTTAGTCATTAAAGTAGAAAGGTGCTGGTTCCTTCACACACATGCACACACACAAACACACACACACAATACTTTGATATTATGGTGCTCAGGTGACAATGAGGAAGGGTATAGAAAAGAGAGACAAATGGTAATGAACCTGTAATCACTAATTTATATGGACACTTTACATATATTATTTATATTATCATTGTGATTGATGCTATCTATCTCTTGTAATCCACTCATTTATTTCATTGTTTTTGAAAAAATGTTCTTTGTTTTTACCAAATGATCTGAGAGATGTTAACATCAATTTGCATGGTTACAGAGGCAGGGTCAGGATTTGAACTTTATAATTTCTATAACTATAAAATCAATACCCTGTCCAACATACAACCCATCAAAAAGTAAACAGGGAATTTTGACTAAGGCTAATAAGATGTGAAAACGTGTCCAATAAAACTATGAATTTACTCTAATGCTCTTCTATGTTGTAAGGTAGGAATGAATGTATTGCCAACACCATTTATCTAAGAAATACATTTTTTAGAAAATTAAAAAACATTAGATATTACTACTAACAGGACCTATAATGTTATAGAATTTGCAAAATATTTTATATGATTTAGATTTCATTCTTTGAAGGATTGCTTTCTGCCAGTCATGATTCTATTATCACATTTCATCTATTCAACAAGCCAGCAAGGAAAGTATTATTAGCCAATTTTTGTAGAAGACACTGAGGTTTAAACACTGACCAATATATAGAATCCTTCAAGGACTTCCCAAATTTAATAAAAGTTCTCCAAACTCCTAATTCTCTAATTTTTTACTCTTCCCACTACCCCACACAGACTGTTCAATACATCAAGATAAAGGACACTTAAGAGTCTAACAGTGATTTAAAGTTAGATAAATAGAACAATTATTGTGATTATTCAAACTTCCAAAATTTCTTTTCTATACAGAGTAATCCAAGTATTTGGATTCCAAAACATCCAAATAATTATCTCAATCTTTTCACTTTGCCCAAAGAAGTTAACTGGGGGGAAAAAACAACTCAACATGAAAACCTTTTCAGTGAGATAAAAAAATAATAAACACTTTTTAAAAAGTCCTTGAATGTGCTGTTAGTGAATGCAATGTTTCCATTCATCATTTAGGAAGGCCATCTATCTTATCAGGTAAACATCATGGCTTTGGAGTTCTGACTTTGAGAATTAAAATCCTAGTTCTAAAAAATATTTTCTTGTGTGTTTGCGTTTTCATTTATTCCCCAGTTTGCAAAATTATATGACTAAAGGGAACAAGGATTATTCTAATGTTACTGCACTGGGAAAAACAAGCATTATAGTGTACTAGAGGCCTGGTGCACGAAATTCGTGCATGGGGTGGGGAGGGGTTGGGGAGGAGTGGGACCCTCAGTCTGGCCTGCACCCTCTCCAATCTGGGACCCCTTGGGGAATGTCTGACCTCTGGTTTGTGCCCACACTTTTAACAGATGACAGCTCCATTGTTGTTTCTTTTCATGCTTAAACCCATTGTAATTAGTAGGTATTCAAAGTGTGTATACATTTTAGGGTGACACCCTGTATATCTCTAGTCAGCTGTGAAAGGAACCAATGGCGGATTTGGAACCCCCAGACAGGGATCTTTGCTCACTCCCCGAATGTCTCCCCACTCCACTTTCTGCCTTCGCGGGCAGCAGGAGAATCAATGTTTTCTCTCATTACTTGGAAAAGCACGTCCTGTCACCCGCTGCCCGGCAGGAGTGTGCTAGTCTCCAAGCAAGTGAGGCTCAGTCAGGGCAGCCTTCGCTCATGGGTGCCGGCACCCAAAGTGCACATTCCTCCTCTGCAGTCGCCCCGACTATCCCACCATTTCTCTGAGAGGACGGAACTCCTCACCTCCTCTGGGTTCCTGATCTTGAACGCTGACAGAAGGCACCTCAGTGAGGGCCGCCCGCGCCCACCAGGTGTGTCTGTCTGCACCTGCTCCCACATCAGCACCTGCACTGGCCTCTGTGGGAACAGGGCATCACCACTCCACCCTCTCACTGTCATCTCACAGGCACCCATCCTTAGCACCCAGAACACCCAGACACTCTCCAAAAGATACGAGCTTGCAGTGGGGGACGTGCACACATCCTGTGGGGGACATAGGCATGCTGGGGTTGATGTAAGTGCGGCAGAGGGGCAGGGGAGGGGGGGACTTGCGCACCATGGTCCGGGACTGTTGCAGGCGCGTGTGGGTGACAGCACGCTGGGGTACATTCGCATGCCAGGGGGGAGGAGAGGATGCGCAGATCCGCAAACCCCTGTGGCGCGGCCAGGAGGACGTCAATCTGGCCCACCACCATGGCTGTCCCTGTGATCTCACACTTTCTGGGCCCGGGACTTGCGCAGCCACTCCTCGGCACTGCTGACCTGCAGGCTCTATTTCAGCTTGGCCCACAGGCTCCACTTGGCATGCTCATGGCTGCCACTGCAGCCATGTGGGGAGTACAGGCTACCCTCTGCCCGCCTGCCTCCCCTGCCCAGAGGCTCTCTGCACCCTCTGCCCACAGGCCTGGAGCAGCCTGGGTGGGGTGGGACGCCTGCGTGCTGCCCACTGGCCTGGAGCTGGGCACCTAGCTTCATCGCCTTAGACGGTGTGTTCTGGGCAGGTGGGTGGGCAGGCAGCCCGGCTCACCCACTGGCAGCCCTGCGACTCCACGCACTGCCCACCAGCCCAGAGTAGCCAGGGTGGGACAGATGCCTGCCTTTCTCGCTTGGCAATGAACTCAGGAGTCCGGCCCCTCCCCCAGCCGATTGGCGCCTGTGCCCATAGGCCTGGGGGCATTCTGGGACCCCCGCCCCTCAGAGCCTATGCGTGGGACTACAGGCTAGGTGTGGCTTGGGTCCCCAGGATGTTTCCGGGACCCAGGTCGCTCGGTGCCTGTGTATGCAAATTAACCCGCCAAAGATGGTGGGTTAATTTGCATACTCCTCCTGATTGGCTGGTAAGCATAGCGGAGGTACGGTCAATTTACATGTTTCTTTTTTATTATATAGGACTAGAGGCCTGGTGCATGAAATTCGTGCACGGAAGGGGGGTTCCCTCAACTCAGCCTGCACCCTCTCCAATTGGGCACCCTTTGCGGGATGTCCGACTGCCTGGGATCGGGCCTAAACCAGCCGTCAGACATCCCTCTCACAATCTGGGACCACTGGCTCCTAACTGCTCACCTGCCTGCCTGCCTGATTGCCCCTAACTACCTCTGCCTGCCAGCCTGATCACCCGTAACTGCCCTCTCCTGCAGGCCTGATGTTGCCCCCAACTGCCCTTCTCTACTGGCCAATTTGGTTCTGATTGGTCGGTTCCTATGCCAGTGTCAAAAGCTTCGCCTCCTAGGCAGCCATTGGCTCCCCATAGCACCCAGATTTGGTTCTCATTGGTCAGTTCCTATGCCAGTCAGCGTCAGAAGCTCTGCCTCCTAGGCAGCCATTGGTTCCCCACAGTACCCACCTTTGGTTCTGATTGGTCACTTCCTCCAGGCCTATCTCTGGGCCTATCTCTGGGCCTGATCAAAGAGGCGGGGCTTAACAACAGCCCCTGCAGAGGCCAGGAGAGAAAAAAAACCCTGACTGCTGGCGAAGACCAGAAAGAAAGAGGGAGAGAAAGAGAGAGGTAAGTACACTGATCAACAGCTTCCACTGAGGCTGCAGATCAGACCCTGACTCACTTTCTGGGTCTCAGCCACCTGGCCAGTCAGTGCTGGGTCGACAGGCTGCAGCTGGACAACCCAGCGCTGACTTCCGGATGGTCTGTGTTTGGTCACAGGCTCGTCCCCTTCCCAAGCCTAAAGCCTCTGCCCCAGGCTTTAGACTTGGGAAACGGGCACCCCCCCCCCCCCCCAGCCCCTCTGATTACAGGCTCAGCCCCTTCCCCGATGACCAGCTGGGAGTGACCTGGGTGCCAAGGAGGTTCCCGGGACCCAGGTATGTATGCAAATTAACCGCCATCTTTGTTGGGTTAATTTGCATACTCACTCTGATTGGCTGTGGGTGTAGTGGAGATACGGTCAATTTACATGTTTCTCTATTATTAGGTAAGATTATTTAGCAGAATATTTACAAGTTTCTGTTGACCTTGTTGGTTGAGCATGACAACTAAATATTATCTAATAAAGAGGGAATATGCTAATTGATCATCATGCCCTCACAAAGATGGTGACACACACAGCCAATAAGGAGGGAATATGCTAATTGACTGCCATGCCCTCAAAGATGGCAGTGCCCACAGCTATAAGATGGCGGCTCCCAGTCCCCTCAGCCCCCCAGCTGCCCAGGGCCGGCCTGAGGTGCAGACAAGCCTCAGATGGTGGCTGCCCAGCCATCCAGGGGTGCCTGAGGCTCAGGTAACCAGGGCCGGCCAAGGCTTGTGCTGCCTGCTGGCAGGGGCAGCAGCAGAGGTGTGATGGGGCATCGCTTTCTCCTGATCGCGGTCGCCTCCCGCCCCTGAGAGCTCCTGGACTGTGAGAGGGGCAGGATGGGCTGAGGAACCCCCACCTCCAGGGCATGAATTTTCATGCACCAGTCCTCTAGTGTAATAATAAAAAGCATTAATCATAACAGTCTTGCAAAGTAATTCTTTGAATACAGAAATTTGCATAATTAGCCCATGAAATGGGGATAACATTTCTGAATTTAACTTTCCCCATGTAATGGAGATATAATGTGTGTATGACTCATTTAGAATGCTTGACTGTAAGTTTCGAAAAACTACTCAAAACAAACTTAAAAACCAAAATTTAGTGGCTCACATAAATTAAGAGTTCAGAGGTTTCAGGAATGCTTTGCTCACAGCTTTGGCTCCATTTTTCTAAGTTTTGTGCCAATGTTGGCTTACTTCAGGGTAACCAAATGGCTGCTTTAGTTATAAGCTTCCCATCTCACACTGCTCACTCCTGAATAAGAGAGCCTTTCTCTTCTCATAACCATCAGATACAAGCCCTTCAAGCTTCATCCAGATTTAATTAGCTTAGGTGCCCATGTCTACCCTTTAAAATTATTTTTAACTCAAAGAGTGGGAAGGAGTACTCTTACTGACTGAGGCCAATGTGTTGATCTAAGGGTAGGCTCAGTCTGAAACAGACCACGTAGTGACTTCACAATGAGGAAAAAGACAGGAATAGTGGCTGGAGATGCCAGATTCAGTGTCTCCTGCAGCCTGCCTGATAGGGTGGTAAAGAAAAATTGAAAGAAATAATCTCTGTAACACACCCACCAGAGCTTGTGACACACAATAAAAGATACATAAACATTAGGTAATATTATTCTAATACTTTTATTACTTTATTTTCATTTCATTTGATGATTTTATTAGCAAGAAAAATGAAATATAATGCAAGATTATATATAGTATCTTGGAAATAATTTTTCTAAAGGACAGGTCTGGATTGGACTGTTGTTATTTTATGTGCTGAATTTGCCTGTACAGAGAGCCAAATCATATAATTTGATTCAAACATTTTTTGCTCTTGCCCTACCTCATTTTTTCCATGAAAAAATATTTACAAATTAAATTAATCATTCAGCAATGGTTGATTTGGCAACAAAAACTTCACTAGTTTTTTTTTAGTTAGTTCATTGGTTCTCAAGTTGCATCTATTTGTAATACACTTTCAAATGCATTAATTTTGGCTGGATACTTTAAAGGATTGAAAGAAAATGAATGATTTTTCAGAAACTCATTTCATGAAATTGAAGAGCTTAAAACTCCTCATTGCACAGTTACTCAACTATCTTCTTCAGAACTGAGCCACTATGTAGTTTTATTTTCTATTCTGACCACACTCCTGAACTCACAAGACAGTTTTCACATATGCTGATAAACTTGTCATTCCTCTTTTCTTCACTTTCCCTTTCCCCACACCTCTTTTAATTCTAAGACATTCTGTTGCTTCGCCAAACCCAGCTTTTCATAATTATAGTAATAGGTAAAATTTATTGAGTCATTATTATTTCCCAGAGACTGTTCTAAACTTTTTATATGCATTAACTCTTCTCATCCTCAAAATGATGACATTCCTTGTGAAGGACTCTTAGGTTCCTTCATGTAGTAGCACACATTATGGTGAATCCTTCAATAAGTCTCTCTTATAGAAATCTATGCTTCAAGGAGTTATTTTTATAGTTTGAATAGATCACCACAAGAAAGAATGCTTATGTTGCCATCCCCAGCACACATGCACACACACATATATACACACGTAACTACTATGTGATAAATCTAGAACTCTTCAACTAGCATGGGTCTTCATGCACAGGAACTTTACAGTTCTTAAGATTACAGCTTCATATTCATGTACACCAAAGACTGCTCATGTGTTTCTGAATCATTGTTTCACATTCCTATAAGAGGGAATCTGATTGGCCCAGCTAGGGTTAAATGTTTATAAATGATTAATTCACCAATATCCAGGAGATAGAATCCTATAGGTTAAAAGAAGGAGGAGAAGGAGGAAAATGGGGGAAGGGAGAAGAATTAAATCTATCATAGACTGATCAGTTTTTGCTATGAGTAATAATCTCCCTGACGGAAGGGAGCAGCATTATATCAGTGCTTAGTGAAATTGGAGGACATGGGGGCATACAGAAACCAGCAGAGGATGGACAAAGAAAAAGAAAAGATACTCTACAGAGATAGTTCCTTCACTTTATGTCGAAGGGTCTGAGGAAGTGCTTTAGTGATGAACATGGAAAATTTGTGAATTATTTATAGTTATTTAATTGTGTTTAACTGCCTTGTACACTTGATTTTCTCTGTAGTGTGAGCTGAATCATTCTCATTCAATTTTTCGTATTTTGAGTCAAAGAAATCTTCCTAACATTATTGGGAATAAGAGCTTCCATCAGAAATTGTAGTTAAGATTCTTATACTCAGAGGGCAGACCTGATTAATTAACAAGCCTTACAGAATACTGCAGTAATAATTATTGCTGTGTGGAAGTATTCTGTCATTATCCTTGTTCTTTTAAAAAATGTTCTTTCTACGAGCACAGAAGTGAAAGTGAATAGAGAAAGAAAGCAAAACGAAAACAACTAAGGACTCATACTCAGAAGTGCAATCATCGTTTCCCTGGATGCGATGTCTATAGACAGTTCTTCACGTGTTTTTCATTAGAGAGCAACTGACACTCTGAGTTCCAGTCAGAAGCTGTCAACGCTCTTTCTCTCTTCTTAGATGTTTGATCTTTCTCTCCACTGTCCTGGAGAGCACCACAGTTTTATTCGTTACCACGAAGAACCACAGAATTATTTCAAGAAGCTAACCAGTTAGTATCTATAGTTTCCACTGTAAATATTGACATGGAGAGCTATGAGCTACATGCATACAAGTTCTTTGGTTGATCTCTTCCTCCCAAGTCTCCCCCACCCCAACCACCCTCCCCTGCCTTCCCTCTGAAGTTTGAGGTTTTTTCGATGCTTCTATGTCTCTGGATCTATTTTTGTTCATCAGTTTATGTTGTTCATAATATTCCACAAATGAGTGACATCATGTGATACTTATTCTTCTCTGACTGGCTTATTTCGCTTATCATAATGCTCTCCAGGTCCATCCAAGCTGTTGTAAATGGTAAGAGTCCTTTCTTTTTACAGCAGCATAGTATTCCATTGTGTAGATGTACCACTATTTTTTTTATTTATTGATTAAGGTATTACATATGTGTCTTTATCCACCATTGCCCCCCCCTCCCCCCAAACCCGTTCATGCCCTCACCTCCCTGGTGTCTGTGTTCATTGGTTAGGCCTATATGCATGCATACAAGTCTTTTGGTTGATCTCTCCTCCTTACCCCCACCCTCACCTACCTTCCCTCTGAGGTTTGACAGTCTGATTGATGCTTCTCTGTCTCTGGATCTGTTTTTGTTCATCAGTTTATGTTGTTCATTATAATCCACAAATGACTGAGATCATGTGATATTTATCTTTCTCTGCCTGACTTATTTTGCTTAGCATAATGCTCTCCAGGACCATCCATGCTGTTGCAAATGGTAGGAGTTTCTTCCTTTTTATAGCAGTGTAGTATTCCACTGTGTAGATGTACCACAGCTTTTTTTTTATTATTAAGGTATTATATGTGTACATATCTTACCATTGCCCCCCCCACCCCACTCCCATACATGCCCTCACCTCCCAATGTTTTGCATCCGTTGGTTACTGTTATATACATGCATATAAGTCCTTCAGTTGATCTCTTATTTCCCCCACCTCTCCCTAACCTTACCGCTGTAATTTGACAGTCTGTTTGATGCTTTACTGCCTCTGTATCTATCTTTTTGTTCATCAGTTTATAATGTTTTTCATTATCCCCAAATGAGTGAGATCATGTGGTATTTTTCTTTCATTGACTGGCTTATTTCACTTAGCATAATGTTCTCTAATTCCATCCAGGTGCCTACAAATGGTAGTAATTCCTTCTTTTTTATGGCAGCATAGTATTCCATTGTGTAGATGTACCATAGTTTTCTGATCCAGTCATCTGCTGATGGGCACTTAGGCTGTTTCCAAATCTTAGCTATTGTAAATTGTGCTGCAATGAACATAGGGGTACATATGTTCTTTCTGATTGGTGTTTCTGATTTCTTGGGATATATTCCTAGGAGCAAGATTATTTGGTCAAATGGGAGTTCCATTTTTAGTTTTTTGAGGAAACTCCATACTGTTTTCCACAGTGGCTGCACCAATCTGCATTCCCACCAGCAGTGCACAAAGGTTCCTTTTTCTCTGCATCCTTGCCAGCACTTGTCCTCTGTTGATTGTTGATGATAGACATTCTGACTAGTGTGAGATGGTATCTCCTTATCATTTTGATTTGCATCTCTCAGATGATTAGTGACTTAAAGCATGTTTTCATATGTCTCTTGGCCTTCTGTATGTCTGCTTTCTCAAAGTGTCTATTTAGGTCCTTTGTCCATTTTTTGACTGGATTGCTTATCTTCCTTTTGTTAAGTTGTATGAGTTCCCTATATATTTTGGAGATTAAAACCTAATCAGATGTCACATTGGCAAATATGTTGTTCCATGCAGTGGGCTTTCTTGTTATTTTTTTGATGGTTTCTTTTGCTGTACAGAATCTTTTTATTTTGTTGTAGTCCCATTTGTTTTTCTCCTTTGTTTCCATTGTCCTAGGAGATGTGGTCTGTAATTCTCTTTCTTTGTAGTGTCTTTATCTGGTTTTTGGATTAAGGTAATGCTGGCTTCATTACCCTAATGAACATATTTTCAGGTTTTTTATTTGTTTGGTTGTTTTTGGCCAACTAAATTTTCTCTCTTTTTTTGCCTCTATCTTTTCTTCATTTATAAACTTGAGATTTATGTTTTTCTTATTGATTGATTTTTCTCAATATTTTTATTAAGTAGGTATTGAATAAGATTCATATTCTAAAGACAAGTTTTCTTTATTACATTTTTTCTTTGTTTTTAACATTCCACTTTGAAAAATTTAGACTTACAAAGGAATTACAAACATAGAGTGGTCCCGTCTACCCTTCATCCAGCTTTCTTTACCTGACCACTGTACAACTATCTTATCTAATAAAAGAGTAATATTCAAATTAACAGTCACTCCAACACAAAGATGGTAGCGCCTATAGCCACAAGATGGCGGCGCCCAGTCCTCTCAGCCCCACTGGAGTCCTCCAGTCCCGGGGGGCAGCTGCTGAGAGCAGGGCCTGCTTGGCCATTGCCAGCGGTGACCCTGGCGCGGCCAAGCAGGCCCCACAGACAGTGCACAGCAGGGCCTGCTTGGCGGTCACCCGCGGCAACCCGGGAGCAGCCAAGTGGGCCCCGCAGACAGCAGAGAACCACGGGGAGTGGGCCTAAGCCGTCAGTAGGACATCCCCTGAGGGCTCCCAGATTGGAGAAGGTGCAGGTCGGGCTGAGGGACCCTCCCCACCCCCATGCATGAATTTTGTGCACCAGGCCTCTAGTCAAAAATAAATAGTAAACCTTGGCACAATACTATTAACTAAATACAGATTTTGTTTAGACTTTCACCAGACTTTCTACTAATATCCCCTTTTCTTTTTGTTTTGACAGTTAGTCCAGAATACCACACTGTATTTAGTCATCTCTAGTCTGTGATAGTTTCTCAGTCACTCCTTGTCCTTTTGAACTTCATGCTTTTGAGGAGTACTTGTGAGGTATGCTGTAGAATCTCTCCCAATTTTGGTTTGTCTAATATTTTCTCATGATTAGGTCCGAGCTATGGGTTTTGGGGACATTTACTACAGAAGTTATGTGTTCTACTCAGTGGATTATATCAGTATATGCATGATATTGCTCTGTCCTGTTACTGGGGATGCTAACCTTGGTCACTTGGTTAAGGTAGTGTCTGACATGTTTCTCCAATATAATTTTACTGTTTTTCCCTTAAATATCAATAAACTCCATGCACAGGTGGGGTCTCTCGGCCTGGCCTATGATCAGGGCTGATTTGGGCCAATCAGGGCTGGCTGGCTGGGGGGAGGGACCACAGGAGGTTGGCCAGACACAGGAGGTTGGCTGTGAGAGCACAGTGATCACCAGGGGGCAGCTCCTGCTTTGAGCGCCTGCCCCCTGGTGGTTAGTGCGCATCATAGCAACCGGTCATTCAGTCAACCGGTTGTAATGGTCACTTAGGCTTTTATATATATAGATATTTGGAAAAGGAGATACTTTGAGGCTATGCAAAAATTCTGTGAAGACAACTTTTCTGGTGGATGCATGTAAATTAATTATCTTGGTACAGTCACTGGTTTATAACTGTGTCCTTGGTGGAATAGCTATTCTTAATTTCATAAAAATCAACTTACCAATCTTTTCTTTTATAGTTTGCTTTTTATGAACTGTTTCAGGAATCTTTGCATACCTCAAGCATGTAAAGACATTCTCCTACACTTTATCCTGGAAGCTTTATTATTTTACCTTTTATATTTATATCTATGATCTATCTCAAATTAATTTTTTTGCATCAAGGTTCACTCATCTATACTAATAAAAGAGTAATATGCTAATTAGACCAGGTGACCAGACATCTTCTAGATGTCTGACTTCCTTTTGGACAGTTAGGGTCAACCAGGCCAGCAGGGGGGCTTTTGGAGGGTGAGCAGGCTGATGGGGGGCAGTTGGGGGGCAACCAGACTGGCAGGCAGGTGAGTGGTTAGGAGCCAGGGGTCCAGGATTGTGAGAGGGATGTCCACCTGCCGGTTTAGGCTCGATCCAGCAGGGATCAGGCCTAAACCAACAGTTGGACATCCCCCAAGAGGTCCCTGATTAGAGAGGGTGCAGGCCAGGTTGAGAGACTCCCCATGCACAATTTCATGCACCAGGCCTCTAGTATCTATACTAATAAAAGGGTAATATGATAATTAGACTGGGAGACCTTATGTCCTCCCAGACAAAGCCATGGTGGCAGGGCGGAGGCAGAGGTGGTTAGGGCCAGAAGCCTGGCAGGGGGGCATTCAGGGGTGAGCAGGCCGGCAGGAAGAGTGGTTAGGGGCAATCAGGCAGGCAGGCAGAGGCAGTTAATGGCAATCAGGCAGGCAGGCAGAGGTTAGGGGCAATCAGGCAGGCAGGCAGAGGTGTTAGGGGCAATGAGGCAGTCAGGCAGAGGCAGTTAGGGGAAATCAGGCAGGCAGGCAGGTGAGCAGTTAGGAGCCAGCAGTCCTGGATTGCAAGAGGGATGTCCAACTGCTGGTTTAGTGGGATCAGGCTTAAACCGGCAGTTGGACATCCCCCAAGGGGTCCCAGATTGGAGAGGGTGCAGGCTGGGCTGAGGGACACCACCCCCATGCATGAATTTTTTGCACCGGGCCTCTAGTTAATTATAAATATCCAGCTGACCTAGCAGCACTCATTGAAAAGACCATCTTTGTATCACAAACTCCAATGTTGTTCTTATCACAAAACTGATGAGTAAATATGTGGGAATCTATCTCTGAACTCTATTGTGTTTCCTTAATCTACATGTTTATCTTTGTGATAATATCACAAATTCACAATTACTGTACCTTTATATGTCTAATATATAGTAATATAAGTAATCCATTTTTATTCTTCTTCAAAATTTCCTTGACTCATATAAATCTTTTGCATTTTCTTATAAATTTTATAATTAGCTTGTTAATTTTCATTTAAAAATATCCTCAAATTTTTATTGGGATTTTGTTTAATTGATAGTTTAATTTGGATGGGGTATAAGATCTTTAGTGTTTTAGTTTTCTATTGCTGCATAACACATTACCACAAACTTAGGGAATTAAAACAACACATTAATTATCTAATTTTCCAAAGTCCCAAGTCTGGGCATGGTATTTTTGGGTTCTCTGCCCAGAGCCAGGGCTCACAAGGTTGCAGTCAAACTATTGGTAGGGACTTATATCTGATCTGAGGCGCAGGGTCTGCTTCCAAGTATTTGTTCCTTTTTTCTTTCTGCATAAATCACTTTGACTAATTGTTGTGAAAATTATGGTAGCACAACAATTTGACTACGTCCTGTTCCAGATGTAAAATGAATTGGGGGTTAGGAAAAGGGATGTGAGATAGAAAAGGGAAGTTGAAGAGACAGGCTGAAGAGGAGAGTGAGAAGGAGGAAAGGAAGTTAGAGCAAGAAGAAATATATAAGTCCTGGGGAAGGCAGCCCTAAATTAAACACCTCTGGCAGGTAAAACCTGATGAAGATTTTTTTAAATCTGCATTTGGTAAATCAGGCCTGGAGGGAGGAATAGTTAAATAAATAGCACAAGACAACCTAGATACCCCTAATATGGAAGAGATAAGAAGATGGAGAGATTGGGAGAAAGAGAACCAGATTCCTGTTGGCTCTTTCTTACCACCAGGCCCTGTTCTTAGGTGAGTGTATGAGTGAGCAAGGTGGGTGGGGATGTACTACAATGTAGTTTTGACCAAAAGTTCATCAACACTGGCTTTCCCCTTGGGTGAGTCCCGACCCAAGGTCAGGCACACCTAATCCAGCTGGCTCCACCTCACAGTTTGTGCAGGTGAGAAACTGGTCCCTGTCTGTGTCAGCAGTCTGGATAAACTCAAAGGTGAAACTCACCTGTGTTTTGTAGGCTTGGACTGAGATTTTCTCCTTGATTCCTTTAATGTTGCTGAAGGCCTGACACTGGGGGTAAATGGGATTGACTGACCAATGCCTGTGGTGAAGTTTACATAGGGTTTGCGGTCTGTGTTGCCAATAGAAATACCTGGGAAACAATATTGACTTCCAGGAAGACAGACAGTGTGACTGATGGAGTAGCTGGCAGGCCAAGGCCTGATTGTCAGAGGGGCTGACAGACAGGGGTCAGAGGCACTCAACAGGTGGAACTGGATGTAGTCATCAGCCTCGATGTTCTTGAGGAGCTCTGGGGTCTCCTGGACTGTCGGTGTAAGGTGAATCCTGGAGTTGATTGTGGCTTGGATCATTGTGGGTATAACTTCACCTTGACTGCTGCATTAAACATGGTAAGTGCCATGAATATCCTTACCAGCTCATTGGTTATGTGACTTATATCCAGTTAACCTGAGGCCTGGGTCAGAGGTAAGAAATCAGTATTTGTTCTTTGATTATGTAGAACGGGGAGCAGCTTACTTCTTTAAGATCAGAGGAAAGAATCTCTGATTTCTTCCTTCTTTGCTTCTAAATCCTCTTCAAAGGGCTCATGTGATTAGTTGGACCCACCTAGGATAATTGCCCTTTTCTTACCGTAAACAAATTAGGGACCTTAATTATATCTGAGAAATTCTTTTGCCTTTGACATAAGGGAGAAGCAAGTTAAAGGTCCTGCCCACAGTCATGAGGAGGAGATTATGGAAAAGTGTGAATCATTAGGGCTCATTTTTAAGTTTTGCACAGTATGAAGTAGTCAATATTCCAACCCATGAACATTATATTCTCTCTATTTATTTATGCCATTTTCAAATTTTCTCAGCCATATTTTGTAGTTTTCTTTTCAGAGATTTAGCACATCTATTGGAAGATTTTTTCTTAGGAATTATATATTTTTATATTTTATCATTATATGTTAGTATTATTTTTTAATTCCTATTTTAAACATATAGAAATAAAATGTAATTTTGCATATTAACTTTGAATCCAGCAATCTTGCTAAATGTACACAGATACTTTTACTAGTTAACCTGTAAATATTACTAGATTTTATACATACAAAATCATGTTAGCTAATTGTTGTTATACTTTTTTTCATGCTTATTTCATGAGAAAGAACATATAGTACAAAGTTTAATAGAAGTGGTAATAGTGCCATTCTTGTTTTATTCCTGACCTAAGGGGAAAAATGTTAAATTCACCACTAAGTATGATGCTGTGTTTTTTTGGAAACTGTATTTACCAATTGAGTAGGTTTACTTCCCTTCCATTGCAATTTGTGAAGATTTTTTGTTCATTTATCAGACTGAGTATTGAATATTATCAAATTCTTTTTCTGCATATATTAATGATTATATTTTTATTCTTTATTCTTTTAATGTGGTTAATTATATTGATAACTTTTCTAATATTAAACCAACCATACTTTACTGAAATAAATTACTCTTCATCATGATAATACATAATATATTTTTATCTCATACTTTATTTAATTTGCTAATTTTATTTAAGGGTTTTGCTTGCATGTCATGAGAGATATTGGCCTGTAATTTTTCTTTTTTATATTATCCTTGTCAGGTTTTGATATTGATATAATTGTAATAATCTGGTTATTAATGAACAGAAAAGAAATGAAGGGAAGGCATGCCAATTGTACAGTTTTGCCAGAATGCTCTAGATTAACACTCTTTAGATTTGTTTCCGGTAGGTTGTTGGGGGAAGAGACTGGACAACAGACCCATGCCCAATAAGGTCTGGATGACATGGAAAGATGCTTATTTGTCAATCACACCTGGGAACAAGTCAGGGGACAAAATAGGTGTGGCCACTGCAAACGCAAAAAGATGTGCTACTTAAACTCCTAAACAAAGGGAGTGCCTTTCTTGCTCTGTTGTGCTCTTGGCCCTCTTGCTCTCTTGGGACTCTTGTGGCAGGGACTATGCTCCCCTGCATTTGCCTGCGTGGCTCATGGCCATGTGAGACCAACACAATGGACTAATGGACTAAATCTAGCCTAATGTTCTGCCAGACTCAACTCCACCATGGAACAGAAACTCTGCTGAGGCCCCAGGCACACCTTTTCCAGTACTGTTTTAAAAGACATGAGACTTGCCCTAGCCAGTTTGGCTTAGTGGATAGAGTAGGCCTGCAGACTGAAGGGTCCCTGGTTCAATTCTGGTCAAGGGCACATGCCCAGGTTGCAGGCTCAATCTTCAGTAGGGGATATGCAAGAGGCAGATGATCAATGATTCTCTCTCATCATTGATTTCTATCTTTCTCTACCTCTCCCTTCCTCTCTGAAATCAATAAAAATATATTAAAAAAAAAAGACCTGGGACTTTGCAAACCGAAGAATATAACTCTATGCAAATAAAAACCACTCATTTTTCCATATAAGTCAGAAAATTATTTTTCTCAAGATATCACAATAACCCCACTCCCATGAGTGATGGAGAAATTCCACCCATTCAATTCTCTGGCAACAATATCAGGTTTATTCGGTCCTCACACATTAGGAAGTAGTCCCTCTTTTTATATTCCAGAAAAGTTTTGTTTTAATTGGTATTACTTCTTCCCAATATGTTTAGAAGAACTTACCAGTAAAGGCTGATATTTTATTTTTTTGTGAAGATTTTAAGTTACTGATTCAATTTCTTTTTTTAAAATATATTTTTATTGGTTTCAGAGAGGAAGAGAGAGAGAGAGAAATATCAATGATGAGAGAGAATCATTGACCAGCTGCCTCCTGCATGCCCCGTACCAGGAATCGAGCCCACAACCTGGGCATGTGCCCTAACCTGGAATCGAACTGTGACCTTTTGGTTCATAGGTCAACGCTCAACCACTGAGAGCTCTGCTTAATACACAATAACATTGAGATTTCATCATTTCATCATCTTTGGGTCCTCAGTGTTAAAATCTATGTATTTTTCACTGGGTAGCAT
Organism: Plecotus auritus; assembly: GCF_963455305.1. Lineage (NCBI taxonomy): Eukaryota > Metazoa > Chordata > Mammalia > Chiroptera > Vespertilionidae > Plecotus > Plecotus auritus. The sequence goes on from NC_137772.1 coordinate 148,008,185, forward strand.
CATGCCTGTGGATAAAAAGGGGGCCACATCCTAAACCTGGCAAGCTCCGGGGAGGCCAGCATGATGGGCCTTTCATTTTCCATATCAAAAGTAGTCACATATGATGGTTTGAACATAAAGATTTGTAACTAAACGCAGGTCAGTGGTGGGTAACCATGTCCTAGACCTGCAGCTTCCTTGACAAAGTTTCAATCTTTATCTTAAGTGAGCCTGTCTACTGTCTTTTTGTATCATTTTTTACTGTGATAGTACTCTCCTCTTCCAGACCCTTCATGGCACATTCACCATAGAGCCTCTCATTCTATCTTGTTCCCCACATGCCCTCTCTATGTGCTGTCAGTGTTAATCATTAACGATCCTATACCCACCAATGTGAAAAAGGCGTGTCTCTGTTTTACTTTTATCCAGTCTCAGAGATTTCCCCTCTTCACTTTCTCCAGCCCCTTTAATCTACCACCAATGGATTTTATGTAACCTTCCCTACGTCTCCTCCTTTTATTGTCATGTATAAAATAAACTGTACAATGGCCATTCTCCAGAGCACTTTCTTAATCCATCGAAACTTTGCTTCCTGGCCATTGTTATCAGTTTGGCTCAAATAAACTCATAAATATTATCTATGTGTTTGAATGTTTCGTATGTAGACATACCTTAAACTGCTGCCTGCCTGCCATAAAGAGAAGAATCAGTTGAAAACTAGTCTCAGTACTGGTGGGAAACAACTGCCAAGGTTAGGAAAGATAATCAGAATAATGGGAGGAGGAGTCCAGCATGAAGATTAAATGTTGGGGATGCAGGAAGATGTCCTCCTATAGATTCTTCACAGATTTGCTTAAGATTGGTTCTATAAATCATATTTATTTTACAAGTGGGAATAACTGAAAAATGAATACTTTGATCAAATTTAAAGACTACATTTTTAATCCTTTCACATAGGTTATTTAAATGCTGAGGAGAGTTATATTTCTTTTCTGCTGTCTTGGGAAGGGTTTTTGGTAAACTAATATATCTTCTATGTGTATAAAAGATTTTTTCCCTAAACACAAGAGATGTGTACAGACTAAGATTAAACTATGTAAAAAAAAAAACACAGATAAGGCACATAGCTTATCTTCTGGCAAATCTTTTGCATTTTCTATTAAGTCAATGTTACAGTAGTTTCAGAATTCTTTGTGACTAATATTAATATCATAAACCTTAGAGCTGATAAAGACAATCTAATTTTTCTCACTCCCCAGGTGATGAACAAAGAGCTAAATCCCAACTCAGATCTAAATCAGAGGTGATTCCACAACATTACTAGTAAAATGCCGTTGTCCCTTACATATTTGTTTTTATTTCAAGAATCAAACTGAGATCTATAAAAGAATAATGTTTAAATTTTTGAATAAGTACTTTAGACAAAACACATTGTTTTAGTATAATATTTTGTTCCTAAACTTGAATAGCTATTTTGTTTACTTTTATGTCATTTAAAGATACTAAAATAATATTATCAGCATTTAAAACCATAAAAATTTATATGAAATCTACTCAAAATTCTTCCTTGGATAATTGGCATTATCATAAACTAGGGGCCTGGTGCACAAAATTCGTGCACTGGCGGGGGGGGTGGTGTCCCTCAGCCCAGCCTGCCCCCTCTCACATACTGGCAGTCCTCAGGGGATGTTCTACTGATGGCTTAGGCCTGCTCCCTGAGTGGGCCTAAGTCGCAGTGTGGCCTCCCTTTGTGGGAGGCAACCAGACTGATCAGGGGAAGGCACCAGCCCCATCACCCCGCTGCTGCAGCCACTGCCAGTCACCACAGCCACCGACGTGTTTTCATCAACACGGACTCCAGTCCCTTCACCATGAAAAATGACAACTTTCTTTAGGCATTTTCAAGATGTCTCTTTCATAGGATATGACATTTTTTTCTTTATTTTATTTTTTATCCTCACCTGAGGATATGTTTCCATTGATTTTTAGAGAATGTGGAAGAGAAAGGGAAAGACAGAGAGAAACATCAAAGTGAGAGGAACACTTTGATTGGTTGCCTCCTGCATGAGCCCTGACCTGGGCCCCAGCCAGGGAGAAGCCTGCAACCTAGGTACATGCCCTTGATGAAAATCGAACCCGGACCCTGCGGTCGGCAGGTCGAGGCTCTATCCACTGAGCCAAACCGGCTAGGGCAGGATATGACATTTCTTAGCCCTCCAGCAGCTGACCTTCGTTTTTTCTCCAGAAGTGAGGTGGAAAAACCCTAGATCACCTTTTTGGATTCTTATTACCCAAGTTACTAAGAATATTACCAGTGGCATACAGGAAGCTTAGCCAATGAGCGGTCAGAAAAGGTGTTTCCTCTGTAGTTCACACTGATCGCCGGCTCAGCCCCTGCCCAGGCCTAAAGCCTCTGGCCCAGGCTTTAGGACTGGGCAGGGGCCCCACCTCAGCTCTGATCCCAGGCTTGGCCCTGCCCAGAGGCCCCCTGGCTCAGGCCCTTCCCAGGCTGCTCAGGGCCCACGTGGGACCTACCTCCAAGTGACCTGGGTGCCGAGAATGTTCCTATGACCCAGGCTGCTGGTGCCTACATATGCAAATTAACCGCCATCTTTGTTGGGTTAATTTGTATACTCACTCTGATTGGCTGTGGGCATAGCAGAGGTACGGTCAGTTTACATGTTTGTCTATTATTAGGTAAGATAATGCAAACACATCATTTGAAAATTTCTTCTTTTTAAAAAAATGTATATATATTTTTATTGATTTCAGAAAGGCAGGGAGAGGGAGAAAAACATCAATGATGAGAAGGAATCATTGATTGGCTGCCTCCTGCATTCTCCCTCCTGGGGATTGAGCCTACAACGTGGGCATGTGCCCTGACAGTGAATCAAACCTTGACCTCCTGGTTTATAGGTCGATGGTCAACCACTGAGCCACACTGGCTGGGCAGAAAATTTCTTCTTCAAAAAGCACAAACTCAAGCCTTCGAGTGGGAGATATAAACAGTGTATCTTTTATTTGAGTTTAAATTACTTACAGTTTTTAAAACATGAAAGTTTACTGAAAATTATTCTTTTAAATTGACACAGTGTTTTTAATATTGTGTGTCCTGCAGTTCTGATGTCCTTCTATTCATACAATACATTATTTTGAACAAAGAGCCGATGCCTTGAAATGCATGTTGTTGCATTTTATTAAGCAAATGTCTAAGGAGAGCAAATTATTTATTTATTTATTTATTTATTTATTATTGGACAGAAAATACTTTAGTGCTACATAATAGAGAATTGAAAAACAGCTTAGTCAGTCACTTGGATTTTTAAAAGTTATATCAAGTAAAAAATACTTGGGGAAGTATTATCAAATCGTACATAGACTCCAATGTTTTAAATTATTAGATCTATGAAATTATATCTGTAAAATGTAATTATAAGAATGTTTATTAGAGGTAGAACAATATTCTGTTTTGAGCAATTTTTTCTCAACCTTCCAACTTCAGAAAAGAGATATATATGAAGAATAAAGTAAATGAAATGAAAGAACTATTTTTTAAAAATACCTAGCCATTCTTCTTTCAGGTGAGCTGTGTTTTGATCATTAATTTCTATGCTTATATAAAATTGTGAGACCAAATTTTGAGAATCACTGTTTTGAACCACTTGATTCTTTTCTACCTTTTTTTCAAATTACATTTGCCTATTTTTCTAAAATTTTATATGGTCATACTGATTGAAAGTTTTCCCCTCCTCTGAACTGACATTATTTGCATACATGGAATATATGTTTTTATTATCTGCTATTATTTTGAGCCATAGAAAATTTCCATTTGAATAATGAAAGCCATCAAAATATTGGTAATTTTATATAACTCAAATTAACATTTGACAACCAGTTAGTGTATGCTTTCAAATGTGTGATTTATTTAATTCCCTCGTGTACTCATTGTGTATTGCATTTTATTATATGTAATTAAATACATATCATTTTTCCATCTAGCTTGTAAATGCCTAAGGAAAAGGAATGTCACATTATTTGTTTTTAATTAATTAGAAGGAATGAATGAGCAAGTGGAAGTAGCTGTGGGGAAGGTGCAAATAGAGTTATAGCTTTAATACTTAGAACATTTCTTAGCCAGGGCTTTTTATGTAAAACATAGTTAGAAAAGAGAAAAGCAATATAAAAATGTCTTTAATATCTGATATGTTTTTAATCCAGAAGCATAGATATCCATTCATTTATTCATTCAACAGTATGTGGTTTATACCTATTATTTTTAGACATCACACTAGGTATGAAAGGCAAACATAATATCAAATATTTATTGAGTTTTTATATGCCAGGTGTAATTCTAAATATTTTACACATTTTAATTAATTTTGTGCTCACAAGAAACTTATGATATATTATCTATAGTTAGCAAATGGTGAAAATGAGATGCAGAGAAGTTAAGTAACATACTCAAGGGCACATAGCTCATAAATGGCAGAGATGGGCTTCAGACAATACAATCTAGTTCCAAAGTCCTTTCCTTTAATCACTGTCTCATATGTTCCTCAAGATAAAATCCAGATACAACATCCACTAAACTCTGAGGCCCCAAATCATTTGTATTGTATTTATTACTTCATCCTGAGTATCCAAACCAATGCCTGGCACCTCTTATGTGCAGAATAGCTGTGGATGAATTAATGAAAGGCTGTGGATGAATTAATGAAAGGCTACTTAAGAAGAAATAGCTGTGGATGAATTAATGAAAGGCTACTTAAGAAGAAATCCTCTGGAGAAGTGATATACAGAGACAGAATCTGTAATTGAGACTTGAAATGAAGTATTGTGGAAGGTCTCAGAATGCAGGACCTAATCTTGCCTAATAGAATTAGGACAGGTTTTCTGAGTAACATGAACAGTATTTAAAAGATATTAGCTATACAGTATCCCTGGTGTAGAAAACAGCATTTGCAAAAAGCTCTGAGTCTTGTGCTGAGTCTGATTCTACTGCTGGGTGTTAATAGAATATAGCAGAACAGAGAAAACTGGCAAATTCATCTGGGTTTTCACTGTGAAGGGGAAACGTATTTCAATCTCAGGATATTGCATTTTTATCCTATGGGCAATGGTAAGGCAAGCTGGCTTGCTTTCTTCTTCTCTCTTACTGTTTAAATCATGAATTAGTGTTTTGTTTTTTTGTTGTTCTCATTATATTTACTCCCAAGAATATCTCAGCTAGATTTAGTGAAATATCAGTTATTAAAACAATAAATTTCAGATGTTAAAACTATGTAGCAAAGTATTAAACCAAACCTCCACAAGGTCAAGAAGAATGACTAGTAATTTAACTGTTAGAACAAAAAAGAAACACTTTCAGAGGAAAATAGCAGAGTGCACAGTTTCTACAAATTTTGCTCACAATGTCTAACATGTAATAAAAAGTACTAGACTTAACAGAAGCAGGAACATGACTCATTGTCAGGACATTTGTTCAGTGGGGTTAACAGCAGACTGGAAACAATAGAAGTGTGTCAGTGAACTTGAACATATATCAGTTGAAATTATCCAATCTGAAGATAGAGAAAAACTTGTAAAAAAGAATGAGTAGACATTTAGTAAACTGTGATTTAAAGAAAAAAAGTGGTGTGGCATACATGTGACCAGAGTTCTAGAAAAAGAGGAGAGAGAATAGAGTAGAAAATATTTGTAGAAATTTTTTACAAATTTGGTGAATAACAAGAATTTCAGCTAAACACCACACAGATAAATGCTAAGAAAGTACACTGAGGGAAAACATAATCAAACCACAAATCAATATCAATGACAAACAGTGTCTTAAGTAGCAAGAGGGGGAAAAAGATATATTGCATTCAGGGGAACAACAATATGAATTAAGTGGACTGATTTCTCACTAGGAAAACAATGAATAACATGAAACGACACTGTTAATGTATTAATAGAAATCAGAATTCTATGTCTTGCATAAATATTAGTTAACAATAAAGGTAAAAGACATTTTTCAGATAAGACCAAACTGATAGAATTCATCTCAGAGATCTGCATTTCAAGAAATGTTGAAGACAATTGGGCAGACTGTTCTTGTTCCTTTCTGTATTCCTCTCATTGCACATCACAACAGCTTTTACAAGGTAGTGCTCAATAATTTTTTTCAAAATCCATGTTTGTAATTAATTAACATTAAAATGTACTTTTGGACCAGTTATCTGAGCTATCAACACCTCATTCTCCAACTTTATTTTTCCAATTACTGTTTAATGAATCCTATTCTGTTTTTCCTGGCAATTGAAAATTCTGACAAAAGATTACCAGTACTCTCCAGAAATTTAACTAAAATTTGGCCAATATTTAGAGAGTGAATGAGACCTTCTTTTATAGAAACAGAAATTCTGAATAACCAATTATTTTCCTTGACAGAGTTATGGTTTCCTTTTGTTGCTGCCTGAAGCACCCAAGTACTTGCCTTTTGTTTAGAGACTTAAACATCATCATGGTATAATACGTTTGAATATTACTACCTTTATTTTCCAGACACAATACAACTTAAAAAGCATTAACATGCACTTTTCTGGCATATGGTTTAACCTACGGCCTGCAAGAAAAAATTATTGGAAATAATCTGGAACTGCTGTATGACTTTTTGTTTGCTTCTTTGTTTTTATTTTTGTTTTTGTTTTTTGTAAGGACAAAAATTTACTACAACCCTAAACTTTCTATTCTGTATTTTAATTACCTTAATTTTCAAAACTAGAATATAAACTTCTCATGAATAGAATAGAATCCTTTGGTCCTCCTTTGAGAAAGATTATTTCCCATTAATGTCTGGTACTTGCCCATAATAAGGCCCCAGTTTTCCCTGACATCCTGTGATGACAGTTTCTCCTGCAAGTTCCACGGGTCTCATATGTTTTTGTTTTATATACATACTAGGGGCCCAGTGCATAAATTCATGCACCTTGAAAGGAACTGTGGGCCACGAGGCTGCGGTGGGCCCAGCGGTGGGTCTCAGCCCATCCTCTGTGCCCCCACCTGGCCCCTCCTGCCACAGTCCCCGGTCCCCTGTCTGCCTGCAGCCCTGCTCCTGGAGCTGCAGCTCCTACACACTGATGGCGCCGGTCCCACTCACACCACTGACAGCACAGAGTGATTGAGGCCAGCACCAGCAGCACCCAGGTGTGAGTGGCGGCTGCTGCCCTGATCATCCCTCAGGAGCAGGGGGAAGTGGAGAAGCCCTCAGTTGCCGTCAGGGCCAGCAGCTGCCCCTCCCATCTGCTGATGGTGCTAAGTGATTGGGATCTGCGCTGGGCACTGGCAGCGGGTGTGAGCAGCGGCTCTGGCACCAGCTGCAGGTGCAAGTGGGGCCAGTGCTGGCAGTGGGTGTGGTGTGAGTGCTGGGCAGGACCGTGGCATGTGGGAGCAAATAATTTTCAGTAACTACCAGAGGCTGGTCCCGATGACAGTAACTGGTGCCCTGCCTTCATCTGGGCACCCCTGCTCACCTGCTCCACAATCCCACCGCGACCAATGCCTGCCATGTTCCACACACGCCCCCTGGTGGTCAGCGCACGTCATAGGGACTGGTTGTTCAATTGTTCTGGTTGTTCCACCTTTCAGTCTATTTGCATATTAGCCTTTTATTATATATGATAGCTTTCAGAATTTCCATGCTTTCTAGTTCTGTAGGACATAGAGTGTTTGAATTTCCCTTTTCTCTTCTTACTCACAAATGATTCTTTATATTGTTTCTAGGAGAGCAATGAGAAGATAAGTAATAAGCTGTTGCTCCTTTTTTCAGAGACTGAATTTATAAAATATTTATAGTGACTTAATAAATCTGCTATGACAGAATGGATCTTTTCTCTCCACTAAAATCGCTGCTCATTAAATATATTAATATACTTTTTATAGCATCTCATCACTACTAAAGTTAATGTTAAATTAAAATTTTTCATCAACTAATCTAACTTTAAGTTAATTAATGTTCAGGCATCCTGTGTCTATTCTAAGAATGTGTGATTAACATTTTAAAAGCTAAGTTGAGTTTATACCTAGGGAATTGTACCAGCAGTGGTAGCTGGATTACAAGGTACTTTGGTGGATAATGATAAAAGTAAAATGAATCCAAAGAAAAACACAGTGAGCTCTCTACTTGAATATCTTTAATATTTAGAAAACTGTAAATCACTGGAATGATCTATTTTTTAATCATTAATTTATTATTCATATGACCTGTTCTTTGATGTTTTTATGAGATTGGTCTGATTATGAATATGGTCAAATCAAAATTGTGTATGAAAGGCTATTCATTTTTTTAATGAGGAAGGAAATTAATAGCTATTATTGTATGTATAAAAATAGCTCAATTAAAAATTATTATCAGGTTTCTAATTTTCATTTTTTTTTATTTTAAGCTATAAATAATGATCAATATACAAGATTGATCCACTCTTATCCAAGCTACATATCAGCCTTCTATAATTAAACTTATATTTATCACAGCTGTAGAGTCTCTCCTCCAACTAACAAAATTGTCTCAAATAATTCTAGTGGTATATTTATATTAAGGACTAACCTGTCTAATAATACTATACTGCATGTATATTTCAACTATCCTACATCATTACCTTTAAATGTTGATACCTTCTGCTTGGTTAATTTTGGTTACAATTTTGAATTCAGCATATTGTGGGGTTTTTTACACTCTTATTTCACAGTTTTAATTCAAAGTTCTTTGATTAATAGTTTACAGGTGCTATATGGAATCTGCTTCAAAGAATAAACTGAATACTTCTGTCAAAGTATGACAACAACACTGTGGTTATTGTTGTATACCTACATTACTGCATTTTATGTAGTTTACCTCCAGTCATACAAACCATTTCATTATTAATAACTTAATTGTTTGATCATTCTCTTCTTTCAGGTCTTAACTAAAATGTTATCTTCTTGGCAAGGCCTTCCCTGGCCATCTGTTTAAAAATACTCCTCCAATGTCCTCTGCCTCCAACCTGACTATTTGCTGGAACATTTATTACCCTCTGATATTTTATATTTTATTATTTGTTTATGGTCTGTCTCGGTTCTCTAAAATTTAAACTTTATGATGTCAGAGATGCTATATGCCCTTGTTCATGCTCTAATTACTGCTACCAGAATAGTTCCTGGAATGTACTAGGTTCTCAATAAATACTATTTGAATAAACAAAAAGCAAAATCCAGAATGATAAGGACATTGTAAGCAAAGACATATAAAAAGTGCAGTTGTTACAGGAAGTAATGGAGAATGCTTTTGAATAAAACTGTTTAATTATATTATGTAATACTAGAGGCCCAGTGCACGAATTCCTGCATGGTTAGGGTCTAGCTGGCCCAGCCCCAATCAGGGAATCGAGGCTGGGCCTGTTGGGAGGAGGAGACTGTGGGAGGTTGGCCGGCTGGCCTGCCCTGATCAGGGTCTGATCAGGGACAGGCCAGCTGTGGGGAGGGGGCGGGGCTAGCTGTGGGGAGGGGCTGTGGGCAGTTGGATGGCCTGCCCCACCCCTAAATGGGGTGGGGGTGCCGATCAGGGGAGGAGCTGGCTGGGGAGGGGCCGAGGGCCAATTGGGTTGGTGGGGGATGATCGGGGGTGGGGCCGACCATGGGGAGAGGCTGTGAGTGGTGGGCTGGCCACCCCTCCCCCAAATGAGGTTAGGGTGGTGACCAGGGACCAGCAGCCTGGGGGAGGGGCCATGGATGGTTGGCCAGCTGGCCCTGCCCTGCTCCTGATCAGAGTGAGGGGGCCGATCGGGGGCAGAGCTGGCTAGGGGAAGGGTCCACAGGCAGTTGGCCCTGGCCCTGATTGGAGTGGGGGGGATATGGGGTGGGGCTGGCTGGGGGGAGGGGCTGTGGGCCCATGGGGTGGTGGGGGCTGATCTGGGTTGGTTCTCTGACCAGTCGTTCTGGTCGTTACAGTGTTCTGGTCGCTGGCTTTTTATATACTGTATATAGATGCTGTTTAATATTTTTAGTAAGATTTGACAACAAAAGTCTGTATATATGAGTTTCTGTACTCCCTTGTAATACACAGTTGTATAGAGCCATAATATCTGGCAGAATCTTGAGACAGGAAATAAGAAAGAAGTTCTCAGTACTCTGGATTCATGTTTACAATGAAGATATTAAATGATGAGCTGAGCATTTGCTGTGAGGGGTTGGAATATTGTGAAGCTAGAAAACTGAACCAGATGTGCTGGTGGTAGGTTGCCTCTCCATTTCCCCTCAGATGCTGTCTCATTTAGCCATCATCATTGTGACTTGCTTTTCAGTGCCAAGACCACTCTGCATGTAAAACACTAGACAGACAGCTTTGTCTCTTGCTTTCCCCCCCAATCTTCTGGCTGGCATACATAGTACTCTGGGAAATAAAGACTCCCAAAATAGTTGGTTTCTCTACCAGTTAAGGTGCTTCTAAGTGTCTAATGGAGCAAAGGATTCTATGACTGAGTAGCTATGGATATCAATATCAAAGCAGCTGCAATCATCGCTCATTTTGGCACTAGTGCCTAATGTAGGATGAAGGAAGTAGCAATATGCCAGGTGGAGATAAGTCACTTAGCTGGCTGATTACATCAAATTGCTTCCAATATAATCGGCCAGGACACATTTGTCAAATTGGCATTCCAAATCATTATAAAGAAGTTGCATTAATTACCTAGTTATATGGCTTAATATTATGTATTCTGAATGTGCTCACCGTGGGCACTTATTAAAAATATTACTATATAGAGGTGAAAATAGAACAAGTAAAATCACAGCTGAAATTTTTTGGTAATATTAGATATATTTTTACATTCTAACCCTGTAATAGTGTACTAACCATAAACTCTGTTAGTTACCCATGAATGTTTTTGATTAGTCTAAAATCTAACAAGTATACTAAGGTATTTGCTGAGAAAATTAAGAAAAATAGTCTGAAACTTACAACATTCAGCACTGAATTTTCTTGTGTCATTCTCCCACTAGAGTCAATCAAGATTAGATTGTACCTTATTTTTACATTTCTGTAGTTCTCCATTGCTATGTGTCTGCCAGCTCTTGGATCACAATTCAGCTGTGCTGTGCCCTGCACACATTCCTCTTCATTAGGAGGCTTTATTGGTTGGCTGTGATGAGGTTTAACACAGTCCCTTGATCCCAGAGAGTTCCCTGTCTTTGCCATTTTCTCATTTCATTACATTGAGAAAATGAAAGACAGGCAGGATTGGGGCATAGTATACATCATTTTTCTAACCTTTGAAACTGATGACATGTCAAATAGCAACAAAAATTCCTCTTGAGTCTTAGTATAGTAATGTTAAAAGTAATGTAAATAGTGATTGCAGTGTCTGTCTTCCTCTTCTATTAAAAATAAAGGTTGAATACTACTGCCTTGACACTATAACAAATATTTTTTATGCTTTTTAAAAGCTGTTCTCAGAACTAAGTGATTTCCTTTCTTAGAGACTTTAATACATTGACAACATCAAAATTAAGAATATAAATTGTTGATGGAGGCTTTTTCTTATCATTTCAAAATACTCTAGTCAGTGAAGGCTCTAAAATGTTACTCCTGGCACTGAAAACATCCTTCAAACTATTAGTAATGACTATCTTAGAACAGATTTTACCTTTAAAAATTTTTTGACTTGCTAAAACCAGAAATATTACTTTTTGAAATTTAAAATATGTATATAAATTTGATCACAAAATAAGAAACTCTCACTTTGAATTATTTAGTAAGCCCTTAGTTTTTATTCAGCACATTTATGAGTCATAAATTTATTTGCCATAAACAAGAAAATACACTTATTCCACTGTGTTTATTCTTGGGTATTTACATAGTGGACATTTTACTTCTTTATTCTACTGCTTTTATCCTACCACTTATTATCCTACCATCCATCGTATTTGTGAAGAATTCCCCTGATTCAATTGATGAGAGAGTTTGATCTGATAGAAAAGATGAAGGATTCAAACATCCCCTCTCCCTGACTTCCCTGGAGTGTCAGCTCATGATGCTGGACCAGTGAAATTCTTCAGCTTTGATCTTGAATCTGCAAAGATGCAGATACAGTTAAAGACTTTAACCAAGCAGTACTTAGAGTCCTGAAGAAGTGTTAAGAATGCTATCCTTAGCATTAACTTGACTGTATTCCCTGATTCCTAACCTTTTAGTACCTACTTTTTCCTGATACTTATTCTCTAACCTTTCTATACATTCTTTTTTAAAAATTTTTAATTAAGGTATTATATGTGTACATATCTTACCATTGCCCCCCCAACCCCACTCCCATACATGCCCTCATCCCCCAATGTTTTGCATCAGTTGGTTATTCTTATATGCATGCATATAAGTCCTTCGGTTGATCTCTTATTTCCCCCACCTCTCCCTAACCTTCCCACTGTAATTTGACAGTCTGTTTGATGCTTTACTGCCTCTGTATCTATCTTTTTGTTCATCAGTTTATAATATTTTTCATTATCCACAAATGAGTGAGATCATGTGGTATTTTTCTTTCGTTGACTGGCTTATTTCACTCAGCATAATGTTCTCCAATTACATCCAGGTTGCTACAAATGGTAGTAATTCCTTCTTTTTTATGGCAGCATAGTATTCCATTGTGTAGATGTACCATAGTTTTCTGATCCAGTCATCTGCTGACGGGCACATAGGCTGCTTCTAAATCTTAGCTATTGCAAATTGTGCTGCTATGAACATAAGGGTGCATATATCCTTTCTGATTGGTGTTTCTAGTTTCTGAGGATATATTCCTAGGAGTGAGATTACTGGGTCAAATGGGAGTTCCATTTTCAGTTTTTTGAGGAAACTCCATACTGTTCTCCACAGTGGCTGCACCAGTATGCATTCCCACCAGCAGTGCACGAGGGTTCCTTTTTCTCCGCATCCTCGCCAACACTTGTCGTTTGTTGGTTTGTTGATGATAGCCATTCTGACAGGTGTGAGATGGTATCGCATTGAACTAATTATTGTTGATTCAGGGAAATAACTCCTTTTTTTGAAAATTTATCTTTATTGCTGAAAGCATTACAGATGTCACTTTTGTTTGTGTTTTTTTTCCCCAGTGACCCCTTCCACACTGTACCCGCCTCTCCCAGGCCTTCACTGCTCTATTGTCTGTGTCCATGGTTTATGCATGTATGCATATAAGTTCCCCGGTTATTCACTTCCCTTCAATCCTCCTACCCCCATCTTCTCCCTGAAATTCATCAGTCTGTTCCATGCTTCTATGTCTTTGGTTCTATTTTATTCATAAGTTTGTTTTGTTCATTAGATTCCAGATATGAGTGAGAGATCATGGGATACTTATCTTTCTCTGACTGGCTTATTTCACTTAGCATAATATTCTCCAGGTCCATCCATGCTGTTGTAAATGGTAAGAGTTCTTTCTTTTTTATGGCAGCATAGTATTCCATTGTGTAAATGCACCACAGCTTTTTTATCCACTCATCTGCTGATGGGCACTTGGCTGTTTCCAAATCTTAGCTATTGTAAATTGTACTGCTATGAACAAAGGGGTGCATATTTTTTCTGATTGGTGTTTCTGATTTCTTAGTGTATATGTAATCCTAGAAGTGGGATCACTGGGTCAAATGGGAGTTCCATTTTTAATGTTTTGAGGAAACCGCATACTGTTTTTCACAGTGGCTGCTCCAGTCTGGATTCCCACCAGCAATGTACTAGGATTCCCTTTTCTCCACACCATCGCCACCACTTGTCCTTTGTTGATGATAGCCATTCTGACGGTGTGAGGTGATGCCTCATTATTGTTTTAATTTGAATCTCTTGGATGATTAGTGACTTTGAGCATTTTTTCATGTACTGTATCTATTCAGGTCTTTTGCCCATTTTTTAATTGGATTGTTTGTCTTCCTTTTGTTAAGTTGTATGAGTTCCCTGTATATTTTGGAAATGAAACCTTTATCGAATGGATCATTGACAAATACATTCTCCCATGCAATGGACTCTCTTTTCATTTTGTTAATGGTTTCTTTTGCTGTGCAGAAGCTTTTTATTTTGATATAGTCCCATGTGTTTATTTTCTCATTAGTTTCCTTTGTCCTAGAGATGTATCAGTAATCACATTGCTACGAGAGATGTCTGAGACTTTGCTGCCTATGGTTTCCTCTAAGATTTTTATGATTTTATGACTTACATTTAAGTTTTTTATCCATTTTGAGTTTATTCTTGCGTATGGTGTAATTTGGTGGTCTAGTTTCATGTATCAACACCATTTTTTTTTTGCATGTATCAACACCATTTATTGAAGAGACTGTCTTGACTCCATGTATACCCTTGCCTCCTTTGTCAAATATTAATTGAGCATAATGGCTTGGGTCAATTTCTGGAGTCTCCATTCTGTTCCATTGATCTATATGCCTGTTCTTTTGCTAGTACCAGTATGTTTTGATTATGGTGACTTTGCATGTAGAATAACTTGATATCTACATACAAAGGAGGGTATTGTGATCCCTCCAACTTTGTTCTTTTTTTCTCAAGATTGCTGCAGGTTTTTGGTTCCATATAAATTTTTAGAGTGCTTGTTTTATATCTCTGAAATATGCCATTGGCATTTTAATAAGGATTGCATTGAATCTATAGATTGCTTTGGGTAGTAGGGACTTTTTAATGACTTTGATTCTATCAATCCATGAACATGGTACTAGTATATTCTTCCACTTGTTTATATCTTCCCCATCTCTTTGTCAACATCCTGTAGTTTCGTGAGTATAGGTCATTTACCTCCTTGATTAAATTTATTCCTAGGTACCTTAATTTTTGTGTTGCAATGGTAAATGGGATTGTTTGTTTAGTGTTTTGTTTTTTTTTTGAGTTCATTATTGGTGTATAAAAAAGCCATAATTTCTGGGTGTTAATTTTGTATCCTGCTAGGTTGACAAATTCATTTATTAAGTCTAGTAGTTTTTAGATGGAGTCTTTAAAGTTTTCTTCTTCTTAAGTTCTCCAGAGTTGGTGCTGTTGCTTATGACAAAAGCACTGGTGAAGAAATTGTTTCTCGGAAATAGATTGTAGACAGCAGATGCTTAGAGAAATGAGGATTCTTGGATTGGGTATGGCCTAAAGACTGCTCAATGGGAGTAAAATCTCCTCTTGCTATTCACAGGTAGAAATATGGCAACATATGTATGCAGGCATGAGGAATTCAAGACTGTAGGATGGGATGACTACAGTTATTTACACTGGAAAGCTTAAAGAAACAGAAGGAGAATAAGACCTGCGCTATTCATTATGGTACCACTAGTCCCATATAGCTAAATAAACCCTGGATATTAAATACTTAGTGTTTTTAAGAAGAGTGTAAAATATCTGATTATTAATTTATATGCTGTTTATAGGTTAAAATATAATATATTTGGGTATATTGGGTTAAATAAATGATAAAAATTAATTTCATTTGGCTCTTTTTTAAAAATATATATTTTATTGATTTTTTTTTTTACAGAGAGGAAGGGAGAGGGATAGAGAGTTAGAAACATCGACCAGAGAGAAACATCCGATCAGCTGCCTCCTGCACACCCCGTATTGGGGATGTGCCCGCAACCAAGGTACATGCCCTTGACTAGAATCGAACCTGGGACCCTTCAGTCCGCAGGCTGATGCTCTATCCACTGAACCAAACCGGGCAGGGCTTCATCTGGTTCTTTTGTCTTTTAAAAATGTGGTACTAGAAAAAATTAAATTGTGTAAGATACATTTCTGGCTTACAAATTAAGGCATTTGTTGAAAAAGAGTGAGGACAAAATAGCGATGGCTGTACTGATGAGATTCGGGAAGACTTGAAATACCTCATTCCCCAGTCCCACTAACCTTCTCTTGCCAGATAAAGAAATCCCTTACCATTTGCTTAAAACATTATAACTTTCTTTCATGAGACTGTTACATAAACAGTTAAACCATTTTCCTTCATAGCCAGTGGTCCATCCTTCATGGTCTCCAGGTTTCCAATTAGAACCACGTATCAACATGGTTCCTACAGGCTCGACGAATTTCAGAACTTTGATATTTATGTCTGTAAATGTGTAAGAACATGAGTGGAAATAGATGATAAGGTTGCTCAACAAAAGAGGGAGTGAAACTGGGCTGCAGGTATCAATAAGAGCACACCTCCATGGATCCTGATTCAGTGTGTTGCCTCAACCAGCTGACATGTATCTAATTACTTGCTTTCCTAAAGTGACTTGTGACTAGTTACCTACATAACTTGTCCAGATCTTTCAGGGAATTGGTAAAGCAAGTCCAGTTAGTTCCCAGTATGCCACCGTGCTCCTGCTGTCTGGAGAGCTCACTGTAGTCAAAAAGCTGGTGGAGTTCTGACCAAAATCTGCCCAATGGAAGCCTGATTTGTAGAGATTTTATTTCAGAATTCCTGAAATTTTTCTGTAGATCTAATTTTTTTGCTGAAGTTAACCAGAGTTCATTTTTATTATTCACAATAGAGGGCACTCATTGGTTGACATATATTTATGAAATTTAGTAATGTCTTCCATTATTTGGAAAGGGTACTGCTGATCTTGATTAGAATATGCCTGTTTAATCAAGGCTTTGAAACTAAATAATTGTGTGACTTTGAGCATTTACCTTTTTCACTTGTAAAATTAGGGTATTTGAGTATTATTTGGATTGATTATTTATATCATAATTGAATATGCATATAATAAGTGTCTCCAAACTAAATTTATTTTTAACCCAGCATTTTGACAGTTCCCTGCCCAAATATCCATGTGACAACAGAATTAGAATTATTGACAAAGCCTGCTCCAAACCTGAGGGTTTTTTAAATTTTTATTTTATTTTCCTGCTCAGTGATATATCCACCCAAATCCTAAAACATAAAACTACATTCACTAGTTTATCTCCTAAAAATGTTCTTCTTCCTATTTTCTTTAAACAATGTGGCTATCGCCTTTGATTAATTTACAACAATTACAACTAAGCCAACCTCTTCCTATATAATTAAAGCCTAATATGCTAAGTGTCCGGTCATCCAGTCGGCCATTCAACAATCAAAGTGTAATATGCTAATGATATGCTAAGGCAACTCAACTGCTCGCTATGACGTGCACTGACCACCAGGGGGCAGACACTCCAACCGGTAGGTTAGCTTGCTTCTGGGGTCCTGCCAATTGGGACTGAGTGAGATGGGCCAGACACGCCCTGGAGCCTGCCTGTGGTCCCTCCCCAGCTGGCCAACCTCCCATATCCCTCCCCTGCCCCAATCAGGCACCAGTGGGGTCCCTCAGCCTGGCCTGTGCCTTCTCGTAATCCAGGACCCTTCAGGGTATGTCAGAGAGCCAGATTCAGCCCGATTCCGCAGATCAGGCAGAGGGAACCCACTGATGCATGAATTTGTGCACCGGGCCCCTAGTTAGTCTATAATATAACATAATCCCCAGGCCAAAGAGGAAGACAAGTATAAAAGGAAATAATTTTTCAAATATATTATCATTGTGTTTAGTGCCACAAAGTTTAATAAGATGCTAGGAGAACACAAAAGGAGACACCTGGCAAGTAATAGCCTCTCGAGAAGTAATGTATTTTTCAGAGGTGTATTAGAGATGGGATCTGGATCACATTAAGTCTGGCAGCTGATGAGCACTGGGCTGTTCTCTAGCTGATGTGCTTCATGCAGATCAAACTGAAGCACAGGATAAAGGGTGGAGTGCCAGCCTGCTGGCATCAGAATGCTTATTAATTCTTGTTTCTTCTTGGAGTTCTGGAGCCTGAACCCTCAAAGGCCTTGGATCCAGGTTTCATCCCCTCACCAGTCCGAAGTAGATCTTTATGTCACCTGAGAAAGAGAGTGATGAAAAGGTAACTAAATATCTTCTGGTTGCTTCAAACATCAAGATATCTCCAAAATGTGCATGGCCTTTTCTTCTCCTTGTTAGCTCCATTTTCTTTTAAACTAAGAGAATAAAATCTTCAACATTCAGGAAATCAGTACCATTCAGTTCAGAATTCTCCTTCAGAAGCAGAGGCCTATACAAATCCACTTTCCACAAAACAAGAAGTAGATTTTCTTTTAGAATAGTGGCCTCATTTTCTTTGCCACTTTCATTTAATTTAGGTCCTACGCATGAGTTTATTTTCACAGAGATATTTATAGAGAGGAGAAGAAAAGACAGAGAAGTTTAGATTTGAATTTCTCCATTGCCTTCAAGATATCAGGACTCTCTCTATGGACCATGAATGCATTTTCTTCATAGTACCAGCTTCCTAAACATGACAGCCTGGTGGCTAAGTGCCAGGTTCTGGAGTGAGTAGGCTAGGTTATTGTTTATATTATCACTACATGGAAAAGTCATTTAATGATTTAGGCCTCAACTTTCCAGCCTATAAAATGTGAGCAATAATAAGATTCTGGTGGGGAGTGGATGAAATACATTTGTGAAGTGTTTGGCACAGTGCCTGGCCAATATCTGGTCAATAAATGTTAGCTATTAATATACACATCATCACATTTCTAACAAGTACCCAGTATCAGAACAGCAGTGGGCACTGGGAAGCACAGACAGATGAGGAAAGGAGCATATTCATGTTACACAGGCAGCCCATGGAAACATTGTAATTTATATAAAACCTATGCTCATCTACATTATTCATTTTAACCACTTTTATTGACTATGTGTGTTTTGATTGACCTTTACTTATTGCATTACAAAGCAGCACATTGTAATGTTTAAGAATAAAATCACTGGAGTCAGAATGCCTGGATACAAATGCAATCTTTAGCATTTTTGAGCTGGGCAATGTCAGACGAGTTACCTCGCTGAGCTTCTGCTTTTACAGCTTTAAAATAGGGGTAATAATGGTGCCTCCTTTTAAAGTTGTGAGAATTAAGTGAAATAAGATACAGGAAGTTCTCAGAACAGAGTCTAGCACAGGATGAGTATTCAAGAAATATTAGCTCAAATTAATTGTTATACACTATCAGAGACTTATGATGTCCTTCCCCCAAATTAATAGGTTCTTATTTCTTATTCTGTAATGCCTATTTAAGAATATTGCTCAGTGTGGTAAGAGCTGATCACATTTTCATTGAAAAAGCTCAGACTAAAATAAGCAGTGTTGGCAAATCTCAAATGTTCATGATTGATTTAAACAATTTCATGGTATCAGCTAGGAATCAGAAAAATAAAGCAGCCACTTTGGGATTTCAAGCAGAAAGAAATTTAATACTGTGAACTAGTGGCTTACATATATATAGTTAGGGCGAGAGGAGAGCAATTAGGGAAAGCACTAATGGTTACTCACTATTTCTCAGTTTTATCACCAGCCTGAGAGGATGAGGACGTTCCAGGAATCCAGGAAACTTCCACTAATGCGTGCAGCCAACAGTACACAGATGGACAAGTGCCAGGGCATCCGAAGAAGCTGCAAAGCATCGCATCTGTTGAAAGTCACACGTTATTCTTACTGGACAAAGAATAATTGTTTCTGCTTCTTTCAAATTGTTTCTGTGGCCTCTGCTTGGTGGACTCTAAACCAGAAGCATGCTGGCAAAAAAATTCTTGGAAATGTGTTTTCTAAACTTGCAGTCACTGTGTTATGAGGACACCAAGAAAAGGAAATAAAGGTGCATGCTGGTTGCTCTAGAAGAAATAATATGCAATGCAGCCACTCCTTTGCCCATTCAGCAGCCATGTAGACTGCGTACCTGTATTTAAATTTAAAAAGAACAGTAAAAACAATAAAATAACAACATTCTTAAATCTAACATATGGCAATTATTTCTTATTCAATTGCAGGTGTAATCACTCTCTCCATGAGAAAAGATCCCAAATTCTATTAGTTACTTTATCCAAATTAGGATATTAATTATCTTTCTAGTTTGATCACAATGTTTTTGATAAACTTTAACTTAATCAATTATAGTTTCCCACCACCGAAATACTTTTAGTAAATTAGTATGATAAAGAAAAAAAAAATGACTTAAGTTAATATATACAAATACAGGGTGAAGCAAATGTAGGTTTACAGTTGTGAGTACATGAAACAGTTTATTCTTGTATTATTATTTATTAATTATCATATTATTTTCCATACAAATAACTGTAAATCTACTTCCTCCCAACCGTATATATTTATGACAAATTAATCAAGAAAGTATTTCTGGGCACTATACTTAGATAGGAACCAATAATTAATATCAGTAACTTATTTTTTCTCCTAATTGTTTGATGTCATCTTTGTCCTCAGTTGGCTTGTAATTCTTTACCTGGTAGAGTGCCCGAAACCTTAATGGTCCTACATGAATTTGTTTTTTTGTTTTTTTTTCCAGATTTTATTTTATTTTTATTTTTTTAAAATCTTTATTCAGATTATTACAATTGTTTCTCCTTTTTCCCCCCATAGCTCCCCTCCACCCGGTTCCCACCCCACCTTCTGCCCTTACCTCCCCGCCACTGTCCTCATCCATAGGTGTATGATTTTTGTCCAGTCTCTTCCTGAACCCCCCCCCTACCCCTTTCCCCCTGAGAATTATCAGTCCACTCACTTTCTATGCCCCTGATTCTATTATATTCACCAGATTATTCTGTTCCTCAGGTTTTTAATTCACTTGATTTTTAGGTTCACTTGTTGATAGATATGTATTTGTTGTTCCTAATTTTTCTCTTTACTTTTTTCTTCTTCTTCTTCTTTAAGAATACCTTTCAGCATTTCATATAATACTGGTTTGGTGGTGATGAACTCCTTTAGCTTTTTCTTATCTGTGAAGCTCTTTATCTGCCCTTCAATTCTGAATGATAGCTTTGCTGGGTAGAGTAATCTTGGTTGCAGGTTCTTGTTATTCATCACTTTGAAAATTTCTTGCCACTCCCGTCTGGCCTGCATAGTTTCTGTTGAGAAATCAGCTGACAGTCGTATGGGTGCTCCCTTGTAGGTAACTAACTGTTTTTCTCTTGCTGCTTTTAATATTCTCTCTTTGTCTTTTGCTCTTGGCATTTTAATTATGATGTGTCTTGGTGTGGTCCTCTTTGGATTCCTTTTGTTTGGGGTTCTGTGCGCTTCCTGGACTTGTAAGTCTATTTCTTTCACCAGGTGGGGGAAGTTTTCAGTCATTATTTCTTCAAATAGGTTTTCAGTATCTTGCTCTCTCTCTTCTTCTGGCACCCCCATAATTCTGATGTTGGTACGCTTGAAGTTGTCCCAGAGTCTTCTTACACTATCTTCAACTTTTTGGATTTTTTTTTCTTTTTGCTTTTTCGGTTGAGTGTTTTTTGCTTCTTTGTATTTCAATTCTTTGACTTGATTCTTGTGTTCCTCTAGTCTGTTGTTGGGTCTCTGTATAATATTTTTTATTTCAGTCAGTGTATGTTTAATTTCTAGTTGGTCGTTTTTCATATCTTCGAGGGTCTCGTTATATTTATCGGCCTTTTCTAGGATATTCTTGAAAAGCCTTATAACCGTGGTTTTGAATTCTATATCCAGTCGTTTGTTTTCCTCCATTTCTTTCATTTGTGATCTGTTTCTTTGACGCCGCATTTTCACTGCTTCCCTGAGTTGGTAGGGTAGATTTGTGTGCTAGGTTTCCTATATGGCCCAATGGGTCGGCCTCCCCAGTTCACCTGAGGTGGACACTCTTGGTGCACCCCTTTGTGGACTGTGTGTGCAGCCTTGTTGTAGTTAAGTCTTGATTGTTGTTGGTATCACTGGGAGGAATTGACCTCCAGGCCAGTTGGCTGTAAGGATCAGCTGTGTCTACGCTGGGAGAAGTTCAGTGCTGGAGACAGCCTTATAGGATTAGACTTGCCAAATTGCAATAGCCTCTGTGCTCAGCTTGGATGGGGTGGAGTCTCAGGGCGGTGCAGACAGTCTTGGCTTCCAGTTAGCCTTGCCCTTGTGCACGTGCGCACCTGCAGACCTCTGCCTTCCTCGGCTCCCGAGTCTCTGCCCGAGAGTCCAGAATCCCCCCACAAGAGCGTGGGTCCCCAGGGGCTCGCCTGGAACTGGGGTTCAGTGCAGTCAGAACTGGGGCTCAGTGCAGTCAGGAGCTTCTGACTCCCTTCCACTAGGGAAAGCCTATGGCAACCTCTGTAGCCTTTGTGCGCACTGGCATGCGCGTGCCTGCAGACCTTTGCCTTCCCCGGCTCCGGAGTCTCTGCCCGAGAGTCCAGATTCCCCCCGTAAGAGCGCGGGTCCCCAGGGGCTCGCCTGGATCTGGGGTTCAGTGCAGTCAGAAATGGGGTTCAGTGCAGTCAGGAGCTTCGGACTCCCTTCTGCTAGGGACAGCCTGTGGCAACCTCCGCAGCCTTTGTGCACACTGGAGCGTGCGCCTCCAGAACCCTGCCTGCAGGGGCTCCCCGGGTCTCCCCCGGGTCTCCGAGTCTCCGGGTGCCTTTCTCTCTACCTGACAGTCCAGACTCCCCCTGTATGAACCTGGGTCCATGGGGTTTCGCCTGGGACTGGGGTTCAGTGCAGTCAGAACTGGGGTTCAGTGTGGTCGGGGGCTTCCTTCCCCCTTCCGCCAGAGAAAGTCAGCCAGGTTCTCAGCCACCCTTCCTCTCTGCGCGCACAAAGACCCTTTGCCGTACCTCCAATTCTCTGTGACCTTTTCTCTTTCCTTCTAGTTGTAGAATTTCCACTCAGCCAGCTTTCCTGTTGTTCTGTATGGTGTCCATTCTGTCATTTAGTTGTAGTTTTGAAATTGTTGTGCGTGGCAGCAGTTTAGGTGCTTACCTATGCCGCCATCTTGGTTTCTCTGGTCCCACATGAATTTGATTGCTCTAGTCCTCCATTAATGCCTCCCACCACAGATGGACACAGTAAGAGTTTCCCAGAGAATCCCTTCTATTTCACATGGTACCCCACTAATTAGCAGAAACCTTATTTTTCCTTAATAATCAAGACCAATCACTCCAAACTGTTCAGGAAACCACTTCTTTGTCTGTTGTTTCATTGGAAATCTCAACTTCTGCTTTCATAGAAATTTCATTATTTCCTTTGGTAGAAGCATTCCTCCCTAGGAACCAGAGAGCCAACGTTGTCGGACAGAAATTGGCACATCAGTGATGAGACGAGCCGCTCTGGTTTGCTCTAGAGAGATGCATGTGTTCTCATTATACTTCTAGATGCCTGGGTACCAGATAAGACCAGGGAATCCCATGGATATTAGTTTACTCCCTCCCTTGTAGCACAGTAACTGAGTTCCTTGGTCAGAAACAGTGTTTGGGACCCTATGACACTAAGTCCAAGGTTGATACTGCTGGCAAAAGTTTATGGGAATTGGAAGGAAAATACATATCCACAGTTCCAAAGAGCTCAAATTGCTCCCTTTAATAAAAGATAAACATTTAATGTATCAATTTGCTACCAGGTGAGTGGTTGGTCCTAGGGAATGTGTCATACTGGGGACTCAGCTTTTATCTCAGCCCTGACAAACCAGGTGCACAGCACGTGTTCACTGGCCAACGGTGTTCATCTTGGAGAAATTACACTATGTGGCTTACCTTGGCATAACTTCCATCTGACCTGCCTTGGACACTTTGTTTTTGAAATCACTGAGCAAACAATGGGGTAGTTGTTGAAAGAGACTGATTAACATCCACAGACCAGGTCATCTTGTCTACCTTATTATTATTGAGAGTCTTTTATGCAATGTATAACCCTTTACTGAGGTCCTCTTCTTCTTCTATTCATCTCCCATTTACTTCCTCCTCCGACTTCCTTGTCACTAATGTTTCAGTCAAGTCCCTTCCATGTTCATCAATATCCAGTAAATCCATTGAAATCATATTCTAATTGATATCTAACCCATTTAGCTGGTCATCTCCTTTACCAGCAAAATGAAACACTATATGTAAACACTGCTCAAAGTTCTGCCCACCAGGATCCCAGTTGAGTAGAGTAGTTATGCTATCTATAATTGTATAGTTTTGACTGGCTGCAAATCTTTTTTAATGTGTAAAACAACCTTGAAAATTTTCTTTCTCATACAATTGGTCATAAAAAACTCCCCATGAGGTCACAGGTACAGGTTGAGGAAAAGGTGAAGATGCTTGTTGCCTACAGAATCTAAAGAGGCCTTTCTCTCAATGGCGGCAGAGTAAAAGGTGTAGAAACACATGTTTTGCATTGGAGGGAGTATGTTAATATGACAGGGGCCACTGGTACATTAGAAACTTCACTGAGGTAACAGGCTCCAGAATTTTTATAAAGATTACTTTTCAGCTTCTGGCATATTATGTGACATGCCATGGCATCTAGGACTGTTGGAAGCTGCCCATTGTCCTCACTAGCAGAGAGGTATGGACAAGGAACCCAGAAGGCTGGTCAACCTTGAAGCTCTGAAAGGTCAGAGCCAACCACCCACTGTCTAGTTGAGACAATGGTAGCTGAAGCAACTTCCAGCTTTTAGTTTTATGTAAATCCTTGCTGATTGGCTGTTATTGGAATTGCCTGCCTAAAGGCTATGGGTGTATCCCATAGTCTTAATAAAAGGGATAACAAGGCCAGAGCGGGAGCGGGGTGGAGTCCTTCCCCTTGAGTTGGGCTCCCGCCTGGCCCCCAATATTTCCAAATTAATATTTTCTAGTCTCTTTCATTTGCGTGCGGCCTCCTCCAGAGCCCGAACCCTGAACCTGAATGCTGAACCACGGGGACGTGGGGAAGATACTCGCAACTGGCAGCCCAACATGGGGTACTCCCATAGGACTTTCGTTGATTCTTGCCAACCAGATCCAAAGAGGATGTCATCAGTGTAGTAAACCCCAAATCTTATGGGTTGGAGAAATTATTAAGATTCCTGTGGAGAAATATTGAAATAACTCTGGTAAGTAAAATAAAACTTCTACCAGTAATATTCTTTACTAAGTTTAACTTCCAAGACTAGCTATAAGTTTTTTATTTGTGTGAATTAGGGGTCTAAGAAAACATGAAATTGGGTGAGAAGAAAAATACTTTTATATCTAATAAGCAGATTTATAAAACAAAACAGATGAATAAACATGATTTCTAAGAAGAGAATTATAATGTAAAAAGAGCAAGTAATCATGCAAAAGATACCAAGATGGAATCATAGGGTAGAAAAAGTAAGAACTTAAATTTTAGAGAGATAATGATATAGAATGCTAGAGTAATCTATACATGAGTTATTCTATCTACCTTAATTATTTTTTTTTAATTAACAACTATGAAAGGGAAAATATCCTAAGTGTTGAAAGCATTTATGACTGGTTTATATGAAAAATGACATCTTACAGGAAAATCATAGATTTCATTTGAAATTTAAATGTGTCCAATGTTCATTTTTATGTAAATGTTCAAAATTCTAAATGCTGATTCATTATTTTTGTTTTCTTAGTTGCCATTATTGTGAAAAAATTATGTATTTCTCTTGAATAGTTCATCATTCTTTCCTGGTAAAGTTAGTCACTTTCATGCTACTGTTATAAATTAGGACAATATCTCTGGTTCTAGAAATAATTTTCTTTGCTTCAGTTGAAACATAATATTTATAAAAACTTATGTTTCCCCCAAATGTCTTTCAATGTAACATTATTTAATAATTCTTTTAGCTATTTAGTTTCATTTACTTACAATGTTATTCTAAAGATTCATCCATGTTGTAGCATGTACCAGTACTTTATTCTTTTATTACAAGCCCAGTGCATGAATTCGTGCATGGGTGGGGTCCCCAAGGGAGGTGGGGGAGAGGGAGCGGCCAGGAAACAATCAGCTCTCCCCTCTGGGTGTACAGTGGGACGCCCTTGCTGGCCCAGGATCTGGATCTGTCCCACTGACATTCGTGCTGGTTGTCGGGAGCCGCCTGGTGGCCACTTTTATATTGTTTCTTCCTTGTGGAGCATCTAGGGAGGGGAAGTGGATGCGGTGCCCGAGGCCGACTTCCAGGAGGCCAGCGGCATTGTCAGGATCTTGCTAGCGGTGCTGATCCATCGATGCCTGGCCCGTTCTCCAGAGATTGGACCTACAGGACTGCTGAGGGAGTGAGTGGCTGCCACTGGGCTGGTGGGCCGCCCGGATGGGGATGGGTTGGTCAGCTGAGCAGTGCTCCTGCTGTGGGAGTGCACTGACCACCAGGGGGCAGCTCCTGTGTTGAGCATCTGCCCCCTGGTGGTCAGTGCACATCATAGTGACCGGCCATTTGCCAAAACCGACTCTCTGACATCCCCCGAGGGGTCCTGGACTGCGAGAAGGTGCAGGCTAGGCCGAGGGACCCCACTGGTGCACATTGGGCCAGGGAGGGACTCAGGAAGTTGGCCAGCCAGGGAGGGACCATGGAAGGGCTCCAGGGCATGTCTGGCCCATCTCGCTTAGTCCCAATTGGCTGGACCCCAGAAGCAACCTAACCTACTGGTCAGAGAGTCTGCCCTTTGGTGGTCAGTGCATGTCATAGCCACTGGTCAACTAGTTGACTGTCTGCCCCCTGGTGGTCAGGGCACGTCATAGTAAGCGGTTGAGTGACCTTAGCATATCATTAGCATATTACACTTTGATTGGTTGAATGGCTGACCGGTCACTTAGCATATTAGGCTTTTATTATATAGGATTGAATTTTACTAGTATTTAAATTAATATAAAATTAGACAAAATTGGATACTGAAAGTAAATGGAAAAAGATAATATGTGGTGTTAAAGTTGCAAGGTTTCCATTTGTGTATCTTCTTTGGGAATATCTCTAATTCAAATCTTTTGCCCATTTTAAAATAAGATCATTTATTTTTTATTGTTGAATTGTAAGAGTTCTTTGTATATTCTGGATACAAGTTCCTTTTTCAGATATATGATTTGCAAACATTATCTTATGTTCTTTGGGTATTTTGTTGTTATTGTTTGTGTGTGTGTTGTTTGTTTATTTGTTTTTTACTTTATTGATGCTGTCTTTTGAAACCAAAAGTTTTTAATTTGATGAAGATGAATGTATCTATTCTTGTTTTTGTTGCTTGTGCTTTTGGTATCATATTTAAGAGACTATTGTCTAATCCAAATTCATAAAGATTTACGCTTTTGTATTCTAGGAGTTTTATAGTTTTAATCATTACATTTATGTCTTGGCTCTATTTTGAGTTGATTTTTGTATATGGTATGTGGTAGCGGTTCAACTTCATTTTTTTGATTGTAGATACCCAGTTTCCCAGCACTGTTTGTTGAAAAAACTATCCAAGTTATTGATGTCTACAGCTAGCATTTCTATTTGCTTGTTATTCATCTATAAAACATATAGGTATGAATAAACACACTGAGCCAATATAAAAATTATTTTCCATTATTATTTCTAATGGTTGGTAACTTAGCACCATTCCTGAATCATTCCATTCTCTGTTTTTCTTGCCAACAGGATTATGGCCTAGATTTACCAATAAAAAGCACTCATGTGAGAAATGAAAAGCATTGCTTCTGAATCAATAGTGAGATAGACATGAGTTCCAGCAATTCTCAGAAGTGAAGCCTCTGAGAAGTCCCCTGCGGATTATCCACCTTGGGGCTACAGGTAGCTATGAACTTACATAAATGGATCCCTCATTTCCTGATATTGCCCAAGTCTCAGGAAGGTAGCAGTGAACCTGAGGGTTAGAGTGTTTTTTCTGATCTTTACTCTTCCAACATACCCAAAAGTTTTCTAAGATTCTAGTTCCTTGTATTAAATCTCTTCCTTCTTGGATTATTTAAAATAGTTTTCTTTTCTTTCTTTTATTAAAGCTTAAATGATATAGCCTGGCAGTTGTGGCTCAGTGGTTGAGCATTGATCAATGAACCAGGAGGTCAGGGTTCGATTACCGGTCGGGGCACATGTCCCGTTTGTGGGCTAGGTTCCCAGTGTAGCGGGTGCAGGAGGCAGCTGATAGATGATTCCCTCTCATCATTGATGTTTCTATCTCTCTCTCCTTCTCCTTTTCTCTCTGAAACGAATAAAAATATTAAAAAAAAAACACCTTACTGATATATTTATGTTGGGAGATATGCCACACACATATTTTCAAGTACTGTGGAATCAAAATTGTATTCACATATTTAAGAAACTTTCTTTTGAAACATTAACTATTATAAGCAGCTTTCTCATGCTGCTATCTCCCTTTCCTTGGTACTGCTGTAGCTTTACCTCGGATACCTACAAAAGACAGAAAGTCTTCCACTTGTGCTTCTTGCTGAGAATCACTGTCTCAGTGCCTCTGGCATAATGGACTCTACTCTCTATCTTTTGCAGAACCACAGCCCACAAAATTTTCTTTCTGCTTTCACCAGATGTCATGAACAATTGTGGGACCTTCTCTGATTTCTTTTTGGAGGGCTGAGTGTTTGTGAGAGTGCATGTAGAAAATAGTTTTTATTTTTCAACTTAGAAAAAGAGTTGCCAAAGTATTATTTTCTGTTCATTTTGGTTTCACCAAGTTGCCCATTTTTTATAGTATATTCTGATTCTATAACCGAGGCATGTAGACCAATAAATTGATAGAAATGTTGATGTCTCTAAATACACATGCAAAGACTACTATTTTCTGAGAACCAACTATGTGTCAGATACTGTATGATGCATTTTGCATGATAATAAGAGTTAACAATTCTTAATGCATACTATGTTTAAGGCATTAAGTTAAAGTGTTTATACCCATTATCTTATTAAATCATTAAACAGGTATGAGGCAGGTACTGTTATTTCCATCTCACCGATGAAGAAACAGACTCAAAAAGGGTGAATAATGTTCCCATGATTACAGAGTTGCTAGGTAGCAAAGCTGTCAAACCCAGTTCTTTGTGGCCCTGAAGTCCATCTTTTTTTTTTTTTTTAATATATTTTATTGATTTTTTACAGAGAGGAAGGAAGAGGGATAGAGAGTTAGAAACACTGATGAGAGAGAAAAATCCCCTACTGGGGATGTGCCTGCAACCAAGGTACATGCCCTTGACTGGAATCAAATCTGGGACCCTTCAGTCTGCAGGCCGATGCTCTATTCACTGAGCCAAACTGGTCAGGGCCATCTTTTTTTATTTGGCAATCAATTTTGTGACCTATATTTGTGCACATATTAAAGGAGTTTGTAATTCCCTTCTGTATTATTTTAATCTGTCCTCTATTACCATAGGGTGTTTTGTGTGTGTTTTATATAAACAAATAATACAGTCACCTTTGCTCATAATTCTTGGATGGTTTCCTACACTATGCAATCTATACTTTTTAGCATGGCTCAAAAGGTATTTGTGATTTGATCATTTGAACCTATTGAGTCTTAGTATCTCTATTTCCTTCATATTTTATCTTTATCAAATTTGTTTTCCCCACTGCCTGGAATGCTTATATGTATGACAAACTTCTAATCATTCTTCAAGTCTTGCCTCCAAACATCACATGTGTGAAGAAGGTTTTGTTAATTTGATTTCTTCAGGAAGACTTGGACAGATCTTTGTCTCTACTCTCATTGATTCTTGCATCATTGTGTTAGCAAGTCTGCCTCCATCATTGATGTGTTGTGAAAATTAAATAAAATTGTCCTTGTAAAAGACTCGCTAGAATTCCTAGCACACCGGGAATGCTCATCAAAATGGTAGCTATTATTTTTTTACTTGTATTATTAAGCATTATACAAATATATGAACTTAGCACTTTGAAACTTTATTTTTATTATAGTTTTCCATTTTTTATTGTTCTACTTTTATATTGTAAATTCTCTACATAGTGTGTGTGCTTATGCCAGAAAAAAAAATCCTGGGACTATTCTAGGTTAATATTTACTTGCTGCTGAAACTGTCTAGTTGGGAAGTGAACAAATTTAAAAGCTTTTAGACCCTAAAATAGAAATACATTTTGTGATGGTATACATGTTGGTTTGTATTTAGTGTGATTGATTGCAAGGAATTGAAATGAACCAGCTGAGAATCTCTGATAATGACAGAGAGGAACCATTGTTTCAGTCGCTCAGCTACTTAACAGGCTGTGGTACCAGGCCTCCATTTGGGGACAGTGTGATGGAACCACACCAACACTTTACCTGCTCTGCTGCCTGCCACGGTGTGCTGATGAAGATACCATCTCTTCACTGACAGGAGGAAGGCGATACAGTGGGGACTCCCAGACTCTCCAAATACACATCTAATTCCTAGTCCTTCTGTTAGGGAAGTCATGCAGTGTGACCTCAGTGAGAGCCAATGCTAAAGTGGTCTCATGTTCTTAAGCTAAAAGTGAGTATATCATGTCATGTCATCATCATCCTAAAACATAAAAGAACCCAAGACAGGCATGGAGTGAGGTGTATGACCTCAGGCATTAGTAATGCACTATCTTTTTTCTTTATACCACAAATTACTAGCAATATTTTTGTCCCATACCAGACATTGAGGGGAAAATAAAAGAAAAGAAAGGGAAAAAGAGAGGCAGAAGAAAATGGAGAGAGAGAGAGAGAGAGAGAGAGAGAGAGAGAGAGAGGAAGAAGAGAGAAGGAAGGAGAGAAACAAGGAAAGGGGAAGAAAGCAAAAGGAAGGGAGGGTTGGAAGTAACATTTCTCATTTTTACTGACTGCAACATACCCGTTTTTCATTTTCTTGCTGCCTATTTCTCTGAATTGTTTCCTGCTGAAGGTTTCTTTTTCTCCACATCTTTTTGCATTGCCCTGCTACAACCAGTTTCTATTGTAACCATTCTTTTATGCTAAAAGCTATTATGGAAGACACTAGAGGCCCAGTGCACGAAATTCTTGCACAGGTAGGGTCCCTAGGCCTGGCCTGCGATCAGGGCTGATTGGTGCCTTCCTGCTGCCAGCCGGAGCTTCCCTTCCCCAGTTGCCAGCCACAGGCTGGGGCCTTCCTTCATTCCACGCAGCCCTCTGGTGGTCAGTGCACGTCATAGCAAGCAATTGAACTCCCTGTCTCCCAGTCCAACTCCCGAGGGGACACTTTGCATATTAACCTTTTATATGTATAGACTAGAGGTCCAGTGCACGAAATTCATGCCCTCTAACTGTCCGGGAGCCCTGTGATTAATCACCCCAAAGAAGTAGGCCCCTGCCCACTCATCTGGGGCTCCATGATGGATTACCCCTGCAGAGGGAGGCCCTGACCATCTGCCGCAGCCCACCTGTTGGTGGCCTGGGCCTCCCTCTTTGGGGCAATTGTGAAGCCCCCTGATTGATCAATCGCCCTGCTGACCTGTGGCCTGGGCTTCCCTCTGCAGGGCAATCGTGGGGTGATGGCCAGGCCCCCAACCAATTGTATCACATCCATCTTGGCTGGCCTGGCACCAGTGGGTGTCATAGTGTGGTCGTTGGAAGGTCGTCTGGATGGTTGTTCTTCTGTTCAGTCATTCGGTGATTTGCATATTATGCTTTTATTATTAAGGTAACTAGAGCTTTCTGGGATGGACAAGAAGAAAATATATCCTCTTAAAGTTAGGAATGCCCATATGACTGTCTCAGAACATTAAATGTGAGCAATAGTAATGAGTGTATTTGTCTCTATTTGAATAGAAGCATTTCAGAGTGGGGAGCAAATGTTTGCATTCTTCCTCCCTGTCAAAGCAAATGGGGAAGATCACATTGTAAGGGTGACTTGACTTGTAAGCTAGCAGAATGTCTCTCAGTTTGAATCCTCGTGTTATGCTCAGCTCTTAGGCTAAGTCATGTTCACATATAAGTAAGTAGTGAAATGTATTTTAAGTGACTACAATTTTAGTGTTTTTTACTACTGCAACATAACCTTGCATATTCTGAATAATAGACACCCATTTTCTTTATACACATGGAAAGAGACATCACTCCTTTAGTTCAATAAAAGATCCTGTTACATCAACTAGACCACAGAGAAAGAGAACTTAGTAGACATACCATTAATAACAATTATTTTGAGGTGGTAGAACTTATTTGTAAGAAGGGTTCTGGATTAGGGAAGAATTGAGTCACAGCTATGACAAGGAGAACACCCATTATTTCTATCTATTTTGACTTTTATATGATAAAAGATGGATTCTAATGACTCCATCCTTTCCTAGTCCAGTACCCTTCTTACAAATAAGTTCTATTTCCTCCAAATAATTGCTATTAATAGTAATTTGAACTCAATTCCAGCCTGAGTTCTGACAGTCCAGTTCCTTTGGTTTCATGGTACTCATAGATGTTAAGAAACGTAGAAGGCTGGATCATTCTGGTTTGCTTTTTCTCATTTCAGGGAATTAAGAGTGATAAGAGCAAAACTGTCTCGTTATTTCCCAGGGATGTGTCTATAGTTCTACACAAAATTAAACAGGTCAGTCTGACAACATTAATTACTTTTCTGATGAGGAAAACTTTAAAAAGTTTATTATTCTTCAGTTATGTATTCACTGAACAGAATTTTACTTTATGAAGATAGTAGCTCAGGCAGTTTTCTACATGCCAGATAGTGATAAGGGCTACAAATAAAATTAAACAGGGCTCTGGGCTATGCAGTGCCTGGGATGTGGGTCACTTTAGATTAGGTGGTCAGGGGAGACTCCTTACTTTATTAGCGTGAGCACAGTGTGCTCTTCCGGGTGAGCTCACACTGCCTTGGACGCTGTGCAAAACAAAAACAAAAGTAGCAGAAAATAGAAAATTGCCCTCCAAGGTATTAGTGAATTTGGGAAGGAAGATGATCAGATTGACTTCAGAGGACCTGATCAACTCCCCTGTTTTGCCACTCACACCATAACCCCCTTCCATTATTCAGGCCTTGTCCAAATCCAGCCCAAACATCAGAGTAAGACGGGTTTATGAATATGGTGAGTCACACCACCATCTGACTCTCTGCATTTGGCTCTGAGTGACACTCCAGGCATGAAGAGCTGCAGAGCCAATTCATTTCAGCACTGAAAAAATCATCACTATTGTATTCAGTAAACAGGCTTATTTTTTATCACAATGCTTTTATTGACATATATGAAAAAAGAGAATTATTCTTATCAACACGAAATTTCAAAAGGGTCCATTAGAAGTTCAAGTGCCTTGTAGAACCAAAGACATTTTGTTCTTTGTTGACAGCAAATGAAATAGTCATTTAGAGAAACCACTAGAGCATGGTTAACTGGCCAACACAACTAAATGCACGGTGGATTCAAGTCTTTCACTGCCGCCTGGAAGGGCCATTACTGAGCCTCAGTGCACAGTCACCTAAAACTTCTCCACTAGAGATTTTCACACACGCAGAGGCTGACACTCCATAAACTGGTCAGTGGCTTAGCTGCCACCTACAATCTGAAAAGGAAGGAAGAAGGGTAACCAGGGTTTATTTAGCAGTGTCTTTGATGGCTGCCCAGGCAATGTGCTAGCTCCTTTATGTGTATTGCCTTGTTCCAGGTGCCCTTCATTTCCAATTGGAATATTTCACCAGGGCAACAACCTCTGCCCTGATATACACTCTTCAGTTCTGTTCAAGTCATTCTGCAGCATTTACCAGGACATAGACGCGGAGGCCCCACAGCTCTAAGAATAGTTATCAGTGCAAGAGAACAGTGTGCATATCCTCAGAAAAGAAGTAAATACAAGTTGATAAATGGCTAAAGGTGCCATTTACTGAATCCCCTTCTAGAAACTATATTCAGGAAATGGTATAACCATATTCAATGCTATGCTATAATCATATTCAAATTATACATACATAACCCCTTTCATTTAAAAAAAAATAGAAAAGAAAGTAAATAAAGGATTCTAACCTCTTGCCTCTGTTTTTATAAAAGCTTTTTTATGTAGTAAGATCAGCAAAGAAAAGATAATGTAAATACTGGAAGGAGATGAAGGGAAGAGCCAAATAGTGGAACACAGGTTGAGTGCCTCTGTGGAGTACCCCCTCAGGCAAGAACATAAATTAAGCCATTCCCCATGGTTGATGCACAGTAGCAGACTGAATATTAAGGCAAGGTTTGAGATTCTTATTGTCTGAATTTTTGTTGTTCCTTTTTGTAACTAACGTATATTGGACTTTCCCCCCAAATTTCAATTTGAACCAAGGTTATAAAAGTGATCTGAATTGTATATTAGCCATTTTACATCCTCATGAAATCTCTATATATGACACATTTGAAAGCGGATAATTATCTGAGGTATATTTAGAGTAGGAAGGCCCATACAAGAAAATGTGAATTGCATTTTAACATTTATCCATAAATTAATTACACAAGCATTTGTGCATAAATAGAAATTGTTGAATTTTCTTCATATATTAATTATTGACCAAAATCTTATGAATGGGTAGATACACATTATTCAGGCATTATTTTTTTTCTTATGTGGACTAAAACTATAGAAATAAAATATGAGCCTGTAGGGTAATTGAAAAACCACTGCATTTTACAATTATCAGATAAAGTCTAAGGTGATGAATACTGTCTTTAAAATTCCTAGGAAACCATAATTAAAAAAAAATTGTAAACTAAGCATGGTTTTATTTTGCAGGCCTTTGAAGCTATAACTCAACTGATGCCTGCTTCTGTTCATTTAACCTATTGTCCCCTCACTCTCCCATTTTCAAGCTGGTGATAATAATAACGTCTGGTATCTCATAGGGGCTATTATGAAGATAAATGGGATAATATATGTGAGTATGCTTTGGGTTACTTGAAAGACTATATATAGAGAGATTTTAAATAATACAAATATATTACATATAAATTAAAATTTGGCTAACATTAATTGTTTCTTAAGAACTATACAATGAATATTTAATAATATTTTAAACTTTATTTTTAATAAAATGTCATGAACATATTCTATATATTTTCAATATAAGAATCAATGATTTATCACATCTTCTGATTCAGGTGATTTAGAATAAGAGCTATTGATTTTTTTTTCTTTTGACTTTATTATTTTTGATCACTCTAAACTCCTCATGGGCCAGCACTCACTGGCATATTTTCTGGCCTGTTTGCTAACCTCAGAAACACACCTACACCTTTCTACCATGCGTTACAACTATAAACAGTTAAGTCAACGGCTATCTAGAGTTAACAAATTATATCCTTCACGTTGATTTCTAAAAGCCATTGTGTTATCTTCAGCCTTAATTGTGCTATTTTCAGCCCTCCATTTTATCCACAATAGAGAGGAGCAATGATGCAAGTTATTAGAAACAACAGATAATCCATTGATCCCTCCAGCAGAATAAGCTATGCTGTGTGCAATGCGTGGGGACAGTTGAGGTGATTGAAAAAAATGTGGCTGTAACTGGGTTGAATTTATTTTTTCTATGGCTTTAGTATATCTTTGGAGGGGAGTCCCAGCTGGGTTCTCCAGCCCCCCAGTTAAATTGTGGCTATTCATGGTTTCAAGGTCATGACTAGTCAGAAAATGAATGTAGATTAATATTGGGAATTGAATTTAATTCTCATTACTCTGGAGAAATAGCACTGGGAATGGATACTCTGCTTGCTTGTCTAATAGATCTTTATCCTGTTGTCCCAAGGCACCTTGCCTACAGAAATATCTTCACTTGGACAAATAAATGAGCCAGACAATTGCATGCATTCTTTAAAAGGCCAAAAGCATGAATTGTGCACTTTTGCTCCCAGCAACTAGAATAGTGGTTGGGATGTAACAGATGCACTGTAAATTAAGCTTACATCAATAAATGAATGACTTGAAAAAATACTCGTTAACCATTTTAGATCTCAATTTTGGAAAATGTCACTTGTATTCTGAGGTCAGAGGAAATTAGAAAAACAGGCTTAGAAAGGAACTTGTGAAAAAATGGTGGAATTCGGATAGTCCTTGCACAGGCCACTTTGTTAGAAAGTGGGAACATCTTATTAAGCTATTTAGTTAAATATAAACAAAGCAAGTACTCTGCCTCTTCTTCTTTATTCTTGACAGAGACTGCGGAAACTATTTGGATCTTTTGAGCTCTATTTAAATATTTGTTTCTTTGTCCAAAATGTCTTCTCTCTCTCCCTCTCACTCTCTCTTTCCATATAGTCACAAAGGATGCCATGCAATAGCAAAGTATTTGCCTTTGTAAAGATTGTGTATTATTCTCTGGGAAGTTACTCATAAATAAAAAGAGTTGATTCTCAGTCACTTATGATTATGAGTATCTGACCTTTAACCAGGAATTAAATGGTGGGTGCAACACTTGAGAGGGATACATGTTTCACATGCTGTTAAAACAAGACACAATAGGGGAGTTAAAATAAACAAAGAGGTTCTCCAATAAGAAGTAAATGATGGAACCACACTCTAAGCTCAAGGAGTGCTGAGAAATATCTTGCTCTGTTTTGGGAAACTTTTGTGGAATTTCTGTATTTCACAGATCCAAATATTACACTAAACAATTTTCTTGTTAAATGAAGTTAATTAGTCTGCAACTTGCATTAGAAAGCCCAAATTATTAAGAAT
Source organism: Plecotus auritus (assembly GCF_963455305.1). Lineage (NCBI taxonomy): Eukaryota > Metazoa > Chordata > Mammalia > Chiroptera > Vespertilionidae > Plecotus > Plecotus auritus. The sequence goes on from NC_137772.1 coordinate 148,044,521, forward strand.
TTGTCTTAATAATTGGTAAAGGAATTGGACACTTCTATTTTTACTAATACTGTTAGAAACCAATCAGAGTATGGAAATATAATGTTCTAAAAGTTAAAAATATAACTCATGAAAAAGAGTATATGTGCTGCCAAAGCAAGCAGAACTCACAAACATATAAAGTAAGCTCATTTTGAAAACCTAACTTAAAGATTAAGCCAGAGGTTAAACTGGTCCGATGGAGTATAGGAAAGGTCAAAGTATGTATAGGAACAGGAAGGGAAAAATACTCATATGGCATTGTTAGATGAAATACTAAATTGCTTAATATCTTCCAAGACCATAAAACATAACCTCTGTGGTTATCTTTTCTACCAGACAGAAATCATTTGTGTCTAAACTGGACAAAATTCATTTGCAATTTAACAATTTTCTAAAGGTTAACATCTAACTGCACAGAGAATGAAACCATATCAATAGTAAATCAAACAAATTGAATCATCTTAGAGAATTAGGTAAGTTTTGCACAGACCCATTGGACAGTGTTAGAATATGACATAGGAAGGCCATGCAGTTATTCCTTTACATCCTAAGGTTTGGATATCTTTTCTTAGTAAGGGAAGGGAAATAAAATCTGGCAAATTCAACCTTAAATTTGGGTGAGAACGGGACTCCTTCTCTAACTGGAGCTTAAGCAGTGGGCCAGGACTCTGATGAAGAGAGATAGACTCAGAAACATACTATGTGGTAAGAATAACTTGTTCCTGGCTATTGAGAGGCAGGTCAGAAACCAGGCCAGGGCATGCCCTGTGACAGGACTCTGTAAGGATAGGCCTGGATTAGTCCACTCCAAAAGCAGTCTCCTTTCATTGTAATTGTAATTTATCCTGTGTTCTGATAGCTTTTCTTTATGTCCAGTTTACAATAAAATCCTGCCAAGTGGTAGTCTCATTGTTAGCTTTGTTGTGGGAAATTAAAGAGAGGAACTGCTCCATATTTGGGTGAGGTATTCATGTTAAGTATGAGAAAGGCAAGGAGCAGTGGTTTTCCTCATGCTGAAGCCAATGTAGTGGTAGCAGCAGGCGCTCAAGGGAAGGTGAACTGGCAAGAAAACCATCTGAAATGATTTACCATTGAGATTGTTGGTTATACAAAGAGGAGGGGCTATATAGATCAAGTTTAGATGATGCCAATGGCACATGAAGATTGGGTCATATGTGATACCTGGACAGGTATGTTTCAGAAAGGGGACCCTGGGGAAAAAAAATAGTTTATTTTCCTTGGGCAAATGAATGAGGGTCCAAAGAACCTTGTTTGTTGGTTTGTAATAGAATGATTGCAGGTATGAATTCTAGAATTATATTACCTTGGTTCAAATCTAAATTTCACTTCTTAATAGTTATGTGAATTTGATATTACTTTGCTTCTTTATGCCTCAGTTTCTTCACTGGTGAAATAGGTATAAAGCATAACTACCACACAGAGTTGTTATGAGAACTAAATGAATCTATCTATCATCTATCGATCTATCTAATCTATCTATCTTAAAATACTTGAATTGTTGCATATCATATTGTATGCATCTTGGTTATTTTCTGCGGGCATAGCTCTAGATTTGCCTTCCTATACCCACTTTTGAATTGCAGGAGTGGTAGCCTGCAAACTATATTTTCCTTGCTAGTTGGGTTCAGAAGACTGGAAAACAAGAGGAAGAGAGGTGCCCTTGGAGATGCCTTCAGCGGAAGTGGTAGCAGCAGTGTGATGCAAGCTCTTTGTGGGAATGTGCCTCCCAGGTTCCCAATCAGTTGCAATAACTCCAGGGACAGAGCTTCCAACAAAGTAATGGTAAGGATGGGTATCAGCACAGGAGTGGCAACAACTCTGGATCAATGGGTAAACCTTTGTATTTTGTTCATTTCTCAGTTCCAACAATGTTGTAACTAATTCAATGCACAAATCCCTTTGCACTTGAAATACCTAGAGTGATTTATGCTTTTCTGACTATTGAATACAACTATTACTATTTTATCATATGTTATGATATTATGTTTTATTATATCATTTATATTATGAATATCAGTTCTCTGAAACATTATCTAGTAACAAAAAAAGTCTAACCATGTGACCTTCCTATGCATCTTTTCTAATCCTTTATTCTAGTTCTTCTCCCCACAGACTTTGTCCTTGACATATATATATATATATGTGTATATATATATATATATATATATATATATACACATATATACATACATATACATATACATATATATGTGTATATATATATATATATATATATACACACACACACACATATATATATATATATATGGTTACATGAGCTGGTGTCTCATTTAAATACACCACTATAGGTTTATATCTATCACTGATTAATGGCCTAGTGGGAGGAGAAATTTGTTTCATTTGATAGTAGTCTAAGAAAAATCATTGGTATTTTGGAGAACAGATTTTGAATAATTAGAAAAATGTATAATCAATAATAGGAGAATTTTTATGTCCTGCATAAGGCTAATGCATCTAGAAGTATTGTGTGATTTGCCTTTAATACATTATCTTTCTCCAGTTCTTTATTGATTATTCATGACTTATAATAGCTTGAGGGAGTAAATATGCACCACACACTAGGCCATTTCACAGCTGAAGCAAATGCTGTTGATTTCCAGTAGCTGGACTGCCTTGGTAAGAGGAACGTTGCATTTAGAATTATGAATTCATAGAAGGATTTGTGAATGTGAGGGCTTACCACTGAAGAATATTTGAAAAATGGTCTGGAAATGGCAAAATATATACAGGGAAAGTATCTGGCTCAGCAATGGATTTACAGTGTTCTAAGAAATCAATTTGGCTCACATTAGGGTGTCTTTATTTTTCTTTGGTTCTCTTTCTTACCTTTCTTTGGCAGTTTAAGTCCATCTTGAAATTGTCATATCCGTCTTTCCTCATTGTTTCCTCTGCTAGTCTCTGGAGAGGACTATTGTTGAATTTGTCATCTTCACATGCTGGTTTTTGCTGGTGAACAAGTAGCTCCTCATTAAACAGTTACAGTGATACCTAACTGGCCAAAAACCATGTTAGCCGGAAAATGTCTTTACTTTGAATGACCCTTTTCAACAGCATATTTCAGCAAACGGCTTTGTGTCTAGGTTGATCTATCCTATCTAATAAAAAAGTAATATGCAAATTGACCATACCTCCGCCACACCCACAAGCCACACCCACCAGCCAATCAGGAGCAAATATGCAAATAAACCCAACCAAGATGGCTGCGGCCACAGAGAGCAGGAGGGAGGCTTGGGTTTCCCCTGCAATGGAGGAAGCCAAGCTTTCCGCCTGCCCTTGCTGGCCTAGGCCTCCACTCCAGGCTACAAAGTTTCAATTATAGAAGATAAATAAATCCCAACAAAAATGGCAGCAGCCACGGAGGTGGAGAGAGCAAGAGGCTAGGGTTACCCCTGGCGATGGAGGAAGCCAAGCTTCTGCAGCCCTGGCCTGCCTTGGCCTCCGCTTAAGGCTACAAAGTTTCAATTATAAAAGATAAATAAATGCCAACAGAAATGGCTGTGGCCACGGAGCAAGCAGAAGGCTTGGCTCCGCTCCAGGCTACAAAGTTTCAATTGTAGAAGATAAATAAATCCCAGTTACCAGGGCCTCCGCTTGGGTCACCGGGGGGCATGGCCGGCCTGAAAACCACCACAGGTCCCTTTGCCCCATGCCCCAAGGGAACCCCCACTCTGATCCAGGACACCCTTCAGGGCAAACCAGCTGGCCCCCACCTGTGCACCAGGCCTCTATCCTATCTAATAAAAGGGTAATATGCAGATTGACCATCACTCCAACACACAAGATGGCTGCCCCCAGGTGGTCAAAGATCCTGCTCCCATGTGGACACAAGATGGCCACCACAAGATGGCCAGCAGGGGAGGGCAGTTGGGAGGGACCAGGCCTGCAAGGGAGGGCAGTTGGGGATGATAAAGCCTGCAGAGGAGGGCAGTTAGGGGTGACCAGGCTGGCAGAGGAGGGAAGTTGGGGGTGAGCAGGCCTGCAGGGAAGGGCAGTTGGTGGGGGGGGGGGACCCAGGCCTGCAGGGTAGAGCAGTTGGGGGTTACCAGGCCTGCAATGGAGGGCAGTTAGGGGTGACCAGGCCTGCAGGGGAGGGCAGTTAAGGGCAAACAGGCTGGCAGGGGAGCAGTTAGACATCAATAAGGCTGGCAGGGGAGTGGTTAGGGGGTGATCAGGCTGGCAGGCAGAAGCGGTTAGGGGCAATCAGGAAGGCAGGCAGGGGAGCGGTTGGGAGCCAGCAGTCCTGGATTGTGAGAGGGATGTCCAACTGCCCACTGGGATTGGGCCTAAACGGGCAGTCAGACATCCCTTGAGGGGTCCCAGGTTGGAGAGGGTGCAGGCTGGGCTGAGGGACACCCCCCACCCCCTGTGCACAAATTTTGTGCACCGGGCCTCTAGTTTATTAATAACCTGGAGTTTATAAGTGTACAACATGAGACCAAAAGTAAATAAGATTAACATTCAAGTACTGCATGTAGAACCAACCTCTTTGCTGCAGTTATATCGCTTCTGACATCTGATTAGTCTATACATGAAACAGTCTACTACTTTCTGAAAGCTGGAAAAAGAAAACACAAAGAAATGCAGGGCTACAATTTGCAGAGTCAACTGAAAGACACTAAGGTGAAATAAAAATAACACCGGCTCTATAATCAGACCACTTGGGCTCAATTCCTAACTCTTTCGCTCTCTTTCTCTCTCTCTCTCCTATGTTAGGCCTCCTCTTGTATACAGCAGCCACACATATGACATATATTTAGCCTGTTGCCTATTTTTATAAATAAAGTTTTATTGGTAAACAATACCTATTTGCTTACATATTGTCTATGGCTGCTTTTTTACTTCAAAGGCAGAGACCATATAGTTTCAGAGCCTAAAATATTTACTCTCTGGTCCTTTACAGAAAGCATTTGCTAATCTCTGACTTAGATTATAGTAGAAGCTCAAGAAATATTAGTTCCTTCCCCTTAGTTTGAAAAAATATGACAGAACATCTAGTGCCCAGATCTTGGTTTCTAATACCCTTTTCCAGCAAAAAAGGAAACCATGACTCCTTGGAGAAATGGCTCATTTTACAGCTAGGGAAAAAAATGTACATGATAAGCCTGAAGCATCTATAGTGCTAGAAAGTAAAGAAGTGCTAAAAAAAATAAAAACACAACAAGAAATGAAGGTATTCCTGATGGTTAAAGCTGAAACAATGTGAATAAATAAGTAATTGTATTGGATTATAACTCAAAGTCCAAAATAAATCCCCATGAGGCCATACTAATACCCATATCTGATTGAATAAATAACAGAAGAGAATAGAAAAATCTCCAGTAAAGAATTCCAAATACTTTTTATATATATTCTGCCCTCAAGGATGTGAAATATACCAGTGCACTCCTTAAGTTTGGCTGTGCATAGTGACTTCCTTTAAAAAGTACAGTATGAAAAATAGGCAAAAGGAGTAATTTATAGTGTAGAAACCTGACAAACACTACCTGTGCCCGGTGGTCATGGCCAACATCAACAGTGATAAGTCAGGTTGAGAGTATGCACTCTGATATGATGGGGTGAGAAAGCTAGTTTGTGATCTTCCTCCACAAAATATGTAAACCAGGTCTAAGCATGAGAAAAAATGTAAAAAAACAAAAACACAACTGAGGAGCATTCTACAAAATATCTGACCAGTACTCCTTGAAATTGTCAAGATCATCAAAACACAAGGGAAATCTGAGAAACCTTAACAGGCAAGAGGAAGCTAAGAAGACATAAGTACCAAATATAAAGTGGTTTGCTGGAAGGAATTTTGGAACAGAAAAAGCTCATTAGGTGAAAAATGAGGAAATATGAATTAACTATGGACTTTAGTATCAATATTGTTGCCATATTTATTGTAACCAATATGCAAATGTAAGTTGTAAATAATATGGGAAACTAGGTTTAGGTATATATGAACTATCTGTTCTATTTTAATAATTTTTCTGTAAATATAAAACTATTCTAAAATAAAATGTTTATTGAAAGATTTGGCATAAAACACTTGAACAGTTATTGTATTTAGATGGCCATATCTTACAAATTTAGATATAGAAATTATTTCACCATATGGATCTAACTAAGCAGACTAAAATGAACAAAAGAGCTCCAAATGTATATATTCCCTTACAGTAATATACTATACTTTTACTTGAAAATTGATTCAGCTTTGAATTTGTAACTAATAGGCTTTGATCCTAAAAATACTAGAGAAATAAGAAACTCTATTTCAAGTAGAAAAGACAAAATAGCAGGAAATAACAGTCATGCTCTGAAATATAATAAAGTCATTCAGATGTTATATGTAATAACAGTACAAAGGAGAGAAGGATACAGTTAAATGGTAAAATCTACTGGAGACATATTTAATTCAGGCATTGTATTTTGGGAACTATCCCGAAACAGTAAGATTTAGCACAACATTTGGGAAATTAGAGTGATTAATACAATAGAATGGCAGTTCATTGTATAGTTGGAAGGGAAAATCAACATACTAAGAAAGAAAACAAGTTTTTCTGTCATTTAAAGGAAAAAAAATACTCTAACCCTCAAACATATTTCCCTAACAAATAAACTATCCCTAGGTAGAAAAATGTGCAGCTTATACTTCAAGGGCAAGTCTATGCCAAAAAGAAACTAAAATTGACACACCATTTATTCTAGAAATCATTCAAGTTTGAATGCTTTAAAAAGTTAAGCAAATAAATTCAAAGCTGTCATCAGAAACATTTTAAATTTGTGATGACATGCTTAGTTATAAATGATGATTCTAAGCCAAATTAAGCCATACTGGCAATCTTTCTGAAAGAAAAACTGATATTTCACAAGGGCTAGGTTAGGTCATGTTGGAATAAGTTATCATTGATACACTGGGCCTCTGATTCTAGAAGCAAATTAATAAACCCTGATTCAATCTTCAGGAAATATCTTTTTCAATTTATTTAAATTTAAGGAAGCAATGCAGTATTTTAGGAGACTGATGATATTCCCTTCAAAAGACATATTTTTGCAAATGAGTTAACCACAAATCAATTATTTCAATGGCTTACCCTGATATAATAGAAAAAAAAAACATTAAGAATCACCCTACCTTTGCCCAGAAAATAATTTTTAAACAGACAGTCCACAAACAATTAAATATAATAAAGTAATTTAATCTATTCTATGATGCTAGATCAGAGAATATCTGTTAAATAGAAAAAGAATTTTATTAGCTTATTGGTACTCTATGTTAATACTTAAATATAGAAATCTATACAATGTGCTATTAGGAATTTCATTGTCAAAATAATTTTCAAAATCTGATTATATCAATTAACTCCAAGTTGAGTATATAAATTCTACACATGTTTGCTTTGGTCTGATGTCTATAGTTTGAATATTTTTCCAAAGCAACTAGTATTTATTTCAATGAAGAGTAAAACATTAAAGTTGAAACACACAGACTGATTCCTTTGATTGCTTGATAGTTATACTGTCTAATGTCTTGGCTAAAAGGTAAGGAATTAATTTTGCTTTTCCCTTAATATCTTTAGCACAGATCATTTATCAAGATTCATTTATATTTAGCAAAGTTTATTGATCACATAATTTGCATCAGGTATTGTGCTAAAACTCTAGAGATATAACCATGAGCAAAATCAGAAAGGATCTCTGTCCTCAAAAAATTATAGGCTCGATAGAAGGGACAAATATTCAATAATCATATAAACAAATGTGAAACTGCTCTTGTAGAAATTTCTGGGAAGGACAAGTGCATGATACTATGTGATTTAGCAAGAGTTGTAAAAAGCTTCTCTGAGAGTAACACTTGAGATCAGATCTATAGTAAAGAGTAAAGAAAAGTTCACTAGACCAAGAGAAGAGGGAGAATTTCTCAGGTAGAGGGAAGAATATATGATACTATATTCTGGTGGAACATGGTTTTGACCACGTGTGAACTTTGAAGATCATAGTAAGAATACTTGCTTTTATCTTTAGAGCACAGGGAAGCATTGAAGGGTTTTAACCAAAAGTGATATAACTACTTTTGTATTTAAAAAGTGTCATGCAGTCTATTATATAGATAAATGATCAGATAGGTCTGGCCTGGATGCAGGTTGATTAGTTAAAAGGTTATTATAAAATCCAGGAGTCAGTTTTTGAGAATTGATTTTTTTTTCCCTAAAGATGCTAAAAGGTAGATAAATTTGAGAGCCATTTAGGAAGCAATATGCACTGAACTTGATGATGGGAGATAAAAGAAAGAGAAACAGGTATAAAAATTAGCCTCTGAATTTCTGACTAGTGCAGCCTGAAGTGTCTTGGGGCTATTCATTGAAACAAAGTAGAAAAGAAGATTAAAATGTGGAGAAAAATGATGTAGAGGAGAATGAGTCAATTTTGGGATGCTGACTTGAAGATATAACTGAGCCATTCAAGAAGGGATGACCCACTATCAGAATGGCAGAGTAAGAATCTCTGAAAATCTGCCCTGACCAGTTTGGCTCAGTGGATGGAGCTTCGGCCTGCGGACTCAAGGGTCCCAGGTTCGATTTCAGTCAGGGGCATGTACCTTGGTTGCGGGCACATCCTCAGTGGGGGGTGTGCAGGAGGCAGCTGAGCAGGAGGCAGCTGAGCAGGAGGCAGCTGATCGATGTTTCTCTCTCATTGATGTTTCTAACTCTCTCTCCCTCTCCCTTCCTCTCTGTAAAAAAATCAATAAAATATATTAAAAAAAAAAGAATCTCTGAAAATCTGCTCCCTATAAAAAACAATAAAAATACTAGCAATAATTGTTCAAATCAACATTTTTTTAACCTGGAAATTAACCAAAGCTTGCAACAAGGACAGAATATTTTATGAAAGAAAAATGGCTAAATCTCAGTAAGAACAATGATCTCTGTGGCATTTCAACCTGTCTTGCTCATGTCACCCTCTTCCTAGCTCCATAGCAGCACTGAAAACACCAAGCTCACAATATAAAGCTGTAACAGCAGCAGCCTAGCAGCCACTGGGTGGGACAGAGTGGGTTTGGAGTTACCTAAAGCCCCATCTCCAGAGAAGTGTTATTATTTGAACTTAGCAGCTGCTAAAAGTCAAGCTACATTTTTAGGATTTGCCTTTATTTGACCTAATTCAAAACTCCCTTGTGTGTCATATCGCTCATGTATTTGTAGAAAACAGTTAGCGGTAATTGTCCAACATTGCAGCTACCTAAAGCAAGGATACTAGCTGCACCTAACGGGAGGTTGATCAAAAATCTTGGAAAGGGAAATGGGAGAAAGAGATATCCATGGGGGAATTTGTAAAGGTCCAGTTTATTCTTGAAAATGTGCAAGATCATACACATATGCAGGGTTATGCATATGCCCTAGAATGACTTGAGAAGGCCCTCATTTCTCACTTTTGGCTAATGCTGTGCCCAAGTAGAAAGTGGAGACTAAGTTGGAGTTTTCACTGTGTGCTGGAGGATTGAAGGCATAACCCACTTTCAAGCAGGGCCCTCAGCAAACACTGGGAGACTTATTGGTTCAGGGCCTTTGAGAAAATCTTTGTCTAGTCATTAGCTGATCCGTACGTTAACTGAGAAGAGACTTCACTAGCTGCGCACAACAAAGAACACACTGAATTACTCCAAGAAAGTCACTTCACTGGCGGGATTTTAAAGCAGTGCAGCCATTTTAGAAACACTTTAGCAGATCCTAAAATTGTTAAATATGAATTTACCAGAAGATCCAGCAATTCCACTCCTAGGTATATGCCTAGAAGAAATGAAAACCTATGTCTACACAAAAATTCATACGTGAATATTTGCAGCAGCATTAATCGTATAGCAACAAAGCAGAAACACCCAAAACAGCTGAAGAATGGATAAAAATATAATATATCTATACAGGGACTATTATTTGTCCATAAAAAGGAATAGAGTACTGACATTTGCTATAATATGGATGAACCTTAAAACATCATGGTAAGTGAACAAAAATGCAGACACAAAAAGATCATATATTATATGACCTTATTTATATTAAATTTCCAGAATATATAATTTACAGAAATAGAAGATTTGTGGCTGCTAGGAATTCGAGGAAGCTGAAATGGGGAATGACTGCTACAGTGTATGGTATTTTCTCTAGGGATGATGATAATATTATAAAATTATATAGCAGTGATGGCTGTAAATATACTTAATTGTGTGCTTTAAGTGGTTGAATTTTTGGCATGTGAATTATCTCAATGAAGTTATTAAAAATAAAAAAGATAGAATGATAATCCTGAATGTTTGGTGTTTAAAGAAAGGATGATAACTTTGGACACAAGGGTAATAACTTTGGACACAAGTTAAAAAAGTTTTGTCACTATTTTAAATACGTTGAGAAATAAAAAGTTTTATAATTGTCTTAGTTCAGGCTGCTATAACAGAATACCATAGACTGGGTGACTTATTAACAATAGAAATATATTTCCCACAGTTCTGGAGGCTGGGAAGTCCAAGATCAAGGCACCAGAAGATTCTATGTGTGATGAGGGTTCTTAGATGGCCATCTTCCTGGTTCTTAGATGGCTATCTTCTTGCTCTGTTCTCTCACATGGTGGAAGGGGTGAGGGAGCTCTCTAGGCTATATTCTATAAGGGCACTAATCTCATTCATGAGGGCTCCATCTCATAACCGAATCATTTCCCAAAGGCCCCACACCCAAATGCCATCACATTGGGGTCTTTGGATTTCAACACATAAATTTTGGAGAGAGAGTGCATCCATAGCAATAATAAAATTACAGAGTACAATTTTTAAAATGAATATAAAAATAAAGTAGGAGAGATATGGGATGCAATGAGGAAATGATTGCAGGAAACATCCTAGAGGTATTACATAATATCCCTGGTTCACACTGGCTTAAAGTTCTCATGTTAGAGAACATAAATATTCAAAAGTTACTTTTAAAGCAGTCAAGAAATACTATTAAGCGAAAACCTGCCAGCTAAGAAGATTAAAGCATATGGTCCTTTGTTGTTTCCCAAACTACTAAACTTTTCAGAGGAATTTGGATAACAGGACAAAGCATTAAGACAGCAAGAACTAAAGAGAGCGTTTCATAGTCATAGAAATAGCCAAATGCAAAAGACAAATAGTTTTTAAGACATTGGTCCTGTGCCTTGAGAATGCTTCAAGGATTTTCAAGAGGAGTTAGAGATGTGCACAGGTTGTATGAATAAAGAAAAGAGATTTAAATGAAAAAGAAACATTTTACTCCATATTTGTGATCCATTCAAATCACAACTCAATTCTAAGGGCAAATTAAATGCATCTGCAAGAAAAGCTAAAGCAAGCATTTTGGGCGTGTTAGTTGTTATAAGAAATCCATTGTGCCATCAAAGAAATCAATCTCCTCATTGATTCTCTTATTTTAGGTAATTATATTCTCTCTATCTTGCTTTGTCCACATTAGAGTCTTATTCAAAGAAGTGATCTTGGCCCAATGATATTTAAACAATTGCCAACCTTGAATACTAATATCAGAACTACCAATAAGGAACAGACTGGGCTAGTGAGAGATGAGTTAGCTTTTGAACAGTGGATGAAAAGCTGAAATGGTCCATGGTAGGTTTTTAAATGTAGTTTTTTGAGAGGTCTGAGTAGGGCAGAGTAAAAGGAAAGTGGGCTTTGAAATCAGGCTTATGAGAGAGAGTGGTTATATTCCTTAGCTTCTCTGTGTATTGAATTATTTATCTGTAAATAGAGAGTAATAATATCTTCTTCATAGAGATGAAGGAAAGATTAAATTTTAAAATGTTAGTAAATACTCTAAGTGTACCTGGCACATAATAGGCCCTCAATTACAGTAGCTATTATTCCACTTGTGATTATAGAATTTTACTTTATGTTATAACAATGAAAAGCATCAGAAGAAGAAATATTGTTTTGACATTATACAATGTCCAGATATTTATAAATCATTGTAATAAGCTTTGAGGAAAAGTGATTAAAATTAATAATCTCTACCTAAATATGGCACACAGATGCAGTGCCTATGAAACAGTGTTATCCTCATTGTCTAATTTAAAATAAAAATGAAAGATTAACCTCAAATGAGATCATACAACAACTGTGGTAGAATGAGAAAAATGAAGAAAAAAATGTCAGACTCTTTTGTTCCTTTTCTCCTTCACAGATGAAAAGTAGAACAGGAAAAAAAAAAAAAAAAACACCCGATTGTTTTTCAAGTAACTGTATTTGCCACTCAAATAGTATATATGCCTGAATGCTCACTAGTCTTTTACATTATGTAGGAAGCATTCTGGTCTGGCCATCCTACAAAGGAAAGTTAGCTACAGAATTGCATTGGTGACTTATATCACAGCAAATTTTCATTATTATAATTTTCTGCCAACTCAGAAGTGTGATGAAATCAGTGTATCTTCACCTATTAGCATCCTAAGTGCACCACATAATCTCAGACACGCTGAATAAATATTGGTTGAATAAGTGATATATTTAAACTGAGTATGTGAGGAACCCATTTGCCACCACTTTTCAGTAGGAAAGGATACAACTTGCCCTTATACAACAGAGAGTTGGACAACCCCATATCTGATGTCTCTACTAGACAAAAGCTCAATGGAGGGGCTGGCAGCAAAGGGGTCAAGTTTAAGTAATTGGACTTACAGAAGGTGTGCTGTGTGGTGTGCTGTGTGTGTGTGTGCAGATAACGGAACTAGTGGTTTTAAGGCAGAGCACTTAGAGAAACCATTCTTTTGAGAATTCTAGCTTATCTGGGTTGGATATGTGAGGATATGTGATTGAAACTTGGTTAGGTACAATGGTCAGGGAGGTTTCTTTTTGGCCAAGTAGTGAAAACATTTTATGCAGTAGAAGTAAACTGGTAGATCTTAGTGCAGTGGATGTATATTACATATACATTTAACTTTTCAGATGGATTTATAGCCTAACCCCCCATTTGATATGCAATTGATGCTAAAGAACATGAGACTGACTCTATTCAGTGAGGCCTCAAAATATACTGACAGACTAAAAAGATAGATGCAGGAAGTCGAGGTCACTTCTATATCTTTTCCAAGAATAGCATGCACGTCCATCTGCTCACACATGATTTAGATGAAAACCCAGCATGCATTACCTACTGTGTGCCAGGGGACACTTTATCTCATTACCTCCTCATTACCTCCTCCCAGTGAACAATTTATTTATATTTATTAAGTTACCTAAGCTGATTTATTAAAGCAGAATGGAGTAAATCCTTCAGGCAAACAGAAACATTTTACAATTCTCATCCATCATTTGTTCTCTACTAGGAACTTTATAGTCAACATAAAGTCAGGAGGAATAGCAAACACAACTACTGTAATCCAGACACAGATTCTCTCATTTGATCTTCGCAACAACCTATTCCGTCGGTACAATTATAATCCAGTTTTACAGCTGTGGAAACAGAGCAAGAGACATTAAGTCCTTTGGCCAAGGCCACACAGGTAGTAAGCAATGGATCTAGGATTCCACGTTCACAGACTGATTTCAAAGCAGGAACTCCTAACCTCCAAGCCATTCTGTCACTGAGCACTAGGTCATTCCCTGCCAAGGGTTTAGACTTTGTTTTAAGTTTAGTACAGGACTCTTCAAATTTTAATGCACTTACGAATTACTATATACAAGTATAGACCCTAAATCAAGTTTTATGAGTGATATAAAGGATTTCAAGGGCAATTTTGCCTTACCAGATGCCTTTAGAACTTAACCCTGGGAAGAAGCAGTCTCACTGTAATTTGCAAATTACAGCCAGCCTGTAAAGCAGAGGCAATGTAAGCAGAAGTCCACCCTCCCTAGCAGGGTGCTTGAATGTGCCAAATACAGATATCTTACCTATTCATTAGCTCTCAGAAGCTTTAGGTAAGACTAGTCTGCCTGCTGTAGTGCAGTTAGTACACACAATCCTATCTGATAAAGAGGGAATATGCTAATGGACCCTCACGCTGTCACAAAGATGGCGACGCCCACAGCCAATAAGAAGGGAATATGCTAATTGACTGCCCCGCCCTCAAAGATGGCAGCGCCCACAGCCACAAGATGGCAGCGCTCAATCCCCTCAGCCCCACTGGGGCGGCAGGCACAAGGCCCATACCCAGAAGCTCCACGTGCCTGCCTCCAGAATGCCCCAGTCCCTTCAGCCCCCAGGCTGCCCAGAGACAGCCCAAGGCACAGGCAAGCCTCGGATGACAGCTGCCCAGCCACCCAGGGTCGCCTGAGGCTCAGGTAACCAGGGCCGGCCAAGGCTTGCACTGACAGCAGTGGCAGCAGCAGAGGTGTGATGGGGCATCGCCTTCCCCTGATCGCAGGGTTGCCTCCTGCCCCTGAGGGCTCCCGGAGTGTGAGAGGAGACAGGCAGGCTGAGGAACTCCCGCCCCTCCAGTGCATAAATTTTCATGCACTGAGCCTCTAGTTTAAGATACAAAATAAATATGTACTTAGAAACATAATTTTATTAGTATTGTTGCCTATTCAGACAAGCCTTAATAACTTTTCATTAATTCATTTATTTGTCCATTTCCTATTTCCCTTTCTTCTTTCCATTTGTTCATTATTTACCCACTCTTTTTTTAAAAGAATGTATTTTATTGATTTTTTACAGAGAGGAAGATAGAACCAGAAACATCGATGAGAGAGAAACATCAATCAGCTGCCTCCTGCACACTCCCCACTGGGGATATGCCCGCAACCAAGGTACATGCCATTGACCAGAATCGAACCTGGGACCCTTGAGTCCGCAGGCCGATGCTCTATCCACTGAGCCAAACTGGTTGGGGCTATTTACCCACTCTTATGTGCTAGATGAGGGGACAAAAGATAAAAACAAAACCCAAACATAGTCTTGTCCATGTTCAGTTTTTGTCCTTTAAATGAGTAAGGAACGTCTATATTTCCCAGTATTGGTTTAACTCTCAGCAACAGGCCCAACATTAATTAGTGGAACTAGGTCTTTTGCCTAAAGCCATAGAAAAATTTTTAGATGTATAGAATTATGTCTTGATATTTACACTTTAGAACTCTAATGAATACAATTCTGGCACAAGATGAGGTTTATAAAAGTCTCATTTGAATTTGGTAAATGCATTTGTTTGTCATTGTGAAACTTTCTTTTTTTCTAATCCTCACAAGAGGTCATGCTTAGAGAGAGGAAGATGTGTGGGGGTGGGGAAGAGAGAGAGAGAGAGAGAGAGAGAGAGAGAGACAGGTCATGTGAGAGAGAGACATTGATTGATCATTTGCCTTCCAAATCCGCATATGTCCTGTCTTGACCAGGGATTGAACAGGCAATCTTTTGATGCACAAGACTGAGCCACTCTGGTGGATGTGAACCTTTCTTTTGCTGCTAGATAAAAGCTGGGGGCTAAATTTCAGTGGTCTATATTCTATTTTTATATTTCCACATTTAATATTTTCTTTAAAAGAGTTCCCGACTTTAACTTTTAAATGTTCCAATGATACAAATAGAATTATACAATATTTTGATGCCTAAGCACTATTGTATCTAAATGACAATGTCTAAGTCATGAGTAACATCAGGATATTATTCAATGAATATTGTAGGAGGTAGAGATTCCAGGCCAAGAAGATTCCAGGCAACTTACCTCTCATTCTGAAGGAAACATTTCTATTCCCTCAGTGCACTAAGGTGATGTCCATTGTGAAGAGTTTATCTGATGGAGATAAGGATGTTGCCAAGTTTTAGAAGGACATCTTAACATGTTGTAATTAGTTTAGATTTTATAAAACATGTATTTTGTATGCCCAGGAAAATGAATGTCTGAGTCATGGTTTCCAAATAAATAAAAGAAAAATCAAAACCATAAATAAGCCTATGAAAAACATAATTATATAAGCCTTTCTAACATAGAATGCACTTGGGTTTGTAAAAATTAAAAGACGATATTACATGATTTTTTTAAGCCAGGCAATGACAATTTTAAAGTTTTTTTTTTTTTAACTTTATGTTTTACACTATTTTAGATGTCCCCATCCCCACTTTTGCCCACAATTTTAAACTTATATGTAATTCAAAAGCTTACAAATTAAATTTGTATTTGTTTCACTAAACTATACAATAAAATGGGTAACCTGATGATGGTTGTTTTCTAGAACTCTATTTGAAAGATGAAGACAAAAGAGGAAAGTTTTATTTATTCCCCTTTAAAATAAGAATTTTTCATTTAATAAGATGATTTACAGTCCACAGAAGGTTGTTTTATGTTTCTCCTTGCTACCTTCAGTTCCCTTGTGATATGTGTAATTGCTTTCCAAATTTAGCAAAAGAATATCTCAAAAAATAATATAATTGGAAAGGCAATATTTGTATTTATAAAAAGGATGAAAGTAAAAGCCCATACAGGAGTAGAAAATTTGAAAAATTAGAGCATGAAGAAAAGAATATATTAGTAGATGAAAAATACAGGCATTCTTTAATTTACAAATATTAACTTTCTGAATTAACAAACTATTAAAAGAGTGTTGATAGTATTCTGAAGCCTCAAATGTAAAGAGAATTTAAACAAGGAGTTGATGATAGTTAGGTAGTAGCAACCTTGACACATTATTAAGCTGTATCCCACATCTAAATCACATTGTAAAGATGAGGACCTAGGGGAATATAAAAACCAAATTATTGAAGTTGCATATTTGGAGTCAGAAGTTCTTTCCTTACAGAAAAAGAAAAAAACAAAAAAAACCAAAAAAAAAACAATTGCTATAGTCAATGACTAGGTGGTTCCCAAAGGACTAGAAAACTACTAAAAAAGAAAAATGACCTGTCAGGTGATAATTAAAATTACCTGCAGGCTTAGCATTGGTGGTGTACCACAATCCCCAGCATGCAATGGAGACATCTAGTAAAATGCCTTTTTCCTCAAAAAATCTATATTTCAATGAGGTTACTTGGTAATATTTTCCATGGAACTATATTTCTTATTTTATACTGAAAATGAAGAGATGAATGGTAGTTTCTTTATTTTTAAAATGCCTTGGAAGTCAACTTTATAGAATATATTTCTTCAATAACCCAAGGAGTCAGGGGAGGAAAAAAAATCAGACATGGTCTATAAATAATAACCAGTGAAGAAAATATAACAAGTATAGAGATGAAGGAAAATTGAAGGGCAGAAATATAAATGCTGCAATTTTAGCTCCACTTTTTCTCCTGAATGATGTTGAATGCAACAATTAACGTGGCACTAACCTCCACCCACACTTTTCATTGGCTCAGTGGGAGCTCTTCACAGAGCTACAATTATGAGCTGCACATAACACGAAATTGTTAACTTGCTCATTTACCATCTCTCCTATTCCCTAAGTATTTTATCTCATCTACTAATGTGAAAGTTCCACTGACATCAAATGCAAATACTTTGGCTTAAAAGCTATAATATTTATATACATCCCATATGAACATGAAAGATAAATCTCATATCTATGATTAAAATGTCTTATACACACTTGAATCGTTGTCTTCCATATCCACTAGTCTGAATAAAAATACCAGCCACTATGTATAAACACATTACAATGCTAAAAATGTATGGTAGGAATGTTGTCCACATTAAGGCCTGAGGTAAGGAGAGAAAGATACTTTTGCCTGATAATACATGGTGGGCAAAATTAGGTTTACAGTTGTAACACAAATAAGGCAATAATTAATGAGTAATAAGACAAGAATAAACAATGTGTTTCTTGTACTCACAACTGTAAACCTACTTTTGCCAACCCCCCTGTATAATTACTATAGGCTCAGTGACATTTTCCATTTTTTCCAAGCTTCATCTTTAATTTTAAAATTGCTGTTACTAGTGATTATAACAGAAATGGCATAAATGACTCAGCGCACCACCTTTTAAATCTCTGTAGCCACTCTCTCCTTGTCTAGTTCATGTTCTTTAAAACATTTCAACTGGATTAACTAATCATAATTTTTTCAAAACTCATCTTGAAATGAAGAGGTTTTCTCAATAATTCCTGAAAGCCTTCCCTAATGGACATGTCATCCTTTATGTAATACCAGTGTTTGTTTATATCCTAGCTGCATAAAAATCTCTCTTCTCTTCCCCATTATATGAGTGTTGCTCTTTTTATACTATTTAGGGATAAAATACTAGTAAGCTACTATGATTATTATTTCAGAAATGAGCAGAGCTATTTGAGGGCATATACATGACATGTTAAGAAGAATGTGGCTGTTAAGAAATCTTGAGTCCTCAGAATTTCAAACTTAAGCCACTGTGTATTTTTTCTTTGTATGCTAACAATTCTTTTACAGCCCAAATCATCAGCCCTCAAAAAAGTAATATGTGTTTTCTTATCTACCATGATAAACATTGAAGAGAACGGTGCCTCCAAACAATGAACTAAGACTTTGATGTGAGGCCTATCTCTATGGCCTCAGAATGGATTGTTCTCTTCAGATGTGACAAGAACATCATCAGTTGATATGAATAATTTTGACCTTCTATTAATATATATTTGAAACTTGCAATCATTTTTCTAGAATAGATTTTAATGTGCTATTTCTAAAAGAACCTCACATTACCTTCCAGCCCAGAAAGCCTGGAAAGTCTTCTGAATAAATTCTAAACTCTGTTAAGGTGGCTCCAAAGCCTTCTACAATACTTACCATTCCCCTTCTTTACCAGCTTCTTTCTAGTGTTCATATTTTGTTACTCCCCTCATGTTTTCCATTTTTCAGTCAAGTGGACTCTTTCAAAAATAAAGTAAAAACCATTGTTTCCTGGCTCCATACATTTGCACATTCCCTTCAGTTCAACTGAAATGTTTTTCAACCTTACTTTCCCCTAAAAAAATTCTTCTATTTTTAGACTCAGCATATGCCATCTTTTTCATGATGACTTCCATATTCCATGTAATACTTTGTTCATAAGTCTGTATGTTGTGGTATTTAACATGCTTACCCTGATTTGCAGATAATAAATTCATGTAGGTTTGGGTCTAAATATTATTTATCCTTTTATTATAAACTAGAGGCCCGGTGCACGAATTCGTGCACAGGTGGGGTCCCTCAGCCTGGCTGGTGATTGAGCCAATTGGGGCCGGCCAACTGGGCAGGAGGGACCATGGAGGTTGGCTGGCCATGGGAGGTTGGCTGTGGGAGTGCACTGACCACCAGGGAGCAGCTCCTGCATTGAGTGTTTGCCCCCTGGTGGTCAGTGTGCTTCATAGCTACTGTCTGGTCATCCAGTCATAATGGTCATTTAGGCTTTTATATATATAGATCTCAAAAGAATATACAAATATGCTTGTATAAAGCAAGCAATCAATAAATATAGTTGAACTAATTTTCCTTTGTAAAATGCTAGGCGGTATGGTTCTTTTATTTATTCTTTAATTCATGAATGTTTACTAAACATCAATTATATGCTAGGCAATGAGTATATAGTGGCAAACTAAACATTGTCACTTTGCTCATGAAATTTACAATCTAGTATTATAATATAGTGTAATATATAAAGCACTGGCTGATTGTGGCCTGAGCTTCAGTTTGAGCTCCTAGAAAAATCATTATTTGACTGGATGAAACTTATTTAATAATATCAATATCAATGCTGTTGGGTTTTTTGTTTTTTTTTTCACAAACCAAATACATGCATGTAGATATTTGCTAAGTAATTATAGAACAGTCATAAAGAAATAGAAATAAGCTCTAAACAAGTATTTTAGTAGGCCTAGTATAATTTACTAAAAGTTAATAATAAAAAACATGAAGAGTATGCATTGCTTTAGATAAGCAATTGCCAACCTTTTCTCATCTTCTGGCAGACATAAACCAATTGCTAAATAGTCAGGTATTGCATGTTTTAAAAATTCTTGTGGCACATCTGTGTGCTGGGGCACACCAGTGGAAAATCTCTGCTTTGGGTAAATGATGACCATATTGGAAAATCCTGGGCAGGATTTCCCCAGAGTTGTAAGTCCTCTCTCCACCCATGTTTTACTCATTCAGGCTGTCATGATGGAGAAGAGCACTTTCCTCTAATAAGTTCAGTACTCTCAGAAGAAAGTGAAGACACTAAATAATGGCTAAACTATAGAGTGTCATTTTTTTTAAAATAAATATTAAAGAGAGTTATTCACAAAGTCACTCACAAAGTCCATAGTTCAGTATGTAAGGGATTCCAGAGCAGGAATTGCATGACCCAAGCATTATCAATTACCTCAGGTGGAGAAAATCCCCGAAAGACTGACTAAACATGGACTTTGATCCACTTCTGTCAACCCTATTCGATAGTTATTTCAAAAACTCTCTACTCTTCTCAGACGTTCTTTGGTCCTAGCACATGTAGGACATTATCAAAATTATGGAAGCCTTCCTACGGAATCTCCCTCAATCTCTTCACAGATTCTACAAACCTACCTGCAACGGTGTCCATCATCTCTTCTTCAGGTTCCATGGAAGGAAGTATCCTTCTCTCACCAAGACCTATCTTGCCACCTATTCTCCAAATCCCTCTTCCCTCACCTGCCTTCCTGGTAATCATATGCTATCTCTTACAGCTTCTACTATATCTTCAACCCTCCGTCTCTGCTAGCTACTTCTCCCCAGGATGTAAACATGCTCAAGTCTTCTTAGCACACCATAAACTGCCCATCTTTGGAGAAGTATGTTCAGAATTCCCAGGTTAGTTTAAATACCTTAATTATGCATCATGTACTTTCCTTCATAGTGTTTATAACTATTTTAATTTAGAAATAATTCCACAAATACCAATAACTGCAGTAAGGTACTGATGGTCTTGAATACTGTTTTATCTTTAGTGCTTAGCAAATACAGTACTTGGTACATAGTAGCCACTTGACATGAAATCATATAATAAAAGAATGAATGTATAGGAATGTATATTCTCTCTCTCTCTCTCTCTCTCTCTCTCTCTCTCTCTCTCTCTCTCTCTCTCTCTCCTCCTTTCCTCCTCCCTCCCTTCTTACCTCCTTTCCCCACCCACACAGACTATTCTAAAACAAATGGCTTTCATAACTTTTGGTAACAAAATTTCCTGCTTAGCTTTAAAAGCAGCAGTAGCAGTAAGGTGATTTTTTTATTATTTGGGTAGTGGTACAGGAAGGAGAGGCAGAGAGGAAAAAAGAAAGGGCCCATGATGGTAGTCACTGTCTCCTAAGCATGGCAGAGTACACAGCCACCCATTCTCCTGGTAGGCTTTCACCTGTCATCTACAGGGCCCACGGAAAGCAACAACCTTACATGCAGCCAATGAAGAAAATTAATTAGAAGAAAGATTCGTGCAGTAATTATGTTATTGCAAAAAATTACATGTCAAAATAGTATATATAATATTGTATTATAAAATTAAAATACAAAATATTTTAATATCGCTATTTGCCCTTTCTCTTAATAGAAGTGTCAGAGGTGAAAGAAAATTAGTAAAATGTATATGAAAATAATATATAATTTGATTAATAAATTAACAATAACAACATGATATAAGAGCAAAAGACATAATATAAAAATAAAACATGATATGAAAACAACATTAATAAAAATAATGATTGATAAATTGATTAATAAATAAACAACATGATATAACAACAACAAAGTGCCAATACTTGGTCTTCAGATAATCTGGCGTCGTGTGTGATTGGCACCAGTGAGAGCTTTATTATTTTTTTCTTATTTTTTTAAGAGAAATTTTTTTTATTAAGGTATTATATGTGTACATATCTTACCAGTGAGAGCTTTATATGTATCATGCATGCACAGGTCGATGTGTATTTTTAAATTGCCAGTGTGTGTCATATGTACCAGCCGGTCAGTCAGTCAGATGGTCAGATGGACATACAATCGATCACTTAGCCTTTTATATATATAGATTATTTGTCATAGTGCATTGCAACAATTCATTTGCAGTGTTCAAAACTGAATTCAGTATAAAAATTGAGGAATGAATATTTGTGTGCATGTGCACACACCTGCACACACACATGCATTTAAAGTATAAGCCAAATAGAAATAAAAATAAAAATACTAGTAGTCTTTTGTGGTAGAGATGATTTTCATGGACCCCCCCTACCTACACAAATTTGGCATTGATTTAGTTGCAATAAAGATAAGACCAGTAGAGAGCACTACATGCACTTATAAAATATTCTTTCAAGTACTAACTAGTAACAACATTGAGTGAAAAAAAATGTTTCTCATTTTAATTTTTACTTATATTTTTACCAATTAGAATCAATGTGCTATTTTGTTTGAAAAATAAAGTACTTAAACATTTCCTTGTGTTTTTGTTGTGTTCCTATCTCATTTTATTTGGTGAAAATAAAAGACAATCAAATATCTAAAAGTAGATTTTTTTAGATTTTTGCTTTAAAAAATTTTTTTAACTTGCTTTAGACATATATGCTGGTAGCTTCCTAGCTGAAAAATATGGTAATCATTGTTGACTTACTAATTTGCTGGATGCTGTATCATACCACATATTTTAAACAGAATTAAATGGCCTATGGCAACTAGTTGTTGTTTTCCCAATCACTTTGGCATTTTCGGTTTTAGAAACTCAATTAAATATCACATTACTATTGAGCTATCAATTGGCATGTGATAGAATGCATACAATGAAGCAAAAATAAAATGGCCACAGGCATTATAACCTGGAAGCATAGTACTGAAAGTGGCCATATTATACAAAAGTACAGGGCCATAACTGAATGGAATGCATGCTTTTCAATATGATATAAACAAGAAAAATGTTTTATATGTAGCATTGTTTGAGATGGCGAAGACCTAAAAACACCTTAAAGTGCATCGACATGAAACAATTTGAATGGAATTTTATGAAGCTAAGAAGGATTATTTAATCTATATGTGTTGACATGAAGATATCACTAGATACAATAACCAAGGTGTAAAATACAGTGTATAGTAATGCTATCTGAATTTTTGAAAAGATGTGTGTGCATGTATGGATTTTCTGAAAGAATACACACACAAAAAGAACCCTATTAACATTGGTTTCATGTGGTGAGTGGGCCTTTGTAATACCCTTTGGGAATTTTTTTCCATGTGCATTATTTTACACTTAAAATATCTAAACAAAAATCCTGTTAAAAAGAGAACACATACACTATATCAAATATTAAATAGAATACTTTACTTGCCTGTCCTAGATAAAAATGGCAGAGATTTGCTTGCTTTCTTCATTTGCTTGAGATTGCTTTGATTTGGGGGTTAAATAAAAACATGTGTTTGGCTTTATTAACCCCTACTGATCTATGCAAAATCCAGTGACAGGAACCTGAAGATATTCAGAACTAAAGCCATCCTTATTTGTCTCAAATTTTCTCATCCTAGTAAAATTCTCAAGAGGCCAAAATAAAGCCATAATGTTATTTATTATGTAAGTAAATGCTTTGAGCAAGAAGTAAAATTAAGAAATCTTTCAAAGAGGAAATTTCTCAGAGACAATGCACTTCAGGAAGCAGATGTACCTTGCCTAACTGCAGACTTGGGGAATGGCATAGTAAGATTATAAGCATCAGAAAGTCCCACCTACATGTACAAAGAGTTAAGGGCCAGAAAGGCAGGGAAGGCAGAGAATCTGAGAGTGATGAACTTATTTTAACAGCACAATTTGATCTCACTGATAAGTTTTAAGAAAAAGATAATTTATGCTTCAGGTTGAGCCCAGCATATCAGACTTAAATGCAAACTAATTAAAATTGTAGTAATCTTTGCTTTACATTAGAGCATCAGAAGACAAAAATAAGGGTTTGAAAGTCTCTTCTGAATGTGCTGTCCATACTAATGATGCATTTTGCTCTTAAACTTGCTAATTACTGACATGCATGTCCCTCAGCACAACTAAATTCTGTTACTAGCCTCAATTCCTGTCCTGTGTCATAATCTGGGAAGAATTTGAAGGTGGCCTTTTCATCTATTTCTGCTGAATATCCTTAATCAATTTCATAGTACTAGAATTAGAAATAAATAAGTTTAGCTGGATTAAAAATATAAAGTCAGAAATTGAGGTGATTTAAGAAAAAAAAGCCACTTAATCCATATTGTAAATGAAGCTAAAGTCCCAAACAAATGAACAATGTGATTTTTTCCAAGGTCAAGGTAATAGCGAAATAGATACTCAGTTATAATGATCATATCCCTCCTTTTTCTTTCGTTTCTCATGAAATGTCTTTGAAGATTCTGGTTCACCAGTTAGCAATCTTTCAATTCAAAATTGCAAAGAGTAGCTTTCTGCTCAAAGGTTTAATGTTTTATTATCTACATACAGGAAAGAAATATTTACAAGTTTCTCCTGAAAGTGAATGTAAAGGGCCTCCAGCAAGCCTTCACAGAATCCAGACTTTCCTTCTTTCCCATATACCTTTAACACATACACATTTATAATATCACTGATTCTTATTGGTACATTTTTATAATTAATTCTATGCTTTTTCATTGATGCTTCTATTTCCTTTCCAAATATTTTATAAACTCCTCAGAAATAACATGAATGTCTTTATTTCTTCTAACTCCATCTCAGGTCCAGTATCCTAGTCAGTACTCCATCAAGTACTGTGTAGATTTGTTATTTAAATTTTTTTTTCCATCATGTACAATGTGACCATTCTAAAGTAGTCTCCTCCACTGCTGCATATTTCATCACAACTCCTTGTTTTTTTGTGTGGACTTTGTGGTATCCTGGTAAATGTTTAACAACTGGCTTTCCAGGGGGACAGGCTATACTGTATATTGTATTTCCCAATCGCCATTGTGTAAATACTCCCACCATGGCCAATAGGAAGATACCTATGTGCTGTCACTAAAAGTGATGTTGGGACAAGATGCACACAGTTGGGTTTTGAATAACAGTGTGAACAGGCCTTAACATATCACTCTTTGTTGTCTTTACTACTACTTAGGATTACCTGATTTATTATGTATTTGTATTTTATGTCTCCCATCATAAAAACTAGGCTCTATAAAGACAGACAATCTTAACACCTTTAACACTGAATCTCTGCAGGCACAGAAAAACTACTGGCATATAGCAGGTCCATAATAAACATGTGTTGGGTAAGAATAATTTTTTACTAAAAATCTTCAATTTTTAATGTACCACAGTAATGGTGATACAATTTTTTAAATTAATAAAGATTTTGAGTTCTAAAAGTTTGGAAATACCTCTTGAATATATGTGAGAAAAAAGATGAGTCCAGAGTTACTTTAAAAAATCATTTTATCTTGCTCTCTTTTATCATGTGGGCTTTCCCAGTGCTGTCAATATGAAGTTGGGATGCATAAAGGGAAAGAAAAAAATTCATATTTCAGTATAAAAAATCTATCATAATTTCAAACTTCGAAATCAGAAAATTTGCATTTTCAACTAAAACAAAAACATAATTTTATATTCTACTAGAGGCCCGGTGCATGAAAATTCATGCACTGGAGGGGGGCGGTCCCTCAGCCCGGCCTGCCTTCTCTCACAGTCTGGGAGCCCTCAGGGGTGGGAGGCGACCCAGCGATCAGGGGAAGGCGATGCCCCATCACACCTCTGCTGCTGCCACTGCAGGCAGCACAAGCCTCAGCCGGCCCTGGTTACTGAGCCGCAGTGGCCCTGGGTGACTGGGGGGCTGTGGGGACTGAGGGACTCTGGAAGCAGGCATAAGGAGCGGCCAGGCCAACCTGGGGGCTGAGGGGACTGGGCCCTGCCATCATGTGGCTGTGGGCACCGCCATCTTTGAGGGCATGGCAGTCAATTAGCATATTCCTTCCTTATTGGCTGTGGGCTCCGCCATCTTTGAGGTCGGGGCAGTCAATTAGCATATTCTCTCCTTATTGGCTGTGGGTGCTGCCATCTTTGCAATGGCATGAGGGTCAATTAGCATATTCCCTCTTTATTAGATAGGATGAGTTAAGTAGTCCTAAATAAAACACCAAGTATCACATGATCGCACTTATATGTAGAATCCAAGTAACAAAATAAACTAATGAATGGGGTGAATCCAGACACTTCAAACATGGAACAGAGTGCGAAATCTCAGAGGGAAGGCAGGGGAGGGTGGATGAGTGCCAGGTTATGAAGGCCTGGGGTAGGGGTGGGCTGGAGGGCGCCAATTAGGGGAAAAAGGGAACATATATAATACTTTAACAATAAAGAATTATTTAAAATAAATAAAAATAAACCACCTTAGTATCAAAAAGACTTTGCACCTATTATATGTACTATTCCCTAAGGCAGAATCAGAGTAAAAGTTAATTAGAATACTTATTAGAGGCCCAGTGCATGAAATTCGTGCACAGGGGTGTGTGTCCCTCAGCCCAGCCTGCACCCTCTCCAATCTGGGACCCCTTGAGGGATATCTGACTGCCCGGTGGGATCAGGCCTAAACAGGCAGTTGGACATCCCTCTCACAATCCAGGACTGCTGGCTCCTAACTGCTCGCCTGCCTGCCTGCCTGATTTCCCCTAACTGCTTCTGCCTGCCAGCCTAATCATCCCCTAGCCACTCCCCTGCCAGCCTGATCGATGCCTAACTGTTCCCCTGCCAGCCCGATTGCCCCTAACTGCCCTCCCCTGCCAGCCCGGTCAACCCTAACTACCCTCCCCTGCTGGCCTGGTCGCCCTCAACTGCCTTCCATTACAGGCCTGGTCCCCCCAACTGCCCTCCCCTATAGGCCTTGTCACTCCCAACTGCCCTCCCCTGCTGGCCTGATTGCCCTCCCCTGCTGGCCATCTTGTGTCCACATGGGGATGGCCATCTTGTGTGTTGGAGTGATGGTCAATTTGCATATTACCTCTTTATTATATAGGATGATTTGCATGACAACTGGTAATCCTATCTAATAAAGAAGGAATATGCTAATTGACCCTTACACCATCACAAAGATGGTGGTACCCACAGCCAATAAGCAGGGAATATGCTAATTGACTGCCCCGCCCTCAAAGATGGCAGCACCCACAGCCACAAGAAGGCGGCGCCCAGTCTCCTCAGCCCTGCTGGGGCAGCAGGTGTGCAGCAAGGCCAGGCTGCCCAGGGCCGGCCCAAGGTGCACGCAAGCCTCAGATGGCAGCTGCCCAGCCACCCAGGGCTGGCCTGAGGTGCAAGCAAGCCTTGGATGGTAGCTGTCCAGCTGCCCAGGGCCCCCCGAGGCTCAGGTAACCAGGGCCAGCTGAGGCTTGTGCTGCCGGCAGTGGCAGCAGCAGAGGTGTGATGAGGTATCACCTTCCCCTGATCGCCGGGTTGCCTCTCGCCCCTGAGGGCTCCCAGACTGTGAGAGGGGGCAGTCCGGGCTGAGGGAACCCCCTCCTGTGCATGAATTTTCATGCACCGGGTCTCTAGTATAAAATAATGCAAATAAAACCCTACAACTGAGGAATTATTCAGATGACAGATTTTCTTCTCTCAAGGCTCTTTTCTATTTCTTTTGAAAGAAATAAAAATAATTAGAATTTACTGTTAATATTTACATTTCATCTTCAATTTTCTAATATCCAACTCTGAATTAGTAACTCTTCATTTTATTCTGTTAGTAATTTTTAATGCAGATGCTGCAACACAGTTGTGTTTTTTTTTTTTTTCTCAGCCCAGATTGTATTTGTACATTTCCTTCTATGGTGGACACAAAGTTATTAATGAAAAAGTTCATTTTACTTCTGTTAATTATACTATCACAATCTGACTCTCAATGGCTGTCTGTAGGTTTGTTTTTCTTATACTCCGAATTGAACTACCTGTTTTACTCAAACATGCAACATGCAACATGCCTGCTCTCCTGTCCCTGGCTTTACTCCTGGGAATGCCCTTCTCCTTAGCTCCATCTTTTGTGATTCTGACATTATTCTAGACCCAATTCAAATGCCAAATTGTTCATTCTTTGTATAGTACTTTGTCACTCATTACTCTCTTTCTTGTTTCTTTATTACTTTGTTTACCGTTTCTCTCTCCCCAGCACAATCAGGGCCTTTTCTTGTTCACTGAAATACCAGTGCCTAAAACAGTGCATAGATGGTAGGTACATTAAGTATTTGTTGAATGAACAGAAAAAAATAGTTATCAAACCAATCTAAGGACAAAATAAATATAATAAAATTCTCTATAGATAATGGTTTAAAAAATAACCACCTATATCCATTTGTGTTCCAAAGTATAGGTTGGCACTTCAGCTTAATCTAGTGTTATTTTGTCAAAGCTGTGAGAATTACTGGTAAGGAAGACAACATGATATTTTGAATCAGTCAAAAATAATTTCTAACACCAAAGACTGAAAGAATTCCAGTTCTAAGGTGTTATTTTCCTCATATGTAACTGTGCTTGTTACACTCCATTTATAATCTAACTAAACACATTTTTTGGTATGCTAAGATTTTATGCAAACCTCTTGATTTTGTCACATAATTAAAAAAGATTCAATGAAGTAAAAAAGACCTTAATGTAGTTTTGAATGCTTTTTTTTTTTTACAAGAACAGATTTTATATTTCGAAGTAGATAGTCATTTTAATATTAACCTATATAAAATGAAATCTGTATCATAGTTTTTTTCTACTTTAACTTAAATTTCCTATATGCATCCTCCCTCTTTTAAACATATCTCAAACATAACAACAAAAGAGAAAGGAACTCTGAAATACAATGCTGAAATCATGAAATCTTCAAAAGTACAAAATAAAGTCTCTTTAAATTTATTATTATTTTTAAAATGTATTTTCATTGACTTTAGAGAGAGAGGAAGGTCAAGGGAGAGACAGAGAGAGAAAAACATAAATCAGCTGACACCTACCTGTCCCCCTCCCGCTGGGGATCTAGCCTGCAACCTGGGCAGCAGCAACCTCTCAGTGCAGAGGACAGAGGATGACGCTCAATCCACTGAGCCACTCTGGCCAGGCTCAAGTCTTTTTCTTTCTTTTTAAAATATATTTTTACTGATTTCAGAGAGGAAGGGAGAGGGAGAGAGAGATAGAAACATCAATGATGAGAGAGAATCATTGATCGGCTGCTTCTTGTATGCCCTCCATTGGGGATAGAGCCTGAAACCCGGGCATGTGCCCTGACCGGGAATTGAACTGGTGACCTCCTAGTTCCCGGGTCAATACTCAACCACTGAGTACATCTGGCTGGGCTAAAGTCTTTTTCTTAATGAACAGCATAGGCACTACTAAACAGGTGTTACTTAACCTCTGAGTCTCAGTTTTGCTTATCTATAAAATGAAATAACAATACTACTTTTTCTGGGTTGAAAAGAGGAGGAAAGAGAAAACAGCCGATGCCTGGCACATATAAAGTGCTTAGTAGGTATATATTGAATGAATGAATTCTATTAAAAACACAGGTGCCAATGAACTAAATTACTATATATAGTTTAATGAAAAATAGTAATTAATGATTGTGTAACCAAATAGCTAAAAGTATAATCATATGTGTTTTAACAATTCTCTGATTAATACACAATCAATAGAGCAGCATAAATATGAATAGATCAAGTACATTGACCTGAAACACTATGGGTGGCATAGGAGTGGTCCAAGCAATTATTCAAGAGACCTAAGTATGGTCACATCTACCCAAGCAAAAGAAGAGATTACAGAAATTTTCTTATGTCTTAAATAGAAATTCACATATGTTATTGGAGAGACAGTAGTTAGTTATTCATACTTCATTAAAAAATAAATCCTAACAGATAATGATTGTTTATTATTCATTTTCTATACCTGCATAGGCACCAGCTAAAGGCATTGAAGTTCTAGCTATTAGAAATAATAACCAATTAATGTATGGTTATTCATGCTTCCTCTTACTTTCCCTTTCAGTCTCTACAAAAACCCTACATTGTCAATGCAGTAAGAATTATAGAACACATTTTCAATTAGGGAGCTCAAGGCATAAGTCTAGAAACATACTATTCAATGTTTGGTGTTGGGGAGACATTAGAAAACAAAGATAAAAATCCATCATGGGCCTTACAGTCTCAGATTTGTGTTGAAATAGGTACAATTATGACTTTTGGAGTTATGAATGAAGCTGCTCAAATACATATTCATAATAAAGTATGTTCTTAAAGAACTTCATTAGTAGCCAGGGGATTTGTATGTTCTTTTCACCCTCAATTATTGAATGAGGGTTGACATTTTGTGCAAGGCCTTGGAACATACTATGCTTTTATTGTGCACAATTCAACTTCTTTCTGTTGTTTGATTTAGGGGATGTGAATAATGATAATCAAGCAGAATTGTTGCTTCTTCCTCAGTCCCATAGTACTTCCTTTCTGTGATGCTTAGAGCACTTGCTGCATAGCTTGCTCATTTGTCTCCCAGCCTGGACCCAGCACTGTCCAGGGACAGGGCGACATCTCATTAATCTCTGCAAGGCCAGAGCCTAGCAGAGTGCTTGCCACACAGTTCAGGTGGGATGTATGTTTGCTGTATGTATAGATTTATATATGCCTTTCTTTCTCAAAGCACATTCAGATCCTCACAAAACTCAGCAAGATTGAAAGGTAGAATTGGTTTCCTCTTTTACAGACTCTCAGTGAGAGTGAAGGTTATTCCCATGTTTGACAGATGAGGAAACTGGGGATCAGTGAGGAATCATGTGATTTCTAAAGAAAAAATAACAAAGATTTGAATTTCAAGATCAGGTTCTTTCTAAAACACTCAGTGAAAATATAGGCACATTGAACTATTTCAGGGATGTCTTTAGAGTCTGTTGAATGTATGGCCATTTTTTACTTTCTGAAATCATTGGTGAAATCTTGTTTCCTTTTTTAAAAAATGTAGACCAATGTCCCAGCCAGTGTGGCTCAGCAGTTGAGTATCAATCTATGAACTAGAAGATGGCGGTTCAATTCCCAGGGCACATGCCTGGGTTGTGGGCTCAATTCCCAGTAGGGGGTGTACAAAAGGCAGCTGATCAATGATTCTCTCTCATCAGTGGTGTTTCTATCTCTCTCTTCCTCCCTGAAATCAATAAAAATATATTAAAAATAAGTAGAATAAATAAAAATGTAGGCCATGGATGCAAAAGATCTCCAGAAATCATCCATTTTGTCATCAGAAGACAATGATATGGATCATATACAAATATTTTGCTTAAAAACAGAATGTATTGCTGGCCAAAAACAATTCTGCTCTGTTCTAGGGAAGGGAATGGAGGCAGCTTTGTCCTTTCCAATCCTAAACCCATGGTCATCACCATTCTGCTTATGTAAGATTTCTATATACTTGATTTCTTTACCAGGAACTGAGTCCCTGCAGTGGCAAGATAGTGAAAGCAGTTGAAGAGGTCATAGCCAGTACCCGAAGGTTTTAGTAATTGAATTCTGATCAACGGACTCTGAAGCCACCCTTTTAATAACATCACATCCCACTAGATCATAAGCTACAGGGAAGTAGGAACTGTATTCAGTTCCTAAATCAGGCCATGGCACATGGCCTGTCACACTCCTAGCTCTATTCCTGACATACATGTTCATAAGTGACAACTGGATAAGCACCGGCTACATAGATCAACCTGAAAACCTGCTAGGGACATGTTTTGCAAACTTAGTAATGGAACTTCTCTTCGTGTTTTTTATTTAAAACCATTTTTAAGAAGTTTGCTTTTAAGATAAGTTATTTTCTAGGCAATACACTCAGGTCTTTAATGGAGACCTAGTGATGGAACCCTGGCCTTAAGTCAGTTATCTTGATACTGTTATAAGTCAACATTCCAAAAAAACATAATAACAGAAATTAACAGCAACTACACATAAATCCCAGCGTTTCTGAGCTAGAAGCATTTTCTCCCCAGGGGATGGGATTACAGGTTTGACAAATTCTTTTCATCTGAAAAAAAAAAAAAAAATCACCTCTCTACCTCCCTGCCCCCAGCCCTCTTCCACCTTCTCCCTCCCCCTGGGGCACGCATCCTCTGACCATCGCATCTCACTGGGAAGTTGGAAGAAAGCAACACACCAGCTGCACCCATGTGTGCTCCTTGGGCGGGAACAGCGAAGTTCCCGGGCAGAGCCTTCCGTCCCTGAGCCGGCGACGCAGTAGCTCCGATACCTGCTCAGCCTCACGCGGCATCTGAAGGTCTGTCCGCAGCGAAACAGTTGCGTCTCCATCTGGCTGCCAACCCACCCAAGCTTTCTTCTCCTCCACCACCGCCACCTTCCCTCCTTCCCCCCTCCTTCCCCTCCTTTCCATCTTCCCTCTCCACCCCCGCCCCCAATCTCCTCCTCTTTTTCTCACTAAAAACGGTTGCTGCTGCTGAAGCCGAGCGTCACTTGGGCTCCCACCGCAGACATGGCGACATTGACAGTGGTCCAGCCGCTCACTCTGGACAGAGGTAAGGGAGCGACTCTCCCGTCAGGCCATTGCCTCCCCTCTGCCTCCTCTTCTGTCCCCGCCAACTGCCACCGGGACAGGCGGACATGCTCGGGCGGGGGGAACAGAGCGAGCGAGCGAGCGAGCGAGCAAGGACGAGCGAAGAAGGCGAGGCGTTCGCGCTGAGAGCAGGAGACTTTCTTCCCCTTTCTCTGCCTGCCGCTCCCCGCCGGGCCGGCCGAGGGGTGCCTTCGCCGGCCCAGGAGCCCTCACCGCCACTCCCAGCCCCTCGCCCGGTCGCCTCGGGCCGCCGGCTTTGTTGGAGCGGATGCGCGGCGACCGCCAGGCGCCCGGGGCTCCGGGTTGCAGAGGGGCAGGGAGGAAGCTCTCCGTGCCGTGCCCGGCGGGGGCGCCTGCAGCCCGAGACCTGGGAAGCACGGCTGGGGGGGGGGGGGGGGGGGGGGGAGGTGGGATCCAGGAAGGAGGAAGTTTGTCCCTGCGCCGGGGGCGATGGTCCGTCCAGCTCCCAGTGCCCTGGCAGCTGCCCGGGGGCGGGCCAGGCGCACCCCGGGGCAACGGTGCCAGGGCGCACGGCGGTGGGGCTGCGGCGGCGGGAGTTGCTCTTGGCCAAAAGGGCAACGCGGAGCGCGGGCAGCGCGGTGCCCCGGCTGGGGGCGCATCGTCACTGCAGCTGAGTCCGGTTATTCCCGGCTCCGAAGGTGGAGGGGGTCGCATCTGCCCCCACCGCCCGGTGCTCTCCGGCAGGGGCAGCCCTCAGTTTCCCTTGCCCCGCCAGCCTCGTTCTCTTCCACCCGTAGCCACCCACCGCGGTGCCCGGGCTGCGGAATGCGCTGGGACGCAGCGCAGACTGGATTGAAATTCAACTTCTGACCTGCGACCCTGTGCGCCCAGCTCTCTGACTTGATGGGGAAGCGGTGTTTGCTTTCTCCCCAAGTCCTCCTCAAGCCTGAGGATGAAGACATCCGCTTGGATCGGGGCCTCTCTGCTGCACCCGTGAGGGGTGATACCTGTCACCGAGTGTTGGGTTTTCCTTCTGGCTTTCCCTGTCCAGTTGTGAAGGCGCTCGAGTCCCGCGACCCTGCAGCGGAGGACACCTGCTTGTCCCCCTCCGCAGCGGCCGGATTTAGGACTCTGGGTGGCCGTTTGGAAATGGTGTGTTCAGACGAAAATGATTTAGTTTGATGTGCCTCTAAAAATATTCTTCTTAGCGGCTTAAATTGGACTGTGGGACAAGGCAAAAGAGCATCCTGCTGCGAGTACAGTGAAAAAGCCAGTGAGGTTTTTAATTTGGAGAGATTGTGGGTGACTTTAAGGCAATCTGTTGGCGCCAGAACAGATCTTATTTGGTGCCCATAGCAACTTGGCTTGGGGGTAAAAGTTGAATTTTTTTATTTATTTTGGGAAATGTTAATTTGCAAACTTGTAAATTAATAACAGTAGTAAAAGAACTCAGAAATCCATTGTATAACCCATGATTTCACTCCAATATCATCATCTGCACTAAGCAGGATAAATCCATTGCCACTAAGAGCCAAACAGATGGCAAGCTACGAGAAATTATGTATTTTCTAAGTATTTCTGTTTTAATGTAATGAGCTCTTATATTGTCTCATTACTTAATCAGTCTTTAAATAGCTCAAGTAAATGGACTACAGTAGGAGAAAAAAAACACACAAAACTCCAAGATAATTTCATACCTGAGCAATTTATATACTACTACATACTACTGAAAATAGTTCACTTTTTGGTTTTACCTTAGCCCTTAGATGCCTCCCTCAGTTGTGGAGTGGAAATGCAATCTGACCAAGAGCTCTTCTTAAAGTTTGTTCTTGTTCACAGCCAGGCTGTCCCTGTCCTTCCCAGTGTGATTAGTTTCATGCAGTAAGGAGCTCAAGAGGCAAGCTGGGAGAGTCTGGTTGTAGCTGAATAAATTAATTCACCAACAGCTCAGTGCAAAGTCTGTAATTTACTGATGATGGGTTATTGGTAGGATTGCTGTGCATAAAGTCAATATGTAAAAGTATTTTTATCTCTTGGTCATTAAAATATAATTCATTGATTAATTTCACCATTAAACTGATGAAATAAAGAATTCTGAAAAAAAAAAAGAGTCTCTTAAAAGATGAAGCCAAATACTACTTATCTGGGTCCTAGTTGTAACTCTGATACTTTGCATGAGTCAGTTAGTCTCTCTGGGCATCAGGTTTCCACTGTGCAACATAAGGAGTTTGGCTGAGATGACTCTGACACTGTGCAACTTTAATTTGATTCATTAAAATTAGGACTCAGTTTCTGGTCACCCACTGGAAGACTTTTCAAGCTCACCCCAGTTGCCCAGGTTGTTTTGATGTCCTTTGATGTGCACTGAAGTCACCTGCCGCTTTGGCTCCATCAAAACATTTCTCACACTGTTGCATCTGGCTCCTCACTGAATAGAGCTCCTTCAAGGAAGAGGCCATTTCTAAACTCATCTTTGTGTTCTCAGTGTCTGACCTTGTCCCTGATCACAGTAGAAAAATCACACATTAGTGTAAGTGAACTAAGGACTGCAGTAACTTAATCACTGTTAAAATATAGGGATTTGGCAGTGAACTGAGGTACAGTTTATAGATTCACAACATTTTGGCCCTGAAAAGGATGGCAGGGAGAACATAGGCCGGCAGTTTAATGTTTCGTTTTCCCTACATACTTGACAATTACTATCAGTTACCATAGCTCACCAAGGCTGTGATTATTAACCATGGGGGATTGTAGCAGGTGGGCAAAGGAGAGGGAGGAAGGAAGATGTTTGACAAAACCTCCAAGGACATCTCAGCAAACCTGAATTCATGTCCATAATTTGAGAGCCAGTTCTTTTTTAGCATCTTCATTTTTTCAAATGAAAAACATGCAGGAAAGGACAGGATACTATTCTAGGTACTGGGAGATTTTACGTTACAATCTAATTTTTCTTATTTGATGCCCTTTGGCACCATAAATTGATTTATCTGGAATCTTCATGGCAAAGGTTTTAAGCAAACTAATCAAAGCTATGGATTGAAATTAAGATTTACTCCTCCCAGAATACAAAAGGTATCTGAAAGGAAGACACTCAGAGTATGTGCTAGCTTCTTGGGTCTTGTCTGGGAAGCAAGCCTTTGCCAGGACCAGGCTGGGCCCTGAAAGGGCAGTTTAAGGTTTTCACTTCTCTGTGCATGTCCTAAACTCTTTTCCATCTACCATTAAGACCTCATAGTAACTTTGTGGAGGCCTCTGGATAGCTATTGGCAGAATAGGTTCCTATTCATTCTGGTCCCAGTCCTGATGATTTTTCATTTATTTATTGTATGTCTACTATGTGTGAGACCCCACTATGGGATTGGCATGCATGGTGAACTAAACAGACATAATTCATCTTTGTTGTAATTAGAATCTACCCAGAGATAAAGATTAAACACACATACACACACACACACACACACACACACAAATGCACATATATAAGCAAACCATTCATCATTTATTTATAACCTAATCTATACAAGATGTTGTAGGAATATCAGAAACAATGTTCCTGCTTTTATGGTCCTTAAGAGTCTAGTGGGAGAAACAGATAATAAGTAAGGAATTAATTAATTCAACAAAAAAGTGTTGAGTGACAGCCTATGGCAAGCATGGTTTTAAGCAATGTGGCAGTACTAAAGAACAAAGCAGATAAAGTTCTAACGGAGTTTACATGCTAATGAAGGAGTTGCACATTGAACACATACATATACAACTATAAGTGCCAGTGAGAAAAATAAGACTGCATCCAAGAGAGCAGTAGGGGCTGCTGTTTGAAGTATGATAGTCAAGGAAGGTCCTCTGGGTTGGTGACATTTAAGAGACCTGATGAAACTTAGGAGCAAACTTTGTAGCTGTACTCTGGAGAAGAACCTCCCGTGTACACCCTGGGACCATCAAGGGAATTGTTGAGAAGATGTGAACACAGCGGAGAGTCATAGAAACTGGGATGTGAGGAGTTGATAGCCAGGAGCTAAATGATGTAACTTATTCATAGGATTTTAGATTAATTGAAAATATGAACTGCTCACAAGACAAGTAACATGACATAAGGATAGAGGAAAATAGGGAAGGACCTATTTAGACAGTGATGGTTAAGGAAGGCTCACTTAAACATTTAAACAGTTCTGATGTATTAATAAAATCCTTAGGAAAAAAAGTATTCTGGAAAGAGGGAAGAATACACAGAAGAGCAGTTTCATATGTACAACTCAGCTACTATCTCTTTAATACATCTATAACCAATCAAATGGTTAAAAAATATTACCAAGGAATAATAACACTCTATATATCCTTTCTTGGTTTTTAGTATACCAAGAAAATCTATAGATCTGTATTTTGCTTATTTTTCCTAAGCGAAAGCATCATATGTTATAACTAGATTTTCAAATGTAAATTAAATAGATATCACTATGCATAAATTTACATGTGAAATCTAAGTAGTCATAATATGCGATATATTCATTTTCATTTTAATCCTGACTAATAAAAAGGGAATATGCTAATTGACCCTCACACCATCGCAAAGATGGTAACACCCACAGCCAATAAGGAGGGAATATCCTAATTGCCTGCCCCACCCTCAAAGGTGGTGGCACCCTCAGCCAATAAGGAGGGAATATGCTAATTGACTGCCCCACCCTCAAAGATGGAGGCGCCCACAGCCAATAAGGAGGGAATATGCTAATTAACTGCCACACCCTCAAAGATGGCAGTGCCCACAGCCACAAGATGGTGGCTCCCAGTCCCCTCAGCCCTACCGGGTGGGCAGGCACATGGCAAGGCCCAGCTGCTCCACATGCCTGCCTCCGGAGTCCCCCAGTCCCCTCAGCCTCCCAGCCATCCAGGGCCGGCCCGAGATGTAGGCAAGCCTTAGATGGCGGCTGCCCAGCTGCCCAGGGCCGGCCCAAGGCACAGGCAAGCCTCAGATGGCGGCTGCCCAGCCACCCAGGGCCACCCGAGGCTCAGGCAGGCTTCGGATGGCAGCTGCCCAGCCGCCCAGGGCCACCTGAGGCTCAGGTAACCGGCTGAGGCTTGCGCTCTGCCAGCAGTGGCAGCAGCAGAGGTGTGATGGGGCGTCGCCTTCCCCTGATCACCAGGTCGCCTTCTGCCCCTGAGGGCTCCCGGACTGTGAGAAATGGTAGGCTGGGCTGAGGGACCCCCCGCTCCAGTGCATGAATTTTCATGCACCGGGCCTGTAGTATTTTATATTAGACAGTGATGTAGAAAGTAGCACTTGAAAGTTACCCTTGTGGCAAAGAAAAGATGCTGATAAAGAGATTAGTGTGGATCTTCTCTTCCAGAATTTCAAGCATTCACAGCAATTCTTCC
Organism: Plecotus auritus; assembly: GCF_963455305.1. Taxonomy (NCBI): domain Eukaryota; kingdom Metazoa; phylum Chordata; class Mammalia; order Chiroptera; family Vespertilionidae; genus Plecotus; species Plecotus auritus. The sequence continues at coordinate 148,082,309 of NC_137772.1, forward strand.
CTACAGCAGAGGTCAGTTTACCCAGATTTCAGTCTCTAAAATCAGAAATGACCTTCAGTTAAGCTCAAGGGAACAAAGCAACATATCAGCCATGACACTCAACACCTTCATGACAAAGAACATGGGAATAGGTCACTATGTAACTTCATGGACTCAGTCACTTTCTTAAGTCCAGTTGCTCCAACACTCCTTTCACTTTCTATGTCAAGGTCAGAAAAAGGTAACAATAGAATTTTTCAAAATTTCACTTCTGCTACCATTTCTCTCTAATTTTCAGCAGAATGGCTTAAAAATAATGGCTTATAAAAATAATACAAAGCCAATTTGTAGAGAGAAATGGATAATTAAGACAATTTTGAGGAGTAATTAATATTGTGCTATCTTAAATATTTGAGACTGTTTATGAAATAATCAGTAGCTTACAATCTTCATCTGGTGCTTATATAAGAGAAAATGTTGTTGTCAACCGTCATCTAACTTTTCTGTGAATTAAATTCAACTTGGATAATTTGCGTAAGTGTAAATGGAAATCTTGATTTCTTGGCTTCTAAAATGTCATACATCAAAATATTGATTAAACAACTCTTGATGTGTTTCCTCTTTAAAATTTTTGTCCTTTAAAAATTCTAAAACCAAGAACTTTTATGTTGTAGGTTCCGACCTTATGGAGAAAAATAACATGAGAGCAAGAATTGAATGCAAATGAAAATCTCATGGCACTACACTTTTCATAGCATTTGTGATACATTAAAATTTTTCTCTCTTCCTTTCACTTTTCAACACATGCAGAGCTTATTACTTTATGTATATCCAGATTCAAGCCTTGGGGCAAGCCCATAGCTTTTCTAATAAGCTGTATTCACCAGTTTTTATAAGATCTGTATTTGCCTGGAAATTGCTTTTGCTCACAGTCTAAAAGGACTTGCCCTTTCTCCCCTTCTCTCTCCTCTCTCTCCTTGATATATATAAAACATTAGGAGACATTAACCAAGAAGAAAAGTAAAAATTAAGTTAGTTCTTATGTTGCTTTAAAAATATTTCCCCCAGTAATTGTGATGGGAAGGAAAGAGAGAGGGGCTGATTATATGTTATGTCTCTTGTCCTAAAGCCTTCTCACATCAGCAGTCAGATATGTTTTAGTCTACAAACATTAAGTGCTTGCTTGCTTGCTTTCTCATGTTTTCTGTAGGTGTCACTAAACATTAAAAATTATTGAACTTTTTAAAAATAGCAAATCAATATTTGAGTGTTTACTTTTTCACTATGTAGTTCTAGGCCATTTTCCAGGAGTCAGAATTCTGTCACATTTACCTTTTCTTTCCTTTTTGATAATGAAAAGTTGGAAAGAGACGGACCCAAATTTCAAATTTCATTATTAGAGAAAGGTATTTTGCATTTAATGGGAGTCTTATACACAGCTTTGAAGTGGAAAAGAAATTGAGAAATTAATGACAGAGTTTCCAGAAAAAGAAAAATAAATGTGGCGAGTACCTTCTAATGTGGTGTGTCAGCTATCTAAGCCCTAAGATGGATTTGGTGTGCTCTGCTCAGTTATGAAATTAATGATTTTGCTTTTGGAGTGTTTTTTTCAGGAATCACAACTAGGGAAAGGGGACTATCAAGTGAGAAAATGTATACTGGATATTAGGGATTGTATTATAGGTACAAAGCCAATACCACTTAGAGGTTTTTCTTTTTTAATTTTTATTTTAAGCCTTAATATTTTCTATTAGGATATAGTTTTTATCAGATCAGAGATGTAGAACCCAACACATTGTTTGGCATATAGTTGGCATACTCAACATTTGTCTTTTGGTTGAAGGAATGAATGAAGTTGATTTAGTTGGACCCAGTATCCTGAGAGTCATTCTTAATGGGAAAAAAGCCTTCCAACCTATAATAATGCAATGGCTATCTTAGGTTGTTACCTTTCCTCTGTGTGTGTAGCAGACTCCTAAAAGTGGAAAGCTTTCCAGGGCCAAGAGAAGAGGCGAGGGGTTGGTGTTGGTGTTTGTAGCTCTACTTCCATTGCTTGAATGTGCATGCTGTCTTAACTTGTTATTAAATCCGGCAAGTTAATGCCAGAATACAACTGAAAAGGTTTAAAAAAAGGTGGGTGGGTGGGGCCCCAGCAGAATCCCCCCCCCCCTTACACAAGATACTCTGTTTCATCTTATTTATTTTTTAACTACAAATGGATGAATGATAAAGTTATGTCCTGATAAACAAGTTAATGTGAATCTAATTTGAAATCACTCTGTATTTGCAAATGTAAGCATAACCTTAAAGTCATATTGATAGCCTAAGGTCATACATATGATTGAATTTACTAAGTAGTATGCTGGCTGAATTTGAAGACTTGCTAATAAAAATATATATGGTCAAGGACAACTTGGTAATTATGTTGATTGAGAATTATTTTGCTGTTATATTTAGATAGTTATTTGTCTTGGACAGAAAACTAGAACTTCTAATTTAAACTGGTGGTAACTTCCTTTTAAGAACACTATAACTATTTCAAGTCCAACTGGTTTTGCTATTTTTGTTTACTTGCCTTGTGTGTTAATAGTTAATATATTTTGGCATAATATGTTTTTTCTATCAAAGAATTATCTTAAACAAAAAGGATAGAATAATGGGGATCACAGAATTGCAATAAGATTTAAATACCCAAAGTAGATGAGAAAGAAAAAATAAAATGACAGCTGAGTTTTGGAGAATGGCAGAGAGACTGCTGAAAATGGTTTTTGAAGATTATTGGAGAAGAGCAGTAATTGTTCACAGACAAGTATTTTGGCTTCCAAAAAGGCGAGAAGGACACTGTAATCCAACCTACCTGTCAGAAAAATCTAAGGCATATTCATACAAGAGTGGGATCCTGGCATTTAGAAAAGAAAGTGGTAATCCCACAGAGCTTTCATGGGATCACTGAGGATAGGTCTTGTCAAACTTTTAAGCATGTGCCATAGCCATACTACTCATGACATCACAATTCTTGTGGAAAATGTGGAGGTGTGTGAAGGGGATGGTTGCTCCCTTGGGTTTCAAGTGGTTGAAACACTAAACCAAGGCAGTTTCCTTCTCTGTCTTATTCAACACTATTATCAATATCTTGTACTAGGGTAATGGGAGATTTTTACAGGTGACCTAGAACTGGACGGAATAGCAAATGCTTTGACCAACCATATCAATGTTCTAAAATTCTACCTAGCTTGAATGACAGTGTTAAAGAACAAACTCTAACCTGGAACATTAAAAATCTAATTGGCTTTATTAAGTGATTCTTGAATCTGTCAGCATCCCATGTAGCAACCAGGAAGGCACACTTACGAGCTGTACAAAACGGAAGGTGTTTGTAAGCAGAAAGAGGGTGACTAAGAAGTTAAAAAAGTAGATTATTTTAGGCAGGGACAGCTTCCCTTAAGAGAAGGATGGGGGTTTAACCAGGCAGATGACCACACTAGTGTTGATCAGGAAATTCCAGATTGATTGGTTTAAAATTCCAGTCCTGGGAGAGGCTGAAACTGCAGTCAGGTTACTTATTAAGTTTTTGTTTGGTGACATAGCTTAGCAAAAGTGCCTCCATTTTGGCACGTGTGTGTGTGTGTGTGTGTGTGTGTGTGTGTGTGTGTGTAACAACAGGTTACAATAAAAGAGATAAAATTTAGTGGAAATGAAATGTGATTTTCATTCATTCATTCATCAGCAAAAGGGAGCCAGCCCCGGCTATTCACTTTTCTTGTTTGTACTGTCCAGGAAACACCGCCACACAGGACTCCGCTCAAGCACATTGGAAACCTCTTACAGGGCCTGGCCCTAGGTCAGGCCATTGGGACAGTCCTGGGCTGGGGCAGGGGAGGCTTAGAATGGCAAACAGGTACTCCAGAGCCAGCCTGCCTGGATTGGAAACACTAGACTGTTTTCCAATCTGTGTTCTTATTTGTAAAATGGCAAATGATAAAAATAGGACAGACCTCATAGGAAGCTGGCTTTAAATAAGTTAATATGTAGAAAACACTTAGAACAGGCTTGACATATTAACTACTCAACAATGAAAATTATTTCTTCCTTGAATCCTAGAAGACATGTACTCCCACCCTGCTGCCAGAGGCAGGGACAGATAATGCTTGTTGCCTACAGACATACTTAGAGGCACGGAACCTGCTTACTAGTATTTTAGTATTCTCTAGAAGCAGGGAGCATTTGGACGTGCCTGCAGGTCAAAACAAAAAGGTTCCTGTATCTGTATACTCACCTAATCTGCCAACCCACTCTTCCCCAAAATCACTTCTTTCTTGATGCTCCAATAATACTTTTTTACATAATCCTGGGAGAGCACTTACTACACAAAGTTAAATTTTCCTTTTACACTGCTGTCACTCTGACACCGTAAGTTATTTACACACATGTTTGTGTACCTATTGTTCACTGCAGTGCCTGAAATGTAAGTGCTCACATGTGTGCTGACTATATTAGTGTTTTGTCTTTAAGTGTCGCATCATTTCAGGGTTAAAACTAGGTAAGTGAGCAGAGATACAAGATGACAGATTTTTATTCAAGAAGAAATTCCCTACATTTATGCTCTTCAAAATTTATTCTCTTCTGGGAATTAGTGAACATCCTATTACTGGATTACTGGAAACATACAGGCAAAAATTGAATGACAAATTGGGAAAGTTGTTACAAACAGACTTTAAGATTCAGTAATTGTTTAGGATAGGGATTAGACTTTTTGTCGATGTTCAATGTTTTTATTCTATTTATGTGAGGTATATCAAAAGTGTACTAAATAGTTGACTGGGGAAAATATAACCAAGAGTGACTTTTTTTTATTCCTTTTCAGTGTTATTTGATTATAAAGCATCACGAGACACTGAAGTAGGCAAACATATGCCAGTCAGGGTGTGAGCTCTGGATCCAGACGTCTGGATACAAACCCTTCCTCTCCCTGCTTCTTCCTAGCTATGTAACCTTGGCCTGTTCCTATCTTCTCTGTACTTTCATTTTCAACTGTGAAAATGAATGTACTAATGCTCTGTACCTCTTCAGGTTGCTGTAAAAATTAACCAAGAAAACATATGCAAGTGCTAGGAGCTCTGCCAGGTCCATAGTAAGTGCTCAGTAATGAGTGATTATCCTCCCCGCTTCTCCCAGGAGCCTGCCTTTTCCCAGTGCAATAAATGGGAAGTGCAATAGACAGATATGGGGATGAATTGCAATTCTGCCACTTATTATCTATGGAAGCTTAGAGTATTGCTTACTCTCTCCTCATTTTTCTTCATTCTTAGTACGGGAATAAAGACACCCACTTTGCATGGTGATACACTCCTTTGATTCTTCCTTCAATTAGCCATTCAAGGAAAAGTGAATGAGAATCTCCTCTGTGTCAGGTCCCAAATCAAGGGCTGGGGGAAAGCTTGCAGTCTAGGGAAGGTAGACATTAGACAGTTAACTTATGATAACATAGTTTGAGTATTTTAGCAACAGCTCACACATAATGAGCATTTACAACATGCCAGGCATTGTGCTTAGTGCTTTTCCTGTTTCATTTCAATTAGTCCTCACAAGAGGCCTTTGAGGCAGATGCCGTTAGTGTTTTGAAGAAGTGGGAATTGAGGCATAAAGATGCTAAATAAAGCAACAGAAGCAAGCAATAGGAGCTCAGGTTGGTTGGTTCTTGAGGCCTTGAGCTTAATCACCATACTACACCGGGGAGAGCAAGTACATAGGTCTGTAACAGGGTCTGTAACAAGCCTTGGAGAACTTGAACTTGTAAGGGCACCAACACAGAAGTGCTTGCAAAGGCTTCGAAGAACAGGCAGACAGGTAGGAGGCACACCGGGACAGCAGTTGCCAAGGACAAAAGGGAAAGAACTTTGTCCAATGCTTACAAAAAGAATGTAAATTAAATGTTGGTAAAGAACAATTTTTTTTAATATAATTTAAGTGATGTATTTGAAAAGTCTAGTAGAATTATTAGAAAATAGCAGGTGTTTAATAAATGGTTGTGCTTAGTATTCATGGCAGCTATTAATTTCTTAAACCTAAAAATCAAAATGCTCATAGATAGAATGGTAAGAAAGTGCCAGCAATATTTCGTTCCTTCTTCCCATGCTGTGCCAGTGACCCAAGAGGCGATGGCTGTGACATTCAGATTACCTTTCAGTGATCTGTAATGCATAGGCAGAGCTTCTCTACAGACCTGGCTGTGATAATAGCGCCCCAAAGCTCCTTTCCCTACAATCCTTGCCTTCAGTTAAGGTATGTGAGAGGGATTTGAGAGCATAGCAGCATGAAGAGATATTTGGGACTTCTCTTCTCCCTTCGAGATTAGCTCTTGCCCTGGCCAGGTTGCTCAGTTGGTTGGAGTGTCGTCCTGTACACCAGGAGATTGCAAGTTCAATCCTGGTCAGGGCACATACCTAGGTTGTGGGTTTGATCCCAGCCAGGGCAAGTACAGGAGGCAATGTTTCTCTCTCACCTTGATATTTTCCCCTCTCTTTCTTTCTGTCCCTTCCTCTCTCTGAAAATTAATAAAAACATCCTTGGGTGAGGATTAAAAAAAAAAAAAAGATTAGTTCTAAATGTTCTGAAGGGCATAAGCACTCTCTGCTTACCCATCATCATTAAAATATATGTCTTGAGGTTTTAATATATATTTCACTGGATCAAGTAATCCCATATTTGTATAACATTAAATGTATAAGACATGTTCTACTTAAGTAAAACTTACAAGCTGTCTCCTTTAAGCCAAAAGTTATTAATTTAAAAACATTTTAACCTAAAAATAGAGGATTAATTTCCTTCTCTGGTATGGCATATGTTCTCTAGAAAATGGGGTTTTGTAAAGGGATAGTGGATGTTAAGACAAATAAGGCAGTAAAACCTCATGCATATTACAGAAGCAATGCCGAGATGTTTATTTTGACTGCTCATAGGGAAATTCTGTGTCACTCCAGCTTCTCAGACCTACTTTAGTTCCTTGAGGTTGACAGATAGATGCCTCTGGATAAATGAGGTATTCTCTGACCATGCAGACACTTATTTCTTCTGATATCACACGGTGTCTAAGTACTGCCAGTTTGGCATCCAAATGATAACTGGGAATTACAAAGTGTTAAGACTGGGTGTATGCTATGGACTGAATGTTTGTGTGTCCCCTATCTTTCCCCTCCAAAATCCGTGTGTTGAAACCCTAAGTCCCAATGTGATAGACTTTGGAGGTTGAGCCTTTCAGATAAGGTCATAAGGGTGGGCCCTTATGATGAGGTTAATGTCCTTAGACAAAGAAGAAACCAGAACAAACTCTCTCTCCATCATGTCAAGACACTTCCAGAAAGCAGAAGTCTATAATTCAGGACAAGGTTTTCCCCAGAAACTGAATCTACTGGCTCCTTAATCTTGGACTTCCCAGCTTCCAGAACTGTGATAAATAAATGTCTGCTTTTTAAGACACTTAGTCCCTGGTGACCCCTTGGTTCCTAGGTCGATGCTCAACCACTGAGCCACACTGGCTGGACAATACTTTACTCATCTAATAATGATGGTGAACTTTGCTAATCTTGCTATGTCTTTTTGTTTTTGTTTTGTTTGTAGTGGTGGCCATAGGGTTGACAATATATATGTTTAATTTGTCACATTCTCCCTTCAAATAACATTATTTATTTCCTTCAATAAACTTCCACTTGCTTCCTCTCATCATTTGTACTATTTTAGTATGCAGTCTATAAACCCATAATTCATTGCTACTAATTTGCTTTTAACCAGAGGTCATGAGCTATAACCCACAGGCCAAATCCAGCCTGTGAGCTAAGAATGTTTTTCACATTTTTAAATGTTTGAAAAAATATGTGACATCTGAAAATTATATTAAATTCAAATTTCAATGTCTATAAGTAAAGTTTTACTGGAATATAGCCATACTTATTAATTTATATATTGTCTATGGCTGCTTTTATGCTGCAATGGCAAGTTGCAACAGAGACCATTTGGTCTGTGAAGCTTAAAACTATGTACTATCTGACTCAGAGAAAATACTCACCAACCTCTGCTTTTAGAGCATTAAAAGTGAGAAGAGAAAATGTCGTTTCTATTTACCTTTAATTTAACTATTTGAGGAGCTCCATGCTCAACTTCCAGTCTTCCCTGGGTACCTGTGTCCCATATGGTGCTCTCTCTTTGCTCTCTACCTCCCCCAAGGGGTAGGCTGTTGTTGCTTATTATTTGGTACTTACTAGCCTGGTGCTGGGAGAACAAGGTGCCTCTCTGTTTTCCTGCCCCAACCTCAGCCTCAGGAAGGCCCTGTGCCTGCATACAAAAATGGGCTTTCTTAGTGATTCTGCCACTCTTGGGTCTACTAGACCAAACTCTGTCCTCCTGGTTGGAGGGTCTTGTATGGGGGAGTTCCCTGTCCAGTGGTAGGGGGCCGCTAATAGTATTGTTACAGGATCCTGGAAATAGGTCTGCTTTCTGCTTTCACTGCCCTTGCCCTTGGGTGCAGTGGTTCTCAACCTTTCTAATGCCGCGACCCTTTAATACAGTTCCTCATGTTGTGGTGACCCCCAACCATAAAATTATTTTCGTTGCTACTTCATAACTGTAATTTTGCTACTGTTATGAATCGTAATGTAAACATCTGTGTTTTCCATGGTCTTAGGCTCTACAGCAGCGGTTCTCAACCTGTGGGTCGCGACCCACAGGTTAAGAACCATTAGCAGGGTCACGACCCACAGGTTGAGAACCGCTGCTGTAGAGCCTAAGACCATGGAAAACACAGATATTTGCATTAGGATTCGTAACAGTAGCAAAATTACAGTTATGAAGTAGCAACGAAAATAATTTTATGGTTGAGGGTCACCACAACATGAGGAACTGTATTAAAGGGTTGCGGCATTAGAAAGGTTGAGAACCACTGAGGATTTGCTTTTACTTTCTCCCACTTGTAATGATCTTTACTTCTAGTCTTTGCCCCGATCCATTCTTTCTTATGAGCTCTCAGTGAAAGTCTGTGGAAAAAATCCCACCAGTACTACCCACAGAGGTCCTATACTCCCATACCTGCTCACATTTGAACTTTCATGAATTTGTTTTAAATTTAGCTGAATTCTTCCTACTAACTTGTATGACACCACTTCTGCCCATGCTCTGCTAGGACGGGTTTTTATATGCTTTACTGTTTTGCAGAATTAACTCATCCTGTGTGAGCTATATAATTCACACTAACCTAGTTGAATAAGACATTTTATTCCCAGTTGGGAAGACAGATTTCGAAAGCATTTTGCAGCCTGGCTAATTTTTGCTACTTATTTGTACATCTGAGCAACTATTTGGTCAAGCAGACTGTCTTTATGTTGTTGCTCATATTCCAAATTAAATTCCAACTTAGAGACTAATTTGAATGAATCTGTAACATGGCAAGCTGAGCTAACACAGAACCTTGCTCATTACAAACATCGAGATGTGCTAGATAAAATTTAACAATTAAAAGACTATCTATAGCTTTAGATTGCAAATGAAAAAGTGTAACCCCTAGGTTCCAGAATTGAAAAGGGAAGTGAAGACTGGAACCATAGTGATATTCACCTGACACCTTGGTAAAAGTGAGGGAGGGAAATAAAAAGGGTGCTAAATGGTCCCAGACTTAGCAATAAGCCCATGGCGGGGGGGTCAGTGCAAGACCAGGGCATGAGATCTGTACCATTACCACACCCCAATCTGCATTGCTTAGCTTGGAGTCTGAATATACACCACAGAGTTGGTTCAGGAAAGTTTCTCCCAAGAAACGTACATAAAATGAATCCTAAGCTAGGACAGATCAAAAGAAGTAAAATGAAAGACAGCACTCTTCAGAAACTTCTAGCTCCATTGGTTTCTCATAGACTATACAATCTCTGACACAGACATGCTCACAGTTAATTACACAGTAGCAACACGAAAGCGATAAAACATTGGAGTGGTCACAACAGACTAGAATGTAAATGAGCCCTGTGTTTCTGGCAGAAGGAAGAGAAATTCAGAGAGAAGAAAGTATGTCTGAAAAACGAAAAAAGCTTGACAGAAGAAAGCAGAAAGAGACTATAAAATAAGCATATTTATAATTATTAAAATATATTTAAAGAGAATGGAAACTATAAGAAAAGAACATGACACCAAAAATAGGTGATTTTTAAAAAAAGATTATTGCAAAATATGGGGAAGAATGCTAAAAATTTTTGAAAAATAAAATGACATCAAATTATTAAATTTTTGAAAAATTTAAAAACATTTATTAACAAGATCATTATATACAGGAAAAGAATCACTTAAATACCACCATTTTCACTTTATCCGATGCTATAGGCTTATACTAGAAATGATTGTTGAACCTGAAAGGAAGCTATTGTGGGTTAAGTATTAAAATATCCAGGAACTGTTCATGAGGGTTGTGTTCGGTTTTGATTTTTCTGAGATATTAATCTGATGGTGCCATTCAGTGCATTAAACTCTTCAGTGGCTTCCTGTTGTCCCAGATTCTTAACACAGCTGGCCAGCTGAGTTTTCTGGAGTGGGATTCCAGCGTTTTGTCCTCCCACCTCCCTCTCACCACTCTGTATGGCGGCCACTGTTTTAGAGTTCCTTCCATTTGTAAACATACTCTCCTGAATTTGCTATTCCTTTGCCTGAAATGCTTTTTCCTCAGATAATAATGAGCTTCATTCAGCCTCTGCTCAAGCTTTACCTCCTGGGAAATATTATCCATATTTAAGCAGTCTTCTTTCCCTACTCTCATCATTTTTTATTTTCCATCCCAGATTTGTTTTCATAGCATTTTTATTAACTGACCATATCCACATTTTTTTTTTCCTTGCACATGGCCTTTCCTCTTTACTTCTTATGTTTGAAATGCCCTAAGACCATAGCCTGGTACATGATAGGTGTCAAGTGAATATTTGTTGAATGAACAAATAAACTCAGGGTCTTGGCAATATTGTTCTCTTTGTGGGAAGCTCTTCATTTCCACTTTTTCCTGGGAAACTCCTACTTGTCTTCTTAGCATTCACGTTTCTGATTCCTGAAATCTTTTCTTGTTCCCTCAGCCTAGGTTGGATTCCTTTGTTTTATGTTTCTACAGCACCTTATAATGTTCTTTTTCAAATTCCTTCAATGATTCACTCAACAAATAGTTATCGAGTGCCTACTATGTTCCAATCCCTGTTCTAGGCCCTGGGGATGCAGTAGTGAACACAACAGATATGATCTCAACTCTCATGAAGCTAATATTCTAGTGAGCAGGGGTGGAGGGCAGACAAGAAGTAAATAAACAAGTATACAGTACCTCATATAATCATAGGAGTGTAAGAAAACATGAAGCAGGATTATGGGAAGAGAGAGCCAAGGAAATAAGGGTCTGCCCTTTTACATGGAGGACCCAGGAAGTTGTCACATATTAGATAAGGGTTTTTTTTGTTTGTTTTAATTTTTATCTTTTGTTTTTATTTTTAAATGTATTTTGATTGATTTCAGAGAGGAAGAGAAAGGGAAAGAGATAGAAACATCAATGATGAGAGAGTATCATTGATTGGCTGCATCCTGCATGACCCCCCCCCCCCCACCATAGGGATTGAACCCACAAACCAGGCAGGAATCTAACCATGACCTCCTGGTTCATAGGCCTATACTCAACCATTGAGCCATACCAGCCAGGCTTGTATTAGATGTTTTAAAAGAGAAATTGTAAGGAACTGAGGGATTGGCCCAATGAAAACTGGGAAGACCTGAGTCAGAGGAAACAGCAAGTGTACTAGTAAATGTCAGAGTCAATAAATCTCTAAAGGTGTGTAGGAACAGGAATGAGCCCAGTGTGGCTGGGTGGAGTGAACAAGGAAATGGTAGGCAGTAGTAACAGATGAAGTCAAAGAGAGACTTCTTACAAACTTGTTTTTTGACAAGTGATGGCATTTTAGTTTTCACAGTTCTCACTGGGATGGGCAGGGGAGAGGGCAAGGGTCAGGGTGCAGGCTTAGGCAGGATAGTCCTAAGAACCCCAGGTCCTGAAGGTGCAGCCCAGGAACAGCTGAGAGGGGGTGAAAGGCTGCACCTACAACTTTCAGAAATGAGGGCTACGGCGGGGAGCTGGTCCAGCCCAGCCATCCCAGCAGAAGATCAGCACCAGCTCTTTTCCATACTGCTGTGGTGGTCCGGGCAGGAAGGACTCCACGCAGTGAGGTCACCACACAGAAGCTGTGGCTAACCTGCCTCCAGCAGTTATGATGGGCTGCTGAGAGCCAGCTCAGGGCCTCCTACAAGGCGGCGTGGATATTCTTGTGGAACTGAACTGCGCGCTGAAGGTAGGATACCCTGCCCATGGACTGGGTGAGCTGGGGCTTGCTGTTTTAGACACTTTGGCTCTTAAGCTAAAATATTAAAGCCACTAGAGGGATTTTAGTTTGAGCAGACTCTTTCTGCTATGTTGACCAAGGGGTAAAGGGTAGACAGGGAGATTAGTTAGAAAGTTATGAAAACAATCCAGATCAGAGGTGGAGGTGGGTAGTAGTAGCAGGAAAGGTCATAATAAGTGGTCAAATTCTGGATACATTTGGAAGACATAGCCAGCAGGATTTGATGAAAGGTTGAAAATAGGGTTTGAGAGAAACAAAGCAGTCGATGATGGATCGGGTGTCTGGCCTGAGTACCTGAAAAGGTGAAGCTTCATTCTACTGAGATTGGGAAGGTTATAGAAGAGCATATTGGGAAGGGCTAGTCTAGGAGGATTATAGATTTCAGTCACTTTAAGATATCAGATACCCACATAAAGAGTTTGAGTTGGCAGCTGTAGATAAAATTCTGGAACTCTAGAGAAAAGTCCAGGACAGAGATATAAATAGGGGAATTATCAACATATAGATAGCATTTAAAGCCATCTGGAGGATAGAAAAGACATGATGTTTGATGACTCAGCTCTGGGTAATTCTAACATTTAAAGATAGAGAAGATGAGGATGCACCAGCCAGGGAGAAAAACCAAAAGAAAGTGGTGATCAGAACCTTTGAAGAAGATGGGAAGGATTATCTGGGTGAAATGCTAGGAGTGAGGTAAGATGTCCTCTGGCAATTGATGTCATTGTGTCTAGCTGTGGAGGTCCTCGGTGTCCCTGACACTTGGTTGAAATAGCAGGTGAAAGCTTCATTGGAGTAGTTTCAGCAGGGGATAGACACAGATATTTAGAGACAGTATTAATAACTTTTTCAAGAACTTTGGCTTTCAAAGGGAGTAGAGAAATAGTAAGGTAGCTGGAGGGAGATATAATTCTCAACATGCTTGAAACTCCTGTGTGTGTAAGAATAGTAAGTACTATATGTGGTAACAACTATGTCCATCCTGTTGACTGCTTTTTGCAGAGTATAATGCTTGACCCAAAGTGTATGATCATTGAATATTTCTTGAACAAATAAATACTATTCATAAAATTATAACTAATATTTGTTATGGTTTAGAAATATTTTCAACAAATGTTACTTTAAAAAAATTCAGCAAGAATATGTATTTTGACACTGGTGAAAGCAGGAAGTGATTGCAGGTAATATGATCAGTCCACATCTACTTACCAGTTTCCCAGCTGACTCATTTATGCTAAGCACCGCATACCATCTTTATTTCAGAAAAACCTGAAATATGCAAATTAATTTGCTAAAAATATTCAGTGCAGGTTGCTTTAATTATGTATAGCAGCGTTTTTCAAACAATGGAGAAAATAAAGTAAATATATTTTTCTTCAGCAAAGTAGACTGATTTAAGTTTGGTGAGCATCAGGAAATCATCAAGTCTTTAAAGAGATGCTTATAGTACCATAGTTGTGTGTGAAAGTTTGATTCATTGCTAAGTGATGGTATGCATCTATTTGATGCAGCACATTTATTTGATATGAAGATGAGCAGTTGTAGTACAACATAATATCCTCAGCTTGACATCTGGCTAACTACAGAGATGAAGTCATGAAAGATCAGATAAAACATGTAGGTTGCAGATAGATAGGGGTGCTTAGCTTTCTTTGATGGATAATTGAGAGTGTTTAAAAATTTTGAGCAGAAAGGGGAAATGATCTGAGTTATATATCTATTAACTAATATGAAAATTGGTTACAGAATTGAATGGATGGGGAAAATCAGTGTTTTACAAACATTATTCTGGGGTATTTTATTGGGGGCTCCTTGAAAAAAAATATTGCATGGTAAATGAAATAGGAAATATTGGGTTTCCCAACATTGGGTTAAACAAACTTAAAGATGTTCCTTTACTGTAGCCTATGCTATACTTTTTGAATATCCAAGTCCTGTGGAATATGGTACTCTTTGTTCAAGGGAGCCTACTATTCTTGGAACAGTTTGACAATTATGTACTATATTATTGTGGTAATTGGATGACCTGACCTGGACTTCAGAGGGGTTGTGGGAATGGAAAGGGAGAAAGAGATAACAGTAGGCATGCCTTATTGACTAGTAGGTGGGGAAGTAAGGAAAGAAAAAATCAAAGGGGAAACATTGCTTCAAAAAGTTGGTGAGTGTAGCTTAGCACAATGAGCTTTAGAATGCTGGGGGCGGGTGGGGGGATGAACAAATAAAAGTCAGGGTGCTTTGATCTGGGAACAGTATTTAAGGCTGGAAACAAGTTTCAGAAGCACAGACACTAGTCTATAGTGCTGGAGAATAATCTTGAAACGGTTAGAGCATAAATTGGGGATATTGAAGAAGTAATAGCTACAGATTTCTTTGATAAAAATTGCAGGAATCAAGCAAAAGACTAGTTTTAGAAAAGATACAGCAACAAGTACTTGAAAATAAGTACTTTTTTATTAGTGTGAGTAGCATAATTTTCACTATTCAGGCTGAGATATAAAAAGAAAAGTGATGTAAAAAATGTTTTTTTCTGTTCAGCATATTAATTCACCATGGCAGGAAGGAGTAATGCATCCTTCAGAAATCTTGACATAGTCAGTGGGCAATCAGTGTTTTCTGACAAGCAGGGATTCCTCCCTGTTTTAGCTTTGTCATTCCTCCTGTGAGTATTGCTTCATGATGATCCACTGTGTCCATATCAGGATTATAATTCTAGATTTACACCTCCTGTCCTTGACATTCTCAGAGGTCTACCTTCAGGGCCTTCTTGCAAGCCCTGCGTTCTCAGAGAAACCATTGTTTGTTAGAACTGTGCTTGTCAGCACATGCAGATGTATCAGGAAAAATGTAAGAATTTACAGAACACCTGAAAGGCTGAAAAGGCATTGCCACCAGAAATAAAAACTTAAAAAAAAAAATTGGCAAACTGAGATTAAGTAAAATACAACACAATATGTCCTTTGTGGTATTAATATTCTTTGCATAATTAGGTCTACATGCATTTATGTTCATATGGAAATCCATGTAACAAAACATGCAGATGCATTTTCAAGGTCATAATGTAGAGTTTGGAGGATAAATATGGAGCAGACAGTAAATTCATAGGAAAATGAAGTCAGCCAGCTCTCCCCAGATGGTCACCTTTATACTGTTTTTTATAGCTTGTGAATTAGGTACCTATGTTTTCTTCAACTCTCTCCTGACATTTGAATTCTTGCATTTGAATTGCAAATAAAAACAATGAATCTTGATTTTTTTCCACACAAAAGCCCACCATGTTTTTGGTCTTCTTTTTTCTTGGGATGCAATAACACATTCATATTTTGGGATTCTTAGTTATTTTAATTTTACAATTTATTGGCTGGTGTGATAATAGAAATGCAAGTGTAATGGTTCAATTCACATAAAGGCTTTCTTTTTGCATTTTTAAGGACACTGGCTTGAGTAATTTTTAACATTTGTTTAATTTAAAAATATGGATATTACAAATTTTTTATAAATATTTTTGAAAGATCTATGATTCATTATCAGAACAGTCACATTGATTCATATTTAATTCAGTTTAAAGTGTTCCTTCAATATAATAGTCACATGTTAGGTACATCATCTACCCTCACATATAAGAAGAACAATGCCTTTAAATAAACAATGATTTTCAGGTAAACGGTACACTTTTCTCACTCACTGCTTTCAAACTTCTGTGACACTTGAACTGGCACTCTATTCTTGAAGTGTCAGAAAAAATGATAAGGCTACTTCGATCAGTGCTTATAAATCAGCACAATAATTTATTCTTTCTTTTGCATTGTTTATATTCATTAATAAATATTGACATTGAGATTCATGCAGAAAAAAAGGGATTCCTTAGAGAGACATATTAATTTTTTTCCATATCTCTTAGAGATACCCTTGATAAATGTAACAGAAAAGTAAATGTGTTTAAAGCATGAGTAAAATGTGATGAATTACTTTGCACCTGAGATGAGGTATTCAGTGAATGTATAATTAAAGATAAAACTACTCAGTAAATTATGGCAGGAGTGGTTTATGTTAAAACCACTTGAAAAATAATGCCTTTCAAATTAAAATTGTTTATGTCTGAGTAATTTGTCTTGTGTTAAAAAATGTGATATTATACTCAGATCAAAGCATTCAGATGGTGTTTTTCAGGTTTGAAAGATAAAACAAAGCTAAGCTTATTTTATTTAATCATCTCCAAAATGGTACAAAACCAAACCATTTACTATAAATTCAAGGCCTTGTTGAAGAAGTCATTTCAAGTTTATTGCATTTGTCTATTTATTTTGAGTTAATTATATCCTAATGGCTCATGAACTAGAAAAGGTACAATTATAATTTTGGGACAGTTAGTAGTCTATGGGCTTAAATATTTTTTATCTGACAGGAAAATATAAAATTATTTTTAAATCTAATATGAGGTCCCAATATGTTTTTACCTAAATAAATGCTTTATTTGTAATTTTTAAAATTCCTCATGTATAGAGTCTATAGCCCAACCTCTAATCTTCATCTCCTACAATTTTTAAAGATTACATTTAAAAATGATTCTGATACATTTTCATGTGCAGAGATTGAATCCTCCTATCAATAAAGAGATAATATGCAAATTGACTGTCACTCCAACACACAAGATGGCTGCCCCCATGTGGACACAAGATAGCTACCACAAGATGGCCAGCAGGGGAGGGCAGTTTTGGGCGATCAGGCCAGCAGGGGAGGGCAGTTGGGGGGGACCAGGCCTGCAGGGAAGGGCAATTGGGGGGGACCAGGCCTGCAGGAGAGGGCAGTTAGGGGTAATCAGGCTGGCAGGGGAGCAGTTAGGAATCGATCAGTCTGGGAGGGGAGTGATTAGGGGGTGATCAAACTGGCAGGCAGAAGTGGTTAGGGGCAATCAGGCAGGCAGGCAGGGGAGCAGTTGGGAGCCAGCAGTCCTGGATTGTGAGAGGGATGTCCAACTGCCTGTTTAGGCCCGATCCCAGGATCGGGCCTAAACGTGTAGTTGGACATCCCTCGAGGGGTCCCAGATTGGAGGGCATGCAGGCTGGGCTGAGGGACACCCCCCACTCTGTTCACGAATTTTGTGTTCCAAGCCTCTAGTTCAGGGGTGGGCAAACTTTTTGACTCGAGGGCCACAATGGGTTCTTAAACTGGACCGGAGGGCTGGAACAAAAGCATGGATGGAGTGTTTGTGTGAACTAATATAAATTCAAAGTAAAGGAGTGGAGGGGAGAGCAAGAGAACCGGATAGAACAGCCGGATCTGGCCCACGGGCCGTAGTTTGCCCACGGCTGCTCTAGTTACTACTATAAAGCTAGTGAGCAATCATTTGAGCAATGTGCATTGAATAACTTTGAGCCAGACAACCCTACCCCTTAACACTTCCTTCATCTTCTGGGCTAGTATTTTCTTTTGGCTCATTACTTATTCAATAAATATTTAATGAGTACCTGCCATGATTTGTGGACATCAAAGGAGAACAAAAAATAATCATGTTCTGTTCTCATGAAGCTTACAATCTACAGGAAAGACAATCAAATGATTATGAAGATAAATGTAAAATTACAATAATGATAAATACTAGGAAGCAAAAACATATGGTACTATGAAAGGACCATGGCAATAGTAGGCATTTAATAGTAGACAGTTAATATTTGTTAGCTGGATTAATGAAAACTAATAATGAAAAGGATAACATGGAGAATTGCTCTAGAGAAAGCTTCCCTGAGGAAGTTATATTTGACTCGAGATCTGAAGCATGAATAAGCATTTAGTTGGTAAAGAGTGTAGGAAAAAGGTCTCAAACAAAAAGAAAAACAAGGATTTATGTCAAGATTGAACATGACAGAAAAAAAGAATGAGCCTGTAATAAGAGTTTAAAATAGAACATGGTGCCAGGGGAAACTGGAGTGATTGATCTTTATTCATAAAACTAGAGGCCGGATGCACGAAAATTCATGCAAGAGTAGGCCTTCCTTCCTCTGGCTGCTGGCACCAGCATTCCTCTGGCACCCAGGACCCGGGCGGCTTCCCTCTGGCCCTGACTTCATCTGGAAGGACGTCTGTCTAATTAGCATATTAACCTTTTATTATTATAGATGATTGTCTATGTAGAAAATTCTATAGAATTTACCAAAAAGCTACTAAAACTAATAAGTGACTTTAGTGAGGTGAGAAGACACAAGGTTAACATAAAAATATCAATTGTACTTCTATATAATAGCAATGAACAATTGGAAACTAAATTAAAAATAATAATATTTATAATATTTATAAAATCATGAAACAGAGTTAAATTTTGCAAAAGATGTGTAAGACTTGTATACTGAAAAGTATAAAACATTGCAGAGAGGAATTAAAGCTCTAAATAAATAGGATGGTATACTATACTCATGGGATCAGAAGACTCAGTATTGTAAAGATGTTATTTTTCCCAAATTGTTACACAGACTAAACACTATCTCAGTTAAAAAGTCAGCAGCCTTTTTTTTTGTTTGTTTTGGTAGAAATTGACAAGTTGATTGTAAAGTTTATATGAAAATGCAGAGAATATAGAATAGCAAAATTGAAAAACAAGAACAAAGTTGGAGGGTTTACAGTACTATATTTCAAAACTTAGTATAAACATAGTAATCAAGAGAGTGTGATATTAGTGTATTGATATATAGATCAATAAAATAGAATAGATTTCAGAAATAAGCCCACAGATATGTAGCCATTGATATTCAACAATTGTGTTGTGGAAACTAAATGGAGAAAAGCTAGTCCTTTCAATAAATAATACTATAAAAATTAGATACCGATATGCAAAAATATTGAACCACAAAATACTCAAAAATCAACTCAAAATGGGCCATAAATCTAAATGTAAGACCTAAAAGTATATTATTTTAAAAGAAATTATCTATATAGAAGAAAATATTTGAGACCTTGAGTTAATCCAAGATTTCTTAGATTGAATGTAAAAAGCAAGAACCATAATAAAAAATGATCATAAATTTAAAATTATTGGTCTTTGAAAGGTATTGTTAAGAAATTTAGAAGACAAGCCAAGGACTAGGATAAAGTATTTATAAAACATATCTGATAAAGAATCTAGAATACATAAAGAGCTCATAAAACTCAATAATTAAACAAAATAAATGACGCAACAAAAAAAAAATAAAAAAATATTAGATTAGACACTTCACCAAAAAAAAGTATAGATGGTAATAATTACATGAAAAGATATCCAAAACCATAAATATTTATGGAAAAGAAAATTAAAAGTACTCCACAGTACCTTTATTAGAATGTTTTTTAAAGGTCTCGTTCCTGTGTGTGATTTTTTTAAAGAAAACTTTACTCTGCGTCACTATTGTCTCAAGTACAGAACAGCGTAGAAATGGCTCTTTCCTCATGCACGATCTCTTACCTTAGTCTCAGTGCCTTCAGTCTTCTCTCTCCAGTAATTAGTTTTCATTTGATAATAAATGTTCATCCTTGCAAATTATCTCTATGATCAAAACCTCAGGCCAATTATTTGATGTCCTTTGTCCTCAGTTTCCTTATACTTAAGAAGTAGAGGCTGGAGCATGAAATTCCTTCCAATTCTGTGATACTAGTCTCTCTCCTACATTTGATAACTTTTTTATAAAAATCAAGCAAAATTAGCATACTTCACTTACATTTAACCCATCTATGGAATCAATAGATGCATACAGATATCTACTCTGGTGAGTCACCTCCATATACAACTGTGCATATTAAAACTATAGCATTTATTTTTATAATTTTCATTAGTTTTTCCCTAGTCAGGTTGATTTCTAGTCAGGACACATGGTTTTATTGTAACTTTTATTACATACTGGTGTAACTGAATTTCATAAAAAATATAAGCATGGATCTAGTATATATGTGAATATGGATTGTTAATATGCTGGAATAATAATTGGCACACATTTGTGTGTACAGCAAGCTATTTTTAATTAGGGCCAAATGAAAAAACAAGTCTCAACAATATCAGTTAAGCACTGAATAGTGTAGGGGAAAATATCTGGCCTGGGATTCAGAGTATCTTAGTCTTAGTTCTGGCTTCATCATTGATATTTCAGACGACTAAGAAATGTTCAAGACTAGGAGTGACTGAACCATCCCACCCAGTGCAAACCATCTCTTTATTCCTCCTTGCTGAGGGGGCTCTTTCTCCGTCACTTGCATACCTCCAAGTCTTCGATATAGGCTCTTATTATTGGAAATTGTACCCACTTTAGGCTCTTATTATTGGAAACTGTACCCACTTCGATATAGGCTCTTATTATTGGAAACTGTAGCTGGATGAGAATACCTATTAGATTGTGGAATCAAACAGTTTAATCTAAACAGTATAAATATTAAATGAAAACAAAAAAATCACCAACTTTTTGAGAATGAGCATCTTTTTAAAGGTACCTATCTCAAAAATTATCACAGAGAAAACAGAATTAATATAGCAAACAGAGTACAGGTTTTGATTTACTAGTCTGGTGGTTCAGTGGGCTGGAGCATCAGCCCATACACCAAAAGGTTGATTCCTAGTCAAGACACATGGCTTGGTTGCAGGCTTGATCCCTGGTAGAGGAGCATGCAGGAGGCAGCCAATCAATGTGTTCCTCCCCTCCCCTCTCTTCCCCTCCCCTCCCCTCTCTCCTCCCCTCTCCCCTTCCCTCTCTCCTCCCCTCCTCTCTCTCTTTAAAGAATCAATTTAAAATTTTAAAAAAATGTTGACTCTGAAGTGTTGGAGGACGGGGAAAGCCCAATAACAAAAGTTGGCAAGAAAAGCTAAAGTAATATCTAACAAAGATCCAGGTGGAGATGAGTTTACAGTGACCTGCTCTTTAAACAATAGATACTTCTAAAATATTTTTACTATTCCAGAGCATATGTTAAAATTAATAGAAAAATATTTGGTAACTCAGTAAGTGAGTCAGAATTCTATTACTTCGAATATAAAGAATGGTTTGATAACAGAGAGAATGATTCTCATAAAATGAAAATTTTAAAGAAATGGAATCACCATATATGCACGATGATAATTCTTAGTAAACTAATGAATTTTGGGACTTAGAGAAAATTAAATAAAATAGCTAGTTTTATTTTAAGCTAAAGTAATTCATTTGTTAAATCATTTTGAATAATTTTTGAAAGCTTTTATTTTAAATTTAGAAAAATAATGATTAATAATAGTCTTTATAACATATATAATGTGTTAAACAATTTTTAAGCAAATAAAATATATCTAAAGATATGTCCATCAGCCCAGCCTGTACCCTCTCCAATCCAGAACTGCTGGCTCCCAACTGCTCACCTGCCTGCCTTCCTGATTGCCCCTAACCTGCTTCTGCCTGCCAGCCTGATCACCCCCTAACCACTCCCCTGCCAGCCTGATTGATGCCTAACTGCTCCCCTGCCAGCCTGTTTGCCCCTAACTGCCCTCCCCTGCAGGCCTGGTCACCCCTAACTGCCCTCCCCTGCAGGCCTGGCCACCCCTAATTGCCCTCCCCTGCAGGCCTGGTCACCCCTAACTGCCCTCCCCTGCAGGCCTGGCCACCCCTAATTGCCCTCCCCTGAAGGCCTGGTACT
This sequence comes from Plecotus auritus, assembly GCF_963455305.1. NCBI lineage: Eukaryota > Metazoa > Chordata > Mammalia > Chiroptera > Vespertilionidae > Plecotus > Plecotus auritus. The sequence continues at coordinate 148,104,298 of NC_137772.1, forward strand.
CCCCAACTGCTCTCCCCGGCAGGCCTGGGTCCCCCCCAAACTGCCCTTCCCTGCAGGCCTGGTCACCCCCAACTTCCCTCCTCTGCCGGCCTGGTCACCCCTAACTGCCCTCCCCTGCAGGCTTGATCGCCCCCAACTATCCTCCCTTGCAGGCCTGGTCCCTCCCAACTGCCCTCCCCTGCTGGCCTGATTGCCCACAACTGCCTTCCCTTGCAGGCCTGGGTCCCCCCCAACTGCCCTTCCCTGCAGGCCCGATCACCCCCAACTTCCCTCCTCTGCAGGCCTGGTCACCCCTAACTGCCCTCTCCTGCAGGCTTGATTGCCCCCAACTGCCCTCTCTTGCAGGCCTGGTTCCTCCCAATTGCCCTCCCCTGCTGGCCATCTTGTGGTGGCCATCTTGTGTCCACATGGGGGCAGGATCTGTGACCACATGGGGGCAGCCATCTTGTGTGTTGGAGTGATGGTCAATCTGCATATTACTCTTGTATTAGATAGGATAGAGGTCTGGTGCACAGGTGGGGGCCAGCTGGTTTGCCCTGAAGGGTGTCCCAGATCAGGGTGGGGGTTCCCTTGGGGAGTGGGGCAGCCTGGGCAAGGGGCCTGTGGTGGTTTGCAGGCCAGCCACACCCCCCGGTGACCCAAGCGAAGGCCCTGGTATCTGGGATTTATTTATCTTCTACAATTGAAACTTTGTGGCCTGGAGCAGAGCCAAGCCTTCTGCTCCCTTCGTGGTGGCAGCCATTTCTGTTGGGATTTATTTATCTTCTATAATTGAAACTTTGTAGCCTTAAGCGGAGGCCTGGGACGGCAAGGGCAGGCGGAAAGCTTGGCTTCCTCCATTGCCAGGGAAACCCAAGCCTCCCTCCTGCTCTCTGTGGCTGCAGCCATCTTGGTTGGGTTTATTTGCATATTCCCTCCTGATTGGCTGGTGGGCGTGGCTTGTGGGTGTAGTGGAGGTATGACAATTTCCATATTACTCTTTTATTAGATAGGATTTTTAAAAAAGCACTCAAGTTTGATCATCTTTCAATTTATTCACTCTGTCATATAACTATACTTATGACTTAACACTTCATTAGTCACTAATAGCTTACAATGCAAATGCCTTTTTCTCCATTTTTTTAAATCCTCCTGGAGCATATGTTTTTAATGATTTGAGAGGAAGAGGGGGAGAGAGAGAAAACATCAATGTGAGAGAGAAACATCGATTGCCTCCCGTACAACCAGGGATCCAACCTGCAACCTGGGTATGTGCGCTGACCAGGAATCTAACCCACCGTGCTCTGGTGTACTGGATGATGCTCTGATCAACTGAGCCAGATTGGCCTGCGTTTTCCTCCTTTTCTATTCCCAGTGTATCATTTATAAAAGAAACATCAATAGAAAGTGTGAGAAAGCCCTTAGGAATTTAACATAATCAGGAAAAACTCATTATTTCATGATTTGTACTTGGAATTTTTTAATAATCTTTTATTCAACTTGAGAGTAATCATGGTCTCAACAAAATACGTAAACTATTCACCATAACAATTTATACAAACACCAGGCTTCAGTTTGTCCTCTCAGCATCTTTAAATGATGTGGATGGCACCACACTAACTTCACCATACAATTTTCCAAGTAACTAAGAAACTGATGACAGTATGATATAGTAGTGATAAGGTAAAAGAGGAAACATATTATTAAGGAGCCTGATAGCAGAATAATATATCAAAGTGTCAGCTTAGATAAAAACATTCATCTGTTTTCTAGTATAAAAGATATTTGAGGACATGAAAAGTTAAATTTGTAAGGTTTCTTTACAACAAGCTCTCTGAAAAACCCCACTTGATTGGGTGTCTCTCCAGCAATTTCCTGTTAAAGCCTTTCCCTTCCAATTTCCTGAGTGCTATGAAAAAGGGAATTGGGATTTGTTAATAATAATTACAAGGAAAAACTCCCATTTTTATGGTATACACAGATGGGATCAGTACCTATATAAAAGCTTGGTATTTTTAAGCTAAGGAAATATTACAACTCATGGAGCTGAAAGGTATGCATCTTTTTATGTCTAGTGTTTTAAGATGCCTGACAATAATTATTTAACTAACCTTGAGTGAGAAGTCTTTAAATAAGGAATTAAGGAAGGAAAGGTAAAATATAGAGACTTCAGTTTAAACTGAAAGCTCTGTGTATGTGTCTGGTTTTTTATCCAGCTGCATCTAAAATGAAGTGAGGTCATAGATGAAATGTAAACAAGGAATAGTGTGGATGGACAGGTCTCATCATTGCTGGTGGTGTTCTGTTGAGGTGTCATATTGCTAGTCTGTACCTGGCAGTTTTATTGTGTTTCTACAGAAATACTGCCAGTGTACTTAACTAGCTAATGAATAAGTGCACATTATATGCATTTTCCCCCAAGAAACTTCAGAAACAATTTGTCTGCATACAAATTGTAGTTTGGACAACGTACTTTAAAACAACTGCCCAGAGCCCTAGCCAGTTTTTCTCAGTAGATAGAGCATCAGCCTGAGGACTGAAGGGTCCTGGGTTTGATTTGGGTCAAAGGCACGTACCTAGGATGCAGGCTTGATCCCCAGACCTAGTCAGAGCATGTGTCTCTCCCCCTCCCTTCCACTCTCTCTAAAAATCAATGGAAAAATATCCTCAAATGAGGATTAAAAAACAACAACAACAACAACAACAAAAAAAACCTTCCCAGAGAGCCTAAAATAAGATTTCCTTAAAAATATTCACAAGTGCTAAAATGACCTCTGATCCACTTTCAAGTCATACCAATTAGTTCTTACTTCTCCCGTTCATAGATAAAATTTGATGATTACAGAAAGATGGAGTTCAGTCTGTTAAATTCTAATTTTCTCAGAATTTACATTTTGTAAGAAATCTAAATATTGTCAAATAGAGGTTAACACAAATATCATTGTTAGCTAGTGAATACAAACACTTATATAAATACTAGAGGCCTGGTGCATGAAATGCGTGCACTTGGAGGGGGGGTCCCTCAGCCCAGACTGCACATCTCGGAACAGGCCTAAGCCATCAGTCGGACATTCTTAGCACTGCCACAGAGGCGGGATAGGCTCCCACCACTGCTGCTGCGCTAGCCAGCCATGAGCCCAGCTTCTGGCTGAGTGGTGCTCTCCCTGTGGGAGCACACTGACCACCTGGAGACAGCTCCTGCATTAAGCATCTGTCCTCTGGTGGTCAGTGTGTGTCATAGCGACTGGTCGTTCTGCTGTTTGGTCGATTTGCATATTAGCCTTTTATTATATAGGATAATGAGAAAATATAATTCCATACAATTAATTCTATTGGGTAAACAATTTTTAAGTACCTACAGTTGTCATTATTCTGTGTGGGATACAATGGCATATACAAAAATTAATAGGAGCCTGGCTGGCATGGCTCAGTGGTTGAGTGTCGACCTATGAACCAGGAGGTCATAGTTCAATTCCAGGTCAGGCACATGCATGAGTTGTGGGCTCATCATTGATGTTTCTATCTCTCTCTCTCCCTCTTTCTTCTTCTCTAAAATCAATAAAAATATATATTTTTAAAAATTAATAGGATACAGGTGCTATAGTATGTAGAAATAAAAAAAAAGGTCAGTAGATTGTTGAACTTCTTTGAGACATACAAAATTGATTACATTTGGGCCAGGTCTAATCGCTCATAGACTCACAAAACACAATCAATTTGCATGGATGCCATGAGGCTAGAAATAAGTGAAAATGAAATGAGCTAACTTGAATGTGATTAGGAAGATTGTAGTTGGCTATCATTATATAAAGACATATATGCAAGATTAAATAGAAAAGTGAGGTGAAACTATAGAAGAAAATGAAAGACATCAAACACAATAGAGATAAGAGAAAACTCAAACAAAAATGAAGGTGGGACTTTAGGTTTCCTGAGGTCTCAGGTAATGGTAGGCAAATCAAGCCTCAATTTTAGCTGTTTGGGAAAATTAGATGATTTTTTTTTTTTTTAAAGGAAGGAAGAAAAAAAAAAAAAGAACAAAATTCTGAATAGAGTTCCTAGAAACACTGGGAACACATTACTCACTGCAACCACATAACGGATTGTTTAACAAAGAAAGCCATAGCTTAAGCTTTGTCTACCCAAAGGTTTGTTTATTGTGTAAGTATCACTCTCAAATGAAATAGCTACCTTCTATTTGAGAGAATCTCTTAGCTGCTACAGCCTTTCATTTGGAAGCTGAGTCTGGGACAGGATTTTGTCATTCTATAAATTTCTAATTTAAAAATTCTAGTATTATCAAACTTTTCTGTGACATACATCAATGTCATCCCAAATCCCATGAAGGAAAGGTCACTCTGCATTTTATAAATATAAATTGGGATAATTTTAACAGCATAATGAGTAAAGTTTTTTAATTTGAGCACATTTAAATTGTGCCGTTCCTCAATCGGAGGGTTTACCAGTTAGTCTGCATTTAAGGAACATGGCAAGTTGTTGTCAGATCAAAGCAGAGATGAGTTTCTGATGATAGGGACACTCTGATGGTTATGTCTCCTTAGTAACCTGTAAATTGACAGTTTCCTTTCATATCACAGCAATGGAGGTACAGAGCATTATTGGCCATTTATTTTATTTTGTTGGTACACGTTCTCTGTTGTTCAGCATTAGATTTTTAAACTGAGTATTCTTTGGCCCAATTTTTAGATATATCAAAAAGCTAGTGATAAGTCAATATTTTACATACACTATTTAAACTGTAGTCTTAATAATAGCTTCTATAATACTGTGCATGAAACACTGACTTAAGGCTTGATATAGTGTTTATAGCCATTTTACTTAACTGCTCAAATATGAGTATGTCTTTTAACGAAATTTTACCATTTGCAACACATGGATGGACCTAGAGGGTATTATGTTAAGTGAAATATGTCAGTCAGAGAAAGACATATACCATGTAACTTCACTTATATATGAAATGTAAAGAACAATATAAACAAACAAAATGGAAATAGACTTATAGATACAGAGAACAGATTGATGGTTGCCAGAAACGAAGATGGTTGGGGAACTGGGTGAAAAAGATAAAGGGAATGAGAAGTAGAGATTGGTAGTTACAAAATAGTTATGGAAATATAAAGTACAGCATAGGAAATATAGTCCATAATATTGTAAAAACTATGTATGGTGCCAGGTGGGTATTGAAAATATCAGGGGGAACACTTTATAAAGTACGTGATTGTTTAATCCAGCCGTGGGCAAACTACGGCCCGCGGGCCGGATCCGGCTGTTCTATCCAGTTCTCTTGCTCTCCCCTCCGCTCCTTTACTTTGAATTTATATTAGTTCACACAAACACTCCATCCATGCTTTTGTTCCGGCCCTCCGGTCCAGTTTAAGAACCCATTGTGGCCCTCGAGTCAAAATGTTTGCCCACCCCTGCTGCTAGACACTATGTTGTACACCTGAAACTAATACAAATTAATATTAAATGTAAATTGTAATTGAAAAAATTTTATTTCAAGAGTATGTCTTTTAAAAGAGGACATCTTATCACCTTATCAAAGAAATTTGGGTAGCATAATTTTCTGTCTATAATTTTACATTTTCTCTTCCAACATTATCACAAATAGAACAAGAAGTAAGCATTCAGTAAGGCTTAGGAGTAAGAAAGGCTTAGGAGAAAAGATGATCTAGATCTTATATCATACTAGAGGCCCGGTGCAGGAAAATTCTTGCATTTGGGGGAGTCCCTCAGGCCGGCCTGTGCCCTCTCACAGTCCAGGAGCCCATGGGGGATGTCCAACTGATGGCTTAGGCCCGCTGCCACGGAGGTAGGAGAGGCTCCTGCCACCGCCGCTGTGCTCACCAGCCATGAGCCAGGCTTCTGATAGGGGGAGCGCACTGACCACCAGGAGGCAGCTCCTGCATCGAGCATCTTCCCCCTGGTGGTCAGTGCACATCATAGTGACTGGTCATTCCACTGTTCAGTCAATTTGCATTAGCCTTTTATTATATAGGATGCCAGGCACCCTATTAAAATCTCATTAAATTACATTCCCATTTAGACCTTATGGTGACTATATAAAGTCAGTGTTGCCACATTTTATTTCCCAGGTCTCCTTGACTTTCAGGTTTATACCCATATTATCCAACTATTTGTCACAGTGATAAAACATTTTATATAATCCCATATTGACCCTGAATTAATGGATTTTATATGGACAGGGAGAGAAAAACAGGGGAAAGTGCTACCCTCTTACTATATTTTAAAAATAATTTTGTCTTCAGGGTGATGATTATTCTTGCTACTTATTAAATTTAGCCAAAGAATATATATGTGTAACCCACAAACACGGTTAACAGTGTGGTGATGGCCAGAGGTAAGAGGGGCCAGGGCTGGGGAGGAGGGGGCAGTTAAAGGGGGAAAAAATAGGGACGTCTATAGTAGTGTCAACAATAAATTTGTTGCCATCATTTGAGTATAAGTAAAGCTACAGCCACAATTACTGATGAAACACTAAGGCATGTGACTGTATTACTAATAATCCTTTTCTGCTTAAGAAACATCCAATTGAGACCTCATCATATAGCTGTGCACCCTCAGGGTGATGATTCTTCTTCTGCCCACCTGTGCCATTCATGCATTGCCCTCCCCACTGCCACCATTCCAGTCTGGCTTCACCATACTTTGCCAAGGCCAGTGTAATGACCTTCTTCCCAGCTGGTCTCCTGTGTATACCATTGGTCCACTTTAATTCATGTTCCAAACAAAAGTCATGCTGATATTTATAAAATGTGAATCAGATGATGTCATCTCTCTGGTAAAATCTCTTCAATGGTTTTCTTTAGCAAAGTGTAATAAACTATAATCTTCTTATGAAATATTTACACAAAACCCGGTTCTGTTTACTTCTCAAACTTTGCCTTCTATCTAGTGGAGTGCTGGGATTGGTGCCTTCTTAAGAACTTATTGTCAAATAGTCAGGAATTTTGCAAGCTAGCGATATCATGTTGGTAGCTTGAAACAGACGTGGGAGTGTTCACACTACAGAAATCAGCAAATACCACAAATCAGGGCTTTTTTGCTTTTTTGTATTTATTTAGGAGAGCTGATAGTTAATCACTTACCAGCATGCCACTGTTGCTATTGCTCTCTGCCTTACTCACCATGTTCCCCTGACCCTGGTTTTGTCTATTCTTCTAACATCTAAGCTTGCTCCTCTCACTGTGGGGTCTTTGCCCTTGCTGTTCTCTTTGGATCATTCTCCTTTGGACTGTCATATGACTCTGGCTCCTTTTCAACATTCAAGTCTAAGTCCAAATGTTACCTTCTCAAGAGGCTTTCTAGGACTACTTAACCAAAGGACCACCATTTGTGACTAGTTTCTTTAGAGCATAAACTTTATCATGGCTGCCTAAAGGAGTGCCTTTAAAGTCATGTGCTCTGTGTCAGCTTGTATTTGGTTGCAAGCCACAGAAAATCAAATAGTAAAGCATGTATTTGTCACATAGGTAAGAATCATGGGGTTGCACAGTTCAAAGCTAGTATACCAGCTCAGTGATTACATTAAGGGCCTTCCTTCTTCCTGCTCCACCTTTCTTAGCATGTAATCATCATTGTCATAATCACAAAATGGCCCTTTCACCTCTGGGCACTTTAAGATGTCGTAGCTGGCAAGAGAATAGGGAAACAGGAAGGGTGCAAAGACCGAAATGCTGAAGGCATAGGCCAGCAGTTTGTCCATTTAAACAGCTTTCTTGGCAGGAGACTATTCAGGTGAATATCTGAAATTAGGTAATTTTATTAACTAATGTCACCCCAATAAATTCAATGAAAAAAGAAAAGAAAAGGCTTTCCTGGAAGCCATACCCAATGACATTTTACACTTGTAACAACTTGGCCAAATTGCAAAAGAGTCTAGAAAGAGAAGTATGTTTGTTTTCTAGCTTTTGCAGTAGAAGAAAGCAAGGAATACTTTGGTTTTCTCTGGCTTTGGGTCAAATAACTTATATTGTATCTAAACATTTTTTAATGTAATTAGTGAACAATATGCTCTAAGTGACCAGCTCCATCTTCATCCAAATTCTAGATTCGAATGAGTCACGGATTCAATTTGGCAGTCAAAATGTCAACCAAGTTAATTAAAATTCATCATTAAGGAAAGAGATGATAATTGGACTATTCTTGATATCTGGAAGCTCATCTCATTTACGTTGTAATATTTTGTTGTTGTTTCTAGTTACAGTGTTCAACCTGTGTTAAAGAAAAAAATTTCCAAAAATTATATTACCTTACCATCGTAGGCAATTGATGATGATTGATGATTTTTCAATGTGATAACAAAACGTGTTGAAGCCGAAACCGGTTTGGCTCAGTGGATAGAGTGTCAGCCTGCGGACTGAAAGGTCCCAGGTTAGATTCCGGTCAAGGGCATGTACCTTGGTTGCGGGTGCGTCCCCAGTGGGGGGTGTGCAGGAGGCAGCTGATCGATGTTTCTCTCTCATCGATGTTTCTAACTCTCTATCCCTCTCCCTTCCTCTCTGTAAAAAATCAATAAAATATATTTTTTTAAAAAAAAAACGTGTTGAAGAGTTACCTTTGGGCACTATTATGACTGTTTCCCCACCTTACAATGATCATGATGCTATATTTAAAAAACAAATTTGCCATATCTGTATTGTTTGATCTTTAATCTCTTTTCTGGGACAGAATAGATAAATAAATAAAAACATGGGCATTGGAGTCAAACACATCTGGTTTTGAGTCCTGGCCCTATTATTTACTAGATGTATAGCCTTGGGGCAGATAATTCATTTTTCTGAGACTTCATTGTTGTTATTTTTATTTTTACTTTAACTATAAAATGGAACAGTAGAAATCCTTTCATATACTTGTGAGAACTTAATCACATGATCTAAATAAGGCAAGTGAGTACTGAATAAATGATGGCTATCAACTTCCTTTGTTTTGGGTCACATAATAAACTGTCAGTACCCTGTAACGTGCATTTGTGAGCCACTTCCTGCATCAGAACCACCTGAGATCACTAGTAAAAGCAGATTTCAAGCTCCATGCTCAGCTTCTTCTGCTTCTCTTCTTAAAATTTTCAACCAAGGATGTGTTTATTGATTTGAGAGAGAGAGAGAGAGAGAAATTTTGATGTGAGAGATAAACATGGATTGGTTGCCTCTCACACATGCCCCAACCAGACGACTGAACCTGCAACCTAGGCTTGTGCCCTGACCTGGAATGGAACCTGCAAACTTTTGTGCATGCAACGATTTCAAAAAACTGGGCCACACCAGCCAGGTCTTTTTCTTCTTCTTCTTTTTAAATCTCAGTTTTCAGTAAATGGTCCAGAGTTAAATTTTTATGTTGACTAAAATTTGAGAACCACTATTTTCAGCCTTCAAGCAAGGATTTGTTGGTCAGATTCACTTAATCTCTGTGTATAACCTTGGGGAACAGGTGCTGGGAATGATTTTAAGGATATGGATTCCTGAGCCACATCTCAAATACAGCCCAGAGTCTAGAGCCATAATGCCAAAATTCAAATCCTAACTGTACAACTTACTAGCTCTTTCCTTGGAGAAGTAATTTTAACTCCATATGTCTCATTTTCCTTTTATATAAAATGGGGATAATAATAATACCGACTTCATAGTGCTGTTAAGAGAAGGAAAATGTTTAGATCAATGTCCTACTAAACACTACATGTGTCAGCAATTAGTATTATGAGTAGCATTGCCGTGTCTCCAGGATGTGCTTTGAGAGTCCCTATCAGTGATTCTCAACAGAGCCACACTTTATGAACACTGGGAGCTCTGAAAATTCTAATGTCCAGGTCATAGCCCAGGATGATGAAATCAGAAATATATGTGGGAAGGACCTAGGTATTTGTTTTTCATTTGTATTTCCCCAGTGCTCCCAGGTTATTCCAGTGGATAGACAAAGCTGAGAACTGTTCCTCCATATCATTTGAGAGCTCTCCAGGTGATTCTGATGACCAGGGAGTACCAACGGAGAGGGGTGTACAGATATCCCTTGTTCTCCTGCACTTCAGTTTTTGCACATAAAGAAACTGGCATTTTTACACATTGAAGACAAGGATTTCCATCAACAAAAAGATTATGACTCACTTTATTGTGATACTTGCTTTATTGCAGGGGTCTGGAACCTAAACCGCAATATCTCAGAGGTATGCCTGTACCAGTAAATGGAATAGGGGTTAATCATTATTGAGGGAAGAAGGATTAAGAGCTCAGCCTCTGACCAAAAGCCTGCAGAGCACAGAACTATTATAAAAGTACTGAATGTTGAAGGGAAAGGCTGCTAAAAGAAAAACTGTGATTGGAATAAAAATAAAAGGCACATGGTTTTGAATCACTTAGATTCAGATTCCAAACCCAGATCTCCTATTTATTGATGAGATACTTAAATTTTCTATAAGCCTCAATTTTTTTTCATTGTATAGTGTGGGTTTTTTAAGGATAAAATGGGTTAAAAGATGTAAAGCTTTTAGCATACAATGACCCTTGCTTCATAGACATTAAATAAAAGTATTGTTGTTGCTTTTAGAAGTGAGGATTAATGGAATGCAGAGTGTAAGAAAGAGTGAGGAGTCAAGGGTAATAGCCAATATTTTGCTTAAATAATGGAATAAATGGTAGAGGTATGAACCCGAGAATTGGCAGACAAGAGGAGTTTGGTTTCTGAGAACTTCATGCTCTGTTGTTTTGTAAATTAGTCTCCCTAGTCCTTACCTAATATTTCTTTTAATCTGAGCTGTACTAGTAAACCCAGACTTATATGTCAGTAACCAGATTTGATAGCTTCATAAAATAAGTGTAAGGAAGTTCTGAATAAGAAACTTAAGGGAACTCACAAATAAACTGCACACATTTTATGGCAATCATTTAAGAACAAGTACTTTGCTGATTCAAAGGCTTCTTTTGCTGCCTTCCAGGTCCAGGCCTTGCAGATTTCTGGCACTTTTACAGACCTAAAGGGAATCAGAACTCATATCCAGCTTGTCACTCACCACCTCTTTGTTTGCAGCACCAGCCAGGTCTGGGCTGGAGGGACCTAAAAATCACTTTTGGTTTTCAGACTTCTTTTGGCCTTTTAGCAACTGCTGTCTATCCCATAACCCTTGGGTGGGTACGAGCAAGCTGGTTCAGGTCCAAGTGAGCACTGCTCCTCAGTTCTGTGCCTCTGATCGGATGGGCAGAGAGGGAGGCAGATCAAGTCCATTGCCTGTGCAACCAGGAAAGAGATTCTTGTCCCCCTTCTTGCAGGCACCCTCAATGGCTACAATGGGTTCTGGTGGAACACTTCTCATTTAGTTGATAGAAGGGAAGCAAAAGACCTAGTATGCTGTCCAAGTTAATGACTTAGCAATTCCCCATGAATTTTCTTTCATCTCACAATGATGTGTTTTTTTAAGGACTGGAAAAGGCCTATGGTATAATGTAACAGGGCTGGCCCAGCTTTTAATAAGTCTTAATGGGGTGTGTCTGGTTTCCTTGATGGCTCTTTTTGAATGATATTTCTCAACTTTGGAAGGTCATAGGAATCATCTGGAAGCTATAAAAAATAACTGATGACTAGATCCCACTTTTAGAAATTTTTATTTATTTGGTCTGGAGCAGCAGGCTGGTTTAAAAATTTCACAACTGATTCTAATGAGCAGCCTTTGCTAAGGAATACTGGTTGCGAATGTGAATGATAACTAGCACTAATTACTTTTATTCACGGGCTTTTAATTATTCTCCTGGAAGCATCCTATTCAGTATCCTGTAGCATAGTGTGTTAAAGAATAACAGAAAATGCAAGAAGAGTTCCCGTAGTGCTGGGGCTGAGAGAGCATTTTGTTTACGTTCTCTACTAATGGGATCTGTGAACCAACAACTTCAGAATCACCAAGCATCTGTTTAAAAGGCAAAATGTTGAGCCTTATCCTCACACCTCCTGAATCAATCTCTTTAAAGTGGAGCTGAGGCATCAGGAACCTACATTTTAATAAGTTCACCTAGATTATTCTTGGGCACATTCATGATTTAGAACCATTAATCTGTACCAGAGCTTCTCAACCCTGACTGCGCATTAGAATCACATCAAGGCTATAAAAATAGCCATGCCAACTAGGCCAGGGGTTCTCAACCTTGGCTGAACTTTAGCATCACCTGGAGGCCTTTTAAAAGCCTCATGCCCAGACTCCACCCTGTGCCAATCACATCAGACCCTCCAGGGGTGGGACCCAAGGGATCTATAGTTTTTAAAGTTTCTCATGTGATACCAATCTACAGCCAGGATGAGAACACACTGTTCTGAATATTCTGGTTCAGTTTGTTTGGGGTGGGTCTTAGGCATTAATCATTTTTAAATGCACTCCAGATCATTTTAGTGTGCAGCCAAGGTTAAAAACTGATGACTATCAGGTTTTGAACTTCCCCAAGTGTACTTACTCAATACACTTTAGCCTACAGATTCAGGCTTTTCCCGCACCAAATCCAAGCCAGTGTAGACCAAGGCTGATAGGGATGGTCTCATGAGAATTTATATGTCCACCTAGACATAAATCTCTAATCCTTGCCTTTCTGAACCAGTCTCATTCATTCATTTATCATTCATTCAACAAATGTGTACTAAACACCTAATATTTGTTAAGTAATCTGCACTAAACTATGTATACAATGACAAATACAGTATTGTTCCTGATACCTCAAGAGGCTTATAGATTTGCAAGGGTATTTTTTTTTTTTTTTTTTGCAAACAGGTATTGTGGAGAAAATTATTACAATGGATGAGTGAACAAAGACCTGTAGGAATACAGATATGGTAGCAACTAAATCTGCCTTGGAAAAACAGGGAAGACATGTCTAAGTCTTCTTAGTTCTTTGAATGCCCACACTCTCTTGACAAGACTTCAATTTGCACTTATTTTCCTGGAACATTCTTCCCCTTTTCTCCACCTGAACTTCCTACCTAGACTCTGCTTAGCTGCTGTTACTGCCACAAAGAGGTCTGATCTCATGGATGATGATAAATGTCTTTATTATATGTCCATGCACTAACTTGCAGGAATTCTTTTGTAGCACACACTCTCTTTATTGCATGCCTATGACCCATCAAGTCTGTAAGTTCCATGGAAGCAAGAGCAATGGGCTGACTCCTTTACCACTGTGCGTCCTTTGCACAGCACAGTTCCTAACACTCCTAGATGAATGAATAAATTGCATCCCAAGAACAGGGGCTGCTATGTACAGAGCCATAGAGGCATGCAATTCTGTGGCATTTTCTAGAATAACAAAACTTTTGGGTGGCCAGTGTATAAGATGGGCAGGAGGGGGTCTCTAGAGGTGAGTCAGAAGAGGCAGTAGTTAAGGGTCTTGTGTGTAACCCTAAGTGGTATGAACTTCATCCTGGAGGCAGTGGGAAGCCAGAGAAGGTTTTATATGGGGGAGTAGAATAATGGAGGTTTATCAACCAGAACAATAATTCTGGAAGCGGTGTGGGAGATGGACTGAAAAAGAAAAGATTGATTTAAAGAACAGTTAGTTTTAGTACTATTGGTAAAAAATAATAAAGGCTTCCTTGAAGTAATGAGTCAAAGGGGCTCTGTTCAAAAAGCATTTTTGAGATAAAATTTATAGCACTTACTGACTAACTGCTTGTGGGGGTGAATGTGAGAGATGGTGCCATGGCCTAGCTTGGAAGACAGGGTGGGTGTGGAAATATGGAGTATAGGCAGAGAAGAGCTAGTTCCAGGATTTTTTTTTTTAAAAAGCTCATTTTTAAACAGGTTGATAGTTTCATATATCTGAGGACATATAGGTGTAGAGACTTTTGTGCAATTAGAAATGCATAAAATTCTTAGCTTGGTAACTTATTGATTGTGGATGTGGCTGGTATTATCCAATTGACTATGTTGACTTTCAGCTTATGTACAAAAAGACAAACTTTTGAAAAGGCAGTGTCACATTGATTTCATGATTTGTACTTCTTTGGGCCACCATTGCCAAACCACTTGGCAATATGCCAAGGGAAAATCTTCATTTAAATAACTTATTGGATATATTCTTTGGTCAGATACATACACCTATGAAAATCCCACCTGAATTCTGAGGTGATAACGATTTTATTTTAGGTAGCTATGCTGTAATATTCCTTTCTCATTTGATAGTGAGTTCAGAAAGGAAGTGTCTTATTGTTCTTGTTAAACTTAGTACTACATCTAATAGGAACACAAATAAATTAGTGGCTGGCTGGCTGGCTGAATTTATAATCTAACAGCAAAGGATGTGGAATACTTTCTAGAACTAATCATTTAGGAATTGAAAACCTGTATTCTTGTGTGTGTGTGTGTGTGTGAAGCCCCACTTGAGGATATTTTTTCCCATAGAGAGAATGGAAGGGAGGGAGAAGGAAAGAGAAAGAGAGAGGCACAGAGAGACAGAGAGAGACCAGGGATCCAAACTGCAACCAGGGTATATGACCTTGACTGGGAATTGAACTCATGACCCTTTGGTCTGAGGGCTAAGACTCTAACCACTTAGCAGCCAGCCAGGGAGAAAACCTCGATTTTATACGTAAACACCTAAGTGAATTTTCAGTGAGTTATTGACTACATACAGCAACAGAAGTAGAAGAGACCACGGTAGGCATTACTAAAATGGCCTTTCATCATATCATTTTCTCTTGGCAATGCAAAACCAACCTGGGAATTTTAAAGCTATGGCCATACAATGCTATGTTTCTTGACACAGTAACCCTTGATATTGTGAACCATATGAAGAGGCTGTAGGAGAAAAAAATGATTACAGTTTGACAGAAGAGAGATGATGGTGAGGGCGTGGAATAATGCAATGGTAGTTAAATGGAGAGAGGCCGTTGACTAATTCATTCATTATCAAATATTTATTCACTGAATTATACCAGACTCTGGGGATGCAGTGATGACCAAACCAGATAAATTCCTACCATTTAGGAGTTTATAGACGAGTGTAAGAGATGCACATTAATCAAATCATTATACTAATAAAGGTGAACCTGCAGATGTGATAAATGTGGTATGGGTAAGGAAAAGTCAAGCTGAGAAACCATCTCAGAAAGAAAATTGACAGGACTCATTCGGTTATCGGGGTGTCAGAATAAATAAAAGACATATTTCCTGCTCTATTTCTGAAAGAATATTCAAACTGATTTGTGTGACAAATATTACACATGAAATGACATCAAAGAAAATGTATTCAGTGACAAATTGTGTGGAACAGATTTAAATGACTTTTTAATCAAAAGATTAGATCAATAAGCTATGAATCGTAAATTCTGATTTTGCAGTTAATTCCACTTAATTTTCATCATCGCTATTCAGTTGGAATGATGTTGCTTTGCTGACGAGACAGTTACTGTAGATCTTTTCATTTCTTTTTTTTTTTTTTTAAATTTAGATGTTGCCAGAGCAATTGAATTACTGGAAAAACTACAGGAATCTGGAGAAGTCCCAGTGCACAAACTACAATCCCTTAAGAAAGTGCTTCAGAGTGAGTTCTGTACTGCTATTCGAGAGGTATGACACTAAGATTCTAATAACTATGTTCAGCCATATGTATTCTGAATGGAAAACATATCTTTTCCACACAAACAGTTGAAATAGTTAAGATCAGACCTACATCTTTGCCTGCCATTTTTAGCTCCTTGGACAGATGATAAAATATAATTTAATCTGTTAAATTCTTTATTTAGATCCAGTCAGGATTTATATGGTCATATAAAACCCAGGGTTTATCTTATGGTACCAATAAAGTGACTACCTTTGCAGGTTAACTATTACGTGTCAACTATTTAGCAGTCACATGAAGTCATCTGGAAGTCCAGTTAGAAATAATCATAATTAATGAGGGCTGAGATTTTCTTTAAAGAACATTTAACTAAGTCTTTCACAGGCAAATCTGAAAAAGTAATTGCCTACTGACTGAAGTGATAGTTATCCAAATATTACTAGTGCAGCGATTGTCAACCTTTTACTAATACATCTCATGGCATGAGCTAATTACTAAAATTCTTTGGCACTCCAAAATATATATTTTTTGCCAATCTGACAAAAAATAAGTGTAATTTGATAGATTTATAAAAAATAATAATAGTAATTGCCTACCCTTTTTGTTCCAAAGTTACTTTTAAAAAAAGCATGTGCTTATACTTGTATATAAGAACTTCTGGTATCAAGAATCAGACACAACCTTATTATGAGAGTTGACTAATAAGATGCAACTTTATTATATGACCTATAATTTACCATTCCAGACAGGGAATTCATACCGGATGGCTATTATTGTGTTGGCTGTTGTCATTTTTGTATTTGACAATCTAAGAGAAAAGAGGTCAGTGCTCCTGACTAAATAGTCAGGTGTTGCATTTTAAACATTCTTGTGGCACATCAGTTGAAAATTGCTGGTCTAGTGCAATAATGGAAAATCTCTGAACAGGCTGACATGACCTTCTAAAAAATCTTTGTAATGTTCTCCTGGTTAATGGTTTTAGGATTCCTAAAGTGAAAAAAAAGTGTTATAATGACCATTTGAATAGTGTATTGACTTGTGGTAAAATTGACTTGTTAATTAATGAATTTAATTGTCTACAAGTTCACTTGAGAGATATATGCTATGTTGCTTTTTAAATGAAATAATATTCAGTAAACCTATCACCCCTTCCCCATCATGTACTAAGTGATAATTTCTTAATTAGAACCTGAAGTCCATAAATCCAGCATATATGCCTTGGTAGAAGTCCCTAATAATGAAGTACCTTACATCTTCCCCAAAGAGTTGAACCCCATGACTACCTGGAGAGTTTGTTGTAGCAGAAGTCATACACCTCCCTCTTTGCAACTCTGCATGTGGCTAATGCACATTTTTAAATTTTTTTTAATTAATTAATTTATTTATTTATTCCTCACTCAATGTTTTCATTGATTTTAAGAGAGGAAAGAAGAGATAAAAGGGAAAGGAGGGAGGGAAGGAGAGAGAGAGAGAAAGAGAGAGAGAGAGAGAAACATCAATTGGCTGCCTCCTCCACGTGCTCTGACAGGTGATCAAACCCTCAGCCTAGGTATGTGCCCTGACCAGGAATTAACCCTGCAACCTTCTGGTATATGGGACGATGCTTCAACTAACAACACTTGGCCAAGGCAATGTACATTTTTTTACCGCAACAATGCTAACTATGTGTAGTCCCTAGGTGGGAACAATCCAGGTGACTAAGGTAGAGACACCTCTGTCACTATAGATTTAAACTGCAGCCTACCCAATGTGGTTACATTTGGATTTTGCTGAGCTTTGATTTAGACTGTACTTGTGCTAAATCTTTATCTACAAAGTTGTTGACTATTGTTGACTATTACATTTTTGTTTATAATGACCAGAGCTTGAGTAAGTAACCATAATTTTATCTCCAAGTTTTAATGTATAAATTTGACCAAAAGCTGCAAGGAAATTTCTCAGTGTATGAATTCTTGACACCAGCTGCTCAGTGAGAAAGGTAAAGGATATGAGAAACCCCATGGGCCTCCTCTTGATTAGACTCCTGTAGTCACTCTGTAGAGTATACCAAGGTTAAATCGCGTGTACGCTCTTTTCTTCCTTCACAGAGTGCTACTTCCCTGAGATTTGGTGGCTAACTTTTCATTTTTAGATATTCTATCACTTCTTTAACATTCCACAGGACTAACTAAAGGATATGGCACATCAAATATACATATATGCTTACTTGGAATTTGGCTTGTGATCCATGCAAAGTCCCTACCTTCATGGAACTTATATTTCAGTGAGAAAATGATGATAAATATGCAGTACAATGTCAGAGAGTGACAAAACTATAGAGATAAAGAAAAAAAGGATTAAGGGAGTAGGATTAAGGCACTATTAAGTTAGGATGATACAAAAATAACCTGTTTAAAGTGATTGGATGAGTCATATATATATCGGGGGGTGGGCGTAGTATAGCGTTTTGGTCACAGGAAGCCACAACTGCAAAACCAGAGGCAGGGCCTGGCTGGCGTGGGCTCAGTGGTTGAGTGTTGATCTATGAACCAGGAGATCATGGTTCGATTCCCGGTCACGGCACATGCCTAGCTTGTGGGCTCGATCCCAAGTGTGGGGCATGCAGGAGGCAGCTGATCAATGATTCTCTCTCATCATTGATGTTTCTATCTCTCTCACTCTTTCCTCTCTGCCATATTCTCATCTCTCACTTGATCTAATCTTTCCTTTATTGCTGGATTCCCTTGTTTCTACTTCTGCAAACATACATTTGTATTTTCACAACAGTCAGAGACTTTTTATTAAAATTTATTTTTTATTGATTTCAGAGAGGAAGGGAGAGGGAGAGAGATAGAAACATCAATGATGAAAGAAAATCATTGATCGGCTGCCTCCTGCACACCCCCACTGGGGATTGAGCCCTCAACAGGCATGTGCCCTGACCGGGAATCGAACCATGGCCTCATGACCTCCTGGTTCCTAAATTGACACTCAACAACCACACCATGCCATCCAGGCACCAGAGACCTTTTGAAATCTAATCAAGTCTGGTCAAAACTCTTGGAAGGTTTCCTATCATTTATTTTAAAACTGTATTTTGAAAACTATATAATTTTATTAAGCAATGTTACCCCAATAACTTCAATGAAAATTTAAAAATAAAAAAAGAAAAGTGCAAGTAGGAAGTATGATGAATGATCTGAAAATTACAATGGTGAATATCTAAAAATTAAATTTTATTGATCCAAGAACCCTTTTATTCTTTGTCTCTAGGGTATTGACTGCTATGCTGGCATGAGAAGTTTTGGTTTCTTATTCAAATAATGCTTAACATTTTTGTGGTTACATTATTTGAGTTTTGAGAAATATTTGTTAGTTAATGCTTTCCAGTGTGAAAGTTATGATTTTCTTTATGACTGGTAGAGAAGAGAACAAAAAGTACAGGGGTATTATTCTTAGTTGCATTTGTCAGAGCAAAAACAGTACAGGTCATGCCATTGCCAACATGACTGTAAAATCCACATTACACTCAAAAAGAAAGTAGGGCAATAAATGCCAAATTTTTAATTGCCTTACACAAGCATAACAGTAGATATTGTTACACACTGAAGTAATCCCATATTTTGTTTTACATTTTGATTAAACCACTTAATCAGCTCTTAGCATATGTGCAGCTCTTATCAGGGAAGAAGAGTTTAATGAAATTTTGTTTTTTACTGAAAATGGATGATTAAAATGTTTTTTAAAATATATTTTTGTTGATTTTTAGAGAGAGAAAGGGAAAAGGAGAGTTAGAAACATCAATGAGAGAGAAACCAATCAACTGAAGAATAGTTAAATGAAATTTCGTTTAGTTTTTTACTGAAAGTGGATGATTAAAATTTTTTAAATATGATTTCTAGAGAGAGGAAGGGAAAGGGAAAGAGAGATAGAAACATCGATGAGAGAGAAACATCAATCAGCTGCCTCCTGTACATCCCCTACTGGGGATAGAGTCTGCAACCCAGGCATGTGCCCTGACCGGGAATCAAACCAGTGACCTCTTGGGGCATGGATTGAGGCTCAAACACTGAGCAACACTGGCTGGGCCTAAAAATGGATGATTAAAAGTGATTACATGTTTTCTCCCCTTAACTATTTTTCTGTAATCTGTACGTTCTGTGTACATCAGTACTGAAATACGACCATCTGGGTATATAAATAAGAAAGGCATTGATTTATTAATAAATATGTTTCAGTTGAATGCCAATCCACATACAGCTTTATTCATAGAATACTGATAATAGTAGGCGATACTTATCTTGCTTGTGTTTTATTGCTGAAGGAGCTCGAAAGGACCTAATTAATAATTAAATTGCATCCATTCTGTGCAGGTAATTTCAGAGAACAGGACAGATAAATGGGCTGGCACACAATGCTGCTTTTCCATCAGAAGAGGTGATGACTGACAGGAGAAAGTTCACACACATTTTTGAATGAAAGATAAAATTATAAATTTTATGGTGCTTCCTTGGCTAGTGTGCTCAGTTGGTTGGAGCAGCCTTCCTTACACCGAAAAATTACTGGTACAATTCCCAGTCAGGGCACATTCCTGGGTTGTGGGTTTGATCCCCTGTTAGGGCATGTATGGAAGGCAACCAATGTTTCTCTCTCACATTAATGTTCCTTCCTCTCTCTCTCTCTCTCATATAAATGAACATATCCTTGAGTGAGAATAAAACAAAACTTATGGTACTGATAATCCCAGTGAAAACCATTTCTGTGATTTTAAGTGGCTTCCTTAAATTTTTGTTCATTGCTGTATTAATTAGCTTGAATGATCTAAACTTATACATTAAATATAAAGTAATTTAAGGGTTGAAATGTACATATTATAAAATATTGTTTTTGGATAAAATAGTTTCTTAAGAGAATTGAATTGCTGTTCAAATAGCTCTATTGCCAAGAGATGGACTTTCCCCCAACACTTTATATTCTTTGGGCCTTAGAGGGGAAAAAAAATCAATAGTATATGAGTGGTCATATTTTCAGAGGACATCCAATTTCTGCAACAGAATACAAAGGAGTTCTTTCTGAAACTAAAATAATAATAAACAGAACTAGCAATCTATGTACTACCATCATTTTCCAACTTTATAACATCCAGGCTTCCTGCTTTCCTGGGTGATGTGCTCATTGATCTGGCGTGTGAGATGCTGCTGAGAGAGGTCTGAAGTGAGGACTTACTCCCACACTTATGACTGTCATATGCACGTTTGACCCAAAAATGCAGAACTAAATAACAGTCATCAAAAACTGCCTTCCTTGGGCAGTGACCAGTGTATGTTAGTGTTTTCTAATGTAGTAGAACTGAAGAATAAGAAAATGAACCAACTCCATATGGAATCTATCATTCTGTGATAGCAGGGTTGCTGAAAAATAGTCCAGTTCTCTTCTCCTTCAGCTAGAGGTGGCCATGGCAACTGCTTTTGCTAAGGAAATGCGAGTGGAAGTGATCTGTGCCACTTCTCATAGAAGCCTTTGAATCAGTGCATGATTTGCTATGTCTTTCCCTTTGCCATGTAACTAGTGATGTCTTAGAAGATAAATATCAATCAGCCTGGGTTGCAAAGTGAAAAAATGAGAACTATAGGCTTTAGCCAACCTTTCACTAACGTGTCGCCTGAGTAAGAAGTAAACCTCTGTTAACCTAAGCCTCCAAGATATTGGGGTTATCGTACCATAGAATAACCCAAGTTATTCTGACTGCTAATGCACAACCACTAAGTCAAATATACCTCGGATAAAGGATATATGCAGCTTCCTCCCTGTAACTGTGGTAAAACAAAATTAATTTAAAACAATTATGTTGTATGTTTAGTAAGCTGTGATAAATCTTCTTAACACTTTATGAAATTGGTAACCAATGTATATACCCATGCCCATTAGGTGGTTCATGATTTTTTAAAAATTTGAGACACTTGGATCATAGATTGTGTTTGCTTCTAGATTATGTCCCATTTGTTCCTACTCTCAATTTTTTCTTTCCAAGGAGGCTCCAAACTTTAATAATAATATGTTGACAATATGGAATGGTTTTATTTTAAGGCACTCCATATAGTAAGAATAACCTGTCATAAAACAAGGAATTAAGGACTTGGTAATATTTAGCCACAGAAAGAGAAAAATTGTGTTTAACATGATGCTTGCCATTTGTTATTTGGTAGGATAACGGGAGAGGGAAGTAACTAGGCTAGACCACAGGATGATCCATAGAAGAACACAGGTAACTAAAGATAACTACCAGTACCAAGCAATGGTTTCACTCGTAATGTAGGAAGTTCCTATAACTACAGCAGAGGTTAGATCTTTGTATGTCAGATCACTTTAGAGCAAGAGTTGTGTTTTTTGATACCTCTTATTTTTTAATTAAACTTATTGGGGTGACAATGGTTAATAAAATTATATAGGTTTCAAGTGTACAATTCTATAATACATCAACTGTATATTGGATTGTGGGCCCACCACCCAAAGTCAAATCATCTTTTATCACCATATATTTGACCACCTTTGCTCTTCTGTTACTAGCCCCCCTTTCCCTCTGGGAACCACCATACTGTTGTCTGTGTCTATAAGTTTTTGTATGTTTTTCTTGTTTGTTATTTGTTGCTTTCAGTTTTGTATCCCACGTATGAGTGAAATCATATGGCTCTTAATTTCTTTGGTCTGACTTATTTCACTTTGCATGATAGTCTCAAGTCTATCCATGTTGTACCAAATACAGTATTTCATCTTTTCTTATGGTTGAGTAGTATTCCTTTGAATATATTCACCACATCTTCTTTATCCAATCATCTAGCGAAGGACACTTCAGTTGTTTCCATTTCTTGGCCACCATGAATAATGCTGCAATGACCATAGGGAGGCATATATCTGTGCAAATAAATTTTTTGGGGGGAAACCAAGATGGCGGCATAAGGTATACACCTGTATGTGCTGCCTCTCACAACCACACCAAAACTACAACTAAAAGACAAAATGTCTATCACCCACAACCATGGGAAAGCTGGATGAGTAGAAAACTAGAAGGAAAGAGAAAAGAGAATTGAGGCGTGCACAAGCGCGGAAAAGCTGAGGTACGGAGGCGCGTGAATCAGGCTGGCAACTGGGTGCTCTATTTTTTTCAACCCAAAGGGAGACACAAGCTCCTGATTACTCTGAACTCCAGTTTCTGGTGAGACTCTGGGGACCCAGACTCCTATGGGGAGAAGCTGGACTGTCTGCCATCGGGTAGGAAAGTGAGGGTGGCTTTCTTGCAGAGGTGTGCGCAGGAGTCATTGTTTACTGTGCTGGGGCGCAGGACGCGGGGACGTGGAAACTCGGAGACACAGAGATGGCTGACTGGCAGCCATTGCTGTTTGCCACCCCTAGCCTAGTGACTCCCTGAGACCCCGCCCTGCACAATTTACAAACCCACCCAAGCTCTGAGCAGCGGCTTTTGCATATAAATGGTCAGACAGTTCCAAAACTTCCAAACCCCACGCAAAGAGGAGAAATCTGCAGATCTCACTGTAGCTCCTGCTGGGTGGCCTCAGACAGTAGCTGACCTGCACCCCATTGGAGATCCAGAAGCCAGTGTACCTAGTGGTCAGTGTGAGATGACACCAGATTTCAACACCTCACATCCATAAGTGACACATTCAAGAGGCAGACTCAGTGAGCACCAAAGCCCCACTGAAACAAGTCCTGCTCCATAAGGGTGTCTCCAGCACAGCAGTTCTTCCATTATAGACACAGCCGGTCCTCACAGCCAATTGGCCTGGAGGTCAATTCCTCCCAGTGTACCAATAGCAATCAAGGCTTAACTACAACAAGACTTTGCACTCAGCCCACAAAGTGGTGCACCAAGAGTGTCCACCTCAGGTGATAGAGGAGGCTGAACCACTGGGCCCTATAGGTCACCTACCTCAGAAAACCACCCCATCAACACAGGGAAGTAGCCAAAATGCGGAGACAAAGAAACATGTCACGAATGAAAGAAATGGAGGAAAGCAAACTACTGGACATAGAGTTCAAAACCACATTTATAAGGTTACTCAAGAATCTGATAAAAACCTCTGAGGAACTTAGTGAGACCTTTACAAATCTTAAGGAGAATGCCAAGAAAATGGAAAAGGACCAGTCAGAAATTAAACATACACTGTCTGAAATAAAGAATATACAGAAATTCAACAGTAGACCAAAGGACCCCAAGAATCAAACCAAAGATTTGAAATATGAGGAAACAAAAAATACCCAAGCAGAAAAACAAAAAGAAAAAAGAATCCAAAAATATGAAGATAGTGTAAGGAGCCTCTGGGACAACTTTAAGCGTACCAACATCAGAATTATTGGGGTGCCAGAAGAAGAGAGAGAGCAAAATATTGAAAACTATTAGAAGAAATAATGACAGAAAACTTTCCCTACCTGGTGAAAGAAATAGACTTACAAGTCCAGGAAGCGCAGAGAACCCCAAACAAGAGGAATCCAAAGAGGACCACACCAAGACACATCATAATCGAAATGCCAAGGGCAAAAGACAAAGAGAGAATATTGAAAGCAGCAAGAGAAAAACAGTTAGTTACCTACAAGGGAGTACCCACATGACTGTCAGCTGATTTCTCAATAGATACTATGCAGGCCAAAAGGGAATGGGAAGAAATATTCACAGTGAGGATCAGCAAGAACCTACAACCAAGATTACTCTACCCAGCAAACCTATCATTTAGAATTGAAGGTCAGATAAAGAGCTTCACAGACAAGAAAAAAAAGCTAAAGGAGTTCATCACCACCAAACCGGGATTATATGAAATGCTGAAGGGTATTCTTTAAGAAGAGGAAGAAGAAGAAAAAGGTAAAGATAAAAATTATGAACAACAAAATGACAACAAATACATGCCTATCAACAAGTGAATCTAAAATTCAAGTGAATAAAAAAATCTGATGAACAGAATAAACTGATGAGTATAATAGAATCAGGGGCATAGAAAGGGAGTGGACTGACAATTCTCGGGGGGAAGGGGGTGTGAGGGGTACGGGAAGAGATTGGACAAAAATCTTACACCTATGGATGAGGACAGTGGCGGGGGGTAAGGGCATGGGGTAGGGTGGGGAATCAGGTGGAGGGGAGCTATGGGGGGAAAAAAGAGGAACATCTGTAATAATCTGAACAATAAAGATTTATTTTAAAAAATTTTTTGGGGGGTAGATACCCACAAGAGGGGTTGCTGGTAATTCCATTCTTAATTTTTTGAGGAGCCTTCATACTGTTTTCCATAGTGGCATACTAGCTTACATTTCCACCAGCAGTGAATGAGGGTTCCTTTTTCTCCATAACCTCTCCAGTATTTGTTATTACTTGTCTTGTTGATAATAGGCACTCAAACAGGTGTGAGGTGGTATCTCATTTTGTTTGATTTGCATTTCCTGTATAGCTAGTGAAGTTTAAGATGTTTTTATGTATCTGTTGGCCATTTGTATTTCTTTGTGGGGTAAGTGTCTGTTCAGGTCCTCTGCCCATTTTTAAATTTGGTTGTTTGGGGTTGAGTTGTATGAGTTCTTTATATAGTTTCGATATTAACCCCTTGTCAGAGATGTTGTTTGCAAATATCTTCTCCCATTTGGCTGGTTGCCTTTTTGTTTTGCTGTTGGTTCTTTTACTGTGCAGAACCTTTTTGTTTGATATAGTCCCATTCATTTATTTTTACCTTTACAGTCTCAGTTCTCAAACATCTCCCATCTCAAAAAAGTTGTTCATGGAAAAAATGTCTCAAATGTGGAACAAAACTTCAGTTCTGGACCTGACAACCCTTTCATGCAGATGTTTCAGCATGACAGAAAGTGTCTCTCAAGCCACAAACAGGAGAGAATGCAAGTCAGTTTACTGATAATATTTCAGTAAATTGTGCTGTGAATATTTTCATATGGGTTTTGTTTTGTTTTGTTTTGTTTTTGTTGTTGTTTTGCTGGTGAAGATGATTTGCACAATTTTAGAACATAAAGAGGCCATCGAGAATGCCAAAGTTGCCCAGCTGGTGTGGCTCAGTGGTTGAGCTTAGACTTATGAACCAGGAAGTCATGGGCACACCTTCCAGTTGAGGGCTCTATTCCCAGGATGGGGCAAGCAGGAGGCAGCCAGTCAATGATTCTCTCTCATTATTGACGTTTCTATTTCTCTCTCCCTCTCCCTTCCTCTCTCTGAAGCCCAATAAAAAATTTATATTTTAAAAAAATGCTAATGTTGCTAAGGGTGTGAAAGAAATAATGATCATAGGCAGTTGAATAAGTAGAAAAACTTGTTGATTTAGATAAGCAAAAAGCAGTTAGCTGGTGACAGCATTTAGAAGGCAGCAATATGTGAAAAAGCAAAGATGCTGCGTACCGACTTCCTGAAAGACTCCCCTGGAATGAGTGCTGAAAATGATACATTTATGGCTAGTAGAGGGTGGTTTGATAAATTTAAGAAAAGGAGTGTTTGTTTATAGATTAAGCAGTACATTAAACATGTACTGTATATAAGGCAGGTTAAAACAGGAATCATTTGGGGGTCTAGAATGAATTAATTCAATTTACATTATTTCTAATGGGGAAAAAATGATGTGGTTTTCAAACAAATCACTTCTTGAACAGCTTTCTGGAACAAGTCAGGTTTGAGAACTGAGATTCCACTGTACTTCTCTTGCCTTTGAGGTCAAATTCATAAAATATTCTCTATGACCAACGTCCATTAGCCTAGTACCTATGTTTTCTTCTTTGTAACTTATTGTTTCAGGGCTTATGTTTATCTTTGATTGATCCATTTTCAGTTAATATTTGTTTATGGGGACAAACAGTTCAGCAATTTTCAACCTTTTTCATCTCATGGCACACAAACTAATTATTAAAAATCCTTGGCACACCAAAAATATAATTTCTGCTGATCTGACAAGAAAAAAAAGCCATAATTTTGATTCATTCACACTGGATGGCTATTGTTGTATTGGCTGTTGTCATTTTATTTTATTTTATTTGAAAGTCTAAGAGAAAAGAGGTTAGTACCTCTGACTAAATAGTCAGGTATTGCATATTTTAAAAATTCTTGCAGCACATCAGTGTGCAGTAGCACACCAGTTGAAAATTGCTGGTCTAATTTCATTCCTTTGCATGTGGTTTTCCAGCTTTCCCAGCACAATTTATTGAAGAGGATTTCTTTCCTTTATTGTCACTTCTGGACCTGACAACCCTTTCCCAGCACAATTTATTGAAGAGGATTTCTTCTATTTTTGGCTTCTTTATTGAAAATTATTTGCTCATATACATATGGTTTTGTGTCTGGATTCTCAGTTCTGTTCCACTGGGTAGGGTGTCTGTTTTTCTGCCAATACCATGCTCTTTTTGATTATTATCACTTTGTAGTATAATTTGAAGTCAGGAGTCTGGGAGTGTGATACCTCCAGCATTGTTCTTTTTTCTTAGGTTTGCTTTGGCTATTCAGGTTCTTTTGTGGTTCCATATAAATTTGATTTTTTTTTGTTCTATTTCTTTTAAAAAAAGTCATTTGGATCTTTATGGGGATCGCATTAAATCTGTATATTGCTTTGGGTAATATGGACATTTTAATTATGGTAATTCTCCCCCATGAACGCAGAATATTTTTCCATTTCATTGTTTTTAGAATACATATATCTCCTTCACATCCTTTGTTAAGTTTATTCCTAGGTATATTATTCTTTTGCAATTGCAAAAGGAATTGTTTTTTGCATTTATTTTTCTGAAATTTTATTCTTAGTGTATAGGAAAGCAGTGGATTTTTGTACATTGATTTTTATATCCTGCAACTTTACTGTATTTGTTGATGTTTCAACTGGTCTTTTGGTAGAATCTTTTGGATTCTCTATGTACAAAATCATGTCATTGGCAAAAAGGGACAATTTTACTTCTTCATTCCCAATTTGGATGCTTTTTATTTCTTTTACTAGTAGTTGCCTAGGACTTCCACTACTATGGTGAGAGTGAAAATCCTTGCCTTGTTCCTGATCTTAGAGGAAAAGCTTTCCAGTTTTCACCATTGAGTGTTATAATAGCTGATGGTGTATCATATATGGCCTTCATTATGTTGAGGTACTTTCCTCTTATACCCATTTTATTGAGTGTTGTAAGCATAAATAGGTGTTGTATCTTATCAAATGCCTTTTCTCTATAGATAAGATCATATGACTTTTAGTCTTTATTTTGTTAATGTGGTATATTACATTAATCAATTTGTATATGTCAAACCATCCTTGAGCCCCTGGAATGAACCCCAACTTGATCATGATGTATTATTTGTTTAATGTATTTTTGTATTTGATTTGCTTGTATTTTGTTTCAGAATTTTGCATCTGTTTTCATCAGATATATTGTTTTGTAGTTTTATTTTTTCGTGCCAGATTTTGGTATCAGTGTTATGTTGGCCTCATAAAATGTGTTAAGAAGTATTGCCTCTTCTTCAATTTTTGGAAGAGTTTGAATGTTCACTAGTGAAGCCATCAGGTCTTGAGCATTTATTTGTTGGGAGGTTTTTTTTTTTGTTTTTTTGTTTTTTTAATATATCTTTTATTGATTTCAGAGAGGAAGGGAAAGCGAGAGATGGAAACATCAATGATGAGAGAGAATCAGTGATCGGCTGCCTCCTACAAGCCCCACAATAGGGATCCAGCCCACAACCCAGGCATGTGCCCTGACCAGGAATCCAACTGTGACCTCCTGGTTCATAGATCCATACTCAACCACTGAGCCATGCTGGCCAGGCTGTTGGGAAGTTTTTGATGGCTGTTTCAACTTCCTCACTGTTGATAAGTCTACTAGTATTTAGATTTTCCAGTTCTTCATGATTCAGTATAGGAAAGCTATACTTTCCTAAAACTTTTTCATTTCTTCCAGGTTACTACATTTGGTGGCATACAATCTTTCATAATATTATTCTTGTATGATCCTTTGTATTCCCATGATATCTATGATAACTTCTTTTTTTTAAATTTCTGATTTTCTTTATTTGAGTTCTTTCGCTTTCTTCCTAGCCAGAGTTTTGTCAATTTTATTAATCTTTTCAAAGAACCAGCTTTCTGTTGCATTTAATTTTTTGTATAGTCTTTTTGTTCTCTATTTCATTCAATTCTCCTGTAATTTTTATTATTTTTTTTCTGCTGACTTTGGGCTGCTTTTGTTTTTATTTTTCAGGTTCTTTGAGATGTAATGTTAGGTTGTTTTCTTGGGATTTTTCTTTTTTCTTCAGACTGCCCTGTAATGTTATAAACTTACCTCTTATTATTGCTTTTGCTACATCCCAGAAATTTTGATATGTCATATTATCATTTTCATTTGTCTCTATATATTCTTTAATCTCACATTTTATTTCCTTTCTAACCCCATCATTTTTTACTAGCATGTTGTTTAATTTTCACATTTTTGTGGATTTTTTTGCCTCCTTTTTGCAATTGATTTTTAATTTCAAAGCATTGTGATTGAAGAATATGCATAGTATGATGTCAATCTTCTTAAATTTGTCGAGGCTAGTTTTGTGTCCTAACTTATGGTCTATCCTTGAGAATGTTCCATGTGTACTGGACAAGAATGTATAGTATGATGTTCTGGGGTAAAAGGTTCTGTAAATATAAATTATGTCCATTTGCTCTAGTGTCTCATTTAAGACCCATATTTCTTTATTGATTTTCTGTTTGGTTGATATGTCTAGAGCTGTCAGTGGAGTATTTAGGTCCCTCTAAATGCTGGTGTTTTTGTCAGTTTCTCTCTTTAGTTCTGTTGGTAGTTTCTTTATATATATTGGTGCTCCCTGATTTGGGTGCATATATATTGAGAAGTGTTATGTCTTCTTGATGTAATGTCCCCTTTATCATTATAAAATGTCCATCTTTGTATCTTTGTCTCTTGTTACCTTTGTTATCTTGAAGTCTATTTTGTCAGATATAAGTATGGCTACACCCACTCTTCTGTGTATGCCATTTGCTTGGGAATTGTTTTCCATCCTTTCACATTCAGTCTATATTTGTCTTTGCAGCTTAGGTGTGTCTCCTAAAGGCAGCATATGGTGGGGGTTTTTTTGTTGTTTTGTTTTGTTTTTTAAATCCAGTCTGCTACTCTGTGCCTTTTTACTAGTAAATTCAGTCCATTTACATTTAGGGTAATTATTAATGTATGAGGATTTCCTATAGCCACTTTATCTTTTGTTTTCTGGTAGTTCTATGCTTCCATTTGTTCTTTTTCTTTTTGTCTGTTGTTTTGGTTTGGTGGTATTCTATTCTTTTTTCCTCTGTTTCCACTTTTTATTGTTTTTTTTTTTTAATTCTTTATTGTTTAAAGTATTACATAAGTCTCCTTTTTCCCTCACTGACCTCTCCCCAGCTGCCCCCACCTCCTAGCACATCCCCCCCACCCCCACTCTCTGTCCATTGGTTATGCTTATATGCATGCATACAAGTCCCTTGGTTGATCTCTTACCCCCTCACCTCCCACCTTCCCTCACAGGTTGGACAGTCTGTTTGATGCTTCAATGACTCTGATTCTATTTTTGTTGTTAGTTTATGTTGTTCATTATATTACACAAATGAGTGAGATCATGTGATATTTATCTGTCTGACTGACTTATTTTGCTTAGCATAATGCTCTCGAGTTCCATTCATGCTGTTGCAAATGTTAAGAATGCTTTCCTTTTTACAGCAGCATAGTATTCCATTGTGTAGATGTTCCACAGTTTTCTAATCCACTCATCTGCTGATGGGCACTTAGGCTGTTTCCAAATCTTAGCTATGGTGAATTGTGCTGCTATGAACATAGGGGTGCATATATCCTTTTTGATTGGTGTTTCTGTTTTTTGGGGATATATTCTAGAAGTGGGATTACTGGGTCAAATGGGAGTTCCATTTTTAGTTTTTTGAGGAAACACCATACTGTTTTCCACAGTGGCTGCACCAGTCTGCATTCCCACCAGCAGTGCAAAAGGGTTCCTTTTTATCTGTATCCTCGCCAGCACTTGTGATTTGTTGATTTGTTGATTTGTTGATGATAGCCCTTCTGACAGGTGTGAGATGGTACCTCATTGTTGTTTTGAATTGTATCTCTAGGATGATTAGTGACTTTGAACATATTTTCATATGTCTCTCAGCCTTCTGTATGTCAGCTTTTGAAAAGTGTCTATTTAGGTCCTTTGCCCATTTTTTGATTGGGTTGTTTGTCTTCCTTTTGTTAAGTTGTATGTGTTCCCTGTAAATTTTGGAGATTAAACCCTTATCGGAGATAACATTGGCAAATATGTTCTCCCATGCAGTGGGCTTTCTTGTTTTGTTGATGGTTTCTTTTGCTGTGCAGAAGCTTTGTATTTTGATGTAGTCCCATTTGTTTATTTTCCCCTTAGTTTCCATTGCCCTAGGAGCTGTATCAGTAAAGATATTGCTACAACAAATGTCTGCTATTTTGCTGCCTATGGCTTCTTCTAAGATTTTTATGGTTTCCCATCTTACATTTAAGTCCTTTATCCATTTTGAGTTTATTTTGTGAATGGTTGGTGTTCTAATTTAATTTTTTTGCATGTATCTGTTCAATTTTTCCAACACCATTAATTGAAGAGACTATCTTGACTCCATTATATACTCTTGCGTCCTTTGTCAAAAATTAATTGAGCATAATGTCTTGGGTCAACTTCTGGGTTTTCTATTCTGTTCCATTGGTCTATATGTCTGGTCTTGTGCCAGTACCAGGCAGTTTTGAGAACAGTGGCTTTATAGTATAGTTGGATATCTGGTATTGTGATCCCTCCAACTTTGTCCTTTCTCAAGATTGCTGCAGCTATTCGGGATCTGTTTTTATTCCAGATGAATTTTTGGAGAGTTTGTTCTAGGTTTGTGAAATATGCCATTGGTATTTTAATGGGGATTGCATTGAATCTATAGATTGCTTTGGGTAGTATGGACATTTTAATGATGTTGATTCTACCAATCCATGAACATGGTATATTCTTCCATTTGTTTATGTCTTCCTCTATCTCTTTTTTCAATGTCCTATAATTTTCTGAGTACAGGTCTTTTACCCCCTTAGTTAAGTTTATTCCAAGGTATCTTAATTTTGTGTTGCAATGGTAAATGGGATTGTGTTTTTAGTTTCTCTTTCTGTGAGTTCATTGTTGGTGTATAAAAAAGCCATAGATTTCTGGGTGTTAATTTTATATCCTGCTACATTGCCAAATTTATTTATTAAATCTAATAGTTTTTTTATGGCCTTTGGAATTTTCTATGTACAATATCATGTCATCTGCGAATAATGACAA
The DNA here is from genome assembly GCF_963455305.1 of Plecotus auritus. Classification (NCBI taxonomy): domain Eukaryota; kingdom Metazoa; phylum Chordata; class Mammalia; order Chiroptera; family Vespertilionidae; genus Plecotus; species Plecotus auritus. The sequence continues at coordinate 148,136,137 of NC_137772.1, forward strand.
TTTTACTTCTTCTTTTCCAATATGGATGCCTTTTATTTCTTCTTCTTGTCTGATCGCTATGGCTAGCACTTCCAGTACTATGTTGAACAGGAATCATGAAAGTGGTCTTGGTCCTGTTCTTAGGGGAAATGATTTTAGTTTTTGCCCATTGAGTAACATGTTGGCTGTAGGTTTTTCATATAAGGCTTTTATTATGTTGAGGTGTTATCCCTCTATTTCAACCTTGCTGAGAGTTTTTACCAAGAAAGAATGTTGGATTATATCAAATGCCTTTTCTGCATCAATTGATATGATTATGTGATTTTTATCTCAGTTTGTTTATGTGATATATAACATTTATTGATTTGCTGATATTGAACCAGCCTTGTATCCCTGGAATAAGTCCCATTTGGTCATGGTGTATGATCTTTCTAATGTAATAATGGATCTGATTTGCTAGAATTTTGTTGAGGATTTTAGCATCTATATTCCTCAGGGATATTGGCCTGTAATCTCTTTCTTTGTGGTGTCTTTATCTGGTTTGGGGATTAGGGTAATGCTGGCTTCATAGAAAGAGCTTGGAAGTTTACCTTCCTCTTGAATTTTTTGGAATAGTCTGAGAAGGATAGGTTTTGATTCTTCTTTGAATGTTTGGTAAAACTCCCCTGTGAAGCCATCTGGCATGGGGCTTTTGTTTGCTGGGAGTTTTTTGATGACTGCTTCAAATTCCTCCTTAGTTATGGGCCTGTTGTGATTTTTATATTCTTCTTGATTGAGTTTTGGAAGTTCGTATATTTCTAGGAATATGTCTATTTCCTCTAGGTTGTTTAGTTTGTTGGAATAGAGTTGTTCATAGTATTTTAAAAAAAAATTTTTTTTTTACAATCCTTTGTATTTCTGTGGGGTCTGTTGTTATTTCACTTCTTTCATTTCTTATTTTGTTTATTTGGGTCCTCTCTCTTTGTTTCTTGGTGAGCTTAGCTAGAGGTTCATCTATCATGTTTATTTTTTCAAAGAACCAGCTCTTGGTTTCATTGATCTTTTGTATTTTGTTTTGTTTTGTCTCTATGTCATTTATTTCTGCTCTGATCTTTATTATCATTTATTTCTGCTCTGATCTTTATTATCTCCTTCCTTCTGCTCATTCTGAGCTTTTCTTGTTGCTATCTTTCTAATTCTTTAAGTTGTAGAGTTAGGTATTTTATTACCATTTTTTCTTATATTTTGAGGTAGGCCTGTAATACTATGAACTTCCCTCTCCAGACTGCTTTCACTGTGTCCCATAGGTTTTAGATTGTTGTGTTTTCATTGTCATTTGGTTCCAGGGTGTTTTTAAGTTCTTCTTTGATCTTTTTGGTAACCCAATCATTGTTTAATAGCATGCTATTCAGCCTCCAAGTGTTTGAATTTTTTTGGTTATTTTTATTGGAGTTCATTTCTAATATTATGCCATTGTTGCCTGAGAAGACACTTGATATGATTTCAATCTTCTTGAATTTGGAGAGACTTTGCCCGTGATACAATATGTAGTCTATCTTTGAAAATGTTCCTTGTGCACTTAATAAGAATGTATATTCTGTAGCTTTGGGGTAAAATGTGCTGAAGATGTCAATTAAGTCCATCTGATCTAGTGAGTCATTTAGGATTGCTGCTTCTTTACTGATTTTTTTTTCTGAAGGATTTATCCAGTGATGTCAGTGGGGCATTAAAGTCCCCTACTATGATTGTATTGCTGTTGACATCTCCCTTGTTATTTTCCAGAAGTTTTTTTTTATATATTTGGGTGCATATATGTTTACCAGAGTTATATCCTCTTGTTGTATTAATCCCTTTAGTATTATGAAGTGGCCTTCCTTATCTCTTGTTATGGCCTTCACTTTGAAGTCTATTCTGTCAGATATAATATTTTTTCATTTTCATTTGCCTGAAAAATATTTTTCCATCCCTTCACTTTCAGTCTGTGTGAGTCACTTGTTATAAGGTGGGTCTCTTGTAGACAGCATATATACAGGTCATGTTTTCTTATCCATTCAGCCACTTGATGACTTTTGATTGGAGCATTTAATCCATTTACATTTAGAATTATTATTGATAGGTATTTGTTTGTAGCCATTTTTATTTTTTATGCCTGTGTTCCTTCTTTCCTTTTTTTTCCTTCTTTTTACAGCAATCCCTTTAGCATTTCTTGCATTGCTGGCTTGGTAGTGATAAACTCCCTTAGCCTTTTTTTTTTTTTTTTTGTCTGTGAAGCTCCTGATTTCCCCTTCAATTTTGATTGATAGCCTTGCTAGATAGAGTATTCTTGGATTCAGTGCCTTGTTTTGCATCACCTTGTATACTTCCTTCCATTACTTTCTGGCCTGATATGTTTCTGATGAGAAATCATTTGATAATATAATGGGAGATCCCTTGTATGTAACTTTCTGTCTCTCTCTTGCAGCCTTTAAGATTCTCTCTTTGTCATTAATGTTTGCCATTGTAATTATGATGTGTCATCGTGTGGGTCTTTTGGGGTTCATCTTGTTTGGGACTCTCTGTGCTTGTGTAATTTTTTTTCTTGCCTAAATCAGGGAAGTTTTCTGACATTATTTCTTTAAATAGGTTTTCTAACCCTTGCTCCTCTTCTTGTCTTTCTGGCACCCCTAGTATCCCTATGTTGCTTCGTTTCATGTTGTCCCAAACCTCCCTCCGGCTCTCCTCCTGTCTTTTGATTGTTTTATTTTTTTCCATTTGCAGTTCAGATTGTGTGTGTTTTGCTTCCCTATCTTCTAATTCACTAATTCAGGCCTCCACTTCTCCTAGTCTACTGTGGAAAGCTTCCATGGTGGGTTTTATTGTAGCTATATCACTCTTTATTTCTTCCTGATTCTTACATAGGTTGCTGATTTTTTCATCCATCTGATTTATGAATTGTATCACCCTTATGTTGAATTCTTTTTCTGACATATTGCATGCCTCTGTTTCATTTAGTTCCTTTTCTGGAGATTCCCTCCTTTTCTTTCCTTTGTTGTTTTTTTTTTTCCATTTTTGTTTTTGTTTATTTTTTTTGGTCTCCCCATTTTTTGCTGTCTCTTCCTGGCTCTGGGCTATTTGCTTAGGGTCCGAGGGGCTGAGGCCCCTCGCAGTCCAATGGTCCTGGATTCGCTAGTCCCAGGGGCTAGGTCTGCCTTGAGGTTCACACCTTTATTGTTTTTTCTCTGAGTTGTACCTCCCTCTCCCACAGTTCTGGTCCCTCAATTATCTGTTTCTCGGGGTTGGTGGGGGCAGGTGCACAGTACCTCTAGTGTGCAACTCTCTGTGAAGGCCCAGAGCCCTCTGGCATGCAGTTTGTTGTGCTGCTCCAGCCCCTAAGGCAGGATGGTGCCCTAGGTCCCTCTGGCACTGCACTTGCAGTATGTACCTGTGACCTGGTGCTGGTCGCACCAGCAGCTCTGACCTGGGCTGTGGGGAAGGCATGTGCCAGGTGACAGGTCTGTTTATGCTGGTGGCAGAGTACCCACTGGCTCAAGGCTCTGTCTTTGCCAGGCGCATAGCACACACTGGGCTGCAGCTCTGACTGTGCTAGAGTGGGGTGCGCCCCAGACAAAGGGTCTGTCTGTGCTGGCGGTGGAGCGCGCTCTGTCTTTGTCAGGGTGTGGGGCACTCACCCAGCAAAGTCTCTGTCTGCAGGCAGAGCACGCTCAGTCTATGCTGGTGGCTGGGAGCTCACCCTGGTCTGTGCCAGAGGTGGAGTTATCACCCTGCAAAGGCTCTGCCTAAGCTGGTGGCAGAGCATGCTCATTCTGTGCAAGGGGCAGGATGCTCGCCTGGCTAAGACTCTCTCAGAGGAGGCAGGTACCACACACCCAGCTGAGGTTCTGTATTGGGATTTGGGATGGAGCGGGGAGTGGGGAACACATGGCTTGTACTCACAGTGCGAGGACCTGAAGTGTGGGATCTGGAAATGCTGGGTTTGGGCTCTGGTAGGAGGCTCAGCCCTAGAGGTCTGTCTGATGTGCTCTCACTGGAGACGTCAGGGACCCACGTTGCATTGCTCACTGCCAGAGCATGGTGGTGGTTCCACACAGGTTATGGCTGGCAAGCGGCTCCCAGCACAGGTCCGGGGGTGTTATCTGAGGTCAGTCCTTATGTTGGTGTGGCAGCACTCTTGGCCTCTTTTGCTCCCCTCTATAAGATGGTGTGCTTTCTGCATCAAAGCCAAGCTGGTGAGGGGGTGCCCACGGTGGTAGCAGGGGCTCCACATCTAAGCAAGCCGATCTGCCAGTCCTTGGGACTCCCAAGATATCTATCTGTCCCTCACTCACCCACCCACACACCACACATGGTCCACACATGCTCCTCTTGCTTCTTTACTCTGTCACACTCTCTCCCTTCCTGCAGTCCTGTCAGCCACCATCTCCAGAATCCTCCACTTTTTTATTGTTGAAACTATTACAGGTGTTTCCTCTTTTTTTTTAAGTTACATGTCTCAATTTAGTATGTGTGCAGTTATCATTAGGTTTATATAAAAGAGTTTCACATATACAGCAGCTTTGTTCTGCATGCATCTAATTTTCACCTCCCTTTGCAAATTCAGATCTTTACTGCCTCCCCTTTTATGTTTTTATTGTCACAAAGTATCCTTATTTATACTGTGAGCTCCTTTATGAATTGCCATGGCTATTGTTTTGTTCCTCTTTTTTAATGCTATTACCTCCTTTAGCCTGTATGCAGTGTTTAAGTGTAGAGTACCCTTACCTAAGAAAAGGTTGTAATATCCTGCTCCTGTCATAGTTTTGTGACCTTTTGTTCTTTGTTCCAGGTAGAATAACCCCCTAAGAACAAGAGTTTTAATTTCAAAGCAAATGTATATTTGCTTTATTTTTGTTTGTTTGTTTGTTTGTTTTTCCTTTGTGTGCAGAATATTTTTATTGCAACATATGCTTTGAATGTTTTACTTTAAACATGAATAGAGTGGCATGAATCCATTATGTAAACTTATCATCCTTGTTATATAATGACATCTAGAATAGCATTGCTGTCATCAGAAGGAACGATAATATATCAGACATTATGTTTTTGTATAGCTCTTTCTATTCATATTGAACTTAGCTTAAGTTGGGGAATGACAAAGAAAATAAAACTTGCTGGCTCTTCATTTCCTTAGGTTTTATTTGCATTGCTAAATGTGATTGGACACAAAAGTCAGACTGTTTCTTGTGTGCTAAGTTTCCTGCCAACAAGAAATCAAAAAAGCTTATTTCTGAGAATCCTGAAAATATATCACATGATATAGAATTTTTATTTTCTGGAGCAAAAGTCCAATTTTAAAAGACTAGAAGTTTATCACAACTTACAATTTCCTGAACATGTCTTGAGATGTTTCCAAGCAAGAGGTACCATAAAAAAGTGGAGAAAACTTTATTAAATTATGTACTATAGAAATGTTTGAAATGGTTGGTTGTTCAGGACAACAACAAAACAAAAATAAAAGAGTGCCTCTGTTCACTTGATATAACTACTTCTGAACTTTGACATTTTGCTAATGTTTTGAAGCCAGTTGTCAAAATAACAGCTGTGCTATTCCCACTTGGCATGCTATTTGATGAAAAAAATGATTGTTACAGTAAAACTCTGATTTTTATCTATCATACTAGAGGCCCGGTGCATGAAAATTCATGCACTGGAGGGGGGCGGGTCCCTCAACCTGATCTGCCCCCTCTCACAGTCCGGGAGCGCTCAGCGGTGGGAGGTGACCTGGCGATCAGGGGAAGGCGACACCCCCATCACACCTCTGCTGCTGCCACTGCCAGTAAATGCAAGCCTTGGCTGGCCCTGGTTAACTCGGGTGGCCCTGGGTGGCTGGGCAGCTGCCATCCAAGGCTTGCCTGTGTCTCAGGCCGGCCCTGGGTGGCTGGGCAGCCACCATCCGAGGCTTGCTTGTGCCTTGGCTGGCCCTGGGCGGCTGGGCAGCAGACATCCGAGGCTTGCCTGCACCTTGGGCATCGGCTGGGCAACCACCATTCAAGGCTTGCCTGCGCCTTGGGCCAGCCTTGGGCAGCTGGGGGCCTGAGGGGACAGGGGGACTCCGGAGGCTGGCAGGCAGCAAGGCCGGGCCTGCCTGGACTGAGGGGATTGGGCGCCACCATCTTGTGGCTGTGGGCACTGCCATCTCTGAGGGTGGGGCAGTCAATTAGCATATTCCCTCCTTATTGGCTGTGGGCACCGCCATCTTTGTGACAGCATGAGGGTCAATTAGCATATTCCTGCTTTATTAGATAGGGTGAATGCTGATGTCCTATTGTGTGCATGTGTGTGCGTGTGTGTGTGTGTGTGTGTGTGTGTGTGTGTGTGTGTGTGTGTGAGAGAGAGAGAGAGAGAGAGAGAGAGAGAGAGAGAGAGAGAAGAGACCAACTCTACGTATACTTTTAAGGGTCAAGTTGTTCCAACAGTGAATTATTTTTGTGAAGCAAAATTTCTAATGGAAGACTAATCTTGATACTATATGTACATGTGAAGTGCATATGGATATGTACATATGAGGTGCATATGGAGTTTCTGGGTCAAACATTCAGCTTGATTATTCTGGTGAAGACATAGGTTCTACTTTTCATAGAGACTTATTACTTCCAGCATGCATTAATGACAGCCTGCTCCATGAAAAGTCGTCCAGTAATTTTATAGCCAGAGCCTGGAACCTATATTTTCATGTTTTTATTTAGAAATGGAACAAAATGTGTTCTTTTTACTGTCAATTTTTGTTGGCTTTCCAAGAGGATGTGTTAATATGCTTGGTTGAACTTGAGTTGAAAATTTTACTTTACTTATTTTTTTAAGTAAACAATTGCTGTATATCTTAAAACAATTTGATAACAATATCTTAAAGAAATTTACCAGTGGTTTGACCTTCTTGTAGATGTAAGGAGGGTAGGTAGTGGTTAGATTCCAGATTTCCTGAACTTGTCTGGTGCTGCTGGAAACACCAGCTATTTTGGAGGAAGAGATTAAAGCCCAAAATGTGTGACATTTCCCATGTTGAAAGATGGATATCTACAAGGAAAGGGAGTGGAAAAGGAGAAAGACTTGTCAATTTATCCACAGGGAATATCTACCTCTGGAAAGACTGTAAAACTCTTTTAAATGTTACTTCTGCTTAGATGACTTAAAATTGAAAAAAGGATTCAAACATCTTTCCTTGCTGACACAGGCTGCATTGTTGATGCCAACCTTTCCAAAAATAACTTCATTTGACTTTTTATAGAATTTCAATTCAACTTGAAGTGTCTTGGAGAAAGCACAGGTGTCTTGACCCAAGTCTACTCTGCTCAGATAGGGAATTTAATTCTGTTTGATGTGAGTTACAACTTTGAACAGTTGCTGTTATTGAAATAGACTAAAAATTGATTGAGCACTAAAAATGACATTAATATTTCCAGGTAAAGGGTAACTCCAAATTTTAATTTCTTCCAAGCCAAATAAAACAGTCTTCTCATTGAAATATATTTTAAGCAGAGTTTTCTCTTTATATGATTTAGTTAATTTGGATTTTTTTTTACAGAGAACAGCCATTAATTTCTATCAAAAAAGTAATAACTCAATGTCCAAGGCAAAAATATGTCATGAATATTTAGACATGAGTGTGTTTTTCTTGGAATAACACTATAACATCATTAGATTCTCAAAAGAGTCTATGATATCTTCTCCCATCCCCACCCTTAACCCCCAAAATGAAGACTACTCTCTACTAAGGGATTCGGGTATCAGCTGAGAAAGATTACTTGAATAGTTGGTTTCTGTCTCTAAGGTCCTTCCAATTCCATCAATCTATAGTTACATAGCAAGTAATCCATTTTTTCATGTAAATTACATGGCATTATGTAAGACTGATATGTATGGGTGGTAGGAATATGTGATTATGTGAGACTATATGAATAGGAAGGGAAGACAGATACTATGAATATTTTAAATTGATAAAATAATAAAAAATAAATGTAGTCATTTTATTGAGCTTTTGCAGAATATAATCTAAATTTTATGAAAAGAAACTGTAAAAACAAAATGACTAATTATATCACTCACTTAAAACAGAATTTTTATACTATAGTTATAGTTCTATTTCTGCAACTTTTTCAGAGAAAAGACATATTTTTACTATTTGAGGCATGTTCGTATAATCAACATGCTACTTTCTGGTAGCAAGAACAGGGTCTGGTGGCAGGAACCATCCTAGACTATAATTGCACTAATGGGTCATTGATCTTAAAGATATGTAAACAGACCTTCACAAATAGTCTTAATGACTCTGTTGGGTAAATACTCCACTCAAGTTTTTCAATTTGCTATTCAAATGATAAAATAAACAGTACATCTTTCCAGAAGCTTGTAATTACATATACTTACACTATAGTTTGAAATAACAGAGTTCACAAAGTATTTGAATTTTTATCAGTCAGATAGAGTGAATGTTCTTCCTTCTGTTTACATCATGGAACTGGAAATCAGAATTTCTATTTTTAGCACATGCACAACAACTGTTTTTGTCCCCCTTGAACGCCCCCCCTCCAGTGAACAAGTCCTTTAACCCTTTCTTTCTTCAGTATTGCCAACATATGTGGAGACAAGTCCATTTGTACAAGCCCTCTAAAAGGAATCTTAAGTTACAAAAAGGCCTTTTTATCAAATGTGCTGTTAAACCTCAGTATGATTTGCACATAGAAAAGGAAATGAAATTAGTGTCACTCATAACTCAAACATATGCAAGGCAATTATTTTTACCTTTCTCCCTTCCTTCATACAAGATTTAGGGCTGAAAACTGACCACTATATCTGTAATCATTTTTTCCTTGCTTTTTATATAGTCTGTGTGCTTGTATATTTTCCTCAAATATACTATTTTAATTTAATTTGTTTAGAATGTTATAAAAGGTACTAGAGGCCCGGTGCACGGAATTCATGCACTGGGTAGGGGGTTGTCTCTCAGCTCAGCCTGCCCCCTCTCACAGACTGGGAGCCCTCAGGGGATGTCCTACGTGGGGAGTGGGCCTAAGCCACAGTCTGGCCTCCCCCTGCGGGAGGTGACTGGGCTGATCAGGGGAAGGTGCCAGCCCCATCACAGTGCTGCTGCTGCCACTGCCACAGCTGCCAAGGTGTTTTTCATCAACACGGACTCCAGTCCCTTCACCACGAAAAAATGACAACTTTCTTTAGGCATTTTCAAGATGTGTCTTTCATAGGATATGACATTTCTTTCTTTCTTTTTTTATCCTCACCTGAGGATATGTTTCCATTGATTTTTAGAGAGCTTGGAAGAGAGAGGGAAAGACAGAGAGAAACATCAGTGTGAGAGGGACACTTCAATTGGTTGCCTCCTGCATGAGCCCTGACCTGGGCCCTGGCCAGGGAGGAGCCTGCAACCTAGGTACATGCCCTTGATCAGAATCGAACCCGGACCCTGCAGTCGGCAGGCCAAGGCTCTATCCACTGAGCCAAACTGGCTAGGGCAGGATATGACATTTCTTAGCCCCTCCAGCAGCAGAATTTAGTATTTTCCTCCAGGAGTGTGGTAGAAAAACCCTAGGTCACCTTCTTGGATTCTTATTACCCAAGTTACCAAGAACACTGTGAGTGGCAGCGTACAGGGAGCTTAGCCAATGAGCCTTCAGAAAAGGTGTTTCCTCTGCAGCTCATGCGCAGAGGACCCCCTGTGTTGTGTCCGCTGAGCTTCTGTCCGCTGGGCTTCTGTCCGCTGGGCTGGGGGCATGCCCTGAGATACGCAGCAGCCACTGGGGGCACGCCCCCTGCCCAGCAGCCTTGCGTTGTGTCCACAACCCTCCCTCCCTCCATGTCCTGCCCTGGCCGCTATGGGCACCTCCATCTTTGTCGCAGAGTGATGGTTAATTTGTATATTACCCTTTTATTAGATTAGATCTGATGAAATACTTTTAGATTTAACATCATACTGCTAAGATTCAGTCATGCCTTTGTTGTTGTTCTTGTTGCTGTAGTCATTTGTTACACTGTTGGGTGATATTCCATTGTGTAAACATACCACAGTTTAAATTCATTCTCCCATGGATAAGCATTTGAGTTGTTTCCAGGTTTGCACTATGATCATCAGAGCTGATATTAAAATACTATACATGCATTTCTGCCTAGCTGGAGGGTTCAGTTGGTTGAGTATCATCCTGTGCACCAAAAGGTTGGTGGTTCAATTCTCGGTCAGGGCATATACCTGCATTTCAGGCACATATGGAAAGCAACTGATCAATGTTTCTCTCTCACATCGATGTTCCTTTCTCTCTCTCTCTCTCTCTCTCTCTCTCTCTCTCTCTGTCTCTCTCTCTCTCTTTCTCTCTCTCCTTTTCTTTCTCTAAGCATGTCCTCGGGTAAGGACTTAAAAAAAAAGAGACATGAGTTTCTTGTTAGATGACTGAGACTTCTTTCGGGTATATATCTAGAAGTGGAATTTCTGGATCATTAGATGTAAAAATGTTCAGCTTTAAGAGATACTGTCAAATCATTTTCAAACTGGAACATTCCATTTTATACTCCAACAAGCAATATAGTAGAAATTGTATATCCACATTACCTCTAACACTTGGCGTCTGAGAAATTTAATCTTTTACCAACTGAATATACTAAAATGGTATCTTATTGTAGTCATCATTTACATTTAACTGACCACCAAATTGTTGAATATATTGTAATTATTGTTCATATATGTTTCTCTTTCTGTGAAACATATATTCACATATTTTTCTACTGATTTGTGCTCTTAGATACACTTTTATATTTCTTTTATAATTATTTTATTAATTATTTTACTGGTGGTGTAGTAAATATATTCTCCTACTTTGTAACCTGTCTTTAAGATATCTTTCATGAAGCTAACCAGTTTGTCTCAGTGGATAGAGTGTCGGCCTGTGGACTGAAGGGTCCCAGGTTCGATTCCGGTCAAGGGCATGTACCTTGGTTGCAGGCACATCCCAGTGGGGGGTGTGCAGGAGGCGGCTGATTGATGTTTCTATCTCATCGATGTTTCTAACTCTCTATCTCTCTCCCTTCCGCTCTGTAAAAAATCAATAAAATATATTTTAAAAAAAGATGAATTTCATGAATACAATTCTTAATTTTAAATATTCACATTGTTCGTTTTTTAAATAATCAATGCTTTTCTGGTATATCATTTAATAACTATTTTTCTACCTCAGTGTCTAAAAGATATTCACCAATATTTTATTCTAAAAGTAAAAACTTTATTTTGCATAGTTTTTTCTTAATTCACCTAGAGTTGATTTTTGTAAATAGTATGAAATAGGATTCAATTTTGACTTTTATCTATAAGGGTAACTATTTCCATCTTTGTTTATTGAGTAATCCATAATATCCTCCCTGATCTGTCACATTAACATACACCAAAGACAATACACATGGATCTGTTTTAGGATTTTCTGGTAACTTGTTCAATTTATCTGTTCTTTCATTATTGCCCTACTTACATCATTTGGGAGAGCCAAGGCAACCAGTTTTGAGTGGGGCAGGGCATGGTTTTAATCCTAACTGGTTGTGATCCTAACCTTTTGTTTCAGTAGGATGTTTGTGTGTGTGTGTGTGTGTGTGTGTGTAAAAGTAAATTAATAAAAGCAAGCCATCCATGAATTAATGGACAATGATGAATATGTGCCATAAACTAAAGATTATGATAATTCCAATTCTGTTCTTTGCACCTGAGGTCCAATGGGGGAAGAAAAAAAAAAGAACATAGTCTAATGATCTCAAACAGGGAATAGTTCCACATTCATGACTGTGGGTCTCTTTTAATTTCTTTCATCAAGGTTAATTAATATTTTAAGTCAAGTCATCTATCTTACTTGACTGAAGGCAGTTTTTCAATCATCACAGCAAAATTAGCACCTAGCATTGTGTCTGCCAAATAATGAGCATTTAATAAATATTTGTTGGATGCATGAAGAAATTCATTAAGGTGGTTCATTCTCATCAGTACACAAACATATATTTTTTCAAAGCCTTGAATTTTCAATGAGCTCATACAAATTCCAGATAAAACATGATTATACCTCTAGTTCAGAATAAGATTTTACTTACATTAAAATGGCTTCTAACCTTGAAAGGGTGATATGTAATTATAATCAAAATTTTATTAAAAATGTAAAAGGGGACTGAGGTATGTGGACTGGATTAAAGAAGGTGAAGAGATTGGCTGAAGATCATACATGCATAACTCATAGACACAGACCCCAGTGGGGTGATAGCCAGAGGGGATGGTGGGCTGTGTGGAGGTAGGCAAAGGTGGGGGAAATGAGGACAGCTGTAATAGTGGCAACAATAAAAATACAGTTAAAAAATAAAAATTGTCCCTAACCTTGACAATTGATCTGTAATTAGAATCGAACTTTCAAGGTATTGTATACATTGGTCTGAATGTGCAAATATGTAACACGTGCATTTTCATTTAGTAAATGTATGAATTTTGTAATGTGTGCAGGGTGAAATAGGAACCTTAGAAAGTACCTAGTCCTGTGGTTCTTAGCCTTTAGAATGTCATAAACTTCCTTGTGAATTTGAGGATAACAAATCAAGTTAAATTTTGGTCTGTTTTTCATGGATTATGTACATATGCGTACATATATATATATATTTAAGTGGTTAGTGAACCTCTGAAATTGATCCATTTGGCACCTTGACCTGTTAAAACCTCTTAATATACAAATGAAAAAGTAAGATCTGGAAAGTATCAGCTGTTTTTCAAACCAGTGAGTGCCTGAGTTAGTACCAGAACTGAGTCTCCTGAATCCTGATCTAGTTCTAGTTCCACTTGCTATGAACAGTGGCAAAAACAGAACATTCTGAAATGTGGAAAAAATGAAACATCGTTTCACTACTTATCAGTACTAAAATAAAATAACTGGGAAATTGCATCATGATTCCCATTTTTATAATTCCTATTCATATCTGTGTCCCATGTGTACCAACAGCATTATTTTGAATTTTTGCCTCTAGTGGTTTCTTTGCCTCATTTAACACATGACAATGCATTGTGGTTTAGTAATATATTCTCTCATATATTTGTTATTCAAATCTCCAGGAGGTAATGTAAAAAATTAGTCACTAATTATTGTATAATTGGCATTATATTATCAAAACAAGTTATGGCAGTTCCAGAAAATTTCAACCCCTTCTGGAATATCTAGTATTTTTAAGACCAAACTTTAGCAAGTGTGTTTTAGGATCTGTCACAAATATGCATGTCTATTCAAAAGTACCCATAGTCCTTTTCTTAGTAAGTGAGCACTAGAGCCAAGGAAACTTTTGTTAAACCCATATCCACAACGTTATTGAGAAGGCTTGCTCTCCTAGATAAAAATAGAAGAAATGTTACAGGTAACCTTGTCTTCTCAAACTACCTTGTCTTTCCATGTCTACTTATTGACCGTAAAAGGGACCCCAAATATTTATTAAGCCTGACACTTGGAAACTTTTTGAACTACGTTTTCTCCATGCTGCTGTTTCCCTAGGTCAGCAGTGGTCCATCCCAGATTTGCCTACTTTCCCAAGTTCAGCCCCAAATTACTTAGTTATCTATTCCCCATTCGCTAGCACCTAGAAGTGCAGTCAGAGCACCTAGTCCTGTCAGTTGACAGGTAAGAGACAGCAATTGTTATGAAAAGCATCTTTCCAAGTTGTTCAGGGGCTATGCAAAGAAATAAGCAAATAGAAAAATCAAATAAAGAACCAACAAGCAACAACAAAAACAACACAAAAAACCATTTACCTTAGAGTCATTGGGAGAGGGATTAGGGGCCAGCAGAGATAGATGCTCCTCCTTCCCTCAGACTTGCTTCTGGAAAGATGGGACCAGTGCCCAGGGACACAGGGGACAAGGATGGCATGGAGGACTGGATAGCCAACAGAAGCATCACCTTGATGACAATGGGCAGATGTGGATTTTCCATGTTAATTGTCATAATGTTCCTTTTACTTTTAGGTCAGGAAAGGAGAGGGAAATTAGTCTTTCTCGAACACCCAATAGAATAGATAATTTCTCTTTTGCTGATTTCCTTGACATCATTTTCTTCTCATACTTTTCTAAACAATTTTCAGGTTCTACCCTGAATATCAGCTGACATGTAGCCATATAAGGATGACAGTGCCACACACATATTTCTAAAGAATTTTCAGGGCTAACTATTTTCGAGGAATATAAACCCATAGGGAGTCAATGTGGGAAAGGTTACTGACAGTATAACAATATTAAAGAATCCTATCTCCTGGGGTTCCTGATGGAAAAGACATTCCCTTCAATCTCCTCGATGGCATCTGCTTGACTACCAGGTATTTGTGACATTGTCTTTCAGAAAGTGAGTTGTAACTGGAGTCTATTAACATTTCATTGAAAATCATTTGATTTCCTCACAGATGGGACAGTAATTACTTCAGTGTCCAGGACAGATAATAACCAACTGCCACTATACATTGAGAGAATTGTGATCACTAAGTAAATTAGACATTCCTAAACAAGCTATAAAATATGTCCTTCCTACAGATATGACAAAGATTTGTGTTAATTATATTTCAATAAAAATTAAAATAGCCAGACAATATTGGAAGAAGTCAAGGTCTCAGAAATTGATAAAGACACCGTAGTAGTTCAAAACAACTTTTCAACAATAAATATTTTAAATCTTTGAAGTTAGTTCCATGAGAGGACAATAATTTATTAATTATTGTGCTTCAAGATTTTACAGTTATGAGTGTGATTCAAATCACATTGTTGATAGTTCATGCAAAATACCTTGTCAAGCATAAGCAACTACTCCAACAATGGTTCAGAGGAAGAGTCATTTAGAATGTTCGTTTGCCTTAATTAATTTTGGCACACTATTACAGCGGAGGGAGAAATGTTCAAGATCTCCATGACTTATGGACTGAAAGTAATAGAATCACTGAATCAAATTAATACTCAGATTTTCATTTTAGAAAGAATAAACTTGGGCAAGAAAGAATCCATTTAAAATATTAATTTAATCATCATGGTATAAAATTAAAAATGAAATTGACTATTATAACTATTACTTTATAATAATTGCATTAACAAATGCAAAGACAAATTGAAGTATATTTGAACATGTGACTATGCAAATGAGTTTTCTTCAAATTGAATTTCTATATAATGAAAATTGGGTCCTGTTAAGTTATAGCTTTATAAAAAAAATCTCAGAACACTTATTCTGTTTTTAATTTAGTTAGCTAAGTAGTTATAATGATCTACTAATGAGAAAAAGAAATATTGAGTAATGTGATCTTTTTAAAAAACATTTTCATTTTGTATAATATAAAATGATGATTTGCTCTCATTCAATTCCCAGTGATAACAAGTTTTACATTTGTGTGTTTATTAAAAGATTCTAGAAAGTTTTTGACCATCAAATGCATTTAATTTTGAAAGATGTTTCACAATGGTGATTAATTAAACATAAACTTATAAGCAAAATATTTATAAGTTAATCATCGATTTGGTTATTTTGTTTATTCACTGCCAATAGTCAGGTATTTACAAATACTGATTTCCTTTTCGAAAGGCAGTATTTATAATTGTTAGAAAAACATATGCTTATTGAGCCATATTTCAGTGTATTTGGTATTCATGTACATATTGGCAGCTAAAAAGAAGGGTAAAAGGAGAGTATATATACAATATTTAATTTGAATAGATAACATGTTTCAATGGATTTAAAAACAGTTGCATTGTAATTAAGCTTATTGATTTGCTCTGCTAATAAAGATATAAACTGTTTGAGATATTGTTTCACACACTGCAATTTAATATATGTAATTTTATTTTATTTTAAGTTATTTAGGAAATAAATTCCCTCTATGTTGTGTGCTCTCTGAGAGACAGTTCCTGTTTCCCACCCTTCTCCATCACCTTCTCTTTCATGTGGCCATTAAACACCAAGTAACCACTGATATCTTCTCTTTACCTGTTCTCATCCCGCTGCCTTTATTTTCTAATGTGTCTGGAAGAAGGAGAATGAGATGGATACATTTATCCTCACTATTTTTAGCCTGAGCTTGTTTAATTCTGTCTATGATATTGGTTCTTTTAAAAAATGTAGCAGTTACTAGTTAAATGACCTGGGGGCTTAGATTATTTCTATGCGAATGCTTTTCCCAAAGCAGAAATTTCCATTGACCTTTCCTAAGGTACATACACAGAATAACTTTTTAGAATCCTATTTGCTGCTAAACATAATGCAAACATATCATACACGTAGTCTTTATTTAAATGGTAAATTATGCCCCACGAGTGAATCTGAATGTACCTATGATAATGCCACAAAAAATATTTTTCTGATTGACTATGCAAATTAATTTTGCATCAACTTATGAACCATGAGGTCACAGTTCCATTCCAGGCCTGGGCTGTGGGTTTGCTCTTCAGTAGGGGGCATGCAGGAGGCAACCTAACCAATCAATGATTCTCTCTCATCATTGGTGTTTCTATCTCTCTCTCCCTTCCTCTCTGAAATCAATAAAAATATTTTTTAAATAAATAAATTTTTTCTATGCAAAGAAATATTAATTTTCAATTGGCAGCCAGCGCCTGGAGGAGCTCTTTGGGAAGTGCGTGACTCTGACATACATGGTCTGGCCCTAGTCTTGGCTCAATAACTTTTCTCCTCATAATGTCTAATTACAAGAGACATTGTCTTTCTCTGTGATCTCCCAGTAAGCCATTCATGATGGTGCTAAACACTTAGGTGTTTGTTGTGATTTAGTGCATCATTGGAACCTTTCCTCAGTCCTCTATGCCTGCTGAGCTCCCCACCTCTGTTTATTTGACAGCAGCGGCTTGGCTTCCACCCAGGACTTGTCCGGTATTTGTATATAGCATCAGTTCTGATCACCTGGACTGGCAGGATTTACCTTGCTCCTTATCAATGAAGAGAGTGTGCTTACTTAGTAATTACTCTGGAACTCCTCAAGGGCACCAAGCAAGACTGTGCCCTGCACACTTTAGGGACACCATTTATTTTCATGCTCATCTGGATTTGAATATTTATCATTAGTTTCCTGGCAGATGGCTGTGTCTTGAGGAATGACCAGTTTTTTCTAACATGCACAGAGGCACCAGTTGTGCTAAGTACACGACTGGATTCCCATAGCATATTCTTTGTCAGTTTGTGCATTTATAACTGAGGGGCAATATTTTATACATTGAAATTATAAGAGAAATCCCAAATCTATCATGAATTAGCAAAAGTTCCTGGAGCATTACAACTTAGCAAGTTTCCTCTTTCTGACTTAATCATCCTCATATCTTTTCATTTCCTTCATGCAGGGTAGTTTCCCTTTCCTTCAGTCACCTGTGTACCTCTTAACACATTCCAAAGTTCATGAGCAATGCTTACTGGAAATACCTGATTCTGTCATTTTATACTTTACTAGTGACTCAGCGCACAGATTCGTACACATTGAAAGGAAATTAATTAGAAGGTGGCCTGCGGGGCGGGACTGAGCGAGACAGGCTGGAAACACCCTGGAGCCAACCTCCCATAGTTTCTCCCTGGCATCTGTGGAGTGAGCGGGGTCCCTCCGGCAGGTGGGGTCCTCAGCCTGGCCTGTGGTGATTGGGATGAAACTGGCATTCCAACATCCGCTGAGGGGTCCCAGAGTGCGAGAGGACACTCTGCAAAGTTGCTGTCATACAGGGAGTGGAATGCAAATGCAAGTGTGCAGGAAACCAGATTCAGGGCCGACAGTGCCCCAGCAACAACATAACCCATGGCAGAAGATGGAATCATGCAGCCCCACGAGGAATCGGGCTCTCTCCGCTGCCAAGTCATTGCAGCTCGGCAGCTCCTGCATTGAGGGTCTGCCCCTGGTGGTCAGTGTGTGTCATAGCAACCGGTTGGATGGTCAGACACTTAGCATATTAGCCTTTTATATATAGACTAAAGGCCTGGTGCATGAAATTTGTGCACAGGGGAGGGGGTGTCCCTCAGCCCAGCCTGCACCCTTTCCAGTAGGATTGGGCCTAAACGGGCAGTTGGACATCCCTCTCACAATCCAGGACTGCTGGCTCCCAACTGCTCGCCTGCCTGCCTTCCTGATTGCCCATAATCGCTTCTGCCTGCCAGCCTGATCATCCCCTAACCACTCCCCTGCCAGCCTAATTGCCCCTAACTGCCCTCCCCTGCCAGCCTGATTGCCCCTAACTGCCCTCCCCTGCAGCCTGGGTCCCCCCAACTGCCCTTCCTTGCAGGCCCAGGAACCCCCAACTTCCCTCCTCTGCTGCCCTGGTCACCCCTAACTGCCCTCCCCTGCAGGCTTGATCGCCCCCAACTGCCCTCCCTTGCAGGCCTGGTCCCTCCCAACTGCCCTCCCCTGCTGGCCTGATTGCCCACAACTGTCCTCCCTTGCTGGCCATCTTGTGGCAGCCATCTTGTGTCCACATGGGGGCAGCCATCTTTGACCACATGGGGGCAGCCATCTTGTGTGTTGGAGTGACAGTCAATTTGCATATTATTCTTTTATTAGATAGGATAGAGGCCTGGTGCATGGGTGGGGGCCGGCTGGTTTGCCCTGAAGGGTGTCCTGGATCAGGGTGGGGGTTCCCTTGGGGCATGGGGTGGCCTGGGCGAGGGGCCTGTGGTGGTTTGCAGGCTGGCCACGCCCCATGGCGACCCATGTGGAGGCCCTGGTATCTGGGATTTATGTATCTTCTATAATTGAAACTTTGTAGCCTTGAGTGGAGGCCTGGGCCTGCCAGGGTGTGCGGAAAGCTTGGCTTCCTCCATTGCTGGGGAAACCCAAGCCTCCTGCTCGCTCCGTGACTGCAGCCATCTTGGTTGGGTTTATTTGCATACTCACTCCTGATTGGCTGGTGGTCATAGCTTGTGGGTGTAGCCTAGTATGGTTAATTTGCATATTACTCTTTTATTAGATAGGATAATGTTGGTTTACATGCAATACTGTTATATAATTCAGGCCCACTTGCTCTCAGTACCCCCTGGGCAAGATTAGAAAGCATTCAAATGTAGTGTTCTCTTAGACCAGTGGTCGGCAAACTGCGGCTCGTGAGCCACATGTGGCTCTTTGGCCCCTTGAGTGTGGCTCTTTCACAAAAATACCACGTGCGGGCGTGCACGTACAGTGCGATTGAAACTTCGTGGCCCATGCGCAGAAGTCGGTTTTTGTCTCTCAAAAGAAATTTCAATCGTTGTACTGTTGATATTTGGCTCTGTTGACTAATGAGTTTGCCGACCACTGTCTTAGACTGAAAAGAAGACAATTTGTAAAAAAAACCTATTAACTTAGACATTTAGACATTATTCAATTTAGTTATGCTTTTAGTAGCTATATAGTAATTTAACTATATATATGTATATATATATATAGCCATCTACTTAGAATCTTCAAAAATAGATGTTATTTAGTGAAATAATTTCCAACAGTTTTACAATTAAGGATATGTCCATTCTAAGTATACCTGTGATACAAAAAAAAAAAAAAAAAAAAGTCAGAGAGTGCCATTGGTCATTGTTTTCAGCCCAAACCTCTGGGGACTTTTGCTGAGCTTATCCCAGAGAGCTCTGATGAACTGCAGAGCCTGTTGCCTGAAGATAAGTCACACCCAGCCACTAAGCAGTCTACTCAAGCAGTTTGAATTGGGTAGGAGGGACAGACATATTCCAGTGTTCCCAGATTCCCCCCCGCCCACTGAGGAATTCTCTAATTCTGATTGAAATGCTGCATTTATGTGTGACCAGAAAACCGTATGCATCTTTAATATTGAAGTCCCTTCCCATGAAGCCTTGAGCTTTGTGGGCTTCTACTCATTTGTCTCATGAACTATATGTTATTTTTCTTTGTAAAGTTTAGTATACCTTGGTTTAAACTGATAAATGCCTATGCCTTTTCTCCATCTAAGCCCAAACTTGGGCCACCTTAACTTCACCTTGTGCTTCACCTTGCAGCTTCTTGCTGGCAATGTGTGTCTTTGTTTAGATTGGTCATCACATCCCTGTCCATCTTCCTTAAGTGTCAAGTGCAGAGCAGTTGAGATGCAGTGGTTCTGGTTTTTGACACTGAAGAACAGTCTCTGCTCTAGGATTTCCTCAAGAGTGAGCATGCCCTGCTACTGAGAGTGATTATGCCTTATGGGAACCCCTGGTGAAACCAGCCCAGAGGCAAGTACTGGCCTCCGTGATCTTACCCAGCAGGTTGTACCAGTATATGCTCACTTAGTGCATTAAAGCTGAGCCTTAGGTCTGCTGAGCAGCTTGGCAGGCAGCATTTCAGATCTGTATTCAGGGGACAGTTAAATGAGATACTGGCCACCTCCTGGTTTCTGGATTAATTAGTTCCTGGGAACTTTGACCTAAATTATACCAGAAGACAAATAATACGACAGCTGTGTAATCCTGTCAAGTTTTTTCCTGCCTTACCAGCATGGCTGTCTCTTTATCCTTGAGTAGGTGAACCCTGACATGTTGGAGGAACTTTGTGAGTGATTACCCTGGTGCTAGGCAGATGGCCTCCATAATTACTGTTGCACTCTCCTGGGGGCAACTTCAGCACTATTGGAGAGAAGAAACGCCACCAAGGTGCAGTCGGGTTGCTAACCGTCCATCCGTTATTTTGCTGCAGGAGGCCTAAACTAGCTGCTTCCAGCTCTCCCTTTGCTTTGCTGTCAGTGTAGTAACACTTCAGGGATAAGTATTTTTATATGGACTGTAAGTCCTTAAATGTAAATAGAAACACTACGGGCATGTTACATTGGTAATATGAAACACTTGCCGACCACGGTAAAGACAACAGAGTGGTGAAGGCCTGGGCGGGGGTCAATGGGGAAATCAAACAAACAAACAAACAAACAAACAAATGGGGCATCTGTAATACTTTCAACAATAAAGATAAATTTTTAAAAAATTGCTGAAGAAATTTTTTACACATTTCTAGGCCTATGGAGGATGGGCTGCAAATACTAGCAAACTGTCAATTAAAAATAATCAATGTTTACTATAAGCCCTTACCACTAAGACATGCTTTGAGAATGAGGTTGTTTTCAGTTGATATTCCTCTGAGCCCTGACATCATCATGATTGCTCATTTTTATGAAGCATAATGTTCTTACGAAGACAGGAGTGTAAAAAAAAATTCACAAGAAGCCTTGCGGAAGAGGGAACCTATCCAAATAGATGGCAAGCTGTGGAATGGAGTAGATTGAGCATGGAGAAGAGGAGAGAGCAGATAGATATTCTAGCTTTCCTACCAAACTGCTTCTTTCTCTTTTTTCTTACAGGAAGAAATATGATTTTATTCAGGTGCCTACACCACCTACCTCTTCATCCCTGCACTCCACATGACTCAGGGAAGGGTGACCCCAAGCTCGGCTAAATCTGATTGGTTTTACAGTGTCAATCCCCAGTGAGTGATTCATTCCGAGGGTGGTGGGCAATACCCTCATCTTGCCAATGTAGCCTGAGTGGCCGTCCCAGTGACAGTTTCTGATAAATACATGATAGTTATTTATTTTTTATATTTTTATTGATTCCAGAGAGGGAGGAAGAGGAAGAGAGAGATAGAAACATCCATGATGAGAGAGAATCATGGATCGGCTGTCTCCTGCAAGTCCCCCACTGGAAATCGAGCCCACAACTCGGGCATGTGCCCTTGACCGGAATCGAACCTGGGACCTTTCAGTTCGCAGGCTGATGCTTTATCCACTGAGCCAAACCAGCTTGGGCATATGATAGCTATTTAAAAGAGACAACATCTGCTGGATGTTGTCCTGTCTGGATAGGATTTTGGGACCCTGAGAGTCTTTGAGGGCCACAAGGAGAACAAGCCTCCAAAGACAAAGCTGACTTTCTGAGCATTTCAGAGGAGGAAAAACCTGGGGCCTTGATGAGAAGATTAAGTCCCTAAACGAATTCTCTAGATTCACTTTACCTTGAATTTTCTTGTGATTAGCCATTCTCAGTGCTTGAGCCAGTGGTTCCCAAACTTTACTGCACCCCAGAGAGCTTTTAAAATCCTGCTGCCCAGCTCTCACCCATTTGCAATTTGATCAGAATGTTGGGTGGGAGCCAGACATCAGTGTATTTGAAGGGTCCCCAGGTGATTCCATTATGCAGCAACATTTGCAAGCCATCTGGTCTGGGCCATTTTGAATTTTATCTTTTGTTATTTCCATCTGAGTGCTTCCTATCTGAAACAACAGGATTTAAAGTAAAAAAACAAGCAAAAAAAAACCAAAAAACCAATACCATTATGTGTATGAGTAGCTGCACTGGGTTAAAAAACAACAACCCAGAAACAATAGAGTCAGAAAAATGCTTTAATAGTTTTCAGAAGGAACTCTAAGTCAGTTACTTAGCAATCTAATTGAATGATATTCAAATGCAGTCAAGTACCTACTACTCTTGGTAGTCTTACTGATTATTTCCTTTTATAAAGCTTTGTATCTGTTTAATTATCTGAAGTTTAATTTATGTAAAATAATTAAAAGTGAGACAACCTTTCCATCTTTATAAAATTTGCTCTCTGAAGATTGTGTGGATAATAGAAACAAAGATTGGTTTCTATTTTATATAATATCAAGAAGGGAATCAATGGTAAGATATGTACACATATAATACCTTAATAAAAAAATTTTTAAAAAAAAGGAAGATTTATTATCTGTGTCAGCTGTTGCAAGTCCTCCCAAACACACACACACACACACATACACACACACACACACACACAATGTTGTTTTTTTTAAACCACTGGTGAATCATAGATTAAGACCCTGTCATATTGTAACTTCTTGCCTGGTTCATGATTATTGTAATATTGAATTTAGGAAACCATCAAAAACAGTGATTTGCAACCTTTTTCATCTCATGACACTACTAATATCTAAAGTTCTGTGGCACACCAAAAAATATAGTTTTTGCCAATCTGACAAAAAAAGTAGGGGTAATTTTCATTCATTCACAACAGATGGCTATTGTGTTGGCTATTGTCATTTTTTTTTTTTTAATTTGACAGTCTAAGGCAGTGATCAGCAAACTGCGGCTCGCGAGCTGCGGTTTGCCGCTCTGTTGACCAATGAGTTTGCCGACCACTGACCTAGACTCTCGATTCCAATAATTACAGGCTGTTGTTGTTCCTTGTGATTAAGCCCCTATCCCAGTGGTCGGCAAACACATTAGTCAACAGAGCGGCAAACTGCGGCTTGCGAGCCGCAGGTGGCTCGAGAGACGCAGTTTGAGGACCACTGGAAGGGAAAAGAGGTCAGTGCCCCTGTCTAAACACTAAGGTACTGCATGTTTTAAGAAATCTTGGGGCACACGGGTGTGCCTGCTGTGACACACTCGTTGAAAAATCGCTGAGCTAAGAAACAGTCCACACTTTATACTCCACATGGCAGACACGGTCAACAAACCCAATAGCTCACTGTGAATCCTGGCAATAATTCTATGACAACCAATTTATAGAAGAAACATTTCTATGCTTATTTTGAGAAGGGGACCTTCTCTTCGTCTACCTCTTCAG
Organism: Plecotus auritus; assembly: GCF_963455305.1. Taxonomy (NCBI): domain Eukaryota; kingdom Metazoa; phylum Chordata; class Mammalia; order Chiroptera; family Vespertilionidae; genus Plecotus; species Plecotus auritus. Next base: position 148,159,663 of record NC_137772.1, read on the forward strand.
GGTAGTCATCACAGAGCAGTTAGTCACCAACTCCTCCCCTTTGGTGACTAAGAGCCAGAGGGCAGTGGCCCATTTCTCTGGTCACACTTTCATAAAATACAACGCAGTGGACTCGGATCTTGCTGAGAATCTCAGTGTCACCTTATAGGTCAAGAGGGGATATTTTGGTACCCTAAGATAGGACACTGTTTGTGATCACACTACATCATGATCTGATATGACAGCTGCCGGAAAAAACAACAACACAACAAAACTTGTAGTTTTGGAGGAAATGTTCTCCATAGCTCCCACCTCTCCTTGATCCCATTCCTCTTCCCTGTATACTCGTTGGACTGGGACTTTCATTTCCTACTTTGTCTTCAAGCAAGGTGATGAAAGCCGGATAGATGCTACACACGCCTAGTCTCATAGGCAGCAGGATGTGCCATTCAGTTTAAAAAACAAGCCTGGGAAATTGACAGATGAATGGGCTTTGCCTTTCACTGGCATATCAGTGTGTAGTTTCCTTAATATTATAACACAGACAGGTAATCTGCTTAACAGGTGAGAAAAGTGACTACCCAATCTTGTTCTTTAAATAAAAGATTAAAAATATGCATTTATATAGGCAGTAAGAATACAAAGAGGACACGATTGACTTAGAAAGAGGCAAGGAATCAGAAGATTTTTAAAATATATATAATTTTTATTTCAGAGAGGAAAGGAGAGGGAAAGAGAGAAACATCAATGATGAGAGAGAATCATTGATCAGCTGCCTTCTGCACACCCAAACTGGGGATCGAGCCCACAACCTGGGCATGTGCCTTGACTGGGAATTGAACCATGACCTCCTGGTTCATATGTCAATGCTCAGCCACTGAGCCACGCCAGCCTGGCAAGATTATTGTTGTTGTTTTTTTAAAGATGAGTTATGCTGACAATTATCTCTGATTAAAATGAATGGGCAATGTGACAGGAATAATCACTGGCTGAGAGAGAGATTCTTTGCACCCATCTGAATTGAGAGCACTTACCTGACTGATGGTAGGTAGTAATGAAACACCTCAACCTAATTAAAACTTTCTAAGCTCCCCTCCCATACCTTCAAAGCTTAGGTTCTTATAAGATTGCATTTGAAGGATATGGAAATACAAAGGCAGACTTTTGTCATGCCTAAGGACAGATTAATAATACATTCAGGTTCACATTATCTTCCATGTTGATAAAACTGACCTATTTTTTCTTCCAGAGAGAAAATGTCATGTGAAATGTTTTCATACAAAAGTGTTGCATTTTTTATATGTCTTACTTCTTACATTCTATAATTAAACCTGGCATATCACTTTCAAAAGTTAAATGAAGTTTAGTTCATTTTCAGGTCTGGGCTTTTTAATGAGTTAGCATCTCCTCTGACAAGTGGCATTTATAGCTTTGCATGCCATATGATTTTTCTGACAGTTGTGATAATGATGCAGATGTTTTTCTTTGTGGGGATCTTCCAACAATATCCCTAATGAAAACACAAGCCTGTTTCCTGGCAAATAAAAAAAACATTACTGAAAAAAAAATTCAAATGCTTTCATCCTTAGATGGCAAATGTAAACAATCCATTATTTTCTTCACATAGTTTTGGTTGTTTTCTGTTACAGCAGAAAAAGTGACCATTTTCTTTGGCTTCTTTTTTTCCTGGTCTTGATGTAAAACCAACTTGAACAAAATCTTAAGCAGATCCACGGGGAGCTGGGATTTTCAGTGCACTGGGGTTATAATTAGAGTAGAGGGGTCAAGCCTTATGAAGTGACTCTTGAATTTGACTTGCTATGTCATCTTGACCTTATGTCTAGAGAAGCTGAATTGGTTTCAACAAAAAAATAAATAAATACAGTTGCTATAACTATTATTCCCTTAAACTTATGAGTGTAATTTTTGTCTTTTGAGGTTTACATACATGGAAATAATGAAAGATCTGTGTAAATAATATTTAATAAATATTTTTAAAATTGTGGTATAATTCACATATGTAACAAATCATTTTATTAACATGAAATTTTTTGGGGAAAATGCTGCTGTGATTTTTGCAAAACTAAACTCTAGATATATTTTGGCGTTTAGGAGAATGTTTGCTTTTAGTGTGTTTCAAAAACAAGCTTTTTATTAATTAGCTTTTAAAAAAAGAACTTCCAATTGGTATGAACAAGAAATGTACTTACCCTAACCTTTAGTATATCGTAATAAGAACACTTAACATGAGATATAATTTTAAAGTATGCAATGTATAGTATTGTTGAATATAGGTGCAGTGTTGAACTTCAGAACTCTAGGACTTGTTCAGCTTGCTTAGTTGAAACTTTATGGCTATTGTTTAGTAATTGCCCATTTTCCCATTGCTCCAACTCCAAGCAACCACCATTCCACTCTTTGTTCTATTAATTTGAATTATTTAGCAGAACACATGAAAAAAGATGAAATGGAAAACTTCTTTCCATGGTCTAGTGCAGTGGTCGGCACTCATTAGTCAACAGAGCCAAATATCAACAGTACAACGATTGAAATTTCTTTTGAGAGCCAAATTTTTTAAACTTAAACTTCTTCTAATGCCACTTCTTCAAAATAGACTCACCCAGGCCGTGGTATTTTGTGGAAGAGCCACACTCAAGGGGCCAAAGAGCCGCATGTGGCTCGCAAGCCGCAGTTTGCCGACCACTGGTCTAGCGTTTCTGTAAAAATGAGCAGGACAATGTCAGGAAAGTGGAGCCTGCTCTGATATTCTTCATTCTGTAGCTTCTTAAATGAATTATCATTATACAATCAATCCTCATTATTCATGGATTCTATATTTGTGAACTCACCCCTATTTGTGATTCATTTAGATGGAATCACGCAGTATTTGTCTCTCTGTGACTAGCATAAACAAAAGACAAGTGTTGGCTATGATGTGGAGAAATTGGAACCCTTGCACACTGTTGGTAGGAATGCAGCTGCTATGGAAAGCAGTATGGAATTTCTCAAATTTGAGGAAACTTCTGAGTATTTATCCAAAAGAATTGAAATCAGGGTCTTGAAGATATATTAGCACTTACCCTATTCTTTTCTTTTTAACTTCCAATATTATTTTGTATTGGTTTCAGGTATACAGCACAGTGGTTAGACAATCACATATTTTACAAAGTGTTCCCCCCGATATTTCCAGTAACCACCTGGCACCATACACATTTATCACAATATTATTAACTATATTCCTTATTCTGTATTTACATTTCCTCACATACCTTAGTCTTAAGCATCAAGCATGACAACCTTATTCATGAGCTTCACAACGAGCCTGATCCATACCTCCAGATGGGGTACAGAATAGGGTGAAGATAAGACATGTTTGTTGTACCAATTGCTTGGTTGTGAAACAGTGGTGTTTTAAATGTATTTATATGTGTTAAGAGGACTAAGTCAAATGCCACATCAGATGGGCCACATCAAAATATTCTCATTTTCAAAACGTATTTACCTCCTGGGGGTTATTATGAGCCTCCGTTCTCTCATACTTGGGAGACTGTGCCATCATAGGTATTAGGACATGTAAGTAAACAGCTCACCAAAAATGGAGAAGGAAACAATCTGGGTAATTCAAGGCAAAAAAAAAAACACCTGTCCTTATAGCAGTTTGTGTGCACTTACGGATAGGTGATTTTGTTCTCGCTCTTATCTTTGAGAAGATACGTTGACTGCTCTTTTGTATGACCAACGTTTGAACATTTTTAGGCTTTACCTTGATAAACAAAGTATGTTTAATTATGTTTATTTACTTGCTCTATTTCAATTACCTCTTTAATCTTAAGAAAATGGAGAACAAAGTCATTATTTCTGAGTGTCCACTTAGCCCTTGAATGAATGAACTTGAAATAAAACTCTAACAGAAGTCTGTCTTAATGCCAGCAGTTTTTAAATCCCCTTTCGTTTCTCCTTCTTTCTTTTTATCAAACCTGTGCATTTTAAAAGCTAAGGGTTTTCTTTGGTCCCTAATTCGAACTTAGTGATTGTTTTATAGTCATAACATGCACTTTATGAAATTCATTATACAGAGCCAAGTCTGATGCCTTGAACATAAGTTGAATTTATTAGAACACATGAGAAAAGATGAAATGGAAAACTCCTCTCCATAAAGTGTATAGTCTGGTGTTTTCATAATAATGAGCCAGGAAAGAGGAGGCAGTTCTGATATTCTTTTGTAGCTTCTTAAATGAATTATCCTTATACAATTGATCCTCATTATTCATGAATTCCATATTTGTGAATTTACCTACTTGCTACATTTTATTTTGTAGTCATTATTTAATTTGCAGAGTTGTGAAAAATTTGAGTCACCCACTGAGCACCCTCATTTTTCAAACCTATTTTCATAAATACATTATGGCACATTTATAAGATCAAATATGATGGCACCATTAAAATAATGAAGAAGAGTATTGAATACGTAGGGAAACTATACCCAATATTTAAGTGAAAATCAAATTATAAAAAGTATATCATGAGTAAGTTGATATTGATTTTTTAAGTCAATAAATAAGACAGACTAGGAATATGCCCCCCAAAATATTAACAGTGGCTGCATCCTGGTATGAAATTATATAATTTTTAAAATTTATTGCTTGTATAGTTCTATATTGTACAAATTTTCTGTAACATATATATGAATTACTTTTACTGTCAAATCACTTAAACATTTATTTCTTTGTATTTCCTTTCTCCTGAATATATGTCATTTTAAAAAGAGTATATGTGAGTTATTTAAATTTAAAATACTATGCCTTAGCTCTATAGGTTAAACAAGACTAAGGCTTGGCTTATAAGTTGCCTAAGTAGATGTTGAAGCCCATCAAAAACCTCTCTACTTCTCACTCTAAATTTCTCCTAGAGGATAACATAGACACCAAGGGCTTCATTTTCCAACTAAATAGTAGCTCACAAATTAATATTACAGCCTATATCTTCTGACCTTCAGACCTATATATCTAGCTGAATACTGAACATCCCTTAGAGATCACAAGACAACTCAAATAACATTAGCTAAGTCAAATTTATTATCCCTTATTCTGCTCACATGACCAAACTGAAATTCTTCCAATCTGTTCTCACTCAAAGCTTACCATCACCAAGTTCTGTTCAATTTACTCCTTAATTGAACTCACTATTCTGCCCTGAATTGTATCCAACCTTTCCTGCCCACCAAACTAAAATAGTTTCCCTTCAATCATAATCTGTTTATGAAGTCCAAAATATTGTATGGGACATACTTAAACTAAAAATTAATCGTTTCTCTAAAATTCAAGTTTAATTGCACATCCTGTATTTTTAGTGCTACCTCTGGTAACCTTATTGTTAGCTATAGTAATTTTAACTCAATCAATGGAATATTGAGGTTGGTTCTTAATATGTGAGCTAAATTTTTTCTTTTTTCTTTTTTTTTAATATATTTTATTTTATTTTATTTTTAATAAATCTTTATTCAGATTATTACAATTATTTCTCCATTTTCCCCCCATAGCTCCCCTCCACCCATTTCCCACCCCACCTTCTGCCCTTACCTCCCCCACACTGTCCTCATCCATAGGTGTATGATTTTTGTCCATTCTCTTCATGAACCCCCCATACCCCTTTCCCCCTGAGAATTATCAGTCCACTCCCTTTCTATGCCCCTGATTCTATTATATTCACCAGATTATTCTGTTCCTCAGGTTTTTAATTCACTTGATTTTTAGGTTCGCTTGTTGATAGATATGTATTTGTTGTTCATAATTTTTCTCTTTACTTTTTTCTTCTTCCTCTTCTTTAAGAATACCTTTCAGCATTTCATATAATACTGGTTTGGTGGTGATGAACTCCTTCAGCTTTTTCTTATCTGTGAAGCTCTTTATCTGCCCTTCAATTCTGAATGATAGCTTTGCTGGGTAGAGTAATCTTGGTTGTAGGTTCTTGCTATTCATCACATTGAAAATTTCTTGCCACTCCCGTCTGGCCTGCATAGTTTCTGTTGAGAAGTCAGCTGACAGTCGTATGGGTGCTCCCTTGTAGGTAATTAACTGTTTTTCTCTTGCTGCTTTTAATATTCTCTCTTTGTCTTTTGCTCTTGGCATTTTAATTATGATGTGTCTTGGTGTGGTCCTCTTTGGATTCCTTTTGTTTGGGGTTTTGTGGGCTTCCTGGACTTGTAAGTCTATTTCTTTCACCAGGTGGGGGAAGTTTTCTGTCATTATTTCTTCAAATAGGTTTTCAGTATCTTGCTCTCTCTCTTCTTCTGGCACCCCCATAATTCTGATGTTGGTACGCTTGAAGTTGTCCCAGAGTCTTCTTACATTATCTTCAACTTTTTGGATTTTTTTTTTGCTTTTTGCTTTTTCGGTTGAGTGTTTTTTGCTTCTTTGTATTTCAATTCTTTGACTTGATTCTTGGGTTCTTCTATTCTGTTTCTGGGTCTCTGTATAATATTTTTTATTTCAGTCAGTGTATGTTTAATTTCTAGTTGGTCCTTTTTCATATCTTCGAGGGTCTCGTTATATTTATCGGCCTTTTCTAGGATATTCTTAAAAAGTCTTATAACCGTGGTTTTGAATTCTATATCCAGTTGTTTGTTTTCCTCCATTTCTTTCGTTTGTGATCTGATTCTTTGACCCCGCATTTTCACTGATTCCCTGAGTTGGTAAGGTAGATATTTGTGCTAGGTTTCCAATATGGCCCAGTGGGTCTGCTTCCCCAGTTAACCTGAGGTGGACACTCTTGGTGCACCCCTTTGTGGACTGTGTGTACAGCCTTGTTGTAATTAAGTCTTTATTGTTGTTGGTATCACTGGGAAGAATTGACCTCCGGGCCAGTTGGCTGTAAGGATCAGCTGTGTCTATGCTGGGAGAAGTTCGGTGCTGGAGACAGCCTTATAGGATTAGACTTGCCAAATTGCAATAGCCTCTGTGCTCAGCTTGGATGGGGTGGAGTCTCAGTTTTGGCTTCCTGTCAGCCTTGCCCTTGCGCGCATGTGCGCTTTCAGTCCTCCGCCTTCCCCAGCTCGAGTCTCCGCCTGAGAGTCCAGACTCCCCCCACAAGAGCGTGGGTCCCCAGGGGCTCGCCTGGAACTGGGGTTCACTGCGGTCAGAACTGGGGCTCAGTGCCGTCAGGAGCCTCTGACTCCCTTTCACTAGGGAAAGCCTGTGGCAACCTCCGCAGCCTTTGTGCGCACTGGCACACGCACGTGCGCTTTCAGTCCTCCGCCTTCCCCGGCTCCCGAGTCTCCGCCCGAGAGTCCAGACTCCCCCACAAGAGCGTGGGTCCCCAGGGGCTCGCCTGGAACTGGGGTTCACTGCAGTCAGAATTGGGGCTCAGTGCAGTCAGAATCCTCTGACTCCCTTCCACTAGGGAAAGCCTGTGGCAACTTCCGCAGCCTTTGTGCGCACTGGCACACGCACGTGCGCTTTCAGTCCTCCGCCTTCCCCGGCTCCCGAGTCTCCGCCCGAGAGTCCAGACTCCCCCACAAGAGCGTGGGTCCCCAGGGGCTCGCCTGGAACTGGGGTTCACTGCAGTCAGAATTGGGGCTCAGTGCAGTCAGAATCCTCTGACTCCCTTCCACTAGGGAAAGCCTGTGGCAACTTCCGCAGCCTTTGTGCGCACTGGCACACGCACGTGCGCTTTCAGTCCTCCGCCTTCCCTGGCTACCGAGTCTCCGCCCGAGAGTCCAGACTCCCCCACAAGAGCGTGGGTCCCCAGGGGCTCGCCTGGAACTGGGGTTCACTGCAGTCAGAATTGGGGCTCAGTGCAGTCAGAATCCTCTGACTCCCTTCCACTAGGGAAAGCCTGTGGCAACTTCCGCAGCCTTTGTGCGCACTGGCGCGTGCGTGCGCGCGCGGGCACTTTCAGTCCTCCGCCTTCCCAGGCTCCCGAGTCTCCGCCCGAGAGTCCAGACTCCCCCCATAAGAGCGTGGGTCCCCAGGGGTTCGCCCGGACCTGGGGTTCAGTGCTGTCAGAACTGGGGTTCAGTGCGGTCGGAAGCTTCCTTCCCCCTTCCGCCAGAGAAAGTCAGCCAGGCTCTCAGCCGCCCTTCCTCTCTGTGCGCACAAAGCCCCTTTGCCGTACCTCCAATTCTCTGTGAGCTTTCCTCTTTCCTTCTAGTTGTAGAATTTTCACTCAGCCAGCTTTCCTGTGGTTCTGGATGGTGTCCGTTCTGTCTTTTAGTTGTAGTTTTGAAATTGTTGTGCGAGGCAGCAGTTTAGGTGTTTACCTATGCCGCCATCTTGATTTCTCCTAAATTTTTTCTTTAGTGTTCATGGTTTAGCTGATATAGCTAATATGACAATAATATTAACCTAATTGATCCAAAATGATTAATTTATTTTCCAGATAAAGACTTTTTTTAAGAAGCAGGGACTGATTTTACAACGCTTGAAAACTTTTATCTACACTGGTCATCTCAAGCCTGCTGAGCCAATATCCTAGCACACTGGGATCCTTCATGAGGTTTCCCATTGTCTTAATCCAATCAGTAAAATGAGTCTGATTTAGGCCCCAAACTTTGTTTGAGTTTTACTCAAAATAAGAAAATACAGATCCATTCCCTTTGAATTGTGCTATACTACTTGGAAATGACATTTTCCCAAGATTTTGCTCATGCATCTCCTACAACAGGGGACTCTGGTTGTGTAACAAGGACAGAACGGGAACAGCTGCCTTAAGGGAATTCTTTTTTTTAGTCAACCATAAGGAAAAAGATTTCTCCCTGGTGGCCTGGCCACTTGCCATGTGGACCCTGTGGAAATGCTCTGTTATTTGTAATTCACTTTTTCCTTGCAGTTATTAAACGATTTGCACAAAATACTTAGTTTGTACTACCTTATGAAAGCTAAATATGTTAACCCACTAGGTAATATAAGCCAGTTAATAAAATAAATAGCGAACTTAATGCTTAATGGCACCATTTAAAAATTATAGTCATTCTTTAGTTTTATAACTCCGCAACTAAATTATTCTGCTTTTATATAATAGAATATTTAGTTGTGAAATTATGAAACTGAACAAAGTATTTTCTGTTCCCTTTGGAAAATTAAGTATATGGCATAGTCATTTCAATTCATTTAAAACAAGTGATATAAATAACTTCTTGAAATTTCAAAATTGATAGAAATTCTGAGGACTGTGTTATGTAACATATCAATAGCCCTGATGCTTCCCTAATGAGTTCCTTAAGAGTCAAAAACAAATTAAAGAATGTGAAATTTACTGTCATTCAGAAGGGAGCATTAAATCCACTTTGTTAAGTGATTCCAAAAGACCTTCCTTAAAGATCCTCTGTTCCCTCTTACATCATTTAGGAGGTAGAGTAATAAATAACTTTCTTCATGAGTCCTACTCATTAGAATTAAGCTATAAACAGCATTTCAGAAACAATCCCAGTTCCTTTGTAACTTGGCTAGGCAGATGGGGAGATATTTAAAGGCATTACTTTGTCCAAAATGTTCTTCATCTCCAATTGATCTAAATCTAAGCATTGAAGATCACTTGTAATTTGAGACTATATTTTCCTTCAGTCTAGTAAGAACATTTTCACATAAATTCACTATAAGACACAAGACTGGTAAAAATCACAGACCCTTTCAATTTAACTTATCTATTACTGTAGTTTACTTAATATCCTTTAAAGCAAATCATAAATGGCATTTATCATATTGGAGCAGGAAGTCTGATTCATGTGATTAATCTTGGAAATACATGTGTGAGCTGTGAGAGATAGATTGAGTTTTCAATGCTATTAGGAAGATACATGGCCCTAGCCAGTTTTGCTCAATGAATAGAGCCTCAGCCCTTGGACAGAAGGGTCCCAGTTTTGATTCCTGTCAGGGACACATACTGGGGTTGTGGGCTCTATCCCCAGTAGGGGGCATGCCCGAGGCAGTGGATCAATGATTCTCTCTCATCATCATTGATATTTCTCTCTCTCTCTCCCTCTCCCTTCCTTTCTGAAATCAATAAAAATATATTTTAAAAAAGAAGGCACATCATATTGTACATAGAAAGTCTTAAAGATTCCATCAAAAAAATGACTAGACTTAATAAATAAATTTGTCAATCTAGAAGGATACAAATTAACACCCAGAAATCTATGGCCTTTTAATACACCAATAATGAACTCATAGAAAGAGAAACTAAAAAAAAATCTCATTTACCATTGCAACAAAAAAATTAAGATACCTAGGAATAAACTTAACTAAGGAGATTACTGAGAAAACTACAGGAACTATACTCCAAAAACTACAGAATTTTGAAAAAAAAGAGAAAGAGGAAGACATAAACAAATGGGAGAATATATTGTGTTCATAGATTGGTAGACTCAACAACATAAGAATGTCCATACTACCCAAAGCAATCTATAGATTCAATGCAATCCCCATTTAAATACCAATGGCATATTTCACATACCTAGAACAAACTCTCCAAAAATTAATCTGGAATAAAAAAAGACCCTGAATAGCCATAGCAATCCTGATAAAGAAGAACAAAGTAGGAGGAATCACAATACCAGATATCAAGCTATATTACAAAGCCACTGTTCTCAAAACTGCCTGGTACTGGCACAAGAACAGACATATAGACCAATGGAACAGAACAGAGAACCCAGAAATAGACCTAAGCCATTATAGTCAATTAATATTTGACAAAGGAGGCAAGAGCATACAATGGAGTCAAGATAGTCTCTTCAATAAATGATGTTGGGAAAATTGGACATTTACATGAAAAAAAAAATGAAACTAGACCACCAACTTAACACCATACACAAAAAAATAAACTCAACATGGATAAAGGATGTAAACATAAGAAAGGAAACCACAAAAATCTTAGAAGAATCCATAGGCAGCAAAATATCAGATGTATCTTTACTGATACAGCTCGTAGGGCAATGAAAACTAAGGAGAAAATAAACTAATGGGACTACATTAAAATAAAAAGCTTTTGCACAGCGAAAGAAACCATCAACAAAACAAGAAAGCCCACTGCATGGGAGAACATATTTGCCAATGTTATCTCCAATAATGGTTTAATCTCCAAAATTTATAGGAACTCATACAACTTAACAAAAGGAAGATAAACAATCCAATCAAAAAATGAGCAAAGCACCTAAATAGACACTTTTTTTAAAGTGGACATAGAGGGCCAAGAGACATATGAAAACATGCTCAAAGTCACTAATAATCTGAGAGAGGTAAATCAAAATGACAACGAGGTACTATCTCGCACCTGTCAGAATGGCTATCATCAACAAATCACAAGTGCTGGTGAGGATGCAGATAAAAAGGAACCCTCATGCACTGCTGGTGGGAATGCAGACTGGTGCAGCCACTGTGGAAAACAGTATAGAATTTCCTCAAAAAATTAAAAATGGAACTCCCAGTCGACCCAGTAATCCTACTTCTAGGAATATATCCCTAGAAACTAGAAACACCAATCAGAAAGGATATATGCACCCCTATGTTCATAGCAGCACAATTTACAATAGCTAAGATTTGGAACCAGCCTAAGTGCCCATCAGCAGATGAGTGGATTAGAAAACTGCAGTACATATACACAAGGGAATACTATGCTGCTGTAAAAAAGAAGGAACTTTTACCATTTGCAACAGCATGGATGGACCTGGAGACCATTATGCTAAATGAAATAAGCCAATCGGAGAAAGAGAAATATCATAAGATCTCACTCATTTGTGGAATATAATCCTATATAATAAAAGAGTAATATGCAAATTGACCGTGCCTCTGCTACACCCACAAGCCACGCCTACCAACCAATCAGGAGTGAGTATGCAAATTAACCCAACCAAGATGGCTGCAGCCACGGAGCGAGCAGGAGGCTTGGGTTTCCCTGGCGATGGAGGAAGCCAAGCTTTCTGCTCACCCTGGCCTGCCCTGGCCTCTGCTCAAGGCTAGAAAGTTTTAATTATAGAAGATAAATAAATCCCAGATACTAGGGCCTCAGGTTGGGTCTCTGGGGGGCGTGGCTGGCCTGAAAACCACCACAGGCCCCTCGCCCAGGCCACCCCATGCCCCAAGGGAACCCCCACCCTGATCCGGGACACCCTTCAGGGCAAACCAGCTGGCCCCCACCCGTGCACCAGGCCTCTATCCTATCTAATAAAAGAGTAATATGCAGATTGACCATCACTCCAACACACAAGATGGCTGCCCACATGTGGTCAAAGATCCTGCCCCCATGTGTACACAAGATGGCCACCATAAGGTGGCCAGCAGAGGAGGGACCAGGTCTGCAAGGGAGGGCAGTTGTGGGCGATCAGGCCAGCAGGGGAGGGCAGTTGGGATGGACCAGGCCTGCAAGGGAGAGCAGTTGGGGGCGATCAAGCCTGCAGGGGAGGGCAGTTAGGGGTGACCAGGCCGGCAGGGAAGGTCAGTTGCGGGGGACCCAGGCCCGCAGAGGAGAGCAGTTCGGGGGGACCAGGCCTGCAGGGAAGAGCAGTTAGGGGTGACAAGGCCGGCAGAGGAGGGCAGTTAGGGGGGACCAGGCCTGCAGGATAGGGCAGTTAGGGGCAAACAGGCTGGCAGGGGAGCAGTTAGGTATCAATCAGGCTGGCAGGGGAAAGGGTGGGGGGTGATCAGGCTGGCAGGCAGAAGCGGTTAGGGGCAATCAGGAAGGCAGACAGGCAAGCAGTTGGGAGCCAGCAGTCCTGGATTGTGAGAGGGATGTCTGACTGCCCGTTTAGGCCTGGGTGCTGGGAAAATTGGAATGGAAATAGACTATTGTTTGTCTAAAAATGTATCAGGCCTAAATGGGCAGTCAGACATCCCTTGAGGGGTCCCAGATTGGAGAGGGTGCAGGCTGGGCTGAGGGACATCCCCCCCTGTGCACGAATTTTGTGCACCAGGCCTCCAGTGAACAACAATAAACAAAAAAAGATCCAGAGACATAAAAGCATTGAACAGACCTTCAGAGGGAAGGCAAGGGGAGGAATGGGACGGCGGGGTGTGTGTGGGGGGAGGTAAGAGATCAACCAGAGGACTTGTATGCATGCATATGAGCATAACCTATGGACACAGACAGTAGGGGGGTGAGGGCAAGTGCTGGGGGGTGGGAACGGCTGGGGAGAGGTCAATGGGGGAAAAAGGAGACATATGTAATACTTTAAACAATAAAGAATTTAAATTTTAAAAAATGTATCAAAGGACACCGATTGTTTTCATGTCTTAACCACCATGAATAATGCTGCAATGAACATAGGGGTTGGTAAGTCTTTACAAATAAATGTTTTCATATCTGGGGGTTATATATCCAGGACAGGGGTTGCTGGGTCATATGAAACTCTATTCTCAATTTTTTGAGAAATCTCCATACTGTTTTCCATAGTGGTTTTCCAGTTTACATTCCTAGCAGTAGTGAATGAGGGTTCCTTTTTCTTCACAACCTCTCCAACACTTGTTATTACTTGTCTTGTTGATAATAGGCATTCTAACAGGTGTGAGGTGATATCTCATTGTAGTTTTGATTTGCATTTCTCTAATAGTTAGAGAATTTGAGCATCTTTTCATATATCTTCTTGAGAGAAGTGTTTGTTCAGGTCCTCTGCCCATTTTTATTGCATTGTTTGATGTTGTTGAGTTGTATGAGTTCTTTGTATATTTTGGACATCAACCCCTTCTTGGAGCTGTTGTTTGCAAATATCATCTCCCATTCAGTTGGTTGACTTTTTGTGTTGTTGGCTTCTTTTGCTGTGCAAAAGCTTTTTAGTTTGATATAATTCCATTCATTAGTTTTTGCCTTCACTTCCCTTGCCTTTGGGGTTAAATTCATAAAATGTCCTCCACAACTAAGATTCATAAGTTTAGTATCTATGTTTTCTTTTATGCAATTTACTGTTGCAGATCTTATATCTCGGCATTTGATCTATTTTGAATTAATTTTTGTACATGGAGACAAACAACAGTCTATTTCCATTCCAATTTTCCCAGCACCATTTAGTGAAGATGCTTTCTTTTCTTTATTTTATGTTTTTGGCTCCTTTATAAAAAATTATTTGCCCATACACGTTGTTTTTTTTCTAGGCTCAATTCTATTCCATTGGTCTGTGTGTCTGTTTTTCTGCCAATAACATGATGCTGTGTTATTGTTTTTTTTTTTTTAATTATTGTCTCTGTGTAATATAATTTGAAGTCAAGGAGTGTGAAATCTCCCAATTTGTGTTTTTTCCCCCTCAGGATTGCTTGGCCATTCAGTGTATTTTGTGGCTTCATTCAAATCTGACAATTTTTCTTTCTATTTCTTTAAAATAATAGAATTTAGATAACTGGTAAAGAAGATGTGTACATATATGCAATGGAATACTACTCAGCTATAAGAAATGATGAATACTGCCACTTGTGACAACATGGATGGACCTTGAGAATATGATGCTAAGCAAAATAAATCAGAAAGAAAAAGTTAAGAACTATATGATTTCACTAATATGTGGAATATAAAACTGCAAGCAACAAATGAAAAGAAAAAGTAAAACAAATAAAAACTCATAGATACAGCCTAGTTGTTAGCAGAGGTAAAATGGGTTGGGGGCTTTGTAAAAGGTAAAGGGGGTCAAATATATGGTGATGGAAGAGGATTTGACTTTGGGTGGTGGCTACACAGTGCAATATGAAGATCATGTATCATAGAAATGTGCACCTGAAACATATATAATCTTATTAACCAATGTCAACCCAATAAATTTAATAAAAAGAAATAAAATACAATTATAAAAATGTTGGTACCATAGCCAGAGGTCCAGACATGCTCAAATCCTTTTCTTCATTTCCTCCTTCATTCTCAGGGAGTTACCAACCAAGGAAGCCAGGTGAAAGGACCATACCAAATAGGAAACAAATGACCACTTTGGTATTAGCATGGGACGCACACAAATCCTGTCTACTGAAACTTTATCTGGTAAAATATAGGTTAGAGAGTGAAGTCTGGGCTCAGACGCCTAAGTGGACCTCTCCTCTCCCACCCCTTTGCCTCCAGTCTGAATCTGAGATGTGTTTGTTGTTGTTGTGTTTTTTTTTGGCCTAAGAAGGTGGAATATAAAATGAGAGGAACAGCTACATCTGCTGCAAAGCAGGTAACCCCCACCTGAATTCTTAGCCACTAGTAAACTGTGGCTAAGGCAGGTCCTGGGTGCTGACCATGAGGGTGTTGGTGCAATAAGTAAGCAGGTGTGCGAGGCTAACATGTGAGTGGGAGAGCCAGAAATTTCTAGGCCCAGCATGTCACATTTGTTTACAGTCTTCAAGATTCAGTGGTGTGTTTTTGTTTGTCTGTTTTTAATGACAAGTAACGCTGTCCTCTGAATGGATAACAAAGCAAGACCCTTACACATGCTGTCTACAAGAGACTCACTTCAGATTGAAAGACACATACAGACTGAAAGTAAAGGGGTGGAGAAAGATATTACATGAAGATGGAAGCAAACAAACAAAAAATTTGGGATAGCAATACTTAGACCAGACAAAATAGGCTTTAAAACAAAGGCTATATAACAAGAGACAAAGAAGGAACCAGCAACTCCATGTCTGGGTATTTATCCAAAGAAACCCCAAACACTAAATTGAAAACACATATGCATTCGTATATTGATTGCAGCATTATTTACAAAAGCCAAGGTATGGAAGCAACCTAAGTGCCCACTGATAGATGAATGGACAAAGAAGAAGTAGTGCATATAGTCAATGACTCAGCCACAAAAAAGGAATGAAATGTTGCCATCTGCAACAGCATGGCAGGAGCTAGAGCAGTGGTTCTCAACCTTTCTAATGCCGCGTCATAGGCGACCCTACTAGCGGTTCTCACAGGTTGAGAACCGCTGCTATAGAGCCTAAGACCATCGGAAAACACAGATATTTACATTACGATTCATTAACAGTAGCAAAATTACAGTTATGAAGTAGCAACGAAAATAATTTTATGGCTGGGGGTCACCACAACATGAGGAACTGTATTAAAGGCGGCATTAGAAAGGTTGAGAACCACTGAGCTAGAGGGTATCATGCTGAGTAAAAAGCCAGACATAGGAAGACAAATGTCATATGATTTCACTTACATGTGGAATCTAAAAAAAATAATATTGTAATAACTATGTGTGGTGCCAGATGGGGACTAGATTTATCAGGGTGATCACTTAGTAAATTATATGATGTCTAATCACTGAGTTGTACACCTGAAACTAATATAATACTGTATGTGAATTGTAATTGAAAAATAAAAATATATATATTTAGAGTAAAAAAATAAGTTAAAAATGTTTTTAAAAATCATGCTATTTTATTGTGATGACTTGCTTATCAGATGTATTCTGTGTGGATACAATTGAAGTAGGACACTGTATTAATGCCAAATTTATTTCTTGAAGACAATAGTTGTATCAACAAGTGTTAACTGAGTTTCTTCTTCAGTACTAAAGGAAGTTCTGTCTGGTCAAAGACATCTACTATGTTTTGTATCAGCATGCTTGAAAACAATAGCAGTGAAGTAATAAAACAGACTTTCAGAAAGAAGGTCTTTTGGGTGCTTTGTGACTAAAATCTACAAGAGTCTTTTTGTGTTTCCCTTCCCAGTTTGAGGAAATAAAGAGTACTTCCATGGCACTGTTGTCACTGAACACAGAAGAAATGCTTCCCCTTCAAGTTCATGCCCCATTTCTGGAAGGAATGTCAGTCGCCATATTGATTTTACGAGTAATATCATCAAATGTCTGCTTTAATGACTGAATCCTTTTTTGTAAATCATTTCAGCCTAATAGAGTTGTATTGTCCTTGGCTTCTTTATACCTGTCAGTATTTTTCTTGTCCAATGGGTGGCATGTTGCCATCAAAGTTGATGGCCATATAAAGAGATGTAGACAAAGACATTACTCTGGAAATTTCACCTTCTTCGATTTTCACAGGATTGATTTGATCCTTGATGGTCTTACTGTAGCAGATTTGATTTGTAACCAGTGTGCCATTTAATTTTTTTTCTCACAAATAATCGTTTGTTCTAGACATTAAATTTTATATCCTAAATTATTTAGTTTACAGGAATTCTAACACTGCACTTTTGAAGAGAATGTTTCCATAGTCACAAAAGCACATGGAAACTATATATGATTGCTATAGCTTTGAATATATAAACATTTTTATGGCTGCTGTTTTCCCAAAATGAAAGAAAAAATCAAGGCAGAAATTAGGTGTTTGGAAAATATATTTTTCTTAGTAGATGAACCAATTTTCAATTGATCTGGATTTCTACAAAACTTCCTAAAATAAGTAGATCATGTATTCAGTGATGTAAGCTCTATTTCTATTTTATTCCAGTCATATCAAATGCAATACTTCACTTCAGAGCACTTGATTGTTGCAGAACTGGTTTTCAATCCACTAAGTGCAATAAAATTTAGAGCAAAATATTTATTTTAGATACCCTTCTTGTCCTAAAACCTGCTTTCAGAAAACTTGTCATTTTTATTATCCTATACTAGAGGCCCGGTGCACAAAATTCGTGCCCCGGGGGGGGGGGGTGTCCCTCAGCCCAGTCTGCACCCTCTCCAATCTGGGACCCCTTGAGGGATATCTGACTGCCCTCTCACAATCCAGGACTACTGGCTCCCAACTGCTCACCTGCCTGCCTTCCTGATTGCCCCTAACTGCTTCTGCCTGCCAGCCTGATCACCCCCTAACCACTCTCCTGCCAGCCTGATTGATGTCTAACTACTCCCCTGCCAGCCTGTTTGCCCCTAACTTCCCTCCTCTGCTGGCCTGGTCACCCCTAACTGCCCTCCCCTGCAGGCTTAATCACCCCCAACTGCTCTACCTTGCAGGCCTGGTCCCTCCTAACTGACCTCCCCTGCTGGCCTGATCACCCACAACTGCCCTCCCCTGCAGGCTTGATCACCCCCAACTGCTCTCCCTTGCAGGCCTGGTCCCTCCTAACTGACCTCCCCTGCTGGCCTGATCACCCACAACTGCCCTCCCTTGCAGGCTTGGTCCCTCCCAACTGCCCTCCCCTGCTGGCCATCTTGTGTCCACATGGGGGCAGGATCTTTGACCACATGTGGGCAGCCATCTTGTGTGTTGGAGTGATGGTCAATCTGCATATTACTCTTTTATTAGATAGGATAGAGGCCTGGTGCACGGGTGGGGGCCAGCTGGTTTGCCCTGATGGGTGTCCCGGATCAGGGTGGGGGTTCCCTTGGGGCATGGGGAAGCCTGGGCGAGGGGCCTGTGGTGGTTTTCAGGCTGGCCACGCCCCCCCGGCGACCCAAGCAGAGGCCCTGGTATCTGGGATTTATTTATTTTCTACAATTGAAACTTTGTAGCCTGGAGTGGAGCTAAGCCTTCTGCTTGCTCCGTGGCGGCAGCCATTTCTGTTGGGATTTATTTATTTTCTATAATTGAAACTTTGTAGCCTTAAGCAGAGGCCTGGGCCGGCCAGAGTGTGTGGAAAGCCTGGCTTCCTCCATCGTCTGGGAAACCCAAGCCTCCCTCCTGCTCGCTCAGTGGCTGCAGCCATCTTGGTTGGGTTAATTTGCATACTCAACTCCTGATTGGCTGGTGGGCGTGGCTTGTGGGTGTAGTGGAGTGATGGTTAATTTGCATATTACTCTTTTATTAGATAGGATAATAAAGAGGTAATATGCA
The DNA here is from genome assembly GCF_963455305.1 of Plecotus auritus. NCBI lineage: Eukaryota > Metazoa > Chordata > Mammalia > Chiroptera > Vespertilionidae > Plecotus > Plecotus auritus. The sequence goes on from NC_137772.1 coordinate 148,178,316, forward strand.
AATGGACCCTCATGCCCTCACACAAGATGGCTGCCCCCATGTGGTCAAAGATGGCCACCACAAGATGGCCGGCAGGGGAGGGTAGTTGTGGGTGTTCAGACCCGCAGGGGAGGGCAGTTAGGAGTGACCAGGCCAGCAGGGGAGGGCAGTTGGGAGCAACCAGGCCAGCAAGGGAGGGCAGTTAGGGGCGATCAGGCCTGCAGGGGAGGGCAGTTAGGTGTGACCAGGCTGGCAGGGGAGGGCAGTTGGGGGTGACCAGGCTGGCAGGGGAGGGCAGTTGCGGGTGACTCGGCTGCCAGGGGAGGGCAGTTGGGGGCAACTGGGCCAGCAGGGGAGGGCAATTGGGGGAGATCGGGCCAGTAGGGGAGCAGTTAGGCATTGATCAAGCTGGCGGGGGAGTGGTTAGGGCAGCCATAGGCAAACTATGGCCCGTGGGCCGGATCTGGCCCGTTCGGCTGTTCTATCCAGCCCGCGGAGCTGAAAGAGCGGAGGTTTCTCTTGCTCTCCCCTCCGCTCCTTTACTTTGAATTTATATTAGTTCACACAAACACTCCATCCATGCTTTTGTTCCGGCCCTCTGGTCCAGTTTAAGAACCCATTGTGGCCCTCGAGTGAAAAAGTTTGCCCACCCCTGGGTTAGGGGGTGATCAGGCTAGCAGGCAGGTGAGTGGTTGGGAGCTAGCAGTCCCATATTGTGAGAGGGATGTCCGACTGACAGGGATCAGGCCTAAACCGGCAGTCGGACATCCCCCAAGGGGTTCCAGATTGGAGAGGGTGCAGGCTGGGCTGAGGGACCACCCCTCTGCCTCAGTGCATGAATTTCATGCACTGGGCCTCTAGTATTACGATAAAAAACGTAGTGGTATAATATCGTGAATGATGTCCAAACATTCAGGTTGACTATAATTATAAAAAGATGAGGGGGGGACTAAATCTTTACTTTTGTTGTGAAAATATTTAAATTTTTAAAGTTAGATGCTATATCAAATGACCTTTTTTTTTTTTTACTCTTCCCCAAGTTTCCAAATCTGAAAAACAATAAACCCATTAGAAATTATAGATAAGTATAGATGTAAATATCAGTCTTACTATTTACATTGTTTTTTATTAGCAAAAAGTACAGTCTTGCTTGCTTTTTAAAAAATAGATTTCTTTATTTATTTCAGAGAGGAAATGAGAGGGAGAGAGAAATAGAAACATTAATAATGAGAGAATCATTGGTCGGCTGCCTCCTGCATGCCCTGTACTGGGAATCAAACCTGCAACATGGCCCTCTTGGTTCATAGGTCCATGCTCAACCACTGAGCCAAGTCAGCTGGGCCTTGCTTGCTTTAAAAAAAAAAAAAAAAAAAAAAAAAAAAAATATATATATATATATATATATATATATATATATATGTATTGATTGAGAAACATCAATTTTGTTGTTCCACTTATTTATGCATTTATTGGTTGAGTCTTGTATGTTTCCTCACCGGGGTTTGAACCCACAACTCTGGTTCATGGAGACAACACTGCAACAAACTGAACCACCTTGTTAAGGCTTGCTTGCTTTTTCATAGGAGCTATCCACTTAGTAAGCCTTAATGAACACAATAATATGGTAGGACTTGGGCTATATCATTTTCTTATTTGGACTTTGTTTTTTATTAATTTTCTCTAATAATTTTGATAATGTCTTTTTTTTTCTCCCTTGAGGTAACTTGGTCTAATGTCATTTTCATTTTTAATAAAGTTGTAGAAAAGTTTATTTATTTATTTATTTATTTATTTTTGCCAGTCACTGATATAGAGGGGTTTATTTAATCCTAATTGTAATTCTATTGACATTTTAGCAGCCAGCCTATTCATAATGAAGTAGCACAAAATCTCTGGTACATCCTATATTTGAAAGACATATTACCAACCATTTCAGTATATCTGTTGCTTTGCACATTTACAAACTTTGAACATTGAGGGCTAATGTCATCTTTTTGTTATATTAAAACTTTCTTAAATATATGTAGGTCTTTGTGTTTTAAAGCTTTTATTTTTAGTTTCCAAAATTATGATTAAATTTATGAATATTTTCATTTTTAAAAAGTCAGGTTTATTGAAGTATAATTAACATGGAGTAATATTTCCCCTTTTCAGCATATAGTTCTAAAAGTTTTAATAATCACCTATTATCATGTAAACATCACCATTATCCATTGTATTAATTGATATACTTGCATTTGATTATTCATTCACAGTTGAAAGCTATCTGAGTTGTTTCCAGTTTGTGGCAATGATAAATAAAACTACTATAAGTGTTTACATCTCATTTTTTAATGAACATACACTTTTACTTTTTATTTTTTTGTTAATTATCTCCTGAGGATATTTTTTTTTTCATTGCTATTCAGAGAGTGGAAAAGAGGGAAGGAGGGGAATAGGGACAGAGGAGAGAGAGAGAAACATAATGTGAGAGAGACCCATCAATTGGTTGCCTCCTGCACGCACCCTAACCAGCGCCAAGGTTGTAACCTACAGCCCAGGTACATGCCCTTGACCAGGAATCGAACTTTCAGGCCGACACTCTAATGACATGACCATGACTAATGAACATACATTTATATTTATCTTGGATAAGTAGCTAGAAGTAGATAACTGAATCCTATAGTAAGTGCAGATTTAACTTTGTAGAAAACGGTTATCTTGTCTTCTCTTGTGCTATTTTCCATTCCAACCGGCAATATTTGAGAGTTCTAGTTGTTCAACATTCTTGTACTTATTAAGTATTGTCAGTATTTTTTTTAAAACTAGACATTCTATTAAGTGTGTAGATGTACCTAATTATGCTTTTAATTTCAATTTTTCCCTAGTGACTATGTTGAGTATCTTTTCATATTAGTCACCCATATATCTTCCTTGATGACATACCTGTTCAAACACATTACCCAATTTTTAATCAGGTTGTTTTCTTATTATTGACTTTGGAGAGTTCTTTATGTGTTCTGGATATGAGACCTTTATCAACTATGTGTTTTGCAATTATTTTCTCCCAGTCAATTTGTCTTTTCCTTTTCTTAACAGTGTCTTTCAAAGAGTTAGTCTCTACCCCCCCTTTTATTAAACTATAATTTTAGTCTATCCTTTTTCAGTTTCTAAGCCCTCAGGTTAACAATTTGCACCAATTCCTAATGAGCAAATTATAATATAAGTTTTGGAATCTGATGGGGATAGAAGATAACCAACTTTAAAGACAGCATGCTTCTATATATGTTTTATTTGAATACTATAACAATCAGGAATTGTCTTGGCTGAAAGTAGCAAAAAGTCAAACTTTAGTGGCTTAAACATATAGGACTATTTTTCCTGGTTGCAAGTTGAGAGAAAGGCAGCTGCTTGCCAGGATTCATTATATCCACACTTAGGACAAGAAGTAGAGACGGGAAAAGAACAGAACTTGTACCAAGAGAGCAAAACTTTCCCAGAAGTCTCTCCGCTACTTTCAATTGAATTCTCATTGGACAGAACTGGGTCATAGAGCCAGGCAATGCTCAGCAGAGCAGGTTGGGTTAGGATGGCCTACCCAGTGTCTTCCTCACACAGAAATTTCTTTTTTATTTCTTTAATATATTTTTATTTATTTCAGAGAGGAAGGGAGAGGGAGAGAGAGATAGAAACATCAATGATGAGAGAGAACCATTAATCTGCTGCCTCCTGCATGACCCCTACTGGGGAATGAGCCTGCAACCTGGGCATGTGACCTGACCAGGAATCAAACCAATGACCTCTTGGTTCATGGGTTGATGCTCAACGACTGAGCCACACCAGCCGGCCGATCAATGCTTATGAAATGTGGATAAACTTCTTGTCCTAGGAGATTTCTTCCCAAAAGATTAGGGCCAAATAATGTAGAAAACATTAAATAATAATAATAATTACCCCAATTATATTAATGTAAGACTTAAATGTAGATCTATTAGTCAGCATAACCTTTATGCTTTCTTCAACATCTTCTGCTCCCATTCTTACTATTTCACCTAAAAATAAATGGTGGAGAAACCAAGATGGCGGCATAGGTAAACACCTGAACTGCTGTCTTGCACAACAATTTCAAAACCACAACTAAAAGATACAATGGACATCATCCAGAACCACAGAAAGACTGACTGAGTGGAAATTCTACAACTAGAAGAAAAAACAAAAGCACACTGAGACTCAGAGGAGCTGCAGAAGGCAGAGGTACTGAGGTGTGCGTGCTGAGAGGGCTGGCAACTGAGTACGTTGCTGGCTTTCTCAATCGGGAGGGAGACCAAAGCTCCTGACTGCTCTGAAATTTAGTTCCAGGCGAAACTCTGGGGACCCAGACTCTGGACTGTCTGGCCGTGGGCGAAACTTGAGAGCAGCTTTCTCTCAGAAGTGCTTGCAGTGATTACTGTGGGACACTGAGACCCAGGGGCCTCTTAGGGCAGGGCTGACAGGAAGCCATTGCTATTTGCTCCACCCTGAGATCCCACCCCACGAAGCCATTGCTGTTTGCTCCACACTGAGACTTCGCCACATCCAAGTGAGCACAGAGGCTTTTGCATATGAATGGCCTGGTCCTTTCAATTCTAAACTTACCTAACAAACTGCAGCTGAGTCAGAGAGCCCCAGAACATCCAAAAGGAGGCCCAAGGCCCCATGGCAGCTTGCATTGCTTCACAGCTGGCCCTCATTTGGGCACCTCCAAAACCCAAACAAAGAAGAGGAATCTGTGGATTTCTCCATAGCTCCTGCTGGGTGGCCTCAGGCAGAGACTAAATTAGCACCTCCTTGGAGATCCAAGAACCAGTGTACCCAGGAGTCAGAGTGGGGCCATCCGGATTACAACTCCTCAGATCCATAAGGGATACACTCAGGGGGCAGACTCAGTGAGCACAAAAGCCCCACTGAAGCAAGCTTTGCTCCATAAGGGTGTCTCCAGCACAGAAATTCTCCCATTGTAGACACAGCTGATCCTCACAGCCAATTGGCCTGGAGGTCAATTCCTCCCAGTGATACCAACAACAATCAAGGCTTAACTACAACAAGACTGTGCACACAGCCCACAAAGGGGTGCACCAAGAGTGTCCACCTCAGGTAACTGGGGAGGCTGAGCCACTGGGCCCTATAAAACACCTAGCACACAAAGCCACTCTATCAACTCAGGGAAGCAGCCAAAATGCAGAGACAAAGAAACAGGTCACAAATGACAGAAATGGAGGAAAGCAAACAACTGGATATAAAGTTCAAACCCACAGTTATAAGGTTTTTCAAGAATTTTCTAGAAAAGGCCGATAAATTTAGCAAGACCCTCAAGGATATGAAAAAGGACCAACTAGAAATTAAGCATACACTGACTGAATAAAACATAATATACAGAGATCCAACAGCAGACTAGAGGATCGCAAGAATCAAGTGAAAGATTTGAAATACAAAGAAGCAGAAAACACCCAACCGGAAAAGCAAAAAGCAAAAAGAATAAAAAAATATGAAGATAGTATAAGGAGCCTCTGCAACAACTTCAAGCGTACCAACATCCAAATTATGGGGGTGCCAGAAGAAGAGAGAGAGCAAGATACTGAAAACCTATTTGAAGAAATAATGACTGAAAACTTCCCCCACCTGGTGAAAGAAATAGACTTACATATCCAGGAAGCTCAGAGAACCCCAAACAAAAGGAATTCAAAGAGGACCACACCAAGACACATCATAATTAAAATGCCAAGAGCAAAAGACAAAGAGAGAATATTAAAAGCAGCAAGAGGAAAACAGTTAGTTACCTACAAGGGAGTACCCATACGACTGTCAGCTGATTTCTCAACAGAAACTATGCAGGCCAGACAGGAGTGGCAAAAAATATTCAAAGTGATGAGTAGCAAGAACCTACAACCAAGATTACTCTACCCAGCAAAGCTATCATTCAGAATTGAATGAGCTTCACAGATAAGAAAAAGCTAAAGGAGTTCATCACTGCCAAACCAGTATTATATGAAATGCTGAAAGGTATTCTTTAAAAAGAGGAAGAAGAAGAAAAAGATAAAGATAAAAATGATGAACAACAAATACACATCTATCAACAAGTGAATCTAAAAATCAAGTGAATGAAAAATCTGATGAACAGAATAAACTGGTGAATATAATAGAATCAGGGGCATAGAAAGGGAGTGGACTGACAATTCTCAGGGGGAAAAGGGTGTGGGGGGTTCGGGAAGAGACTGGACAAAAATCGTACACCTATGGATGAGGACAGTGGGGTGGGGGTAAGGGCAGAGGGTGGGGTGGGAACCGGGTGAAGGGGAGCTATGGGGGGAAAAAAAGAGGAACAATTGTAATAATCTGAACAATAAAGATTTATTTAAAAAAATAACTGGGGGAACCTGACAGGTAATGAAAGTTTTGGAGGTGAGCCAAGAAATGAGCCCAGTTAGACTGTTGAAGCGCTCTGATTAACTGTGCTTTAAACTATTTGGGTGTGTATACAGAGTGAGTTCTATATTTTTATATATACTTTTGTAAGGCTACCTATCAGATTGGACTAAGCATGATTTTGAAAAAAGTTGTAATATTGACTAGACTTACTGTGGTGAATATTTCGTAATATTTACGAAATCATTTTTTTGTGCATCTGAAACTAATAAAACATTATATTAGTCAGTTATCTCTCAGTTAAAAAAATAAATAATTAAAAAATAAATGGTAACTTGAGCTCATAGTTGGTATGTTGCTCTATGTTACTAGTTTTAAGGACCTCTTACTTTACTCGTCTTTGTTCTGAATACATTTTTGTCTATGAATTCTGAGTGTGTCAAGACAGTAACATATCTACCAACATGCAAAGAAAAGATAATTATCCTGGTTTTGTGGAATATTGATTTGGAAAACTATTTTGAAAGTGTTACATAGATTTAAGAAGTACATTTTTATCACATATTTTACAGATAGAGCTATATATAATGGTAAACTATCTTTACCAACAAAGTAATTTTTATAATATATAGAAGAAAAATTAATATGAGTTTCTATATTTGATAAACATGGATAGCCAAATTTAAAACCTATGAATAAAAGTGATTGCCTTCTCTGCCCCAAACTCCATCCTCTACCCCCTAAGTCACCCCCCTCCCAAAAAAAAAATACGAGGTATTTTTGGCCCAAGGCATCAGGATAATTGATTCAGACCTATTTCACTTTGTGATAGGGAACTTTTGTATTGCAATGAAAATGTATCATATTGTCTGCAATGAAAGAATTAATATTCTTAATGTTCTTACACATTCTTTTTTTATGTGTACATTTTAGGTGTATCAATATATGCATGAAACGATAACTGTTAATGGCTGTCCCGAATTCCGTGCCAGGGCCACAGCAAAGGTAAGGCTTGAGTAACTTTAAAAATATACTTAACCCCAGTGATCTAGTAATTGATTGTGCGCGTGTGTGTTTCAGGTATTCTCGTGTGTACACTGTAAGAGAATTTAGACATCAGTGGCAGCCCAGAGTCTAGAACCAGTACTACTTCCCAGGTAAAAATCCTAATGGAAAATTAAACGTTTCTGCTGCTTCTGTAGCTTAAGAAAGGAGAATGATTTCATTAAACTCACTAAATGTCCATTTGGCACAAGCAAATCTACTCACTCATTGTATGAAATACTACTTGGGTTTCTAAAACATTCCTCTGATCCAAAAGAACCTGTTCCCTGTTCAGTGCAAGAAGATTTATTTGAATAAGTCTAAAGATCTGACTTAAGTTAATCATTGAGAGAACTCACCTGATACCCAACGATGTAGGATTCGTCCATTTATTCAGCTGGGCCGTGGGTAGCTGAAAGAATGTGATGCTGACCCAAAGGGAAGGCCTGTCACCTTTTGTGGTAGTGACCACATTTGCTCTGTAAAAACTTAAATCCAGATATTGCAGAGGCCCTACTAATGGAAATGTTACAGCAATAGGATCAGGAAATTATCTGGAAAATAGACCATTAGGAAATGATAGTTAAAAACTAAAATCGCTAATGCAGTTCTTAGTTTGAAATACAGAAATATTATAGTGCATACACACTTGCTTTTTAAAAGCTTTTCTGTTTTTAATAGTGTATAAGGAGTAAGAACTGGTGAAAATAATTAGAATTTTTCATTTAAAATTTTTTTTTGTGTTACATCACCTCTTGCTTGATTTCCTTCCTATCACTGAACACAATAGATTTGTCAGAGTGTTGTTTTTTTTTAACCCAAACAAAAAGAGGATGCTATTATCATTACATCATGCTTTGCTTGTACTGAAGTGGAACACACACAGAAAAAATGATCCCTCCATGGTTTAATTAAGGGGAAAGTGAATTATGTAGTATTTTACCATTCTCATTTCTTATTCATGTAGAACAGCAGGATAGCAGCATAATGTTGCAATAGCCAATATTTTCTGGTTGTTTCTGGGCTGTCTGCATTGCATCCATGTCAGCCATTAAATCTATGCATGATGACAAGGTTTGCATGAGCAAATGCATGAAGCTGAAAACAAGCCATTATTTCCATATCATTCACTATCTTTCACTAAATGCAGACAGTAGCATAATGCTGAATTGATGTGATAATGCTGTGTGTGGAAAAGAATGTACAGTAGTTGCAAATCAATATTTTTATAGTCTTGAGTGAATCACTTTATAGTAGGCATCGAATCAACTATGCTTAAGAAAGGTTAATGGAGGTGGAAAATAAGCAGGCAGAGAATTTTTTCTTGATAGAAACTACATCATTGCTCTAATTTTATTTCCATGAAGGGTTGGAACTAATGGTAAGTTGTTTCCTTCAACTTATTTTTAAAAATTAATAGTAATGAATTTTAAAATACGATAATATCCATATTAAATGATATTTTGTACAGCTAGGTATAAAATAATAGACTTTTCATCGTGCCTACATTGCTACAGTAGTTGAAATATTAATGTAAAATGTCAGGGGAGAAAACCTGTGCCAGAGAAGAGGACCTCTCAAAACAATCCTATGTAAATAAAAGGCTAATATGCAAATCAACTCAACAGCAGAATGACCAGTCGCTATGACATGCATTAACCACCAGGGGGCAGACGCTCAATGCAAGAGCTGCCCCTGGTGGTCAGTGCACTCCCACAGGGGGAGCGCTGCTCAGCCAGAAGCCAGGCACAAGGCTGGTGAGCGGCGGTGGCGGGAGCCTCTCCCGCCTCCACGGCAGTACCTAAGAATGTCCGACTAATGGCTTAGGCCATCCCCCCGAGGTCTCCTGGACTGCAAGAGGGCACAGGCCAGGCTGAGGGACCACAACCCCAAGTGCACGAATTTCATGCACTGGGCCTCTAGAATGAAATATTGATGTGAAATAATAATCTGTTTGAATCTATTATTTCATTATAGCTTTTATTTTCTTTTAGATATCCCCACAAAAACACCAAATTTGCTAAGGTAGTGGTCTGCCAATAGCAAAATTATAGATATATTTACCAGCTTTATATATTTAAGTGCCCCTCAGTGTATTGAATAAATATTTATGAAGATTTGTGTGCAAGCACCAGGTTAGACTATGTGTCATACAAAGAAGTGGAAGCCACAAACTCTGCCCTTCATGTGTCCATAGTCACCATACATACATAATAATTATAGTATATGTGTCATATGTAGGTAGCATATAGGCCAATCCTATTTGGAGTTCAAGAATAAGAGGAATTCCATATGAGGTAATTGGGAAAGATATTTCTGTACAAGGTAAATTATTATCATTATGGATAATGTCTAGAAAGCTGGAAATAGCTGAACTTGGCTTTACCAAGGAAAGGAATCATAAATGACATCTAAATGAAGAACACCTCTCCATTTTGTGCTCTTTCCTTCACAGGAAAAATACTATGAAAATATGAGGAGATGCCTGACCTCCCCACTGCAAATTATAGGATTAGCCTTCCTTCCTTCCTTCTACTACCAAATTACCATCTTGTCTTTCAGGCAACAGTTGCAGCTTTTGCTGCTAGTGAAGGCCACTCCCACCCTCGGGTAGTCGAACTGCCAAAGACTGATGAAGGCCTTGGTTTTAACGTGATGGGAGGAAAGGAGCAAAATTCCCCCATTTATATCTCTCGCATCATTCCTGGCGGGGTGGCCGAAAGACACGGAGGCCTTAAAAGAGGAGACCAGCTGCTATCAGTGAACGGAGTGGTATGTTCATAACATGACCAGAAGTTTTCTCCTTAAGCACATTCTCTCTCCCCTTCCCCTCCACCCCGCCCCCGCCTCCGCCCCGCTGTTACTGAAGTCAGTGTTGAAATCCTGGAACAAATCATAATTTTGTGTCCAAACAGCTTTCTAAGCATTGATGAATATTAAACTAGCAAAAACAGTGGTTTTACAGTTTTTAAACATATTTATTTTACCTTTTTTAAAAATAAATCTTTATTGTTCAGAATTACAGTTGTTCCTCTTTTTCGCCCCCCATAGCTCCCCTCCACCTGGTTTCCACCCCACCCTCTGCCCTTACACCCCCCATTGTCCTCATCCATAGGTGTACCATTTTTGTCCAGTCTCTTCCCGCACCCCCCACACCCCTTTCTCTCCAAGAATTGTCAGTCCACTCCCTTTCTATGCCCCTGATTCTATTATATTCACCAGTTTATTCTGTTCATCACATTTTTTATTCACTTGATTTTTAGATTCACTTGTTGATAGATATGTATTTGTTGTCACTTTGTTGTTCATCATTTTTATCTTTACCTTTTTCTTCTTCTTCCTCTTCTTAAAGAATACCCTTCAGCATTTCATATAATACTGGTTTGGCAGTGATGAACTCCTTTAGCTTTTTCTTATCTGTGAAGCTTTTTATCTGACCTTCAATTCTGAATGATAGCTTTGCTGGGTAGAGTAATCTTGGTTGTAGGTTCTTGCTATTCATCACTTTGAATATTTCTTGCCACTCCCTTCTGGCCTGCATAGTTTCTGTTGAGAAATCAGCTGATAATCATATGGGTACTCCCTTGTAGGTAACTATTTTTCTCTTGCTGCTTTTAAGGTTCTCTCTTTGTCTTTTGCCCTTGGCATTTTCATTATTTGTGTCTTAGTTGTGGTCCTCTTTGGATTCCTTTTGTTTGGGGTTCTCTGCGCTTCCTGGACATGTAAGTCTATTTCTTTCACCAGGTAGGGGACGTTTTCTGTCATTATTTCTTCAAATACGTTTTCAATATCTTGCTCTCTCTCTTCTTCTGGCACCCCCATAATTCGGATGTTGGTATGCTTGAAGTTGTCCCAGAGGCTCCTTACACTATCTTCATATTTTTTGGATGTTTTTTGCTTTTCTGGTTGGGTGTTTTTTGCTTCTTTGTATTTCATATCTTTCACTTGATTCTTGAGATCTTCTCATCTGCTGTTGGATCTCTGTATGTTATTCTTTATTTCAGTCAGTGTATGCTTAATTTCTAGTTGGTCCTTTTTCATATCCTTGAGGGTCTCACTAAATTTCTCAGGGCTTTCTAGAAGATTCTTGAGTAACCTTATAACCGTGGTTTTGAACTCTATATCCAGTCGTTTGCTTTCCATTTCTGTCATTTGTGACCTGTTTCTTTGTCTCTGCATTTTGGCTGCTTCCCTGTGTTGATAGAGTGGCTTTGCGTGCTAGGTGTTTTATAGGGCCCAGTGGCTGAGCCTCCCCAGGCACCTGAGGTGGACACTCTTGGTGCACCCCTTTGTGGGCTGTGTGCACAGTCTTGTTGTAGTTAAGCCTTGATTGTTGTTGGTATCACTGGGAGGAATTGACCTCCAGGCCAATTGGCTGTGAGGATCAGCTGTGTCTACAATGGGAGAATTTCTGTGCTGGAGACACCCTTATGGGGCAAAGCTTGCTTCAGTGGGGCTTTGGTGCTCACTAAGTCTGCCCCCTGAGTGTGTTCCTTATAGATCTGAAGAGTTGTAATCTGGATGGTCTCACACTGACCACTGGGTACACTGACTCTTGGATCTCCAAGGAGTTGCAAAGTCAGCCACTGCCTGAGGCCACCTAGCAGGAGCTACAGAGAGATCTGCAGATTCCTCCTCTTTGTTTGGTGTTTGGAGGTGCCCAGGTGAGGCCCAGCTGTGAAGCAATGCAAGCTGCTGTGAAGCCTTGGGCCTTCTTTTGGAAGCTCTGGGGCTCTCTGACCCAGCTGCAGTTTGTTAGGTAATTTTAGATTGCAAAAGGCCAGGCCATTCATATGCAAAAGCCTCTGCACACAGCTTGGGTGGGGTTGTAAATTGGGTGGGGTGGGGTCTCAGGGAATCACCAGGGTGGAGCAAACAGCAATGGCTGACCATCAGCCCTGCCTGGAAGAAGTCCCGTGGCACCATGCAGGAACTATGATCGCTGCAAGCACCTCTGAGAGAAACCTGCCCTCGAGTTCAGCCCGATGCCAGAAAGTCCAGTTTCTCCCCATATGAGTCTGGGTCCCCAGAGTCTCGCCCGGAACTGGAGTTCAGAGCAATTGGGATCTGGTGTCTCCCTCCAGATTGAAAAAGACAACAGCATACTCAGTTGCCAGCCCCTTTTCCCACGCGTGCCTCCGTACCTCTGCACTTCACTTCCACACCTCCGCATCTCCTCTGTCTCAGTGTGCTTTTCTCTTTCCTTCTAGTTGTAGAATTTCCACTCAGCCAGCCTTCCTATGGTTCTGGATGATATACGTTTTGTCTTTTAGTTGTAGTTTTGAAGTGGTTGTGCAAGTCGGCAAGTTCAGGTGTTTACCTATGCCGGCATCTTGTTTACTCCTGATTTTACAGTTTTTATGTCTCATTTCATCTTGTCCAGATGTGATATATATGCAATACTTGGAAAATCATCCCACCTCATAGAATTTCTCCCATATATACTTTAATTGAATTAATGGTTAGAAGAACATAATAATTTCCAGGCACTCTTTATTCAATTTACTATAAGCAAATACATTTTAAAAATAAAGATAAAACTCTTCACCCTAAATTTTTTATTTTAATTAAAGAGGAAGGATAATTTTCATATACATAATAATATATATGGAAAAAGGTAATTTGCAGGTAATTCTTTAAGACAAGTGTGCAACAATAGTATAATAAAAATATACCAGCCTCTGAATATTTGATTATATTATCTATTATTTTATATATTTATTTATTTTCACATGAAATTAAACTAAAGTAAGTAACATTTTAAAGTAAAAGCAGGAACATACTTTTTTTTTTTTATAATAACCTCATAGTCTTTGGATGCAGTTACTTCCACATGTAATAATGAGTTGCCAAAGAAATAGCTTACTCTAAAATGAATAATTTTATCCCCATAACTTCTACCTACATCAAAAATAAACTAAAAGTACACATTTCAGAAGCATAAATAGGATTATGTCAATGATTACTTTTCTATTAATCTAAGATCTTTTTCTTAAGAACTTAAGATTTTAATAAATAAAATCAATTTGTGTGCTTTTTTGTGGACACATGATTTCGCTTAGACTATCTAAAATAAAATTCATTTTAAAATGTAATATTTTATTTGTAACTATGGAGGAAATTGTTCTGTATTTATATCTTGTGTTTTATTTCTTTTTTATTTTTAGCCTGACTAGTAGTTTTATAGAACCCAAAACCATTCAACTCTGCTGGTCTCTGATGTGTTTCAAAATCATCAACCCATGAATATTTTAGACCATTTCAGCATTTGAATTCTAAAATTATCATTTCATTTACTTTTCTCTATGTAACAATGCTTTGAGATGAGCTTTTTATTGACTTTTGGATAACTGTGACTTTTTCAAAACCTGTTTCAACTGATAATTTCAGAGTCAAACTCTAGTAGACTACTTGAGAGCTTGGTCATGTAATTATGCCACAAAGTAATTAATCTGTGCCTCAGTGTATGAATTTATAATTTCTCTGAGTATATTGGGTAGATAAAAAGAAAGTATGGGTTTTAAAACATGAAAGTACAAAAAGGAACCAAAAATATATTAATAGTAATTGTAATTATATAAAGCAACAATAAATACATATGAAATCACTTTAATAGGTAGTTGACTTCTAACTATCAGTCAAGGTGAGCTAAAAAGTCTTTATTTAACCCATACACTTGCAGGGGACACATCTGTAGGCTTTTATTTTATTCTAATTTTATATATTTTATTGATTTTTACAGAGAGGAAGGGCGAGGGATAGAGAGTTAGAAACATCGACGAGAGAGAAACATCGATCAGCTGCCTCCTGCACACCCCCTACTGGGGATGTGCCCGCAACCAAGGTACATGCCCTTGCCCAGAATCGAACCTGGGACCCTTCAGTCCTCAGGCCGACGCTCTATCCACTGAGCCAAACCGGTCAGGGCTCACATCTGTAGACTTTTAATAATTACTCATTCATTCCTGGCAATGACCAGGTGGGAGGCTTTAAGTGGTAGTGGTGGGTGAGGGGATTAGAGGAATGAAATCAGGCACATAAGACTCTGCCACCCAATATCTATATGATTATGGATTAATGTGCCCTAAACTTGAATTTCCTAATATGGATAAGGGGAGTAGTGACTCAAAGGGTGCTGACGAAGATTAAAATAAGACAAAATGTCCATTGAGAAGTGTCCAGTGATCATTTGGTCGCACACATCTTTGATAGATAAGGGTGGTTTCCAATGCAGGTTGAAGAATGTTAGCAATCCTCCTATTATCATACTAATGCTAATTATGTTAAAAGTAAGCCTTAAACCAACTTTTGCTAAACTTACAGGCATATTTTAGCAAACATTTATTAGCAAAAAAAAAAAAAAAAGCCTAATAGATTCATGCAACCTTTTCAATAAGTTTGGTGAAATCATAGGAAGGTTTATGCCACTAATTTTGCCAATGAGAATGCACTTCTGCCATATTTTTGCTAATAAGCAAAACATTATTTGTTCATTGAAATAGATATAACAAATGCTTTTATAGTAGCCAACCTCTAAAGTGTTGCCTTTCTGATATAATGCCATCTGACCACCTCGGATTGGTTAAAAAAACTTCTAAATTTGGTGTTTAAGATATTGCACATCCATATAATCAAGCCATATATTATAAATGATCTATTTTAAAGTATTTAAAAGTAACATATATATTTTAACAGTGTCTAATATTTAACAGATGTTCATCAAGAGCTAGTTTTCCTTCTGTCAATGAGAAACTGTACGGCCCAGGGGGCTTCCCATAGTCACACAAAGAGTGGTTAATCCGAGGCAAAGTTTCATATAGCATGCTTGATAATGAGTCACTAATTTCACCAATGCGAATGCACTTCTGCCATATTTTTGCTAATAACACCAATCCAGAAGCCTTTTTAATATAAATAATTCCAGTCAAACAGAAATATTTCATTAAAAAAATTTACTCTGTATTGAAAGGGCCAAAAAAGAAAAAGAGAGAAAATATTAGCAAATGATCAAATTATTACTATTTACACTTAAAATAAAGAACCATTTGGGGAAATTAATATGGAACATTTTCAGAACATGCCATTCTAAACTGAGAGCACATTCTGGAACAGCATGATTTGTAGGACTGACAACTGCTCAGGACTCTAGGGGAAATTTCCTAATGCCCTACTTAGAAAGTAAAGAAATTATTCCACAGATCTTTAAACATCTGAAAAGATAAAGCATCTTAGAAGTCAAAAAGAAGGAAACTCATACCAGCTCAGCTTTCATTAGGAGAATTTTTTTTTTTTTTTTTTTTTTTTTTTTTACTATCCCTGAGCTCCAAAAGAAATTTCCTATGAGATTTTTACTGAGACATTGAATCAAATGCATTTTTATAGAAAATACAGAGGCCTTTTGTGTATGGCTGCTGCTAAAGTCAACTCTCGGTAAAAACTTAGAGCTGAATTCTCAATAAAAATTTAACATTAACAGGAAGTGAAAATGTTACAGATAGAATCTATAGCTATTTAATGATCTCCTGTTCACCCTTTTATGCCCAAGTGTTTCATCAGCAATTTTGAGAAAAGACTAAAGGATTTTTTATAAAGGCAACAGCTGAGGTGGAGCCAGTAGATACATTTAGTGATAGAGTCCAGATATAAAAAATCTCAATAGCAATAGGCCTAATTGACTAAGAATCTACAGGAAGTCCTGCTCCTAAACCCAGAAAACTAGCTACCTGTGTGCAGAATTAAGGAGAAATGGCTAAACATCATAACCTGGAAAAAAAAAGACAAAATGCCTCGGTGATTTCCATTGATTTTAAGAAAAATATGAGGCAAGTTGGGAAAAACAAAAACATGTTAATGTGATTGTAGGGGCCATGACTACAAATATTGTGCACAGATATGGGTATTAGTCCAGCTCTTGAACATGCTGTTCAGCTCATAGCTCATTGTGCTACCCAATCCTGGTTCCATCCTTATGAAGAACAATAAGGTAGTTCAGAAATGGGCAGTCCTGCATACAATGAACAAGTTAAAGAAGGACTTGAGCCGTTTAGGATAGAGAAGAAAACATTAAGGGAATGATGGCTGTCTTCAGTCTTACTGCACTGTGTGAGGCACCAGATGGCAGAGCCAAGACCAGTGGATAAGTCACAAGGAAGGCAGATTTCAGCTTATTAGAACAGTGCTTTTAAACACTTAGAGCTCTATAAATAGAGAAAGACTGAATCATGAAATAGAATGTGTCCCCCATTTGATGTTTTAATCAGAGATTAGATGACCACTAGTAAGAATATTTCAAAATTCCTGCACTGTGTAGAGCTAGAACAGTTGGCCCAAAGTCCACTCTAACCCTGTGACTCTGATTCTGCGTCTTCAGATGAGATTTTGTCGATACTGCCATATACTCCTACACATACATACACATACACACATCTCCTCATACAGGTAAGCAGGCTCCACCTAGTCTCTATGCACACAACTGAGACATTTTTTTCTGAACAGAAAACAGAGTATAAATATACTACAATAAAATACCTATTATATTTTTATTTATTTAGTACTTTAAATGGAGAAAGCCAAAAAGAATCAACCTGCATATGATATCCTACTAGTACTGAGGGAAAAAGGGCAGGTGGGAAGCAGGAAGCAAAGGACAAAAAGATAAAATCAAATCACAAGAACTTTAAAAATATGTCATAGAGAAAGGAGGCCTTCATTAGCATCTGAAATCCAAGCATAGTTTTAGAGCATCATTGGTAGGAAAATTGCAGTTAAATTCACCCAGCTCTGTAGTTAATCCTAAATAAAGCCATTGATACAGTGTATGCACAGTGCTAATTGATTTTTAAGCATAACAGATGAATGAGCAAAAATTTAGGGATGGAACAGAATAAATTGTTTTCCTGGAATCTTGCCTTTTTCCATTTTATAAATATCTATGCCAAGTTAAGAGTGAGTACTCACAGCTCAAATTATTTATGCAGGAAGACTGTCAGGTGTGGAATGAGGACGGGAAAAAAACCAGAAAGTTAGAACTCTGGATTTGAGTGCTATGAAGCTACAGCACATCAAGAGGAAATGTGTATTAAAATCTTAGTTCTCTGTTATCTAAACAAAGAGAAAACACAAATAAAAAGATTTTTAAATTGCTCTGAACTACTGTAAGATTTCTGTGAAAATGTAAGCTCCATTTTAAAATGCCTGCCCATTGACAGCAGTAATTTTTTTGTTCATTGCCTTGTCTTTAGTCTTAGAACAGTCCCTGAAATGTAGTGGAAGCACCATATACATTTTTTTTAAAAACTCAAGGCACCACGGTAAGCACTTTACATAATGAATTTATTATTTCCCCACAATTATCTTTTTGCGGTAGGTGCTATTATTAGCTCTCTCATTTTACAGATGAGGTAACTGAGGAAGAGAAAAACCACGTAACTTGTCCAAGGTCACACAGCTTCTGAATGACAGCTAGAAATTCTAACCCAGGCAGTCTGGCCTTATTCATAATAATTGAAGGGTAAATAATTATCTTAGTCATTGCTCAATTAGTATTTTCATATATGGTATAGAAAAGGTCAAG
The DNA here is from genome assembly GCF_963455305.1 of Plecotus auritus. Classification (NCBI taxonomy): domain Eukaryota; kingdom Metazoa; phylum Chordata; class Mammalia; order Chiroptera; family Vespertilionidae; genus Plecotus; species Plecotus auritus. The sequence goes on from NC_137772.1 coordinate 148,196,293, forward strand.
GTGTCTTCATCTTTATGGGTTTACATCAGAGCATTTTTTGGTGGGGAGAGGGTCTATTGTTTTTCTCAAATTCTCATAAGAGTCTATGACCTTTAAAAAATTGAGAACTAGTCTTCAAAATAGTCACATGTTGAGAAAAGGAGATTACATGTTGAGAATTCAAATGGCTCAGAATAAGGAGAAGGCATGAGGATTTGAACTGTCCCATGCCTGCCTAACTCATCACTCCTCCACTTTGTGCCAAGAACCAGAGTGTGGCCTGGACAGCTGGTGTAGCCCTGATGCACACTCACTCTCCAGGTCCACTTGACTTAGAGGGGAGCACAGGCAGACATAAAGAGGGGGGAGGCAGAGCCGCAGCCTTGGGCTGCCCCAGAGGCCTGGGTTGAGCATCCCCACCTCAGTACTAGGCTTAGGCCTCAAGTAAAGCAATTCCCACATTCTCTCTCTGCCTAGGAGTCATTTCCAGATTCTTTACCTTTTTTGGCATCTGAGTGGGAGACTTTGGGGTTATAATTAAATAGAAGTGAAGACTGGAATTTCAGGTAAATGTTGAACATTTTTGTTCATTGAATGGTATCATGTGATACTCCATTCACAATTGTGAAGGAGCCAAGACAAGTACAATTAGGTTGTTTTATTTCATTCACCTTTGGAATGGCACAAACAAGGCAGCGTAATCCAGTATATTTTGCAACACTAAGCAGGTGGCATTGAATCCCCTTCATTCTGAGTTGGCTCATGACAAGAGTCCTTTTCATTTAAAAAGTGGAACAGGGAGGTATTGTGCTATCCTAAAAGAATAAGTAACAAGAGCTCACCAGCCAAAAGTGCTACATTCTCACCCTGTGATTTCAGCAGCAGGTATGAGCACCAGGTATATTACTTCTCAGATTAGCTCTCAGACACTGTTAAACCAACTTGAGCTTTGAGCAATACCCTGAGATTGTGTTGATAAAATTGATTGAAAATGTATCAGTGCAAGAACATACTCACATCTAGCCAGTGTAAAAGTACAAATCTCTAGACCAGTGGTTCTCAACCTTTTTAATGCCGTGACCCTTTAATACAGTTCCTCATGTTGTGGTGACCCCCAACCATAAAATTATTTTCGTTGCTACTTCATAACTGTCATTTTGCTACTGTTATGAATGATAATGTAAATATCTGTGTTTTCCGATGGTCTTAGGCTCTACAGCAGCGGTTCTCAACCTGTGGGTCATGACCTGTGGGTCTAGATGCTAGAGAGCATTCCCACACGTGGGGTCAGACTGACCTAAATCTCCATTTAGATTGCTGATAGAAGGTATTTGACTACTCAATTTAGTTGCTGGTGCAGTCTTTTTCATAGTTAATGCCATCATTTTCTTACCATTTGTTGTTTGTGTTTTCCTCATTTTGTGCTATTTTCACAATGTTTTTGTTCATTCAACAATTATTTGTAGAGCAATTATTATGTGATAGCTGCTGAGCTAAGCCCTGGGTATAGATGGCGAACAAAACTGAAAAGGTTACAACCCTCTTGGAACTTTTTGCCGGGTAGAAGGCAAGAAAATGATGATGGTAATAATAAACATATGCATATAAGTGTATATGTAACTGGTGATATATCTACCCTGTGTCCCACCCTAAAGGAAATTCCCCCAGTGATTCAGTTCAGTTCTACATTGGTCAAATAATGAGATTTTTACTCCTCATGTATATTAAGTTTCTTATGGCTATTGTGACAAATTACCACAAAGTGGGTTTAAACAATAAAAAAACTGTTCTCTCTCAGCTCTGGAGGCCAGAAGTCAGAAATCAGCTAGAGTGACCCAAACCCAAGGTGAGCGGGACTGTGTTCCCTCCAAAGGCTCTAGAGGAGACTCCCTTCCTTGCTTGTTCCGGCCCCTGGGGGCTGTCCGCACTCCTTGACTTGCAGCCGCCTCACTCAGATCCCTGCTTCCGTGGGAACATTACCTTCTCTTCTGTGTGAAGTGCCCCTCTACTTCCCTCTTGTGGGCACCCTTGTGCTTGCACTTAGGGCCCACCAAGATAATGCAGAATAATATCCTCAAAAGCCTTAACTTAATCACATCTGCAAAGACCCTTTTTCCATGTAAGGCAACAATTACAGTTCCAGGGAATAAGATTTGATGTCTTTGAGGGCCATTATTCAGCCTTCTACAATGTGTTTAGATCCTAAATCCAGAGGCCTTACAAGTGTCCAGGACAAGGAATGGGACCAGTTGTCCACAGATCCTGGGCACATTGGTTTTCCACTATAAGGATAGCATGTGCTGAGTATGTCCACCTACTCCAGGTTCTGACAATGCAAGTTCCTTCTTCCCTCCCACTTTGGGTACTTTTATCTTTTACAGTCAATGAAGCCCCTCAGCCTCATCGTCTTCCTTCCCCCAGCCCCAACCCTGTCTAGTCTTTGGATGGTGAAAAAATGAAAACATTTCTTTCTACCTTACAGCTAAAAGCTTTCAACTAATTTTGAGTCTTTTTTTTTTTTTTTTTTTTTTTTAGCTCCAGGTGTGGGCTGAAGGAAGCAATGGGGGAGGGGAAATACACAAAGAATACAAATTTTTACTTCAGGATGTAACACTGTCTTATAATTAAATGCTATGACAAGTGTTAAAGGGGAAGAGGGGGAAGAAAATAAGGTGTCATGTAAGAGAAGAGGCACTACCATTAACAGTGTTAGGTATGGCCTTTTTGAGGGGTGACATTTAACCTGAGGCTGGGGGCAAGGAAGCCTCAGTCATTATCAGAAGAAAGAGCTTGTGAGAAGGTCCCCAGGTAAGGAAGTTCATGACTTGCCTTGTAGGAGTAGCTGAAAGAAGAACAGAGTGACAGGACATGGAGAGTCAGATAAGATAGCTGAAGAGTTGGTTGGGAGCCAGATGAGGCACCAGGTGCTACAAAAATGTCTATTTTGTTTTAAGTACAAAAGGAATCTTAATGTTGTCCAACTCATAATCTAGTGATACATTAAGGATTTTTAATATCTTTTTGACTGTTCATTTAGAAATGAAAACATGTTTTTCTCTATTTCAGTAATTATTATTTCCATATTGAAGTTTTTTATATAATCTAAAAAACTTCAATATGGAAATAATAATTATATAATCTAAACCATGTCACTAAGTTCTGACATCTAATAACTTTAAGAGCCATTTTGTCTTTCTATTGATACATTCAATAGACATTAGAAAACTTTTACTTTATTGTCAATTGATATTTTCAACATTTCAAATAAAACATTGCATTTCGAGTTCTTCTAGTTTTTGAGGAATTTAAGATATTCTAACCATAATATGATCAGTAACTTTTTGAGACTCATTTCATTGTCCATAAAGCAGAAATAACAATACCTTTCTCAAAGTGCTGCTCTGCAGATTGAGAGAAAGTATGTGAAAGTATCTGCCACTATGGTGGGTACTATTTAAAGATACAGTATCTGTTCATTACTATTAACTATTTATTATTATTATTAACTGTTAATATAAATTCCTTTCCTCTAAGGCAGATAATATCCTCCTCCTATCTTATAATTTCACCTGCATATAGACTTCTATTCTCAGCTTAGACTAAGTCATTTCCTCTGCTCTCTGTTTAACTTCAGGAGACAGTAAAAGTCCCCCATTGAATATTCTAATTCAGAGACAGTTGAATCCCACTTATTAGAAGGTATTGACAAGTCCTTGGATTTTTTTGGCATCTTTACATCTGCAAAACTGATGTAACGACACCTGTTCTTTCTATTTTTTTTCCGAACAGGATAAAAGAGAGAATTAATAAATATAACACTGGCAAAAATAAGACCTTATCTTTCCACAAAACACATTCCTGTATATTATTATTAAACAGCTTTTTTTTTATCACACTCCTAGACGGGTCTTTCCATATTTACTATTGTGACAAAGTCTCAATGTACAAAAGCAGAAAATGTAAGTACTGCAGTAATCATCCTTCTAATATTGGCTGAAAAATACGTGGTTCATCTCAGGAGAACACCGTGTTTGCCTTTAAATTCTGTGTTAGGTCAAGTTCTGGCATCATTCATGCTTTGTGGAACTTACCAAACCCAATTACCAGTTCCTGTTTTAACCATTGGTAGAGAAGCCAATTTCTATTGCCCAAAAGCTATGCTTTATGATTCATTTGATGCCTATCTTGATTGAGAAGGAACATTCTTCTAACTCAGTGGTCGGCAAACTCATTAGTCAACAGAGCCAAATATCAACAGTACAATGATTGAAATTTCTTTTGAGAGCCAAATTTTTTAAACTTAAACTTCTTCTAACACTGCTTCTTCAACATAAACTCACCCAGGTCATGGTATTTTGTGGAAGAGCCACACTCAAGGGGCCAAAGAGCCGCATGTGGCTTGCGAGCCGCAGTTTGCCAACCACGGTTCTAACTTATTCAGCATAGGTCTATAGACGGCCAGCACCCACCTAAAGCAGAGTTAGAATGTTGTTAATTTGCCACAGCTGCATAAGTATACCTAATGAGATGCAAACCAAATTAAACCTGAGTGCATACAGTTATTTATAATGGATTTCAATCTCATCGTCTTCTTGATTTTTCTCAAAGAAAAAAAAAAAGAGACTGATACAAAGGGAACTCAAATAATATGTCATAAATTAAGTGTGCTTCCTGGGAGGTCCATGTGAGATGCCCAAACTCTAACTCAGCTGTAAGGAGCTGCGCCTCAGATGCGGGAAATGCAGTGAGAGAGTCTTGACAGCTGTGGTGCAGAACCTCACCTTTCTTAGTTCAGCCAAAGGGCATGGCCAGTTTCAAGAAGTTGTATAGTACTGATACAAGCTAAAATATCAATTTAAGAATATATATATATTATATGTATAGTATATATAATAAAAAGATTCAAATGAATAAAAACTTCTTATTTAAAATAATAAAATCTAAATCAAAGTTTAAAAAAGAAAAAGAAGTTGCTTGGTATGTCATTTTGAACCACAGGCCTTCCCTCCTTGGTTTGCTCTGTTTTCTCATAGACAGAGTCATTAGTTGGTAATTTTTATCACTGTCGACTTTACTTTAAAATGTAAATTACATTCCAGCCCTTCGGTGGCACCTAAACTCTTCTCAAAAGAAGTCATATTTCTATTCATAGGTGTGTGACTATTATCATCAACTGTATAAATATAGGATAGCTTAAGTTTTAAGAATGTAACTTTCAATACAAACCCAGGCAGAGACTTTACCTCCTGGAGTTAAAATATGCATATGTTGTCATTATTATTATTATTTTTTAATTTAAATCACTGCAAGGCTGGTATGCACCAGATTTGATCTCCTAGCACTTGCCTAGGCTGGTTCATCACCAGTACCAGAACCTCAGCTCAGCTTTTTCATTCTGAACTCATTGCCACATATGCACTAGTCATTATATATTCAGAAATATTGTAAAATTGTTATTAGAAAAGTTGAGGATCCTAGACTGTCTCTGAGCTTCTACCTCTAGGAGCCAAGGAAGCATGATGTTGCACTGGATTTGGTTTGCAAAGGGCTCTCCTTGAAGTAGGAGTGATAAATTTGGCTACTGTGTGTCCAAGAGGAGATTATACAACAGAGTGGAGATGACCAAGTGGGAATTGTGTCCATCTCAACAGGAAATGCCGCCTTGCAGTTCCAGCCAGTTATTGCCACTGGGGAAAGCCAACAGTGTTGGCAGATAATTCAGAATTAAAAAAAAAAGAAAACAACACAAAAACCTTCTGGTTTTGTAGAGGATGTGTAGGATCTTATAGGTTAAATAGTAGTCATCCAGGGAAATGTCAGAGTGAGTGGGTTGGTGCAAAAATACTTCAGGCAATGTGGACAACATATGCACTAACATATAAGAAATAGCATGCTGTGTAACTGATGAGTAAGGCAAGGCATGGTGGTATTGGGGTTGGAGGGATGGACAAGGTCTCCTAAGCCATGAGAAGGAGCCTGGACTTGCCATCTGAAGGTGGTAGGAAGCGGCAAACAGAACATGGCTTTGTTCTGGCGAGTGCCAGCTTGTGGGAGTGTAGAAGTGGAGGAAATCTGAAGGTAGCAAGAGCAACTAGGATTCTCTTAGGAGTTTTGGAGGGACGTGGTGAAGGTCTGAACTGGAAGAAGAGGAATTAGGATGGAGAGAAAGGAAGAGATTTGAAAACTATTTTGGAGGTAATGGTGTTATAACCAAGACTTCATGATTGATTGGATGTGAGATAAAAGAAAGGGAACTACCAAGGCAGTCCCAAGTTCCTGGTGTGGAACCTATCTCCTGTTGATACAGGAGAAAAGGAAGTTCGGGTGAGAAGGTGAGGCACTTCATACTCAGCAGTTTGTGGTGTCTGTGGGTTATACAGGTGAAAGTGTACAAAATAGAACGATTTCATTTGGTTTTGGATAAGTGCTTAGGTTTGAATTTAGTTTTATGGGTGTTAATTTAAAATGAATTAACTGAGTTCTAGCAAACTGACAGCATTTGAAAGTAGAAAACTTAAGAAAAAAAAAACTACTATGTAAACTTCTCACTAAATTAATGATTTGTCTTAATCAGAGTTTCTCAACCTTGGAACAGTTAATATTTTGAACTGGATAATTCTTTCTTGAGGAGGCTGTTCTGTGCATTGTAGGATGGTCAGAGGTATACCTGGCCAGTAACACTCCTCACTCCAGTGGTAACCATCAAAAATGTCTCCAGATATTGTCAACTGTCCTCCAAGGGGCAAAAATCATACCTGTTTGAGACCCATCACCTTAAACTAAATTAGTCCAATTTCATGGAGACTGATGCAAACCAAGCAGGAGTTGTACTTTTAAAATCCGAATGGCATATATTATATATTACATGGTGTGTGTGAATAGAATGGATTTACCAGATCAGCATGTAGGGAACTCCACAGGTGGACCATTCTGGAAAATTCTTCATCCAAGGCTTGTCCATGAATTGAGGACTCTGTGGAGAAGAGCCCTGCAGTTGACCTTAATTACTGGGGATGACAAAGGCGAAGAGACTGCCAGCTCACCACTATTGAATCTTTCTCTGCAGGCAAACAGTGTTTTAAGAATTTCTCCTTATAGGCGTTAATCAGACTGCCAAAAAGTAATTAACAATGTGCCATGTGACTGGCACTGAGGAAGGGACAGTTTAAACAAAGAACAGTTCATTAAAGGGGCTTAGTTTTAGCTAATTCCCCTAGAAATGTCAAGTTAAGTTTTTCATAAACAGAGGTGGCTGCATTACTCATAATTTGCCCTAGCTTTAGCTTTGGGTGATTTTACAAATATTTTACCAGTGTCATAAACAGAAATGTGCTAAGGCCTCACCACTTTTCCCTTCTGCCTTAGCAGAGAAGGCAGAGTATCTGACCACTTAGAGTCTGTGACCGGAGGCCACAGGGAACTGAGAATTCTCTGAGTTTTACAAATGGGTCTGAAATGAGGTTGGCCACCAGGAAGATGGGGGACAGTTGTTAATCCTGAAATTCTCTTTATTTTTGTGTCCATGATCTGTTTTAAGTTTTTAAAGATTATATTAAATGATCAGTATTACATTGCCAGTCACTGTTAAGTAGTAGAAGAAGCAACTTTAAATATCACTGCCCATGCTAGAGCAATTTAGACAGAGATAATTACCAAAGGAACCCATTGCACACATCGTTTCACATGGGTCCTATTTTATTAATTGGTAGTAGGGATAATGCAGAGCTGTATGATGCTAGTTATCAGGTCACACATCAATCATTTTATGGTATTGATATGGGCAGCTGTTAGAAATATGACTTCCTCTGGTTGTATTGACTATAATTTTACACATATTTTGAGTGTTCCACAAAGAAGCCCAATTACTTTAAACCTGTGTGGTCTTTAATATATGTATTTATTATTTAAAGAAAATCATCAAGCATTTAATTATGTGCAACTTTTAGTAGGCACGTTTGATTATCCTGTGAATAAAACAAATCAAACAGAATCGTTAAAATTCCTGTGATGCACTTGTAATTATTTGTAGGAATGCAGGGACTTGAGTCAGACTTGTAACTTGAACTACCTTTGTTGGATTACTCCACCTAGATCTCTACATGATTATCTGCTTTCTCTAATAGATTAGCTGCAGTTGTTCTACCAATCCCTTAGTTTGAGAGATATTAAATAGGGCAGTAAGCTGACAAAGTACACATAAATGACCTGTGTCTATAGCATATATGTGTCCAAACAAGTTTAGATAACATTTTCTGGACACAGTCTTCATATTCACTTATTCGTTAAAAGAGTATTTACTAAGCATCTGTAGGCACTATTTGAAGCAGTCAGGATTCTCTGATAGAGAAAAATAAAAGAAAGATTTTTTCCTTCATGGAGTCTATATTCCAGTAGGGTAGATAAGCAATAAGCAAAACAAATAAGTAAATACATTTAATGTTAGATGGTGGCAACTACTAAAGAAAATATAAGAGAGAGAGAGAAAGAGATAGGGATCAGTAGAGTGTAAGGAGGACAGGAAGTGCCAGGGTATGAAAGGAAGTGCCTGGGGAGAGTAGCCTAAGTGAGAAGGTGATATTTGCAGAGTGGTTTAAAGCAGGTAAGGGGGTGAGCCACCTGAGTATCTAGGGAAGAACATTCCACCCAGAAGAAAGAGTCAAAGTCCCTAGATGGAAAAGCTTTGGCAGATTGGAGCAGCATCAAGGAAGCTAGACATGAGTTAAGTGGTAGTACCTCATTTAAAAATTTTTTTTTTAAGTTTCTGCGAATTAAAAAATTGCAACTTTTAAAAGTATATTTTCTACTTAAATTACATTAAAATGGTATTTAAAAATCCCCACACACTAGGTTTAGAAATAAAGCAGGCAGTTCCCCAAATGTAGTGACAAAATTGATAACAAAAGTAACAGAAAAGCTTTGCGTTGAGAGCTAACAGGCCAGGCATTTGCTAAGCATTCTGAGTGCACTGGGCCATTTAATTCTTTTTTTTTTTAAATATATTTTATTGATTTTTTACAGAGAGGAAGGGAGAGGGATAGAGAGTTAGAAACATCGATGAGAGAGAAACATTGATTAGCTGCCTCCTGCACACCTCCTACTGGGGATGTGCCCGCAACCAAGGTACGTGCCACCTTGACCGGAATCGAACCTGGGACCTTTCAGTCCTCAGGCCGACGCTCTATCCACTGAGCCAAACCGGTTTCGGCTGGGCCATTTAATTCTTACAGACTAATTCCTTGTGATTTATGGAGTTGGAGGAGTAATTTGGTAACTTCTCTAAACCTTAGTTTCCACATTGCTAAGAGATGATATTAGTGGCTACCATGTTTTTATGATACAACATAGTTCCTAACACATAATGAGTACTAAATAAGTGTTGTGATAATTGCTGCTAGTTCAATATTAAGGCATCAGTCATTGTTTTAAACAAGAAATCATTGTTTTCTCAGAGAAGTAACAACATAGTTAAGTCACAAATTTGTTGAACAAACATTAACCAATCCATAAAACTTAGATATTTATTTAGTCATTCATTTGGCAAATTATTATTGGAACTGGCATTTAGTCACTAGTGAAATAAAAAATAAATATCCCTGATTTCATGCTTATAGGTCTGAGGAGGAAATAGGCAAGGAAGAAGATCATCTTTACAACATAAGTTATTTTATAAATAATGAAAAGTATGGTGTTCCCTCAGAGGTCAGAAAAGGGGCATTAACCCCACGTATGGGAGTGCCAGAGACAGCTCATCCTGTGGAGAAAAGCTCATAGGCAAGTAGGTATTGGGTAGGTGATTAGAGGCGGTGAGGGGGGTGAAAATGCCATATTAAGAGGAAACAATATTAAAGTCGAGACATTAGAGAAAATTGCATATTCTTCTGTTTGGAGAGTTCAGAGTTGGCAAATGAGACTGAAAATATAAGCTGGGGCCAGCTTGTAATGAGGCACATGGAGCTGAAGACTTTGAGCTGTATCTGAGCAATATGGGGACTCAGAAGGATTTTAAGCAGGAGAGTGACGTGATAAATTTGCATTTTAGGATGATTACTGTGATTGCAATGTGAAGAGTGGTTTAGAAGGGGCCAGAATTAGAGGCAAGGCAACCAATGTTCTATCTACGAGAGGGAACAGATCTCATTATGCAGGGAATAGCTGTTTCTTTGTTTGTTACAACACACTTATTTGGGGGAAAGGAAGGAGAGGATCAATAATAACCATAGCAAAGGAGAAAAATAAAGCCAACTCATTTCATTTTCAAAAACATTGCTAGGTTGACTGATTTGTAACTCTCTCTGGGATTTTACTTCTATCAAGCTCAAAGTCACTGCAGTTTTTCATCTTAGGAGCCATTAGATGAAAAGCAAAAATTTAAACATGCAGTATTTCATAATTTTTTTCTCCCCATTCCCCCGTCGGACACAATTCCCTGAAAGCCTGGATTTATAGCACTCACACTTAAGCATGAATGATCTACCAGGCCATATCACTGAAATGCTAGCACGGATAAATAAACAACCAAGGAGAAACAGAAGAAAGAAAGTCAGGTTTCAACACATGAAGGGTATCAGGAGAAAAAGCATTCCATCCTGGTCGTTTCAGCAGAATTTCGGTGGCAATCCCTTATAATTGGGGCTTTGAAGCAGCCGCAGACCACATTTCTACATTCATAATTTCTGAGGTAATGCAACTAAAAATCCCTTCATTTCACCTAAATTACACAGGCAGTTACAGTCACAGTTGATTTTTGCTCAAATCACTTCAAAGCTGTGTTTCAAAGCACTTTTTAAAGAAAATTACACTTTGCCTCACCTTCTCCAGTTTGTTCTAAGATGACTTTTCCTCTCATTTTCATTTTCCTCATGATGATGCTGCACTAATGTAGTAAAACAAATTATACAAGAAATATGTGACTGTGTGCTTATGAGATTTGTAAATAATTCCTTGTGAAAAGACTGAAATCAGATTGAAAAGTCCCTTTACCACTCGCCTCTCCTTCCCTCCGCCCCAGTTCCTTCCTCTCCCCCACGAAGAATTGCTCTGATGGTGTGCTTTCATCCAAACATTTTCCTTGCACTCAAGTGCACATGCACATTAGCACACAAACATACAGTTATTTGATTACTTATTTATTAATTTCTAGAGATAAAATTATGATACTGCAGTGGTTAGAAGGCCAGGCTTGGAAACCGTTAATGGTGTGCCCATTGAAATTTACTGTGCCTCATTTTCCCCATCTACAAAATGGAATGATAACATCACATCCCCCACCAGGTTGTTAGGGAGAGTAACTATTTTGATAAATTTAAAGCAGATAAGAAAGTATCTGACAGGAGATACTCAAGGAATGTTAGTTGTTGTTATCATTATTATTATTATTTTAAGTAAGTTGTAAAACCAATACTAGTACACCAATATTTTATTTTATTATTTTATTTTTTTCTTTATTGATTAAGGTATTACATATGTATCCATGTCCCCCCATTGCCCCCTCTACACCAATATTTTCATACTCTTACTCTATGACTTGCTTTCTCAGTTAGAAGTACATCTTGGATATTGAGCCTTGTCAGTACTTACTTAGGTTTTGCAATCTGCTATGTAGTATTCCATAGTATGTGGATACCATAGTGAATTTAAACATTCTCCTACTGATAGATATTGAGTTTGTTACCCAATTGGTTTTTTGTGTGATTGTGAACACTGCTTCAATGAAAATCTTGATGTATATGAATAACTATTTTGGGTGGTGAATACTGGTATGTGGTAAGCCAGGTTAAGAGGATATGGACATAAATTCTTTTAGCAGATACTGCCAAATTGACCTCCAATTTCTATTTCCATATTGTATTTCCATACACATCTCACCAAATCCTTGGCAATACATTACCATTTTTTAAAAGTAAGTGACTCATTTTTATCCCATTCTGGTGTTAATTTGCACATCCCTAACTAAAGGTACAGTTGAGCCTCTGTTACCTGAGGACTTTGTGAGAGGGAACTAGTGGTACAAAACCCTGGCAGGAATGACCCAGGCACGTACAATACCAAACAACAACAACAACAAAAACACCTCCAGTGTGATTTTGGATATGAATGAGAGAGGAAGTCTTAGAAAATGAACTTGGGAAGGCAGGTTGGGAGTAGAGAGTGAAGGTCTTTGTAGGCCATTGTAAGGTATTATCACTTTATTTGGGGCAGGAAAATGACATACTAGAGAATATGTGCTATTTGGAGTGAACTTTGAATGATGGGGGGGGGGGGGGGCGGGGGGGTGGTTTACTAAGACAGGAGAATGGAGAAGGCTAAGGGAATAAAACAGAAATTATGGCCCCGGCTGGGTGGCTCAGTTCGTTGGAGCATCTTCCGTATACCACAAAGGTTGCGGGTTAAATTCCCATTCAGGGCACATACCCAGGTTGTGGGTTCAATGCCTGGTTGGGATATTTAGGGGAGACAACCAATAAATGTTTCTCTCTCTCTCTCTTTCTCTCCCCACATTTCTCTCTCTCTTAAAATCAATAAACATATCCTTGAGTGAGGATAAAAAAACACAAATAAAAAATAATGGAAACATGAAGATAGGTGGTAAAATCAAAAGCATGGTGTTGCTCATATACTGAAGATAAATATAAAAAACAGAATTGGATCTGCCTCTTTAAGGAAGTGCTTTGCATGCTATAGGACATTTTAATTTTAATTTTTAGAAATTGAGGGAATATTCGTGTGGTACCTGCATTTACTGGGTGCATACTGTGAGCCAAATTTAGTCTTAGTATTTTACATTAGGATTTCATTAAATCTTAAAGGATATCTTTGAAGAAAATGTTACTTACTCCACTGTTTTGTATGTGTGGTAACAGGTTCAGGGAGATGAAATAACTTGTCCTGAATCATACAGTTGGTAACCTTTGGGCGTAAGCCTCAAAGCCAGGATTCCCTGAATTAGTAAGTAAATGCTGGGAGGGTACTATGCACTGTGCTGGATCTGGGGGAGAAACAACCAAGGCAGCACAGTCCTGCCAAGGACAGAATCCACCATAGCTGTGTCCTTTCTGCTCTTCACTAGATTATAAACCAGAGCTTGGAAAGACTATGTGATTCAGACCAAAATCGGGAGAAGAGTTTAATAAGCTAAAGGTTATTTTATAGCCCAGACAAGAAATTGCAAGGATGAGATGGTAAATGGGGAATAACTATTAACCTGAATTATGACTAATTGGCGGTGGATTAAGGGGAGAGTTACTAATAAAGATGTCCTCGGGGTATTAAGTTGGGGTGGCTGCATGGCTGGTGATAGCAGGAACCAGAAAGAAGGGGAGACAAGAATCTTTGGAGGTTAGATCCAGTTAGAGCATTTAAAATAAGTAAGTTTTATTTGGTAGACCTACCTGAAAATCTTAGCATAAATCACTCGTGACAAATTCCAAGAATATTCTGTGGGTGTGCTTTTAATTGGAAAAGTCATTTATATGCAGAGCCAGAGAGATATTGGACAGTAAGCCTGATTTTTTTTTTTTTTTTTTTTTACTTTCCACTTCTCCTGCAAGAAGGCATCTGCATTGTTGAGTCTCTGCAATCTAATTAGATGTTATAGCTATTATTAACATGTTTTATTTATGGCACACAGCAACATAAAGGTCCCTGCTGCTTTACACTTCACAGGAAACACATTTGACAGTTCTGGACTCAGACAACTTCTATCTAGATTTGTGGGGTTTCTCCCATATGCTATATATTAATTGTCTGAGCAACTAGGATTCTGAAACAGGTTAAATAATAGAGTGTATCCTTTGAGTAATTTCAGGAACCTATTATTGTCTCTGTGACACCCCTTAGAAAATGATGGTCTCTGTGAGATCACTAGAATAAGATGCTGAAGGGAGAAAAAAACACCAACTATTCTGGCTGACAGAATTCTGGGTCCTGCAGCATAATGCATGCTGTCATCTCCAGAGAGAAGACAGGATGATGAATTCCATGCTTATTAGTAAAATAAGGTTTCCCACAAACTTCTTATAACCTCGCATGTGGGTTTTTTGTAAGTTGAAAAAAAATGTCATAGAACCATCCAGCACTAGCCCTGTCCCCACCACAATAACAACGCACCTGCTGTAAAAGTCAGTGGGGACTACTTGAAGGATGGGCTTTGGTATTGGTCCTCAGGGATAGCAGCCAGGGTCCAGGTTTGCAGCACTGGCTCGTCAACATGTAAAAGCCCTCGCCTGAGTCTGGCTACTTCTTCTAAACTAGCGTTGCCATTCTAAGCCCAGCTCCATCATCCTTGGGATTCTTTAGTGGCAGGAGATCATGCTCCATGGTGCCAGGTCTGCCTTAGGGTCTTGGCAGAATTGCAGTGAGTGAAAATGACATGGGTGGCCTCAAAGCTACTTTTCAAACCTCTCTCTTAACTCAGATCTCTACTTGCTTTCCCCTTCCTCATGCCCTTTGGTGTTCAACGGGCAGGGGGAGAGAGAGAAACATTGATGTGAGAGAGATACATGGATCAGTTGCATCAAACCTGAAATTTAGGTACCGTGACTGGGAATCAAACTCATGATCTTCCAGTGCATCAGACAATGATGCTACAACTAACTGAGCCACACCAGCCAGGGCCCCTCCTTCTTTGATAAAATTGCTACCCTTCATGACCACTAAAAATTCAAATTCCGCAAGGGCTGCTGATTTAAAAAACAAGCAAAAAACAAATGTGTATTGAAGAAATATCATGTGCCAGAGACACTACTCTGCACTCTTTAATCTTTGCAGCATCTTCCTTTGTCTTCATAGGTGACCACCTGTCTCGGTTTGCCCGGAACAGAGACATTTCCTGGGACTTTCACTCCTAAAACTGGCACTGTCTCTCCCTTGGAACTGAGGCACAGAGGCAGAGGCCATGCTCTAGAGGTCAAAGTTCTCCTCAGGGATTTGTCTACTATTCCCACCCGGATCTGCTGACCCCGATCACTGGCCTGTCTGCCCTGTCACTTTGGCTGTACTAAGGGTCGGTTTGAGGACTGATTTGATTAAGAAGTGACACTAAATTTTAGTGGCTGAGACGTCTTTGCATGTTTCAGTGGAGCTGTAAAAGTGGCGAGTATGAGCGAGGCCATTCTCCGTGGGCATGTGGGGGATGGTGGTTATCACATCCCCCAACTCCTCCCTGTGCCAAACCAGACACTTCTGCTTCTGAACATTTGCAGGAGGTCTTGCCCCTTGGGGATTTAGTGTCACCATGTGTGGTGGCTTGGAGAGTGTGGGCAGGCACAGCATGTGTTTTGGAGGCACAGATCAGTCTGAATCATGATTGGGAAGAGATCCCTCTAATCTTGACTTTCTAGATAAAACCTGCCACTCAAACATTAACAGACTGATTTAAAGATCTCATTTTCTAGGAACATTTTCCCACACAGCTTTGTTCTGTTTTCAATGTGCTCACATTTGTATTATTGACAATGGTTGTGTGTGTGTATGTGTATAAGTATATATGTATATGTGTATATATGTAATACATGTGTGTATGCATATAGACATATGTATGTGTGTACACGTGCATAAATGTATATGTGCTTAGTGTGCGTGCGTGAGTATATATGTGTTTGTGTACATTTGTGTGTGGATGTGTATGTGTTTAATATTCATCCCAACAACCATCAGAATTGTTTTTCAGTCTTTTGGCACTAGAACAGCAGGAGTTGAGCAGAGTTACCATAAAGCATTAAAACTTGAGATGTAGTAGCTGCATCTGTTTCCAGTTTTAGTCTACAGATCTGAAAGGTGGGCTTGAGATCAACCAATTGTTAATTTATGATTTCTGGCACTGATTTTTTTCTTTAAGCTGTTGCTCCCTTCAGGTTTTCTGTCCCTGGGCCTGCTGCTCTTCACTTTCATGTTCCAAACTTTTTTATTTATAACTACTCTCACAGGATAAAAATATGTGTAATCACATATGCTGTCTCCCCTATTAACCTCTTTACTCTTTTGCAGTGTTTGGTTATTTGATGACTTTCCCCTCTCAGGTTTGCTCACACTGTATGATCTATCAAGTGAATCTCCTGTACAAGCTCCTTTCCTTAACTGAGTGTGACACTGTGGAGAGACTGAGACCAACAGTTTTTTTTTATAAACAAATAATGATCATTTGTAATTAGCATATCAATTGTATGTATGGAAATGATGCTTCTAAGTTACTTGAGTGTGATCAGAAGCAGCTGACTTGCCTAAGTAGTTTTAAACATTCTTCCAATGAACTCCGTACACTATTAATTTATTTCGTAAACGTTTGCTTCCTAGATAACATAAAAGAAACTTCTACCTCCTGCAAAGGCAAATTAGATTTTGTTGTTGCTGTTGTCTTTAAGCACTTGAAGCCCTGCAGCAAGATTATTACAGAGGAAATCGTTCAACAAAGAGTTAGCATTTGTTGGATCTCTTCAAGGGCCAGATGCTCTTCCAAAGTGTTTTGTGTATATTAAATTTAATGCTCATAATGGTCCTATTAAGTAGATACTCTGTGATACCCATTTTACAAATGAGCAAATTTAGTCTTGGAGATACTAAGTTCCTTGTTTGACTCACAAAGTTGATAAGTGCAGAAGCTCAAATTCAAACCCAGTACTGGCTACTTAGCCAGATGATAGATAATAGATAGATAGATAGATAGATAGATAGATAGATAGATATGGCTTATTCATTGACTATTTACTGAGCATACAGTAATAAGGGTTACCCTACCCTTGGACAGTCTAGTGACAGCAGAATGATTATAAACTGATAAATTACTGTACACTGAAACAGATATTAATATTTAGGCAGGGAGAAACCAAGATGGCGGCATAGGTAAGCACCTAAACTGCTGCCTCACACAACAATTTCAAAACTACAACTAAAAGACAGAACGGACACCATCCAGAACCACAGGAAAGCTGGCTGAGTGGAAATTCTACAACTAGAAGGAAAGAGAAAAGCTCACAGAGAATTGGAGGTACGGCAAAGGGTCTTTGTGCGCACAGAGAGGAAGGGCAGCTGAGAGCCTGGCTAACTTTCTCTGGCGGAAGGGGGAAGGAAGCCCCCGACCGCACTGAACCCCAGTTCTGACTGCACTGAACCCCAGTCCCGGGTGAAACCCCGTGGACCCAGGCTCATACAGGGGGAGTCTGGACTGTCAGGTAGAGAGAAAGGCACCCAGAGACTCGGAGACCCGGGGGAGACCCAGGGGAGCCCCGGCGGGCAGGAGTCTGGAGGCGCGTGCCAGAGTGCACAAAGGCTGCGGAGGTTGCCACAGGCTTTCCCTAGTGGAAGGGAGTCAGAAGCTCCTGACTGCACTGAGCCCCAGTTCTGACTGCACTGAACCCCAGTTCCAGGCGAGCCCCTGGGGACCCACGCTCTTGTGGGGGGAATCTGGACTCTCGAGCAGAGACTCGAGAGCTGGGGTAGGCAGAGGTCTGAAGGCGCGCACGCAAGGGCAAGGCTGTCTGCTCCGCCCTGAAACTCCACCCCATCCAAGCTGAGCACAGAGGCTATTGCGATTTGGCAAGTCTAATCCTATAAGGCTGTCTCCACCACCGAACTTCTCCCAGCATAGACACAGCTGATCCTTACAGCCAACTGGCCTGGAGGTCAATTCCTCCCAGTGATACCAACAACAATCAAGACTTAACTACAACAAGGCTGTACACACAGTCCACAAAGGGGTGCACCAAGAGTGTCCACCTCAGGTAACTGGGGAGGCCAAACCACTGGGCCATATAGGAAACCTAGCACACAAATCTACCCTACCAACTCAGGGAAGCGGTGAAAATGCGGCATCAAAGAAACAGATCACAAACAAAAGAAATGGAGGAAAACAAACGACTGGATATAGAATTCAAAACCACAGTTATAAGGCTTTTCAAGAATATCCTAGAAAAGGCCGATAAATATAACGAGACCCTCGAAGATATGAAAAAGGACCAACTAGAAATTAAACATACACTGACTGAAATAAAAAATATTATACAGAGACCCAACAACAGACTAGAGGAACACAAGAATCAAGTCAAAGAATTGAAATACAAAGAAGCAAAAAACACTCAACCGAAAAAGCAAAAAGAAAAAAAAAATCCAAAAGGTTGAAGATAGTGTAAGAAGCCTCTGGGACAACTTCAAGCGTACCAACATCAGAATTATGGGGGTGCCAGAAGAAGAGAGAGAGCAAGATACTGAAAACCTATTTGAAGAAATAATGACTGAAAACTTCCCCCACCTGGTGAAAGTAATAGACTTACAGGTCCAGGAAGTGCACAGAACCCCAAACAAAAGGAATCCAAAGAGGACTACACCAAGACACATCATAATTAAAATGCCAAGAGCAAAAGACAAAGAGAGAATCTTAAAAGCAGCAAGAGAAAAACAGTTAATTACCTACAAGGGAGCACCCATACGATTGTCAGCTGATTTCTCAACAGAAACTATGCAGGCTAGACAGGAGTGGCAAGAAATTTTCAAAGTGATGAACAGCAAGAACCTACAACCAAGATTACTATACCCAGCAAAGCTATCATTCAGAATTGAAGGGCAAATAAAGAGCTTCACAGACAAGAAAAAGCTAAAGGAGTTCATCACCACCAAACCAGTATTATATGAAATGCTGAAAGGTATTCTTAAAGAAGAGGAAGAAGAAAAAAGTAAAGAGAAAAATTAAGAACAACAAATACATATCTATAAACAAGTGAACCTAAAAATCAAGTGAATTAAAAACCTGAGGAACAGAATAATCTGGTGAATATAATAGAATCAGGGGCATAGAAAGGGAGTGGACTGATAATTCTCAGGGGGAAAGGAGTATGGGGGGGGGGGTTCAGGAAGAGACTGGACAAAAATCATACACCTATGGATGAGGACAGTGGGGGGAGGTAAGGGCAGAAGGTGGGGTGGAAACCGGGTGGAGGGGAGCTATGGGGGGAAAAAGGAGAAACAATTGTAATAATCTGAATAAAGATTTATTTAAAAAAAAATATATATATATTTAGGCAGGAAGAAAGTACTATGAGAGAGCATTAGCATATTTTTCCCAAGGGATATGTGTGGTACTTTTTATACACTTGCCACTTTTCTTCAGCAGAAGATAATACAGTACATTTAGAACAGGAAATTAACATATTTGAGAAAGGAAAGTATTAAAATCATAAAGGTTTTTTTCTAAATATATCCTGTAGCTTGTGCAGAGATAGTTCATTCTTAATTAACCCAATTAATATCAATTTTTTAAATGACCCAAAATGCTGACTATGGAGCTATACTAAACCACAATTATAAGATTTTCTTACCTAAGCCAGCCCTCTTTCTGCTATAAAAAAGACATGAATAGGGAAAGCCACCAAATGATATATACTTTCTTTTATCTTTTTTAAGGCTGTGGAGTGGTAGGTAAGAGCCTAGTCTCCAGTTCATGTCCACCTGTTCTACTTACTACCTGAGTACCTAGGATAAATTTTCTATAGAGTTGTTGTGAGGATTAGATATAATGCACACATGGCTGTTAGCAGTGCCTAGCACTTAATAAGCACTCAATAACATTAGAGTACACACACATTTATAAATTTAGGCACACATACTTACCATAATATCAGAACACATTAGTTGACTAAAAGCAACTCTATCATAATGATCAATCACCATAACCTTTGTGGGAAAGAAGTGCATCAGTCTTTGACTCTTCTGGACCTTTCCAATTGAGGATCATAACCACTAACTACCTTCATGTAGCCTCACGCGGCTCTTTCACTGGCGCAACTCATACTGTTTAGAGCTAGGAATTGACAGATCTTGTCTTGGTCACTAGTTCTTATCCTTCCACATCACACAAAAACCAATCTACCATGGTCTACGTTAGTTAATCTAGAAAGGCGGAATGAAGTTGTTGAGAGAGCAATCATCAAGAATCATGAGTTCTAATCCATAATTTGTGCAACTAACAAATTTATAATATGGACCAGGTCACAGCCATTCTTGGTGTTTGTTTCCTTATACATTAAGTTGCAAGGAGATAACGAGATTACTTCTAAGGGCCTTTACAAGTATAATGATCTGAGTTTCTGAGCTACTTATTTGCACTAAAATATATTATAATCCAATAATCTTGATAACATTTATTCCCTGATAACACCATTTGGCCCTTAATCTAAAGGAATTATGTGTCATTTAGGAGCCTATGCAGAAACCTAGACTAGATAAGCCTAGAATAACTGATAGGTATAGCCAACTCTCGGTTATCCAACAAAGTGTTTAAGCAATTTATCAGCAAGCTGGGTCAGGATTATGTTCCTGTAAACCTCACAGAGAAAGACTTTCATATAGAACTGGGAATAGGCCATTGTGCAGTGATTGTGCACAGATAACTATATTCCTCCCCAGGGCAGGCATTTCTTCCATTTGCAGTCTTGCAAGGGTCAAAATTTAACAACTATCACAGGGGATAGAGCACATATCATGAGCAAATTCATGTATGCAGTGCAATCCAAAATTCTCTCTTAAAGAGGATTTGTAATCAACCGGAAAATTTGGCATACCAAGAAATGCTATCCATTTTGATATCTCACAATGGTTGGGGATAGAAAAACAATTCAATGATCAGAATGCAGCCATGTTTTACTCACCAGCCACTGAGTTGCTAAACTTCCATCAAGTTAACTAACTTTAAAGCTTCCTAGGCTTACTACTGCATGGGATTGCTAACAAAACAAGTATGAATCTGGTTATTTACTGAACTATTTTCTTCCCAGCTTTCTGAATACAAATATATTCCCTTACTATATGGCATCATTACAAAAGTTTCAGTTTTTATAGTTTAATGCCAGTTTAGTATTTTATTTATGCACTTGGAAGTGGTAATAAAATTATTTGAATCCTCCTTCCCATATTGATTTCTATGAGTATCTTTTAAAAAAAAATAGCAGGAAAAGATAGAAATATTTTCAGGATAGGGATGTCTATTCTTAGTATATTTTAATGTATTTTAGAGAATGCTCATATCCCTTTGCCTTCTTTGCCAGCCCTTACCTCCTTAATTACATCCAGCTTTAACCAGATAGATGCTTGTTGAAAAGTCTTATTAAATTAATCCATGTCAATGACTTCCTCAAGTTTCAATATACACAACAAAACTCTAAAAGCCAGAGGCACAGAAACAGGGCATGGATGGAGCTCAGAGGGAAGGGGGAGGGGATGCTGTCAGAAATTAACCAAAGAACTTACATGCATACATGCATAATCTATGGACATGTATTAAGAGTGAAATATAGACTAAGTCAAAAGTAGGAATAAATTATAAACTTTCAAGGCTCAAGAAATTCCTGTTAACAAGTGTTTGTATGTCAATGTGGATACCCTAACTGAGCACATAATTTGGCCTCTTTTGATGCATGGAATAAGAACTCCATGGGAAAGAAGTCTGCTTTTTTGTTTTATCTTAAAAGAGAATGTAAGAAGAGAGAAAACTGCCTTATTCTTATTAAGAAGTTATCTCAAGGGACTAAAAGCAATCCAGAGATCAATAATAGGTTAAGGAGACAAGCATAAGCACTCAAATTATCCTTAAGAGAGGCAAAGAGAGACCCAGAACAATTTTTGAGATAAGAGTTAAGAAATTTTTTGGAAAACAATTAAAAAACAAATTTAAGGAATGTTTGAAATAATATGTTCTACAAACATTCTTATATTTCTTCAAATCTCTCTGTAAGAGATACCTATTTTCCATTATACTGTTCAGTTGTGTAATTTATATTATTTTAACTAAGCACTGTTAGTAGTAGAAATGAGGAATTATGACACTCTGCCTGGATCTTAGGCAATGGTTCTGTGCACTGGTGAAGAGGACAAAGTAAAAGGTAGGTTAAACCAGGAGACCTGTTAACTCTGCGGAGCTGGAAAGAATCCGAGTCATTATTGAAACCAGAGATAGAGCGTCAAGGCAAAAATGTTTTATTCAAAGACCATGGATTCTGCTGTTCATAAACTAACTGTGTTTGGGGACAGCAGAGCAGGGGCGGGAGAGGGTAAGCTTGATAGTGCTGCAGGGATGGGATCGCACACCAGCCATGTGTGTCTCAGCTATTCACTGTGGCAAGAGCCTAATGGTCCCACAGCCTTCTTGTGGCAACTCTGCAGGTTGCCTAGGACCAAACCAGAGAGGGTCGGACCTGCATTGCCACCATGTGCCCACCATCCAGATATCATTGCTGACATGAACACATAAGGAACTGTTTGACATTGAAACGGGGACTCAGAACTGTTGGACATTGAAATTGGGACTCAAACATTTTTTGTTATTATATGTTTATTTCTAGTCTGCAGAGGCAAGATTTTTTAAAGGAAAGAAATGGGGGGAAAATAGATACAGAGGCAAAGAAGCATTGAACAGACTGTCAAACTATAGTGGGAAGGCAGCGGAGGTTGGGGGAGGGGGGCTGTAAGAGATCAACCGAAGGACTTGCACGCATGCATATAAGCATAACCAATGGATACAAGACACTGGGGCGGGGGCAGGTAAAGGCATGTACTGGGGGGAAGGGGAGGCCGGGGGAGGTCAATGGGAAAAAAAAAAAAGAGACATATGTACTACTATTTGTAATACTTCAAACAATTAAAAAAATAAAAATTAAAAAAAAAACAAATAAATAAATTGCAGGCAATTTTACCCTATTAAATGAAAGTTAATAGAACAAAAGCCAAAAAGTATTCTGGGGACTAATCATCAGGCCTAGAGAATGGTGAATCATTGTTACTGAAACATATAAACACCTAAGTTTTAATATTTAAAAATAAATGAGAAAAGGGAATGGATAACCAAATCACCCAGTTTCCCTTTTAAAGGAGAATTCCATACGTGAACAAGTCATGTGGAGGCAAATTACAAAGAAATTACATGCACACTGAAAATAGAGTTTGTATTGTAGAAAGTTTTTTTTGTCCTTCATGATCTTCCAAAGAATTAAAACTACTAAAATAAATGCTTAATAAACACCTGCTGAGTGACCAAGTCAATGATTGAGAGAATAATGAAAAGAATGATTAGTCAATGAACGAGGCTATTTTCGTAAGCTTCAGCCAGAGATGAAAATTCATTCTGCCCATCAGTTATTTATAACCCTTGCTCTCTATGTAACCCAGATTTGGCGAAGGAGTGGTTATATAAGTTGCCTCCAGGGCTCACAATGGTCATTTCTTAAACTCTTAATATCTGCCTGTTTCCTGACTAATGACTGAAGCAGTGCTCTTAAGGGTCACTGAATGCCTCATTGCTAAATTCAAACCTTTTTTTATCTCAGTCCACATCCACCTTGCTGAAGCAGACTGCAGAATGGAACACAACCTCTTAAATCTTCTGATCTAATCTGTACAATAGTAGGAATATGAATCACAAGATACAATTGAAGTGGGTTTGAAATGTACTCAGTATGATATCCATATTTAGTTTCCCTTCTAGTTGGATTAAAATGTAATCTCAACCTGTTTGGAGCGACCTCTGCCACTTCAGTGCCACTCTTAGGTGTGCTGGCAGTCTTTCAGCCCGCCTTAGTCCCTATTTGTCTCGTCACATAGAATTTCTTCTCTGAGCTTTATCCAGCAAGCAAATCAGAAAGGCCTTTGTACTTCTATCCTGTAAATTGGAGGTTAAACATCTTTCCTGGCAAATAGCTGAGAGGGAAGGGCACTGTCTCCTTTCCTTAGGGTCTTAGAATGTCTGCTTACAACTTTCCTTGGCCTTGCTTCTGCCTAATCCCAACACAGAGAAGCTTTAGAAGGTTTGGGAGAAGTCTCTTTGTGTTTACTTAGAGTAAAGGTAGTTTCTCCAACTATTCTATGCCATTGTGTTCAAGTGATTACTTTGAAACTCAAAAGCCAAGAATTAATTTTATTTTTTGCATTTTGTTATAACTACTTTATAGGGATGTGTGCATCTTTGATTATATTCTTCATACATTCCACTGACAATAAAATTATTTATTATAAAATATTTGACATATAACAAGAGTGCCCTCCAAAAAAATTATGCCAGTTTTTGTGAAATTATTATTAGTGTATGAGAATCCCATTTTCCTACATTCTTGTTAATACACTAAATTTGAAAATATATATTTATGGTTTTTAAATTAAAAATGAAATATTTTGTGTTTAATCTATGTTTGATTACTAGGGAATTTGAACATTGTTCCATAAATTTATGGTACATCTGGGATTTTTTAATTATTACTTGTCATGAGTTCATTTGCCCATTTTGCTAGATCATTATTGACTTGTAAGAGTTTTTCATTTGAAGAATATTAACAAATTGACTGTTGTATATGAAAAATATTTTTCTGGTTTGTTTTTTACTTTTTTATGGTGTGTGAGAAATTGAAACTTACAATTTTTAAATCTGATTTTGTGAATTTTTTATCTTTAGTATTTTTACTTAAGAATTAATGTTTCATTGAAAGATGATGACTGTTCCCCTATGTTACATTTTAGTTGTTTTATGGTTTTATTTTTACATTTAAAATTTAATCAATTTGTTATATTTAGCATTGACTGTGAGATTGGGGTCATTTAATTATTATTTGTTCCAGCATCATTATTTAATAATCCTTTTTCTCTTTGATTTAAATTCCATGTTTTTCATATAATAAAATTGACATATAATGGATCTGCTTCTGGACTCTGTTCTGTTCTGCCTCTCACTACACCAAAAAGACTCGACTTCACTCATGTGAATAAATACTGATATCTGATAGGAAAGCCATCCTTTATTACTATTTCTTAATTTTTCAAAATTTTCCTGACTAGTACATTTACTCTTCCAAATAAAATCTAAATGTTAGTATTATATTTTAGGTCATTATTTCTCCCCCTCTTAACTTGAAGCCCCACCCAATCTATTCTGTACCCTAGTGAATCCTAACCTGATTATAGTTCAACTGCAAAGTGCTAAATAATAATGATGATGGCAATAAATCCTACTTGCCATGGCTTCTCAAAATTTCAAATGTCTATATTTTAATATGATACTAATTTCAGATTTGTCACTCAAGAAAATGAACATGGAAACTCTCCACTTTAAGAAGTGTCACTGTCTTTTCAGAGTGTAGAAGGCGAACACCATGAAAAAGCTGTGGAACTACTCAAGGCTGCTAAGGACAGCGTCAAGCTGGTGGTTCGATACACCCCGAAAGTCCTGGAAGAAATGGAAGCTCGCTTTGAGAAGCTACGGACAGCGCGGCGTCGGCAGCAGCAGCAACTGCTAATTCAGCAGCAGCAGCAGCAGCAGCAGCAACAAGCACAGCAAAACCACATGTCATAGGTGAGAAGTGCCTTCCTCTGTACAGGGAAAGTCCATTGCATATTCCAGTGTTTGTTTGTTTTTTTAAATATATTTTTATTGATTTCAGAGAGGAAGGGAGAGGGAGAGAGAGATAGAAACATCAATGATGAGAGAGAATCATTGATCAGCTGCCTCCTGCACATGCCCCTACTGGGGATCCAGCCTACAACCTGGGCATGTGCCCTAACTGGGAATGGAAGAGAGATCTCCTGATTCATAGTCAATGCTCAACCGCTGAGACACATCAGCTGGGCTAGTGTGTGTGTGTGTGTGTGTTTGTTTGTTTGTTTTAATATGGTTTCTTTGCTGGGATAAAATTATTAGATTTAATAATTAAAAATACAGTCAAACAAATAACAATAATCTCAGAAAATGTAAACGCAATAGATGCTGCTTTGTGTGTCATTCAGCCACATTCTTTGTAAATGCAAGATATTATGGAAAATAATATACTTTGGGAGGACCAGGTACAGACGCTTGATACCTTTTTACAAATTAGGAAAATGCAGCCTCTCTGCAAACCCAGATCCTCAGGCACAAAGCCAGATGACAAGGGTGGAGGCTGAAATCCAGCTCCCCGCTCACTCCCGTGGCCAGTGGCCTTGGCACAGTGCACAGACTAAATAACCTCTAGTGCTGAGGCTGGGAAGACCCCCTTTGGAATATTGAAATACAACTGGTTAGAAAACTGTTTCACTGAAAAGAAAGAAGTAGAGACTTGTTGGTGTCCATGCTAGGAAAGATTTTGAAATTCTCATTAGATGTTCATTTAGAATGTGCCCAAGATGCACCTGCCTTTTCCTATATTCTACTTTGTGGCAAAGAATACTCATATTTTTCTATATAGCTTAAGAAAATTCAAGAAAAAAAACTTAAGAGTCTTTGAAGTATCTGCTATGTGGTAGGCCCTTCTCACATTGTTATCCCTCACCCTCAGAACTATTTAATGTAAGTATCATGAAAACCCACTTTTTTAGATGAAGCTCCAGTAATTTCAGTGGAGTCCCCACAACCATAGTTACAAGTAGCACAGAATTATTTTACTTTTGGCTCTACCAGGTATTTCATCTGCTAACATCAGGTATTCTGGAGTCATATAAATTTATCTTGCTATCTTTTGGAGGCCACCGCTTATATTGTTGGATATCCCTACACTGACATCTGCAAATATTTGTTTGAAATGAGGTTCAAATGCTTTTAGAAAAATGACAAGGGGTAGTGGTGATTTTAACTCCTTCAATGTCAGATTATTATTTACACAACCAGAAACATTGGATATGACATGAGACTTTCAATTTTTTGTGACATTTAAGAAAAGCAGAAGCTACATGGAGAAGTCAAGAGTATGCGATTTTTCCTCAGAGAGCTGGGAATTCAACAATCAATCTTGCTTTCATAGCCCCCTAATCTTATTATATATACATCTTACTTTGGTGTCTTTATCTAAACCTCCATTCCATTTTAAAAGCTACATTTATTCAACAATGAATATTTATTTAGCACTATGATGGGCGAGGTACTGTTCAATAGGCTGAAGAACCAGCATGAGCTAAGAAAAGTCCTTGCTCTCATGGTGCTTACATCCTGATTAGAGGAGACAGTTAATAAATTAAAATATCCTAGAGGGACCAGTATTTTGCAGAGTTAAAATTAGAGACTGGTTAGATCATGACTTTCAATTAGGTGACCAGGGAAAACTTCTCAAAGGAGGTGACATTAAACTTGAAATTGATTAGGAGAAGCCAGAAAGGAGCAAAAGAGGAGGAAAAAAACAGTGTAGTAGTTCTCAGGCTGACATGATCTACTTGATGTTTGAGAAGCAGAAAGAAAGCCAGAGTGGTTAGGAAATAACAAGAAGGACAGTGAAATAGATGGGGGCCAGAAAGCTTTTTAAATCACTGAGGGAAGTTAGATTTTATTGCAATTGAAGCCACTCAAGGTACTTAAGGAGGGGACTGACATGATCTGATTTAGGTATTAAAAATGATAACTCTGGCTGCTATTAAGAGAATAGATTATTGCAGAGTAAGAGTGAAAACAGAGACCAATTAGGAGGCTATTAGTAGTCTAGACAAGTGATGTGGTGGTTTGGAATAGGATGATACCATCAAGAGGGAATGCCATGGATGCACATGGACAAGTTATTTTGTCCATATCATTCTCTCTCATCCATTCTGAGTGTAAAGGTACTTTACATTTATACTTTCAAATCCATTTAAATGTCTCTTTGCTAATAACAATTCACTATTTTTTTAGTCAAGCATTGACACTCATTTCACTAACTCATTTTCTTCCATCCTCAATATTATAGACTTGTACCAATTCTTCTCATTGATATGCCACTGGCCCACAGTGCCAGAAGCCAGTTCCAGCATGTCATAATTGCAAGAGTTTCATGGGAAGGTTGATGGAACTTGGGGACTCAACAAGGGCTGAGTCACATATGTTATCACCTGCTGGGAATAGCTGAAAGGCATTTCCCCAAACCTGAAAGGGATGCATAAATTGATTGCTTGCTGCCAGACAGCTAAGGGCATCTTAATCTACATGTTATTGCCTCCTACTGGCCAAACACTTGAACAGCCATAGGTTATTCCCCACTCTGACAATGGATTCTGTACCTAACCCTACCCTTTGATGTGTATATCTCCACCTCGCCTTAGGACAAATTGTGTTAATAAAAAGCAAGGGGTCCTGAGACAGGAGAACTTGGTTTCTTCAGCCAAGCTCTTCTGCCCCCCCCCCCCAAATGACTTTCAAAATTATGTTTGGTCTCTGGACTCTTATTTAATTTATGCACAGCACCTTCTCCAGGTTCCTGAACCCTTCTAGATGCTGGATCAAGACCACCAGCATTACCACAGTAAATTTTTTTTCTGAAGTATTTTGAAAGAAATATGTTACTATTCTGACTTCTGAGGTCTTACTAAAAACTTACAGCATTATGCTCACTCAATCATCTTTGGAAGTATATAACTTGGCCATAAATATTTGCTGGGCTATAAACTCAACTTCATTTCTCTGTTCCATCTGCCTTCATTAAACCACTTCAGAATTTCCTACTGTCTCACCACCAAAGACTAACATTTTTGATAAAATACAATTACAAACGATGTTTTTCTCTTGCACATGATGTGGTAAAGCTCTGTTTAAGTGAACATTACGTTTATATTTATACTTGCCAAGACAACACTTTCGATCTTACACAGGCATGGACCCTTGAGATAAAGCTGTGGTGACCATTTCAAGTACAAGCAGAATAAAACTGAGTCATGTCACCCAGGGATTTTATGGTGAACTTATAGTCAAAGACCTACATTAGCTCTTGCTCAACTTTTAATTAATTAAGATTTTTAAGGATTAAATGAGATTTGCTACACTTGCTAACTCATGCTATGGTGGCTTTTGCAAAGACATTTGAAGCTAATTTGACATATTTACTTTGAACAGATCCCTGGTATTTTTTAAGTATGACAAATCAAGAAAAGATTAGGTAAAGCAAGAGACTTGTCAGATATTACCTTATTGCTTATCACACAAAATATAATTCCTGTTCTCTAGAAATAACTTTTTAAAAAATCTGAGATGGTATAAATTATGGAGTAATTAGCATGGTAACTGCTGAATACAAATGGAAAAATATGTTGCATGCAGATAGTGTGTGGAGAATGTCCCTTATACCTACTTCTAATGTTAAACTCCATTGAAGTAAAATGCAGTTGTTTTTTCTCCAGCTTCCTTGTTTGGTAAGAAGAAAGAATAGATTACATTTTCTAAAATGTAGAATATGATCACTATACAAACAGAGTGCATGAATATAGGGGTGTTTTTTTTTTTATCTATACTCACTTTTCAAAATTTTATTTTTCAATTACAGTTTACATTAAATGTTATTTTGTATTAGTTTCAGGTATACAGCATAGTGGTTAAACAATCATGTCCTTTACAAAGTGGCCCCCCCAATATTGCAAGTACCCACCTGGCACCATAGGTAATTATTACAATACTAGTGGCCCAGTGCATAAAATTCGTGCACATTAAAAGGGGATTAATTAGAGGAAATATTTTAATATTGCTATTTGTCCTTTCTCTATAATAGAAGTGTCAGAGATGAAAGAAAATTAGTAAAATGTATATAAAACCCTTCCTCCTGTCAGAGTCTGGGGCACACCACGGGACCCAGAGTCAAGTCCCCGCCCACCCACATGTGCCTCAAAATTGCATGAGACCCAGACCCGGCCAGCCCCCGCCCCCATTGGGCTAGATCCAGACCTGGCCAGTCCCACCCTTGTCAAGCCCCACTGGACAGGGGACATAGCCTCAGGACATAGCTCCAGGACGGGGCATGGCCTGAAGTCCCTCAGCCCAGACTGGTGTGGGGGGCATGCCTTGGGGTCCCCCATCAATCCCCACCAGGTGCGGGACATGGACTGAGATCCCCTGTCAAGCCCCACTGGGCAGGGGGCACGGCCTGAGTTCCCCCGACCTAGCACTAGGGGTGCACCTTGAGGTCCCCTGTCAAGCCCCACTGGGTGGGGATTACGGCTTGAGGTCCCCTGTCAAGCCCCACCAGGCAGGGGGGTGCAGCCTCAGGTCCCCTGGCCCGGTGCTGGGGTGGGGGCTGCGGCCTGAGGTCCCCCGTCCTGGTGCCAGCATGGGGTTGTGGCCTGAGGTCCCCCAACCCAGCACTGGGGGTGCTCCTTGAGCTCCCCTGTCAAGCCCTGCTGGGTGGGGGGCATGGCCTGAGGTCCCCTGTCAAGCCCCGCTGGGTGGGGGGGTGTGGTCTGAGGTCCCCCAGCCTGGTGCCGGGGTGGGGGGCATGGCCTGAGGTCCCCCAGCCTGGTGCCGGGGTGGGGGGCATGGCCTGAGGTCCCCCAGCCTGGCGCTGGGGTGCAGGGAGCAGCCTGAGGTCCCCTAGCCCAGCACCAGGACAGGAAGCGTACCTTGAGGTCCCGCATCAAGCCCCGCTGGGCACAGGGCATGGCCTCAGGTTTCCTGGCCTGGCACCGGGGCAGGGGGCATGGCCTGAGGTCCCCCAGCCTGACACCAGGGTGGGCAGTGTGGCCTGAGGTCCCCTGTCAAGCCCTACAGGGACGGGGGAGGGCATAGCCTCAGGTCCCTGCTGATTGTTTGTTAAGGCTCCTTATGGGAACTTGGCCTCAGCTGTGGGTGCAGCCATCTTTGTGACGGAGTGATGGTCAATTAGCATATTCCCTCTTTATTAGCTAGGATTATTGACTATATTCCCTATGCTGTGCTTTACATCCCCGTGATTGTTCTGTAACTACCAATGTGTAGTTCTTAATCCCTTCCCTTTTCCCCCTCACTCCCCCAATCCTCTTCCCCTCTGGTAACCATCAGTCTGTTCTATGTATCTGTGAGTCTGTTTCTGTTTTGTTTGTTTGTTTACTTTGCTCTTTAGATTTCATATATAAGTGAAATCATATGGTATTTGTTTTTCTTTGTCTGACTTATTTCACTTAGTAGAATACCCTTTAGGTCCATCCAAGCTGTCACAAATGGTAAGATTTCATTCTCTTTTATGGTCAAATAATATTCTATTGTATCCAATAGTCTATTGATGGGCACTTGGGTTGCTTCCACTTATGGCTTTTGTAAATATTACTGTAATAAGCATAGAGGTGCATATATGCTTTTGAATTAGTGTTTTTGAAGTATTACATTAATTCAGCTTTAAGCATCTTATTTTTTAAAGACTGATTTTATATACATCCATAAAATATGGAAATATATACTTTATATTTTACCTAGATTCCAAATAATAAAAATAGAAAGAAAGAGGAGTATATCTAGTGATGTCAGCATTATGAGGAAGTCTAGACCACAAGCCTTTTTTATTTCTCTGACCTTCTATTGCTGGAACAAGGATGGAGAATTCATTTACATTCAAAACCAGGCAGGATCTTAGCAGATGTACAAAGCAGCTGGCGTTTGCCAGAGGCCTCACCGGCTCTTTTTGTCCTCCTGCTATTCAGGCCCTCATTTCCTTATTTTGTTCACTACTGAGTGTTCTATACCTTCCAGCACCACGGCCTCAGCCATGGCCGGATGGCCTGATCCAGGGAACACTGCCAGAGCTGCCACCCAGTCACTGGGAGGACCAGGTCCCAGAGGATGACCGATAAAACTAAATCCAAGGAACCCAGAGTAACAAGCTAAAAACTGGACCAGAAATAACCATCATATTGCTGGATGCAAGAACTTCATATATGTCCTGGCCCGTTTTGCTCAGTGGTCAGAGTGTTGGCCTGGGAACTGAAGGGTCTTGGGTTGGATTCTAGTCAAGGGCACCTACCTCAGTTCAGGCTCAATCAGGGACTGTGCGGGAGGCAACTAATCCATGTGTCTCTCTCATATCGGTGCTTCTGTCTCTTCTCCTCCCTTCCATTCTTTATAAAAATCAATGGTAAATATATGGGTGAAAATTAACCAAAAAAAAAAAAGAAAGAAAGGAAGGAAGGAAGGAAGAAAGAACTTCATATATATTAAATGGTTTAATCTTCACAATAATCCTATGAATATTAGGTACTGTCTTTAATCTCATTTTAAAGAAGGAAACAAGCCAAGTTGCATTTAAAAAAGTTGACAGAATGTTTTTCAAAGCTTGTAAGCAATAGGGTAGTGATTCAAACCACAAACATGGGCTTCAGAGCCTCTGTGCCACTCGGCCTCTTTGTTCGGTGGCACCTGCCCTCAAATTCCTCTGTCTCTCCTCACAGACACATTCCCATGAGCTTTCCAGAAATTAATTTTCACGCCAGTTGGAGTTGGAGCTATCCAACTCACCCTCACCACTTACTTTCAAAGCGCTGCCCCATACTTCAAAGTACTTCATTATCACAGCCTATTAATTTCCCATAGCTGCCCTAAAAAATTACCACAGATTTTGTTACTTAAAAGGACACAAATTAACTATCTTGTAATTCTGTAGGACAGAAGTCCAACATAGTCTCACTGGGTTCTAGGAGGCTCTGGGTGGAAATCATTTCCTTGCCTAGTCCAATTCCCAGAGGCTTCTTGCATTCCTTGCCTTGTGGTCCCATTGTCCATCTTTCAAACCAGCAACGGTGGCAGAGATCTGCACTGCATCGTGCACTGCATCGCTCTGAACTCCGTGTCCATCATTACATCCCCTTCCCTGACTCTCTTCTCACTCCCTCTTCACTTTTCATTATACTGGGCCTACCTGGACAATCCAGGTTAAGATAGGGTAACCTACCTATTTTAACATCAGTTGCTTAGCAACCTTCATTCCATCTACAACCTCAATTTCCCTTTACCATGGAATCTAACATATTCACTGGTTCTGGGGTCCAATATTCTGCTTACCACAATGGCCCATTTAAAAGTTAGCAAAGTGCCCCACTGGCATGCCTCAGTGGTTGAGCATCAACCTATGAACCAGGAGGTCACAGTTCGATTCCCAGTCAGGGCACATGCCCAGGTTGTGGGCTCAATCCCCAGCATGGGGCATTCAGGAGGCAGCCCATCAATGATTCTCTCTCATCATTGATGTTTCTATCTCTTCCGCCCTCTCCTTTCCTCTCTGAAATCAATAAAATTATATTTTAAAAAATAAAAGTTAGCAAGGCAAATTAATCAATGGAATTTAAACTAATATGTGAAAAAAACACTAACCTATTGAATTATAAATCCTGAGAAAGAGGAAAATATGAGCACACTTGGGGCAGATGGTTCTTCTCCTTAGGCACTACAGTGACCCACATCGTGGGTGCCCGGTGTTCTCTCAGCTGCTGGCATGTCCCACAGGCCCACTCCCCCTCTTGATGGATGAGGAGATCCAAGACTCTTACTAAAATGTATTTGTTCCGAGACCCACTCCCTTGGGACATGTAAATATATGTATGATAAATAAATTTATTAAAAACAGAATCTTTATATTTCTGTCATTTGGGACTAACAGGAAGTTATTTAATCTAAGTTTCAGTAAAACAGTCTGTTGTGGAGATTAAATAAGCAAAAGCATGTAAAACTCTTACCAAAACATGTGGCAAGTACTAGGTGTACCGGTTACTAATGCGGATTTTGTAATCAAAGAAAACACGATAATTTCAAGAGAAACATCAAAAGTGCTTTACTCAAAGTAATGTCCATCACTAGCTACACATTTCCCCCATCTTTCAGTAATTTGTGGATACCGTCCCAATAGGACTTCTCTTGTTTTGAGGCAAACCATTCAGAGACCCAGTTTTCCACTTCTTCGTACCTTTTGAAGTGCTGCTCAGAAAATGCGTGTGTCATCGATCGGAACAAGTGATAATCTGAAGGAGCAAGGTCTGGTGAATATGGCGGGTGGGTTAATACTTCCCAGGCAAGATCTTTTAACGTGTCTTTAACTGGTTTTGAAGTGTGTGATGGTGCATTATCATGAAGCAAAATTACTTTGCTGTGTCTTCTGGCACATTCTGATCTTTTCTCGATCAATGCGTGGTTCAAATTGATTATTTGTTGTTGGTAGTGATCAGTATTAACGGTTTCACCTGGTTTTAGAAGCTCATAATACACCACACCTTCCTGATCCCACAAAAGGCAGAGCATTGTCTTCTTTCCAAAGCGATTTGGCCTTGAAGTCCATGTTGATGGTTGACGTGGATCACCCCATGATTTTGCATATTTGGGATTCTCAAAATAAATCCACTTTTCATCGCCAGTCACAATGCGATGCAAAAAAGACTTTCTTTGGTGCCACTAAAGCAACATTTCACTGATGACTTTTCGGTTTTCCATTTGTCTTTCGTTCAGTTAATGTGGCACCCATTTTCCTTCCTGTAAAATCTTTCCCATTGCTTGTAAACGATCAGAAATTGTTTGCTGAGCAATGTACAATCTTTCTGCAAGTTGTTTTTGAGTTTGACATGCATCTTCATCCAACAATGCTTGGAATTGTTGGTCTTCAAACTTTTTCAGTTGATCTGGATGTTCTTTGTCTTTCACATCGAAATCATCACTTTTAAAGCGTTTAAACCAGTGTTGACAAGTATCTTGAGGTGGAGCATGTTCACCATAAGCTTCCCAAAGTATACAAAAACTTTTTCTTCAAAATAAAGTAATGAATTAAAACTTTCTGCAAATGCTCTTTTTTTGGCACAAAATTCAACATTTTTAAGCGTAAAAATATCTATGATGTTAACACCTTCAGCAAATTTGACATATGAAGTTTTGAAGCTTGCTGTTAATACAACAAAATAGCACACATATCAAATCACATATATATCAACATATGTGTAACTCCATCTATTGAAAAAAATCCGCATTAGTCACTGGTACACCTAGTAAGTGAGCACCTAGTAGTAGTAGTCATCACGGTCGCCCGTGTTGTGGTTGTTAAAATGTCCTTGACGGATGTCATATGTAATGTCTTACTAGGTGTCTTCTGAAGAAGCACAGTGGCCTCATGCCTGGTTTCAGTTCCACTGTGTGAGCCCACGGGCTTTGAGGCACATCTCTGGGAGGCATGGCAGCTAGAGAGTGCAAGTACTTCCTCCCCCCCCGCCCTCACACACACACACACACACACACACACACACACACACACACACACTTTCACATCAACCAGAACAATTTGTTAACATTTGTTTTGTATATTGTGCTCTGAATTCATAGAAATAAAATTATTTGAAGCTTTAAAATCAAAGGTTGAAAACCAGTGTTCTCTCTGAAAGAAATGTCTCATCATGGTGGAAGAGTGACAGGTCTCAGAGGAGTATTTGGCGAGGCTGCTCCCCCAAACCTGACCATATGGGCAGCTGCCCACTCTGTTGTAGCTGATGTTAGGCTGGCCTTGTGGGAGGAGAAACAGACCTAATATCTGCTTCGGAGAAGAAATATTGGTACTTCCTGCAGGAACACCACTAACTGCCCCTCAGAGTCATATAAAGCTTAGTTATTCTTTGCTTTCATGAAAAACAAACAAACAACAACAACAACAACAAAAACCAGTTACCTGGAATTGGGAGGAAGAAATGTTTTACATTTAAGATGTTTCCAAACTGGTGTTCTTTATTTCATTTTAGGGAACAACGGGTGTCTTTTCCATCCTCATTCAGCAATTACTTCCTTTGCAAACATCAGTGTTTGTTTTTTGTTTTTGTTTTTTTCATATATGGAGGATTGTGTATGAGTGATAGCACCCAAAATAATCCTTGCTGTTCTCAAGGAGAACATACTCTTTTGATATTTTTAGCAAATTGTTAAGTGAATGTTAATCACCGATTTCTCTTCACTCTTTTTCCTCTTTCAGGTCCTTGAAGTAAAGCTACTTGATCAAACATCCAATAGTCACAAATTTGAAACCGTACGTCTGAATCCCAGCACATAGTAAAAAGAGAAGACAACACTGATCATTATACCTGTCAAGAAGCTGTGAACGCGTGGTGTGTAAATTCTTTACCAAGTCAACTCGACACCTTCTTTATCTGGGCTGCTCCCGGGCCGCCCGCTGCTCTTCACACACACAGACCTTCCGTTCACTGCAGTGGGAATCCTCTGTGTGCCCATGGAGAGGTTTTCCCGTCTGCAGACTGAAACAGTGTAAGAATAAAGTCCATGACTTTCAGATTAATCACCAGGGCCAGGATTAAGTAAACCTTGGGTCTATAGCTTTTCCAGAGAATAACAAAACCCTCATTAGGCTATAATTCAAACTGCATCAGTTCAATATTGTCACCACTTAAAACCTGTGCATTGCCCCTCACCCTGACCTGTTTCACGTCCATATTGCTGAGCTGTCAGAATTAGAAATTCAGTTAATTGCAAAGTCAACATCTTTTCCCCTCTTGAAAACAAGTAATTATACTATATTTATACTCTCTTCAGGTTCTTGAAGCAATTGGCTTTTATTTGTTTTCTTGAATTTTATTATGCATTAATAGAGTAGGCCGATATAGCTCAACTTTTAGTTTGCTAGAAGCAAGGATAGAGAAATCTAGTACTGTATTTTTTTTTAATTTAAGCATTGCTTGTATCTATTATTAATTCAACAGAATATAATGTATATTTATTCCACAAAATATATGAGAGTGTATTTGCTACAAA
This sequence comes from Plecotus auritus, assembly GCF_963455305.1. Lineage (NCBI taxonomy): Eukaryota > Metazoa > Chordata > Mammalia > Chiroptera > Vespertilionidae > Plecotus > Plecotus auritus. The sequence continues at coordinate 148,232,684 of NC_137772.1, forward strand.
CTTAGGTCTTTCCTTACCAAATATTATGAATCTGGTAAGAGAACATTATTAGCAAAGGACCTGGTTTCATGAACTGATCCTCATATGATATTTATATATAACCCTGCCCTCAATATTATTTTTTTGGTTTTATATTTTTGATTGATAAGCTCTAGAGAAATTTGCGCTCTTTCTACCTACACTGATGTGCCGTCATAGAAGTCTATTTGATATTTTAAAGCTTACAGCTTTAACAAAAACTAAATTATAATACGTGTGCATATATATACAAATATGTATGTCATACAAAGTTTACATAGGTTTCTTCGAATATAAAATGGATATTTTTGGCAATCTAAGATCCAAAGTATTATCCCTTATAAAATTAGGCATATGTAAACCAGTGATACTAATATTGTGAATGAAAAGATACTGCTGCTTCTACGGGGTAAAGATACCACCTTCATTCCACAATTCATGTAAGTAAATAGACAATGAGATAATCATCTTTCAGAATCTATAATTTACTGGGAAATGATCTGTTAGAGCCACATATACAGATTATAACTTTTGACTTATGGTAAACCTAGGCACATATGTCTGGTTTTACTCTATGGAATGAATAGGAAGCAATAATTATCTGGGCATTTAAATATCTTAAGCACACAAGTGTACCTGAAAAAAGAATAAATATCCAGTTGAAGTATTCTACATAGATCATTAAAACTGAGGCAAGTATTTGAATATTCTCTCTTCTCAAATGCAGAAATTGATCACCAAAGATAAAATAGAATTCACATTTCAGACAGTCCTCCAAATCAAAAATCTATAAAGCTCAGTTTAGGAACTGTTTTCATGAAAATAAACTAATCAGAATTACCCTACACATTTTAGTTTGCCCTGTCAGGTGATGATGTTGTCAATGCCAAGTTCTGCCTGCTCTTCATAGCCCATCTCCCAACAGAGGATAAACAGCAAGGAAACTAGGAGGTACACCAACTTAACAAGATTCTGCTGTAGTAACAGATTCTCAGGCTTGAAAATATCATTTTTTTACTAGATAGAGCTGGGTGGAGGGCCAGGCTGAGGACTCTGAATATTGTGTAAAATAGGTTTGCAAAAGAGATAAGCATGACTAAAGGGAACAAATGGAGACCACGTGAGTATTATTCAGTTTGAAAGAGGTAGTTCTCATTTTTATAAGAAAAGTTTAATAAAACATATATTTTAGTTATCATTTAACAAAGAAATATTAAAGGTATTTAGGCGATGCCACTGATTCTCAGAAAGGGAAGTCATTGAACCTTTGTAATGAGAAAATGGTCATTTCGACACATTTTAATACATTGTATAAATTTGGAGCTTAAGGTATGTTTTTATTTAGCTGTATTTGGTTAATGTTAAATTATCATGTTTTAGCATCAATATAAATATTTTCATGGAATTACAGAACAATTAACAAATGAGCAGATACCTTACATTTGTGTTTTCTAGAAGTCTTTGTATTTTTGTGCTTCATTTGCATAAAGATAAATGCTAATAAATGTGTGCCAGGCCCTTTGTCACAGTGGAGGGGCAATCCATCACACCTAAGACATCTAAGGATAGAGTACATGTCCCAGTGTTCCTGCATACAAGTGTCCAGTCAAATGGCCACATTTCTTCAGTAAAATCTAGTTGTTGAAATGTAAATCTTCCCCTAAAGTTTTAATCAAAAGTAACTATGCCTAAGACTTAGAGAGGGGAGGAGAAAAATAAAAGCCCAACCGGTGTGGCTCAGTGGTTGAGCATCGATCCATGAACCATCATCAGTTTGATTCTTGGTCAGGGCACATGCCCAGGTTGAGGGCTTGATCCCCAGTTGGGGGCATGCAGGAGGCAGCTGATTGATGTTTCTCTCTCATCAGTGTTTCTGTCTCTGTCCCTCTCCCTTCCTCTCTTTCTAAAATCAATAAAAACATGTAATAAAAAACAAAAGACTTAGAACACTTGTGGTTCTCTAAAGTCTCCCTGAACCTATAGGGAATGGAAAAAATGACAACTTGTCTTAATGCTTTTTATTATTAATGATCATATTAATCACTTCTCTTATGTCCAAAATCGTATTAAAGGTATAATAGTTACTCTTACATGGAGCTCAGTTTCTAATATAATAAACAAATTAGATATTAAAAGTTAAGGGGGGGTGGGGAATCTGTTGTTACTATTCATCAGTGATCCCGGTGAATTTTAGTTCTTTCTCTCGGTTAGGATGGTGGCTGGATTTTTTTAAACTCTCTCTCTCTCTCTCTCTTTTTTTTTTTTTACTTTGAAGGCAAGTACACGTACCCAAACTTTTTCACTGGACATTTATGCTTTAATTCTGGTACCATTTGAAATTGAAATAGAACATCCTTGGGGAGATAATGAGTTCAAATTACAATTGACTTTGGAAAGAATAACAGACTTTCCATGCTTCATGTAATCAATAGGAAATTCTCTATGTGATTACCACTATTCTGTAAGACAATGCTAAGATCTAAATACAAAAGTTGGGGCTTCAAGGCTGTCTCCAAAAAACTTGCTTAGAGATGAATCGCACCAATTTACAAATGCAGTTTTCAACCAGGACAAATCAAACAGGTCTGATAGCAGTGTATTTTACTCAGCTGTGTCTGTAGGACTCCAAGACATTGTAATGTTTTGTGGACATTATTTTAAACATCTATAGATGTTTGTGATATGTTAATAATACGTGAATTTCTCAACTTCTAGCTAGTTTGTGTTTATCCTACAGACTCAGCCTGTTAGACCAACTTTAGAAAGCATTGCAGAGTGAAAATCAATGCTCTAGGATTCAGGAGGCCAACTTAAGGCAACATCTCCCCAGTCTTGGGATAATCCTACCCATCTCGACTCTCTCTCGATCAAGGACTCAATGAGAAAGGGCTGTGACTGTCTTGTGGACTGCTGTATTCCTGGCATCTGATATAAGGTCTGGCACAATGTAGGCAATCAATATTCATTGAATGAATGGATGACAGAACAGGTGGATACACAAATAAATAAATTTTCCTTCTGATCACTTGAAAATGTTTACCAACTTATACGAATTAGCACTATAATTTAAGAATTTCATAGTGATAATTAGAATTGATTCTTCATAAATATTTTCTAGATATATGAGTTTGGAATCAATTACTTTGAAGGCTTTAAGTATTTGAGGACATTTACACAAGGAATGATTTGGGGATTCGGAGTTTTTATAATGAGTAAAATTCAACCTTTCTAGTTCTTTATGAAAGGACCTTGGCAGGGATAATCTAAACATGGAATTCCATTAATAAATTTTATAAAACATATGTTTTTATTAAAAAAAAATAAGAAAAGTCACATCATCAAGCATATTATTAATATCCCCTTTGATATTTATTAACTTTTTTCTAAGGAGTTCATAGTAAGTGGAGATGCCATCCCTAAATCTTGCCTTGCTTTCACAAGATCACTCTCATATTTGATTTCTAGAATGTACCTGAATTTAAGATTAATCACACAGCTATTAAGATATTTTCATGTGTTATTCATTTACCAAATGTTCATTGTGTAACTAATATGTAGTTGATTCTGGAAATACAGTGGCTAATAAGACAGACACAGTGCCCTCATGGAGCTTACTGTGAGGAACTACTCAACACTTACACTAGCAATAACCAGAGTTTCCTGTTCATCAGGTTCCTTGATAAAGCAACTAAAATCCCTAACCCCATGCAAATCATAAAGACTTCATGCACATATTCCTGAGCTGGGTTTTCTAAACACACCACTCAAAAATGCTGCTTAGTTTATCCATACATCATAGTTATATCCCAATGAGGTACGTAAGTATAATTTATTCAGAACTAACATTTAGCTCTTACTGGTTTCTACTGTGCTCAGTACTTTCATAGACTCTCTCATTGAATCCCTTCAACAATTCTACTAAGTAGTTTCCATTTTATAGACAAGAAAACTGAAGCACAGTATGTGACTTGTTCAAGGTCGCACAACTAGCAGGTGGAATTAGGATTTGAACCCATGCACTGTAACACAGGAGCTCATGTGTCTAATCATCATCTGTGGCTTGGGGGACACCATTACATTAAAATAAATGAGTCACTGTATATAAAATACTTTGAAATTGTAAAGTAGAATACTGAAAGATATTTGTAAAGTATTTATAGTCAAAAAACCATGTAAGTGGCAGAAACGAAATGCAATCTTATGTTGTAGCTTCCTCTCATGAACACTTCAAGCCAGGGTAGTGGATAAAAGTACAGGTCCAGAAAACTTCTGACATGTGATAAATATTCTAATGATTTTTCAGAATTATTGGTTGTTAGCCACTGTGTCTCTTTGGTGCTACAAAAAAACCCTGAAAGAAACAAAATCCCTTGCGATAAGGGCTTATAATAAATACACAGTGTGGAGATGAACCAAGGATAGTTCACATTTATAGGGAAAGATGGGCAGTAGTACTATTTTCTCACCATTGCATGTGATTGTGTCTTTCCAATTGTTTTTATTGTTTTTCTGAAAGAGCTGCAAAATTGTGCAGTGGTTCAACCTGACCAAAGTGGTATTATGCTGCTGGGAAGTAAAAATATTAAACACTAGACTGGAAGTATTGTCTTCATTGTCAAATGACTTCAAGTTCTTTTAAAGCATGGATGTAAAAGGATTTTTAGATGCTGAAGGCACCTTAATACCTGGACACCACGTTCCGTGTGTGTTTCTCTATTCCAAACCATATTGTGGGGTCATACTATTGAGTGGTTAGGTTCTGAAGCCAATATGAAAAGCAAATTTAAGATTGGCCTGACTACAAGTAGATCAATGTCCATACTTCCAGAGGCTAGCAGGAAACACCACCTCCTGTGGGAACAGTAAACTCATGGCTCCCTATCATTCACTCATAAAGAGGAATCATATGCATTATTTAAATTTGTTCTTTCTTTGCCCCTCTCAGTTAAATGGGCATGTGATGCAACTTAAATGCTGTTCCATATTGGTGGAAGCAAGGAGTCGTCTTAAGATAACTTTTTATCCCATTCTTTCCTACTACCAATTAGATCCTTCTAAATAGTTAACGTTTTGGTAAGTTTAGCTTTACATATAATACACTAGTCACAGTGGTCAGCAAACCATGGCTCGCGAGCCACATGCAGCTCTTTGGCCCCTTGAGTGTGGCTCTTCCACAAAATACCATGGCCTGGGCAAGTCTATTTTGAAGAAGTAGCGTTAGAAGAAGTTTAAGTTTAAAAAATTTGGCTCTCAAAAGAAATTTCAATCATTGTTCTGTTGATATTTGGCTCTGTTGACTAATGAGTTTGCCGACCACTGCCCTAGTGGATAAATTAAAATGCCTTATGTTCAAAGTCATACTCGTTGACTTCTCTCTATCTCCCTTTTGACAACTTTATTTCTACAGATATTACCATTCTCTGCACAAATGTAGTCATCCTTCTCACTTCCATTCACATCAACTCTTAGATTCTTTACATTTCACCTTGACAAAGTCTCTTGAAACTGTTTTCTCTTATTCATTTTCACTAGTTCTACCTATGTATGCACCCTACTAGGACTCTTGTGAGCTTTTAACTATTTTCCCAATTACCTCGTTTCCCCTTGTTTTTCCTACATATTGATGCTAGATAAATACCCCTGAAGCTATTCCTTTACACAGATCAGATTCTTAGTCAAGATTCTCTGAACCAAAACTCTAGTATGATGTTGGGGACATTATGGTGTCCTCCTATCCACAAGTACAACATACAGAACAGGAAATGTGATGCTATTAAAATCTGGTCATTGGACTGTGAAATACAACCATGAGATTCCATGACACTAAAAATGTCACAAGTTGAAGGAATTAAATATTATGAGAGAATAACAGTGTTGTATGGTGAAGATATCTACCAAGACTGCATCTGACTATGATCCACCAATTCCAAAGTATTTGCTTGGTGTGTGTTGGGTGGCGGGGAGGAGAGGGGTGTGTAAACATGTGGCGATAGGCAAATGTGCTAACATTAGGAAGAGGTATGGTTTATGATGTGTATTTTTCTTCTACATAGCATTGCTCTTTTAGCCTTCCTATTCTATCTTGCAGTTGAAGGTGGCCACTATCTATTCCTGAAAACTGTCCCAAATTTCCTGCTCCTGAGGTTTTCATTATTTCTGAAATGCCACTTTCCTTACCTAATGTATGCCAAAAAAATACCTTCAATTTTAAAAGCCAATTTCCAATGGTACCTCTTCCAAGAAGCTTTTTCTAATTTTTCCAGGCCTGATGTTATCTACTCCATCATCAATTCCCATTGTGATATTTTAGCCTCTCTTTAGGTCTTTTTCTTAGCTTTCTTTTTGTGTGTTTTTTTTTAATTTAATAAATCTTTATTGTTTAGATTATTACAATCATTCCTCTTTTTCTTCCCATAGCTCCCCTCCACCTGGTTCCCACCCCACCCTCTGCCTTTACCACCCCCCACTGTCCTCATCCATAGGTGTGCAATTTTTGTCCAGTCTCTTCCCGCACCCCCCAAACCCCTTTCCCCCCAAGAATTGTAAGTCCACTCCCTTTTTATACACCTGATTCTATTATATTCACCAGATTATTCTGTTCATCAGATTTTTTTATTCACTTGATTTTTAGATTCACTTGTTGATAGATATGTATTTGTTGTTCATAATTTTTATCTTTAGCTTTTTCTTCTTCTTCCTCTTCTTAAAGAATACCTTTCAGCATTTCATATAATACTCGTTTGGTGATGATGAACTCCTTTAGCTTTTTCTTATCTGTGAAGCTCTTTATCTGCCCTTCAATTCTGAATGATAGCTTTGCTGGGTAGAGTAATCTTGGTTGTAGGTTCTTGCTACTCATCACTTTGAATATTTCTTGCCATTCCCGTCTGGCCTGCATAGTTTCTGTTGAGAAATCCACTGACAGTCGTATGGGTGCTCCTTTGTAGGTAACTAGCTGTTTTTCTCTTGCTGCTTTTGAGATTCTCTCTTTGTCTTTTGCTCTTGGCATTTTAATTATGATGTGTCTTGGTGTGGTCCTCTTTGGATTCCTTTTGTTTGGGGTTCTCTGCACTTCCTGGGCTTGTAAGTCTATTTCTTTCACCAGGTGGGGGAAGTTTTCAGTCATTATTTCTTCTAATAGGTTTTCAGTATCTTGCTCTCTCTCTTCTTCTGGCACCCCCATAATTCTGATGTTGGTACGCTTGAAGTTGTCCCAGAGGCTCCTTACACTATCTTCATATTTTTGGATTCTTTTTTCTTTTTTCTTTTCCGGTTGAGTGTTTTTTGCTTCTTTATATTTCAAATTTTTTACTTGATTCTTGCGATCCTCTAGTCTGCTGTTAGATCTCTGTATAATATTTTTTATTCGGTCAGTGTATGCTTAATTTCTAGTTGGTCCTTTTTCATATCCTCGAGGGTCTCGCTAAATTTATCAGCCTTTTCTAGAAAATTCTTGAAAAACTTTATAACCATGGTTTTGAACTCTATATCCAGTCGTTTGCTTTCCTCCATTTCTTTCATTTGTGATCTGTTTCTTTGTCTCCACATTTTGGCTGCTTCCCTGAGTTGATAGAGTGACTTTGTGTGCTAGGTGTCCTTTAGGGCCCAGTGGCTGAGCCTTCTCAGTTACCTGAGGTGGACACTCTTGGTGCACCCCTTTGTGGGCTGTGTGCACAGTCTTGTTGTAGTTAAGCCTTGATTGTTGTTGATATCACTGGGAGGAATTGACCTCCAGGCCAATTGGCTGTGAGGATCAGCTGTGTCTATGCTGGGAGAACTTCTGTGCTGGAGACACACTTATGGGAGAAGACTTGCAAAAGCCTCTGTGCTCAGCTTAAATGGGGCGGAGTCTCAGGGCTGAACTGACAGCATTGGTTTCCCATCAGCCCTGCCCTAATAGGCCCCTGTGTCTCAGTGTCCCATGGTAATTGGTAAATTGCTGCAAGCACCTCTGAGAGAAAGCTGCCCTCGAGTTCCGCCCGCTGCCAGACAGTCCAGTTTCTCCCCGAATGAGTCTGGGTCCCCAGAGTCTGGCCCAGAACTGGAGTTCAGTGCAGTCAGGAGCTTTTGTCTCCCTCCCTCTTGAGAAAGCCAGCCGCGCACTCAGTTGCCAGTCCTCTCCACGTGCGCATCTCAGTACCTCTGCCTCTTGCAGCTCCTCTGAGTCTCGGTGTGCTTTTCTCTTTCCTTCTAGTTGTAGAATTTCCACTCAGCCAGCCTTCCTGTGGTTCTGGATGATGTCCGTTTTGTCTTTTAGTTGTAGTTTTGAAATTGTTGTGCAAGGCAGGAGTTTAGGTGTTTACCTATGCCACCATCTTGGTTTTTCCTTAGCTTGTCTTATAGTATACCCATTTGTGTCTTTACATTCATAAGTCCCCCTGCAGTAATTAATTATGCATGGGATGAGAGCTTAATATTTCTAAATGGAACTACCTTTTACTTGTCAACTTCACAGAATGGCTTCTAGGTTATTTTAGGATCTATCTCAGTTCTCTGTAGCTCACACAAGAAGTTCGTCTGAATAGAGAACTCAACACTAGATATTTTTAGAGGTGAAAAGAGCTTTAATTATGGAATATTTTGATTTTAAACAAAAATAAAGATAAAAGTGTGATATTTATAAACCAAACAAATTCAACATCTAACATAAATATGGTATTAATTTTCCCTCCAACCCCCACAAGGATAGGAAACACAACATCCTAACGGAAAATTCCCACAAATAAACTAAGATGAACTTTTTTTCATTCTTTAAGTTAAAATAATTACAAATAGAACTTCAAGAATTATTCTACATGAACACAACACAATTTTAGAGTTTAATTGCAACCTGACCAATAAATCTTGTTTCCTCTGAGTGTTCATTTATTAACTGCATTGTTGTGTCTAAAAAGACTGTAAGAGTGAGAGGTTGACTAGCTCCCACAGGAGACCCATAGAGGGTCTTTACTTGGATTTTTTGAATTACAACTTCCCAGCATCTGGGTTTCAGCTTTACAAAAACAGGCTTAATTGTTTTTTTCTAGGAAACCTGGGTAAATCTCAGTTAACATCTGTTTTCTCAGAGTAATTATTAATAACACCCTCCTTAGCTTTCAGAAGTACCTTAATTTAGCCCTGGCCAGTTTGGCTCAGTGGATAGAGCGTTGGCCTGCAGACTGAAGGGTCCCACGTTCGATTCTGGTCAAGGGCACATGCCTGGGTTTTGGGCTAGATCCCCAGTAGGGGTGTGCAGGAGGCAGCCAATCAATGATTCTCTCTCATCATTGATGTTTCTATCTCTCCCTTCCTCTCTGAAATCAATAAAAATATATATTTTTTAAAAGTACCTTAATTTAGTCAACATATTATAGCATCAACCTGACTAGAAGTGATAAAGCACTGGGATTATGGTTCACATTAACCTTCCTCATTTCACCAGATAATTGGAAGCATTCTTTTTTGTTGTAAATAATTAAAACAAGATTCAATAGAGCTTGAGTAAAAAGAAAATAAATAAATAAATAAATAAATAAATAAATAAATAAATAAATAAATAACCACTGCCAAGGCAGGCCAGATCCAGGGTCCTGATGTTGATACAATTTTTACCTCTTCATACCTCTCTCTTCCTCAACTCTACTTGTCTCTCCTCTTTGTGTGTGTGTGTGTGTGTGTGTGTGTGTGTGTGTGTGTGGCCGTGGTTATTTATGCTATAGTCAGTTCATCTCCTAGTCCTTTGCAGTACCAGAACTAAGTTATATTTCCTTTACTCTATATCCTTAGAGCTCTTAATCTAAGAGGAAAACCAGACTGCCTTCTCTAGAATCTATATCATTGAGTCAGACTCTGAATGGCCCTGTTTGGCTCTGGTGCTCACCTCTTGAGGCAAATCTCTATGAGAGAAGTGCTATGATTAACTATGCTTGGGTCACATTCTCATCCCTCCTGAGTGTCTACTTACTAGTTGTAGGGAAAACAAGATGGGAAGCACATTAACAGTTTCTACTACAAGGCACACTAAGAAAATAACTACAAAAGAGATAAAAATATCAAAATGAGGGTTCAGTTACAGGTGAGATAACACATTATCTGAGGAAATCAGAAAAAAACTTCTTGGAAGAGATACCAATTGAAAAGGGTATTGAAAGTTGAATGGGATTTGACAGGTATGGAGAGAGTCTGGAATAGCACTGAGATAGACATTGACTGGAGGAGGAGAACTATCCCAATCTTGGATTAAAACAATCATTTATTTAGTTCTTAATTCTGGAGCTCACCAGTTTAAGCTGGGCACAGACAGGCAGTTCTTGTGGGTTTGGCTGGTTGGATTCTCCATGTGTTCATAATCATTTTCACATCAGCTCAATAGCTCAGCTTCTGGGGTTGCCTGACTTCCAAGTGAGGTGCTGCAGTAATCCTCCACGTGGTCCCTAACCCTCCAGCAAGCTAGTTTGGGCTTGTTCTTATGGCAAAAGAAGGAATTCAAGAGAGAGCAGAGGTCCACAAAGCCTTTTGAGAGTTAGGCTCAGACTGATGCAATGTTACTTCCACCACATTCTATTGACCAAAGCAAGTCATGAGGCCAGGTCAGGATCAAGGACTGGAAAAAGAGTCTCTATTTCTTGATGGGTAGTCAAAGCTGTAGTTAATAGCTAACCTTTAAGTACTTATTATGTGCCAAGCACTGCTCTAAGAACTTTATGTATAGTAACACATTTTTATTCTTGCCACACTTTTTATTTCAGAGAAATAGACTACCTGTATAGAAGTAAAGGAAACAGCTGAGTTCAAGGTCAGGAATTCCCTGAACTCTGGTGTTGTCCCTCATCAGAAGTCAGGCCATTATGCATAGTTGCTGTTTGGCTTTCCAACATCCCAGGTAAAGTACAACAGCTAATAGCATGGTATATTACTCAGGCTTCTTCAGAGAAATATATATATATATATATATATATATATATATATATATACACACACACACACACACACACACACACACACACACACACACATATACACCAGAGGCCCAGTGCACAAAATTTGTGCACAGGGGGAAGGGGGGGTTTGAGTCCCTCAGCCCAGCCTGCACCCCCTCCAATCTGGGACCCCTCAAGGGATGTCCGACTGCCTGTTTGGGATCGGGCATAAACGGGCAGTCGGACATCCCTCTCACAATCCAGGACTGCTGGCTCCCAACTGCTCGCCTGCCTGCCTTCCTGATTGCCCCTAACTGCTACTGCCTGCCAGCCTGATCACCCCCTAACCACTCCCCTGCCAGCCTGATTGATGCCTAACTGCTCTCCTGCCAGCCTGTTTGCCCCTAACTGCCTTCCCCTGCAGGCCTGGTCACCCCTAACTGCCCTTCCCTGCAGGCCTGGTCACCCCTAACTGCCCTCCCCTGCAGGCCTGGTACCTCCCAACAGCTCTCCCCTGCAGGCCTGGGTCCCCACCAACTGCCCTCCCCTGCAGGCCTGGTCACCCCTAACTGCCCTCCCCTGCAGGCCTGGTACCCCCCAACTGCTCTCCCCTGCAGGCTCGGTCGCCCCCAACTTCCCTCCTCTGCCAGCCTGGTCACCCCTAACTGCCCTCCCCTGCAGGCTTGATCACCCCCAACTGCCCTCCCTTGAAGGCCTGGTCCCTCCCAACTGCCCCCCCTGCTGGCCTGATTGCCCACAAATGCCCTCCCTTGCAGGCCTGGTTCCTCCCAACTGCCCTCCCCTGCTGGCCATCTTGTGGTGGCCATCTTATGTCCACATGGGAGCAGGATCTTTGAGCACATGGGGGAGCCATCTAGTGTGTTGGAGTGATGGTCAATCTGCATATTACTCTTTTATTAGATAGGTTAGAGGCCTGGTGCATGGGTGGGGGCCAGCTGGTTTGCCCTGAAGAGTGTCCCGGATCAGGGTGGGGGTTCCCATGGGGTGTGGGAGGCCTGGGCAAGGGGCCTGTGGTGGTTTGCAGGCTGGCCACACCCCCCGGTGACCCAAGCAGAGGCCCTGGTATCTAGGATTTATTTATCTTCTACAATTGAAACTTTGTAGCCTGGAGTGGAGCCAAGCCTTCTGCTCGCTCTGTGGCGGCAGCCATTTCTGTTGGGGTTTATGTAACTTCTACAATTGAAACTTTGTAGCCTTAAGCAGAGGCCAAAGCAGGCCAGGGCTGCAGAAGCTTGGCTTCCTCCATCACTGCGGGCAACCCTAGCTTCCTGCTCTCTCTAGCTCTGTGGCTGCCGCCATTTCTGTTGGGCTTTATTTATCTTCTATAATTGAAACTTTGTAGCATTGAGTGGAGGCCTGGGCTGTCAAGGGCAGGTGGAAAGTGTGGCTTCCTCCATTGCCAGGGAAACCCAAGCCTCCCTCCTGCTCTCTGTGGCTGCATCCATCTTGGTTGGGTTTATTTGCATATTCCCTCCTGATTGGCTGCTGGGCGTGGCTTGTGGGTGTAGCAGAGGTATGGTCAATTTGCATATTACACTTTTATTATATAGGATATATATAATAAAATATATAATTTTATTAAAATATAAAAATATCCTATATAATATCCTATATAATAAAGAGGTGATATGCAAATTGACCCTCATGCCCTCACAAAAGATAGCAGCCCCCATGTGATCAAAGATGGCTTCCACAAGATGGCTGGCAGGGGAGAGTAGTTGTGGGCAATCAGGCCTGCAGGGGATGGCAGTTCGGGGGGACCAGGCCTGCAGGGGTGGGCAGTTAGAGGGACCAGGCCTGCAGGGGAGGACAGTTGGGGGTGACCAGGCCTGCAGGGGAGGGCAGTTGGGGGTGACCAGGCTGGCAGGGGAAGGCAGTTGGGGTGACCAGGCTGGCAGGGGAGCAGTTAGGTGTCAATCAGGCTGGCAGGGGAGTGGTTAGGGGGTGATCAGGTTGGCAGGTAGGTGAGCGGTTGGGAGCCAGTAGTCCCGGATTGTGAAAGGGATGTCCAACTGTCAGTTTAGGCAGGGAGCGGGCCTAAACCGGCAGTCAGACATCCTCCGAGTGGTCCCAGATTGGAGACGGTGCAGGCTGGGCTGAGGAACACCCCCTTCCCCACCCAGTGCACAAATTTTGTGCACCGGGCCTCTAGTAGGTATATATGAGAAGATTTATTATAGGAATTGGCTTATGTAACTATGGAGGTGAAGAAATCCCACAACTTGCCATCTGCAAACTGGAGAACCAGAAAAGCTAGTAATGTAATTTAGTCCATGTCTGAGGCCTTGAGGCCTACCTAGAACCAGGAGCAGGAAAAGATGAATATCCTAGATTAAGAAAAGGGAGCAAATTCACCCTTCCTCTGCCTTTTTGTTCAATGCAGGCCCTTACTGAATTGGATGTTGCCCACCTACATTAATGAGGGTGATCTTTACTTTCTTGTCTACTGCTAAATCCTTCCAGAAACATCATCATAGACACACCCAGAAATAATGTTTTACCAGATATCTGGTCATCCCTTAGCCCAGTCAAGTTGACTCAAAAAATTAACCATCACAGATGGTTTCAATCCTATTCCCCCAAACAGAATGTAACCTACAGCAGATATATAATGTTGAGAGAATTTTTTTCTATTGGACAGAATTATGGCTAAGATCAGAAGCTGAAATGAGAATTAACTGTATATTTCCATAATCTAAAGAAAGCCTTGGAATTTCTAAAAGGTAGTACAGTTGACCTCACTCTCTCCAACCCCTCCCCTCCCACCAAGAATTAAAACAGCAGCGAGAGATAGAGGTAGATTGAGACATAAAGATAGATTGATATGAGAGAGGGAGTGAAAGAGGTATAGGGAATGCAGCTTTTTATAGAGAAAGTTTTCCATCTGCACCTCCACTTCATCCAGCTGAAGCCATGTAAGAGAGGGGAGCTTCAAGACCATCTTTCATAAGAAAACATTACTAGCCTTAGCCAGTTTTCTCAGTGGTTAGATCATCAGCCTGTGGCCCGAAGAGTCTCAGGTTCGATTTCCAGTCAAGGGCATGTACTTCAGTTGTAGGTTTCCTAGCCCCAGTAGGGGCGAGTTTGGGAGGCAATCAATGGATGTGTCTCTCACACATTGATGTTTCTCTCTCTCTCCCTTCCTCTCTCCCTTCCACTCTCTCTAGAAGTCATTGGAAAAAAATATCCTTGGGTGAGGATTAAAAAAAAATTTATTAGAAACTCACTCCCCAGATGAATGCTTGCTAAACAGCATAAATCTATCATGCTGAATGGTGTCATTGCTTCTGTAGCTGAGTGCAATGGGGAGGTTTTCAGGAGAGCTTTGGGACATGTCCTTTGAGGTGTGAGAGCATACATGAGCAAAAAGAATAAAGATGGGAAGCCTCTTGCAGGGCCTGTGACAGCAGGGCTTGAAGGGAATGTGGTTCCTGGGAAGAAGATGGGGACCAATGGCCACTTCATTTAAATTCCCTGTGGCCCTCAGGGTTCACAGAAGAGGACCTCAGCCATGCCCTTGGGCCCATGTGTTGAAGTATATTACTTAGATAAGGAACTGAGATAGGCTTGAGCACTACATCAATGTCAGGTTACTATACAAACTTCTAAATGCTTATTCTCACTTAATTTTATTTACCTTTGACCAGTAGCATACCATTTGAAAACCAAGTGTCCTTATGGCTTTGAATAAATTTATCTTTAAATCCTGGCTCTAGAAATAATATTTCTCTATGTATGTATCCCTCAGAGACCAAGTCTTTCCCCCAGATAATCAGCAACACTCTGCAGCAGAAGACAGTAGCCAAACCTGACTAATGATCGCAAAGTCGGAACCTCTGGCAGGCTAAAGATAGTATCTTGCCATAAATTATGTTTCAGCTCCTTAAGCCCTAAGGTGAAACAATTCCCTGGGTACTTTCCTAAGAAACCAGACAGGGGAGGCTAGGACAGACCTCGGAGCATTCCTTAAGACCTGAAGAAATGATTCATACCCTTACCTCTTTTCCAGCCAATCAGCTCCCAGCATAACCTGAACCCGCTAACACATGTGTCTTGTCATTTTGTCCTACATAATCTGTAGCCCACACCCTATCAAGAGTTTGGGCTTGAGCATTAACAGCTCATTCTCCTGGATGGCACCATTCATAATAAAATAGCTAATATTTCTCCACTGCAATTCTTGATGTCTAGTGTTTGGATCTGTCAGCACCAGGTGTACAAACTTTTTCTCTTTGGTGGCATATTCATGGGTCAGAAAGAGTCTATTTGCCACACTTTGAATAGCACAGCGAATGCACACTCTGGAGAAGAACTTTGAATCAAATATAAAGAATTCCATTTTAAATAGAACTGGATTTAATTTCAATAAACATAAGCAACCCAAAGTTGTCCATGATATTATCACAAAGGATTGCAAGGTGGGGTAGAGGGTGTGGATTTGTTACTGAGGCAGGTTAGTAAGAAGCTAGGGAAATGCCTTGGCCACTGGAATGGGAAAACTGAGACAGATAGCTGAACAAACTGGTTAAGCAATGTGCAGCCAGATAGTACATCATGAGGTCTTATTTTCCCTAACCAAGGACACTTAGGAGCACACATTCCAGACCATGCTGGGCAGACCTGCCTTGGTCCTGGTCCCTTTTCAGTGACATTCTTTGAAGGCAAAACTGACCAGAGAATGACCCTGATCCCTCTATCAGATCATTTTGATGAATCAACATTGAAGGACACACCTGAAAAGCTGAGGAATTGAAGCATAAAAATCTCTATTTTGTAAAACTGCTGTTTGAAATTCTCTGTTATTTTTTGATGGTCCCTTATTCTGTAAATTAACTTTGCTTTTTTAGCTTGCTTCAATAATATAAAAGATAAACTTAGCTGTCTGACCTTGTAGGCTAGGGACTAATACTCCCATACTCTCATGCCAGGTGTTTTAGTTACCTGAATAGAACTGTGTCATACTCAAGGTTACAGGCTTCCTGCAAGATATCTACTAAGCATACATAGGGTTCTTTGAAAATTTGCAAAAGGGTGCTCGCTTCGGCAGCACATATACTAAAATTGGAACGATACAGAGAAGATTAGCATGGCCCCTGCGCAAGGATGACACGCAAATTCGTGAAGCGTTCCATATTTTTCAAATTAGACCTCAAACTGAAGGACATAACAAGAGATAAGGAAGGCCATTTCATAATACTAAAGGGAGCAATCCAACAAGAAGAAATAACTCTGGTAAACATATATGCACCCAATACAGGAGCACCCAAATACATAAAAAAACTCCTGGAGGATATTAAGGGAGACATTGACAGCAATACAATCATAGTAGGAGACTTTAATACCCCACTATCACCATTGGACAAATCCTCTAAACAAAACATCAGCAAAGAAACATCAATCCTAAATGACTCACTAGACCAGATGGAATTAATTGACATCTTCAGAACATTTCACCCCAAAGCCACAGAATATACATTCTTCTCAAGCGCACATGGGTCATTTTCAAAGATAGACCATATGTTGGGACATAGGCAAAGTCTCTTCAAATTCAAGAAGATAGAAATCATATCAAGCATCTTCTCAGACCACAGTGGCATAAAACTGGAAATCAACTACAATAAAAACAACCCAAAGAAATCAAACACATGGAGACTAAACAGCATGCTATTAAACCATGACTGGGTTACCAGAGAGATCAAAGAAGAAATAAAAAACATCATGACAACAAATGACAATGAAAACACTACAATCCAAAATCTATGGGACACAGCGAAAGCAGTCTTGAGAGGGAAGTTCATAGCTCTACAAGCCTACTGCAAAAAACAAGAAACAGGGGTAATAAATTACCTAACCCAACAACTCAAAGAGTTAGAAAAAGAGCAACAAGAAAAGCCCAGTGTAAGCAGAAGGAAGGAAATAATAAAGATCAGAGCACAGATAAACGACATAGAGACCAAAGAAACAATACAAAAGATCAACAAAACCAAGAGCTGGTTCTTTGAAAGGATAAACAAGATTGATGAACCTCTAGCCAGGCTCACCAAGAAGCAAAGGGAGAGGACCCAAATAAACAAGATCAGAAATGAAAGAGGTGAAATAACAACAGATCCCGCCGAAATACAAAGGATTGTTAAAAAATACTACGAACAACTCTATTCCAACAAACTGGACAACCTGGAGGAAATGGACATATTCCTAGAAAAATATAACCTTCCAAAACTCAATCAGGAAGAATCTAAACAGCTCAACATGCCAGTAACTATGGAAGAATTTGAAGCAGTCATCAAAGAGCTTCCGGCAAACAAAAGCCCGGGGCCAGACGGCTTCACAGGAGAGTTCTACCAAACATTCAAGGAAGAACTAAAACCTATCCTCCTCAGACTATTCCAAAAAATTCAAGAGGAAGGAACACTTCCCAGCTCCTTCTATGAAGCCAGCATCACCCTAATACAAAAACCAGATAAAGACAACACAATGAAGGAGAATTACAGGCCAATATCCCTCATGAATGTAGATGCCAAAATCCTCAATAAAATTCTAGCAAATAGGATCCAGCAGTACATCAGAAAGATCATACACCATGACCAAGTAGGATTTATCCCAGGAATGCAAGGATGGTTCAATATCCGCAAATCAATAAATGTGATACATCACATAAACAAATTGAGAGATAAAAATCACATAGTCATATCAATTGATGCAGAAAAAGCATTTGACAAAATCCAACACCCTTTCTTGATAAAAACTCTCAACAAGGTGGGAATAGAAGGATCATACCTCAACATCATAAAAGCTATATATGATAAACCCACAGCTAACATCATACTCAATGGGCAAAAACTAAAACCATTTCCCCTAAGAACAGGAACAAGACAGGGATGCCCACTCTCACCACTCCTGTTTGACATAGTACTGGAAGTATTAGCCACTGCAATTAGACAAGAAGAAGAAATAAAAGGCATCCAAATTGGAAAAGAAGAAGTAAAGCTGTCCTTATTTGCAGATGACATGATATTGTACATAAAAAACCCGAAAGACTCCATCAAAAAACTAACAGACTTAATAAATGAATTCAGCAATGTAGCAGGATACAAAATTAACACCAAGAAATCTATGGCATTTCTATACACCAACAATGAACTTACAGAAAGAGAGACTAAAAAAGCAATCCCATTTACCATCGCACCAAAAAAATTAAGATACTTAGGAATAAACCTAACCAAGGAGGTAAAAGACCTATATGCGGAAAACTACAGGACACTGAAAAAAGAGATAGAGGAAGATGTAAACAGATGGAAGAACATACCATGTTCATGGATTGGTAGAATCAACATCATTAAAATGTCCATACTACCCAAAGCAATCTATAGATTCAATGCACTCCCCATTAAAATACCAACGGCGTATTTCACAGACCTAGAAAGAACTCTCCAAAAATTCATCTGGAATAAAAAAAGACCCCGAATAGCCACAGCAATCCTGAGAAAGAAGAATAAAGTAGGAGGGATCTCAATACCAGATTTCAAGCTGTATTACAAAGCCACTGTCATCAAAACAGCCTGGTACTGGCACAAGAACAGACATATAGATCAATGGAACAGAATAGAGAATCCAGATATCGACCCAAACCAATATGCACATTTAATATTTGACAAAGGAGGCATGAGCATACAATGGAGTCAAGACAGTCTCTTTAATAAATGGTGTTGGGAAAATTGGACAGATACATGCAAAAAAATGAAACTAGATCACCAACTTACACCATACACAAAAATAAACTCAAAATGGGTACAGGACTTAAATATAAGACGGGAAACCATAAAAATACTAGAGGAATCCACAGGCAGCAAAATCTCAGACATATGCCAAAAGAACTTTTTCAGTGATACTGCCCCTAGGGTAATGGAAGCCAAACAGAAAATAAACAAATGGGACTACATCAAAATAAAAAGCTTTTGCACAGCAAAAGAAACCATCAACAAAACAACAAGAAACCCCACTGTATGGGAGAACATATTTGCAAATGGTATCACTGATAAAGGTTTAATTTCCAACATCTACAGGCAGCTTATACAACTTAATAAAAGGAAGATAAATGATCCAATAAAAAAATGGGCAACGGACCTAAATAGAAGCTTTTCGAAAGAAGACAGAAGGAAGGCCAAGAGACACATGAAAACATGCTCAAAGTCACTAATTATCCGAGAGATGCAAATCAAAACAACAATGCGATACCATCTCACACCTGTCAGAATGGCTATCATCAACAAATCAACAAACGACAAGTGTTGGCGAGGATGCGGAGAAAAAGGAACCCTCGTGCACTGCTGGTGGGAATGCAGACTGGTGCAGCCACTGTGGAGAACAGTATGGAGTTTCCTCAAAAAACTGAAAATGGAACTCCCATTTGACCCAGTAATCCCACTCCTAGGAATATATCCTAAGAAACCAGAAACACCAATCAGAAAGGATATATGCACCCCTATGTTCATAGCAGCACAATTTACAATAGCTAAGATTTGGAAACAGCCTAAATGCCCATCAGCAGATGACTGGATCAGAAAACTATGGTACATCTACACAATGGAATACTATGCTGCCGTAAAAAAGAAGGAATTACTACCATTTGTAGGCACTTGGATGGAATTAGAGAACATTATGCTAAGTGAAATAAGCCAGTCAATGAAAGAAAAATACCACATGATCCCACTCATTTGGGGATAATGAAAAACATTATAAACTGATGAACAAAAAGATAGTTACAGAGGCAGTAAAGCATCAAACAGACTGTCAAATTACAGTGGTAAGTTTAGGGAGAGGTGGGGGAAATAAGAGATCAACTGAAGGACTTATATGCATGTATATAAGAGTAACCAACGGATGCAAAACATTGGGGGGTGAGGGCATATATGGGAGTGGGGTGGGGGTCGGGGGCAATGATAAGATATGTACACATATAATACCTTAATAAAAATTTGAAAAAAAAAAAAAAGAAAATTTGCAAAAGGGACTGGAACCCCCATATTTGACAGACAAAGGACTAGAAAGATATAAAAGGGAAAAGCTTCCTTTATGTTTTTGCTCAGAATTTTAGAGACACATATTCCTCTGAGCCCACCGGCATAATAAAGACTCCTAATTAATTGGCTCATTAAGGCATCTTCTGTTAAGCTCTCTGATTTACAATATAACAGAATATTCTACTGAGATCCTCTTCTGAGATCTCCCCTGAAATTCCTGCCTTTATAAAACAGATAATAGCCCTCAAGATAAAAAAGCCTGTTCATGTTCTCCTTGGAGCATGCCCATGCCCCTTCTTTTTCCTGGGTGTGTACCTTTGCTCTCTTTCTCTCCTAAACTCTAAGGGTCCCACAAGACTTGCAACCAGAAGAGCAGTGAGCAGTGGCAGCTCATCCTGGGCGAACCCCCTAAAACTGTAACCAAAGCCCCCTTTTCTCTGACTTTCCAGTGAGCGAAAAGCAGCTCTGCCTTGGCTCACTTCTGTCACTGTGACGTTTACTTCTCACTGAGACCCTGCAGCCCTGCATAGCTCACTTCTTTCCTATAATGCTTCTAGGGGGCCAAAGCAGCACCTCTTAGCCTCTGTCCTGTTGCTTCTTCTAGCCTAAGCCTTCCCTTTACTTCACTGACCTCAGCTTTAATTAACATACTCTCAAAATTAGCTGAAATATTTTTAGCATGTAGTTGAGAACCCACACATTATAGGCCCACTAGAGGTAGACGCTCTCCAGGCCTTTCTGGTGACATTACCAGACCATAAAGGGACCCACTTGCCTGTATGCATCAAAGCCTCATCAAACTCAAGCAGAAATTTGCAGTCAATTTAAAGTAAGGGCTTGTTAACTGAGGAAATGGCATCAAACCTGGAGTCTCAGGTAAGCTAATGCTCAAAGACCTGGGTCCCTGATGGCTTCCAGGAAATGAGGAAAAATCATTAGTCATAGTGGCTAAAGGAGTTGAAGTCCTGGGTTCTACTGATTGGTTGTTTGATCATTGTATCAGGTTCTGATGTCAGCCATGGCATTGTTCTGTCTGGTTTTTTGAGGATTTGGTCTGTAGGGTGGTTCCATTTTCATGGGCCTGGGGATGAAACAGAACTGAAATCAAGATGTTATCTTTAGCTTGATTGAAACTGTTTCTGTGGTCAACAGATCTGAGTTTTCTTTAGTTTGGTGCTGACCAGAATCTGATGTCCTAAGGGCCTAATGATTAAGGAAGGGACTGAATGCACAGAAAGGAGAAAGGGTCATTAAAGAAATGTAGTTTCTGCATGACTAAAAATTCAACAAAATGTTCCTAAAAAAAAGTGATTTAATAAAAAAGCAAGAAAACATAATTTATACCACAAGGTGTATTCTTCAATAAACCCATTTATATAACAACTCTAATTTTAAACTTATTTTATCCTTTTGTGAGTGCTTACATTTGAATAAGGTCCAATCACAGGAATAGACTTGCTTCAAAATTTAACCAATCAAGGTAACAGCCCTGTGTAATACTGTGATTTACAATAAGAAAGATTTGGTCTTTCTCTCCTTTCCTGACACAAAGCTCCTAAAACCCTTAGAATTTCCAGAGGAGAGAGTAAAGTGATGTCTTTTGTTATGTTAATAAAGTGGATTTTGGAAAAGCCCTTGGTTAACTAAGGATGGGGGCTGGTAGCCAGTGAAGCTAGCCCTGTGATTAGAGGGTTGGAACTTTTGGTCCTACCCTCTAGACCTCCCAGGAGGGGGGAGGGGCTGCAGATGGAGTTCAGTCACCAATGGCCAATGATCTAATCATCCATCATGTTTACATAATGGAGCCTCCATAAAACCCCAGAACGGGGTTCAGAGAACTTTCAGATGGGTGAATACATGGGAATTTGAGGAGAGTGGTGCTCTCTGAGAGGGCATGGAAGCTCCTGCCCTCTCCCGATACCTTGCCCTATGTTTCTCTTCCATCTGGCTGTTCCTTTTATAATAAACCAGTAACCTACTAAGTGACATGTTTCTCTGAGTTCTGTCAGCAACTCTAACAAAGTAATGGAATCCAAGATGGGGGTCTTTGGTACCTCCAATTTGTAGCTGGTTTGTCAAAATCCCAACTGCAAGGCATCAGCACAGTTATGTTCATGCTTTGTTTCCTGAGTCTAAAATGAAAACTCCTGTTCTCTTTTCTCACCTTCTGTACTGTTTACATAAATGCCTAGTTCAGGTCAGAAAGAAGCATGCAAACCTCTAAAAGAAGTTTGCTTTTTTCCAACCTACTAAAGAAACTGGGTAAGCCAACATGTAGAAGCCTGTTGTAGTTATGTGAGAAATGCTCACCTGTCCGAATTCAAATAATGGACTCAGAGACAGAAGTGTGGTGAACACAAGACTTTTAATAAGTTCTCGAGAGTGGGTGTCCATCTGATTGTACAGGAACACCTGGGGCAGTGGACACAGCCCATTTATTCAGTCCCTCCCCTGGTTCCTCATTGGCTGAGTACTATGGGGTCACCTGTTTCCTCATACATCACCTAGGTCTTATTGTCTCCCACTGGGTCATTTAAAAAAAATTGGGCTGTGGGCTGAGGCCTTTTCTAGTTTTTCTAGTTGCTTCCACTTCCCCCTGTCTAGTTGAGGCAGGAACCTCTGGGGTTACCACCATGATGCTGGACCACGCCCACAGTTCCTCTTCTCTTTTCCCTACATTGTTTGCCCTGGGGAAATTCAGCAACTGGTTCCATAAAAAGCTCACCATGCTGGAGATGGATCACAGAGGCCCATTTACTATTGTTATATGTTCAAAAAGTTGCACAAATTTATATGTTCAGAAAAAAAAATTGCCTATTGTGTTTAAGCGAGTTTTTGAATTTACAATTTTCATTTCAAATATAATTTTAGAGAGTGATCATACTCAACATATCATTATGAGATTTGTACTTCTTATTTACTATTGGACAGAAGTACACCACAGTGTAAAGATATTAGCATATACACTCTGACTAGAAATTATTGAACACAGTCTAACTGTACAGTGGTCGGCAAACTGTGGCTCGCGAGCCACATACAGCTCGCAAGCCATGGTTTGCCTCTCTGTTGACTAATGAGTTTGCCGACCACTGGTCTAACACATACTTCTTTTTCCACAAAATTACATGCCTGATATGTAGAAACGAGTGGTTTACCTTTCTCTGGCCAGTGCTCATAGTACTTACATCTTGATAGCTGGTTCCAATCATGGGCAGCACAGTAAATTAAATGAGAATTGTCATTACCTACAAAATACTGGGGAGGGGGACCTGGATGAAAATGGGGTTCTAAGGCTGTTTGGATTTTGTTTTGTCTGTTCCACAATGGTAATGGTAAAGACATAAAGAGTAGCAAATTTAAAAGGTATAAGCAGGTCTCTCTCCCACTAGAGATATAGACAACAATTTGTTGCTAGTGAAAATGGGTTCTTGAGGTGTTTCAAGAAGTGAGTTTCAGAGGGCACACGTACGAGAGAAATTTAAGTGTAGTGGCAAGATTGATTGGAGTGAAGGGAAATTATAGGTCCTCAGGGAGGTAGAGAAGGGGCAGGCTCTAGCAGCAACTGCCCCGAGATTCCTGATAATCCTCCATATATTTGCTTGTTTGGGGGAACCAGCAGCCTGCCTTTCAAACTGTGAAACCTTCTTCCTAATTCTTCCCAGGCTTGTGTTAGGCCCTCCCCCTAGCCAATCCCTCTCCTGGACCTCCTGTGGTTCTGTGCTCTCCTCCAACTAGATCCATTCCCCAGATTTTCCCAGGCGAGAGACCACCCCTTTATGGCCACCATCTTGACTCTTACTGCCCAGGCCTCCAAGTTCTGCTGCCCCATCTGGTTTCTAATGCCGATGCACCCAGCAGAGGAATTTTCCCTTTACTGGTTCTTCCTCCCCCTGATATTCTGCAGGGAACAAACCAGTGGTTCCCTGGGGAGATTGGAAAGTGGGTCCTTTCTCCCTGCTGGGGGTGAGAGAGGCAGGCAGAGGGGTGTTAATCCCCATGGTGGGGATTTGGCTATCCCCTCGGTATCTGAAGCTGTAACTTCCAGACCTAAGTCTGATTAAGTATAACTTCCAGACTCAAACAGGCACCGTCAATCCAGCTCCCTTCTCTTTGCTAAGTAGCTGCCTATGCTAACAAATGCACCTGGGGATAAAATGCTAAAAGAATGGACTTTTAGTTAAATATAAAGCCATTACTCATACTTTATTCTTAGAGAAAATTGAATCACTACTGAGTGTGTGTGTGTATGTGTGTGTGTGTGTGTGTGTGTGTGTGAGAGAGAGAGAGAGAGAGAGAGAGAGAGAGAGAGAATGAGAGAGAGAGAGAGAGAGACCTTGCTTTATCTTGCTTTATAAGAATTGAGAAGGGACCCACAAATGGTAACAGCTACAGGAAAGTATGTATATGGGTAAATTCTGGTTTTGACAGATCCAAAGCTTTGAGACTTAAAAAAAATTACAAAGGCAATTTCTTACAAAGGTGTGAAAATGAATATTTACTTCGAATAGAAATCACAAGAAATTATAAATTTTGAGAAGCTGACAAATACCACAAAATCTAGATGTGCTACATAATTTTATTTATTTAATGACCCAAAACACTACATAATATTTTTACTAAGTTTTTCTAGTAAACTATAAAAAGAAGGAGAGAATTGAACAATAATTATGCAGTTTTCTCTAAACTGGTCAATCAAAATTTGTTTTTTTATTTTTGGTAGTTTATAAGAGTTTTTTGTAACAATGTTATAACCTGCTATTTGGAATGTCAAATTAATTTTTTAAATTAATTTTTTAAACAGTGGATAACTCACTGTCATATATAACACATAAGTTCTCAGGGGAATTTTTGCTCAGTAACTTACCTTAATATTAATTCTCTTTGAATTGACAGTACTCCTTGTATTGATGTTAGAGAGAGAGGAAGGAAGAGAGAGAGAAAAACATCAATTTATTGTTCCACTTATTTATGCATTCATATGTTGATTCTTATATGTGCTCTGACCAGGCATTGAACCTGAAACCTTGGTGTATCAGGACAGTGCTCTAATCAACTGGCTATCTGGCCAGGGCTTGAATTGACAATACTCTCTAAATACTTTATTACTGAAGTCCTCACTGTAGTGGTAGTTCATTATGAGTGATTTTAAATTTATTTCTGTCAGTATTTCTTGTCCAATAGGCAAGAAATTTACAGCTTTTCCCACATTGTCCATGTAAAACACTCTCTTTTGATTAGATTATATATCAAGCCAAGGGCCCACTCAGACTTTCATTCAAGCTTTTCTTTTTCTCTTAATGATTTACTCTTTTGGAAGAATCTCATTTTGTTGTTGTTGTTGTTATAATATACTTCTTGGTATAAGATTAATTTCTATCAATTTTATCACTTATTTTATGACATTTTCATATTTCACTCCTATGAATTTGAAAGTTATTTCAGTTCATTAGAGAACACATTTTAACATGGCAAAAAAGTCCATATCAAGATTTTATCATTCCTCACTTATATTATTAAAACACTCTATCTTTCTAAATTACAACTAAAATGGAGTATCTGCAACTCAATGTGCCCATACCCCAAACTCAAAGTGCCAAAGACCACTATAGGGGGGAGTATGAATTGGGCCAGTCACAGTGAAAAATGGTTTTGACAGGTTAAATTAAAATGCCCTTTTTTTTCTTTTTTTTGGTAATTGTATAAAAACATATATATGATGATGTGAAAACATTTGCTGGGGCCTCTCTCAGGGCTTTGGAAGTGAGGGGTCCAAAGCTTAAGGCTCATTCAGAGTTAACTTGCAGATGGGTAGGGTTAGGCTCCCTCTGGTTGGGAATGCATGTGTTTTAAGGATCTGGGGACTTAAAGTGCAGGAAAGAAAAACTAAAGAGGCAAGCTGATGCAGTCGTTTTCCAGGCATCCTGGGTTAGATTGAACAGCAGCCATACTGCTTTGGGCTTGAGTATCAAAATGGCAAACTATAAAAAGTGAATAATCACTACCAAGGGAAGCCTACCTTTTTCTTCCTGTGTGTGTGTGTGTGTGTGTGTGTGTGTGTGTGTGTGTGTTAGACAAAAATAGAAGAGGAAGCAGAGGAAAGCCATAGTCTTACCACTCTACCACTCTAGGAATTCAGAAGCATCTTGTGAAACACCAGTCTCCCTCCCAGTTCCAAGAATGACCTTTAATCTTGCTTTCTCTCCTTTTTAGTTGCTTCCTAACAACTGACCTCTAAGACTATAGCTCTGTACAATAGAAATTCAACAAATAGAAATTTCTCTGCATATAAGTTAGAATATTTATGTTATAAAAGGGACATTTGAAGCCTCAGTGAAATTAACAAAACAATTATTTAACCTAATACCTGACCCACCTGCTGTTAAATGAGAGATGCTGGACTTCTGAATGCAATTTTGAAATACTACTATTATTTTTTAATGTGGCCGGGAAATTATATATGGTTTTCCAGTGCTTGTAAGTGTAATTTTCAATCTGACCACCAGGTAGCAGACAAATGCCTTTAAAGAAAGGATCTTCAATCACTTAGACATGAAAATGTCAAAACTTACCACAAAAAGCACATAAATAAAGCCAAAGACATAAATTGTATTGATAAACACAATGATTCTTTAGTTTGAAAGATAAAGCATGCCAGAAGGCATATGCTAAAATAAAACATCGCGGCTATTTTTCATCTCTGTATATTTAAAAGTTTTATCAACTGTCAACGACTTTGTGGGTTTGGACTGAGGAGGCTAGTGTCTCCTCTCCCTGAAAGTGAGCAAGAACTAATGAAAGTAAAGATTACACATGTATCCTGCCCACTTCCTAGAATTATTTGACAAGTCTAAAGAAAGAGAACATTGTAAGACATCACCATAGTTAATCTATGACACAGACTTTCCTAGAAGTTCTCTTTAGTCATAGCAAAGCTAGCTGTAAAAAAGCAAGTGAGTTTTCAATTGATCTGAGCTTGTAAGTGCCAATAAAGAGTTTAGTCTAGTCACCAGGAAATTTTATTTTATATTTGTTTCAGGTGTACAATATATTGATTAGACAATGATATAATTTATGAAGTGATTCCTCTGATACTTCTAGTATCCAGCTGTCACCATCATGGTCATTACAATATTATTGATTATACTAGAGGCCCAGTGCACGAAATTTGTGCACGGGGGGGGGGGTCCCTCAGCCCAACCTGCACCCTCTGCAATCCAGGAGCTCTCAGGGGATGTCCTACTGATGGCTTAGGCCCACTCCTGTGGTTCTCTGCTCTCTGCAGGGCCTGGGGGTTTCGCTGCAGCCATGGAGATGAAGCCCCCATGCCCTGCTGTCCGCTCTCTGCCTGCCGCCACCATGCGCCATGTGAAGGAAGCCCCAGTGCCCTGCAGTGTGCTCTGTCTGCCAGGCCTGGGGGCTTCGCTGACACCGACACACTAAGGAATCCCCCAAGCCCTGCTGTCCGGGCTCTGTCTGCCAGGCCTGGTGGTGTTCCTGCCACCTCTGCACTAAGGAAGCCCCCAAGCCCTGCTGTCCGCTCTCTGCCTGCCGCCGCCATGTGCCATGCGAAGGAAGCCCCAATGCCCTGCAGTGTGCTCTGTCTGCCAGGCCTGGGGGCTTCGCCAACACTGACACACTAAGGAATCCCCCAAGCCCTGCTGTCCTGGCTCTGTCTGCCAGGCCTGGGGGTGTTCCTGCCACCTCTGCACTAAGGAAGCACCCAAGCCCTGCTGTCCGCTCTCTGCCTGCCGCCGCCATGCGCCATGCGAAGGAAGCCCCAATGCCCTGCAGTGTGCTCTGTCTGCCAGGCCTGGGGGTGTTCCCACCACCACCTTGCTAAGGAAGCCCCCAAGCCCTGCTGTCCGGGCTCTGTCTGCCAGGCCTGGGGGTGTTCCCGCCACTTCTGCACTAAGGAAGCCCCCAAGCCCTGCTGTCCGGGCTCTGTCTGCCAGGCCTGGGGCTTCCCTGCCATCACTCTGCGAATGAAGCCCCCATGCCCTGCTGTCTGGGCTCTGTCTGCTGGTCCTGGGTTTCCCTGCTGCTGCCGCGCTAAGGATGCCCCCGAGCCCTGCTGTCCGGGCTCTGTCTGCCATGTCTGGGGGCAGATCTAGCTTCGCTGCTTGGTCCCTGCGAACTCCAGCAGGGCTGACAGGCCCAGACAATGCAGCAGCAGGGCTGAGGGGACTGGGCGCCGCCATCTTGTGGCTATGAGGACCGCCATTTTGTCACAGAGTGATGGTTAATTTGCATATTTCTCATTTATTAGATAGGATTCTCTACTAGAGGCCCAGTGCATGAAAATTCATGCCCTGGAGGGGGGTTCCCTGAGCCTGGTCTGCCCTCTCTCACAGTCTAGGAGTCTTCAGGGGTGGAAGGCGACCCGGCGATCAGGGGAAGGCAATGCCCCCATCACACCTCTGCTGCTGCCACTGCCAGCAGTGCAAGCCTCGGCTGGCCCTGGTTACCTGCACCTCGGGCCAGCCCTGGGTGGCTGGGCAGCCACCATCCAAGGCTTGCCTGCACCTTGGGCCAGCCCTGGGTGGCTGGGGGGCTGTGGGGACTGGGGGACTCCGGAGGCAGACTTGCGGAGCAGCCGGACCTGCCTGGGGGTGGGCCCGGCCTTGCCACGTGCCTGCCACCTCGGCGGGGCCGAGGGGACTGTGCGCCACCATCTTGTGGCTATGGGCGCTGCCATCTTTGATGGCGAGGCAGTCAATTAGCATATTCCCTCTTTACTAGATAGGATGCTGTACTTTACATCCCCATGTCTATTTTATAACTTCTTACTCCCTTCACCTTTTTCAACCAGTCCCCCGCCCCCACCAATCTAGAAACCCTCAGTTTGTCCACTGTCTCTATGAGTCTGTTTCTATTTTGTTTGTTATTTTGTTCTTTAGATTCCACATATAAGTAAAATCATATCGTATTTGTCTTTCTCTGTCTGATTTATTTTACTTAGCATAATGCCCTCTAGGTCCATCCATGTTGTTCAAATTATAAGATTTCATTCTTTTTTTATAGAGTCATTGGCACATTTTAAATTAAATTCCAGTCCATCAACTGTAAAATCAATAGAATTACAGTATAAAATTTTGTTTTCAGGCAAGTTTAAACAGATTATCATTTAATACACAAGATCAAGATGATATGTACCATTAATTTAATTTAAACTAATCACAATGTTATAAAAGCCCTCCCTAGCCCTGGCCGGTTTGGCTCAGTGGGTAGAGCGTCGGCCTGCGGGCTGAAAGGTCCTAGGTTCGATTCCCGTCAAGGGCATGTACCTTGGTTGCGGGCATATCCCCAGTAGGAGGTGTGCAGGAGGCAGCTGATCGATGTTTCTCTCTCATCGATGTTTCTAACTCTCTATCCCTCTCCTTTCCTCTCTGTAAAAAAGTCAATAAAATATATTTTAAAAAAATAAAAATAAAAATAAAAGCCCTCCCTGGCATTTTATTTAAACAGGCTTATTCCAAAGAATAATTATTCTTAGATAGAATTAAGCAGGAAAAGTTGTCTTTGAAATCTCGGAATTCTAATCTTCTCCCTCCCATTCTTTAAACGTTACATACTCTGTTGCCCCAGATCCCGTCTTTCCTGGATGCCATGTATACACATGACTGCTCTTCCCTCTCTCTCCCAACAGCTGTTGTCACGATCTTACGGTAATTACCACAAAGATATAGTGACTGGCTTTCAAAGTTATCCTTCCAAGAACTGACTGCATTTTTAGGGCTTGAATGCATAAGTTGAAGGGACAAGATACAGAACTTTAGACTCAGAAGTCAGGATGTTGGGTTTAAACCCCAGCTCTGCCTCTTGCTAGCAAATTGCTCAACTTCTGTGTGGCTTCTTTTCCTCTTGTGCAAAATGGAGAAAATAGTTATAAGACCTAGCTCATGGGGCTGCTGTGACCCTCAAGTGAGGTCATGGGCCAGTGTCTGACATGATGAAAACTCTTAATGACTGTTAGTTGTATATCTTCATTACAAGAAAGGTTTCTTATTAGCCTCTTCTCAGGTGACTGGAATCATTACCCCTGGTAGGTTTTCTGTTAAATGGGCCAGAAGATTCTGAGCTTCTCTATTATTTAATGCCTGGGACTGCACTTAAAAAAAACACTCATATGACAGTAATTGTCATTCTAAGTAGCCTGTGCATGTCAACCAATCTTTTCCACAAATGCCTCTTGTTTTGTAAAGAGATGTTACTGACTAGATAGGCAAATATTATACTTACTGTAGTCTCAAAGCTCTTTCTCAATTAATAAATTCTAGGATAATTTATGAGATGATTAATAGACATCTCAAACCCAGCACATCCAAAACTTAACTCCTGACCACCCCACCCCTACTTTGGCACCTTCCCATCTCACGTGATGGCAGCTCCCCCTGGCAGGTTTTTAAGCCATATTCATTGGCATGGCCTCCAGTTCCACTATTTCTCTTACATTGCACAGTGTGTCAGGAAATTCTGTTGCTCAACCTTCAAAATATATCCAGAAGCTGACCACTTTTCACTAATTCCATTGCCATTATCTTAGGTCTCAACCACCATCTCTCACTTGAATTCCTGTAATAATTTTCCTGATTGATCTCCCTTACTTCACACCCTCACCCCCAGTCTGTGCTCAACACGGCAGCCAGATTCTTTAAAAATACATCAGATTGTTTCCCTCCTCTGCTCAGTATTCTGTCATGACTCTTCCCTTGGACTTAAAACCAAGGTTTATACAATGCCCTTCTAGGATTTCTGTGACCCAGCTCTCACTTCTCTGCCTTGTGTCCTACCAATCTCATTTAGCTCACTTCCCTCCAATCACATTGGCTTCTGTCCTGCTCCTCAGAAATACCAGGCATGTCCTCCATCAGACCTTGGAGCTAGCTCTTCTCTCTATCCAGAATACTCTCCCCAAGACAATTATTTAACTAATTCCTGCAGATATTGCAACCTGTCTGTCCACACCCCTCACATTCCCAACCCATATTACCCTGTTCTACTTCATCTTGTGTTCCTTAGTACTCATCACCTTCCAATAACATATCTCATTTCTCTCTCTCTCTCTCTCCTTCTCTCTCATGCCATCTTTTATGCTGCTTATTTTATGTTGTCTATTTCTCTCCACTTGAATATAAGCTCCACAAGGGCAGCAATTTTTATCTGTTTTATTCATTGATGTGTCCCAACTACCTACAATATACAATAAATATTTGGTGAATATTTGAGTGGGAGGAGAAAAGTCTATAGGCAGGAATAAAGATACATTGAAGATTTGTTGATCACTGTCTAAGTACTTACACATACAAATTTACTTGTTTTTTCTTTTATATGAGACTAGAGGCCCAGTGCATGAAATTCATGCCCTGCGGGGGAATCCCTCAGCCCAGCCTCTGCCCTCTTGCAGTCCGGGACCCCTTGGGGGATGTCTGCCTAAACCGGCAGTAGGACATCCCTCTCGCAGTCCAGGAATCCTCGCTCCTTACTGCGCCCACCTGCTCGCTGTTCCTTACCGCTTGGCTCACTGCTCCTTAGTGCTGCCGTGGAGGCGGGAGAGGCTCCTGCCACTGCCACTGTGCTTACCAGCCGTGAGCCCAACTTCTGACTGAGGGGCGCTCCCCCTGTGGGAGCACACTGACCACCAGGGGGCAGCTCCTGCATTGAGTGTCTGCCCCCTGGTGGTCAGTGTGCATCATAGCGACTGGTTGTACTGGTCATTCTGTCCTAATGGTCACTTAGGCTTTTATTATATAGATTGGCAAAAATCAAGCCTCTGTTACCCCAGACTTGTATAATCATTTCTTGCCTACTAGGTGCTTTTCAGACACCAGGAGGAGATGCTGAAATACAATAATCATATCATTACCTCTGCATATAATTGGGTCAGGACAATAATAATAAGAATAGGGGTGAGGAATCAGAAAGAAAATAACATGGCGATTTCTTTCAGTGGTGTTTCAGAAGGTATGTAAGTACAACTTTTACAGTGACTCAGCATCTAGCAATCAAGTTCATCAAAATATGCTGATGCTTGTAAGTAATTTTCTTTGGGAAACTGGTTTGGATCCAGAGTATTTAAAAAAAAGTGTAAGCAGAAGCTAAAATTTATTATTTAAAAGTAACTAAATACAAAAAACATGTGTCTAGTGAACATTAGCACTAAGCAATGGGAGTGGCAAAACAGAAAATGAGACATGATCTTTGCCCAGGAAAAGGTTATCCTATCTAATAAAAGAGTAATATGCAAATTGACCACCACTCCAACACACAAGATGGCTGCCCCCATGTGGTCAAAGATCCTGCCCCCTTGTGGACACAAGATGGCCACCACAAGATGGCCAGCAGGGGAGGGCAGTTGAGAGGGACCAGGCCTGCAAGGGAGGGCAGTTGGGAGGGA
The DNA here is from genome assembly GCF_963455305.1 of Plecotus auritus. Lineage (NCBI taxonomy): Eukaryota > Metazoa > Chordata > Mammalia > Chiroptera > Vespertilionidae > Plecotus > Plecotus auritus. Next base: position 148,265,035 of record NC_137772.1, read on the forward strand.
CCAGGCCTGCAAGGGAGGGCAGTTGGGGGCGATCAAGCCTGCAGGGGAGAGCAGTTAGGGATGACCAGGCTGGCAGAGGAGGGAAGTTGGGGGCGACAGGGCCTGCAGTGAAGGGAAGTTGGGGGGGACCCAGGCTTGCAGGGGAGAGCAGTTAGGGGTGACCAGGCCTGCAGGGGAGGACAGTTAGGGGCAAACAGGCTGGCAGGGGAGCAGTTAGGCATCAATCAGGCTGTCAGTGGAGTGGTTAGGGGGTGATCAGTCTGGCAGGCAGAAGCGGTTAGGGGCAATCAGGAAGGCAGGCAGGTGAGCAGTTAGGAGCCAGCAGTCCTGGATTGTGAGAGGGATGTCTGACTGCCCATTTAGGCCCAATCCCGGTAGGGCCTAGATGGGCAGTCGGACATCCCTCAAGGGGTCCCAGATTGGAGAGGGTGCAGGCTGGGCTAAGAGACACACTGCCTCGTGCACGAATTTCATGCACCGGGCCTCTAGTCTATATAATAAAAGCCCAAGCGACTGTTCTAGCAGTGACCAGAACAACCAGTCGCTATGATGCACACTGACCACCACGGGGCAGACACTCAATGCAGGAGTTACCCCCTGGTGGTCAGTGCATTCCCACAGGGGTAGTGCCTCTCAGCCAGAAGCCAGGCTCATGGTTGGCGAGTGCAGCTGCGGTGGTGGGAGCCTCTCCCACCTCCATGGCAGTGCTAAGGAGCAGTGAGACAATTGGTAAGGAGCAGCAAACAGCGAGCAGGCAGGCAGTAAGGAGTGCGGGGTCTGGACTGCGAGAGGGAGCAGGCCGGGCTGAGGGACCCCACCCCAGTGCATGAATTTTGTGCACCATGCCTCTAATAATTGGATAAGAGACAAAAGACATGCAACACCAATGATTATAATTCACTGCATAAGGTGATAAGTGTTATCATAAAGTTACAGAGCACAAGAGAAAAACAGGAATAGGAATGATTAATTTCAATATGTACATATACTTACTTTTACATTTCATTTTAAATTTGTGTGTGCTTATCTCTTGCAAGATGTTTCAACTAAATTGATCTCATCCAACTGCAAATAATTGCTTTGGGCTTTATTTTATGTTATCAGACTCTCTGCTCTTAATTTGTCACTACTTCAATTTGTTTAAGCAATGCTTTGCAAAGTACAAAACCCTGAATCCTGAAGCTTTAAAGATTATTTTTTAAAACTAGTAACTTTACATAATCTGAAGAGTTAACTGGACTCAATTTAATTGATTTCATTATCTGGAGTTAAAATGAATCAGAAAATAAGAATTATGAATTCCATAAAACATAATTTAAGTATCTGTCAAAAGAAAAATATTGTGGTGTTAGCTTTATGAACACTACTATCTGAAAGTATTTTATTTAGATGACCAAAATTATAAATATACAACTAAACCAAAAATTATAAAGAAATTCCTATACTAATACTGTTTTTTAGTGAATAATAAATAACAGCAGAAGCAGAAACCTAGGATTATCTTTGAAACCTCCCTGTTTCCTTTGCTCCAATAACAAATGCGGCATCAAATCATATGAATTTGTACCTCCCCAGCATCTTTCAAATGTATCCATTTCTTTCCACCTTTGCTTCAATCTACCATGTATCTCACCTAGACGATCACAATGGATTAATACCACATGGGATCTGACCCCCTGCAAGTCATTCTCCACCTGTAGCAAGAATGATTCTTGTTTGTTTGTGTGGTTATTTTGAGACCCCAAGTGCCAGGAGTTAGGTTACTTATGTTTCTTAACTCATGGCACTATCAGCATCAGTCTGTGCAACGTCCTTCTCTTATTTATTACTGTCCCCAGCACACCCCATCATTCTTTTCTCCTCTCTTTCTGCTTATTGGTATAGGTAGATGCCAGCGACCTAATGGTTTGCATGTGGCTATGTGCAGCCAGCTCTGCACATTCTCTGCACACAGGGACACAGGGAGTCAGTGTGCCTCACAGTCTGGCCAGCAGGCCTCTGTGCTAACTGGGGAACCTGGGCACTCTGAAAGGGCCTCACATTCAATTGGTTGTATCAACCTCCTACTGATTAGTTAGACCCAAAGTCCCATAAGTCATTGTGTCATTGATTAGATGTTTTTTTCAAGTTATGTCACTCATCATGAATATATACCATAAATCTCTTTACTTTTCAAAATATATTTATATATCTGAGGCACCACAGGTGTTTAGCTCCTTCGAGCCAGATGCTTTATGCTTACCCAAAATGGAATGAACATATTTATGACTTTAACACCCAGTGAGAAAACATGCTTACAAGCAAAGGAACACTTGGTAGGACAGCTTTCTTTCCACCTTTAAGCACTGCAAGATATGTTTATATTTATTTTTATTAATATGTAGGATGAGGCATACTTAACAAAATTGATTTCAAACATGACACATGCCTGACATATCATTCTTCTGCTTCAAATTCCTCAAAGGCTTCTGCTGCTCTTAAGATAAAGACCAAAATATCTAAAATGGCCAGCTCTCTCATACAAAGTCTGGCCTCAGTCCACCTTTCCAGTTTCATCTCAAAACAATTATCTTTATTCCTTTTGATTGAACCCTTGTTCAGTGCAGGAACTTTGTATACATCTGCTTGGAACTGTCTTCCTCAATCCCACTGCTCATCTACCCTACATTCACCCAGTTAACTCCCTTAAAGCTCACAATATTTATTTCTTCCTATGAGAAGCCTTCCCTGATTCTCTAGACTGTATCAGGGTCCCTATCGCTTGTTCTTAAAGCACCATATGTCTTTATTTTGTAAATATTAGATCATTTGTAATTTATCTTTTATCTGCATAATTATTTGATTAATATCTTTCTACTTAGAAAGTACACTCCATTTGTATGCCAGCAATTAGTGCAATGCCATGTTATGTAGTAAGTTTTCATTTATATTCATTGAGTGAATCAATAAATAGAAAGTACTGTCACTAGGTCCTAGTGGAATAGGGCAATTGAGTGCTTATTTTCAGTTAAAAAGTTCAAGTTGGAAGTCTCAAGTTATATTGAGAAGTTCTGCCTGTAATGTAGGCATCTTAAATTTTACTATGAAACTGGATTTTTGCCTTAGTGATGAAAATGCTAGAATAATGGATATATAATTCATGTTTAATGATGTTTTAGACAACAAATGTGACCTGTTGTTAGCCTTAGTATCTAATATCTATGTATTACTAACGGAAGAGTACAGCTTATTAAGCAATAAAAGTGAACGGAATTTGACTCATTAAACATACATAGTTCTTCTAATGAATTTTGGGATTTTTATAGAACATAGCCACAATGCCTATGGGTATGAGTTATGAAATGCCTGAATTGGATATACTCACATTCAATCAAAGAGAGAATTTTGACAATTCTGTTGACACTTCAATGCTTCCACTGGATATTTTTAAATTCTAATATGTATTCTAGGTTGACCAGTATCTAGATTCCTTACTTATTAGTGAAATGAGTTTGCAGGATTCGTCTCATGCTAGCCAAAGATTTATTTCACATCCATGGGGAAAGCTCAAAGACAAGGCAGTTCCACAGTGTTGTCCTTCCCATCTGGGGGGAAGACTTTTCGCCTCCATGCCTGCTAACCTCTGCCCACCCCTGCAAACCTATTCAATGCACTCTAAGTTCAAACAAAACACCTGGGTTTCTTTCTTATTTCCTTGTATTCTCCTATATAATTTAGCTAGGGAGACAAAAATAAATATAGGCTGTTTGCTAAGAGATTTGTAATTTAGTTTTGAACTTACATGAGCAGAAGGAAGGGATCTTATTGAGTGTACAATAGAATAGGGCAGAAGGTTTGAAGTGTGTAGAGGAATGAGCAGCAAAAGACTGAAGATCTTGCCCAGCTAGTGCTATGTGCCTTCGAGAAGACAGCTTTGACACCTTTCATAGCAAGAAGTTTGGGAGTTGAACAGAATCAGTTACTAAAATTATAAAGAGTTTTGGTTAAGAAATATTCAAAGTGATGAATAGCAAGAACCTACAACCAAGATTACTCTACCCCGAAAAGCTATCATTTAGAATTGAAGGTCAAATAAAGAGTTTCACAGACAAGAAAAAGCTAAAGGAGTTCATCACCACCAAACCAGTATTATATGAAATGCTGAAAGGTATGTTTTAAGAAGAGGAAGAAGAAGAAAAAGGTAAAGATAAAAATTATGAACAACAAAGTGACAACAAATACATATCTATCAACAAGTGAATCTAAAAATCAAGTGAATAAAAAATATGATGAACAGAATAAACTGGTGAATATAATAGAATCAGGGGCATAGAAAGAGAGCAGACTGACAATTCTCGGGGGGAAGGGGGTATAGGGAGTGTGGGAAAAGATTGGACAAAAATCTTACACCTATGGATGAGGACAGTGGGGGGAGGGTAAGGGCATGGGGTGGGGTGGGAACCAGGTGGAGGGGAGCTATGGGAGGGAAAAGAGGAACATCTGTAATAATCTGAACAATAAAGATTTATTTAAAAAATAGTTTTGGTTAAGCTAAACTCTGGAAAAGTTGTACTCTCTTTTTTGCCTTTATTCACACCCTTTTATATAATGCTGTTTTATCACTATCTAAATGTTCTTATTAATTTATTAGTTATTAGTTTGTTTGTTGTTTATATTCTCACTAGCCCTACACTCTAAGACTGAGAGTGGAGACCTTGACAGTTTTGATCTGGACTGTGTTTTTATTATCTAAAAAAGCATATGGTACTGACAAGATCCTTAAGAAATTTTTACAAAGTTAATTAAACAAACTTTAAAGTCCCAACAAATATTTCTACCTTCTCTGTAAAGTTCTTCCTGATTTGTTCAGATGAAATTAGTCACTCCCTTTACACTCTATTTGGGAGTATATTTTATTCATCCACCTATTCATTTATTCATTCACACAAAATTCATTGAGTGTGTGCAATATACTCACTACTAAGCACTTTGAGAGCTACTGAAGCTATAAGATTGAATAAAACTCTGTTTTCATGTTAGTCTAGAGGACGAGACAGGAAGTCTAGAGTTCAGACTGAGATGTGCACAGACTTTTAGGAAAGTGCATTGGAAGAGTTCTTTTTTTAAAAAATTTCTTTATTGATTAAGGTATTACATATGTGTCCTTATCCCCCCATTACCCTCCAACCCCCCCCCCCACTCATGCCCTCACCCCCTGTTGTCTGTGTCCATTGGGTAGGCTTATATGCATGGAAGAGCTCTTAACTCAGCCTTCCAAAGTCAGGAAAGGCTTTGGACAGAAGAAACTTTCAAGCTGAGATCTGAAGAATGAGTAGAGGGGAATTGCATTTCAGAAAGAAGCAATGGCAATCGCCAGGCTTAGAAACTAAAATAGAGTATGGCATACCTTAACAGTGACATTGTTCTTCTGACAAATCCCAGCAGGGAGACAATGCCCTGCACAGAGCTAGTGACCAATAAATGTTTATCCCAGTTGTTGTTTTTTCAAATGATAAACAGAGTAATTATGGAAACTAGAAAAATCATCAATAATGAATCGCTCTGTGCTTTCCTTCCTTGATCTAAGAGCAATATAATCTCTCCTATTACACCAATACATGGATGAAATAGGATGCATTCCTACACATATTGTATTTTAAGTACCTTAAAAGACAGAACCCATGTCTTCCATGCAATGGAATTATTGCATAGCACTTACTCTTTTAGTGGCACGACAACTCCTGCTAAGGGTGGTGAAAGGACCTGAGAACCAGCCATTTCCCTGTTCTGTAACCAAACCAGTCCAGCTTGAAGAGGAAATCCTCCTCCTCCTATCTGAGGAGAAGAAATGCAGGTGCTTAAAATTTATCAAAAAGCTTTCGCTACTCTTCGGCAAAAAAACAATGAGCTGTGTTAGCCCTTCAATATTCTGGGTCTTTCAGTATATTCCATGCTAGTTAATATAGAATAACTTTGGGTGATTTCTTGGCAATCATAATTCATGGCTGGCTTTTCTCTATTCTTTATGATGTCCAGCCAACTCCCATCTGTTTTGTAGCTTCAATACAAACTTGTCACAAAAGAGATTCACTGCCCAATGAAATTCAAAGAAGTAGCTGCAGAGATATTTCACATCTCAATCTACAAGAAAAATGCAAATGGAAGAACCCAGGGCACATACAAAGCCTGTTAGTTTCAGAAGAGGTGCCAGTTATCGAGATAATGAAAAGACATACAAAACAGATTGTTCAATGATTACCTCACTCTAAAACCAAACCAAAAAATCATAAAATATAACAGGACCCTAAGGAGAGGGATTGTCAGTCGCAAACCTACTTAATATTGAGCATTCTACCTTGATGGCCATCTCAACCCCAAAGCTTCTTATCATCTTTCCAGTCTATCTCTTTACTTTCTTCTCCTTATCATCCCCACCTCCCCTTTCTTTTCCTCACAATACACATACAAAATTCATAACTTTAAAACAATTTTGATTGACACTGTTCAAAATTATAGCCATTTTAAATAAAAGTTGAGAGTCATAGTTACTTTTGGAAAAAACATGGGCCTGCATTCCTTCTTGATGATAATTAGCTAGAGCCGACTGTGTAAAGCCTCTGGATTCTCTCTCTGCCCCAGTCCTCACTCATCCCTTAATCACATACAGCCTCTTTCACTTGTTTACATGATCTCTCTAGTTTCAATAGTAGTTTGAATTTCACTTCTCTGACTTTTTCTATAGGTGCTATATCTCTTTTAGGGCATATATCACTTAATGTCTATTCTTATAAATATCAATATACAAGTCCTTTCCGCTACTCAGATGCTAGCCCTTTAAGGGGTCTCTGCTTTTTGGGTTACCAAAGGGCCTATAACGAATATTCAATGAATATTTAATGAAAGGATACTGCAGTAGATGAGAAAGTGTCACAGAGTAGAGAAAGGACTAGTACAGGAGTTAGGACATCTGGCTTTTTATTAACATACTACGTGGTTTTTAGCAAGATATACCTCTATTTGGGAGTCTCAGTTTCTGTGTTTTTTAAAATGGGGAAGTTAATTTGAATGCGTTCTTTGAACTATACTTCCCTCAATTTCTATAAATTTGCCAGCTGGGTCACAAAATCACCATGCTCTCTCCCACTGAATATGAGTGGGAAATTATTCTAATTATAGTTTTTGCAAAGGCAGGCAAGAGAGCAAGTCAAAGAAAATAATACTTGGCACATCGTGAATGAGGTTTTAAACCAAATATTTTTAGATTGCATTTTTCTTTTTTTCTTTGATGTGCTGTTATCTAAATCCTCATTTGCAGGGCTCCCATTTCAGATGTGATTTAGAGTTGATAATATGGTAAGAGTCAAGCAACTCTGTCTTCCCCATTATGTGACACAAAAGGGGACAGAGGACACGCGCCACGGAACTCACGATGAGGAATTTGCCGAGTCATGTGTTCCTTTCTGTTCTGCGAGCAGTAAGAATTCCCTTGGCGCGTGGAAGAGAAATAATAATAATTGTAACAAGCTCTGCTTTGTTCCCAGCAGGACTGTCAGAATCTGAAGGGTACTCTTATTTTGCTACTATTACAACTGGGGACACAGGCTCCCTGGTGTCTTTGGGAAGCTGAGAATCATGTCATAGGATGTATTATCTTTCCCCCAACTTGGCATCAGACTGGATGTCTCAAATAAAGGAAATGATTTTCTCCTTAAAATGTATCACTATAGAAATATTAATTAACCATTGATAAAACATCTCAATATAAATCAAAAGGAAACATTAAAATGAAAATCACCTAAAATACTGCCATGTAGACAGTTACTCTTTTTTTTTAAGATAATGCATGTTTATTTTCATTATCTTTTCCAAATATGTTTTTATTGATTTGAGAGAGAGGAGGGAAGAGGGAGAGAGAAACATCCATGGACTGCCTCCTGCACTCCTCCTATTGAGGATCAAGCCCACAACTTGGTCATGTGCCCTGACTGGGAATCAAACGGGCAACCTCTAGGTGCATGGGCTGACACTAACCAGCTGGGCCACACCAACCAGGGTGACAGTTTACCCTTAACAATTCCAAATATATGCACATACACACACATATACGTCATTTTGAAAGGGATATTTGCCATTTCTTCCTCTAGCATCTTTCCCCTACCTACCAACACTGCTATTCTATGGAGTATCATGTTTACCTCCTTCATATGTAATTTTGGTGAGATGGCAAATCTAGGTGTTAAGGAAAAATATTATTTTTCAACTTTTATATTTCTATTTGGAGCAGTCTTTCTCAGCTTCGGCACTACTGACATTGTGAGCCAGAGATTTTTTTGTTGTGGAAGCTCCCCTATTCTTTGTAGGATGTTTAATGGCACCCCTGGCCTTCGCCCACTAGATGCCAGTAACATCCCTCTGATTATGACAACCAAAAATTTTCCCAAACATTGCCACTGGGAGCAAAATTGCCCCCAGTTGAGAACTAGTGGTATAATCGCAAAAAATTCCAAGCCTCTTATTAAGGAGCAGTGACAGGTGTTTGGAGAATGTGGAGGGAGGGACTAAGTATGCATGGCCCAACACCTTATGAATTCCCTTAGGAATCTCTTTGCCTCCAGAGAATATAGATATTATTGTCTAGCCTTGGGCTTCTGATAACGTATTATCTAGAGCTTAAAGTTTGGTGGCGGTTTATGTAATCAAATGTTTATTTTTAAAAAATAGATTGATGGTCAAAATTGTGCTACATGGTATGCTTTTAAGGTTCTGTAGTTCACTTTAAAATGGTATGATTTAGGTAAGTGGCTTTAGGAGTTGAGGTTTTGTAAATGCAAGCTACGTGGTTATTTTGATCTTAACAGATCATCACAGCTTATGGTTGCTTTATCCTCAGGCAATTGACTGAATCTCAGCAAAAAATGGGCCACAATGACCTTGGCATGTGTCAGCGGCTTGGGCTCTAGAATGGGAGCTGCTGTAGCTTGATGGTAAGCTACATCCCAACTTGGCTCTGCCAAAGAGACAGAAAAATTTATTTATTCCCTTTGAACATTGCCAGAGAAACAAATATTTGCTGCTTATGCTATGTTTTTGAGCCAGGCTTTCAGATCGGGACTTTGAACAGCACAGGCTGTTAAGTTCCAAGTGGACTCCACTAGTGAGTTTCAGACTTTGAATTATTAGTGCCAGGCCTAAGCAGACAAGGCAAGATCAGCTGCCTGAAATTTTATTCGTCTTTTTGTTGTCTTCAACTGCGTTCCTGGCAAAGAGCTCACATCTTTTGATTCGTGAGCCATGTCCACATGTTCATACATGTACCCTCTTTTCTGCCATCACCACATGGTCCCAAAATGGCTATGGCTTTCTTCACTATACAAGTTTTGATCAGAGCTTTACATTTCAGAGTAGGTCTAGACTATGATTTTGCTTATATTAGGATGGTCAATTTTGCTAATTAGGAAAAAATAAAATTATGTAGTTCTTTAACATAAAGAGGATATTTCTTCTGTTTGTTTGGAGACAGAGAAACAACCCAATGAAACTGGCAAAACTAAAGACTGTGAAATTAATTAAAGAGCTCTATGTCTGGAACAGCAAACATGCTTCTTAGAAGGAAATCAAGAAATGGTTTGAAAAATAGGTTTCAGCCATATTCTCCTAAAGGAGCAGGATAAGAATAAAAATAAAGGAGAGCAAATAATTAAACTTGAGAAAAAGAAAGCATTTTTAATTTTAATATCATAAATGATATTATAGACAGATATGAAGAGAAAAATAACTTTAGATCATCAAAGCCACAGTAAATAGATATAAAGGGAAAAAAAATAAAATGCTTCTTCCAGATCTCATTTATTTGAAAGAGAATATATAAAACTAGAGGTCTGCAGTCAGTCTCGTCAATAAATGGTGATGGGAAAATTAGATGGATATATGCAAAAAAATGAAACTAGACCACCAAGTTACATTATACACAAAAATAAACTCAAAATGGATAAAGGACTTAAACATAAGACAGGAAATCATAAAAATATTAAAGGAATCCACAGGCAGCAAAATCTCAGATGTATGCTGAAGTAATATCTTCACCGATATATCTCCTAGGGCAATGGAAACTAAAGAGAAAATAAACAAATGGGACTACATCAAAATAAAAAGCTTCTGCACAGCAAAAGAAACCATCAACAAAACAACAAGAAAGCCCACTGCATGGGAGAACATATTTGCCAATGTTATCTCCGATAAGGGTTTAATCTCCAACATTTACAGGGAACTCATGCAGCTTAACAAAAAGAAGATTAAACAACCCAATCAAAAAATGGGCAATTGATCTAAATAGACACTTTTCGAAAGAGCACATACAGAAGGCCAAGAGACATATGAAAACATGCTCAAAGTCACTAATCATCTGAGAGATGCAAGTCAAAACAACAATGAGGCACCATCTCACCCCTGCCAGAATGGCTATCATCAACAAATCAACAAATGACAAGTGCTGGCGAAGATGTGGATAAAAAGAAACCCTCATGCACTGCTGGTGGGGATGTAGACTGCTGCAACCACTGTGGAAAACAGTATGGAGTTGCCTCAAAAAATTAAAAATGGAACTCCCATTTGACCCAGTGATCCCAATTCTAGGAATATATCCCAAGAAACTAGAAACACCAATCAGAAAGGATATATGCACCCCTACGTTCATAGCAGCACAATTGACAATAGTTAAGATTTGGAAACAGCCTAATGAGTGGATTAGAAAACTGTGGTACATCTACACAATGGAATTCTATGCTGCTGTAAAAAAGAAGGGACTCTTACCATTTGCAACAGCATGGATGGACCTGGAGAGTATTATGCTAAGTGAAATAAGCCAGTCAGAAAAAGATAAATATCATTTGATCGCACTCATTTGTGGAACATAATGAACAATATAAACTAATGAACGAAAACAGATCCAGAGACAGTGAAGCATCGAGCAGACCATCAAACCTCAAAGGGAAGGCAGGGTAGGGTGGGGATAAGGGAGAAAGATCAACCAAAGGAATTGTATGCATGCATATAAGCCTAACCAATGGACACAGACACCAGGGGGGGTGAGGGCATGAGTGTGGGGGGGTGATAAGGACACATATGTAATACCTTAATCAATAAAGAAAATTAAAAAAACACACACAGAATTGTGTGAGGCAAATTATATTCAGAACAGTGTCTGAAATATTATATAAACCACACGCAAATATTTGCATTATGCTAACAGAGATAATCAAGTTGGAAGAACAATGATTGTTCAGACTCTAATCTACTCTTGCAATGGTTGTCTTAAGTAGGTGGGAAAGTAACATGTTTTTAGTTATATATGGGTAACAAAGGTTATGTCTTGTTCTATATAAAATTAAACAAATGCCATCAGCCCCTGGTGTTAAGCTAAGGAGTGGCTTATGTCAGAAGAGTCCAAAGAAAAATAAAGGCTAGCTAAATTTCAAAAAAACAAAACAAAACTAGAGGCCCGGTGCACAAAATTCATGCACTGGGGGAGGGGGGTCTCTCAGTCCAGCCTGCACCCTCTCTCAGTCTGAGACCCCTAGGATTGGACTAAGCTGGCAGGCAGACATCCCTCTCACAATCTGGGTTCCCTCATTCCTTACTGCTCGGCTCGCTGCTCCTTAGTGGCAGGCTCCTTACCATCAGTTTGCTGTTCCTTAGCTTTGCTGCAGAGGTGGGAGAGGCTCCCGCCACCACTGCTGTGCTCGCCAGCTGTGAATCTGCCTGTGGCTGAGTGGCTGCTCCCCCTGTGGAAGCGCACTGACCACCAGGGGGCAGCTCCTGGGTTGAGTGTCTGCCCCTGGTGGTCAGTGCACATCATAGTGACTGGTCGTTCGGTCGTAGTGGTTGCTTAGGCTTTTACTATATAGACTAGAGGCCTGATGCATGAAATTCATGCAAATGTAGTCCTTCCTTCCTCTGGCACCCGGGACCCGGGCTTCCCTCCAGCCACTGGCAGGCACCCAGGACTCAGGCTTCCCTCGCAGCCCTTGCTTCGTCGAGAAGGTCGTCTGGAAGGACGTCTGGTCTAATTAGCATAGTATGCTTTTATTATTATAGATAGAGGAATTAGTTCAATTTATTCATAAAGTGAATAAATTAGTTCAATTTATTCATAAAGTAGGGTCCAATAACTTCTAGTAAAGGAAGATCTTAAAATCAGATTATAATGCCTGCTCCACAAAGAGCAAGATTCAGAAAATTACTGACTTTGAACCATGCAGTTAGTTCAAGTAAAGTTGCAAGTGTTGCCCAGCCAGCATGGCTCAGTGGTTGAGCACCAACCCATGAAGCAAGAGGTCACCAGTTTGATTCCTGGTGAGGGCACATGTCCGAATTTTAGACTCGATCCCCAGGAGGGGGCATACAGGAGACAGCTGATTGATGTTTGTCTCTCATCAATGTTTCTATCTCTCTATCCCTCTCCCTTCCTTTCTCTCTAAAAAAAAAAATCAATAAAAACATACTTGTTTTAAAAGCTTCCTAAGCGTGCTGTTTTCGCCAGCCTAAAAAAATAGCACAGCCAAGGGCAGTGAGAGCAGTCATGGAGCTTGTGCCCAGAAAAAAGGGAAGGTTTTGTGAATTAATGCAGAAACACAGCATAAGAAGCACAGATTCTAGTGGGAGACGAAGATAAAAAATGTTTTAAATATGCTGAGCAAAAACAAGTAAGACCTGGTCACAGGGGATCCACACTGAAAATTTCAAACTTTGCAAGGAAATAGCAGTATTACAATGTGTCTGGGTAAGCATTTGCCAAGCTGATTAGGAAGAAAGATTATTCCCAGAGAGAGGGAAAGTGTCTTCAAGACCAAGAGGCATGAGATAAATGCCACAATTGGAGGATTGCAACTAGGTCAAGCAATGGAATGGGCTAATGGCCAGAAATAACCTCAGAGGCCAGATCTTATGTTAATAAAAATAATGCTTGATCCATAGATATCAAGTATGTGTCAGAAGGGGACATGAAACAAAACAAGTTTTAAAAAAACTTGGCTGTGCTATTTTTTAGGCTGGCGAAAACAGCATGCTTAGGAAGCTTTTAATACACACACTTTTAATATTTTTTTCCCTTAGAAGGTCCTAAAAGGTGCCCTTACAATGTGTTTACATGGTCACTTGCAAAAGTAAAACATTTTAACTACTATTCATTAAGATTGCTGTCTCTATTTTGAAGTTTGCAATATCACGCTGCCCTTCCTGTTGGATATGTTGGAATATCTACTGATATTTTTATGATCTGGCCAATGGGAATTTGAGTTGGAAATATGCTTAATTTTAGATTGGGAGATAGTTCCATTATTGTTTACTATCCCCATACAGGCTTTTATTGTGCTAAATTACTTGGCACAGTCACATAAAGGCTTAAGGCCAAGGGTTCAATTATCATGTCAGTTAGTGAGCTGTCCCAAGATGTCCCCACAGAGGAAGCATACAGATAGTGGAGTGGGAGCAAAGTTAGAAATATATGGTGCAGAACATTATTTTACACATTGGATCAACAAACTTGTCAGGAAGGATTCAGTTCTTATTGAGATCTAGTCAAAACAGAAGTTCTCTCATGTAAGGAAAAATACATTATATACAATTTAAAAATACATAATACATTTTAAAGTAAATATAACAAAATTTTAACAGAATCCCTATGTTGAAAGATACTACTTAGCCACACTATAACAAGTGAGCTCATCTGTGTGTATAAGGTCATATCTTTTAGGCACCTCTGCAATCAATTAATGAAGAATTCTATTAGCTATACTAGAAGAAAGACTGAACTATTTTTCTATTTTCTCTATAGATACTTGTTTTACAAACTTAATTGACAAATGAGAAGAGGATGAAAATGTATGCAGTCAAAGAAATGTCAGGAAAAGGTATTATAAAATGTATAAGATAGTTAATTGGTAGAAATAGTGTTATTTTTCTGATTTTAGTGATATTTATGGTATTTGTCAGATTTTTGCATAATTTGTTGTAATTATTGTTCTCATTCTAAACAAATGTTTACTTTTATACCTGATTTTATATTTGTAATTTTTCATTTTTTCTTTTGATATTAATTATACTTTATTTTAAAAGCATATCAATTGTACAAATTTAGTCATTGCCCTAAAAACTGCAATATCCTATGTAATAATAGAGGAATATGCAAATTGTCCATTATGCCCTCATGTAACAACCAATCGCAGCAGGCGTGGGTGGACGGGGACTTGCAGCGCAGGGCGAGAGGCGGGCTGGGGTGCACAGACAACCCTCCACCTGAGGGGCGGCTGCCAGATGAGCTTGGCGGCTTTCAGGAATCGGCTGGCCAGGAGGCGGGCAGCCCAAGGGGCGCAGAGCCGTGCTGAGGCGGGGTACACCGGAGGGGGCTCGGGCTGGGGCAGGGGGCTGGTGGGCAGGGATCTGCCTCGCCCGCAGAGAGCGAGGTTCTGTAGTCACCCCATGACACGAGTTGGCCTGGCAGGGAACAAGGGGAGATGACTGCTGGCATGGAAGGATGCCTAAGAGGAGGGGTGTTGTCCCATAGCCCTGAGGTGCGGGTTGAGGGGCGGCACCACAGCTGTGAGTGCAGTGAGGCGTTGGCAGGGCTGCATGCACAGTGTGTCTGCAGGTGCCCAGCCCCTCCCCTGGCCCCACCCCTGATCAGCCTCTCCCACCCCAATTGAGGATGGGGTGGCTAGCCAACCCCTCCAACCCCCTGCCCCTTGCCCAGGCCGGCCACACCCCCACGCTTTCCCGGGGCTGGGGGTACCCCAGGCAGGCTGCAGGCATGGCATCGGTCAGAGGCAAAGGTCCTGGCTGTCCCTGTCCTAGAGAGTCCTGAAGACCTCAGCAGTGACCAAAGACCAAGACGAGTGGCAAGGTACCTGCCGGTTCTTATGGCTCAAAGTGCCAGGAGGAGGCGGAGCATCTTGAACCTGCAACCCTGGCGTCTGCACACCAAACCTTGGGGCACACCATGCCGGTGGTGCCTGTGGGTGAAAGGAGGAGAGCAGGGAGCTGGGGTGTGGAGCTGGGAGGGGCCTAGAGTCTTCGGGAGCAGCCCCCACACCTGCCCCCCTGGCTGTGGAGTCTGGGCATGGGCAGAGCTGCCTGCCGAGGTTGCTGTGACCCGCACACTCTGGCTGCCAGGCCCTGCTCCCTGCCCAAATCTGGGTTCCCACAGGTGATCGAGTTTCACCAACTCCCAGCCTCAACTCTCCCCAGCTGCAGGAGTGGAGGGAAGCCAAGTGCTGCCGTGCGACACAGCATGCTGGGACCACCACACACCCTGGTTTCCTAAACCGGCTCCTTCAGCTTCCGGAAGTCCCAAGCCCAGCTCGGGCTTGGTCAAAGCCCCTGGTCAGCTCTGCTGCTTGCCTTCCAGGTGCGGCTAGCCCTGAGCCGGTTGTGCTCAGAGAAGCAGCTGCCACTGGGCTTTGTTACGTTAGAGAAATCAAAGAGCTGAGGATAAATATCCTCCCAGCCACTTCCTACGACCCTGGGCCAGGAGGGCTGGGGATGGGGGTAATGGAAAAGGGCTGCTGCTTTGCATTTTATAATGAAAAGACTCCTGCTATGTAGAGAGGAGAGCTGATTCACTTCCAGCAACACCTGGTGTGTTCCCTGCCCCAGCCCTGAAGCCTGACTGCACCAGCAAAGGTGTGTCCGCACAGCCATGTTGGCCTGGCTCCTGGAACGTTGGGAGCACGTTTGAGCTGCATAGATTAAAAAAAAAAAAAAAAGTAAAGATTGAAAAGCACCTCTTTGTACTCAAATGGCACTATATAATGCACATTACAGCATCTGATTTTGTCTTCTGTGTTGATTTTGAGGCAGAGCGCAAACAGGTTCACGGGAAAAGCAGAAAAAAACAAAGGGAAAGGGAGAGAATCCTGCCGCCCACAGCACTGAACATTGTTTTTTTGTTTTTTGTTTTTGTTATTTTTCCTTCTGTTCTTCAAATCAGTATATGCCATTTAAACCACTTTATGGCGTTAGGTAATGAGCTAATGCTTCCTCTATTAAGAGCAAGCAGCAGTGCCTTTCATATGAGTCACATACATTTAATCCATTCAAATGGAGCATACTGAGTGGAGAGAATGGTATGTGTCATTATATAAAGAACTTGGCATTAAGATGCTATCTGGCTGCAGATCTTATTTATTTTGCAATTTAGAGAAGGTAGACAAATCAGGCATTGAAAATGAATGTGCGTGCTTAAGTGCATGACTTTATTTTCATCTGTAACCACCAAAAGACTGAGGTGCATCGATGGGTCCCGAGGTGCGGCAGGTCTGGGGTCTTGTGGTGCAGCGGGCCTGGGTGAGGCTGCATGGCCCGAGTCAGGGCCAGGGGACCTGAGGCCATGCCCCCCCTCCCCTCCCCCCCCCCCCCCCTGGTGCCAGGAAGTGAGACTGTGTTCCCCGCCTGGCAGGGCTTGACGGAGGTGGGGCCAGCTGGGTCTTGGTGTCACCCAATGGGGGTGGGGCCAGCCAGATGGGGGTGGGGCCAGCCAGACACTTCTATTATAGAGAAAGGGCTATAGCAATATTAAAATATTTCCTCTAATTAATTCCCTTTTAATGTGCATGAATTTCGTGCACCAGGCCACTAATACATTTATAACTAATCTAAGTATATTTCAAATAACAGTACTCCAATTCATGGGTAGAGATGATGCAGATAATTTATAACAGAATATTCTTAATTTGTTCCTCCTGTCATTATAAAATAATTATAAATTTATAATAATAAAAGAGCAGATTGTCTGAGAACTGTGTGACAATTTCCAAAGGTATAACATACTAGTAATTGGAATACCAGAATTATTTCAAAAGGAGAAAAAAAGGAGAGTTGAACACAAAAAATATTTGAAGTAGTAATAGCCAAAAACTTTCCAAAAATTACTGACAGACACCAAAACACAGATCCAGGTAGCTCAGTCTTTCAACATCTAGACATACCAAGTTCAAAATGCAGAAAACCAAAGTTGAAGAGAAAATCTTCAAAGAAACCAGAGAGACAGATATGGACAGCTTCAGAGGACAGCTGACAGAGGTGCAGAGGCTCAGTCTCCATTTCAGAAGGGGCTCTTAGGAAAGTATGACAATAAGGAAGCAAAAATAAGGACACTAAAATAATGTTCTGCTTCTTTAAGTGGTCAGTAGGGACATATCAGAAGACATTCACCTGAAAGGGAAAGTCTGACTGAATAATTTTACATTTGTACTCAACTACTTTAAATAATGAGTGGCAAACTTGTGCCCCTCAATGCTTGACATCTACTTATGTGTTACCTTTTTAAAATGCACTCAGAGAATTCTCTATGCAAAGGCTTACTCCTCACTGAAAAATAGTTTCTAAAGCCTTGTCTCATGTAGGCTGAAGAGCAATTACCCAATTCTAGTCTCCTCTAGCTGTCTCACCTAAGTGATGGGAAAGAAAATAAAGAAAAGAAGCATTTGTGAAGGTCACAGCTCAAGGACATAGGCCAACCAAGAGACTGGGATTTAATCATAAGATAATAGGATGCTTGAAGGAGCAGAACACTTCTTTGGTACCTTCCTTGAATAAAAAAAAAATCAGAAGACAAAATAAAATAACAGTTTTCTTTGGCAGCTCTGAAAGTTTTTCACCAGAGAGATGCATCCTTTATCTCTTTCCACTGAGTTAATCCAGTCAGTTTAAAAAGAAGAGACAAACAAAAAAACTACTTTTAAAATTCTTCTCTGCTCTGCCTAGCAATTATGGAATCATTGTACTATTTCAAATGAAGTACTATTCAACAAAATGAATGTCAAGGATTTAAACCAGTATGTTACTCTTATTTCCCCAAGAACATTTTCCCCGCAATAAACACTGAAAAATGTATGATGAGGGCCCTAAGTAACAAACAGCTGAAATTTGTTTCACTTATTATTTGTTCCCTGATTCAGTGTGATAGGATTGTTTCTCATCCTACATAAACCTAAGCTCCTCGAGGGCAGCCCAGTATTGTCTAGTTCTTTTACCTCTGCACATAATCCCAAGTAAATTCTCTGTACACTGGTGACTCCATAAAGACCTGACAACTGGTTATATTTTAAGTCCATATATTCCAAACAGAGGAATAAAGAGGATGAATTCTGACTGACCTAGCATATTCTTCTAAAGAAGGAACATTTGGGAAATATATTTGTAAGAGGCACTCAAGGGTGTCTCCTTCTAAAAGGGCAAAAGAAAAACCTTAAAGCCAGTTGCATCAGAAATGGCATCCATTAATCTCTTTGCCAAGCAGCATAAAGCAGAGAGGCCTTTGAAAGGAGTTGCCCTTAAGAATGGAGTCATGGTTTAATGTGTTTGGTTCGGAGCACCTTGCTTTTAGAAGCCAGCACCTGCAGCAAAACGACAGAGTCGCTGCTTCTGGAAGCAGATTGGGTCATGATACTGATGACATTTATGGCCTAACGTTTCAAGAATTAATTTACAATGGGGATGGTTCTTAGTGCAGTGAATACATCATTGCAGTGAAAGATTGACTCCCAGTTTATCATCTATAAACTATGCAGCCCAGCTTAAGTCCTTTAGGAGGCAAGCATTACAGACATTACTCACAGTTATTTAGGGTTCATAATGCACTCGGAGAATATTTCAAGTATGAAGGTATATGCCACTATAATAAAAACAAGAGCCAAAACCTAGAAAGGGATTTAGAGGGAGAGCGGGGAATAGGAATGTGTTTCAGGTGCCATTGGGCTTCTGCAACATCCCACCAAAACATTTTCTTCATTTAGCTTCTCTTCATCACTTACAGTCAGACTCTCATTTTCATTAAAAAGAAAAATTTCTGTAATTCTATTAGAAAATTCCCATGAAGTGTGTGTCTTTATGTTATTTTGTGGGTTTTATTAAAGTGTTACAAGTCACTCATTTCTAGCCTTCAGTAAAGACTAATATTTTCATAGGACTTCTGAAATATTCTTCAAACGATTCTAAGAACCTATTTTTACAGGGGGAGATAGTTTTTCTAAATATATATATATATATATATATATATATATATATATATATATATACATACTAGAGATACACTGGTAATACATCCACATTTGAATATTGATTAGATACTTGGATATATGAATCAATCTGTTTTAAAATTACAAAAAATTAATATAAGTTAAAATTATGCAAAGGGGACTAACAAAAGCTATTATACCACAGTGAACTAAAACCAATATTTGCATTAGAAGGCGAAAAGAGATGCTAAAGTTATGATTATTAGTACCTATTTTTGGCCATGAAATAGACTTGGAATACATTTTTAATTGAAATCAATATTTTTTCTGTGTCTTTAAATTAGCATCGTTTCTTCTTGAAGATATCCTGAGCACAAACAATGTGTGGGATGGGGCAGTTCCCTAGGGGGACGGTCTGCATGAGCCCTGGGGCAGTAGGGAAAGAGACACGCTCAAGTTAGCTTTCACAAAGGTTTCTGTATAAGCACGCTAAGTGTGCACAGTAGTCCCAGAGCCTGCCCTCATGAGCATCTCCCATTTCTCCCAAGGTATCCTTCCTTCTTATGGTCAGGGTAGATGTATCCGTGTGCAAACAGCACATGAAACCTTAGAGCTGCTTTCAAAAGTCAACTATCTAAAAGTGAAACTATAGCTTAAATAATGATTATATAAGAAGAGTTTATATAAATTGCTATGCACTGTTTGCTTTTTTTAAATAAAAGTGTCCATTTGGAAAAAAGTAAAAATAATGAGGCAATTATATCCCTAGTCCCTTCATCCAAATGCACTGTCAATATTTGTCCATCAATAGCGAGGAATGTATAGTTCAAGTACTGCAGAAAGACTTTACAACAGTTTAGAAAAGGTCATTACTTTTGACTAAACATTTACTAGGAGCTAACATGTAAAGTAATTGAAAAACTTAGCACCATAAAAATAGAAGTCTTTCATATAACTTACCAGTAAGTGATATTGCTCACTGAGTAAAGCTAGAATGGACATACCAGAGATACTCAATCCTTTGTCAATGTTCCCAAGTGTCACTGTAAATATAACACATGAAATTTAATAGCCATGATTTTAAGAATTAACCTCCAGGGAGGATTAGATTAACAATTAGAATCCTATGCATTTAAGTTTTGGTGAGCTATGTCTTGCCATTTAATTTTGTTATACATTGATTAAAAAAAAAAGAAAAAGATGAATTTGCTTACCACACTCAAGTAAGAATTAAAAATTATCTTTCCTCATGTGCTGAAATAGCCAAATAAACCCAGGCAGACTGAAGAACACTGTATTGTAATATGATTGTAGGTCACATATGCCAATCACTAGAATGTGGTTTCAAAGTGTAACTCAGAAATTTTTCTCTGAAGATTATTACAAAGCAGTTTTCATAACTATTTTATATTATATTCTCATATATATTTATTAATATCTCAGAATTTAATTTATATTGTGAAAACATAATAAAATCATATCTTCATTTACTAATTAAAAGAATGAAGACCAAATTTCAGGAAGGAGATGGGTTGGAAAGATATAGTCTTTGGTGTTGAAAATAATATTTTAATAAAACATGTAAATTAACCAAAATAAAAGAAATAATAATTTTAGGTAATTTATTTAAATAACTTTAATATAAACATTAATATCTGAAAATTCTAGAGTTTGTTAAATTAGTTTGAAACAATTCATTTTGAAATTTTGATTAAATATTTATTACTATGCAGAAACAAATGAAAAAGGAAAAATTAGTATGTTTATATTTTCTCTAGTTCTACCTAAACATAAGTTCTGGTTATGGTATTTAATCCTTAGAAAGGAATTTAGAAGGAGAGAGGGAAAATAAAGGAATGTATTCTAGGTGCCTTTGTGCTTCAGCAACATCCCACCAAAATACTATTGTCAAAATACCTTAAAATAAACTAGAGTATGGGCCAACCACTTGTCAGATCCCCAGGTTAAGAATAGTTGAGTTTATTGGGAAATATTTCTCAAAATCCCCTCCCCAGCATTTTATATAAATTTTTCTGACCACTAATAGGTAAAATTAATTATCTCCAGGTATGGCATATGTTCTATGCTCTAGCAATTGATTTCAGAGCTTGATACACAACTAAAAACAGCTTGTGGAAGTGATTAAGAACTCTGTTAGGACTGAGAAAAATCTTGTTAATTTATAAACTGTGAACTTGTGACTTGACCAAGGTCTCTTTTACGTCATAGCTCATTCACTTAACTGCTATACCCATAGATTTCTATATCCTCTTCACTGGATCAGAAAACCACAAAAAGTCCCTATGTGATATGAAAGAACTTTTGAGCTGTTTAATAACATCTTGAATTCGGTTGGCTTCACTAACATGACCTTTGTGGTCATCATGGATTCTAGGGACTTTATACCAGTACAGAATATTTAATCTTTCTGTCGTGGGCAGAAATCTAATTTGAGCAGTTTTACTTTGATGCTCTATTTTTGATTGGTTAAGCCACTCATCCTGTTTGACATTGTTGTGTGGTGTTGCTATGCTTACTTTAACCAGCTGTCACATTCCAGCCCAGAGGTGGGTGAAATGAGTCTTGTTTATATGTAATTCTGAAAGGACTTTTAGATGCTTTAAGTTGGCAACATGTCAATGTAAAAGACATTTATCCCTCCAGTATAGCAAGCCTGAAAGACTTTCAAAATTCTTCATGTACCTTAAAAAAAATTTACTGCCATTCAAATGTTGGCAGACTGTTTTGATGCAATTACAGATACTCATTGCTTCATGTTGAATTGATTCTAAATTTGAATGAGACCATTCCTATCATATATCCTGTCTTTCTGAAAGAGATTATAACATTTCAAATAGGATGGATGTCCTGATCTGCAATTAGAGATGGAAAAAAGTTTGAATTCTTCCAATAGATATTCTACTTGTGTATACACATTGATATGAGAATAGAAATTTATTCAATGACCATTTATTTTATCCACTTTATGTGTCTAAAGCAAGACTATGTATCAGGGAGACAGAGAATGGTTCTGCATTTAAGGAACTTCAAAGCCTCCCTAGTAAGAAAAAACACACACTTTTAATATTTTTTAGCCAAGAACTCATGTTCCTCCCAAAATATACTAATAAAGTTGGTGGAGTCTTAGTTATCCAGGAAATTACCTTAATTCTCCTTATCATGTTCCTGTGTAGATAGCTCATCTTCCAGGTAATATTATCCTTATGCACAGAATATAAAGCCAAGTGAGTCAAGAATAAAAAGGCCAACCCCATAGCAGCTAATCTCCTTATTTCCATGCACACAAAGCATCCAGTTGACCAGTTGTTTTACTCCAACTTTTACTTCTCAACAAATCAGGTTAGCATATGGGCATAGCATGAATTTGATTAATGCCATTATCTTCAATGATAAATTAATATATTCTTATATTCAAGTTATATATGTTGCTTTGGAGACACATTTTCAAAGAATAAAGGTATTATTTATTTTATGTTGCCACCATATTACTTGATTGCAGCAGTATAGTTTTATAAGAATTAGATTTTTAAATACATTGTTAGGTGCAATATAGTTGTTTAGGAGGATAAAATTTACTTTTAGTGAACTCAATATGGTATTACAATGCTTTACTTTTATATCACATTTAACTGTGCACAGAAGGAAAGTGTTAACATTTAATTATCTGTGAAATATTTCCAAGGAGTTAGCTTTGATGTGAAAAAATAATAGTTACTTAGAGAACTGTAATGCTGTAAGCTTGAGACACCCAACCCATTGAAAATTCTTTGAGTAAAAAAAGAAAAACCACAACAAATATTGTTTAAAATGAATTTCTGATAATATGAAGCATTCACTTTCTTCATGTTTTACCAGTTCTCACTTTTTTTCAATATTCACCTGCCTGCTATACCACTATTTACATTCTAGTGATTCATCCACACTGGCAACCTGATGACCAGTCCCTGGTAAAAATTCAAGGAATAGCAATTGGTACATGCTCAAGCTGAGTTAACTCAATGCTATTCTTATGGATGAAAAAGTAAAGGCAGTCAAAAAGTTTTAAATGTTTGATGGCAACATATCATGTAACCAAAACATCTGGATGACTGGATTTTACTCTATATCCAGATGTCTGGCATCACGCAGACACAACCTCAGTGGTTCAATCAGTCAACAACTTTCATTGAGAAACACCCCACTGCCCTTGTGCTGCACAACTCAGCAGGGGTTAAAGGACAATGTCACCTCATATATGGGCCATTACAAATATTCTCTTAATTAGTCCCCCTAACTCTCCCCTCTCCAATTTCCAAACTAGCGAAATATTAAAACAATTATTTTTTTAAAAATTATCTTTATTGTTGAAAGTATTACAGATGTCCCTTCCCCACCCGCCCATTGAACCCCCCTCCACTCTACTCTCACCTCCTCCCCAGACTATTGTGTGCATATAAGTTCTTTGGTTAACCCCTTACTTCCTCACCCACTCTTTCCCTCTAAAATACGTCCAATTTTTAAGATTTTAGTTGCTTCCTTAAGATACTTTCCTTGCTTCAAATTTTCACTGAATTCTGTAGTTGCTGCATAGATCCGTAAGTGGAGGGTTTACAAGGACCATACTTACAAATTAATCATGTTACATTACTTTCTGTCTGTAAGCCCTTCATCAGCTCTAGTCTGGAGTAGGTACTACCCGTAACACTGAACTGTTTATATGCTTAGTTATATATTATGCATGTGAGGCTCCGAAAGCCGTTTCAGGGATAGCAGTCACTCCATGAGGAGAAGTAATTATTTTTATCTATTACTGATCAAAATTAATAATACATGTAAAACCCAGTTCCTAGTATAAAAGAAGTATTTAATAAATGTCCTTTCTTAACTTTTGCTTAGGGTCAACATTTCTTGACCCTAAAATTCCATTGATTATAAGATGTTCAATTTAAAACAACTCTTTTAAGTAGAAAAGAAACCATATCCCATTAAATGTAGGCAAAACTATGGAAATTAGACTAATTTAATAAATTGCAGAGTGGAAAATTATGCTTATTAAGAAAATACAAATTGTTTCTATTGGTATTAATACTATTCTTTTTACAATTCTTGTTGTGTTATGTTCCTGAAAAACTAAATTAATTGTTTTGAGGGAAAATGAGAGAAATAAAAAATTATTTTAAATTTGCATGCTCACATATGCATATGATGTCACAAAAGTGGGAATGTAGAAGATGAGTTCAATTTTGTTCATGTTGAGATTGCCATTAAGGTAGAAAGTTTCAGTTGCCCACTAAATTTTGAATGGCCTTCTTAAGAAAATCTTGCTGATTAATATTTGGAGGATGGTTAATGTGATTCTTTTAGTTACAACTACACTTAAGTAGCTCATATATAGGATTCATAGGAGTAATAAGGAATCTGTTTGGCTCAAGGGCCAAGTGGACTTCTTGCAATCAGGATAGTTCCAAAGATCCCTGCACCGGGCACTTATAAATCTTCATCCTAAATGATGAAGTCTCAACCATTATTCTTTCTTTCATTAATTATAATTTTTGAGTATTTGTTATGTATTAGGCACTAAGCTACAGATATCATATATATGCCTTATATCATGCAATCCTCACAAATTTTATAATTTATATTGTATTATTATCCACATTTACAGTTAAGAAAACAGCTTCTGAGAATTTCAGAAACTTACCTAAGTACCCTCAGCTAATTAGTGGTGAATTAGTGGGAAGCAACTTCAACTTTTGTCCAGGCTCAAGATCTACTACAAATAGCGAGCACATAGTGGGTGCTCAGTTCACTCTATCCCTCTACCAATGGGCTTCTTTGGTTTACCTAACTTGTATATTACCACATAATTTCAGTCTATGCATGACCTATCAACCCCTCCTTTCAGTTTAGTTCCCACTATTAAATGGTAATTTACTTCTCTGAGTCTGAACTTCTGGTAAAAAGCATCTGTTCATCTCAATTCATGCATTGCAATTAAACTATGCATTTCATAAATGTTGGTCAATCTATGGATTTATTGTCCTCCACTCAGATATCCATCTCTAACTGATTAACAGTTAATGAAAAGATCAATCATGCTAATTAGAGGTTTTGTGGGGGAGCAGTGTCTCTTAGAAAAGGTATGGATGAAGCAATGATAGAAAAACCTCTACCATATGAGGTGAAGCTATGGAAGTAGAAAAGATCCACAGAAGACCAAAAGAAAAGAGACCACACAAATGAAGCCCTAAGTGCCAAAACCGGTTTGGCTCAGTGGATAGAGCGTCGGCCTGTGGACTGAAGGGTCCCGGGTTCGATTCCGGTCAAGGGCATGTACCTTGGTTGCGGGCACATCCCCAGTGGGGGGTGTGCAGGAGGCAGCTGATCGATGTCTCTCTCTCATCGATGTTTCTAGCTCTCTATCCCTCTCCCTTCCTCTCTGTGAAATATCAATAAAATATATATAAAAAAAAAATGAAGCCCTAAGAAACAAATATACAAAGATTGGCCAGAATAAGAAATGTCCGTACAAGAAATTGACATAAAATGGAAAATTAGAGAACTGGTATAAAAATAGAAAATAGTACTAAGGAAGTCTATGAAAGAGAAAGTTTGGAAAATGAGAGTGCTTTTCATAACAAATGCTTCAACAATATAAATTAATTCATATACATACACAAACTATCCTACTATAGTCCAGGGAACACAGGGTTGAGCAAGAACAGGTCCTTGCTTTTCATGGTGGAGGAAACAAATGTTAATTATCACACGAATTACTGAATAATTGCAATTATGAAATATACAACATAAAAGAGGTATATATAGTATTTTGAGATAATAGAATAAGAAGACTTGATCCTGTGAAAGAGTTCAAGGAAAATTTGCTTTAGAATTAATGTTTGAGTTGAGATCTAAAAGGAAGTTGGGAATTGACTAGATGAATTAAAGGGTGGAGAGGACTAGATGGAGAGAATGTGTAAAGCTCCTTTGGCAAGAGAGAATGTGGTGACGGATAAAAAGTCCCTTATGTGTCCAGAGAGAAGAGAGCAGGGTCTTGACATTACCTCTAGAAAGAGATAATGCTAGAGAGATAGATAGGAGATAGACGTGTAGAAACTGAAAGGTCACATTAAGTTTTGTCTATCATTATGTGCAATAAAAAAGAGGAAAGTGGGTGGTTGACATGATCAGATGAATATTTTGAGTTGATTTCTCTGGCTAGAATAGGCAGAAAAGATCAGAGTGGTATTAGGCATGATTCCTTTAGTTTCAATTAATGAAGTTCCCACTTACACTGGATTAAGAAAAAAAATTATTTATTGACTTTAAAATTGGAAAGCATGGTCAAGAGCAGATATTCAGGCATTTTAGGATACAGATAATTATGTTTTTCAGGACTACATCTCTCTGCATTACAGCTCAGCTTTCTACTGTGTTGGCTTTATATTTAGGCAGAATCTCCTCTCCTGGAGAAAAAATGCAAGCTGGCAACCTAGAGTAAAAAAATATCACATATTATCACCAGGGACTATCACTTAAGGAACAACTTTATCACATGACTATCTATGAAACAACCATTATGGCCAAGGAAGAGGACATACTCAAGGTCAGGCCTGTTGACTTGCTCTTTTCTGGAGCCAGGAAGTACAGTCAATGCCACCTGAACCACATGGCCTGAGAAAAGGAAAACTGGATGTTGTCTCCAGAAGTGGGAGATCCAGAGAAAATATAGGGGGGACAGGTTAAGAGGATATTATGATACTCCTGGATAGAGATAACCATAGTTTATATTGAGAGTAGAGATTTAAGAGGGATTTAGGAGAGTAAATTCATAGAATTTTGTAATGAATTAGACAAGAGGTTAAGAAGATTGAAGTATCAGAAGTGTGTCCTAAGTTTTATGTTTACATAACTGGTGACATCATTCACTGAAGAGTCAACACTTAAAAGGAGCCAGGTTAAAAGGTAGAGGAGACAGGCAGAACTGCATGAGTTTAACTTAATTTAGAACATATTTAGTTGGAGGAGCCATTGAGGTCTAAAGATCAGTTGGACATACAGGTCTAAAGATCAAGGAAGGCATCTGGGCTGGAGATGTAAGTTTGCCCAGCACAGGAACAGTTCATGGATTTGAAGGTGTCTTGACCATAAATGGTGACAGAGGCAGAGCCAGATTTTGGTGAATGTGTGGAACAGGTGAAAGGTAAGGAAATAGAGACAGCAAGTATATACTAGTTATTGTGGTAGATTAGATGTGGCTACAAATTAATTACTATTTCTCCCATTGAAAAGTGAAATTTAATGTGCTTCTTAGTGATTCTGGGCTGGCTTTAGTTATTTGCTTGACCAGAAGAATGCTGCAGATGTAATATTCTGGGACTTCCAATGTTAGGTCCTAAGAATATTTATAACTTCTATCTGAGCCTCCTGGAACATGTGCTGTGAAGAAGCCCAAATAGCCAGCCCAAATAATGTGCTCTTGGACAAATTATTAAGCTCCTTAAGCCTCAGTGTTCTTATCTATAATAATAAAAGTGTAATATGCTAATTAACCGACAGCCAAATGACCTTCCGGTCCTCCTTCCGATCATCATTCCAGACAAAGCCGCGGTGGCGGGGGCTGAGGCAGAGGCAGTTAAGGATGATCAGGCAGGCAGGCAAACAGTTACGGGTGATCAGGCAGGCAGACAGAGTGGTTAGGAGCGATCAGGCAGGCAGGCGAGCAGTTAGGGACAGTCAGGCCGGCAGGCAAGTGGTTAGGGGTGATCAGGCAGGCAGGTGAGTGGTTAGGGGCAATCAGGCAGGCAGGCAGGTGAGCGGTTAGGAGCCAGCAGTCCCAGATTGCATGAAGGAGCAGGCTGGGCTGAGGGACCGCAACTCCCCTCTAGTTTGCATTATAAGTACTCAATATGGCTAGTTGCTGTTTTATCATTATTTCCCACTTAGTTTTGAGTGAAATAAATTATCATAAGTGGAAATAAGGTTTACTTTTCTTTACAAAAGATTATTTTTATATTTTAACACAATATAATAATTTTAGTGGTAACTATAATCTTATCATAAGCTGTCATTTAACCCATTTTACAGATGTGGCAAGTAAAATGAAAAAGAGTGCAATACATTAATAATTTTAAACATAGCTTAGGCCACATGCGGCCCGCTGAGGACATTTATCCGGCCCGCCGCGTGCCGCTGCCTGTCCTGCTTAGCAGCCGACTCGTCCCGGGCCCGCAGTGCGCATAGAAATTTGCTCATAGTTTTTTTAAACTATAGTCCGGCCCTCCAACGGTCTGAGGGACAGTGAACTGGACCCCTGTTTAAAAAGTTTTTTTTTTTTTTAAATATATTTTATTGACTTTCTACAGAGAGGAAGGGAGAGGGACAGAAAGTCAGAAACATTGATGAGAGAGAGACATCGATCAGCTGCCTCCTGCACACCCCCCACCGGGGATGTGCCCGCAACCAAGGTACATGCCCTTGACCGGAATCGAACCTGGGACCCCTCAGTCTGCAGGCCGACGCTCTATCCACTGAGCCAAACCGGTTAGGGCATGTTTAAAAAGTTTGAGGACCCCTGGTAGACTTTGGATTAAATTCTAGATCTTTGCTCAGCAAATGTACCATATTATTAAACAATTAAATCAGTAGTCAACTAAAATACCTAATTAGAATTCTTAAAGGCAATACATTTGATATTTAGTGTTGTGTTGTTTTTTTTCAACAATGTGGGAACATTCAGTGGTGATATTTCAGAGGTACTTTGCCATTTGAGCAGGCCTTTTCTAAAGTTACAAATAGCTTTACTCTAGCATCATTCCCAGAAATTCCACCTCTGAATGGCAGATATTTTTAATTACTACTTTAATCTAGTAATTGTTATAACCCAAAGAAAGATTTTCAAGGAATACCATTCCCAGATTAAATATTTGTAAAAATGCCTTCTTAAAGAACTTATGGGTATAATACAGCCACTAATTTTATCTGACTTGCATCTCTCAAATGAGAAAAAAAAAAAAATAGGACCACTCAAGACACCTTAACCAAAACTAAAGCCACTCCCTTCCAAATAGTACTTCCCCATTTCCATAACCTCACTGGACAGTCTCCTGTGTGACCCAGTGAGCTTGCATTTCCCAGGCACGAGGAGAAAGGAATCTTTTTCCACTCTTATTTCCTAAGAACCCCCTTCTCATCAGGTTTGTAGATAGTAAAGAGAACATTTACCTAGTTGCTCCTAGAAATTTGACTGTTGGTTATATTTTTCCATCAGCTGAGGTGAGTTGGTCTGATAAGGGGTCAGTGGCAACCCAGTTATTCACTTCATGGATTTATAGATGACAAAATCCTGTCCTTACGTGAATATTTTGCCAATATCACTCCTTCCCCCACTCCCTACTTTCTTGGAGAAGAAATTACTTTTCTGTGTCTGGGCTACTAGAGAACCAATTTCTGAAGTCCCCATGTCAGAAGCGTGTGCATGACTGCAAGTGACATGCTGTGCTGAGCTGTTTCTGCGTAGACACCAGCCTTCACTGTTACTGCACTGAAGATGAGATGAACTGAGCAAGCTGGCAGGGGGAGTACTGTCTTTGTTGATGCAGTGATCACCACCTGTATTAAATCCAGACTGCTGGAAAACTCTAACTAAATATTTTAGGCATAATAATATCCACTGAGAATAGCAAACACATCTACCAGTTATAGAAATAACTGTGGTTTGGTAAGAAAGTTAATTTTTATTCACTTGAATTAAAAATCACCTAATATTCTCTGCTCACTTTTATTAAATAGAGCTCAGTATGGCAATGTGTTTTAAATTGGAACTTTAAAAAAAACAACAAGCTGGTCTTTGGATAGTCCTTTTTATTCTAATTCTACTAAGAACAACAGCAAAACTGCAACCTCTCCATAGAATAAGGGTGGGGAACATCCAGCCCATGAGCCCTATAAGGCCCAAGAGATCATTTGGTCTGCTCCTGCCAAGGCACTGGGGGTGAGTTAATTAAATGTTTGACCAAATATAGCAGGCTAATATTTAAGTGGATAATTTTGTATGGCCTGTGAATGATGTTATAAATATCCAAATGACCCTTGGCAAAAAAAAAAAAGGGTTCCCCACCCCTGCTATAGAAATATAGAAAGGAGAAAAATGTACCTAGCACAGTGTCTAAAAAAAGTGAATAACTCAAATTTATGTTGCAACTACATGTGAATCTCTATCATGTTCTCTTAAATTCTCCTCACACTCCCAAATCATGGATAAAAAAGACTTACCTGTGTGTTAAAAGTCAGTATTCCATACTAGAGCAGATGCTAACAGAATGACAGTGGCTACATTATTTTTTGTACTCAGCCCCTCTCCTCTCCCTCCCTTTATAGAATAATTTCTATTCTTTTAAGTCTTATAACTGGATAAGCTCAAGAAAAAAAAATCACATCAGAAAGAAGGAAAACCTTCCTGAGAACAGTATGATTGGCAAGCTGTAGCACAGTCTGGCCAGTTTGCTTGGTTAACAAATATAACTATAAACCCTTGGCAATTTTAAACTAATGTCCAAGTTAGAAGATGAAACAATTATTTGTAGTGCTCTCTGTGCACAGTTACTTTAGATGCTTCAACGATATTGACTGTTTCTCTCTCTCAATGGTAAACTTGTGAAAATTATCCCAATGATAATCTCAACCTAATTTTCCACATAATTGCTCTATTTTTTTATCTTAAGTGATGAACAATAAAAGACCCATGCCCACCACTCACACACACACACACACACACACACACACACACACACACACAACACACACACAAACTATGATTAATAACATCAAAAAGGCTGTGAAAGAAGGAAGCCAACTGCAGTTTGGTTCACTTTACTATATAGCTTGTGTATATTTTCTTAAAAGCAGCACTTTAACAATACAAAAAATCAGTTTAATACTTTTAAATATTTTATTGAAAACATTAACACATTAATGTATCAAGTAGATACTTTTTTTCAGGCAAGTAGATAAAGTAAATATTACCTAATTCATGATTTATGATGTACTATAGGTATTAAAATAATGTATTTTTTTGTTTAAGCAAATATTGTTGTCCTGAATAATTTCTATCTTCCTCCACACACACACAAACTGACATTATATGGTAGAGCACTTAAAGGGACAATTTTATTTAGCAGGCTCCCTTGAAATAATATTAAAATGGAAACATGCTTTTTTTAAAATTTTTGACATCAACAGGACATAAACTGAGTCATGAGATGGTACATATTCAGATTTATCCTCTAAGTCAACTGCTTTGTTATTTTCAGTCCTACCTTAAAGATTTTATGTCAATGATTGCTAATTCCATTAGGGGTATTCTTTCAAAACATCATGAAGCAAAATATTTCTTCATTTAAACAATTTTATTTATGGTGGAATTTTCAAAATGTCTTGTATCTTGAAATTATCCACAAAGTACTATTTTGTGCTTACATTAAAAAGATGTATTTCTTATAAGAAAAGATAAAATATATACCATTAGACAGTATTATTATATTTTTATTTAATACAATATAACCAAAGGATTAAAGAGAAAAATGTTAAATATGTTTAAATTTTCCTATAACTAACTTATTTCCAGCTGTTCTAATGTTTTGAAGAAAAAATAAAGATCTAAACACCAGAGATAATATTTTGATAAGCAATATTAATAAAAAATATAATTTAAGCATTGCAACAAGCTACCTTCAATAAATTGCTCCCTATCAGAAATAATATTATTGGAACTAAGTATCTAAAGCAAAGAATAAGAATAAAAGAGAGGGGGAAAGAGGAGAGGAAGGATGAGAAAAGATATAAGTATTAATGGCAATGGTCACTTTTTCGTTAAATACATTTCTTATAAAGTGGCAAGATAATATGTACAAATCTACAACTGAAGGGAAATCTTTATATATGAGTTGACTTGCTTTTGGACTCTTTGGGCATCCTTCTTTCTGTAGGTCCTCCTGGCAGAACTGATGGAAACTAGATTTTTAGTTCATAGGACATGATAGATTAGCCTTGAACTAGAAGCCCCTGGGGTTGCAGGCTGTGAATCAGTGCTGGCAACTGGAGAGGGAGAGGCCGGGTGCTGCAGAGGCAATCCAGGTTGCTCTGAGTTGGTGATCCGATCCACTATGCTGGATAAGCAATCCAGGCTGGATAAGGAGCTTTTATCTGTGGCATATACTATGGATACAAAGAGAAAATCATTAAAAAGAAATTCCCAAATGTATAGCCTTGCTTACGTTGTTGCCCTTTAAATAGTAGTTCAGCTCTTTTGACACCAAGGGGTCAGCTGGTCTCAGAAAGCCTGATGTAGAAATCTTCAACAAATATTGAGCAATTCATCGGCAGTGAATGGAGTGAAAAGTCCATCTAGCACTATTGCAAGCAAAAGGGCACGTGTTTGTATCCGTTAGGTGGATTTTTGATTTTAAAAAAATGTGTGTGTGCGTGTGTGTGTGTGTGTGTGTGTGTGTGTGTGTGTCCCTTTTGCTCTGCCAAGAACTCTGCAAAAGAACCAGTAATCTATTCCCTCCCTGGATACTATGGGGAAGGAGGGACTGCTTTGACAGGTTCTAACTGCGAAGGTGAACTTGTCTTTAAACTCTTCTGAAGCCATCAATTCTTACCATTTGGTATATCAGGACAGTAGATGCTGTCAAAACTGCTGCTCTTTCTGGACCAGACAGGGCTGTTACATTCAGGCTGTAATATAAGACACAAAAGAAGTTTGTTTTCAGGTTTTGGCAAAAGATTCTCTGCTCTAGAGTAAGGCAGCGCTTGCCCACCAAGCTCCCTAAATTGACCACTGTCAATCACCTTCATTGCCTTGATTTAGGAAGGGTTAGCCCCACCAAACTGCAAGGGCACGGAGGTCAATCTCTGTGCTTGGAGAAGAGGAAAGCAGCAGCAAAGGGAAGAGGGGGTGGAATTCAGCAGCCATGTGCATTGGGTTAACCATGCAAAATGGATTGGAGTAGAAGGAAGCCACACTAATTCAGGGAGAGAACACTTTCCCAGGGCAAAAACGCATTAAAACCTGGCAGTGTTGGAGCAGACGCCCTCTGTAAAGAATGCGTCAACATCTCCTTCCAGCCAGGCCTCGGCAGAGCAGGGACTGCAGCCCATCCATTTCTTTCCATTTCCTCATTAAGTTACAAACTGTGGGGCAGTGGGAGCTTGAAAGAGATGTCTTTAGATATTAGTATACGACAGGGTCCACTGGTGGTGTATTTTGGAAATCAACTGAGTGATGGTGAAATATGCGATTGATCATTCACAGCCACCTATGTCACAGGACGACTCTCTCCTGCAATGCACAGCTAGAACCTGGTAAGAAGTCAAACGCAAGTCCTGTTCAACAGCTGTTTCCTGGCATCTTTCCAAATGTGGCATCTCTTGTCTCTTACAGCCACTACCATCCCACCCCCAACTGCCAACAAAATAGTCACTGAACATTTAGTTGCCACACCTGGTTTAAATGACATATAAGGAGTTTGGAGCAAGACAGGGGTGCCCAGGTAGGTACCAGAGCTATCCCTTACCATGCCGTCGGAGCAGTTGGAGGTGGGGCTGGCGGGCTCGGAGCAGCTCTGTCCCGGCATGCTGTAGTAGTTCTCCACCTGCTCTCTCAGCAGCTCCTGCAGGCTCTCTATGTAGCGGATGGCATTCCTGAGGATCTCCACCTTGGGCAGCCTCTGGTTGGGGTTGGTCGTGGTGCACCTCTTGAGCGTCTCGAAAGCCTGGTTGACCTTCTTCAGGCGTCTCCGCTCGCGCATGGTGGCCGCCTTCCGCCTGTCCATGGTGGTGGACTTCCTCTTGCATGCCTTGCAGGCCCACATGAGGCAGTGGCCGGCCTGGTGGTGGCCCGAAGGTGCTCGCACGTGCTCGTCCTCGTCGGAGCCTTGCAGCTCTGCTTTGTGCGCCCCGAAGGCAGCCACTTGAGGCTCAAACTCGTCCCTGAACTCGCCCTCGGGGGACGGGATGCAGGAGCCGTCGTAGAAATACTCAGAAGGCGAGAACTGGCAGCCTTCCATCATGTCCATCCTCGGTGGCCACGCAGGCGGTGCACCTGGACAGCAGCGAGAGGGATGGGGAGAAACTGGAGCCTGGCGCGGCTGGGGTCCAGCAAACCCGGCGAAGCTCCCTGGTCGGTTTCTCTGGTAATTAACAAAGGCAGACGCCTGGCGGCCCGGGTCGCCGGGCTGGGGTTAGGGCTCTTTATATATTCTTGAGGGAGGGAGGCCGGCCCCAGTGGCCAGGCACTATTAGCATATCCCACCGCAACCCCCGCCGGGGCTGTCTGGGCAAACCTCCGCCTACCCTCCAGAGACACTTTGCTGTTTACTGCCCCTTTGACGCTAATGGTTTTACTGCCTTTCTGCCGGGCGGGGGGACGGTCCCCAACCCGCTCGCTTGCACTCTCTAGATTGATTCGCTTAAAGCGTGTTACAGACAAAAGAAACGAAGGAATTCCAACCTTTGGCCATTGCTCGCACAATTTGAGAAATGTAAAAGCCCACCTGCCTACCCACGCCTGGACGAAAGGAAATCACTTTATTTTTAAGCGTTTGTTCCTCTTTTTAATGAACTTGAGTTATCTCGGGATTTCTTTTTTGTCAGTGGACCGGAATAACAGTTGCTAAAAACTTAAATGGACACTTTCAGGCATGGGCTGAGTTTGGATGGTTTACAATATCCATTTTCTTTCCATCAGGTTGCCATTTCTAAGTCCTGTGCGATTGGGGGCAGGCGGGAGCTCTGCGTTCTCTCTGTGTCATCTAAAAGGAGTGTGCTCTAGGGCCAGGTGATGGGGAAAGCCTTCCTTCCTTTCCCCCTTCCGCACGCGTTTCACGAGCGCCTCCTCCTTCTGCCAGGCCTTCCCTAGACCCCGATGGGGCCTGCATCCGCACAGCGCACCTCTGGGATTTGCATGAGAAGAAACGCCGTTTTAGAAGGTGAACTCCCTCTCCAGGGGCGCGGCTCCTTTCTCCCTCTCTTTCTGCCCCGCCCTGTCCTTTCCACAGACTAAACAGCCAAGCCGAGCTTTGGGGTCGCTAATTTTCTGCTTTCAGGCGAACGAACACCGTTACAGATGCATCCCAGCTGCCAGTACAGCGATCCTTCTCAGCTCGTGTACAATTTCCAACTCAAACCCTGAGTAACTTCACACACTCCCGTGATAAAAGCCGTCCAGAAAAGCCATCATAAGGGGGCCTTTGAAACTTTGATGGGTAGAAGAGGAGAGGGGAGGGCTGTCATCTAAGCAAGAATAAATCTATTAATCAGCTTTTGCCAATCCTCCTCTGCCCTTAGCCCATGTCCAGATCACTAGGGGTTGGGGGTGCTGCTTATCAGCAGGAAAAACAATTGATTAAGGTTTACACAAACAGACTTAAGGAGACGGGGTTTTAGATCAGAGCTTGCAGTCCCTATTAAAACAGGAGGGATTGTTCTCGCCTGGATCTACAGTCATCCAGTACAGTAAGTGTTGTGGCTCCAAAGTTACTTGGGGTAGTGGGGTGCTTTCCTTTCTACTACTTTTCCTAAAATTATTTTCCTAAAGCAACCCTGACTGGCTGATCCCATGTCTGCAGGGGCCAGAGAAGTGCTGACTTCTCAGGGTGAGATCTGCTCTCCAAAACGAAGGCCACAAAAACCAGGGGTAGGAGGGTGTCAGTCACTGAGGTTTGCTACAGGGTGCTGGTAGCAGTCTCCTCGCCCAGGTTTTGTCATCCCTAAGGCAAAGACACCGCTACCACCACACTGTGAACACCCAGCTCCCTTTCCCACCGGTGGGCTGCTTAATTGTCTGGCCTGTGGGAAATCTGACCGCACCTTATTTAGGACTATTAGCAAGTGGATGCCTTTGAAAGGAATACAGTACCCCGGGCTACACCAGATAACAGTCAGTTTCCTAAAGGACTCAGGGGGAATGAAGGCTGTATCCACCCAGGTAAAAACATTCGCATCTGTGCACGTGGCTGCCTCTGAAATACTGCAGTGGGGAATACTCACCCAGGAATTCTCAGCCAGATCCCACAGGTTCTGGCCCGCAGCAATGCCAGCTCTTCCTCTGGCGATGGAGCTCAGATGTTAGCACACTGGCCTAAGCTCCACAGAGTTATGTGCAGGTTTATGATTTGGGCAAAAAATAAATTTGCTCTTAACGTTTAGAGGGGAGATGGAAGTTAGGCTCCTGCAAGCCTCCCAGCTGATTTCTTTCCTCAAGGCACGGAATGGGCTTTGCACCCAACCCCTCAGCGTGGGATATTTGTAGCAAACAATTATGAAGACTTTTCTGTTTGCCAAAGCACGTTCTCAACCCTACCCATGTATGTATTCATTCATTTTCTCCTTCCAATGATACTATGGGAAGTACTTGTTTTTAGACTCACTTTTTAAAGAGGGTAACCAAAGTTCAACTTGGAGGTAGTAATTAGCCACAGGCCACACAGTACTGGCAACTAGGCATTCCTTTGTCTAACTTATGCTTCTAAAGGTGAATTGTGTTTGCTTTCTTTTTCTCCGACTCAGACACAGTGCGCCTGCTTTGTGCTGCAGAGCAGAAACTCGCAGCGGCGGGACGTCTTTCCCTGCCCTTTGGGTCCTGGGAAGAAGCTGTGGCTCCGAAGGCTCTGTCAGTAGTGGAAGTTCTCAGAAGTTAGGGCTGTCTTTGGTAAGGTGATCTCCAAACAAATTTACCAGAGTGCGGCTGGCGACTGGAACTAACTAACGAATCCAAGAAAACACAAGAGTCTGGCGGCTTAATGGGACTTGCTAGGCGGGGAGACAGGGTCCTGGGTTGAGGACCCTTGGCATTCAAGTGCTGAAAATAGGATCTCAGAGCACCAAAGGAGAGAGAGAGAGAGAGAGAGAGAGAGAGAGAGAGAGAGAGAGAGAGAGAGAGAGAGAGAGGCCTTTTAAACTGCTGTCAGGGCCCAGAGGAGAAAGATAAAAAAACAGGAGGCAGTATACAAAGGAAGCCAGCACCTCAAAGATACCTAGGGCTCCCAAATTCAGGAGAGGTCCCGCTGCTCTTTTCCTAGGGGAAACATGTGAGAGAAAAATGGGAAACTGGGTGAGCGATACAGAGAAAAAAAATCTTCTGAGTGGAGAAGTTGAACAGAGAAATATGAAAAAGTTAAAAATCACTTAAAAATGTCTGCTGGGTATTCGGGTATTCTCTTTTACTCAAAATCAGATTAGATTCTGCCTTTTGTTCCTCATAGAAAATAATAAAAATACAAACTCTTTCCACTATTTCTCCAGAGAAGTGGACCTCTTACATGTAGAGAAAATGCACATGTATTTAATTAAGTAATCAGGTTGTTTGAAATGATATGCCAGCGTAGCTAGGGAAGCCTCAGAACAGGCAGACGAGGGGAAGAAAACCAAGCTATGGCCTGTTGTTATAGCTTCACCAAAGTCCTGGTGAAGTGGATAGATAATTTTTACATTTTACGTTCTTAATAAAAATAAACATGTTTGATTTTCTTACAAGTTAGACTTAAAGAAGGTTTTAATTGCATAGACTTTTAAGTAATCATCAACCTGTTTTTTGTTGTGTGTGTGTGTGTGTGTGTGTGTTTTTTAAGGTAACCTATTTTAGTTGAAGCATTATGGCAACAATCTTAGTGTTGATGGACAGACAACACCAGCAAAATGATGCTCAGAGCTTCCTTCACTAGTAAAATTTGGCTACCTTAGGAATTCTACATACTTCTCTTAGCTGGAGAAGATACACCCAGAGAGATACATCCATTTCAATTCACTTCTGCCTCTACCTGAGACACTGATCCGTTAACTCTTAGACAAAAGAAGTTGTTCCAGAAATTTTTGCTTATTATATATGAGTTCACAATGTGCTAAACAATTTCAAACTGCTATTAGCTCTGGGAACAAGGAACACCTAAGTAAACACATTAGTACCTGCCAAAGCTGCTGGAAAAATTTGTGGAGAAGACAGCTGAGGAAGACATTGGCCTCTGCTTGAATTCGAAGGCTCCCAGGAGAGATCAAAGGCCTAAGTAAGGACTTTCAGCAGCCTTGAGAGTAGAGCAAGTAGCCAGTTCTGGCAACATTATCTTGGTTCCAACAACAAGGCATAGCCATTCCATCTCATCAGCTGACTCTGACCAAGGTTTACAAAACTGCTTTTTTCAGAATAAAACCTCTAGGACCAAGGGTCATCTTTCTAACACTTCTTTTGAGTTTAAGGGAGTCACTCAGGGGTCGGTTGGAGAAATGTCTTGATGGTTGGCTCTTTGAGGAAAAACCATGTTATTGCTAATTTACTAATGCATTAAATCAGGAAATGACATATTCAAAGTTTAAATTAAAATATTTAAAAATATTTTAGCTATGATTTTCTGGGAGGATGATTTTGAGATAAGTAAATGGGATAAAATATTACTTAGAGAAAGTACAAATAAATACATTGTAACTTAAAGTAAAAAATACCTTTAGGTTAAAAGTTACTTTAGCAACCCAAGACTTCTCTGGCAGTCACAAGAGTAGTTGGGAACACTGAATTTCAGCACCAACTTCCACCCTGCCCCAAACATGTGAAAAAGTAAAAAAATAAAAATAAAAATAGAAGGAAAAGAAAAAAGATTATACTAGACATAAGTGGATTTCTACTACCTTCAGCCTTTGAAGTCAATGATTCAGGTGTGATAATTAAAGATAGAGAAAGCTGACAGTTCATGTTTTACAAATTATTTCTATAGTAATATAAAACAGAAAATCACTCATTATTTCATACTTGATAACTTTATGCCTGTCTCTGAGAGGAGGCTCAGTTTAAATCCCAAATTACTTATCTTTACCAAGTTATTACATCTTGATTTTCTGCTTCCATGGCCGTATTTGTTTTGGCTTTGGCCTTAATAAAGATTGTCATCATTAATGGCCAATAAAAACACTTTAATTGCAAACACACCAAGGATTTCATTGGAAAGCCTAACATGTTAACTATATAGCAATGGAGGTCACATGAAGCCTTTGGGAAATATTTGCTCTATTTAACAAAGAGACTTCTATAGGCAAACTTATCCTAAACAATTTCTCAAATTACCCAACGAGGAGAGATAGAGAGGATTTGGTTTGCAAAGACTGAATCAAATCTATCAGCAAGTAAAGTCCATGAACTGAAAAAAGCATTCTGCTACTGAGCAGTTTAAAATGCAAATTTTATAAATATGTGTGCAATCCTAAATTAGTCCACTTGGTCAATTACAATATTTGTTTTCACTATGGCATAAACTTGATTTTTTAAAATATAGGTGTGTGTATATATACACATTTCAGGGAAAGACCTTATTGATCCTCCGGAAAAAAAAATCATGGATACCTAATAAGGGTGATTAATGGTTATACACACCATCCAGACATATTCAAACATGTCCTGATTGGATCATTTGAAATGCTTTCCCACTTATTTTTTTAATTAAATTACTACTCTAAGGTAGAGTTTACTAGCTAATCTTTCTTGAGACAAAGTTTTTGGTAAATAATTGCCAAAGAGAGCCAACTTATTCTACAGACAATAAATGTTCCTTCTTATTTCCCAAGGCTTCTTTTTTGGGGTGCATGGTGATTGGGAGAACAAGCCTTTGATATCAGCTGGCTCTGAGTCCTGGCTCTATACTTACAAGAACCTCTCTGTCCCAATGAGTCCTTTTCTCTAAACTAGATGTGACAGTCATACTTCTCTTGCAGCTTGTTGAAAGATGATATGAGCTAATATGTAAAATGCTACAAATGGCTCGTTCATGTTGCTCTTGGTCTCATTGTTATTGATGCTTTCCCCTACAAAGGCTGGATCGGAAGGAACTGTGGCTTTTGATGGAAGAAAGGCCTTCTGGCAGTCAATTTGTATTTACGAATGAAAAACAAAGGGAGTTGGCATTGAGTGTTTATATTGTGCCCTCGTTTTTCTAAGCAGCTTACGTGCGCGCTATCTCAGTGAATCCTGACAAACCCAGGAGTTGAGCACTATTATTGTCCCCATTATTTTATAAATGAAGAAATGGACGAAGAGAGCAGCAATTACAGCCCAAGGCTACCCAGTAGCAGCCTGGATTCAGTCTATCTTGTCAGCACCCACGGAGGCCGTTTGCACCCACTAACACTCCCGCCTGCTCTTCTTAAACCTTTGAGAGGGATTACATGTTAATGTCAGTTTCCGCTGTGAAACTTCCCGCATTTTAAAAGCATTCTAGGAGAAATTAGAGGCTCAGAAAACAAAGTGACTGTTACCCTCCGAACAGCCTTTTGAGGTGGAAAAGGGGCAATTTCTGCTCCAGGCCTGAAGGGGGCGCTGCCCGTGGCGGTATCTGAAACTGTGTTGTGCAACCGGAAGGTCCAGAATGGCGTGTTAGGATGTAAGGTTGGGCTGGGAAGTACCGAATTCAATTTGATTTTCACATTTTCGAAATGAGGACTGACTAGCTGTGAGGAGAAAGAGGGAAGGGAGAAGTGGGGAGGAGGAGTCCACTGGAAGCTGCCATTTACAGAATGCAAGAGAGAAGTCGTGATTCCAAAGAAATGGCTCGCCCTTCTCCTCTGCTTTACTTCCCACTGCGATTCTTGGTGGTCGTTCCTTCCTGAGGTTACAGGATAAACAAACCTGGCACACGTTGTAAAATCCTCACCCTGAGGAGCTCCTGGGGGTGCAAGCCTCTCTGGGGCTTTGCTATTTGGCCCAGCTAAGAGGTTTCATGTGTGTTGTTGTTGTCCTTTGCCCTCAGCATTTAACCCTTCCCTCTCTTGAAGCAACCCTTCCTCTACAAAACCCACCCCACCTCAGCAGACTGTCTCCTTTTCTCTTTCTAGTTGGAAAACTAACCCAGGCCACACAAGGCCGTGAGGGTAGTCCAGTCTCCTAGCCACCAGCTCAGTTCAAGAAAACTGGGGAGGGCCCCTGAGACCTGGCAGTGCGGCCCCCCGGGGGACTCCAGGTCAATGCTTTTTATTCAAGGGCCCCAGGGCTGGAGAAAGTCAAAGAGGGAAAGTCATTTGGCCTAAATTAGCTGAAGATCTTTTAGAAAAATAAGCAAAGAGTTTTTGTGTGGCAATTTCTTGCAACAATGAGATTTTACTGGATTGAAAAGTCAGTGGTTAACTTTGGGTAAGCAAATCTCACCCAGAGCTCCAGGCACAGGACAGAAAGAGAAAGGGAAAGTATGCTGATACAAGAAAAAAAAGGACAATTTCCTCCTGGATATTCCTCACGTATAGGAAAGGAAACAGTTTAATTCAGACATAGAAAAACAACCCATTTTCCTCCCTTTAAATAAGCCTTTTAGAAATCACCCAGATAAATGGGCTGGTGTGATGTCTAAATTAAAATGCGGCTCTCTATCTTCCTCAAGCATATTTTTTTTCCGCTGAATCAAAATAGGACCAACTTTATTCATACAGAAACTCATTTTTTAATATTACAATACCAGGATCCTCTCACATTGTATATATAGTATGTCTGTTACTTTACAATATATATTTCTTAGGTTTACATACAAAATGAAAGTACTAAGATTATTTACAAATATACATTCGATACCCCTAACATTTAAATGCAACGTTCCCACTTTGTTTTAGACAGGAATGAACTTCTTTGGATCATGGCACAAAAGAATCACCGTAATAAAAGTAAATATATTATAAAACCAACCAAACAGTAGCAAAGTAAGGCTGCTAGACCTAAGCCACTCGCTGCTCCAAAAAATTAAAGCCCAAAGCCAAAAGGCACCTGAGCGTGCACAACAATTTCGAAGTTTTTTTGTGTTTCCTTCCCTTTCATAAACTTCTGCAGTCTGGGCTCCTAAACATGAATGTAATGTGAACTAATCCAAAGGATCAGAAGAAGGAGGGAGGGTGGGATCCTCCTGCCGCGGTGATCATCCAAAACGCCAGCTCCAAGTTACTTCTCCACCACCTCCTCCACGCAGGGGAGTTTACGCTCCTCCGAGGAAATACTGTCCACGATGGAAGAAAGGCACCGAAGGCTGCTTGAGGCCGAGGAATCAATGCTTGCCCCTCCTGAGCACAGAAAACACACAGACATAGCAGCCAAGGAAGGCAGAAGAGGCAGCTCGGCGCCCTGCTCCAGGCCTCCGAGGCAACCAGGGAGCACAGGGTCCCCGCGCGAAAGAAGCGCACTTCTCCCAGGGCGCGTCCCTGAGCCTTGTCCGCCCGGCGCGAGCAGCCAGCCCCCTCCCGGGGTGTTCCCTAGCGCAGCGCAGCCAGCGCCCCTTCTTTCACTTACCTTCCTTGGCAGTGATCACGAGCCCCCTGGAATGATCCGAAACACTTGGCCACTGGGAGCTGCAGGTGCGCAGGAAATCCGCACCCTCGAGCTGGAGAAAAACCAAGGCAGCAGATTAGAAAATAAACATCGGTTCCGGGATGGGGGTGCCTTTGAGGGGATGTCTCCCCTGCTTCCTCGGGCCAGGCCGGGTGCGCATTTCCGGCCTATTGCAGGCACTCCGTGTCCAGGGGTCACTGGGGGTTCGTTAGAGAGGGAGCTAGAGGGGCGGGCGAGGAAGGGGCCGGGAAAAGAGACCAAGCAGCTGGATGGTAAAGCCCCAGGGGAAGCGTCTAATCAGACTCTGGATGTATTCCCCTGCCTGGGCAGCATTTGGCCTTACATTCTCTTGTTTGGGTCTGTAGTTAAAGGGGTCCACCCCCAGCTCCTGCATTTTCTCCTGCTGATCCAGCCTGTGCAGCAGGTCCTGCAGCCGCTCAATGTAGCTGATGGCGCTCCGCAGAATCTCCACCTTGGGCAGCCTCTGGTTGGGGTTGGCCACAGTCCTTCGCTTCAGAGCCTCGAAGGCCTCGTTGATTTTCTTTAGCCGCCTCCTCTCGCGCAGGGTGGCGGCTTTCCGTCTGTCGGTGGGGGCAGATTTTCTCTTGCAGGTCTTGCAAGCCCAGATGAGGCATTGGCCCGGACAGTGGGGAGGCTGTAGGCCTGGGGGCGCCAGGACGTGTTCCTCCCCGCTGCTGTCGCTCCCAGCTTCCGGGGGCATTTGGTCCTGGCAGGGGGATAGGGTACCATCGCTCCCTGGATACAAAGGAGAGCCCTCTGCCACTTCTAATGGCTGCAGGGTAACATTTTCCCCGTCCAAGTAAAAGAAATAGGAGCCAGTTTCAAAAAGGTCCATCATCATGTTCTCCTCCTTGGCCTCTGACTCAGTCTGAACTGGGTGATGGGCTCAAAAACCCAGAGGAACCACCCAGATGGCATTTAATTAGTGCGGTGACATAAGTCACCCCAGCTTTATATATAGTAGCTCTGAAACTCAATCCAACTTTTAGCTGTCATGGAGCATCAGTCTCCCAATGTGGTTACAGCCAGTGCTCCCTAGAACATCTAGTTTGAAGGAAAACTGAGAAGTGTCACCTCCAGAATGATGTGACAATCTATATGCAGACCAGGTTAAAACAAAATTCACAGAGAGAATACCACGATTTAAACACCGAATCCAATGCTTCCATTTGGGGCAGTTTAAATGCTAACCTGCTTACAGTACAACTTCAAAACAACTGGGGATTAACACTGCCCCATTCCCCTCCCCCAGGCTCATCTGAATTCTAAGTATAGTTCCATGATGAAAGATTTCAAAGGCAATAGCCATTGCTCCAAAATAGCCTGGTTAATATTTGCAGAGTGGTTCAGTTCTTTTCTCTCCTGTCCGTCAAAAAGATGCTATTCCTGTGATTAAAACCATTACCGTCCTTCAAAGGGTTTGCATGACTTTCAGGCTGCGGCCTCAGTAGCAGCAGGTAAATCTCTTTCCTCTCTTTTAATAAGGCAGTTAGATGGTTTGGGAGCTGGAGCGGGTGGTTGGAAGGTGCTCAGATTCCTTCCTTTGTTATCTTTTTTTTTTTTTTTTTGGAGGGGTGGCAACTAACATCTGAATTCTGTACCCCTCCATGGTGGCAACAGCAGTACCTATGAGGTAAGGGGTGGAACAGAGGATGCGAATGCAATACATGTAATAACCTATTTAAAGACAGTTTTTAGTGGAAACAAGACTTTCACTAAAACTAGATGAGGTTTCAAGACTCATTGTGGCCCCCACTCCAAGGTGCCTCTGTTATGGCTCCTGTTCTACAGTTTTTGCCTTGGTGTGCTCGCCGTCCACTGACTCCAAATCAGTGGTTTCCTAGGATCCAGATGAGAAAGGCAGCCACTGGAGCACCAGGAAGGCAATAGAACTTTAATTACTGCTTCCCTATGGTCCAATACACACAAGTATGGTGGCTGGAAGGCAGCACAATATCGGGATGAAGCGAAGAGGCCCTAGATTAGAAGGACTCCCTTGAAGTCCTAGCTTAGTTCATTTCTATTTATGTGTGCATAGGTAAGCATTAGATCTCAATTTCTTCAAGATAATAGCAGTTGCTTAACAGAATTCTGGCGAGGGTTTCATCACATGATAGGCATGTGAAGCCTATAGCCTATATTAACTGCTTGATAAGCATTAGTGCATAAGGCTATGTCAGGGCTCAGACCATTTCTTATGAAGGAAATAAAGCACAGCTATTGCAGAGTCTTTTCTGTTCTTTTTTTCTCATTTGTTATTGTATCCTTTCCTTCCTCTTTTTTTTCTTTTCTTTTTATTCCTTTCATTTCTTTTTTCTTTTCTCTTATTCCTTTCCTTTTCTTTCTTTTTCCCCTTAGAGTTCTGGAAGGACCCATTCCACCTCTAAGTGGCCTTTGAAATGAGAATCATCTTTGGTTTGGGCCTGTATAGTCAGTGCC
This sequence comes from Plecotus auritus, assembly GCF_963455305.1. Classification (NCBI taxonomy): domain Eukaryota; kingdom Metazoa; phylum Chordata; class Mammalia; order Chiroptera; family Vespertilionidae; genus Plecotus; species Plecotus auritus. The sequence goes on from NC_137772.1 coordinate 148,309,825, forward strand.
TGAAAAACTAGATGGAAACCAAGCAGTGATAATTATAGGCTATGTTCAATATGACTTCATTTTTTAAAAATGAATAGAGTGAAGACAGTGCCAGGAATCAATGGTCAGACAATGTAGGAACTAGCTACATTTTCCAGCCAAGTCGCTTATTCAAAAGATAATTATTCAGTCTCTTTGTATTGAGCCACAGGTGTTAGGTTGACATTTGGGGCTGTTTTTATGTTTTTGTTGTTGTGCAGCCAAATAATTCCTTATCAAATTTAAGAATGAATCTATTTTTTTTTGTAAAAGCAGGAGCATAGGTAAGAAGAAGAATAATAAGATATGTATTTTGTGACAGTTTCTCCTATTTCCGCCAGCGCCCTGGTTGCGGTAATGTCAGCAGTTAAGACTGCAGATTGGAGGCTCCAACAACACAGGACAAACATCCATTATGGAAAGTTACCCTGTGCTCTTAACCACACTCTTATGCAGCATTTTATAATGTAAAGATAACTTAAAAAGGAGTGTTTAACCAATATAATTACATAGCATAGTTGCAAAGATTACTAAGATAATAATAAATGAAATTCATTTATTCAACATTTTTGGGGTACCTACAAAGTGCCAGACAGTGTCCTGGATACTACAGATAAAGAGGTGAAAAATGATCACTTTTCTTGTGGAGTTTGGATGTAGAAGGGTGGGTGAAATTGACAACGACATATATATAAAAAAAAAGGGTGTGGAGGAGAAATAGCCCTGGAACTGGGATATGGATGGCCTAGATTTTAATCTTTTGGGGCCTGTGAGGGTTTAGTCAATTCTAACACCTCAAATTCCCAATTTTTTAATCTATAAAATTGATACAATGACAAAAGATATCATACTCTCAAAGACCGGAATAAATATGACATTTAAAAAATGTGAAATCACTTAAAAATGTTGCATACTCTATGAAAGTACTTTTTATTACTTTCTTAGATATAGAGAAAAAAACTGAGATAAGAAAAATATTGCTACTAAGGAATTTTGTTGCTTGGATAATAGATATAACATTTAAGGTGGTATCATTCTTAGACTCACCACTGATTTTAAGAGGTATTGGATAGATGTGAGAGTCTGTACATCATGAGCTGCTAAAGAATAGGAAAGTGTGCTCTTTCTCCTTTATTTTTCCCTCATTCAAGTGTTTCCACTTGAGAAATAGTGAGTTCAAAATGCAGCAAGAGAAGATTCTAGAAAAAAGTAGAAAAAATCTTTGAGGTGCTGGTCAAGAATAACCTCTCAGGCATTTCAACCTTCACTATCAAATGATCATTTCTTATCAAATTACAAAGCTCCTTTTCAACATTTTGTAGAATTTGTAAAATTAATGTTGTTGTTCATTTTGGTCTACACTTCTCTGTTGTTGTTGTTTTGGGGTGGGAGTGGGAAGAGAGAAAAAGGAAATGCCAGCTTGGGAATTAACCATCCTTTATTAGATTAGGTAATGGGAAAATATGCAGTGATTCCAAGTGAACTAGTGAACTCTTGGAACTCCAATTGTTTGCAAAATATGAGATGTCTGTAATTGCAATTACATTATTTCTCAGAAGAGCTTGGAAGCCACAAACCTTGACAAGTGGTCAAAACAGGTTTATGAAAACTGAAATCCCCCAGGCTTTAAATAATTCAAATTATATGTTTAATAATTATGGAAAAAAGTAAATAATAATAAGAGAACAATAATATTGTTTTAACAAATTACTTGACAAATCTAAAAGCAGGTTAGTGATTGAGTTTTCAAATAGTTTGCCACCCCATTGTTCTTACTTTACACTTAGGTATTTGTAAATGAATTTTCTTTCTATCATCTTCATAAAAGATTGAGTATGTCCAGTTCTCTCCTTGAGAAGGAGTGGGAGGGAAAGGATTATGACTCTTTCACTCTGGTGGATTTTAGCTCTGAGCCTTGGGGCAAGTGGTGTATGTGATAGAAAAACAGAGCTCTGGAGTAAGACAGAATTGCAGTTCTAGCCGTTCTTATATGTTTGAAGCCTCATTTTATAAGAGATCATATGGCATATGTAATACATACATCATAGGCTTGTTGTGTTGTATATAATGTATTGTGTAATAATGTATGTTGAGTCCATGACATGAAATAACTCAACAAATGTGAATTTCCATTCTTCTCCTACTCAATTCATAAGGCCTCTTATTGAAATAGCCATAGTGAATTAACTGAAAAACCTACATTTGGCGACACTGATGTTTAAAATAAATTTAGGGATTTATTTGTTAATGTTATAATGGAAGTGAAAATATTGAAACTAATGACTTAAATCATAGTGTTTCACATATTTTACCCTTAACATATTTCCAGTTTACTGGAGGACAGACATTAATTTAAAAATCACACAAAGAAATAACTGAGCTGGGAATGGAAAGGAATGTGGTTCTACCCGAGTGTATAACCATGAAGAGTTTGTCATGAATGGGAAGCTTGGGAAAAGATGATTGGAGATAGAAGTTACTGAGATGTTGGGTTGGTATTTCTAGGGAGCAAGTTGAAGCTTCATAGCAAACCTGGAGATTGAGAAGGTGACAGTAAGAGGAAGCTCAAGGAGGAAATAGACATGGGTGAGGGCTTGTTATATCAACTGGTGAAGATATTTTTGTGGGTTAGGTCTAAGGGATATGACTATATTGTTGCATAGTTGTGTTCAAAGAAAGCAGTTTCAATTATAGCTGAGAAAGTAGGACTGGGGGACAGACAGGAAAATGATGATACTGCAATTTACCTAATCTGCAGACAGTTTGTGCCCAGAGATTTCCAAACACTGTGGTAAAAATAGGTTTGCACTTAGACTCACAGAACATTCCAGTATTGAAAAAAGAGAGAAGAGAGGAAAGGGTAGAATAAAGAGGGAGCTCGGGAGAGGAGAAAAAGAAAATGAGAAGAACCTAGTCCACCCTCCAGATAGAGAAAGGATCAACTAGGAAGGCCAGTGAGTGTCTCAATGGAAGGTGAAGGAAGCCCCGCTGCCTGAAAGGGAAAATTCAGAAGAGTCAGATTAATGCTTTAAACTGGTGGTAGCTAAATGAGTAACAAGAACCTGTGCACCTGTAATTTACCTAATCGGCAGAGAGTTTGTGCCCAGAGATTCCCAAACACCGTGGTAAAAATAGGTTTGCACTTAGACCCACAGAGCATGCCAGTCACTTCAGAGGAGCTGGGGGAGGAGCACAAACCAAGCAGAGGAAAAGGAAAGATTTTAAAGACCAAGCCTTGGCAATCTCCAGATGGCGGCCATGAGAAGTGATACAGAGAAACGAGGATGCCGCGGAGCAGCCCTTTAAAAACAGTTCCAGTCCTAGCTGGTTTGGCTCAGTGGATAGAGCGTCGGCCTGTGGACTGAAGGGTCCCAGGTTCGATTCCAGTCAAGGGCATGTACCTTGGTTGCGGGCACATCCCCAGTAGGGGGTGTGCAGGAGGCAGCTGATCGATGTTTCTCTCTCATCGATGTTTCTAACTCTCTATCCCTCTCCCTTCCTCTCTGTAAAATATCAATAAAATATATTAAAAAAAAAAAACAGTTCCAAAGAAATCAGGTGATGATTTAAATCACTAGTTTCATGGAGGAACCAGCGGGCTGCTCTTCAGAGCTTCCATGAAATACGTATTTTGCTCTCACCCCTAATCCCCTTCCAATCGGGAGAACGTGACTGCCACAAAAACCTGTGTTTACCGGTAGTTGACGGTACTGCTGCAAAATGCTACTTAAAGAGGCTACTGCTCATTTCTAAGTTTCTAGACATAATTTCCAGGGAAGGAGACAATGAATGCTCTTCTACCTGAGATACAGTCCTTGGTGCTTAAAAAATGAAGTCCTCTTCATAATTCCCCAGGCTCCCCTACTTTTCACTCAGGTTTATGAATTTTGGGAGTAAAATTTGTGAACCAGTAGAATCTTTCAGGTTAAGTATTGCTTCCTGGTGGGTTACCAACTGCCACAGGTTTGCTTAGGATGGGTGCCCCTGAGGCTCGCCTTGTGCTCTAAAACTGGGAAAATCCCAGGCAAATCACCCTCCTTCCCAGAAAAACAGAATAGATGCTATTCACAAATAAGAACTATGAGCAGAATGCAGGCTATATAATGTAAACTTCTTATTTACAAAACTTACAGTGATTACAAATGCAGGGTTTGGTGTTAAATCCAAATTTTAGGTTCAGTTCTGCCACTTGCTAATAGTTGACCTTCGGCAAGTTATATCACTTCTCTAAGTCTCAATTAACTAATCCATAAAATGGAAAAACTATTACTTTATAAGGTTGTTTTAAAGATTAAAAAATGTCAATGAAGCATTTAATAGTGTTAACACAGCAAATACTCTATATTATTTAACTTTCAATTGAAGAAAAGAAAAAAATCACCCATCTACATGTTGCCTCAATAAATCAAACTCTGCATGTTTTTTGCTTACTATATGAACAAAACTCTTATGTAATATAATATAAATAAAATATAAATTTTGTATTGTAGGATTTAAAAATGTAAATATAAATATAATGCAATATAAATATAATACAATATTGGCTCTGTCACTTAAAATATTACATAAACATTTTATGTTACAAATGTTTAAATGTCTAAGATGTATAAAATGATTTTTCACTGTTGTTTACATCTTTTAAGAACTAAATGAATTGTGATATTCAGATAATCCGAATTATAGTAGTGTCTGGTGTTACTAACTTGCTAAGCTAAACAGATGTCTCTAGTATAGAATGGTTAGCCAAGTATTTTGTTACTGCCCTCCAACTGGCTGGTTATGACATATTGTCTAAAATAGTTGGTGCTTTAATGCCTATGTCAGAGCCTACTGTGACAAATAGTCACCACTGTACAAACACATTTATTCCATAAAAAGTTTTTCTAACAGTTTGGAAAAAAGTTGTTTAATCAGATGTACACACACATTTTACACTTTTTCAGAAGCTTAGACATTTTTGCCTTCAAACAATAGATGTCAGTTTTGATAATAATAAGTGATAGAAAAGTACCAAAAGTTATAATATGTTTAATTGCATATAATCTGGAGCTTTGCAAGTATATGCATTATATGTTTTACATATCACTAGTCACACAAAAAAATAATCATGTTAAGTTTTAGCTTCCCTGATTTTATCATCTGGGCTATATGTAATTGGTAAAGCCTTGCTATGTAATTTCACAACATAATTGTGATATTTTTATTAAAGCATATAAATAGATTTTTCATTTTTCAGTACTTAAGTATAAACCATTATGAGATTTAAGACATTTGACAATATAAATTCAAGAATTGGTGCTTTTAGAATATAGATAAAAAAATATAAATGTCTTATTTTGTAATCTGGTAGTCATTATTTAACTGAAAAGAAAATGTAGCAGGCCCTGAAATGCTTAAAAGGAGTGATCTCATTACCTTATGTTTTACCAAGTGTGTTATATAGTTATCTTTATTTTAAAGAGAGAATAACAAAGCAAAGAGAAATTAATCTACTTGCCCAAGGTCACATGCTTATAAACTAAATTCTATTTCCTATAATCACAAAGTAATTATTCTGAGCCTCCTTTTACTAACCAATAAAAGAATAGTCTTCAGTGAAAAAAAAATCTAGGGTAAACTAATTTAGAGGACCTTTGAGTATTTATTTGCTCACCTGAAGAGTAAGTTACATTTTTCTACTAGAGTGACTAAGAGAGGCACTGTTGATAGCTGTTGGGTGAAATTTGGACCTGCATACTTCCCATTGGGAAATAATGATGCATTGGTGTTTTCCATGTACAGGCAGTCTGTCCCAGAAGTCACAAAACTGATGTTCTCATCAAAATGCTTGAAATCCTTGCTCTATTTCATTTTTAAAAATATATACAGTAATATAGCAAGGCAGGACCTGGAGAATATGATGCAACACAAAATAAGCCAGTCAGAGAAAGACAAGTATTACATGATCTTACTCATATGTGGAATCCAATGAACAAAATAAACTGACAAACAAAATAGATCCAGAGACATAGAAGCATGGAACAGACTGTGAAATCTCAGGGGGAAGGTGGGGGAAGGTAGATGGGTGGGAAGAGATCAACCAAAGAATGTGTATGCATGTAGGTATAACCCATGGACACAGGCAATAGGATGCGGAAAGCCCAGGGCAGGGAGGTGGAGGCAGGTTAGAAGAGGTCAATGGGGGAAAAAGTGGGACATATGTAATACTTTTAACAATAAATATTTTAAAAAATAAAAATAATTTTTTAAAAAGAAGTAAAGTAAAAAAGATGGAGTAGTTTAGCCTATTTAGGATAGGGCAAAAGTTGGGTAGAGAGACCATACTAAATAAGTCTTGAGTTATACAATGCTCATATATCCTGTTTTTCTCCCTTCCCCTTTAGTCTATGCCACTTACAATAGTCACAAAGACTAGAAGTGAGGGATTTCAGCAGATAGAAGGTGTCTGGAACCAATACTATATACTCCTAATCAAAAGCTATGTGCTATTGAGTTGGCTCTGACTCCTGGAGATTCTATGAATGAGTGATGTCCACAATATTCTGATCTCAACAGTCCTGCTCAGCTCCTGTTGACTCATTCCCATGGCTTCTTTCATGGAATCAATCCATCTCATATTTGGTCTTCCTCTTTTCCTGCTGCCTTCTTTTGTTCCCAGAATTATTGTCTTGTCTAAGAAACCTGCCTTCTCATGATGTGCCTGAAGTAGGGCAACTTTAGTTTTGTTATTTTTGCTTCCAGCAATGTTTCAGGCTTGATTTGCTCTAGGACCCACTTGTTTGCCTTTCTTGTGGTCCAGGGTATCCGTAGAGCCTTCCTCTAACACCATATTTCAAATGAATTAATTTTTTCTTCCTATCATCCTTCACAGCTTTCACATCCGGACATAGTAATTGGGAATATGAGGGTGTAGTTGATTTTAGCTTTGATCTCTAATGACACATCTTTGCTCAAAGGCTATGATTTACCTATAATCTGTTGGGCAGCCATGAGTGTTCAATATATGACCTCCTGAATATTGGGTGTTTCAGATGGATTTGATGATTTGATGCTTAATTAATTCCTTCCTGTGTTGACAAGCATAGATTACACCTACTTTATCTATGTTTCACGTGTTTTCCAAGACATTTGCTTTTATATTTAGTTTCATCTATTGTCCTTGTTTTCTCCTCTATTCTCTGTGGTATAATTGAATATTCTTAAGTAACAGAAAATGTATAATTTTTATATGCTTGTCAACTAGAAGTGCTATTTCTTTTTTTAATATATTTTATTGATTTTTTACAGAGAGGAAGGGAGAGAGATAGAGTTAGAAATATCGATGAGAGAGAAACATTGATCAGCTGCCTCCTCCACACTCTCCACCGGGTATGTGCCCGCAACCAAGGTACATGCCCTTGACCGGAATCGAACCTGGGACCCTTGAGTCCGCAGGCCGATGCTCTATCCACTGAGCAAAACCGGTTAGGGCAGAAGTGCTATTTCTTGATGTTTTTAGTTTCTTAACTAATTTGTTTGAATTATGTAATATAAATCTGTCTTTATAAAAGTTTAATTTCCTCTCATTTCTAGTTGCCCCTGTTCATCCCTTGTTTTTGGCTTATTTTTGAAAGTTGGCTTATTTATAGCCCTCAAACCAAACTTATAGTCCACAGGTTTATGAACTTGCTGAAGAAAAACTATCACTACAATCCTTCCTGGATTTTTAGATTTCATGTTATGTTACAAATATTGATATGATTAACTACTGAGCAATAGATCTAAGTTTATTTCACATCATCTGCATTCTGTATTTATTATATTTTTTAAAAAATTCAAGATAACTTTTTTATTTTAAAAATACATCCTCTCAAATGTTTTGTTAACAGACTTTCTAAAGGAACAGTTTTACTCATAGACACAGACAACAGTATGATGTTAAATGGAGGGAAGGATGGTGATGGGGATAGGAAAGGATAAAAGTGGTCAAATAGATGGTGACAGAATATGATTTGACTTTGGGTCATGGGCACACAATGCAGTATACTGATAATGTATCATAGAATTGTTCACTTGAAACCTATGTAATTTTATTAACTACTAGAGGCCCGATGCACGAAATTTGTGCAAGAGTAGGCCTTCCTTCTCCCGGCTGCTGGCACTGGCTTCCCTCTGCACCAGGACCTGGGCTTCCCTCGAAGCCCCAGCTTCATCTGGAAGGTCATCCAGAAGGATGTCTGGTCTAATTAACATATTATGCTTTTATTATTATAGATTGTTACCCAAAGAATTTTAATTAAAAAATAAAATAAAAATAAATAAAAGAGCAGTTTTAGGTTTACAGAAAATTTGAGCAAAAGGTTCAGAGAGTTCCAATTAAACTCTTAGTTCTTCCCCACATGAAACGTTTTTAAAATTCTCCTTTTATTCTCATTCTCTTTTTCTGTCTGTTTCTTTCTTTTTAATTTTTTTTTCTTTATTGATTAAGGTATTACATGAGTGTCCTTATCCCCCTATGGTCCCCCCATCCCCCTCACTCATGCCCTCACCCCCCTGGTGTCTGTGTCCATTGGTTAGACTTATATGCATGCATACAAATCCTTTGGTTGATCTCTCCCCCTTACCCCCACCCTCCCCTACATTCCCTCTGAGGTTTGACTGTCTGATCAATGCTTCTCTGTCTTTGGATCTGTTTTTGTTAATCAGTTTATGTTGTTCATTATATTCCACAAATGAGTGAGATCATGTGAAATTTATCTTTCTCTGACTGACTTATTTTGCTTAGCATAATGCTCTCCAGTTCGATCCATGCGATTGCAAATGGTAAGAATTCCTTCTTTTTTACCACAGCATAGTATCCCATTGTGTAGATATGTACCACAGTTTTTTAATCCACTCATCTGCTGATGGGCACTTAGGCTATTTCCAAATCTTAGCTATGGTAAATTGTGCTGCTATGAATATGGGGGTTCATTGTCTGTTTCTTAATATGCCTTTATTTTATGCAAAATTTTATGTCAAATTTAGAAAGATCAGTGTATTGCTTGCCTTTACAGAGTTTACAACTTATTTAGAGGTATGAGATGTAACTTCTGAAGCAGTTATACAACAGTACAAATTAGTATTCAGTGAAATTCCAAAATGATTAATGTTGGGAATATGGCATGAATGAAGGGTTATTTGAATGCATAGAGGATCTCATGGAAAAGTTGTTTTCTTTAAAGACCTAGAAAGATGGGCAGGATCTGGATAGTTGATGAACATGAAAGTCAGGACATGATCAAATTGTGATGAGAATGACTGGTAGGACAGACCTAAAAGTATAAATATTGTGACTATTGGGGCTACTGGTAAGCTTATAGGGAGAGGAGAACCATAATCATTTTTGAGCTTATAAAATTGCATGCTTCTATTAGTCTTCTATGGAGATTTGTAGTGGTATCTATTGTGGATTGGGAGTAGGAGAGTCTTTTCTAATTGGGTGTCAGATATTTTAGGGTAGCTTTTTTGAAATTATTGAAATGTCTAAATGCAACTGTGGTCAATAAAATAAGAGAAAGAAAAAAATACTGATCTTGTCAATTTCTATAAGTGAGCACATGGAAAAAGGCAATTTTAGATCTTTTGGAAGAAAAATTTTATTTTTAATCATTTTCATATGCTGAAACAAATTAAATTTCCATATATTTTTTGATATATTGGGTTTATTGATGTAATTTACACTAAGGATTAACAGATTATTTTATGTAAGTCATTCATAAAGAAAGTCTTTATTAAGAAATTCCTGTAATATGTCTTCCTAAGATAGAGAAGGAATGCACTTTAAGTTTTCAATCAATATTAACTATCTTCTAGTCAGACTTAATAATCAAGGGAAAAGTGTTTATTTACTTTTATTACTATTCATTTATTAGTTGACAGAATAAAGACGACTTAGTTTTCAATGGTGCTACTAATAAAAAAGGCTAGAATTTAAAATAATTTAGTTCCAAATATTTTTTAAACTCACTCAGAAGAGTTTGGGTTTGAAAGAGTCATTTTTTTCTCAAAATGGTGGGTGAATTTTGGTCCAAGAATTACCACATTGGCTGAGGGTAGAATTTCCTTCTAAATTTGTGTCCAAGAAAACAGATGATCACATGCTGTTGGAGATCAAGAAACTGAGTTGCTTACATAGCCCTTAATAAGGTATTCTTTTCTGCTAAACACAGACTAATGCGAATTGTGACAAGCATGACTCCTGTGATGTATATTTGTGAAGTACGATGTTCTTTTCATACAAACAAGAGCTCTATTAACAAGGTTCCTTCACTCCACTTCTTACTTCCAAATCCTCTAGGAATAGACACCAACTGTCCATTTTGACGCTTGTTCATTAATTTCCACTCAGTAGAACTATTCTCCTCTACTCAGCTGTTGTAGCGATTTAGAGTGTTAAAGCTTTTCTGATATGGCTCTTTGTTGAAGCCTGTTTCTGTGTTCCGAGGACCATGTAACACCAGTGCCCTAAAGTATGTCGCAGTCATTAGAGCTGTTTGCCGCTTGCTTCACTACACATTCTCATCGAGGGAAATTTTAGCTTGACCTCTTTAAACATGGAAAGAGCCCAGCCAATTAGTTCTCTCTGCCAAGACTTAATGGTCTTGATGGCAGTAAATCCGTGCCAATGCTTCCTTTCCTAACCTGGAACCTTCCACACACCTGACCTGAGTGGATCCAATAGATCCGTAGTTACAAACTTATAGAAATCTATTTATTTTCTTCCCCCCCCACCCCCACTCCGATCGGGAGGCACATATGGGCATATTCTGAGTGAGCCAAGCCTGAAAGCAGTAACAGACCCCAGGAAACAGAGAATGACTGTTGTATCTCTTTGTGAAATATGGTCAACCTTGATAATTTTTATTCGTGATTGGGAGACCCCAGCACTTTGAGGATTTAAGAGCATAAAAATGAATAATAAATGGCTACAGATGAGTATATTTGTTTTGTACTAAAATGAAGTTGGACCGTGCAGTGGTATGACTTTTCCATGGCAAAAGCTCTTTTCTTGTGTGTCAGTTTTTGTTTTGGGTTAGTGAGAAACATCACATCACAAAGAAAGAATGCAAGCCTCAGGGGTTGCTTTGCATGTTACCAATCTGTTGTGCTATTCTTGGCAACTTTTGTAGGTGAAGTTTGCAAAAGATAGCAATTTTTGTTGTTATGCTTAAAAATAATATGTGTGATAAGTGAAATTGGATTGTTTTAATATCCTTTTACCATTTTATTTAGATCAATTATGTAGTTTAATCTTTTAGATTTTATAATATGTCATGATGTAATAGCACTAAGAACATGTATTACTTTTTTTAAGAACTAAATAATTTCAAGATATTAATGCCTTAATGTTCTATGTATTATTCTAAGATAGCTAAGACTTCTTAGGTTTCAAACTTTATTTTTACTACTTTGAGGATTTGGTATTTTATATAGCTTTCTAAAATTCCCATAACAGAATTTTTTTCTTTAATCTTATCCATTTCACTTCATGAGGAAGCTTATTTTTTCCTGACTTTGAAGAAAATCCCAGTCTTCTCCATGGAATAAGTTAACTTTTGAAGATTAAAGTGATGATTAAAATCCGCTTTTGGACATATGATAATACTATAATACTATTTTTGGCAATGGTGTGTTACTTAAAGAGTTTTATAAATACATTATCTTAGCAATAACTTCAGCCACAGGAAAAATGAAGCATGATCTTATAAGACCTTATAAGATTAGTGTGAGATTTCCTGAGGGTGCAGTAATATGGCTCTACCTTCAGAAGTGGGCAGCAAGACTTTTCTGGGGTTTTTACTAGTCTATCTGGAGTGAAGGCAGGCAGTGGAGAGAGAAGAGGGACTACAAGAGAGGCCAGGAAGAAAAGAGGGAGAGCAGAGGGAGGAGAAGGAAAGGCTGGAAGCAGGAAAGTGGGGCTGGGAAATCATTCTGAGTTCAGAATTGACCACTTTAAATCAACTCTTTAAAAAAAGTGCATTTTACAGTTCTTAATCTTTTCACCTTTCTCACCCAGTCCCCCAATTCCCCCCCCCCCTCTGGTAACCATCTGTCTGTTCTCTATACCTATGAATCTCCTTTTATTTTGTTTGTTCATTTATTCCACTCTTTTGGTTTCATATATAAGTGAAATAATATGGTATTATTTTTCTCTATCTGACTTATGTCACTGAGCATGATACCGACCGTTCAGGCTACAAAGTAGCCCCAGGGATGTAAGGTACAGAATAGGAAGTGTAGTCAATAATATTGTAATAACTATGTATGGTGCCAGGGGGTTACCTAAAATATCGAGAGGAGAACACTTTGTAAAGATTATGATTGTCTAACCACTATGCTGTACACCTGAACTAATACAAAATAATATTGAATGTCAACTGTAACTGAAATATAAAAATTTTAAACATAAATGAAATGTGTTTAAAAATCACATTTTGAAAATAAAAGCATACTTTGGAAATATTTAAAATTCTTAGCATTACTAGATTGAGCAAAATGCCTTAAGGTAAAGCACATCTTTTTGTTTTTAATAATTTTTCCTCCTTTTATTTTATTTTTAAACAAGTATTGATGAGTTACTTGTTCCTGGTCACCCTGCCTCTGAATACCTGACTTTGAAGGTATTAATGTTCCTGGTCTCCCTGTCAATGAGTCACTGTTTCACCCAGCTGACCCCAATGGGAGAGCCGAAGGGCATGTGGCTACCTTACCCTTGGGCACTCCTCAGGACATTGCAGAAGCTGACCTGTATTGCTACCTTTTGACCTCTTGAGCCCTGCTGGTTCAGGCTCTCCTGGTACCTGAAGGTTGTAACAAGAGTATGGGACCCAGCACTGGAAACAGTAATCCTTAACACACCTCTTCATATTTTTTAACTTTCTTCTGTATAAAGTCTTGGCTTTATAGTAATCAAAATATTTTACCAGTAAGTAACATGTATAAGAGGACTTTGAAATGAACCCAGTAATCCATATAAGGTGCTAGTGAAATAATCAGGCTTTAGAAAACCTTTTAGGAAAGAACACATATTAATGGAACACTCAGTAGAGTAGGCTTTCCTTTCAAATGACTTAATGTTACGGACTTTTATAATTCACGCCCAAACCTTGAAAGCAAAATGGTCATATTTCTAGCCAACGTGATTAGGAATCATCACATATAAGTGATTAGGAATCATCACAAAATCTTGATGGATTCCTTTCAGTGACCATGATCAGAAAAAAAAGAATGGAAATCACTACTCCAGCTTGTTAATAGTAGCTATTCTCCGGCCTGGATATTTGCAGCAAAATTCTCTTGATGCTGATCCAGGAATATTGAAGGAATACACCCTAAAATTCCCTAGATAAGGATTACATTCTTACCAGAGATTAAAGTGAGGCTGAGCTTTTTGGTTAAACTGAATTGCTTCTGATAAACAGAGATGAGGATTGTGGGAACAAAGAATCAGGTGGCTTGTTCCAGATTATAAGCTACTATTTTCCAGGAAATTCAGTTATGTAAATAAGATCTTTCCTAATTATAAGGGATTATGTTATATGCTACTTTAATTAAATTTATTGGATTGGGACGTAAAGTTACTTAAAGTAGCCTACTAGTCTATACTTCAGGTTTTGTTTGGGGGACATACATCTTTATAAATTATAGAGAAAATATAGATGTCTCACACTGGGTGGAAGGATGCACTGGGCATTAGAAGTTGGGTGAGTGACTTGAGAAAGAAAAATTATTTATGGCTTTTAAAGGAAACAAGGCTATGAAACATACTAAGATTTTTTTTCTCCAAAATTCATTTTGGGTTATGGTGAAATGTTTTTGTTTTTGTTTTTTTTCCAGCAGCCAATTTCCTCACATCATTTACTGAATAGCATATATTTCCTCCATTGGTGGGTCATATTTCTTTACTGACATACTAGAATCTTATAAGATGGTCTATGTTAGAAAAATGTATCTGTTTTATTGAGGTGCTGCTTGTTTCTCATATAATACATTTAACTTGACTGCTTCTCATGTAAGTAATACACTTTAACTTGATTTAGATAATAAAACATTTTAATATCTGAAAGGAAAGTTTTCCTCTTATCATGCTTGTTATTCAAAAAAAATTAACCTATTTCTGTTACTTATTCTTCCAAACTTAAGCATTTTTTACAAATCTATAATAATAAAAGTGTAATATGCTAATTACACAGAACAGCCAAACAACCTTCTGGATGACCTTCTGGATGAAGTCGCCACGGTGGGGGCCAAGGCAGAGGTGGTTAGGGGTGATCAGGCAGCAGGTGAGCAGTTAGAGGCGATCAGGCATGCAGGCAGAGTGGTTAGGGACAATCAGACAGGCTGGTGAGCAGTTAGGAGCATCAGGCAGGCAGGCAGAGAGGTTAGGGGCAATCAGGCAGGCAGGCAGAGGGGTTAGGGGCAATCAGGCAGGCAGGCAAGTGGTTAGGGGGGATAAGGCAGGCAGGCAGAGTGGCTAGGGGTGATCAGGCAGGAAGACAGGCGTGTGGTTAGGAGCCAGTGGTCTCAGATTGCTAGAGGGATATCTGACTGCCGGTTTAGGCCCACAGGGATCAGGCCTAAACCGGCAGTTGGACATCTCCCAAGGGGTCCTGGATTGCAAGAGGGTGGAGGCCGGGCTGAGGGACCCCCCCTCCAGTGCACACATTTCATGCATTGGGCCTCTAGTTTGATATAACCTAATACTATTAATATTTTTTAATTGTCATAGTAAACCTGTGAAGTAATTTGAGAAGAAACATGTTCTTTATAACGGGTTTCTTATATCAAAAAAATTGATCATGTTTTAGATTTCCCTGCTTTATAGATTTTTTTTTTTTTCAGAAATGCCCTATAAGTTTAACCTCCTGGTATTTTATAACATTTGGACATTTTCAAGGAAATAATTTTCCTCATTGTATATATCATTCATTAATTGTTTTTGGTTTTGTGTATTTATTTAGGGGTCACCTCTATTAAAGAACTTGTTACTTATAAAGTTCCAATTTTTTACTTACAAGCTTTTCAGTCTACTTATTTGTATCTTCTAGGTATGAAATATTTTTTGTACCAAATAAAGGCAATTTTGGCTTTTCCTGGTTTTTGCTTTCATTATTATTGCTTTGGTTAGAATAGTGGTAATACACTTTGGGTACCTGATTTTGATATTTGTTGCCTCTAAAATTTCTCTGGTAGTCTACTTATTTAAAGCATTTGTTCATTTATTCACTCAGTTACCAGTTATTTATTACTCTTAAGCACTATGAAGGAGAGATAGAGATAGATATATGCTTATCTATCATCTATCTATCATCTATCTATCATCTATCTATCTATTATCTATCTATCTATCTATCTATCTATCTATCTATCTATCTATCTATCTATCACCTATCATCATCTATCTACCCATCCATTTATTTATCTACCTTCAGGAAATGAGGGGTCTGGCTGGGAGGAAGTGAGCTGTCTCTGAATCTTGCTGGCAAGTAGGACCCTGTTTCCTGCTGACCCACTTCCCTGCCTCTGAATTTTTTGGATCTGCACAGGGCCAGTTCTTGGGTTCTCTTTAGCTTTGCTCCACCTGTCTGTTATGATATGCTACCTCTTACTAGTCCACCCTCATGTGTCCTGCTGGCCTGGTTTGCCACCTGTTGCTTGTTACTGTCCTCTCTGGACCTAGTGTCTGCCTCTGAGCATGTGCATGTTGGCCACTAACTCCAGATCTGCCTGTTCCAAGTTTTTCTAAAACCTCCTCATCCTGTCTCATTCGTCTAATTGGTTTTAACAAAATAATTTTTTTAAAAAAGTGTTAAACTCATTCCTGTCTCCTTAAGAGGAAATATAATTTAAAGAGAAAAAATGTGTTTTCTCAAAAGCAACTGGTTGGGATATTTGTTTTTGCTCTCTCCAGTGGCTATTGATATATGCTAGATTTCAATAAATGGTCCTGGATTTTATGTTTTAAAGGCTTATATACTTTTAATTAGAAAGATGTACATGTGTGTGTGCATACGTGTGTAAATATGCACAATATAACAATATAAAACATCAGCTTTGCTATTTCCAAACTCCTTCAACTGGGAAACTCAGTTTGTTGAAGTTATCTACAGTGTAAGAAAAATTAAAAAAAATTGATAGACTACTATTTAGTAAGTTACCCAATTGTACATAATTCCTTTTTGCCAACTTCAGTTGTTAAAGGGTTTTTTTTTGTATACTGTTAAGATCTTGGTTTTATTCTGGATAACCGATAACCCGAACAAGTGGCTCATGGCTGCACCCCGTTTTCCCTGCTCTCCCACCTTCATTTAACTAGGACCCATTATGGTTTGTTTGCCCCCTGGTTGAAAGATATTTAACATGTGCAATACATAGTCACGCAGTAACTATTTTCTTTCTGCCAAGGCGAAATTTCAATTGAACATATTTGCTTGAATTTATCTCATGTGTGAGATGTTATGCAAGTGCTATGTGTTTAAAACCATGATGAGAACATAATCCTTGTTCACAGCAACTGACAATCTAGTGAGTGGGGAATTCCAGTGGATATGAGCTATTGAGGAAATTGTCAGGGCCAAAGCATGGTATTGGGAATGCGTAGGGTGCATTTTAGTAGGCCGTAAGTATTCTAGTTTGGCTTAGGTCTGGAAAAAGAGTAATGAATGGAAAAGGAATCTTCTATGACTTTAATTCAATAGGCAATGAGGGCTACTAAACAGATCCGTAAAATGACCAGTTCAGAGCTGGGGAGATAAATCCGGTAACAAGTTGCAGAGAGTTGGAAAACAAATAAACAATACAATTTTGTTTGGGTCAAATATATATTGGAGGAAGGAAGAAATAATAAAAAGAAAATTGTACTTGATACCTTAATTCAAGGGCTAGCATTATCACTAAGTATATGACACATAATTTACATAAAGTGGTCTGTTTTTGATGATATCAGAAAACTTTTGTTTTAGAGTTCAAGTGTATGCTCTACATCCCAGTAGGTAATATCAAAGATATTATTTTAAACCTGGTGGTCTCTAGGTAATACAGTGGAGTATGGTGGTGGCTAACACTGCAGACTTTGAAATCAAACTTCTGGTTTAAAGTCTAGGATTTTTCACTTACTTAATGGGTAACCTTGAGCAGGTTATTTAATTTAATTTTTGTTTTGTTTTGTTTTCTCATGTGTAAAAGGCAAATAGTAGCATCCACTTCCAAGAATTGTCAGTATTAATTTTTTTAATATATTTAGAAGAGTGTCTGGGGCATAATAATTCAAAAAAGAAAGCTATATTGATTACAGTAAATAAAATGATAATATTCTATTTATGCAGATAATCCATACTACAATTTTAAGTATAGTCTTTTAAACATAAATTTGTAAAATTTCTGATGTTAACAGCCACACAGAGTAGGAGTTTATCCTGTTAGCACGCATCAACTTTATGAATGTGGTGCTCAGATTGATGAAGCTGTGTTCCAGTGCCAGAGTCCAGCAAGTATCTTCCATAGCAATTCGCCTGATTGTAAATACTAACTGAATAAGAAATTCTGTGGAAAGCACTTGGAACATTTCAAGTTTTATTTTTAATATTTAAAACACCAATTGTTAGTGCTTTGAGAATGGAATAACTAAGTAACAAAAGTGTGTAAATATTTCTCTCCACATTGCACTCATTCAAGCAGGAGAGCAGGATACTTTGGCTGATTTGTGAAAATAATCCATAAACATTTTTATGTCACTTTAATAAATGGCTAATGTTTAAAATGTGCTCATTCTTTAAAAAATATGAAATACTTCAAACACAAAGAAAACTTTAAAGAATAATATCATAAATATTTTCGCTTAGTACTTAATTTTAACAATCTGTGCTGCCACAAATGCTTCAAATTTTAAAACAAAATTTACAGATGCATTTGAAACCCTGTGGATCCCTAATTCCATGGCAATCTGTCTCCCTACCTGTATGTTTCCCATGTCAGAGGAAACCATGATTCTGACATCAACACTTACATTCCCATTCATAATTTTACATATGTACTGTAATGAATGAATCCATAAAAATGAACATTATGTAAATGGCATATTGTATATTTGAAATGATTTTTCAGTATCCTTCTGTTTTTTAAAATTAGCCTTATTGAATTACCTTGCCATGTTTGTTGAAAACCAATTGACCAGCTATATGTGGATTTATGTTTTGACTTTCTATTTTTTTATTTTAATGCAAAATACTATATATATATATATATATATATATATACTGCAAATCATTCATTTCTGCTCTATTTAAAAATTATTTTTAATATTCTAGATATTTTTATCATTTCTATAGAAATTGTAAAACCAGTTCATTGATTTCTAAGAAAAAAAAAAGCCTTATGGGCTTAAGATTTATATCCTGTTGAATCTGTACATTAATATTAAGAGGATCAAAATTCTTAACAATATTAAGTATTTGAGTTCATGGACATTCATTTATTTACATCTTCTTTAATTTTCTTACCAATATAAATTTTAGCATACAAATATCACACATATTTTATTAATTCTTACGCATTTCATGTTTATGGATGCTATTGTTAATGGTATTTTTAATTGTAATCTCCAGATGTTTGATAGTATGAAGAAGTAAAACTAATTTTTATTTCTTGGTCTTATATCTGGTAGTTATTTATTATACCTGGTACTTTTTCTTTGATACATTTCTCAGTAATTTCTTCATACATGACTATATCCTCTACTCATGTAGACAGTTTTATTTCTTTTTTTATAAACCTTATTCATTTTATTTATTTATTTATTGCCTTATTCTACTGGCTAGGAACACCAGTACAATGTTGAGTAGAAGTTGTAAATGTGGGCATTTTTGCCTCTTTATTGACCTTGGGGTGAAGACCTTTAATATTTCACCATTAAGTACGATATTAATTCTAGCTTTTTTTGTAGTTGCCCTTAACCAGGTTTAGAAGGTACTTTCAGCACGTTGAATTGATCATTCCATTTTCTTTTGGCTTGCTTGGTTCTGAATAGGAGCTAGAATATTTTCTTAGCTTTGTATCCCTGAGCAGGTCTCTATTGTCTTTGTTGCTATTAAAATTTTTATCTTTATCATTGATTTTCAGTAACTTGATTGTTATACGCAGCTCCCATTTGGTCTTGGGCAGAGCAATTAAGCTTTTACTATATTTATCTGTAATATGGGACCCTGAAGATCTTAAGGAATTTTGTAAGCATTTATCAAAATGTAAAAGTATTCTAAAAAGTTTATAGTTTACTATAATTACTTCCCAATCCAATAATACTTGGAGTGAAAACCAAAGTAAGTTTGACTCTAGTAGAATCATAATCAAAATAATGCCTTTTGTTACCATCTATTAAGTTACAGTTTTATTTGCAGACACTAGTGCAGAATATCCTGTCAAGATGCCTGAAATGAACAATATCTTGACTTAGTTTCCAATTCACATTTTATGTTATTTGTGTACAGTGTTTAGTTCAAAATCTCCTTGAGAATGCTCTTAATCATTCATAAAAAATTCAGTGGTCTTAATTATCAGAATTCAATATAATTTCCATAAATTTCTCTTCAATCCCTACAGGTGAAACAGACATACAAATATAGCACTAAATAGCACAAAGTACAATACAATCCTAAAATTGGACACATTATCTTACTGATGAATATTACACGCTGACCAGCCTGGGTAAGAATTATATTAACTTTGTAGAATTCAAAATACTTTTATATGTGAGATCTAATCTATTCCTTAGTGCATCTTCATGAGTTGGTGGGCGTAGGAGTCCTGATTCTGCATGGAAATGCTATGCATATTTATGAAGTCATGTACTACGAATATTACTTATCCTAAGAAGGCAAGTTGATTTGACAAGATTATGCTTATAAACATTGTTTCCATATTTTTACTTTTAATATCATTAGGTTGAGAATTTCAGACCATTTTGTATTCCAGGCTTCAAAGTACTTCATTGCAAGTTTTCTAAAAGGTGGTCCATGAAAATGGATTTATCACAATAACATCATGGACTTATAGAACATTCTCCTGAACTTAAATCCCATTTAAAAAATCAGTGTTTGGTAACAGATTTGGAAAGTGAATCACCATCTCCTTTATGACAAGAGAAATACTTAATTAGCTTTTATTTTTCAAGATTTCTTATACATTTCATCTATAATCTGAAAGAAGAAAACGATGCATTTTAAAGCAGGATGAAAGTGGAGGTGATATCCACAGCTGCTCGCGTCTCTGGCAAACCATTCTGAGAGGCTCCAGTTTCATTTGGTTCAGATGAAACACATGTTGCTCATTTACTGTACACGTGCTTCAATGTATTTTGACAAATCTGATCTAAAAATGTTACAGATGTTCCTCATTATTTTAATTTGAATTTAGTAGTCACCAATGTAACTTGGCTATAATCCAGCCCTTTAACAACATAATTAAGAGAAAAATTTAACTATAGTTAAAATGTATCAATTCAGT
The DNA here is from genome assembly GCF_963455305.1 of Plecotus auritus. Lineage (NCBI taxonomy): Eukaryota > Metazoa > Chordata > Mammalia > Chiroptera > Vespertilionidae > Plecotus > Plecotus auritus. The sequence goes on from NC_137772.1 coordinate 148,330,360, forward strand.
TAAATTTTTGTGTTATAGTTAGCGAACTATTCACACCTAACAGGTGCTCTGTTTTAATTTTTTTCTGATAATAAAGCCAAATGTCTTTTTAAAACATGTTTCAAATAAGTTCAGGTGGACATGAAATTATTCTGATCCTAATGTCTTTTAGAGATTTACTATTCAAGGGTCTAAGATCAGGCAACAACATAACTTTAGTACTTGCTAGAAATGAAGGTTCTCAGGTCCCATCCTAGATCTACTAAAGCAGAATCTACATGTTCACATAATCTTCAAGTGATTTGTATACACATTAAATTTTGATAAGCACTGTTTTAAAGAAGGCCTTATATTAAATGTGTTTTATGCACACATATGCATATGGGTCAAACCTGATACTCTATGTTGTACACATCTGTTTTATACACATATTACAGAAAATTGACTGACTTGCAGATTGAACTGTTTATTTTCTTATTTAATACATTAAAAAGTACCCTCATCAATATTTTTCACAGGCTGTTACCTGTCTTCTACAAATACAAAATACCGCATTCATAAGTATCGGCATGTCACACATTTTCAATCGCCATGAAACACACTGAATGAAGAACTTTTAATTCCAACGGAATCTTCTAGAGTTCTCATAATATCTTATTATTTTATGTAACTTTCTATAGAATAAACTTGTTGGTTGGAACAATCATGAACTACATTTATACGTCCTTGCCCTGAAAAAACAGGAGGTAGGACTGCTTGCAAGATTAAGGATTTCTTGGATAATAAATTCAATTTTAAAATTACTATCTATGGGTATCAAAGGAAATGATTATATCTTAATTATTTATACTAAATTATATTATACTTAAATATAATATACTTCATTACATTATGATAATTATCAATTATATCATAATATGTGTTAGAAAATCAAATTTATAAGGATATCTGAAATCATGCTGCAAAATATCTCAATTTCTTAAAATTCAATTTTATTGGCCATCATATTTCCTATATTTATATTTCAGCAGAAATATGCAAAAGGTATAATTCTTATCATGAAAGAAATAGAATAATTAACATTATTTTGTTTTATGAGTCAACTGAAATCTATGACAAAATACCGTATAATTCAAAACTTAACACATTGTTACTATCTAACAAAAAGGAAGTTGAAATATTTTCTTTTTAAAAAAATCTCTAATTTGCTGTAACCTGGTTGATTTTTTTTGTTTTGTTTTCAATTCCACCAATTACAGTCCTCAATAATCAAACCCAAACTTGGGAATAAAATAAAGACCATTTCTTGTGATCTATTCAGAAGTCTCTATTGGCACCACAGGAGCACATCATTAGTTTACAAACTTGCAACACATTACATGTTTTTATTAATGTTTTTATACATTTCTGTTGAAGAAAACCTTCAAAACTGATAATATTAGGTTTACTAAATAGCTAATGGACAAATACTCTGAGACATTTAACAGTATATTGAAATATACAATATAGTGGTGCAGCTTGTGTCTGAACACGTACAAATGTAGACAAGCTAGAAAAGTCCTCTACAGCTTCATATAAGCAATTGCACTGTTCAATTTTTCTTTTTTCAAACTAAAGATCACAATGCAATTTAAATAGCCCTCAGTGTCCCCAAAGAGCTACTGTGTGTTGTATAAAAGCTAAGTAATCCCTGCAGTGTCAGGGGTTACTGTTCAGCTGTTCAAGATCATGAGATGATATCTCAGCACTCATAAAACAGAGGATTCAAAACACAGGGGCATACGTGGAAGTACAGATCATAATGACAGTCCTGGAAGTTATCCACAAGAAACGTCAACACCCTGGAGGCCAAAATAACACGACTGAATCAACATTTACAACTTTTGTTCAAGAGTAAGTCCAATATGGAGGGAAAATTCACATGGAAACATTAATGCTATAATAATAATAATTTTATTTTTGGCTTATTCCCAAAATATGAAAGTCTTCAAAACCCTCTGGGATATCTTTTCTTAAACATTTTAAATGCATAATATTTATTCTGTACAAAAGAAATAACTATCCTGAATCAGCTACTTATTAGAACTATTCATAAAATGTCAATGTATTTAGCAAGGCACAGTAAGGGAAGCATAAATGTTTCTTTAGGTATGCACATTTCAATTCAGAAGAATGAGGGGTAATTTTGGCCCCTGGGATTTGAAAATATCTTCCAGTTGTAATCTTTGGGCTGAATATTTACATGGTGGTTTCTTCCCATTCAAGCTCAACATCACCTATAACATAAATATATCACAAGAGAGAACTGAAGTTAACAATTCAAAAGATTTAAATGTTTCATGGCAAAAATATAGTGCAGATGACAAAGCTATTATCCTAACTGGGCTTAGAAATGAAAAAAAAATTGATAAGTGCACCAGCCAAGCTTCTAAATATTTTCAACATACCATTGTTATTAAGTTAATTCTCCTACTATCTGTGGTAAACTAGTAAATTGGGGTACACACTGCCTCTGTTTACCTTCCATTGCATCCAAAGAGTCCATCTTCTGAAGTGCTGAATAGTTAACAAAACAGATGGGCTGGTTATTGCCTTTACTTGATAGGAGATCCAGAATACACTGGTGTAAGAAGATATACTGCGCCTAGACATAAAAGAAAGAGTGCTTAAATAAATGGATGTGGTGAAGATAATTTTTATTGGTTTATATGTACTGTTACAGTGAAAAGTAATATTGAATTCAACAAATGCTAAATAGCTAAATTTGAGGCTACATACAGAATTTAACTTGTATGTAAATGATTTTCTACCATCTCAAACATAAGGTTTTCCAAATTCCTGTGGCTTCTTATGGCTTCAAGTGTCTTTAAAAAAATACTTGTCATTGAACACCAAGTGTTAATATGTTCTTTCTTGCCGTGATTATAAAAAGTGGCAAATTCGATTATTTAAATTTGAGTAGAAGTTTCCTTTTTGCTGTTAGGTTTAATTGAGTAATTTTTTAAAAAAATAGTTTTCTTGTTAGAATGGCGGTTGGAATGCAGATGCTAAATTTACTTTCAAAATCTGTGAGTGAGCATATCCATACAGCATGAACTCATTTAAGATAAGTTTAACAATTCTTTTAATCACCTAACATTTGGCCTACTTATTGTCAAGTATCTGGTCTCTATTAGTAAATAAAAGGCAGTTGACCATTGAAATATCCAAACAATCTGGTGCTGGACAAGAACTCTTAACAGTTCATCGGAATGTTTGGGCTAAATTTATTACCATCCGAATTCTTTAGGGTTATTCAGTATAATTCAATATTCTGTTAGCATTTTTGAGTTTGTATTTCCCCAAAGGTAGATAAAGTTACAGTCATAGAAAATTACCTTTACTTTTACTTAGGAAATATATCTGATGTTAAAAGAATGTAACCATGTGTTTAAGATATATAAATATACAAATAGACAACTGCTTTAAATAGAATGTCCTCTATGTGACCATCTGAAGAGGTTATATTTATATCTATTACTACTATACTACAAAACCTGTTTGAAACCCCTTATTGAAACTGTCTTCAGAAATTGTTGGTCATTATCAGAAATAACTATTTTTTTTTGTGAATTACAGAATGTGTCACCAAATACCTCATCACTGGAATGTTAGTGCTATGAGAACAAAACTCTCATATTCACTGCTCAATTCCCATTGCCTGTAACACTGGCTAGCATGTCTAGTTGTGTAATAAATGTTTGTTGACTTAGTCGCATTTAATTCTCACAGCTAACCAATCTTTACCATATAAGGACAGCTTTCATTTGGAAAATATCCAGAAGTCATTAGGGATAAAGTTGTGTAAGTGCAACAGATCATTAAGTTTCATAATTCAATTTTGTTAAGGAATGAAGTGTTATTATATTATTTTATAACTATTGGAAATTCTATTGAAATCACTAGTAAATTACTTCTCAAGGTAATTCCAAAAGAGTATTTTCAAACATATATTACACAATGAATAACATTATTGGTAGAAATAAATTGACACTATATTTCCTTTGAAAACAACAATCAATTAGTCTGCTATTTTTAAAAAAGTCACATTTGAATTTGAAATATGGAGCTTCTGACTGTCGCCATCTCATCTTCTCCACTGGAAAGCATGCTGGGTGGAAACTCCGCCAGCAGGGCAGGCTGAACTCCGTGGGGCAGTACTACATTTTCCAAGATCCCTCTGCCATGTGTGTTATTGCCAAAGAGACAGTCAAGAGCGAAATTTCAGTTTCTTCCATAGATAGGTATGTTACCTTAAGAATTAAACTTTTTGATGTTGTTTCCTCATCAGGGGGATCATAAAGTATATGTGGTAAGATTTAAAGGACTTAACATATGTAAAGTGCTTGGCAAAAAACTAGGAACCCAAAATATATTAGTTTTTTTTCTTTCATGTTATTCACCTCAGTAAATCTCCAAGAGAACCAGAGCAGAAAAGAGGCTCATCCAGATTAACCCCTATTTGAACCACCAATAGTGTCTGAGGATATTATATCACTGCAGAGTATTCTTCCAGAAAGTCCTTTCACATCTCCTGGGGCTGCTGGGAACTGTTAGACAATGAAAGATAAAGCTCTCTCCTGGGTATGGGCCATGCCCCTCTGATGTCTTTTTGCTCAATATTTTGCCCAGGTTCCCGCTCCCCACTCCTGCTCACAGCTACTGTAATATGTGCTGACATGAGGATTCTTCATGGGAACTGGGATTACTCCCAAGTGCAATAGAAGAAAGTAAAAAACTCTTGTGCAAGGCAATGCTGGTTTGTAAGGACTGGAGCCAAGGCATGGTCATTTTCTCCCTCCCTCCCCACCTCCCTTCCTTCCTTCCTTTCATCACAGGGAAAGGACAGTAAAGAGTAAAACCCCCAGGTAATAAAAATGGGTGAAAGAAAGCTTCAGACTTCCAGCTTGGGACGTAGCAGAGCCTTGTCACATTTACTGCATGCTGGGCATTGGCCACATGCTTATGTTTTAGATACTGTCTCTTATTTAATACTGACAACAAAATCGTGAAAAAAACAACATGGCTATTTTTACAAAAGAAAATGATCTCAGAGGGGTTAATTACACAATGTCCCAGAGCCAGCAATCAGTGGGGCTGTATTCTGAACTCAATTCTCCAACTCCAAGACTCATGCTCCTTCCATTCCCCTACCCAACTGCCAATTTTGCTCTAGCTGGTTAACAAGCATAATGTCTGAAGATTATATAGCATGCATTGAGTACTGACTTGTGTGAACTTATTAACAGGCATTTTTGAACACACTCTTTAAAAAGTTCAGTTCTACAAATTTGTAGAGTATGGCAAAATATTTTTCAACTTTTATTATTTGAAGATTGACTCTGGCCTCTAGAAGAATACAATATCCCCATCCGTCCCACCCTCTATTCTATTCAAGAGAGCCAACCAATTTTGATCAATGTCAAGAGCATTAATCACCAGTGCACGTGTGTGCACCCAAGCACCTGGGAGGAAAATCAGGTTTCTATTTATCTTTATTGTTAACTAAAAATATGAAAAAATTTCAAGTTTCATAATGGCTAATAGTTGGATTGATATTGGCGCTCTTATAAGACCCCTGGATAAGAATTAGATACACAATTTGCAGGGCCCAATGCAAAATGGTGTGTTCTCTTCCTCCAAAGTTATTAAAGATGTTCAAGATAATGACAGCAAACATTAAAACAGGTGCAAGGCCCCTTTGAACACTGGGGATCTGAGAGACGGTGCAGGTTTGCCTATCTATGATGCCAACCCTGATCACAAGTTATCTTCCATTTCTGAAGTATCCTGAGAGAAGGGTAACACATCACTCATTTGTTCCCTTTCAGCATATCAAGGAATGGATATGGATTACATTACTTAGTTTTACATAACCATCAAAGAATTGATGTGGCTTTAAAAGATTCCTACAAAGAGACTGTAGATATTTATTATGTAAGCTCAAATGAATGACAAGATAATGGCAGGGGTGACATTCTTTGTACTCCTAGAGTAATTCTCTTATAGTAAGCTAGATTACTTTTAAAAAATTAGAAATAGCCCTAGCCGGTTTGGCTCAGTGGATACAGTGTCGGCCTATGGAAGGGTCATGGTTCAATTCCCAGTCAGGGCATGTCTCATGCCTAGGTTGCTGGCTTGATCCCCAGTAGGGGGCATGCAGGACGCAGCCAATCAATGCTTCTCTCATCTTTGATGTTCTATCTCTCTTTCCCTCTCCCTTCCCCTCTGAAATCAATAAAAATATATTTTAAAAAAATAAAAAATTAGAAATAATTTAAAATACGCATTTTTAAATTAAGTAGAATTAACCTGTCCTAAGTATATATTTTATATTTTAAAAATACCTAACGTTACAATGAAACCTCACAATTAGCAAGATTTTCAAAATATTATTAATCTGTCCTTTTTTTATTTCTTACTTTGTATATGTTTAATAATTTACCTAACTGTACAAGTACATTTTAAAAACAAATGCATATGTATTGGAGTTGAATGCTCAAGCACGTTTTGCTGAAAGGGATGTGGAGTCCAAGAAGGTTGGATGTCTCTGGTCTAGAGCAACATCTTGTTAAGAACATTGTTTCATGAAATGGCATTATAAGTCCTCAGGTCAAAAAGGGTTTAAGGATTTCACAATCATATAAGTTTAGAAAATGTTGCCCACAAAGGTTCTGCATTTGCAATTTTCAGTGTGCAGACGCTCTAAGAAATTCTAAGAAAGTCAGTTTAACTTCTTTCTCCAACTTACGTTAGCAAAAAAATCCAGTTTTCTTACACTTTTAAAAACTGATGCCACTCATGTTTTGTAGGGTGTACCTTGGAAAATACTGTTAGAACAAATCTTTATATTTACTGTGAGAAAATTTTAACTTGGATAGCATACAAATTCCAATCCAAAGATACAGATAGGAACATCTTGTATATTATGACTTGGTTTGGCATTTGGCTCTGACAGTTATGAATAGTATAAACTTGGAATATCACTTAACTACTTGGAACATTTGCTTCCCTGTTTGTAAAGCAGAGCCAATAATACCTAGTCTGTTGATTATTTTTATTGGACTACAAATAAAGGATTAAATGAGATAACACATGTAGGAATCTAGTATAGCATGACCCACTAGATACTCCATAGAGGGTTTTTAATTTCATTACCATTATAGTATGTGATTTTTTTCTTTCTTTTTTGTGTTTGTTTCTTTTTCCTCATCCAAGGGTATTTTTTCTATTGAGTTTTTTTGTTTTGTTTTGTTTGTTTTTTAGAGAGAGTGGAAGGAGAGAGAGAGAGAGAGAGAGAGAGAGAGAGAGAGAGAGAGAGACAGAGAGAGACAGAGAGAGACAGAAGAGAGTTTAGATACCCTGTGTCCTTGATTGGGAATAGAACCCGAGACCTTTGGTACACAGGCTGATATTCTAACCACTGAGAAACACTGGCCAGGGCAGTATATGATATTTTTAATGAAGAAAAGTCTATACATTGTAGAAATATTTTTTACTTCCAAACCAAAACAATAAACAAAAACTCCCAGTCAGTTAATATATAGTATAATAAATGTTATTGGTATTAACATGCAATAGGAATAAATATGGACAAGTGAAATACATAGAACCCCAAAAGTCAACATTTTAAACGTTTTCCCTATTATAACTAAGCATGTTTATAAAAGCGATTGATATGATCATTTTCTAAGCTCCCCAAATTTGAGAAATGTTAAAACAAGTCAGTTTTAAGAATTATTTTCTACATGCCTGTAAGTATAAACAAGTTATGATGAACAATCAACTAATATTATTGAAGGATGATTATGGCAATTGGGCTTCAGTTTTCCTATAATCTCCATCTGCTGCCCTCCCCCAAGGATGTTTACAATGTAGGAAAAGAGAGTGTCTGCTATGCAAAGACAAGTTCAAGTCCATGTCCAACCACATTGCTGCCACTAAGATCCCCCCTTGTAGAAATTCTAGAGCTGACACCTCACGCAGCTTTGGATCTTACCAGGTTCTGTACCATGCACATCCTTTCGCTTCTCAGTTCAGCTACTAGTCCATATATATCCACAAAATCATGATCATTTATGTGTTGTGTTAAGTGGTCCAGAGCAATAAAAACTCCCGTTCTTCCAACTCCAGCACTGCAGCAAGAGTGAAATTACATAAAAAATTATTCAGTAAAAAGTGGTTCATATGTATGGTGACGAAGAAAATTATTCAGTAAAAAGTGGTTCATATGTATGGTGTCTAGAAAATTCTAGACAGTTTCTTTTTTATTTGGAGGTAGATATTTTGGCAGTTTCTTTGGACTGATATTGTTACCAAGAGTGTTTAGATAGGGCAAGATGGTTATTATTAATACCAAATATTTGAGGGTTTTTTTTTTAAAGGAACACCCCTTCTCCTTCCAGAGTATTTTATAGGTTGTAGTTGGAGAAGTATGGAAAATATTTTGAAAAATTGTTGAAAAGTCTTAACACCCCAAACTTTGTATTAAACTTATTTTGGGTTACCAATAGAAATGCTAAACATTCAGCAGTATAGCATTACCTCTGTATGATATTGAAACAATTTCTCATGTATTTTTTTTTCCTGTAGAATTTTGTTTACTTCCTACAAATAATAAAATTGAGAAGCTATTTCCTTTTAAAAATTAGTTTAATGACCAAGACAGGTATGAGCTCCATAGAAACTATTATGTGATATACCTGCGAAGATTTATTCAGAAACTCCCATTAGAAAGACAATGGATATTTAAATAGTTAATATAGGAAGTAAATATTAAAAATAAAAAAGACATTTTAAAGGCTACCTAATCTTACAAATGTAACTTTAAACAACGTGAAACTGCCATTTTTGTAGGTAAGAAAAAGTCAATTTCCTGTGATTTGACCTAAGAAATAGGAGCATTACAACATAAATCTGACACATATAAACATGCCTGAATGGGGTAATCAATCATTGCATCATTTAATATATTTTGAGTGTGAGACACTATCCTAGGCATCTGGGGTGTAACAGTGAAAAAATAAAGTTCCTCACATATAAATTTGTACTCTGGAGGACAGATTATAGTGTTACACAAACAGACATGCATAGTATGTACCGGCAGTAATGGGTGTTATGACGATACATAAATCAGGTTAGGAGATGGAGTGTGATAGGGTAGGATAGGGTCATCAGAGAAAGCTTCTCTGATAACATAACGTTTGAAAGGAAACTTGATAAGGTTAGGGAGCGCACCACGTGGGTATGTGGGAGAGGAGCATGGCAGCCGGAGGGAGTGGAAGAACAGATCTGAGTGGCAGAATGTTCTGTGTTCAAAGAAGAGCAAGGAGATCATGGTGAGGAGAGCGGAGTGGAGAGGTGATGGGCCGGGTCAGAGCTGGCGGTAGTCTGGAATGTGGAATGTGAGAGGAAGAGGGAAGTCAAGGATGAGTTCAGAGTTTCTGGACCAAGCAGAGTGGACTTACTGTTTACAAACTTGGGAAGGAGGAGAAGGAGTGAGATTGGAAATTGAATCAAGTGTTCAGTTTTGGACACATTTAATTTTCAGAATTTTGTGGTCATCCAGGTTGTCATATTAAACTGAAATTTGAGGTAAGAAGTCAGAGTTGGAAATAAAAACTTAGTAGGTTTAACATGATATTTAAAAATGATTATTAACATAATCCCACTTTTCTGTAATCTCTTTTATTTATTTAAATCACAAAGGAGAAGACTCTACTGTTTTTGAGGCTTCAAGAGAGGAGGTGCTTTCCTTTTCCAATGGACTTAGTGCCAGTGGCTGTGCATAAGGAAGATACAGAGAAGGTGAGGCAACTATCCATTAAAGGTTTTAATCATTAATGATGCCAATTTAAAATAAATCACTACATTTAGGAGCAAACTGTTGTGTCATTTATACTATATACTACTTTGTTAAAAATATTATGTATATGAAGGGAAAATATAATTGGTAAGGTAAAAATGAGACTTTGATATCTTGTTCTATATGCTTTTTAAATATAAACATTGTTCAGATATTTTATCAAGAGAAAGCATTCATGTAATAAACCTAAATTTATAAAAATAGGACATATTAAGAGAATTAAATACAAAAAAGATGACTTGTAACTACAATCTTCAGACATATTATCATTAATGAATGAATGTTCATTTGTGTTTTAAGCTAAAATAAAATAATATTTTAAAATTGGGGAAAAAGAGCAGGTATTTATGTATTACTCTTATAATTTATTTTTATATTTATTTATTTTAAAGAGAAGTTATTTTATTTTATTTTTAATATATTTTTATTAATTTTAGAGAAGAAGGGAGAGGGAGAAAGAGATAGAAACATCAATGATGAGAGAGAATCATTGATTGGCTGCCTCCTGCACGCCCCACACTGGGGATCGAGCCTGCAACCCAGGCAAGTGCCCTTGACTAGAATCGAACCCAGAACCCTTCAGTCCGAAGGCCGACATCTATTCACTATGCCAAACCAACTAGGGCTCTCTTATAATTTAAAAAAATCCAAAATATCCCTGGAAAAAGTATGACCATTTAAATTACAGATTGAGTTTTTTCCTTTAAAAAAAGTAAAAATCTGGATGAATTGATATTTTCTTACTTAACCACACTAATTATAATATATACCCATTCGAAAAATTATTAATAAACTAAATTTTAGAATTATTATGATTAATAATAAACTTATTGATTATTATAATTAATAACAAACTTTAAAATTATTATAATAACCAACTTATTAATTATTACAATTAATGATTAATGTGTTCAAAATATATTGCTGATTAAAGTGTTTTATTGTGGTAAATGATACACAACATAAAATTTACCATTTTAACCATTTGGCAGTGCATAATTCAGTGCCATTAAGCACATTGACACTGTTGTGCAATCATGACCACTATCCCCTTTCAGAAATTTTCATCACCCCAAACAAAAGCTCTCTACCCATTAAACAGTAACTCCTCATCTCTGTCTCCCCCAAGTCCCTGATAACTGTCATTCTTTCTGTCTGTATTAATTTAGCTATTCTAGGTATTTTACATACGTGGAATCACAAAACAGTATATCACTCACTTTTTCTCTACTCTCCAAACTCCAACTGTTGAAGACACTCAAATTGAAATTGATTTAGATATATCATGATAGAAAACAAAAATTGAATCAATCTGTCCAGAAACACTCTGAATACTAGACAACCTTAAGTTTTATTTTTAAGAGTATTAAATACCAGTATAAATAATGAAGGGGAAAAATCTCAATTTATGCTCATATTCTATTAACCATGTTCAGAGGTTCAGATCAAAGGAAGACATTTGAATAGCTAAAACTTTGTAGAAATTTGGAATTATACTTGGGTTGGTCACTTAAATTGATCTTCATTTTCTTTTAATTATCCTCTGTAATATCCATCTAGAAATTTGCTTTAACAAGAAATGTTTACATTACAATAGTATACTAATATCTGTTGAAATAATAAAAGATAAGACGTTTATACATAAAATCTTACACATACACACAAACACACATACATTAATGATGGGCTATAATATTTAATTTTTAAAAGGCCTATAAAGGTAAAATCCAGGCAAGAATTCAGGAAAAGGTCTATACTGTTATATATGTCTTTTAGATATATTTATCAATCACTTTATTTCTACCATCTGAACTTTTATAAAGCTACATCTTTATTTATTATAGCCAGTAATATATCTGAAAAGTAAAAGCTGGAATGAATCTACATTAACTTCTGCCAGAAAAATAATCAATAGTATCATGATAATGAAAGACCACATTGAGTTTAAAGACTATTTATAGTGTCTCATGTAAGGTTCTAATAATATATCTTCCTTACCTGCAGTGAACAATCATAGGTGTGGTGTCATGTGCTCGGCTTGCTCGAACCAACTTCACAAAGTGAATGAGTGGGGTACTGTTTTCAGGAACCCCATGCTCAGGCCACGCAGTAAAGTTACACTGTCGGACAGTCATGCAATCCCCATGCTAAACAAAGTGACAGATTTAAGAAGCATGACACAATCATTTAAGTACATAATGAAGGTTGAGAGAGCTGATGCCTTTTGAAAGTGATCTTTTAAAAATGACTGTTTACCAAACAGAAAAACTGTTTTTATTTTTCCTGTAAGGTCTTTTACTGCTGCCACCATAAAGAAAATTGCCTGTAGTATGAATAAAAACAATAAGAAAGCTTGCAAAGAGATGATAACATATTTATATTCAAATGTAGTATAACATTTTGTAGCATTGTAAAAGTAGATTTTGAAAAAATTTTGACCCTAAACTTAAATAAACACTTTCATTAATTATTCAAAATACAGATATTGGGTGTCTGATAATGTCGGAAAGTACAAAGATCCTTATATTATTTTCTGTGTGTATAGACACTTCTACAGACTGATAAAGAGAGATCCCACGCTATCACATCTGTACTGAACGCAGATAGAGAAGAGTGATTTGGGAAATCCTTGGTTTAAATAAATATTATAGTTTATCAAATAAAATAATCCTAGTAATCTAGTTATTTCCTCCTTGTCTACTTGAGAATTTGATGCTAACTGGTTAATATAAACTTTAACCAAGTGATTTGGAATTTAGACACAGTGACATAGATATTGAAGTTAGATGACAATTCAAAACATCTGTTTAAGATGACAATAGGAAAGCATTGTTGACTATACAGGAAATGATGACAATAGGAAAACATTGCAAGGCATAGTTCTAGGAATTCATTTTACAAATTTAGAGCATTCATATTTGCTATCACGTTCCTGCCCCCGCCATTTTTTACCCTTTCAATTTTCAGATCCCTGATGGTCCAATCTATTTGAACATCCTCCATTAGCTTTGTAATCACTATATCTCCAAACACCGTAACTGGTTTGTTGTCCTCTGGCCAATACTGATGGCATCTGATCTGTATTCAGAGAAAATCACCACTCATAAGAACCACTGTTATATGGATATGTATCACAGTTATTGCTACTTGGTTAAAATTGCCTTATAGATATCCAAGTTATTGATGATTTGTAGTATCAGCTGAAATTGTCACACATACATTAACACAATTATAAAATAATATTTTGTGAAAAGATTAAAAAAAACTTACCCGCCCTTTTTCAAAACACTGTGTTAGCATAACCAATGTTTTTGCTCTGGTTTCCCAAACCATTCTCCAAAAATCCCCAACTGTTCCTGGTAATGGACCTTGAGTAGCAATAAATTCATTTGGACATAAGTAACCCTAGAAGGACATAAATACAACATTACATCAGCATTTACATATATGTAAATAGATAATAGGTTTTCTTTTGTCTGCTTTTTATTACATATGTCTCCTTTTTCCCCCATTGACCTCTCCCCAGCCACTCCCACTCCCCGAACATGCCCTCATCCCCCTACTGTCTGTGTCCATTGGTTATGCTTATATGCATGCATACAAGTCCTTTGGTTGATCTCTTACCCCCCTCCCCTGAGGTTTGATGGTCTGTTCATTGCTTCTTTGTCTCTGGATCTGTTTTTGTCCATCAGTTTATATGGTTCATTATATTCCACAATGAGTGAGATCATATGATATTTATATTTCTCTGACTGGCTTATTTCGCTTAGCATAATGCTCTCCAGGTCCATCTATGCTATTGCAAATGATAAGAGTTCCTTCTTTTTCACAGCAGCGAAGTATTCCATTGTGTAGATGTATCACAGTTTTTTAATACAGTCATCTACTGATAGGTATTTAGGCTGTTTCCAAATCTTAGCTATTGTAAATTGTGCTATGAACATAGGGATGCATATATCCGTTAGATTGGTATTTCTGATTTCTTGGGATATATTCCTAGAAGTGGGATTGCTGAGTCAAATGGGAGTTCCATTTTTAATTTTTTGAGGAAACTCCATACAGTTTTCCACAGTGGCTGCACCAGTCTGCATTAGTTATTGAGCAGTATGTGCAAAATATACTAGTGTAAAATAGTTTAATATTTTAAAATATTGTGCAGTTTGAATGCTAAATAATATTACTCAAAATGTCCAACACCTAATTTTAACCTCACAATGTGATATATTAAATGAACTAATTGTTCTTGAAATTTATTTCTAACTTTTCAATAAAACATGGACTACATAAAAAAAGAAACAACAATAATGTTGACCTTAATCAAATGCTTACTTTATACCAGAAAATACACTAAGCAATTTATAGGAAATATTTTAATTAACTTATTTCTTCTAAAACCCTTGTGAATAAGTATTATTATTATCCTCATTTTATTTTATTTTTTTAAAATATATTTTATTGATTTTTTACAGAGTGGAAGGGAGAGGGATAAAGAGTTAGAAACATCGATAAGAGAGAAACATTGATCAGCTGCCTCCTGCACACCTCCTACTGGGGATGTGCCTGCAACCAAGGTACATGCCCTTGACCAGAATTGAACCTGGGACCCTTGAGTCCACAGGCTGACACTCTATCCATTGAGCCAAACCAGTTAGGGCTATTATCCTCATTTTATAAATGAAGATACTGAAGCTTAGAAATGTGAATTTGCTCAACGTCTCATAGTTGGTGTGAGTCCAGAGCCAGCACGCTTACCCACTCCACTGTTTCTGTCATATATTCATGGGTTTTGCAGAAATTTTCATTCTCTTCCTCTAAGAAATTACTTATCTACTTAAGCTTTGGTGTTAGTGTTTATTCTCTAGATCTCAGAACCAAGAGTAATGTTGGGTACAGATACAGAGAACAGACTGATGGTTGACAGAGGGAAGGCGGTTTGGAGGACTGGATGAAAAAGGTGATAGGATTGAGAAGTACAGATTAGTAGTTACAAAATAGTTATGGGGATATAAAGTATGGCATAGGAAATATAGCTAATAATGTTGTAATAACAATGTATGGTGCCAGATGGGTACTGGAAATATCAGGTGGAACACTTTTAAAGATATGGTTGTTTAACCACTGTGCTGTATACCTGACACTAATACAAAATAATATTGCATATAAATTGCAATGGAAAAAAATAGAAAATAAGTAAAAATGAAGGAAAGAAAATAGTAACATGGGTAATATGAAGGTTTATTTAGCTATTACAAGAACACAGAATTTCTTAAAATATATTTTTTTAATGATTTCAGAGAGTAAGGAAGAGGGAGGGAGAGACAGAGAAACATTATGATGTGAGAGAATCATTGATTGGCTGCCTCCTGCACACCCCATACTGGGGATCGAGCCAGAAATCTAGGCATGTACCCTGACCAGGAATCGAACCATGACCTCCTGGTTCACAGGCTGATGCTTAACCACTAAGCCATGCCTGCTGGACATATGACCAGTGATTTGCTTCAACTTTATTTTGACAGCTCTTGTACATTTTATCAAATTGTGCTAAACCCTGGTCCATTCACCTGGAATGTAGGCATGCAACTTGTGCCATATCTGTGGATTTTGCTTACAAAAGGTACTGTGTAAATAAAAAGGTAATAATGGAATCATATTTATTCCAAACATCAAAATATTTAAAGAAATAGGAATAAAAGATAAAGTTTATTTTTAAATTGGAATTATCTTAGTCAGAGAATAAAATATTATATAAGAATAATACACATTTTTAATTTCAAGTAACTTATTTTACTTGAAAGAATAATGAGGCACTTTAGGTGATTTCCCCATATCTCACTGCTAGCCATTGACAGTCTCTGGGGTAAAACTTTGAGTCTCTTAAATACATTAATTGTTAAAGTATTTCTGTTTTTCCAATCTCAGTTGAAGTAAACATGACTATTCAATTATTTTACATTTTAAGAGTTTGGAGTTATTTTAGGACTAAAAAAGTAATATATATTTAGTATACAATGTTTGGAAAATTCAGAAAAGTATATATAATAGAATGAAGACTTTACCTACAATCTCACTATCCAGAATGAAAAACCATTAATGTTTTCATCAATTTAGTCACAATTTTTTTAATATGCATGTTACTGTATTCAAATAATATTGATGAATGCCTACTATGTGCCAGGCACTGTTCTAGGAGCTGACAATTCATCACTGACAAAAGACACTATAAATCCTAACCTCATTTATCTTATATTCTATTTAGGGGAAATAGACATTAAGCCTATTATTAAGTCTACTAAATAACAAAATACATAGAAGTTGTTTTTTTTTTGTTTGTTTGTTTTTAAGAACATTTTTATTTATTTATTTTATTTTTTATTTTTTTTATTAAGGTATTATATGTGTAAATATCTTACCATTGCCCCCCCCCCAACCCCCTCCCATACATGCCCTCACCCCCCAATGTTTTGCATCTGTTGGTTACTCTTATATGGATGCATATAAGTCCTTCAGTTGATCTCTTATTTCCTCCACCTCTCCCTAACCTTCCCACTGTAATTTGACAGTCTGTTTGATGCTTTACTGCCTCTGTATCTATCTTTTTGTTCATCAGTTTATACTGTTTTTCATTATCCCAAATTAGTGAGATCATGTGGTATTTTTCTTTCATTGACTGGCTTATTTCACTTAGCATAATGTTCTCTAATTCCATCCAGGTGCCTACAAATGGTAATAATTCCTTCTTTTTTATGGCAGCATAGTATTCCATTGTGCAGATGTACCATAGTTTTCTGATCCAGTCATCGGCTGACGGGCACCTAGGCAGTTTCCAAATCTTAGCTATTGTAAATTGTGCTGCTATGAACATAGAGGTGCATATATCCTTTCTGATGGGTGTTTCTAGTTTCTTAGGATATATTCCTAGGAGTGGGATTACTGGGTCAAATGGGAGTTCCATTTTCAGTTTTTTGAGGAAACTCCATACTGTTCTCCACAGTGGCTGCACCAGTCTGCATTCCCACCAGCAGTGCACGAGGGTTCCTTTTTCTCCGCATCCTGGCCAACACTTGCCGTTTGTTGATTTGTTGATGATAGCCATTCTGACAGGTGTGAGATGGTATCGCATTGTCGTTTTGATTTGCATCTCTTGGATAATTAGTGACTTTGAGCATGTTTTCATGTGTCTCTTGGCCTTCCTTCTGTCTTCTTTCGAAAAGATTCTATTTAGGTCCGTTGCCCATTTTTTTATTGGATCATTTATCTTCCTTTTATTAAGATGAATAAGCTGCCTGTAGATGTTGGAGATTAAACCTTTATCAGTGATAACATTTGCATATACGTTCTCCCATACAGTGCGGTTTCTTGTTGTTTTGTTGATGGTTTCTTTTGCTGTGCAAAAGCTTTTTATTTTGATGTAGTCCCATTTGTTTATTTTCTCTTTGGCTTCCATTGCCCTAGGGGCAGTATCAGTGAAGAAGTTCCTTCGGCATGTCTGAGATTTTGCTGCCTGTGGATTCCTCTAGTATTTTTATGGTTTCCCGTCAGGAACAAGACAGGGATGCCCACTCTCACCACTCCTGTTCGACATAGTACTGGAAGTATTAGCCATTGTGATTAGACAAGAAGAAGAAATAAAAGGCATCCAAATTGGAAAAGAAGAAGTAAAGCTGTCCTTATTTGCAGATGACATGATATTGTACATAAAAAACCCGAAAGACTCCATCAAAAAACTAACAGACTTAATAAATGAATTTGGCAATGTAGCAGGATACAAAATTAACGCCAAGAAATCTATGGCATTTCTATACACCAACAGTGAACTTACAGAAAGAGAGACTAAAAAAGCAATCCCATTTACCATCGCACCAAAAAACTTAAGATACTTAGGAATAAACCTAACCAAGGAGGTAAAAGACCTATACGCGGAAAACTACAGGACACTGAAAAAAGAGATAGAGGAAGATGTAAACAGATGGAAGAACATACCATGTTCATGGATTGGTAGAATCAACATCATTAAAATGTCCATACTACCCAAAGCAATCTATAGATTCAATGCACTCCCCATTAAAATACCAACTGCATATTTCACAGACCTAGAAAGAACTCTCCAAAAATTCATCTGGAATAAAAAAAGACCCCGAATAGCCACAGCAATCCTGAGAAAGAAGAATAAAGTAGGAGGGATCTCAATACCAGATTTCAAGCTGTATTACAAAGCCACTGTCCTCAAAACAGCCTGGTACTGGCACAAGAACATACATATAGATCAATGGAATAGAATAGAGAATCCAGATATCGACCCAAACCAATATGCGCAATTAATATTTGACAAAGGAGGCATGAGCATACAATGGAGTCAAGACAGTCTCTTCAATAAATGGTGTTGGGAAAATTGGACAGATACATGCAAAAAAATGAAACTAGATCACCAACTTACACCATACACAAAAATAAACTGAAAATGGATACAAGACTTAAATACATAGAAGTTTTAATTGTGATCCATGCTATGAGAGACGGCTTTTGGAAAATAAGGTATTCAGAGAATACTCAATGATGAGAGCTTGGAAGAGACTTAAAGAAGAAAGAGAGTAAGCCCTACATTACTGGGGTGGGAGGAAGTGTTCCACATAGGAAAAAGTCAAGTGTAACAATATTAAAGGAGAAATGTGTCCGGATTGTTCTATGAACAGTAAGTGGCTGGAGTGGAGTACATGAGGGGGGACAGTCTTAGATGATGACATCAGAAAGAACAGGGAAGGGATGATGAGGATGTTTTTAGGTCCTTTGTTTTTTACTATGAATGATACAGAAAGCAGTTGAAAATTTATAAACATACAGAGTGTATTTTTTAACAGTTTCACTCTGGTTTCTGTAAGAAGACTAGCCTATAGGGGGTTAAAGGTGGAAGGAGAAAGAGTTGTTAGAAGGTTATTACAATAAACAAACCAAAGGGGTAGCTGAATGATAGCAATGGGGATGGTGAGAAGTGATGAGATCTGAATATAGAAGACAGAGCCAGCAGAATTTGTGTGATTGGATGTTGGGTATAAGAAAAATAGAGGAATTAATAATAATTCAAAAGGAAGATGGGGAAGACTCCAGGATGAGCAGATCTGAAGGGAAAATTAGGAGTTCATTATGAACATATTAAACTGGAAACCCCTAGCAGATATTCAAGTGGAAGTCTAATGAAGGCAATTGGGTATAAGAGTTTGAAATTGGGGAAGAAGTTTAAGCTAAAATATATATACATTTGAAAGTAATCATCATATAGATCTTACATAAAATCACAAGAATGATATAGAACCTGAAGTTGTACTTCTGCCACTTATTAGTGAAATGATTGTTGGTAGGTTGAAATCTCTATTAGAAGCCTCCATTTCCCCCTCTATAAAATGGGGGTACACAGTTGTAAGAAACTGGCACATCAAGATCCATAGAGATTATAATGAGTTTGTTGTTTTAAATAGTTAGAAAAGTAATATAATTTCAGTATCTAAGTTATAAAAATATAAAATATATAAAAATAACAACTTACAGAAACATAGCTGGCATTAATGTAATCCGATCCTGGAATACTAGCATCAGCTATCAACTTCACTCTGTTATTATTATCTAGAAAAAAATGTAAGAAATCAATGCTAATTCCATTTTAAATTGCTACTAGATTTTTACTATAAATATAATACAAAGAAGTTCATGATATAACATTCAACATTACAGATGGGTTTAAAAGTAAATTAGAAGTTCCATTTTATCACATATTTTCACTACCTAGGGACAATGACTATTAATATGTCCTTGCATATGTTTCCAGAGTTTTTTGTACATACTAATAGAAAATTAGTCACTAACTGCTTTTTTCATTTACCTGTATCATTCCATATTAACATAAACAATGATATCTAGCTCATTATTTAAAAATCCATGTAGTATTTCATTGTTTGATTATATCATATTTAAAGATTTGGATTAATGTCATTTATTTTATAAAATGCTGAATAAAGACAACTGAAGTTTTTGCATGTACTATGTTGGAGTGTATTTATATATTACCAGCAGTAAAATTCCCAAATCATAATGTGCATTTCAAATTTTGAAAGATAGTCCCAAATTGTTCTGCAATTATACCAATTCATACTCTGAACAAAAATGTTCAAACAATTCGGTTTCCTCTTACTTTCACTACCACACAATATTATCAAACATTTTAATTTATGATCTTTTGATACAAATTTGTATCTCATAATATTTATTTTGATCCCCTTAACTATAAGTAAAATTCAGCTTTGCTTGTTTATTGGCCTTTTCTATTCATTTCCTTTTCATACTATACCACTTTCCTATTAAAAATACTTTATACTAAAAACAAAGGTTACATGTGTCCTTATTGTATCATGTATTAAACGTTTCTCCTTTGTTGGTTGTTTGTCTCTTACTCTATCAATCTAGCTAGCTATCTTATCCTACATAAAAATATATATTTTTTTGTAATCAAATTTCTCATTTTTTTTCATTATGGCTTCATTATAGTTACTTTTATCATTCATGCAAGGGTGTTGTCAACAATATTCCTATTTTCACAAATTCATTCATATTTTATTCTGGAACTTTATTATGTTCTGCTTTTATTTTAAGACTTTCAATCCATTGGGATTTATTTATTCATTTATTTATTTTACAGAATGAAGTAAAAATCTATCCTTTATTGTTTGTTTGCTTGTTGCCATTTGAAACAACAAATAGACCTTATTTTTTTACATTCCACCTTCCCCTTCTAATTCAAAATATTATTTTATTCATTCACTTTGTTTCTCTATATTATTTACATCTATTTCTGGAGTACTTATTCTCTTCTATTAATTTATGTGCCTATTCCTGATTTAATACCAAACTTTTAATTATTAGAATTTTTAAGATTTGGAAAATGTAAATAACTCCTATTACTTTTCTTCAAAATACTAATTTTTTCCCTGAGGATTTTTTTTTACCAAGTTGGTAGTATAATTGCAATTTCCAGTGCTAATTTTAACTAAACATGGGAATAATAAAAATAATATATTATTACTAATTAATTATTTTGAATGATTTTTTTAAATCTTAATGAGAAGGCACTCAATACCAGAGGAAAAATGGGAAAATGAGTTTGGGTTTGAATTCCAGATGATCTGTCTACCATCCTCCTTTGTTACCTCAGCTATAATATGTAGTTATAATTTTATTTTGTAAAATCCTCTTGAGGAAAACTTATATAAAAGCTATGGTAAGCATTTAATACATTTTCTCATATTCTTAAAACTTGAGCCCATGTTATATGTTAAAATGACTTAGCCAGATTATTAGTAATTAATGACTTGCCCAATGGTGTTAAAGTTAGAGATGGGAAATGTTTAGCAAATTCATGCTGATGATTGTGTTCTAAAGATTTTGAATTTGGTATCATCAAACTATTTTAATGGCATTGTGGCTAGTCTTTTAACTAAGGAAGGTTTATAACTGAGTCAACAAGAAGTTAAATTTTTTATTCGTAGTGTTGGAACACTCCTGAAGGTCATGATGTCCTGTCAAGCAGAGATTTGCAAATCTCTTCTGCAAGTATTTGTGGCTAATTCTAGCATCTTAAAGCCCTGTAAGCTAATACCTTCTAAAACGCACTGTGATATTTGAAATTCTACTTCCTACATTACTCAAGGGAAACAATGCACTTCACTGATCTGGCTCAGGCTGAAAATCAGATTCTATTAAAATGAATTCATTCTCTACAGGGGAAAAAACATTTCTGCAGCTTTATGGCTTCTTTGCAAACACAGTGGGTAAATATATTTAGACTAAACTCATTTGCTTTTTCCGTGTGTGTGGGAAGGGGTGGGTGGTGGATGGACTGGGCATAGAGGTGGCTGTGAGTTTACCACTTGCCTTTTAACCCAGGCTAGGAAAGTGATCTTGTTATTCCCAGACCATAGATCATAAGGGCCTATTCCCAAGTCTTAGTCATTCAGAAAGTTAGCATTTTTGTAAGATAAGCAACCTACTGATTATTTACAATCGTAAGAACTAACATACTGAGTGTTTTTCCTGTTTCACTACTGGGCAAACTGATTTACATGATTATTTCATCTGATCCTCACAATAACCTTAAGAGAGAGAAACCATAAATAATATGTCCAGTCACTAAAGTAGTTAGTGGGTAAATAGGATCTCAACCCAGGGAATTTGATTAGAACCCATGTATTCTTAGCTTATTTTTTTATTACTATAAAGAGGGTATGTGTTAGTTGAATTAACAAATTATTCTAATAACATTCTCAAAAAATATATAATTTTACCTAACAAAATTATTTCTTATAGGACCTCCAACTCTTTAAGAGGACAGTTAAGAAAAAAGATTCCTCCTATAAATCCATAGATATAGATGTAATATATTATTTGAAAAATTACCATTGGTTTTTAGTACTGAAATTAAGAAGAAAGCAGAAAACTGGATATTATCCATTTGACTCTAACAAAGAAATAAAATGCATGAAATGTCCATTCTAATATTCCAGAACATCATTAATTTACAACATAAGTCCATCACTAACAATTATTTTTTTGTCTTAGCCTCAGAAATCAAGAATTGGGATAATGATGTTCTTCAGTTCTTCTTGTTCTAAGGTTGTTTATTTAGTCCCATCAACCATTCTTATTCTCATTTTATCCTATAAGAAATAAGCTAGTACTATCTATTTTATAGCTATGATGTGAATCCAGATAATAATGCAGTGAAATCTTAATAATGAAAGATTGAAATATCACATTTAAAAATATTTCTCTAACAAATTTTTACATATTTAAGTTAAATATTCTTTGATTCTGGACAACTAATTAGACATATTTGATTTACTTATTTTACATATACTGACATAATAAATTCATTCAGCTAACTACATAATTGTAAACAAATATTAAATATTACATAGTAACTGTCCTTCAATCAAACTATAGTATTTATTTTCACAGAATACCACTGAGTGTGCATGAACTAGATAGTTTGGAAGAAATTTAGGTACAGATGAGTATAAAAATATAATTTCTATAACTCTTAAACTTATGATGCATCCAACCCAAGTTAACTCTCTTAAAGGGAAGACCAAAAGGCCTGTTCAGAAAGGTTATGTCATAAAAGTTTGGAGATGTAAAACATTTCTTATTTTCTATAAGGTCTTATTTGTCAACTGCTCTTAAAGTCATTTACTTATGATTTGTTTTGTTCCAGAAAGGATTTTAGGATTAAAGTTATTTGTATTTTCATCCTATTCTAATTCTTGGGAATTAGCAGATTCCATTAGATTACTACCTCCTATATCATGTTTCCTTAAATTTTTTATTTCATGTCTCAGTTATCCTCCAGTTCTAGAATATCAGAATTTGGCTCATTTCTCCCTATCCATATACTTCGTGACTTCACATTCTGTGACTGTATCCTTCTCTAAGTATATGTCTTTTTAGACAGAAAAGTTCAGTTTTTAAGTATGGAATGTTTCTCAATATAGCTTCAAAAAGGCATAACACAAAGAGAAAATTATGTTTGTTTCAAAATTAAGAATATTTTAAAACTTTTAAGATTTTGAAAAAATATTGACAATATTTAAAAACATCACAAGTAGCACTTTTAATTTCATAATATAAAGGGTATTAAATTAGAATATTGATAGCAGAAACATGTTCAAAAATACAACATCATATATATAGCTATTATTAGAAGTATGTTATGTTTTTTTCTTTAATTCTTAAAGCAATAGTATGTTTTGTTTTTCTTATTGATTGAAAAACAAAGCCATTTTTAGTATGGTAAGGCACAGCTCAGCCTTATTTGTAAAACCAATCCTGGTAAGCATAAATGTACATTAACTTTATTAAATATATTTGATTCTCAATGAATATTTTGCAATGCACTTTTTATAGTCCATAAGAAAGCAACACAATTCTCTTAAGGAAAACTAATGCACAAAGTTCCACGTGAACTTTCTCTTTCCATTTGAAAACTAGGTCGGTAGGAAGATATTAGAGAGTTTTGTTACTTGGGTTAAATTACAAAGCTGAAAAACTATTAGGTCTACAGTTTCTTGCACCTGCATTAAGTGAACCTTGTGTGAACAAGCTGCAAACCATGTATGTTAACTTTAATAAAATTAACAAAGCAAAAATGCTACAATTTGACAGTTGCTGCTAACAAAACACATTATTATAATTTAACTAATATGCAATAAAATATATTTAAGAAATGAAAAAAATGCTAAGATGCATTTTGTGGTCATGTTAAAGCATTTCACAGCTAAAACCAGAGATGGTAAGAGCACATACATGGTTTTATGTTTGGAAAGCGGTTTTTTGCTCGGTTCCAAGGCAGATCGGCATCAGTTGAAGAAAGATCCTGAAGAAATTTTGGTAATTCCTGTGGAATGAAGTCATTGCACAGTTTACATTGATTTCAAAGGTAAACAAAAAATTCCACTTAGTAAAAGATCATTCTTTTTTCTAAAACCTTTTATATTTAAATTGAAAACTCTCCTCAGAACTGTAGAAACAAGGTATAATTAACCTTAATGAATTTATGTAAACTTTCACTGAAAATATCTTGAATAAAAGTGGTCAGTTGGGCTATTGCTCTCTGGTATAATTTCTTTATACTTCGGGAAGCTCTAAGATGTGGCAAACATATTATTATCCCTTTCCCATATTTTCTTAATGGTTTTATTATATACACATATAATATTATTTAATATTTTAATGTCTACTTGGAGGGGAAAAGAGTCCAGTGATTTATTTTTTGTTTTTTCTCCTCAGGCAGTGTGATTTCATGCCTAGTAATTGGTACAACACTGATCAGTTTGAAAAGATGCCAAAGGTCAATTCCTGCTCTCAGAAGGCATTGTTAAACCGAGAGTAGAATGCAAAGGTGCGATTAAGAATGATCAGACACAGATGAAGGGTCAAGGAGATCTATTATTGACATTTTGGTGAAAAATCATGATATCATCTATTCATCATTAAGAAAGTTGGTGCTAAAAACGTATTCATTATTGTGTTGAGCTGAGATTTACATTTTCGAAATTTATAATTTTTCATTTTAGAAATGTCTCAACTTGCCAAATTCCTTTAAAACTACTAAATATTTGTTTTTACAATTCGTTCAACATCATTATAAATAATTTATTTTAATTGAATAATTCTCCCTCCCACCTTATTTTATATCAGAAAGAAAATCTGGACAGTCTTATGCAAGTGGGTAAGTGTTAGAGCATAGGGACAGTGTAAAATTCTGAATTCTGGGGTGTTGGCCTCAGAGGCTTAGAAAAAAAAATTAACCAAGTGAGGAATCCTACAGCTTCCATGTGTCACAGTATTGGGAGCATATTTGAAAGAGACAAAGAACTATGTGGGAGAGGGGAGAAGAAAAGTGAGTCGGAAATTACCTGAACAGTGGTACTTTTGTAATTATTTCACATATAAATGTCCATTTATAGATTTAAATGACTCTGGCCTTGATAATCAATACACAATTACCAGGCTGATTGTTTGGATAGTAATGTTACACTTGATGGCCTCAACCACCCTCCCTACTGTTAGCTCTCTCTCCTACTGTTTCCTCTTTTCAGTGGGATCGCAGTTGGACCATTTTGCATCCTTATGCTTTTGCATTCATTCCCTCTCTCTGGAATACCTTTTCCCCTTCATGTACTCATTGGATTTCTGTCTGAAGTTCATCTCAAAGGCCACCTTTTTGTGAAGTCCTTCCTGACTGCTATCCTAACAGAGTTGATCCTCATTTCTTTCTTTTTTTATTTTTTTAAATATATTTTATTGATATTTCATAGAGAGGAAGGGAGAGGGATAGAGAGTCAGAAACATCGATGAGAGAGAAACATCAATCAGCTGCCTCCTGCACACCTCTCACTGGGGATGTGCCCGCAACCAAGGTACATGCCCTTGACCGGAATCGAACCTGGGACCCTTCAGTCCGCAGGCCAACGCTCCATCCACTGAGCCAAACCGGTTTCGGCGATCCTCATTTCTTAATGAATATCTCTGTCATGATACAGTGCCTCTGCAATCTTTATATACATGTCTGCAGTTATTATCATAATATGAGCTTCTTTCTGGTAGGAATACTTGTGCCAGCCACTATTCCTGGTATTACACATGTTCAATCATTTTAGTCTTCACAACTCAATGAGGTAGATGCTATCATTTTATAGATGAGGACATCAAAGCACACAGAGTTTAAGTGATTTGCCCAAAGTCACTTAGATATTAAATATGGAATTGATATATCAAAGTGATAAATACAATGCCTATCATATGGTATGAGCTTATAAATATTTAAAGTATAATATGTGAATATAACCTGAATTATAAGGTTTTTCAAATATATGCATCAAATATGCACTTGTTTATTAAAACATAATTTTGCTTTAACAAACTTAATACAACATTAGATAAAAACATTAAAAAAAACAAATCCCTCACATATATAGATACATTTATATAACATATACACAAAACCTATATATTTATATAAAAACACTCCAAATTCTTAAAAGCATGATCTCAAAAAAAGCTAAACTAGAAACTATCTCAGTATAATATATGTGAAAATGTTATTGCTAATAAAACTTTTCATCTACTCAGTCATGCATAATATAATTATACTCGCTTCCATTCTAGTGAAATTACACTTTTGCTTCTGAAAAACTGAGAGTTCTTGCTGTGTAAATGCTAAAAAGAGTTTTATGGTACCACCGATATTGTTAAGTCCAGACCAATATTACTTAAGAAGCATAACCAAAAAGCTGTAGGAAATACCATTAATCTTCTCACATTTTTTGTTATTATTCCCTGAGAGACTGAAATATTATAATGCTGAATCACTCAAGCCAATTGTTCAATTCTTTGTTTCATAAGTTCACACACTCTATGAATTTTATGAAAAAAAGTTTTGGTGACATTTAGAAATCTGTTTTATTTTCATAATACAAAATAACCATCTTAGTTAGGAAAGATGCTTACAAGTCTTAAAATAACTTGTAGATCTGATATCTACCATTCATTTTAAAATAACTTCAATCTTATAGCTATATAAAATGCTAAAAGCAACAAAACTATTCTTAACTTTTGAATAGTTTTTAGGTGACAAGTTCTTTACTTACTTTCCATAACATGAGACGGCATTATTTTCATAGTAACTTAAAAATAGGCCTTGTAAAACATAGACATTCCTTATCTATTTTTTTTATTTTTGGACAGTTCTATAAATAACATTATTTGTATAATCTCTGGACACATCAACTTCTGGTCTCAGGTTCTCCTATATCACAAACATAAACTAAGCAGGCAAATATAAATTGGAATTATTTAGTTTCTATATTTAAATAATTATTTATATATAGACTGCATTTATGGTATAACCCAAGCCCCATACTCAAACAAAAACTAATGAATACAAGTGCTATAAATTAGCGTCTACATCTGAATGAGAGAGCAGAGAAGAAAGGAGGCTAGGATGCTATCCCCGGGAGGTCTGAAGAAGTGCACCTTTTCCTGACACAGTAGGTGAATAATTCTGTTCAGGTTGCACCAGAGGCCGCCCAGTGTAACATTACTATCCAAACAATCAACCTGGTAATTGGGTATTGATTATCAAGGCCAGAGTCCTTCATGGCCTTGCATGCTTAAAGTGGACATGAAATGTGACACATGAAACGACCAGAGGTCTGGCAATGTTGTGACAACTGTTGGTAACATACCGAAAATTCTTCTTGAAACTTTAGGTTGTTGTTTGTGCAAAGCTCTTCAACGTGTTGTAGGAAGGATTTCTTGCTTATCGGCCTCCAAGCAAGGAAAGGTATAAAATGGAGTCACGTTAGATTGAGTTCTTTCACTTTAGCATGGCACTAGTTAACAAGTTAAAGAACAGCAGACATTTCAAACCCCATAAACCACCCAGCTCCATAAAGTCACTCTGTCATACTTACAAAATTAACTTTTCTCCTTTAAGTGCACTTTTTTTTTTGTATTCATGGTTCAAAATTCCTTCTATTTTTAAGTGACTTGAAGTGAATGATTTAACATTTTAATGAAGAAAGTTTTTCAAGTAAATGTAGGGGCATAAAGTTATCATTGAATCCTCAAGCACATAATACCTCTTTGTCATACAGAAAACATTTTATACATTACAAGGTTTTAGAAGATATAAAATATTGCAGTGACCTCATTCTCATAATGACATGGCTTTTAAACCCCAAGGAGTTTAAATATCCCCGTATTACTTCCCAAGCTAAAATACAGACATGCAGACTTCACCCCAGAGAGAGAGAAAGCATTTCTCCAGTTACCATGCAATTAGTCATGCTTTTATGATTTATATCCAGCTTGGAGGTTTTTCTAACAAACATACAAAAAAGGAACCATACATTATGATTCATCAAATCTGAGAGTCTAAAGTTGATATGCAAAAAGAAGAAAAGATATTTGATAAACTTACTTGATGGATTTTCTATAACTAAGTAACCTGCAACAGAGATTGTGTTAAATGCATTATGAGTTGAGCGTATGGCTCTTTCTAAAAGAGTTCTAGATTAAAATAAGAAAAATATAAACCAGTTATGTATAATGTGCAATGCTTTTAACTGACATGAGATCATTATTTAATATTCTATTTCACTTTTAAATGTTACATATTATTTGGACCCAAATGATAATTTAGCTTCTTTCTCAATCTAAGAAGGAACTTTTCTATATTGTTAGGTATTTGGGGCACTACATTAAAATGGGTCACTTTTTAATATATTGCATAGTATTTAGTGGTATAAGAAAGTTAACGGGAATTTTAAAAATATTTTCTTTGTCCATAGAGAATGCTGAACCAGGAAGAATGGGTCATTGAAAAATGACATCATATTGCCTAAGGCTTGTTTCATGAATGACTTTTGATGAACATATAATCATAACAAAAATCACAATCATTTCAGTTATTTTAAACATATCTTTTGTGACAGTTCATTGGTCATGTTATTTATGCTCTGAAAAAAATTGAAATTATTTCTAGCAGCTAGGTAGACTATGCAACACACAAATTCAGAAATGGGCATATCTTCAGTAACAAGTTTGTCATGCACAACAAATTAGCACTGCAAAAGCACAAGGCCACAAAGTATAATGAAATAAAGTAAAACATATAACTTATAAAAAGTTTTAAATTTTAAGTATTATTGGGGATAATTTTACTGTATTCATTCAATAAAGAATCTTTATAAGAGGATGCTATGTGAAGTAAAGGATGAATGGAAGGAAATACTTAGATTGAAAACCATGGCATAATGAATATTATGAAGATGGTCACAAAGGGGTGTGTTCAATGAAGAAAACATGAGTCAAAAAGAAGTATATTTCATCCTAATATAGGGATTGGTGAAAAGTACAGGGGTGGTGGAGCAAGTATTGTCAAGAAGAATGATAGAATCTTGGTTAATACTGTAGGTGTCCTCAAGCAGAAGGAAACCTCGCCCAGCTTCTCAGCCTGTAACCTGGGAGAGCATCTCATTATCAAACATGGCATGACGGTGATAAAGGACCAAGGTTTGAGCAAAGTCTTGGTGGACGAGCTTGTGGGCTTTCCACAACACCTTCTAGTGATTCTAAGAAGGCAACAGAGAAATCCTGACTCCAAATGAATATGGAGATGGCTGAATGGGTTATTATATCAGAAGAATCCTTGGTTTGGAGACAGGAAGACAAAATCTGAAATAGAGGCCTTGGAAATCCTTCAGACATGGCAACAGTAGGAACTGAGGAAACAATTGGAAATAACTACCCCTCAGCAAAGACCATCAAGAAAAAAGACACTATGGCTTAAACCCACACTACCCAAGACCCTTTAGATGCCTGATGCCTGAATGCTCCCATGCCATGATGTTCCTCAGAAATAGGAATGGAAAGGGAATTAGGTTAGGCAAATCCTAATTAACCAAGCTTCAGATAGAAATAAATGAGATACTTGAATTATCAAATCAATTTCCATCAAACAAATGAAAATTCTTGAGTTGCATGGAGATCATTTTTATGGCAACAAGAAACATTTTTCAGTTTGTGATTGGTGAGATTCTAACAAACTACATCTGATTTAATTACAGGCTCATGGTCCATCTATTTAAGGATAATCAGACCGAACAGATTCTCTCTTTTCTCAGAAGATTCAGGATTGCTTGAGTACCCAGGCTGGACTGGTAAAATATTTTTACTGGAATATCTAGAATCTGAAATAGAGCTAGTTTCTGAGCAGCCATCCGTAAGTCATTTGAAGAATCAGTTATGTCTAAGACATTCCCAAAAGATGTTAAACATGAATAATCATATTAAAATATAAATAAGCAAGAAAGAGCTAAAGCAACATATTGTTATTCATATTCTTGTTCTTTTTTCATTAATATCTATTCTCATTTAGAAATTATAATTAAACCATTTTTTTTCTTTCAAATAAGTTGTTTTCAGTGAAAAATGCTACAGAAAGTTGATTTTATTTTACTATTCTTATTATATTTTTCATTTGAAATATTTATCTAAAAATACTAAGTTTAAAACATAACTGGCTAAATATTAGACTTGAATGAATATTTGCAAAGCTTCAAATACCTGCTCTGGTTACATTATCTTGAGCAAGTTACTTTGATCTTTCTGTGCCTCACTTTCTTAATTTGAAAAAGTGGAATGAAATTATATAAGTCAAGCCCTGGCCAGTTTGCTCAGTGGATAGAGCATCAGCCTGCGAACTGAAAGGTCCCAGGTTTGATTCCGGTCAAGGGCATGTGCCTGGGTTGTGGGCTCGATCCCCAGTGCGGGGGCTTGCAGGAGGCAGCTGATCAATGATTCTCTCTCATCATTGATGTTTCTCTCTCTCTCTCAATCTTCCTTCCTCTCTGAAATGAATAAAAAATATAAAAAATTATATAAATCCAGTTCATGTATGTAAAATATTCAGAAAAAAATCCCTGGTTTTGGTAAGCAATACATAAATATTAGTTACTATATACCCTTAGTACTATAGTTACTTTTTCTAGTTTATTTTGTATAACTCAATTCCTCTTACTCATTGTTTCTATAACTTATGATATAGAGAAGAATATTTTTGATTTCTATAAGAATATTGTCTTAAATAAACTCAAATATGGGTAAACTAGATTGTGCTAGATTAAGCAGCAAGATTTCCTATTTTATTTTTCCTAATCAAGGTTTCTGCATAAAGAATGGTCACAAATACCTAGACTTCCAATCCAACTCTGATTTTCCAGTTCTCAATGCAAGATCCTAAGTGAATTTCAGTTTTCATGTAATCATGTGAAAGCATTTCTAATCATGCCCACATTTTTGACATTATTCCTTACATTTCCCCTTTAGACACTCTGTTTGAACTCCAGAAATTCTCTTGGAATTCCTCTCTCAGTTTGTTTCATTCCAGGTGTTTTCTCACAACCAGATTCTACGATTCCTTAATAGCTGATTCACATGTTAACTCCCCCCTGGAATTTTCCCTCTTCTATTACAGAGAAAATAATATCTTCCTTCTGTGAAAACAAATTTCTTAGGACAAATCACCTTCTACCTTGTATTATGGCTATTTAATTACATGCATTAAGGATGCTGCACTAAGGTCCATGTATTTTTGAAGGCAAGGTCAGGAGTAACACTTGATTTACCACAAGTCCCTCATAACCTTATTCATAGTAGACAATGAGTAAATCATTGTTAAATATGTGATGTGGATGAATTCAGACCAAAATACACAGTAAGCTAAATACAAGTGCTCTGATTTCCATGAGAGTATTTGAATTAAATCAATTTTCACTAAAATATTAAGCTATCGAGAATTCTCAGAAGGTCCTAACTCAAAGCTTTGGATAATTATGATCACTATACTTACCAGCAAACAGTATGCAGGGGTGGGCAAACTTTTTGACTCGAGGGCCACAATGGGTTCTTAAACTGGACCGGAGGGCCGGAACAAAAGCATGGATGGAGTGTTTGTGTGAACTAATATAAATTCAAAGTAAAGGAGCGGAGGGGAGAGCAAGAGAACCCTCTGCTCTTTCGGCTCCACGGGCCAGATAGAATAGCCAAACGGGCCGGATCCGGCCCGCGGGCCGTAGTTTGCCCACGGCTGGATACAGTATAAACAAAGGTCAGATCCTGCCATCTAACACTAGAAGTTAACAGGTGCTAGATACTTTGTTAGGAAATTAGATATAGCAACAAAAAAAAAATCGCTCTTGCCTACTTAATAAAAAATAGGTTTTAAAAAGGAAGTAGGGCCTGTTTTGGCTTTATTTTCTTTTGTATCACTCTATCTGAACCCAATCACTTTCTGCAATCTGTCCTTCACATTTGGATTTATATAATGTAAGAAACAAAGCTTTTAATAGTCTAATTCTTATGTAATTGTCCAGTCTAGGCTTATGTTACAATTCCACTTGTGATAAAATTTTCAGGCCAACCTGGCGAGTCACCGGCCCGTTTGCTTCCCCCTGGACTTAGGCATGATCCGCCAGAAGATGCTCTACTGCTTCTCCCCGAGGCCCACCAGGAAGCGAGGCCGTGAGAGCCCTAGCTGAGAAGAGCGGGGATGCAGCAGCCAGCCCAGCCAAGAAGGCCCCGGCGGGGCAGGAGGTGCCCAGCACACCGCATCGCTTAGATTCAATGTGCCAGTGGGTTTCGGTGAGAGTTGGAAGCACCTCAGTGGAGAGTTCAGAAAACCGTATTTTATAAAGCTAATGGGATTTGTTTGCAGAAGAAGACATTACACTGGTTATCCACCCCCACACCAAGTCTTCGCATGGACCCAAATGTGTGACATAAGAGACGTGAAGGTTGTCATCCTGGCACAGGTTCCGTATCATAGACCCATGGGCTCTGCTTGAGTGTTCAAAGACCTGTTCCACCTCCCCCCAGTTTGGAAAACATTTATCAAGAGCTGTCTGCTTGCCAAAACCGGTTTGGCTTAGTGGATAGAACGTCAGCCTGCGGACTGAAAGGTCCCAGGTTCGATTCCGGTCAAGGGCATGTAACTTGGTTGCGGGCACATCCCCAGTAGGAGGTGTGCAAGAGGCAGCTGATTGATGTTTCTCTCTCATCGATGTTTCTGACTATCTATCACTCTTCCTTTCTCTCTGTAAAAAATCAATCAAAAAATATATTAAAATAGTCTTTTTTTAAAAAAAAAAAAAAAAAGAGCTGTCTGCAGACATCTATGGTTATATTCCTCCTGGTCATGGAGATTTATCTGGGTGGACCAAGCAAGGTGTCTCCTACTCACAGTCAGAGCACGTGAGGCCAATTCTCATAAAAAGAAAGGCTGGGAGCAATTTACCGATGCGGTTGTGTCCTGGCTCAGTGAGAAGTCGAATGGCCTTGTCTTCTTGCTCTGGGGTTCCCATGCTCAGAGGAAGGGCAGTGCCATCTAGGAAGCGCCACCACTTGCTGCAGAATGCTCACCTCTCCCTGCAGGCGGTGTACAGAGGGTTCTTTGGATGCAAACATTTCTCTAAAACCAACTAGCTGCTGCAGAAGTCTGGCAAGGAGCCCATCAACTGGAAGGATCTGTGACCCTGAACTGGGAGGTGTGTGTGTGGGGGGTATGCCTCTGGGCAGTTTCTAGAAGATTCTATTGAAATATTTGTCAGTGACATGTCAAATTTAAAAAAGTAATTTTCCTAGTGATTCTTAAGCACTTTGCACATGGGGGTGAAAGTTTCAGTAAAGCAGCCATGAGCCAGGCTGCCCAGGAGTGGGAGCTTTATCCAGTAAAGACTGTACCTTGTGACCAAATATCTATGACTTTGGAACCTGGCTTTAACCTAGAATATGGTATTGGAAGGGAGAGGAGGTCAAATTCTCTAGACTCTCCTCCTCTCTGTTTCCTTTATGGTTAAAAATTGGGAGAGAAGCACCTTTTTGGTATATGTCAGCTGCTAGTGTTTTTACCCATAGGTTAAACGTTAGCTTATAAGGCATTGGGTGTTTTTATTTAGAAAGGTTCCCTTTGCACATCATGGCGTTCCAGTCTGGGCCAGGTCCACTGCCCCTTTGCTCCTTTACAGAGTCCTCAGGCCCCTCCTGGAAGGAAATAGGATTTTTTGGCAGGTCCCAGAAATTAGGGATCAGTTTCCTGATTGTAGCAGAGGTGAAAATTCTTAAGGAACAATCCTTGGTGTGAGCCTTCAGGTTGGCAAAGGCCAAGAGAAGTAGGCTGGGGCTTATTCCCACTGCTCTCTGGGTGTTTCTAGGAATAAGCAGTAGAAGTTGAACAGAAAGGAAAAGAAAAGGGGATTTGTTTAAGAGAGGAAATATTTTTCTGCCACATGTATCCCGAATTGGGTTTTGAAGGCAGTATAATGCCAAATGCTGTTTTTTATGGACAAATCACTTTGGGACACATTTTTCTAGAACACTGGAGAATTTTGATCTTTTAAAAACTACTTATGAGGATACATATTTTTTTAAATCCTTTTTTAAAGATGCCATCTTTGTTATGTCTGCCTCTCCCCTCTAGATCCCATTAGATATACTGTTCTGCTGTTAGCTGGGTTCAAAGTTAAACCTACTAGAGTTTGGTAATAAAAGGTTGTTGAAGTTAAAAAGAAATCTCCAAGTACCTCTTTGGATAGCTTAAATTTATGCCAAAATGGGCATGAATTACCTATTTCAAATAAAAATTAGATTTTTTTTTTCTTGTTGTCTGTGGTATTCAGATAATAGTCTCATATTTTATGGGTATATTTTGCCCTTAAGTATTGGCTATGGTCTAAATTTTATTTTTCTTTGAAGTTTTAAAATTTTATTTTTTAAATAAGAGAAATTATTAATCTGGATGATGAATATGGAAAATTAGAAAAGTAGGTGGGACATAATATGAGGAAAATGAATTAATTTATCACTGATGAGGTAATTAAATTCCTTTAGGGAAAAATGTTTGGTTAAATACAAATAAAAATTTACAGTAATTGATGTGCATGAAAGTTAACATTGTTATTTCCGGAGAGCTATTTTCAAAACAAGTGCTCTGTGGTGACCTTCAAAGAACCTCATACAGAACATTTATTTTTATTAACATTTTTAAAAACTTCTAAAATTCTTAAATGGAGAGCATTTTATTGGTATGGTACTCTTGTTTTATTCACTTACTATATAGGGTGTCACAAAAAAGTAGATACAATTTTGAATAATTATAAAGGCAGTGTTTATTAAAATACATTTCATTTTCAAAATTGAGCAATCAGCTATTAAAATGTGTGTACATTTTTGGCGACTCCCTGTATTTAAGGTTATTGTCTAGTCATATTCAGCTCTTTAGTATATAGATCAGTTGGGTAATTGTCCAGATTTCAATAAGATAACGGACCATGTCCCAAAATAAAAGGCTAAACAATGTTATTACATGAATCTTAGCTATCTTAATTCCTATGGCCTTTTGCTGAAAAGAGTATTATTTCACGGCTGGGCTCATTTTTTAAAAGTCTATCAAAAACTTAAATTCCACTCAGATTACTCTTGATAGATCCAGAGAGAAATCATTTATTTATGTTGGCAGTGGTGATTGAAGACCTTATTGTCACAGAGACTCGGCTTTCCCTCAAGGTCAATGAGTTGAAATCTATAGGGAATTAAAATATAGTCCAAATAGAGAGCCATAGATGATAGCATATAGATGAGCAGCTTAAATCAGCATTACCAGTAACATAGGGCAAATTAAGAAACTTTGTGTTTTCTACTAACCAGTTAAGTTAGGCAAAAAAGAAAAGAACCTCAAAGTTTAATGCCTTGATATAAAAATATGAAATTTGTACACACTAATTAGTACTTCATATTAAAATAAAAATTTGTGAACAATCCTATCTCTCTGATAAAATGTATTAATTAATCTTTCCAAGTTTTGCAAAATGGTGTGAGTTTTTAATTGCTCCAACACTTACATCTACTTCTAAATGATATTCTATCACTTATCCAAAACATTGTAATGCTGTCAAAGGTGTCTTAAGTTTCATTCTTCCTGCTGTTTTTATTTGTCCCACTTTAATGGCAGCCTTTCAGATCCTTCTTCATTTTTTATAAAATCATCAATAACTTTTTTGTGGTCTTCAATATAAATTAAGAATATTATCCTAACCAGTGGCTGGTACTATATAGCTGATGCTAAAACTTCATTTTATAAGGTAAATATACAACCCGAGTAAGTCAGTAATGTATGTTTTTCTTATTTAATTAGAAAAACAATCAATTAGTAAGTGATATCCAAGTACTCTCCAAATATGTCTCCTTACATCTGTAAGGACAAACAGGTTGAAAAGGAACTCAGCTATTTGAAGGGCAGCTCTTTGGGGGCTGCCTTCCTTTTTTCATCACAGTATTTCCAGTGCCTAGAACAGTGCCATGCACTTGATAGGTGCCCAATTGTCACTTATTTTATTCAAGCAAAGTGAAATGGACTTTTAGATAGATAGGGGAAAGCAACATTCTTGCTGATGTCAAAGAGCTGAAATAAGATTCCCAGGGTGCAGGAGTTATATTTTCCTCATTACTAAGACTCTCCACATTAGCACATTTGAAAACAAATTCTTGACAGTTGGTGTATTTTGTCAACCATGTATTCTAAATTAAAACCCTGGGCATAAGCTTAGCTACCCCAGGGACAATAGGGCTGAAGCAGTAGATAGAGAGGATGAAGAGCCTGCTGACAGCTGTGTGAAAAGATGGGCAAAGTTCTCAGTGAGGACTTAATGAAGAGGAAGCTGATGACATAACACCATCTAAAAGGAAGTCCTTGCAGCCTGAACTATTAGCTATGGAGGCAGATAAGCACTGAAGTTCCTCTGGAAGGAGTTGGAAGGCAACCTCAGAAAACTAAATTTGGAAGAAGACCACATCTACTTTAACAAATACAATTTGTGTAGAGGTGTTCTATAAAGATTTTCATGAACCCAAACTATTATATTTAGTTCTGACTGAGCAGGAAACTATGC
The DNA here is from genome assembly GCF_963455305.1 of Plecotus auritus. Lineage (NCBI taxonomy): Eukaryota > Metazoa > Chordata > Mammalia > Chiroptera > Vespertilionidae > Plecotus > Plecotus auritus. The sequence continues at coordinate 148,367,293 of NC_137772.1, forward strand.
AGGACACTAGGAGAAAAAAAATAGTGAAAGAGGAGAGACAGTGAGGATTCTATGAAAAAGGGAACATTTTTTTCTGAGGTACTAATGGCATAAAGCAAAATGATTATGTTTAATGATGATGAAGGAAGACATTCAGCAGAATTGCTCAAACAGAACACTTGTGCGTCTGGAATGATGAGAGGTCAGCTTCGAGTGCTGGTTAGAGATGGATCTTTTATGTGTGACATGTTCACTTAAATCTTTAGCTCAAGAGTGTCTTAATTTGACAAATATTTGAATCTGGTCAAACAGGTCCTTTGAGGAAAAGGTATTTTCATAAAACTATTTTAATTCTGTAAATGGAAACTTGATAATTAGTTCATAAACAGTAAAACAAGATTAATTATGATTCCAAAATGCTAAATGTGATTAGAATAGAAATAGGTCTGGTCTCCTCTGTTGCAATCATGCTGAGTACTATTCATGATCAATAAGAATGTTGGGAGCATTGGCCCCATCCAGCACTGTGGCTCATGGAGACTGATTCCTCTGTAGTAGATTTGAGATTTTGAAATCAAATGCATTTTCATTCTCTGCTTCCATTTATATATTTTGCAGGAATTAACTGATTATCTCTGAGGCATTCAGTCAATTGCTGGGGTCCAGTATAATGCTGATATTTTGCTTTCAGAATATAGTAATTTTTGTGCTAATATAAAAGTGACATTTCTGAGCAACCAAGGACTGCCTGAAAATATGCATAGTTGGCCGTCCAGTGGTCCGGACAAAATTAAAGATTCCATGAAATGTGCTACACTGTGTGCCCCGGTGTCAGGGAACAGGACATGGCAGCGTCTTGGTCCTTACAGATTACCACCTGCAGTAGTTGAAATGAGCTTGTGTGGAGTGTAAACCCAGCCTCCACTTGTCAGATGGCAAATTCAGCTCTTGTGCCATGATTAAAATAGGACAAGAAGTATGTGAAGAAATCTAGGTGAACACTTGTTTTTCAAAGCTAACACAACATGAGAACACAGCAAATTCTTAGACATGCACATTATGAATCAATGTGCATTTTGATAAGATTAACTTTACCATATCAATAGCATGCAGTATTATAGAGGACACGTTGTAAGGAGAAAGCATGGGGGATGGCTTTGAGAAAAATCGCAGTTTAAACAACAAAGCACTCAATAATATTTTAAAATACAGAGCACACCACCTGACAAGATTAAAATAGTCACAGCAGAGCTCTGCATCACCACAGTAACTTACTGGATGACAAAAATCTCCTTGCGTCTAAAGAAAAATGAAGAGTATCTGGAAGTAAAGATTCATTAATTATTGAGTATACAAACACTGAATTACTTTTTATTTTATACTATAAGGACATGTGCATTAAATATTTTAAGTTTTATTCTACTTCAGGATATTTCTTACTCTGAATTCATATGTTGGTCAGACATTTCTTATCTGGATTCTCATATTTTTGCCATTGCTTATAAAATAGTTTAAAACTTAAGTAAAATTAACAACCAGAATCTGCCAAAGAACTTCTGGCAATTAAAATGCTGTTTTACATAAAATTTCCTGTGTCAGTCAAATACTATGTATTCTTATGAAAGCCACAGTAAAAATTGCACTACTAAAGATTTTCCAGTTTCTGCATATTTGAACTTATATTTAAATGCCATCATTTCTTTGTCCCAAAAGAAGGAGTGCTTTCTTTAGAATTGGTCCCTGATAGAAAATGCTGGTTGAAGAAGGAAACCATGAGCCCTTGTGTATTTGAGAGGGTTAATATTGATCTCATCTAGTATGCCTCAGAGTTAAATACACACCACACACACACACACACACACACACACACACACACACAAATATAGGTGTATTTTGATATCTCAGAATCAAACAGACCTGGGCTATCACCATGCCTGTCTTATTTTCTAGATGTATGACCTTGAACAGTTAATTAAAATCTCTAAGTATCTTTTGTTTTTCATTTGTGAACCAAGGATAAGAGTACCTACAACAAAGACTGAAAGTTATTTGCGAACATGACATACAGAATTTAATACATAGTAATTGCTCATAAACAGTAGCAATTATTATGTTACCAATCCCTCCATGAAAGTAGATTAGGGTAATTTTAATTTTACAAATACTATAAATAACAATAATAACAAAACCAAATGTATTTTGATTTATAGTTTATAAAGCACATTCATAGGATTCTTTCAAATGGTAAGCTTCCTGAGGACATAGTTATAAGTTGAACAAGAATTCAACATGCAAACATCTAAAGTTATTGAAGAAGGAAAGATACTCTTAAACTAGCAATTCAACTGTTTGCTTCATTTTGTTGAGAAATTTAATACCATTCATTATTACAGAATTTGGCCTTGCGTCTTAAAATAATGTACCATTACATTCACTCAAATATAGTAGGCAAGACCATTGGTATGGGGTGATACACAAAATTTCTGGGGGGAAAATTGAGGCTAAGAAGAAGTTGAGTGTCTGTCAAATAAGAATATTAGAAACATTGATTAATGTTATTCTGCTATTTTTTTCTGATTTAGTCACCATAGAAACCAAACTTCTGTAACTTAAGTGTGAAAAGGAGGTGAAAATAAGCCCTTTTAGAAAATAGAATCTTTACCTTGTGTTATTTAATTTTTGTCATACTTCTTTGGGAAGGTAGTCAGTGTTGCACTTAAATTAGCTTAAAAAACAATCCACAGGGCCAATATCACACTCTTAAAGAGACAGGTCTCTGTTTTACCTGTGCATGTATTACTGACCTTGCCAATATTTTTACCTAGAAACCTTTCTCACTTCAATGAGTTAAGTGGTATGCTTTGAAGGAGTCATCACAAAATGTTGTTTTGTTCATTTGTTTATTATATAATAGGATCGTTTGCTAACCTGGTAAATGTATAATGGATGAGCCAAAAATATTAAATGTTCTTCCTAAAAATGTGGCTTGTATTGTCAAAACTTAAAAATAAAATTTGCAAATTGAAATGACATAATTATCATTTGATATAAGAATTTGAAATGTTATGTTGGTGTACCCTGACTGTTCTCATGGAGTTATAGTATATTAAATCTTTGAGTTTTATTCTCCTTCGAGAAGAAAAAGTATAAAGCGAGATAATTCTTCAGATCTTTTGTGAAACAAGGTAAAATATAAACAATAAGAATTTACATATATAACAATTATAATATAAAGCTTAAAATGTAAGTAATAAATAGATAACATAAAATAGTTAAATAATTTTAACTATAAAATCCTTCAAAGGATTTAGTACCGAGCATCACAATGCTTTTTTGTCAACTAGATAACTCCCTATAATTAATATTTTAATGATTGGTTAGATATTCTCTTTTATTATTTCTTTTATGGACATGTGGAGACATATAGCCCTGAGGAAAACTTCAAGTCCAATTAGCAAGAAGAAATTGAGCAGGTTCTATGGAAAAGAACATGCTTGAGCTCAAGTAAGAAAGAGCATATGTGTGGACTTAAAGGAAATTATCTAAGTTCTTTCCTGCAAATGACAAAGACATACAGCATAAATTACTCAACATTTTTGAAGCGAACTCAAGCTCCTTGATTCTTCACTTCTAGAACCTACTGGTATTATCTGCCATCAGTCTCCGTGGCTCTACCCTCATCAGACCTGTATGGCTTTGAATAAGTTTAGATTTTCAGCACCTAATCATGGATTCTCCTCTGGTTACTATTTTTCTAGTCTTACTGTCTAATGTATTAGTGACTTTATTAACATGAAAAATTTCAACAAATAGTAAAGCTAAAGACAGATCTCTGTAATGAAGAGTTAATACCCAAAACACTAGATGGCTATTTTAACAAATTTCTATAATAAATCAAACAAAGCATATTATTATATGCCATTGGAATTACAAACAGAATGTTTTACAGTCACAAATACTAGAATCATAACAAACAAATGGGAAAGTAAAAAGCATGGACACTAAAATTTCCAAGTTTGCTATTACTAGGGGTAATATATACTAATTTTCTATGTGTAAAAGTAAGACATTTAAAATATATTTGAAAGACACTTCTACATCCTTTTATAAATAAAGTGACATATAAATAAATGTGAAAATCAGAAAAAAATAACCAGGAGTCAAGGTTAAATAAGGCAGTCCCTGAATTATAAACACTGAATAATAAACAATCTGTAAGTCATCACCCACCTTTTCTATTAACTGCTATGACAGTGATTGTTAAAAAATAAACAAACAAAAATACAACAACAACAACAACAAAATAACCTCCTACCTTTTTATAATGGCTGTGTTCAGAAGTGGAGGAAGTTTCAAACTGTACAAACATATAGAGTTTAGGGGATCTGACCTTACCAAAGCCTAAAGTTTGCCTAGAAATGGTAACCTCCTTAATAAAGAATACTTTCTCTGACACTGACTGGCTTTACCCTCCCACACACACTTTATTATTTGATATCTGTTAAAGACCTACTTCCTAAGGACTTTTGGAGAATTAATGAAAAATATCTTTTAAAAAATTCTCTAAAAGTTGGTGCTTAGCAGTTCACATTTCAGTATGAACAGATTAAAACAACTAAAATTAATTGCACTGAGAGACTTGAAGTTTTATCACTTGCACACCTTGGGGTGTGGAAGAAACAGACTGGGGCCCCAGGCCTGTGGAGGAGGCAAAAAGCCTTGAGGAGAAAGGAGAACAGAAAGGCACTTGCAGGAATACTACTGCAATTCAGTTGGCCCACAGAGAAAACGACTAGACACTTCCTTTCACTATGCAGTATGACCCTTCAAGGACTGGGAGACACAGATTCATATTAGTAATGTTCTATTGTTCCTATGATGTGGTTTCACTGTGGCAGGTTACCTGAGGAATCTAATGACCTACACACAACATTTCTCATGTTGAAAACTATGCCTTGAGTAATATATAACCATCTTACACATAGTCTTTGGAGTAATATCGATTTCAGGTGGGAATGGTCTGCACTAGAATATTAAATAGAAAGAAGTTTTCATATCCAACAAGCCAAATTTCCTTGTAATTTTGTGATAATACTAAATAATTTCCATTCTGTAGCATTTGGAAGGCCCCTGCTCATCAAGTGACACTTTGCTCTATTGCACCTTTTAGGTATCTTAGACATGCTGGAAATATTCATGCAAAGTCGATCTATGTGTAATACCTTAACCAAAAAAGAAATTAAAAAAAAGAAAAAATAAATAAATAAAAAAGTTGATCTATTAGGCAAAGGGCAAACTTTGTAAACAATAGCTATAAATGATTGATTCCTTAATAAATTCCAGATCTTTGATGTCATATTTTCAGTTAATACTTTTTGAAAGTACAACTGAGTTGTTTTGTAACAACTGCCTTGTGTTTATGTAAGCATCACAAAATATTGACTCTTAAAAGAATCTAAACTTGTTAAGACAGCCTAATGATAGTTTTTATTGAGAATTTGATAAATTATCTTAATAGACAAAAGTTTTTCAAATGTGTCAACATTCTGAATAATATGTAATGATTTTAAAAGAATTTAAAATTACCTATTCTTTAAAATTAAGCACTTTACTATTTCTAATACATATTATTGATACATATTTAGTACACACATATTTATTTTTCCTTCCAAAGATAATTTTTACTTTACATTTAATTTTTAAATAATAAGCAATTTAAAAAATAAGGTTTCAATATACAATTCATAATTTTAATGTAATTTCATACTAAAATAAAGAATTATAAAAAGGCTTTTATAAAAATAAACAATATTAAGTAGTTACAAATTTAACTATTTTAAACTTGTGATTAAAAATGTGGACACCTCCAGGAAATCTGATTTTTAAAAAAATCTATCATATGAAGTGAGTTATTAAACAACATAACTTTAAACTTTTAATGTGTAAAGATATTTGTCTCAGGAAGAAAAAAAAAAAGCTTGGTTGAAAACACTGTAGTCCGAGGGAGGTTCATATTGAACTCTAAGTATTAAGAAGATTAAGTGATTCTCCGAACATCAGTGAGAAGTGTGCAGAAGATGGAGGTCACCCTTTGAAAGAAGATCTCTGTGACCTGTATAAATAGGAGCCCCACAAACACTTCCAACAAGCATAGGTCAGAATAGGGTCATGGCTCCAGGCCCTCTGGACCACTGTTCGCCCACAGGAGTGTGCTCACCGCGTTAATCTCTCGTCCTTCAGTTCCAGGTCTGCCACTGTGATTAGCTGGTCCAGCTTGAATTTAGTGTCAATAATTTCTGCATCTCGAGGAGAGTATGTGCCGCCTTCTTTCTGCTTCTGACGAATCCTAGAATCCGTGCAGCAACGTCCAAGAAGGGGAGATCACAGAAAGCATTAGACATGAGTCAAATAATTTCTTCGTTGGGATCACTTCTCTGACTATACTGAAAATGTACAGCTACTCAATATCTTTTTCAGTTTTAATTCCATAGCACCTATTTTAATAAATACTTTTAACACGTTAACTTATCGAAGTTTCAAATTTTAATGAGAATTAGGTGATCAAGGCCTGAGCCACGGGTATATTTAAAATATAGAGCAAATGAGACTGATTCTGTGAGCTTACATTCCTCCCCTCCAATTGCCTAATAGATTTCTCACAAATAAAAAATATGCCAAAGTGAAAATAGCTTAATGATATCAGCACCACTGCTAAAAGGCAATGCTCTGTTGTTTTAATTATTTTAAATATTTTAATTAAATATGTCAGTTATAAATTATTCAAAAATATATAGAAAGCCTGGCATCTTCTTCTTTTCTGTTATCATTTTATTGTTTCTGAGCTCTAAATCCACTCTTCTTTTCCCTGGATTGTAATATTAGAGCTAGATGCTGTAACATTTCTCTTTTGCCTGCTAGTGAGATGTTAAGTTTTGTCAACAGAGGTCACTGGAGTGACCCTGCAAGGCTACAGGGATGGGTGACACTTCCTTTGGGGGTTCATGCTGCAATATTTTTATTCATGTGGGAGCCCAGCAGCCCACTTGCATGAGCTCTGGCTGCCTCTTCAAGTGCAGGCTCTTCCCACAGGTGAATGGTAACAAGTAGCTCCGGCTGAATATCCAGATATTCATCAAGAGTTTGCTTCTACAGACCAGTTCAGCCTGCCTACCCTCCAATAGCAATGGGTGGCTTCTAAAGAACAGCTCCAGCCCTCTGTCATATTTCCTTGCCCACCGATAGGCAATAGGCTGCATGTGCTTGTGGTAGCCACTCCTTGTTAGCCTTGGGCCTTTTCTAGTTCTTAGTTCCCTTTTTGTCCTCTCTCCCTCATCCTAGAGAGGGCATCTCCTTTGCTGCACTGACAAGTTCTAACCCCTTAGAATTCAGGGGTGGGCAAACTTTTTGACTCGAGGGCCACAATGGGTTCTTAAAATGGACCGGAGGGCCGGAACAAAAGCATGGATGGAGTGTTTGTGTGAACTAATGTAAATTCAAAGTAAAGGAGCGGAGGGGAGAGCAAGAGAACCCTCCGCTCTTTGGGCTCCGCGGGCCGGATAGAACAGCCGAACGGGCCGGATCCGGCCCACGGGCCGTAGTTTACCCACGGCTGCCTTAGATTCTTTACCTTTTGGTAGTTAAGTATTTCTACTAGTTAACAGTTCTTTTTATTAGATATTTCCCATTCAGGTCACTGTTGTGGCTTGTCTCCCTATTGGATTGTGACAGAATAGTGCTCACAAAGCATACTAGGCACGTGAGCACAAATAATTCTTACCTTGCAAACGCAAAAATAGCTGTTCCAAGAAGAATGATTGAAAGGATACACAAAGTGACTGAAAGGATAATCTCCACAGTTCTTTCTGAAAGTCCTTCACCTGAAGAGGACAAAGTATAACATTATCATTAGTTTATTATTATTGTTATTATTATTATGTAATACTATCTTGGATCTCAAAACACAGAAAAATATTTTCTTAGAATATTGCTCAAGAATACTCATCTTATTCTCCTAAATCTTATAACTTTGGGGCTTAATCCTTGGACTTCGTTTTTTTATCTAAACTCACTCCCTTGGTGAGTCTACCCAGCCTCATGGCTTTAATCTTCATTTATATGATGTTGACTATTAATTGTTACCTAGTGAACTTGTATAACCAATTGCCTCCTAGAAGTGTAATTAAAATAAAAAAATCAAAATTTCCAAAGCTAATCTCCTATAGTTCACTTATTTCAAGTGCATCCTTCTACCTCTAGTTGATGGCAACTTCACTGTTCCAGTTGCTCAGGCCCAAAACCTTACAGTCATACTTGACTCTCTCTTAGAACAAATGCAAAATCTTTGAGGAAATCCTGTTAACTTTATCTTCAAGTTATATACGCTTTTCATTAAAAGAAACTAGGAAACTTGGGTGATAATTCCAAAGTGGTAGAAGGGAACAAAAGGAATTCACATATCTTATGGGGCAAGAACGCTAATAAGCTTTCAAAGACTAATGATATAAGAACAAAAGATCCTCTTGAAGAGATTCCTACTGGCCAAAGAAGAAACAATTTAAACTTTATAATAAATAGAAACTGAAATTGATTAAAAGAGTCAATATATAAAAAATCCATACATTCAAATATTATTGAAACTAATAAGCTATGGGAGGAATAATAAAATTAGATACACAATATTACATTCCTAATGAGATAAGTGATTCAGGTAACCATCATAAGTGCATCTCTAAATGATGAGGAGTAAGGTTGATAGAAAATTGGATATTTATAGAATAAAAAATATATCCCACAGATTATTTTATGGTCATAATAAAGGAAAAACTACTTTCTAATAAAGTATTATGCTGTCACTACTACAAAACTTGCTGATCAATTTAAGTTCATTGAAAATGTGGCAATAAGATATTATACATCTTCTGATGTGAGGTATTTTGATCGAGGCAGCAACACTTTTAACATATACCTGCCAAAATAATTAATTGTGAATATTCAAACCTTTATATCTCATTTCTAACTTATAAAAAAAGTATTAAAGGAGGAAAAAATTAATGCTACCAAACAAAAGTAATCTGGAAAATTCAGAATATGGGACCTCCTGCAGAACAACTTATTTGATTGCTTCAATGGGTCTATGTCATAGGGGGGAAAAGAAGGAGAAGAGAAGTTTCTTCTAGATTAAAAGAGATTAAGAGATCAGACAATCAAAGATAATGTGTGACCTGTTTATTTTGATCCTGATTCAAACAAGCTATAAAGAAAAATACCAAAGGATAATTTGAAAATATATGTAGTATTATATAATATCAAGGATTTATTGTTAATTTATTTTACTGTGACAACATAATATATATGTAGTTATTAGAGAAACATAGTAAATTATTTCAGGGTTCCTTCTGTGATTTACTTTAAAATGCTTCATAAATAAAAGAATGAATGCATAAATAAAACAATATGGCAAAATGTTTAAAATTATTCAACTTAATTAGTAGGTTTTGCGGGGGGGGGGGTGGTTCATTATAATCTTCAAAACTTTTGTGTATGCTCTACTCACTTCTCACTATCTCTGCTGCTAGCATCCTGATCCAGGCTACTATCCTGTTTTACGTGAATTATTGTATGGACACCCAAGTTCCCTGTATCCTCCCTTGTCTTCTATCCATCTATCTGTACATAGCAGCAAGAGTTATCCTTTTAAAACATTAACTCTCTACTTAAAACCCTCCTCTCTCACAGAGAAAAGCCAAAGTCCTTCCAATGGACTATTTGACCTAGTCCCTCATTAACTCTCTGGTTCCCTGACTTCTCCTCCAATCTCTGCCTTGTACACTCATCTGGAGCCAGAATGTCCTCCTTGTTGTTTCTGGAACACACCAAGTCACTCTTGACATAGGGCTTTTGCATCAGCTTCATCCCCTGCCGAAAAAGTATCTCCCTTGTATATCGGCCTGGAGAGCCATTTCATTATCTTCAAGGGTTGCTTCTCAATGAGGCCTACACTGACCACCTCCTATGAATGTATAGGTGCCTCCAAACTTCATATGTTGAAGCCATAAGCCCGAGGGTAAATACATTTAGAGTAAGGAAGTAATTATGTTTAAATGAGGTCATAAGACATAAGAGTTGGGCCTAATCTGATAGGCCCAATAGGATTAGTATCCTTATAAGAAGAGATACCAGAAAGCTGGCTTTCTCCCTCTGTAGACACACACACACACACACACACACACACACACACACACAGGAACAGGCAAGTGACTTTAGTGAGAAGGAGGCCTTCTACAAGTCAGAGTGAGAATCCTCACCAGATACCAAATTGACTGCAACCTGGATCTTGCATTTTTAGCCTACAGAATTGTGGGAAAATAAATTTTTGTTGTTGAAGCCACCCAGTCTATGGTCTTTTGTTAAGGCAGCCCAAGCGAACTATGATAGCACCATTTAAAATTGAAAGCTATAACTAGCTCACTTCCTGCCTCCTCTCTTCTATATCCTCTGCATACTACTCTACTCTTTCTTTTCTCCATAGCCCTTATCACCCTTTAATTTACCTTATAATTCATTTATTTATTATCCTTATTGCTTATTATCTATCCAGAATGTAAACTCCCTGAGGACAGGGGACTTTATTATTTATTTATTTTATTATTTTTTTAAATATATTTTATTGATATTTTACAGAGAGGAAGGGAGAGGGATAGAGAGCTAGAAACATCGATGAGAGAGAAACATCGATCAGCTGCCTCCTGCACACCTCCCACTGGGGATGTGCCCACAACCAAGGTACATGCCCTTGACTGGAATCGAACCCCGGACCCTTCAGTCCGCAGGCCGACGCTCTATCCACTGAGCCAAACCGGTTTCGGCGGGGACTTTATTTTATTCAAAACTGTTTTTCTTCAAGTTCTGAAAATAGTACCAGGCACATAATAAATGCTCAATAAATATTTGTGAAATTTACAAATGAATAAAAATATTGATTTTGAAATAGATATTAATTTTTGGGTATTGGAGATCAGTCATTGAAACAAATAAGAATGTACAACTTAATCATTTATTTTAGACAACTACTAAAATTATAATCAATTTTAATTTATGTGATTTATAATTTTACTGTAAAAAAGTATTAAAGTTGAGTGACAAAATAGGGTAACTATCTGTAAAATATGCAGGGCTTTAATGATTCATATTTTTCCCTGGATTGATGCTTATGAAATGTTAAAATATAAAAGGGTTCCTACGGAGATTCTGCATGGTAGATTTAAATGAACACTGGATGTTAAAGCGTTATCAGAGTTTCATGGTTTTCTAGAATCATGAGCACAATTTAGAAGACACTAAAGCAGCATGTAGCTCCTAACGTATTTTAGATACACCTTTCTTTATACATAAAAATGTGAATGGTCTGTTGGATTAAATTTTCACATGCTGACTCTTAATTGGATATGCTTGGGAAAGGAAACATGAAGATGAATGCGGAATCTTTATCAGGTAATATTGAATCACTGGACTTTAAAACTCAGTGGGGATAAAAATGATTTCAGAGACTACAATTTTTTTTCCAGATTAGACTACTATTTCAAAGCACCAGCCAAGTGAAGTGAGGAAATGACATATGATGTATTAATAAACAATGTGTAATCCTTTGGGCACATGTATTACAAAAGTACCATTAGGAAAGGACAAAATGTGCCATGACTGTGAGAATAAATTCTGATTCATTGCTATGCATGTACGCACAAAGCATTACCAATACAGAATGAAGACACTTCTATAAATCTTTTCATAGGAAATGGAATTATTTTACCTAAAAATATAAACATGAATCTTTTTGGAATAAGCACAAGTCATTTCCTCACTAGACTTAAGGTTCTATAAAAGGTCAAATTAAATTATGTTGTATTTGCAGAATAAAACATACCATTGTAATTAAGTCATAATTATGAAGTACTAATTAAATTCTCATCAGTATTATATTTTGATTGTAATTATCATCATTTAATCTAAGTATATGGATCAGATTAAGCCAGTTTTATATCTCTAAGAAGCTTAAGTTAAATTGGTTATAAAGCTTATCAGCTTTATGATGTCTGGCTTTTGACATAGGAACATGTTACATGATCTTATTAATATTATTATTAATCATCAAAGAAAACAAGTTCAAGTTCTTTTAACCAAAATTAAATTTAAGGAGTACTTCTTTGGTTTAGTCATCCTAGATATTCTAATACCACACAAAAATTTATGAAAATCCACTCAATTTCACAATTCAAGAAATGTAAATTAAAATAAGCTAGGCAAATGTTATTTTCATACATCAGAATGACAAAATATTAAAAGTGGTTTCTAGAAAGTAGGAAGAGTCTCACTTATTCATTGCTAAAAAAACAAAAAGGAATTATTGTATCTTTATGTCTAAGAATAAAGCATACTCGTGTGAATGTTAACCTCAAAAGCAAAGACAAGAAGATGAAAAGAGAACAGCTAGAAATCATTTAAAATGTTGAGAAGAGAAAATGGTACAACAAGAACAGGAAGTCTGTGAGAGCAGAAACATCACCAATAGTAATGAAATTGAAAGCTCCTGGGGCACTTAATGATTTTCAGCAACATGGTAACAGTGGTTACAAGCAGAGCACTGACTAGAGTCACACCGCCTGGGTCTAAAGCTGTTGCTGCGACTTCCTAGCTCAATAGTCTTGGGCAAGTTTCTTAAAGAGCCAGCTTCATACCTTTTACCAATAAATAGTCTATATCTATTTGTTGGAGACCATGTTATAGGGTTGTGAAGAATACATTAAGTCTATATAAAAACACTAAGAAAAATCTTGGTACATAAAGAATGTTTAGTATTAGTTTTTATTAATAAACATTTATCACATTCATTCATTTATTCATCAGATTTACTTTCCCAGTTATTTTGTGAGATGAGTATTATTATTCTCATTTTGGAAATGAGATTTCAGAAGTTACTTTTTTAAGTAATTAACCCGTCACATAAATGCAATATATGCCCAAAGTGCCTGAAATATGCTTGTGTAACCACAAAGTTTATAAGGTTCACCCCCACATTATCACTATCTCTTTAACGTAATAAAAATCTCCCTTACATCTCCGGTGTTTTGGGGAAAGTGATTCTTTTGCTGCAAACAGACATAGAGACCCTGTTTCTAAGTGAGCATATTGGAACTTTTCATTGTTAGCTTAGTAATTAAAGGAGAAGTGTTATGACAGAAGAAAACAGTCACATGGTGCCTTTGCCATGGGGTTTAAGGTTTCATCTTATTCAGCTTTAATGAAGCCTTGTAAGGTGCAGAAAGGAGTATGTGGTTTTCAAATCACAGGAACTCTCTATAATTAAACCTTGCAATCAAAACACTGCATACCAGCAGTTTCCATAAACTGATGTGCCTATAGAGGATTTCCAAAAAGGGTTTAAGAAGAATTCTTGTACATTTTGTTAATAAAAATGTTAATGCTCAACCCTGAGTGAAAAAAATTGAATAAATTATAAGAATTTTTTTAAGATTAAAATAATGGTGCATGTCATTTCCCATGTTTATTCTTCCAGGCCATAATCATTTCCCTACATGCAAACTCCTCTTAGACCCACGCATCCTTATGCAGCCAAGCTCTGCCTGATTCTTCTCACTCACACTACTGGCAGCCTCTTTCACTAAAAAACTTTTAGTCTATCAGTCTATGGTGATTCTTTTGTTCATAATTTTAACTTCTGAATGATAATGTTTCTGAGAGTCACAACCACTGTCAAAATGGCCTGCCTTGGAATAATATGCCCTGAACAAATTTAGAAACACAGCCTTGCAAAGGCTCTTAAGTCTTGAAGATTTCACTGATAGACAATGCAGCTAAGAACTCACTGTCTGTGGTGTGTGAAATGCCAGTGAATGAACATATATCTACTGGTGGATTGATGACCTAAATGGGACCTATATTTCTTTCACTGAAGTCTGGGATCACAGACATACATAAGTCTTTAGTAGGCTTGTTAAGAATGTTGAGAGTCACTAGCCCATTGCAAATGCTATTATATATACTGATATATGACATATTTGAGAGAGAAAGGGACTTGGACATCTTTTGTACCTTATGGTGACATTAGGGATATTATATTAATGCATTTTATTATTTGCTTGCCTCCATTCTGACAGCCATTTTTGCCACTGACCATTGACTATTGTAGAAATGGTCAATGTTATTTCTTTTTTGAGTTCTACTATATCTTTCTTGGTAATGTTCTTTTTCTGAAAAGTTGTATGACTCATTGGCCTTTTATTAATGTCAAATCATGGACCAGGGCCATTTCTAGGGAAGCTCTTTGGTGCCTGGCTTATCAGCAAATCTGATCTCTACAGAATCATAACATCCAATAGCCAGGTAGAAAACTGATTGGAGGACAGAAAGTGATGTTGTTAACTCTGTTAACCAGCAAAGTGACTGGACTGCTTTGCTAGTCATCAAGGAATTCTATTCTCCTGGTACACTTCTTACTCCAAATCTGAACATCTCATTTCACAGCTGAGGTTTTCACTCCTTGTAATTTCCTCTACTCCTGCCTGTCACTGTTTTACTATCTATAAATGACTAGAGAGCAGAAGTCCACATGACCAATCCAAAGCATTTACAGAGCAAAAGCCTATTTACTACAAAGCTACTATATATCAGAAGCGATCCCATGGAAGGCCACTCTAAGGAGGAGCCTGAAAGGCTGTCCTGCTGCCATTGGCTTACAAATAATATATGAACTCTGAGAATTTAATCATAGACACATGAAACCCTTCCCTGTCACTTCTCCTTACCAACCCAGTGCCTTTTACCTACTGCATCCAGTCTGTGTTTCACCGGCCCCTTCCTCCCTGGCCTTGGCAGGATCCTGCGCTCTGCCCTTTGCTCCACATCTTAACATCCCTTCTAGACTCCTGTTGTTACCAGGGCACATAGCATTAGTACCTGGATGACTAGGGTGGTAGCAGTTATGATTCCAGAAAGGAACCAAGAACCAATTGTGTATTCCTGTTACTTTCTAGAGTTAATTATTGTATTCTACTCCCTAGTCTGTGAAAGAAAGGAAGAAAGAAGATAAGCATGGTCCCTGATACTCAGCTTTCCCCTTTTTTATGGCTTTTCATGCTCATTCCTATTCCCCTGAATATCTCAACTTTGCCTCTCAGATAATTGACTGAATATGTTGTCCTCACATCAATAACAAAGACAAATACCACATGATCTCACTTATATGTAGAATCTAATGAGCAAAATAAACTGATGAACAAAATAGGACCAGAGGCATGGATGCATACATGGGACAGACTGACAGAGCTCAGAGGGGAGGAGGGCACTAGATAAAAGAAGGTGAAGAGATTAGACAAAGCATAGCCCAGAGACACAGACAACAGTGTGGTGATGGCCAGAGGAAGGGGGGACTGGAGCTGGGTGGAGGTGGGTAAATGGGGTGAAATGGGGGGTATCTGTAATACTGCCGAGAATAAGTAAAAAATAAAAGAAAAAAGATAAAAAATAAAAATAAATTAAAATAAATCTGTATGAAACCAACAAGCTATGAGAGGCACAGCACAGCAAGGAGGTCTTTTTTCAGCACTGCTAGCTATTCGCTTTGTCTTTGACTCTTTTCTTCCATCAGTAAACACACCAGGATCATTAGTTAGTGGAGGCAATAGTCTCTGAATGCCATAATCTCGAGGAAATTATGTTAATGTCTTCAAGGCATTCACTGCGGTGGTATCATTGTGTGATAAAAATCACCTATCAAATGAAGAAACACTCAACACAATTTAAATATCCCAAGTCTCATCAGCCAGTTTTAAAATGATTAAAACATTGTGTACAGTTAATCAAACCAGTGATTTTATGAAATTAGAGAGAATAGTCAAAGAAATTTGTTATTCCTCTATAAACATCCATGTAGCAAGTCACATGTCCCTTCTTTATTTCTTCAAGGTCCAAAGTTTTATTAACTAAGTGGAGCCTGCAGAAGCTGGCTTTCTATACAATTAATGTTTAAAAACCTGGTGAGAATTTCTAACTGAAAATGGTAGAACAATTTATCTGCATCCAGCTTCAACTCTTACTGAAATCTATTGCAGCTCATGATATGCTGTGTATCTGAGCAACGTACAAAGTTCCACATTCTCAAAGCTTGGTGCAAATTGGAAGTTGTAATCCACTCAGAGAAATTCTGGGGATATAATTTCTCCTGAGGAAGCATATTTCTAAAGTTTTTTTATTATAGCTTACCCCAAAATAAGCTAAAAAGCATTTAAATTTTTTTAACTATAAAATATTAGTATCTTTACATATGTTGCTTTATGTAAATCAAGGTAATACTCTCATCACCATTTTCCAAATAAGGAAACTGAAGCTTATAGAAATTCAATTATTTTCTCAAGTGAAGGAGCCAAAATTTGAATGCAGGTGTAAATCCTCTATTTGGGGTGTAATTGCTATCAAATCTGTGCTAGAATCCTGACCCAGCCATTTAATTACTTAATATGAACCTTGGTTTTCTCATCATTAAAATGGAGGTAACATTATCCCCTGACAGGGTCTCTGACATTATGGGTCAGATAATCCTTTTCTGAGAGGGGCTGTCCTATGCACTGTGGCATGTTCAGCAGTATCCTTTGTTTGTGCCCAGTAGATGCCCATAGCTCAGCCCCCATGGTTGTGACAACCCAAAACGGCTCCAAACATTCTCAAATGTCCCTGGAGAGTAAAATCACTTTGGTTGAGAACCACTGATATAAATGTGTACAGGATTTCTTTATTGGGTGAAGAAAAGGTTCTAAAGTGGTGGTATTTGCACAACTTTGTGAACATGCTACAAACCATTAAATTGTACATTTAAAAATATAAATTTTATGTTATGTGAATTATATCACTTTAAAAGTGTGAGTTAATAAAAAAATACATCTAAAGTAAAGGATAGTTGCGAAGAGTTCATCATTTAATACATACAAAGAACCTGAAAGTGTGTCTGGTATAGAATATTTAATGTTAATGATGGTGATGACAAAGAAGAGGAGGAAGAGGAGGAGGAGGAGATAGTGGAGAAAGAGGAGGAAGAAGCAATATACTTGCATTTGACTAAATTGTATTTGTATTTTATTCAGGCCTAATTGAGTACACATAATTAAAAAGAAAACTCATGAAAAAGTTGATTAGAAAAAAAGCAAAATTAAAGATGACAAGTAAGTTTCTAGTGTTTTAGGATTATTTCAAAATAATTGCCATAAGCCTTTTCCTATGTATTAGGTAAAAATCTTCTGCTGTAAGATTGTATATTAAACAGCCAATTAAATATTTGCTTGGTATAATGTTAGTACACATCAGCATAGAACCAGTATCATTTGAAAATCTAGGTCCAGATTCAAATGGATGGAATTTCTATCTATTAATAGAATATTACAATATACTATTTTTCCTTAATCAGGCTAGTTAACCTTGAAATGAATTTATACTTGAGAGCATTCATTCATAAATTAATACATTTACAAATGTTGCACTGTAATTAGCATGTTGAGAATTGAAAGTAAACTACAAAATATGTCTTACCTAAAGTCTTAACAGGGTCAGAGTAATCAGAGTCAGTAAATTGTCCCATGACATTTGTGGCTCTAAATTTAAATCTATAAAATAAAATAAAAATTAAAACTAGCAATTTGCATGCCATATTATTTTTTCTATGAATAATTTAGCAAATAGCTATTAAAATAAACATTTTTATTTAAGATAAAGTGAATTTACAAGATGTAGACTTGGAATTCAATGACCATCAGGACAAATAGATACTATCTTTGTGTGAGATGAATTACTACCCTAGACATGGACTTCATGAACTTCATGAGAGAGTGACTAAGAATCTGGGCAGACTCATAAGCAGTCAGCAGCTCAACTGAAGCAGATTATCTACTTTCTTCACAGATTTGTTTGGATTAAATAATGTAGTCTGTGAAAGTGTGATACACAAACAGACTTTTAAACTATAAATCATAAAAACTGTTGTACCTTGTCCACCTTTGAAAATACCAGTGAACCAGATTTAGAATTGTCATATAGAACTTATCTTGTTCATATGTATGTAATTAAGAAAAAGTTTCTTAAATCTATGTGTGCACAGCTATATTTTTACTTCCTATGCTTTTATAACATACTAGAGGCCCGATGCATGAAATTCATGCAAGGAGCTTGGCCCTCACAGCCCTGGCTGCTTCATGCCCCCTGACCCCACCCCCTGCCCACTGGTCCTTATAGAAGGTTGTTCCAGAAGGTTGTTTTGCCATCTGGTCTAATTAGCAATTAGCTCTTTATTATATAGGATGAAATAGAAAATGGGTACAGAAGAGAATCAATCTTTAAAATCACTCTATGATTCTAACATCCACAAAGACAACCAAAACACCTTATTTAAAAACTATAGACATCCAGGCATTTAAAAACATAAAACCAATTTACATTAATAAATTGCAATGCATAATTTAATCTTTACTATTCTCAGTTTCTTATTATTGTATTGATTATATGAGGAGTCTGTTTTGGAAAAATATGCAAAATAAAAATACTTGAATAAGTATTAAACTTTGTGATATACCATTTTCATAACTATCATATGTATAATGATTATATTTCTGGCAATAACCTTGTAACAAAGTAACGGTAATTCATAATAGATGATAGAGCACTTTTTAAGAATTTACCTACTTTCTCTAATTTTTCCAATGCTAATTTGACCTAAGACATTTATAAAGAATTTAATAATGCTTTAATTAGTTGGCAAGATGAGACTAGCTACATTTTTCAAATTTACTAGTAAAAAATTATATTTTGAAAATAAAATAATTCAAGACTTCAAAAAATCTGTCATCTTGTGACACAGAAATAATAGTTAATTTAGTAGGAAAAATTGATTTAGCAAAGAAATTAAAAAAGCCAGAGATGAAAACAGTCTTTTCAACATATGGTGTTGAGAAAACTGGGTATTCACAGACCAAGGAATGGAGTTGGACCCTTACCTAATACCATTTATAAAAATTAATGAAAATTTAAAAATAGATTTCATTTGTAAAGATATTTTTAATATGATATTCAATTGGTGTGATCTACAAAATGCCAAATATTAAAGTGAGTTGCAAAGATTTCAATCACTAATTCAGATGTTTGATGAAAGGATAAAAGTATTTCGATGAACAAGGTAAATCGAAGCTATCATTAACCAAAAGACTGTAACAGTGTTTCTAAACACCTGCACATTAGCATGTAAGGCAAAATAATGAGTGAAAAACACAAAATATTACATTGGTCACATTGTCCTCTACAGAAAGAATTAAATCCTCCTATCTATATTCTCCAAGGGCACATTTTTCATATTGACCTATGTCACTTATCAGATCAAATCATAATTACGTTTAGGTTTGTCTGTTTTTCCTATAGAACTATATGTCTGTGGAATGTGAGGACAATCCTTTGTTGATCTTTACATTCATTCCTAGAGCCTAAAAATTCAGGTCAGCCCTGGCCAGTGTGGCCCAGTTGGTTGAGGGCTCTCCCATGCAAGGAGAGGTTGCTGGTTAAATTCCCAATCAGGGCACATGCCCAGGGTTGTGGGCTCAATCCCCAGTGGGAGATGTGCAGGAGGCAGCCGATCGATATTTCTCTTTCCCTCTCCTTTCCTCTCTCTTTCAAGTCAATGAAAATGTATTTTTTAAAAATATTTTAAAAAATCAAGTCACAATATATGATGGATGCCCAGTGCTTACTGGAAAGATAAAAGGATGGGTAGATGAAGGAATAAGATCTCAACCAGCTTGCTAACACAATGCATGGTTGATATAAACTATACATACAAGTATTGCTTTTTTGGCTTCAGAGGTCCATTGCAAATTTTGTCTTCATTGCCAGGAATCATACATGCATGATCAGCACCTATTATGTAGATTTCTTCATTGCTACTGAACTTTGTCTTTCCTTCTGTACATGGAGGATTAGGAAAGCCTTCATTTGTAAAATATGGCCTTGGTTTATTAAAATATGCATCATACCACTTTGTTACATTTCCATCATGCTGAGCTATTTTCAGAAAAAAAAAGAATAATGATTACAAATAACATATACAGTATATTCAAATTTATAAATGGTTTTTATAATTGCATGAAGAAATTCTGGATGAAGTATCTTTCACTCTATGAACCACCAGGGATGATTCAGCTGATTTAACCTGGATAAGCAGCTAGAGAAAAAAACATCCCTCAGTCAAGGGTAACTGTAATGTTCACATCTCCAAAGAAGTCACCAATAATCCATCCTGTCAAAGTCAAAGCATCCTACTGGCATATGGAATAAATAAATCACATATTTCAACTATGCCTTTTCTTATTTTTATAAAAATTTTAGCCATAAGTGTTTAGTATAATTAATGACAATATTGACAATCTATTAAGGTCAAGACTTATATGCTAATCAGGAGTCAATTTATATTACTAATTTTGAACTGAAATTTCTGTACCATTCAGCAATTCATACTTTACAAATTAACAGGATAAGTTAATATTTAATGATACCTCCAGCTTCTGCTACAAGCACTTGTACATTTTTGATGGGTCCATGATCATCATTATAGTAACATATTGGCATTCTGATTGTAATTGTTGTTGAAGTCACGAGCAATTTTCCTGTGGCATCATAAATAGGGGTTGGTTTGGTTTTTGGTCGTGCTGGAGCTATAAACAAAGCAGTATCATAATTGATTTTTTTTTGTTTCTGAAGAGAAGAAATAAGCATTTAAATTTTTTTTTCAGGCAGGGAATCTACAGATAAAATGATGACAAACATAAAGAACAAATGAAATAGTCTTGTTTTGTTACAGCAAATATTAAGCAATTATTATCTCCTGGTGGTATAATTATATATTTGAGACTTAACCTGAAAAATGGGACTCAGGTGTGATTTTTGGACATCTGACTTATCTTTACATATTAAATAAATTCAAATTATATGTGCTCTCACTCATATATAATTTTCATAGGTGCATTAAATCATACTATTATTTTAGTGTTTTTTATTCTTCTTTTACTTCTTTTAGCTAGTTTTCCAATTTCTATTCTAGTCATACCAGCACCTCCTTCTCGCCCAGTTTATCCATGCCAAACATCCTTTTATTTATTTCTGTGGAATAGATTTCCAAGAGCAGAATTTCTGGAATAAAATATGTATTTTAACCTTTAATAGATATTGCCAGAATAATTTCTAAAAGTGCCCTGATAATTCACATATTACCATCAGTGCACACAAATATCTCCAAAATCAATATTTATAGAAGCTCCGTTTGTTTAATTTCATCTCATAGCTATATATAACAATTGTTTGAGCAACAATGAGTTGCTTAATCAAATTTCATTTTCCATCTTTATTAAATCTTTTTAAAAGGCCTCTCAATAATGCTATAAAATTGACAATATTATTTTAATTTTACACATGAGGAGATGGCCTTATGACATATAGCTATAAAAGGGAACCAAATCTTTTTACTTGATCCTTTAGCTCATTCCTCTGAGATATAAAGCCTATGATATTAGATGAGTAGCAAGTTTATTGAGGAAAATATCTGTGAAGAGTAAAGATACAGTGAGCAAGAGGAGATGGTGAGAGCCTTTAGACCACAGAGCACAGGTCGTGGGACACCTGAGAAAGGGGAGAAGGAAAGAAAGAATTCAACAGGAAGAGTGTCAGGTTTCAGGGAGTTCTGAGAAGCTCTAGACCACTGAGGAGTTCCCAAGAAAAGGTTCCCAGTTTGAAGAATCTGGCATTGGACACTACTACCCAACCTGACATTATCTGTCAAATGCAAACTTAATGAGGCTACCATTAATTCAATATCACTCCATTTTACTAACAAAATCATTCATATTACTGAAGAAGAATTAATTTCTCTAGGACCCCACAACTGCCTCCAGTATATATATTTATACCTTCTCCAGATAACTGGTTCTGAGTCTATCTGCCCTGTCTAAAGAGAAGAAAGTCAGAATTAGTCTTCTTTACCTGGGATGACCAAAGCATCTGAAATGGGAAATTTTTTTTACTAAAGAATCAATATTGTTAATTGCATGTCTACATGTCTGCCAATGAATAACAGACAATAAGATGAATTGATATAAGCTCTTCTTTATGAAGTCATTTTTTCAAATTGCTGATTTTTTAAGACTTTGTATTTCCTAAGCATATAATTTATCAATTACCAGTAAAAGCAAATAATTAATATTTATATACAGTATTACAATTGTGTAAACTGCCCATTGATGAAAAGATAATATTTATCAGCTTCACCTTACAGTGAATGTTTCTCATTCTCTAGTAGGGCACTGTCCTAAGCATTTTTCAAAGATTATCTTTTTTAATCCTCACAACAATGTATGCAATAGGAACTAGTATTATCTCCACTATTTAGGCTTATAGGGGTTAAGAAACTTGCCCAAAATCAAACAGATATCAAATGGCCAATTCAGGATTCAATCTCAGCAGTCTGACCCTAGACTCAGCCTAGAGCCTGCTTTTAATCACTGTGCTTGGTGTCCTTGCCAAGGACTGAGAATCACTGTGCTCTGGTGTCCTTACTTTTTGCTCTAAAGAGAGAAGCAACAGATGGTGGAATTCTGCTAAAGGTCCATACACTTGTTTTGTTTGTTTGTTTTTAGCTCTGCAGGTTTTATACAGCTTTTTAGAGAGATGGCACAGTTACATGCAGGTTTTCAGTCTCAGGAATAGAAGGCACCCTGATGGTTGAAAGGCCCTAAATTCCTCGTAAAAATCTTTTTTTAGTTTTTATGGATTTGGCGGGCGAGAGGCTCCAAATTTTAGTTATATTTTCAATGAAAACTACCTATAAGATTAATGAATTGATAGATCAGAATCTTTATAGACAGAATCATACAGCTGAATACATGGTTTTTCAGTAAACACTATTTAATTAACTGTAAAGAACTCAACTTTCAATATAAATAAAGGTCATTTGAGAAATCTAGTTAAAACTAGTCAACTTCTAGTCATGGGTAATTTAAAGAATAAGTTTTGCTTTCAATAAAATTTAAAAACAAAATAATGGACTATAAAATTTGTCTCTGAAGTGTTTAAAGTTAGAGGAAAGGAAATATAAGAAAAATAGCAGGTGGGCATTCTCTTTATTTAACACTAGAGGCCCGGTGCACAAAATTCATGCACGGGTAGGGTCCCTAGGCCTGGCCAATGATCAGGGCCAATCAGGGCCTTCCTCTCCCCGCCCCCCTGCTGCTGGCTGCTAGACAGGGCCTTCCTTCATTCTACGCCGCCCCCTGGTGGTCAGTGCACATCATAGCGAGTGGTCAAACTCTTAAGGGGACAATTTGCATATTAGCCTTTTATTATATAGGATGGTAATTTGCATCATTATTTGGGGCATTTTAATTATAGCTTTAACAAGCATATATTATTGCTTAAATATGCTTCATTAAAAGCTTGAGTACATCCTTAATTCTAATACAGAATTCAAGTTCTATTACTGTTTTATTAAGAGAACAGCACTTGTGAAATGAATGGGAGCTTATGTATATACCTTTAATATCCATAGTTATTCTCATCTGAACTTTTGGTCCTGCACCAGCACTATTGATCGCATAAACCTAAAACAAAGAAACATCTTGTTACTATTTTCAAATTATTGCTTATGTGTACATATAACTGATTATGGTTATATGTAATTTAAAAATTATTTTACTTTTAAAAACAATTGCATATAATCTATTAATTATTTATTTCTTGCACTCACTTAAATGTGAATTATATATGGAGGAAGAATATTAACAACAAAGTAATTCTTAAAACTGATCTTGTGTTACTAGTAAGCCCTGAGAACAAAGGCTGACTGGCAAAATAGATGGTTCACAGAGACTAGGAAAGGACTATGGTTTCAATTGGAACCTGTAGGAGGAATAGAAAAGACTATTTGCTCTCTTTGTAACATCTTTTCCTCTTCTCTGTAGCTAGGTACCTGGCTTTCTGTAAATCCGTATTCAAGATCCTCTTTTTTCCCTTCTCTGAGATGAAATCCTATTCCTTCAGCCTCCCAGTTTTCCTGTATTAAATCATCCCTCTGAAAGTTGCCCTTTATGCCCTTCTTCACCCCTGCCCCAAAGTATCTGATGCTATAACCTGGTAATGCAGCATATACACATAAAGCATTTCTGTTTGTATGTACAGAGTGTGATTTACACAGATGTGAATCCTTTCAATTAACTTTGTGCTTAGGAAACTGCAGACACAGGATTTTCTTCTATTCACATTATATTGCTATATGAAACAAAGACTATGTTCTTGTCCAGTTTATTGTACTTGACAAATGAAATTCAGAGTTTAATGTTTATTGAAGTTAATAAATTTGTTTATACGTTAGTGACCCACACTCCACATAATATATACTTTGATTGAATTAAAATTGTAATGATATGTATGATGTGGTAGTTATGGTAAATAACTCAAGCCCCAAAAACATGGTTAAAAAATACCTAAAGAAAATACTTATTGAAGTTTGTAAATTTAAGAAAGTATCCACAACAAAAATGATATTACGGTGTGCTTCATTATTTTTATTTCTTTATGGTGCAACCTAACATTTACGTGACATAGTAAATGATGAATTGGACAGTGCTTTTCAATTGCATTGTGGAAAGGGGTCACTTGGAAACCCTGTTAAATGAAGATATGCAGATTTTCATTCAGCAGATGGGGACAAGTGCTAAAGTTATACATTTCTAATAAACTCTCAGGAGTTGAGGATGCTGTAAATTCCACTTTGTGAACAATCAGAGAACTTATTTCTTGTTTTTTAAATTATGAATTAGTTGTGCTTTATTTCCTATTTTGTCTCATATTCACAATGGGCAAAACTGATAGCATACTATTTACCATAACTACAAATCATTAATACTCACAATATTCCTATAAAGAAGTTATTATTCCTATTACTAATTTTTCAGATAAGAAAACTAAGATAGATTTGCAGAAACTAACCAGACACAGAAAATAGCAAAGTGAGTATTTGAACCAAGATCAGTTCATTCTCTTAACCACAACTCTCCCTCTAATAGATCTTTCACAAAGGTAGTCACAATGCTTTGTGCAACAAGAATCCTAGCAAGACATATTATCTAGTCCTATCTAATAAAAGAGTAATATGCAAATTGACCATCATTCCAACACACAAGATGGCCGCCCCCATGTGGTCAAAGATGGCTGCCCCCATGTGGACATAAGATGGCCACCACAAGATGGCTGACAGGGGAGGGCAGTTGGAGGTGATTAGGACTGCAGGGGAGGACAGTTAGGGGTGACCAGGCCTGCAGGGGAGGGCAGTTGGGGGCAACCAGGCCGGCAGGGGAGGGCAGTTAGGGGTGACCAGGCCAGCAGGGGAGGGCAGTTGGGGGCAACCAGGCTGGCAGGGGAGAGCAGTTAGGTGTCAATCAGGCTGGCAAGGGAATGGTCAGGGGGTGATCAGGCTGGCAGGCAGAGGCAGTTAGGGGCAATCAGGCTGGCAGGCAGGTGAGCGGTTAGGAGCCAGCAGTCCTGGATTGTGAAAGGGATGTCCGACTCCCCATTTAGGCCCAATCCCACCAGGATTATGCCTAAATGGGTAGTCGGACATCCCTCGAGGGGTCCCAGATTAGAGAGGGTACAGGCTGGGCTGAGAAACACTCCCCCACCCAGTGCACGAATTTCATGCACCGGGCCTCTAGTAAGATATAAAGTTAATGAGGGAATACATATACACATGGTAGTATTCTGATTATTATAGAGTTATTAGAAGGATTAGTTAATAAGCTAAGGTTTAGGGATGAATTCTATGTTGCTTAAAATATGAATTTCTGAATCAAATAATTCTATTTTAAAATTGCAAGACATGTTAATAAAAATCATCAAATGATGAAACAAATTGTTCATGGACTGTATATATGCAATATGAACTCACATATATACTTATTTTCCAAAATGGATAATTTAGAATGAAGATATAAAATGTTATTAGCTTTTAGTAATAGTTATATGTAATATATGTGAATTTCAATCATGTAAATAATTATTTCTGCTCTTTGCCTTTGAAATTTGCTTTTCCATGTTTCATTTATAATCAGACATTAACAGTTTTCCATTTGGCAGAATTATCTCTTTATCTACCACAACTCTTACTTTTAGCATGCATCTCCTTTATCCTTTATTTTATTTCTGCTTTTCTAACAATTGTACAAATGTTGTTTTTGGTGTTTACTTTTGGCTTAAAATAATGCACATTTTTTTCTTATTTACAGTACATGCACAACTGTGGGTTGGCTGCCATGGCTTAACCTTACTTGATATTTTCCCATTCCTAGACACAGACTGAAGGAGCAGACTCTGCTCAGAATATCTTTTCTGGAGACAGAGAGGAAGAAGGAGAGAGCTGACAGAAACTTCTAATACTTCTCAATAGATGTGGTACATGTCATTGGCCAAAGCACATCATGTGGCCCAAATCAAAGTCAATGGCATAGATATATGTATAAGCCACAGAATGGAAGGGGAATAAAATATTTCTAAACAATAATGCTATTAAAGTAAATGACATTATTGCTTGTACAAATGCTTTATCTACTTATTTTCATAGGACTTGCTGTATTACGATAGGATATCAACAATTTCACTTCTCTAAATCTATTTTCTGCTGGCATGTCTTAAACAATCCCCCCAAAATATAAGAAAAAATGTAGTGTGTACATAAGCTGAAGTATTTTTGAATGCTGAGTTTGAAAACTGACTTTGTAAAATAGGCAAATAACTAAAAGCTATGAATGCTTACACTGATATTGTATGTATGTCCACCTTTTAGTCCTTCTAACATTGCAATGACGGATGTGTCCGTTTTCTTGATAATACTGAGATTGTGAATCTGGACAGCAGTAGGATCATCTTCTCGGTAAACCAAAGCTTGATATACTTGGATATTTCCATTGGGTTGAGAAGGAGGAAGGAATGTTAACTGAAATTTTGTCACTTCATTTGGTATCTTCTGAAATGTCATGTTGTTAGGTGGATCCTTAGGGACTAAAATGAAATATTTAGCAATTAAATTTTATAAAAAATATGTTCTTTTCAATTGCCATATAAAACTTTTTCACTTCAAATTTATGTTTATAAGGAGTATTACACAGATTATTTAAACCCTATGAAATATGGAAACAAGCAAAATGTCCGATGCATTGTAACATCATTGACATTTTAGGTCACAGGAACCATACTGCTGATCCAGTTCATTTGCTTATATATTTCCTTCTTATTTATTTAGCTTTATATGTGCATTATTTTTATGCAGAACACATTTACATTACTATTTGAGTTTAATTAAAAATTAATATAGACTCACGGGAAGTTGCAAAAATCATACACAGTTCCAAGTAACCTTCCCCTAGCTTTCACCAGTGGTGGCATCTTATATAACTGTAGTTTAATATCAAACCTGGAAACTGACATTGGTACAATGCTGTTAACAAGACTACAGACAATATTCAAATTTAACATTTTTTTCATACTTTCTTGTACGTAGTTCTATGCAATTTAATCCCATGTGTAGATTCCTATAAACACCACCAAAAACAAGATAAAGAGCAATCCCATCACCACAAAGGAACTTCATCTTGCCTTCTCCTTGTATTTGCCCTCCATGCCTCCCCTCAACACTAATCATTCTTCATCTCCATAGCTATGTCATTTTGAGAAACACAATGCATAATGTCTGTGAGGTTCATCAGACTTGTTGCACATATCAGTAATTCATTCTTTTTTCATTGCCAAGTAGTATCCCCTTATATGGATGTACCAGAATTTGTTTAATCATAAAAAACAACATTTGGGTTGTTTTCAATTTTTTGTTATTACTAACAAATCTGCTATTAACATTTATATACAGATGTTTGCATGAACACAAGTTATCAATTCTCTATGATAAATGCCCAAGAGTGTAATTGCTGAATCATGATTGGTTTTATAAAAGATTAATGAACTATTTTTCAATGTGGCTATACCCTTTTATAATACCACTAAAAATGTATGAGAAATCCAGTCTTTCTGCATCTTTGCCAGCATTTGGTATTCTCACCATTTTCAACATTATTATTTTGCAGATGCATAGTGATATCTCATTGTGGCTTTAATTTGCATTTTCCTAATAAGTAATGATACTGAAAATCTATCTTATCATGAGTTTATTTGCCAATCATATTTCCTCTTTGGTGAAATATATTTTATCAATTTTTAACTGGATTTGTTGTGTTGAGTTTTAAGAGTTCATATAGTTTAGATAGTCCAGGTTTTTTTTTAATAAATAGCAGTTAGTTGGATATATAACTAGCTAAGTATCAATAAATTATTGTGAAAGAGAATGGTATATATAAGGATAAATTTATTTTATGAATATAGTTCATAATAAAAATATATTTTATGAACTAGTTCTTGCTATACTACATAGTGTTCTTTATATAAATAACTGATTGAATGAATATATCTATTTTGATCAAGTTGGAATGGATATATTTTTCCATACTAAATAAAGAATTTCCATGAAGAAGGCTGTTAATACTTGGCTATTTGTAGTTCAGGTACAAGCTCTATTTTCTTGCAAACATCTTTGGAAATAGTGCCCTCTGGCAAGCAAAAAATAAGTAAATAAATAACAGTGAGGAAAAAGAGAATCAGATAACATTTTATTGTTCCAAATACCACATTTTAAGGGCAAAAAAGGCATAGATAAAATAAAGGTTAGACTGGTTCAACACATTTCCACAACATTAGTTGTTAAACATTTTTATGATTCATAAAAAAAAACTTTATATTTTTTACAAGAGATGTTTTCAAAAATAAGATCAGGTTTAAAGTTGGATAAGTGGAAGAATTCTCTCAATGCTGGAAAGAACTTCCTATCCTGCAAATATATTTGGTTTTACATCTAAAATTCAATTTAAAAATGTATTAAACTACAATATCTTTGAAAGAGGTAGCACATTAAGATTTTCAATGAATGCTTTATGGCATGAATGTGAAGAAGTTCAGCAGCATCTTTCCTCACAGGTAGGTAGGATGATGGAGACTTGCAACAAGTACAATAAGAAAATAGATACCTGGGATACATGTGACAGCACATTGGAAACAAGTGGGATTTTAGGGTTTAGAGAATAAGACGGACCCTTTAATTTAGAACCATAATAGTAGACAATGCAATATATATCATAATGAAAAGACTAACTCAAAAGTATTTTTACCTCCTATACTTACCTTACAGATAGCAACAAATAAACTATAGCAACACATCCCTTCATGTGCTCTTTCCAAAGATATATCTGGTGGCAAAGAACATCAGGAGTCTGAAGGAGGATGGGGCAAGCGAGTTCTGGGAGGTTGACTTTCCACATTTAATTCTTATTGGTTACAATCTTATTATTCATTCAGACCCTGTTTATAGGAACTTGAGGAAATCTGTATGGATTCTGACATTTATCAAATAGATTATATAATAAAACATGTCACTTAAATAAGTGAAGAAAACATATGATAAATGTGACCCGGATTCGGATTTTGACTTCTATATTACTTAATAATAGAGTATTATCACTTTAATAAGCATTCAAATCATGAGACAGAAATAATTAAAATGGAGTTTTAGGTGAAGCATTTTTGGCTATAGACAATTGGGAAAATCAACTCTTCAGCAAGATAATAATTTCTAAAACATTTAGTGTTTAAATAAATGCAAAAATTGGGCTTATTATGAACTAACTTTTTTTTGTATTTACAAGGATTGGCTATTCTGCATTATTCCACTTTGCCTCAAAAAATAGCAAGCTTCACTTTTGTCAACCACAGTGAATCACTGAATATTATATTTATATGCATTAAAAATTTGATAATATATACCCTTTTTAGGGTGGGGTGTGATAAACTGTAAGAAAGTTACCTAACTAGGTCAGTTTTTAGCAATGATGAAAAATACGTCTTACCTGATTCTAAAGTAGTAACAATCACTTCAGCACTTGACTTTCCTTCTACATATGCCGCACTAACATTTCCAGTGAATGCAGTGATCACCACAGAATACCTTGTGAATATTTTTAAATCTTTAATTTCTATGGTTTTATTCTCTTCATTTGACTTGATTAAGGAAATATTAAATTCATCACTATCTACCTATAGGGAAAAAATAGCTGACAATGAAAGGAAGCAGCACTTGAGATACAAATCACTACAGTATAATCATACAAAGCTACATGTAGTATATTTATATAGTCAAGATTTAAATTAGAGTTGACCCTTGAACAACGCAGGTTCGAACTGCATGGGTCCAAATATATGCAGATTTTCTCAGTGAATATTTGTACTGTTTTCAATCTGCAGTTAGAAGTCTACAGATGCAGCTTGCTGACTGTATGCATTGATGTAGGCGACTTGACTATCTGAGGATGTTGGTGTCCACAGGTGGTCCTGGAACTAATCCCTGTGGATACTGAGGAATAACAAGTTTTGGTGGAGTCAAAAGTTATATGCATATTTTCAACTGTGTGGGGGTCGGTGCTTCTAACCTCCATGTTGTTCAAGGGACAACTGTATTTTTTTAAACAGATTGTCCTGGGAAATCTAAAGTGTTACTTTAACAGTTTACTAATTAGCAATTATTTCAATAATTAAAAGTAAAAGAAAAAGCAATTAACCCATCAAAAATAATCAAAATCATCTCTGCAGTCAATGAAACACTATTTCCTACTCCATGTTTTATAGAGAAAAAATATATAGGTTTTGGTAGCCAACCATCAAAGATTCAAACCCCAACTTAGTCACTTAATAGCTCCCATATAGCATTTGTCAAGTCACTTATGCTCTGTCTTACTTTCTGTGTATTAAAATGGGTGATAACATGTGTTTATAGTGCTTTGTTGAAAGTTATAAAAAATAGATCTGAAATATTTTGTTTTATTTTAATATCAGACTCACACAAAGGAAACACATTTTGTAACATAATTCAGGATATCATTTTTCATAACATAACTCATAAAATCATTTTTCAGGTATAAAAAGTATTTGTATGTGCACTCATATATATACTTCTTTATACCTGAAAAACTATTTTCAGAAATAACTTGGTCTTTTCTGCTCTTTCTAATTTTATTCCAATTAATTTTAAAATGCTGGTCTTAATTGCAGTTTGAAAAACTCTGAGCTGACACCATGCATGACACTGGATAAGAACTCAATTGTGGAGGTCATAATTATTAAATATGCATAAATTAATATCCTTTGGTGTACTAAATATAGTTTTATAATTTATTTAAACATGGTCTAACTTTGATGGAAAGTCTAAGTTTCTAGCAGTAAGAAGGACTTTTCCTGAGGTGAACATCAGAAAATTTAAAATCTTATTTTGCATGCTCCTCTCAGGTACATGATTTTGAATGACTCTAAAATTATACACACTGTTCCCAGTATTAAATTCATTCTCAACTTCACCCTCCCTGGTAACTTTAAAAGATGGCTTTTTGTTCATTATATGGTCTTCTAATGGTCTTTTCTAAGGCCTTCCTTAACCTAATCTAATGTTGCTATGAGAAACACAATAAAAGGCTGATAATTAATATCAGCATAGAAAAAAGTCAAGTAAATTGTTCCTACCTCAAAACAGAGCAGTGGAAGGAGAACTTCTACTGCTCTAAAATGGCAGAAAAAGTAATTAGCATAGAAATCCAATTGATGAGGTGCACATTCCTCCTGGTAGAAAGTGTGTGTATTTAATTTGTTGTCAATATTTAAATATCACCTTAACATCTGGCTTTTAAAATTTTCCTTAGGATGAGGCTTATATTCACGCTGAGTAACAACGACCTAGGGATGAATGATAGTCAGCTTCTGTACAGAGGCATGGGTCTCCAAGGCTTCACTGCCCCATCTAGTTGGCTTCACTTGGACTGCTCATTTATGTTATTTGCCTGACTACATACTGTGGGTACTTTAACTCTGGTTTTATAGAGTTGAGGTGAATTCCTCAAGATTCCATAACAACTAGGTCGCTGACAGGATTTATAGTCAGTTGTTTCAATAGTCCAGAACTGCCTACACTATCATAAGTTCACTGTGAATAATCTTATAAAGTACAATGAAACTATTCCAATGCCATCCATGAAAACAATGGATAACACATATCGAGTAGTAAAAATATGACACTAGGGAGAGGTGAGGGAAATAAGAGATCAACCGAAGGACTTGTATGCATGCATATAAGAATAACCAACGGATGCAAAACATTGGGGGGCGAGGGCATGTATGGGAGTTGGGGGGGGGCAATGGTAAGATATGTACACATATAATACTTTAATAAAAAATATGTTAAAAAATATGACACAGCATGTATGTGACCTATTATATCTCAAATAATATTTAATAAAATCCAAAAAGAATGCTAGGCCTTCGAAAAAAGCTTATATAATATTTATTATCTTTCTTTATTAAACCTACTTTGTCTTTGTTACTGTTAACCATTATTTGTTCACTTATCCAAGACCGATAGCTCAGACCATTTTGACTAGCATTTCCCTTCAGTTAGTGCCAAGGTTGTTTGCTCATATTATATTTGATTCCTTATTATTATGAAACATTTTTTATTTATTTTTGAGGTATGGTAGTTTTTATATACAGTATCAGTAGTTAGAATGGTTCTATTTCTCTCCTTTTTCTTTCCCAACTCCACCCTTCCTACTTGGTAAGCCCGTATTCATCCCTCAAGTCCCAGAACAAATTTAACCTGCTCTGTGAAGTCTTGTCTTTATCCCAGGTCTCCCATAACAGAAGCTTTAATTACTTTGTTAGCTTTCATTAAAAACAAAAACAAAAGAAAAAACTGCCTATATCACACTCTATAATTAGCTGTTTATATTCTAGTGTCTCCCATTACAGTGTGAGCTACTTGAGAACAAAATTTTATTTTCCATCTTTGTTTTGAAAACAGGGGCTGCTCAATAAGTACATATTTTTTTAATTTTGAAAAAGTAAATAAAACAATGAAAAAATGACTACAAAATGCATTAATTCCAGTACAATCATCCAGGGATGATATTGGTGCACACTAGAGGCCCGGTGCATGAAATTTGTGCACAAAGGGTGTGTCACTCAGCCCAGCCTGCCTGCACCCTCTCCAATCTGGGGCCCCTCGAGGGATGTCCGACTGCCCATTTAGGCCCGATCCCAGTAGGATTGGGCCTAAACGGGCAGTCGGACATCCCTCTCACAATCCAGGACTGCTGGCTTCCAACTGCTCGTCTGCCTGCCTTCCTGATTGCCCCTAACCGCTTCTGCCTGCCAGCCTGATTACCCCTTAACCACTCCCCTGCCAGCCTGATTGCCCCTAACTGCCCTCCCCTGCAGGCCTGGTCCCCCCCAACTGCCCTCCCCTGCAGGCCTGGTTCCCCCAACTGCTCTCCCCTGCAGGCCTGGGTCCCCCCCAACTGTCCTTCCCTGCAGGCCTGGTCGCCCCCAACTTCCCTCCTCTGCTGGCCTGGTCACCCTTAACTGCCCTCCCCTGCAGGCTTGATCACCCCCAACTGCCCTCCCTTGCAGGCCTGGTCCCTCCCAACTGCCCTCCCTCCTGGCCATCTTGTGGTGGCCATCTTGTGTCCACATGGGGGCAGCCATCTTTGACCACATGGGGCAGCCATCTTGTGTGTTGGAGTGATGGTCAATTTGCATATTACTCTTTTATTAGATAGGATAGAGGCCTGGTGAATGGGTGGGGGCCAGCTGGTTTGCCCTGAAGGGTGTTCCGGATCAGGGTGGGGGTTCCCTTGGGCCATGGGTGGCCTGGGCGAGTGGCCTGTGGTGGTTTGCAGGCCGACCATGCCCCCTGGCAACCCAAGCGAAGGCCCTGGTATCTGATATTTATTTACCTTCTATAATTGAAACTTTGTAGCCTTGAGCGGAGGCCAGGGCCAGCCAGGAAGCTTGGCTTCCTCCATCGCTTGGGAAACCCAAGCCTCCTGCTTGCTTCAGCTCTGTGGCCACAACCATTTTTGTTGGGATTTATTTATCTTCTATAATTGAAACTTTGTAGCCTTGAGCAGAGGCCAGGGCTGGCCAAGAAGCTTGGCTTCATCCATTGCTGGGGAAACCCAAGCCTCCTGCTCGCTCCGTGGCTGCAGCCATCTTGGCTGGGTTAATTTGCATGCTCGCTCCTGTTTGGCTTGTGGGTGTGGCTTGTGGGCGTAGTGGAGGTATGGTCAATTTGCATGTTTCTCTTTTATTAGTGTAAATATATATAATTTTTTTAAGATTATCAATTTTGTCTTAATTTGAGTCTTATATAGGAAGACTTGAAGTCCTTGTGTCTAGTATTTGGCAAAATTCAGGCTGTATCAGGAGTGCAAAATTCAATGATATGTGTTCTTCATGGGTCTAGGAACTAATGATTCTTGAATGTAGATAGTTATATATTCATGAAATGAGCTGCAGATAAGCTCTATAAAGACAGTGACCACATCTGACTTGTTCACTTCTAGCTATCCAGACCCTAGAATAATGCTGGCATCTTGGATTTACTTAAGAATTTGCATTGGATTAATGAAGGAAAGAAGGAACTAAATGACTGCTTGGATCCAAGAATCCCAGGGAAACTGTGAAGTGCTAGAATCTGTTTGAATTCTTGCTATCCTTGATCCAAAGTGGTTTTGGTGAGTGCATATTTCAATTTGGCAAGTTTTATTTGCTATTTAATGACTTTCCATTTACCCTATCATACTATTGTCTGCTGGTCTTAGCCAAGTCTCAGTTATGTGAGAAATTATTTATCATGGCTGTCTCAGTTCACCTTTATGCAGAATGAAGATAGTAATATTTACATCAAAATGTTAGATAAGGTGTTTTAATGCAAACGAGGAGATAAGATAATACTAAGCTCTGATGTTATTTATTTAGGATATATTTCTCCTAATGCCCTTCTCAATTGGTATTATGAGTCCCTTTTCACTGTATTTTAAACGAATGTATTATCAACTTAACCACTTGTTTATAAACATCATGTACATTGTGAGGATCAATGTAATAATAAGCATGTTATTATTCATTGCATGTATTGAGTACTTATTATGTGCCAGGCAATGTTTTTAAGTTCTTTATACATATTAACGGTTTAGTCTTCACAAAATCTCTGTACCTAAATATTATCTATTATTAACCTATTATTAATCTTTTTTTACAGATGTGAATATTGAAACACAGGTTAAGTTACCCAAGGTATAACTGAGCTAGAATTAAAATGCAAATAATTTGGTTCCAAAACCTGTGTTCTTTTTTCCCCTTTTTAAATTAAACTTACTGGGGCAACAATGGTTAATAAGATGACATGTTTCAAGAGTACAAATTTGACACATTATCTGTATATTGCATTGTGTGCTCACCACCCGAAGTCAAATCTTCTTTTGTCACCATATATTTGACCCCCTTTACCCTTTATCACTCTCCTATCTCCCTTCATTCTGCTAACCACCATACTGTTGTCGGTGTCTATGAGTTTTTGTTTTATTTGATTTTCTTGTTTGTTAATTTCCATCCTCTCCATTGCCTTTTGCAGAAGGTAAGACAAGCCTTACCGATTCAACATCTATCAGATAGAACGTTGGTCCAGTAATGATAGCAGGTTCACTCCAGCTGATGTTGATGCTAAAAGGTGATGTTGCTACTACATACACATTTTCAGGAGGACCATCTGGAGCTGTAAAAATAGGAAATCATTTACTCATCTACATCTGAGTTAGTATTTGCTGCAGTATAATAATAAAGAAGTCATGAAAACTGGATAGCCATAATGAATTAATTATGCATTAATTTATAGTTCACAGCATGCTAAAGGTGTTGTTAAATGAAAACATGTAATTCCTTTCAAAATTACTATACATGAAGAACTTTCACATTAGAGATTAATGGCCATAGATACATGGTTTTTAAACTGAAAATAATGTGGAAAATAAAGCTTTACTATTGCTAAAATAAATATTTATTTTTATTCTAAAATATATAGCCTAACAAGTGTTCTAAGAAAACTTGTAAAACATATATGATTGCAGGAAAGTGAAACTGGCACAAGGTAATTAGATTCAAAATGTATTGTAATATGAATGTAAATTGGGCTTATTTTATTGTTTTCATTGAGGGGATAGCATAGTAAATAAGTTATACAACTGATCTTATTATTATAAATGTAAACATTTACCGGATTTATTATGATTACAAACAAATTCTTTAATTTATTCTATTTTTATTATTGCTGTTTTATTTTATCAAGAATGCAAAAGAAGGATAATATTTTAAGGAATTGACTAATGAAAACTCTATATAAGCTTTCTCTTTTTTACTTAATTTATGGGTGACACTGGTTAATAAGATCATATAGGTTTCGAGTGTACATTTCTATAATACATGATCTGTTTATTGCATTGTGTGCCCACCACCCAAAGTCAAATCATCTTCCATCAGTCAGAAAATGCTAAGAACCATATGATTTCATATGTGGGATGTAGGTTTTTAATTTGTGAAACCACTAGATATTAGAAGGGTTTATAAAATGTTAAGAAGTATTTATTCCCAGTTAATTGGCATAGACTTTGACCTAGGAATACAGTTGTACACATCTCTGTCCTCCTTTATTCCCTAGTAGATTCTAGAGACATTAAATATTGGGAACTAAGTATTTTACAGTATTTCTAACTGTTAAATCCACATAAGCAAACATTACTAGACAACATTATTCTGTAGATCCTGAGAAGGTATACAGAAGAAGATCAAATATTACTTTCCTCAAATAATTTATAAAAGGAGTAAGTTGTGTGATCTTGGTCAAACAATAAAATTTCTGTATCTCAGTTTCCTCCTCCTATACATACTTTATAGTGTTTTAAAAGAGGACTATGAAGACAAAACATGTAAAATTGGCCAGTATAGTGTTTGGCCCATCATTGTCATTTAATACA
The DNA here is from genome assembly GCF_963455305.1 of Plecotus auritus. Classification (NCBI taxonomy): domain Eukaryota; kingdom Metazoa; phylum Chordata; class Mammalia; order Chiroptera; family Vespertilionidae; genus Plecotus; species Plecotus auritus. Next base: position 148,404,357 of record NC_137772.1, read on the forward strand.
GTGTTTTATAATAAAGGGCAAAGTAAAGATAAGGACTAATTAGAAATACAAATAATCTATGAGAGGGCAAAGGGCAAATTGGTGAATACAGATGGAGCAGGAAGTAAAGGTAAAGTTGCACAGAGGAAATGGGAATTGAATAGGCTTGGAAAGATGAAAAGGATTTTGATAATCAGAAGAGTAGATTTAGGGGCACTTTTATGGGAAGAGGATCATAAGCAAAGCCACAATGACATAAACAACAGGGTCCACAGACAGAATTGTATTACCATACAATTGCTTTCTTTGGTAATCTTATGTTTATTATTTTATACATTAAAAAATATTCCTCTAGGAAGGGGTCCGAGCACTTCATCTGATGACCAAAGGAATCCATGGTACAGAAAAGATTCAGAATCTCTAAATTCAAGGAATAGAGATGTCACAGAGAGATCAGTGTTCGTTGAGAAATACAGTTGGGAACAAGCTTTAAATAGTAGTTTGGGAACTAAGTTAAGGAGCACTTGCTTATTATGTTAAGGAGTTTGAAGTTCATTCTTTAAACAATGGGAAGCCACTGTAGGGTTTTGAGAAAACTCAGGTAGCTCTGAAAAAAGTAATTGCTCAGAAGCATTAAGTCTAGGTAGTCTCCTTCCCAAAAACCAGGTGAGATATGATGAGACCCTGAACTAGAATAGTGACAGTAAGAATTGATAGGTAAATATGAATTCTAGAGTTATTTAGAAAATTTAAAAAGAACTTATAAGCTTATTGGATGTTCACACAAACTGAGTTAGAGGAAGTAGTAAAAGGTAATTCATATATTAATATTAGGAGAATGCTGATAGAGTTCACAACAGTGCATTAAGGAATAGATACTGGTTTTTGGTAGGGATAAGACTACAGAAGGAGATTATAAATTTGGATTTGTACTCATTGAATCTAAGAAACTCATGAGGATTAAGGTGCCTACCTGGCAATTAGAAAGATGAGACTAAAACTAGGAAGATAGGATGGAAAAGGTTTTTAAGTGTTTTCTTTAATTTCAGATAATCGCTTACAAATTGGGGCAGTATAAATATGAGAAGTATATTTAGTTCAAGTGATTCTACCAGATAGATATTTAAGGTGTTAATAGTAGCGACAATCTTCAAACTATGAATGAATTATTGGTACTTAGAACATATTTTTGAGAGAGATAATATATGAGGAATTTAGTGACAAACTCAACCCATAAAAATATTTTTAATGACAGCATCGAAATAGTTTAATAATGTTATTATAGAGCAGTGATTTTCAATTAATGTGCTGCAAGAATTTTTAAAACATACAGTACCTAACTACTTAGTTAGGAGCACTGACCTATTTTACTTTAGATTGTATAAAAAAAGGAATGACAACAGCCAACAAGACAAGAGTTGTCCAGTGTGAATGAATCAAAATTAAATTTTTTATTATATCGGCAAAAAAATCTATTTTTTGGTGTGCCACAGAATTTTAGCAATTAGTTTATGTGTGCCATGAAATAAATAAAAAAAAGGTTGAACACTGCTGCTATAGAAGAATCTAGCAAATATGTATAACAAAGTTTCTGTGGGAAAATGCTTATGGGGTGCCAAACATACTAGACTCCTGTCCACCTCCCCACTCAGCTCGTTCTCCCAGTCCCTGTCGGGCCCTCTTGTATCTCTTCTGACCATTGGGCAATACTCAGAACACTGACTCAGAGACCCAGTCCAAATAGCCCAGTGAAGCACCCAGGGGAGAGGAGGAGGAGGGGATTTCCCAGGATTCAGAGATTTGATGAGCTGAGAGGTGCTAATAATGGTGACAGAACTGGGTCTGGTGACTATAATAGAAGAGATCATGGAATCTGCATATTCTGACATGTTCAGTCTTATTACTTCTAGCTTTATGAAAACTGACTCAAATTTTAGCATAATTTGTTTAGGTTACCATGCATAGCAAATGAGCATAATAAGAGCTCTCCCACCACCAGCATAATTAATTGCTTTTGGGTGTCCTCACAGAATAATGCACTCCATTTGCAAGAGTGGCAACCCTTTTCCTTTTCAAACTGGATATTCCTTAGCAGTATGCCCACCTTCTCCTTAACAAACAGCAGCTCTGAATCTCTTTATTAAAAATGTTAAATAAGTGAATGGGCTTCAGGATCAAGTATAACATTACTGAGAATTATTACATTAGCCTCCTCATGGAGAAACCGGCTTTGAAAAATATAAAATCTTTGGTGGATTTCAAAGGTCTGTCATCTGCCTTTGACTCTGTAAAAGAAAATGAGCTACAAGCAAAGTATCAGTTTATTAGGCCCCTTGATTATTAATGTTTTAGCCAAACCTGCCTTCTAGCTCTGTAAGAACCATGGTGGGAGAAGCAATTTTCTGACAGACCACACATTTCAAGTGGTATTAGACAGGAAGATATTTTTGGCTTCCCTTCTCTTTATTTATACCCAAATGTTCTGTTGGCTTTTAGATGAAATTTATGTATTCATCCAACCAACAGGTATTTATTGAGCGCCATCTATATTCCCAGCACTAAAAAACACAAAGCCCATGGGAGTGATCAAGGTAGGTATGGACCTATCATACAGAGCTTCTAGTTTTTAATGGCTCTTCTTCACTCCACAACTGTTTAGTGAACATATACTATATACTGGACACTTTTGAGGTGCTGAGATAGAGATGAGAAGCAAAGAGATGGGAAGCATGAAACCTCTATGTTAGTGGAAGGAGACAAATAACATCTAAGTATAGTATAAAAATTTGAATCAATATACAAGTAAAAATATACCATGTTAAGAAGTGATATGTACTATGGCAAACAATGGGAATGGGGATGCTGATGGAAGTTACCACATTAAATATGGCGGTCTGGGTATGCCTCTCCATGCAGATGACATTTAAACAAAGACTTGAAGGAGGTAAGGGAGAAATAGTGTCACAGGGAGGAAAGTGGATCCTGCAAAGACCCTGAGACAGGAGTATACCTGGTGTGTTCTATGAATAACAAGGTCTCTGGTGAGTCTGGAGTTATGTAAGTCAAACAAGAGCTGGAAACAAAATGGGGGCCAAGTCATGTAGGGCCTTTGATGCCACTGCTTAGGTCTTTAAAAGAACCAGAAGGGGCCTCTGTAGATTTTGGTATCTAAATCATATCAGAAAGACGGGTCAAATAAATTAGATCAAAAGAGGGCAGACTATGTCTAGAATCTATCTGATTCATGTACCTTGATAGAGTATACCAACTCAATGGCCGTCAGGACTACACTTTTAAACCTAACTCATTCTAACAGGCAAACAAGGCTGTACAATTTGTTGCCCAGACATCACAAACAGTTTACTGAGAATTTTCTGTGGCTAAGAAAGTTGACAAGATTTTTCTGTGACTATGTTGATGGTAGCTTGTGGTTGTAAATATTTCCAGGGAAATATGTCCATACCTTCTCTGCTCCATAATCTGGGTCCTTTGGGTTTCAACTAAGGAGAGATCCAAAATCATTTCCCAAGGAAAACCTTGACTAGTTTTGCAAATATGTCTATAGACCAGCTCAGAAAGCAGTATGATGCCTTATTCAACTTCTAATCTTTCATAGTAAAATGTCAAGCCTGTAATCACTCCTTAAATACTAGCAATCAAAGCCCTCATCAGGGAGTGTCTGTTACCCATGCAAAGCAGAGAGAAAAATAACATTCAAAATAATTCATGGCACACAGTAACCGTTAATAGTACTAAATATTTTAAGGTCTATACAGTAATCAATCATTATGAAAAGGTAAAGTATTTAGCTCCTTGCTGAGATGTGCTTTAATGCCAGTTTTTGAACTTTTTCCTAGTTTCTTTCTTTCTTTTTAAAAAACAATCACTCTAAACATTTGCATTTTCAGTAAATTCAATGAAATTGCCTATTTTGTTACAAAAGTGTTTCCTTTGTTGAATCCTTTGTGAAAACTTTTTCTTCAAATATATTATACAATTTGTATACTTGAAGGATTAGAATATGATGGAATAAGAACTCTTAAATCCAAGCTAAAAAACAAAGGAAAACACATACATAACTGAACTGATATATGAATATGTTATTTTCATGTAATATATATTTCATCTGTATATTGCAATAAAAATGATAATTTGATTAATTCATAAGTAATTTGAGAGAAATATTTAGGATACCATATGCTCAAGTCTATTATATAATAGTATCTAATTATTTTTAAATTATTTAAATATTACAGTGTACTTATAAGTATATAAAATTTCATTTCTTTTAGGTAATTTTTTCTTGGAATTTATCAAAATTCCAAAATACATATTAAAATAATTCCATATTATACATTTTATCTCAGTGTACAGTAAATTAGTATTAGATTCAAATAATGGGAATACAGAATTACAGTTATGAATATCAATAATCAAAATAAAAGAAGCTGATGGCAGTAAAGGTATGAGAGTTGAAATATGCCAGCTTAAAAGCTTAGTAACATATAAGCATCCTTGGGAGACTTTGTTTGTCTCTCCATAAACTGTCACATTCTGATTTAGGATTGTTTGTGAAATGAATCTCGTCAGTAATGGGCCAAGATATCACTATACCCTTTCTCTTATAAATCACAGCAATTTACTCAGTAAGAATGATCTATCCTTATTCTCTCATTCTCCATAATCCAATCACTTCCTCTCATAAGCACTTTCACCCTGGTTTTCACAATAATGCATTTTCTGTAACTAACAACCATCATTTCCTGATTATCATGCTTCTATCCTTGCACAGGAATGTGGGTCTTATGTGGGTCAGGGTCATCTTTCCCATCCATCTGTGTCCTCATGCTAAGTGTGTTAGCTGAAAGGTGAGTCTGGATAGACCATCATTTTGCCTAGTCCATATAAAAGTTTGAATGCCCCCAAGTCTGTGCCACTTTGATTAAGGACCATCAAATTTTGGTGTGTCTAATACTACACTTTCAGAATAAGCACATTCAAAGACTTATTAGTAACTTTACCTTCTGCAGATCCCTGTAAATTTAATTTAATGATGAAAAATGTAGAAAATACTCTATGGTTTTTAGTGCACCATGCTAGATTGACTTTCCTACAAGAATAAATACAAATAAATAAATGATTTGACAGCCACTTGAAGGACAGAAAATCTTGAGCTCTGTGCACAAATGATTTAAATTGTCTGCACATTTGTTCAAGTTCAGTTTAAAGCTTATTTAAAGGGCCTACCGTTCAGGGTATTTTAGTTCCAGAATTTGGTACACTGGACCACCAGATTCCCAGCTCTGGTCACCACTACATGGATTCAGTTGTTTCTCAACTACACAAATGTTAGTGACCTGTAAAATTGTGAGTTGGCTTTGATTCACCTGGAAGAATTTGTTTTGAGTTTTAGAAGTCTCTCAGGACTAAAGATGAGGCTGGGTAGTTTGGATGAATTTCTTGTGTCTTATATAATTCAGGGCATCAAGGGCCCTGAAGAAGTTCAGCGATTAGATTGACCATATTTATGCAGGCCCAGAGCATCTCGGGACATATCTCACTGATTAAACACTGTTTTAGTCGACTGACCTTCCCTGGTGTTAGATGTTTCCCTAGAGCCCAGTGATTTCACTGCCCCGTATAGGAGACTACTGTTGTTGTATCAAATATCTCCTACTGCTTTACAAGACTTTAATTTAGTTTTATAGTTACATTTCCCAATAGCAAGATGGTATCACAAGGAGCAAATATTACAAGCCTAAAAATCTGTCCATTAGTCTATTTGATAAGTCCCGAGGATCATTTGTAAACATCCCAACATTAGACTTCATTGTATGACTTTCTTCTTTGATGCTTAATTAGTAGTTTTCCAACTCATTTCAGACTGGCTTAAGGTGAAAAAAACAACAGCACCAAATAAAACAAACAAAACTCTGCCACTTCCAATACTAGGTATGCCAGGTAAGACTGAACATTTTCTAATTGTGAGTGCCATTATTTTTAGAATCCGATAACATCATTTTTGGAATTGCATCAAGTTTACAAAACAACATTCTACAGCAGTGGTTATCAAAATGTGACCTCCAGTCCCGCAGCAACACCTAGGAAGTTATTAGAAAAGCAAACTCTGAGGCCGTACCCCAGACCTACTGAATCAGAAGCCCTGGGGAGGCTCCAGCACTGAGTTTTAACAAGCCTCCCTGATGATGCTAATGCCTTTGGTATAAGAACCATTGCTCTACAATATCAACATGCCATTTGAAAAAGTAGTGGTGTTGCTCTTCAGATCAGTTGACCGGTGATTACAACTCTTATAAAAAGGCTGGAAAAGGAGATTAAATGACTGCTCTCTGAAGGCTAGGGAAGTAGTGGTGGAGGGCTTGGCAGCTGGTGATAAACATGGGAACATGTATCCAGCCAACAGACATGCCACAGATTAGTCTCTTCCCACCTTTCATTTATTTTAATTCTGGATAAACTAAAAGAGTTTTCTTCCTTCCATCACTCCCTCCCATTCACAAAGTTCCTAGAGTGATAACAGATCAACATGCTTCATAAGAACATAGGAAAACATTATTAGCTCCACCTGGAAGCTCTGTGAAGGAACAACCTGAAATAATTCAGATAAGGTTATCATATATGGAGTGTTAGGGCCAGGGTAAATGTTGTTATTTTGTCCACCCATTCATTGTATGCAGGTACAATGAATTAATGGTAAAATAAAAAAGAGAAAAGAAACCAAAAGTGTAGATTGGGATTATGTGTGTTAGGAAAAATCCCATCCAATTTGTTTAGGAATGGAGATGTTTGTGTTACTTACTAGAACTTATATAATATCTCCAGGTCTTTCTTAGTCCCAGTTGCCAAAGCTAATAATATCACATAGTGATAATCCTTAAAATTTCCTTTACTGATTAGTTTTTAGTGCTTTTGCTGAAAAAGATATTCCATTTGCTTATACAAATTGGATTTCAAAATATTTTATTGATATTCTAGAAAACTTGCTTAACAACCTTACAAAAGCTTTATTGACATTAAATATAGAGTCAAATGCTTTATTAGATAGTTTAATTTTATATGCTTACTATTATTTCCTTTGCATTATGATTTCACTTGAATATCTCCTCTTTGTAGTCTTACTTAGCACCCCTCCACCTCTTATTACTTTCATACCACTATGAGGCTTTGCCCAAGTACTAGTCACATTCTAAGATCTCAGGCTCTTCCCTAGAGATGAATGAGGTTCATGAATGAATCAAAGTGTGTAAAATTCTTAGAATAAATAGTACCAGCATCTATTAATAAGCATAGCTATTGTTATTGTTTTTATCCATCCAGCCAAGGTCTCTCAATTCAGTTATTGGGTCCAATCAGAAAATAACCTAAACCACCAGGTATAGTAATCCTATAGAATTTACAGAATTGGGAGTTTTGCATAGTCAACTCAGAATTCTCCCCACTTCCTTAGTAAATGTAGGAGAAAAATGAAGCTGAGTTTTTGTAGACCCAAGGCCTGGTACTGAGGCAGACGTGAACTGAGGTCAATGACCAAAAGAACAAAGGTTTAAGCCTATTTCACACTTCTCTCTAAATCAAGAGAAAGAAGATTCTCAGAAGACTAAAAATAAATTCAATTCTACCTGAGATTTGAAGTTTGAGATGAGAAAGTGAAAGAATTCCTTTTTTAAAAATGATAAAATGCAGCTAGCTATAAAGGGAGAATTTTTTTTTCTTTTTTTCATTTCTTTTTGGTTAGGTTAACCAGGTTTTCTATAATATTGATTTTAAAATATAATATAGTGATAATCCTTATAATTTCCTTTGATTTTTAGTGATTTCACTGAAAAACACATTCTATGTGCTATGTAATGGCCTTTCAAATGTTTTTATTTAAATTCTGAAAAACTCATTTAATAACCCGGCAATAGCTCTTTTGAATTAAATGTATAGTTGAATGATTTATTAAAAGTTTAATTTTATGTGCTTAGTATTATGTCCTATAAATTATGATTTTATCCAAATAGCTTCTCTTTGTAATCATACTTAGCAGCCCAAATTTAGACATCGTTCTTCTTTGTTTTCTTCATAGACTATCAACCTATTATGATGTAGCTTGCTATACCAATTCATTAAGAGTTTATCATCTCAGTTAATCATTTAAATAATACAATGAATACTGCAATCTATTTAAAGGAGGCATTTATCATTTTCACATATTGCTTAAAATATTTATCTATTTACTACATGATTATTTCATTTCCATATGCAGTAATTCATACTTCTTATATTAATTAAAAGGGAAAAGAAAAAATATTTACATATATATTATATACTGATTTTGTGAAATAAAGGAAGCTGAACATGTCAAATATAGAAATTTTTAATTTTTGCAATAACCATGCAATAAACAATTATGACACTACATGATCGGTATTTCAGAAGCAAGTTTTGGGAGATGGAATGGAGAGAGGAATTTATAGAAAAGGCTGCTCTCCAAAAGAAGGACAGTAAGAAAAAAAATAAATGATTCTGAAGCATAAAGAAGAAAAAACAAGGCATATATAGGGAATATAAAGCAAGACTATAAAGGAGGCCATTGTGCAGCATACTAAAAAGTATGATTTTTATACAACAAGAAAGTATAAAACTATCAAAGCTTTTAAGCAGAGGAATAACATGTCATGTAGGTGTATTCAAAAGCTGAGTTCAGATGGAAATAGATAAAATGGGAACAGAAAGACTATTTAGATATCTTTTGTAATAATCTAGGGTATGCATTTTAAAGGTCTGGATTTAGAGACCCTTAACAGAAAAAAAATAAACTTGGTAAGTATTTAGTAAGTAAATTCAATAGGACTCAGATATGGACTTGGGGGTGAGGATTGCTAGAAAGAATTAAAAATTATTCATAGATTGCTCATTTCAACAGTTAGATGAATAATGGTACAATGCACTGAGACAGGAAAAGGTTTATAGTGGGGGAGGGGCAACGATAACATGGGGTCTGAGATTTCTGTGGAAACCTAAGTAATCGTACTAGTAACTTTAATGTACAAGTCTAGAAGAGAAAGATATTGTCTTTTTTTAAAAGTTGACTTTAGAAAGAGAGAGAGAAAGAGAGAGAGAGAGAGAGAGAGAGAGAAACATCAATTTGCCATTCCACTTATTTATGCATTCATTGGTTGATTCTTGTAGGTACCCTGCCTGGGGAAGATCCAACCCTCAACCTTGGCGGATCACGATGATGCTCTAACTAACTGGGCTACCAGCCAGGACATGTTGTCTTGAATTACACATTTGGGAGTCTCAGAAAATTAACTGAGAATACTTTCCACAGCACCTAACTAATTTCCTCATGTGTAGAATAAATTAAATTCATTTCCTCTAGTAGCAGCAGGATAAAGTCTATTATAAAAATGAACTACTGGTAAATCAAATAGGCTTCTTTATGTCTTAGACTATGTCTTCTTATTTATTTATGGCTAACCATCATATAATTGCTTCTTTACAGAGAGGATAATATCTACTTCTATTATGAGAGCATTCATCACATTAATTGAATAACTCATTAACAATTGCTTATTTTAAAAAAATGCTATGCCATACTTTGCCCTCTATTTGGTTTTTCTTCTTTTTAGATCATAAAGTTGCATTCCTTGGAAACTTCTTTGATGAGGCATGTTTTGTTGAATTTTTTTAACCTAACAGATGTTTGGGTAGTTAAAATTCCTCATGAGTACGGTATCCTGTGGTTTTCACAACCTAAGTGCTACCCCAGGAATTTTTCTTTCTTGCTGTCTTCCAGTCCTGGTGGTCCATAGGAGATGCACATTATGAAGAGTCTCAATTCATTCCATTCTAATTTCACACCCATACTCTTTTAAAGTTATACATTTCCTCAACATTTGAAGTACCTATTGTGCACCACAGGGATACTTAGCAGTTTTCCAGTCTATATTCCTCCCTCTACTCAACTCAAATTGCTTTTGAGTATAGGGGTAATAAAAAAATAATAGATTAGTAAAATGATCTGCAAGATTTTAATGTTACAAGTTAAATATTTCTGCCATTTGTAATTTCTGTGCTTGTTTGTGTCTATATGCACACAGCATGAAGTAGAGAGTTATGGCTATTACACAGATGACTTAAGGAGAATAGCAATTTGGCTTCAATGATCTAGATCAGAGTATGTGGGAGAAAGAAATGTTAGCTTGTGTTGGCTGAATACAATTTTCTTTATTCACTCTAGTGTACAGTGGTAGATTCAGATTCAGGAAGTAATCCAATTTAACCCTCAGCTTTCAATCCAACTCTGCTCCCTGGATCTTTAATTTGAGTTTTCTTCTTTACTAGCTCAGAACATATTTACTAATTTTACAAGCCATTTCAGAACATTTTAAAATAATATCTAAAACTAGGTTGTCCTGTATTTGAGTTGTTCAAAGTGAATAATGTGAGTACAAACTATCCATCAGTTGCTCTCTCCTTATCCAGAAGTTCCAGGTTTTGACAAGAGGTTCTATGTTGCTAAGAGCCTGGGCACAATTTGATGCTATTAGAATAAAATGCACATATCAGAAAGAGTAATTTTATACCAACTTATATTGTTGTTTTGCCTTTTCTATTATTCAGATAAGTTGTTCACTTTCATAATTTTATCTTCTTGTCCTATTATAATAAAAGGCTAATATGCAAATCAACCAAATGGCGAATGACCAGTCTCTATGACATGCACTCACCACCAGGGGGCAGACGCTCAATGCAGGAGCTGCCCCCTGGTGGTCAGTGCACTCCCACAGGGGGAGCGCCACTCAGCCAGAAGCCAGGTTCACAGCTGGCGCGCGCAGCAGCGGTGGCAGGAGCCTCTCCCACTTCCACGGCAGTGCTAAGGATGTCGAAATGATGGCTTAGGCCCGGGCCTAAGCCGTCAGTTGGACATACCCTGTGGGCTCCTGGACTGTGAGAGGGTGCAGGCCAGGCTGAGGGACCTCCCCCCCACCCCCGAGTGCAAGAATTTCATGCACTGGGCCTCTGATATATTATGAAATAACAATTTTTTAAAAAACAAAGATAGGTAATACAAAACTTACTAATTATCTTCATCCAGATTATTTCTAATGTTTGCAAATGGCTATACTTTCCTTGTTTGGTCTGCAATCAACATCTAAGCATTCCTTACATTTAATTTTAAAAACATCACTGCTTTCAAGATCTTTGTTGCTTGACTGTTCTAATTTTTTTTATTCTTATACTATATGTTACTTTACCATATATAGATATATATTATCTTGCAATAATATATGTAGTGTCTTTTTGTCTTTTATATCAAATGTAATCTTAGATGATCTCTACTTGGCTTAATATAATAAATACAACTTTTTTTAGTGCACTATTATGAAATTCAAATATTATCATTAGAAAAATGTCCCCTCAATTCTTAAAACTAAAAATTTAACCAACTAATTTTCCTGACTTATACAATTAAGATAACATACTATTCCCACCCACATATGACTATTCAGATGAAAAGCTTATAAGTTTGAAAACATTAAGAAAAATTATATGTATTATTACAAATTCTGAAATACAGGGTGGGGCAAAAGTAGGTTTACAGTCATGAGTATGCAAATAGTTTTTCCTTGTATTATTGTTTATTAATTATTGTATTATTTTCCATAGGAACAACTGTAAACCTACTCTTCGCCACCCTGTATATAAATCTTTTCATTTTCTCTTAATCACAATGGAATAAAGGCAAAAAGCAAGGAGCCAAGAATAGATCTCTTGGCACTTCAAAACTTAGAATCAAAGAAAAAGAGGATGAGCAAAGGAGGCTTAGAAAGAGCTACCAGAGAGGTAGGAAATAAATCAGAAGGGTAGATTTCACAGAAACCAAAAGTCAAAGTGCTACAAAGAGGAGAGCTTGGACAATCGTGTTGAAGGCTGACTTGTCTAGATTCTATCTCAAATGTTGAACTGCATTAACAAACATTTATTGGACACTTACTATACAAACATTATGCCAGGTACTTTGGGGAATAGAAACAAAAGATGCACTTAGTGCCCTAGAAAATAAAGCCTCTAGATCAAAGCTTATTTCACTGTCAATAAAGGACTATAACAGCATCCATTTATCACTGAAAATCTGTGTGTGTTACTCTACTAATAGGTACTCTTTTTATTTTTTTATTTTTATTTATTTATTTTTTAAATATATTTTATTGATTTTTTATAGAGAGGAAGGGAAAGGGATAGAGAGTTAGAAACATCGATGAGAGAGAAACATCGATCAGTTGCCTCCCGCACGCCCCCTACTGGGGATGTGCCCGCAACCAAGGTACATGCCCTTGCCTGGAATCGAACCTGGGACCCTTCAGTCCACAGGCCGACGCTCTACCAATGAGCCAAACCAGTCAGGGCAATAGGTACTCTTTAAAAAAAAAAATGATTTGGATTTAAAGATAATCACCTAGTAAAAGTCTTGTTTAATATAGAAGGATGGTAACATAAGGCCCCCATATCTTGGAGGGTTTGTGTGAGATGGTGTTGGGATGAGTGATTGGCAACCTAAAATTTGCTCTGGAGGCCTTGGAGCAGGAAAGGCATTTCAAAGACAGTGTAGTCATCTCTCAGAGCAGAACTTGATTTACAATTTATTTGTTTTGTATGGTAGCCACCATAATTATATGTGGACTAGAGGCCCGATGCATGAAGATTCGTGCAAGAATGGGCCTTCCTTCCCCTGGCTGCTGGCACTACCTTAACTCCAGCCAGAGTTGCCTTTTTGCTCTGGCCCAGAGCCACCTTTCCGCCTTCCCATGCTGCCCAGATGCTCAGAGCGGCTGGGGTGATGCGGAACACCTGTGTCCCGCCCCACCCCTGGCCGCTCAGCACCTGCATATGCAAATTAACCCGCCATCTTTGTTGGGTTAATTTGCATACTCACTCCTGATTGGCTGGTGAGCATCGCAAAAGTACAGTTAATTTGCATCTTACACTTTTATTAGTATGTATAGTGTTCTTGATAAGTAATAGAAACATTTACTTAATTATGGTTAATATCTAAACAAAGAGGGTAACAAGTTAAGTTTTTTTTTTTTTTTAAATATTAAACTAAAGTTGCAAGAACAATCTTTACCCACCCTTAGTGATTTTTCTGGAAAAACATTTAAAGAGTGTTTACTTGAATGCAGAAGTCCTGAAATATGTGTAGATGGCAGAACAATTTTGAGAGATTATTTTGTGTTTCTTCTCTGTATTTTTCCCTTTTCCCCATCTCAAGTTGGGAGTCAGACTCTGGGTACTTCATTATGTCAGAACTTTGTTCAAGTGAAAAGTATACACTAAAAAGCTTTTAGAAGACAGATCTGTCTAGGAGGGAGAGAGGGAGGGAGAGGGAGAGGGAGAGGAAAAGGGAGAGGGAGAGGGAGAGGGAGAGAGAGAGGGAGAGGGAGACTACAGTCATTGAAAAGGTTGTAAAGCCTGGTTTCATATCCTCCAGATATGAAGGGAAAATGTAAGCATGGACAAAGGGTTCTTGATATCAATTACTATAGTCTAATGACATTCAAGAAAAAGCAGCAATGCTTTGTTGTAATATAAAACTCTATAACACAACTCTGAAAGCCTGAGAAAACCCCAATGACAGAAATAAATTTCCCATTGGTATTCAATTAAGTTAAAAGTAAATGTGTTATTACTTGAGTTAGTTTGTGTACTAACTCAGTAATTTTTATGTTCAGTGATTTTTACACTATTTAATTAAGTAGAAATCAACACACATATAAACTACAACAGAAATCAGTGTGTGTGATATATAATGATATAGAGCATATGCATATATATATATATATACTCTTATTCCTGTATATATATATATATATATATATATATATATATATATATATATGTTGTTAACAAAAATGAATCCACACCTTAACAGTTGATAACTCACTTAATTTTCACTCCTTTTCAGGTTTAACTGATTTGAAATAATGGGTGAAGCCTGACTAAGCTTTGTTCAAAGAAAATTTGTCCTAAAGTGCCACTAGATTTTTTTATGAGGATACATAAAAGATAAAGTTTACTGTATAAAACCAGCAACAGTTGACAAATTGAGGACACAAAAATACCAAATGAAATTATTATTGATGTTTGTGATTCCATTGCTTCACATTGTCAGCAGTGCCTGGACAAGAATGGTCATCAGTTTGAAAACAGGCACTGACAAAAGAAATTATACCTTTATGTATGTGGGAAACTGTCTATTGTCTTCACTAGCAGAGAGGTGTGGACAAGGATCCCGGAATGCTGGTGACCCTTGAGCTCTGGCAAAGGTCAGGGCTGTACAACCACTGTTTAGTCCAGACAATGGTAGCTGAAGCAACTTCCCTACCAGACAGTCATATAAATCCTTACTGATAAAATAGTCTGCCTGTTACTGGAAACTGCCTGCCTAAGGGCTATAGGTGTATCTCAAATTGCATAAAAGGATGGCAAGGCCGGAGCCCAAGTGGAGTCCTTCCTCTTGAGTTGGGCTCCCACCTGGTCCCCCAATATTTCCAAATTATTTCTTGTCTTGCCTCTTTCATTTGCATGCAGACCCTCTTCCAGAGCCCAAACCCTGAACCACGCAGGACGTGGGTATTCACGTCTGTAGATTATTCTGTACACACACACACACACACACACACACACACACACACATGCACATATAGTTAGCATGAAAACCATCATTTACTTAACGTTAATGATGTTGTCACAGCAAGTAAGTTTTAAAATATAAAATTTAGGTTGTAAGAGCAATCTTTACCTACACTTTGAGAACTTCCTATGGAAAATCAATTAAAGAACTTTTTCTTGAATGAAAAAATAGATGTATATGTAAACTCACGGCCAGGCAGGGTTTGTGCAGATATCCAACTTGAAGCATTGCCATAGCCAGCGTTGGTGCTGGCAGCCACTTGGAATCTGTACCATCTAAATTTCTTTAAGCCATATACTGTCTCTTCGGTTAGGTCAACTTCATCGAGGTATTGAATTTTTTGGTGTTCGATACATTCTTCAGAATCCCATTCTCTGCAATTTTGAGCCCGAAGTTGAGCGGTGATCTTGTAATTTTGGAAGTAACCGAAGATAGTGTCAGGTCTCATCCATGTCAATGTTGCACTAGTTGACTGAACATCAGAAAAAGCAACATTTGTGGGAACACTGGGAACTAAGTTAAAGAGAAAAAATACAAAACCATTGGAATGACCAAACATTTTGTAAACAGAAGTAAAAGATGGGATTTAAAAATACTACTTATAATGTAACTAGTGGCATAATAAGGTGTCTTATTACAATTGCTCTTAGATTAATATTAAGTTGATGCTTCAGAGACCACAGGTTCAAAGAGGTAGAAGACAAAATAATTGTGATTATTTTTATATCTAGTTTTGCTCCCTAATTCATTTACAATATAAGCTTTTGCTTCATATATACAAGCACTGGTACAAAAAAAACTTGCATGCTCATATAGTCCTATGTCCTTCCCTAGGTATGGTCTGAGTTTTTAATGTTCAGTTCCTAAGAAAGACATTCTATATTTAAATGTCTAGACAGACACAAGGACATCTTATACATAGTAAATATTGATAATAAAATAATTTAAAATAAACACAATTATTAAATGGATTAATAATTAGTTATTTTATCTTGCACAATTTAGAATTAACAAAATTCTTTCTAGAATGTCATCCAGCACACTGATATTAATACTCAGACTAAGACATCTGTGTATCACCTATAATACATGCTCCTACTTGAACTCACTTATTGGATTTCATACTTACTATTGGTTTGCTATATATATACCATGTGCCAGGCTCAGAGCCTGTTTAGGGATTAAAGATACATAAGGTTTATGCCTTTTTTTTTAAATAGCCATTTATTGGATAAGAAATATAAGCATATTATGGTTAGAAATATGAAAGAACAATATACTAAGTGGTATGGGTACTTCCTTCAACCATGCCTATATGCCAGGACTTTTGCTCAGAAGGCTGACATAGAATGAATGATAACAATGACTTGTATGGAAATGGCATAATTCATAAAAACTATATACAAACTTAAAAATAAGACAATTAATAAATAAATAGAAAACTCACTCATTCCTAAACATATCATATGAATTCAACATTTAATAAATACAAATGAGCACCCAATTTGTTCCAAGTGATATTGTAGGTTCAGGGAATACAATGAAGAAAATAAACTAAAGTCCCTACCCTTGTGTAATTTACATTAAGGAAGTTTATCTGTCTATCTATCTATATAAAGAGGAAATATGCAAATTAGACCAGGACTCTGTAACGGGTCACGACCAGACAGGAGGAGGTTGTGTGCGCATGTGAGGCCAGGAGCAGAGACAAAGACAGAGATGAAGGCCTGCCCGAGGCGGTGCAGCAGCTCCAGTGGCCCAGTGCAGACACAGGCAGAGGGGCCGGGGGGCCTGGGGCTGGCCGAGCCAGCGTGCTGGCTTGGGCAGCCCCAGAGTGGACACAGGCAGGGGGGTAGGGGGAGCCTGGGGCAGAAGTCAGGCACGGGTCCCAGCCGCCCTGTGGCAGTGGTTTGGCCTGACTCGCACGGTGGCCCACAGGGCGCCTCCTCACATGGCAGGAGGCGGGGCGCCTCCTCACGCACATTCAATCGCTCACTGGGCCTCTAGTAAAAGTGTTCCCTCGTGAGTTGGACCAGGAGACTGTGAGTTTGATTGCTCGCTATGATGTGTGCTGACCACCAGGGGGCGGTGCAGAACGAAAGAAGGTCCCAGCCAGCAGCCGGCAGCCAGCAGCTGGGGAAGGAAGGCCTAATGGGCCCTGACTGCTAGCAAGGCCTAGGGATCCTACCCGTGCTCAAATTTCATGCACCAGGCCTCTAGTATACAATAAAAGGATAAATAAGTATTAGATATAGTACTTTGGGTGACGATTTGTGTTGTGGAGGAAAATAAGGAAGCAAAAAAGAACAAAGAATTACAGGGATATTGAAATTTAATTGAGTTGTTAGAGAAGGCCTCACTGATTAGAAAACATGATGCTCCTGATAAAGGTGGGGAAAGTAAACGTGAAAATTTGGGGAAAGATCATCCCAGCAGAAGAAAATACATTATTAAGGACCCGAAGTTGTAACTATGCTTGGATATTTGAAGAATAACATAGAGGACAGTGTGTCTACTAGGAGTCAAAGTCTAAGAAAAAAAAACACTGAAAGCCAGATTATGTACAATGTTGTAAATCATTATTACTTTAATCTGAATAGAAAAGTGACAGGCTCTAACATATGTTTTCATGGAATCACCCGAGCTGCTGTGTTGTGAATAGACTAAGGGATACAAGGGTGAAAAGAGGGAGAATAATTAGGAGGCTATTGTAAAGTCAACATAGGAGATCATGATGGCCTAGCCAGTGGTTGGCAAACTCATTAGTCAACAGAGCCAAATATCAACAGTACAACGATTGCAATTTCTTTTGAGAGACAAATTTTTTAAACTTAAACTTCTTGTAACGTCACTTCTTCAAAATAGACTCACCCAGGCTGTGGTATTTTGTGGAAGAGCCACACTTAAGGGGCCAAAGAACCGCATGGGGCTCGCGAGCCGCAGTTTGCCGACCACAGGCCTAGACCAGTAATGTCGTGGCAAAAATGACAGGAAGTATTGAATTCTAAATATAATTTAAAGGAGCGCTAATAGGATTTGCTGATGTGTGACATGTGGTGTGTAAGAGAAAGAGAGGAGTAGAGGGAAATGCTAAGGTCTTTGGACTGAGCAAAAGAAATATGAAATCGCTATTGACCAAGAAGGGGATAACTGTGGAAGGAGTAAGCTTTGGGAAGAAAGCTTGAGAATTGATTTTGAGTATGTTTACTTTGACAGGCCTATTAGATATCCAGAAAGAGATTTGAAATAGTATAAGTTGCATGAGTCTGGTGTTCTGAAGAGAGGTCTAGACTTGGGTTGAAATTTTAGATTTCCTCTTAAATTTTTACTGAATTATCTACAGACAGATTGCTTGTATATTTGCCTAAATCTGGAAAAGACGAGAAAGTCTAAAGCAATGGAAAACAAGTAGGAGATTACTTACAGCCATTGGATTAAATTGACCAGATT
Organism: Plecotus auritus; assembly: GCF_963455305.1. NCBI lineage: Eukaryota > Metazoa > Chordata > Mammalia > Chiroptera > Vespertilionidae > Plecotus > Plecotus auritus. The sequence goes on from NC_137772.1 coordinate 148,422,490, forward strand.
TAATTACTCTGTTTTCAAATATTAATATTCATCATCAAATATCACTGCATTTAAGCAAACAATGTTTAAAGGAGCATTGCAAACAGAACACTGATGCATTACTTACAACACCCTCCCTCTTCTATCTTTAGTTATGTGGGAAAACAATTAGAGAAAAGCTATTTTTTTAAGAAAAAATTACCTTTATAGAAGAAATTTTGAATTGGCTAAAAAGTAGAATTCCCATAATTCAGTCAAATTCCTCAGCCACTAAGTTTGAACTCAACTACTTGAAGAAAAGACACATTTTCAAGATATTTTAACACAAAGCAGAGAAACATGACTGGCTTGGGGATTCTGGATAAGTTTTAAGAGAAAAGGTAGCATGTGAGATGGGATTTCATTGATTGTAAAGGTAGAGATTCTAGGGAGTAATGCGATCTAAGCCAAGTGAGACCATAGTTCATAATTCATATTGGAAATTAGAAATCGAAAGACTGCACAATGGTCTGGGGACATATTTTTCTGTGGGACTTGCAGATAGCTTGTCAGGCAATGGAAAACCAGCAAGTTGTCAGAATAAGCTGTTCAGAAGTCCATTTTATCAAGTCCAGTTTGGCAATTGCACAAGAGGAAAATGAACAAATTCACAGACCATTTGATTTGTTCAGGAAAGAAGAAACAATATGGCAGCAACAGGGAGAAAGTAAAGTTTTAGATCTATTTTGGTGGTTGAATCCATAGAACAGGCAAATGAATTGGAAGATCAGAGAATCAGAATTTGAAAGTTTAGAGATGATCTTGGTCAACTTGTCTTTTTATGTCTGACCTTTATGTAGGCAGAAGTCCCCTACGATTATTGGCCGCTATACACATAGCTTCTTCTTTCACTGTTTCTACCAAACACTGATATAGGTACTGATGTGATGAAATCTTGCTGTTGTAATTAAGAATTCAAATAAGTTTACTTCAAAATAGGGAGAGATTATCCAGTGGGCCTGATTTTATAACATGAGTCCTATAAAAGCACAGAGCTTTCTTTGGCTAGTTATGAAAGAGAAAGTAAGATATATTAAGCAAAGAATATATTCCGTGCACAAAAATGTCCCCACTGCTGGCTTTGTAGAAGGAGGGGACCACTTACTAAAGAGCTAAGGACATCTCTAGTCACTTTGAGCAGCCGTTGGCTAAGAGCCAGGCAGGAAATGGTGATCTCAGCCCGGCAGCTGTAAGGAACGGAATTCTCCCACAGCCACATGAGCTTAAAAGAGGGCCTGAGCGCCACCTGAGAGCACAGCGGACTACACCTTGGTTCCAGCTGTGAGACCCTGAGTAGGAAATCCAGGCACAGCATGCCCAGAGACCTGACCTACAGAACTGTGTGTGAGTAAATCCATGTCGTTTTAAGTTTCCAATGTTGTGATAATTTGTGACATACAATAGGAAACCAATTCAACGGCCCTCCACAAAATGGCCAATCTCTACTTATCTAGCCTTTGCTTAAATATAGAGAGCCAAGAGAAACTCAAAATCTTGAAGGGCTTTATTTCAAAACTAGAGGCCCAGTGCACAAAATTTGTGCACTGGGGGGATGTCCCTCAGCCCGGCCTGCGTCCTCTTGCAGTCCAGGACCCCTTGCTGCTTACCACCCGCCTGCTCACTGCTCCTTAGGCTTGGCTCACTGTTCCTTAGCGCTGCCACAGAGGTGGGAGAGGCTCCCGCCATCACCGCTGCACTTGCCAGGCGTTGAGTGTCTGCCCCCTGGTGGTCAGTGAGCATCATAGTGACCAGTCTTTCTGACGTAATGGTAGCTTAGGCTTTTATTATATAGATTTATTTCCAGATAGCTCTATTAATTTGTTCAACCTTCATTATTCTGAACTGATATCTATTTTCCTATAAATCCTATATCTACCCTGAAAACCCACCTCAAATAGACCTAATCCTATTTTCATCTCTGCTTCACTCCATTTATACCAAAGATCTAAAAAGGTTTTGATTCCACATTAATTTCTATAAAAAATATTGAGCAACTATATGTACACACACACACACACACACACACACACACACACACATACACAGATGCCCATCTACCTATTAGATTTTGTTCCTGAAGGTCTATATTAATGTTTGCAACAATGAAGGCATTTAATAAATATTTTTAAATTTATGAACAAATGAATAAGAGGGTATAACAGGGACTTGATTTAGACAGATGGTCAGAAAAGAATTTTATGATGAATTATTATTTGACCAGAGACCTGATATATCAGATGTAGCTTCCCAGGTGAAAAACAGCAGGATGTGTTAAGACTCTGAGGAAGAAAAGAGTGTGGCACTTTGGAAACATTTTAAAAAGGCTGTTGGGTCCACAAGGATATAGCTAGGAAGATAGAAAGTTGGAGAAGTAGGCCAAAAATCAGAAAATGTTGAGCCTTCTAGACTAGATTCAAGAGTTTTAGTTTTATTCTACGTGCAGTGGGATAATTGAGAAGTTTTAGATTGACTCTTCATTTGCATTAAAACCATAGACTCTGCTCTTTCCCCAGGAGAGCCAGGGAGTATGGTCTAGAGTCCAGTGGTCGGCAAACTGCGGCTCACGAGCCGTAGTTTGCTGCTCTGTTGACTAATGAGTTTGCCGACCACTGGTCTAGACACCTCCAAGCACCCATTCTATGTTTCAATTTCCAGTGCCTAGCATTTACTGGGCAAATAACAGTGGGAAGGAAGAGGGTTGCATTAGCTATCCAATAAACTAAAGAAGTAAGAGGGCTACCCTTTCCCCATTTCAATAGGAGGGAGGACTAGATGCCCATAGATCTATGAGGAACTTCCCCCTTAAATGTTCAGATTAAAAAAAAAAAAAGACTTTAAACTTTCTTGCATAGTAAAAAGATTTTCAGCAGGTTAATATTGACCCATAGACTCCAGCATTTTCCAAAAAAGTGTTACAAAGAAGTCAAGGTCTAAATAGGATAGTATTTTAACTTGACAAAGAAACAAGGGTCTATGCAAGAACTGTTTATTTTTAATCTGGCTATAAAAGAGTAACAACAATTGCAGTTGCCTTCCATGTAACAGGTACAGTGATGAACCTTGAACAGAGCCCCAGTGTCTGACACATGGGCACTCAGTAAGTATTGACTGTGTGATTAGATTATGCTTCACTGAAACAGCCCTTTGGTTTTCACGTAGTAAGAAATTTTGTCCACATTTTCCAATCAAATGTATTTAAAAGAATGATAAGAAATGGAATCTAATCTGAGGCCAAATACATAGTATAACCCATGCACAATTCTTTGTAACAAGGCTACCTTAGAGGCACTCAGAAATGACCAGCAGTAACCCTCATTTATATCCAGTATCTTCTCTTTTGATGAACTGTGTATTGAACTAGACTATTTCAAAGCAACTGCCCTATTGAATTACAGATACAAAAAGGATTACACTCATTTTAGCATGGAGAATCAGATTTCCATTCTTTAAGAATGACTAAAAACCTCAAACTTTTTCTATCCACAGATGGTACTAATTTGAACACATCATGCCATGCTTCCTGGAGCAATCACGCAGCTTGCTTAGATTTTCTAAACATGACTGAACTGTGATGAAGCGATCAACATTTACTGCCAAGGTATTCTGTAAATTATCTATTTATTCATAAATTATTCTTATCGGTGAAATTCTTTCATCCTGATTAAAATAAAAGTCTGTATATCTATATAAGTACAATTTGTTACAGGTTTAAATGCATGTCAGCTTTAGTGTCTACTTAATAGATTCAACGTAGAGTATGAACATGTATGTAAAAAGTAATTATTCTCTAAACTTCTAAATATCAACTATTAGAAGTTGTCAACCTTTATCATAAAATTCTGATGATAGCTTTATTGACTTCTTGCTGAATTTGTTAAGTATACTAACATGGAAGACCAAGTTTCCTTAATTTTTTATTTATGACTTTATATTTTTATCTTCCAGCACAGATATACTCTCTTTTAAGTAAAACAGGTGTCTGGAAATTTATAAAACGTATAAAAGTATCAACACAATCTTTCTTAGCTTATTAAGAATATTTTTGTCTCTAATAATTTTAAATAATTTACAACTCTTTTAGAAATACAAGGAACAAGTACATAATTTGAGCATACACAAATAAAAGTACAGTTTACTAACACTAACATAGTATGGATAAATATAAAAATATAAACTCCTACAAGGTTGAGTGCAAAGAAAATTTCAGCATACTACATATAAATTTTGCATTAACTTAAATTTTATTATCAGCATTTATTGGACATTCACATTGAGTGGTATGGGCAAGTTGTATCTTAGTGTATCATATCCTTTTTATACATATATTAAAAGTAAATTTAGCTAATAGAAACCAGTACAAATAGGTGATGCCAAGAGGGAAGGCTCAATGGAAGGAGAAAATATAGTAGCTATAATTTGAAAGAACAATTGAGGATTAGTAAAGATGTGAGAGAAAAGATGTTTAAGTAGATTGAATATGACAAGAGATATATAAGGGGAAACAAAATGTTTATCATAGATTGGAGAAAAGAAAGTCTAAGGAAGTAAAAAGAAAAGGTGGGCCATCAAGTATGGTATTATTGAAAGGCACTGACAGTTTGAGAAATTAGTTTAGATGACTATTTAATTGGTAAAGTACAAACTTAAAGAAAAGACTGAGCCTCCATATAACTTTTTATAAGAAAAAAAGTAAGCTTGATATAAACTGCTTAGGTATTGTATATATACGCAGCATCATGCAGGTTACAATGATGACAAAGAATAATTAGGAATAAGCAAAAGAATATTGGCAGAATGTGATGATTTATTTACATAGAGGAAATAGGAGTACAACAAATGGAATGAACCCAAGAATTTAGTCAATAGGTAAAATAGATATGCCATATACATTTTAGAAGTATTTTATGGTTTAGCTCTGAGTGTTCCAGCAAATAATATTTAAAAACCAACATTATAGATCTCTGTGGCAATAAAGACAAATTAAATAGTCAAGAAAAATGCAACAATCTCTGGTACTGAGATCAAAGATATATTTCTCCTCCCCAAATCACATAAACAGGGTATCATGTAACTTACTGAACAATGTCGTCAACAACATCTTTACATGGTAAATAAAGTTTAACTTAGCTCTTTCTTATAACAGCTCTTAGTGTGGGTGGGCATAATAATTATCAGATACATTTTTGTTAAACTATTTCTTCAGAAGTTTTAATTATTTAATTCAGGTACACTTCTCTCAGGTACTTTGGCTTAGTCCAGAGATAAATTTTTGGAGTAGCTGGAATAGTATTTACCAAAATATGCTACATAAACATTATTTTAGGTAATACTACAAAGCTGAGATATGGATTGGCACACTAATTAGTATGACAAATTAAACCATATTAACATGTCAATTTGCATTAAAGGCAATTGAAAACGTGTCTATTATAAGGAGGACTGCGATTTCCTAAAAAAGAAGTCAACATGCCTGTCCCAGTATATGTAGACACAGACAATTGGGGACCCAAAATTCTATGAACAAAAGCTATAATAATATTGGTTTTTTAAAAGATTTTTAAAATTGATTTTTAGAGAGAAAGGAAGGCAGGGGAGAGAGAAACATCAATGTGATTGCAGCGAAACATTGATCGGCTTCTTCCTGCATGCAGCCTACCTGGGATTGAGCCCACAACCTGGGCATGTGCCCTGACTGGGAATCGAACTGGCAACTCTTTGGTGCACAGGATGATGCCCCACCAAATTACATCAACCAGGGCAATAATATTAATTTTAAACTAAGTATTAGTGAACACAGAACTTATTTATAAAGTATCTCAGTAAAATTTCTGGTGGGAAAAGTCTTTTATTGAGAACACTACAAGGAAAATGGTTATACATATCCTATTTGGAGGTTAAATGAGTTATTTATTTTATAGATTAATTAGTTTGACGACTAAACATAGCAAATTATCTCATGAGAATATAACAAATGACAACTTTGATTTAAAATAGTTCATATGAAGTAGTTCTTAGGGGAGCAATTACATAGTAGAGTTAATTTTCTATTAAGACCATTGCATTAACATCTGGAGACTAAATTGAGCCATTAATATTGATCATGAAATGAGAAAGACATACTGGTTTGCAGGGTTTCACTTGAGGATAGAAATGAGTAAGTAAAATGTACTTCATATCTTGTTAGCATGGATAAATAGAGATGTCTTAGGAGGAGAAGCTTAGGTTAACATAAGAAGTCAGGAAAAAATAATTTAATTAAATATGTATATATAAGCTTTGAAATCATGAGAGTGAAAGAACGTTTAAAAGGAGTGTTTATAGTGTCAGAACATCAGATGATGAACTCAGTAGTTAATAGTGAAGTAAAATAGGAAAAGATAATAAAAACTGCAAGTATGCCAATAATATCTGGCACACATTGATATTTAAGAAATATTTGTTTAACAAATAAATAAATAAGCAAAAAATTAATAAATAAATGCATACGTGCATGGATTCATGCAAAAATTTCATGAAGAAAGGGTCACCAATGCTGATTGATGAACAAGTGTCACCAATGCTGACTGAAATCAAATCCTACTTGAAATCATTCCTCTTTTTAAGGACTATGTCTGTACAAACAAAAAACTAACTAACTAAAAACCTTAATAAGTTAAAATACTCAAAAGGTCCTGGACCTAATGTTTGGGGAAAATTCTATAAGAAAGAAAACAGAATTTGGATTTCTCAGGGATTCAGAATGAGAGGGAGAGGGAGAAGAAAAAAAAGAAGTAATTTAATGATATTTCAGAATAAAAGCCACACTCTCCAAAAAGAAGATAACAAAATCCAGAGTTTTTGAAAAGCATCACCAATAATATTCAATATGAGTTTAAAATTTACTAGTCAGATAGAGAAATTATTAGAAATAGAAATGTGACTAATAGTCAAGAAGAAAAAGTGTTCAATAGGAAGATTACAGGATAAGGAATTAGAATAAAATGAATTTTAAAAAGCTATTATAAATATTTTATTTGACAATGGAAAACAGTTATAATTGGAAAGCAAATGGGAAATTTCAGCAGAGAAAGTGGAAATAATAAAACAGAACTAAATGAAAATTCTAGAATTTAAAGTACAATATCCTAAATGAAATATTCATTCGAGTTTTTAACACCGGATTTTAAAATGATAGAATACAGAGTCAATCAACTTGATAATACATCAATAAAACTCCAATCTGAATAACAGAGAAAAAAAAGTTTAATAAAGCTTTAAGGAATGACTTCAAAAGGTATGTAATTGGAGTTCCAGAAGTGCTGAAAAATATTTGAAGATGAAAAGAACCAAAATAATCTTGAAAATTAACACTTTTTTTAGAACTTACATTACCTGATTTCAATATTCTTTTTTTATGTTTCTTTTTTATTTTATTATTATTATTATTATTATTTTATTATTTTTTAATTGTTTGAAGTATTACAAATAGTAGTACATATGTCTCCTTTTTTTTTTTTCCTTCCCCATTGACCTTCCCCTGGCCTCCCCTTCCCGCCAGTACATGCCTTTACCTGCCCACCCCCCAGTGTTTTTTATCCATTGGTTATGCTAATATGCATGCGTACAAGTCCTCTGGTTGATCTCTTACAGTCCTCCCGCCCCCAACCTCCTCTGCCTTCCCGCTGTAGTTTGACAGTTTGTTCAATGCTTCTTGCCTCTGCATCTACTTTAATAAAGCTATAGTTATCAGTTCAACATGGTATTGTCATAAAGGTCAGCAAATAAATCAATAGAATAAAATATATTCTAGAAATAGATTCAAGTGCATAGGTAAACTGATTTTTGACAAAGCTACCAAAATAATTCAATAAAGAAATTGTTCTGGAAACACTGAATAGATGTTTGAAAAAAAAACTTTAAATCATATCTCATACTACATGCATACATATAAAAAATTAGAGATAAATCATGGATTTAAATGTAAAAGCTAAAATGTTCTTGAAGTAGAAAATATTTCTTACATAGGACACAAAATGTACTAAAGTGAAATTTAAAAATGCTAATTTGGATTTCTTCAAAATTAAAATCATTTGCTCATCCAAAGGTACATTAGAAATTCAAGTCATTGACTATGATAATATTTGTTATGTATATATCCAATAAAGGACTTGTATCCAAAATATATAAAGAATTCCTATAATTGAATCCTAAAAAAGAAAACAACTCAATAAGAAAATGGGCTAAGACTTGAACAGAAACTTCCCAAAAGGAGGTAGGACAACCCTCATTTTTCACATTCCACCGTGCTTGAATTTCTATTTCTGTGGTTTAATTAAATTACACCTGTCTCTCCAAAACAGGGGTTCAAGTTTGTTACCATTGTATATTAATGAGTATTTGCATAAAGTGGACTTTGCTGCTATCTCTTCTGTCCACAAAATTGCTACATAAGTAACAGGTGTATAATATAAACTGTGACCAATCATGTAACTTCTTTTAAAGCTTATCGTTGATTGGTTACTGTGCATCTGTCACTTAGTTCATGAACAGTCAGCAAAGTGTGTAGTTTTATTGCCTCCTTGTCCCCCATGTGCATCTGACATATTGAACAACAAAGATGGCAGCAACCCATGCTAGAAGTGAAAATTCAGTCAAACATAAAGGGAGTTTCAGAACAAATCGCTCATCATGGAAATGTGGACATTGCTGCCATTTAAGAAACTTTAGATATGCAGCCAGAGGAACTTAGTAAAAACAAACTTTATGGACATAAGAAAAGTGGTTGTGATGAAAGGATATAGAATGATGTCCCAGAAGAAATAATACTAACAAAAAACTTCACACTAATGGAACTCTTGAAGAACATTATGAAGGCATAATGTTATACTTCATAACCCCATAAATGTTGGAAGTGTTGGAATGTAATCCAAATTTTGAAAGGTGTATAAAAATTTGCCATGTCATAGGAAAGATGCTCTCTCTGTATTGTAACCTAAACAATAAGAAAAATAAAGCAACCACTCTTGATAAGTTTTTTTTACAAATTAATCTAAGACTTTAATTCTCAATACTTCTAAAGTTTTAAATTACAGTACAGTAAATAAATATTGGTTTTACTATTTTTATTTTTATATATTTATAACTGACAGTAAACATTTAATATAGTGACAAAATATTTTGAAGATCATGGAACAATCATAATATACTCCATTGACTATGAAGATTGCTTTGCATAGATTCAGCTGTACAGTTTATGGTATCACACTACCACATAAAAATGAAATAGGCCAATATATGGTCAATAACCATGTTAAAGAATTTAATACCATTAATCATCACTGAAATGAAAATTAAACTTACAATAAGATTGAAATTCTTTATACTAATTAGAATGTTTAAAATGAAAAATAACACAAAATTCTGCAGATAACTAAGAATTAGGACTCTCACACATTGCTGTTGGGTATGTATTTAGAAGAGTACACTTTAGAAACCTGTCAGTTTCTTGAAGAGTTAAACATGCATCTAGACTATATCCCAGCAATTCCACACACAAAAAGAGTTATTCAAAGATATCTATAGCAGTTTCACTCATAATACATATTTTGGAACAATCAAAAGAAAACAGACTTACAAATAATGGGGTACTCATATAATGGGAAATGACAACAATGAAAGAATGAATTACCCAAACACTCAAAGATGACTTTCCCAATTATGTTTAAAGAAATAGAGCATACATAAAAGAGCTACCAGAAAACAAAAGATAAGATAGCTATAGAAAATCCTCATCTATAATAATAAAAGCATATATGCTAATTAGACCATACAGCCGAACTACCTTCTGGATATCATTCTGGATGTCCTTCTGGATGAAGCCACCATGGCAGGGGCCAAGACAGAGGCAGTTAGGGGCAATCAGGCAGGTAGATAGAGTGGTTAGGTGCAATCAGGCAGGCAGGCGAGCAGTTAGGGGCGATCAGGCAGGCAGGTAAGTGGTTAGGGATGATCAGGAAGGCAGGCAGAGTGGTTAAGGGCAATCAGGCAGGCAGGCAAGCAATTAGGGGCAATCAGGAAGGCAGGTGAGTGGTTAGGGGTAATCAGGTTGGCAGGCAGAGGGGTTAGGGGAAATCAGGCAGGCAGGCAGAGGGGTTAGGGGCAATCAGGCAAGGATACAGGTGAGCAGTTAAGAGCCAGTGGTCCTGGATTGCAAGAGGGATGTCCGACTGCCAGTTTAAGCCCGATCCCAAAGGACAGTCGGACATCCTCTGAGGGGTCCCAGATTGTGAGAGGGTGCAGGCCAGGCTGAGGGACCCCCCTCCCATGCACGAATTTCATGCACCGGGCCTCTAGTACATCAGTAGTTACCCTAAATGTAAATGGACTGAATTAACCAATAAAGGCACAGAGTAGCAGATTGGATAAAAGAAACACAACACAGTGCGGGGTGGGGGGTAGGGGGGAACAAGGACACATATGTAATACTTTAATCAATAAAGAAAAAAACCAACAACAATGTGCTTCCTTCAGGAGACCCATCTAAGCTGCAGACAAAGGTAGATTCAAAGTAAAAGGGAGGAAAATGATTCTCCAAGCAAAAAATATCCATAGAAAAGCAGGTGTAGCCATATTTATATCTGAAAAAATATATTTCAAGATAACAAAGGTAACAAGAGACAAAATGGAAATTTTATAACAATAAATGGGATAATACATCAAAAAGACATAATTCTTTTTTATTGTATTTTTTATTAATTTTAGAGAGGAAGAGAGAAACGTTGATGTGAGAGAGCAACATTGATCAGTTGCCTCCTGCAAGCCTCCTATCAGGGATTAAAGCTGCAACCCAAGCATGCGCCCTAACTGAGAATTGAACCAGTCTCCTTATGATGCATGGGATGATGCTCAGTCAACTGAGACACACCTGCCAGGTCAACACTTCTTAATATATATGCACCAAATCAGGGAATACCAAAATATATAAAGCAACTATAACAAAACTAAAGGGAGAAATAGACAAAAACACAGTCATAGTTGGGGACTGTAAAACTTCATTGACAGCTTCAGATAGATCACACAAATGGAAATTCAACAAAGAGATATAGGCCTTTAAAAACACGTTCAACCAAATGGACATAGTTGACATTTACAGAGCCTTTCATCCCAGAACATCAGATTATACATTCTTCTCCAGTGCACATGGAACATTCTCAAGTATAGACCATATGTTGAGTCACAAAACTAGCCTCGACAAATTCAAGAATGTTGAAATTACACCAAGCATATTCTCTGACCATAATACTTTGAAATTAGAAACCAACTGCAAAAAGGAAGCAAAAAAAACCCACAAATACGTGGAGATTAAACAACATACTACTAAAAAAATGACTGGGTCAAAGAAGAAATGAAAGGTGAGATCAAAAGATGTAGAAACAAATGAGAATACAACATATCAAAACTTCTGGCATGCAGCAAAAGGGCTAATAAGAAAGCTGTTTATATCATTATAGGCCTATCTAAAGAAATAAGAGAAGTAAACAACCTAACATTAGATCTTAAAGAAGTAGAAAAAGAAGAAGAAAAGCAACCCAAAAGCAACAGTGGGAAATAGCAATAATCAGAGCAGAATTGAATGAAATAGAGAACAAAAAGACTATCTAACTCTGATACCAAAACCTGGCAAAAAAAACTACAGACCAATATCTCTAATGAATACGGATGCAAAAATACAAAACAAAATACTAGCAAATTGAATACAATAATACATTGAAAAAATAAAACATCATGATAAAGTAGGGTTGCTACCAGGGGCACAAGGATGATTCAACATATGCAAATGGAGCAATGTAATAAACCCCATTGAAAAACAAGGGATAAAAATCAAATAATCTTACCAATAGATGCAGAAAAACTATTGGATAAGATACAACATCCATTTACAATTAAAACACTCAATAAAATCGGTATGGAAGGAAAGGGCCTCAACATAATGAAGGCCATATATGACAAACCCCCAGCCAATATCATACCCAATGGTGAAAAACTGAAAGCTTTTCCTTTAAAGTCAAGAACAAGACAACCATTCCCACTCTCAACACTCTTAATTCACATAGTTCTGGAATTCCTAGCCAAAGCAGTCAGGCAAAAGAAAGAAATAGAAGGCATCCAAATTGGGAAGGAAGAAGTAAAAGTGTCACTGTCACTTTTTTGCATATGACATGATTCTGTATATAGAAAACCCCGATACTAAAGGAAATAATAAACAAATACAGTAAAGTTGCAGAATACAAAATGAATGCACACAAAAAATCCACTGCTTTCCTATATACTAACAATGAAACTTAAGGAAAAGAAATGAAAAAAATCAACTCCTTTTAAATTGCAATAAAAAAAATATAACACCTAGGAATAAACTCAACAAAGGATGTAAAGGACCTACATACTGAAAACTACAAAGCATTATTAAGAAGGACTTAAATGTAAAACAGGAAACCATAAAAATCCTACAAGACTCCATAGGCAGCAAAATAGCAGACATATGTCGTAGCAATATCTTTACCGATACAGCTCCTAGGACAATGGAAACTAAGGAGAAAATAAACAAATGGGACTACATCAAAATAAAAAGCTTCTGCACAGCAAAAGAAACCATCAACAAAACAACAAGAAAGTCCATTGTATGGGAGAACATATTTGCCAATGTTATCTCCAATAAGGGCCTAATCTCCAAAATTTATAGGGAACTCATACAACTTAACAAAAGGAAGATAAACAATCCAATAAAAAAAAGGGCAAAGGACCTAAATAGACACTTTTCGAAAGAGGACATACAGAAGGCTAAGAGATATATGAAAACATCCTCAAAGTCACTAATCATCTGAGAGATGCAAATCAAAACGACAATGAGGTACATCTCACACCTGTCAGAATGGCTATCATCAACAAATCAACAAACGACAAGTGCTGGAGAGGATGCGGAGAAAAGGGAATCGTCATGCACTGCTGGTGGGAATGCAGACTGGTGCAGCCACTGTGGAGAACAGTATGGAGTTTCCTCAAAAAGTTAAAAATGGAACTCCCATTTGACCCAGTGATCCCACTTCTAGGAATATAGCCCAAGAAACCAGAAACACCCATCAGAAAGGATATATGCACCCCTATGTTCATAGCAGCACAATTTACCATAGCTAAGATTTGGAAACAGCCTAAGTGCCCATCAGCAGATGAGTGGATTAGAAAACTGTGATAAATCTACACAATGCAATACTACACTGCTGTAAAAAGGAAGGAACTGTAAAACTTCATTGACAGTTCGCAACAGCATGGATGGACCTGGAGAGCATTATGCTAAGCGAAATAAGGCAGTCAGAGAAAGATAAACATCACACTATCTCACTCATTTGTAGAATATAATGAACATCATAAACTGATGAACAAAAATAGATACAGAGACAGAGAAGCATCAAACAGACTATCAAGCTTCAGTGGGAAGGCAGGGAGGGTTAGTGCGGGTAAGAGATCAACCAAAGACTTGTACGCATCCATACAAGCATAACCAATGGACACAGACACTAGGGGGGTGAGGGCATTTGCAGGGGAAGAGGGGGGAGAGCAGGGAGAGGGAGGACAGGGGAGGTCACTAGGGGGGAAAGGAGACATATTTTCTACTAATAGTAATACTTTAAACAAATTAAAAAAAAATGCCAGGATCCAGGAAAAAAAAAAAAGAGAGATTGAAAAAGGCACAATGAAATTTAAAGATATTTCTTGTTCATGAGTGGGAAGAATCAACATATTTAAAATGACCATATTACCCAAAGCAATATACAGATTTCATGCAATCCTCATCAAAATCCCAATGTCATTTTAAAAAAGAAATAGAATAAAAAGCATCAGAATTATATGGAACCACAAAAAAGCCCAAAAAGCCAAAGCAATCCTGAGAAAAAAAGAATGAAGCCAGATGTATCAAACTCCCTGACTTAAAATTATAATACAAAGTGACAATAATCAATAGAACATGGTATTAGCAGAGAAATAACTACACAGAACAATGAATCAGAATTGAGAGCCCAGAAATAAAACCACAGAAGCCAAAAACATACAATTGGGGAAAAAGAGAAAGAGAGAGAGAGAGAGAAAAGCCTCAAATAAATGGTGCTGGGAGAATTTGAAAGCCACACCAAAAAGAATCCTATATAATAAAAAGCTAATATGCAAATTGACCAAATGGTGGAAAGACTGATCACTATGACGTGCACTGACCACCAGGGGGCAGATGCTCAATGAAGGAGCTGCCCCTTGGTGGTCAGTGCACTTGCACAGGGGGAGTACCGCTCAGCCAGAAGCAGGGCTCACGGCTGGCGAGCGCAGCGGCAGTGGCAGCGTGGGGAGCGGTCTTAAGCTGGCAGTTGGACATCTCCTGAGATCTCCCAGACTGCAAGAGGGCACAGGCTGGGCTGAGGGACAGCCCCCCACCCTCCCCCGCCCAGTGCATGAATTTCATGCACCAGGCCTCTTAGTGAAACTATATTACAGTTTGTTCCTTGTACAAAAATTAATTCAAAAATGGATCTAAGACCTAAATGTAAGATCTAAAACAATAAATTACATGGAAGAAAACATAGGTACTAAACTTATGGACCTTGGTCATAGAGAACATTGTATGAATTTGAGCCTAAAGGCAAGGGAAGCAAAGGCAAAAATAAAAGAATGGGACTATATCACACTAAAAAGTTTCTGCACAGCATAAGAAACCACCAACAAAACAAAAAGGCAACCAACCAAATGGGAGATGATATTTGCAAACAACAGTTCCAACAAGTAGTTAATATCCAAAATATATAAAGAACTCATACAATTCAACACCAAACAAATAATCCAATTAGTAAATGGGCAAAATACCTGAAGAGATGCCTCTCTCAAGAAGACATACATACAGCCCTCAGATATATGAAATATGTTCCAGTTCACTAGCTATTAGGGATATGTAAATCAAAACTACAATGAGATACCACTTCACACTTGTTAGAATGGCCATTATTAACAAGACATGTAATAAAAAATGTTAGAGAGGTTGTGAAGAGAAAGGAACCCTCTTTCACTGCTGGTAGGAATATAAACTGGTACAACCACTATGGAAAGCAGTATGGCGTTGCTAAAAAAAAAAAAAACACTAAGAATTGAGTTACCATATGACCTAGCAATCCTTCTTCTGGGTATCTACTTGAAAAATCTGAAAACATTTATTTGCAAAAACATATGCACTCTTATGTTCATTGCAGCATTATTCACAGTGGCCAAGACATGGAGACAACTAAATTGTCCTTCAACAGAGGATTGGATAAAGAAGATGTGGTACATATATTCTATGAAATACTACTCAGCCATAAGAAAAGATGAAATATTACCATTTGTGATAACATGGATGGACCTTGAGAATATTATGCTAAGCTAAATAAGTCATTCAGAAAAAGCTAAGAATCATGATTTCACTCATATGTGGGATGTAAAATTGAAACTAGAGGGAAGGGGGTAGGGAGATAGTAAAAAATAAAGGGTTCAAATATACAGTGACAGAAGATGATTTGACTTGGGTGGTGGACACACGTGCAATATACAGGTCATGTGTCATAGATATGTACACTTGAAAACTATATGACACTATTAACCAATGTCACCCAATAAATGTAATAAAATAACCCATTTTAAAAAAAAGAAAGAAAAGAACACATATAGCTCAAGAACAATTGATATTGATCTATGTTGATTAAAATCAAGACAGTGGTTGCCAAGGGAAGTTTCTGTGAAAGACAGAAATGTTCTACATGTTGTTGAGTGGTGGTTACATAGGTTTATGCATTGTAAAAATTCACCGAATCATATACTAAGTTCTGTTCATTTCAATATACAAAAATAATTTCCCATAATTAAAAAACATAAAAAGAAATCAGAAAAACATAAAAAAGAAAAAAAGCTTTCCCATAAATATATATATATATTTAAAATACTTTCTAGCTTATAGAAAAAAATAATAATGATACAATAATGTACTTCTCATATATCCATACTAGAAATGAAGCCTTACAAGTTAGTCAAACATGTCAACTATTTTCAACTACCTTTTGGTAACTTTAATCTGCAGGTGGAATTCTTCCTAGTACTTCTGAGAATAGCATTCTATCCAGATTTTAGGGAGTATGTCTTATATAAAGTTAGCCATTTCTCTATAACAATAACTTAAATGAAAAATTTCAAGTCTATCATTTTAAAATGTTAGACCTCTCATACATACAAATAGTAATAAAAAATTTGCATATAAAAGTTACATACAATATTTTTTAAATCCTATTTAAAGTAAACTAATTTAATTAGAAACAGACTTTTTTTGGGCTACTGATTTTTAATATATCATTTAATTGATATAGTTTTCATTGTTATGTTCTATCTGGAGTAATATTTATTATCTTTCTAACATTGCAATTTGTTTCAAAGTAATAATTATTCATAATAAGGTATCCAGGCACAGAATAAGTGATTGTTTTCAAGTTTGCAGTAAATAACTAGGTCATGAAAATTCAAGTTATAATGATGATATTAATATATGAAGGAATGTTACTTTTTATTTGAATTTTGGAAGTTTTTAATAACATGGTAGCTGCTATTTATGCATGTTTTATATTTATGAAATAGGTTCCTCCACTAAAGTTGTTTTTGTAGACCATGAAACATATTTAAAATTCATTGTTTTGAGGTTAACAATAATGTGCACTCCATTATATTCAAAGACTTTTTTTTTACATTCATAGTGCTCTGATTTTTAAACTGAGTTAAATTAATATTAATAAAATTTTGCTATCATTAAAATTCATTTATTCTACGTTTGAGAGTTTTTATACCATTAGTAAACATTTTCCTCTGAAGTTTATAATCTCATAGGAACAATAGTCACATTCTTGAAGCATGCAAGTAATATTGTTACCAGGAAGGAAGGAAGGAAGGAAGGAAGGAAGGAAGGAAGGAAGGAAGGAAGGAAGGAAGGAAGGAAGGAAAAAAGGAAGGAAGAAAGGAAGAGGAAGGGGGGTTTTGCATGCACATGCACATGCTTAATTTACTTTAAAAAGAAAGTAAAAGAGAATAAGAAAAAATGGGGTGAATGGGGGAGGAGGTTGATATGTAAAGGCTGTTATGAAAAGTATCAGCTACAGCTGCATACGACAGGAATGGAAAATAGTGTAATAAGATATGCCCCATTTCCTAAAAAGTTAATAAAAATGCTGCTGGAAGAACAGCTGGCTTTATCTGGAGCTGGGATGAAGAAAAGAGTCGGTGCCTAGAGTCGACTTAATGAAAGGTATTAGAGCATCAATGGGGTCAAGAAGAATTATGCAGAGTAACTCAAATTCATTTTTCTTGCAAAAGGAATTACATTTAAAAGGATTTTAAATTTATAATTTAGAATTTGATACCTAAGACAATTTCATAATAGCAGACATTACACCTTTGGGACTGATCCAGGCTAAAAAATGTGAGATATGTCCAGGACCTTTAAAATTTTCCCAGGATATATTTTGCTTCAGTATTTTACAGATCTTATCATGTTAACTAATAGTGTTTTTAATAGTTTAGGTTAAGCACATATTTGAGAATAGAAATTTAGTTTTCTTGAATTTTAAATACATATTTGGGTAAAAGCATGTATATGCTTACATTATAATTATAATGTAAGCATATACTTTCATGAGGAAATTTGTATAATGGACCCGAATTCCCCCCACTCCATAATGACTCTATTTAGATATTGTAAAATAATAGAAAACTACTCTAATTATAATAAACCAAAATTAGTTGTTACATTTCTAAGGTAAGGGAGGCATTGTAATATAGTAGAAATAGTTCTGGATTAGTAAGATTTCTGCTAATAGTTATAATACATTTAGCAGACATTTAACCTCTTTGCTTCATTTCCCATGTATGTAAAATGAATGCCTGAATGACATTATCACAGAGATTTAATGAAGATCTAAAATTATAAAATTATAAATTTTTAAAGCACAAGAAATAACTTTGTTTCATAATATTCTTCCCATTAGTACCTCATATAATAGTTATGTATTAAATAACTTGATCTTGAATATATGGATAAAAAAAGGGTTCTATACATAGAGAGGAAATATATTCCCATGAATGGACTTCTGCTTTGAGGAAGATGGAGTAGATGCATCCTCCCTATTGCTCCCATGACTTACAACTTTGGGCATTAAATATGAAACAAACATAAGAAGACTCTGAAAGGTGATGAGAAGAAGGCAGGGCAATGAGGAAACTCAGGACCCAAGGAACAACAGAGTGGTGAGTTACCTGGGTTTTCTTTTTGACTCATATATCCCAGAAGACGGCAGTCTGGAAATGTCAACTATCTCAGCTGCCGAAAAAGCCCCAATAAAGACCTCTCTTTCTAGCAAAAAAGCAAAATCAAAATAAAACAGTAAAGCCTTGCAAGATGGAAAACCTTTAGACAGTAACAGCTCTACCCCAGTAACACAGAGAAAAACTGTGATCCCATCCCCTGCCATGACAACAAAAGTCAAAAGGGGAATGTAGTGCCCTGCCATCGGTAGGCCGTAATGAAGCACCCCAGCCGTCCTTGATAGGATGAGGGCAGAGAATGAAAAATAGGGAGCCGGGGCTTTTACCCTTTCCAGATGTCACCAGACCCCTCCATCGTGTCAGTGGAGAGCATGTGGGGAGCAGTAATGAAGCCAGGCTCAGGAGGCCTCCTGCATGGAGACCTAGTGGGCAGCCTCTTTCCCATGCCCACCCAGCTTCCTCCCCTGGATGTCAGGAGGCTGAGTGAGGAACTCGGACTTCGACCTCCATAGGACAGTAATGAAGAGGTGACCGCCCTTTCCCTACCAGAGTGGTAACAAAGGAAAGCATTACAAATGTAATGATCTTAATAGTTACAGGGCTATTCAAATTATCCATTTCTTATAGGTAAGCTGTGGTAGGTATGCTTTTTGAGATATGAGTTCCTTTTATCCAAGGGATAAAATTTATGTATGTAAGTTGTTGGCATGATTCCCTTATTATTATTATTATTATTATTATTATTATTATTATTATTATTTTATGTCTGTAGTGGTTTTATTCCTAAATGTTGACAATTTATGTCTTCTCTCTCTCTCTCTCTTTTTTTTTTTGCCAGGCTTGCTAGAGGTTTGTCAATTTTATTTATTTCAAGAACCAGCTCTTTATTTCACTGATTTTTCTTATTGTTTTCTGTTTTCAGTTTCTTTTGTTTCTGTACTTTTATTATTCTGTTCTTTCAGCATGTTTTGGACTTATCTTCCTTTTCTTTTTCTATACTCTAGTGCCAGCCGTGGGCAAACTACGGCCCGCGGAGCCGAAAGAGTGGAGGGTTCTCTTGCTCTCCCCTCCGCTCCTTTACTTTGAATTTATATTAGTTCACACAAACACTCCATCCATGCTTTTGTTCCCGCCCTCCGGTCCAGTTTAAGAACCCATTGTGGCCCTCGAGTCAAAAAGTTTGCCCACCCCTGCAGTGCAGTGGTTCTCAACCTTTCTAATGCTGCGACCCTTTAATACAGTTCCTCATGTTGTGGTGACCCCCAACCATAAAATTATTTTCGTTGCTACTTCATAACTGTAATTTTGCTACTGTTATGAATCGTAATGTAAATATCTGTGTTTTTCGATGGTCTTAGGAGAACCGCTGCTGTAGAGCCTAAGACCATCGGAAAACACAGATAGAGCCCAAGACCATCGAAAAACACAGATATTTACATTACGATTCATAACAGTAGCAAAATTACAGTTATGAAGTAGCAACAAAAATAATTTTATGGTTGGGGGTCACCACAACATGAGGAACTGTATTAAAGGGTCACGGCATTAGAAAGGTTGAGAACCACTGCTCTAGTGGATGAGTGGGAAAACAAATTATTATCCTGAGGTGTTTCTTCTTTTCCAATTTATGCATTGAGTGCTATAGTTTTCCTCTATTTAGTCTGTTAACTATATTTCACACATTTTGACATATTGTATTTTCATTTCATATCAATTCAATACATTTTAGTTTACTATAGTTCTTTATTTCTCTTGAGACTTCCTTTTTAACACATGGATTATTTAGAAGTACCACTTTTTGCAACTGGTTTGACATTACATTTCAGCTTCAATTTTGTCTCCTGAGAACATTTAAACAGAATTTTAAAACTCCACAAAATAGAGATCCCCTGGCCTGACAGTGTCACTGGAGAACTCTATCAAATGTTTAAAGAATTAACACCAATCATACACAATCTCTTCCAGAAATTAGAAGAGAATCATATTATGAAGCTAATGTTACTTTATCCAAACTAGACAAAGATAGTGAAAAATAAACCCACAGAACTGCAGACTAATATTCCTCATGAATACAGATGTAAAAACCCTTGACAAAACATTAGCAAATAGAAATCAGTAATATATAAAAACAAGCACACCATGATCAAGTGTGGTTGATTCCAGAGACCAAAAGCTGATTAATATTAGAAAATCTATCACTATAATCCATGATGTTAACAAATTAGAGAAGAAAATCACATGAACATGTCAATCAATGCAAAAAAAAAATACATAAAATTATTTTTTTAAATTGATGGCTACTAAATCAGACTCCATACACAGGAGAAAAAAGAAAACCTTACAAGACCCATATAAGGTAAGTACTATTATACCTATTTGAGGGAGAGTATGTGGAAAAACTGAAATTGAGAGAATTAAAATATCTGGTTGGCAGGGAATCTCTTCCTCACAGCCTTGTGTGTAACTGCTAAGATCTACCAATTGCTAATTATTTTTATTGGGACACCATAGAAATTTACTCTAAAAAACATCCAGCATACAAAACTATAAAATCCTAATTTCTCTCAAATCCTCTTCACAGTAGTAACCACTGTGTCTAAAGTACTTTTTATTATTTTATTTTTAATTTTTATTTTATTTTTCAATAACGGTTTACATTCAATATTATTTTGTATCAGGTATACAGCATAGTGGTTAGACAATCATATACTGTACAAAGTGTTCCTCCAATATTTCACATACCCACCTGGCTCCATACATTGTTATTATAATATTATTGACTATATTTCTTATGATGTACTTTACATCCTTATTACTATTTTTATATAACATTTTTGAAATGAAAAAATTATGGAAAATGGAGAACAAATCACTGGTTGTCAGAGAGTTAAGATAAGGGGAAGTGCTAGGAGGGTGGGCATGAATTAATTACATGTGGTCATAAAAAGGCAACATGAGGAATTATTCTCATGAGTCTGTCCTCTATTTTGATTGCATCTATATAAAAATTGTGTTTGTGATATTGTACTATAGCTTTGCAAGATATTACTATTGAAAGAAACTGGATAAAGCGAACACAGGATTTCTCTGTATTGGTTCTTATAACTGCTTGTGAATCTACAACTATCTCAAAATAAAACATTCAGTTAAAAAAGTACCCCATAAGACATGCGTTTCTTAGATATTTTATCACATAATTGGATGAAAAACATTTTGTGGCTGAAAGTTTCTACTTAAGGTACCCAAAGTATACATTTTGTACTGATCACTCTTCGAGGCCTGTATATTCATTGATTGAGTCATAAAATATTTATTGAGCACCACTGTATGCCAAACACTTTTATAGGTACTGGAAATAAGTGTGAACTACACAAAGAAGAAGTCCTATCCTCATGAGCGTGCACTGTAATAAGTGCAGATCCATACACATGGCACATGTACAGAAAAATAGAGCAGGAAAAGGGATAGAAACTTCTAGCTAGAAGGAAGTTCAATCATAAATAAGTCAGATCCTTTTTGAAGATGTGGCATGTGAGGATAAATTTCAAAAGATGAAGAAGAAGATGTATATTTAACTAGCAAAGAGAATGTTGAGTTGTAAAGAGTTTTATGGGCCACTGAAATAACTGTGGAATTTAATTTTTGTGACTTGAGAGGCTCAGTAAATATGAAATGAACAAATCATTTTCCATCTAAAGAGGTTACTACAGTGTTTGAGGAAAATGGTAAAAAAGAATCCCTAATTTTTGAGTTACTTATATTATTTCTTACTCTAAATTTAGTAGAATGTCCAATTTTCCATGATATTATATTAAACTTCTGCTGCAATTATATAAAACTAAGACCAGAGTAAGGCCTGCCTCCCTTCTTACATTCTTCCCAATACAATGCCCTCTACTATAGTCAGAATTCCAATTCAGCCCGACCCTTGTATTACATTCCTTTATTCCAGTGTTGCCTCTTTTTGTATCTTGGGATTCCTATTTACTCTCCTCTATCTATTAATCTCACTGTTTTCATCAATAATGATGGTCCCACAGGGTGGTTCATTATGAGTGCATTTAGCATACCCAAAATCTTCAGCTCTCCCTAACCCCACCATCTAAAAGAGCTCAAATAAAAATAAGAATGTTCTTTGAGATGCATAGTTGACATTTTCTCATAGCATGTTAAAGAACAAAAAAAAAATTAGAACACATGGCTATTTTATTAATGTATATCAGATTATCTAAACATGAAGCATAACTGCCTATGAAATTCAAGGTTCAAGAACGTATCATTATCTTCCAATTAGGTTGCTGAGTCTAAGTTTCTCCTATAAAGCAATTCTGAAGCTACCAAAGAGCAACATCCAATTCTTATTTCACTTCATTACTTTCTTCAATAAAATCTGTTTCTCCTGAATTCCTATTTGATTAGATCTCTAATCTACACAACTAACATATTTATATAGTTTTGTATTTAACTGCTTTATATTTATTGTACATGTCTTTGTAATAATGGTGGAGTTGTTTGGTCATGCAGCGCAGAGATCACCAGTGCCATTCAAGACTCAATAGAGCCTGCACATAATAAACAGTAAGTATATATTGTCAAATGTCCACCACACTACAAGTGTAAAAGATACTTCTCCAAAGAGGACATACAGATGGCCAACAGACATGAAAACATGCTCAACCTCACTAATCCTCAGCGAAATGCAAATTAAAACCACAATGAGATATCTCCTCACACCTGTCAGAATGGTTACCATCAATAAATCCATAAACAACAAATGCTGGTGAGGATGTGGAGAAAAGGGAACCCTTGTGTACTACTGGTAGGAATGCAGATTGGTGTAGCAGTATGGAGTTACCTCAAAATATTGAAAATGGAAATGCCTTATGACTGAGCACTTCCACTTCTGGGAATTTATCCAAAGAACCCAAAATACTCATTCAAAAGAATATATGCACCCCTATGTTCATTGCAGCATTACTTACAACTAGAAGCCCGGTGCATGAAATTCGTGCACGGGGGAGGTCCCCTCAGCCCAGCCTGCACCCTCTCCAATCTGGGACTCCTCGAGGGATGTCCAACTGCCAGTGTAGGCCCGATCCTGGACATCCCTCTCACAATCTGGGATCGCTGGCTCCTAACTGCTCACCTGCCTGATTGCCCCTATCTGCCCCCCCTGACAGCCTGGTCGCCCCTAACTGCCCTGCCGCCAGCCTGGTCACCCCATGCAGCCTGCTGTTCAGTCGTTTGGTTGTCCCTCATTAACCCCCCTGCCAGCCTTGTCACCCCACGACGCAGCCTGCTGTTCAGTCGTCCATCTAGTTGTTTTGGTCATGACAGCCCCTGGCTTTTTATATACTAGGATAGCCAAGATTGTGAAGTAGCCCAAGTATTGATCAGTAGATGAGTGGATAAAACAGCTATAGTATATTTACACCAAAGGATACTATGCAGCCAGAAAAAGGAAGAAAATTATGCCCTTTGGGACGCATGAATGGACCTGGAGAACGTTATGCTAAATGAAATAAACCAGTCAGAGAAAGACAAGTACCATATGATTTCACTCACATGTGGAATCTAATGAACAAAGTGAACTAACAAGCAAAATAGAGACAAACTCATAGATAGAGAGCAGATAGCTCTGGTGGTGGCGGGGGGTGGGGAATGATGAGATTAAGCAAAAGAGAGAAAGACCTCATGGGCATGGACAATAGTGTAGTGACTGTGGGAGGAGGGGGAAGTGGAGATGGAAAAGAGTATATAGGGGATAAATGGTAATGGAAAATAATAATAAAATAAAAGGGACAAAGATACTTCTCATCTGATGTTCATTCTTAAGAAAAGTATTATGTTTAAAAATTAAGTCTGTATGAAATATACTTTGTAAAACTCTTGAATTTCAATTAGAGTAGCAATGCTAATAGCTGTTTCTCTCTGATCTGTGACAGGCACTCTAATGGCTTTTGTGCTTTTAGCAATTACTGACTGGTAAGTAGAATGTGTCACTTCATTTGCTTAAGAACAAACAGGATCATGCAATTTTCCTCCATGTTTGACTTCTCATCTCAACCAAGGAAATAGGTGAGAAGAGCAAGAGCAAGTCAGGGGGAGGCAGACAAAGGGAAAAGTGAACTTTTGAATTAGTATAATGATTTGCAATCCTCTGAGAGGAACTTTTACCACCTACACTCAATCTATTAAAGGGTACTTAAGAATGGTATGAATTCTTATAAATGACATAAATATTTTTTTAAATCTTGTAAATGGAGATCAGATTTAGTCATAATTACAGTTTTCCCAGTAGACTCTGCGTTGCTCAGAAAAATCCACAAAATAGGAATCCAAATTAAGTACAGAACAAATATACTTTTTGAAGGATAACAATGGGCTGTATGAGCTTTTTCTTTTTTTTATATAGTGTACCATTAATATAATTGCAAGCTCAATGGATTTCTAGTGGGTCCCTACAGGTACCTGATATCTCCTATTGGACAAAAAGCTAATAAATCAACACAGAAAAGAATACTCTTAAACACTAAACTGTATACTTTACTTTCCCTCAATTAAATTTTGGGCATCTGAAGGATATAGCTTATTTTTTGCTTTTGATTCTAAATTACTGAACTTGGAAGCATTTTGAATAAATCCAACTCTAAAATTGTCTTCCAGGAAAAAAAAAGTTTTTAAAACTCAGTATTAAATCATGACATTTACTAAGATTTGAATATGATATGGATCAGTGCATGCATTTTGAACTAATTGGAGATATCTAGACACATGAACTTGCTATAATATTTTTATTGGTACATCTGATATATTGTGACATAAAATTCTGTTAAAAGTACTAAGTTTAGGGGCCTTCATTTATACCTGCTCTATTCCAACATGTTTGACTGTGACAATGGAACCAGTTTAGACCCCAAATACTAATCTTCTCATAAATTCAATGATCATGATGCATGTTTAACTGTGCTCAGATATGACCAAGTTTACACTGAGGAAAATACCCAAAAATCCCTGAAAGGAATGCTAAGGTCAAACAGCAGGCAGTGAGAGAGTGAGTCAAATTTGACTTTACTTTATGTCAAAAATAAGCACAGAGCCGGTGACTCAGAGCTGACTATACACTGTGACTAATCTTAGACCACCATAAATTACAAGCTTGTAACAGCTATAAAACTGTTTCCATTCTGAACAATGAATCTCCAGTTTTACTAACATCTATCTCATTAACAAACAATTCACGTGAATCCAGATAAAAGCAAATTATTTCCCTAATAATTATAATTACAAACTAGACCAAAATCCTCGTTTTAAAGATGAAAAAATAAATATTTTTTGAAGCAGCAATTAATTCTTGTTTCATATGAATGACTCTTCTTAATTAAAAAATAGATATTGTATTTGCCTGGGAGAAAATGCAATTTTGCCTCATGGTTATCTTGAAATAATATATTGCTCTGGAGTAAAAACCTTATGAAAAATTATGAATTTCATATGAAAAATAATTTCTTTCTACTACAAACATGAGTGCCTTATAACGCCCAAGGCTCTCAGGAGCTGTGAGTAAAATGAAAACAAATAAGACATAGTCCCCAGATACAAAGAATAACAGTGAAATAGAGAGGTTCTCAATTTCACTGTTTTACCCACATATCTTCTTAAATGAAGATCTGTAAGTCTTAATTTCCAAATTATGATTCCATAGGTCTGGAGTAGGCCCTCAGAGATGTATATTCTGATGCAGGGGGTCAGAAGTCCAAATTCTGAGAGCCATGTGTCTTTGGTAGCAAGGAACAACATAGTACATTGTACAATATGTCTAATATTTGCCTAATTAATTTAAGAATTCCTGCAACCTCCACTCCTGAGGCCTTTTAATCCTGAGTTAAGATCCAATGCAAATCTTTAATTAAAATTATTTTTGAAAAGGCCTGAACCTTAAGTTCAGATGTCTCTACATCAAGTGCATATTGCAATTTGCTTATGTGTATCAGTTTTACTAACTGAACTTCTGTTTCATTCCTGTGACTAAGCAGTCACCTTGTGTTCCAGTGGACTCAGTAATAACGAGTCGTCTACTTTGTTTTTGGAGTCCTGAGCTTCTCATTTATCTCAGAAATACTCTTTTTTCACCATTTTCTAAAACTCAGCCCCTGTCCAATGATCAAGACTGTTTTACCTGGTGCTAGACCACCCCGATGCAGACCACCTGCCTGGATTTGAACATATTTTCTTTTCCCGGACTGCGCATAGCAATGATCTGCCTCCCACCCACAGGGAAACACCTGTCACCCCTTTCTGGACTTCTCTGACACTGTTTGCCTGTTCTCACTATTGCATATCACCTGCCATCAAGTTCCTTGGTAGTCTGCTCCAGTATATTCCAAAATGTACAGAACATCCGCTCACCTGGAGAGATGCTTAAAAGTACAGATTCTTGGGCTTTATCTTTTGAGGCTATTATTTAGCAAGTCTGAGATGAAGTCCAGAAATATGGCCTCAAAGCTTAACATATAACTGAAGACTTAGAAAACACATTTAAGCTGGACTTTTAAGAATTAATACAATTTTTGTGACATAGAAAGGGAGGACAATATAAGAAGGCAAAGCAATCTGATGGTAAAAAGTGTTGAGCATGTTTAAAGAAGAGAATGTAAGCAATGTTTAGTCCATAAAGTTTGGCTAGAGGCATCAGCTTTATGAAGAGATGCAATAGAGCAGGGGTGGGCAAACTTTTTGACTCGAGGGCCACAATGGGTTCTTAAACTGGACCGGAGGGCCGGAACAAAAGCATGGATGGAGTGTTTGTGTGAACTAATATAAATTCAAAGTAAAGGAGCGGAGGGGAGAGCAAGAGAATCCTCCACTCTTTCAGCTCAGCGGGCCGGATAGAACAGCTGAACGGGCCGGATCCGGCCCTCAGGCCGTAGTTTGCCCACGGCTGCAATAGAGGGACATAAGGATGGAAAGCTAGACAGAAGTCAGATTCTAACTGGTGATGAATTCTGGGAATAAATAAAACATTGGGAGTGTTCTGGGACATCTCCTACACATTGTTGTTTTCATTATCACCTCTATACTTCAGATAACCAAATCGACACATTTAATTTCTATCCTTCAGATAATAAACTTCAACTGTCAACACATAAATCCTCAAAATTGCACATTGGAGCCAATTTAATCAAAGTAAGTGGGTGGAAAAAATGAGACTGATGGGCAGTCTGGATGAGTATGGGTGATAAGGCCAGTGTAGGGTATTAACACAGGAAGAACAGAGGTCTATTATAAGATGGGAACAGTCAAGTTGGAGAGGTGGAAAATTGCACAACTATGGCAGAGATTGGAGTGATAAGATCTGATTTTATATAGGAGAGATAGGAGAGAAAAATCACATAAAAATATGAGGTATGGTGTCCAAATAATTATAAATAACAGGCATAGAAAACAGAAAGAGGAGAATTCATCCAATATAAATTCCATTTTGAATATGTTTGGTGGTGATATATCAACCTAGTCCTCAGTTGAAATTTTCTAACTGTGTGTGTGTGTGTGTGTGTGTGTGTGTGCAAGAGAGACAGAGAGATAGAGATAGAGATAGAGATAGAGATAGAGATAGAGATAGAGATAGAGAGAGAGAGAGAGAGAGAGAGAGAGAGAGAGAGAGAGAGAGAGGAGGTGTGCAGGCATGCACAAGAGGGGAGGAGGGATAAAAAGCCGAAGAGACTAAATTGATTAAATAATGTTCTAGGGGAGACATGAGATTGAAACAAAATTGAGCAGCTAGATTCTTGAAAAGAAGAAGGCAATGACATTGCTGAGAGAATATCTGGAGAGTATAAATGAAAATATGGGTAAAATTTTAAGGAGAGCAAATCAGTATCTTTGTTATTACTAGTAAAATGGGTGATAATACCAAATAGGAATGATGGTGTGAGTAGAATATAGTCAGAACGGGAGCAGAAATTTCCTATGGAAAATTGATGGAGTGTATACAAGGGATGTAGAGAAGACTGTGAAGTCTCTGGGAGACTTCAAGAAGGTGAGTTTATAGCTAAACAAGGTAGAACTATTTCTATTTTTTTCTGGCATTACTCATCAGCCAGGATCTGATAAAAACAAACAGGGGGATCCTCTCAGATTTGGGAATCTCCTGGAAGATGAATCCCAATTACATGGTTTGATATCTAAGGATCAAGAAAAAGGTGTTGAAATGCATCTGTTGCAGCTGAACAGGGAGAACAAAGGCGTCTGAAGAGATGTTTGATTTGAAGGATAAGAAGGAAAGAATGCTGATAGGATGCTGAAGTCAGGGAGAAGGTACTTCATACCTTGAAGTTCTGCAGTTTATAGCCTCAAGGGTAGAAAAGTGAAGAAAAACTGGGTGACACATTTGAAAAAAAAGGGAAGGGCTAACAGATGTTTCCAAGATGAAGGATCTGGATGTGCCAAAGGTAAATAATTATGCCAATACCCATAATCTCCACTAGGGAAGACCTCCAAAGAAGTGGTGTTACCAAGAAGAAATCAGGTTTTCATCTTTATGAGTCTACTCCATGTTGGAGAACTTGGAGGATGAAGGAGATCATGACATACGATGGACCACTGTTAGAAAGAATGAGAGTTTTCTTTGTAGACCAGGCCTTAGTGACCTGGATATTTTTGGCCAAATAATATAAAGAATAAAGCCTGGCATATAGGGAAAGAAACATATGAAAGTGAGTCTGACACTGCAGCCATGCAATTCAGAGAAACAGCTAGAATTCCATAAAATAAAGAAATACAAAAGTTTACAAATTCATTCCCTGTTTTAAATTATAATAAAGCGTAATTCAGTAAGTTTGGAGTTTGGATAGTAAGAAACAGAAATTTGTGGAAACACAGTAAAACAGATTTTCTCTCTTTTTTCCTGTTTTGATCTCCCAGTGTTGTAAAGAGGAGCAATATACAACACACCTGGTACTCTGGTAACACATATGATAAAAAAGTATGTTTTGCACTTTTCAGTATTTCTTTTATATCTTTAGATAAACGTGCTATACAGATTACAATGATATTGACAAACGTATGACATTATCCATAAATAGTTACCTGTTTCAGATTAGTTATCTCTTTCAGGTAAATTACCTGTTTCAGATTAGTTACCTGTTTCAGGTAGCGTGCTGATATTGCAAATACTTTCATCGCCTTCACCAGCTGAGGTTGAAGCTCTTATTTTAAAGACATATGAGGTATTGGCAAGAAGTTTCATGAACATATACATGTGATCTTGGGGTGAGACTTCTGTAGAATTCCTTTCAACTGTTATCATATAATGTGTAATCACTCCATTTGCCTTTTGGGGTGGGTCCCACCTCACTAAAGCGGACTGCCAGCTAGTTGCCACACACTGTATGTTCTGTACAACATCTGGAACTTAAGAGATAAATGCCTAAAGTTAATATTTATACTTTAGCAGATAAATGTAGCAGATAAATCATTTAATTATGTGATTGCTAAATAAAATAATATTTAGTAGAGACAGAATAAAAATTTAACGTATCAGCCTTTCAATTTGTGCTCAAAAAGTTCCCTTTTTTAAAGATCTTTATTGTTGAAAGTATTACATATGACCTCCTTTTAGCTGAATCAAACGGCAGTTGGCCTCTTTTCTCTGCTATCATGTTAATCCTTACAATACTAAAGCATTCACTTAATATTTTCCTAGGTCAAAGCCGCAATCACATCCTCAAAACTGCATAGTCAGAGGCAACTGCATAGTTTCAAGTTCAGGCAGCGACTAAAACCTGCTCCTTTATTTCTTAATCAGGAAGGAGAAGTCTTAGAAATACTTTATTATGAAAACTTTTTTGTGCAAAACAAAGATATAGGGTTCCTCCCGGATATGGCACATGTGGTCTAACAGTACCAGCAAACATGTAAGCAATTTAGGCGGGGGGCAGGGGAGGGGGGTGCTTTTATATTAAGATGGCCTCCTTGGAAGAATTGTGAAGACCTGATTCTTCAGTTCCTTTATAAAAATCGTTGAAGGGAAGATTTAAATCAGTCCTAGTTTTTAATTACGTCCACGTTTCCCTATAACTTCCCTGAATTCACTTGGAAGTGACCCCGTTTTTCAGAAGTGCTCTATTTATGGTAGACCTGGTTAAGGAGCCATAAATACCCAGCCCACCACAGAGACTGCAGACTGGAGAGACTGGTTACTTCCCATGGAAATGTTGAATTACCTGGAGACCCCTAATGTCAGCATAGCTTATCCTATTACAGTAAAAAGAGGATGCTATAAGGAAAATTAGAATAGATTGCAAATCTATTAGATTTAGTTAGTTAGTTCATAGATTGCAAATAAGTAGTGAAAGGAACCAACTAGCTGTCATTATGTAAATCATAGTTATTGAAAGAATACTCAAGTAAATTTGACTTGTTTACAGTTATCTCCCCTGATCCAAATTTATGTCTTTACAAACCCATTTGTCTTCCTCTGGAAGATATGGGCATCAGAACTACAGAACACTTACAGAATGAGTGAAATTTAAAGAAAAGACAATTTCACATCTAATCCAGGGCTCTGGCAATTAAATATCATTAATT
Source organism: Plecotus auritus (assembly GCF_963455305.1). Classification (NCBI taxonomy): domain Eukaryota; kingdom Metazoa; phylum Chordata; class Mammalia; order Chiroptera; family Vespertilionidae; genus Plecotus; species Plecotus auritus. The sequence goes on from NC_137772.1 coordinate 148,453,444, forward strand.
ATTTGCTTCTTTCTTTTCAAAAACATATCAGAATATTTTCATAAAATATGTTAACAAGAGGCACTTGATAACTTGCTTAAAGTTAATGTACAAAACTGAGTTTTGTGAACATCTATTTCACTGACTGAAGGTAAAAACTATGAACTAACCAGCTGATATTATAACTCTTAAAGTTGAAAATGTTTTATTATTTTACCAATCAGGGTACAGAATGTTGTGTGGTCTTAGGAATTAAGTAATTTTCACAGATATATAGATCCTACTTTGCTCCTAAACTAGCCTTTCATTACAATTTCCTCAGTTCAAAAAGAAAACAAAAGTGTGAATATATGCATATGAACACATATATTTGATAGCAGACAAGACCCAGCCTAGCTTTAAAGAATTAAAATTCAACTTCCCTTTGAGTGAACTATTAAATAATACTTTATCACATAAACTGAAAAAGGGAAGGGAAAAGGGTTAAATACAAATGAAACATCTTAGGTGATTCAAAATGCTGTGTCTAACCTGATTCTTGGGTTGTGAATTTTAGTACATTACTAAATTGATTGCCATTTCCCACTTTGGTAAAGGCAGAGATGCTGATAGAGTAGGTGCTGACTGGCTCCAGTCCAACAAGCTTGGCTTCAGTTTGAAAACCTGAAATATTCTGAAAAGCAGGAAAAAAATTAATCACAATGCATCATCAAAAATGTGTTTGTAACTGGAAGACATATTTTAACACATCAAAGTTTATGCCATGTTTAACCTATCCTAGCTAATAAAAGAGTAATATGCAAATTGACCATACCTCCGCTACACCCAAAAGCCACGCCCACCAGCCAATCAGGAGCGAGGATGCAAATTAACCAAACCAATATTGATGCAGCCACAGAGAGAGCAGGAGGCTTGGGTTGTCCCCGGCAATGGAGGAAGCCAAGCTTTCCACACACCCTGGCCGGCCCAGGCCTCCGCTCAAGGCTACAAAGTTTCAATTATAGAAGATAAATAAATCCCAATGAAAACGGCTGCAGCCACGGAGCAAGCAGGCTTGGCTCTGCTCCAGGCTACAAAGTTTCAATTATAGAAGATAAATAAATCCCAGATACCAGGGCTTCCACTTAGGTCTTCAGGGGGCATGGCCGGCCTGCAAACCACCACAGGCCCCTCACCCAGGTCGCCCCATGACCCAAGGGAACCCCACCCTGATCCAGGACACCCTTCAGGGAAGGCCAGCTGGCCCCCACTAGTGCACTAGGCCTCTATCCTATCTAATCCTATCTAATAAAAGGATAATATGCAAAGTGACCATCACTCCAACACACAAGATGGCTGCCCCCATGTAGTCAAAGATGACTGCCCCCATGTGGACACAAGATGGCCACCACAAGATGGCCAGCAGGGGAGGGCAGTTGGAAGGGACCAGGCCTGAAAGGGAGGGCAGTTGGGGGCAATCAAGCCTGCAGGGGAGGGCAGTTAGGGTGACCAGGCCTGCAGGGGAGGCCAGTTAGGGGCAAACAGGCTGGCAGGGGAGTGGTTAGGGGGTGATCAGGCTGGCAGGCAGAAGAGGTTAGGGGCTATCAGGAAGGCAGGCAGGAGAGCAGTTGGGAGCCAGCAGTCCTGGATTGTGAGAGGGATGTCCGACTGCCCGTTTAGGCCCAATCCTGGTTGGACATCCCTCGAGGGGTCCTAGATTGGAGAGGGTGCAGGCTGGGCTGAGAGACAACCCACCCCCCCACCCCCCGTACACGAATTTTGTGCACCGGGCCTCTAGTGATTTAATAAGCATGGATATTTTAATTAAAAGAGAAAATATTAAATATTTTTATGGTGCAGGCAGTGCACAGCTGATAATGCAAGGATAAACTGGACATTCAGCATGAAGAATCTCATTAATGCCATTTCTTAAAAAACTAGGTTATTTTGTTTTCATTTTGCCTCCCAGATTCTTACTTGGAATTACATCCTAATTACTTTCTTTAAATATACCAAAATTAAAGTCCTAAATTTAAATCCAGCTTACAGGTGGTCAGAGATACTTGATTTTTCTTGAATTCATCTAAATTCATTTTAAATACCCAATAATATTCTGTGTAAGTAAATAAATTAATTCATCATCTACTATATGCTAAGCAAAGGGAATATAGCATGAATAAACAAATCTCTGCTCCTATGAAGCTTAAATGATGAGTTTTCCTAGATAACTCCTACATTTGCTATTTGACAGAACCTTAGGAAAAAGAGATAAGGAAGAAAACAGCACAGGTGCCCAAGAAAGAATACGTTTTCTCACAGAAAATTTTACCATTGAGTATGAAATTTTCTAAGATAATTATCCTAACCAAGAGGGCAGTTAAGATTAATCATTTATGTAAAGAAAAAGATAATATCCTGTGTGGTATAATTTTAAGAATACTGCATTATATCTGACCCCAAATATAAAACACTTGGACTTATTTATTAAATATTTCAGTAACAGAAACTTAGCAAGATTACTAACTCTTGGGTACTTAGAATCATATTTTAAATTAATCTCTGGCAAGTCCTTGAACTCACTACATTACACCATTTCCTTTCATTTTTTCGCATTTACTATTGAAAAAGCATACTGTCAGATAACCAGCATATTGAAGAATATATAAGGCATGGCCCCTGTCATCAAGGAATTTTAATATTAATTAGAGAAATCTACAAACAATTGCTACTAAGAAAAACTTAAACACAGTGTAGGTAAATTTTGATTTTGGTTAGAAAGGGCTGGTACCCAGAGAAGTGACTGAACTCAAGAGTTTACAATGAAAGTGTGAGAGTGGATAGTAAACAGGTTGACACAAGAATAACAGTAAAAAGGACACATAAGTGAGGAGTATTGCCACACATCTTCTAAAAGAACTTTTCACCGAATAAACGATTTCAGGGTGCAGGGCTGGCCTGAGTTATCTGCACACCTGGATCTTCTTGATCTCCATGGGAACCACATTGGAGTGCGTGGCATGGCAGAGACATGTGGAGTGGCTCTGGAGTTATTCTGCCTCCATGAACCCACATATAACTCGAAATAATAAAAAACATAATAGAAACTGATACTGTTGTGGCATACGGCTGGATGAAAACATAGAAAGGAAAATAGGAAAATATACTTATAGAGAGAACAAAACAGTGGGAGGGAACTAGATAAAGTAAACTAGATGTCAAGAAGGGAAAAGGGTGGCACAAGAGTACATTTAATGGAATTTGAACGAAAACAAGATCATGAGAACTGATGGAGGAGAAAATAGATGTAAAAAGAGGAACTAAAAGTAGTAGATTTTTAAGAAAAATTATGTTCTCCACCCCAAAACTATATAATCAATACTTTATGGTATAAAGATTATATTTTGCTGCTAGTAGAATGTTAATGGTAGTATTCATACTGAGATAACAGAATGTCTAAAAATCTTAGAATACAACTTATTTTCATAGTCAGGTGATGACATAATGTCATTTTATACTTAGGGCTATTACATTGCTGGATGGATATTTTGTTCTTTTTATAACTATGCATAATAACAATAGCTAACACATTTATCATATGCCAGGGATAGTCCTAAGTGCTTTTTATAGATTCTCCCTTCTCACCCTCACTTTTAAAGGTATGCATCTTTATAACTCCCATTTGGCACTTAAAGAAACTGAGTCATAAGAGGTTAAGCAACTTGTCTAACGCAGAGCAGTAACTCTTAAAGGTAATGGCGTCGATGCTGGAGATCACTGTTCTGAGAAGAAAAGATCGCATATAGAAACCCATGCTCCAACACACATACACATTATCCTACAAACAAGATAACATTAAGGAAATGATTCATTTCCCCCTTTTCATACCTATTTGCCAGTGACACCTATAGCCAAAGCAAATTAAAAGTTGGAAAATGTTAAGATTAGAAAAGAGATAGATATTAGAGGGCTAGAGATTTGGGGTCATTAATATAATTTCACACTTTTGGGAAAGAGAGTCCACATTTATGGAGTGAGAAATATAATTCAAATTCTACTCAGCCTTTCAGATTTTGAAGTAATACATTGATTTCCAGAAAGGAAGTTATTTGTTTCTTCTGATATAATCTTAATCACAAATTTTGATTTTGACTGTTCCTTTGTAAGCTACATACACTATAAAAATGATTTACCATCAGCAATAAATTGAAATACATATAACAACAATGTTTACTGCAGATTTTTTATACTCTTCTTGCTATAACTAAATAAGAGTATACCAGTGCTTCAATTTGCCTTTGGGAAAAAAAGAAGAACACTTAAAAAAATAAATGTCATGTATTATAACATATTTTGGCAATTAAATGCTAGACATCATAGAAGTATATTTCAGTCCCTTTGCTACATCAGTTCTTTGGCTAGTTTTCATTGATTCCGAAACCTAAAAATGGAGGAGGGAAAGGGTGTCTAGTGTTGCAAACTAATTAGTGTTGCAAGTAAAAGATAATGATACATCTTAAAATACCAATTAGTGTGGGATTATATGCTATCAGAGAAGATTACCAGAAGTCCAGTAAAAACAGTTTTCAGAAAAGGTTAAAACCATTAACTTGGCACGTCATTCTAACAACAAATGTAATATAGAAATACATTACATTTAAGATAATAACAGGTTTTAGTCTGGAAAAATTTTTACTATGTACTTTCCAGCATTCACAAAATGGTGCAATTATTTCTTAAAATGTAGACATGCAGAAATTAGAAATTCTAAGTAAATCATCGTATGAACTTTTAAGCTTCCATTATCTGGCAAGTATTTTCCGTAAGCATCCTTCAATTGCAGGAAACTAAAAAGGTTTCTTAAAAGATGGCCCTCGTTTCATTTAAAGCAATCCATTTTCTCCCTGCATGCCAAAAGTTTCATTCACGTTCTGAATTTTTTAAACAAAAATATACTGTCATAATCAACCTACCTTATAAAATATAGTATCAGTTTCATGTTCATGAATTTTAAAACTATATACTTTAACAATACCGCCTGGAACAGGACTCGGGCTCCATTGCAGCCACACAGAATCTGAAGTGTAGTTGATTAAAGTCAAATTTTGAGGAGGTGCTAAAGGCACTGTAGGAAAACACATTATAAAACTTATATTCATGATTTTTAACATAAAAATATCATTGTGACTGTACCTTCCTGAAGACACTAGTTAAGAAAGTCGTACAAAATGATTGTATTTTAATTTCAGAAACCAATAGCATAAATAATGATGTTTTTGGAACTCAGTAGTTCCAAAGTAGCTTTAAACAGAACACTTCGTTCTGAAGCCCGAATTAAATAAGAAAAAGAATAAAAGTTAAGCGAAATAGATGAATAGTTGTAAACCTGTTACAAATAGACAATCAAATATCCTCTCATTTTCCATGCGGTTCCTTTCAAAAGAGAGAGCAAGTGCTGCAACAGTGAATCATGGGAAGAAATACGAATTCCGGCTTACCTGACTCGTCTGTGTAAAAGAAAAGAACACTGGAAGGACCGAGTCCCTTTATAGTTCTTGCAGCAGCAAAAATACTATATAGTGTAAATGGTGAGAGCTCTTCCAATATTATATAGTTATCAGAAGTAATGAAAGAATAGCTTTCATTTGGTCCTTGTAAAGTTAAATCATAACTTATTATTGCACCATTTGGTTTTACTGGGGGATCCCATGATAAGAGAACTGAGGTGGAGGAAAGGTTTTTAAAAGTGTTGATTATTGGTGAAGTTTCTGGGACTATAAAAGAAAAAAAGAATATTAAATGAAACAAAAGTGAATTAGCATTCAAAAAAGGCTTTAATAATAATGGGACTTCATTTTATTAGCATCTAATTATTTAAATTTTAAGAAACTTAGAGCTTATTGTGTTTATTGAAAGGCTAGTTACTTGAGAACAAATAATCTATATAATTATAAAAATGATGTTTTCTGTCAGAAAGAAATATAAATTTAAAAAAAACCCACAATCTGCTTAATAGACAAAAAAAGGATCCAGCCTACCATCTTCTTCAGTTTTGATGTGTAGCTGGGCAGTATAGGTATCAGAAAATCCCTTTTCAGTTGATGGAGTGATTTTTAATATATAATCAGTGTATTTTTCCAGATTATCAAAATACATGCTTGTCTCAGATGTAACTAGAGGTGGTCTTACGTGGCGAGGAGTCTGCTGTAAGCTCAGAGAGACATAGTAGAAGACTAGACCGTTGGGTTGAGGTGGTGGGCCCCAGCTTACATTTATTGCAGTTGATGAAATGGACTCGTAAGTCAGGTTTCCAACAGGCCCTTCAGGTACTATGACAGGTAGTGTGCAAAATATAAAAATCATCAGTCACCCTAAATAATTTTAATAAATTCACAAACTGAGGATAATTGTTAAAATGGCATCTATTGCATCATCAGTTCTTAAATTGTTTAAATGCAGATACAGTAAATATCACCTATTATAAAAGATCTTCTAAATAATATTAAAAATCATTCAAAATAAGTCCTGTCATCTCACACATCTATTATGTGTGAGAGTTGTTTTTCTATAATATTCTCTTGGCTTTTCTTTCTTACAATATGGAGATTATGAGTGTGTAGATATGCATGTATGCGTGTGTATGTATACATATATTTAAATATTGCAATAATGTAATTAGCTATAATTTTTTTTTGTTTCTATCTTCCAAATATTATCCTTCTTATATATGAGGTTATCTAGGACATCTTGTCTAGAGCAGTGCACACAACACGTTTATTATCCATGGTGCTATAATAACTGATAAAAAGTTATAGGCTGGTAAAAATCTTAGGAGAGATCTGTGTTTAAAAAATGCCTGAAATGATATTGACCACATATTGTATTAAAACACTTTTGTTAAAGTCTATGTAAACAAATATCTCCATATATTTTATCATATCTTATTCTGCTGGTTAATTTGCGAACTATTTAAAGATTGTTCCAACAAGGAAAGCATTCACTTCTCGTATATTTAGTCTGTCAACTTAATATCTTCAGATGGAATTTTACTCTCAGCAGTAGAGGTCAATACCATTTCTCAATATGAGACTAGTCTTTAATAAAAGTGGACAAGGTGGGGTTGGGGGATCAGTTTAAGGGATTAGCAAACAAACAGGTAGTTACAAAATAGTCACAGGGATGTAAAGTACAGCACAGGGAATATAGCCAATGATACTATCATCACTATGTATAGTGCCAGATGGGTACTGGAAATATCAGGAAGAACACTTTGTAAAATATATGACTGTTTAACCAGCATGCTGCAAACCTGAAACTAATGCAAAATAGTATTAAAATGAATAAAAGTTACAACCATAAGAAGAAATAAGCAATGATCCATGTATCATTATATTCTCAAAGCTGAAACCTAAAAAACATTGAGAGTTTCAGTCGTTATAGTTTTCTGAATACTCAGCACAAACAAGATTCTGCAGAAGCTGCACACAAGAAACATCTGGGGTTAAAAGAGATATTCTGGGTATATTAGTCAAAAATACAATACAAACAAAGAAGCTGCATAGAGTCCTATGTGGATTAAAAGACTGAAATGAAATAAGCAGCTAGAGAAAAAAATGTATTTCCTAAAGCAAATGGAGAAGCATAGTAGCTATTAGAAAACCCATCCATGTGTACAACAGTTTTTCACGGCCAAACCGGATGGCTGTGACATCCTTTGAAGCAATAACAGCAACACAATTTTCATGAATAAATGGTAGCAGTTTATATGAAGAGAAAGGCTATTATTATTGTAATCGTTTTATAGCTATGTTAAATGCATTTTCAAACTTTCATAATGACTAAATGTGCCTAAATAAAATGTAGGTCTTACTATGAATACATTCAGATAGAAGGTTGTGAAATGATTATAAAGTTTTAAGTTAATCTTATTAAATATTAACAAATACTTTTCATTTACATACTGTCTTGATCTGTGTATACTTGAACTATGTCACTGCTTTTATTCCCATTTCCAACTGAAGTACTTGCTGTTACCCAAAATGTATAGTAGCTGAATATTGCCAGTTTATCTATTATTGCAGATACGGTCATATTGTCAAAGTCATTGGTGACTTCATGGAGTGTAAAATTCTGAAAAATAAACATATTGTTTTAATTGTTCAGAATATAATTTTAGTATACATGAACATTTCAAAAATAATTTTTTATTAATTGGTTGCCTCATTATTTTAATATGTTAATCTTTGAGGAAAATCAACATAGGACATTTTATTGCAATAATTAAACTGGAAATATGTTTGTACTAAAAGAGGAATCCATGGTAGCAGTTTTTATTACAAAATCAATATATAGAACAGCAAAGAGAAAAAACTCTTAGCAATGAAGAAGGTCCAATGACCAACTGAAAATGCTACACCTTTTCTGACAGTTAGTTTTCTTATGAAACATTCAAGTATTTTTCAAAATGTTAACACTATATTTTAAAATTTGAGAGTACAATAAATTTTTAATTTTTCCTTCCTATTAAAGAAGAAGGAATTATGAAAGTATTCACCTCTATTAACTAACTAGATATAATTATTCATCTTTAATGAGTCTTCTTGTTCTTTATAATCCTGGGGAGGAGAGGAAGGCAGTTAGATACACTCTCTTATATGAAGAGTAAGAGAAATTTTATAAATTTCGGGCCTGACTCCTAGTTATATTGGTCCCAAGGCATTGTTTAAATTATTGGGAAATTTATGCGATCATTGTCTCTCGAGCAATATTAAACACAAGACACACAAAGAAAATAAATTTTAAAATAAAGGAAAACAGACTTTTAACAAAAAATATTTGGCAATTAGTATGAATAAATCTGTAATATGTTCATCTACATAGATAAATCTAAATCATTCCAACCCACACAAAGCCCTTACTTAGAGTTCTATAAACCTGCCTTCATTCTGGCAGGATTGCTCTGGGAAAATCATCTAATCTCACAGCTTCTTCTTCCTCAGCTATAAAATGGGAATAACCATTTCTACTTCACAGAGAGCTTTGGGGATTAGATGACATGAAGCACATTAAGCAATTAAAACCATGTCTGCACATAACAAAAATCAACAAATGGCAATTAGGTAATTTAATTTAATAACACTGAGTAATCAATTTGACTAAAATTTATAGTTAGGATGATTTTACACTGTATCAACAAATTAAATTCATCAAGTTTTTGAGGTTCCTTTGCCAATATTTGGGGGAGAAGAGAAGAATGTGTGTAATAACAGATCTATTTTAATTTTGTGGTGATTCATTTAGGAGCAGACAAATTAAAATAATGTAACAATCTCACACAAAATATGATTTGTGAACTTCAATATCTTCTAACACATCTACTTAACACTTGGAATAACAAGCTTATATAAAGTACCATATAAAATATTAACATAGTTTTTTGGTGTAACTTTTAATTTTTATTTATTATAGAATTTATTCTGATTACCTATTATATGACCTTGATGACAATTAAGTCACAAATTATTTTTAATCAGCCAGAAGTTATTTATACTGAGTGTGCATAGACATGCATAGACATGTAAAGACATAACAAATTTAGAATTAAATCAATTATCTAGATTATTTCATTCCTTTATTTTTGGAAAAAAATCTTGTGATTCAAATGATATAATTAAGGTTTACTCTTTTGTGTATGGAAATGTAGTCAGAAGGTATTTAGCAAAAACTTTTCAAATTTGATTAATCACCCAGTATTTATTTTGCACTTTATAATATACTAAGACAATGTCAAGCATACTGAGGAGACATGACATGAGTGGGTAGAAATTAAAATGCAGAAGCATTAATACACTTTATAAAACACAATTTGCAACAATTGAGAGCAGAATGGGGATTGCCAAGTAATAGTAGAGAGATTAACTTCCCCAGAATAAGCAGGAAAGATCACTACAAACTCAAGTGCTCCAAATTATCACTAAGTACTGAAAATAATGTTGGTCTGTTAAAATAATTTATGTCCTTTCAATTAAAAATATATTTTATAAGGGGATAGACAGGGATGGAAGATGCTGGTTTTTTAAAATATGTTTTTATTGATTTTTAGAGAAAGAGGAAGGGAGATGGATAGAGAGATAGAAACATCCATGAGAGAGGAACATCATCAATCAGCTACTTCCTGCACGCCCCCTAACTGGAGATCCAGGCTGAAACCTGGGCATGTGCCCTGACTGGGAATCCATCTTATGACCTCTTGGTTTCTGCGTAGATGTTCAACTACTGAGCCACCCAGCCGGGCTCAATTAAACTATTTATTGAATATTAAACCTATGCATGATACAGTGCAGAGGACTTCAGCGGATGGAAAGTTAAGTGTCACATGACCCTTTTCTTCAGGTTGTTTGTTATGGCATAAGGGAGCATAAGACAAGTATGACATACCAGGACTGGGAAGCAGAATATAACGTGCCATGCGTGAGATAATTCTATAAATCTTGGCGGGAAGGAGAAGGAAAAGCATGGGGGAAAAAATAAGTTATACACTTATTCCATTACATAATTTTGATTTTGAAGATTTCTTCTATTCTGCCAATCCAAAATAGAAAATTAGGGAGTGAAGATTTTGATGCTATATTTAACATTAACTGTAGGAAGAAATTAAAGCACAGATGAACTTCAAACAATATGAGAAATGTTTAACATCATTAGCTTTTGCCCTCTGGCAGCTGTCAAACTTAAAAGCATTCTCAAGATTATTTAATAAAATATTACATTGTCTAAGGTAGATAAATTGCAAACAGGATTGTTTTATATACCCAGGTTTGAATAAGGAGTTCATAAGATCATGTTGAAACCACAGTTAGATGTTTACACTTGATTATTTAGACACGGAGAAGGAGAAACAAAATAGAATCATGAATAAGCCATCAAGTAAATTGTACAGAAGCAAAAGCTTTGATAAGATTCAGAATTACTGACACTACTTTGCAAGTTTTTTGCTAAATGTGTGAAAGAAGAAAAATCTGCAATTCCAATAACCTCTGTGACATAATGACATTGCTAAATGTATAAACAACATTATAGTTACCCCATATCTCTTCCCCAAATAGAGCAGAACAAAGGGTACAGCAAAAATTGCTTGACATACAGAGTAGGAGGTGGGAAGGATCCTCCCTCTTACTCCTTTCTTAGAAGGCCTAGAACAGAATGTAAAACCAAACCAACCTCTGGACTTTCTTTTACTCACTGCTGGGTTAGTGCTGAGGCAGCTTGCAAAGTTCTGCTCTGACCCCATTCATTAGCGTAAACTCGACTACAGATGCACTGCAGCAAGTCATGCTCTAGGCCCAGAGATTGCTGCTCACAGGACTCACTCTAGTAACTAAACCTAGGTTGTCAGTCACCAATAGGATCAGGCAACCTGGAATGTCTAAGACTTAGCTCTCTTCTCCTGCTCAAAATGATACAGAGAAATAAGAATGGCCAGAGTCACAACCAACATGCAGCATGTCCACAGTGTCTATCAGTAAACGGCAGGATTTTTTCTAAATTAGTGTTTTCCATATCATAGCCCATCCTTCTTCAATCCAGATTCAGTCACAAGTCCAATTTTATTCTTTTAATACAGAGTAGTTCTGTAAAATATTTAGTTTAGAAAAATAAATTCTGCTGAACAAAATAAAAATATTTTCTAAATGAAATGCATTTTAGCTATTTTCATATTATCATTCATATCTTAGAAAGTAAGTGTCCATATGCAAAGTGTGTGAGCCTAGTACCTTGTATACCTCAAGTTAACCACATTTCTAGTTTTCATTATATCTGATCATAGTAATAATAGTTATAACTCTAGCTAACAATTGAAAACAGTTTTTAGAAATAAAAAACACACAAACATATCCAAACATGAAAGGTATTTACATAGTATACAAACAAAAGAAAATTTTTCTTAGTTGAGAAATAATTGAGGGTAAATGAAACCATCAACTCTTTAGAGAACACTTCTTAGAGGAGTGGAATTAAGGGCCATATTTTTATACAGAATTTTCAATAGGTGGCAGCTTCATTGTTGATAATACCTTTGAAGCTAATATAGAAATGTGTGTGTGTACACATACATAGAGAGATTAAAATATATCTGACATTTCTCCACCACATTTTTCTGTCAATAGGAGCTTTATAAAATGACTACAGATAATTATCAATGTAAGATAAATTATTTTTTCTACCATGTCCAGTCTATACCATCATCAACTGAAGAATGTAAATAAAGAACTAGGAGAAAACTCAGGTCTTACCTGCACAAAAGTACCTGAAGTATTTCTGTAATAAACAGAATAATATTGTATAACCCCATTAGGTTTTGAAGGTGGTGTCCAAAAGAGAATTATTGATGAAGAACTGATATTTGCATAATGAACATCTTTTGGGGGATCACTCGGTACTATAAAAAAAGCAATTGAACAGAAAACTGAACTTGTGGCTCCAAATAATGTCTGAAATGTTCTAAATTTTACCTGCTTTTGATAAGTGATAATAACTGTTTTTCCAAAAAAAACCTTAAATTGGAAGACCATCTAATTACAAGTTAGAAATGAAATCCATAAGGCTCACTGGGCAATCCCTCTAACTATAGCAATATTCAAGCAGAGGAAAGACTGATTCTTAATCATAAAACACTACCTTAGCTCTGAAGCATGCCTATTGCCCTGGATTTAAAAACAACATTATTACGCGTTTCCAATATAGAATACATAATATGAAATTCTAACTTAGAAGTTTTAAATCGAATAATAGAGGACAATGGCAGAGAGCTGACTTTGTGCATTTTATTTTGTCTCATTTAACAAACGCATAAAATGTTTACTAAGTGTCCAGTTCTGTTCTGAGTGCATTTACAAATATAGATTCATTAAATCCTCATAGAACTTTGTGAAGTAGGTACTATATCGTTTCCATAATACAGATAGGAAATTGAGGCACAGAGAGATCAGCTAACTTTACCATTATCACACAGCTAGAAAGTGACCAAAAAGCAATTTTGCATCCAACCAATGATAGATATTAGGCTTAATAATATATATTTATATTTAACACTTATTTTGTCAGGGTAGGGTATTCTTTTACGTTGTCTACAAGGATAAGAACTCACCTCCCTCAGGTGTTTGAAAGTTAATAATATTGCTTCTTTTTTTCCCATCACCAAATCTGGTGCTAGCTGTTACATATGCACTATATTCAACATTATAGTCCAAATCTGAAAATTCTAATGATATTTCAGTTACATTAATACTTCTTAATGATGACCTATCCCTGAGAGAGAAAAAAAAAGATTATCTGTAGAACTGACTTTTAAATTAAATGTTACATATATATTTTGAGCAGATTACATTAAAAATGAACATGTGCACAGAAATTTATTAATCCAGACTAATAAGATAATGATGCCACTTATTCTGAAATGCTAGAAAGAGAGAACTTCAGAATTCAATAAACAAATTTCTTTGTTTTCAGATATAGTCAGTGTCTAATGTGTTCATATTAGAGTTTGTTTGGATTAATTTTAATGAATCTCTAGGCATACTATATGTTCAAAGTAATCACAGCATTTTTTTTCATACCAATGTTTTAGCTGTTCAAATATTTGTTCTTTTAAATGTTGACAAAATCTTATTTGTACTATATATTTATCAACAAACTCATTTTTCATATATTGTACAAAAGTAATATCTACTTCAGACAAATTTGAATAAGTAGTAAATATCTGAATAGTAGTATCTAAAGTAGCAAATATGTATTTAATTAGGAACAAGACTGAAAATAATGTACATATAACATATAGGAAAAAATAGAGTTCATATCTCTCATTCAATTAAAATCTTAAAAGTATTTAAAATGTCAATCCAGAAAATAAAATAAATACTGTTCTAGTAAGTAGTAAAACTCAGGAGAAGGGAAAAGAATCAAAGAACAAAATATTGCTAAGTAAAAGTGTCCTACAATTATTTTATTTCACTTATGTTTGTTCAAGCTTCATAGTTTTGAACTGGGTATAGATTACAATCTAAATTAAAGAATGAATTTATATAGAGAGGTGCTGAAAACTACATTTCTAAAATAAATTTAGATTTTAAGAGCAATAAAATTAATTAAATAACTTAAGAAAATTGGCCAGTATCACAGAATAAATACATATCTCTTGTAATCTCATTTTTACTTCTTTATAAACACACTAGAGGCCCGGTGCATGAAATTCATTCATGCATTGGGCGGGGGGGTGTCCTTCAGCCCAGCCTGTACCCTCTCCAATCTGGGACGCCTCAGAGGATGTCAGCAGAACACTGCAATGTACCTAATCCAACACTAATATGTGAAAATACACATTTTGGCAAACTCTCACTACTAGTCTAGATATTAATCTTCTTAATTTCTGCAAGTTTAATTGACAAAAAATAAATCTATATAATTTTCACATCTCTGATGGTGAGTGAGATACAATGTCTTCTTATAATTTTATTGGTCATTTTTTAATAACTTGTTCATGCATTTTCTTTATTTTATTTGAGTCTTTTGAATAGAGAACAATATATGTTGGAGTTAGGAATTATTGTTCTTTTAGATAGTGCTCCAAAAAACAAAGAAATATACCTTCTCCACCCTCTCTGAATTTAGAGGTGACATACATACAATCAATATTCAGTAAAATTCAACAAAATTTATTGAGTATCCACTTTATGTCAGGAGCTCTGTTGGACATAAATACAAGTAAGATACAGAAAGAAAAAGCAGTAAATAAGTATAAAACTATTCATTAATAACCATGTCACTTCCTTAAAGATGAGAATAATAAATCCTAACCCCGCCAGTGCCTAAAAGTGAAGAAAAATAAAAAGGAATGAGCAAAAAATGAGTTGTGACTAATGAGTAGAAAAGGAAAATAAAACAATAGCCCTAAAGATGCAGGAAGTTGTTTACTACAGAGCTAGTTTGTAAGAATGGAGAGTAGAATAGAAGGTTGAGTGAGGTGGAAAGAGCAAGAAAGGAAGCCTACCTGACAAAACAGATCTAACTCCACAGTCACAAACAGTGTAGAAATAGAAGAAATATAAATCCACAGTCACAAACAGTGTAGAAATAGAAGAAATATAAATGTCACACAATACTTAACCTCTAAAATACATAACTTCCAACATCAGCCAAAGCTCCTAATTAGTACAAATTTTCAAACTGGGAAAAAAACTTGAGGGGAATCTTCAGTGAAATCATTTTAGTGATTTAGTTCTAGGAACTTATTACAACATTTTTAAAGCTATTTGAAACTTGATAAGTCAAAACTATTCAAATGACTCTGAAATTATTCAGAAAAATATCCTATATAATAAAAGCATAATATGCTGTGTCCAACCAGTTGCTATGACGTGCACTGACCACCAGGGGGCAGATGCTCTGACCGGTAGGTTAGCTTGCAGCTGGGTTCCGGCCAATAGGCATTGGGCAAGAGGGCCAGCCATGTCCTGCAGTGTTCCTGCGGTCCCTCTCAGGCCAGCTGGCCCCCCTGATAGGCCCTGATCGGGACTGGGTGAGACAGCCCCCAATCAGCCCCGATCTCCGGCTAGGCCAAGGGACCCCACCCAAGCATGAATTCGTGCACTGGGTCTCTAGTAAAATATAATTTTTAGGGCATAAAGAAAATTCTAAAGCCTAAAAGCATTTCTTTGCATTATCAATTTCTTTGCTTAATTTTTATCACATCGAGACCATGCCAGGCAGCAATGGCCTATAAAGTAATCATGAATACAAAAACCCCATGGAAAGACTTAAAGATTTTTTCCCATTTCCCTAAGTGTGAACCTGAATGGTTTTCTACATAGGCTTGAGCCTCTATGAAAGGTCAAGGTCTTCATTCTAAACTACATCATTTTATATTTTGTTTCCTGTGGGCAATCTAATCTGATAATACATTCATTTCTATTAATTCATTTTCAAAACTTTAATCTGCTGTTATCTAAATACTGGAGGCCCGGTGCAGAAATTCGTGGATGGGTGGGGTCTGGCTGGCCTGCCCTGATCAGGGCTGATCGGGTCAGGCTGGCAGGGGAGAGGGGCCACGGGTGGTTGGCCAGTCGGCCCTGCCCCCTGGTCGAACACCAGATCGAACTCCTGATGGAGGGGACAATTTGCATATTAGCTTTTTATTATATAGGATTCTAAATAGATCCTTTTATTCACTAAATTCCATTACCCCAAAACAAAGAATTTCAATATCCAATTACTTGAGTTTTTATCAAATCATTATCTCCCTTATATGTTCCCAGTACAAGGAAACTGCTCTTCTATGTTACACTTCAGAAGTTTAGTAATTGGGTGTTAAACAGACCCAAACGAGCAAGGAATAATTAGTTGCACATTCTATAATCCTAAAGCTTTTCTACAGTCTCAGAGAAAGTCTGAGTCAACATAGGGTATTCAATTGCTGCTACTGCTCTTATTGTCATCATTTGGTTAGCTGGTTAATTTGGTTTAATTTTGTTTTGCTTGTTTGCTTTTAGCAGAAAAAGACATATTTTTAAGATTTAGAGGGAAAATCCACTAAAGAAAATGTGTTTGAAGCTAAGAATGCACTTTAAACCAGGGGCTTGGAGAAGATAAGGAATTAGGGTCCAGAAGACAGAAGCATGAATTATGCTTGAGTTGAAGGAGAAACATTTCATTCCCTGAGAGTGGATAGATTCCCTCAGGCTAAATAAGAAATTTGGATTTTATTCTAAGAGTAATGGAACGTTCTTGGGATGTTTTCTGCAGGGGTGTGAAATTTGGGTGTATGGTTAAATTAAATATCCCATGCAATACTAAGATTAATTTCCTGTCTCTCTATTCCCCCTCCTCCCCTCTCTCATTTATGTAGTTTCTGGCCCACCCACATCTTCAGCTATATCCTTTCCCATTTTTTGGTGTGCCATTATACTCCAGACACAACTATCTTGCTGTTGCCCTTGTCAAGTTTCTTGCTGTTAATTGTCTAATGAAATTATTTGAGCTCTTACATCTGGTTAGTATTCCCCTGGACTTTTCAGCTACATGTGTCAATAAGTTCCCATTTTTGCATAATTCATTTTAGGTTGGGTTCAGTCACTAGAAACTGAAAGAATCTTTACTAATAACATCTGTCCCAAAATGGTAACTACTATCCCTCTTGAGCTTTTTTCTTTAGCTCTCCAAGACATTTTGTTCCCCAAATCAGTAATGCAAGGAAATTACAATCTCCCCAGCTTTGTGTATTTCACAAACAAAATGAAGAGATCCCCTAGATTTAGGGTTTAAACATTTAAGATCCAGACAGACAAAATAAACAACTAAAAATATTGGCCTTAAAACAAGTTGTGGAGGGAATTGTGGTAAATCACAGGGCAAATGTTCCATCTAAAGACAGCCTAACTTCAGGTGATTCTATCACAGTGAACATGGCAGAAGTATTCTGAATTTAGTAAGAAACAAAGAAACCTGAAGTTTTACCAGATACCCACTCATTTTTAAATGCTCCTGGATTTCTAGTCAGAATTATTAATAGTTTACAGGTCCAGCAAAGCCTGAGTGGTCAACACATAGCCTGTTTGTGCACCTTGACATTCAAGCTTTATCCAAGTAATTCATTAAAAATGACTAGCAAGAATTAAAAAAATTTTTAATTAAAAAATTACAAAAAAGGTATAGCATAATTTTATATTATTTATGTTTATGTAAACTAGAGGCCCAGTGCATGAATTTGTGCACAGGTGGGGTCTGGTCAGCCCAGCCCCAATTGGGGTGGATTGGGACCAGGTCTGTTGGGAGGAGGAGATGGTGGAAGGTTGGCTGGCAGGCCCGTCCCTGAATAGGGTCCAATCAGGGTCAGGCCTGCTGCAGGGAGGGGCCGCAGGCAATTGGCAGGTGGACTCCACCCCCAATTGGGGTGGAGGGGCCAGTTGGGGGAGGGGCCGGCCATGGGGAGGAGCTGTGGGTGGTGGAGCAGCTAGCCATGCCTCCAAATGGGGTGGGGCAGTCGATCAGGGGTCAGCGGATGGGGGAGGGGCTATGGGAGGTTGGCTGGCCAGCCCCACCTCCAAGTGGTGTGGGGGAGTGCTGATCAGGGACAGGGCTGGCTAGGGAGAGGGGCCTCGGGCTGATGGGGTGGTGGGGGCTGACCAAGGGTGGGGCTGAACATGGGGAGGGATTGTGGGTGGTGGGCTGGCTGGCCCTTCCCCCAAATGGGGTGGGAGGGCCGATTGGGGGCCAGTGGCCTGGTGGAGGGGCCATGCGTGGTTGGCCAGCCAAACCTGCCCCTGATTGGAGTGTGGGGGGGGGGGTGATCGGGGAGAGGGGACACAGGAGGTTGGCCGACTGGACCCACCCCCTATTGGGGTTGGGGGTCAATCAAGGGTGGGGCCAGCCAGGGGAAGGGGCTGTGGGAGGTTGGCCAGCTGGCCCCACTCCCTGATCGGGCGGTTCACTGGCCAGTTGTACTGGTCGTTATGGAGTTATGATTGCTGGCTTTTTATATATATAGATAGATGTGTTTTGCTCACCTATTTTACTCACTAAACTTGCCTTTTTAGTTTATAATTATGTTGTGATATTTATCATGTTTGATACCTATAGTTCAAGTTTATCCATTTTAACTGCTCTATAGTAGCCCATTCAATGAATATTCCTCATTTTTTATTAATTAATCTACTGTGGTTGGTAAGTTAGATCTTGTTGTGGCTGTGATGAACACTGCAATGAGCATTCAGGTTTATGCATCTTTCTGCTCAAGAATAAGTGTTCTATGAGGGTCTATAAATACATGTGAAAGCATGAAACAGTAAAACTTGTGTACCCTTGAACAAAATGACTATCAAGAAAGAGCAAAGACAGAGAACTTTTACCATCTCACTAGAAACCTCAAGTTAAAAGATCAAGAGCACCCTTTTACTCAACCATTCCCTCTATCGGTGTATCACTCATAATCTCAGTTTGGCCCCAATCTTCCATGTCTATAATGCTGTTTATCAACTTATTGATACAGTTAATTCATGCTGCCTCAGAGACTTCATATACTGTTTCCACTGAGATGCTCTCCTAACTTATGACTCTATCTTTACCACCTTCATTCTAAAATGGGAGTAAATTAATGAAATTTAAAATGGGCCTCTTCCCATCCTGACTATTAATCTATATCATATGCTCAAACCATTAGGTATTTGTAAAAGGGTGAAAATCTTTTAGAAAACTGGAAGAAATAGGACTAAACATACTTTTTAGCATATGAAAGGCCATTTTCTAAAGTACGCTTTCATGTTACAAGGGAAATTATTAGACTAATGACATTTGATAAAAAAATGTTGTTCAGAATTGTTTGACTGCCAAACATATTGCTTAGCAAGTGTCTTTAAATTATTTTACATATTACATTTTATCTCTAATTAGTCTATCATCATTTTAGCCTTCTATATATTTTATATCTCCCTGCAGAGTATAATAAACATCTGTCAAACTGATTCAGAATTGTTTTTCATAATTACTGCTAAGAAAAGTAAGAAACATTTCAAGGCCAAGATCTCTACATAAGCTAGAATTTTCAGCATCACTTTTATTTCACAGTCTTTTGGCTAAACTTATAGAGCATTAACTCAGAAGTTTTATACCCAAAGGAGAAAACTACTATTAAAATTTACTGATAATATAGAAGTAAAATGGCTAAATAAATCCAAGTTGAATACAAACATAAAGTAAATAAATAAGCTTTACATCAATCTACTTAATCCAAAGTGTATTTGAAGAATAAGCTTACTGTGCTCTAATAGGAATTTATTTGTTTAATAGTAGTTGCTCTAAAAATACAAGGGTTATGTATTGTTTGAAAACATCTTATCTAATAAAAGAGTAATATGCAAATTGACCATCACCCCAACACACAAGATGGCTGCCCCCATGTGGTCAAAGATGGCTGCCTCCATGTGGACACAAGATGGCCACCACAAGATGGTCAGCAGGGGAGGGCAGTTGGGAGTGACCAGGCCTGCAAGGGAGGGCAGTTGTGGGTGATCAGGCCAGCAGGGGAGAGCGGTTGGGAGGGACCAGGCCTGCAAGGGAGGGCAGTTGGAGGTGATCAAACCTGCAGGGGAGGGCAGTTAGGGGAGACCAGGCCAGCAGAGGAGGGAAGTTGGGGGCGACTGGGCCTGCAAAGAAGGGCAGTTGGAGGGGTCCCAGGTCTGCAGGGGAGAGCAGTTGGGGGGGGGCAGGCCTGCAGGGGAGAGCAGTTAGGGGTGACCAGGCCTGCAGGGGAAGGCAGTTATGGGTGACCAGGCCTGCAGGGGAGGGCAGTTAGGGGCAAACAGGCTGTCAGGGGAGTGGTTAGGGGGTGATCGGGCTGGCAGGCAGAAGTGCTTAGGGCAGCCGTGGGCAAACTATGGCCCGCGGGCCGGATCTGGCTGTTCTATCTGGTTCTCTTGCTCTCCCCTCCGCTCCTTTACTTTGAATTTATATTAGTTCACACAAACACTCCATCCATGCTTTTGTTCCAGCCCTCCGGTCCAGTTTAAGAACCCATTGTGGCCCTCGAGTCAAAAAGTTTGCCCACCCCTGGGTTAGGGGCAATCAGGAAGGCAGGCAGGTGAGCAGTTGGGAGCCAGCAGTCCTGGATTGTGAGAGGGTTGACATCCCTCAAAGGGTCCCAGATTGGGGAGGGTGCAGGCTGGGCTGAAGGACACACACCCCTGTGCACGAATTTCGTGCACCGTGCCTCTAGTAAAAGTATAATTTATCAGTATAACTGAGGAAAAATACTTCTTAACCATATTGCTAGATGATAAAATTTATTTCACAAAGTGAACTTTAGAAGGAAAAGTTAATTTAGAATGTGATGGATGAAAACAGATTTCTGAGACATCCTCAAAACATACATGACTCACAAAGTAGTGGATATAAAATGATTGTGCATTATTCTTCATGAATTTTTTGTAAGGAAATGCTCATGACAAAGAAAGAAGTCATCCAATATAATAAATGTAATACGAAGCCTGCAGCCCTAGCTGGTTTGGCTCAGTGGATACAGCTCTGGCCTGTGGACTGAAGGATCCCAGGTTCAATTCTGGCCAAGGGCACATGCCCGGGCTGTGGGCTTGATCACCAGTGTGGGGAGTGCAGGAAGCAGCCAGTCAGTGGTTCTCTTTCATCATTGATGTTTCTATCTCTTTCTCCCTCTCCCTTCCTCTCTGAAATCAATAAAAATATATTTTTTTTAAAAAGGGAGAGGAACCAGATGGCAGCATAGGTAAACACCTGAACTTGCTGTCTTGCACAACCACATCAAAACTACAACTAAAGGAAAAACAGATATCATCTAGAACCACAGGAAGGCTGGCTGAGTGGAAGTTCTACAACAAAAAGGAAAGAGAAAAGCGCATCTAGACTGGTAGGAGGTGCAGAGGTGCAGAAGAGCAAAGGTACAGAGGCACGCGTGGAAACAAGCTGACAACTGGGTACGCTGTTATCTTTTTCAATCGAGAGGGAGATACAAACTCCTGACTGCTCTGAATTCCAGTACTGGGCAGACTCTGGGGACCCAAACTCATATGGGGAGAAACTGGACTGTCCGGCATCAGGCTGGAACACAAGGGCAGCTTTCTCTCAGAGGTGGTCTCAGCGATCATTGTTTCTGCATGGTGCCGCAGGACACAGAGACCCAGGGACTTATTCGGGGCAGGGCCAATGGGCAACCATTGCTGTTTGCTCCGCCCCTTGTGATTCCCTGAGATCACGCCCCACCCAATTTACAACCCCACCCAAGCTGTGCGCAGAGGTATTTGCATATGAATGGCCTGGCCTTTTGCAACCTAACCTAACAAACTGCAGCTGGGTCAAAGACCCCAGAGCTTCCAAAAGAAGGCCTAAGGCTGTTCAGGAGCCTGCATTGCTTCACAGCTGCACCTTATCTGGGCACCTCCAAACCCCAAACTAAGAGGAAGAATCTGCAGATCTCTTTGTAGCTCCTGCTGGATGACCTCAGGCAGGGGTTGACTTTGCACCTCCTTGGAGATCCAAGAGCCAGTGCACCCAGTGGTCAAAGTGAGACCACACCAGATTACAACTCTTCAGATCCATAAGAGACACACTCAGGGAGCAGACTCAGTGAGCATCAAAGCCCCACTGAAGCAAGTCCTGCCCCATAAGGGTGTTTCCAGCACAGCAGTTCTCCCATTGTAGACACAACTGGTCCTCACAGCCAATTGGTCTGGAGGTCAATCCCTCCCAGTGATACCAATAGCAATCAAGGCTTAACTACAACAAACTGTGCACACAGCCCACAAAGGGGTGCACCACCAGTGTCCACCTCAGGTGACTGGGGAGGCTGAGCCACTGGGCCCTATAAGACACCTAGCACACAAAGCCACTCTATCAACACAGGGAAGCAGCCAAAATGCGGAGACAAAGAAACAGGTCACAAATGAAAGAAATGGAGGAGAGCAAACTACTGGATATAGAGTTCAAAACCACGGTTATAAAGTTACTCAAGAATCTTCTAGAAACCTCCAAGAAATTTAGTGAGACCCTCAAGGATATGAAAAAGGACCAACTAGAAATTAAGCATACATTGACTGAAATAAAGAATAATATACAGAGATCCAACAGCAGACTAGAGAATCCCAAGGATCAAGTCAAAGATTTGAAATACAAAGAAGCAAAAAACACCCAACCGGAAAAGCAAAAAGAAAAAAGAATACAAAAATATGAAGATAGTGTAAGGAGCCTCTGGGACAACTTCAAGCGTACCAACATCCGAATTATGGGGATGCCAGAAGAGGAGAGAGAGCAAGATATTGAAAACCTATTTGAAGAAATAATGACAGAAAACTTCCCCTACATGGCGAAAGCAATAGACTTACAAGTCCAGGAAGCACGGAGAACCCCAAACAAGAGGCATCCAAAGAGGACCACACCAAGACACATCATAATTAAAATGCCAAGAGCAAAAGACAAAGAGAGAATATTAAAAGCAGCAAGATAAAAACAGTTAGTTACCTACAAGGGAGTACCCATACGACTGTCAGCTGATTTCTCAACAGAAACTATGCAGGCCAGAAGGGAGTGGCAAGAAATATTCAAAGTGATGAATAGCAAGAACCTACAACCAAGATTACTCTACCCAGCAAAGCTATAATTTAGAATTGAAGGTCAGATAAAGAGCTTCCCAGATAAGAACAAGCTAAAGGAGTTCATCACCACCAAACCAGTATTATATGAAATGCTGAAGGGTATTCTTTAAGAAGAGGAAGAAGAAAAAGGTAAAGATAAAAATTATGAACAACAAAGTGACAACAAATACATATCTATCAACAAGTGAATCTAAAAATCGAGTGAATAAAAAATCTGATGAACAGAATTAACTGGTGAATATAATAGAATCAGGGCCATAGAAAGGGAGTGGACTGACAATTCTTGGGGGGAAGGGGGTGTGGGGTGGGGGAAAAGACTGGACGAAAATCGAACACCTATGGGCGAGGACAATGGTGGGGGTAAGGGCATGGGGTGGGGTGGGAACCGGGTGGAGGGGAGCTATGGTGAGAAAAAAGAGGAACAACTGTAATAATCTGAACAATAAAGACTTATTTAAAAGTTAAAAAAAAGAAGAAGCCTGCATTTTGTGGACATAGTGAAAAGAGTAAATAACCAAAGATGCTGTTGTTGTT
This sequence comes from Plecotus auritus, assembly GCF_963455305.1. Taxonomy (NCBI): domain Eukaryota; kingdom Metazoa; phylum Chordata; class Mammalia; order Chiroptera; family Vespertilionidae; genus Plecotus; species Plecotus auritus. Next base: position 148,477,101 of record NC_137772.1, read on the forward strand.
GTTTCTTAAAGTTATTATTGGAACAACTGAAACAGTGGAAGTAGAATTATGAGAGAAATAGAAACCCTGCTAATAATAATAGCCACAATTTATACACTATTTTAAGAGAACTATACAGGTAAATAAGTGTCAGAGTCAGGATTCAAACCCATGTCTCTTTGACTCAAAACCCATGTGCACTGTTATAATACCTGCCTCCTAATTTTCCCAATAAATCATATGAAAAAAATCCAAAAAAGGCATTAGTGATTGTGAAAGAAACAAGAATTATGACTATTCCTTAAACTACATGAGCTAAAGTTTCTAAAGCTTCCAATGAGTATCTTAGTGAGAAGATACTGGAAATTTAAAAATGTCTCTCTATACTTAATTATCATTAATATATATCTGAGTCTGTTACAGATAATATTCTTGAACATGCTGACATGTTTTTCCACTTTTGCTCTTTCTTTATGTGATCTTACTCCATTCAACCTGAGGCATCCTTTGTCTGGAAGAGCATCACTGCTCTTATGGCAGAGAGTCAAAGAGAAAAAGTCAATATCAATTTTTAACTCTTAAAATATACTTTTAGTTCATTCATCCATTCAAAATATGATCTCAATTATAAGCCAGGTGGCTTTCTGTTCTGGATATAGTAATAAACAAAGAAGTAAATCTTGAAACACAAAGGGTCTCTCTCTCTCTCTTTCTCTCTCTCTCTCTCTCTTTTTCCTTTCCCCTGCCTCCTCCCTCTCAAGCTATCTCTCTCTCTCTCTGTGTGTGTGTGTGTGTGTGTGTGTGTGTGTGTGTAAAATGAAACCAAATTTTGTAGAGGGAAAAATTTTTTCTACATTCTCTTTATACATCAAGAGTCAATCCTGTATGATTTGAGACCACAGAGTTTGATAAGTAATGATGGTGTAGAGAGGAAGGAGTATATAAAAAAATAAAGTTTTTATCAACCAAGAATAAAAATCTTATAAAATATAGATGTAATGTGCAAATGGTCATTACGCCGTGAAGCGTAACAACCCACTGTGTAACGACCGGATCACAGATCAGCAGGAGGGTGGGGAAGCAAGCTACAAGTGGGCGGTGGAGAGCTACAGGAGGGGGCAGGGCAGCAAGCTATGGGGCAGCGGGGAGGGGGACAGCGGGCGGAGAGCTACTGGAGGGCAGCACCGAGCTACTGGTGAGCTACTGGCGCACATATTCTTGCACAGGGCTACTAGTAAAAAAAATAAAAAGCTTTGCACTACTGAAAAAGAGTTAGAGGAAGAAAAGGGCAAAGCAATATAACTAGGGTGTCCTGGGATCTTAGGGTGATGGTAGAGTGATCAAAACATCCAAATAGGTTTGTGAAAGAAATCCCATTGTAAAGGACTTGTTCCTTCTCAGGATGAAGAGAAATGACAAGCCTCTCAGAAAATCTTTGTCTTCTATATAGTACCATGGCCAGCAAGACCTAAGGGCTCCTCTAGTGGACAATGAAGTGCTAGGGAAGGGTGTGGAAGTCACCTTCGCATCCTGCACACTGCAGATGCGGGAAGGGAAAACAACCAAGTGCCTCTGGGGGTTGAGACAGACATGCTGAGACCCAGGGCACTAGAATAAGCCTGGGGTTGGATCAAGGACAAAACAGAAAGTAAGAACATTGAAACTAGAAGCTATGACTGCAGGTCAGTACCTGAATGATTCCCCAGAAGCCAGGTCAGATAAATCACGGTATCACAGACTTGAAATTCCCTCACCCCAGTTTCATTGGACTGCCCCTGTACCTAGAATCTATCTTAGGAATGAAACAGAAAAGAAATACTCATAGAAAGAGGAAAGAAAAAGCACTGTTAGGGAGGTGAACTTTAAATTATTTACCCAAAAGCAATTGAACTAAATCCAGAGGGGTTGAGAAAAGAATGAGTTACCCTGAATCAGTGTCCTCACTTCCCACAGCAACATTACAAAAAGCACAAAGAACCAGTCACAGAACACAAGGTCATTTTATATAACATCTGAATTCATATAAACCATACAAAATTATATAGTCTTGCTATATTCTGGAAAGGTAGTATAATATAAATAAATGCCAATGCAATACGTCCTACTATCTTTTTATAAAGTTCAGAATTTTATAAAATAGATAACTTAGAATTATAGCTGAATTCCTAGAGTAAGTGGGTCTGATGGACTGTAACAGTTCATAACCAGAGAGAAAAGAAGCAGGTAGACAACACCCCACAAAATGCTATCTAACCTGTGTGTCTCTGTGTGTGCTGCACACATAATGCTAAAAACACCCTGATGCTTTAGTGAGACAAGCATAATCATTGCATAGAGAAGGGACTGGGAACCCTAGTCAGAAAAATCTTGACTCTCACTTTCATTAACTTATTTCCCTTTCAGTTTATTCTAACTCAGTAAAATGATGTCAAAATCTTAGAGTATCATGCTTAATTAAAAAAATCTGGACGTTATAATTGATTTATCTTTTTTTATCCCTGCAACAAATCCATCACCAAGTGCTGTCAGCTCTTCAGAACTTCAGTGGCCCATTTGTCTTTTCCATGGCCAATATCATCTATTGCAAAGACTACTAAAACAGCACCCCTACGAGGTTCCTGCTACACCTTTGGCTCCCTACAATTCATTCTCTATAAAGTATCCACAGTGCTTGAAATTCTCCAGTTAACTTCCATCGCTGTTAAAATGAAAACTGAATCCTTACTGTGGCTTGGCTACTGACCTCTGTCTGCCCCCCAGTATTACTCTCCTCTGTCTCTGTTACCCCAGAAACACTGACTTCCTTTCTTGTCTTAAAAATGGTAAGTTGTGTTTCCCTGCAGAGCCTATGCAGTTGGTGTTCCTTCTTCCTGGACAATTCCACCCTGCAGATCTTCCCATGACAGGGAGGTCGTTGTCCTCTTAAGATAACAACTCAATGCCTCTTTAAAGAGGATTTTCCCAAGCACCTAAGCAATAGTACAGTAGCCCTCTTTCCCTTGACTTTCCCTCATTTGTTTGTTTGTGGGTATATAACACAGTTATCCTTTTAGATATAAGCTCCTTGAGGGTAGGGGACTTACGTGTGTTTTCTTCAGTATTGTTAATTGAAGGCATTAAAAAATGAATAAATGAATGAATGAATATGGTAACAAGAGGAAAACAGTTAACTTCTTCCCACTGCTTCTCTTCCCACTAACATCATTCATGTCACTCCTAATTTCACCATAACTGGGAAAAATGACTAGGAATAAGTCAATGAAGAACATAGGGGATGTAGTCCTACACAGCAGTATATAAAGAGTTTAAAGAGAAAATAGGAAAAGAAAAATTTTAATTTAGGAGAAAAAAAGTAAATTTCTTTGAAATATTGTAGCCTCTCAACGCTGGATCTTCCAAGTCAGGAATCTAAAAGTAAGAAATGCCTATGCTCCATAAAATATTGTATAAAAATGTATTTTCTGAGTTCAGATTTTAAAATGCACTAGGATATATATTACATAACTGATGAATCCTTTTAAGAACATTAACATTGATGAAAATTAGGATTTTTATCTATTGAGTTTTCATGAAGTAGTACAGCCATATTGTTAATTGACAGGAGACACACTATAAGATTTTAACTTTTTCACAATTGATGTATAAATACGTAATCAGGTAAAAGTGATTAGAAAACAATAAACCCACTGCTTACTTTCAATAGAAAACTGACCTTAAGTAACAGATTTCTGAAGACATATATTTTAGTTAAATTTTAGTTAAAATGATTATATTTAAGAAAACTTAAAAAAAACAGTAATATAGAAAATAGTTGAGTAAAACTCAGGAAGAGTTTAAAATTATATTCTCTATTCACTTAAGTTGATGGATCAATAACTTAAAAGAGTAGAAATGTAGTATAATTATGCATAATACATAATTGTCTTTGTTTTAGTTACAAAAACTGTCTTATTTGACTATGCTTGGATTTCCACCATAATATGGGAAAAACTTGTTTCTTAATAAAAGCATATTAACTAGCCTATTAATAATCAGGTTCCAAAAGTAGTATCACATTTTGAAATAAAAAAAATAAACCACATTCCTATTATGTTACAGATTAATACTTGTTCTCAGAACTATTTCCAAAAAAGAAAAAAAAATTCTTACCAGACATAAACTGTGTAATAGAGGATAATTCCATTTGGCTCCACGGGTGGTTTCCATGACAACTTCACCCTGACACCAGACAACTGTTTCACAGAGAAGTCACGGGGGGGAGAATCAGGAGCTGAAAAGTTAGAGTAAAAGATGATGCATTTTAATAAACGTATATTAAAAAGGTTAAGATGAAGGTGCACAAAATTTTTATCATAAACTTTCTGGTAAATGAATCAGGTACAGTGTTTTTCTCCATGGGCATGAGAAACTCATGTTGACTTTCAAAATGAGATGATAAAAGAAGATTTTGCATGGTGGTGTTAGAACATCTGTTTCTGTGATTCAATGGAAAAAAACATTTCATGAGAAAAAAGAGCAAGGAGTATTTCACAGTGATTCACCTACTGCTCAAATACATCTTGATAAATTATCATTCTCTAATAAAAATGAAACTATGTGGTGAATAAATATAATATACAGTAAAAAAATAAAATAAAATAAAAGCTCCCTACAAAATAAAAATAGATGGGGGAAAAAATCCACATTTAAAAAGTGAAAGTGATAAGCATAACATTGGGAGAGCAGTTAAAATGACTGACGTCACAAATAAAAACTACACACCTCAATTTCAGTTGTGTTAATGTAAAATAAATATCGAAATCTGTTCACTTAGCCTTTGAAATTGAATAGTTTACAAAGGAAACACCAATGCAGCACACAAACAGGAAAATACAGCTTAGGGTCTACATCTCATTCTGCTATAATCGTGTAAGGAATCAAATACTTTAGCCACTCTAACTGAATAAGCACTAAAAAAATTTGCTGTAAACCAGTTAGCCAAGTGTATATTTCCATTTAGATAAAACATTTAGAATGGCATTTCTCAGTTATTAATAGTCCAAAACATTACTATACTGTGTTACAGTATAGTAATGTCTTGGACTATTAATATGCAACTTTTACATATAAAATGGTATAAATCACTAAAACTGATCATTGTTACAGTTTTACATGGAAAATGAACAAGTAGGAAGTTAATAGAAATTCTGGGAATTTTTTGAGATCTTCAAACAATGTTAATTTATTAATCTGTACATGTGCACATCACTTTTTCCAATAATTTGGATAAAATACTACCTGAATTATTTTTATTTTTTATTTTCTGAATAACCTTAGTTAGAGTTGTGTAGATACATGTGTCTCTGAGTGTTTTCTCATTATTTTGGTAACAACAATGTTTTTTTAAAAAAAGGTTTATTGAGCAGAGATGAGTTCTAAGAACTAATGATGACAGCTGTATTTGTATTTTCATTTGGTATTCCCACTGGCAGTACAATAAAAATGCTATAAAATACTGATTATCACAAGAATCCACATATCATTTGGAGATGCCTATTTCCCAAGACATGCATTACTTCTATCTGAGAGCTCTCACTTGTCAAAACAAAAGCTTATGCTATTTTCCCTAATATCTTTGCAAAACTTAACATTTTTATTATTGGAGAAAATATATTTCAATAAAAAATAACACTGATTTAAACATATGTTGTAATCAGGCATTTCTATTCCATACTATTCTTTAATATATTTATGTGGAACATGTGTTAATTCTTGGTGTTTTATACTTAATCTTACTATATCCTTGGATAATACATTTTTATGTAAAACTTTGTATTGCTTAATAAGTGTAATTAATATGATTATCTAAACAAAATACTGCACATCTATCATAGCCAGGTATTCAGATGCATAGTCAATGCACTGAAACTATTGACTTGAGAGGTAACAAGCTCTGACTGTTATAATCATTTTGGCATTTGTATAAAAATTAGAAAAATAAATGCAACGTCTTTTGCATTTTACTCAGTTCATCATGACAGAGAATATGAGAATACATGAGAAGGGTCTTCATAAGACTCCTACTCTCTGTGCCTGGCATGATCTTTCCTATCTCTCACCCTCCTTCTTTAGGCATCTTCCTTCAAGTCACAGTTTATACATAATTTTCTCAGCTGCACTTCCCAGATGTCTCAGAATAGCTAGAGTCCCTCTTTTTTCCTGGTGAATAATTTTGGGAACACTTATATCAATAATTATAAGTATTATTTGTGTATACATTTATTAAATTTGTATCTCTTCTACTGAACTGAAAGCTCCATGAGGGCAAGGAACTCCTAATATCCAAAAAAAATCAAACTTTATTCCTTCTCAATTTCCTTGCAGTGTTTTGATAAGGGGGTCTTCTTTACCCTTAGCAATTGTATCAATGACTAGGCCAAGGATTTGGATGGATGTTTACCTTGACTCTATTTTTAGCAAGCCAGGTATTCAGATGCATAGTCAATGCACTGAAACTATTGACTTGAGAGGTAATAAGCTCTGACTGTTTGAGATATATGTTCACTACTATCCTAGGCTCTTTCATATAAGATCTCAAATTCTCAGAACAATTTAATTAGAATACAAATAAAGAACTGGGCAAATAAATTATAACAGTTTTAATTCTTCTTTTCCAAGTTGGATGTATTTTATTTCTTTTTCTTGCCTGATTGCTGTACTAGGACTTCCACTACTATGTTGAATAAGAGGTGAAAGTGGATATCCCTGTCTTGTTCCTGATCTTAAGTTTTTCCCCATTGAGTATGATGCTAGCTGTGTGTTTGTCATATATGATCTTTATTATGTTGAGATATGAGCCCTCTATTCTCACTTTGCTGAAAGTTTTATCATAAACTAGAGGCCCAGTGCATGAAATTCGTGCACAGATGTGCATGTGTGTGTGTGTGTGTGTGTGTGTGTGTGTGTCCCTCAACCCAGCTTGCACCCTCTCCAATCTGGGACCCCTCGAGGGATGTCCGACTTCCCGTTTAGGCCCAATCCCGGTGAGCAGTTGGACATCCCTCTCACAATCCAGGAATGCTGGCTTCAACCGCTCGCCTGCCTGCCTGCCTGATTGCCCCTAACCGCTTCTGCCTGCCAGCCTGATCACCCCCTAACCACTCCCCTGCTAGCCTGATCAACACCTAACTGCTCCCCTGCTGGCCTGATTGCCCCTAAGTGCCCTCCCCTGCTGTCCCGGTCACCCCTAACTGCTATCCTTACCAGCCTGGTCAACCCTAACTGTCCTCTGCTGCCTCCCTGGTCACCCCCAACTGCCCTCCCCTGCTAGCCTGGTCACCCCTAACTTCCCTCCCTTGCCAGCCTGGTTGCCCCTAACTACCCTCCCCTGCCAGCCCGATTGCCCCTAACTGCTCTCCCCTGCCGGCTTGGTCACCCCTAACTGCCCTCCTCTGCAGACCTGGGTCGCCCCCAACTGCCCTCCCCTGCTGGCCTGATCGCCCACAACTGCCCTTCCCTGCAGGCCATCTTGTGGTGGCCATCTTGTGTCCACATGGGAGCGGCCATCTTTGACCACATGGGGGCAGCCATCTTGTGTGTTGGAGTGATGGTCAATTTGCATATTACCTCTTTATTATATAGGATGGGTGCTAGATTTGGTCAAATGTTTTTCTACATCTATTTATATGATCATATGATTTTTATCCTTCATTTTGTTTATGTGATGTATCACGTTAATTGGTTTGCAGATATTGCAGCAACCTTGCATCCCAGGAATAAAACCCATTTGATAATGGTGTATGATCTTTTTACCTCAATATAACGGGCTAATTCAGGCAAGGTTGTGTCCATTAAAGCTGAAAGTCCATTATATAATAAAATAGGTTTTCCAAATGCGTATGTTAAAAAATTGACAAATTAGTTAGTTTGCCTATTTTACTTAGGTAGGCACATGTCTGTAATTAAAATTAAGTATGTATGAGAAGTTTAATTTCACAGAAAAGTTTTCTATATGTATTACAGTCATTTAAAATGTTTACTGAATAGCGGTAGTAAATGGGTGCATTCACCGCTTTGAGTAAACAAATGCACATGGCTGGGGTGTGGCTTACATCACATCAGAACAACTGCCAGCACCTGTTAAAACTGCTGCAGAAATTCACACCACAAGACAACAGAACCAATTACCACATGTGATGCAGTGTGATCATGTGCTAATCGTTTGCAGAATATTATGAGCAGTAACTCTTTGATTTAAATATGTAGAATATAGTTGTAGGTATATAACATTTATTTATGTTGGCTAAATGACTACAGTGTTTTTTTCCAACATATGGCCTATTCGTTAAAATTTCTTAAAAATAAGAGAATTAATAACAAAAAAATAATTATGAGCAAATCTTAGTTAAAAGCTTTTTAAAATGAATAGGGTGCTAATTTTCACATATAATATATGGACAGAAAATTCTGTCCATTAAATCCAAAGTCTATTACATTGAGGTCTGCAAAATCAAGGGTTTACTGCATTGCTGGATTTGCTTTGCTAATATTTTGTTAAGGATTGTTGCATCTATGTTTATCATGGATATTGGCCTATAATTTTTTCTTTGTAATGTCTTTATCTGATTTTGGAATAATGCTGGCCTCATAAAATAAGCTTGGAATTCTTCCTTTCCTCTTGAATTTTCTGAAATACTTTGAGAAGGACAGTTGTTAGTTCTTCTATGAAAGCTTGGTAAAATTCACCTGTGAAGCCATCCGGGCCAGGACTTCCGTTTGTTGGAAGTCTTTTAATTGCTGCGTCAATTTCACTACTTGTAATCAGTCTGTTCAGATTTTCTGTTACTTCTTCACTCAGTTTTGGAAGTTTGTATGTTTCTAGTAATGTGTCCATTTCTTCAAGATTGTCCAATTTATTGGCATATAGTTGTTCATAATATTTTCTTATAATCCTCTTTATTCCTGTAGTGTCACTTGTTACTTCTCCTCTTTCAGTTCTGATTTTATTTATTTGGGTCTTCTCTTTTTTTCTTGATGAGTCTGGTTAAAGGTCTATAAATCTTGTTTATCTTTTCAAAAAACCAGCTCTTGGTTTCATTGATCATCTGCATTTTTTTTAGATTTTATTTCATTTCTTTCCACACTGATACTTATTATTCCTTCTATTCACCTTGGGCTTCAGTTTTTCTTTTTTTCTTTTTTTTCTAGTTCCTTTAGGTGTACGGTAAGATTGTTCATTTGAGACTTTTCTTATTTCTTGAGGTAAGTATATAATTGTGTCCCACAGATTTGGGGTTGTTGTGTCAGAATGGCTATTATTAATAAATCAACAAACAAGTATTGGCAAGTTTGTGAAGAAAATAGAACCCTTGTGCACTGTTGGTGGGAATGCAGATTGATGCAGCCACTATGAAAAAGAGTATAAACGTTTCTCAAAAAAATTAAAAATGGAACTGCCTTATGACCCAGTGATTCCACTTCCAAAGAAACTCAAAACACTAATTCAAAAGAATATATGCACCCCTATGTTCATTGCAGCCTTACTTACAATAGCCAAGCCATGGAAGCAACCCAAGTGCCAATCAATAGATGAGTGGAATATTACTCAGTCATAAAAAAGAATGCAATCTAACAATTTGCAGCAGCATAGATTGACCTAAGTGAAATAAGTCAATCACAGAAAGGCAAATACACATGGTTTCACTTTTATGTGGAATCCAAAGAATATAAATTAACAAACAAAACCGAAACAGACTCATAGATATAGAAAACAGACTGATGTTTGCCAGAGAGAAGAAGGTGGTGGGGGACTGGATTTAAAAGGTGAAGGCATTAAAAAGTAAAGATTGGTAGTAAAAAAATAGTCATGGGGATGTAAAATACAGCATAGGAAATACAGTCAGTAATATTGTAATAACTATGTATGGTGCCAGGTGGGCACTGGAAATACTATTGAGGGGAACCCTTTATATATAAAGTATATGATTGTCTAACCACTATACTGTACACCTGAAACTAATACAAAGTAATATTGAGTATAAATTGTAATTGAAAAATAATTTAATTTAAAAAAATACAATTTTGGACAGGTAAAGGTTGATGGAGAAATAAGCATAGCAAGCAGAGGCAATGACTAAGGAAGACTAACCTCTAAGAAGACTTAGAAACTGGACAACCCAGAGCACCCTACCACCTTGCTCTAGTGAAGTAATTTGGTGGAGGGGAAACCATGGGAACCTGAAATGGGAGAAGGGGGCTCCAAAGACTTTATTATATTGAGTAAAATAAAAGCAATGCAGAGAAAAGCCTTCCTTTTACAAGCGTACAATGCACATTTTGTCCTGGTGAATGACTAGAATCTGAACATACATGGGATACAAACTAGCTTGAAGACTGGGAAACTTGAAAAATAAAAGGAAAAACAAAAACCTTACAAATGCTTATGATATAACAGCGCCCCCCCCCATTAGAATAGAGTATCCTTTTATAGTAAAAATTAACAGTCCCAAAACACACAATATTTCCTATATAATAAAAGAGTAAGGTGCAAATTGACCATCACTCCAACACACAAGATGGTTGCCCTCATGTGGACACAAGATGGCCCCCACAAGATGGTCAGCAGGGGAGGGCAGTTGGGAGGGACCAGGCCTGCAAGGGAGGGCAGTTGGGGGCAATCAAGCCTGCAGGGGAGGGCAGTTAGGGGTGACCAGGCTGGCAGAGGAGGGAAGTTAGGGGCAATCAGGAAGGCAGGCAGGCGAGCAGTTGGGAGCCAGCAGTACCAGGATCAGGCCTAAACGGGCAGTCGGACATCCCTCGAGGGGTCTCAGATTGGAGAGGGTGCAGGCTGGGCTGAGGGACACACACCCCCGTGCACGAATTTCATGCACCGGGCCTCTAATAAAACATAAATGCAAATCAAAACCCAAGTATATTCCTCAAAATTAATATTCTTAGCATGATATATGCCTCTAACTTGGTGAAATACTAGTGTAAAGTAGTCTTGGTAGTAAAGCTGATTTTATTTAGTTTAAGAAAAGGTATGTTTAAATATTCAATATGAAGGCTATAAACAATCAGGAATAACATCTTGCAAATTATGTAGTGAACCTGGAAAATAGCCTGAGCTCATTAACAAACTAATTCTAATGAAATAAGAAACTGTTGCAGGTTCACATAACAGAATCTACTACAAAACTTATGTAAATGTCTATTCTTATGAACATAAAAGTTGAACTAATGAACTCATGAACAGTTATAACTAATGCATTAGTTGCTGTTCAAACTATTCAACCCAAAATATTAACCTTAAAAATTCCGATGAAAAAAAAATTAGTCATTTTTTTTTACAGGGCACTGATGACACCAGAATAATTAAAAAAGCGACTTACACCTGATTTTATTGAACATAAATTTGACTATACTAACTATTTTTACACCATAACAATGAAATCTGTGTAATGCTGGAATGGCACACAACTGATACCCAAGGATACGGTTGTTGTTGTTTTCATTATATATTTATCTTCATACATTTTTTTTTTCTGAAATGTGATGGATTCTAAATACATGACTATCCACTACCTTACTTACCATCTTCTTCTGTCAGTACACTAATTGGTGCACTCCGAACTCCTTCACCTTTGAGTGTACTAGCAGACACTTCAATTATATATTGGGTATATTTCTTCAGTCCTAAATAGAAACAAAATTGACAAGTTGAGACTTACCAAATATCCTATCTAATAAAAGAGAAATATGCAAATTAAGCATCACTCTACTACACCCACAAGCCAAGCCCAGCAGCAAATCAGGAGCGAGTATGCAAATTAACCCCAATCAAGATGGCTGCAGCCACGGAGCGAGCAGGAGGCTTGGGTTTCCCCGGCAATGGAGGAAGCCAAGCTTTCCACACACCCTGGCCAGCCCAGGCCTCCACTCAAGGCTTCAAAGTTTCAATTTTAGAAGATAAATAAGTCCCAACAAAAATGGCTGCAGCCATGGAGCAAGCAGGAGGCTTGGCTCCGCTCCAGGCTACAAAGTTTCAATTATAGAAGATAAATAAATCCCAGATACCAGGGCCTCCGCTTGGGTAGCCAGGGGGCGTGGCTGGCCTGCAAACCACCACAGGCCCCTCACCCAGGCTGCCCCATGCCCCAAGGGAACCCCCACCCTGATCTGGGACACCCTTCAGGGCAAACCAGCCGGCCCCCACCCATGCACCCGGCCTCTATCCTATCAAGTAAAAAAGTAATATGCAAATTGATCATCACTCGAACACACAAGATGGCTGCCCCCATGTGGTCAAAGATCCTGCCCCCATGTGGACACAAGATGGCCACCACAAGATGGCCAGCAGGGGAGGGCAGTTGGGAGGGACCAGGCCTGCAAGGGAGGGCAGTTGGGACGATTAAGCCTGCAGGGGAGGGCAGTTAGGGGTGACCAGGCCGGCAGAGGAGGGAAGTTGGGGGCGACCAGGCCTGCAGGGGAGGGAAGTTAGGAGGGACCCAGGCCTGCAGGGGAGAGCAGTTGGGGGGAACCAGGCCTGCAGGGGAGGGCATTTAGGGACAAACAGGCTGGCAGGGGAGCAGTTAGGCATCAATCAGGCTGGCAGAGGAGTGGTTAGGAGGTGATCAGGCTGGCAGGCAGAAGTGGTTAGGGGCAATCAGGAAGGCAGGCAGGTGAGCAGTTGGGAGCCAGCAGTCCTGGATTGTGAGAGGGATGTCCAACCTCCCATTTAGGCCTGATCCTATTGGGATCGGGCCTAAATGGGCAGTCAGACATCCCTCGAGGGGTCCCAGATTGGAGAGAGTGCAGGCTGGGCTGAGGGACACAACCCCCACCCCCTGCACGAATTTCGTGCACCGGGCCTCTAGCCCTTTAATAATATGAATGAAGCAAACTATGAAATGTCTCTTAACTTTCATCCAAAAGTAAAAGCTAAATGGAAATGTAGGTCTTTGAAATAGTAACTCCTTAGTAACTCCTGTTATGAAGACAAAATGATACAGGCTAATGTGGACAAGGATTGACCTAGAATACTCTTTCATGTGACCTGAAATAAACTCCTGGCTTATCTAACCAAAAAGCCAGAGTGCCATAGCCTGTATACAAGTGCTCGCACTCACACTTAATATTTATAATAGAACAAGCTAATATTTTGTGGCCATCCTGTGAATATAAAGGTAAATATTTAAATATATATATATATATATATATATATATATATATATATATATATATATATAATGTGTATGTGTGTATATGTATATATATATTTTTTACCTTTAATGTTTTGGATCAAAGAGGTTGTATCTATGGTTCTTTCCTCATTTCCATTACTTCTCTTCAGATAAATTGTATATTTTTGTATGATTCCATTAGGACTACGTGGGGGATGGAATGATATTTCAATCTCTCCAGAGGAAATATTTTTGTAAGTAATATTTTCTGGTGCACTATCAGGTACTAAAAGAAAAGAAAAAGAAAATAAATGCATAAAATAATTCCATTCTAAAAATCTATTTTGTTGAACTTCTCATTCATGAGCACTACAATGTGATTGTAATAAATATTCTAAATGAAGTAAGGTGTAGGTAAATTATACACTAAAAAGAAAAATTTCATTGAAAAAGAAAATTCATACTATTATTTTATATAATAATGCTTATAGGATATTTTTATTAAAATACTTGTAACTGTATTAAGCTACCTTGCACTGCAGAACACACAGACGAAAGAAAGAGGATTGAAAAACACTTTAAAATGATTCTGTTTAATTAAATATATATAGTTAATAATTAGTTTTAGTCTAAAACAGGGGTGGGCAAACTTTTTGACTCGAGGGCCACAATGGGTTCTTAAACTGGACCGGAGGGCCAGAACAAAAGCATGGATGGAGTGTTTGTGTGAACTAATATAAATTCAAAGTAAAGGAGCGGAGGGGAGAGCAAGAGAAGCCTCCACTCTTTCGGCTCCGTGGGCCGGATAGAACAGCCGAACGGGCCGGATCCAGCCCGCGGGCCGTAGTTTGCCCATGGCTGGTCTAAAACAAGATCTATGACAAGGCAAGTAATTTTCTCTAGACATAATGCTGTATATTATGGCCTGGCAACAAAACAGTCCTAAAGCACTAGTTCTTTTTGTGTCTGTAATGTTTTCATTCTATTAAATGCAGTGGTCATAAATGGTTCTCTACATATGTTCAAATAACTAACTGTATGTGGGATTCAAATTCTGGCAAAATATATATTCTAAACTGAATGACTATCTTACTTAAAATAATTAAACACTGCAGAAAATAACAACATATTTTTCTTTTAATTACTTGCCAAGTTGACAGGAAAGTAAGAAAACAGTGGCAACCAAAAAACAAAAACAAAAATAAATAAAATAAAACAAACAAACAACACAGTAAAATCAGTATCCTCAGAAGGAAGCTAGTACTAAAGCCAGCTTTGCCTTGGAGGATATTGGTCAATCCCAGTGACTTTGAGCTTCTGTATTAATAGCTGTGCCAGAGAAAGACCTGGACCAGAAAAAGGGTAAGGGATACCCCTGCATAAAGAGCTAGAACCCATAAGAATGCAATTTCAACCAGAACCATTATATGGGACAACTCTAGGGGGCACCTTGAATTCTTCTGCAGAATGCATAAAATTCACCAGGAGTGGTCACTCTTGGACTAGTGCAATGTGGTCTATTCACTCTCAGGAACTGGAGAGTGGAGAGTAAACCCACTATGCAAAAGAGGATAGAAAATAAACTTTTTTCTCTTGCCACTCTTCTTGGTAAAGAGGTGGGAAAGAAAGAGAAATTATGCAGTTGTAGAACTGCAAGTCTATTCCTAGGGATTTATGTGGCCCAAACCCTGCTGCTTATATAGCATGAAAAACCTCTACTTCAGAATTTAAATTAAAACAAATCTGTAACTCGGAGTTGCTATCACTCAAAAGCAAATAACAAAAGTAAACATAAATTTCTGAAGAAACTCACCTCGGGGCACATAAATTTTCCACACATAAGGTTTTAAGGAATATGAGTTCACTAATAAAATCATTAAATACCTAAGCAAATTAGGCACCAACAGTTAATGCTGGCAAAGAAAAGGGAAAAAAATAATAAACATACTCACATACACGCACTCACACAAACACACAAGACTTCAGCTATTGAACTTGCTATAGAATAAAAATATGGATGTTTAGTATATTTAAAGGAATAAACATTTTTAAAAATATAAACAGATAATTCTTCAAATAATAATAATAAATAATATAAATAAGCAAGCAGGGTTGATGAAGAACCAGACAGGCTTTCTAGAACAGAAAAACAAACTAACTGCATTTAAAATTCTCTTGATATATAAAAGCAGATTAGATAAAATAGAAATTTAGTGAGAAATTTGATAGTATTGGAGAAATTATCAAAATGTAGCTTAGAGAAAGAAAATATAATATATAAAATGGCAGTTAGATATAGAGGGTATACTAAGAAGGTCTAAGATAATAGAATGAGAAGAGTTACTTAAAAAGATAATGGCTGAGACTTTTTTATTATATACTAGAGGCCCAATGCATGAAATTCGTGCAAGGGGCTTGGCCCTTGCAGCCATGGCGGCTTGCCTCAGCCCTCGCAGCCCTGGCTTCATCTGGAAGGTCGTTCGGCTGTCCAGTCTAATTAGCATATTACACTTTTATTATTATATATATGTGTGTGTGTGTGTGTATATATATATATATATATATATATATATATATATATATATATATGTTTATTGATTTCAGAGAGGAAGGGAGATAGAAACATCAATGATGAGAAAGAATCATTGATTGGTTGCCTCTTGCATGCCCTACACTGGGCATGTGCCCTAACCAGGAATTGAACCGTGACCTACTGGTTCGTAGATCGACACTCAACCACTGAGCCATGCCCGCTGGGCATGGTTAAGACTTTTCAAAATAATTGAAAGATATGAAACTTCAGATTAAGGAATCCCAATAAATATCAAGCAGAGTTTTTTAAAAATCATATTTAGGCACTTCATTGTGAAAGTACAGTATACAAAAAAGAGAGATGGTCTTAACAGCACCAGAAAAAGACATATCATCTATATAGAAATGAAAATTAGACTGACAATTGAAATTAATTGAAAAACAACTGGAAATCTACAGCTAGAAAAATTAGTAAGATTTTCAGACAATCAAGAACAAAAAATGCCATCAATACAATCTCAATAAATAAAATTGTAAATAATGTACTCTCGAGAAAAAGAAATTCCTGGAGATGAAAAACTGCAGTTGCAAAGATAATGTTTAAACATCGTCTGCACAGAACAATAACAATAATGGCTAATTTTGGAAATAAACAATATAAACTAAATATGTAAATATTATTTTCATTATAGAGTCATGCTATTAAATTATTTCCTTTCAAAAGAAAAAAAATTGAACCTTTTATTAGTATCCTAAATACCATGTACATAAATAGTGGTACTATTAATTTTAATAAAGTAGAGAAATAAAATTCTGAAGACTTGAAAATGTAGATACAGTACCCCCTATGCCAATTATTACCTGCTATGAAGTGTATTGTATCTAAGTAAGACTTCACAGAAAAAAAAATTGACCTAAGAATGTTGACAGTTCTAAAATTTTTGGAAGGTTTGTAAATCAGAACATAATTTGATGTAACAATATATAGTAATATAATCCTACTATCCCTTCCCAAACATCCAAAATCTACTCAGAATGCTTTGTTAACTTTCTGGCCTCCAATGAAATCTTGGACCTGCTGAGGACACTACATCTTAGCCCGGGTGGGTAATAGGTAGCCATTTGTTTTTGTGCATAATTTCTATAACCATAGGACCTGGGAGTTGAATAGTTGAATTTATTGCTCCTCTTTGCCATATTCAGATCTTTTCTCCTTCCTTCCTCCTGAAAAACTTTATGAGCTACACTTTCTTAAGACAGTTATCTATTGACACTCTGCCACTTCTCCAAACATCTTAAAAAATTTACCACCTGGTTGACTGACTTCCTCTCTACCACCCATAGAGACGTCAACATTGATACAAATGATCTATCCAATTTCCTGGTGTCTGCATTCCTTGATCTCTGTAATTCCAACAATGTTTTCCTCTACCTCACCTTTCATAGCAACACCTAAGACCTTGTCATTCCCAGTAACTACCAGTACTTGGCAACCCCTTTCTATCTTTCCAGCTTACTGATTCTTGTTCTGCCAATCGAGCAATTATTTTATCCTCATCAAATCTTTACTTCCACCTTCCTACTTACTCAGATCAGTGTCTCTAAAATCATTCCCTAGCAATCTCCCTCAACTCTTGCTTTTTCTATCTTACTTTCCTGGCAAAATTCCAATTTGGTTTAAACCAAACTCAGTGCTAGTTTCATATCAGCTATTTAACAGTTGAAAATGTCTGAATAAAACATAATTTCATGGTGACTAGTCTCATATAAATTTATAATCTCAAATCTCAAATATAATAGTTTTCACTATATAGCAGCTTTTATATATATATTTAATTAATTAATTCAGTCTCCCATGCTGTTGTGTATATTTTCACCATTTTTTCTCTCCACAAACATCTAGTATCCTCCCTCTCCTAATTCAAAACTGATATATTGCCTCTTATTTCCTGAGAAAATAAAACAATTCAGAAGAGAATTGCATTATTTTCCTACCACCAATTTTCCTCTCCTTTGCTCCTTTCCAAGTCCTAGCCTTTCACTTCTGCACTAGGTTCTATTTCATCTATATAGTCCAATGCTTTAGAACTGAAGTTATACCCCCTCTGTTGGATTTTTATTTTTCCTTTTTATTGAATTATTTATATCACTAGAGGCCCGGTGCACAAATTCGTGCACAAGTGGGGTCCCTCGGCCTGGCCTCCAGGATTGGGCTGAAACCAGCTCTCTGACATACCCAGAGGGGTCCCAGATTGTGAGAGGGTGCAGGCCAGGCTGAGGGACCCCACCGGTGCACGATCAGGGCCGGGGAGGAACGCGGGAGATTGGCCAGATGGGGAGAGACTGCAGGAGGGCTCCAAGGCATGTCCAGCTCATCTTGCTCAGTCCTGATCGGCCAGACCCCAGCAGCAACCTAACCTACTGGTTGGAGTGTCTGCCCCTAGTGGTCAGTGCACATCATAGCGAGTGGCTGAGAGGCCTTAGCATATCATTAGCATATTATGGTTTGATTGGTTGAACGGATGACTGAATGACTGGACATTTAGCATATTAGGCTTTAATTATATAGGACTATATACATGTTCCCACAGTAAAAAAAAAAAAAAAAAAAAAAGGATTATTGAGTCTACTTGTCCTTTCAACTATTGCTCCATTCTACCTTCCATTTTATATCAAAATTTGCCTTTACTCATTTAGTCCATTTTCTTGTCTCTTTAAGTCCTGCTTCAGTTAGGTATTTTCCCCATATTTTTTTTCCATGAAACCTACTGCTGTGAAGTCATCAATGGCCTCCATCTTGCCATATCATTAACCAAATACATGAGCTCTCATCTTACTGCACTGTCAGTAGCATTTGACATAGGAAATAAATTCCTTCTATTTGAAAATCGTTATTCACTTGCCTTCCAAAACATGATCTTGTCCTGATTATTTTCCTATCTCACTGGCTACTTCTGCTTAGTCCTTGACTTGCTCCTCCTTGATTTCCCAAATTATACAATTACTAGAGGCCCGGTGCACAAAATTCGTGCATGGGGGGGGGTTGTCCCTCAGCCCAGCCTACACTGTCTCCAATCTAGGACCCCTCGGGGGATGTCCGACTGCTGGTTTAGGCCGGGACTGCTGGCTCCCAACCGCTTGCCTACCTGCATGCCTGATTGTCCCTGACCACTTCTGCCTGCCAGCCTGATCAACCCCTAACCACTCCCCTGCCAGCCTGATCGACGCCTAATTGCTCCCCTGCCAGCTCGATCACCCCCAACTTCCCTCCTCTACCAGCCTGATTGCCCCCAACTGCCATCCCCTGACAGCCCGGTTGGCCCCAACTGCCCTCCCCTGCTGGCCTGATTGCCCACAACTGTCCTCCCCTGCTGGCCATTATGTATCAGCCATCTTGTGACCACAAGGGGGTGGCCATCTTGTGCGAAGGTGTGATGGTCAATTTGCATATTACCTCTTTATTATATAGGATAATGCCCCCCAGGACATAATTATATGCTTCTTTTCATCTTTAGGACACTCACCCTGATGTGACTTTATCTCATCCCTTGACTTTGAATATCAGAGATATGGTGGTGCCTCCAATTTATGTATTCAACTCTGGATTCCCTCCCTGACTTTCAAACATATATCCAACTGCTTTCATGACAGTCACTTGGGTATTTCAAACATATTCAAAACAAAACTACTGAATTTCTCTAAACTGACCTTCTTCTTAACTTCCCCATCTCAGTAAATGGTGCCATCATTTACTCACCCAGATATGCAGATCAAAAAATAATCCTGACTTATCCCATTACTCCAAAATCCAGCATATTCAGCAGCTGTCTTCTAAAACTATAAATCATACCAGGTTCATGTCTAATAATTCTCTAATAGCTTCCCATTAAAACTAACCAAACTTCTTCTATTGGCACCCAAAAATCTGCATGGTGCCCAAAAATCTGTCTGTCTCTCTCTCTTTATCTGCTAAGCTCCCCCTCCCAGTAACTCATACCACTTGAATGACAGAAATATTCTGTTCTTCCTCAACTACATAAAGTATCTTCTCACTTCAGGAACTTGGCAACTGCTATTCCTCCTTCTGAAACACTTTTCTTTCTTACCCTCATCTAATTTAATCCCATAGATTAATATTTCTAGGTATGTATAACATCTTCAGAGAGACTTTTCTCAGTCCTTTATCTCAAATAGCCGCTCACTACTCTGTAACTCTGTCTCCTCTCCCTCATAATTTTTCTTCATAGAACACAACATTATCAAAAGGTGTATGTATTATTTACTAACCTATTTCCTGTGACCCTTCTAAGAATGTTAACTTTCAGGAAGTGGGAATTTTGTCTTATTTACTGTTGTATTCTTGTTGTAGTACATGATATGGAGTCTACAAATCTGCTCATTGAGTGAATAAATATGTTCAACATGACAGAAATGTACTAAAATCAAGATTGAAACTTACAGCTAAGGAAAATAAGTAAAATTGAATAGCTTTTTAATAGCAAGAAAAGGGGAATTAGTAATGCTATGCTTGAATTTTATAGCTCAGTATAACTTCTGATTTTGAAAAATTATCATTGGCACTTTCTAAGTTGTCCCTCTGGAGTTTCCTGCCTACCACCAGTAGTTAGGATATAAATATGCCTCTCTGACCCAGGCTGATATTCTTTGCATTTTTATTTATTAATCCTGAGAGGATACCAGTGGCAGGAAAGTGAGAAGCTAGGAAAATTTCTGAGCAAGTGGAATAGAGAAACTAAGGCAATAAAATTAAACAAGGCCAAACTATTTGAACTACATCAGGCAGCTGGCAAACCATAAGACCTTATCTTTCCTAACCAAGACCATTGAGAGCAAATGGCTTATACCTCCCCTCTCTAACCAGAGAAAAGATAGCTTAAATCATCCTAGCCTGGAAACATAGAGACCAAAGACACAATTAATGCTATTTGTGCCAGCTAAACCCAAGGACAGATGAAGTCAGGGGAACAAATAACAAAAACCCATTAAAGCCAGACAGGTCCAAGTTAAAAAGTAAAACAGTATAACAGATCAAAGAATAATCCCAAACTCCCTTTTACACTCATTTTAATACATCAGCATATTAAAAATACACCTAGAAAGCTGATGGATATTCTGCTGAAACACTTCCCTATGATTCTCACCTGAAAAGGGGGGAGGGGGAGAGAGAGAAAAAGCCCTCAGGACAAAGGCTCAGTGTAGGCTCACTCTAGAACACACCCATGCCTCTTCCCAGGCATGAACTTTTTATTTGTTCCTAAATTCTAAGGGTCCCTAAGAGACTTACACCAGGGGAGCAGTGGACTCTATCAGCTCAACCCAGGCTTACAGCCTAGTCCTGTCTCCAAGGCCCCTTTTCTCTGACTTCCCAGTGAGCTAAAGCAGTCCTGCCCTGGCTCACTTCTTTCCTATAGCATTTCTAGAGAGCCAAAGCAGAGCACTGCCTAGGATCTCTCCTGTTGCTTCATCTACCCTAAGTCCTTCCTTTGTTTCACTGCTCCCAGCTTTAATAAATGTATTCTCAAAATCATCTGGACTCCATACTGTGTAATCGTTCCTACACAAAGTCAAGAACTCATACACTACAGGCTGGAATGCCCGAGTCAGACCTGTTGCAGGCCAGTCCTGGTCCTGGATCTTCGGGGTAAATAAAGCAAGACCAACTTGATAAATTACTATTTCAGAGAGTGATGAGGCACTCTTCAGTTTTCTGAAATAACATAGTGTTTCCAATTGTAGTGTGAAAAATAGATAATTCAAGAATAAAAATTATTATAGTTAGTTGAAAGAAGCTAAATCTTTATAAAAATTAAAAGTAAATAATGTAGTTCATGATTATACTAAAATAGGAAGTGGGGATTTACCTTGTGTATGCCAAAAGATTGTTGTTTGGCATATACTGGTATAGTTTTAATGTTATGTAGATAAATTAAGATATGCATAGCCCATGGACAGACAATAGTGTGGGGAAAGCCTAGGGAGGGGACTGGAGAGGGGTGGAGTGGGTCGATGGGGGGAAAAGGAGGACATTTGTAATACTTTTAACAATAAAGATAAATTAAAAAAAAAAGAAATGTGATTAATTAATATAAAATTATAGAGTCCCACCACACCAAATTTTGGTCAACATCGAAAATGTTGTTGCTCAGAATCAGATGTATTCAAGGCATTTGGCTAAAGGCTTACTGTAAAGAAAGCTATGTCTTGCTCTGGATGGGTGGCTCGGTCAGTTGGAGCATCTTCTCATCTACTGGGTTTAATTCCTGATCAGGGTACATACCTGGGTTGTGGGTTCAATCACCAGTCAGGGTGCATATGGGAGGCCACCGTTTAGTGTTTCTCATTCATATCAGTGTTTCTCTCTCTCTCTTTCTAAAATCAATGAAGACATGTCTTCAGGTGAGAATTAAAAAAAAAATAGTTATGTCTTAAAAAGGATACAGAATATATGGGTCATCATAGAGTAATCTGTATGGGAACTTAAAGTTCTTTATGTGATTACTGCACACTACGTATGAGAAAATACAAACTAATCTCAAGTTTGCTTGTCAACTGTACATTCTATACTTAAAGCACAGATATAAACACACACACACACACACACATGAATTAGTCATGTATTGCACTTTCCTGACTGAATACAGGAGTATAGTATTTTACTTCCAAGCATTAGTAAAACCTGATTCCCCAACTAAGATAAAATGTTTAAACAAATAATTTACTCCTATTTGTAATTAGCTGAATTAACACATTACTGAGTTATCACATTCCTCCATTTCTCATGAAACAATAATAAAATGTGGGCTCTTCTTTTATATGAGTAAAGATAAAATTATTGTATCTAATCAGTATCCTGAGCCCTGGGAACAGATAGATGGTTGTTCTTGAGCCCAGCCTGCTTCAAATAACACCTGAAAACTATTTAAAATTCTAACTTCCTCTTTTGCAAGAAGAGCTAAATTGGTGGCTCAATAGTAGTAAGCATGATCCAGGAAAAATCACTAACATAGATTCCATTGTCCGCCATTTCCATCCAGAGAATACAGAGACTGTGAGAGTACCCTAATTTAGGACAGAGAAGTAAGGAATTAGGAGCATGGACACTGAGCTCTAGGCCCTATATTTAGGTCTCTTTTGGTTCTAGTGTAAAGATGAGCAATTTGTACTCACCCAAGTGGGTGATTTAGTGAACCCTGTCATAATTGTTTCTCACTTCTCTATTTTTCTCACTAGATCAGGAGCCTTGAATGGCTGTCAGGAGGCTTAGCTTCAAGTCCGAACATTATTTCTCACCTACTATGATTTTTGAGAAATTCTATTAAAATACAAGTGGCCCGGTGCATGCTTCGTGCACATTGAAAGGAAATTAATTAGAAGAAATATTTTAATATCACTATTTGCCCTTTCTCTATAGTAGAAGTGTCAGAGTTGAAAGAAAATTAGTAAAA
Organism: Plecotus auritus; assembly: GCF_963455305.1. Lineage (NCBI taxonomy): Eukaryota > Metazoa > Chordata > Mammalia > Chiroptera > Vespertilionidae > Plecotus > Plecotus auritus. The sequence continues at coordinate 148,500,238 of NC_137772.1, forward strand.
TGTATATGAAAATAATATATAAATTGATTGATAAGTAAAAAATAACAACATGATATAACAATAACAAAGACATGATATAAAAACAACAAAAACATGATATAAAAACATTGATAGAAACAATGACTGATACATTGATTAAACTAATTCTAATATCTCCTGTATACCACATTAAGGGTAAAAACACTTTCAGAGTGCTTGACCAATTTCCCTTGTGATGAAGTATTTACAACTTTATTTATTTATTTTAAAATATATTTTATTGATTTTTTATAGAGGGGAAGGGAGAGGGAGAGAGAGTTAGAAACATCGATGAGAGAGAAACATGCCCGCAACCAAGGTACATGCCCCTGACTGGAATAGAACCTGGGACTCTTGAGTCCGCAGGCTGACTCTCTATCCATTGAGCCAAACCAGTTAGGGCTACAACTTTAACTTTAACGTTACACTCTCTTCAAACTCAAGAGAAAGCAACATATAACTGACCATGTCTGAAAACGGGTTCAGGTAGGAATATTCCTACTCTGTCTAGTTTGTCCTTGTGATTTATTAATAGTCATCGCAAATGCTGGCATCACAGGAAAATGTCTTCAAATTAATTTACGTGGGAGGCCAGTGACAGACAGGGACAAATATTGCGCATGTGCGAGTCAACATTTATTTTTAAATTGCCAGTGCATGTCATATGTACTGGCCAGCTGGTCAGTCGGACGGTCGGATGGAGGGATGGTCAATCACTTAGTCTTTTATAAAAATAGATTCCTAGGTCTCCTCATCCATAAAATAAAGGATTCTGTGTATTTTCTAAGACACCTTCCAACACTAAAATTCACATTTTAAATTACATTTCAAGTTAAATTCACTTATGGCTTATTACTATCCCTACCTGAGAATTAAACTCATACAACAAATAATGAAATAAAATTAAATTTACTTTTTAATAATAAGTAAAAAAACTGCAAGCATGTAATAATTAGAAAACAAAAATGATTTTTATAGGTAGTCATAAAAATAAGGTGTAATTGATGCTATGACCAATTAAATAGTAAAACATTTAATAAATGTTCATGAATATGGCTATTGTTTAATATCACAACAGGATTTTTAAAGTTCTTTCTTTCCTTTCTAATACTGTTCAGTGCCCCAAACAGTGAAATATACTGCAAAAATGAACAGGAAGATCAAGATATATTTATCACTTAGCAGCTCTACTGATGGTTTCTAAACCAGCATTATTGTGAAAGGGAATGGGCTTTACAGTTAGGGGGATTTGGGTTCCAATTCCAGCTTCATCACTTACCGGCTACATAACCTTAAGCATTTAAATACCCACCAATTAATAAACTTTAGGTGAGTAAAATTCATTTTATTCTACAGTGGTATATTCCCACTAGGGCTTGGCATATTGTAAATATTTATTGAAAGGATGAACCTCTCAGATCTCCATTCTTCATTAGGCAATGAAGATAATAATACCTTAATGCTCTATTCCAGAATAAAAGGCAATTATTATGAAATCCAATAGCAAAGCCCATGGTACTTTCCAGGTGCTTAAAATATACTTTTCTTTCCTTGACCCAGTGTAAAATAAAATAAAAATAGGCATGGTAAAGAGCAAATACTAATATTTAAGCACCATATCTATAAAAGCAATGAAATATGATGATATGTAGTTTAATATCAATTAGGTTTCACTTTAGGGGAACTCTTGATAAAAAAAAAATGATCTTTTCATCACTCTCCTGTTTCTGCAATTATAACCAATGCCATTCTCTATGGACATTGTGTCATCTCATATAATTAATTTCTGTGACCAGCTTCCCTCCAAGGTAAGCTGCTTTACTAGATTCCTTGATCCTCAAGGTCAGTGACAGGGCCACACTGTCACAGGGTCTGGCTAAGCCATATCAACCTGCTGACATTTGGGCATTATGACCTATAGGAACAGCAAATCCATATAGTTCAGCCAGTTGCTAGTCAATAAATATTTATTTTTTACATGTAGGGATAAAACAGTAACTTTAAATTTAGTTCTTAATTCTTAGCACACACTATAAAGTTGACTTAAGAGTGATGCTCCAATGTATGATTATAACCATAAACAACAAACTGACATCACCAGGCAAAATGTCTTCCTTTGTGCTGTTGGCTCTTGCGTTGGTGAAACTGAAACACAAGTAACTCCTTGCTTGCGCTATTTCCTTTAGATCAGATATCCCCTCATGGCTTCTATAAGGGCCTCCTGCCCATTCCACCTGACTCCTTAAGACCTAGGTTAAATGCTACCTCCTCCATAAGGCTTCCCCCCGCATACCCTTTCTGTGCTCCCACTCTATGCCTCTATATACAGACATACCTCATTAGAGTATAGGAATCTATTCTTATGAGTGTGTCTCTGCTTTTACCTAATTTGAAAGCAAGCAGTTATTAATTCACAAATTTACAGGCACATTGAAAAACATCTTTAGTTTTTTAAGCCTTTCATTTGTAAAATTTGCTGATTTTTATTTTGGAGTCCTTTGTATGCAAATCAGATTTTTAAAAAATTTGCATGGCAAGCCTTTTTGTACTCTTTTACAAAAAAAAACAAACAAACAAACAAAAAAAAAAACAGCCTGGCCGATGTTGCTCAGTGGTTGAGCATCAACCTATGAACCAGGAGGTCACGGTTCGATTCCGGTCAGAGCTTGATCCCAAGTGGGGGCATGCAGGATGTTTCTATCTCTCTCTCCCTCTCACTTCCTCTCTAAAGTCAATAAAAAACATATTTTTTTTAGAAAAGCAAAAAAATTCCTGGATTATACAAAATGGAATAATGAGGGGTTTTAGTTAAGTAAAATAAAAACAGTATAGCAATTGTCAGCCACATTCATTACTATGCATTTTTTAAATATATTTTATTGATTTTTTACAGAGAGGAAGGGAGAAGGTGAGGGAGAGGGATAGAGAGTTAGAAACATCAATGAGAGAGAAATATCTATCAGCTGCCTCCTGCACACTCCCTACTGGGGATGTGCCCGCAACCAAGGTACCCTTCGGTCCACAGGCCAACGCTCTATCCACTGAGCCAAACCGGTTAGGGCTACTATGAATTATTAAACAAATAAATAAAAAACTTACCAGTCTCAGAAGTCCTTACAGAGAGTAAGGAAGATAACTGATTGCCATGACCCAATCTGGTATATGACCTCACAGAAATGTTATAGAGGGTATAAGGTTTTAAGTCCCTTAAAATTATGTGTGTTGTTGAGGTGTTCTTCATAAATAAGGAATCCATATTTTTATAAAGAACTTCATAAGCAACAATAATCCCATTGGGTTTCTCAGGTGGTAACCACTTCAGACTTATTTCACGTGCAGTAACATCAGTAACTTCCACAACTTGAGGTGATGATTCTGGTTCTGGGGGAAGAAAAGAAAACTTTAAATACTTGTATTTTTTCAGGTTTATTGGTTCAGCTACTAAAGGCAGCATGAGGTAGATGGCAGTAAGCAAGCAACACCGCTTGCTTTTTTTCTATTAAAACTGCACCTAATTGTCTTACCATCTTCCAGAGTTCTCACAAAGATGTCATTTTCTTCAGACAAAGAACTTTCTCCAACATGAGTTGAAGCGGCCACCCTCATCTTATATTTGGTGTATTTCTTTAACCCTAAAAAAACCAACAGGCAATTTGTTTAAATTTCTTAAAATAACACTTAGATTAGTGCCATTTGACATAGGAATAGTGAAAATAATTTATTTTGGAGACTGATTCCTCCAGTCACTTTCCCTATAATCCCAATCTTCCCAAAGTCCTTGGGCTTGAGGATCTTCCCATGTTGGTGATGTTTTAGTTCTTTCCTAAAATACTAAGGAATGATTTGAGGCTGAAAAATAATTTTGGCACACTGCAAGGAGTATAGTTGACTTGGCACAAACACCAGATCAGCTGATTTACTTCACATTCATTCCTTCAATAATCCTGAGTTATTTCAATATACAGACAAAATTTCCTGGGTTAAATATATGCCTAAGACACTTGTGATCTGATAGTTTTACTTCTTTGTAGATAAATACAAAGGAGAACACATTTAATCAAGGTACTTCTTCACATATTTTGTAAGATCTCCATGGCAGCACAGCACAGCTAAACCTGGAATGATGAAACACGTGTCCTGCAGAGAGAGATGCAGATGTTCCATCAGGATATAAATGTTTTTCAAAAAGCAAAACTTTGTTCTACCTGTTATGAGAAAGCTGTTATCTAGAGTAGTCATCTGGAATGCTCTGTTTGTATCCAGTTCCATTGCATAAATTGTATAATGAGTTATTTTTCCATTGGGAAATTCTGGAGGATCCCAATATAACAAAATGGATGAGGAACTAATATTTTTATAGTTTATAATCTGAACGGAGCTTGGCACTTGAAAAGAAGAATGAACAATTAATATGCAAGAAAAGGAAGAGGATTACGATGTGCAAGAGCAACACTTGCAGGTAATTATTTCAAAGGAAATACATCCTTACCTTGTTCAAGCGTCCTAACATGGAGAACCGTTGGTGGTCCTTCTCCCATGATGGTGAAAGCAGATACACTAATCATGTGCTCAGTGAAAGGTACGAGTCTCCTGATAACGTAAGACAGCTGTTCGGCAGCAATGTCAGTGATATACTGATTCCATGTAGTTCCTATTTGAAATAAAATGTTTTCTAAAACGTGTTTGGGTTCATGATCGAAATTATGTTTGCTCACACAGTGAAATCTTAAACCAAAGTCCACATACTTCATTAATCTCTCCATTCAATACTTTATATGAAAGGCAGATGTATAATTAATAATAAATATGCTGAGTACTCCCCAACAATATCTATAAACATTTTATGCTCATAATACAGCTTTGCTAGTTATTATGCTATCCTGGAATATGAGATTAGTGTTTGGAAAAATATATAACTTGCTAAAAGGGACTTGCTAGGATTTTTTTTTTTTTCTGAAAAGACAGACTAAGCAATGATATCAAATTGAGCCTTTTATTTGAACTCAACATTCACTATACCTTCACTAAAACCAGTAGTATTTTAAAGCAAGCATGTTTGGATAACTGATATTTAAATCTGTCTGAACAAGGATTTCAAATAGTGTTAGATTTTTATTTATTTAGAACTTGTGGTTCCAATGATGTTAATTAGCAATTAGGCCAAACTTGAAGTATTTAAGGAAACATCTGTATCAGAAACTGTGGGCCTCTTAATTTCTAGTGTTGCCCCCAGTCATCTTTGCACAGAAAAAATGAATAAATCAGTAAGTGAAATAAACATATACTGAAGGTAATGTGATATTCTGACTGAGTATACCATCAATAAAGTAACACTTTTAATTTGCAACAGGACAAATATCAAATCAGAGAAAAGGAGAAAAATCTTCTTCTCACTTAGCATTTCAGAAAAACCAGAGAGAGAATTTAAATGGATGATCTCTAACCAAGTACTTTTAATCTGCGATATATGGTATTCTCCTTTTAGAAACAATAAGATCCACTGACCCTGAAGAGCAAGTGTACACACTAATGACATCACCACATCGCTGGGGCACCTACACCTGTTTATCACTTGCATGCACTAGAGTTGTAACTTTCTGACCTATTTACCTTTAGTGACATTTGAAAACCTATTAGTCAAAAGCTGCAGAGAATGTGAGGCCTGTAAATGATTTGAAGATATGTTAATCCCTCCCCATCACACCTGCTTTGGCAACTGTAATAACTGATTGTCTATGCAGCTTGGCCAAAGACTCTAGGGTGCTACTTTCTCTGGGAGGAAGGTCAAATGGGTTAGGAGGGGCCAGCTCCTGCCTGTGTGGCATTTCCATTTGCTGCCTGAGGTTATCCAACAGTTAAAGAAGAAAAAACTCTGACTCCAGCCCATGAACCATTAATAATTTGGCTAGCTAGCACTGGTGGTTTCAATGCATTTGATAGAACATAAAAACTGTACCTACCAACTGTTAAATGCTGGTCTTCAGCTCTATTCCTCTCAGGAAAGGTATTATGTGGATGACTGTTATACATAACTGAAGCAATCGCATACAGGTCAGAAGATATCTCTGCTGAACCCTCAAATAATTCTGCCATTGACTCTACTACATTCACAGTTTCTGGAGTGAGCGGGTTGTTTATATACTGTAATTAAAAATAGGTATTCACAAAAACTGCTTATAACCATTATATTAACAATGACTTCACTCAAGTATTAATTTAAGAAATTAGTAACTTTGGAATTACCCTTTTTGAAAAAGATACTATTTCCATGACTCTTGTCTCCTTTATATTCCAAAATTTTATTCTGAAGCTACTAAAATCCTGCATGATGTTATACACTGATCACTCCTGTGTCTTAAGAGACTAATACTGGATTCTGGTAAGAAGCAGATATTTGTTTCTGACTTCAGTTGTTGTAAAATTCAAAATCCTCATGCAAAGACTCTAGGACTAAAATATTTTAACTGTTTCCCCCCACCCTCCCAAAAAAAGATAAGTATTCTAGGAATACTGCCTTATACCAGGTGTGAGAGGCCTACATGACTGCTTAATACACGTTAGGAATAGGAGTTTATCTATGATGGAGTGAAGTTGCAGACATGAACAAAACTGCATGGCAATGGTTTTCAAACAGGTTCACAGTAGACCTACCTATCCAAGGCTCTGTCCCTAAGGAATATTTTAAGTAACTGTGATTGTTCCTAGAGCCATAATGTTCTTCACACACATCAACTTCACCAAAGTGGCAGATATTGAAGTAAAAAACATCAGGAGCAGGTTACGAATATTTAGAGGTTTTAGTTGGGATAACAAGATGACTTTTCCCTCCCCACACAGCATAGCTGATTGAAACAGAATGAGAAAAGACTGTTTTGGCCAAATAGTATTAACTATTTTTCATGGGTTGTCAACCTTTGAAATAAGGTTAAATATTAATCAAAGAAAATGTTGCCTTTAGAGACTCAATAACCAAATGCAATGTTTGGATTCTAATTACAACATATCTACCAATACAGATTTTGAAGACAATCAGGAAAATATGAATATGGTCTAGGTATTAGATGATACCAAAACAATGTTAGTAATTTTGTTAGTTGTGGTAATGGGATCATTGAATGAATTAAAACATCCATGTTTTTTAGAGATTTGCACTTAGACGTGTAGGAACAAAATTTATTTTAAAATATGTTCACAAAAGTAGCAACAACAGCACAAGAGAGCTGAGGCAAGAATGGCAGAATGTTGACAATTACTCAATCCTGGTGATGGGTAATTGGGAGTTCATCATTCTCTTTTCTCTCCTTTTATGTCTGCTCAAAATTTTCCAAAATAAAATAGTGGTTCTTTTAAAAAAGTTTTTGTCTATTTCTTTTCAAGTTCTGCTTCAAAATCCACTGCTAAAACATTTTATTTAAAAAAAATAAAATTACCCTATTTATTCTCAAATATAAATTTCTCAGGATTTATAATTAATTCATAATAGAGGTTTTATTTATTTATAAGTTTTGGTACAGTTGTCTTTTAATTATCTTATATGTTTAGGGGTTGTCTTTACTCACAGAGACAAAACCAAGTTTTTAATTCCTTATTAATATAAAGCACTTAGTATTTTCAAAAAAATAGATGCTTAAGAAAAAAAAATCTCAGGAAAGCTAGACATTTTAAGGCAGTTTATTTAATTATAGACAAAGGTGGGTCACTTAAATATTAAATTTTCTGAGAGATAAAAGAATGGAGAAAAGATTCAAGAAAATTTTCAGTTCTCCAAATAATATTTTTTAGATAAAATTATCTGAATCTTGTTACACCTTTATCCACAAAAGTATCGTGATAAAGAGCAAGGACACACCTATATGATCCATTCCAAAAATGTGTGATTAAAAAACTCTGGAGAGGGAACCCTATAGGGGACAAGAGAAAGGTCTTCTGTCTCCCAACGATTCACTTCAGCTCTGCCTCCACAGGAAAATCAGGGAGGGCATGAAGCACAAACACATAACTCAGAGATGCTCTGGTATTTCAGTCGATAGTTTATGCCCAACCACACAGCTGTTCCCACTATCAATCAGCCCCTCTGAAAATCTAGTGTGTACAAACCACTACAGAAGGTACGATGAGGTAGTACAAAGAATTTCCCCCTGAACAATGATTTTGCATTAAATCTCTCAATATTTATACCCATGTCAGATAAATTATTGAAATTAAACCCTAGCATCCCATCAATTAACTCGGCCAGTGGTCAGCAAACTCATTAGTCAACAGAGCCAAATATCAACAGTACAACGATTGAAATTTCTTTTGAGAGCCAAATTTTTTAAACTTAAACTTTGTCTAACGCCACTTCTTCAAAATAGACTCGCCCAGGCTGTGGTATTTTGTGGAAGAGCCACACTCAAGGGGCCAAAGAGCTGCATGTGGCTCGCGAGCCGCAGTTTGCTGACCACGGAACTAGGCTAAGCATCTCTCTTGATATACTGCCACTTCAAGGTAAGAGTTGACCTGAATACTTTATCTGCAATTCTCCAAAATTCTGGTATTCATTGGAAAGGCCCTCCTTAACTTGGGCAGTGATATGAGCATTGGATTCGTCGTAACCTAGAATGTTACTAATTATCATGAAGTGTGCCATTTGTGATATTTCTGATATTTTTGCCTCTATAAAAAAACCCCACTAGATTCTAATCTGTTTTTAATAGGTGAAAAAGAAAAAAAAATAAGAGCAAAAAATGATGGGAAAGAATCAGAACTTAAGGAGTAATGGGAAGGGGCCGAGAAAAGCAGAAGTAGAAATAAAGGAAATATGAGGCAGAGGGAAATCCATTGCAACTTCCAAAAGTCTGGGACTCACTGAGTTGGCCTAAGGTTCTCACCCTCAGCACTACTGACATTCCGTGCTAGATAATTCTTTTTCTAAGGAGCTGTTGTGTGCACTGTGGGCGGTTTAGCAGCATCCCTGGTCCCTATGCACTAGAGGCATCTTCCTAACTGTGACAATAAAAAATGTCTTCAGAGATTGCCAAGTGCCTCCTGGAGAGCAAAATCACCCCCAGCTGAGAACAACCGAGTCAGGGAATGTCACAATTCATCAACATGAAAGGCCTCTTATAAGCTACCCAGGAATCTTTGGAATTTTTGTGAAAGAATTAGGAGTCCTTAGAGTTAAATTCCAAACCCACCTGAATAAACCAACTTGATTCTACATGTAATATTCTTCATTATAGTTAACCCGATTTTATTTAAAACAAACCCTAAATATATATGTATCTATATAGCCTGAATTATATCTACTGATTTAGACTCACTGGCAGTTATGCTGAATTAATTAATAACAATTTATTCTTAAGAAATGCTTCTATATTTTATAATAGACTATAACATGGCTTATGTTATCTATTATGAAGCAAAAGTAAAAAGAAAAGTTACAATTAGCATATGTTTGACATCTCCTAACAGATACCATATCATTCTGTACATTATTTGGGTGAAAAAATCCTTAAGGCTTGATTCTGTTATGTTCCTACTGCTCAATAAAGTAAACTTATCTCAAGCAAACCTAAACAGATACTGAGTCCTGTACTCAGCCTCATTCCATAGCAACTGGCCAGCATTTAGCTGGCAAGCACTGATAAACTTGAAAAATATGTTGTATGAAAAATATGTACTTGTATGAATCTCAGAAATTGTAATACTAGGTAGCAAGATGGTGTCTTCTGGAAGAAAATTTCCCAGAGTTCTACCATAAGAATAAGTACAAGAAGAGACCTGAGTGTGACAATCAACTAAAGAGAGTTCATGGACAGATGAATTTAGGTTACTTTAGACTTCAATCTCAGTAGATGAATCCCCCAAAGAAATTAATTTTGTTCATTGCATTGACAGAAGTAGAAAATCTACACCGATGGAGAAATTAATTATGTTCAAGTTGGTTCTAGTAACACTATGTACGGAATATTGTGTTCAGCCAAGTAAGAGGCTCATTGACAAACAGGAAATATATACAGGAGCATAATCAATAATAGAAAGGACCTAGAAACCATGACTAAAGATGTTTCTCATCAGTCTTCAAATGATAAAAAGTTAAATCAATGTGTATTATTGTTACTACTTCACAGACTAACATTTAAAGTGATTATGTGTCAAATACAGTACTAAACACTTCTGCCCATGAACTGTCACTTCCTTATAACACAAGGAGATAGGTATTCACCTTTCCATTTCATAGTCATCTGTTCATGTGCACTTTACTAATGATAGCAAAGGAAGGATTGGAACGCATTTTCCTGGTTACAAATCCCAAACTCAAGACTACGATAATCTACTGTATGGGTCTAGAGAGGACAAACAAAACAGGTTGGTAAATATTGGAGGACAAATATTTCAGTTCAAAATAGTTAAAGGGCAGGGTAGTCTCTTATCCATCTATGTATTTTCTGGAGCTAATAGAATATCTGAAACTTTATAGTTACTTAATAAACATATGTGAGACCATAAAGAAGAATGTTTTAAGTTATTGATCAGGAGAAGACTATTTTAAAGTTATAATGTAGTGAATGCCCTATTTTCAGAGTTGACTAAATGTTATATCAGAGGCTGGATTCCCAATCATTTAGTAGGAGTGTCATAGATGAGATTTATATAAGTTGGAAGTTGAAATAAAAGTCCTCAAACCCTGAGATTCAAGTTTCTAATGCATTTTTTCAAATACGTTTGAATAGTGAAAGTAAAATCTTATACATATTTAGGCTTGCTTAAATAACTCATATTCATTAAGAAAAAAATAAATCGCCCTGTCCAGTTTGGCTCAGTTGGTTAGGCATATACCTGTGCACTGATAGTATGCCAATTGGATTCCTGGTCAGGGCACATGCCCAGATTGTGGGCTCAATCCCTGGTGGGGGCATGCAGGAGACAGCCTATTGATGCTTTGCTCTTGCATCAATGTCTCTCTCCCTTCCTCTCTCTCTAAAAAAAAATCAATTTAAAAATTTAAAAAATAGAAAAAAGAATCAAATAAATATCTAGGGGGATCACTGGGAAAATTTTTCCAAAATGTAGATGATATCAGATTAAGCCTAGCATGATGATAATATAATATATTTTAAAAATTTAATTATCATGATATATATACATGGCTACAAGAAGAGGTGATAAAGAATTTACAATGAAAATGCCTGTCCACTTGGAAGATGGCGACCGGCAGGAAGGTAGGGAGGGAGAGAGTGTGAGAGAGTGAGGGACCCATAGAGGAGAGTGTAGACGTGTGTGGTGTGTGTGTGTACGAGCTAGGGACAGTTAGATTCTGCAGGTCCTCCAAGGGGCTGCCATACAGGGCAGTCTTAGACAGCGGAGCCCCGTGCACAAAGCGGACACTTCTGGGCGGCCGGTGCGGGCACGGAGACCACGCCATCTTGAGAAACAGAGCTGCTTGAGACTAGGATCCTACCCTCAGCAACACCCAGTCGCGTCTCAGATGCAAACCAGGACCCTGCAGCCACTGGGGACAGAGAACTGCAACCACAGCTTCAGACCAACAGACAACAAGAATCCAGACTTCCCTGGCGCAGATTTCTGTGAGTCAAAGAGCCTATCCTCCTCCCTGCAAGCTTGCGGATAGTGCCATAGTAACTGATAGACCCGCCCCTCGCTGAAGCCACAGCGCCCCTACGGGAATTTGAGCTTGAGAGAGCATGCACGGGCTGCAGGGCTGCTACTGGAATTTGAGAGACTGGAATCTGCTCCCTGCAACGCAATCGGGCGACCAAACTTGAAGCCCACGCAGGGCGGCAGTGCCACCTGACTTGGATTCTGGGCAAGCACACACGGAAGTCAGTTTTCCGCAGCGCAGGCATGCCACAGAGCTATTGTGCAACCCAGTCCCCCATGATGACCGGGACCCAAATTCTCCCAGCAAGAGGCAGCACTGAGGACCACCAACTTGACTCTGTTTCTTACCATGTGCACCTGGGATCCCTGACTCACAGAGCATTCACACTAAGAGCCAGTGACTCCAATTCTTGGTGCATGCGCACACGGGGTCCCTGATTCTCAGCGAGAAGCCGCACGAGGCAACAGAGACTCTGACACTCGATTCTTGGTGCAGACACAGGGAAACTCTGACTCCTGGCATGCGCTAGGAGACTCATTTTCAGCACACACCAGCAGCACAGTGCAGGCGAAGTCCCTGATTCTAGGTGCGCACACGAGACCACACTGAACGCTGGGAACACTGACCCTGGGCAACCCTGGTTCCCACCAACCCACGGCAGCCACATGTCCTAGTGTCGGGGCACTTCAGTGACACTTGGGTGGTGCGAAGCTCCCATGGCACACGGCCCAGGTCCATGCAACTCAAAGTTTGAACCTTCTGGTGATAGTCAGAATAAGGAGACGACACAATCCCCAGAGGAAAGAAAATGAGGAGTCGCCAAGAAAGGAAATTAGTGAAACTGAAGCATGCAACATGACTGAAAAAGAATTCAGAGTAATGGTCGTGGAATTTATACATCGGATGGATGAGAAAATCAACAACCTATGCAAGAATCAGGAAGAAATGAAAAGTGATATAGCTACAATCAAAAACACCATGGAAAGTTTCAACAGTAGACTAGAAGAAGCAGAGGACCGAATTAGTGAGTTAGAAGATCAGGTACAGAAACAAGCTCAATCTGAACAGCAACTGGAGAAAAACATTAAAAAGCAGGAGGAAAGCCTAAGGGAGCTTTGGGACAACATGAAACGAAGTAACATACGTATAATAGGGCTGCCAGAAGGACAAGAAGAGCAGCAAGGATTAGAAAATCTATTTGAAGAACTAATAACAGAAAACTTCCCGGATATGGGGAAGAAAAAAGTTACACAAGTACAGAGAGTCCCAAGCAGGAGCAACCCCAAAAGACCCACTCCAAGACACGTCATAATTTCAATAGCAAATATCAAGGACAAAGATAGAATCTTAAAGGCGGCAAGAGAGAGACAGAGAGTTACCTACAAAGGAACCCCCATCAGATTATCAAATGATTTCTCAACAGAAACACATCAAGCTAGAAGGGAATGGAAGGAGGTATACAAAGTGTTGCAAATCAAAGGACTGAATCCAAGAACACTCTATCCAGCAAGATTATCAATCAAAATTGATGGGGAAATCAGAAGCTTCACAGACAAAAAAAAAAGGCTAAGTGAGTTTATCACCACCAAACCAGCAATGCAAGAAATGCTAAAGGGAATACTGTAAAAAGAAGAAATAAACAGGTAAGAAGGAACACAGACACAAAAATAAATATGACTACAAACAAATACCTTTCAGTAATAACTTCAAAGGTAAACGGACTAAATGCTCCAATCAAAAGACATCGAGTGGCTGAATGGATAAAAAAACACAACCCATGTATATGCTGTCTACAAGAGACCCACCTCAGAACAAGAGACTCACACAGATTGAAAGTGAAGGGATGGAAAAATATCTTTCAGGCAAATGGAAATGAAAAAAAAAACCTGGGGTAGCAGTACTTATATCTGACAAAATAGTCCTCAAAGTGAAGACCATAACAAGAGATAAGGAAGGCCACTTCATAATAAAGGGATCGATACAACAAGAGGATATAACCCTGGTAAACATATATGCACCCAATGCAGGAGCACCCAAATACATAAAAAATCTCCTGGAAGATATCAAGAGAGAGATAGACAACAATACAATCATAGTAGGGGACTTTAATACACAACTGACATCACTGGATAAATCCTCTAGACAAAAAATCAGCAAAGACACAGCAATCCTAAATGACTCACTAGATCAGACAGACTTAACTGACATCTTCAGAACATTTCACCCCAAAGCCACGGAATATACATTCTTCTCAAGTGCACATGGAACATTTTCAAAAATAGACCACATATTGGGTCACAAGCGAAGTCTCCCAAAAGTCAAGAAGATTGAAATCATACCAAGCATTTTCTCAGACCACAATGCCATAAAATTAGAAATAAACTACAATAAAAACAATCCAAAAATCTCAAACACTTGGAAGCTGAATAGCATGCTATTAAATAATGACTGGGTTACCAAAGAGATCAAAGAAGAAATTAAAAGCATCCTGGAAACTAATGACAACAAAAACACAACAATCCAAAATCTATGGGAAACAATGAAAGCAGTCCTGAGAGGGAAGTTTATAGCTCTACAGGCTTACCTCAATAAACAAGAAAAAATGGTAGTAAATCATCTATCTCTACAACTCAAAGAGTTAGAAAAAGAGCAAAAAGAAAAGCCCAGAGTGAGCAGAAGGAAGGAGATAATAAAGATCAGAGCAGAAATGAATGACATAGAGACCAAAAAAAACAACAACAATACAAAATATCAATGAAACCAAGAGTTGGTTCTTCGAAAGTATAAACAAGATTGATGAACCTCTAGCCAGGCTCACCAAGAAGCAAAGAGAGAGGACTCAAATAAACAAAATCAGAAATGAGAGAGGCGAAATAACAACAGACCCCACAGAAATACAAAGGATTGTTAAAAAATACTATGAACAACTCTACTCCAACAAACTAGACAACCTAGAGAAAATGGACATATTCCTAGAAAAATACAACCTTCCAAAACTCAATCAGGAAGATTCTAAAAATCTCAATACGCTGATAACTATGGAAGAAATTGAAGCAGTCATCAAAAAGCTCCCAGCAAACAAAAGCCTGGGGCCAGATGGCTTCACAGGGGTGTTATACCAAACATTCAAGGAAGAACTAAAACCTATCCTCCTCAGACTATCCCAAAAAATTCAAGAGGAAGGAACATTTCCAAGCTCATTCTATGAAGCCAGAATCACCCTAATACCAAAACCAGATAAAGACAACACAATGAAAGAGAATTATAGGCCAATATCCCTCATGAACATAGAAGCCAAAATCCTCAACAAAATTCTAGCAAATCGGATGCAGCAATACATCAGAAAGATCATACACCATGACCAAGTAGGATTTATCCCAGGAATGCAAGGATGGTACAATATCCGCAAATCAATAAACATGATACATCACATAAACAAATTGAGAGATAAAAATCACATAATCATATCAATTGATGGAGAAAAAGCATTTGACGAAATCCAACACCCCTTCTTGATAAAAACACTCAGCAAGGTGGGAATAGAAGGATCATACCTCACCTTAATAAAAGCCATATATGAAAAACCCACAGCAACATCATACTCAATGGACAAAAACTAAAACCATTTCCCCTAAGAACAGGAACAAGACAGGGATACCCACTCTCACCACTCCTGTTCAACATAGTACTGGAAGTATTAGCCATTGCTATCAGACAAGAAGAAGAAATAAAAGGCATCCAAATTGAAAAGAAGAAGTAAAACTGTCCTTATTTGCAGATGACATGATATTGTACATAGAAAACCCTAAAGACTCCATCAAAAAACAATTAGACTTAATAAATGAATTTGGCAATGTAGCAGGATACAAAATTAATGCCAAGAAATCTATGGCATTTCTTTACACCAATAGTGAACTTATAGAAAGAGAGACTGAAAAAGCAATCCCATTTACCATCGCACCAAAAAAATTAAGATACCTAGGAATAAACTTAACTAAGGAGGTAAAAGACCTATATGCGAAAAACTACAGGACACTGGAAAAAGAGATAGAGGAAGACATAAATAGATGGAAGAACATACAGTGTTCATGGATTGGTAGAATCAACATCATTAAAATGTCCATACTACCCAAAGCAATCTACAGATTCAATGCAATCCACATTAAAATATCAATGGCATATTTCACAGACCTACAACGAACTTTTCAAAAATTCATCTGGAATAAAAAAAGACCCCGAATAGCCGCAGCAATCCTGAGAAAGAAGAACAAAGTAGGAGGGATCTCAATACCAGATATCAAGCTGTATTACAAAGCCACTGTTCTTAAAACAGCCTGGTACTGGCACAAGAGCAGACTTATAGATCAATGGAACAGAATGGAGAACCCAGAAATCGACCCAAACCATTATGCGCAATTAATATTTGACAAAGGAGGCATGAGCATACAATGGAGTCAAGACAGTCTCTTCAATAAATGGTGTTGGGAAAATTGGACAGATACATGCAAAAAAATGAAACTAGATCACCAACTTACACCATACACAAAAATAAACTCAAAATGGATAAAGGACTTAAACATAAGACAGGAAACCATAAAAATACTAGAGGAATCCACAGGCAGAAAAATCTCAGACATATGCCAAAGCAATTTCTTCACTGATACTGCTCTTAGGGCAATGGAAACTAAAGAGAAAATAAACAAATGGGACTACATCAAAATAAAAAGCTTTTGCACAGCAAAAGAAATCATCAACAAAACAAAAAGAAAGCCCACTGCATGGGAGAACATATTTGCCAATGTCATCACCGATAAGGGTTTAATCTCCAACATTTACAAAGAACTCATACAACTTAACAAAAGGAAGATAAACAATCCAATAAAAAATTGGGCATTGGACCTAAATAGACACTTTTCGAAGGAGGACAGAAGGAAGGCTAAGAGACATATGAAAACATGCTCAAAGTCACTAATTATCTGAGAGATGCAAATCAAAACAACAATGCGGTATCATCTCACACCTGTCAGAATAGCTATCATCAACAAATCAACAAACGACAAGTGCTGGCGAGGATGCAGAGAAAAAGGAACCCTCATGCATTGCTGGTGGGAATGCAGATTGGTGCAGCCACTGTGGAGAACAGTCTGGAGTTTCCTCAAAAAACTTAAAAATGGAACTCCCATTTGACCCAGTGATCCCACTTCTAGGAATATATCCCAAGAAACTAGAAACACGAATCAGAAAGGATATATGCACCCCTATGTTCATAGCAGCACAATTCACCATAGCTAAGATTTGGAAACAGCCTAAGTGCCCATCAGCAGATGAGTGGATTAGAAAACTGTGGTACATCTACACAATGGAATACTACGCTGCAGTAAAAAAGGAGTTCTTACCATTTGCAACAGCATGGATGGAACTGGAGAGCATTATGCTAAGTGAAATAAGCCAGTCATAGACAAATACCACATGATCTCACTCATTTGTGGAATATAATGACAACATAAACTGATGAACAGGGACAGATTCAGAGGCAGAGAAGCATCGATCAGACTGCCAGACCTCAGAGGGAAGGTAGGGGAGGGTGGAGGTAAGGAGGAGAGATTAACCAAAGGACTTGTATGCATGAATATAAGCCTAACCAACGGACACAAACACCAGGTGGGTGAGGGCATGAGTGTGGGGGTTTAGGGGGGTTTATGGAGGGATGCAGACACATATGTAATACCTTAATCAATAAAGAAATTTAAAAAAAAAGAAAATGCCTGTCCATTTTTCCTTTTTTAAAATTTTATTGTTTAAGGTATTACAAATAGTAGTACATATGTCTCTCTCTCCTCTCTCTCTCTTTCTCTCTTTTTTCCCCCACTGACCTCCTCCTGGCCTCCAAAATGCCTGTCCATATCTTCCTGACTTTCAGTCTTACTCCTGAGCAACACTATTAAGCACTTGTTTTCAGTTCTTATGGTGTTTATTTCTAAAATCACTAAATGTTGTGCTTATATTTCCTATTAAGGCTCACTTCTTTTAAACAGTATCTATTGACTTTCTGCAATAGTGGAGAGTTATATTACATAAATAGATACATACTTACCTCCCCTCCCTGTTCTTAATTCTTGTTTGATTACTTTTATAACTTAAATTAATATACTTAAATCTGAAAAAAAATTATTCTAATGTGTATGTGAAATATAAAACAGTGCACTGAGAGAGTGTGGTGATAGCCTCTCAGGCGGTCCCCATTTCCTACCTCCTCTTGTTCCTGGTCCTGTATCATCCCTTCCTTTTGAATTGGGAGGGACCTGTGATTTGCACCTAACCAACAGAATAAGGCAAAAATGATGGAATTTCACTCCCATGATTGCATTTCATTACACAGACTCTCCATGCTGGTTTGATGAAGTAAATGGACATGTTGGGAAAGTCCATGTGGAAAAGGAATGTGTGAGACCTCCGTGAGCTAGCGTTAGGGTATTCTCCTGTTAAGAGCCAGCAAGAAACCAGGCTCTCTCTCAATTCTATAGCCAAAAAAAAAAAAAAAAAGAAAAGAAATTAAATCTTCCAAAAAACTAAATGATCCTAGACATGGATTCTTTCCTAGTCCAGCCTCCAGATGAGAACACAGCACAGTCAGCCCTTTGATCACAGCCTTGTAAGACACTAAGCGGAAAACCCATCTAAGCTGTTTGGACTCCTGACCCACAGAATCTGTGAAACGATAAATGTGAATTGTTTTAAACTTGTGGAAAATTGTTATACAACAATGGAAAACTAGTATAGTGAGATAACAACAATCGTCTAGGCCAGTGGTTGGCAAACCGCTGCTCGCGAGCCACATACAGCTCACGAGCCGCGGTTTGCCGCTCTGTTGACTAATGAGTTTGCCAACCACTGTCATATATTACCCTTTACCTCTTTGCACACAATATGCCACAATTGCCTAATCCTCACAGCTTCCAACTACATGGTAACATTTAGTCTAGTCCAGTGGTCGGCAAACTCATTAGTCAACAGAGCGGCAAACCGCGGCTCGCGAGCTGTATGTGGCTCGCGAGCCGTGGTTTGCCAACCACTGGTCTAGGTAAGAGACTATGCAATTCTGAGCTGGGGTGGGGACACAGGAATGAAATAGAGATGTATGACGGTCACACTCTAGAGGTAGAAATAACTGGACTTAGCACTGAATGGCTATTTGAATGCCAAGTATAAAGAGCTAACCCCAAGGTTTCGAACCTTCATGACAGAGAAGATAATGATGCCTTTATCCAAAAAGAGAAACATAAGGCATATAAAAATGCCATAAAAGCTTTCCAAACACTTAGACAATGACCTTCATGTCAGGGCTAGGTGTTGTGCCCACTCCAAGGGGTGAAGGAATTCTAAGCCTATTATTTGGTATGTTCCTGACATCCTGAAAGTATTAATTACCTAGACAGACTTTCTTCTTGTGTGTCCTGTGGGAATATTCACAGGTCCTCTTCACTGTCCAGGAGCTGATTAGTATCTGTTCCTCATCTCAACTTCTTTCCTTCTAAATATGAACCAAATGCTATTAGCCAAAAAAAAATAATAATAATAATTTTTGTTTTGCTTTATGGAGTAGATGAGTTTAGATATGTTGAGCCCTAGAAGAATCTTCCCACAAATGGTTGTAATTAGGAATGCATAGTGTTGAAGATCATTGTGGAAAGCAAAGCAAAAGAATCATGCAAATAGAAAGCAGTAGTGTTTGAGCCCTGGCCAGTGTTTCCCAATAGTTAGAGCATCCGCCTGTGCACTGAAGGGTTGCAGGCTTGATTCCCAGTCAAGGGCTCATCCCTGGCTTGCAGGTTTGATCTCCGGACATAGTCAGGGCTTGTGTGGGAGGCAACCAATTGATATCTCTCTCTCCCCCCAACCCCACTCTCTCAAAAAAAAAATCAATGGAAAAAATAATCTTCATTGAGGATTAACAACAATAATAAAAAAATGTAATGAGATGACTGAAAACAGAAATCTCTGGAATACTTTTATGAAGGCAGAATTAGAAAATCATAAAAGAGAAAGCTAGCTTTTTTATTTTCTTCATTGTTCATTGCATAAAAGCAAAATTTTATAAAGTCACAGTGTATAAAAGTGTTGCAAGTATAAGGGAACAAATAATTATGTCAAAAGCTTGGAGTAGGATGGCAGAGAGATGGATTTGGAAGACACAGAAAGATGAGGCGTGTTAAAAATATGTAACCACTTATAGTGTGGTGAAGGCCTGGGGAGGGTGGGTGCAGGGTGGAAGAGGTCAATGGGCAGAACGTCTGTGATACTTTCAACAATAAAGATGTTTTATAAAAATAGTAAAAACAAATATGTAATCACTTATTTGACACTTAGGAGATCACTGGTGAAATCTTTTAACAAGATTTCAAAGATTTAAAGGATTTTTGAGACAAAGCAGGGTGTGAAGGCTATACTTTTTGAGATGTTTTTTTTTTTTTTTTTAAATATATTTTATTGACATTTTACAGAAAGGAAGGGAGAGGGATAGAGAGCTAGAAACATCGATGAGAGAGAAACATCGATCAGCTGCCTCCTGCACACCTCCCACTGGGGATGTGCCCGCAACCAAGGTACATGCCCTTGACCGGAATTGAACCCGGGACCCTTCAGTCCGTAGGCCGACGCTCTATCCACTGAGCCAAACTGGTTTTGGCCTTTTTGAGATGTTTAAGAGTAAAAATAGGATAACTGAATGGATAACAAGACTCTTACATATGCTGTCTACAAGAGACTCACTGCAGACTGTAAGTAAAGAAATAGAAAAAGATATTTCGTACAAATAGAAATGAAAAAACAAAAAAGCTGGGGTAGCAATACTTATACTAGACAAAATAGACCTCAAAACTAGAGACAAAGAAGGACCCAGCAATTTGCTTCTGGGTATATATCCAAAGAAACCCAAAACACCAATTCAAAAAGTCATATGCATCCATATGTTCACTGCAGCATTATTTACAAGAGGTCCGGTGCACAGATTTGTGCACCAGTGGGGTCTCTCAGCCTGGCCTGCAGGGATCAGGCCGAAACCAGCTCTCCGACATCCCCTGAGGGATCCCAGATTGCAAAAGGGTGGTTCTCAGGTGACACACCCTGGAATCAGGCTCCCTCCTCTCTGGTTCTAGGTGCATCACCCGAGAATCGCAGCTGCCAAGTCACCACAGCTCAGCAGCTCCTGCGTTGAGATCTGACCCCTGGTGGTCATTGTGCATCATAGCTGTTGGTCAGACGGTCGGACAGTCGCTTAGGTTTTTATATATATAGATAACCAAGATATAAAAGCAGCTTAAGTGTCCATCAATAGATGAATGGAGATATTATCATGAGAACCAAGATGGTAGTATAGGTAAATGTAGGCACTCACCGCCTCCCACAACCACATCAAAATTACAACTAAAATATAGAACAGCCATCATTCAGAACTGTCTGAAATCTGGCTGAATGGAAGTCCTACAACTAGAGAAGTAAAGAAGAAAGCACAGACATTGGTAGGAGGGGCAGAGGTGCAGAACAGGCTGGTCTGACACCCACATGTGGCGTGTATTTTTTAATAGGGAGGAATATCTCCAAGGCCTCTCATAAGGAGCAAGGTGTCTCAGCCCCACACAAGATCCCCAGCTCAGCATTCCAGAGCCCATAACTTCAGGCTGTAAAAACCAGCAGGGATTGCTGCTAAGTGACACAAAGGCTAGTGAAGATCCAGGCAGTTCCTCTTAAAGGACCAGCACATGAACTTACTGGGTCCCACTTCCTCTGAGCTCCAATGCCTGGCAGCAGCTTTGGGGGATCCAGGGAGGAACTGAATTGTCTGGCATCAGGGCAGGAACTTGGGGATGGCTTTTTTCCAGATGGAGGTACTCACAGGAATCACACAGGGATCACTGTTCCAGTGCTGGGAACTCCCTCATCACAGAGCTGACTGGCAGCCATATCTGAGTTTACATCAGTGTAGCTCACACTATTCCCTCCACCCTGTTGATTCCCTTAGACCCTGCCCCATTCAATTTGCAGCCCCACCCAAGCTGTTTGTAGCAGATTTTCCATATGAATGGCCTGTACTGGCTCAGGCTTAAGACTTTGCTAAAATCTCTCAAACAAGCAGCAGCTGGCATCAGCATGTGCCAAACCTATCATTGAAAGGCCCAAGACCTGGCACTAGCACCACCCTGCCTTGCTTCACAGCTTGGCCTTGCCTGGGCATTTCAGAACCCAATACAAGTAGCAGGCATCTGCAGATCACTTTGTAGCTCCTCCCAGGCTGACTCTGCACCTCCCTGGAGGCCTAGAGCCAGTGCACCTGGGGTACAGCTTCATACCACACCAGATTGCAACTCTACATATCCACAAGTGACACACTCAAGGGGAAGATTCAGTGAGCACCAAAGCCCCACTGAAGCAAGTCCTGCTCCATACAAGAGTCTTCTGCATAGTAGCTCTTCCACTATGGTCACAGCTGGTCCTCACTTCCAATTGGCCTAGAGGTCAACTCCTATCAGGGACACCAACAGCATTCAAGGCTCAACTACAAGACTGTGTACACAGCCCACACAGGAGTGCACCTAGAGTGTCTAGCTCAGGTGACTGGGGAGGCTGAGCCATTGGGCCCTAAAGGACCCCTACTACACAAGGCCATTCTACCAATTCCAGGAGACATAGAAGCCCTATCCAATATACCAAAACAAACCAAAATGTGGAAACAAAGAAACATGTCACAAATGAAAGAAATGGAAGCAAGCAAACTATTAAGAGTTCAAAACAATGGTTATAAGGTTACTCAAGGATCTTAATGAGAGATTCAGGGGACTTAATGAGAGCTTCAAGGTATGTAGTGAGACTTTCAAGAATCTTAGTGAGAATGTCAAAGACATGGAAAAGGACCAGTCAGAAATTAGCATACACTAATTGAAATAAATAATGATTTACAGGGATTCAACAGTAGAGTAGGAGATTCTTAGAATCAAATCAATATTTAGAATATGAAGAAGCAAAACAATATCCAATCAGAAGAGCAAAAAGAAAAATAATCCAAAAATATGAAAATAGTGTTAAGGAGCCTCTGGGACAATCTCAAGTGTACTAACATTCACATTATGGAGATACCAGAAGAAGAAGAGAGAAAGCAAGATATTAAAAACCTATTTGAAGAAATAATGACAGAAAACTTTCCCTACCTGGTGAAAGAATTAGACTTTCAAGTCCAGGAAGCACAGAGTCCCAAAAAAGAGGAACCCAAAGAGGCCCAAACCAAGACACATCATAATAAAATGCCAAGGGTTAAGACAAAAAGAGAACTTTAAAAGCAGCAAGAGAAAAGCAGTTAGTTACCTATAAGGGAGCACCCATATGACTGCCAGCTGATTTCTCAGTAGAAACTTTGCAGGCCAGAAGGGACTGGCAAGAAATATTCACAGTGATGGAGAGCAAGGACCTTCAACTAAGATTACTCTACTTAGCAAAGCTATCATTTAGAATTTAAGGTCAGATAAAGAGCTTCATAGACAAGAAAAGCCTAAAGGAGAGGGAAGGAGAGAGAGAAAAACACCAAGCTAGTATTACATGAAATGTTCAAAGGTATTCTTTAAGAAAAGGAGGAGGAGGAGGAGGAGGAGAAGAAGATTTATGAACAATAAAATGCCAATAAATACGTATCAATTGAATCTAAAAATCAAAATAAACAAAACAAGCAATCTAATGAATAAAATAGAACCAGAGGCATGGAGACATGGAATAGACTGAAGAATCTCAGAGGGAAGGGGGGGAGGGGTGGGAAGAGATTAACCAAAGATCTTTTATGCATATATGCATTACCTATGGACACAGACAGTAGGGTGGTGAAGGTGGGATGGGAACCCAATGGAGGGGGGCAATGAGGGGGGGGGGGAAGGGGGACTTCTGTAATACTCTCAACAATAAAGGTTATTAAAAATTAATTAATTAAAGTATTTTAAAAACTGATGAATGGATAAAGAAGTGGTACATATGTATAATAGAATATGGCTCAGCCATAAGAGTGAGATCTAGCCATCTGTGACAACATGGATGGACTTAAAAGGTATTGTGCTGCGTGAAATAGGTCAGAGGAAGACAAACACCATATGAATTCACTTATATGTGAAATCTCATGAACAAAATAAATGAACAAGTAGACCAGAAACAGACTCATAGATACAGAGAACATTTTAATGGTTGCTAGAGGAGGTTGGGGGAATAGGTAAAAAAGGAGAGGGGATTCAGAAGTACAAATTGACAGTTACAGAATTGTCATGGGTATGTAAAGTGCAGTATAGGGAATATAGTTAATAATCCTATATAATAAAGAGGTAATATGCAAATTGACCCTCACGCCCTAGCATAAGATGGCCGCTCCCATGTGGTCAAAGATGGTTGCCAGAAGATGGCCCACAGAGGAGGGTAATTGTGGGTGATCAGGCAAGCAGGGGAGGGCAGTTAGGGGTAACCAGGCTGGCAGGGGAAGGCAGTTGGGGGTGACCGGGCCAGCAGGGGAGAGCAGTTGGGGGTGACCAGGCTGGCAGGGGAGGGCAGTTAGGGGCAATCAGGCTGGCAGGAGAGGGCAGTTGGGGGTTACCCAGCCAGCAGGGGAGAACAGTTAGGGGCTATCGAGCTGGCAGGGGAGGGCTATTGGGGGCAATTGGGCCAGCTGGGGAGCAGTTAGGCTTCTATCAGGCTGGCAGAGGAGTGATTAGGGAGTGATCAGGCTGGCAGGCAGGTGAGCAGTTGGGAGCCGGCAGTCCTGGATTGTGAAAGGTATGTCCCTGTGGGATTGGGCCTAAACCAGCAGTTGGACAGTTAGGGGCGATCAAGCTGGCAGGGGAGGGCAGTTGGGGGTAATCGGGCTGGCAGGGGAGCAGTTAGGCGTTGATCAGGCTGGCAGGGGAGTGGTTAGGGGTGATCAGGCTGGCAGGCAGGTGAGCGGTTGGGAGCCAGCAGTCCCGGATTGTGAGAAGGATGTCCCTGTGGGATCAGGCCTAAACCAGCAGTCGGACATCCCCCGAGGGGTCCCAGATTGAAGAGGGTGCAAGCTGGACTGAGGGACACCTCCCCCCGCCAGTGCACGAATTTTGTGCACCGGGCCTCTAGTATTGTAATAACTATGTATGATATCAAATGAATGCTAGATTTATCAGGATGATCCCTTTGTAAATTATATAAATGTCTAATCACTGGACATTTACAAAATGATGTAAATTTGTACAACTGTAATTAAAAAATAAAAATATATTTTTTAAAAGAGTGACTGGAAAAAAATGTCCTTATCCTAAGACAGGTGCCAACATCAAATAAAAGGATAATAAATTAATACACTAACCCAGAGGTTTCATCTGTTATCGCATATATTCTTCACTCTCTGAAGCAGGTATATAAGCCCAGCTTTTAAAATGAGGGCACCAAGTCTCCAAAAATTGATTTGTCCAAGTTCTTGACCTAGAACAGGGCAGAGCCAGTGGTAGGATCCTGGCCCATTTGAATTTAGAGCTTTAGCCATATCTGTCTCCCTGCAAGGTGAACCCAAACACCAATAACAGGCCTCATCTAATGAAGAAGATACAATCACAAAAGTAAAGTATAATGTCTTCTGTATTGAGAGAAAATAAAGGGAACTAATATTGAGTGCCAACCAAGGTGAATGGTCCAATGCCATGATTAATAATCACAACAGAAACTGCCAGCTATAAAAACAGTCATAGCGATGTAAAGTACGGCATAAAGAATATAATCAATAACTTTGTAATAACCATGTATAGTGTGTCAGATGGGTACTAGACTTATCTGGGTGATCACTTCATAAATTATATAAATGCCTAATCACTATGCTATACACCTTAAAATAATATAATATTGTATGTTAACTGTAATTTAAATTTTAAAAAAAATTTAAAGAAAAATCTATGCTATAAAATAATCACAATAAGTCACAATTATTTAGCACAGTACTTACTACCTGCCAACTCACAGTTCTAAGTTTTTCATATACATTAATCTATGAAATCCTTATTACCAACCTTTTGTTTTAGGGACTCTTATAATCCCTATCTTAGAGAAAAGGAAACTGAAGTTCAGAGATGCCAGGCCAACTTGCCCAAAGTTAAATTGTCCATAAAGGCAAAACCAAGGTTTAAACCCAAGTATTCTGTCTCTTAGGACCTTGCTCTTAACCTCTCTGCCCAGTACAGCCCAGTAAGTGACCAAACCCAGATTTGTATGGTTCCAAAGCTCATGTTCTCCCTACTGTGTCACAGGGATTGCAGATCATATAGACAGAAGCAAAATTACAAGAAGTCTCTCTAGAACCTCTTCCCTTCAAGAGAAAAACAAGTGTGAGAGACCTGTCACTTAAGTCCCCAAAGAGCTATATATCTCATTTAAGACCTTCTTGGCAGGAGTAAAGGGTTGAGTTTTTGCCCTTTACCTGAGTATCAGAGAAAGTAGAACTCAACATCTTTTCACAGAAGAAAGGAGTCAACACAGGATTAAAACTGAACTGTAGTCTGGAGATGGTGAACAACTCCGAGTAATAATACTGGGCAGCCAGAGTGCATTGAGCACTTAGAAGAGTCAACTTTCAAATAGATGCCAGAAACAGAGGAAGGCTGGGGTTAGAAATAGAGTGACTAAATGTGGGGAAATAACAGCACAGCTGGAAGAAGCAGTGATTTTGAACCAAAACAGTAGAAGCCAATTGCTGAATGCCCATTGGGCAGTGCCTCCAAGCTAGTCCTCCAGGTGAACTCACTGGTCCTAAGTCCGTTTATTCTATGTGTGCCCAGCAAGCAGTGTGCAGGTGATATTTGACTGAGTTGTACACTTGAAACCTGTATGGTTTTGCAAACCAATGTCACCCCAATAATTTCAATTAAAAAAAAAATCTGGATCTGACAAGTCTACAGGCTTAGGGGCCCTCACAGTGAAGAGCTGGCTGGGAGAGGTGAATAAAATCAGTGAAGGAAAATCAGAGCTGCTTGTGCTTCCTAACAGAAACAAAGGCAAAAAGCAAGATTTCCAGGGTGGCCAGAAGCAAAAATATTGTCCTCTTAATATATATATATTATGATTTAATTTCTTTTATTTAGTTACTAGGGGCCCAGTGCATGAAATTCGTGCACTTGGGAGGGGTCCCTCAGCCCAGCCTGCCCTCTCTCACATACTGGGAGCCGTCAGGGAATGTGCTACTGATGGCTTAGGCCTGCTCCCCATTGGGAGCGGACCTAAGCTGCAGTCTGGCCTCCCTTTGCAGGAGGTGACCGGGCTGATCAGGGAAAGGTGCCAGCCCCATCACTCCACTATTGCAGCCACTGCCAGTCGTCACAGCTGCCAAGATATTTTCACCAACACGAACTCCAGTCCCTTCACCATGAAAAAATGACAACTTTCTTTAGGCATTTTCAAGATGTGTCTTTCATAGGGTATGACATTTCTTTCTTTATTTTTCTTTTTATCCTCACCTGAGGATATGTTTCCATTGATCTTTTCCCCTTTCCGCCCAAGGCTTTAGGCTTGGGAAGGAGGCCCCCCAGCCCCTCCGATGGCCAGCTGGGAGTGACCTCAGTGCCAAGGAGGTTCCCGGGACCCCGGTATGTATGCAAACTAACAATCATCTTTGTTGGGTTAATTTGCATACTCACTCTGATTGCTGTGGGCATAGTGGAGGTATGGTCAATTTACATGTTTCTCTATTATTAGGTAAGATTTGATTTCTTTAATAAAATGTACTTTCTAAAAATAAGGCAGCTCTGAGAAATATACTCTCCTAAGGCTAAACAGACATAATCATTTGTCAATAATAGCTACTAAAATGACTGTACCTTTTGTTGTTCCAATTGCAAGCACAACCTTAGTAGGATTACTTAAATTATAATAGGAGTTTTGAAACAATTCATTAACTGAATTACCATAATAATATTCACATATGAAAGGACCTTTTGCCTACTTAATTGCTCAATTAACATTTTTCATATGCTGAAAGAGAATAATATTTCACTAATAATATCTGTCTTAAAATGAAATGTGATCCAACTAGATTATCAACAAGGCCCAAATTTACTTCACATTCTACTATAAAGCTTGTCAAGTATTTTATGTGAGTGATTGAAAACCTACCAAGTTATCATGTGCCAGGACCACGTAGAAAGGGCTCACAAGGTGTAAAATAAAAGACAATACCTCATCTTTTCCCGTGAGCAAAGTATTTTCCAAAATTACTCCCGTCTCTGAAACTAGCACTTTCACTCGGTATTGGTTAATGATTCCATTTGGTTGTCGTGGTTTCTTCCAAGTAATTCTTATTTGTGTGGCTTCTACTTCTGCAAGATGTAAATCAAATACTGCACCTGGAACTAAAAATATAAATAAAAATAAGGAGGTGGAAATTTTAAAATACATTTAAAAATTTTTAAAAATTTTCCAAATTCTTAATGCTTTAAGATCTATAAGAAATTCTTCTAGAAAACAAACTAAAACAATTATTAATTTATCAATAATTAAATATGTATAAGAATCTTTAAATACATAGGTATTTAAAGTTAAATTTCTACACATTGTTCTCAAAAATGAAAATAAGAAATGATAACGTGGAATAATTTCCCCAAATCAAAATGTTATAATATTTGTTCCAATAATTACATTAATAAAAAATAACTTCCCAGAAGAAGCTGTTTATGGATGATTAATGCATAATAGAAACCTTGAAGGCTTTATACAAATTATGACAATATATCAAAAAACAATATCTAGAAGACTTGGAATACAATGAAATGTAGTTGGTAAATTCAATTAGGCTATCATTTAATTTATTATGTAAGATTGTTTGAAGAGTTGATTGATTTTTATCTGCTGACTTTATAAATTAATTTACATGAGTCTCAAATTTCAGGCACCCTTACATATTTCAGTAAAGAAAAACAGGGACAAACTAATTGGTTTAAGACAAAGCACCAAATGCTTAAACAAGTTCTAGGTATAAAGTCACCAAAAGTGACATCGAGGAAACCTCCAGTGCAAAGGAGTAATGGATCAAGGACAAACTGCCCTGGGCTTTTGTCCACATTTTTCATATAGCTCAATGTGTGGTTATAAATAGCCAATTCACCCCTCCATCCCCAGTTTCCTTATCTATAAAATTGGTGTAATTATATCATTCCTATTACTATGTAAGGTTTCTGTAAGGAACAAATGATTCAAAAGAATTTATAAAATATTGGTTCAAGAAAGAAAAAATATGACAGAAAAATATTGTCCTTTATAATCAGGATGTGGTAACATATTAAATTCATCTTCTTAAGATGAGGAATTTCACATTAGTAAAGGTTTAGCAAATTTCACTTAGAAGAGAGACACCTTAAAGGGGACGGGGGGAAGGGTATAATATAAATGGAAAATTACTCTGTTCCCTTTTAAGATAACATAAAGAAATTAAAAATTAATGTAACAACTTCCATAAATATTATCTTTAATTAGTGAATAGAATAATGCTTAAATTAATCATGAAATAAACTGTAGGGAGTTTTCATCCAGTAATTAAGAGTGTTTTCTTTATCTCTATGACATAACCATTTAAAAAGCTCTCTAGGTATTGTAATAATATAAATATTTTTAAACTTTTTTTTGAATAGTTAATGGCTAGATGGATGAATAAGTCATTCTGGCCAAAGAGCATATTATTTGATTATTGCAGGCAAGATTCTAGTGTCCAGCGAGGGTAAAATCTGTGCTCAAAACTGGGAGATAAACATAACATGGCTGTACATTTGTAATTTGCTAATCCTTTGAAGCTTCTGTTCTAAAAACATTTTGGTAAATCTCTAAATAGAAGGATAACTTTTTAGATTGATCTCCCACAGGAGTTCTAATCTCAAGAGAAAACTGTCCTTTGAAGGGTGGAGGAAGAGTTCTAGGATCCACAATCATTGATTCATTCATTCATCACTCAACAGAGCACTCATATAGTCACACTGCTCTGAACACCTGGAGACAGAGGGAGAAATAAGATAGATAAAACATTTTGCACAGGTCACCTCTTGTACAGGTTTTGTTTCATTAACAGATATTGTCTCCAGAGCTTATGTTTCTATTATCATATTTACCAACACACATTTTTCAAGGGTGGAGAAACTTTCCAATTGACTGAGTAGTGTGGAAACAACTCGGCCATTTAATTAGCAATGCTCCCATTCCACCTTTCTTCCATATTGTATTTTGGCATCACTATGTAGATACAACCTTAGCCAGTATGGCATAACATAGTCATAGAAGAGATAGATCATTTTTCTATTTAATTTGAACTCATGGAGTGGAATCTCAATTTAAGAAGCCAATTTAATGATTGCATTAATCAGATTAATCAGGCAGCTAAACCCTGCCTCCTTGAAAATAAGTAAAATTTGATGTAACAATTAGTTCCATTTGATGTAACACATTAATGTAGTAGGATACCATAAACTACCCAGTACATAGTTTGCTGTCTCTTAGTCAGCCAACTTAGAATAGTAGCAGGTAGTTTCTTCATCTTCTAATTCAGAAGATGTTTTAATATAACTTAGTAAGTACTGCCCCCATGATACTAATGCCTAAAATTATGATTCAAATAAAAATTAAATGGTTCTATATTACCTTAAGAGAGAAACCAAGATGGCTGCATAGGTAAACACCTAAACTGCTGCCTCGCACAACAATTTCAAAACTACAACTAAAAGACAAAATGGACATCATCCAGAACCACAGGAAGGCTGACTGAGTGGAAATTCTACAACTAGAAGGAAAGAGAAAAGCACACTGAAACTCAGAGGAGGAGTGGAAGTGAAGTGCAGAGGTACGGGGGCGTGCAGGCAGAAAGGGCTGGCAACTGAGTACGCTGCTGTCTTTTTCAATCGGGCGGGAGACACAAGCTCCCGACTGCTCTGAACTCCAGTTCTGGGCAAGACTCTGGGGACCCAGACTCATATGGGGAGAAACTGGACTGTCTAGCCTAAGGCCAGAACACGAAGAAGGCTTTCTCTCAGAGGTGCTTTCAGCGATCATTGTTCCTGCATGGTGCTGCGAGACAAGGAAACCCGGGGAACTCTTCGGGGCAGGGCTGACAGGGAGCCATTGCTATTTTCTCTGTCCTGGTAATTCCCTGAGACCCCGCCCCACCAAATTTACAACCCCACCCAAGCTGTGTGCAGAGGATTTTGCATATGAATGGCCTGGTCCTTTGCAATCTAAAACCTAACATACTGCATCTGGGTCAGAGAGCCCCAGAACATCCAAAAGAAGGCCCAAGGCTCGATAGCAGCTTCCATTGCTTCACAGCTGGGCCTCATCTGGGTACTTCCAAACCCCAAAGAAGAGGAATCTACAGATCTCTCCATAGCTCCTGCTAGGTGGCCTCAGGCTGTGGCTGACGTTGCACATCCTAGGAGATCCAAGAGCCAGTGTACCCAGTGGTCAGAGTGAGACCATTCAGATTACAACTCTTCAGATCCATAAGAGACACACTCAGGGGGCAGATTCAGTGAGCACCAAAGCCCCACTGAAGCAAGTCTTGTCCCATAAGGGTGTCTCCAGCACAGAAGTTCTCCCATCATAGACAAAACTGATACTCACAGCCAATTGGCCTGGAGGTCAATTCCTCCCAGTGATACCAACAACAATCAAGGCTTAACTACAACAAGACTGTGCACACAGCCCACAAAGGGGTGCACCACCAGTGTCCACCTCAGGTGACTGGGGAGGCTGAGCCACTGGGCCCTATAGGACACCTAGCACACAAAGCCACTCTATCAACACAGGGAAGCAACCAAAATGCGGAGACAAAGAAACAGGTCACAAATGAAAGAAATGGAGGAAAGCAAACTACTGGATATAGAGTTCAAAACCACAGTTATAAGGTTACTCAAGGATCTTCTAGAAACCTCTGAGAAATTTAGTGAGACCCTCAAGGATATGAAAAAGGACCAACTAGAAATTAAGCATACACTAACTGAAATAAAGAATAATATACAGAGATCCAACAGCAGACTAGAGAATCCCAAGAATCAAGTCAAAGATTTAAAATACAAAGAAGCAACAAACACCCAACCGGAAAAGCAAAAAGAAAAAAGGATCCAAAAATATGAAGATAGTGTAAGGAGCCTCTGGGACAACTTCAAACGTGCCAACATCTGAATTATTGGGGTGCCAGAAGAAGAGAGAGAGCAAGATATTGAAAATCTATTTGAAGAAATAATGACAGAAAACTTTCCCTACCTGGTGAAAGAAATAGACTTACAAGTCCAGGAAGCGCAGAGAACCCCAAACAAGAGGAATCCAAAGAGGACCACACCAAGACACATCATAATTAAAATGCCAAGAGCAAAAGACAAAGAGAGAATATTAAAAGCAGCAAGAGAAAAACAGTTACCTACAAGGGAGTACCCATATGATTGTCAGCTGATTTCTTAACAGAAACTATGCAGGCCAGAAGGGAGTGGCAAGAAATATTCAAAGTGATGAACAGCAAGAACCTACAACCAAGATTACTCTACCCAGAAAAGCTATCATTTAGAATTGAAGGTCAGATAAAGAGCTTCACAGACAAGAAAAAGCTAAAGGAGTCCATCACCACCAAACCAGGATTATATGAAATGCTGAAGGGTATTCTTTAAGAAGAGGAAGAAGAAGAAAAAGGTAAAGATAAAAATTATGAACAACAAAATGACCACAAATACATACCTACCAACAAGTGAATCTAAAAATTAAGTGAATAAAAAATCTGATGAACAGAATAAACTGGTGAATATAATAGAACCAGGGACATAGAAAGGGAGTGGACTGACAATTCTTGGGGGGAAAGTGGTGTGGCGGGTGCGGGAAGAGACTGAACATAAATCGTACACCTATGGATGACAATTCTTGGGGGGAAAGTGGTGTGGGGGGGTGTGGGAAGAGACTGAACATAAATCGTACACCTATGGACTGGGGGAGGGGGAGTAAGGGCAGAGGGTGGGATGGGAACCTGGTGGAGGGGAGCTATGGGGGGAAAAACGAGGAACAACTATAATAATCTGAACAATAAAGATTTATTTAAAAAACGTACCCCAAACTTGTATAAGAATGACTGCATACCTATCTTTCTTTTTTCTTATAAAAGAAGAAAAAGCTTAGGGGATAAAGGAAATTAAGTAGATAGCATTGTATCTTATCTTCAGAAAGATAGTTGATCTGTTATACCACAAATTCTTATAGGGAAACCAGAGAAGTGTGCATTAGATCAAGCTCCTTTAATATTGATACCAAATTAACTAAAGAAAATCAAACACACAAGGCAATTAGTTATTGTATTATCTGCACGGACTTTATAAAGCTCAAGTCAATACATCTATAAATTTTGCTAATAAATGAGAAACAGAATTGATCTATGGTTGGTAAAAAATATTCCAAATGATTTTAAGTTTTCAAATAAAAACAAAATGGAGACAAATGACAATGGGTAAAGAAAATACATCAAAATAATTTTTACCATTATGGAGCAAATTAAATTTCCATTAGAAATACATTGTGAAAAAAAAACCTATTGAAAAATAAATGTCACTGAAAATCCTGAAAAACACGAAGTTGACAGTCTCTCAGTGATTTTCTTACTAAAAATTTTATTACCATTTGCAGAAAGTAGCAAGTTGAAATCTCTGAAAATAAAAGTCATCACTTCTACAGCTTTTATGGGGAAGTAAATATGGCTTCCAATACTTTGCTTTATATGATGTTAAACTCATTACAAAACATGTGACACTAGTGATACAAAAGTTATTAGGTGATATTGAAGCAACAAAGTTTACTTAAGATTTGTTTTTGTTGTTAATCCTTGCCCGAGGATATTTTTCCATTGATTTTTTTTTTAAGAGAATACAAGAAAGGGAGAGGGAAAGAGAAACATTGATGTGAAAGAGATACATAGATTGGTTGCCTTCCACATGCCTCCTGACCTGCAACCCAGATACGTGCCCTTGACCAGGAATCAAACCTGCAGTACAGACAGAGGCTCTAACCATTTATTAACACCAGCCAGGGCACTTAAGGTTTTTTCAGCCCCATACAAATAAGAAGAAAATGCTGTTGTCTATATTCAGGAGCACCATCTCATTTTGCTGTCTCTTAGTTGGGTAACACATGACTCATGATTTTGTAGCATTGGAGATTATTAAGTTACCAATTTTTCCCCCAAAATCATGTTTTTCATTCTTATGTAAAAATCTGTTCATTAAAATATTAAGCAAATATAGGAGTCTTATGAAATATATAGTACCACTGCTATAACAACATGACATTGATTTTTTACAATATATTTTATTGATTTTTTACAGAGAGGAAGGGAGACAGATAGTGAGTTAGAAGCATCGATGAGAGAGAAATATCCATCAGCTGCCTCCTGCACACCTCCTACTGGGGATGTGCCCGCAACCAAGGTACATGCCCTTGACCAGAATCGAACCTGGGACCTTTCAGTCCTTAGGCTGTCGCTCTATCCACTGAGCCAAACCCGTCAGGGCTGATTTTTCTTTGATAATCAAAGTATACTATAGACCATAATATTCTCAGTGTTAATGAAACCAGCCCCATTGAAATGTAATTGCAGATATTATTTTCTGTAAGGGTTAATTCAACATTTTTCTATGAATATCTGGAAATTTGTTAGAGCCCCAGTTGTTTTAAAAATTTGTCCTAATGAACAGACTTAGGAATCTCATAGGGAAGTCTTGGGAGGGTCGTGGGTGGGAAGTGATCAACCAAAGAACTTGCATGCATATATATATATAATCCATGGACACAGACAATAGGGTGCTGAAGGCCTGGGGTAGGGGGTAGGGGGCGGGCTAGAAGGGATCAACAGGGGAAAAAAGGGGGACATATGTAATACTTTCAACAATAAAGATTTTTTTTTAAAGTTTGTCCTAATGAATTTTTAAATAGACTATAACCTAATTTTAAATATGGAAAAGAAAATAGAGTAACCTTAATTAAGAAAATAAAGTGAGTAACTTTAAAATCTATTCTCTGGCCTTAGCCGGTTTGGCTCAGTGGATAGAGCATTGGCCTGTGGACTGAAGGGTTGCAGGTTCAATTCCAGTCAAGGGCACATGCCTGGGTTGCGGGCTTGATCCCCAGTAGGGTGTGTGCAGGAAGCAGCTGATCAATGAGGCTCTCTCATCATTGATGTTTCTGTCTGTCTCTCCCTCTCCCTTACTCTCTGAAATCAATAAAAATATATTAAAAAAATAAAAATTAAAAAAATAAAATCTATTCTCTGTTGTATCAATAAATGAAAAAAATCATCTAAAATTGAGAGATTGATTTTAATTGAAAGAATATAGTTCTTATGAGTTATTAGAGTATTCTCATATAGTTTAAAGATTCCTGTATTACAAAGTTTAATTAGTGGGACCACGATTCATTAGTGGTGTCAGAAGTAAAAAGCTACATTCACTGCATTAGACAGAGTATTCCAGTGAAGCCCTTCCTAAGGTTGAACTATCCCCAAGAACTCCATGGAGGAAGGCTGGCATGCAGAAGTTAAGGACATGTCATTCCTGTCCTTACTGGAGTTCACCTGTTGTCAATGGGCCCTCCTGAGATCCAAACGGATGTGGTCTATATGGTGAGTAGCCCAAGAAGATAGTAAGATAAAACTCAGGGTAAACTGCTTGCTACACAGGGCAAATAGAGTCATCTATTGAAAATAATTTGGTCTGAAAAATAACTCATATGAAATATATTGAACAATGTCCCTAAAATTATACTTACTATTTTCTGAATAAAAATGCAGAAATAAAAAGGGAAATGAATGTTTACATGATATTCAAAATAAACAACATGGGACTGTATGTGGCAATATTTTCTATTTCTCTGTTTTTGTCAAATACTATAGGCCAAGAACGATGACAATAAAACAATAATCTTAAATTGTGGATTCAGAAGAACCAAAATTGGTTTGACTTGAAAGAAGACAAAAGTTTTTAATTTATTTAATTGTATAACATAAGAACAGAAATTAGCTGGTCAATTAGCTTGGTTGAGAAAATGCTACTGTAATCAAACTCAAGCACTCTGGTGTGATGAGGGCCAGGGAGCTCTGCTGTGCTTGACAGCTATCCATAAATCTGTCCTGTTTTCTTGGAAATGCTTAAAAGCAGTTTTTAGGTGGAGACCAGGAAAAATTAAGGTCTAGTGGAGAAGACATATAAAGCCAAAACTCTTCTAATAGAAACACAAAGGAAAAAACTTAATAGAAAAAAAAGGGAACATTTTGCTTATGTGTATGCATCTTTTCTTAATCTGTGTATTGAAACATATATACATTAGCATTTTCATTTGAAAGTGATATAAAAGATAATTTGTGTGTTCTTTAAACAATAAAATATCATTGTTTTACTGTTTTTTGAAGGGAAGTACAAAATTCCCTAATGGTTGCTGCCCTCTAATGGTCAAATACTTAAATGGATATATATCTGATGAATTCATGCTCAATCTTGTGTGTGTGGTGTATGCATGTCCATGTATGTTCACACATGAATGTATTTAATTTATGTTACTATATCTTATCTTTCACACAAAGAAAATATGTAAAACTTTTAAAGTGTTTATGTGATTGTGAAAAATTTATTGTGTTCTTTTCAGTTATACAATCCCTAAGTAGAAATAAAGACATTTAGCAAGTTTGGTGTAGGCCAAAAAAAATGCTATAAAAGAGTATGGTAAAAATTTTTTAACACTATATTTCACCTAAAACTGTGATGTTTACGAGATACAAATAAAAGTGTTTCTTTAGGAGAAATATTTTTTAATAATTTCAGTATATGCTTGTAAATTAGTATTATGCACCCTCTAGGATTCCTTACTTGCTTAAAATATCCTCTTCATTATAAACATATTTTGTTATAGGCATTGGAGATATAGATTCCTCTGAACATTAATCTGTGAAGAAATATATATTCTACATCAAATAATGTGTTAAACAATGTTAAATGTGTTCGTTTAAGATTTCTTGAGGTTTTGCCAATACTCACTGTGAACCTAGCAGGTCTGTTACTGCATGTAGTGTTTCCTAACCTCTTATTATGAAGTAAGCTATGGGTTTAATGTTCTGAGTTATGTATGTTTAGAATGTACTAGGTAGTCACCTGATAAGGAAATAACACGAATTAAGTACATATGGGGTGTCCAAAAAATGTATACACACTTTAACAGCTGATAGCTCAATTTTGAAAATGAAATGTATTTTAATAAACACTGATTTTATAATTATTCAAAGTGTGGGTATACATTTCTTGGGAAACCCTATATAAGCCAAATAGCTTCTAATATAATGTTTAACCAATGCAATAAAATTCACCAGCAGAGCAAAAACATCTAATTAATACACTAAAGGAGGTGTTCTTACCTTCTGGGGGAGTGAATATTGAAATATTTGTTTTGGGTCCAATCCCTGCACTGGTTTCTGCAGCAACATATACATCATACATTGTAAATGGTGTTAGGTTAGTGAATGCAAACTTAAGGTCTTTTGTGCTGTTATCCCAAATCCGACCTGAAAAAAAGCAAAAAAAAAATATACCTGCGGATTATTTTCTCATCCAACATGTAATCATTCTCACATATAAGGATATAGCCAAGAACAGCATTTAAAGTGCTAACTTGTGCATTGTGTTTTAATACAATTAATTTTTGTTGTTAATACTCATCAGAGGATTTTTTTTCCCCATTGATTTTTTTAGAGAGAGTGGAAGAGAGGAAGGAAAGGGGGGTGGGGGAGGGAGAGAGAGAGAAAAACATGATGTGAGAGAGACACATCAATTGGCTGCCTCCCACACGTGCCCAAACTGTGGCCTGGATCAAACCTGCAGTGCAGCTACATGTCCTAGACTGGGAATCAAACACGTGACCTTTCCATGCATGGGCAACACTCTAAGCACTGAGCATACTGGCCAGGGCACTAAAACGTTTAAATACATTTTAAATATAGAGTTTAATAGTGCATTGATATAGATTTAATTAAAATAACAAAAATAACATGAAAATCATCCAGTGCTTAAAATGACTTTTATTAAATTATGAAGTCCTGTTCAATTCCCATGTTATTTTTTTATATATTTTAAAGGAACACATTAGAACTACTAGATTTAATAAATGAATTTGGCAACGTAGCAGAATATAAAATTAATAAGAAATCTATGGTAAAAGAGATAGATAATGGAGAGGAACCAAGATGGCGGCATAGGTAAACACCTAAACTGCTGCCTCGCACAACAATTTCAAAACTACAACTGAAAGACAAAACGTCCATCACCCAGAACCACAGGAAAGCTGGCTGAGTGGAAGTTCTACAACTAGAAGGAAAGAGAAAAGAGCACTGAGATGTGCACAAGCACTGAAAGCTGAGGTACGGAGGCGCGCGAATAGGGCTGGCGGGGGGCGACTGGGTGCACTGCTTTTTTCAACCCGAAGGGAGACAAGCTCCCAATTACTCTGAACTCCAGTTTCTGGGGAGATGCTGGGGACCCAAACTCCTATGGGGAGAAGCTGGACTGTCTGCCATTGGGTCGGAAAGTGACAGCGGCTTTCTTGCAGAGGTGAGCGCAGCAATCATTGTTTACTGCGCTGGGGCACGGGACGCGGGAACTTGAAAATGCAGAGACACAGAGACGGCTGACTGGCAGCTATCGCTATTTGCCACGCACTAGCCTAGTGACTCCCTGAGACCCCTCCCCACACAATCTACAAACCCACCCAAGCTCCACGCAGCGGCTTTTGCATATAAATGGTCTGCCCTTTCGCAGCTTAACCTAACAAACTGCAGCTCTGATCAGACAGCTCCAAAACCTCCAAACCCCAAGCAAAGAGGAGAAAACTGTAGTTCTTGCTGTAGCTCCTGCTGGGTGGCCTCAGACAGTAGCTGACCTGCACCCCATTGGAGATCCAGAAGCTAGTGTATCTAGTGGTCAGTGTGAGACGACACCAGATTTCAACTACTCACATCCATAAGTGACACATTCAAGAGGCAGACTCAGTGAGCACCAGAGCCCCACTTAAGCAAGTCCTGCCCCATAAGCGTGTCTCCAGCACAGCATTTCTTCCATTATAGACACAGCGGTCCTCACAGCCAATTGGCCTGGAGGTCAATTCCTCCCAGTGTACCAACAGCAATCAAGGCTTAACTACACCAAGACTTTGCACTCAGCCCACAAAGGGGTGCACCAAGAGTGTCCACCTCAGGTGATAGGCTGAACTACTGGTCACCTACCACAGAAAAGCATTCCATCAACACAGGGAAGCAGCAAAATACGGAGACAAAGAAACATGTCACGAATGAAAGAAATGGAGGAAAGCAAACTACTGGACATAGAGTTCAAAACCACATTTATAAGGTTACTCAAGAATTTTCTAAAAACTGCCGAGAAACTTGATGAGACCTCCGAGGAACTTAGTGAGACCTTCAAGGACCTTAATGAGAATGCCAAAAAAATGGAAAAGGGCCAGTCAGAAATTAAGCATACACTGTCTGAAATAAAGAATATACAGAAATTCAACTGTAGATCAAAGGACCCCAAGAATCAAACCAAAGATCTGAAATATGAGGAAAAAAAACCACCCAACCAGAAAAACAAAAAGAAAAAAGAATCCAAAAATATGAAGATAGTGTAAGGAGCCTCTGGGACAACTTTAAGCATACCAACATCCAAATTTTTGGGGTGCCAGAAGAAGAGAGAGAGCAAGATATTGAAAACCTATTTGAAGAAATAATGACAGAAAACTTTCCCTACCTGGTGAAAGAAATAGACTTACAAATCCAGGAAGCGCAGAGAACCCCAAACAGGAGGAATCCAAAGAGGACCACACCAAGACACATCATAATTAAAATGCCAAGAGCAAAAGACAAAGAGAGAATATTAAAAGCAGCAAGAGAAAAACAGTTAGTTACCTACAAGGGAGTACCCATACGACTGTCAGCTGATTTCTCAACAGGAACTATGCAGGCCAGAAGGGAGTGGCAAGAAATATTCAAAGTGATGAATAGCAAGAACCTACAACCAAGATTACTCTATCCAGCAAAGCTATCATTCAGAATTGAAGGTCAGATAAAGAGCTTCACAGACAAAAAAAAGCTAAAGGAGTTCATCACCACCAAACCAGGATTACATGCAATGCTGAAGGGTATTCTTTAAGAAGAGGAAGAAGAAGAAAAAGGCAAAGATAAAAATTATGAACAACAAAATGACCACAAATACATACCTACCAACAAGTGAATCTAAAAATCAAGTGAATAAAAAATCTGATGAACAGAATGGACTGATGAATATAATAGAATCAGGGACATAGAAAG
The DNA here is from genome assembly GCF_963455305.1 of Plecotus auritus. Classification (NCBI taxonomy): domain Eukaryota; kingdom Metazoa; phylum Chordata; class Mammalia; order Chiroptera; family Vespertilionidae; genus Plecotus; species Plecotus auritus. The sequence goes on from NC_137772.1 coordinate 148,540,239, forward strand.
GGAGTGGACTGACAATTCTCAGGGGGAAAGGGGTATGAGGGGTGTGGGAAGAGATTGGACAAAAATCTTACACCTATGGATGAAGACAGTGGCGGTGGGTAAGGGCATGGGGTGGGGTGGGGAATCAGGTGGAGGGGAGCTATAGGGGAAAAAAAAAGAGGAACACCTGTAATAATCTGAACAATAAAGATTTATTTTTTAAAAAAGAAATCTATGGCATTGTTATACACCAATAATGAACTCTCAGAAAGGGAAAACAAACAAACAACCCCATTTACCATTGCAACAAAAAAATTTAGATACTTAGGAATAAACTTAATCAAGGAGGTAAAAGACCTGTATTTGGAAAACTACAACACACTGAAAAAAGAAATAGAGGAAGATATATGCAAGTGGAAGAATATACCATGCTCATGGAATGGTAGAATCAACATCATTAAAATGTCAATACTACACAAGGCAATCTACAGATTCAGTGCAATCCCTATTAAAATACCAACAGCATATTTCACAGAGCTAGAACAAGTTCTCCAAAAATTTATATGGAATCAAAAAAGACTCCGAATAGTTTCAGCAATCTTGAGAAAGAAAAACAAAGTTGGAAGAATCACAATGCCAGATTTCAAGTTGTACTACAAAGCCATTGTATTTAAAACAACCTGGTACTAGCACAAAAACAGGCAAATAGGCCAATGGAACAGAACAGAGAACCCAGAAATCAACTAGGTCATTATGCTCATTTAATATTTGACAAAGGAGGCAAGAACATACAATGGAGCCAAGATAGTCTCTCTTCTCTCTTCAATAAATGGTGTTGGAAAAGTTGGGCAGATACATAAAAAAAAAAAAAAAAAGAAATTAGACCACCATACACAAAAATAAACTCAAAATGAATAAAAGACTTAAATGTAAGATGTGAAACCATAAAAATCCTGGAAGAAACCATTGGCAGCAAAATCTCAGACATCTCTCATAGCAATATGTTTACTGATACAGCTCCTAGGACAATGGTAATTAAGGAGAAAATAAGCAAATGGGACTACATCAAAATAAAGAGCTTCTGCACAGCAAAAATACCATCAATAAAATAACAAGAGTGCCCACTCCATGAGAGAACATATTTGCCAATGATACATCCAATAAAGGGTTAACCTACAAAACAGGGAACTCACACAACTTAACCAAAGGAAGATAAACAACCCAATTTAAAAAAATGGGCAAGAACCAAGATGGCGGCATAGGTAAACACCTAAACTGCTGCCTGGCACAACAATTTCAAAACTACAACTAAAAGACAGAACGGACACCATCCAGAACCACAGGAAAGCTGGCTGAGTGAAAATTCTACAACTAGAAGGAAAGACAAAAGCTTACAGAGAATTGGAGGTACGGCAAAGGGTCTTTGTGCGCACAGAGAGGAAGGGCGGCTGAGAGCCTGGCTGACTTTCTCTGGCGGAAGGGGGAAGGAAGCCCCCGAACGCACTGAACCCCAGTTCTGACTGCACTGAACCCCAGTTCCGGGCGAGACCCTGGGGACCCACACTTTTAACGAGGGGAGTCTGGACTCTCGGGCGGAGACTCGAGAGCTGGGGAAGGCAGAAGTCTGAAGGCGCGCTCGTGCCAGTGCGCACAAAGGCTGCGGAGGTTGCCACAGGCTTTCCCTAGTAGAAGGGAGTCAGAGGCTCCTGACCGCACTGGGCCTCAGTTCTGACTGCACTGAACCCCGGTTCCAGGCGAGCCCCTGGGGACCCACACTCTTGTGGGGGGAGTCTGGACTCTCGGGCGGAGACTCGGGAGCCGGGGAAGGCAGAGGTCTGCGCGTGCGCGCAAGGGCAAGGCTGCCAGGAAGCCAAGACTGTCTGCTCCGCCCTGAGACTCCACCCCATCCAAGTGGAGCACAGAGGCTATTGCGATTTGGCAAGTCTAATCCTATAAGGCTGTCTCCAGCACCGAACTTCTCCCAGCATAGACGCAGCTGATCCTTACAGCCAACTGGCCTGGAGGTCAATTCCTCCCAGTGATACCAACAACAATCAAGACTTAACTACAACAAGGCTGTACACACAGTCCACAAAGGGGTGCACCAAGAGTGTCCACCTCAGGTGAACTGGGGAGGCCGACCCACTGGGCCATATAGGAAACCTAGCACACAAATTTACCCTACCAACTCAGGGAAGCAGTGAAAATGCGGCGTCAAAGAAACAGATCACAAACGAAAGAAGTGGAGGAAAACAAACGACTGGATATAGAATTCAAAACCACGGTTATAAGGCTTTTCAAGAATATCCTAGAAAAGGCCAATAAATATAATGAGACCCTCGAAGATATGAAAAAGGACCAACTAGAAATTAAACATACACTGACTGAAATAAAAAATATTATACAGAGACCCAAAAACAGACTAGAGGAACACAAGAATCAAGTCAAAGAATTGAAACACAAAGAAGCAAAAAACACTCAACCGAAAAAGCAAAAAGCAAAAAAAAAAATCCAAAAAGTTGAAGATAGTGTAAGAAGACTCTGGGACAACTTCAAGCGTACCAACATCAGAATTATGGGGGTGCCAGAAGAAGAGAGAGAGCAAGATACTGAAAACCTATTTGAAGAAATAATAACCGAAAACTTCCCCCACCTGGTGAAAGAAATAGACTTACAAGTCCAGGAAGCGCAGAGAACCCCAAACAAGAGGAATCCAAAGAGGACCACACCAAGACACATCATAATTAAAATGCCAAGAGCAAAAGACAAAGAGAGAATATTAAAAGCAGCAAGAGAAAAACAGTTAGTTACCTACAAGGGAGCACCCATACGACTGTCAGCTGATTTCTCAACAGAAACTATGCAGGCCAGATGGGAGTGGCAAGAAATTTTCAATGTGATGAATAGCAAGAACCTACAACCAAGATTACTCTACCCAGCAAAGCTATCATTCAGAATTGAAGGGCAAATAAAGAGCTTCACAGATAAGAAAAAGCTAAAGGAGTTCATCACCACCAAACCAGTATTATATGAAACGCTGAAAAGTATTCTTAAAGAAGAGGAAGAAGAAAAAAGTAAAGACAAAAATTATGAACAACAAATACATATCTATCAACAAGTTAACCTAAAAATCAAGTGAATTAAAAACCTGAGGAACAGAATAATCTGGTGAATATAATAGAATCAGGGGCATAGAAAGGGAGTGGACTGATAATTCTCAGGGGGAAAGGGGTAGGGGGGTTCATGAAGAGACTGGACAAAAATCATACACCTATGGATGAGGACAGTGGGGGGGGAGGTAAGGGCAGAAGGTGGGGTGGGAACTGGGTGGAGGGGAGCTACAGGGGGAAAAAGGAGAAACAACTGTAATAATCTGAATAAAGATTTATTAAAATTAAAAAAAAATGGGCAAAGGACCTCAATAGACACTTCTCCAAAATGGACATGCAGAAGGCCAAAAGGCATATGAAAAAGTGCTCAAAGTCACTGATCATCCCAGAGATGCAAATCAAAATGACAATGAGGTACCACCTGTAAGGATGGCTATCATTAATAAATCAACAAATGAGAATTGTTGGCAAGTATGTGGAGAAAAAGGAACCCTTGTGCACTGCTGGTGGAAATGCAAACTGGTGCAGCCACTGTGGAAAACAGTATGGAGTTTCCTCAAAAAATTAAAAATGGAACTCCCATTTGACCCAGTGATCCCATTTCTAGGAATATATCCCAAGAACTCAGAAACACCCATCAGAAAGGATATAAGCACCGCTATGTTCATAGCAGCACAATTTACAATAGCTAAGATTTGGAAACAACCTAAGTGCCCATCAGCAGATGAGTGGATTAAAAACTATGGTACATCTACACAATGGTATACTATGCAGCTATAAAAAAGAAGGAACTCCTACCATTTGGACCTAAAGAGCATTATGCTAAGCAAAATAAACCAATCAGAGAAAGATTGAGTGTCACATGATCTCATTCATATGTGGAATCTAATGACCAACATAACTGATAAACAAAAATAGACCCAGAGACATAGGAACATTGAACAGACTGTCAAATCTCAGAAGGAAGTCAGAGGAGGGTGGAAGGGGGGAACAGATCAACCAATGAACTCATATGCTTATATGCATAACCCAAAAATAGACAGTGGGTGGTGAAAGCTTGGGGGTGGGAGAGGGCAACAGGGGGAAAAGGGGACATATGTAATATTTTCAACAATAAATATTTATTTTTAAAAATCAGTGACAACATTTTACATTCAAATTTAGTCAATTAAAATGCTAAATATTCCCATTTTCATCTATAGAAAATTTTATTTAGAAAACATTTCTAATTTAGCTTCTGAGAAAAATTCCTTAAGTAGTCCAGCATCAAAATTCCTTAAATCCTAAACTTTTTCACTAAATAGTTCTTTCACCTTCTTGCTGTAGTTGAAACCTGACTGTCCCCTCAAAGGGCCACTTCTGTTCCCTTCAGCCTTGCCAATAGTGGTAGTCTATTTTTCCCCAGAGCCCTTACGACATGATTAGCCCTTCAGGTGTGGTGTTTTCCTTGTTCCTCATTACCCTGTCATAGGCCATTCTAGCTCCCTCCTTATAAAAGCCTACAGTTTTAAATGTGATGTTATAATGACATCCACTGGCCCTCATTGTTGTAGTGATCTTCTAAGACTCTCGATTCCAATAATCACAGGCTGTTGTTGTTCCTGTGATTAAAGCCCCTATCCAGTGGTCGGCAAACTCATTAGTCAACAGAGCCGCAGTTTGCCGTCCACTGTCTACCCCCAGGGCCAGTCACTCTCATTCTGGATGGAGTACCTACTTCAATGTCACTTTCTTTAATGCTACCATCTTACTGTGTGGTGATTTCAATATTCCTAGAGATAATCCTTAAACTACCTTGAGCTCTTTTTAAATAATCTAGTCCTGCACTCTATCTCAGTCACTCTCTCATGGTCATAACTTGGTTATCACTATTACCAATAACTGCAAATCCTCCATAATCTCAATTTCATTCAACTCTCCGACCACTCTTTCTTATCTCCTTGTTCACTTACTCTAGAACCCTGAAAGAACAATTCTTTGAGTCCACGGAGACCTCCAATCCATTTATCTTACCACCTCTTCTATTTTATTTTGTTTGGTCCTTCACCACTTGATTCCCTCAATGCCGGAAACCAATCATTCTACCACTAATAGAAAGATGTGGCCAGGAAACTGGGAAGGCTGGTCAACAACCTTAATTGTTTTAATCGCTCACTGTTTAGTAAAAACATTGTTAGCTGAAGCAGCCTCCACCTCTGTTTGTTTCATGTAAATTTCTGTCATTGGAATTTCCTGCCTAAAGGTTATTGGCATATCCCATAGTCTCAATAAAAGGGATTGCAAGGCCAGAGCAAGGGGTAGTCCTTCCACTAGAGTTGGGCTCCCGCCTTGCCCCCAATATTCCAAAATTAATACTTTTCCAAGTCTCTTTTCATTTGTGTGCGGCCTTCTCCAGAACCCGAACCCTGAACCAAGTGGGACGTGAAAGGGGTTCCCACACCTCAATGTCATTGTCCATTATAATCACTGCCTGACATAAGTCTTCAATTCCCTTGCCCTTCTCTTGGTGAAGGGAGCTGGAGAAAAACACAAACCACTCTGACTGGTATCACTTTTTTCATTACCACTTCTCAAATGAGACCTAGCACCTTACTTAATTCCTAGTCCTATCACTCCCTCTGTTCTTCTACATGATTATTTTATACTTTCTATTTCCTCCTCTGAGTTCAAAAGTCTGTCTGCTCCATCATTACTCACAGTTGATAGTCTTGCTTTTCATTCCATTAAAAAAATTAAATCAATCAGAAAAAATCTGCCACAGACTCCCATCAGCAAAATTACCTATTCACCAGCCTCTGTACTCAAATATTCCGCCTTACAGTCTGTCACTACGGACAAACCATCTGTATTCTTATCTCAAACCCATCCCTACATTTAAGCAAAAGATCTCAACTTCTGCCTACACAAAAACATCTTCCCAATAATTCTTGCCTTTCTTATATCATTAAGTTTTTGTTTCTTTCTTCATTCACATCAGACAACAGAGAAGAATTATTTGTTCTTTCTGGGGGAAAAACCCTGTTAGCTCCGCTTACCCCCATCCCCACTCTCTGCATCCTTTCATTGCTTCACTTTGCAGCAAAACTCAAGAATTGTCTGTTACCTACTACTACAATATTCTCCCATTCTCTTGAATCCATACCAGTCAGTCATTTACTTATCCCCATACTTCATCATAACTGTTCTTGCCAAGATTGTTAATGACCTCCATGTTGTTAAATGCAATAGTTACTAAATGCATCTTACTTGATTTATCAGTTTTATAAATGAAAGATTACCTTGTCAATGTTTTGCAAAATAATACCAAAACATACAGAAAAGGTATGTCTCTGTATTGTGTTTGTCTCTGTGTTTCAGAAAGAAGAAAGGGTTGGAAGGAGAAGAAAGGACTACCATTTTTTTAAAAACTGCAAGTATTTCAGAATTTTAGGAGCATGGGTACTTAGGAATAAAAAATAAAGGTTATTCATATGATTCACGAGATTCATAAAAGTTTTATAATGAATAATTTGGAACGCTATTTTTTTCATTCTTCCAAATAAATAATAATATGTGAGTTTATGTTATTTCATTGTTATTTGAATTTGACTTCTTTTGTATAACCATAGATCTCAAATTAGGAAACAATTTTAGATTTTATTTAATTAACTACCAATAATATAGTATTTGAACCCCTCGAAATATCTATGACAAATGGATGCCAAAGTTCTCCTTGTTCACAAAGATGGAGAACTTGACACCTCACAAAGTTGTTCACATTATTTTCAGAGAGCTCTAACTATTAGAAATGGGAGTCTTTATTCTAAGCAGAAATCTGAGTTAGTATAATCTAAGACTATTGTTCTTCGTAAATATATTTGTAATCAGAATAACTCAAGGTCCTCTTGTTCAAATATGAAGACATATAGGGCATCCCAAAAAATGTATACACACACTTTGAATAATTATAAAGGCAATGTTTATTAAAATACATTTCATTTTCAAAATTGAGCTATCAGCTGTTAAAGTATATATACATTTTTGGGGGGTTCTCTGTATATCTTTTCTAACCCTTTTCTTCTTGAGGAGTTATCTCTAGTTCAGCTCATCCTCAACAAATATGGAACATGGATAGTGTTTTGCTATCTTTATACTTATTTATGGTTTTCAGAAAAATTTCAAAGAGCCTTACCTTCCTTATTACTTTTCAATTATTTGCTTCAATTACAGGGTCTTTTTAAAAGGAGTCTGATACTTTTAAAAAATTGATACCAGTAACATATTTTATATAATTCTTATTCTAAAAGGTAAACACAAAACCAATGAACACTTACCTGATGGCCCATATAATTCAACTCTATAACTAAATTTCCCTGTTACTGTCATTGGTGGATCACATGAAATTGAAAAGGACTTTCCTGTAATGTTGCCTGTTACACAGTTTTGTGGTGGTCCTTCAGGTACTAAAATAATCACAGGGGAAAATGAATAAATAACAGAACAGATATATATTTAAAATTAAAAATTACCTGATTAAATATACATAATAAAATATAAAGTCAAAAACAAAATATCACAATAACAGCAGAGGGCTTTCTTAACTTAAGAAAATGAAAAATGGAATAAATTGAATTTGAATAAGACATGCTCGATCATAAGATCAAGTTATTTGCAATAATTACTAGTCTTATTTAATGCTGCATCTAAGTTTCATTTCTTTATAGTTCATCTAAATTTCATTTCTTAGAGTTACACTGTCCTGAAACATGTATATGTACATATATATTGCATTCAACAGACCTGTATCTGGCTTGATATACACTCAACTCCTGGTAGATACAAGTAAAAGCGTCAAGGAAATAACAACCTTCAGAATCTATTGGCAATGATCTTTACTTTTTGTATCAATATTTGTACTTGGTTCTGAGAGAATATTTATAGCCTATAGTTAGAAGATTCTAGTGTAACACTGGCAACATGTAAAATTAATAATGTCTATTTTTCATAGATGTTTCTACATTTTACCCTTTAAATTAAAATGAAACATTTCAATTTTTTTTTTCCAAAACAAATTTTGTGCCTACTAAATCTCACTTTGGGTGACCCTCATGAATTTGCTTTTATTGTATATGAAGAAGTAAGGGATATGGAAGAAGAAAATGCTATGATTCAAAGATGGTTATTAAAATTAAAAAAACTTAAACTTACATGTAATGAAATGATAAAAACTAACAGCTATGTTACCAGAAAAGAAAATACTATGCTTTAGTGAAATTACTCTACCAGCAATAATTTCCAGTACCTTCAAATATTACCAATCACAACTGAATGTTTGATACTATATATTTAGTATGGAATTATGTCACTATCTACATAAATTTACATATATATATCCATACTACCATAATTAAATAGATATTTTCAGATCTAGAAATTGTACGTGCTTTTTGAATTTAGTGGTAATAATATCTAATTATACTCATTGAATCCTAACATCACTGCCATAAAAATCATACTATTACAGTCTCCTTTTTTCACATGAGGAAACTGCAGGGCAAATAGAATACTAATATGTATATTTTTAACTACTGTTTTTATTTAATACTTAAATGTTAATTGCATGATATTTATGCTACTGCAGGTGATAGCTTTACATTTGGTGGTAGCAATATCAGTGAGAGAAGGGTATAGGTGATTATAGAGATGCAGAAGGGAAGGGATGGTTATGAATAAATGCTGAGATCACATAATAAAAGCTTATCTTAGAGTCGTGGTCATTAGTTCAAGAATCCTTTCAAATATTTCTGCTTCTAGATGCTTATGTTATAAAGAGAAGTGAAACTGAGGATTCTCCAGGTAAGATTTCTATTATCTGTCATTAAGGGGGAAAGTATTGAAAGGGAAGAAATATTTTAACAAAAAGATCTCTATAAAAAATAAAATGAAAGGCCTTTCTGTACATAATTTAACTTTTTTCCCACACACACAAGAAATAAATAGAAACCATACCTGATTCTGGTGTTCTGACAATTGTACTATCAATATAACCTGCTTCCGTTGTAACAGCAGAAACTTCAAAAAGATATGTTGTATAAGGTCTCAAATGTGTCACTACAAAACTGATGGGTTCTTTCCACACAGAGCTTATCTTACTCCGTGACAATGTGTTCGATGAATATGTGGTACGTGTTGGAGGCGTACCTCTACTAAGGGTTGGAGAAGGGCTGGTTGTACTCCATAAAAAAGATTCATTATTCTCCTAGTGAATAAAATAAATATCAATGGAAAAATGTGTTGTCTCTTCACAGACATAAGAAGTTTAGCTCTTTTTCCTTTATACTATAAATATTATTAAATTTGTGATATGTGTATGATTGGTTAAGATTTTAACAAATTAGCTTATACAAGTTATGGAAAAATCTGCTAGATTATACCCTAGAATTATACCCATTTATGCCTACAGTTTTAGAGCATAATATACATATTGCATTCTTTATACCTTAATCTTTCTTATGAGTAGAATTTCAAGTGGCATAAAACAAAGGTAAAACTATAACAAAATCATTAGTAAGAATTTTTGAAATTCATATTAAAAGTACAAGAGCCAAAGAGTTGAAATTTTTCCGTTTGTGAAATTTCGAATATTTTTCTTTCTTACTGTTAGTATAATTTTTTCTCATAAGCACTCAAAAGATAAAGCATGTGTGCTGTATGTGAGTGCATGTTCATGTGTGTGTGTGTATGTGTTTGTATATATTAGAATATATCCAAATTCTACAAAGAAGATTTTGAAACTTGTAAAAATTCGAGCATTTAAAACAAAATTTTGTTTGGCTGTTTCTCCATCAATATTATCACAAAGATCAACAAAATTACTTTTAGAAGATCATTATTACAGTACTTCTAGGGATTTCCTGTTGGTGACTAGAATAACAAATTTTTCACCAAAGATATGCACAACAAAAATCTACTTCCACAAAGTTAACCTTGACAATGCCCATCCCCTCACTTCCTGTCACATCTTGTTACTAGTGATAGACTACACTTTCTTACTTCAGAGCTTTATAAAGTATCCTTGATGCGAAATGTGTCTCTCAGACAATCTCCACCTATCCTTTCTCCAAGGCCTGTCACAAATGCTAGTCCTGTCAGGAGTCTTTCCTGAGCTCCCTAAGCAATTCTGACATTTTACTCTTGAATTCTCAAACCTTTATTTTAATCTACTTTGAATATAGCCAACTGTGTGTAACACGTTACTATGACCTAATACTATAAGTAATCAAATCGCTATACTTTGGCAAAATAATATAGTATCCAGATGCAGGAAACTTCAAGATATACATTTATTTAAACTTCGTGAGACATAGGAAGTGTTCCATAATACTTACATTGCATTCTGGCAATTTCCCAGTCAAAATGTCCTCTACTCTGATTGAGACATCTTTCACCACTATCCCACTTCTTGCATGTTTGACACTAATCTTGAAACTGGTAATTTTGCCATTTGGTTGACGAGGTAAGTACCAAATCAGGTTTACTGCTGAATAGTTAAAGGCCTCAACTGTCAGATTTACCACTTTTCCTGGAGCTGGGGAAGTGAGAGAGATTACAAGGGAGATAAAAATAATGTTATAAAACTTAGAATGCCAGTTATATAATTTTGGGATATTACATTTCCCATGTTATATGAAACTAAATATATAATACATTGGGGAAGGGGGAATCTACTTGGGTGAGATGTTTTGAAATACATTTAATTAACTTCTGCCTAAAATAAAGAACTAGAAATTAGGCCCATAGTGTTGTGTTTAAGAGGTAGATAAGTTTAACTTCAAGACTCTTTGATCAACACATCTATAATAATAAAAGGATAATATGCTAATTAGACTGGATGTCTTCCGGACATCATTCTGGATGTCATTCCTGATGAAGCCGGACCCGGAGGGAAGCCAGTCCGGGTGCCAGGTGCCTGTGGGCGCCAGAGGAGGGAAGCCCAGGTCCCAGGTACCGGAGGGAAGCCAGTGCCGGCATCCAGGGGAAGGAAGGCCTACTCTTGCACGAATTTTCATGCATTGGGCCTCTAGTCTACAGATAAACTACTTCAAATACATCTGAAAAATTCAATTAATAGTTGTTTGTGAATATACAAAAAAAATAACAGAAACATGAATCTCTTCTTAAAATATTTTGGAATTATATAGATTCCCTAGGTAATGAAGAAATGGCAACTTAAAACAAATATCCACCAATTATACCAAAAAGCATTTCTAGAATATGTCTAAATATCTAGTGTTTAACATAAAGTAGATAGAACCCAATTGGTTGTGATTATTACATCTTGAGTTTCACACACCCTCAAAATTAATTGTCATCAGAATTCATGGTACTTTGGTTTTAATTATTCATAATCTGCAATAATAATAATCTGTATATTATTTTAATTGGAATGAGACAAACATAAGGACAGAATGAAAGAAAATTATGTCCATTAATTTCAAGGAAAATTATATGAAACTGAAAAACTAGAGTAAATAATCAAGATCCTTCAGAACATTAAACAAACATGACAAGTCACTATTGAAAGAAATAAAAACAAAATAGGACATTTGGGGTAAAACATTATAAGTGATAGAGTTGCCTAGTATTAAGATACCAAATAATAAAATTTAGGTGCACATTGTAGAAAAGAATGACAAAATATGATTTCTAAATGAAAGCCACATCCTATCTAATAAAAGGGTAATATGCAAATTAACCATCACTCTGCTACAAAGATGGTGGTGCCCATAGTGGCTGGGGCTGGACGCTGGCTTCATAGCCCCGGCAATGAGGCCAGCTTCCCAAGTCAGGCTGTGGAGGGAGGGAGGGCCTCTGGGCAGTGGGCACACACCAGGGGTGGGAGCAGCTCAGAGCACGCCCTCACCCCAGGGGACAGGGCTTGGCAGCGAGCAGCAGAGAGCTACCAGTGGTGGTGGGTGTGGTGGCCTGGCTGCCGGGAGGCCAGCTTTCGGCTGCTGGGGCCTGTGCTGAGGTGACTGGTGGTGCAGGCAACTGTGGGGGTGTGCCCAAGGCTGGGGTGCTGGGAGACGTGGGACTGCAGCCCAGGAGGCAAGGCTCCGGAGGACCTGGCCACCCCGCACCGGCACTGAAGCTGCCTCCTGTGAGATGTAGCCTAGCCTAGGTGTGCGGGAAGCGGGTTTAGAGACCTCTCCCTTTGTGGCGCCCAGAGCCCAGGCCGGCCAGTGCCCCAGAGGAGACGCCCGCCAGGATTAGGGGCACGACTGGCCTCCAAACCACAGGCAGGCATTAGCCCAGGCTGGCCAGCACCCCAGAGGAGACCCCCACCAGGATCAGGGTCGTGGCCGACCTTCAAACTGTGGCGGCCCCTCGCCTGAGGAGGCCTCCTGGACGAGGACGTCCGAGTCTGTTCTTGACCTAGGGCCTTGCTCTCCCCGCGAGGGACTCAGAAGCCACCGGAGTCTAACCGCCAGTCTCTGGGAGGTGGGAGTGCATCCACTGTCCACCAAAAAGCAGTGCTATCAAACCGTTCAGTCTCAGTGCAGACACAGGTCTGTGGCTGACGGGGTGGAGGCCAGAACAAAACAAAACAGCAGAAACACCCTGCCCACCTGGGCGGGTGCAGCTGCAGTCCACGTGGCCTGGGCAGTGTAGAAAGTGCTACCTTCTCCCTGGTCCTGTGCTGGCACCGCCGCCTCGCTCACCCTCAAGCCCCCCTGAGCCCTACAGGGAAGTGTGTAGGGCATCCTGCAGGAGTTGTGCCATTCTGGGTGCTTTTGCCCAAAGACACCCTTTGGGGTGAATTCAGAGCCACATCTCACTTCCCATGAGACTGGAAGAACCATGTAAAAGGATTTCGACAAAAGCTTTCCACATCTCTGTTTATTCTTTTGAATCCATAAAACGACCTTAAAAAAAGCACTCGGGCCACCAAGAGAGAATGTACTTTCTGGCCAGAGCACGCAGGATTCTTTTGCCCAACAGGTTAAAGGAAGCAGAGAGCTGGCACAGTGGAAATGGTCCTGGTGCCCTATGAGGAGATTGGGGGAAGGGGGTTGCAGAAATTCCACAAGCCTCTTGCTACCTTCTCCTTTGCAAACCACACCATCCAGACCCACCAGGACTGGAGGCAACTGGGAGTCACAGCCGTGATTTGGGATGTGGTAAGCAAATCTTAGGGGGTTTCTGAAAACATCTGCAATTGATTATAAGACTGGTCTTTATTTAAAAAGAAATAAAAGAACAGCTCTGTTAAAATCTAATTCATATACTGTACATGTCACCTAAAGTGTGCAATGAACTGGTTTTATAAGTAAATTCAGCGTGGTACAACCATCACCATGCTCAATTTTTAAATATCTTCACGACCCCATCCCCTCCAAAAAAAAACCTTCTACCCACTAGAATCACTTTCCTGATCATCTTCCCCAAAATAGATTGCATTTTAAGGGTGGGTAAAGGAAAGTTGAGGGAAGTTAAAATACTGCACAAAGGATATTGTAAAATGACAAGCCCAAAGTGAAGATCACATGTTTTCTTTAAAAAAATTTTTTTTTTTATTTCAGAGAGAAGGGAGAGGGAGAGAGAGATAGAAACATCAATGATAAGAATCACTGATCAGCTGCCTCCTGCAGGCCCCCTACTGGGGATTGAGCCCACAACCCAGGCAGGTGCCCCTGACCAGGATCAAACCTGGGACCCTTCCGTCCACAGGCCGATGCTCTCTCCATTAAGCCAAAGCGGCCAGGGCCTTGTGTTTTCTTTAAGTTCTGTGGGTTGTAATGGTCCCCACATCTACACCAATAAAAGGGTAATATGCTAATTAGAGTGGTTGTCTTCCTTCCAGACAAAGCTGCAGCGGCTGCAAGGGCCGAGGCTCAGGCAGCCATGGGCAGCTGCGAAGGGCTGAGGCTCAGGCCAGCAGTGGCAGCAGCAGTGGGATAATGGGGGCAGTGCCCCCAGAGGGAGGCCAGACTGGGGGCCAAGGCACAGGCAGTTTGGGGTGATCAGGCCGACAGGGGAGGGCAGTTGGGGGCTATTGTGCCAGCAGGGGAGGGCAAGGTAGGGGCGATCAGGCTGGCAGGGGGGCAAGGTAGGGGCAATCAGGCCAGCAGGAAGAGGGGTTAGGGGCAATTAGGCAGGCAGGCAGGCGAGTGGTTAGGAGCCAGCAGTTCTGGATTGTGAGAGGGATGTCAGACTGCCAGAAGTTGGATATTCCCTGAGGGGTCCCAGGTTGGAGAGGGTGCAGACTGGGTTGAGGGGCACCCCCCCCTGACAGTGCACGAATTTTGTGCACTGGGCCTCTAGTAAATTATAAAATGTTTGGCTATATGGAGAGGGGCTATATGTGAATGATATGACAAACAGTACAAACTAAGAAACTTAAGGACAGCTGCAATGAGGTACCATCTCACTTCTGTCAGAATGGCTATCATCAACAAATCAACAAATGACAAGTGCTGGCTAGGATGCAGAGAAAAAGGAACCCTCGTGCATTGCCAGTGGGAATGCAGCCTGGTGCAGCCACTGTGGAGAACAATATGAAGTTTCCTCAAAAAACTAAAAATGGAACTCCCATTTGACCCAGTGATCCCAATTCTAGGAATATATCCCAAGAAGCTAGAAACACGAATCAGAAAGGATATATGCATCCCTATGTTCATAGCAGCACAATTCACCATAGCTAAGATTTGGAAACAGTCTAAGTGCCCATGAGCAGATGAGTGGATTAGAAAACTGTGGTACATCTACACAATGGAATACTACGCTGCAGTAAAAAAGGACTTCCTACCATTTGCAACAGCAGGGATGTAACTGGAGAGCATTATGCTAAGCAAAATAAGCCAGTCAGAGAAAGATAAATATCACATGATGTCACTCTTTTGTGGGATATAATGAACAATATAAACTGATGAACAAAAACAGATCCAGAGACAGAGAAGCATCAATCAGACTGTTAAACCTCAGAGGGAAGGTAGGAGAGGGTGGGGGTAAGGAGGAGAGATCAACTGAAGGACTTGTATGCATGCATATAAGCCTAACCAATGGACATAGACAACTGGGGGTGAGGGCATGAGTGGGGGTGGGGGGAATGGGGGGATAAGGACACATATGTAATAACTTAATAAAGAAAAAAATAATAAAATAAAAGAGTTTGAAGGCCTGGGGTAGAGGTTATGGGCAGGCTAGAAAGTGTCAATGGGGGAGGAAAAAGGGATATATATATATATATATATAATACTTTCAACAATAAAGATTTAAAATAAACAAATAAATAAGATTTTTCCTCTCTGCCACTAGAACAATAGAGGTGTCTTTAAATTGGCTTGGTAATGACTACATGTTATGGATAATATTATAAGTGTTAAAATCCATATTTCTAAAAATTTAATGTCATATAAAGGCTTATGACGATGCTAACAGGAACATGCAGGATATAAATGTGCATAAATGGCACAAGCCTACCTTCATTATATGCAGTTATATAGAAATATATATATATATATGTATATATATATATATACATATATATGTGTATGTATGTATATGTATATGTATATATATATATATATATATATATATATATATATACACACACTAGAGGCCCGGTGCACAAAATTCATGCACGGGGGGTGTATCCCTCAGCCCAGCCTGCACCCTCTCCAATCTGGGACCCCTCGAGTGCAGTCAGACATCCCTCTCACAATCCAGGATTGCTGGCTACCAACTGCTTGCCTGCCTGCCTTCCTGATTGCCCCTAACTGCTTCTGCCTGCCAGCCTGATCACCCCCTAACCACTCCCCTACCAGCCTGATTGATGCCTAACTGCTCACCTGCCAGCCTGGTTACCCCTAACTGCCCTCCCCTGAAGTCCTGGTCACCCCTAACTGCCCTCCCCTGCAGGCCTGGTCACCCCTAACTGCCCTCCCCTGAAGTCCTGGTCACCCCTAACTGCCCTCCTCGGCAGGCCTGGTCCCCCCAACTGCTCTCTCCTGCAGGCCTAGGTCCCCCACAACTGCCCTTCCCTGCAGGCCGGTCGCTCCCAACTTCCCTCCTCTGCTGGCCTGGTCACCCCTAACTGCCCTCCCCTGCAGGCTTGATTGCCCCCAACTGCCCTCCCTTGCAGGCCTGGTCCCTCCCAACTGCCCTCCTCTGCTGGCCATCTTGTGGCAGCCATCTTGTGTACACATGGAGGCAGGATCTTTGACCACATGTGGGCCGCCATCTGTGTGTTGGAGTGATGGTCAATTTGCATATTACTCTTTTATTAGATAGGATTACTAGATAGGATAGAGGCCTGGTACACAGGTGGGGGCCAACTGGTTTGCCCTGAAGGATGTCCCGGTTCAGGGTGGGGGTTCCCTTGGGGCATGCAGTGGCCTGGGCGAGGGGCCTGTGGTGGTTTTCAGGCTGGCCACGCCCCCCAGCGACCCAAGCTGAGGCTCTGGTATCTGGGATTTATTTATCTTCTATAATTGAAACTTTTTAGCCTTGAGGGGAGGCCAGGGCAGGCCAGGAAGTTTGGCTTCCTCCATCGCTGGGGAAACCCAAGCCTCCTGCTCGCTCTGTGGCTGCCACCATTTTTGTTGCGATTTATTTATCTTCTATAATTGAAACTTTGTAGCCTTGAGTGCAGGCCAGGGCCCCCCAGAGTAGGCGGAAAGCTTGGCTTCCCCCATCGCCGGGGAAACCCAAGCCTCCTGCTCGCTCTGTGGCTGGCCACCATCCTGGTTGGGTTAATTTGCATACCTCGCTCCTGATTGGCTTGTGGGCGTGGCTTGTGGGTGTAGCAGAGTGATGGTTAATTTGCATTTTTCTCTTTTATTAGCATATATATATATATGTATATATATATATATATGTGTATATATATATATATATATATATATATATATATATATATATATATATGGGGAGGAGAGGAAGACCAGCCAGAAATGTACCAAAATGAGAACAGAATATTTTGTGAAACAGGGCAATGAATAATTTTCATTTCATGCTTTTTATTTTGTGGGTTTTTTTTAGTTTCTTAAGATAACACTTGCTTTTATAATCAGAAATGACAATATGTACTTTAATGAATAAATTAACTATCCAAGAAGAATCTAAAATAATTAAATGGTCAAGCTATTGAATATTTTATTCATTTTAGCAACAAATTAAGTAACAAAAACTCATAACTAAGTTAATGTAGAAAAATGCTTTAGGAAAATTACCACTTTCTGCAGTTTGGAAGAGAAATGGGTCACTAAACACTCCAATGCCAGCACTGTTTTCAGCAGCCACCTAGAGGAGATCAAAATAATTATGTTCAATAATAATTTATGCTCTCTAATTAAACAGAATCTGAAATAATAAAACTTGGACTTGTCTTATTATTTGGCAAATGACAAAGTTTTCCTCTCATCCTTAAAATACACCCAAAGTGTAAGGCATATACAGAGTTTGTCCATATTTTCATTTTCCCTAAGGATATATTTGCAGCATAGTTTGATTCAATACATTTCTCATATTCTTTTTTTTAATATATTTTATTGATTTTTTACAGAGGAAAGGAAAGGGATAGAGAGTTAGAAACATCGATGAGAGAGAAACTGATTCATCTGCCTCTTGCACACTCCCTACTGGGGATGTGCCCGCAACCTAGGTACATGCCCTTGACCAGAATCGAACTTGGGACCCTTCAGTCCGCAGGCCGAAGCTCTATCCACTGAGCCAAACCGGTTAGGGCTCTCATATTCTTAATGGAAAAATTAATAATCAAGTTTTATAGCCTATGCTAACAATTACCATTTTAAAGTGCAACTTCTATGTACCAGGAAATCTTCAATTTTATAAATCTCATTTTAGCCACATAATCAAAACATGAGGCATTATTGTCAGTAATTTATAGATGAGAAAACTAGTTGAGAGAGGTCAGATAACATGCCTGAAGTCATACAGGAATAAGTAGCAGAACCAAAATCCAGATAAAATTTAGCTTATTTTTAAAGTTCAACCTCTTTCCACTATAGTCACTCTATGCAAGATCTACAATTATTTCTGTAACAAATACAAGACCATAGCTATGGTATCTGGCTTTAGAGTTTACAATTTAATCAGGCAAATAAACACTCAGGAAAACACTTTTTAAAATAAGCAGATCTAATTAACCATTTAGACTAAGGATTCTAGAATTTAAGAGAAGAAAAAGTTCTTTTTGACTTGGATAGCTAGTCAAATAGAATAGGCAGAGAAATTGTCATTAAAAGAGAGCAAGACTCAAGGGCTTCCAAATATCATACCAGAGTCAGACAACCTTGGTTTCAATTGCACCTCTACCAATTCCCAGATAAGTAGATTTGGTCAATTAACTTAACTGTTCTAAGTCACATTTCTCTTTTCTTTAAAATGGCAATAATAATGTATCTATGTCCTAGGATTGTTCTGAAATAGCATATGTGATATACTTAACAGGATTTTTCCATTATCATATAGATTTGATACCTACATTCTGAAGATATCAAATGTAACATGCCAAATACCTTTTGGAATTCTGCAATGGCTAACATTTATCCTCACCGTGTAAAGGACTCAACAATGATTTATAAAGTGTGGGATGAAAAGAATAAGAGAATTCAAAGGAATAAAAATTCAAACTCCATAAAAATAGATCTAAGCAGAGCTAAGTTGGCTAAGTAGCTTCTCATATCACATTAAAATATAATCTCTACTTATTACCTTCAACAGGATATTTTCACATAAATTAGTCTGAATATGCACCTGTTTATAGAAAATATCTGTAGTATGTCATTTCCAGATGTCAGTTAGGAAAAGGTTTCCCATTCTTTAACCCACGATTCTGCACTAAAATTGCCATCACAAGTTTTTGACTTTTGACCTCTGTATCAGTAAAAGTTTGGTTTTACTTTTCTCATTTGTGAGATCTCCAATTTTGGTATATGCTCTCCAGTTCTTGTTATGTTTTTTTTTTAAATTTCACAAATAGGCATAATTCCAGTAGGAAAAACCCTCCGGGCAAAATCTCTCCATCATTTCTAACCATCTAGAAGGTCATCCCAGTTATGTCTGATCACATATTTATACAGTTCTAACAGATTTTTTCTCAACATTCAATTACCTACAATGAGCAAAGAACATTTTGATGTTATGTTGAAAGTACAGAAGAATAAGAAAACATCTGTACTCTTTACCACCTCCCTAGAAATATCACAGATATCTCTTAATTGTAAACATTTTCATATGGCCTAACTAATTTAGGATAGTTTTTCATAGGTTATTCTTTATTTCATTTTCAAATAAGATGTTAAATTTTGCATATTAAATGTTGTAAAGGATTAAACATTTTTATTAGCACAAATACACAGTAAATTATCAGGAAATATCAATGAATGGAGCTGATTTGAATTCATGGTCCTTTGAAAAACTGGCTCATTAGTTACTTCCATTCCATTATCCAAATTTTCAATAACAGGCATACAAATACAACAGGATTCAGAGAAAAATAACAAAGCTAACTTTGATTTTAATTAAAAAGTAGAACATTTTCACTTATAAACCCTAAATTATTTAATTTAAACTTGATTTATTCTTTGAAAAAGTCACTAAGCCAATGCTTTTAAAAATAAATTACATAAATGCACATAAAAATGAAAGAGGATTATAACATTTGTTTGTTTTAAAAGCCCTGATGGGCACTGAGGTCATGATTCAAATGATCATTCCTCAGGCACTTCTTTGCAGCTGTAAAGGCTTGACCAGATGGGAAAAGCTCCTTCACCTTTAAAATAGAGGGAATATTTTAATACTAAGTTATTGGCAAAAAAAATTATTACCTTGATTTCATATGTTGTTCCAGGATTAAGATTAGTAAGAAGAACTTCCAGACTGTCTGGCTTTGCTCTAACTTGTGTATATGCTGTTTGCATCCATGGACAAACTTCCTTATACTTCACAACATAAGAGGTAATCCTTCCATTTGGATTAGGGGGTGTATTCCAAGATAGAAGAATCCCAGCAGAACCGACTCTTTCTCCTGCTAGGAAGACTGGAGGCCCTGGTTCTATTAAAACAAAATCATGTTAAATTATTGTATGTTCACAATCATAGGTAAGAAAAGTATTTGCAAATGTACACTTGTGAAGACGAATGGTCTCTTAAATGTGAATGTATCCTCCCTAGAACCAAGGGAAAAATAAAAAGATTAAGTGCTTTGGGAAATACCAAAAACATTCTTTTATAAGAATGTAAAAAATGGAATGCTACTAAATACTACATGCCAAATATACTTTTGATGCCAGATTATTTTCAAAAGAAACTTTCTTGTGCCAGTCTTACACACAAAACTAAGAAAACAAGAAATAGTCTTACAAGCTGAATAATTCTTTCATAGCAAGGACAGTAAGTTTACTTTCAGGCTCCCCATTATTTAAATATTACCAGTAACAGTTTCTGATCCATTTCATGAACAGGTATAGAATAGTTACCTTTAGTCTTTGAAAGAAAAGGACACTAAAGAACCAGTAAAATGAAGGTTCTAAACAGATCACTTTCTTAAGTTTGCATTTTGCTTTAATTACCAAACTGCTTTCGTGCATACAATGCCCATATTGCTAATTATAAGTGTTTCCATCCAGTAGATTTATACTGGCTCCAAATAGAAGCACATACTCACTCGTTACATTCGTTGTCACTGTTCTACTAACAGGTGAGCTGTATGTTGTAGCAGAAATTGAAGAGATAGTTACTTCGTACCTAGTGCCAGGAACAGCATTGGAAACATCAACCTAGAACACCAAAAACAAACAAATGCAATAAAACTCTTCCTGGGAAGCAAGAACGCTAAAATAATGAATCTATCACAGTCAGAAAAATAAAGCAACTTTGCTGTATAACTCTGCGCTGTTTAAAATATCACAAGTTTCATAGTATTGTAAAATATAAGTGTGTTCTATCACATAACTATTCACACAAAAAAAACTTAACAAAACATACGGCATTATAGAACACTAAATCTGCATTTCCATCTATGCTAGTTCATTGTCACAAGAAACAACTATTTAAGAGTCATAAATCTATAGCCCATTTTTTAGCCCTCGTTTTTATGAGTGTGTACAAAATACCTGTGTCTCTGAAGTTCCAACAAAAACTAAAAAAAATAGGATAAGAATATCCATCGTTATTACATTTTTCAGGCAGTGGAATCACATTGATGGCTCTAGAGAGAAATGTTGCCTGCATTAATGATTTAAAGACAGATCCTCCTGGCAAGTACACAATTAATGAGCCTGGATTACTCAATAGCTCTGCCCTTTCTTTGTTAAACTATTCATGAACCCTTGGATGGCTGGCTGTAGGCTCAGGGTAGACTTAAAAAAAAATATAGACATTGCTAAGGTAACAGTCCACTGATGCTGAAACTTACACTCCTCAATTCGGCAACAGTGTTTCTGTCTTCAACTTGTGCTTTTGAAAACTCTCAAAGGAGGACGTTTTCATGCTGTATGAGTTTCATAAAGAACTTTCCTATTAGGACCAAATATAAATACAAGTGGGCTCGGCAAGTGTGATAATGAAAACTATACCTGATACTCTCCGCCTCCACGATCTTTGATAGTAACAAAGCCGCTGTCAGGAACCAGATCCACACGAAACCCTTCCGCGCGGCCAGAGGGCAGGCTCCAGCGCAGAGAAAAGGAATGTGCGGAGATATTGAAGGCTTTAAGTTTCTCGGGCTTTTCCGGCTCTGATATTGAAAAATTAGAGTTTTCAAATGGTTATTCACTGAAAGCTTCAAAGAAAAAAAATGGAAATCAATAGGCTAAGGGTCACGTTTCAAACTAATCACATTGTTAGAAAGCGTGGAGTCCTTTAAATTATGTCTAGCCATACGGAGGTGTTAGGCATGTATATCATACCTTTAACAATAACTAATTTTTAAGTATAATGACCAGAAATAGCATATCGACTTAGGCTATCTGTTTCTGGGATTTTTTTTTTTTTTTACTTACTAAAATCTGTTGGTGGACCAGACTGTTTTTTAAAGCTTGGTTGTAATAGAAAAATTGAATCATTTTATAGCAAAGTAAGTACAAACTATCCAATTATTTGGATATTTACCAAATAGAAGACAATTGGAAAAAATGTATAACCAAAACCTGGCAAATTTTTTGAAGGTTACAAATTCTGATATTTAGTTAGGTGTTTCTTTTTAAAGGAAAGCTAAGTTTTCAGATGGGAGAGGAAATGTGATAGTTTTTAACCTAGTCTAACTCTACTAGCTATTTCAACCATAATTGTCTATCTTTGTTCCCTCTGTTTTCAAAATTTTTCTTATGCTGCCTGTACCTCCTTGAAGGGAGTTTGGGACATTAAGTTCTGCTGATTGGTTGCCAATGACTCATTTTTTCATTCCGTTTTATCTTTAGTGCAGATTTCAGACAAACAATATATGGGAGGGAGAGAATTTATGAGGACAAGCATGTAAAAAACATACCCAATACACATCCAATTTAACACTGTTTCCAGAAGGAAGGAGTCTGGGATTAATAATTGAATTCCACTTATCATTTTAAAGCCCTATCCCCCTCCAAGATCATTTGAATGAATATAATTTTTAAATGTACTTTTCCTAACAAAACTGATAATGGCACATTGCATAAAACAGAAATCTTAACATAAAAAGTCAATTTCTCTTTTGGGGGGAGGTGGGATGGAGATACTTCTAGAATTATTTTTTATTCCCTTTGAAAGTTCCTTTAATGCTTATAATGCTTCCCTAGTACCTGAAACTATCAATTAATTAACTTGCACCACGACATTTTCAAAGATACATTCTCTCGGCATCTCCAAATTGCCCACAGAGTGAGCACTACTCTTTAGAAATATTGTAGTCCTGGCCTGTGTGGCTCAGTTGGTTGGAGTGTCGTCCCTTGCACCAAAAGGTGGTGGGTTTGATTCCGGGTCAGGGCACGTACTCGGGTATTGGGTTTGATCCCAATTAGGGCGTGAGCTGGAAGCAATGGATCGATTTCTGTGTGTGTGTGTGTGTGTGTGTGTGTGTGTGTGTGTGTGTGTCTCACTCTCTCTCTCTCTCTCATCAATAAAAAAAAAATAGAATTATTATAATCCCAAGGTAAAAGATCAGGGAAATACCCAGTTTGTGATGGGAAATATCCAGTTTGTGATGGGTACAATTCCTTTGTTGTTCATAGCTGCTGGCATTTTCCCTGGATCATTGTGCACACAGACCTATGTCCTTGGTATTCTTTTAGTCAGCCCACATTAAAATAGACAAAAAAATCTAACATGACAAAAATCCAATTAACTACTACCAACACTTACTGATTTATATGAGGGCTAATACTATTGCTTCAAGGGTCCTGGTAAATAGCTAATATCCATGAAGTCTTAGGGAAGAATCTAGAAAAAGACCTCAGCAATCTGATTTGGTGTTTTGGTGTTTTGGAAGAAAAAGGACAATAGGAGAAGTGACGGTCTGCTTACTGAGATAGTGGTGAGATAGGATGTAGTTTCCTAGACTGAGGTTTAAGATTACACACTGAAGAACTCTTGGCTAAGGATGAAGCGTGTCTCACCAAGAGGAGGAAGAATATATTTGTCTGGAAATTTGCCAATCTGATCAGGAGGGAAGGTCTGAAAACATCAAGACAATTTGGTAAAGACCTTTCAAAGCAGAGTGGATAGAAGCCTGGGAAATGGACAGAATTTAGAGTAACTGAGAAAAGGCAGCCTGCGTTACTAGGATCACATACGAAAGAGAAACAGTTTGATGAACATGCAGACCATAAAAAAAGATTTTAGATTTTTTTCCCCCTAAATACAATGAAAATTCATTTAAGCATTTTAAGCAGGAAAGCAATTTGATTTGGTGGGGTTTTTGTTGTTGTTGTTGTTGTTGTTTAATTTTAAGCCATTACTCTGGAATGGTATGATTTGGAGAAGGGTAAAAATAGCCGTGAGAAGCAGGTTAGTGGGATACTGTTAAGTCTGGGCAAAGAGGAGGGAGGCCTGCCCTCATAAAAGGTAGTGGAAGCAGAGCAATGCTAAGTCATATGGAAGAGTGCAGCTCTTTGCGTATGAGCTGGAAGATTCAATTAATTTAAAGTAGACCCCAGAATAAATACATGATTTGCACTCCATGGAATTTAATCTCTCAAAGGGTAGGAAAATATGAAACAAAAATATTACTCTTAACCTAATTGTTACTAAACAATGAAAACTAGAGGTGGATATGTTTGTTTTAAGAGAACAAAAAATCACAATATGTTCAATTTAATTTGGGCTAGCAGAAGGAATTCTAGGCTTTAATTGGATATTTTTTTTAGACCATAGTCTCCCAAAAGTTAATCTTCAGAACTCTAAATCCTTAGAACTTAATAGATGTCCCGTGATCAAAACACTTCGTCAAATAATTTCTATTTTCTGTTAGTTTTCTTTATTGCCTTACATATGCTTAAATATATCTCTTATGATTTTCTAGAGCAGTACTGTCCAATAAAAATATAACGTGAGCCCTGGCCGGCGTAGCTCAGTTGGGTGGG